>NW_026712984.1:0-4800000 GCF_030625045.1 Achroia grisella | reverse complement strand
AAACTTATATTGAGCAGTAATTTAGGCTACTTTTATTTTAGAAAACTAAAGTTGAATTCCACGTGGACGAAGTCACGATAAAAAAAACCCGTCACCAGTCATGCATTGTTACTCCTGACGATTTATATATATTTATGATATGTTAAGATGCCATGCTTTCCTTTTAAACATTTGATTTGTAATAATCCGTAATCTTTCCAGTTTGTATAGCATTATTTCCGTTAACATGAGATCAATGAATGTTTTTTATTATTATTCAACAGTTAAAGGTTAAAATAATTAAAGTGCATATCACAGTCAACATGCAATTAATTATCTGTATTTAAATATAATACCTACAGTTACCTAATCTCAGATCTGGGGGTACAAAGGTCCTGAATCATTAAGATAAAATATTATGCTGGTATATTAATATTTAACCTTTTCCACGTTATAAGTAAGTATAAAGTTGGAGTTTAGTATTAAATTAGCAATTACAAATTGAAAATAAATTTGTGTCAAATTTTAAACAATTTAAAAAAGACTTGTTTACCTAGAGGCTTAGCACAGAACTTTTTTTTTAGGCAATTGCTTAAATATAGATAAATATGACATCCAAAGTTTGTAAAAATGTTACCATTAAGGACGCAAAATAGGGGATGTAAGCTTGTATGGAAATTCGTCATTTTTGAAGCTAGAACGATGCAAATTTTTTCTTTTAAATTTTGCGGGTAGATTGTTTTTCTTTATTTGGTCAAGCTCACTATTCTACGCGGATACAACTAATATTATAAATGCACAACAGCTTGTCTGTCTGTTCGTCTGCTTGTTGCTATTTGGGGCATACTCGTTACGTAAATAGAATGACAATTATATCTAGCAAACATGTAATAAAATGACTCAGATGATTTATTGGAGTTTTTAGATTCATAAATTTGTTTACATTATACACATAAATGTGCTATACTTCTATAAAAACTGCAGTTCGTCCGATAAGGGTATCAATACTCGAGAAAAAACTAGAGTTCAACGGAAAATGATAATGTTATAACAGCAAGTAATGATATGACCGGGGCTTCTTAATTTGTATTACAGCTTAGAGATACTTTGAGTCGTGGAGAATGTATAGCAGCTCTATATTCGTAACTATTCTAATGCTGTTGACTGCAGCTGGCTTTTACAGCTTCATCGAACGATAGGGGGCGGGTGTAGATGGCACTCCAAACCCGCAGCAGGCCTTATGTACCGGCTAAGGCCAACTCCTGTCTGACGTATACGACTTTAGTCTGAGGGCACTGCTGGGGTTCGAACCTTGTTTGAACCGGGTTTGAATTAGCCAGGGGATTGGTCAATGCGAGGCGACCGAGGGCGCCAGAATTGTAGCGACATCATCAAACAAAATAACAATATATAAAGCATATATATGTTACTATATTATGATACAATCTACTACTACTACTACATACTATGATACTATCTATAATTTTAGTGAATAAAATAGAAAATAACGTATTTATTATATTCACGATAATAATTATTATATCTTTCTATCTGTAGCGTACAATAATATTTTGAACCATTTAATAATATATTTTGTAAAATTCTTAATTTGTGATGACTGATGTCTACGTGAAACCTTAACACACAAATAGACAAGCACATATTTATGCCAAAAAGATGAACCAAGAATGAATGTGACAATCTGAAACCAACAATGGGTTGGTTTCAGATTGCAATAGTGTAATTTGAAATATATAGGTATAAACTGATGACATTAAAGTGTCGTTAAGGACCTAATTGCAAAATGAATTAATTTTATTCAGTGTCAGTTTCCATTCAATTGTATTATTTGCATAGCATTGTGAAAGGTCAAGGAGCGTCAAGTGACAGCGCGTGACACTCCAGGTATTGTATTGCAGGTGTCCTAATTTTATAATCTAAATAAACATATATGACAAAACTATATATACTTAAAATTATCGGGTAGGAGGGAATTGTTACTAATATGGACTAATAATCCCATTTCTAGCAATGTACCATGACAGGTTGATTTCCACGTGGTTCCCCCTGGAAAGCATCGTGGTAAGTTTCCATTTGCCAAGATGGGCTAACTGATCTGACTTCATGTTCTTTGTATCATCCTCTACTGGTGCCCTGCCAGCGTAAACCGTTAGCGTAGGCGAGTGCAACATTCCATTATTGACTATAAAAAATACCTATAATTATTTTCATACACCACAAATATACATATACGGTTGGCCGCAGCTGGCCTACAGCTTCACCGAATGATATGAGACTAATGCAGATGGCATTCCAAACCTGCGGAAAAACTAACGCAGCGGCTGAAGGCCAACTCTTGTGTGACGGATACGACTTTAGTCTAAAGGCACTGCTAGGGATTCGAACCTCGACTCAAGCAGGCACTTGAATTTCGATCCCCGTTTGAATTGGACGGGAGATCAATCGGAGGGACGACCGGGCTCCGGTGTTGAGCGATGTAAAAGAAAACAAATGACTTACCTGTTGTACTTCTGCTGTGGTAGACCGGAACAGCTCAATATATCTTGAGCCGATTAACTTCCGGTGCCTAGAGAGAGCCTTTGGCGCGTCATCTTCCTTTGCAAATAGAACAAACGCATCCCCGGTTGCACGACCATCTGATCTTCTTACAAAGAGCACCCCGTCCGCACCGTCTAGCACTTGAACTGGATCGTCGCCGGTCGAGAAGAATTCCAGCTGGCAAATAATAATAATCATTTAGTTAAGATCAGCCAAGCAGAAGAGGAAACGCCAGTACACACCCTATGTGTTTGTAGCCCATCCATGAATTTAATCTGTTTATTAAATTAAGTATATTTTCTAAAATATCAGTAACTTAAGCTATCTGCGAATGAAGGTTCCGTAAAAATCGGACCAGCCATTTCAGACATTAGCAAGAACAAACGGTCACAGAAAAAAAAATTAAGTACTGTATATATATATATATTTAGTGAAAAGCATAATATGAAATACAAAAAGACTCTTCAATTTTATTTAAGAGATAGGATTCGAACCGCCAAATTATGAATAATTGCCGTTATTAATTTATAATTTTACTGACTGTGCCTGTGGTTTTACTCACTTTAAATTTAAATATACAAATTTCAATAAAAAATAAAGCTACTCAACTACAATATATGTTACTCTGATGCATAAGTTATATTACTGTAAAGTTTCATCAAAATCCGTTCAGTAGTTTTTGCGAGGGAGAGTAACAAACATCCATACTTACACTTTCGCGGTTATAATATTATTAAGATACTAACAACTTGTTGAGGTGTAGCATCATATGGCAGACCCCGCATCCGAACTATGACCTGCGCACCCCGCGTTAGGAAAGCCGCCGCTTCACACGTTGCACCGCCAGCGACTGATAGGAAGTCCTCTCCATTTGCCCGGTACACCTGTTCAGGTAACATTATTTATTTATATCTTATATAATTAGGCCTTAATTTGCGGAAGTTCATATCATTACTTATAGATAAAGCAGACGGTAAGCAGAGCTTGTATTATGGGTACTAGACAACTCAAATAAATACTTAAGATTTTTTTTTAAATACATAGAAAACACCCAGACCGATACAAACAACCATGCTCATGAGTACAAATGTTTGCACCATGTAAGAACTTGGACGGTAGGAAAAGAATTATGATATAAACTAAAAAAAATTACGTTCATAAGCAGCTAAAATGTCCTACATGAATAAATGATTTTTGAATTTGAATTTGAACCCGCGACTATCGATAGTAAATCGATGTACTAAACCGTTAGAACATCGAGGCTGTCATTTACTTAATGGATGTGTAATTCCACTACATGCTAATCTGCATGTCGGAGACCACAAATATTCAATGCGGAAACTTGAACACTGCCACTGGAAGCAATATAACTTTCTCCATTAGTGATCAGACTCCGACTGTTCAAAATCAAATTCAAAAGTCTTTATTCATGTAAGTCTATTACAGACTCTTATGACATGTCAAATCTACCGTCAGTTCGGAGCTTTCGAGCTGAGAAGAACTGACAAGAGCTGACAAGACGCAGCTCTTGTTCTTTTCAAATGAGCTTGTACATGTTTACAAAAATAAAGATTCATTTCTAAATTCAAATTTGGAAGAACAGCGTGATCACCAGCATATACTACTGCAATTTTATCAAAAGGAATATTTCCTTTAATCATTTATCGTATATTTTCTTCTATTAATCTTTATTATATATTTTCCGTGTCCGTAACCCGAATAGACCAGTCCCTTGAAGCCGTTATTATATTTATTTATTTATTAAAGGTAAACATGGCTGATTAAACACATGTTGAATCAATATAAAAACATACCTACTAAGCCACTGACAGGCTTTTACAAGTAATCGGAGTTATCAGATACACCCATATTGCGACCAATGTTTCACCTATAAACAAGGTAATGAATACAGTTTGGAGTCTAATGTTGACTGGTCGACAACCAGTCTATGACTGTTCAAAATATAAATTATAGAACGCAAATAATTTTACCTTTTTTTCCTGACGAAGTGTCCTGAATACTGGTGGGTAAGCGTGAAAAAATTGCGACTTTGATTAATATTCTGTTTATTTTTAGAAATATTTTAGAGTTAACTGGTACGGAATGGGAGAAGTCAGGAGTTCTAAAGAAATGGAATAGCTACAGTTATGGAGTTTGTTCTTATTATGAAGAGTCCTATGGTCCATAATTGTATGTACTCACCTCAATGTACCTTGGGCCGATGTGGTGCTTATGTCTTCGTTCGGAGTTCTCAAGATGGTTGCGATATTTAAAATGGAATGGCTACAGTTATGGAAATCGTACTTAGTGGGAAGTGTCTAAGGTCCATAATTGTATGTACTCACCTCAATGTACCTCGGGCCGATGTGGTGCTTATGTCTTTTGAGAGCCATGTCCCTGTGCTCTTGAGATATGAACCGAACTAATGCCTCGCCGTTGCGTCTACCTTGAGGCGAGAGGCATAGAGCTACTCCACCCCTAAACAAACAAAAAACAGACTTGTAATAACTACATTAGATTTTATATTATCTTTGCTTTCATTTATAAACTTTCATTAGGATTGTCTAGAAAATCCTTTCTGCTATAAGACCATGTTGATATTCATAAATTTTAGTTGGAACGCATTTATTTCGTGTCCGCGAGTTTCTCGGCGTGTATATATTGTGAACAATCTATTAACCATAATCAAACGACAAAATGTTAAGTATTTTAATATTTAATAACGTCACCTAGGGGAGAAGGGATTGCTAGTAATGGGAGTTAGTGACTCCATATGCTATTAATGTTATGTCAGGTTAATCTCCACGCCGGCCCCATGTAAACCATCCTGGCTAATTAGCCAGGATGGTTTACATGGTCAAAATCATGGCGTCATGGTCAAACCACCAGGAATTCCTGGTGGTTTGACCATGATGGGATGGGATGACCAACTAACTGATCTGACTTCATTCGTTTTGTCATCCACTATCATCCTCCACTAGTGCCAAGCCACTGTAAACTTTCCCTTCCATTTCAGGAGTTACTTCATTCACCTATTAAAAATTGTTTAAGCTGTAAGCTCGCTCACATTTAACAATATATTCTCTAAAAAAGTCATTCTAATTTCTGCGGCCATTTCATGAAACCTTAACCAGCTACGCCTCATTACGATGTCGTGAATAAATAAAGAACATTAACGGGTCTTTTTTTTTATAAATATTGAATTGTAATATGTGTGTATTTAGTGCCAAAATCCTTTGACAACCTTCCGTTTAGTACCTATATTTTAATACTTACTTGGCCACATTGAGACCCCGGAAGAACTTAGCAATATCCTGGTCGCTGGATTGCCAGGGGAGGCCGCGGGCGCGCACTATGCAATTATTATCAATCTCATCGTCTTTTGAGCTGAAACAATGGAAACATAACTTTATTTATTTGGCTCAAGGTCCAAACAGCAATGTACAGTAATAACAATACGCTAATTAAATAGTAATATTGTATATTTCCTATAATCTTTGAGGACATTGTCTTGTCAATATTTATTTAATAGTTAAGCCCGCAACATTCCAGTTTTATTCGCTATAACAAGAATTTATATCTTTTTGGTTTGTAAACCGTATGTAACAAAACTAATTAACTAAAAGTCCCTGTGGTCTAAAGGTTAGCACACCGCCTTACTTCCTATGGTCGCGGGTTCAATCGAACTCACATGGCAGACATTTGTATTCATGACTATGACTGTTTGTGTCGGTCTTGGTGTTTTCTATTCTGAAATATGTATGTATTTACGAAAAAAAATTATGTATATGTATCAGTTATCTAGTACCCATAACACAAGCTTTAGCTAGCTTAACTTGGGTCTAGATGGGGCTGTGTGCATTGTCCTGAGATTATTATTATTAAAACTGCAAAATTTACTGGCATTCCTTTATTCAAAATCAAAACTAAACTAATACCACGAGACTTGCAGTTACCATCTTTCGTACAAATGCGTCTATTGATCAAATATCATATTCAAATTGTAGGTAACAGCGAACTTTATTATTATTATAGTAGACACAGTGTAAATTGTTTTGAAAGAAATAAACATTTTATAATGTAAATTATCATTGTCCGTCTGACACTTGGATGCTATTAATAAAAAAATAATAATTTATGTGTAAAAACATTACAATTCTTATATAAGATAGACAAGTGACAACATAGTGTTGGTTTTAATAGTAGACATGCAAATTATTATGTTGTGTTTCAATAAAAAAAATAAAGGGAATAAGGTTTCCCAAATTCGAATTTAAAACTGAATCTGTATTATTGTAAACATTTACAACATTTATTTGAAAAGAATACGAGCTGAGTTTCTTGTCAGTTCTTCTCATCTCGAAATCATTCCGAACCGACGGTAGATTTGGCATATCATAAGAATCTGTAATAGACCTACATGAATAAAGATATTTTGTATTTTTTTAGTGGTGACACTGAGGTACTAATGCTGACGAATTTCGACAAAGGCTACCTCGAAATGTATAAATAACTAGCACACCGCCACAGGCTTTACATGGGTTCAATAGTTGAAGTTCTTCTTTTCTTAAAACTAAGATATCTCCTAAAGTGTTCGTTGAAATCAAACTATGTAAAGGACAATATTGTTCGAAATTAAATATGATAAATAACGTTTATAAGAACACCTTCGAACAATGTATTATTTTAGAAGAAATTTGATAACCATAAACAATGTGAGTTAACCTCAAACGATAAACATATGTTATTGCGGATAAGTTTTAGACCTTTTAAAGGAGAACAATTCCTTTATCGGTACATTCATTTTGTGTAATTTTAACCATTTACGCAGCGCAAGCAGCGGAAGCACTCAAAACGCATATTATTTGCTACATTTTTCATTGCTGCTACGCTCTAGGTCGTAGCGTGATGTTATATAATCTATAGCACTCAGGGATAATAAACCTTTCTACCAGTGTAAGTATTTCTAAAATCGGATCAGCAGAACCCGAGATTACCCCGAACAAACAAGCATATAAACTCTAGCTCTTTATAAGGACAATCAATTTTTTATCATAATAATAAATAACCCTAGAAGAGCGTGATCTCCAATCACAAGTATTTAATTATACTTACGAGGAGATCTCAGCCCGGGCTAAGAAGATATATATATATATAGTAATGTATTAGTAATGTGAAACACTTTGGTAAATCATCACCTGCTTCTTCTTATCCCATTTATCTGGTATCGGCGTAATAAGTTTTTCTCTTCCATTCATCCCTGTTCGCAGTCATCTCGTTACTTACTCCCTTTCTTACCATATCATCTTTCACAACTTGGTAAATAAAATAAGTAAATTTAAATTTATAATATTAGTTTAGCATTTCATATTTAGAACACTATACGTCGAAGTAAATTCACAATACTGTAATCTCGTCACGGCGTACATGCGTTCACAAAATGTCGTAAAACTATCGTAAACTTTACTCAATTCCGTTGATAAATACAGTCACACGTTTTGTTTGCGAAGCAATATTTATTCATTGCAGTGGATTGTATGAAATGATGTTTAATATTACTCTGAAACAACAACTATTTCAAATAGATATATGACAGACGTATATAGATGGAAAAATTATTTAAATATTTATTATTTTTATAATAAACTTTTTTCATTTGATTAAACAATTAAAACAAATTTAAAAATAAACTTTCAGGGCGAGCACAATATATATACGCAGGCTACAGGTCTAAAATACCTTACAATAGCCCAAAATCCTCAACTAACGCTACTAAGAAGCTTACATTTTCTTAATGAGTAAAAATACGTCGTTTTGAAAAATAACTGGAGGGTCCTTTTATATTTGCTCCCGTGAGAAGCTGAGGTTTTGCTATAGGTACCAATTACAAATATTTACACAGTATATTTAAGACATTTGCCGCTGCTATCTGTTCGCTTAAATCATTTAAATTACGCAACGGATTTTAAAGTTTTCAGTAATAGATACTATGCTTCACGAGGAAGGTTTATAAGTATAATTCATGCGTGTTATAGTATAGAACAAGCCGAGAAATTCAAAGATTTGTAATGCATCATGCATGCGCGAAGCCGGGACGGGTTTCTAGTAACAATAATATCAGTTGTACCTATGGGCCGATGTTTATGTGTTAATTAGAAGTTGTCTCATCCTTGTTTAGTTCAGCATTTATCGCTTTACTTTCAAATACCGATCATTCACCGAGTATAGTCGGCTCATCATCCATATCAAATTACCCAGAACAGAATGTAACGCAGCATCTTGAACTTGAAAAAAATATAAAGTCAACCTAACCCCTCAGCATATATTATTACCTCAACTTAGGTATATAAAATTAAAAATAGTATTTATAAATTCTTAAATGACATTAAGTCATAGTCTAAGAGACTTATGAAGCCTAATTTTGTGGTTCCAATGCTATAGTTTCAGAATATAGCTTTATTGCAAAATGTATTTAATTTATGTAATTGAATACCAAACAAGCTCATAGTCCACCAGATGGTAAGCGTTGACCGACGCCTATATACTTGAGGAGCACTGCGTAAATGCACTCTAGAATCAAAACACTGATTATAAAAATGAATGGTGGCTGAATAAAATAAATGAGACTGAAGTACCCACAAAGGCGCGACAAAGGCGACTTTTTATATAAATAAATGTAGTTATACGTAAAAATAAGTTAAGTTTCGTTTCACTCTTAAAAGTTGCGGCTATTTACAAATTATGACTTAGTATTTCAGCTGTACCACATTTATAATTAACTTAAATGTAGCAATTATTAAATGCACAATTAGTAAATGTCACCTGCACCATGCTACAGCGCATATGATATAATATAGTAAATAGGTTAGGGTAGTATAGCAAGTAGGTATTTTCGCAATCAAGTAGGTACCTACATAATAGCACCCTGATTAAAGAATTATATATTTTACAAATACGACAATATCTCTATTATCTTATCACATATACTTCCATACTCGTATAAGTAAATACCAGTGATTATACCCGGTTGTGATTAATGATTATATAGTAAATTTAAAGTAAATATATACCTATTTTTTTTTGTAAACATCATATTAGATAAGGTCTGATATTACATCAATATACTTAGCACAAATACGTTATAACTCAAGAAACAATACGGCAATAATACTAGTACCATAGAGCAATGAACACTGTTTTACATAAGTTAACATCGCCGTTCTGGCAAATAAATGTCATTACAGTCAGATTTTTATACTACTCTAATGCTGTGGGCCGCAGTTGGCCTATACAGCTTCACCCGACGATAGAGGATGAGCGCAGGCACACCAAACTCACGGAAGGACTTATGAAGCGGCTGAAGGCCAAATCTGTACCTGACGTACTTTACGTGACTTTCGTCTGAGGGCACCGCTAGGGGTCCAAACATCGGCTCAGGCTGTCGTAATTTCGATCTACGTTTGAATTGAATTGAAGCGAATTTTTCTAAAATATAAGCTATAGCTATAGTAAAAATTTGTTTGAAGTGAGGCGGGATTGTATATGCAGACAACTACTTCTATGAAATCTCTGAATGAATTGCTAAAAATGGCGGAGAAGTGCGGGGGAAAAATATCTTAGTCTTCCAGAAGGTAACGCATTGTTTGCCATTCTAGTCTTATAAAAAATCTACATACGAGATTGGAGGACAAATATCCTAGATTTTTGAAGTCCTTTCCTTAGAAAAAAGGTTGGCAACCTTGTTATTATCTCATTGCTAGTATAGTACCATGTTAGGTTGACCTTCACGCGGTTTCTCGTGAAAATCATCGTGATAAATTCCAGGCGAATTTGTCACAATGAGCTAACTGACCTGACCTCATGCTCTCATGCTCATTTTATTAAGCTCCACTGGTGCCCCACCAGAGTAAACCGTTAACACAGGCACCCGCCGCACCATTCCATTTTATTCATAAAAAAAACTGTTATTGTATACCATGACGACTATGATTGACGTAAACAACATGTTGTGTACGATATGACCTTACAAGTGTCATCTGTTTTTGTTATCTATCGGTTTATAGATAAACAAATATATTCTTAATGAACACAGTTTCCTGTGAAGAAACGGAAGGGTCAAAATAGACGCAATACTGTTAGCTTCTGCACTATCTTTTAATGTGTATTATATTATCAATTAATCCATACTAATTCTTACTAATACTATAAATGCAAAAGTATCTCTTGTCTATCTGTCGCGCATTCACGTCAAAACTACTTAACCGATTTAAATTAAATTTGGTACACAGATAGTCTTAGATCCTGAAAAAGGACATAGGTTTTAATGCGAAAAAAGGGTTCAAACGGGTCGAACGGGGAGATGAAAGGTTGTATATACGTATCGTCATTTTTATGGCTAGAAGGTTAAAATTTATTTTTTAGGCTGTTCATTAAAAATAAAGAAATATGACAAAGTTTGTAAAAAAAACTTGCGTTTATGTATTATAAACGCATTTTTTTTATATAGTAAGATTACAAACTACGTATAGAGAATATTATCATGTAAGTAATAAAATAATAAGCATGCGTAGGAACCCATGGAGACAATGTGCATTGATCGGAGGTGTCGATTCAAAACATGGCTGAACAATGATGTTACGACACATTGCGACATTATTTAACATGAACAGTTTGGGGAGTCCCATAGCTGCCATGTACCGATAACATTTATATTTTTTTTATACTACGTTGGTGATCAACGAAAATGAACGTTCGTAATGTTAGTTCTAGACGAGAAGAAGTTACAAGAAACTCTATCCAAACAACAAGTCAACAAGAATTAACTCAATAATTAATCAATATACTAGAATTAGTAACAAAGTCTAAAGAAGAAGAACGAGAAGAACTATCAAGAAACTCAACAACAAATCAACAAGAATGAACTCCCGATACAACTTTACCAATGTACTAGAATTAGTAACAAAGAAGAACTATCAAGAAACTCGATAACAAATCATCAAGAATGAACGTTCGTAATTTGTTTTAGTTCGAAACGAATAGAATTGTCAAGAAACTCTATCTAGACAACAAATCAACAAGAATCAACTCCCGAAACAACTGTACCAATGTACTAGAATTAGTAACAAAGTCTAACGAAGAAGAACGAGAAGAACTATCAAGAAACTCGATAAAACTCAACAAGAATGAACGTTCGTAATCTACTTTAGTTCGAGACGAGTAGAACTGTCAAGAAACTCGTATCTAGACAACAAATCAACAAGAATGAACTCCCGATACAACTGTACCAATGTACTAGAATTAGTAACAAAGTCTATATCGTATGACTGTACGTTCGATAAGAGACGTTATTGTGGTCTACAAGCCAAAAATTATCTAAGGTCAGTGATAGACGGGGCGCTATATTAAATTAATAATAGATCGCGCAACTTCGTTACCACATAATATTTTGACCACATATCAGGTTTTTTTATTGATGATAATGGAATGATGCACCCGCCTGCACTAACCATTTAGCCGTTAGCGCAGGCGGGTGTACCTTTCCGTTATCATCCATAAGATCCTTAAGAAACCTCATTGTACACTTCTTGAAAAACCCCATGTTGTAATATTCAGAAATTCGTAAAATATCAATGTATTTGCTTATAAATAAAAACGACATCCTATTGATGCTCTGAAAATTGTTCTTTTCCAGTGGGGAGGATAAGATGGTGGCAAATTGTGGCATCGTGACAAATGACAATTTACCACAATGGTTTCCAGGGGGAACCACGAAGAGGTTAACCTGACATGGTGCATTCCTAGCAATGGAGTTATTGGTCCACATAACTAACAATCCCCTATCCCCCACATTTTAGGTTAACCACCATGCAGTTCCCTCTAAAAACCATCAATATAATGATAAATTCCCGGTAAATTTTTTTGCACAACTATTATTACCGGCATAGGCTTACTAACTAATCTGACCTCAGGTCCCATCCCAGTTAGCTCATCTTGGGAAAGATCTCGTTTTATTATCCTCCACTGGTGCCCGGCCAGTGCAAACTGGGTGCACCATTTCATTATGAACCATAATAAAAACTTTGTTCTTTGTTAACCGATTGGAAAAAAACTGATTTTTAGCGAAGCACTACCTCATTAGTGACATTTGCAAAGAATTCGTTTACCGTTTCTAAGATTTGCGCACACAAACGGACTAAAAAACAAAACATCCGACAACAAATGTTTTGGGTTCTATTGACGGCCTCGGTGGTCTAGCGGTTTACTACTTTACTTCCGATGGTTGCGGTCTGGAATCCTCGCACGATACAAACGTTTTATTCATGAGTATGATTATTTGTATTAGCTTAATATTTTTTATGTACATATTTACAAAAAAAATGTATCTGAGTATATCTATTAGTTGTCTAGTATCCATAACACAAGCCCTGCTTAGCTTGAGTCTAGATGCCGCTGTGTGAATTGTTCAAGGAAATTAGTTTTTTGTCATTCTTGGGACTGGTGCCGCTATGTGAGTTGTCCAGAGATATTATTATTATTATTAAGTTGATAAACTCATCGAATAGTATTTTCTCTGATATATCTTCCATGTCCATATAGCAATCGGTTAAAATATTTTTTCTCATATGACTTCCATGTACAGAAAGTGACCAGTTACATTTTTATTGTATGTATCGAATACATGAATTTGCTAACGTCCTTCTTCTAAAATTAAAAAATCATTTATTCATGTTGGACATTTTAGACGCATATGAACGTCAAGTTTTTACATTATATATTTTTTTCCCTACTGTCCAGTTTGGTATATACTTAGATCAAATTGAGAAGAACTGGCAAGAAAATCAATTGAATAACTTTTTTAAAGCCAGTTTATTTACAATATATAGGTATTTATATGTGTCTGTCTCTGTCTGTGTATTATAGGTGTCTATGTCTAACATTAAATAAAAATCCCGTGCTTCATGCACAACTATTTTGGAAATGGGCATTCATACACACTAGTTCACAAATTTTCTAGTACACTTGCGTCCACATTTACAAAATATCCGCCCCGATAACGAAACCAACGTCCACCTTCTCCTCCACTCTCTCTCGCTTTTCAAAACTGACTGAGTAGAGTTTCACCCAGAAATAGAGATCAGATATAACAAATTATAGTAAACAGATATAATCTTATTGCCTTGACATGCCGCAT
Source organism: Achroia grisella (assembly GCF_030625045.1). NCBI lineage: Eukaryota > Metazoa > Arthropoda > Insecta > Lepidoptera > Pyralidae > Achroia > Achroia grisella. Next base: position 4,786,271 of record NW_026712984.1, on the reverse strand, counting down.
TGGACAATTGCAAAAATCACATCAATTTACATGAAATTTGCATGTTTATGTTACTAATGAACATTGTTATTTGAAACGTGCATATAAATATGCAATTTAAAAAATGAAAAAACGTAATAGATGTTTCTGTGACCCGTATGTGTATATGTTTATGGGAATCCTGCAAATTTCTACAGTGATGCAGCATTTAGGTACTACGCACTAAAGGCTCATTTTGATACGATAAAATCGAAATATTATATTTGACTCCAAGTTACTTAATTTGTAAAAAGAGATATGGCAGATAATTTTCAGGCAACAGTATAATAATAATAATAATCTCAAAACAATTTGCACCTCACTTTATTCAGGCCTGGACCACCGGTCCAGTGGTTTATCACACCGCTTTTCTTCCAATTATCACCGGTTCAAATCCTCGTAAGGTACGACCATTTGTATTCATGAGTATGATTGTTTGTATCGGTCTGTATTTTCTATGTATATTATGTATGTATTTACAAAAAAAAATATCTATGTACTATATTAATTTGTGTTGTCTAGTACCCATTACACAAGCTCAGCTTAGCGTGGGACTAGATGGCGCTGTGTGGATTGTCTTGGGTTTTTATTAATATTAACTATAAGAAAACTGTAATTCTAATAAAATGAGCAAAAAAGCCTGATATAAAATAAATAATTATTACTATAGCCGAACCTATTATGTTGAACCTATATTAAACTTACGTTTTTAGTAATTTATATGTAATACTAAGCCTCTAATTTCTAGTTTATATAACAATTTTGCAATATGTACTTTCGTGTCAACACTAAATTGCATTCTTTAGAAGCATTCGACACAGCGAAATCGGATGCCGGTAAACTTCACTACATACGTATATTATAATATAGATATAGGTATGTTTATGTTCTAGAAATATAGTCTTAAAGATGAAGAGCATAAAGTACAAGTTTTGACTGTTCTTTGTGTTAGTGAGATATTTTGTTAAATATACTAGGTATGCCCTCGTAGCCACCCGCACAAAATTTATAGCCTGAGTCATTATGACATATTAAAGGAATTTCAGTAAAAATCCATTCAGTAGCATTTTCGTGTTTCAGAAATTTAATGAATACAATATCAAATTATTTTTAACATAGTACTTATTTGTAGATTGTGTTAATTCATTCATTGAGTTGTTTATATCTTACTGAGAAATTTGAAAATTTAATTACCATCTCGGCATAGTACACCGATTACTTCCGATGGTCGCAGGTTCGATTCCTCGTACGGTACAAACAATTGTATTAATGAGTATATATCTACCAAAACATTGGATACGTTGGAATCGTAGCTCCAAGTCTAACACACAGTCATAAATCAAAACCTAAAAGTATTATTGCCAATTTATTTAAGTTCTGCGAAACATCAAATGGAAGTCAATCATCATTACATAGTATAAAACAAAATCGCTGTCGTTGTCTGTCCGTCCCTATGTATGCTTAAATCTTTAAAACTACGCAACGGATTTTGAAGCGGGTTTTTAATAGATGCAGTGATTCTAGAGGAAGGTTTATATGTATGTATAATACATGACCACCCGGGCGAAGCCGGGGCGAATAGCTAGTAATTTATAAACAACTAGTTGACCACGCAACTTCGTCTGCATTACACTTGACATTTGTCATTATATTTAGCCTAATTTACATAATTTCTCCTTACATTACAGCTTATGTATTATTCTGATGAATAAGCTACATTACTGTAAAGTTTAATCAAAATCCGTTTAGTAGTTTTTGCGTGAAAGAGTAACAAACATCCATCCATCTATTCATGCTTACTGACAACCTTTCGCGTTTATAATGCATGTATGATTGTGAAACGAAAAACATATTACCGACTTTAAATAAATGGGATAAGGAAGACACAGATGATGAATGTAAGTAAGATGTTGAAATTTAGTTGTCCGTATTTCGTAATATATTCATAATCAATGGAACACATATAGAGGATAAAAAAATAGGCCAAAAGGATGTCGTCACAAAAGAAGCGGCAGATAATACTATAAAAAAAAATATTCGTAATATTGATGTTTTCTGTGGAAAAACGTGATGAGAGATAAGTATTCTCTAAACACTGTTCTATGTAAATAGCCTTATCTTAAAGACCGTGATCAACACTCGCTCACCCAGGACTAAACATCTTACTATTACTATAAACGACAAAGTTTGTGAGTATGGATGGATGTGATACTCTTTCACGCAAACTACTGAACGGATTTTAACGAAACCTTATAGTAGTATAGCTTCAGAATAACATAGGCTATAATTTAAAAAGATATGTAAATTGGGTGAAATATAATCATAAATGTCAAATAAATGTGACACAGATGAAGATGCGCAGATTATGCGCAGATCAGTATAAACAACGATTTTATATAACACAAGATGACGTTGTTTTGCCATATAAATTAAAACTGCTATTAAAAAAAGGGGTTGATGATAGAAGAGTGAAAGTTTAGGGTTGTATATTTTAATGCCACATTAAAATATACAATCTTCATAAAAAAATAAAAAACTGTTCAAAAAATAAAATGAAAATGTTAGGGATGGACAACCCTATCACTTAGGGTTATTATATAGAAATAATAGCTGATTCTTAGACCTAATGAATATATACATATAAAATTTCATAAAAATCGGTCAATCCGTTTCGGAGGAGAATGGTAACTAACATTGTGACACGAAAATTTTATATTATTTCATATGTGTGGTTAGTCTAAGGTATTTTTAATATACCCTATGTACTCTGAATTACATTAATAAAATAAAAAAAAATTAATTAAATTTACACTAAGATAGAATACTTAAAATAAAAAGGCAATTTAAAACATATTCCTATAACTCTTCTGATCCTTTGCTGCAAAATTCTATTTGGCAAATGCACCAATGTCCCAAGCCATTAAAAATAAAAAAAAGATAAAAAATATCAAATTGATATGATTGTATGGTATTAAAGAAGGCAATAAAAATAAATGTGCCCTTGTATCGGTCACCTAATAGACATGTTTTTGTTATTAACTGATAGGTCTCGCAATCAGATGTAACCCCCGACCTCAGGCGCCGACGTTATCAAATAAGTATCGAGCATTGAAATTCGGTCTTACTCGAGTCGTTAGTTGTGCATAAGTACAAATTTCAAGAGACAACAATATGCATTACGATCTTGTTTATGTTCATTTTTTAAACGACTTACAAAGTTCAATTTTGGATTGAAACAATAACCATTGTACTGTTGCGGACTCAATGCTTCTGGACGTGGAAATATACATAAATTAAAATAACAGGGACATATATTGTACTTTACTAACATAGTTCATAAGTTTATAACATAATATGGAATTAGGTTTATTTATATTTTTCTAAACTATCTTCATTTCAAGTTACACAAATATGGTCTTAGATGAGTTTATATTTTATTTAAAACACTTATAAAGTTCAAATTTGAAGTGAAACAATAATATGCACTTAGATTAGTTTAAATTTATTTCTATGTCCACCTTGTCAATGTCCACATAACACAGCGGCCCGAATGTCCTGTGCAATAGTTCTCTTCAAAACTGAATAAGTCAATGTTTTTCGAATGAGAAATGATTGCAACCGCGTTGCATAATCAAGTCTCGCATGACGAAAGTTAGTTATCTTTTCACGCCTAATCCGTGAATTATTATTGTTGATTTTTGGTACAGATATAGATTGGTGTGGAGATGGATTTTGGTGAAATAGACTGGACTGTGGCAAAGGAAATAGGTTATTTTTTATAATTAGAATAGGGTGTATAATAGGGTAAATAAGGGATATGAGTATTTAAGAATCAATTATTTTTAAAATAAGGGATATACAAGCTTACTAGTAATCGTAAATAATATTATCTTTAGACAATTCATATAGCGCCATCTAGTCCTAAACTAAGCTTGTGTTACACGTACTAAACAATTGATAAAAATACTTAAATGTACAAACAATCATAATCATGAATACAAATATTTGTATTATGCAAGGAATCGAAGCCGCGACCATTGAAAATAAGGCGGTGTAAACCGCTAGACCACCGAGGTCGTTAATATTATATTGTGAATGTTCAATCAGCGTGAAATATTGACATGCCACATGTTTTTATAAGAAAGTTTTCGTGGGAAACAAAATGAATTTTGTCTTCAAGTGCCTACTTATATAAAGAGTTATATATTGTTGTTGTTTTCTTTACCGTGTATTTCATCAGGCAGATATATTTTTTCTTTTCTTGTACGTTTGTTTGTATTATTTTATGATGTAATTTATTAGGTGCTTGAGTGATGGTGGTATAGTGCTTAATTTACAGTTACAACTGAGTATATTTTAAGAATGTTATATAAAATAACAATAACCCTGGACAACTCACACAGTCCCAAGTTAAGTTAGTCAGTTAATTTACATTTAATTTAACATTAGTGATATTTTCTATGTTACAGGTACATGTATGATTTTTGTTGTATATATATTTTATAGCATAGGCATAGACAAAAGATGGTAATAAGCTAATGGTAAGTGATTACCATTGCCCAGAAGCACCCTCAATACCAAGGGAATTGCAAATGCGTTGCCGGCCTTTTTAGAAGGGATGAGCTCTTTTCTTAAAGGTATATCGTATCGGTTCGGAAATATCATTGCTGGAAGACGATTCCACAGTGTAGTTGATAATTATATATTACATAAAAATTAAATAAGGACTTAGTTGTATGGATTTAATCAGATAAAAGCCCTGTCTCGAATGTTACGGGACCGGAGAGTAATTGTAAACTTTGTAATATTGGAAAAATAAGCCTATATCTATCTATGCCTGAAACGGGTTATGACAAAAAATGCAATAAAGTTTGTCTGTCCAGAGTGAAATAGATAAATGACGTATTTTTATAGTCTTTGGTCGCTCATCCATTCATGCAGGGAAAAAAATGGTATATAGGTACTTCCTAGTCTATATAAGATTATATATGACGCTGTGACTAGCGTACCTATATAAAAATGGTATATAGGTACGCTAGTCACAGCGTCACGTAGTCATATGACGTTTGTTTCCTACTCTTCCACTGATGCTGTTTCTGAGAACCAAGTTGTTAACTTGTCGTACCCTGTAACTTGTCTGCCATATGTAGGAATCCCAACTATAAGAGATTTTTTGCTTTTTATAGGCTATCACTTTTCTATCAGCTATCATATCCAGGGATCCCAACTATATGACATTTTTTGTTTCTATAAGAATATATTTTCATCCTGCTATAAATCTGTATGAATTTTTGATACATACGATAATCTGTCAAAATATTGTGATTTGATTGAGCTAATAATATTATACATTTTTTCATTTCTTTAACAGACTCTTCGATTCCTCGCACGGTGCAAACATTTGTATTCACGAGTATAATTAATTAAATTGTATCGATATGGGTGTTTTCTATGTAGATTATGCATGTATTTACAAAAAACAATCAAAGTATTTATCTCAGCGGTCTAGACCCATTACACAAGTTCTGCTTTCAGTGGGTTTAGATGGCGCCGTGTTAATTATCAAGGGTTATTTTCAAAGCAAGCCTTTTGATGGGGAGACAAAAGTGCCCACGTAAAGGACTTTGACCAAAGTGTACCTCAGTAAAATGGGGATTACAGGAAAATTACAAAAACTGTGTATGTACCAGTAGACATAGGCTGTAATTTTCCGGTGGGACATGTATAGAACAAGTTAAACTAATTATCAAAAGCTATCAGCGCCCACTCACCTCGTTATCTTAAGTTGCTGCCGAGTGGTGATAAAGCGGGGTCCCGAAAGCGTATCACTAAACCAACACTAGCCCGTTTCAAGTGTTATCGCGGGTGCACGATTTTTATAACACAACCAAGACGTTCCAACACAAGATAAGGTTTTATTTTCGTTCGTATCCAGTCCGGTACACGTCCGTCGCGACCGTTTGTTGGTAGCAAAGTGTCAGCGCGGAGTCTTGAGTCGCACGTTGTACGTTTGCACGCCCGAGTCTATATTACCCTGTACTATCGAACTTTGATAAGTTACTGTTAAGTTGTTGTTATGCAAATAATACATTTCTTCTTCCAATTGCATTATTTCTGCCTTTTTAATGGGAGAAAGAGCATTGTTAGTAATAACGGCTAATAACCCCATTGTTAGCAATATACCATGTCAGGTTGACCTCTATGCAGATCCCCCTGGAAACCATCGTGGTAAATTGTCATTTGCCAAGATGGACTAACCTGACCTCATGCTCCTCTTATCATTCTAGGGTAAGCCGTTACCGCAGACTGGTGCATCATTATCATTACTAAAAAATAAAAAGTCTTTAATTGTTGTACTACGTTTTTAGTAAATACAAAACCAAGTACCAACATATATATCGAAAATATATCCTTATTGAAAACAGGAATCAAAACATGGTGTCATCGGCTTTGCCTTGTTCCATTATTTTGGGTCTGCGTAATGACTTTATCTGCCATTAACCTCTATCCATCGTCACACTTGAATTTACACTCTTTTCATACTAATCCCTCATACTGTTAATCTTTAGTTAAATGATACTCCACGTCATATCGTATGAATTCGACAATACACGTAGGTATTTCAAGTTAACAATGAACAGATTCAGAAGAATGAATCATTTTACAATACTATTTAATATCAAAATATGACATTAACCCATTTCATCAACATTCTTGAAGAAACATTCTTGAATCATCATCACAATCACGTGAATAGGGATATTTTAGAAAACGTACGGCCAATAGTAAAATTATTTATTTCGTCACTTTGAGATAACTTAATAATTAAAAGAGGCATTACCTCTATCTATTGTGTGTTTTACAAAAAATTTTAGACCATAATATTTCTACCATTTAGATATGAGCCTGTAAACTTTAAGAACATGTTAATAAAGTGCCTATAAAATATTAATATTCGTTTTAGATGTCATTGAAAAAGCCACTACAATTATATTTAATCGAATTAGGTGTTATTTTGAGGAATTCCATTTCAATAATAATATAAATCCATTAAGTGCCACTATAATTATACAATCTTATAAAGATTGTACATTTTGGGAAGATATTGTAAAATCTGCTATCATTTAATGTACATTGTAAGTCGTCTCAAAATCTTGGATTTTCCTATTGTAAAAACAATTTAGAAAATTTCTTTACCGCAGATTGAATTTGGCATCACATTAATGCAGTGACGTTAAAGACTGAGGTGACTGACAAATCAATTCAATCTATCAATACTATTACAAATTATAAACCAAAGAAAAACCAATCATATTGCTACACAAATAAAAATGAAATTATCAGATAATTGCATTTTAAGTTATCAGTAGAGAAGTCCACGCAAATGCCTTCACAAATTACTTCGCGTTATCTTCCTATAATTACCTTTCTATAATCGGATAATGTACAAAAAAACAACAAATATATCCGGGGGGTCAAATTACGTTACGCAGGTCATATTTCATATTACCCTCGTAGTGCTCTGACTGATGAGATTCGTCGATTTGCGAATAGTGCATTAATTTTTACATTTCTAAGGAAAGAAAGGTTATCTGTCTGTAGACCTGCTAGAAATGTAATTTTAGACTTAAACTTGCTAGAAACTGAGTTGATTAACTAGAAACTTTTATCAGAGGTAGACTAGATACAACCAAGCCTTCTGTATGGGTATCTTTGTCTTATCCATTTCAGGCAGGCTCAAAGCAGTTACTTTGTGAGCTGTGTTTGGGTTGAAATGTAATATATGACTGAAATTTCAGAGTAAGTAAGTACGGCATCATACTCCACCGAAATAGCAACGCATAAAAGGCGTCACATAATAACATTATGTTCGTGGCACTCCTTATGTAGATATATATGTTGCAGGCGATGGTTTTATTATTGAGGGTTTTGGGCTGGGAAGGTTGTCATTAGCAGCGTCCCTACGATCGATCCTCAGTCCAATTTAAACACCGCCGAGGCTAGAACCCTTCACGGTACCCTCAGACTAAAGTCGTATCCGTCAGCCGGGAGTTAGCCTTGAGCCTTTCAATAAGCCCTTTCGCGGGTTTGGAGTGTCATCTACTCTCGTCTCCTATCGTCCGGTGAAACTGTACCATAAATACCAACGCCAACAGCATTAGAAATAGCTCGATAAAAAAATCTACCACTTGAGAGGTACCACGATCGTCACACGATCTGGATTAAGGTCGGTTTTGCAAAAAAAAACTATAATCAGGAAGAAAGAAGGTAACAACTATTGCATAATCTGCAAGTGGTTTACGAACAAAAAATATCTATGAATGTAGTAGATCTTATAGGACATAAACAATATGATACACGTCAGTGTATGGTGTGACTAATAAATTAATTGTTGAACTTATATAAATTAACACATTATATATAAATAGACCCACTTTATCCGAGTGACAGTAACAAATTACTATCAGATTACGGATATTTGGATTATGATTACCCAATTTATTACATATCTTATCGCCGAATTTATAAATCAAATATCTATTTGAAATATCTACTGCTTATAAGCAAATTGATTTGTTTTACTTTTCAAAACGCTTTTAGCTGTAATCATAGGTACATACCTATCTGTAAGATTAAAATGAAGGTATATAGTTGGAAGTAGATGGGATCGTCCAATCAATTATTGATTTGTACATATTATCAGTTTGTACCATATAGGAATTAACACAATTACTCGTTAGTTACAAATTTCAAGTCAATTTTAATAGGAATATTGAGCTGTAATCAAGAAATATTATTATACAATAAAATTTCTTTCTAACATATGATATTTCAAAATTTATTCGCAAATATATTTGAATAAATATTAAGGTTGGCTGGTAGAGAATGCTAATAGCATTAAGCCCGCCTATTGTACAAATGCAATAAAGTTTAAATAAATAAATAACTAAGTTTGCTCTTAAGATGTTGTTTGTATTCACACAAAATTTTAAATATGTACAGTAAGACCCTACTTAATGCGGGGGATACGTTCCAATAAGTTCCAGCGTTAAACGGAACAGCGTTCCTATCAATATTTTCATTACTATCAATATTTTTGTTTTCTTCTTGCTCAGTTAATTCCTTATTAGAGAGACTAGCTGCTGTTTTTTCCACTATTTCCTCGACGTTTATCCGTTATGATCAATCCCCGGGTTAAAATAAAGGCGCGCTAAACCGAAACAACATTAAGCGGGGTCTTATTGTACAAAATTTGCTTGAAAAGAGCACCAGCCAAATTTTTCGTCATTCTACTTGGCTCTACATATCGAATATATGATGTTAATAGACACTAAACATCACTATTCAATTTTCGCAAATTTTATAAAGAGATTAAGTTCATAATGGTGTGACGGTCAAGATAATGTGCGGTATTACTTATCTGATTATAAAATTTCTTTTAATGTCTCCTACAAACGGAGCTGCAATGAAAAACGTTCCAAAAACGCAGGAATATTGAAGCAGTTCAAGTTGCGCGGGTCATCTAGTAGTCTATAGGTGTATTAAGTTCATTTAAATAGAGATTATTGTAAAATTTCCACCTATAATTGTTAATCAATGTAGTACAATGCGATACACTCAATCTACAAAAGTTTATTGGTACAGGGGACTGTTTTGTTTGTCAGCATTTGAGCATAGACCGTGGTGTCGAGTGACGCGTTAAATTTCTCCTTACTCGTATGTTTGGAGTGCCTCGCCTTGAGTTTGCTAAGTTGTTGTTTTTATAACATGCAGGTTATTTTAAAATTATATGCATGTTTCTATAATATTACTTTTTGCTTTCATTCCTGGTGTTTGACCAATGAGTTTTTAAAGAAAAATGGTCGACATCATATTACATTATCTTTGTTAATTTAGATTTAAATCTTTATTTTTTAATCTATATACTCAACGTTACATATGCGTCATGGTCCAATATCATTGCGATTGGTAGCGTTTTTTTTCACAAAAGAAAGTGTTGTAAAGTGTATTTTTTTGTAAATTTACCCAATAAAGACCTCATGTTGATTTTCTTCGAAACTTTTAATGATTTTCTTTATTAATCTTTCCTATAATGTTTAAAACTTTAAAGTATGTGTCTAACTTATAACTTAAACTGTATAATTTTGTACTATATTCAACACAAAAATGTACAAACATTTTTAAATTTTATAACCATAAACTCTTAATGACTTGAGGTGACAAACCTTCATACTTAATGAGCCTGTAGTTGTTTTGTTGCCGTTACATTTTGAACAGGCGTCCAAGAGGAAGTTTTAATCCAAGACCTTTTTTAAGTACATTGCAAATTTTTTTCAAAATTGCATATTTAGAATGAACGGTTTAATTATGTCAATATACTAGGTATGTTAGGTATAAATATAAAAAAAATGTCTACTCACCAAATTCCAGTTTCTAAAACTAAGTCCACATTTTCTGGTAACTCTAACCGGAAACCTGAAAAAAAAAATGTTTTTAATTGAACAGATTTATATCTATAATAATGTTATTAATAGAGATAAGGGAAGTATACTCTGGAACTAGTGCACTGAATTGAGAAATTCTTTCACTGTTTAAAACGTAAATTATACGAGCAAAACTTACATAGTTAGTACTCGGGGAAATCTAGGGCGGGCGATTAGTGTTATATAAAATAAATAATAAGCAAGACTAAGGGTAGTGGTAGACGTCAACGATATTTTACAGTCTAGCTTCGGTAAGTTGTCAAGAACGCCAAGAATAGGTATTTTAATCTTGACCCAATCATTTGATTAAATCAAATTGATTGAAAGCCGTGCAATGAATTGATAACACCCAAAAAACACAGTTTCAGTAATGTTTTTAAAACTAGCTAGCTAGCAAACCCGCCCCGGTTTCGCACAGGTGTATATTATACATAAAAACCTTTCTGTTGAATCGCTCAATCTAATGCTATAAACTGAATTAAAATCCGTTGCGTAGATTAAGAGATCTAAGCGAACAGATAGCGGAAGCGACTTTATTTTATACTACGTAATAAGTATAGTGTTTTATTTATATATAATAAATAAAAAAAATAACCCTGGACAATTAACACAACGCCATCGGTAAGCAAAACTTGTGTTATAGAATATATAAAATTTTTTTCGGTAAATAACATAGTAAATACATACATTATAATACATAGAAAAGATCCAGACCGATACAAACAATCTATGCAATCATACTCATGAATACAAATGCTTGCACCGTGCGAGGAATCGAACCCGCGACCATCCGTAGCCATCAAAGATGATGATTAAATAAACATGCTTACCATCTGTGTATATCCTTTGTATGATACTGGCCATGTCTTTCACTTCTGCCGCGTAGAAATTCTCACCGCTGTACGGTGTTATACCTAAATCTGAATAAAATGTAGTTTGGATGCATATTCTAAACAAGAATGAATGTAATTATTTTTTTATTTTTATTGGGTTGTTTGGGCTATTGTCATGTGTATGGAGGTGTAACACTGCGACCTGCATAGATCTATTGTGAGATCTGTGTGAGATTAAAGTTAGACCCGTCAAGAATTGAAGGATATTCTTAGGAGCGATGGTTTTTATCTACTCAGAAAAGAGTGTAAACTTTCTAAAGGAGATATTTCGTTTATGCATGAGTCGGCTACAACCACATAGGATGTGGAGTGGCGTTTCCTCTTCAGTTTGGCAAAATCTGCAGATTTTTGTTGTGCTGAGGTTTGCCATATGTATATAATGTTAAATAACTTATAGTTTGGTTAGCCCTAAGTTATTTCGAGTCGTGCGATTTTCAAACTAAATAGCGTCGGGCTCTTACTATGCGCGGGTGCAATTCTTGAAGGGTCCTCATTATTTTTTAAATAAAATTTCGGCCCAACTTACTTGCTGATCATGTAGATGTCTAGAGGTGATAAAATTTTATATATGAATTTTCAGTTTATTCATTAGGAATAGAATCAAATCTTACGTTTTCATAGTATCAATTTAAAAGTTATTCATTTTAAATAATTTAAAACTATGTATATTATTAAAAACAATATAATTATTTAGTATAAGGCTTTTGCTGAAATAAGGCAGAATTTTATTGAATGGTGCATCGATATGGGGATTGTATGATGTGGTTTAAGTCAGACAAAAGTCAGGTCCGTCAGCACATAACGGCGAATACACAAGGAAAGAATTAAGCATCTCAGTTTCAAGGAAGATTGCGCAGGGGTCGACTGACATAGATCGCCAGAAATGGGTCTTTAGCTACCTAATTAGCATTTTTACAATAATTTATAGACCTCAGTGGATTAAAAAGACGTGGATAGAAACTCTCTTATTCGAGTCAATATTGTTTCATACTACAATTAGATGGCGCTGTATTTTTTCATGTAAATTTTAAAACGCGCACTTAATATGTTTTTGTCGTACCTTATAGACATATGTAATTATTTTTATCCACTTAGATCAAATAAGGTTGTAATTTCGTAACTGTATTTCATTCAATAAGTACAAACATACATACGCTCCTGATCTCCAGAACCTCGATTTTAAACACTCTTTCTCAACTAACCAAAGTGTCTCATTTGCATTTGTTGCATATAATTGAGTTGTGATTCTTTGGAGCAATCTTATTTAATAAACAATGGGCATAAAAATTAATGGATCGTTAAAATATAGCAGCACCATTGTTACGAAGTAATTCAGACTATTCAAAACTAATATAAATACTTGTTTTTTGTAAAATTATTATTAACGATTAATAATTACAAAACATTACGAAACATCATCCCATTATTATTTATGAAGGTATTGTTCTATTTGTTAATACAATATATATTATTTATTCTTGTGACAATCGATGGCAAATAATTAAATGCAAATCTGGAGTGTACAAATTAAATTAATAATTCGACATTTTGTTCTATAAAAAAAGATGACAATAGCAGTGTATAAACTTAGTTACAGTATAGGAGAAGCTCGTTTACAGTAGACTATTTTTAATTTATAATAAAATAAACATTATCTACTTGAAAAGAAAGATTGTAATATATCTAAGCTAAAGCTGAAATAGCAAATATTTAGTAGTGGGTTTTTTCTTAACTATATTTATCCACACGATAAAAAAGGAGTTCAAACTTCTGCTCAGATTGTCGTATATTCGATCCCCATTGGAATGGAACAGGCGATCGATGTCTCTTACACCTAAATACTTATTTGGCACTCTGTTGATTGGATATTCATATTTTATAAGTTAGCTGTGCCCGCGGTTTCACCCGCATCAATTTCAATATAAAATATAGGCTATGTGTTATTATGATGCCCAAGCTGTCAAGTTTCTTTATATTACTGTAAAGTTTCATCAACATCTAACGGGTTATTAGAGACCGCATGCCCACCGGTGGGTCACTCCGCAACGAAAGTAAATTTACACATTGGGCACCCGGTCCCAATTTGAGGTAGACATCACCCGTGGGTAATGTCTACCTCAAATTACTGTACACTAAAAACATATTTAAAAAAGAATACACTTAATTAACAATAAAAAATGATGGTCCCTATGTGAGAAATAAGATTTTTCAATGCGATCTTCAACGTGTTAAATATTAAACTGTTTAAATATATATTTGATAAAAGGATACAATTTAACATATCCGTTAATGAGCCGGGGTGGTCCGGGGGCGGGGGTGGTGGCGGCGCCTGCGCCCGTGGGGGTGTGACTGCGCGCAGTGTGTATGCTCGCACATACTCCTTACGCAGATCGTGGAAGCGCGCGTAGTATACCGGCAAATTGATGTCCTTACTGCACGCCTCCGGGTGAAGACATTGTCTGTAAATATAATATTCCTGAATTAAAATACGTTATAAATGCATATAAACAATTGATGGCCTAGGTGGTTTACTGGTTTAGCACACAGCTTTACTTCCGATGGTGCAGGTTCGGTTCCTCGCCCGGCACAAACATTTGTATTCATGAGTATGATTGTTTGTATCGGCCTAGTTGTTTTCTATGTGTAATATGTATGTATTATATTTACGAAAAAACAAGTCTAAGTATTTATATCAGTTGTTGTTGTTGTTGTACCCATAACACAAGCTCTGCTTACCGTGGGACTAGATGACACAGTATTCATTGTACAGGGTTATTAATTAATTTATATTAATAATTTGTAGTAAACGCGAGAGTTTAAAAATATTTAGTCTCTGTTTCACCCCTGTACAACGGTTGTGTTTTTACTTAAAATGCGTATTTTTTTAACAACACCAGTGCGTAGTAGAGATTGCAGTTCGGTATGTTTTTGACTCCGGCCAGGTCCGCCCGGCCCGGCCTGGTTGAGTCCGGTCACCGAGCCCCGTATGGCCGGACCCGGTTTGCAACCTCTAGTGCGTAATCGACCAGAAAAAATTACGTAAATAATACACGAGTAGCTACTACCTCCACAAACATATTCATGTTCGTCAGTTTATCTTTTTTCTTCTGTAGACTCTAATTGGTGTTTGTATATCTAGTATTTTGTATGCTAAATTTGCATATTGACATTTATAATGAACATGTACGTAAGTACTTTGCAGATGGTTGAATACTTACAAATGACAGAGATTCTCTCTCAGGTTTGAATATGAAATACTACGATACCTTTATTATGACTCTGTATACAAGATTTATAATATTTTCACCTAAGTTAAAGCCCGTGATACCACTCATGCATCTTATCCTATATTTTCACTCAAGTTATTTCCCCCTCCGATCGATCCCCCGTCCAATTCAAACGGGGATCGAAATTACGACGGCCTGAGCAGAGGTTCGAACCCCTCGTGGTGCCCTCAGACTAAAGTCGTATCCGTCAGGCGGGAGTTGGCCTTCAGCCGCTCCATAAGTCCTTCCGCGGCTTTGGAGTGCCATCTGCACTCGCCCCCTAACGTCCGGTGAAGCTGTAAAGCCCAGCTGCGGCCAACAGCATTAGAGTAGTCCGAAAAAAAAAACAAGTTAGAGCCCATGATACATCTCATGCATCTTAATCTGTATTTTCACTGCCGTAAGTCGAAACGAAAAACATTGCTTGGCAATAAAATTTTATGAGACAAAGGCTGTAGAAACTTATTAATTTATAGTCAAAGATTATAATTAAATAGTAAAGTGCTTTGAAATAGTAAATGAATCCTTAGAAGCAGTTAAGTAGAGTAAACTATATGTTGCCTACGTACTGGCCATATATAGTTTTATATCTCATATTTAAATTGTATTTTTTACTAATTTTTGTATATAGAACCTTAGTGTCGAATCAATATTGTGACAGACGACAACACTAGATGGCCAGCACGTCAGCAACAATCGAATTTTGACCGATTTACGTACATCAAAATCTCGTACCCACTAGTACTAGGATGGTAATGTCCTTGTACCGAAGGTCAACAATCTCGTACTTGTAGGACGATTTTCGTACGGTGAGCAAACCTTCCATGGCAACAAGTCGATACCGTAAATATTCAATGTATAGATAGACTAAGTATGCCGGCGACTTCGTCCGCGTGTTATAGTGACTTTGACCAAATAAATAAAAAATATTCAATACTCCAGCCCAAAAAAGGCAAAGAAAATAGATTCATCGTTCTAGCTTCAAAAATTTTCTTTTCCCCCTTAAGGGTAATAATATTTTTACAAACTTTGAACGTCACATTTATTTACATTTAAACAACAGCCTAAAAAATAAGTTTCAAGTTTTTAGCTTTAAAAATGACGATATTTCCGTACAAACTTACACCTCCTCTTTCAACCACTTACAACATTTTTTTTGCTTTAAAAAGTAGCCTATGTCCTTTCTCAGTGACTAGACTATCTGTGTACCAAATTTCATTTATATCGGTTCAGTAGTTTTGTCGTGAAAGCGAAACAGACAGAGTTACTTTCTCATTTATAACATTAGTAAGGAAGTAAGGATTAACTCCATATGTTATACGCATTATAAAAAACGAAGGTCTTTCACACACAGCCAGTGATACTAGATAAAGGTTAATTTATTATTATAATGAATTACGAAACCACAAAAATAACAAACGACGCTACATATATATGTACATGTATATCAGAAATTGTGTTCGTCGAACTTTGAACTGGCCCTGAAGAGCGGGAAATAGCATTGTTGTCAACCGTATTAATATTTAGTAGCCCTCAATTATGTATGGTCTTGAATTGTGTGGAGAAATACATTATAGCTACAATGTATTTAAAAAAAACATAAAGCTATATTGAGTTTCGTTTGATTTGTTTGTTAGTAACATTACAGAATAAAGTCGCTTCCGCTGTATTCCGCGTATTTTAATGTACTTATAAATAGATAGTGTGTGCTGTGATAGAAATTTAGTGAAATAATTATAAGGTAGAATTAGAATAGAGTTGATATTTTTGTTTTTAAAATGATAAATGATTTTAATAATTATTTCGTTTATAAAATTACTACCCTATCACCGAGTAATATGCATCTATATTTTATTTTAGAAAATAAATAAGAGAAAATAAGAGTGATCCAAGTGGAAGGTTTACATGTATAATACATGTACACACGCGCGAAGTCAGGACGGGTAGTTATTTATAGATAAATTACATTCGATTTGAAATTAATATCTTTTTCGAATAAACCTAAAATACTCTAAAAATCTACCTATCTTTCATTATTAGCTGTATTTTATATATTTACGTATATACGAAAGTAACTTTGTCTGTCTGTCTGTCGCGATTTCACGCCAAAACTACAAAATTTAAATGAAATTTGACACAGACTACTGTTTAATGTGAAAAAAAATGAAAAAAAGTCAATACAAAGTTTGATTGTCATATTTATTTTCATTTAATCATCAGCCAACAGAAAATAAGTTTCAAAATGTAACTTTAAAAATGACGATATTTCCAAACAACCTTTCATCTTCCCTTTCAACCCCTTGCAACTTTTTTTTCGCATTAAAAAGTAGCCTATGTTCTTTCTCATGGTCTAGACTATCTCTGTACCAAATTCCATTTAAATCGGTTCAGTTGTTTTGGCGTGAAAGCGAGACAGACAGAGTTACTTTCGCATTTATAATACTACTAGTAAGGAATAGGGATAATTATAAAATAATAAAAAATCTCACGTTAAAAACGGAGGTAATTGCTGCAGTAGAAAGGGACAGTGGTTCCAACAGAGGGGAGCTACATAATTACTATTTACTAGTATTATATCTATAGCAGCTATTTATACGTACATTTATGGTCAATATAATTGCTAATTGCAGTACCGGATGTTGGAATACCGATTACATCCGTTTTTTACGATTCCGATTTATTCCGATCGACAGATAACAAAACTGGCTGCAACAATATTCATGTAAATAAATGTAAATGTATGTAATATTTTTAGTTTTCTATTTCTATCCTGGGTGTTGAATAAAACACGACCGAACAGAGGTCAATAGGATGTGTCTTAGAATTTATAAAGTTTTAATATCTTTACTAATATTACAAAGTTGAGGAGTTTGTTTGTTTGAACGCGCTAATATCATGAACTACTGGTTCGAACTGGCTTCAAGCTATATAACATTACGCTACGACCTATAGGAGAGGCGCTACAATGAAAAATATTGCAAAAGTTGTGAAAATAAGGCGCAGACGAAGTATAATATAAGGCTCTGATTTATAGAATAATCGTAAGAGATAAGAGAATAACAATTTTAGCGGAATGTAGGTACCTGAGTGGTGTCTGTCCGTCTGTGACGAGCCTGAACAGCGGCGACTGTGGGTCCACCTGAAGTGATCGCACGAACTCGTCGAACTGTAACAATACAATACATATTAAATATAGGGATCGCTCAAAACGTACATATTTCTATAACCACAGAACATTAAACTACACAACGGATTTTAATGCAGTTTTAAAAATAAATAGAGTGATTCAAGGGGAAGGTTTATATGTATAACTAGATTTTGCCCGCGGCTTCGCTCGCGTTAATTTATGCCCTTAGTGGTGGAATTTATCAAAATCCTTTCTTAGGGGATGCCTACGTCATAGTAGCTTTATGCATGCAAATTCTCAGCACGATCGGCTTAAAATTGACAAAGTTTCATACAAACTTTCATCCCCTATTTTATCCCCTTGGGGGTAGAATTAATCAAAATCCTTTCTTAGCGGATGCCTACGTCATAACATCTACCTGCATGCCAAATTTCAGCCCGATCCGTTCAGTGGTTTGGGCTGTGCGTTGATAGATCACTACGTCAGTCACCTTTGAGTTATATATGTTTAGATATATGTACATACAGCTGCGACGGGTAGACCAACCACAACCAACCAACTCTATGAAGGAGGACTACTGGCTGAATAGAAGGGTGTGGTATATTGGAGCTACCGTCGCAGATTGCCGTCGTCAGAACCATAAGCATACAGACAATTTCAATATTTCTATATCTTAGTTTTATAATATTCATTCATATGTATATTAGTCTATAAGGTAGTTATAATATGTGTCTAGTAGCCTGAAATCTATATATCTATGCAAATAAATATAATTGGAGTGTCTGTTTGTAATATTGAAATAACCGTTTTTTACTACATGCATGAATATAAATGAACACCAAAATAACATTTTTTACGTAGTTTGTGCATTAAGTCAATCATCGTGAGAAATAATTATAATATCCAGTAAAGACTACATCAGATGTGCGGGGAGTCAACATGAAATCTGTTCTACCACCATCGCTGCCATTTGCTTTCATCAATAATTTGGAAAACGTCACATATGATTATGATATTTTTTGTTCTATATACCGCTCAAGCCAAAAAATTAGGAGTTAATAGATATAAATTATTTCATTGTCAGATATAGTCAGTAGGTATTTATTAAGCAGTTTGTTATTCGTTTTTATGATAGTGTTGCATACAATAAAAACAACTGGTTATTAAACATTTGTATCGACAAAAAAATACAAATACGACGATTTGAGACTTGAGTATTTATCGTTAATTCATTAATACACACAGTAAAAGATCTATCTTTATAACAGTATTTATTTGTACTCCCACACATTGACGGCGTCGATGGTGTAGTGGTTTAGCACACCGGGTTACTTCCGTAGGCCGCGGGTTTGGTTCCTCGCACGGTAACAACGATTTAAGTGGTTCTGCATAAAGGCAGATAATAGGGGAGAAAGGGAAATGCTAGTAATGTGGGCTCTTGACGCTATTGCTAGCAAAGTACCATGTCAGGTTGACCTTCACGCGGTTCCGCCTGGAATCATGGTGAATTTACCACGATGGGTTATTTTATGGATGATAATGAAATGGTGCACCCGCCTGCGCTAACGGTTTACGCTGGCAGGCAGCTCACCAGTGGAGGATGATAGGATGAACATGAAGTTAGGTTAGTTAGCCCATCGTGACAACCTCACCACGAACTTATCACGATGGTTTCCAGGGGGAACCGCGTGGAGGTCAACCTGACATGGTACATTGCTAGTAATGGGGTCATGAGTCCACATTACTAACAATCTCCTTTCCCCCCGGGGCATCAGTGTTAATTGACCTGACCTGATGCTCATCCTATCATCCTCCACTGGTAGGGCACCAGTACTAGCGTAAACCGTTAGCTCAGACGGGTTTAAAAAAAGTTAATAAAATAATAATAATTATAACCGTAAACGTCGAAATTTCTATAATTACATTTGTTATACAAGAATAATAATGCAATTAACAACGTGACTCTACCAAGATCTGATAAGCGTCGCGATATCAGAAACCTCCAAATATTAAAAACAAGTTGATTGCATACTGAAAGTAGAGCGCTTTCACTGTTACGATATATCTATGTCCGTGGCATTCAAGTGGATGAGCAGGAAATAACAAATATATATTAAATATGGAACTTATAGAATCATAATTAATACGTGAAGCAAAAACTTTGTACCCGTTATTACAAAAATTGCACGAATTGAGGAGTATGAATTTTCGCACAATTATACTTTATATAGACAAGGGGTCCAAAATACCAATACTTCTTTTAAATTATACATACACTTGTATAAATATACATAGTATAGTATAATATATATTATATAAATATTTATATAATTCTTTTTCTTTATTTTAAATGATCTCCACCAATTTTGATCGGTGATTTTGCCAACATCATTGTTTGAGAGACACAGTGTAATTTGTAGCTGTGGTATATTTTAGTTTACTCAGTAAAGTTTGACAGTTTGATTCAGTTTCAGTATATTATAATTAAGGACAGGACAACACCTGAGGGACAACAAACAATTATTAGTAGGGTTTTCATTATTAGGTGGACAATACTAGTTAGTAGGACAACACAAACATAGACACTTAATATTAAATTGAGGAGAGCCGGTTCGGAATTACAATTTCACATTATTGTTAATTATAAATTATATAATTTATATATATATTAAATCTTAATATTTTACGACTGATGACAAAACATCAATGATGAATGTCAAATAATGTCAAAATTCTTAATTGTCAAATCAGCGAGTCGAGGTTTATTTCTGTACAGTTATCGAAGTAATCTATATAAATGCTACTCTTTGATAACAGACCCTTAATGTTTAAACTTGTAAATTAAATTATTTATGATATATTTGCGACTATTGTCGACAATATACTAGACTAGTTTATTGTATTAATTCAATAAAATATATCACTAATACACAGATAATTTGTAATAAAGCATTACAAATGTAAAACGAAGACATTCATAACATTCTTTTAAACGTCCTTTATTTACCATAAAATATAAAATTTTAAAACCTCTAATTCCTAATAATTCCAATAAATAATCCGTTCCTTTACATTATCTCGTCTCCTTTCTTGTTTCATTCATTCATAATTTAAGAGCGACGCTCTTGTCGGTGGACTTTCCACGATCCTCCATCATACTCTTTGAACATAGGTCGAAAAAATTGTGATGATGCCTGGCTTCAAAGTCTTGCTGACAAGAGACGGAATCGCCATGTAGGCGTCTCAATACCGAGTACGGCCAATAATTTCTCTTGTCGAGCCTGTGGTAGGCCATGCCGCTCTCGTAAAGGTTTATATAGCCACGAAAAGAGCTGTTCACAGACCAAATCGTCTATAACAGATGCATAGGGAATTATATATAATATGCAACACTAGGCTCTGACCAAAAAGACAAATTGTGACAAGTGTGAAAAGTTATGTCATAATAGTAATAAGATGAAAAAATCGAGTCTCTTGCTGTCAACCGTAGCAGCTCTGAATGGAAGAGTAAAAGTAATTTAAAAAAATCCTGACGTGTATATATGACAATTGGACAATTCGATATGTATAACGAAAATCATAACATATGTGTAGTATAAAAGGCGACGTAGTAATAAATTACGCAACGGATTTTAATGCAATTTTCTGCAATGGATAGAGTGATTCAAGAGGAACGTTTCTATGATAATACATGTGTATATAGTATAGAACAAGCTGAGAAATTTAAAGATTTGTGATGCTAATGTGCGGACCCGGGACGGGTCCCTAGTGTATTTAATAAATCAAATTCACATTAAAAGAAAGACAAGAAAAGTTGACGCCATCACTGTTTGTTCTTTGCGGAAGAGAGAGAGGTAAGCATATAATAATAATAATTTATAGACGGCTTCGGTGATCTAGCGGTTTAGCACATTGCTTTACTTCCAATGGTCGCGGGTTCAGTTCCTCGCATGGTACAAACATTTGTACTCAAAATGTTTATTAGTATTTACAAGAGTTGTCTAGTTACACATGTTCTGCTTATCTTGGAACTAGATGGCGTTGTGTGAATTTTCAAGGGCTATTATAATATTAATACATTTTTTTCCTATAATTAATTATATTTTGACGACAACAGTCTATTTTAATAGATGTAATTATTAATCCTATATTAGTAAATAATGCTGTTAAACCCATAGTCTCAGACTGCGATAGTCTTTTTTGCAAGAAATTACTTTTAACGGCCTCGCGGTAAGGGATATCGCTTTTCTTCCGATGGTCGCAGGTTCGATTCCTTGCACGGCACAAACATTTGTATTCATGAGTATGATTGTATCGGTCTGGGTGTTTTCTATGTATAATATGTATGTATTTACGAAATAAAATCTATGTATTTGTATTAGTTATCTAGTGCCCATAATACAAGCTTTAGGTGGCTTAACTTGGGTCTAGATGGCGCTGTGTGAATTGTCGAAGGTTATTTATTTATTTATTATATAGGTAATGTAATAAACTTTGTCTTGGCCGGGTAACTTCTTTTCTATCTGATTTAATATTAAGCTATTTAATAATATATGTTAACATACGACTTTGTTTTCAGCATGATTTGAACTCACCATCTACGGGTTCAATAATTTGGTAGATAACAGATAAAAAAACTGCAGATTACTGCAAAAATGTTAGGTGACAATCTACTAATTTTCATTATCTATATATAGATAGATAGAATATGCTTTACTTGTATTATACAATGATAAAGAATAGGTGCAATTATTTATATAAACATGTGTATAAATACATCAGCATTTCTTCAAAGCAAGTCATTCTCGTTATGATGTTATTTAACGAGATTAATTTATTTTTAATTTATAATTATACTAGCTGTTCCCGCGACAGCGGCCGCGTGGATTATAACTTTACATTTCTAAAATTATAATTTTTCTAAAATAAAAATAGCCTAAGTTACTCCTTATTACATCAGCTACCTGCCTATAAAAATCCCGTGAATCGGTCCAGCCGTTTCAGAGATTAGCTGGAACACACAGACAGACAGACAAAAATTGTAAAAAATGTTATTTTGGTGTATGTACCGTATTTATATTCATATGCATGTAGTACAAAACTGTTTTCAATTTCAATATTACAAACGACACTCCAATTTTATTTATATATATATATATATATATATATATAGATGTATAGAATAATATAGATGATAAAGAATAGATACAATTAATTCAACTAAACATGTGTATAAATAAATACATAAGCAGTTTTTCAAAGTCATTCTCGTCATGATGTTATTTGACGGTTATTTTTAATTTATAATTGTATAAAGAATGGGCCCTAGCGTAGCGTCAGTCGTCGGACAGGTTTCGAGTCCATCGCCCTAGGTTGTATTTATTCTATCGTGTCAATTCGTGTCACATAGGAAATTTACTGTGAAGGGTATTGAACGATGAGTGTTGTCATTTTCTACAGTTGGTTTTATACATTATCAAAAGGAGGTATATACGGCCTTGGTTGTCTAGCGGTTTACCACACTGCCTTACTTCCAATGGTTCGATTCCTCGCAAGAAACATTTGTATTCATGAGTATGATTGTCTGTATCCGCCTGGGTGTTTGCTATGTATATTACAAAAAATGTTTGTATTTATCAGTTGTCTATCTTTCTAGTACCCATAACACAAGCTCTGTGTAATTGGGATTAGATGGCGCTGTGTGAATTGTTGAGGGATATTATTATTGATATAAATTCCTGGTGAAATTACCACGATGGACTAACTGACCTGATCTCATGCTCATCCTATCATCCTCCACTGGTGCCCCGCCAGTGTAAACCGTTTGCACTGCGGGTGAACCGTGCCGTTATCATCCAATAAAAAATATTGTAATCTAATTATAATAAGAAGCTAAGGTGGTTTGCTAGTTACAATCTTCATTATATAGTATAAAACAAAGTCGCTGTCGCTGTCTGCCGGCCTATGTATGCTTAAATGTTTAAAACTACGCTACCGATTTTTAAAAAGGTTTATATATATAATACATGTACACCCGTGCGAAGCCGTAGTCGGTAGCTAGTTATATATAAAAATGACGTGTCACGTTATTTGTCCGCGATGGACTCCTAAACTACTGAACCGATTGCAAATTTAATTGTGTGCAATGATCTAATTTGACAAATAGGATAACTTACATCTCAATTTATAGTCGCTATATTATTTTATTCAAGAACCTCAGCCACGGCAACGCGTGGCTGGGTCTGCTAGTATAACTATATATATATATATATATATATATATATATCTAATTTACACTCCGGTGGTGGCAAGACCACTATATATATATTATTCATAATACCTATCCCCGGATATTAAATTCCAGGCTTATTATCTTAATTACATATTTATTACGGAATACAAGAGTACTTTTTTAATATATTTTTCATTTAAATATAATTTTTTAGTATAACTATATACCGATTGCAACTGCACTATCAATAAATAAATCTATGTTTATTCAATTTTACGATATGAAGGAAATAATTTAAATATTTACTTTCGAGTAAATATTAAGTGCATATTCTTTATGATTATAGTCGTTTATCTAGATTCATATCTATATGAGTGGCGTAATCCTTGAACCAATATCGGACTAAGTAATTAGTGGAATAATAATTTGACGGTCGCGATGTGTTAGCGGTTTATCACACAGCTTTCCTTGCAATGGTAGCGGGTTCAATTTCTCACTTGGTTGAACATTTGTATTCATTAGTATGTTGGTATTGGTTTGGTTGTTTTACATAGAAAACTGTTATATTTAAGGATTTAGATTAAAAAAAACTTATTTAGGTATTTCTGTTAGTTGTCTAGAACTTATAACACAAGCTTAGCTTAGCTTAGAACTAGATGGCGCTGTATCAATTAAACAGGGTACAAAAATAATTATGGAATTATGTTGTTGTTTCTCGGCTTATTTTATACTATAACACATATTATATAGATCCTCTTGAATAACTTAATCTATTGTTGAAAACTATATTAAACTCCGTTACGTAATTTAAAAGATATAAGCGATACAGCAGCGACGACTGTTTTGTTAATACTGTATGTAAAGACTAGCTAATGTAAAGATACCTCTACAAACTTTCATTACCTATTTCGTACAAGAAAGAATAATAGTGAATTTTACCCGTAAAGACACATGGCCATGGGCTGGCTTTTATCGTAAAAAAGTAGACGAATTCGCAGGTAATTACTAGTGCATTATAAACCCCCTTGCTACAATCTATAGCTGAGTCATCAGAAACACCGAGGTCTTCAAAGAAGCTTCGAGAACCTTGAAGAGTGATTACCATGATAATCACAGTATCATTTACGGAATTTTTATATCTTTGTAACATATCTATATATATTTACATAATCAATAATAAATCTATGTAGGTAAACATACATCAATCAAGTAAACTACAAAACAATTCAGTGCATACCTATAAAACAGGCCAATGAAAGATAGGGTATACCTAACTAAAACCAAATATTAAAGAAAAACTTGGTCTCACTAAGTTTCGTTTAGAAAAAGTCAATATGTCTTTTACAATAAGATACCCAAAGGTATACTGGAATTACCTTTAAACAAAAACATCTATTAAATCATATTTGCTGAGTAAAATCATACTAAACGAATACTTGAATGACAGGTGTGCATGGCAATACTACCAGTTCATGCATGAGATTTTCACTTAATGTTAGACATAGACACCTACATCGAAATCCAGTTCCTCTCAGTTGAATCTGTATACTGAATTTGACGGTAAGAATAAAATATTAATACAAAAAATTGTCTTAAGCGGCTAAAATGTGCTACATGAGTTTTGATTTAATTTGAAATAAAAAAATAAACTTACTTAAAAATCGAAAAGACGTGAATCGTGTTCATCCCTAAGGTATAATTTTTATAGTAATAAGAATAAATAATAACAATTAATGATATTTATGTAGCACTAGCTGACTACGCGAATTCCGCTTCGCCCTACAAATATTTCAAAACCAAAATTAGCCAAATTGGTCGAGCCATTCTCGAGTTTTAACGTGACTAACAAACATCATTTCATTTATATATCAGAGAAGATTACATTAATATCAACGCGCACTTGACACCTCTGGTGTTTCAGGCGTTCATAGACTACGGTAACCCTTTACCATCAGATGAGCCACGGTCGTAAAAAATTATTGTAAAGCATACATTTCTGTATATGTATATAGAAATGTATGGTATACAATAAATTTTTGTACTAATTTTATATTAAAGTAGTTCTGACATTTTTATTAACAAGGAAATTCATAAGTTCATTCTGTGATGTTCATGTACACTTTCCATCAGGTTTGCCGTGGCTTGTTTAAATTCCAGTTATATAAAAAACATGACTCGTCATGTCGACTCGTGACTAATATTATTTTGTTCAAACAACCAATAAATATTTGGAAAACCATAGTGGAAAATGGTGATTATGTTTATAATAAACAATGACGTGGATTTATATAGAAAAGCTATTTCTGTATGACGACTAATTATACCGACATTTATTTATATATCAATGTACACAAAATGTGTTATGAATGTGGATAAGGGCCGAAGAAGGTCGAAAAAGAGATGGATGGACTGTGTGAAAGATGATATCGTAAGAAAAGGAGTAAATAACGAGATGACTGCGAACAGGGATGAATGGAAGAGAAAACATATTACGCCGATCACAAATAAACAGGATAAGGTAGAAGCAGATGATGATGTCAAAGTAGGTACACAAGTTGTTACAGGAAGGTGTTACATATGAATGTGGATGGTTCTTAGAGCCTAGGAAGGCCGAAAAAGAGATGGATGGCCTGTGTGAAAGATGATATGGTAAGAAAGGGAGTAAATAACAAGATAACGCCGATCCAAAATAAATGGGATAAGGTAGAAGCTAAAATCAAACCTATCGTTTCATTATTTTCCAAAATGTATTTAATTAATAGGTCTTTTATAAAATGAAAGGGGAAATAAAAGTTTCTATGGAAGTTAGGCTGTTGGTTAAATATAAATAAATATGACATTCAAAGTTTTAAAAATGTTACCCTTAAGGGGGTAAAATAAAATAGGGGATATAAGTTTGTACCTATATAGAAAATTGTAATTTTTGAAGCTGGAACCTAAAAAAATCTTCCTTTTTTAAGTTAGATTATTGAATATTTTTTCTTTATTTGGTTAAGGTTACTGTAATATGCGGAGGAAGTCGCGAGCACAGCTAGTAAATGATATACCTAATAGACAGTACCCATACATATGATGTATATATTCACCCTAAGCGAAGTCGGGACCGACCACTAGTTATACGTTATACAAATCATTAAATATATCTACACTATATGCAACCTGTAATTTTCGTCTCAATCTGCACAAAATTAATGAGTGTGGTCTCGTTTCGAAATTTCGCACTGATTCGAACTGGTTACATCCTCGACCCTTCAATTACTTGCCATACCGGTACCACTCCTAACTGTAAATGGGACGCAGGCAAAAATATACAGCTTCAATGATGCCCGGTAACAACGAATTGAACTTAATTATTTTAACATTTGTTATGAGGTATATAACTTTCTCATTGACATAGATAATGTAATAAACACTATCCTAAATTTAGTAATGACATATTGTAATTTAAATATTGTAATGGGTGAAAACTGTGATTGGTACAGTTTATGCTATAAATAATATAAATGACGTAGTGGAGTAACTTGAAAGTCATGCTCGCTATAAAGTTCAAACTTGTGGCGGCGTGGTGGGCCGGATCGATGTCCTCCCTCTAATATGGTTGAGTGCAATGATGGCTGGCTCATCCGTCATACTCGTGAACGGGTGGGAACTGGTCTGTTCAGGTTGCGAACACTGATTAGATTTTTTGATTTTTTTTATATAGCATATGCTGGTGGTCACTCTATTCTCCCAAATTTGAATTTAAATGAAATATTATTATTATAAATATGTACAACATTAAAAAAAAAAAATACGAGCTGAGTTTCTTGTCAGGCTTCTCATCTCGAAATCATATACGGTAGATTTGACATATCATAAGAGTCTGTAATAGACCTACATGAATAAAGATATTTTGAATTTGAATTTGAATTTGAATAAGGTTCTGAATCAATACTTTAATTTTTATTTGTAAAACTTAGGATCTTTTTACAATCTACTTCTACTACAGATAATAGGTAGCAGATTTGACGGTCTCGATGGTCTAGCGGCTCGACAGACCGCCTTTTTTCCGATGGTTGCGGTATGTAATATTATGTTATCTGTGGTTGCGGGTTCATTTCCTCGCACGACACAGACATTTGCATCTATGAGTATGATTGTTTGTATCATACTGGGTATTATCTATGTATATTATGTATGTATTTACAAATCTATGTATCTGTATCAGTTACCTAGTAACCATAACACAAGCTTTATCTAGCTTGTCTTGGGTCTGGATGGTGTTGTGTGAATTGTCCTGAGATTATTATTATTAATTAGGTGATTTTCTCGAAAGGCCATTTCAGTATGGGATTTATATTATTTTATGTGAGATCACAAATATTCATTCATACATTCATATACCTGACCATCACTACTGGAATCGGTGATCAAATTTCAACCGTTACCGAGTCTACACCGAATAGAGACATCGTCAGACATCGATAGAGTCCACATATAGCTTGGAAGCTTAATGTTAACTGTACGGTACTTAGAGCAGTTAATAACCTCTATTGGTCATATGATTGATCAAATTTCGACCATTACCTAGTCCACGTCCATATTGCGACTCATGTTTCGCCACGGAACAAGGCATTATCAGGAATCGAATAGAGTTCCGATATAGCTTAGAAGCATAGTGTTAACGGTACAGTGCCTACTGAGTCGCAGTTCGTAACCTCTATTGGTGATATGATTGATCAAATTTCGACCATTACCAAGTCCGAAAGCTACATCCATATTGCGACTCGTGTTTCGCCTCTGAAAGGGGCACCAGTACAGTACTGAGACGCAGTTATTATGACAAGGTGGTTTCAAAGTCCAAACCATGTTGTTATTATGTTCATTCGCTTGTGGAAATCTCTAGAAGTTTTACAATATTTATTCCTTATAAGTAGTTAGTTGCTATAAGTTTTTATCAGTGTCAGAATATTGATTGTATTTGTTAGCTTAAACCTTATTATTCTTATTAATTTATTGGGTTGTTTGGGCTATTGTCAGGTGCATGGACCTGTAGCACTGCGACCTACCATATTCTTTACATAGTATTATATAAAATGAAGTGACTTCCTGTCTTTTCGCTTAGATCTTCTAAACGCAACACGCAACGGATTTTAATGCAGATTTAGCAACAGATAGAGTGATTTAAGAGGAAGGTTTATATAATAAAAGTACGGCCGGTCGAAGCCGGGGAGGGTAGCTAGTGTCATATAATGAATCTTTTTTACAAAGAAAATGCATTACGGACTTAACACCTCGAGGCATTTTCTACCAGTAAACCAGAGAGTAAACAGACATGTAGATTTATTTATTTAATTAACAATTAGATGGGCAGTACATATATATAATAAAGTAACAATGCAAAAAAGTTATTATTCGTATTTCACGTGTCCATAATCATATATAACTAGTCATACCCCCGGTTTCACCACCATGAAAATAGCCTGCGTAATTCTGATGTATTATATATATTACTGTAAAGTTTCATCAAAATCTGTTCAGTAGTTTTTGCGTGAAAGAGTAACATACATCCATCCATACTCACAAACTTTAGCGTTTATAAGATATACATAATAATGTAGTTGTATACGTATATCAGTTGCAATTGTTGCAAGATGGGATCCCATCCGCGAGCGACAGACCGTACGGGACGGGAACCTGTTCCTAACTGTATCCCGGTTGCGCAACGCGGGTTCGATGCCCGGCGGTGTTCTACTTGACCAACTCAAGTGTCTGTTCAAAAGACACACTTGAATATTACATCCTCTCGTACTTATGGGTTTAACAAACACAGTTTCTGTATTGAAAATTATTGAAGTATCACTACATATAATAATAACTAGCTGTGTGCCAGCGATGTCTCATATTTAACAATCTAACCCAAAAAGGACTATGAAAACAACTTCTTCAAAAGTGCTTAAATTAAGTTTATTTGAATAAATGATTTTCTATTCTATTCTATTCTTCAAAAATGACGAATCTCCATACAAAATTTGATCCGCTATTTCATTTTACTCCCTTAAGGGTAATTTTATCAATCTTTGAACGTTATATTTATTTATAAAAAAATAAGTTTCAAATTTCTAGCTTTAAAAATGACGATACTTCCATCCAACCTTTCATCTCCTCTTTCAACCAATTACAACCCTTTTTTTCCACATAAAAAATAACCTATATACAATTTCAGGGAACAGACAATCTGTGTACTAAACATTTAAATCGGTTCCTTAGTTTTGGCGTAAAAGCGTGACAGACGGACGGAGTTTAATATATTATTTTATTAATTTTGTATTGGTTTAAATAAATCCTTTAATTCTTTAATTCATACAACAGTAATACTACTATTACTATAAATATCCGTTTAGGTTTTCCCTATTTCTACAAGGGTTTTTATTTTTAGTCAAGGTTTATTAACCACAACTTTATTACTGTAACTGGGTTTTTTTATTTCCACATAGTGCAACTTTTGAATAAAATCACGTATCTTATTAATATTACTCGCGGTACCCGCGACTTCGTCCGCGTGGAATTTAACTTTATTTTTCCAAAATAAACGTACTACTAGGCTACTTTTATTTTAGAAAATTCTATAGCTTATTACATCAGCTACCTGCCAATAAAAGTCCCGTCAAAATCGGTCCAGTTATTTAAGAGATTAGCCGGAACAAACAGACAGACAAAAATTGTAAAAAATGTTATTTGAACCGTATTTATATTCATATACATGAAGTAAAAAATGGTTATTTCAATATTACAAACAGACACTCCAATTTTATTTATATGTATAGCTATAGATTGTAAGTATGGATGTTTGTTACCATTTCACGCAAAAACTACTGAACGGATTTTGATTAAACTTTACTGTAAAATAGCTTACGCATCAGAATAACACATAGGCTATATATGTTATGGAAAGTTAAAGCAGGTGAAACTGCGAGCACAGTTAATAGTTTATAATTTAATATTATACTATTCAAGAATGATATATTATTAAGGTTTCTTAAGAGTCAGTTACGCGCATGTAACACCTCTGGTGTCTCAGGCGTCCATAGGCTACGGTAACCATTTATCATCAGATGGGCCGTATGCTTGTTTGCCACCATCATTACATAGTATAAAACAAAGTCGCTGACGCTGTCTGTCCGTCCCTATGCTTAAATCTGTAAAACTACGCAACGGATTTGAAGCGGCTTTTTTAATAGATAGAGTAATTCAAGAGGAGGGTTTATAGATATAAGACATGTACACCTGTGCAAAGCCAGGCGAGCAGCTAGAAGCTTAGTTGTAGTATAAAAAAAACTTACTTCCGGTATTATTATTCAGAATCATGGAAACCTAATTGCATAATATTAAACTTGCGACCGCCAAACGTTCTGTAAACACCAGGTATCTCGTATTCATTAAAGATGACATTGGCTGTTTAATTCCTCGACCATAGACTATCATTACTTGTCTCACTAGCTGATTTCGTCTATGTCACGTTTTTCCCGTTTTTTGCAAGATTTTTCAATCCTGCTCCACTTCTATTGGTTGTAACGTTATGTTATATAGTCTATAGCCTTCCTCTAAATTGGGCAACACTTGCAGAATATTCAAAATCGGATCAAGGAATATCAGAGATTATAATATTAGTATAGATCTGCATTAAAGAACTTTCTAGAAGTAGGATTCTGTAAAAAAATATTAACCTCACAATATAGTTTTTTTTTAAACCACGTAGGTAGCAAACAAGCATACGGCCCATCTGATGGTAGACGGTTATCATAGCCTATGGACGCCTGAAACACCAGGGGAGTCACATGCGTGTTGCAGACCCTTAAAAAACCTTAATATACCCTTCTTAAAAAACCCCATGCTGTAGTATCTCGGGAAAACCTCGACAGGTAGTTCATTCCACAATCTAAGTGTACGCGGGAGGAAGCTCCTCTGAAACCGCACTCTCCGAGACCACTTAGGCTTGTATATATCTTGTAACATTTCATTACTAACCCTCTTGGAATATAGTAAAAAAATAGTACACTTTGAATTTTCAACTATTGTTATTGTACTTAATATATATTATACTATTTTTTTATATTTTGCGTTATGCACGGAAACGCACCCTTTTATATAATTGTTGTATTTTTATAGATATCTGTATAATTTCTGAATAGTTTCTTCCTTGTTCATTTGATGTCAAATTAGAAATACACTGTTTAGCACTTCGACCATTTAATTCTTTCACGTAAAATATCCTTAAAGGCCAAATCGTTAAAAGACTCCATTTATAAAATAAATATACAACATTCTTTGATATAATCAATACTCTTTGATATAATAAAGCCATGTCAAAGACCAAGGCTTGTCTTTGTACAGCCATAGATAATTAGAATAGGCAAGTTTATGAAGCATAAAACGTACTAACAAGATCCTTTTAAAGTTTACAATGTCGAATAATTACTGTACTACAAAAAATAATACAAATATAAGTAACTAAATAATTATAATTGAATTCTAGAATAGAATGAACGGATAAATATATTTATTAAATTAATACTTATTCTCTATCAAACAGATAAAATTAAAAACTAAATGCGGGATATCTTAACTTCAAATAGGATAAAGTCACTGAATCTATCGGAGACAATGACTGTATAGGCTGAGTCCTTTTGCCTTTCCCTTAAACGGGAAAAACAGAACAAAAAAAGACACTGAATATTGATTGACCTATTATTTTTTAAGGTTTTTTTTAAATTATTCTAATACATGTACTTACATAAATAACTAATTAATATAATATTAGTTATTTTTGTAAGTACATGTATTAAAATAAACTAACAGTTGTTATAATTGTTAAAATTAACTAATACTGTTTTTGTAAAAACTTATAATTCATAGCGCTGACAATATTATCTGATTGCACTAAGAAAGAGGGCGTAGCGGTTTCTATGTTGATTGTCGCATACCTCTTCCTTGTTATTGTGTAATTATTTATTTTAATATCTAATCAAAAGAGCAACACACAAGTTTCTTGCTCTTATTCTTGTAATTAATCTTAGTTACGAATGAGTGGTAGAATAAAACAAATATGACTATTCAAAAGTGCTTGTATTGAGTTTATTTGTATAAAGATTATTTCTATTTCTAATATAGGTGTGCCCTGACTTTTCCCTTCTGAGTATAGACACAGAAGGCTAATGTGAGAAATAACTTAAGTATTTAGAATTTATGTATGAATACTAATGACATTATACAGATGTCTATACTATTTAATATCTATACTATACTATCATAAAGCTGAAGAGTTTGTTTGTTTATTTGAACGCGTTAATCTCAGGAACTACTGGTTCGAATTGAAAAATTTTTTTAGTGTTGGTTAGTCCATTTGTCGAGGAAGGCTTTAAGCTATATACCATTACGCTACGACCAATAGGAGCGGAGCTGCAATCAAGCATATTGCAAAAGGTGGGGAAATGAAAACGCTGACGAAGTTGCACGGGTCAGCTAGTCAATAATAAAGCTGTAACATTACGAATAAGTACAGGTGCTCTATTATAAACAAGTACAAGATTATCATAGAGTGGGTGTGGGGTCATCTGAAATGGTTCTAATTATCATCTGTATTGAACAAATTACTACAACCGTAAAGGTCAAGATTGTTATATTTTATAGAGTCAATTAAAGCGCATTATGATTTTATCTAAAGTGCTGAGTAAATAAATTCATTAATATGACATGCAGATAAGATAATTATATCTAGATAAATGAATTATATTATAAATTTTAAAATCGTAGTACTCTAATGAATTTTAGCTTTGCAAAGTTTTAGAATGTTTTGGCTGGAGGGAAATGGGATTGTTAGTAACGTGGACTGATGATCCCATTGCTAGCAATGTACCATGTCAGGTTGACCACCACGCGGTTCCCCCAGGAAACCATTGTGATAAATTCTTAGTGCTCATCTTATTATCCTCCACTGGTGCCCCGCCAGCGTAAACCGTGAGCGCAGGCGGGAGAACCATTCCAGTATCATCCATAAAAAAAAAATATGATATCTCATGGTCATCCCACCATCTTAATCTTAATAATATTAATAATCATTTAAGTCATTTTGATAGCCTTCACGCGGTTCCTCCTGGAAACCATCCATAGGCCAACTAACTTGACGTCATCTTATCATCCTACGCTGGTGTCCCGCCAGCGTAAAAAGTGCTCTCGAAATCGGGTCCAACATTATATTATCATATATAATAAAAAATTATTGGCTATAATTTTAAAAAATAAAAATACGACTTCCATACTATACCTACAACTCAAATAATTGACTGGTTTGTGAGAAATTTTGTAAATATCCATATGCATATAGATATATATCTCTTTTTTCCGGTTTTTCGATAATTGTTTCCGGTAGAATTATATGTATTATACGACCCCATTCTGTAGTATCTCGATTATTACAACACTTAATCTAGTAATTCATATGTAATATTCACCTGTTGTACAACTACATCTAAAGGTTGTCCAGTCTGCAGTTCCTCGGAGGGCCGCCTCGTAGGTCTCACTGCATATTCTCTTTCGCCTATTATCTGCAACAATAAAAAAAGTAAATAAGTAATGTTTATCGAAATACTTTTAGAGATAATATTGCAATCTTTGTTGTCACTGCAATAAAGTGTGATTAACATATTTAATGTATTTATACAGATAAATTACAAGTGTTAAAAATGATATCGTACTGTCATATATGTAAACTATAATATATTGAGATGTTTAAGATATGTAATGATACATCGATGCAGTGGTACTCGATTTTTATTTCTACGCTACGAATAAATGTTCTTTTAAACGTAAAACAACTACAACTACGGGAATATTATCTCAATTTGTTAGTTTTTCTGTTCTCTCAGTTCTCTTCCATTAATTTTTTTTCTATTCTACTCTCTTCTGTTCTGCTACTGTCAGACTATTTAGTATCAGTATAATATGGGTCCTTTCCTTATTTATATAATATATATATATTTTTTATTAATAATAGGATTGCGCTTGGTCTTACCTCATCTGATGGTAAATGATGGCAAGGCCTAAGATATAACGTGCTTACCCAGAAGCTACTTTCACCTTACAATCTGGTACAGTTATACCCCATTCTACATTTCTACAATGTACCATGTCAGGTTGACCTACACGCAGTTCCCCCTGGAAACCATCCTGATAAATTCATGGTGAATTAACCACAATGTACTAACTAAGCTGACGCCCTGCTCATCCTATTACCCTCCATTTGTGCCCCACAGCGTAAACCGTTAGCGCAGGCGGGTGCACCATTCCATTATCATCCATAAGGTCCTTAAGAAACCCCATGTTGTAATATTCATAAATTTAAAAATACATGTATTTGTTTATAGATATACTAAAGCGACATCCTGTTGATGTTCTGGAAATTCTTCGTGTCCATTGTCATTTATTTTCCTTTAATATTGACAGTAATTTACCCAATTAGGGAAACAATTTAACTGTTGTTAAATTAGAAATTAATGAATTCTATTAATGCATTACTGATTGATATACTTGTACATTATAATAAGCTGTTATATTTATAACTAGCTGTACCCACGACTTTGTCCGCGTGGTATTTAACTTAATTCTTATTAAATAAAAGTAGCCTAAGTTACTCCTTATTACATCAGCTCCTGTCAATAAAAGTCCCGTCAAAATCGGTCCAGTCATTTCAGAGATTAGCCGGAACAAACAGACAGACAGACAAAAATTGTAAAAAATGTTATTTATATTAATATGCATGTAGTAAAAAACTGTTATTTCAATATTACAAACAGACACTCCAATTTTATTTATATGTATAGATGTATAGACTACAACATGTGTATCTATTACAGTGATTTTAATTTCCTTAATGCTTATTTGCCATTCTATTACGTCAACCTAGAAGTATTGCCTTAAACGTAGCAGGTATGTAATGTAAAAAATTTATATTTATGTATATAAACATAAATATAAATTTTCTAACAGATTTTTCTTTTTAAAATTCTATGTGATAATAAGTTTATTGGAATATTGTTAAAAATCTATATAGATATAAATAAGAATTTATATCCCTTGGTCAGGTTATCATGCGTTAACTGCTGAATCGATTACGCAAATTTTTATTATTGTCAAGAGAAGGTTCTTAAAAGAACTAAGAAAGAAAAGAAAATTAGAAAAATATACGGTTTTTTTTATTTATACCAATACCAATTCAACATTGATATTTAAGATAGGAAAACGTATGTAGATACAATTAGTAATAATTAAATAACCCTGGACAATTAACACAGCGCCTTCTAGTCCCACGGTAAGCAGAGCTTGTATTATGGGTACTAGACAACTGATATAAATACTTAGATATTTTTGTATATAAATAGATACATAATATACATAGAAAACATCCAGACCGATACAAACAGTCATACTCATGAATACAAATGTTTGCACCGTGCGAGGAATCGAACCCGCGACCATCGGAAGTAAAGCGGTGCACTTAACCACTAGACCACCGCATCGTCAAACACCTAATAGATTTCGAAGGAAATTACCATAGTGTCTTTAATTGTTAATCAAACATTGATTACAATGTTCAATCCCAATGCATTTCACAAGAGTTATGACAAAAACATTTATTGGGTATAACAAAATAATTCACATGACAATGTGGGAAATTAAACACTTTTAAATTACGTAATGTTTTGATGAGTCTTACATCATCATCGGCTTCTTCCTTATCCCATTTATTTGTGGTCGGCGTAATATGTTTTTCTCTTCCATTCATCCCTGTTCGCAGTCATCGCGTTATTTACTCCCTTTCTTACCATATCATCTTTCACACAGTCCATCCATCTCTATTCTCTCTATTCACACACTTAAACTTAAAAATGTAAAGTAATAATAAAATTATTTAAAAGAGCAACACGCAAGCTTCTTGCTCGTTCTTCTTGTGATGAGACAGCTTTTCGGATGAGCGGTAGATTAAAAAAATATAATGACTATTCAAAAATGCTTCAATGTAAGTTTATTTGAATAAATGATTTTCTATTCTATACTATTCTATTCTATTCTATTCTTTTCCGGCCTTCCTCAACCCTTATTACCATCCACATTCATATGTATCACCATTCTGTAATAGCTTGTGTAGATATATTGTATTTGTGGTCGGCATAATATGTTTTTTTTCTTCCATTCATCCCTGTTCGCAGTCATCTCGTTATTTGTTCCCTTTACCATATCATCTTTCACACTGTCCATCCATTTCTTATTCGGCCTTCCTCAACCCTTATTACCATCCACATTCCTATGTAATAGCTTGTGTAGATACATGATACCTATTTGTGGTCGGCATAATATGTTTTTCTCTTCCATTCATCCCTGTTCGCAGTCATCTCGTTATTTACTCCCTTTCTTACCATATCACCTTTCACACAGTCCATCCATCTCTTTTTCGGCTTTCCCCAACCCTTATTACCATCCACATTCATATGTATCACCATTCTGTAATAGTTTGTGTAGACATATTGTATTTGTGGTCGGCGTAAAATGTTTTTTCTTCCATTCATCCCTGTTCGCAGTCATCTCATTATTTACTCCCTTTACCGTATCATCTTTCACACAGTCCATCCATCACTTTTTCTCTTTCCCTTACAACCATTTGATGAGCCTTACACTCTCACTATATACTTACGCAATATTGACATTGTTAATAAATTAAAACTGTTATTAAATAATATACAAGTACAACATCTTGTAAAAAGGATACGTAACTCTTAGGTAAATATTTTATATGAGAATAAGATTAACAACAAATTTATATTACTAGAGATCGTTCAGAGGCTGAAATTCGACCATTGTTTATTAAATTTTTATGCATTACTAGCTGTCCAGGGAAACGTTGTTTTGCCTTAAAATAAAAAAAAATTAGGGGTGGACTACCCCTAACATTTAGGGCGATGAAAAATAGATGTTGGCCGATTCTCAGAACAAAATTTCATGAGAATCGGTCAAGCCGTTTCGGAGGAGTATGGGAACAAAAACTGTGACACGAGAATTTTATATAGATATAAGATTGAAAAAAAAAATGCATTCTGTACTACTTATCCACGTAAATGTCTTAAAAATGGATTCAATTTTTGCTTCACGTATTTATATACCTAGACATTATTAGTTAAACGGGTTTTAACAGGAATAATTTTATGGCAAACAATTTACCTCTCGACGTTTCGACTATCTGTAGGTTGCAGCCGTCGAGAGAGGTAAATACCACTATTTACCATAGAATTATTCGTATTTAAAACCTATTTAACTATAATAATAACTAGCTGGACCCTCGACTTCGTCCGCGTAGAATTTAACTTTATTTTTCGAAAATAAAAGATTTTTTAAAAATAAAAGTAGCCTAAGTTACTCCTTGTTACATCAGCTACCTGCCAAAAAAAGCCCCGTTAAAATCGGTCCAGCCATTTCAGAAATTAGCCGGAACAAACAGACCGACAGACAGACAGACAAAAATTTTAAAAAGTGGTTTTTTGGTGTAAAGACCGTATTTATATTCATATGCATGTAGTAAAAAACGGTTATTTCAATATTACAAACAGACACTCCAATTTTATTTATATGTATAGATGATAATCTATTAACATACATTTCAGTAGCACCAGGAGTTACGTCCGTTTTAAAATTGAGAGAAATCCCTACCATAAGGTGCCATATTTGGATCAGTTACCCGAGCCAGATGTTTCTAATTTCAAACTGGGACGTTCGCAGTTTGACGAATGAGAGAACAAAACGATTGCGCATGCGCGACTCCGACCAATCACCGAGCGTGGTTCGTTGTAAACAATAACATGGCGGGAAATGGAATTGATGGATACATTATGTAACCACCCACAACACTTCACAGTAGAAATAAACTGTTAGCTTCCTTTATATATGATTTTATAATGTTTAATCATAAACCTGGGCGGAGAAGAGTATTTTTTAATGGATGATGGTATGGTGCTTTACTCTAACGGTTTACGATGTCGGGGCACCAGCGAAAGATCATAGGATAAGCATAAGGTCAGGTCAGTTAGCCCATCGTGATAAATTCACCAGGAATTTATCACGATGATTTCCAGGAGGAACTACGTGTAGGTTAACTTGATATGGTCCATTGCTAGCAATAGGGTTATTAGTCCACATTACTAACAATCCCCTTTCCCCAGATGATTTTTTTTTGTTTTGTCCTTATTGCTACCTGCCAAAAAAAGTTCCGTCAAAATCGGTACAGCTATTTCAGAGATTAGCCGAAACAAACAAACAGACAGACAGTCAGAAAAAATTGTAAAAAATGTATTTATTGATATGCAAGTTACAAAAAACTGTTATTTCAATATTACAAACAGACACTTCAAATTTTATTTACAGGTATAGATTTTTTTCTTATCGATAATAAAGGAATGGTGCACCCGCCTGTGCCAACGGTTTACGCTGGCGGGGCACCAGTGGAGGATGATAGATGAGCATGAGATCAGGTCAGTTAGCCCATCGTGACAAATTCACCAAAAATTTATCACGATGGCTTCCAGGGGGAACCGCGTGGAGGTCGACTTAACATGGTACATTGCTAGCAATGGGAGTTACTAGTTCCCATTACTAACAATACCTTTCCCCTACCCCAGATGTTAGGTGTTAGCATCAGCAAATTTTTTTTTTCAGACTACTCTAAAGCTGTTGGCCGCAGCTGGCCTTTACAGCTTCACCGACCGGCGATTGTAGATGGCACTCCAAACCCGCGGAAGGACTTATGGAGCCGCTGAAGGCCAACTCCTGCCTGACGGATACGACTTTAGTCTGAGGGCACCACTAGTTCGAACATCGGCTCTGGCCGTCGTAATTTCGATCCCCGTTTGAATTGGACGGGGGATCCATCGGATGGGAAAATCAGCTATATATGATTTTAAAATATAATATCTTAAATGTTTGAGACCGGGGAGTATTGTTAATAATAAGGATTAATGATACCATCGTTGGAAGTGTTAGCTAGTCGACATTCCGGCAAACTCTAGCGCACGGCGAAGATACAATATTTTTTATTTATAAAACAAAATATGTGTAAGTCAAAAATTATATAAGGTTATACCGTCAGATGGGCCGTACGCTTGTTTGCCGACGTCGAACTATAAAAAAAAAGTGGGTACATGTAATTTTTTATGTACCTAAAAGAGCAAACAATCAAACAGCCCACCTGATGGAAAGTGGTAACTGATAACTGTATTCTATAGACTACTATCATTATGATAATTGAGGTAAGCGTCTCATGCGTTGTCATTTCTGTAGATACTGCTTCTATACTAGGTATAATATGCAGTATAATTTGTATAAAGTCAGTACAATGTAATATATACAATGTAATATAATGAATAACACAAACAAATTCTAATATAAGAACATAATTTTTTTTTCGTTCTTTTTTTCTCATCTCACGAAAAGGCAAAAGGACTCTGCACATACAGCCATTGTCTACGATAGCGTACTTATATATTAGCAAGTATTTTTTTTATTAGACATCGATGCCACAATAAAGTACCTAGATGATTGTGTTTTAAGAATTTTCTAGTCTATGACTGACGACTTCGCAACTCGCTGTCGGTTTCCACCCCGTCTATTGTCGCAAATGACTTTTGACCGGCGATGCATGCGCAATAATGTCGCGACCCACCTCACTTTGCATACAATGTGGA
Source organism: Achroia grisella (assembly GCF_030625045.1). Taxonomy (NCBI): domain Eukaryota; kingdom Metazoa; phylum Arthropoda; class Insecta; order Lepidoptera; family Pyralidae; genus Achroia; species Achroia grisella. Next base: position 4,745,488 of record NW_026712984.1, on the reverse strand, counting down.
AAAATTATCTAACAAAAAAAATATATTACTGGTAAACGATTGATTGGGAAATTCGAAAATAGACTCTTTGTGTTCACATTTAGAGTTTATATTAGAATGTTCTATTCCACGTGGAAAATCAATCTAACAAAAACAATATATTTACATGGCAATTTGAAAATAGTCTTTTTATTAACGACTTTAGAGTCTATTTTACAATGTTCGACACTATATGGAAAATTTATCTAACAAAAACTATATTACAAGTTTTAAAATCACTAGTATCCTGACGACTTAGGCGTAATGCCGATTAGTCAGGGAGAGAAACACCTCAATGCCTACAATATTCACAATTATCTATCTCTTGTTTTTATAATCATATCAACACTTTCGCTCCAAAACTCCCGCTGCCTCCGTTCAATCGTCCGTCATCCACTTGTCAATGTCACATAGATTACTTTGGCTCTGGCCTCTGACGTTCCGTTTCAGGTTACATGATTATTGACTTTACCATTTTTAATTAATGGTGCGTCACACGATAGTTAACAGTCGGCCATCCTGCAATAGTGTCTGGCCCAGACACATAGGTAACTGATGAGCGTAGTCATGCTTATCAAAGGATATAGTGTCTACAGGATCATATAACAAATACTTAACTAAATAAACTAAAGATACACATTACTTTCATAACATTGACTATCTTAGTATACTGTCAAAGGTTTACAATCTAAAATCAATACTAACAGAGCTAAGTTTCGGCATGCATTCAGAATGCACAAAATATAACATAACATATATTAATTTACATAATCCAAATCACCCAAAAACATGAACAACCTTTTAGAGTAACAAACAATTATTTGGCGGTGATTGACTTCTATGAGTCAGACTGTAACATATCACCATCACAATGTAAGTTTCCGATCCGATGAACATTGAATTTTTTTTATACCTCCAAAATAGAACTTGACATTTCTCATCATGAATATTTTAACGGATAAATTTAACATATCACATTACAAAAGGTAAAACTTAATTACCTACATATATAGAGAAAAAAATATAAAGAGAAAGTATTATTCTCGTGACATAAAATTAGAACAAAATCGCTGCCTGCCTTCACCTCACCAATAGAAAATAACAGGTCAATATTATTCAAGTGGTTCTAATACCCTCAATACTACTACTACTATTTTACTTCGACGATACTCTTGATTTACCAGAGAATTATTTTAATATAACATAATTCATTGAATTTCAGTTATGATTTACTTAACAATACCATCAGCTCACTGGTCAAGTAATCTATTGCACCCTTTGAACCCTGTACATTTAGGGAACTATAAATGATTGTAGATACTGATCTCAATTTTCTTTACAACACCAGTTTAACATAAACCAAAACCCACTGTTCCAGATTAATGTGAAATAGAAATAATCTTTATTCAAACAAACTTAATATAAGCACTTTTGAGTAGTCAAGATTTTTGAATCTATCGCTTATTCGGAACGCAGATTCATCACAAGAAGAACAAACAAGAAACCTGTGTGTTGCTCTTTTAAATAAATATTGATTTACTTATATTTAATTAACAACAAGGATTAGGCGTGCGGCAATCAACATAAAAACCGCTACGCACTTAATCTCCGTTCAATCAGACAACATTGACAGCGCTATGAATTTCAAGTTAGATATTTTCTAAAAAAAACACTGATTTATAAATGATGACATTTATAAATTTTTCAATTTTATAATAAGCTTTTTTTTTTTTTACAAAGAAAATATTTTATGACACATTTGATTTCTTTTTCTGGCAAATTGAGTACAGACTCTGGGAGTTTGTTGTAAAACCTTGCGCAATTTCCATAAAACGAATTACTAACTTTCGTCAAACGAACGTGAGTTTAGTAAGCCTACTATTCACTTTATATTTTATCGATGGTATTCGTAGCCACTTCGGCCATCCAACGTTATCGAAGGGCCATTCGATATTATCATAACAGTTAACATCGGGTAATATAATAAAATTAAAATCATATAAAATTTAGTTTGAGATACTTTACATACTTAAAGTATGAAAGTTGCCACTGACAACTACACATTACATTTCAACATCATGAATTCAGTCTTTGTTATATTTTTCCGCCTTAAGTTGTATCACTTAATTTTTCACACCAGGTACTACACAGGTACAGTCAGCATCTCTGCAAACACGGCTGCCTAGCTAATTAGTGAAATACCTGTTAAAACAAAACATTAAAAAAATGCCACCGCTTGCCCACTATGACTACGGTCTCAACAGATCTGGATTTTATTAGACTCAGCCACCGCTTGCCCGCACAAGGAGCTACGGCCTCAAACTGGTCAAATTCTCATTAGACTCAGCCACCGCTTGCCCACACAAGGAGCTACGGCCTCAAACTGGTCAGATTCTCATTAGACTCAGCCACTGCTTGCCGCCACAAGGAACTACGGCCTCCAACTGAAACACATCAAATATTTAACAACTGGTCATTTTCTCAATGAGGCATTCACCGCTTGCGCACGCAAGGAGTTACGGCCTCCAACTAGTCATATTCTTTATGGTACTATGCTATTTTTACTTCAGCCTCAAGTGCTCTACATTGCAACTCAACTATGGGTTATATGCACTCCCATCAAAATTTACTATTACTTTTTATTCTATTACATATCTTTAAGAACTGGATTTCCTGGTTCCATTTTACTATTTCTCCAACGCTTTAAAGGACTTTATAACATTTAATCATAAGTTAATTCAATTTAATTATGTACCAAATTCGAATTATATATCTGGTTGATATATATCTAGTATCTACCAATTTCTGAACGAACATGCAATATATTACTACCACATACCCTACTCCTATTATTATCTACCAAATCTTGAGTAGCATCAACAAAAAGCAAGTCGTTCGTTGTACGTCGCATTGAGCACACGCGGATCCCCATTTTCTCCGTGAACTAACGTATACGGAACCATCAGCCGCGATCTCAGCGCAATCATCTCATCAGTATATCATCAAATCTAAATCACCATCATTTACCTTAAAATCCATAAATCGTATTCATAGTCATATGATTATTATATTAATCTCATAATTTCATCAAAGTATTGCAAATCATTTTTCATTGTCATATCAACCGCCCGTTCTATTAGCCATTTTGCTCATAATTCAGCTTGTCATCGATTGTAACTCATCATTGTATCACTAGCATTCCTTAATCTTTCAGATCTATTCGTTCATGTACAACTCTTCACCGCGTATATTTACCGACTATTTTCTATAGAGGTGTATCAAATTTTACCTTGTGATCGTCCTTACTACAATCTTGCAGTGTAACTATCTTGTACACCTCGAGCGCTTTATTCATAATATTTCTAAAGTGTCTGTATACGGTGTCTGGGTTCTATAAATTAGCACCTCTTCTAATTTCCCATTAATTACAACAGACACATAAAATCAATTCTGAAAGGATTAATTTCAATTTAAACTATTTAGTTAGTACAATAGTCAATCCGATTTCTCCAAAGGGCGTTCAGCCACACATACAAGTGCATATAGGTGCTCAGACTAATCTATGGAATCAAATGCCCAGCATTTGATTGCGTTGATCATTACTTATAAAAATTTTAACTTCCGTCGTCGTCAAAGACAACGCTTTAAATTTAATTCAATCTTATTTATCTGATCAATATCAACCAAATATTTGAAAACAACATCACCGTTATTATTATAAACTTCCAATATTTCTACACCTGTAATTTTGTACAATTCAACATTAAAACACCCTCACTTATTTAATACATCCGTTCTCGTATGCTATGCAAGTGACAACATCAATTCTTATATGTTGATGAGTTTACTATTAAAAGCCTTAGTTAACACTCTTATTTTACTTCAACTCAACAGTTATGTCAAAAGTGACAATGGTCTAAATACAACACATCCAATCTCATATTCCAGTCAATTGAGTCAACATGTATACCAACAATTCTTACATGCTCGTTAATTTAGCATTATACGCTTCGATTATACTCTTTTTTTTTCAACCAATTAAAATCTTAATAGATACAATATCTCAAGATTTAACAAAAGTTAACTAGAAATTAATAAAATTGGCAAAACCATCTACAACAGTAATTTTTAACTGTAAACTGTAATCTATTGTTAACAATATTTAACTTTCTTATATCTTAACTTTCATTTATATCCTCTAGTAACTTTTCTTATATATTCCTGGGATTAAATTGACAGATATAGCCTTACTTCCACAACTTATATTATCTCTCATTTTATTTGCATTGGATATAAAGGTCTCTTAAAACAGTTATAGGTTCAATAGGATCCTTTCAACTTAAATCTAGTATACCCATGTACACTTTTCAAAACTTTAGTGCTCATACATTTAACAACAATCAATTGTCCTTTTGTTTTTCTTTTTCTTTTAACTACCTGTGCTTCTTAAATTTGTATTCACTATAATACCATTATAATTAAAGAACAATGGCTCAGCTCGCAAACATTTTCTCAACAAATAATTCTCTATAACATGTAAAACTTACAACTTAGACCATGCAGTATTTATTTTTCATTCTACATATATGCTATTCATAAAGTAGTTTATTATCCATCAGTAAACCATATAAAAATCTCATAAATTACGCCAGTATCCATATTCATAAACCAGCTCGTCCATACTGACTATCCATGTCTCTCTCTATGGAAGTTTGCATCCAGTCTTCTCCTGCTGTTTCCTTTTTTTTCTTATGTCATCTGCTTATCTTTTTTTCTGCTGTCCTACGTTTCTTTTGTGTCGTCTCTGCCATTTTCTTATATATATATATATATATATATGGCTTATAAATTTTTCATTTCATTATATGGTGTCCTACAATCCAATCAATCACAATACTATTTAAATGTTAAATAGGCTTAATATTACTATATGTATTTATACCTGTACATATGATACAATTTTCTTTTGAATCATTACTATTTATATATTTTTTTCTTCTATAAATTATACTGATACTGTGCTTGTGAATCACTGTTCATCCCAACGGATACCAACATCTCACTTTCAATCTAAGTTACATTTGCAGTGATTAACTTGTGTTCACAAGATATTGAGGATTTTTCCTATTCTTTTTTTTTTTTACTTATATATTCCTGTCATAGCTATACCGAAATCACCATGCACTGTCCTCTACAGTACAGTAGATTCACAGAAGATAATTGGAAGCTTGCCACAGTATAGAAGTGCTATCTTCATAAAACCGACTAACTTCAGTCTCATCCTCTTTGGTAACAAAGTTATATTAAATAAAACAAACCACATGCTTATAAAGGCATAGCATAAAACACCAACAATCAGGAATTCTCATAAATATATAACGGTTGTATAGAATGGGAACGAATTTCTATGCATGGACAATTATGCAGCCTATTAATAACCACATTACCAAGGTCATCAGCAAAGTTTTCTAGAATATCCATATCTCTTTTCTTTCCTAACAATCTTGTCTGTCTGTGTCTCATAATTTTCCTCTATAATAATTTTAAAGCTTATGTACTTTGAATATCTTAACATTGCCTCCCACAGAGACTATTTAATAATAACTAATTAATATACAGAAACTTCATTAGTCAAATCATAAAATATTTTATAATCCTGTAGTCTACAAATACATAGAAGGTAAGTTACATAAACCATTTAAAAATAGTATCCAATTTTTCCTTTCTCCTCTATTTCACCATATCACAGTTTACATGTATTCACTTAATTCTCTCCCATCTGTCCATACCTATATACAACAAAAGAGTGCTATGCACTCATTTATTTCCATTTTCCTGCCATAATATCTGAATTATAAAGTTTATTATCCAAATTTCACAATTCTAGACCACACTGTTTGACACAATCCATGTGCTAACTTCAAGATGAGTTCATTATTAACTCATGAATGCTTTAAATTAGTTATTATCTTCTGATATACATTTATTTATATTAATATTCAATAATATATTCTACTTGTTTTTTTTTTTATTATCTGTACTTCACAAATATATAATACAATTTGAATTTAAACAATGATTTCCTCCTTGTTTCACATTTCAATTCCAATACAGATTTAACAATGAATCTGTCCACTTTATAGTTTCTTAGTACTGTCATTCTACAAATGACACTAAATAATAAAACTCAATGGATAACTTAAGCTCAGATCCTTGCAGCAAATCTTCAGTTCATTAGCTTATGCACTACACAAGATTGGACAATATAGCAATACATTGCAATATATTACAATAGTCTATTTTCATTATTGTGATAACAATTGTCGTATGTTGTACATATTCATATTATAAAATCATGACATTTTGTGCAATTTACTGTATGGAGAGTTATAACTCATCAAAAGGCAAATACTCTCACTGTTGCGACTCAATATATATATCCAAACATTCTGTATGTACACAAATATTAACTTATTTACAAAAACTTTTATTCATATTCATAACACTAATAGTAAATTTAAAGACAAGCTTGTTGCTCAAGTATTGTTTAGAAAATCAACAGGTTTCTTGTACAATCAATAATACAATCAAGAGCCAATAACATTCATTTCTGGAGTTACCAAAAGCTTTTCTTTAGGTTAAAAGACAACTTCATAAATTATAAAACTGAACCATGTAAGAATAGTCTTACCTGTAATCTATCACTTTCTAACATGTCACATATTAATGTGGTGCTTATAAATTCCAACACTCACTTACTAAACATTGTCTCAAATGACAAATGTACATAGCTACAGGTACCTGCACAGGACCTTTATTGATCAACAATGGCTGCTAAGGGCCATTCTAATGAATTTCAAGAGAAGCATCAAAGAAGTGAACCAATTGCTCAAACATATAATACATTCAATCTGAGCATACATATAATATATAATTCCAGCATAATATGACACCTTTGAGGAATCGGATATCATTTCTAGGTGCTTTTTCAACACATTAATAATCAATATCATATGATTATGATAACCTTGAGGATCCTAATAGATCTCAATTGGATTTTATACTAAATAATGATTAAATAAGGAACTATTAATAATAATAGTTTACAGTTATTCGGTTTTTTAACATTGGAGTTTACTACCAATTGTTAGCCATTGCTATATATATAAAATTCAAAACACAGCAAGAAATAAATATAATAATTGTACTATCAGAGTTAAGTACTATTTTCACTGAGAGCTTCACAGCTAATCAAGAGATAGCATCTAAAATGTCTTTAATATCTAATATTATGAAATATAACATGTTATGTTGCTGGTATCAGTTTATGTCAACAATATACTGTGTCTATCTATATTAATATGCTTTATTAATTCATTAATAAACACATATCAAAGTATCAACCAATATAATATATATACATATGACAGTGTCTCAATTTGGGAATATAACCACCATCAAGACATATACCTGGACTATGCCTGTGATTGTCATTTATCTGAAATGGGATCATCAAACATATATGTGTACCTATGTAAAGAAATAATAACAATTCTTCAATTCAATTCACGTAGAACAAACACACAAAACTGAACAGTAAGTTAGACTAATTTACTGTGAATTAGCAACAAACTCAGCAATACCATTACACTGTTTATATATATAACATGGTATGTGTTCTCATGTTCAACCTGTATGTCAACATAGTTAATGTAACTGTTTCTAATCTGTTGATATCCTATCATACTCTATCATAGGCATTAATAACATAACAATAGTTACTCTGTATTTTAAACTAATTAGATAGCCATGTTGTTCTATACTTAATGTATTCATAATACTTCTTTCTTAGGTATATTGTATACCTCAATATCGTGCTACATGTCATGTCATTACTCTCGCAAGTTATCGTACATACTAAATCTATTTAATATGTAGAAAGCAATTCATCCAAAAGTTCAATAAAACAAGTGAGAAACTGCGTTTAATGGTATGCGTGTTATTAACGTAAATTCACTTACCACAACTTCTAGTCAGAATTACCTTACAGTCGAATTTGTAGGCGGGATTGGTACCGCTTCTGAACTTTTAAAATCACTAGTATCCTGACGACTTAGGCGTAATGCCGATTAGTCAGGGAGAGAAACACCTCAATGCCTACAATATTCACAATTATCTATCTCTTGTTTTTATAATCATATCAACACTTTCGCTCCAAAACTCCCGCTGCCTCCGTTCAATCGTCCGTCATCCACTTGTCAATGTCACATAGATTACTTTGGCTCTGGCCTCTGACGTTCCGTTTCAGGTTACATGATTATTGACTTTACCATTTTTAATTAATGGTGCGTCACACGATAGTTAACACAAGTAAATGAATGTATTGAGAAATTCGAAAATAGGGTCTTTATAATCGATTCTTAGAGTCTATTTTACATTATTCATTAAGAATATATTTTTATCAAAATCGTTCTTCTGTACACGTTAATATTCCGTCGTGGTAAACCATCGATTGGATGAGTGACTGTAAGTCCCAGTACTTATAATATAAACCAGTTAAAATAGTAATAAAATATAGATATGTATCATATATTAAAAAAATTACAATGAAGTGGAAGCGCCACTACACATCCTATGTGGTTGTAGCCCACTCATGGATAAACGAAACATCTCCTTTGGAAAGTTTACACTGAATCCAGAGGAGATAAAAACTATAGTTCATAAGAATATCCTTCAATTCTTGTACATGACAGGTCTATGTAGCGAACTCTGAAAAAGGGCGAGAACAATAGATTGCATAGATTTATTCTATTTTCATAGGTCGCAGCGCTACAGATCCAAGCACATGTGTTGTTCGACATGATGCCGACAGCCACCTTTTACCACCGCACCGCTCGCCATCGACAGGGAATTCATCCCCACACACTGGAACCTAAGTAGTCCCGAACAGTGCGGTTTCAGAGGAGTTTCCTCCCGCGTACACTTAGATTGTGGAATGAACTTCCTGCCGAGGTTTTCCCACGAGACTACAGCATGGGGTTTTTCAAGAAGGGTATATTAAGGTTTCTTAAGGGTCGGCAACGCGCAAGTGATACCCCTGGTGTTTCAGGCGTTCATAGGCTACGGTAACCATTTACCATCAGATGGGCCGTATGCTTGATTGCCACCATAGTAGTATAAAAAATAAAAAATAAAAAAAAAAGCACCTGACACTACTAGCCTATAGACAGTAGTTTTTATCGTTCTGGGTATTTTCTATGTATAATGAGTATGTATTTATGAAAAAAATATGTATTTATCATTTATCTAGTACCTACCTACTCATAACACAAGCTTTGGCTAGCGAATAGTGAATTGTCCTGAGTTATTATTATTATAAACTACGTTCAAATCAAATCAAAAATAATTTATTCGTGCTACTCGCCTCGGCTTCGCCCGAGTGTACATGTATTATATATATAAACCTTCCTCTAGAATCACTCTATCTATTAAAAAGAACCGCTTCAAAATCCGTTGCGTAGTTTTAAAGCTTTAAGCATACATAGGGACGGACAGCGACAGCGACTTTATTTTATACTATGCAATGATATACCTATTTTTATATATAACATTCTCGTGTCACAATGTTAGTTACCATACTCCACCGAAACGGCTCGACCGATTTTTTTTTAATTCTAAATTCATATTCAGTAGGTTTATGTACCTACTATCTATTTTTCATATCCCTGAGTGATAAGGGTTGACACCTGACCTTTTTTTTAATTTCGCCGTCGCTGTCCGTCCGTACGTCCCTATGTATGCTACATAGGGACGGATAGAGAGCGACGGCCACTTTGTTTTATACTATGTAATGATTTTTCCCTACCGCCCAGTACAGTATACCGATTCAATTGAGAAGTACGGGCAAGAAACTTATATGAACTTTTTTTTTTAAAAAAGACAGTTTATTTCTATCTGAGCGGTATGTACTTATATAAGGTAAATAATTCAAAGAACTGGTAATCTTATATTAAAATGTATACGCACTACGAATTAGTCTGCTAATTTATACATTCCGGTTAATGACCCGACTTTACAAAGGTGTCTACACATAAAGCGCCCACATATTACACGTATAAAGAAAAAATCAAGTTCTAAAGTTAATAAACTCTAAATAGTAATAAGATAACTAAAATTGGATGGGACGGCCTCGGTGGTCTAGCGGTTTAGCACACCGTTTCACTTCTGAAGGTCGCGGGTTCGATTCCTCGCACGGTCCACACATTTTTATACATGAGTATGGTTGTTTCTATCATGGTAAGCACTGATATAAATACTATTCTTTTGTAAATACATAATATACATAGAATACACCCAGACCGATACAAATCTTATATATAAAATTCTCGTGTCACAGTTTTCCTTCTCATATTCCTCCGAAACGGCTTGACCGATTCTCATGAAATTTTCGGAGCGTATTGAGTAGGTCTGAGAATCGGCCAACATCTATTTTTCACCCCCCAAATCTTAGGGGTAGTCCACCCCTAATTTTTTTTTATTTTAAGGCAAAACAACGTTTGCCGGGACAGCTAGTATTATATAATAATGTAGATACTCTTGAGTAGGTACAAATATTTGTACTGTGCGAGGAAGCGAACCCACGACCATCGGAAGTGAAACGGTATGTTAAACCCCTAGACCACCGAGGCCGTTACTAATGAGGATATATAAACTACATAGTATCATTTTAGAAGTACTTAGTAAATGAATACTATTGAGGTAATGATTGCGTTTTCAGTAAATACCCACATTAACTATGGTGATAAATAAGCTATATAGCTTTATAGGTTCTAATCAATCGATTTATAATAAACTAGCTACTTGCCCCGGCTTTGCTCGGGTGTACTTGTATTATACATATAAACCTTCCTTTTGAATCACTCTATCTATTAAAGAAACCTCTTCAAAATCCGTTGCGTAGTTTTAAAGATTTAGGCATACATTGGGACGGTCAGACAGCGACAGCGACTTTATTTTATACTAGGCAAAGATATACCTATATTTTATATACAACATTCTCGTGTCACAATGTTAGTTACCATACTCCACTGAAACGACATGACCGAATTTTTTAAAAGTTTTAAATGCATATTCAGAAGGTTTATGTAATTACTATCCATTTTTCATATCCCTGAGTGATAAGGGTTGCCCCTGACCCCTTTTTTTTAATTAAAGTTTTTATTTTTTTATAATGTGGCATTAAAAATACATACAACCCTAAATTTTCAGCCGTCTAAAGGTGAACATGCATGCTTATTGCTATCGTTTGTGTATCTTCAAGAGATGATGTCTAGAAATAAATACGCGCACACGGGTTCGAACCTCGCATGGTTGTCAACATTTGTCTTCATAAGTATAATTGTTTGTATAACTTTGGGTGTTTGTATGTGTGTAATATATGATTTTATATAAAAAAATGTATTCAAGTATATCTATCAGTTGTCTAGTAACACAAGGTCTGCTTGGGACTTGATGGCGCCGTGTGAATTGTCCAGTCATATAAAAATAAGTCATTACTGCATGCATAGTCTTTACATACATACATATATAATATAGGTATGTATGAATATGAATCAGTATTGAGCAGCTGTCCAAACTATATTACTATATAAATTTAATTATACAGATTTACTTAACTATAGCAAGTTATCCGCGTGACTAGAATAAATGTTTTTTCAATGAGTAGGTAATAAATTAATGGAATATTGCAAACTCTTTTACTAACGGTATACGCTACCAGTGGATGATGATAGTATGAACGAAGACAGGTCAGTTAGTCCATCGTGGCGAATTCACCAGGACATTCAGAAACCACGATGGTTCCAGACAACGTGATAGTCGACCTAAGATAATTGCAATGATCCAACTTGTTCCCATTAGGCGATAAGACCGCCTTTTGTTGTTAATTTTCTATATTTCTTCTATGTGAGGAATAAAGAGTTTAATATTATTATTAGTGTACTGTTTATCTTTATAATTATCTGTTCTCAAATATATACCACTGTTCTTACTCGCTGTTCACAGCTTATGATGCCAGCAGTGTGCGCTAGGGACGACATAATCCTTATTTCTCTTTCACACTTATACTACTGACACAATCCCCTCCCAGACTAGAACAGAACACATTATCCGATCACGATAGAAATAAAACCACACTAATTTAGAAAAATATACAAATAATGATATTGGCAGTGAACTTTTTAAATTTCGTGTGTTAAAAGTCACTGCTTTTGGAGTATGTAATATAGAGAGAAAGAGATAGAATACGCTTACCATATATAGATAAAGATTTTTTTTCAACTCACTACTATTCATTTCTGGAACTACCAATCAAATTTGAGAAAACCTTTTTAACAATTCTTGAGGTAAGGCATAGATTATTGTAAGTAGACTAGACATCAAGCTATGATTTAGGAACGCAGAAAAAAATACAGGATAATCGAAACTTACAAGTGCTGCATTGTTAGGCGGTGTGGCGATGGTCGATGTGGCCGCCATTTTGTTTTGAATTTAGTAAAAGCGCGGGAGTTCATAGTGGTTAGGAGTTACAAGTCGGTCAAAAGAAAGGTTATTACTGTAAGATTATAGTAATTTAGTATATAATATGAACTATTATTTTTAAATATGAATATAATTGGGTATCTAATATGATCTGTATTGTAGTGAGTATGCATAGGATTTTTGGAATAAATGTTGTAAAATTAAATTTGTTGTAAAAACTATTCATAGTTTATTTATAAAAACTGTATTTAGTATTAATTGTAATATTATATTTTAATATTTATTATTTAATGTAGATATATATAAAACTTTATAAGCATTGTATATTATTGTTGTTAAACGAAATAAGCGCAATAGCTGTCTATAAAAAGAAAACCACTCCGCTGAATGGGGGTCCTCTCCGATCGATCCCCCGTCCAATTCAAATGGGGATCGATATTACGACAGCCTGAGCCGAGGTTCGAACCCCTAGCGGTGCCCTCAGACTAGAGTCGTATCCGTCAGGCGGGAGTTGGCCTTCAGCCGCTCCATAAATTCTTCTGCAGGTTTGGAGTGCCATCTGCACTCGCTCCCTATCGTTCGGTGAAGCTGTAAAGGCCAGCTGCGGCCAACAGCATTAGAGTAGTCCAAAAAAAAGCCTGAATGGGGGAGTTGATTTTAAAAAGTGATCGAAGTGGGTAACTTTCGGAAAACTAAATCCTTGAACACAACCGTCGTTTCATTTTGAATATCTTTAATTATAATATAATTTATCCAAAGTAATCCGAGGGGACTGGGAACCAGTATACAATGCTTAAACGGCATCATTAACATCTATATGCCATAATGGCGGCAATTCGTTTGGATTTCTTCGTAATGACTAGAAAAACCACAAACTGTGACGGTATTATGGAAGCATGAAGAAATTACTACAGCCCACTTGATGCGACATGGTTGCACAACGACACACCGCTAGTTGTACATAGAACTCTGTTGCACTGAACACGGTAATTAATTTTTATTTTTAGATTAACTGAATAATGAATGATTCCGTGCGTAGTTTGGTATTCTGTAATTTGTTTTAGAAGTTGCTGTTCTATTACAATTGCATTAAGTAATATTATACTAACTGTAACCCGTAGGTTTGGCCGTATTGTTTAACATTGTCTTATGCGTGAAATCCTATAGGCATATTTTGTTATAAAACAATAAATCTGTTTTAGGTATATGGTACGTATAATTAGTAAATCATGGAATCTTACCACGTGTTATTTTTTTATTGAGGTTTCGATATTACGGCAGTGTTTCAACCGCCATGATCACGGGTAAACTGAAGAGCAGCGGGTAGACGGTAAACAAAATCTTTTAGGTATGGGCAGATATATTCGTCTACCTTCACACGTATTCGTTTGTTGCTACTATTGAAATTCGCCTGTTCCAAAATAATGTGTTTAGATTTTGTGATTTACCAATCATACGTATAAATAATGACCCCGTAAAATTTAAAATTGTAGGTTCTGAAAGCGCAAGTATTTTTTTTATCATACGGATTGTTAAATAAGCTTACGGCCCACAGTATGGAAAATTCCACCCGATGACGCTTTACGAATATACGTCATCACGTCACGTTGTATTCTTCACACGTTGCAATTGCTGAGAACTAAAGGATGCCTTCATACCCTTTAATTTCACTGCCATAACTCATTATGGCAGTGAAATTATAGGGTATGAAGGCAAATTCAAACAAAACACGTTTTACGAATTCCCTAATATTTAAAATGAATTTTACTAATATTATAAATGCAAAAGTTTGTGGGTATGGAAGGATGTTTGTTACTCTTTCATGCAAAAACTACTGAACGGATTTTTATGAAACTTTACAAAAATATATCTTTATCAGAATAATCCATAGGCTATGAATATATAGCTATGAATTTCATACAGGTGAAGCCACGGGCACAGCTTGTGGAGAAATAAATAAAAATATCTAGTTTTCGTTATTTTCTAAATAATGGGCGAATACAGTTCAAAAAAAGAATTAGGCTCCAACACATCAAACGTTTAATATTAAACTGCATTAACTGACATATATAGGTTTTGGAAAAACAACCTTAAATTTAAGTTCTTAATGTTCATTTTCAAAATTACTCTTAATTTTTTTATAATTTATTGATGAGCGAGAATAATGTTTTTTTTTCTTAATATATGGGCACTGGCGATAAGTCAATCAGTCTTTACATATATTCAATTATCATCTACAAATATATAAAATGTTAGTTACCACACTCCTCCGAAACGGCTTGACCAATTTTTATGAAATTTTATATGCATATTCAGTAGGATTGAGAATCGGCTACTATCTATTTTTCATACCCCTAAGTGATAATTGTCCGCCCCTAATATTTTTTTGTTGTTTTTGGTCAAAATTGTTTATTTATATATTTTTAGAATGTGGCATTAAAAAATACATACAACTGTAATTTTTCACCATTCTACCACCAACCCCTATATTTTAATAGAGTTATGAATTATTAATACTTAAATTTATATGGCAAAACAACGTTAGCTAGTTTTATATAACTAATACGTGGTTATGAGCCTATACTTATTACAGTTGACAGAGTTGACACACTGTCAGTGTTTACTTGGCCTCGACGATTGACACTTGGCCTGACTTTGCGTGGCGAAACAAATTATATCTCTAGGAAGAATTACTTGGAATAATTACTTAATGCACCAGTAATTATTATATTGTTTTAAAAACATCACCGGCCGACATTATTTTATATTTACCTACTTTTATATTTCATATGTTTTATATAAAGTAAAAATTTCATTCTAGTTAGTTCTAGTTCTATGTTGATTGTCGCATGCCTAATCCTTGTTAATGTAAATATAATTAAAACAATATTTATTTAAAAGAGTAACACACAAGTTTTCGCTCAAACTTCTTGTGATGAGTCTGCATTCCGAATGAGCGGTAGAATAAAAAAACTTGACTATTCAAAAGTGCTTATTAAGTTTATTTGAATAAAGATTCTATTTACTACCTATTTTTCCAAGCAAAAGAGGAGACGTGGTGTATGTGTGTAGTGGACACATGGTATGTGGTTGTAGCCCACTCATGCATAAACGAAATATCTCATTTCAAAGTATACAAGTCCAATTCTATTAATACCTCTATATTTTTTTATGTCTAGACTCTTGACAATCCAAATTTGCGAAGCGTTGTGAATACAACAAATGTTGTTTCCAATAAGACAAATATTTGTGAAATAAACAAATATTTGTCGTCGATGCGGTAAAACAAACTAACTCAGGAAGAGGGCTGTAAGTGTTGGAGGGCTTTAGATTATCTATCCTGAGGAGATAAAAACAAAAAAGGGCGAGCACAATAGATCGCAGTTGGCAGTGTTACAGGTCTTAGCAACTGAAAGTAGCCCAAAAACCCAAAAAAAAAATATAAACCTTCCTCTTGAATCACTCTATCTGTAAAAAAAACCGCTACAAAATCCGTTGCGTAATTTTGAAGATTTAAGCATACATAATGACGGACAGACAGCGACAGCGACTTTGTTTTATACTATGTAAAGATATAGTATTGTAGATACTTAGTAACAATAAGTAAATTGACTTCAAGATATCCAAATTCTAAACAATTGGTTAATTGCAGTTCGTTCGTTTAATTACAGTAACGTTAATGGGTATACAAAAAACTAATTGTGTTAATTTTTTACTGCCTCCAAAAAGGAGGTTCGTAATTAGTTTCATCTGAATATTGAATAATGCAAAATCGTTGTTTATGTCAGTCTGTTTCTACGCCTTCTTTTAAACCTTGCAACAATTTTGATACGATTATCACTGTTATTTCAAGCATTTCTTCCTGAAAATATATATGTTTATATATAATACATTTTTTATAATACAGTAATATAATACAGTTTGCGCCTTTTCGTGAGAAGAGGGTCTTGATGGTGTAATTAAACTCTGAGATTCCAGGCTCATTTTTTAATTACTTGAAAATGGTTTGCAGATCTTGAGTATGATATGCATAGATATACGATCGTTGGCAGATTTTGAATATGAACTGTAATCGTCGTCGCTTTGTCTCTGGCCCGCTGAAATATCGACGTTTCAGTGTTGCAGTATCAAAAATACAATTTTGGCCACACATGCATATATGTAGAGTTACGTAATGGATTTATATTATGTTGTTTAATTCCTCTGTCATAGCGGAATTAAACTAAATTATATAAATAAGAAAAACATAAATAATAAGTGACCCCATTAAGGACTATATGACCCTGACTGACGTATAATAAATGAATTCGTAGTAGTCGATGTTCTATAATAAGTTCATTCTTATAAGTTAGTAAAGTAAAGTCTATCATAGTGTAAGTAAATACACTATGATGAGCTGGCTGACCTGACTTCATACTCGTCCTATCCTGCAGATTAAGTTTCTAGTGCAGGCACGTGTATCATTCTTGTAAAATAATATATTTTTACACTTAAACCTTAGATTTTCTCATGAGACTACAGCATGAGGTTTTTCAAGAAGGGTATATTAAGGCTTCTAATGGTCGGCAGCGCGCACGTAACACCCCTAGTGTCTCAGGCGTTCATAGGCTACGGTGACCATTTACCATCAAATGTCATATGCTAGTTTACCACCTTCGTAGTATATATATTTTTTCAATAATGTATGAATTTAATACTTGGTTACAAGCCTAATTCTAGAGATGTTAATTGCAGCTGTGAAACAGTCTAGACATATTGTAAAACTGTAGAATTTTCGCTCATTTAATTTCAGCAATAAACAAAAGATGTTTAAGGAGAAACAATATGAATAATATTATATAGTATGCTAATATTAAAGTGTATAAGTATATGGTTTGTAAACGCCATCCGTGTACAGTACATGACAATAAACCTTGACATCGGGGATTTCTCTAAGAAAAACAGAATATGTTATCACAAGACTACTTGTTAAATGTATGTTTCCGTATGCGTACATATACCATACTATACATATTTACTTACATACAGACTGTCACAGCTGAAGTTATATTTATTTATTTATATTTATACTAGCTGACACGCGCAACCTCGTCTGCATCGTACTTGCTTGACATCTATCATAATATTTCGTATTTACATAATATCTTTTTAAATTATAGCCTATGTGTTATTCTGATGTATAAGTTATATTACTGTAAAGCTTCATCAAAATCCGTTCAGTAGTTTTTGCGTAAAAGAGTAAAAAAAAACATCCATACTCACAAACTTTCACATTTATATAGTAAGATATCAGGACAATTCAGACATCCACTCGCATGCTAAGCAGAGTTTGTATTACGGGTACTAGATAAACTAAATATCTCTTTTGGAAAGTTTACACTCTATCCTGAGGAGATAAAAACCATAGCTCCTAGGAATATCTTTTAATTCTTGTCGCTGACGGCTGACGTAGCGAACTCTGAAAAAGGGTGAGCACAATAGATCTATGTAGGTCGCAGTGCTACAGGTCCAAGCACCTGACAAGCCCAAACCTCCCCATTAAAAAAAATAAAAAAATGGGTACATCTGTTTCTCCGCCTACTTTTTTTTTAATAAGATGTACTTTTTACTTCACTTTTTTAAAATTTCAGTCGCGGTAATTTTTTGGGTAATTTACTGCGTAAGCTTACTAAAGTGACCATGTCATGCTATCATGGTCCACTGGTACCCCATAAGCTCATATCGTTAGCGAAGCCCAATACATCAGTATAACTATTAGTACTAAAAATTACCTTCATATGTTAAAATTGAACCTATATTAGTCCTAAAATTAGTAAATTAGTACTCCTGTGTTATTCAACGTACGGACGGAATTACAAAGCACGTATTGCTACTAGTAGAAATAAGGAAGTCAGTGCTTTACATGAAGTGGAACATTCGCCATATGTTAATATCCAGTTCATGATACGATCAGGGTTGCCAAATGTACGAGAAACGGTCAGTACGAAATATAAGAACATTTACATCATCGTACAATTTGGTACGAATATTTGACTAACGGAAATTAATGCGTACATTTTACACTAAAAGGTAGAATTTATTTATTTTACAATCAAGCTTAGATGTCTGTTTTACCTATTTTAGTTAGTACTACGCTAAGTCTTTAAGTAGGTACAGCGAAAGAAACAAATCTATCTCATCCGTAATACTCGTGAACGGGTGCTGCTTGTGGGGACTGGTCTGTTCGGGTTACGAACACTGATTAGACTATTTGCTTTTGCAGTAGCATATGCTTCTGGTCACTCTATTTCTATTTCTCTTCTCCCAAATTTGATTTTAAAAATGAATCTGTATTATTGTAAACATGTACAACATTTATTGGAAAAGAATACGAAAAGAATTTCTTGTCAGTTCTTCTCATCTCGAAGTCATTCCGACCTGACGGTAGATTTGACATCATAAGAGGCTGTAATAGACCTACATGAATAAAGATATTTTGAATTTGAATCTAATAAAGTCGTTGTACAAGATTTATTGCTTCGTTATCTCGTATGACGCACAAAGTTTTTAGGTTGGGAACCCTGAGAACGATATTTAAGCATAGTACATAAATATTAGCGAATTTTTCTCACAACCGACAATGTGTAGACATAGCAATATAAACAGTTTGTTATGCATATTATCTATCAATATAATTTAGAGTACACAGAATCCCTAAAAAGGCAAAAGTAAATTTGTATCTATTTCTTGTTATTTAAAAATTTTTGTGGTTTGTAAATAAAAATAAAACATGTTCGTTGTGTAAACATGGACTCAACGTCAATCATGGCGTCGTGAGAAATGACTTTTATAGATAAAAAAACCTTTTTAAAATTGTCTCTGCGGTCTGCTTTGTGTTATTTAAAAAAATAACTCGTTATGGCCGTATTTACATACATACTTGTTACATCGTTTGTCAACGAATTAATGAATATATCGTCGAACGAAGCAAATGACAAATAATCAATAGATTATATACTGTGCAACTGGAAGTAAATGCGTTGTCATAATAACTGATTTTTTTTTCTGTGATTTTTGTACACAAAATTGACGATAAAACACTCCATGCTGTAGTTTCTAGAGAAAACCTCGGCAGATTAATTCCATAATCTAAGTGTACATTCACGAGAGGAAGTTCCTCAGAAACCGCACTGTCTGAGACCATTTAGTTTCCAGCGTGTGGGGATGAATTCCCTGTCGAAGCTATTATTTTTAAAATTTTTATATTATTTTCAAGTTGCACAGTTGCAATGTAAGACACTTGACCCTAAAACCTTTGCGTTTTGTCTAGTATAGAGATGAACAAACATTAAAAGCAAGCAAGAAAGAAAAATAGAATAATAAAGTATTCATTTTGGTAACAAAATTTAAGGTTTCAAAACGGCTGTATGTATGGTACAACTAAATGTTCTGCTGAAAAGAAATTACGGAAAAGATTGTTTCGCAGCGATTCATTATAAAATCATTGCAAAAAGAAAATAATTACTACAGTCATGTAAATACAATTTCACGTCTCAAATGAACCCCTTTAATTATTTGTATATTGACTAATCATTCTCTTTTTATTGGCTATAATTGCAAACTGTGAGTTGTGAATTAGGTGGACGTGGTCTCTGCTATTTCATTATAGACTTATTAGTTTATTAAAGGCCGTAGTAGCTTAATTTGACTATTAGTCGCTTATAAATATAAACGCACCACGGATATTCTCGTCTGATCGATCCCCCGTGCAATTGAAACTGGGATCGAAGTTACAATTGCCTGAGCGGTTCGAACCCTTAGCGGTAGCAACGGCGACGTGTATGCCAACCACACTATAACTAACTAAGTAATTAACTAAGCTAATAAACTAACTAACTAAGTCCGGCAGTTTCACCTGCCATTTAAAAGAAATAGCCACTACTGTATCGTATATCACGGCATCACCCGCCTGAGCTACTCTTATTACTTATTTTGCAGTTAGTGATAGTGATCCCCTTCCGATCGAACCCCATACCAACCCCAATTCAAACGGGGATCGAAATTACGACGACCTGAGCCGAGATTCGAACCCCTAGCAGTGCCCTTAGATTAAAGTCATATCCGTCAGGCAGGTATTGGACTACAGCCGCTCCATAAGTCCTTCCGCGGGTTTGGAGTGCCATCTACACTCGCCCCCTATCGTCCGGTGGAGCTGTAAAAGCCATCTGCCGTCAACAACATTAGAATAGTTCGAAAAATAACTGCGTATATCACGTCACCTTATGTCCGTGGTTTCGCTAACGGGTTGCTACTTCTAAGGACATCAAATGTCCGAGGGAGAGATTAGTAAATCTGTAGGTAGAGACTTTTAGCTTAACGGTGCGAAATTTGGGCGAACATTAATTCCTTGTACTGATGTATCAAACGAAGGTCGTATTATGTTTACAATAACATAGTAAGTATTAAAGTAAACTATTAACAAAATTAGATGGAAGCCGTCGTACATAATCCGTGATCTCAGTATGACGTGAGCATTATGTTTGTCGTATAATTGCTTATTACATCACTGTAAATATTTGTAGTAGCCTGCAACCCGCAAGATTTATTTGCACACTCAACCAAGTTTTTTTATGTTTACACCAAGTTGCACAGTTGCAATGTGAGACACTTGACCATCGAACCTTTGTGTTTTATCTTGTATAGAGATGAAGAAACATTTAAACCAAGCAAGAAAAAAAAAATAGTAGGAATAATAAAGTATTAATTGTCGTAACAAAATTTAAGAATGTCTCAAAAGGGCTACTAAATGTTCTGCTGAAAAAAGATTACAGAAAATATTGTTTTTCAGGAAATCATTACAAAATCGTTACGAAAAAAAAATTCTTTTTGACTATAAATTGAAGTAAATAAAAATTATAGTAAATAACCACAATGTTTTGAAAACACAATCATATAAACTATAAACCAAATCAGAATGAGGCAAATATCTTTACATATGTAGTATAAAATGAAGTAACTTCCACTATCTATTCGCTTAGATCTTTTAAACTAGGCACGTAACGGATTTTAATGCAATTTTTAGCAACAGATAGAGCTATTCAAGAGGACGGTTTATGTGTATAATACATGTACACCCGTGCTATGTCGAGGTGGATAGCTAGTATTGCATAAAATTTAAAAAATCTGTTTAATTTAGAATGCGCTCCTTTCTGTACTTATAATACGTGTAATAAAATAATTTTAGATTTTTTCTTTAAAAATTTAATACACGTAGCTGCCGAAATGTAACCAATACATATTAATTTGCAATCAACATAAGTCGCATAGGAATTAGTGCCAATTTAGTGCCACTATTTATCATTAATTTCTATGTTACTTTGATGTTGCAAAGTCTTGTATTGCAGTATCAATATTTAATTATTTACATAGCAAAATGTAAATAATGTGTAATGATATATTAATAATATAAAACTGAAGAATTTGTTTGTTTCTTTGTAATAATACTTCACAAAAATCTGAGGAATAACACGTTTTAATTGAAAAATTCTTTATATATAGGTACTAGCTACTTGCACCGGCTTTGCCCGGGTGTACATGTATTATACATAAAAACCCTCCTGTTGAATCACTCTACCTATTAAAAAAAAACCGCATCAAAATCCGTTGCGTAGTTTTAAAGATTTAAGCATACATAGGGACGGACAGACAGCGACCGACAGCGTACTTTGTTTTATACTATGTAGTGATATATCGTGTTTGGCCCATTTGTCGTGGAAGGCTGTAGGAGATAACGCCGTGGTACCATCAATCGGAGTAGAGTATCTGTGGGTAATGTTGCGAAAACAGATTAGAAATATTCCTTTTGAGATCTCAAGTATAGTGCATAACCTTTATCTCTCTAAAGAGATGTTAATTGTATCAGAATCCTCATCTAAGTACGAGACATTCGGTATTCGATAAAAGATACGTACAAGTTTGTACGAAATTTTAACCTACGGAAAACGTTCAAACAATGACAAGTTTAAACAGTCGTATTGATCTAATGTACAAGACTTTGCCAGACGTACGAGGTTAAATGTTTTTATTTCAATCCAGGTTGTGAATCCTACTTATGTTACGCAGACGAAGTTACGTGGATCAGCTAGTAATAATATATGTATAGGTATTCAACAATATTTAGTTACCTAATGCATGTATACAGGTTCGAGCTAAGACACTTAAAATAGAAATCAATGGACGTCTGCATTTTTTTTGTGTTCTGACACCATTCATCTAAAAAGACTTAAGTTCAAGTGACAACAATAAATTAATCGCTGTCATATAAACGCAAATTATAATATCTACCTTCATTACATAGTATAAAACAGTCGCTGTCGCTGTCTGTCCGTCCATATATATGCTTAAATCCTTAAAACTACGCAACGGCTTTGGAAGCGGTCTTTTAATAGATAGAGGGATTCAAGAAGTAGGAGAATATATATAATATATGTACATCCGTGCGAAGCCGGGTAGCTGGTATACTATATGTAGGACTAGTTTGCTGTCCAAGTTATAATTTTTTTTACAAATTTCAGCATATTAGATTTCGTTTTGGCTAAGCATTAATAGTTTAACTAACTAGTTTGACTGACGAATGATTTAACTACAAGAACCTTGTGTATTTATTCATATACATTTCAAACTAGTAAGTGTGTGACTTTGTACCCGTTTATTTTTTTTTAAACCTACTGAAATAAGACAAACTAACAATTTTAAGGAAACTATCCACAAGTATACATGAAGGCACAGTCAAATGAACGTAAATTCTAACTATATTTATTGACTAGCTGTTCCCGCGACTTCGTCCTCGTGGAATTAAACTTTATTTTTCTATAATAAAAGTAGCCAAAGTTACTTCTTATTACATCAGCTACCTGCCAAAAAACGTCCCGTCAAAATCGGACCAGCAGTTTCAGAGATTACCCGGAACAAACAGACAGACAGACAAAAATTGGAAAAAATGTTATTTTGGTGTATATACCGTATTTATATTCATATGCGTGTAGTAAAAAACGGTTATTTCAATATTACAGACACACCAATTTCATTTATATGTATAGATGTATAGATTTCTATTACGTTCATGATATATATATACGTTGATAAATAGTTTTTCTCATATAACTTCCATGTACGGACAGCGATTAGTTATATTTTTATATATGTATAATTTATACCTACTCTTATTATATTGACCTGCGCCTTAATTAGTTATTCATTAGTATGTATAACATGTTAATGTTATACTGTATTTTTTTAATGTAAAGGATATTTATATAATATGTTACGAAACTTCGAACTGTTACTAAAAACGAATATGGAATTATGCTATTCATGTCTTTGCATTTAAAAATAATAACGTTCGTTAAAAAAATATACTTTATTTTAATATTTATTTATTTAATTAATTCAATATAAACTTACAGCTAATTGCCTATACGTTTGTATCTTAAAACTATTATACTTATCTATATACACTACTTAACTACATAAAGACAGGTACATTCTTATTTTATTTATCGTCCGGTGAAGCTGTATCAGCCAGCTACGGTGATCAGCATTAGAAAAAGCAAAAAAAAAAAAAAAAATAGAAGGCCTTTGTGTACACGTCAGTATCTTGGACCTTATCCAAAAATAAGTTTAATAGATGCAATGCTCTAACACTGGTACACTTACTAGGATGGCTTTTATTTGGCAATATAAATACAGACGTAACTTAGCAGGTTTTATTTTTATTTCATATTTCAACACTATTAGAACCTTTAACGTGTTAATAAGTCGTTGTCTGCGTCTGTTTGTCCTGTAATATATGCAGTATTACACAATATATTACTATTAATATCTATGAAATTCTGATACTAAATCGTAGTGGAAAGGGATTGTTTAGTCTGGGGACTAGTCAGACACTACTGGTCAGATTTTGTTCAAATTTATATGGCTGATTTATATCTTAGAAGTTGTTTTGCCATATAAATTAAAATCGCTAATAAAAATAGGGGTTGGTGATAGTAGGGTGAAAATTTAGGTTTGTATAATTTGGTATTTTTTAATGCTCATTATAAAAAAATAAGAAATATTTACCAAAAAATAAAAAAAATAAACGTTAGGGGTGGCAATCTTTATCACTTAGGGGTGTAAAAATTAATAACTGATTCTCTGACCTACTGAATATCCGTATAAAACTTCATAAAAATCGGTGAAGCCGTTTCGGAGGAGTATGGCAACTAACATTGTGACAGTTTCTATTTAACATCACGTGCGATACAATAACTTTGTCTTTAAATATATAATATAAAAAAAGGAACAGTCTCATCCAACTGAGTTTTTGTCAAAATTTACCTATACAATTGCGTATAAAATTTCATAAAAATCGATAAAGCCGTTTAGGAGGAGTATGGCAACTAAAATAGTGACACGAGAATTTTATAACACAAGAAGTGCCAGTTTACAAAAATACAATTAAAAAAAAGTCAATTATGAACCTGCTCCTTTTTAAGAAGTCAATTGAAAACATGATTTGTTTATATTTTTTTAAGGTGAACTCAAAAATAGAACTTAATATATAAAGATATTAACTTTACGAGTTTTTATTCGTTGCTCGGTACAACTGACAAAAAGCACATTGATGTAACGAGATCCGGTACCAAAGCTATATACAGCATTAAAAATAAAAACAAAAAAAAATATTTACGTGTAAACTACATCGTACTTGATAAACATTATGTTCAACAAAAAACTAAACCTACTTGGTAACATTTTGTGCAATTTTATAGGTAAATTTTGACAAAAACTCAGTTGGGTGAGACTGTTCCTTTTTTTTTATATTACCTATAGTTTTAAAGACAAAGTTATTGTTTCGCACGTGATTTTAAATAGCAACTGTTGCTTATAATCATGAATAGCAATACCAATAGCACATACATCACGTTATCATGTGACGCCCGTTGCCATTCCGGAGAACTAATGCATCATATCTCCGATCCTTGTCATATTACTGCTATATGTCATAATTATATTAAAACTCAGCTACAAATTCAAATCGAAATTAAAAAAAACATTCATTCATGTTGAACATTTTAGCCGCATATGAACGACATTTTTTTTATATTATAATTTTTTCCCAAGTATATTATAAGTTCAGTATACCGATCCAATTGAGAAATACTGGCAAAAAAACTCCATTGAATTACTTTCAGACCGATACAAACAATCATACTCATCATACAAATGTTTATGCCGTGCGAGAAATCGAACCCGCGACCATCGGAAGTAAGGCGGTGGGCTAAACCACTAGATCACCGGGGCCGTCAAAATGGCTAAGTAGATGGCTAACCACGTTTTTAAGTTCATTAAAATATTTTATGTGACCATCACATGTACTCGTAGCATCATGTTTTGCATGTGGGCGTAGCTTTATAACAGGTTTTTGTTATTTTGTTGTGTGCTTTGGCCTAACAGGGGTTTACTATTTATAGTACCTAATAATAGTAATACTTACCGACTGGTTTTCTATGTTTACAATATTTATATAACTAGTACGATGTTTGGCTCAATATTGTAAGTGAGTATATTTTTAACTGTCTTAGAAGAAATATTTTAGTTCTACGCTATTTCTCTGTACTACATTTTAGAACTTTTATTACTTACCCGCGTTCAAATTCAATAAAAAACATAGCCTATATGTTATTCTGATACATAATCTATATTACTGTAAAGTTTCATTAAAATCCGTTCTGTAGTTTTTGCGTGAAAGAGTGACAAACATAAAACAATTATTAAGATTATTTATAATTTCAATAAATTAAAAAAATATCTTATTAATTATCTTTTGGAAATTGGTAGAACACCTAGTATATGTTAATTTTCACTTCAAAATGAATATAACAATGTTTTTAGTTGAACGTTTTTTCTTTGTTACTTTTTCTTAGCTCCTGACATTAGTCCATATAGTTTTTTTTTAGCCGATCGAGGCATTTGTAGTACCAATGTATGGCTTACTACAGTCGTATTTTTTTTTGTCGAATGAGGCCATTTGGAGTACTAACGTATGGCTTACGACTGTCTCACCGATTAATTTGGTTTCTTATCCATATTTCCTTAGTCAGTCGAACATATAAATGTAGACATTAACAACTAACGTAAATAACTAATCAAAAATAAAAAATAATTAAGAAAGATTTCATCATCATCTGCTTCTTCCTTATCCCATTTATTTGAGGTCGGCGTAATATGTTTTTCTCTTCCATTCATCCCTGTTCGCAGTCATCTCGTTATTTACTTCCTTTCGTACCATATCATCATTCATACAGTCCATCCATCTCTTTCGGCCTTCCTCTGCCCTCATAACCATCCACATTCATATGTAACACCTTCCTTAAAATATTATTCTCATTCCTACGCATTACATGTCCATACCATGATAGACGATTACTCTTCAACCTCTCTAACAACGGTGTCACTTTAGTAAGCCAAATTTGATGTCACGACCTTTGGTTTATTAGCCGGTGTAGTTAACCACTAGACCGCAAGCCTCTCCTCGAGTTTATATACAAATTATATTTAATGTGATGTAAATGCACGTGCCATGGTGATAAGAACTTAAAGCCTTGTCGGCACAGAGGGCAGACCTTGACTCGGGTAATGATAGGTCCTGTATGTAAAACAGTTCTGTACTGTGTACAGTTTACTCTTGTTTAGAAATGGCCGATTATTTTATGGTCGGTGGTCTAGCGGTTAGCACGCCTGACTTCCAATAGTTGCGGGTTTGATTCCTAGCACGGTACAAACATTGGTTGTTACTGTTGGTCTAGGTGTTTTCTATTTATATTATGAATGTATCTTTAGAAAATATGCATTTATGTATATTAATACACTATACTGATATAAATCACTTGTCTAGTACCCATAACATAAGCTCTGCTTACCGTGGGACTAGATGGTGCTGTGTTAATTTATTAGACCAGGATTATTTATTTATTTAATGCCTAAACTATAACTTTTGTTATTTTTAGTTCTGTTTAGTGGCGTCGTTTCGATGGATATTCTTACACATTGTGGATAACTATTGTATTACAACAATATATTGCAATTCAGTTGAATCATTGCAAATAGCAAAATTGAGGCCATTTTCGACTCTAGGTTTGTCTATTCAAATTACTAACTAACAGTAGTCTTAAAATTTATCTATCATCATTACATAGTATAAAATAAAGTCGCTGTCGCTGTCTGTCCGTCCCTATGTATGCTTAAATCTTTAAAACTACGCAACGGATTTTGAAGAGGTTTTTTTTAATAGATGGAGTGTTTCAAGAAGAAGGTTTATTATTATTATTATTTATTCTTTATTGCACTTTTAAAAATTGTACAATTTGGCGAGCTTAATGCCACATGGCATTCTCTATCAGCTAACCATTAGGTAAGAACAGAAAGCGTTGATGGGCAGTGGTGGAAAAGGACTAACCTATAATTTTATCTAATATCTATAGGTAATTAGGACTTTAAAAATACTTACAAATATACATACATAAATATAAATATATACCTACTATAATACATACAAATCATTATTACATCAGCTACCTGCCGATAAAAGTCCAAAGAAAAAAAAAAAGAAGATAAAAGTAAATCGGTTCAGACATTTCAGAGATTACCCGGAACAAACAGACAGACAGACAGACAAAAAGTGTAAAAAATGTTATTTTGGTGTATGTGCCGTATTTAGGTATATTTATATGCATGTGGTTAAAAACGGTCTTTTCAATATTACAAACAGACACTCCAATTCTATTTATATGTATAGATGTATAGATTAGTATGTACTATGAATAAGCATTTGTTTTAAAAGAATTGTATAATATTATTTCTTGTTAAATAAAATTGTCGGTAAAATGACAAATTATCCGACACTTTGGTTGTTTAAACAGATTTTTGAACAGTTTCTCCGGAATCATTTCGTCGAAGTATTTGTATGTCCAAATGTGGTCATACCGGGTCTCGTCCATGAACAATTACACTGTACCCTGTTTGATTTAAGTTTAGGTTTAAATTTCTTATATAATAATTCACTTAATACTTAAATACCGAAGATTTAATGACTTCCTACTTTTTTTTTATTTATGAATTATTTGTATCCTTTTGACAAGTAACTTTTTCTTTTCTTTCTACTGAATTAAATTCTCAGTGTGTATATAAAATATTGATCCGGCAAACATTTTGTCATATTAATTACTGTACTAATATGTTTTAAAATTAGGGGTTTATGACAGACGGGTTTTAATGTCGAATTATTAAAAAAAACAATTTAAAAAATAAAACCATGGTTGATCCAACTGTATCATTTAAAAATGAAAAATACTTTACATCTTAATCTCAGTCAATCGGGTTTGGACCACGCTTATCACTTAGTGGTATTGAAAATAGTTTACGACCTACCCTCAGACCTACTGAATGTACATAGAAGAATATAAGAATCGGTAAAGCGATTTCAGAGCAGTTTTGTTACAAATACTGCAACATAAGAACTTTATATATATCTAATATTAGAAGAAGACAGATATATTGAAAAAACTGATAAGAGAAACATGTTTCTGTATACATAAACATTTGTTTAATTCAACTAATTGGTGCCCAGAAAACCTAAATTGGATGAACACCCACTCACTTGTGGTGAAAGTATGTTCGTTTTTATATAATGATGCGTCCACTTAAATAGTAAATGTCCCCACGCAGAAGAGAAACTACGAGTACCTAACTACAGAACAGGTGCAAACATTCACGCAAAAATATTATTATTATTATTTCATTAGAAATAGAGAAATAATCTTTATTCAAATAAACTTAATATATAGCACTTTTGAATAGTCAAGTTTTTTTATTCTACCCTTATTCCGAATGCAGATGCATCACAAGAAGAATAAGCAAGAAACTTGTGTGTTGCTCTTTTAAATAAATATTGATTTACTTATATTTAATTAACAACAAGGATTACGCATGCGACAATCAACATAGAAACCGCTACGCACTGAATCTCTGTTCAATCAGATAACATTGTCAGCGCTATGAATTTCAAGTTAGATATTTTCTACAAAAACATTATCATTTATAAATTCTTCATTTATTTGGGATATGTATCCATATTATGTTAGTAAACTACTTATAAAGTATGTTAGTAAATTACAATTTTATTCATTTAGTTCGTATATTTATATATTTGTATATGTCCACGTCCAGAAGCCCTGGGTCCGCAGCAATGCAGCGATATCCAGTGCCCCTGGAGTGCACAATCCGACATGTTGGATATATTGCGACTTGTAAAATTAAAAAAAAATACTATCTCACTAATAATTGTTTATTGTTTAAATTGTTGTGTATTTTATTATAATGATATATTTAAAACAATTTAATATGTTGAATTTTAAATGTTCATTTTAAAATTTTGAACATTTCAACATTATGTTGTTAGTTGCACTTGTGTTATCCACTCGTTATTAGCTCTGCCACACTGTTAGGTTGACTCGTAGAGATAAGTCCACCTTTGCTCACTTTGCATATAATATAGTTTACTCCTGTATTTCAAAGTGCAAAGTTTCCAAGAATATATATAATATTATAAATGTGGAAGTTTGTGAGTATAGATGGATGGATAGATGTTTGTTAGTCTTTCACGAAAAAACTACTTAACGGTTTTTGATGAAACTTTGCAGTATGTATAGTTTATACATCAGAATAACACATAGGCTGTAACATGCGAGGTTATACATCAAATCTTGGGTATAGCTAATGTAAAACAATATTGTTTATTGGTTAGGATCACTAAACAATATTGTTTTACACTAGCTAAAAAACAACATTATTTTACACTAGCTAAAAAACAACATTATTTTACACTTTAACATTATTAAATTCAACATTGTTTTACACTAGCTAAAAAACAACATTATTTTACACTAGCTAAAAAACAACATTATTTTACACTAGCTAAAAAACAACATTATTTTACACTAGCTAAAAAACAACATTGTTTTACACTAGCTAAAAAACAACATTATTTTACACTAGCTAAAAAACAACATTATTTTAAAGCTAAAAAACAACATTGATTTAATGTATATTTTTAATTATAAGCATAATGTGTGTGTTGTTAAACAAATATTAGCATTATATGACAACACACACGCATAGTAAAATAATGTAATGTTTTTTAAATTGATTTAATGTATTTTTTATGCATAATTTTAAACAAATATTAGCATTCATACGCCTCCGTTCTCGCAATTTTCGTAAAAAAAGTTATGTATAAAGTTTTTACTTCATGTATTAATATATATAGGTATTACTATACAAATAATGAATTAAAAATCAAATCGAAAAACTGATTTCCCTTATCCCATTGAAAATTTGGGGTCGGCGTCATATATTTGTCCTATTATCAACTATTCGGCTTATTTAGATGTATAACTATGGCTATTAATTATTATACTTACATGATTTCTTTTGCTGATTGAACAAGGAGGATGGTTGATTTAAATATGTGCAAATAAAAATGCAATATTTCGTTAATCTGTGTTAATTTGAATTTTGTTCTTTTTTTATTCTTCTTTTACATATTTGTAGGCAACCAGTTACAATCTTATTTTGAAAGAGAATTGTGTATATTTTTTTTATTTTAAATCAATTATTTTTGTAAACAATTGTTTATAATGAATTTATAGTATGTAGGTACATTAAGTTTATTGCCCTCCAAATGAACATACCATCGAAATAAACAAAATATAATATTATCTACTGAGTGACAAAACAATAGGTAAGTTAGTTCATAATGCAATTGTCAAATCAAACAAAATTTGTGATGTTTGTTTAGATAAAATGTAAACATAATGTAACACTGATGATCACTTATGTTATATGTACCTATATACAATCATTATTCTAGTAATAAACTAGCTTTTCCCCGCGGCTTCGCTCGCGTTAATTTATCCCCTTAGGGGAGAAATTTATCAAAATCCTATCTTAGGAGATGCCTACGTCATATTAGCTTTATGTATACAAAGTCTCAGCCGGATCGGTTTAAAATTGACAAGTTTCATACAAACTTTCATCCTCTATTTTATCCCTTTGGGGGTAGAATTAATCTAAATCCTTTCTTAGCGGATGCCGACGTCTTAACATCTACTTGCATGCCAAATTTTAGCTCGATCCGTCCAGTGGTTTGGGCTGTGCGTTGATAGATCACTATGTCAGTCACCTTTGAGTTATATATATTTAGATATCGAGGACGCTTCGATAAAATTATCACACCCTTGTTATCTTTGCGAACAAAATTCATAATCAAAACTAGATAAATCAAGAATTTTCATAATCTTTGAACTGTGAATGAACTTCTAGAATGGTCAATCTTTGGAGGAAGGGGACTAATGTTACCATTGCTATCAATGTACCATGCCAGGTTAACGTCCACGCGGTGCCACTTGGTGATAAATTCCTGGTGAATTTTCAATGATAGGCTAACTGACTTCATGCTCATCTTATCATCCTCCACTAGTGTTTACAATTTTTGTCAGTCTGTCTGTCTGTTTGTTCCGGCTAATCTCTGATATGGCTGGACTTAAGTTAACGGGACTTTTTTGGCAGGTGATGTAATAAGGAGTAACTTAAGCTACTTTCATTTTAGAAAAATCTTTTATTTTGAAAAATAAAGTTTAAGTTTTAACGAAGTCGAGTGTACAGCTAAGCATCAATAAAAAAGGGTTTTTTTTATTGTGTTGATGTATCTGTCGGGCAGGAGTTGACTTTCAGCCGCGCCTTAAGTCCTCCCTAAGTCTTTCGAATTTCGAGTGCCTTCTTCACTCCCCCTTTAGTGAAATCTTATATATAAAATTCTCGTGTCACAGTTTTCGTTCCCATACTCCTCCGAAACGGCTTGACCGATTCTCATGAAATTTTGTGAGCGTATTGAGTAGGTCTGAGAATCGGCCAACATCTATTTTTCATCCCCCTAAATGTTAGGGATAGACCACCCTTAAATTTTAATTTTTTATTTTAAGATAAAACAATGTTTTCCGGGACAGCTAGTAAAAATATAAAGACTTGCCGACCAATACCATTAGAATAGTTAAAAAAAAGCACTGTCACCATACGGATATAACGCGTTACAGATAAAAAAACTTCAGGTGAATAGTAGCGTGTTGTGATAGCGTATTACTATACTATTATACCTAATCATTGTAGTTATCTATACATAAATAGATAGATATTTACGGCATATATAGGTCAAATTTACTATCTTCATTACATAGTATAAAACAAAGTCGCTGTTGCTGTCTGTCCGTCCCTATGTAGGCCTAAATCTTTAAAACTACGCGGTGAAGCGGTTTTTTTTTATAAATAGAGTGATTCTAGAGGAAGGTATATAGTACATGTGCGAAGCTGCGGCGAGTAGCTGGTTATATATAAAAATTACATTTCACGATGTGTGTCCACGATGGACTCCTAAACTACTGAACTGATTGCAAATTTTTTTTCAAATTCAAATTCAAATTCAAAATATCTTTATTGATGTATTTTACAAACAAATTTGATTTGCACATTGTTTGCAATTGGATCCAACTAAAGAAAGGTAGGATCGCTTACATCTCAATTTATGGTAGCAACATTATTTTATTCAAGAACCTTAACCACAGCAATGCGTAGCCAGGTCTATAGACCAACTATAGATACAACTTGTAACAGCAAGGTTTTCATATATATATAAAAACCTTGCTGTTACAAGTTGTATCCTGACGAGATATCTTCAGACGAGATACTTTATCTTTCTCTCTCTCTCTTCCTCCTTCCGATAGATCCCCCGTCCAATTCAAACGGGGATCGAAATTACGACGGTCTGAGCCGAGGTTCGAACCCCTAACGGTGCTCTCAGACTAAAGTCGAATCCGTCAGGCCGGAGTTGGCCTTTAGCCGCTCCATAAGTCCTTCAGCGGGTTTGGACTGTCATTTGTACTCGCCCCCTATCGTCTGGTGAAGCTGTAAAGGCCAGCTGCGGCCAACAGCATTGGAGTTCGAAAAGAAGCTCACCTGCGCTAACTATAGGTATGTAAGGTATTCCCGATCTACGGCAAGGGAATCTATCACGATAACAAGTGAATGAGCAATTAGATAATTTATTTTAAAGTATCCATGATTACGGTTAATTGATTTATGAAAGAACTGTTTAATCGATGTTTTATAACTTGAGTCCATTAAAAATATGCATACAATTAAAAAAATAATGTTGCCACCTTACTTGTTAATGCATCCTCTCGTAATTACCTATATTCAAGGCCGTTATTGTATAATGCCGTCAATACCTTAGTACTAATAAGGTCTATTGATTCGCGTGTTGCATTGTATGCGAATTAAATTCCTCACGTGAAGAATGAAATGAGAGCTCAAAGGCGAAGGTTATATGTCGTCTTACAGTTGAAATAAAACAAACAACGGAACACGCTTCCTCTATTTGGTCTCTATTGTAAAACAATGAAGAACAGTTTCATGAAACAACTTTGTTTGCAGTATGTGCATTTTTTTTTATACTGTTGTTGACATTAATTAAAGACTAACATTCGGTATACACAAAATGTTATAAAATTCTTAATAATAAAAAAATATTAACTATATAACTAAGGGGTCAGTATCTTCACACTGTAACATATTAAATGCAAAAATATATCTATCTGTTCATTAGTTTATCAGCTTTAAGCAGTTGAATGGATCTTAATGGAATTTGAGATGAAAATAGACGTGGATTCTATTCTTTTATCTTCAAAAAAGACGACGACGTTGGAGCGTAACATATAGTATTTTAAAATTGATATTAATGTAGTATTAATCATCATCATTTCTGCCCGGAACCCTTTGTTCAACGTCACTGTTGAACAAAGGCCTCCTCTAAAAATCTCCACGACAATCGGTCCCGCGCTGCTCGCAACCAACGCTTTCCAGCAATCTTGACAAAATCGTCGGTACACAGTCCAATTTTAATATTGTGACAATATAGGTAAGTTCGAGATATACTAATAGAAAAAAAATTAAATTATAAAAAATAAAAGTGATTAATTAATTTCTCCATTAAATTATATTTAAAAACAACAACGAAGAATGAACAAAGGATTGAATGGTTACTCACATAACCTTATAAACACGATGTATTACCTACATATATTTGTATATGTATGATGTATTCATATGTACTTACAGAAAGTCCATTGTTAATATACAAAAAAGTATACACAGAGTCTATATAAATATATATGTATGTATCTACATCTACGTACCTATATACAAATAAATAAAATTGAAGTGTCTGTTTGTATTTTCAAATTTACAACATTTCACTAAATGCATATGAAAGTATATATATATTGTGCTTACATTACTTAATGTGCTTACAAAATTATCTAGGGGATGGGAAAAAGAATTTCAATTTAATTCATTTTGAAATCAATTGTCTAGTACCCATAACACAAGCTCTGCTTACCATGGAACTAGATGGCGATGTATTAATTTTCCAATATTATTATTATTATAAATGTTGCCAAAGTTTGTGAGAATGGTAGTGGTTTGGTACTCGTAAATTATAAACCCACAATTTTTTATAACAATGTTATAAATGCAATAAAATTTATACCTAGTTTTAATAGTGATTAGGACGTAATTCCTAATTCACTTTTATGTGTCCTATTAATAAATAATACACAAAAAGTTATAGGAGGGACAAGTGTAGAACCAGTTCCAGAACTAGCATTTCGAGGCACTTCATATATACATACTGGATCAAACGTCATCCAACAAATGTTTATTTGTCTCACTCATTAATATGTAATAAAATAAAGACAACAGGATACTCCGTGAAAGTGTAGGTATAGAAGCGTTGCATTTGAAACCTAGTTTAAAATTCCATCGACTTCGAAAAAATAGAACTTCTAAATATGATTGTATTTTTAACGCGTTTACTATCGTTGTTCTTGAAATATTTTTCAATTTTACTATATGAGCTATGAAACAGTGGAGCCTTCTGGCACATGCGTTTTTATATTTAAAAGGAAGCTTCAACAAAATTACGTAAATAAAGATTTGAATTTTTGCACTAATTCTTAAGCAATTCTGATGTTTTTTTAATAAAGATGTTTTAGTCTCACGCTTATCTCACAGTAAGTACACGATTTCGAAAAAGTTGTGAATTATATATATACACATATTACATACCTAATATTCTTGTACCAAATGTAAACCAATTTTTATAATTCTTTTAATAAATTACTCCTGTTGATCTATTAGCGATTGAAGTGTTTTTTGTGGACCATAATTTTAAATTGTAATTAAATGTCATTATGAAATAGTTTAATACCTATTTCGAAACTTTCTTTGATTGAACGACGCCAATCAACGAGGTTAAGCAACGTTGAACTCTGTCATCTCGTAGATAAAAGATCGCATAAATTTCCTTAAGCTATTCCATAGTAGGTTTTCAGTATTTCCATCCATGCTAAGAAGGCAAGCCTAGTTTTTGTTCATCACTTATTTATGGACTTAAGGTCTTTGCACTTAGAATGCACGTTATATTGCACATTTTGATTAATAATTATTACTATTATTATTTATGTTTCTTTTATTCTATCATCAGCATTTCATTCCACCACCGTTTTTTCTCCTCTACCTAAAAGTTCGTCTGTCAAGAGATCGTTTAAGCGATATTACCGCCTTTTGTACCTATAGGTACACTCTAAAATTCTGTTTTCTTTTGTATTATTTTTTGTTAAGATAAGGAAGGTAAAGAATAATAAATAATTATAACAATACCCCTGGACAATTCACACAATACCATCTAGTCCCATGCTAAGCAGAGCTTGTGTTATGGGTACTAGACAACTGATAAAAATACTTAGATATTGTTTTTTGTAAATACATACGTAATAACATAGAAAACACTCATGAATATAAATGTTTGTACCGTGCGAATAATACGTAGTTTTTATATACCATAATTTTAAAGTAAGTAAATCTAAATATATATAACTCAAAGGTGACTGACTTAGTGATCTATCAACGCACACCCCAAACCACTGGACGGATCGGGCTGAAATTTGGCATGCAGGTAGATGTAATGATAGGCATCCGCTAAGAAAGGATTTTGTTTAATTCTACCCCCATAGGGATAAAATAAGGGATGAAAGTTTATACAAAAATTTGTCTATTTTAAACCGATCGGGCTGAGACTTTGGATGCATAAAGCTACTATAACTTAAGCATCCCCTAAGAAAGCATTTTCATAAATTCCACCACTAAGGGGGTAAACTAACGCGAGCGAAGCCGTGGGAAAAAGCTAGTGCTATTATAAAATAGTTAAATACCTAACCATTGTAATTTTTATTCCTGAATAGGACATGGATCGGTTGAAAGGGGTAGGTTACATTGTAATATACTGATACTATTGGAAACCAATATTAATATTGTAGAAACACTGTTATTGTAACTCTCTCTTCCATTCTTACCGCCAAGAAAAAAATGTTATCCGTACATCTATACATAT
Organism: Achroia grisella; assembly: GCF_030625045.1. NCBI lineage: Eukaryota > Metazoa > Arthropoda > Insecta > Lepidoptera > Pyralidae > Achroia > Achroia grisella. The sequence goes on along the minus strand of NW_026712984.1, from coordinate 4,708,350 downwards.
AAATAAAATTGGAGTGTCTGTTTGTACTATTGTAATAACCATTTTTTACTACATGCATATGAATATGAATACGGTACATACACCAAAATATTTATTTTTGTAATTTTTGTCTGTCTGTCTGTCGGTCTGTTTGTTTCGGCAAACCTCTGAAATGGCTAGATCGATTTTGACGGGACTTTTTTTGTCAGGTAGCTGATGTAATAAGGAGTAACTTAGGCTACTTTTATTTTAGAAAAATAAAGTTAAATAACCACGCGGACGAAGCGCGGGAACAGCTAGTGTCTTATAAAATTAAAATATACGTTTATTTTGAAGCTCCTCTTTTAATTGAACGCCAGCGACAACCTTCCCCAAATACACATTATTTATCTATGTACTTGCGTACAACAAAATTTGATTACAAGTATGACAAAATTGTGATAAGATTTCAATAAGTACCTACATACCCATTGGGTAGGTCAAGACAGTGGTACAATTAAACAACAGATAAACGTGGACTTTAGATATTCTCACACTTCGCTCTACACTCAGTAAGCAACTGTTTTGTGATCAAATTTCATGGGTGTTTATAACATGGCTAATGTTTACCACTTTTCTATGATGCAAATAAGTGACGGCGTCGGTGCTTTAGCTGTTTATGACACCGTTTTACTTCCGATGGTCGGGAGTGCGATTCCTCGCACGGTGCAAAAGTTTGTACTCAATAGTATAAGTGTTTGTATTGGTCTGACTGATTTTTATGGGACTAGATGACGCTGTAACATCATTACTACTCATAGTAGCATCACAACATCACCATCACTTCTTTTTTTTAGGACTACTCTAATGCTGTTGGCCGCAGCTGGCCTTTACAGCTTTACCGGACGATAAAGTGCAGATGGCACCAATCCCTGAAAAGGCATCTATTCTATTCTATTCTATTCTACTAGGGCTAACGACGCAGGAGCCGCAGTAGGTAACTAGCATAAGCTAACGCGACCTAGTTACTGTGGCAATGGCGCTCGTAGGTACACCGTGTGGTTTATTTACTATAAGAATCTCACACATCCCTTCGTCACCCTTCCAGCGGGGAAACGGCCTTACGTACACGATAAAAAAAGTATGGTTATGGCAACCCTTGTAAGATTTCATTCAGCATTAAAGACTGCATGTCGCCTGCGAAGTTATGTCACACCACACGTGTTTCTCAAATAAAACTTTCTCCACGCTTGCAGGAGAGGTGTAAAAAATTATGTGTTCAGTAGGTAATGAATAACAGTCACGCTACAAGCTCAATTTGATGTTGACATCGAGTATACAACTTCTGTGACATATAAAACCATAGTGGGAGCTATAATAGTCTCCTGTGAGGATGTGTCTCACGTAAATATTTTTTTAAAACTTTATTTATGGCAGTACATATTTGTCAGACTATTAAATATATTTATGTGTGGTTTTGTATGAGTATATATATATATATATGTAGCTATTTATTCTCATATATTTGTATGTGTATCATTCAATATATTTATATCTGCACCGCCTACAATTAACCCCTCCAAAACCCATGGTTGACTGGTAGATAATGCCGCATGGTGTTAAGTCCGCCATATGTACTTTAAAATAATGTGCATTAAAGTTTAAATAAATAAATATTATTGCAATTAAACAACTTGTTCTGTAAGCTATTACAGCTTACAGAACAAGTTGTTTAATTGCAATAATATTTATGTATGTATGTATTTATAGATGTATGGCAGTAAAAATTGCGAGTGCATAAGCTAAAATGTCTCATATAGCTTAATGACATTTGTAGGCTTGTGTATACCGGTGTTTCATATATAATCTAGTTACCATATGATTTAGTGATAACGGTGTATTAATATTATCTTCATTATTAAGCATGTTACAAATAAATCAAAAGTAGAAGTACCTGCCAAATAAAAATATAAGTAAATATAATAAATAAATATTAATATATAGGCGTTTGATCTATTATCTACTAATGAAATGAAATGAATTGAAAATACTTTATTGTTCTCTCTTAGAATACAAACAAATATTTATATACATTATTAATATATAAATATGTATAAACATACAATATTCCCAAAAGGAAGAGGCAACAATGGGCGTCTGAAAAGCGATTTCTTACGTATCTATGACGACCTCGGTAGTCTAGTGCTTTAGCACACCGCCTTACTTCCGATGGTCGCGAGTACGATTCCTCGCACGGCACAAACATTTGTATTCATAAATATAATTGTTTGTATCGGTCTGGGTATTTTCTATGTATACGAAAAAAAATGTATCTATGTATTCGTATCAGTTATCTAGTAACCATAACACAAGCTTTAGCTAGCTTAACTTATGTCTAGATGGCGCTGTGTGAATTGTCCTGATATTATTATTATTTTATCTATTATGTCGGATAAATTAAATTAAATTATTAAAGTTATACAATTTTACTGTAAAGAGTTGTCTGCATGGATACTTCAGTCTTCTACTAATTCAGCTGAAAAACAGGCGGAAAATCTCTGGAATGTCAATGCATGAATTACGAGCGATAACTAGTGGTGCTGTTCATGTATATAATCAATTGTAAGGGATAGTTAAACCACAGTATTCACTTTCTTTATTTATATATTCTTATATGTACTTATAGTAGTCTAAATATATATAACTCAAAGGTGACTGACATAGTGATCTATCAACGCACAGCCCGAACTACTGAACGGATCGGGCTGAAATTTCGCATGCAGGTAGATGTTATGACATAGGCATCCGCTACGAAAGGATTTTGATTAATTCCCAATCCCCTATTTAATCCCCAAGGGGATAAAATAGGGGATGAAAGTTTGTTTGAAACTTTGTCAATTTTAAACCGATCGGGATGAGACTTTGCTTGCATAAAACTACTATGACGTAGGCATCTCCTAAGATAGGATTTTGATAAATTCCATTCATAAAGGGATAAATTAACGCGAGCGAATCCGCGGGCAAAAGCTAGTATTAATATAAATGTATTATTTTACTTATATTATAGACGCAAAAGTTTGTAAGTTTAGATGGATGTTTGTTACTCTTTCACACAAAAACTACTGAATGGATTTCGATATTTCGATTTAATTTCCCATGGCCAGTAGGTAACTAGAGAAAGTAAGACTAAAGTTTAAATAAACAAGACAATTGTTAGTAACTACATAAAAACTGTTGAAAATACCGGTTTATCATTACATAAGCCAAAACAGAAAACAGTTGAAGTATTTTAACTTCCTTTTCGAGATTTTTCGTTTCGTTGTGTATTATTTTATATACTAGTTGGTCCCGCGACTTCATCCGCGTGGAATTTAACTTTTTTTTTTCTAAAATAAATGTACACTAAGTTACTCCTTATTACATCAGCTACATGACAATAAAAGTCCCGTCAGAATCGGTCCATCCATTCCAGAGATTAGCCGGAACAAACAGGCAGATAGACAAAAATTGTAAAAAATATTATTTTGGTCAATGTACCGTATTTATGTTCATATGTATAGAGTAAAAAACGGTTATTTCAATATTACAAACGTACACTCCAATTTTATTTATATGTATAGATTACCAGACGTCTTTCGAACTATTGCTGTTGGCCGCAGCTGGCCTTTACAGCTTCACCGGACGATAGGGGGCGAGTGCAGATGGCGCTCCAAACACGCAGAAGGAATTATGACCTAACGGAGATGACTTCTGCCTAAGAGCACCATTGGGGGTTCGAACCTAGGCTCTGGCTATCGTAATTTCTATCCCCATTTGAAAGAGAGGGGTGACCGGGGATGCCGATGTTGCGTCACCCTTAAATTTTCTGTTGTTAAATCTAATTAAATAAAAAAACATTTATTCATGTAGTACCTACATTTTAGCCGCTTATGAACGTTAATTTTTTTGTATTCATATTTTTTTCCTTATGTGTTATGTCGTGTGAATTTATTAAGCAATCTTTAACTATCTACTAAACAAGGGATACGCTCCGACTTTGCCCAGATACAATTATTGTTGGAATATCTATTTTTTTTTAATAAAATACAGGCAACGTTCTCCGCTCTCTGATGTCTCTACCATGCTATACATATGCCAAATCTGTACTAATCTTATATATAAAATTCTCGTGTCACAGTTTTCGTTCCCATACTCCTCCGAAACGGCTTAACCGATTCTCATGAAATTTTGTGAGCGTATTGAGTAGGTCTGAAAATCGGCCAACATCTATTTTTCATCCCCCTAAATGTTAGGGGTAGTCCAAACCCTAAATTTTTTTATTTATTTTAAGGCAAAACAACGTTTGCCGGGACAGCTAGTAATCTATATTATTACAATAGTATAGATTTGGACATATATTGCCTGCATCTTTATATCTATAGTAAAAGTTACAATGAATGAAATGAATAAACTCAATGTACCTACTAACCTAGTACCTACAACGGATGTTGTGTATATTTGTAGATAGTACTCCTATTTCAGTAATACCTATAAATATACACAAAATCCATTGCATGGTTTAAATAAAGTAACAGACGAAAACTATTATAAAAGACTACGACTGGTAGCAAAACCGCCGCCAATAAAGCCCCACCGCTAGATCACCGAGATGGGTTTTGGTGGTCTAGCTACTTCTGATGGTCGCGGATTTTATTCCCAGCACGGTGAAAACATTTGTAATTTTGTGATTATATAGTATGACTAGCTGCACCCGTGACTTCGTCCACGTAGAGTTTAACTTTGTTTTTCTAAAATAAAAGAATTTCTAAAATGAATGTAGCCTAAGTTACTCCTTATTACATCAGCTACTTGCCAAAAAAAGTCCCGTTAAAATCGGTCCAGCTATTTTAGAGATTAGCCGGAACAAACAGACAGACAGACAAAAATTGCAAAAAATGTTATTTTGGTGTATATATCGTATTTACTATATATTCATATGCATGTAGTAAAAAACGGTTATTTGAATATTACAAACAGACAGTCCAATTTTATTTATACGTATAGATGTACATCCGTGCGAAGTCGGGGCGAGTAGCTAGTAACCTATATAATTTCAATATAAGAATTTTATAGGAATAGATTATATATACCGCACCTAAACAGTTTTAATCCTTTTTCAATTACTCATCAAACAAGTGAGTAATAAATCTGGCAATCGCAAATAATTTGAAGACCCATACTGTTCTCCTATTTAGGAATGCCTGACGTGTTATCAGTTTTATCCAATGATAACGCGTTACGTCCTATTTTGTATTACTCGAGTTAATGAAACTAAGTATATTTTTACTACACAATATAATTCTTTGCCGTTTCTTTTCAATACATGTTGTATTTAATTGCGTTTCCTACATGTGTTTTAAGATAACACTTGTTATGATAATTTCTCATACGTTTACTTTATAGATTTACAAAAGTATGTAAAATTGTGTAGGTATAAAATTTAGTATGAAAATTTTATCCTTTATAAACTAATATTTATTTATTATATATGTGGTAACATTGAAGCTAATTATAGTTTTCACTCAATTGACATAATTTATATTAAATTGGCTTGCACTAAAACAAAAAAATAAAAATAACTTAATATGAACTGTATGAAATAACTGAATGTGGAAGCTATACATTTTGTAATGTTGATTTTTGTAATTAGTCTTATATGAAATTAATTTGCGCTAAAACAAAAATAACTGAATGAAACAACTGAACGACCGAAATGACTGAATGTGGAGTGAGTGATCCAGTAAGAATATTATATCACCAGTCCTTTCATTCAGACGAATGGTTACTTGGTGAACAAAACACAAATACAAAGATACAAGAGAATATTTAAAATACAAGACCGCTCCGCGCCGCCTTAACTACGTGAGAATCCTAATGACAACAACCCATTGTCGTCCCACTCCTGGGTATGGGTCTCTAGATATATATTGCTGTAATTACATACCTATTTATCGTCTCTATGTTATTCAAGGGTAATTTTTCTGTTCCTAAATTGTGTTATTATTAATTTGTAGTATATTATGTATCGTATTTAAGTATGTATGTCTAATATGTGAATGAATTATGACGAAAAGTTACCACTAATGCGCCGCTTACTAATTTCTCAGTTTGCCTTATGGTTGACTGGTAGACAACGTCCTCAGATGTTAACTTCGCCATATGTACATACATTTATATATTGCATCTGTGCTTTAATGTTTATATAAATAAACTACAAAAAGTGATGAGTTTGGGTGTATATATGTATGTGTGGTACATGTATATAGCTATAGTTGTATGTCTTAATGTATTTTTATTATACTGTCTATGCAAACCCAGTAACTGCAGTGCCATGTGAATTTGGGTAATCTTTCTAAGAGGAACAAATGACTATAAATTGAAATTCCTAATGCAGAATAAGTCTGGTTAGAGAATTTAATATGTAATAAAAATCAAATAGAGAATGTAGGTAGATATAAATTACATAATTGAAGACGAATATTTGCCTATTACATTTTATCTTCATAATTGTCTAATTAAATTAGGCGTGTATTGATATTATATTATATAATTATGATATTACGATATTTAATTATATCTTAAATCATCAAATATGTATTTAAAAAGTGAAATAATTAAATAATTATTTAGGTAGGTGGACTATTTTAAAGATAAGTCAAGTTTTATAATATTAACAAATGTTTAATAAAGCTTGGTATGAAAAATTGTACTGTATTAATTATATAATACACATAATAGTATTATAAATACTATTATGTGTATTATATAATTAAGGCTTATTACAATTAAAAAATAGGCATTTTAAAAAAATCTTAGTTATTTGCTGCATAAATTAATTGCTAAAATTTAATTGAGCTTATAACGGTATAACAATTAATTGCCAGGTGTCCTAATTGAATTGCTTCATTTCATTCGTAACATAATCAGCTTATCACCAAACCTTTCAAAAATATTTTGCGATTTTCTTATAATGCTATCGGAATAGTCCAAAAGACTATTACTTGCGCTTCTAACCGTCCTCATTGCATACCTTCTTAATTACTGGTATATATAAAGTAATTTGCTAACTTTGTAGCTTTATTATTACCACATGATTACCGTATTTACAACCCAAATAATGTAGTCATTAGAATAATAGATCCTTACCTGATTGGTGTGAACATCTATGACGATATAAGCGAGGTAGACCACCTCTTCCTCATCAGACCCGAGGGCTGCGCCACTGAGCCCAGCGGTGCGCACGTGCAGTGCGCACACCCAGCCCCCGCTAATCATCGCGCCATACACTGAACACCAGCTATTTATCACAACACCTTCCAATAGTCGCTGGTAACAATTTTATACACTGTTCTTACACCTATGAAGTCATAAACTATCCACAAATCAGTTACGTTGAAACAAAAATAAAGTCCTACTTTCTAAAGGGACAGTACCAAAACCTTTCGAGCGTTCTATTCTTAAGCAACCACTGTCAATAATCTGTCGTCCGAAAACTCGCGATGCTTGTTTGTGTTCTTATATACGTCGAAAGCACTTTTTAGAAACCTGACGGTTACTCAACATGGAACGAGTCGCGTGTGGCGCGGACGGCGTTTTACCGCTACTCGTCTACGTAAGCCGTTTCCGCTGCAGGTGAAAATCTAGAATTAACTAACATCACGTTGGTAAACGAATTTCTGTCGAGGCTACCCGGTGACTTGCGCTTCTGGTCTACTGGGGTGTCGATGAACGCGCCCTGGTGTGGCACTAAACTGCCTCAATTTTGAAGCGCTAGCGTTTTCACATCTCCTATTAACACTTGTGTACTAATCACATTCAATTTCCGAATTGGAAATTAGTCTTGATGGAATATTTGAGTGTTCAGGACAGGTAACGCGGCGTGTCTGTAGGCACAGTGTGCATCACTTCAACTGGCTTACTGGCGGCGTTCCGTTCGCTTGCCCCCCCTGTTGACACTGCGCAGGTACGGCCAGGTGAGCGAAGCCGCCGCGACGTTGCCAAACCGACATATTATCAATGATGATGAGATATCTGCTGTCTCTACTATCATACCTGCGATTGTGTATAGTTGCTAACGTTAAAATACCTTTTTTATTGTATTTTATTAGCAAATGCAACGTTGTAATGGTTCAATGAAACAGGTAGTTGTTTTAGTATCGAGAATGCTAGCGCGCAGTATATAAAAAATGTAGGTTTTTTGACTATTGTATTTTTTACGATATAAAATATTCTGGCCGTTCGTATAAAGTTTTTATACATTGCGGTTGTTGTGCAGATTTTAAATAGTATTGAAAAGACAAGCGCGTATTGAATTATTTACAACGGCTTGTGTCGATAAATTGGATGTTTCATAATAAATATGTAGGTAAATGACTAGGGACATTTTGTAGTAATCAGCTGAAAAATTCAATTACTGTTCAATATTTATTTCTTGATTAATGATTTGGTTGATTTATTTTACTTCTTTATAATCAAAATTATGTACTTTTATATAGTAAACATTCATACCTATCTACTTGTTATCTGTGATATGAGATTTATTACATATAGAACATAATTGACGAGTATTGTTAGAACTTATTATTTAATTTACGGAATATCATCACGTGAACTTACAAAATCATCAGAAAGTGTGTTATATGTTATATTTTAAGAAAATATTTTCCCTGATTCTGGCCACTTGCTTCTCCATACTAAATTTGAGTTTGTAACCTATTCGCCATAAAACTGCTTAACTGATCTTACAATAAAATACTTTAATAAAACAGTTTATATGGAGAAGTGAAATTATGCGCATAGCATTGTTTGAAATATGTAGGGAAAATACCAAAATCAGTTACAGCTAGATACTATATATAGACCTATTTATTTACAAAAGAAATTATCAAAATTCTTTCAAAATACCGCGAAAACTCAACAGTATTATCTGCGTAGATAAAAGTACCTACGTATGTTAGTTATCCCGCAGGTATCTTGATCAATTCTAGACCGACTTAACGAAACTCACGACTAAATATTACTCACGTGATATAATACATCTTGTTACAATTTAAAACTGTTTTATATGCCATTTTGAATACCTACAGGTATTCAAAATGATCAAGTCATTGTGAGGCGCATATAATTTTTATTCTCTTACTAGCTGTTCTCACGATTTTGTCCGCGTGGAAGTTTTATTGTTTTTCTATGATGTAAGTGATTACGTATGATAATTACATCAGTGGATGAGAGAAAATCGGTATTGTAAAATCCTTCCTGTTTCAGATTAGTTCTTGTTAAAACATGTTATTTCAGGTCTGCATAATTTTATTTATATGTATAGATTCTTTCTGGAGGTTGTGTGTAGTTCCTAAAACTGCAATATTATTATTTATTAAGTTTTGTATTTGTATTTTATTATTATTATTATTAACTTTGTAATTTTATTAAGTTATTGCCAAATTTTTATGTTTACTTTGTTAGTAGAGGACAGTTTTGAACTTAAGTGCTGTAGTCGTCGTTGATTTTTTATTGTTTATTTACTGTAAAGGCTAAACACTTAGCAGAGAGGGCGGACTCATTGCCCCCTGTAGTGGGATGTGTTTTGTTAATTTATTGATTTCAGACGTTTTAACTGGTGCTTTGTAATAGTTTATTATTTGATAATAAATATAACTGGTATTATTTTAACTGTATTTTTTTATTTATTTACATATAAATAAAATTAAGCAGGTGTGGGAGAGTGTCTGTTCTGAAGAATATTGAAATAACCTTTTTTACTACATGCATATGAATGTAAATGCGGTACATACACCAAAATAACATTTTATACAATTTTTGTCTGTCTGTTTGTTCCGGCTAATCTCTGAAATGGCTTGACCGATTTTGATGGAATTGTTTTATTGCATATAGCTAATGTAAACTTTATCTGAGGTATTTTGTATGTTGTGTTAATTAGGTAGAAGATATACTTTTATTTTTTTTTATGTAATGTGATTAATATTATTATTATAATTTTATATTGTTTTCTCAGCTTTTTTTACTGGGTTTATTATTATTATTATTCTTTACACTAAATTTCGCAGCCTTTGCAGGTTTTTTACGCTTTACGTGATAATCTTAGGAATAATCGTAGTGCATGTGTATATGTGTGTGTATATATTGTGGACAACTTTACATAATAGACGTTTTGTTAAATAGTCTATTTCCAGACCTACCGAATATTTTGAATAAAATTTCATAAAAATCGTTTCAAGGCGTTTAGAGGAGATTTTTTTCTAACTAATTGTTTCATACTATGTAGGTGATTTTGATACATATGAGAGAACTAGTATTGTATAACTCCTTAACTCGTTCTTAAGTGATTGAATTCTGCATGTTTTTCCAATTATTATGCAATTGTGTGTAGTTCCTAAAACTGCAATGTCTATCAGATAAGTTTTGTATTTATTTTATTATTATTATTATTATACTCTCCTTTTCACAGCGAAACCGGTGATTAGTACCGAGGACGGGTCATGCCAAGTCTCTCGTTACTTTACTCATAATTTTCAGTGTTATTCTCTCGTAACATAAAGCGGTAATAAATTGTAGTTAATGTAGATTAATTTATTTAATTTCAGATGTTCTGGTGCTTTAGGAATAGTTCCTGTAGATAATATCTAATATAACTGGTATTATTTTAACTGTATTTTGTTATCTATACATATAAATAAAATTGGAGTGTCTGTTCTATAATATTGAAATAACCGTTTTTTACTACATGCATATGAATGTAAATGCGGTACATACACCAAAATAACATTTTATACAATTTTTGTCTGTCTGTTTGTTCCGGCTAATCTCTGAAATGGCTTGACCGATTTTGATGGAACTTTTGGCATATAGCTGATGTAATAAGGAGTAACTTAGACTATTTTTAATTCAGAGAAATTCTTTTATTTTAGAAAAATAAAGTTAAATTCCACACGGACCGAGTCGCGGGTACAGTTAGTTAAATTATAATCCACGCGGATATCGCGACGTGATAATCTAGGAATAATCGTAGTCCTAGTAATATATGTATAGGTATACACGAGGACAACTACATGACTTATTATATATATAAACCTTCCTCTTGAAATATGCACTAAAATTTCATAAAAATCGTTTCAAAACGTTTAAATTAGTGGCATAAGAATAGTAACGAATAACTCCTTTAACTCGTGTCTTAAGTGATTGAATTCTATGTTTTTCCTTTATTATGCAATTATTAGTTTCCTTACTTCTCTGTTATTAGGTGCAATGTTGCTTATCGCTTTTGTAATTATATACATATACGTATTTAGATTGCGCTAATGAAGCCGCACATAATCTTAGAGTATACTAAATAACATAAAGTACGGTAATAAAGTAGTTAGCATCTAGGTGTAATGATATTCACAGAGTAGACTGCATACAGAGAACGCACTGTTTACAGAACATTTTTTAACTAAAATAACTATGACTGGAATGGCAAAACAATTATGATGATATAAATTGTTGTCTTCGAAAAACTATGTTTTTCTCTAGGACAGTTAAGTTTTTCCGTCGATAATGAAGGCGCGTGGAGGTATAACAGAAAGTGCAGCAATAGGATTATTAATTCCATTACTAACATATAAGTATAAAATAGATATAAATGGGGTGTTTTTTATAGATAAAAAGCCCCGGCTTCTCACGAGTGTACATGTATTATATATATAAATCTATGAATCAACTATTAAAAAAACCGCTTCAAAATTAGTTGCGTAGTTTTAAAGATTTAAGCATACATAGGGTATGCTTAAATCTTTAAAACTGCGCAGACGGACGGACAGCGACAGCGACTTTGTTGTATACTATGTAATGATAATGGAATGGTGTGCCCGCCTGCGCTAATGGTTTACACTAGCGGGGCACCAGTGGAGGATGATGATAAGATGAGCATGCCAGGTCAGTTAGCTAATCGACATCGTGACAAATTCACCAAGAATTTACCATGATGACTTCCATGGTGGTGTGGTTTCCCCCTGGAGGCGTGGAGGTCAACCTAACATGCTAGCAATGGGGTTATTAATTCACATTACTAACAATATCCTTGCCTGCGTTCGGGGTTCGTTATAATAAATTTCTACTGTAATATCTACGCTTACCTACCAAAATAAATTTAGTCTTAAGTCATTTTAAGCAGCAGACAAGACAATAACATTTAATGAACAATTGTTCATATATAGTCCCTTAAGCACAAGGTAAACTCAATATAAATACTCATTTTCATTACAATCAGAGTTTATTATTCAGTTCTGTGATCCCATCGACCCCGACTCAACGTATAAATGACGTGGCGCTTTTGTGTTAGTTTATGTGAAAATTTACCTATTTACATACGGTCTTATGACGTACCTACAATATACACATCGTGATTTCAAATATAGAATTGAAAAAAAAAAAAGAATTTTAATGCCGAGGTGCTTTGCACAGCGCCATCTAGTCCCATGTTAAGCTAGCTAAAGTTTGTGTTATGGGTAGCACAGATAACATAATATTGGGTAGTAAACAACTGATACAAATACATATTTTTTTTCGTAAATAAATAGATATTATTAAGTACATAGAAAACACCCAGACCGATACAAACAATCATACTAATGAATACAAATGTTTGTGCCGTGCGAGAAATCGAACTTGCGACCATCGGAAGTAAGGCGATGTGCTAAACCGATAGACCACCGAGGCCGTCAATATTATTTAAAATAGGCGATTAGTATCTAAGCGTCAACCTACGGAAAAACTACTTTACAAATAATTTGAATAATGAAAATAGATTAACTGTACTTTACCATCTTTTTCCTTATAAATTAGTGGCGTTCAGAATATCAGCTCTGTTTAGGGTTGGCAAACCCTTCCGAGCTCAGGGCGGGGACGCAGAAGTATGTTGTTCCCGCAACCCCGCCGGTCACGAGCTGAAAGGTATACCATCAGGTTTTAAGCTGGTAGGAGACCGCCATAAAATACCTAAAGAGGCGCTTTTATTTATAAAATACCAATTTATGATTGTATAACAATTATAGCTATACAATTGTATTCTTCATGGTTTTTTTGTTTTTTTTTCCGTCGATAATGAACGTGGTATAACAGAAAGTGCAGCAAATATTACACTCCACGAAGATATAAGTATAAAATAGATATAAATAGGTCGTATTACTAGATAAAAAGGACAAAAAAGCATAAATAAAAAATCTATGGTAACTCAATAACATTGCATTCTCCATATAACGATATAGTTATATCGTTTTTATTTTAAACTAGCTGTGTTCGCGACTTATTACGTATGGAATAGTGACCTTGACCAAAAAAAGAAAAATTATTTAATAATCAATAATCATGAAACCTTTTGGGTTACAAAAGGTTTCATGATTCTAGCTTCAAAAATTACAAATTTCCACACAAACTTTCATCCCCTATTTTATTTTACCCAATTAAGAGTAAAAATTGTATTAACTTTTAATGTCATATTTATTTAATTAGTTAGAAGTCATAAGTTTCATGCTTCCAGCTTTAAAAATGACGATACAACCTTTCATCTCCCCTTTCAATGCCTTACGACTCTTTTTTCACATTAAAAAGTAGCCGATGTCCATTCTCAGGGTCTGGACTATCTATGTACCAATTTTCATTAACATCGGATCAGTAGTTTTGGCGTGTAAGGGCGACGGACAGAGTTACTTTCGCATTTATATTATTAGTAAGGGTTTCGTTAAGTGGTCGGTATTTAATATTGGAAGCCCGCGCTTGCGCCGCCTCTTCCTGCATTCTGATTGGCTGGCGCGGATATTAAATCCAAGATGGACGCTCACGTCTCAAATTACATCAACGTAATCTGGAAACATGACCTATATTGGAAACTGTACAGTATGGCTATTGGCTACTGGGTATTATAAACATGCATTTCAGTTTTGTACACCTCCATACTCAGTATCGTACAACCCACCAGATATTAAGAATACAACCCTGATCACTTGGAAAAAGAGGATCAATGAAGTCAAGTAAAAGTGTAATCATAGGTATAGGTATTGTAAAATATAAAATGAAACTATGATCCCAGGTAGGTACTAAATATTTTTTATGGATGATAATGAAATGATGCACCTGCCTGCGCTAAAAGTATACGCTGGCAGAGCACCAGTGAAGGAGGCAGTTAGCCATCGTGACAAATTCTCTAGGAATTGACTACGATAGGTTTTGTTTTTCAGACTACTCTAATGCTGTTGGCCGCAGCTGGCTCACAGCTCCACCGTGCAGATGGCACTCCAAACCCGCGGAAAATTTTTGTAGCGGCTGAAGACTTAAGTCTGAGGGCACAGCTAGGGGTTAGAACCTCGGCTCAGGCCGTCGTAATTTTGATCCCCGTTTGAATTGGACGGGGCATCGATCAGAGGGGGGACGGTGAATCGATCGGAGGGGACCATGATATTCGACTATGAAAGAAGATTTTTCAGCGATAGAGAAGATAATGTAATGGTAGTTTGAAATACTGTTTGGCAGTGAAATCAAGCATAGATTTCTTACCCAGCAACCTCAATCCTGGTATGACTGTTATTCTCCGCGCGCTATAGCATAGTGCATTTAATAAAATTTTCATCATTCATCACCTACCAATATTATTAAGAGATAAAGTTTGTGAAGTTGTTGGAAGTACAGAACCGATTTTGAAAATTACTATACACATGCGCCCACACGCATTTTTAAGCTTTTGTTTATTGGTATCGATTACAAATAAAAAAACATTTATTCAAATAAAGTTACATTGAAGCTCTTTTGAATAGTCATAACACTTTTTTTTTCAATCTACCGCTCATCCGGATAGCTGTCTCATCACAAGAAGAATGAGCAAGAAACGTAAGTGTTGCTCTTTTAAATAACTTCGTTATTACTTTACATTTTTAAGTTGAAGTGTGTGAATACAAATGTGTGACCAACTAGCACCAATACAATTAATTGCTCAAATAGAGAAAATATGAAATATACAACCAATATGGTTGAGTAAGTAAATAAGAGTAAATCAGTCGTAGTGAGAGAGCAGACCAGTCCCTACAAGCAGCACTCACGAGTATGTCGGATGCCAGCCATCACTGCGCTCAACCATATTATAGGGAGCCCAATGATCCGACCCACCACGCCGCCACATATCTGGACATTTTAGTGAGCATGACTACACAAGACACTTGACCACGACATAGCTTCTTAAAATTGCCATGTGATAGTTATAGTATTCACATTTTACATAAGAATGCATGCGGCAATCAATACAAAAACCGCTACGCATTCATATTTCTCAAATAGGAAATTCAAGAAAGTAAGTGGCCAAATTGAGACTAGACACAGATAACATATTTATTACATAGACTAGATTAATATTATTTGTCTATAGTCTTACTGAATGATAAATAAATTAAATTAAACCATAGTTATGGTCGAATTTTGACCACTAGGTAACCAATACCACTGTAAGTAGTAGGTATATAGTTTTATTGTGCTTTAATTTTTTTTTTTTGTGTCGCTGTTACCCGCAGCATAGATAACATAATATTACATCCCGCACTATGCTATATCGTGCGTAGTATAATATAAGACGTACCAACACTCGCTTATTATTGTATGTATTATTATAATGACGACAATGAGCAAATACTGAAATCTCTGTAATGAATATTTACGTACTCTAACAATAATTTGCATACAATTCAAAGTCAAGACTTTTTTTCTGAGTTGTGATTGCCTAAAGTATATACCTACCTACTTACATTTAACAGCCTAATGAGAAAGACTCGGATCTGTTCCCTTTTAGTTGAAACGTCGTTCTTAAATTTTAGTTCTGGTATATATGTTATATTTATGTTGCCACAAATAAATAAAATTTAAGTGTCTATTTGTAGTTTCAAACAAACTTAACCGCCTGTATGTTTGTTCTAGCTAATCTCGAAATGGCTGGACTTATTTTAACAGGCACTCACTCCTCAACCATTGTTGTCTCTTAAAATTCTTTATTAAACTATAATGTTCGGTATACAAAAATAAATAAAATTCTTAATAGAAAAACAATATAAATATAGAGTATAAAACTATACGGCCAGTACGTCAGCAACAAGAACTTAAGCTAGTTTTAGATTATTTATTTTAATTTAAAAAGTTACATTCCACTTCACTAACTGTCCTCTAGAACTCAATCGTCTAATCGTTAATATAGCGTTCGTAAGAAACATTTTCGTTCGACCGTTTTCTATCCGACTTACTTTGTAAATCTGACTACTATGAAAGAGTCTTTATTGTTTGGGTGGTTTTCTATTGATAAAAGAATTTCCAAAATGGGTGTAGATCCAGAAATTATACTCCTTACGATTTCACAAGCACTATTTCTTTATATTAGTCTACTATATCTTATATATAAAATTCTCGTGTCACAGTTTTCGTTCCGATACTCCTCCGAAACGGCTTGACCAATTCTCATGAAATTTTGTGAGCGTATTGAGTAGGTCTGAGAATCGGCCAACATCTATTTTTCATCCCCCTAAATGTTAGGGGTAGTCCACCCTTAATCTTTTTTTTTATTTTAAGGCAAAACAACGTTTGCCGGGACAGCTAGTATAAATAGATATTTCATATTAACGCGCCATGCTCCAGTACGAAATATTGCCATTACATACAGAACTTACCTTTAATTCGTAGGTAGAGAATACTTCATATAGGAATTATTTAAAAAAGATGCTTTTTTAATATTTCATAATATTAAAAAAGCCATTGAGTATAATCTTTTAGGGTCACGTAAATTAACAACGATTCGATAAAAATATTCTATCCACGATATTCTACAACTGGAATACTGTATATGATATATGGTAACACTGTTAGTGACAGATGTTTACGCGCCAAACAACAATGGTCGCTGGGTAACGTTTGTAGAATCTTTCCTTTAAACGTTTTTCGACAATTTTACTTTACTATTTGCTATAACAAGTATTAAAAACATTTTCTTACTTCTTAATTTGTAAATTGTTACAAAATGTTTACTTATTTCTTTACTATTGTAAGAGTGATCTCAATAAAATAAATTGGGTTGACTGTTGCATGCGGTTTAATTAGACTTCCACTTGTGATTTTGTAAATTATTGTGAAAAGAATAGTTAGAATCATGGCTGGAGTAACGCCTCGACGTTCCCAGCGTCTTCCACATACGCACACTCCTAAAATGTCTGAAAGAAAAAAGGGGTTGTTCCAAAGTAACCCAGAGCCCATTAAGGAGTCACTGACTGAGCACAGGCGTCTTCCTGTCGTGGACAGCGAAAGCGATAGTGAGGACTGCGATTTGGGCATCATTAGCACCCTGGATTCCAGTTCTGATGAAAATGACGGGCCGAAGACTCCGGAACGAAATATTTGGCGTGAGTAAATCTCTACTTTTCAGCTGTGTTATTAGAATTTTTCATTTTATTACATTATTATTATCTATATGTATTCTATCCTATGTGAATTCTGTAAATGAATGTCCTATACTAGTGACTCACCTCGGTTTTACATGTTTTCAATGGAGATACTAATTTCGGGCAGTGTGGAGTAAATAATAACATTATGATTATACATGTAAACCTTAGTCTCGAATCAATTTATTTATTGGTGTAAACTACATTGAAATCTGTTAAAAATAGTTTAAAAGATTTATCCATATAGACAGTGGATGCAACTTTGTTTTATACTCATCATCTTCATTATCCCATTAATTTTTGGATGATGTAATATGTTATTCTCTTCCAAACATCCCTGTTCACAATGACTTCATTATTCACTGCCTCGCCATATCATCTAACACATAATTCTTATAACTTTTTTGGCCTTATTCTGCCTCAATACTTTATAACTTCACTTTGTTTTTCACTATGTTAAGATATTAAATTGGGATATGATCCAATTATATACAAAATTAAATTGAAATCTATATAATTCTATGTGTGATTGAATAAATAAATTTACAACTATAACATATTAGTAATATATATTTTCAAATTTATATTAGGTTAATGGTAGTAGAAATAGAAATAATCTTCAAACTTTTCAAATTCAAACTTTTGTATAGTCATTTTTTTTTATTGCACTATTTTTTATTTGCAAGGCAGCCTCATCACATGAAGAATTAACAAGAAACATGCATGTTGTTCTTTAAAATAATAAATTAAATTATAACTTATATGAATGAAGAAGTTACACTGTAAGGAATAGCATTGCTTTTGTAATCTTCATGTAATTTTCAACATTAACTGCTTTGTTTATTATGTTCTTTCCACACTTAAATACACTACTTAATGTTCATTAGAAATAATGTTTACAATTGATGATGATCATGACAGATTCACCAGGAGTTTATCATGTTGTATTCCAGGAGAACTGCATGGAGGTCAACCTAACATGGTGCATATTAGGTTATTAGTCTACATTACTAATAATCTCCTTTCCCCCCTGTATAAATCTATTGTGCTTGCCTTTCTTCAAAGATCGCTATCTAGACCCATGAGGGATGGTTAAGTGATGGTTTTCTCAGAATAGAGTTTATACTTTCTAAAGGAGATATTTCAATTATCCATGAGTGGTATAACCACATAAGATGTGTACTGGAATTTCCTCTTCTATTGGCCTTATCATCAATCTCCAAAGCTGCAGATTAATGTTAAGCTAAGGCTTAATTAGTACACTTACTAATTGTTGATATACAATGAACAAAAAAAGTAACACTATTTGTGTTTATATATGAAATTGGATATATTGTATTTCTGATAGATACCTTGACACTTCCATCTTATTTGACCTCTTTATACAAGGTTGTATTGACAAACCAATATATTTTATTACAATTTCCTTTATTGTACATCAGACCAGTTTTCTACAAATGTAATTAGGAATTATAATAATTACTAAATAGTTTTCTGTTAATAAATTGGCCATTGTGTTGCAATGCTAAAAATCAAAACCAATTAAGTCACTTGTTGCAATTTTATCTATTAATTGTTAAATTTAATTAATTTATAAATATTTATAATAAGTTACTATACAATTATACTAATAAAACCATTAAATAATAAATTTAAAAACTGATTACTAATTATTTATTAGTAATCAGTTTTTAAATTTATTATTACATTCTTACTCTCTGCAATAAGACATTTTCAGGTACTTAAATAATATAATTTATATTTCAGAGTTGGTTATTGTTAATTTTAAGAATAGTATGGTGGTATGGTAGGTAGGGTATTAAAACATCTAATTCCAAATTTAATTATATGTATTGCAATATACTGATTTTAATTAAAAAGTTATGTATATTTTTAAAATAACTCCTTCAAATTACGGATGTTCATTTCTTTACAGATGAGACCCGCAGTCAAACTAAAAAACTGCTGAAGGTGAACCAAGACTTAAAGAATTTCATTAAATCCCCATTCACACTGAAAAAGTACCAGACTAGGTATTCTTGTGGTGACTCCAAATGTACGGGGTCTGTATCCACACCAGCTACTCCGCATTTCCACAATCAGCCTGGAACCCCTTCATCAACACACTCCTGTGGTAGCATAAATACAAACTCGTCCACTTCCAGTCGAGCCCGCAAAAGCTTGGCTAACCTTATAGCTGACACAGAAAGCTGTAGCAGTTCTCTGAAAGACCTCAACTTTGATACAGATTCTGGAACAGACTCTAAGGAAAACACACCAACAAAAGGTCTTCGACGCTCGAACAGGAGACAGAAAATGACGCCTAAAATACAAAGCTTCAAAGGTGTATTGCTAGAACAGAAAAAGAACATTTCTCCAATGAAGACAGCCGTAGTTTGCCTAACTAAAATGGACTTGAGTAGTGTCATATCACCAACTCAAATGTTGAAGACACCCCGTAATACAACTGACACTCAATCACCTCCAAAAATAAGTCACAATCGTCGCTCCGTTGTCGAGATCGACGAGAGCCCAGAATCGTATTGTGACAGCGAGAAAAGTCAAAAGAGAATTAGGAATGATAGTGTAACGGATGGTGGGCCGAATTCAAAGTATCCCAGACTAGAAAATGCGGCGCCCAAAGCTCGTACGTCACTGTTCAATAGTGAGAGACTCAAGGAAATTTTATCTGCAAAATCGTTCTACGGTAAAAGTAACCCTGAATTAAATAGCAATGTAACAACTAAGATTTCCAGTGCTATAGAAATAACTAGCATTCATAACCGCCGACCATTATCACATTTCAATTCTCATAAACGTAAAAGGAAGCCTGGCCAGATAAACTCTGGTGTGAAACATAAAATCAGAAAGCCGAAAGTAAATAGAGCTAAGATTATTAATGGAGTTAGGCCTCTAAATAATTCGATGGATACATCAGTAAAGAGCACTACTGCAACTAATGAGAGTAATAATGATAGTTCTGTTTTGAGTCAGAACACTTCACAGGAACTTGGCAATGGTGAGTACATTATGAGTAATTTATATTTAATAAAACTTTTGTAATATATATTATATATTTT
The DNA here is from genome assembly GCF_030625045.1 of Achroia grisella. Lineage (NCBI taxonomy): Eukaryota > Metazoa > Arthropoda > Insecta > Lepidoptera > Pyralidae > Achroia > Achroia grisella. The sequence continues at coordinate 4,687,817 of NW_026712984.1, read as the reverse complement.
TTAATATTCATTAGATAATGAAGAGACAGACTGTAAAATGTTGTCTGTGTGGGTCTCTTTTGTTCTTCTTCTGTATCTCAATCTGACTTATTTCAGCCACCAAGTAACTTACATTGTAACACGTATTTTGGCTATGAGATGCAGATTAGGCAGTGTAATTACAGGATAAGAGGGATAACATCTTAGTCCTCTAGAGTGGCAACACATGGATGGTATCATGGATATCTATATGATAACGTGATGTAAGTAGTGCGACGGTTACCACTTACAATCAGGTGACCCACCAGCTTGTTAGCCAATTACATAAAAAAAGATATTTTAAAAATAAAATTTTAAATATATTAATAATTTATTTGTATATAGATAAAATGGACCCATTCGTGAAGGAAAAGGAAACTATTGAAGCACTCCTCAGCCAATGGACAGAGGAAGAAATTCCCGATTCCGAACTCTCATATTCAAAGTCCAGACCAGAAATACCATGCTTCAACAACTCTGTTATTGAAGAAACTAGGCAGATCTTCCAACCAATCACTGCAGTTCCTGTGTTGGTACCAAGTTTACCACAAGATTCGGATGCCGTTATTGTTGAACTGGGGTCTAAGAACGAGATGGTATTACCATTGAATGGTAGTGGTATACCACAAACTGTTGATTCATTACCGCAAACAACTGAAGCGCCGCATGACGTGGTCATGTCGGAGCCGGATGGTCACAAAGCAAACCACGGTGATTTGTCTAAGAGTGGACAGTTTTTACCTGTTGAAGGCGGATATATATTAGTGGATGATGGACAACAAGGTGGGTGTACTGATATAAAATATTTATTCATACATAATTTAAGAACTCTTGCCTCACTTTCCACAATCTTCTATCTTGCTCTTTAAATGTTTTTACGACACGACTTCAATTTTGTTTTTAATTTGCTTGATGTGGCTGTGCCTTCGTATTCCCCTCGCTTTATTTACTTATTTTTCCCTCTATAATAATTTTTATAAATTCATTGTGCCATATCATGTGTCCTAAAATTTTTCCTCATCTATTTTAATTTATTACTCATGTTTATTATTTTGTTAACTATACCTGTATTATTGTATATGAATTAATAAAAGATAAAATCTGATACTCTCACATAAAAATAAACTTCAATATAAAAATATGTATACAAATATAGAAAAATCATAATTACAAGACCCAGAGATTTCCTACAAGCTATGAGTTACTTATTAATATTTTTTTTCTCAGCTCAAGATGAGTTACCAGATCTGGACGAGATAGAGCGAGAGCTGAAAATGCTGGATGAACAAATATTGAAAATGGCTGAGTCTAACAACATCAATCCACAAGCGGTACTCGCATCCACCGAGACAACAATACCACCAGGTAACATCACATCTAATAATTCATCATGATGATGTCTTCTTCATCACAATACTCTAAATTGTGATGAAGAAGACAGTATTGTGATGATGAAGATTAATAAGTGAAAAACACCTCCTTTGTACCCCTTGATGTAGATATGAAATTATTTCGGATTATCCGTTAGTTTCGGATAATTTCGGTTACGGATATTAACTTTTTAAGGAATTTCAAAAGTAAAATACAAACAGCTAATAAAATGGTTACATAACGTGTCTCAATTAGGTACCACCCCTATCCGATATTATCCGAAACTTTTATTTCGAATTCGGTTACGGTTACGAATATTTTTTTATATCGGATATCCGACAGTTTCGGTTACGGTTACGGAGCTCCCTAAAATCTCTGGTTTGAGGGTAGAGTTTGATATTTTTCCGGTTCTTTCTATGCGGCAGGTTTTGATGTGCTTAGACCCAACCGCATTGACAGTTTCCACGAACCTATCGTAATAGTCCACGTCTACGCAATCACCGAGACATTCAAAGCTGTTTTTCAATTCCAGCTGGAAACTTTCGGGGTTTTGGGATAGATTTCATTATTACTATGTAAAGATATAAATATAATATGTATTATAGTTATGTATATGTATGTATTAGTTACTTGATTATATTATTGTTTTAGTTGCTACACCTGCAGTGTCAATGGAAGAAGCTGCAAAAACAGACAAAACACAAAAGCTATTCCCGATCTTCAGCAATCCAAACTCGGGAACATCAAACACAAATTCCAAAGGTATTCTTATTTATTTTGATAAACTGAAGTTTAATTTAATGTTTAGATTTGAAACATTGAAGCATCATTTTACCATCTCAACCAAATGTTACTCTCACAGAGTGAGTCTCGATTTGGAGGGAGTAATTTTCGTATGTAAACATTACAACCTATTTCAGCCGGCAAACTGCTTGTTTTGTAAGATGTATATCGATTATAATAAGAATCATAGACAATTCACACAGCGCCATCTAGTCTCAAGCCAAGCAGAGCCTATATTATATGCATATTTATAAAGGAATCCAAAATAATGTTAAAATTATATTAGATGCCAAAAAAAGTATGCTAGAAATTTTTGTCTGTTTGACTCCCTACTGCAAATGATTTTGCGTGGTTTTCACTAATTTATAGTATATAAACTTCTCTTAAAATATAACTCCACTATTTGCGTTTATAACGCACGCGTGTTTTATGATCTACTTTATATGTATATCGCGAAACTTATTAAATTAGATCCACTTTACGAAAAAGTGTGTTGAAAAAAGTTTGATTTTGTAATATTGTTGAAACAATATTTATTTGTTTATATGTTAATTTGCAGCGTCGGATAAAAGTAAAAAGTGTATACTAAAAGACGGATCTAAGCAATACGTAATTGACGCTGGTCAGAAGCGGTTCGGCGCTACACAGTGTACTGAATGCGGAGTTATATATCAGGTAACATGATTTGTAATAATTATTCTACTATTAATTAAGATATCGTGAAATTATCGTCATACTCTGAAGATCAGGAATAGAACAGAAATAATATTTATTCAAATAAACTATAAGCAATTTTGAATAGTCATAATTTTTTAATTCTACCTCTCATTCTGAACACAGACTGAACACAATAAGAATGAACAAGAAACTTGTGTGTTGCTTTTTCAAGTAAATGTTGTTAAGAAGTTCGTATTTACAGTAATATCAAAGATAATATAATATTACATATGATAGTATAATAATACAAATAACAAAGTAAAAATAAAGGTTACAATAGTAACAAAATAAATCAGTCACAGTTATCAGAGCAGATGACTCCGTACAAGTAAATAGTAATATAAAGATTTTATTCATAGTAATGTCCATCATCTGCTTCTTCCTTATCCCATTTATTTGGGATCGACATAATATGTTTTCTCTTCAATTCATCCCTGTTCACAGTCATTTCGTTATTTACTCCCTTTCTTACCATATCATCTTTCCCACAATACATCCATCTCTTTTTCTTCGACCTTCCTCTTCTTTATAAATGTAATTATTTTTCTGCAGGTTGGCGATCCTCAGGATGAGCATGATCACTTGGTTCATCACAACGCAACAGATGTACTACGGTTTAATGTAAGTGTTGCTTGTGTTATTAATGAAGTAATAATAATAATCTCAATGTAAATTCATGAGAGCCATCTAGAACCAAGTTAAGCTAATTGTTTTATGGGTACTAGATAACTGATACATATACATGGATTTTCCTTTTTTTTCGTAAATACATACATATTATATATATAAACCTTCCTCCAGAATCACTCTATTTATTAAAAAAACAGCTTCAAAATTCATTGCATAGTTTTAAAGATTTAAGCATACATATGTAATGATATTAGAAACGCGGAAGTTTGTGATCCGCGAGCACAAGTAGGTTAATATATATTCACTAGCTGACCCTGCAAACCCATTGTTTGAAGAAAAAAAGAAAAGGTGAAAAGGGTGAAAACTTAGGGTTGTATGTATTTTTTAATGCCACATTATAAAATAATAATCATTGTCAAAAAATTAAATATTAGGGGTGGACAACCCTTATCACTTAGGGGTATGAAAAATAGATCTGCCAATAAAAGTCCCATCAAAATCGGTCCAGCGATTTCAGAGATTAGCCGGAACAAACAGACAGACAAAAATGGTAAAAAATGTTATTTTGGTGTATGTATGTACCATATTTATATTCATATACATGTAGTAAATAACTGTTATTTCAATATTACAAACAGACACTCTAATTTTATTTATATGTATAGATAATTGGATTGTGTTCATGTTTTATCAGGGGTGGAAGGAGGAGTGCGTGGTGGGCTCGTGGGAGAGTGGGCGGTGTGTTCGTGTACGTGGCGGGGGCGCGGGCTGGCGGCGTGTTAACTCGCTGCTGGAGCGGCTCGTACACCCACAGCTGGGACTGCCGCCGGCTCTACCTTCAACCACGCTGCATGCCTACACGGTCAGTATCATGTCCAGACGAAATTATACTCTATTCTGTTACTTTCAGAGTCTATGATGCCGTAAAATTACATGACACTAATTTAAAGATTTTGCGTCTGTGATGATATGATAACCAACGATTAACCTAAATAGGCAGAATCTCAAAATAAAGATAGGAATAATAACGACTCGTTGTCCCTTAAACAAACACCTGTACACAATAGCTCCTACAGACAGAGTCCCCTTTGTCGGGGTTGCTTTGAAGCCGAAGAACCGTCGCTCACGAAATCCTAGAGTGCGTAGCGGTGCCACACAACAAACACAAATCCTCGGAACGGTGAGGTCGCTCCGTGAAGCCTGTGATACCGAGACTTCTACGCTTCTGGGAGGAACTTGGCTACATTAGTAGACTCGGCTCTACACGTTCAGTGACCCAGATTAGAGGATGATTGCGGAAAATAGAGTCTAATTCAAATTAAATTACATTACACGATATATGATATGGTGTTGTGTAATTTACACATAATTAATGTTAATGTAACTTTAATGACAAATGATAAACCTCATATTTGTTTGTTTTGAGTTCACAATTGGGTCTAAACTGTTTTTTATAGTGTTATTATTCATAAGGCGCTGCTAGGGGTTGCATATAAATATACTACTACAGGTAATAATTTCCGAGGTTCGAACCCCTAGCAGTACCGTCAGACTCAGTCATATCCGTCTGGCAGGAGTTGGCTTTCAGCCGTTCCATAAATCCTTCCGCGCAAGTACCTGCACTCGCCCCCTATTGTTCGGTGAAGTTCTAAACGCCAGCTGTGGCCAACAGCATTAGATAGTACGAAAAAAATGGTAATAAAACTAACTAGTTTAACGTTTTTTGATTCTCTTTTAGTATCCGCCACCTATATACATGAACAAAATTATGGATATCACGTAATCCTGTGACGACCGTGTGTTGTCTTTCAGGAGTACTAATGTTTCATGCCTCATATCCCTATAATTTCATTGCCTCCTCTCAAGCAACACAGCGAGCTTCTGGAACTTGCAACTTTGTTACAATATACTTCTAGAAATCATGAAATTCCTCCCAATCATAGCCCATGCTTTAACAACTAGTTTCAGTTACACTTTTATTTATTTATTTATTCTTTATTGCACTTTTAAAAATTTTACAATTTGGCGAGCTTAATGCCATATGGCATTCTCTATCAGCTAACCATTAGGTAAGAACAGAAAGCGGTTGATGGGCAGTGGTGGGAAAAGACTAACCTATAATTTTACCTAACATTGGTATAGGTATAGGTTTTCTTAAAAATAATTACAAATATACATACATAAATATAAATATATACCTACTATAATACATAATAATGATACACCAATAAAATTAAATAAAAGAGAAATTTACATATATATTATGACAACAATAGATAATTAAGAACCGTTTTGTTCATTGAACACTTTCTCTCGAATTAAAAAGTTAGTTCTATAAGGAAACAATTTTTCCGTATCTATAGTAGATTTATAAATGCTTTACTTGCAGGCCTATCTGTACATAGAAAATAAACAAATAACGGGCTGCTTGATAGTAGAGCCCAAAACAAAGGCGCACAAACTGATACCCGGCGACCCGGACTGTTGTAGCGAGGAAGAATATACAATCAAGTGAGTAGTGTAATGTTTCCTATATTCTACATCGTAAAAGCGTCATAGTCTAATACACGATTATAACCAATTTAGTGACCAATAAAAAGCTTTGTTGTTTGTGTGTATATTTGTGACTGATTCTCCAGTGGATGAAACACTTGTAACAAACCAAAACAAAATCTGGATGACGGCGGTAGGATCTGCCACATTGGATTCAAATATGTGACCATGTGAAGTGTTGTGTTCATCACGACTTTGACAATATCTCTGACTAACCTATCTGGGATAACCGTCGTGATGTTATTATTTACATTAACGTAAATTATTTACATAGTATTTTTTTTTCAATTCTATGTAATTAGTTATGCGGGTTTGGAGTGCCGTTTGCACTGGCCCCTATCTATCGTCCGGTGAAGCTGTAATCTGCGGCATACAGCATTAGAGTAGTCGGAAAAAAAGATACCATATTACCACTCCCACTGGCATTCCAGAGGCCAGTTATCAAAAGTGCTTAAATCAAGATTATTTGAATAAAGGATTTTCTATTCTATTCTATTCTTGAACAACTAGGTACCGTGTGGTCAAAAAGCTGGTATTGAAGGTTTCTTTTTGTTAAATAATACTACAGACATCATAACTTATTTAAATTTTCCTATGGCGCCATCTAGTTTGCGCGAAAACTACAATTACTTGTATCTTAAAGAATTCTATTCCGTTTGCAGGATGGGCGTATCTCGTATTTGGACGCACCCATCCCGGAGACGTCGCGGCGTGGCTGCTCGTTTGCTGGACTGCGCGCGCGCATCTCTACTACTGGGTGATGCTGTACAGGTCCATCAGCTCGCCTTCAGCGCGCCTACATCAGCGGGGAAGGCTCTCGCTGCAAAGTACTGCGGGACGCCCAACTTCTACGTCTACACTGATTAACTCGCACCAAGTAATCTGTAAAATTTATGACATTTTTAATGAAGATTTTAGAATCTTTAAGATTTTTGAAGCTACATGTTGTAGATTTTGTTCAAGACGTGGGTGCTTTGTCTCGTTTTTCTTTGTCAATAAGTGGCTACTCTTGTAGCTTACAAGATGCCATATAGGTTTATCAGCTAACCTTAAACACACTAACAACAGCAGGAAGGCTCTCGTTGCAAAGTACTGCAGGACCCCCAGCTTTTACGATTACACTAATTAGTGGATACCAAGTAAAATTTATAACATTATAATGGAGATTTTAATTAATGTTTTAGCTCTCAAAAGCCTACAAGTTAAAGAGTTTGTACAAGCCCTGGGTGCGTAGAGTTGTCTGCTTTATTGTTATTAAGTAGCTACCCTTGTAAGCTGTATATTCGGTGACATGGTAACAATGGTGATGCGGGTAACGCAGTGCCCAATTTGTATGTCTACACTGACATGCTTACACTACGTAATCGTTGTGACATTTTTCATCGAGACTTTAGAGTCTTTTAGCTCTTTTAGAAGCCTACGAGCTATAGAAGTCCATCTTTATGTCTACACTGACTAGCTTACACCAAAAAATCTTAATAATAAATCAAATGTTTGACATTTATTAAGATTTTAGGATCTTTTGGCTCTTAGAAGCCTACGAGGTATAGATGTCTAACTTTGCGTCTACAGTGACTAGCTGACACAAAGTAATCTGTCAAATTTACATTTTTCATTAAGATTTTAGAATCTTTTAGCTCTTAGAAGTGTACAAGGTATAGATGTCCAACTTTACGTCTATACTGACTAGCATACACCAAGTAATCTGTCAAATTTATGACAATTTTCATTGAGATTTTAGAATCTTTGGCTCTTAGAGAATAAAGCCTGCTAGTTTTAGCACAAAGTCTTAAAGGTCTACCTTTATCTAACCTCTTACTGTTACCAAACAGCTGTATTTGTTGACATATAGCAGTGTAAATAGAGAATCATGACGCTATCTGTCCTTATGTATGCTAAAATCTTTAAAATTACACACTACAAGAGTGATTCAAGAGGAAGGTTTATGTATGTATAATACATGTACACCCGTGCGAAGCCGGAGCGAGTAGCTAGTATATATATCTTATTCCTCAGAAATGGCAACATATAAGGGACACCATAGACGTCTAGTGACTTATTTAAGCGATGAACACCACTTACCATCAGTTATTCATACGCTTGTAGAACATACAATTTCTATTAAAAAAAGAATTGGAGGACATCAAACTTCGATGCCGACTTGATTTTAGAAAATTTGATATTACCTCTTTAATTAGTTTATTTATTATTTAATGAATAATAAGTCCTAAATGATCAAATGGTTTACGATGATATTGTACTGCACTTTCAAAATATATCCCAGTAATTAGGAAAAATCACGGGATCTTACCACGTTTTATTTATTTTTATTGAATTCCCGATATTTCGGCAGTGTTTCAAACATGCAGGACAGCCAGTGTTTGCATTAAAATGCAATTTATAACTATATATATTTGATCATAATATAAAATTTTAACATTAAATATTCTTATAATTAATTACTACTATGTGATACTTCCACGATGGATGAATCAATTCATGAATGATGATGATGAAATACGTTGGTGTATCTGATTCGGCAACTTTCTTAGAAGCGGACCCAACACGGAACGCTGACTGTGTGGTACTGATGTGGCAACATGACAGGGATGCCACTCTATGCAGATTCAGGGTTGTCACTCTATGTAACATTTCAAACTAACTCAATAAAAATACATAAAACGTGGTAAGATCCGGTGATTTTTCCTAATTGTATTATAAATAATGACCGTCTCAAATTTAAAACATATCCAAGAAAATTTAATTTCCACCTAAATAAGCTAGTCCTCGTATCAACCGAATTAATAATATGTTTATGTAATAATTAAATAACCAGATTAGTTTATATATATATATTGGATTTATTACCAAGTCAGTTTATTTTTCGTATTTCTTTTAACCTCTATACATCTTTTATTATAATGTGAAAAGAATTCCGATTACAATTGAGTGATTTTAACTTATTGATCTGAGATTCTTTCGTTTTATTCCCGTATTATGTATGATATTATATAATAATTTTCAATTATAGAAAATATGGTTTATATCGTTTAATTGTGAATTTAAAGTTGATATAGAAAAAGTGAGAGCATAGACAATAAGACTGTCTGTGATAATATTAATATTTCACAGATACTGTAATTCATAAACATAGGTGTTTTGTCATTTTATTTATGTCTGTTAATTCTCAGTTAGCAGTACCAACTATATAACTAAATAAAAGAATCTACACTATATCTTTAATTTGTAATAAAAAATCTATATAAAACTAATTTCAATGTAACTTAAACCTTAATTACAAATGATAATGTTTAAGTTAGTTTGTGATGGAATTCGCAAGCGAAGCATTATTTTACTCATTGGTTTTTACTGTTTTACCAGACGTCTTCTTGTTCGAAGGTTTAAGAATACAACTACTGCTAGGGTTTTTGTTACATTTAAAACAAACATTCTACTGTTTTTAGACAGAAATTGTTTTTTTTTTTATTGTAATTTCATTTGTTTTATTAAATAAGTAATTATGTTTTCTTAATATGTCATTTGAATGGGTGTCGCCTTAAATTTTACGCTGTTTTAAGAATCCACCAGAGCCGCTTTGGTATAATAATGTTCCCGTAAGAATTATATATAATATTTTACCTCAATTTCTACAAGTGATTGTTGTATCTTAAATATGCTGGTATATTTTTTATATTATGTGCACATATTTATATATTTAATGTTTTATATAATACACTCAGTTTTAATTATACTAAGTGCCTTATGAATTAGGTTGTTGAATTTAGGGAATAATTATCTGATTTATTATTCAAGCTACAATGACAGGACAAATAAATTATTCGTCGATTTGAGGGCGATATTACATATAACTACTAATTTTAGATATTCAATAAGCATCCAGTAGACAGGGTTAGATGTAGAGAATATAATGGAAATCATCTGTAATATACATCGTCTCTACCGACATCGTATTATTACCTCGCAACAAATATCATGTCGCAAGTCATTGATAGTAAATATTTAGTATAGTTTCTATGAAACGAAATAATTATCTCGGAGGCAAAATAGAAAATAGTATGTTCAAACAAAAGATTGAAATCAAGTTTTATATTTCCAATTAGTTTCTTTGTAACTGTGGTTCTTTTTCGTATGTATTTTATTTGAATTCCAGTTGAATCTACGACTAACCCCGTATATTGGGAAAATTTAAACATTAATAAATATACTGTCATTAAATAATTATACTACCATTTGTATTGACGACTGCTAATTTAGGGACCATTCATAAACTGTGACACGCTAGAAGGAGTACATTTTGTGTAGTCTCATTTTTCGTAATAAAACACGAAATATAACAATTTAAATGTGACTGGCTGTGAAAGAGTGTAAAAAGACTGAAATTGTTGTGACCAGCTGTTAAATTGGGTAAAGAGGACTGAAATTGCGAAGTTTTGGATGGCCCCTTAACAGATGATAGAAGTATAATCTGTTATCTTAATAGAATTCAGAATAGGAACTAGGGTAAGTGGGAGTCCAACTCGCCACGGAGCTATTTTACATTATGATTTAATACGAGTTAAATATCTACCTCTCATTATTTGAACTACCAATATGTAATGTGTGAGCGCGGGATACAAATCTATGGAAATACATTGAGGTATTATGTACTAACGTCTTAGATACACGTCATTTGTCAATTGTAGTGATATCACCACACTTCCAAGCGCTCGCTAAGGACTGAATAGTTTTTTATTAAATGTAGTCCACGCGTTCGCTACGAATGCTTGTATGTTGGTACTAAATGACTTTTTATTACGTGTAGTAAAACCAATAGTATAATTAAGTAATTTGTAAGGAGGTATGACATCATAGCCCTCCAGAATGGTATGGTGGAATGGTGGTTATTATGACATACTCGTGATACAACGCATGAGTTGTATCACGAGTATCGCATAATAACGATGTTCATGGTATTGTTTCATAATATACGATTGCCGCTTCCCATACACCTCCAATTTATTGCCTATAGAGTTAAAAAATATATATTGAAATTTTAAACAAGTGTTAAATAATTATTACATTTTGTTCGTATAACGCCGTTTTCGCTAGTACATAATATCTCATATAGACATCCAGTAATGTGTAAACAAACAAAACATAGTTTTTTTGTCTGTCACAAGTGAATGTCTAGTTTTATAAACAATGCAATGGAAATGTAAACTATTTAAGATATTCCTTTAAATGGGACCAACTTTTTAATGCCATTTTTGCTGTATTATGTAACGCTTAATTTTGTTGTTCTAGTTTTGCATTATGCATCTAGTGATGTAGTGCCAATTTAGATGTTAAGTTAGTTTTAGTTATATTTCTAAGTTAGTTATAGTATATTTGAGATTTTAGTTTTTGAGATTGTCAGTTTTTTTTAATTGAGAATTTGGTTTTTTGATTAAGAATTTTAATATTTTACTTTCGAATTTTATACCGATTATTATATCCTGTTTTTTATGCATTTACATTTATTAACTACTCGTGAATCTGTCACATGGGAAGTGAAACATTTATTCCCCGTAAATAGTACTTTTGAAATTGAGAATTTAATGTTTCTCTGTATTAAACCTGAGCAGAAATATATAAAATAATATTATATGGGTGGTTCTACTTGCAAGGGAATTTTCCGCGGCTCACCCTATTTTATACAGTTTTTGTAGGCAAATTATATTGAATTAGGATCGAATATGTACAACTAAATGATTTCTATTATGACACTAAAAATTAGCTCACTCCTACATATATATCTATCAAAAATTATAATTTAATGTTACGAATTCTCAGTATCCTGACATGTCTCTCGCCTGTAATGAAAGTTTATAAACATAAATATCTGCACTAAAATAGGAATGTATAATATATATAGTTTCAATGTGTTTCTCTAATTTTATCTTAAATGCGAAACTTATTTTTTTTAAATGCATTATATTTTGTCTCTCGGTTTTTATCTCAGTATCCTGCTACATCAAAACACGTTAAAATCAGTTCGAATTACCGCGTCTAGCGCATTGCTGTTCGGTCAGAGAAAATGATCTAATTAAAGTGATTTTCAATCACTCGCGCGGTTCTCGGCTCGCAATTGTTTGGTCGCTACGGTGAGTTGTGTGTGTGAGGTTTTGCTGCGGCCAGTCAAACATATCCTGGTACGTATTTATTTAAAATCCATTACTATCTATATAATTTTTTTGCTTTCATATATCGTAAATAAGTTATATTTGAGTACAGAATTACATAATTACAATATTAAATGTTGCATTGCGTAATTATTGGCTTGTCCTCAGTCTCCTGGCAACATAACAGTCAGGAGACTGAGTATTTTTTCGAAATGATTAAATCCAGTTAACATGATTGATATATTAATTATTGGTACATTTTTGTAGTATAGTTACATATTATTTGTAGAAAAAATGTATAAGCTCGGATTTTCCCGAAGCAAAAACTCTGATTTCTAACATTTAAACTTATTTATTATTTTTTTTGTTTGATATAATTTTTACATTTTTTAGTTTAAATTATAACGTTTTAGATATCAATATGTGTAGGTAGGTAATATTTAAATACTTAAAAAACCGAATGAAATGTTAATTATATTCTTTTACAGAAAAATGACCAAACAAAAAAATATATCTAAGGAAGAAAGATTAGAGAAAAAAAGATTAGCTGTAAGGCTTGGATATGAACGATCCTGTGAAATCAGCGGCTCAAAAAGAAAAAAGTCGGCAAATATATTTAATTAGAAGAAAGGAAGAACAAAAACTCGAAGTTGTTAAAAAGCTTTATTTGGTGACACTGTAGAAAAGCAAATATCAGATAACATTACCAACTTAAGCACAAAGAGTGAGAAACTAGTTGCAAACAGATTGATTATGGGAAGTGCAGTTAAAAGAAATAAAATTTGGAAATTAAAAAACAAACTTATCACGTACAAAAAGGTGTGGCACTCACAAAAACAAAAGGAGAGATCAAGAACAAACTTACGAAATGAGGTATAAAAATTTCTAGAGGATAACAGTAGATTGTGTGCCTGCAAAAAAGATTTCATCACTAAAAATAAAGTGAGCAAACAGAAACGCTTCTACTTGATACTCTTAAAAACTTGCATAAAGAGTTTTTAAAATCTGGCAACGTTCTCATCAACTGATGAGACACTAGCACACATCGAGTAACTACTCGATGTGTGCTAGGCTAAAACCTTTTTGGATAGTGGCCCCAAAAGTAATTGATAGGGATACTTGCAAGTGTACTACACACAGCAACATACAATTAGTTGTTAGTGCTTTAAATACTGCAAAAATACTGAAAGACACAAGCTACCAAAGATTATTAACTTCTTTATGCTGCGACAGATGTAACGAAAAGTGCTTAGGGAGAATTTGTGAATTATGCTCTGATAAAGCTATTTTATTTAGCGAAGACTTTGACGACACAGAACTGGTTAACTAGAAACAGTGGGTTTCTTCAAGAGAAATTATTGTAGACCCTAAGACGAAAAGAGAATGACAGGATAAAATAAAAGAAAGAAAATATTGAACCATTTGTTCGAGATCTTAAAGTTAAACTGCAGAATTTCCAATAATTAATTTGAAACCTTGTGTAAGGTTTGTTGTATAAAGAATACTAAAAACCTTATTTGATTTGATTATTTTTTTCAAATATCCTAATTATGTAATAAGGGACATTTTCTAGTTATTTGTAAGTCAAGGTCTAACAATAGAAGTGTTCCATGGAAGACACTATTTTTATTAATAAAACATACATATTTATTTAAATAATTACAACGGTTTTTAATTTCTTTCGTATAATACTCAGTATCCTGTTCATAGTCTCAGTCTCCTGGGGCCATATTTTTTTTAAATGTTCATAAATTTGGTATATTTTATTTTTTTGACTGGCCCGTTAGAGATCAGTAAAATAATGACCTAAGCTAAACGCCAAGCTACTTTTCAGACCTTATATAAAAAAATGTTGTTCCATTTTTATTTTCGTCCCTCCTGAGTAGAACCACCCATATATCAAACACAAAAACAATATCTTTCAGCCATTAAATTACAGTTTCCTTCATTTTTAGTTTAAAACTAAATTACATTTCACATAATTTAAAATGCTTCGTTTCAAACACAGACCTCAATATGATAAGCTCTCTCATTTTTATACGCTTATTTAGTATATATAGGTTTAGAATGGTACTTAAGATTGCTTTTATGGTCAGGACACTTCAGACAGCCACTGTATAAAGACGCCTCGTATGAAAATGACAATGTGGTTTGTGAGTATATATTTTAACTTTCAAAAACTACTTTAATCTAACGGATATCGTTTTAATTGTCTTCATAAGAGAACAAAAAATATCTATTTTTTATTTATTCTATAAACAAAACAGATACGATAAAAGAATATTTGTCATAATTTTAGCAGGACTTCAAAACGTATACAAAAAATAACTAATGAAAACAGTAAAATACAGATATTTACCACATTGTAATTCTTGTTCAGAAGCGTCCCAAACATTCCAGTCGCCTAACTTTACTAACATAGATATGGACTGTAAGTCCTTATAATTTGTCGACTTTGTACCGCACTCCAGTAAAGGACGGAAATGTCATTTTGTATTCGTTCCTTTACCGTTGCACTTTTACTTGCCAATGAATGTAGAAATAACGGCATGAAGTATGATGAAGACTTTATTTAACAAAGATTATCCATAATGTTAATATAAATTTAAATACTAGTTACTACTTATATATCCACCATAGATCCAGTTGCAATGTCCTTGTATTTTTCAATATTGGCAATATTTGTCGTTGTGAGCGAGGGCAATGTTAGAATACATTTTATACGATAGTTTAGTGGCAACTCCAAAGATATTCTGTACCTAACTATTGCCATAGACTTTGTAAATAATATTTATTTGTAAAAGTGTTTTAGTTTTACTCGGCAAAAGCATTTTTAAGTTTATCATAATTATTATGCTCACGATTCGTAAATATAATTTTAAATTTTGAATATTTTATAAGTTACACAGAATGTGTGAAATTTGGTTTTAATAAACGTCTGATTATTTTAAACTTCGTTTCTCATTTTACAGAACCTTATGGAAATCGAAATATTGATTTCAATTGTAGTGTCAAAACATGAATATTTACCATTAAAATGTGGGGGGAGGAGTTATTACTAATGTGGACTGATGACCCCATTGCTAGCAATATATCATGTCAGATTGACTTCCACGCGGTTCCCCCTGGAAACTGACCTGACATTATGCTTATCTTATCCTCTACTGGTGTCCCGCTAGTGAAAACCATTAAGGCAGGCGGGTGCACCATTATCATTCATAAAAAAAACTATTAAAATGTAACCACCTGTGACGAAGGGAGGTCAATGTTTGAATAATTAATTTAGTTAACATTTTTAATACGCATCCTTATTTCATGAACTAATTATTAATGATAAAAAAAATTTATGGAGTCATACAGATGTTTTACTTTTTAATGTCGTTTGATAACGTATGTATAATATTCACATTGTGTGGGTGTAAAATAAAATAGCACAATTTTTAAAACAACATTTATTTTTACATACATTAAGTCGGATTCAAAATGCCTGAAACATACTGATTTTTGTACACATCAGTTAGGTATAGATTATTAATTTCATGGACAGTAAATTATATATTCTCTTTGCACAAAACTGTGGAGACGAAAATTATAAGCGTTTGTTATTTTATAATCACCTCGCAGTACACACTACTATACACATAAATATTAAAAATTTCATTTTTTAATCTTTAGGATTTCATTAATTAGGTATATTTTTAAAATTAAATTTGTTAAAAATATAGATTTTCAGTATATATTAAACGTAGGTATTAAGATTAAATACATCATGACAATCATATCCGCAGTCCGTCGGTAAAGTATAACATGTACATGTAGGTACGTGCTGATCTCAAATACCAATTCTAAACGAAGTGTGTTTGAGCTATGCTAGAAAATATATCTATTAAAGAAACCACTACTGAAAAATTGAGAGAAAAATACTTTTTTTTTTGTGCTACAATGGAAAAAAATCTATGAGCTCTAGTTTAAATGCCATCATATTTATATCTACAGCGAGACAGATCTAAAGAGGGCATGCGGACAGCGCGCGACTCCCTACGACAGGTAAAATATTACCAAAAATATTTGCAGGCTCGGCTGCACTTTGTCAAAACAAAACGGGACCATCCTCACATACGTATTGTGCGCAAGTACATTCACTTATCTACTATGAAGATATTAAAAAAAGGAGGAATTGTTCAATACTATTTGGTTATTGGCAACGGACGTTACATTACCTACTAATCAAGGATTTGATCACGCAAAACAATTTAAAAATTACTTTTAAACACTAGTTTAGTCGAGTTCCTGCGCCGAGGACTTGGAATACAATGTACTAGACACCAGCTGCATCATATCTTGCCCGTACTACAGCACAGTACAGGGCAGTACACAGAGAACGGAGAGATATATTTAAAAATCTTTACACCTTTGTACGTTCCATTTACTTGACATCGACACTGGCAGTATTTATCTAAATATCGAAAAACATAGAAAATATGCTATATTCTACTTTATACATATTACATGAATCACTTGTTATTGCATCTTCTTAATTGTACGAGGTGTCGGGCCGGATGACAATGTACACTGCACACTGCACACTGCACCGTGTACACGTGTAAGTACGTCTCGTACTAATGCAGACATTTCTTAGTAAAAATAGCTTCCACTGCTTTCACACATACCATTACAATTAACGGACCATCACAATAAGTTACCGAAATACAATGTCGTCGGCTGAAGGCGTTTATTACATATTGAATGAAGCTACACGAAGTTATTTGACCAGTATTCTCAAACGTCGTCATTCCGCACACGATAAGTTCGTGTTCTCTCTTTCGCACCTACATTGTCAGAGAGAGAGGTATATCGAAACATTTTGCCGAAAATAGGCGGTGAGATTCGCGAGTAACGCTTTCACGACTTCGTATGTTAAACAAAGACAAAAAATAATTTACGTATCTCTTCTACATTTTTAAAGTTAGAACTACGCAACAAAAATGTTTTTAAATCCTTCAGAATTGTATTGTGAAAATAGAAATAAAGTTACGGCTACACTTAATTCTTGGTAAATACAATAAATTATTTGATAAATCCATTGAAACAGTTTTAGGTAACTAAATACGATTTAGCATTAAATGTAATAACTGCCTTAATTATGACTTGTGAGCGATTTGTGATACTTAATGTAACCACGTTAGGACAAGTAGTGAATTATTTGCTTATAATAATCGTTCGCCATTTCTTAATTTCATTTACCTACACGCAATATCTTTACTAACTAAACTTAGCAAGCACATTTCATATTGAATAACACACAGATGGTTGCAAGTTCGTTTTTCACTTATTTATACCAAAGTCTTGTCCGTAGCGATAAATCTAACATATATCACTAATTATAGCATCCCAATCCATAGATAAGTGACATGTTATTGTTGATTTCGTTACGGGTACGAATTTTTGTGGCGTTTGCTCTATTATTATTTAGGGGCTTATTTTACTATCATATTAATATTACTAGCAATTTTAGTTTTACCCACAAGTTTTAATTGTTATTATTTGCTTGAGTTATGAAATAAAGTTTTAAATTGTAATGATTGGGTTGACAGAACTCTTCACTACGTGCTTTTGTGACCTATTTCCTCCTATACGACGAGATTTGGATGATTTTATGTGTATATTTCAATAGATTCCTAAATGGTTTGTAAATACAATGGGACCCGGTAGATGGTGCTGTTTTCCGAATAGAAATACGGTCCTACTGGTTTCGCTACAAATACAGTGTAGAAAGAAAATGACACAAAATTCTACCAACGATGTATGTACTTGTTTTTGTAAATAACTAATATTAACATTACCCTAGTATATTAATAAAAAGAGTTAATTCCCGGATACGATCTATACAACAATTTGATAGTGTAATAAGCCCGTAATAATAATAATTATTCTCATCATAGAGTACGGATACAATTTATTAACATAGCTCGCCGTTTTCATTTCGTAATTCCATGTAGATTTCCACACAATCATGCCACAATTTCAACATATTTACAATATCCACACGATTGTTATTATGCATACATTTTTTTTATATTCACTCCATATTTATTAATCTAACGTGGTTACAGTACTTTGTATACATCCTATAGATGACATTCACATGTGCACTTTATATGGACAGTATGTTCCTTGAGAAGATCGATTCTTGGAATTTTTGATGTGGTAATTTTTATTTAAACAATTACACGTCTCACTTCCTTTGGCGGTATATTTTAACTTACGACGTAAACCAATACGCTCCGTATTATAACTTTACAACAACATTCGGTGTACAATCATAAACAAATCACATTCAAAAATTCCAGAACAGATCAAACAAAATTTGCATCCGACTGCGAAGGACCAATCATTTTGCAATTACAGCAGTCTACTTCATTGTAAATATATATATTTGTATATATATAGATATATGTTATTTCTGATCTCCATTTTGTTACATTTGCGATAGGCTAAAACTTACTTAAAATAGCTACCAAATAGTTTTTACTTTTTAAGTTTACATATACAATAAGTTTAAGATGCCATGTATAATATTACACAATGAATTCTATAATGAATGGTAAATCAGTGTCGGAAGGTCGCTATTACATTGACAAGTACATAATAAGATTAATTTACTAAAAGAAGGTCGTATATTGCAAAATAATGTATATTTATATACACAGAAAATCATCAACTATACATAGTTAATAAAAGTTATTTAATTAACACTAACCACGTCCTTTACGTTAATAAATTAATAAGTAGTAGTATTCCTCATGAAAGCAATATATATACTTAAGTATATAAAGTAATTTCAATAAAATCTAAATGTGATACGAAATGGTAACTTAGGTATTATACAATTAAGGAATGAGAAATTACAACTTATTACAATTAACATTAACTAACTATTGTAAAAACATAGTATATAATGTCTATACATATTATATAGAATGAGAATAAAGTGAGAACATAAAAATACACATTCTCGGAATTGAGAATGTGTATTGTTATTATTGATAGTGTGATATTGGAGCGACCTCCCGACGCACGCACGTATGAAACAACATATACTTCATTTATAATAATATACGTTACATTATTCTTTCCTACTTACATTCAAAGTGAAACTTAATTAACAAAAAAAATACAATTTCAATAGTTATATATTTAAAAAAATAACGAATTAAATTGTTAAATATTTAAAAAAAAAAAGCAATAAAAATATAGCGCTTGTTATTTTACACGATAGGAAGGAATCCAGTGTTTCCGAGTCATTATTATTTTGTAGATAATTTACTTTATATGGTAACATTAGGGTTATGGTGTTTCCGCTGGCAACACTTCATTATGGCACATTACAAAGCTCCACCATAAACATTCTTATATTAAGGACCATAAACGGATTAAGCTAAACATATAACAATTATACATCACCGTGGTTAATTCTCTAAATATTATTTTTGAATGATTCGGGTCTGCTTATACAGAAATAAAAAAAATTGTATACCACATACAATGTAGACACAATAAATATACAACGCTTGATAATAAACTGTATTAACTCAATAAAAACCTATTTGGAAATGCATTTTAAAGCTATTACTTCAAAGTCCATTTTCAAACACTAATACAATTTATTATAAAACGTTAAAATATCAACATGTTAAGGATGGCCAAAACATTATAATGATGTACATCCAACATTCGTATTAGCTCGTATAACCGAATACCATCCGATAGCAATAAAAATAAACCATTCAAAAATAAAAAAATTATAACAAGAAATCATTGTATTGAACTAAATAAAAAATATAGATCTTTTATAACATCCATGTTCCAACACGATAAGTACATAAACCAATTTCATAAACAATAATAATAACTATAATTTATTAGCCACGTTAGGGACTGTTAGTTACATCTTGAACTTACACGCTACAAGTTGTGTCCACTTATAAAACAAAACGTTTACAACTAGAAATCAAATCATTAGAACATTACAAAATACTGCTAGAAGGATTCTCTCTAAGCCCGTATCAAATACGGCATCTTTGGGACTTACAAAGCTCGGGACATAAAAATATATAACCTAAGTTAAAACTATAGCAAGCGATATATATATTATAGTCATAAATTGTGCTAAAACACTATGTCAATTATTAAAACGAAAATTGACTATAGGTAAAATGGAAGACGCGTCGATAAAAACTAAAATAAACTTAATAATTGTAAAGATAGCGGCGCAACGGGCTACAACCGTCAAAATATAAACCACATCAAAATATATGCAATTAGAAACGTAATAACCGCATCCCTAACCAAAAATATACAGACATAACAAATTTTCTAGAAGTTTTTTCTATATATTAAATAAAGACTCTTCTACCGAAAACGAGATGTACATTTTGCTACAATTTGATATTTGTCTCAGTAATTAAATACAGGGTCAAATTGATTGTTTCAATTAGTATTATTCCAATAAACCAGAACTTTTTTAATCCGAACACCACTAAACAACCCGCGTTTTCACATTAAATACTCCTGACAAACTAAAATATTGGATTTCTTTTAATAAGTTGAATAAATATAACCTCTGTTAATGAATATACACATGTACATTTAAAATTTCATGATACTATTACTGTTATTTCATAAAAAAATACCGTATAAATTATGTATGCTATAATGCAAACGCGCCACAAATCCGTTTGGCATAAAGAAGTCCTGGTGTTATGTAGAATCACAGAAACTGCGTAAAACGAGGTGTAGGTACGTCACGAATTCATCATCATAAAGTGAATGCGCATTCAAGTGAATTCAAGTAAAACCTTGATACAATATATACTTTAAAATTGTCCATAATAAACTTTCATAATATGTTTTACATCTTGTATTTTAATTTCAAATTGGAATAACTGTAAATTGCATTTTTGTATTAAATATGATAGCACAATAAATTAAAATAAGAAAGATTTAGATTAATTTAATGTAGTAATGAGTCATTTAAAGACTCATAATAACGATCTGATCATCTTGACGTCTGGCAAAACACTATTTCACGTCCAATTATGTTAAAAAACTGTTTTAATTATCTTATAATTATATTATTGCAACATCTACTTTAACCATATATGTATTGATTTAATATTTAGTGGCCATTTTTCGCAATCAACATTAAATATATGTATATATATATATATACAAGGTTACCTTTGTTCATAAATATATGTTTTTATTATATAAATAATAATAAATAAAAATAACTTTGGACACTTAACACAACGTCATCTAGTACCATGGTAAGCAGAGCTTGTGATATGTGTACTAACAACTTTTTTTTAAATACATAATATGCATAGAAAACACCCAGACCGATGCAAACAATCATACTCATGAATACAAATGTTTGCAATGTGTACATTTTTCTTATATGTCTCTAACATTTCAATTTCACCCTGTATATTATAGGGACAAAGCCATTAAATAAATAAACGAAAGATCCGTCTAATTTGAGCATAATATACAAGTGATATGCATAATTAAAATAATTGCTTAATTGAAAGGGAAAGACTTCTTTATTTCAAGAAGCTTATATCTACAGAAGAAAATAACTAGCCTCGGGCAAGAAACCGTCTACAAATTACGTCACATGAATTTCATGATTTCTTTAACTCTTCCCCGTTCTTGTCACAGTTGGTCACACTTATGACACTTCCTTTGCCTTTGACGTCACATATTTTGCAATACACTAGTAAAACCAGTATATGACGTTAAAATATTTTTGGTTAATAGTTCAAATTTCGCGGTTCTATACTTGGTTACATTAGATTTTTAAATGTAAAACTAATTTTAGGACCCGTTCCTATCCCTCATCACACTATGTCATACTTTATCACACTTTGTCAATAGGATAGGGAGGGGCCCTATCCTTAACGTGTGACGTAATTTGTCGACGGCCGCTAATGACCATGTTATGATGATCCTTAATATAAATAATGGTTGACCGCGAGGGTCGGCCGCCAACTAGCTGCCAGTGGTTTATATAAAAGGCTGGAGTCATTTTATGAGGTAACCTTTACTGATTTTATTATACTGACATTCATGTCAGTTTTTGTGAATATAAAATAAATAGTTTAAGAAAAAAAAAACGCCGTCGAATATTAAAGGTTTGTGTGTGGAATAATAAAACTATATAAAAAAACAATATAAGTTATAATAACTATGTAGAAAAAAAAGGTTGTTAAACTGCCTTTGAAATTCTATAGTAATAATGCTAGTGTTAACGCAATGTTCTGACTATCACACTTATTACTCAATAAATATTGCATGGAATTATCTACAAGTATGGAACACCTACTTCGGAAAATATTTTTGTGTTTAAAACTTATATTACGTAAAATTAAAAAAAAAAAAATTCAAAATATACAAATACAAAAAAAAACAAAATCACCTCATATAATTTACCTCCAGCCTGTTAGAGCACGGCTAATGCATATACACATACGTTTAACGTTATTCGTTTTTATATCTCTATATAATTCCACCGCATTCGAGAAAAATAAAGCAATTAGCTAGAAAACGTCGCGCAAACACGCGCGGCTGAGACAACAGTCACCTCTACCTGGCAGCTTAAGATTACACTACCTTTGGATTCATGTGAACTGACTATACTCTCACATTTCTAGGCTAATCACATTTGTCGTAGAAATATAAAATTATAGTAAGTCTTTGAAAACCGGCCGCGTAGGATATTCGCGATTGGCACTATACCGATACAAGTCATACAGTCGTCACAACCTATCAGGACCCGCTGTCTTCATCGACGGCACTCACTACGACCGCTAAAATATTAAGAACAATAAACAACATTTTTATATAATTCAAAAACAATAAAGCTCTATGGATACAATTCTTGCGCTTACATTAAACTCGAAATAAAAAAAGATTCGATCTTTCATTCGATCATCCTAATTTGGAACGTAGTGAAGCGCATTACATTATAAATAATCGACGAATAGTTGCCAGTATCGGGAACGGCGAAACCGTTCGGAAACACCATCCAATCGACATTTTGGGCTAACGAAGGCATCGCTCGATAATTTATAAATAGAAAATAACCGTACAACATCAAGACTAAGTTCGAAATATTTTATAGAAAAAAAAATATTGTGAGATCTTTGGTTTCTATATTTCATTTTTTAATACAATAAAAATCAACCAATTGATAATTAAAGGACATATACCACTTTCCATCAGGTGGGAGATTGACTCTACTTAATTGGCATATTTATAAAAAAAAATATGCACATGTTTTATCAAACAATAGTTAATATTTGTCATTCGATATGTGAAATATATTTATTATTGTATATACTAGTAAAATGTCGACCGATGCCTTCCATGTAATAGAAATCACAGTAAGTGTGGTCCAGTTGTCTATAGACTTAAGACCACGGAGGAGGGGACGGCGCACAAGTGTACTGCATAATCAGGATTGAATCAATACGCATCACAGTTTTGACTTGTTTTCACATGTCTAAATATTGTTATACCTAATACAATAAAAATAGGTATATATAAAATTATGTATACTTACATTTTAAGAAAAAAAAAAGATTAAAAATGTCATATATTTTAACAAATTGAAAATTGATATTAGAATAGGAAATTCTTTGTATAACATAGAAAAGTGGTATAAAAACATTTCAAAACTGTGACAAACCTTTTCTAAGACACTTAGAGAAAGATTAATAAATCTGAATAATCACTATCCTACCTGATATAACTGTATACTGGCGCGTGCCGCTCCTTATTGCCGCGTTACACGGCGACAAACATGCGGTGCCAATACTATCAACCTATCCGACTGGCTTCAATCCACATCGTAAGTCAGTCGTTAAAACGGCGCTAGTTGTGTAGCGCCCGATCAATCTACTCTGGAAACTAATTCCAATATTGTTGGATAATAAAAAGCAACATTAATTCCATATACCGTAGTCAATATACTAACTACATTTGAAAAAAGAACTGTACAATGGACTGAAATCCAGAGTAGACCGGTCTTTCGAATAGACTATCGATAGGCGTAAAATATGCGAGTGGCACATCACTAATACCGGCTCGAAGGAAATAGACGCGTACATTGTAACACGACAAATTGACGCGAAGTGTTCAAACGATGCTTACTGTTAATGTAAGATTCTGACGTCACATTGTCACCGTCTAAAGCTGCCACAATAGTTATAGTAATACATGTATTGTACAACAACAAATATAATTCATGTGTAAATATTGCTGTGCCGTGTTCGGACATTGGTGTCATATGGTTGAGGTCGGGGACCGCCGCCGGCGGTACTCGTTATGCGCTTCTCTTGACTTTGTCTGCAAACACAAAGTCTTCATTTAGATTTATTGAAATCTTCAAATTAAATGGGGATTAAAAGTACTTAAAATACGTTTTAAGTTTGATGCTGTCATTACTTATAACTATAATTAGTAAATCACGGTCATTAGTTTACCCGTGATCATGGCCGTTGAAACACTACAGATCCCGTGATTTACTAATTATACTTAAAATATGTATTTAGTGCTAATTTCATGCTTCTATTGACTTTGTCTGCAAACACATAGTCCTTATTTAGATTGAAATGAAATTTATTTCTGATAAAAGTGGTACATAGTAGATAGTAATCTTATGTAAGTTATATAGCTCACTTTTAGTCTTTATGGACATGCAAATACATATGTGAATTATTCTATTCACTTTCACTATTCTTTATATAATTTAATGAAATTGCACATTTCAAATAAATAATTATTACTAAAAAATACAATTTAGATATTTCTTAAACTGTCCTATATTCTTGCGTATGATTGATTAAAAACGGAGATTATAGAGGGATAGTACTTAAAATACAATAAAATTCCAAAGCTCATATAAGTAGCCAGAATAATAGCAATATTTCATATACCGCGGCGGCTGAGCTATTAGAGCAGCTCGTACATGTGCTGGATGATGTCGCGGCAGTCGTTAAACATGGCTCGATGTCCTCATCTAGAAGGAGGAGTGTGACATACCGGCGGTGCGTGTGGGCGCGTTAGAGCAGCTCGTACTGGCTCTAGAGGGAGGAGTGTGACATACCGGCGGTGCGTGTGGGCGCGTTAGAGCAGCTCGTACTGGCTCTAGAGGAGGAGTGTGACATACCGGCGGTGCGTGTGGGCGCGTTAGAGCAGCTCGTACTGGCTCTAGAGGGAGGAGTGTGACATACCGGCGGTGCGTGTGGGCGCGTTAGAGCAGCTCGTACTGGCTCTAGAGGGAGGAGTGTGACATACCGGCGGTGCGTGTGGGCGCGTTAGAGCAGCTCGTACTGGCTCTAGAGGAGGAGTGTGACATACCGGCGGTGCGTGTGGGCGCGTTAGAGCAGCTCGTACTGGCTCTAGAGGGAGGAGTGTGACATACCGGCGGTGCGTGTGGGCGCGTTAGAGCAGCTCGTACTGGCGCAGGTGCATGCGCTGGATGATGTCGCGGCAGTCGTTGAACACGCGCTTGATGTTCTCGGTGTCGACGGCGCACGTGAAGTGCGGGTAGCAGTAGTGCTTGCCGTCGCCGCTCGCAGTGCTGATGCGCTGTTCCAACGAGGTATATTATTTATTAACGGTCTCTGTCCACTACAATCATATCGTGACCGTAATATAACAGGTGATACGCTGTTCGAACAAGGTATATTATATATTAGCATGCCTGTAGGCATAACATCATAGTCCTCTGGAATGACATTGAATGTGTGGTAACATTAGAGAAGAATATGTGTAGTAGCGAGTGTCGCACCATGACCTTGTCACGGACATGAATTGGTATTACAAGTAAAGCATAGGGTTATCATGTGTATGTTTAGTAGGCATATTTTTATTTATTATTATAAAAAAATAGTAGGCTTAACATCATAGTCCTTAGTCTCTAGAATTGGAACGGATGAGTGGTATCACTAGTAAAGGTCAGCATTATGATGTGTATGTAGTAGTAGGTATAACATTATAATACTCCGGAAGGGGAACGAATGTGTGGTATCGGCCCTGGATCTCAATTTTCTCCGGGGCTCTTAATTTTCTAAACCGCCCTAACACCCCTTCCAATCCAGTCCTAGGCCGTGGTCGTAGACCCTTTAAAATGGCCAGCTATAGCCAACAGCATTACGATAGTTTGAAAAAGTGTATGCATTCTGCGTAAAATCATTACTCGACGCCTCAGGACATGCCAACAGATCGATGTGATACCTTTTAGTGCATGAGTGGTATCGTTAGTAAAGGTTAGCATTACGATAGTTTGAAAAAGTGAAAATCAAACAGGGACCGAAATTACGACGGCCCAGGCCGAGGTTTGTACTCCTAGAGATGTTCTCAGACTAAAGTCGTATCCGTCAGGCGGGACTTGCACTGGAGCGGGTCCATAAGTCCTTCCTTTGGTTTGGAGTTCCATATGCACTGAAGCTGTAAAGGTAAAAATCATTAGAGTAGTCCATAAATAAAGGATGCGGTACCAGGAACTCGTCGCGGATGAAGTACTTGGCGCGGGCGACGTCGGGCGCGTCCCTGGGGTCGGGGGCGGCGTCGGGCGGCGTGTGGTAGCGCGCGAACTCCGCGAAGTAGTCCTCCAGCCGGGACTTGCCCGCCGTCACCTTCTCCGCCAGCAGGTCCTGCTTGTTCAGGAACAGGATCACCGATATCGTGCGCAGCCACCTGCAAGTACAAGCACCCGGTTACTGGCATTTCACAGCTCAAGTAATGTAGCCTTACGACGGTGCCTGTTCGAAATAATCATTTGTATGATTGTTGTCATAAGTATGACTCTATTGGTCTGGGTGTTTTCTATGTATATTAAATAATTAACCGAAACAGACTTTGTACGAAGTCTGCTTGCGCGAATATTTTTCGTTTCACCTATTTCAGTCGGCATACAGCTATCTTTATAACATATGTTTCGGTTGAAACGCGGTTAAACAAAGCAGTGAATACAGAGTACGGATGCAACACATCCTCCGGTATAGTAACACTTGAGACACACACTTCACACGAGGTGGTAGTTCTCGTTAAGTTAATCATATCCTATATAGATAGTTTGTATTCCAACATTTCGAATTAAAAATGTAAATTTACAACGAACATTTAAAAGAGCAACACCCAAATTTCAGCTCATTATTCTTGCGATGACAGAGAATTCCGAATGAGCGTTAGATTGAAAAAAAAAATTATTTACTCTGGCGTATTGTACGCTATGCCTATAGTCGGCTCTTACAACATCATGGAAACGAAAAGAAAGTGACACAATTCATGTATGTATTATGTACAGTTTCTAACTTCATCACTATAACAAAACAATAATTACCAGTAATAGGTAGAAATTGCGGAAGTCCATATCACTACTTGTTGTTTAATTCCGCTACAAGTATCATGTGTGAGACCACAAATATTCAAAAGTGGAGACTTGACTAGCGTTACGACCTTCTCTAATGGCGATCAAATTCCGACCGTTATTGAGTCTACACCCTATTTCGCCATTAAAGAAAGTCGTAACGATAGTCAAGTTTCCACACCGAATATTTGTGGTCTCCCACATGCTAATTGTAGTAAAATAATAAATCCATCGAGTAGTGAAATGGACTTCCGCAAAATAATACCTAATTCGATTAAATAATAATTACCTATTATTCCATATGCTCTTGAAGAGGTCGAGCGACTCGCGCAGGCGGTTCTGCGTGGGGTCCTCCCGCAGCACCATGTTGTACGAGGAGCACGCCGTCACAAATATGATCGCCGTTACGTCGTTGAAGCACTGGATCCATTTACGTCGCTCGTCGCGTTGGCCACCCACATCGAACATGCTGGAAAAGAAATAAATTGTTTTTCTGTTATACATACGAAATATACCTTCAGAACTTTAAAGAAATCATCGATCTTTATAAAACATTATAAACGCGAAATTTTGTGAGTATGGATGAATGTTTGTTACTCTTTCACGCAGAAACCACTCAATCAATTTTAATGAAACTTTACAGTAATATAGCTGTCTATGACATAACTTTTTCTTCTTCTATTTTTAATATAATTGTTATTGATTTCAATGTAGTGTAACGATGATAGTTCACGTACCTATATAAAATATATACCAAATCTAAAATAATTAATTTTTATTATTTATATATATATGTTGTTACACACAAAGTTGTGTTACAAACAATAGCTGATACATCAGATTAACATATAGGATATAATTTTAAAAGATTTTATGTAGATTGAGCGAAATATAATGATAAATATCAAGTATGTGTGATGTACGCGAAGTAGTGCGGGCCAACTAGTAAATTTATATATTGTGTTTTAAGTCATGTCAGCCATTCACAAATTCCCAAATCTCGCGTAAAAAAAAATGAAATCTAGCAGGGTTCTATCCCGATCCTTAGATTCAATTTTTGTATTAAAACACGAAAATTTACGGTGCCTATATAAATTATAATATACGGAAAGATTTTATATATTCAGTTACCCAGTAATCTCGTAAGTAACAAAACTTTGTTCATTTTAGATGACTACAAATATTGTACAAAATTATTATACTAACAATATTCAAAGCAAATTCGATTTGATCTCAATACGATTCTGTGCTAAGCATCCAAACCTACTAAAATATAGATTGAACTCGCATTAAAACATAAACTCGCATTCCAAACACTAATTAATCAATTAGTTTTTACTTCAGACATCAGTAACACTAAACCTACCGATAACGGATAGAAATCAATAAAAAAAAAAACACTTTCAAACATAAAACATAGAATAATTAGCTGATAACATTGACCCAATTATAAACATACACTTTTTATAACTGTCAATTAATTAAGGTCAAAAACTTGTATGAAACCTGATTTTGTTGTTAATTACTGGATGTTTTAATTATCTGAGCAATGGTATGACCGAAACAGATGGACTCCGCACTCCCTGATAGTTAAGTATGGCGATCACACCACTATCAAGTCATGTGTGCGTGATGTATGCTTTGTATCTACATATAATCAAGGAAGATGGATAGACAGAAATATTTCGGCAACTTCATCCTCTCGAAGCAAATAGGGGTTGAAATTTGTAAGACGATGTTCCTATTTTTAAATTGAAAGAGTTCTACATCAGATTTTAAGAAGAAAACTAGTACGACACCTTTTTCATTTTATTTATATTTAAAACTTTCATTCCGTATTTCAACTTGAGAGGTTGAAATAGAGGATGAAAGTTTATATGTTATTTTTTAAATTTTTTAATAATGATCCTAAACAGTATCAAATCAATCATAGGACGACCTTTAATATGTTATGTTTATAAACAATTCTATTACAATATTATTAATATTATAAACGCGAAATTTTGTGAGTATGGATGGATATTTGTTACTCTTTCAGGCAAAAACTACTGACCGGATTTTGTTGAAACTTTACAATAAGCTTATACATCAGAATAACATATAGGCTATAAATTTAATGCTGGCGAAACCGCGGGCACAGCTAGTTATGAATAAATGCGAAAGTGAAACTAGGATTGTATCTGTAACTGTGAAATGGTTTATACACGAACTGTTAATTTCAACCTCCTAAAACACCAACTTCAACAAAATTTCCAAATTCGGGATTAGGGACAATCGGGGATCTCGCTTTCACCCCTTAATACGGCTGGCAACGGCAGTGAATATAGTAGGGTAAAATAAATAAATAACTTACCAATCTTATAGTAATATATTTAGTGTGTAGTGTTATCACTTAAGACAATACAATAGAAAAACAATGTTGAAAAATATATATGTTAAAAATTTAAAAAAAAATACGGTTCAAAATAAGAAACAGCTATAAAAAGACCTCTGTCTCCAACACCCCTTATAGCGATATTGAGAGACCACCGTGTATGACATGCACGCGATTTTCGATAAATATATTCCACAAATGGGGATCATATATATTTATCGAAAATATTTAATGAATGAAGGACTAATCTGTTTTATTTTATTTAAAGATAAAGATTGATTTAAAAAATGTACCTTTCTTATCACTTCTTCTCAACTCAAGTAGATAACTAAATTTAATAGCAGGGATATTAGTAAAAAAAATATTGTGCGTAACTAGTATACTTTACATATGATTTTGATTTGGTCTATGAAATTGATATCATTCTACAAACGTTTATTTCACACATAACTTTTTGGTGTTGTCCAGAAAAAGGTCGTAGTAATATGTTAGACACATATACAACATAAATGCAATGTAATATTTAAATATTAAACTGTCTAAAAATAGTACCAAAAAAGTGTATTATTTGAGGTTGTTGCCAGTTCTTTTTAACACGTTGACGGACACTTGCGTCTATAGCCGTCAAAACGAAGTTCACTACGTGGCCGCAATAGCCATCTAAAGTAAAACGGTCGTT
The DNA here is from genome assembly GCF_030625045.1 of Achroia grisella. NCBI lineage: Eukaryota > Metazoa > Arthropoda > Insecta > Lepidoptera > Pyralidae > Achroia > Achroia grisella. The sequence continues at coordinate 4,657,092 of NW_026712984.1, read as the reverse complement.
TTTGGACACTGAGAAGCCTTTTCGTGTTTTGGAAACAATTTTTAAGTTTAATTTTATTTTCCACACGACTTGCAGCTTTAGTACGCACGTAGTTGTGAAGGGAGTAGTGCGATTGTGTTTTCTCTCGAATTGTGTCAAAATTAAGGTTGTTTAAGCAGAAAAAGTAAAACTAAACAACTTCTAATATTCTAAAAATTACAAAAAACATAGTGTTAATTTTCGAACTTCACTTGTTCCTGCTGTCCGTCAATGTGTTAACTGAGATAGCCAGCCGTAAAGGAAGGTATGAATAATGATAAAAATATGACGTGCACAATAGGGAAAGGTCCTACGTTAAAACAATTCTAAGTTTGAATTTGATATTTTTGCAGAAGTGACGACTTAGGAAACAGTAAACAAACAACTCGCATTACGATCAACATAGAGGTAACATAGAAAATTATTTAAGGCAGAGCATGCATTGAGAATATAAAATGTACTTACTGGAAATTGACTTTGTCGACGACGAACTGCGTCTCGAATATGCCGGACGTGAGCACTCGGCAGCGCAGTATGTCCTGCTCCGTCGGCGTGTAATTCGGCTGCTTTATTATATGCACCTGGTCCAGGAAACTGGAAAATATTTTTTAACACCTTAATAAGGTAATATTATAAACGCGGAAGTTTGTGAGTGTGGATACCTTCTTTTATCTATACTAATATTATAAAGATGGAAAGTTTGTGAATTTATGTTGGCCCATAATCGACAAATTACTCGTGCCAAAGACATTTTCTACATAATTAAAAAAATGGGTGATATCTATATATTAATATGTGAAGCAAAAACTTTATAATTACGCAAACGAAGCAGTATGTTTGGCACACATATAATTTATATATTGAAGAAGTGCAGAATGCATTTTTCTTTTTTATTATGCATATGCACATAAATAAAATTACACACACTACTATGTATTTCACACACACACACACTCATATGCACTCTTTTTGTTCATTAATTAGTTTTTTTTTCTGTACACTTAATTCGTCTATGTTCTTACTGAATGTAATGAATTAACTTATAATTCAAAGTAATTATGGTCGAAATTCGATCACTGAGCGATGCAGAGATACACGCTTTTTTGCCATACGAATTATATAAAGAAAATATTACTCACTACTTGGCACAGTCGATGAGCTGGTACTCGTTGCTGCGCTCGTACGTGCGCTGCACACCCTGATCCTTCCACAGCGCTTCCGTGTGCTCGTAGAACTCCGACGGGTAGTCGAAGTCGGGCTGCGACGCCACGTCCTGTCATCAAGGCAATAACGATACAGTAAGTACAAGTGGTGACAAAGAAAGGTGTTTAAAAAAAGTGTTAGTAAAAACTTATAACACTATGTTAGTAACTTATAATATACAGATACAGAGATATATTTAATTCATATATCTGTGTCCACGTCCAGAAGCACTGGGTCCACAATGCAACGATATCCAGTGCCTCTGGAGCGGACAATCAGGTATACTCGCAACAGTTGTAAGGATGCTGTTTTGGCTCTCCCGAATTGCCACTGCTAGCAATTTACTCTATCAGGTCGAGCTCCACTATATCCCCCTAGACACCATCCCGGTCATTTCCAGATGAATTCGTCTTCATCTAAACATCTGCCATTAGTAACGGGACCTAGAGGCCCCAATCCTAGCAACGTACTCTATCAGTTCGACCTCCAGTTTATCCCCCTGGAAACTATCATGATTAATTCCAGATGATATCATCTTCCATCTCATCATCTGAAATTGGAGCCCCGTGTGCCTATACCGTAAACTATTCCATATTCACTCGTTAAAAATACCTAGGCCAGTAGTAGAGTACCGTGAATCCTTGTGCTAATCCTACCAATGTAATAAAAGCAAATGTCCACAATATATAGCATAATCTGACTCTCCTCCTCCTCACGTTGGACTAACCGACCTGACCTCATTTTCATCTTATCATCCTCCACTGGTGCTCCGCCAGAGTAAACCGTTAGCGCGGGCGGGTAAACCATTCCATTATCATCCACTATAAAAAAAACTCGTTTCCTCCCCCCTTACCCTCTGCTGGCTCAGAAGCTATGTACGCCCATCATTCAATAGTAGTATAAGAATAAATATTTATAGTTACATCTATATAAGAGCGGAATATTCGCATTTCAACATGCCATCGTCAGCCAATTAATCGGGCGTAGCTTATACGACTGACGCTAAACGTTCTACCAGACTGCGCGTCTACAATTACAGGGAAATAAACAAAATTATACCAACCATTTAAACTTAAACATGATCCAAATAACTGTTAAATTTTTTCCAAGATTTGTTACTGTTTTAGTATGTACAAATATTTACCAAAGTACATCGTATGATGATTCATTTGACCGTGACATACCGACATATTGAGTGACCGATTTATCTGTATACCATCTCGGAACACTGACCTAGGTGCATTACTCAGAGTGAATAATGCTCGTCAGTTTTATAGTTTAGGAGAAATAATTGCAGTAAATAAGGTAACATCCAGTCATTTACTCTGGAATAGTTTTTATTCCATCTGATGATTTTGTTTTGCACTCTTTTATACTGTTAAATATTAATTATATCTTATATACAAAAATTAAACGATGTTTGTTAGCCTCACTAAAACTCTAGAACTGGACAGATTTGTCCAATTTTGGTTTTTATTTATTTTTACAACTCCAAGGAAGGTTTAAGTGGTGAGAAAATATGAAGAAATTGCATAGAATCTAGTGAAAATAACAATTTTATTTTCCCATACAAACTGTCCTACTTCATATACATATAGCAGGAGCAGCCACTCTCCAACAACATGCTGGGAGGACTACTGGCCGAAGGGTGTGGTATATCGACGCTACCGTGACAGATTACCGTCGTCGGTGAATTTCGATATATAAGTTTTATAATATTTATAATTTTATAATTTATATGTATATTATAAGGTATTTATAATATGGGCCTGAATAAATAGATATACCATACGAAATTCCAAAAAAATCGTAATTTAATACGAAATAATGAAATGAACAATGGCCGCTGTCTGTGTAAATAAATAAAAGATAAACACAAATTTCCATGTCGGTTAAAAATGCAATGAGGTTAATTCACAGAATATTATCACAACAACGCTATCTATATATGCGCCGTGTGAACTTTTATATTTGTTTATTGAGCTCGGGTGTAAGGTTCAATTTTTTGCGGCCCGTCTAATACATTTATGGCACTGGAGATATGAAGTTAACATTATTTTAAGAAGTGTCTGGCAATTTAAAATTACCTCTGTAACAGACTGGAAAGTTTAAAATAGCCACTTTAGCTGAGCATATATGAACTCCTAGGTCGTTTTAGCGTCATGTAGTGTACCAAATAAAACTGTGACATATAAACCTACATTAGTATTTGTTATATTCTCAAATTGACCGCGTCGTTTTTAAACTCCATTCTCTATGATAGTCTATGCTAACTTTAAAAAAAATGACGATTAAACTTTTTAATTTTTTTTAATTTTCACAAAGTCAAAATGATGTAAACTAGCTCAGAACCGTTATCTCCGCAGGTTATGACAGTTTACCGAATGTCTTTGTTTATAGTGCTGAAGAAACCAAAGCTACACGAAAATGATTCGATTGATAGAAAAATATATTTTTATTTACTTTATGTATTTGTACGGACGATCTTCGAATGAATGATTTTGGGTACGTACTTACTTATGTAAGTACGTACCCAAAATCATTCACAAATAAATCAATTATTATTATTATTTTCTCTGTATTTTTAGAGAAAATTCAAATTACTTAGTATAATATTTATTTTCAATGTAATTTAACTATGTATAATACACATATATAACGTACTTCCTTTAATTTTTTTCGAAACGCAATATATCTTTCAGTATAGATTACGATTTTAAAATAATTTTCAAGTATATTTTGACTGGCGACAAACAAAATTTCATCAAGCAAGTGCTTTATAAATTATACATATATAACGCACTTGCTTAAAATTTTCGAAAGGCAAAATATCGTCCAGTATAGATTATGATTTTAATATAATTTTCAAAGTATATTTTGACTAGCTACAAATAAAAATTCTGGGAAACAAAAAAATAAGAATTTCAATTAGGCCATAAAATTTAAAAAGTAATTGAAAACTAATTATTACCTGTATGTAATCCACACGGGCCTTGTTCTCCGGTTTCTCAAGCGGTATAGGAGGCGTCAGGGTACTCATTGCACCCGTGATTGTCTGTAACGTAGGATATGTAAATATTAAATAGCTATATTTTCACATTTTTTTTTTTAATTTCTAAAGAGCTAATGCCACGATGCTGATCTGTTGTTAATTGTGGGTAAACATATATCTTAAAGAACTCTTAGAAAAATATTACAAAAGAGATAAATTAGTATATTTTCTTAATAATTTTAAATACAACATCTAATATAATTATATAATTTATTAATAATAATAGTTGACACCGACACGCAAAGTCGTTTGCGTCACATTTTCCTAGTTCTTATATTGTTCATTGCAACTCCACTCATATTGGTCAGCATGATATTATATAGCCCATGACACTCAAAAATAACGTGGCTTTCCATTGGTAAAGGAATTTTCAAAATCTGTTCAGAAAATCCAGAATTCACCCCTACAAACTTAAAAAGTCACAATCTTTACCTCTTTATAATATGAGTATAGATAACAAATGGTGTTGGATAATAAAAAAAAAGTTTTTGTGTTTATAAATATTTTTGTCGTTTGATTATAGTCAATAGACAACATATACAACATGTACACGCGGGTAAAGCCACGAGCACCACTAATATATTTATATAAAAAAACCATCAAATTATGCAATAGTTTGTGATATCATAAAAGTCACAATTATGGCTACCTCCTGAGCCCAAGATTGCGATTATCATCAAACAAAAATCAGTCACATCATCATCTGCTTCTTCCTTATACCATTTATTTGGGGTCGGCGTAACATGTTTTCTCTTCCATTCATCTCCGTTCAGTTCGTTATTTACTTCCTTTCTTACCATATCATCTTTCACACAGTCCATCCATCTCTATTTCGGTTTTCCTCTGTCCTTATAACCATCCACATTCATATGTAATATTTTCTTTAACCGTTTTGAACGCCATTGGTTTTTATTCATGTATGACTAAAATTGCCAAAGAATCTGTAACTGTTCAAAAAATTGTCCATTTCATAATCACATCTGTTTTTCGCTAAACGGTAACTGATTTAGGAAGCGCGATCGCTTCTCTCGGCAGTCTAACGGTAAAAATATTCTCACCATTCCTACTAACTAAATCAAAACATGCCCACTCACTAGTATCGCATCTCGAATGTTCTTCTTGATGTCCTCGATCTTCTCCCGGCGCTCCTTGTCCGAGAAGCCGTTCACGTGCAAGATCCGCATCTGTTTCACGATGGTCGACTTGCCGGACTCGCCCGCGCCCAGTAGTAGCAATCGATGCGTCGCGCGATACAGCTGCAAGTAAATGTGTTATACTATTAATTCTTCTATTATATACTTCTATTGAAGTAAAAATAGAAGGAAAGAAGGGAGAAGAAGACACAGTTACATCAGGCAAATTAATAACAAAATTGGAGACGTGTCGTATCAACATTTAAATAGGATGATGGAAGATCATGGGAGGTGGCAAGATGTCCACCTACAAGAGCGTGGCTTTTAAATTACGAATGAATGAATGGATATTTGTTCATTTATAACGGCCTCGATGGTTTAGTGGTTTAGCATACCGCCTTACTTCCGAAAGTTGCGGGTTTCTTTCCACATTTGTATCAATATGTATGATTGTTCGTATTTGTCTGGGTGTTAACGTATATATTTATAAAATAATGTATGAACGTATTTGTATCAGTTCTCTAGTATCCTATATCACAAGCTCAGCTTCACTTGGGCTTAAATTATGATTGGTCCAACATTTTTCTAAATGAAGACCATGGAGTTTCTAGTCAAATTGGACAGTCCTCGGTTCTAACTATTTGTAGTCCCACACATTACAATGCTAGCGGAAATAAACAAAATAATTATGCTAATTCAGTAACTAGTGTTTGTTTCGTAGTCGTGAAAATCTACGGAAGCATTGTAAAATAATTAACAATATTTCCAATAACAAAAACGTGCCTTTACGACTGTTATCCCAGACGGGGTGGTCACAGACTTAATTAACTGTCAACGACATATGCTGACCCCAACACTAAAAATGCCTATGCTTCGCGCTATATGACTCTCTATTGGGATAGGCAGAGAAAACAGATAGAGAAGGAAGAATTTGTGAGGTAAAAGGAGACGGTTAGCCATAGGTACTAGTTGATCCAATCCAATCCATGTACCATATCAGATCGATACAACGCGGTCTCGCCGTGCAACTATCGGTGTTAAATTCCTAGTAAACTAGTTATGACAACCTGCGCATGTCACCATGGGCAGGGTACCAGTGTACCCTGCCCTTAGCAGCTAGAGCACCACTCCATTACCATTATTTTCCGTGCTATTAGTACAGCTACACTGATGTTGTTGTGGCTGCAGCTGGCCTTTACAGCGTCATAGAACAAAGATCGTGGCGATTGCAGAAGGCACTCCAAACCCGCGGAAGCCATTTACCACGTCCGAACATCATCTCCAGGCAGACGAATATAACTTTAGTCTGAGAGCACCGCTAAAAATTCCGCTTCAAACTTTGACTCAGACCATTGTAAAGTATTTATTCAACATTACTTTGTGTTGTTGGGTTTCCAAATAAACATTTTTTCTATATTTAATTTTTAAACTAAAACCTACTTTAGTAACGCTAGGACTCCCATTCTGCACACATACAACAGCATTACCAAGCTAATTTTCAGTGGGGTCTAGAGACGAAACAGCGTTCGCATAGATATACAGGAGTACGAAAGGCGATCGATCAGAGGATTCCTTATCTATTGAAGACTCCAATTGTCGGGTTAGTAATTTTTTCCCAATTCTTGGCCTTACCTGCTTGTCCTTTTGCAGCTGCCTGGTGATAGCATCACTGCGGCGTTTCTGGGACTTGAGATCATCACCTTCACTGCCGCTCTTGCCTCCTGGTGAGCCAAAGCACCCCATGGCCGACCACGCCGCCCACCTATGAACAAACGATACATTATAAAAATGACGTTTCATTTCTTTGAAAGCAAGGCACGGGCTAGTGGTTACTGTTCCGACATAAACCCATAACCATAAGAAACTTGGCGACATCAAAAAAATTGTGTGTCAATTTATATTTCGGGCTGACACTCAAACCAAAAATTTAACAGAGACAACGGTAAACTCGGGTTGTTACATATGTCACATATATCCAGCAAAATATGAGCTTGTCAACGCAAAGTTGTATTCATCATGACATTGACTATACCTCTGACTACCCCATCCTTGATAACTATCGTAACGATACATTATTAATGCTACATTTCATTAGTGATTATACTAATTAAATTATTTTTATTTGTTTTAATATTTATTTCACTCTTATTTTTAATTTTATCAATGAACATTAATAAATCATGAAAGATTTATACATTGTCACCGAAACAAAAACTAACAGTTTTAACAATTTTTGTCTGTTTGCGTACAAATGTACACATTTGGGTAGGCTAATTTTAGAATTTAATATGGTCATCATTGCTATATTGCAGCAACAATAAACAGGTAGTAAGGGGGTGAATTAGGGAATAAAAGTTTATGCAGACGACACAGCTAGTATAAATACAAAAAATAATAGAAAACAACAAAAATATTTACAAGTATTTGATTCTGAAATATAAAAGGACAAACGCAATTTCGAGTCCTGTTGATTTGTAGAATGTCAATCTAGGAAATGTTAGAAGCATTCTTTTCCCTATACATAGCTTTGGAATTCCTTCATATATATATATGTACTAAGTTTATTTCTCTGATAACTAAGAGACTAAATTTTTTTTTCTCAATCTAAATTAATATTACAAAAAGAAAACATATACTTAGAATATTTTAAAAATTCTTTAATTATACTTGTATAACATGAGGTATATAATCTGAAAGAAAATGAAATGACATTGTTAGACTCGCTAAAACTCGAGAGCGACTGGACCGATTTGGGCAATTTTGATTTTGAAAAATTTGTAGAACTCCAAGGAAGATTTAAGTGGTGAGGAAATATGAAGAAATTGCAAAGAAAATAGTAAAACTATTTTATTTTCGCATACAAACTGTTCGTACCTGTCAAACGCACACTGCGTTCAGAAATTTATTCCGTAACTAAAATTCAATACTTTGATGTATTGTAATTAATAGGCTATAAATTTCGTGAAATTTACAACCCATGTGTTATTCTAATGTATAAGGTATATTACTGTAAAGTGTCATAGAAATCCGTTCAGTAGTTTTTGCGTGAAAGAGTAACAAACATCCATCCATTCCAAACTCCGGAGTTCGCGGTTTTGATACTAGGTTATTTCATAAAAAATATAGATATAATCGTGAAAGTTTGTTACACTGGATGGATGTTTGTCACTCTTTCACGCAAAAACTACTGAACGGATTTCGATGACACTTTACAGTAATATACCTTATTCATTAGAATAACATAAAGGCTATAAATTTCACGCGAGTGAATCCGCGGGCACAGCTAGTATTAAATAATAGTCTGTCTGTCTTTCTGTTTGTTTTTATGTAATTGTAATAGTAAACAAGCTATTGACCGTCTTGATGGTAAATGGTAACTGTCGCGTACATACAAGACCATGTCCTACGGGCATCATGTCATCATCTGACACTCTTGATACCACTCTTACGTGGCTATTCCAGGGGTCTAGATATCATGCCCCTTATCCCGTAATTTCCTCTTATCCTGTTAACTTTCACGACTAAACGGCTGAACGAATCTTAATGGAATTTACTATTAAAGATAAATCTTATCACGAGATACTGGTTTATCTAAAAAATCTGAAATAGGGGATGAAAGTCTACGTAAGCAAAGTCACAATAATGAAATAAACACTGTCTATTCTTTTCTGCATATTTTTTTCTCCTCATTCGAAATTTATATTCAGGCATGAGGAATAAGCAAGAAATTTGCCCGCTGCTCTTTTAAATAACAATGCTTTTTCTACATCATTTAGTTTTTGTAATAATCTGTTTAAATACATAGAACAAAATAGTACAAATTCACAAGAATTAAATCTATTAAAGATGTCGGTAAAAAGTAAAGTAAAAAAATAAATCAGTCATAGTGTTCAGAGCATTCAAATTTCCTACAAGCAATACCCGTACATTAGTAGACCGGATGAAAAAGGCATCAATGTACAAAAGAATGCTATATAACATATACCATACTCAATAGACGATGGACACAACAAATCTTTCATCCATTTAATATTTAGCTACAAAAATGAAATAACATTTTCAGTGCAACCACGAAAACATATTCGAATGTTACGTTGACAAAGCGAGACAAAGCAAAGTGAAGAGACATAGAAATGACAAAATCCTTTCATGTCTCGTTCCACTCACACATAGAACCCTATTGGTCACACTTCTCAAAATAATTGTGATACATAGCGCGTTTTCTTACAATTATATCGTGGGTCCCAGTAGCGGTGGCACGACAGTGTGTTCAAATGTCACAACATTTGATAACAATACAAAACAGCAAACACGCCTACCTCTCTTCGGGAAAAGATCCCAGTGCTATTTATAACATTTTTTTTAAATACACGTATCTCATGACTGGTCGTTTCAGTGCGCCCGCTTATTACTACATCAACCGACCAAAAACTCTATTTGCATATTTTATTTTAACACCGCTATAAATAACACAATAAAAATTAACAACAAATCATTGGAAATACATTGTGCGCGCAATCGCTCTCGTAAAACACCGAGTTATTATTGAGGAAAAACAGTTTACCACTCACCTATTATAATCATATTTTCCATTCATTAACATTCGACCACGGAACGCGGCGGCACTATATGAAATACCAAACACGACCGCACCAGTCCGATGTCTGTGTCCACTGCCAGTGATGTCCAATCGATTATCGACATGACTGTATTCATTCATATTTTCCATTCAATAGCCAGCTATAGTGTACGTTTAGCACAAAGTAAAATCGAACAAGAGCTCACTGCCACCGATGCCAGTGCCGTCACCCACTAGTGTTGTCAAATCGATATTTGTTAAATAAATTTAAACTTTTTTTCATAACAAATAGAGTCAATTTAGATTGCAAATTAAACGCAAACAAAATCACCATCCAGTACGACTGAAGTGAAACCAATAATTTAAAATATAGTCTTCATTACACGATGTTAATCTACAGCAGTTTGGTAGCAGCTGTCATATAATTTTACGATAATTTTATCACGTTTTTTGTACGATAAAATAATAAACAATTCCGTTTCGTTCTATATGTAGCAAATAGTAGGTACCTACAGTTTAAATAATGTATATTATGATATGATATATATCAAACAATGCAGATTGATACAAGACTGCCATATAAATATTATCCGTAGAAAGTTATAAACGCTGTTTTGCAGATATCATAACAGGATTTGCTTTTTTACGAGCTACAAATTATACACTTATTTAAATTTGAATTAAAAAAGTGTAGCCATTTATTTGTATTAAGCTAAAAAAAGATGTATTTATATATTAGTTTATATATATTAATTAGTTATAGATAGGACAATGTGTCGATATCTCTGTTTGTTACCTTTTCAAGACTGAGACTGAACAGTATTAAAGAACTTTCATGTGAGAATACGCCAATAGCTATTTTTTATCTCAAAATAAGCAGATGCGCGAAGTTATTAGAAATAAATAAGTTGATAATATAAATTACAAAAAATATAAGTACTCCAATAATTAATTATGTTCATATAGAGCTATTTCGAACAGTCTTATGAAATGGTTAAAAATACATTTCAAGTCGTTGGATAATGGGAATGGAAAAAAACATTTTGGAGCGGATGGCAAGGCAGTACAGTCGCATAAGTGATAAGAGCACAATGTACTCTGCAACATGCAGGTTTTGGTCAAATGACAACCTAGTTACGTCCGAACACAATCAAAACTAGAAAGTTCATACAGCTAATTAACCCGAGCGAAAATAAAGCACAAGATAATTTACATGTACCAAATTGATATTACTGTTGCTATGGATTGATTGGTGTATCTTTTCCGGGAAAAAATGCGAGACTACCTTTTCTATGTAATTGGGATGGCAAGCAAACTAAAGGCTTATCTGATGCTAGTGGGATGCTAGTAGGATGGTAAGGGTTACCACCCTTACTAAATACATGATCAGAATCACGGACATTATATTGTCATCTAACATCCGTGTAACCAACATTAAGATGTTACGCCTCTATATCCTGTAACTTCACTGAGAATTGCTACCGAAACATACCTTCTAAAGCAAGTTACTTGGCGACTGAAACAATCACGCTGACGACTTTTTACAATGTCTACCGTAGCAAAGCAGAATATCGATCATAAGCCAGATAACATGTTAGTATCACATTGACAACACAACCTAATTATAAATAAACAAAACTTACCCAAATCTCTCAGAGAAAAAACATAAATTCAAACTTCATTTTGAACGCAATTGATCTACCTGGTACGCACTTCATACGAAAACATTTAATTAGTACAAATTATCAGTTAAAAATTAATGAAAAATTGGCAATGAACACGGTATCGATAGTCGATACTAGGACAGCACTACAACTACTCGAGGCGCGTCCGAAGCGAGCTATAGGGCTATTTTGTTAGCAATTGTTCTCGCTTGGTAATGCAACAAATATGCTAATGGAGTCATTATACCGTCGACTTTTGTCGTCTTCAACGTATGCTAAATGATTTTTGGTAGGCGATTCGAACTACGGACTAGTACAGTGTTTCCCAACGTGACCCACGCCTCACAGGGGGACAATTTGATTGTTTAATGGGCAATTCGAAAATTGACTGTTTATTAAAATTATATGGACTGTGAATTTCAATTTTTCATATTTTATTTATTTATCTCAGGCTACTAATGGTCTAATATGTTATAATAATATAAGTCGTCTCTGTGGTCACGGCACTGACGACGGCAATCTGCCACGGTAGCGCCGATACAACCCCTTCAACCAGTAGTCCTCCTTTAGTTTGACAGCATGTTAGTAGGGACCCGGGCATTACGTTTTGAAAATTATCTTACTGTTTCATTAACACTTTCCTAGTGATTTCTTCCTAAAACCTATTATTTAAGTTTCTTAAATGAACAATTAAATTTGTTAATGTTATAAATTATGTATGTTACATAGGGAGGGAAGTATACGATTTTTAGACCGGCTACGGTGGGGCATGGCACTAAAAAGGTTGGGAAACACTGGTTGAATGTCACATACTGGTTGTACACGTTACTCTTGACGATTATTGGTACTTACAAGAACTATTTCACTTCCTTAGATACAGTATTTTGCTATGTTTAAAAGATAGAAGTGGCTTCTTTCTTTTACTTAGTTTGGAGACTAGATGTCGCTGCGTGATAGATCCAGGATGTTATTGTTATTATCTATTAGCCAAGGTCTCAATTGGAAATCATCAGTACAATTTTCTTGTCAATTTGTGATTTGTGTGGAAGTTTGTCATTATCAAGTATAAAAAAAAACATAATTAGATGACGGGGTGGACCAACACGAGTGGACTGCTTCAAACAAAAATAACTACTGCATCTTCTATGGAAGTGATATATCAGGCATCCATAACTATGAAAGCCGTCTCCCATCCGATGAGTCATATCTCTCTTTGTCATTATCATAGTACAAATAGAAATAAATGAATAAAATAAAGTCTATCCATAAAATACCGTTTCTATTAACTAAGATTACAGACAAAAAGGAACTCATTAAAATAGATCCACTCGTTTGAAAACTACGACGCTACTGAGAAATAGTCAAAGGTTTAAAAAAATAAACAAACTGGCAAGCCAGTGAGTAATAAGGGATGGTAGCTGTAGAAATGTTCGTTAAAAGCGACCATTTCATAATAGTTCAAAATGTCTTTTATGTTTGAAATAACGTACAAAAACATGGCGAATATTGTAAAAATGAATTATCGCAAGCAGAATAAACACGCTAAAACAGTTGAAAAGAATAGAAATATAAAAACAAATGAATTTATGATCAGTGAAAGCCAATAAACATAGTAGTTATCCAGAAATTTTATCATTATTTTAAATTTCATTGATACAAAGTCGTGGGTTCTACATCTATACATATAAATAAAATTGGAGTGTCTGTTTGTAATATTGAAATAACCGTTTTTTACTATATACATATGAATATAAATACGGTACATACACCAAAAAATAATTTTTTACAATTTTTGCCTGTCTGTCTGTTAATCTCTAAAATGGCTGGACGGATTTTGACGGGACTTTTTTTGGCAGGTAGCCGATGTAATAAGGAGTAACTATTATTTTAGAAAGATATAATTAAATTCCACGCGGACGAAGTCGCGTGTATAACTAGTCTTAATATTAAATATTATTAGTCAAATAGGGCACAATTATATGGGTTTTATATCATAAATTTTATGCAATTTTATTTGAAATACTATAAACCAAATTCAATAACTTATAATAAGCTTCATTTGAATGTATAAACAGATTAAATATTATTCTAATTATTTAAAACAAATTTAGATTTTTTAAGAAGCCTGGAGTATAAAAAAATGGATCCAAAAATGATGAAATTGTTCTGAGAGTATACTATTGTGTGTATTTACCCCTACATGGGAGATATATGAGAAAAATATAACTTGGGGATTTCTCAACGTAATAGAAGTTTTGTGCTCGCTTTTCTCAATAACGGTACAACAGACTTGCATGGGAATTTTAGTAGCATATTGTGTGTAACGTGTGAAGATTATCACATAACATTTTGTGTCTATTTTATTCCAATCGGTTTAACAATACAAAAAATATACTGGTAGGTACTAGTCCGCAGGCTCGACTCGAGTATCGTAATTGTATTATGTTAATACCTACCATATTATAATATACAGAGTGTAGTATTATTCAAACCTATCAGTACTTACTATTCATAAGTTAATCTACTAAACCAGACGGCGTAGCCGCTGAAATAACTACGAACAAAACACTTCCAGCATTTTGACACTCAGTTACGCCATTTTGATCTTTATTATATAGCGGATAAGATATAAATTAAGTGAGAATCGTCAGGATTGTGTGCGTCCTTTTTGTAATTTGGCTACTTAAAATGTATGAGGGTATAAATTAAAAATACCCTGGGAGTTTCCCATTTTTCAGTCAACGGTTACTGACCTGGACCTTTTCATTGTTGTTAGAATTCGGAACTTAAAAAGCTAGAGGAGTAACTTATCTTTATGTAATATGAATGGCAAACAAGCTGACGGCTCCACCTGATGATAACAGTCTCCTATACACATCAACATTACTAGGAATATCACAATATTATATCGGCGCTACCGTGGCAGATTGCCGTCGTTAGTGCCGTGACCATAGAGACAATTTTATTTACATATTTTATTATTATTTCTTATGTATGTTAGTCTATAAGGTATTTATAATATGGGCCATGTAGCCAGAATTAAATAAATAAATAAAAAATAAAAAAGTATTATGTGACACCCATAACACCCACTCATGCGTTACATTCTAATGGACTAAGATCTCATGCTTCTTATCCTATAATTTCATTTCCTAATCTGCAGCCTATAACCGAATCATAGCTTACAGCGTAAGCTATTTGCGAAAACTTTGAAGTCATTTTAGTGTTGGATAATCCATATAGTACCAAGGAAGGCTATAGGCTATATGATATCACGATACGACTAATAGAAGCGGAGAAATGAAATATGTTGCAGAAATAGGGAAAATGTGACGCAGACGAAGTAGTGCGACACAGATAGTCTTATCAATCTAGCTAATATTATAAACGCGGAATTTCATGAGTGGATGGATGGATGTTTGTTATTCTTTCACGTAAAAACTATTAAATTAATTTTAATGAAACTTTACAATAAAGTAGTTATATCAGAATAACACATAGGCTGCGAATTTCACGGATCAAACTGTGGGCATAGCTATTTTTTAACTCCGAATGCAATAAAATGACAAGTAAAAGAATCCGAGGAATAAGAAGTTTTTTAAACTCAGTGGAAATGGTTAAGGCCAAAATTTCTTTCTTCTCTTTCTTTTCTTTAACACTGTACTGTAGCAGTAAAAAAAACTATTTAAAGTAAACGAGGATGTGCTCAATTCACATTCAGCCAGGTGACTTGTACTTACATAAGTGACACCATATATAAGCATGCAACAACACATGTTTCACGGCGTTAACTGATTTAAATTCCGGTTATGCCCTGTCGCATAGTGGACAATGGATCAGTTATAGCTGTATTCCATTTGGGTCTACTACATACAACTAACACTAGAATGTTTTATTAATAACTTTTATCATTTTGTGTTTTAGTTTCTGATTTATAATCACCATCAATCGACGGCGATTACCAAAAACACGGACGTACTACTAGTTTTCAATAATCAATTATCAACTAAAAAGGCCAATAATCTTGTCGAACATTTTCAAAAAATTCTGAACTTTCGACCTTTGTTACGACGACATTTTCGTTCATGTACACGTATATGAGATTTTGACCTAAGTCAAAATACTACTGATTTAAATTCCAGTTTTGCCCTGTCGTATTAGTGAACAATGGTCAGTTATAGCTGTATTCCATTTGGGTCTACTTCATACAACCGATACTAGAATTCTTTATTAATTATTTATGGTTTTGTGAATAAAACTTTTCTCGCGGTAGTTTCCAATGTACATATATAATCTTTTATTCTTTGACCACCATCAATAATTGGTTTACAAATAAACAATAATGAACTCAGGAACACTATTAGTTTTAAATAGTGACATTATCAATGCGTTTAAATTTTTCATACCATACACGGCCTATTTTAGGCATGCCACTTTGTATGTTTCCTGTGTTACATTTGAATGGTATAACCATTCAAAGGTAACATTAAATACAATTAATTCATATGCAACCAATCTAAAAACATATTATAAAGTGTTTTTCTGCGTACGATTGAAAGGAATTGTGGAAAGGTTTCTGTTGACTCGTAGGCGAGCACGTGACGACATAGAACTGTTTGCGCCTGCTACAGTTTTCTGCAACGTGCACCCTACGACCGTCATTTAAATAAAGTCTTATATTTGTGGGATTGGTATGTAACGAACGACTGTATTAACTTATATAAAGTATAATAATAAATGAAATTTATCACACAATATCAGAGAAATATCTTAGTATGTAACCATCTAAAGTTTTATGGATGATAATGGAATGGTGCACCCGCCTGCGCTAACGGTATATGCTGGCGGGGTACCAGTGGATGATGATAAGATGAGCATGAGGTCTGATTAGTTAGCCCATCGTGCCAAATTGTTGATGGTTTCCAGGGTACATTGTTAGCAATAAGATCATCACTCCACAGTCCACATTACTAACAATCCCCTTTCCCCTACCATCTAAAGTTGTGAATACCACACATTTACCATAAAATATGAAATGCAAGTGCTCAATATTACTAAGAGAGGACCTAATATACAACCCTGTAAAAAGGGGATGGTTAGTAATGTGGACTAATGATCCCATTGCTAGCAATGTACCATGTCAGATCGACCTCCACGCGATCCTCCACCCTGGAAACCATCGTGATACATTCCCGGTGAATTGTCAGTTGGGCTAACTGATCTGACTTCATGTTCATCCTATCATCCTCCACTGGTGCCCCGCCAGCGTAAACCGTCAGCGCAGACGGGTGTACAATTCCATTATCATCCTTTAAAAAAAAATACACAACCCTGTGTTACTGAATCGAAAGCGGTCGATATTAAAGAAGAACCAATTATAGCTATCAAAACTGATCCCGTCTTCAAACCTTCCGAGAATAAACAAAGGAAAAATAAAAGGAATTCAATTATCATTATCTCAGACATCACCTAAAGCGGTAGAAACTCCAAAGACTGCAACTAGGCAAAGTGTATTAAATTTAGATAAATGTACGGTAATGCATTTTTACTATATTTAAATATTGTATGCATGAATTAGAATAAGAAATTTCGAGAGATCGAACTCTTGTAGAGTGGAGTGAGGAATGAATGAGTTGAACGCGAGTCCGATTATAACACGAACGGTTACTTAAGTGATTTCAATTTTTTTTTTTTTAAATTCGATTAGATTTCGAAATTAAATTCGTAATGCAATAGAATGTTATTACTACGACTCCCCGAGCCTACATATTTATCACATACAATACCTACATAAATAAATAATATAATATCTAATATACAAAAATCTTTTGACACAGCATTTGTTATCCAACTCCTCCCAAAAGGCTTCATATTTTTTGTGTATATTTAGATAGGTCTTAAAATACCTTTATCACTTAAGGGAATAAAAAATAACCTTTTTATATCCCTAGGTAATATAAGGGTAGTAATATAATAATTACCATGGCAAAACAACACTTACCGGATTATCTTGTTATATTATAAATAAAGTTCTCGTAACCACAGAATCCCCCCTAATTTGAGGGAAAATCCTACAATCTGGCATCACTGTCCTGGAGACAGATGTCTCGTGCAAGTTGCGCCACTGCAAACTTTCGCCTCGATGCAATCTTCGCCGCAATATATTAAGTTCTTACGTAAAAGGATATTGGTAATGACAATATTAAAACCGTGAAATTCTCTAGAAAACGTTGTACGAGATGCAGGAAAATCAAAATTCATCTAATAATAATAATACCCTCGGACAATCGACACAACGCCATCTAATCCTAAGATTGTTGTTAAGTGTGTTATGAGTACTAGACAACTGATATAAATACTTAGAGTCTTTGAGAACACCCAGACCGATACATACAATCATACTCATAAGTACAAACGTTTGCAACGTTGGGGAATCAAACCCGCGACCATCGGCAGTAAAAGAGATAAACAGTGTGCTAAACCGCTAGAGCCCCGTATGTTTTACTTCTAATAATGAAATATATAAGATAGTTCCAGGTGGAACAATACAGAACAATACGTCGGTGTCAACGAAAGTGTACAAGCATAAGATATGAGTGGCATATTATATGACCGTATTTGGGAAAGCCACATCACTCTCGCTGGTATGCACAGACGGACTGCACTACTTTGTATTATAATCACAATTGAAACTAAACCATTACGGCGTCTTCACACGGTGCAAATTAATTATTTCGCAAAATAACACCAAATAGCATAAACAGAAGTCGCTTTCGTGTTCGGAATAACACGGTTTTTTAAATTAAATAATAATTTATTTATGTAGGATATATTTTAGTTAGGTAGATACTTGTGTAAGTCAATTTTTGTATTATTTTTTTTATTAAACTCTTTATTGTTTATTTATTGAACTTATTGTTTAATAATTAACTTTTAATTTATTGTCTAATTTATCTGCAACTAGCTACTCGCTCCGGTACTCGCCCAGGTGTACATGTATTATTATATATATAAACCTTCCTCTAGAATTACTCTATCTATTGAAAAAAACCGCTTCAGAATCCGTTGCGTAGTTTTAAAGAATTAAGCATACATAGGGACGGACAGAGTGACAGCGACTTTATTTTATACTATGTAATGATTACAGAATTTACACTTTCGTAGCACTATACTTTTAACATACCACAACACACTCGATAATATAATTATAGCTAATAGATACCAAAGGATATACTGGAATTACCCTTAAATAAGTTCAAAATATCTGTTAAATCATATTTAGTGAGGAAAACCTATTACTGACTAAACGATTACTTGAATGACGAAAATCCCTTGCATGAACAACTATTGCATGTACGCACATGCAATAGTTGTTCATGCAAGGGATTTTCATTTAATGTTAGACATAAACACCTATAGAAAATAAACTTAAAAAAAATATACAATTGAGTTTCTTGCCAGTTGTTCTCAATTGACCAGGCTTATTTATTTATTTATATAGGCGGCGCATACCACTTACCATCACCGGCTTGATTACCTATTCAGTTACATAAAAATAATAAAATCCACGACTGTTTTTAAAGTCGGTTGACCAAAATATCTTACGCATATTATAAACGCGAATGTTTGTAAATATGGATAGATGTTTGTTACTCTTTCACGCAAAAACTACTAAACGGGTTTGGATGAAATTATACAATAATATAGCTTATATGTCGGAATAACACATAGTCTATAATTTTAATAAATATTGGGCGAAATATAATGATAAATATCAAGTACTTAAGTGTGATATGAAAGTTGCGCAGGGCAGCTAGTGTAAAATAAAAAGTTTTAGGAATACAGACAGTTTAGGAAGAATTTATTTATGGATATCTACCTACCTACAGACATTTTGAACCTAAACATTTATAAATACTGTACCTAAACGAAAATAGATATTCTGTTAATAGACATTCTAATTCCGGAGACCTGTCACCACGCATACATATTGATATAAAGCAAGTAATCAAACATTAGCATATTAATAATAGTTAAATTATAAGCAATATCATTAAATGAACCAGTAAAAGATCTAATAGACAATATGTGATTTTGCATATTTTTTATGTAATACTAATACCAAATAACTTTAACTTTTTTAACTACTCTAATGTTGTTGGCCGAAGCTGGTCTTTACAGCTTCACCGAACGATACCGGACGCTCCAAACCCGTGGAAGGACTTATGGAGCGGTTGACTCCTGCCTACGGATACGACTTTAGTCTAAAGACACAGCTAGGGGGTTTGAATCTCAACTCAGAGCGTCGTTCGAACCCCTACCTAAGAGAACCCTATCAAATACGAGTGCAGTGACTTTAATCTGAGAGCCCCGCTCGGTTCGAACCTGGGTTCTGGCTGTGGTTAGAATCCCTTCCTAAGAGAACCCTATCAAGTAAGTTCGATAAATCTAATACAAGTAACTAAATGTAAATTCTGGATTTACAAATTACATTCTAAAATCATCACTGATTACGTATAATTCCTAAAGTCATGTTCAGTGTCGACAGTTCGCATGATGACGATTTATTATCTAGACTTACACACATAATTAATAATAGTGTATTTTTAATTTTTGGCCCGTTTCTTTTAGGAGACCGTGCAACGACCTGAATGACCGTGGCCCATTCATTCATAAATGTTTGAATATAATTTTATTGGACTCCTTAAAATATGATCGAGCGCAGTGATGGCTGGCTCGTCAGTCATACAAACACGCCGCGCGTCATTCTCCGGTCCGTTTCTCCACGTGTCGTCCCCACATATATAACGACGTAAACAAATATAAATAAATATTTAACGGCGCGTGTCTAAAGATCTATACACTTATAATTTACATTGCGTATCAACGCCAAAACTACATTGCCTGGAAAACTGAAATTTGACAGATTTAATCATAATATCAGTCCATTACTTATAATACGTTGAATCAACCGTCATTTCAGAATGTAGTTTCACGAAGAACTACCACTAGTATTCAATGTTAAGCCACCATGAAGTATCTCTGCACTTCAAAAAGGTTGACTGGTGGAGAATGCAATAGTCAATAAAGATTAAATAAATAAAAAAAATAAACTAACTGTTTCTTCACACTTGACATATCCACATTTCGCTGGTATGTTTGAATCCAATGTGGCAGGATGCAAGTCTATCGTCCTCATTCGCTGGAATGATTGGTTAAATGTATGTCGTGGATTTGGGCATATTAAGTTCCAAATTTGAACGAGGGGTGAAATATTGTAAAATAAAAGAAATACTGTGTGAAATATGACATCAAATACATATAATTGCTTTCTATTTTCATTCAAAGCCGAGACCAACAGTTATTCGTTTATAACCACCCACAGTTACGTTTCACGAGACCGCCAATCAATTCATCCGCGTTATCCTGTTAAATTAAACTGATTACAAGGCAACCGCAAAAACATGAACAATAACCGTGAGAATCAGGGTTGCCAGGCTTAAACACTTAGCCTTATAGTAAAAAATAGAAATCTGATAAAATCTCGTAATTTGGCTCCACAAACATATGATGTCTTTTGGCTGAATTTTCTAGGTCTCGTAAATTTCGTACAAACTTGTTATGAGGATAAAATGTTCTCGTACCAAAGACAAAAAAAAAACTCGTATTTACTATGATCCTCGTACTGTTGACATCCCTAGTGACAATTGTACTATTGGATTAGAGGGGTCTTTTCAAAATAAATCTACTTGAGTCTTAACTACTTCGTTAATATGTGGTTGCATTTACTACTTATCAAGACTTCATAACTGCAGGTACTTTGAACTCTACTCTTAATATCAATTTTAGTACAAGTAATCAAGATCAAATTATTAGCAGTATATTAGTATAATTGAGTAATGAAGTAAAATAAAATAAATTACAGTCAAATTCAGAACATCTCTTTATTTAATACGTAATAAAGATCAAATTATTAGAGTAAATTATGAGTTATGAAGTAATACAGTTGAATTTAGAACCTCTTGCTTTTATGGAGTCAGTTAAAAACTATCTCGATCACGCTGCTTTCAAACAAATGAAAACGAGACATAATCGATTCATTCGATTAGGTTCTACGATACCACAGAAAGACAATTATAAGATAACACCCCCGTATTCGCGTCGGGAGTTAAGAGGAGCCAAACGACAAATCCAAAGATGTTGGACCGGAGTTAATTTCCAAAGTAGACCGATAGATAAAGATTTTATATATATGCCCCTGAAATGCAAACAAACTGATGATATGTGGTAACCGTCCCACACTTAGTAAGCAATATGTGATGCCTGTGGTACACCTCATAATATATATCCCTGGACTATAAATATACATTTACGATTTTTCTATATGAGCACTTCATTTTCCAAAACCCTGTGCTTATGAAATGGTGCACCCACCTGAGCTAACGGTTTATGCTCGCGGGGGGCCACCAGTGGAGGATGATAAGAAAAGCATGAGATCAGGTCAGTTGGCCCATCGTGACTTTAGTGTGCCCATAGTGAATTAAACAGGAATTTATGACGATGGTTTCAAACAATTTTTGTACTGTTCTTTTGAAATGTATTCAAGACTAAACAGAAAAATCTATAACCACTTAGTTCTTTCGTTGACCACAAAATTGTTGAATTAACATGATACTAGTGTATAATTCAACAGTATTTCATTCATTTGGTCGACCAATTGGCATTTTCCAAGATTTTCCATCAATAATCCCTGGATACCAGGATATATCTCTTTGGTTGTTGATACGACACGACTCCAATTTATTCCTTAATCTGCTCAATATCACCCCTTCTACTCTTTCCTTCTATTTTCCTTCGATAATATTATTTATAAGTTCCTCACGCCATATCAAAGCCAAACATTTCTCGCCGCCTATTTTCAATAATATTTCTCTGTCACTTTTCTTTAACCCTTTAGACTACTTCTTCATTTCTTATTTTATCTTTCCATTCTACTTCAGCACATTTCAAAAGCTTTCAGTTTGACCCTTTCCTTTTGAGTCAATGTCCATGTTTTACAGGCATACGATAGCTTTGTGGCTTTTAAAATGTGCTGGAGGAGAATGGAAAGAATTAGTTACATTTCCCCAGATGTAAGTCTTGATAATGTGTAATGAAAGGGCGAAACCGCGAAATTCAATTTCACTGGAACGGAATTAATCTCTAAAGTATCCTATATCGTAGAATCATAACAATTGGAAAAAGTTGTCCAAGAAGATTCAAATTATACAGTTACATATAAAATAATGTAGTCAAAAACTTCATTCAGATCTTTTCAAATATCGTTAATAAGTTCTAAAGAAATATAGCACTTAGTTAAAATTTGTGTTAATTTATTATATTTTCGCCATTTGTTCTCAAGTACCGTTGGCAGCAGATGTCTTCGAAAAAAATAACAATACTTATCTAGTGTACTTCAAATGCTTATTTATAAACTAGTTGAGTCTGCGATTTCATACCCGTGGTATTCGGATTAACAGTAGTGTATAATATTTGTCTATAAACTTATCGGAATAAAACACGAAGAAATTTTAAGTGAAGCTTAGCACAATATAGAAATGAAAATCGCATACAAATCGATTAAACCAAACCTGATATTATCACACACAAATCCACAGACTATAATTCTAAAAATCACAGTGTTAAGGTAACTTTTGTAAATATCCTACAAGATTTTTTATTTGATTTTTCTTAATAATTAATAAGAATAATAATAATTAGACTGCCTCGGTGGTCTGGATATTAAACACGCCGCCTTACTTCCGATTGTCACGGGTTGGATTCCTCGCACGGCACAAAGATTTGTATTCATGAGTATGATTGTTTGTATAGGTCTGAGTATTTTCTATGTATAAAAAAAAAACTACATATTTGTATCAATTATTTAATACCCATAACACAAGCTTCAGCTAATGTCGGGTACCATCTAGATGGCGCTGTATAATTACACTATATTATAGTTAAAACATTTTGTAAAGGAAACTAATGACAAAAAATAACATTGTTAGATACTCCGAATATTGAAATCCAATCATCGGTTCAGTAGTTAAAAACATATCTTACTGACCTTCGCATTTACGGTCGGTATTCGTTCAAACGTCCATTACATATGCATAATCCTTCTTAAATACCAACTAAAATGAATACCAGTGTAATAATGGCACGATTGACAGATATCGGTATTAATGCCACCTGAAAATGTGTGAAAAATGCACATGTTTACTGTAGCAGGTCGTCTGAACATTGGCTGGGAGCTGACTCATGTTTTCCTAAATCCAAAGTTAACTCGTATAGAGTTACTGTATGCGATATATTCGGACTGACGGACATTTTTTATATACTCGGTTCATTAAAAGGGGCGAAACTATTATGTTATTTGTTGAGAGCGCCTTGGGGTGGTTGAAGAAAGTTGCACCCGATTTCGACACAGAAGCCGTGAATTTGTATTTCTGAACCAAAATTAACATGAGAGACCATCCTATCTAGGAAAATATTGAAGACATAAGAAAAATTCACACAGCGCCATCTATTCTCAATGATATTAGGAAAGTAGCCCGTATAAAACAATATAGTGTCGTTAAGCAAAGGACAGACAGAATGGAAATCTTTAGAGGAGACCTATGTTGGAAGGCAAGCTGTACCGTTTATCGATTATAATATTAACCATATGTAAAACTTAGTATAGCAATAAAGGCTTTTTATTTTATTTCGGTGGTGTAGCGGTTTAGCACACTGCCTTACTTCCGATGGTCACGGGTTCGATTCCTTGCACGGCACAAACATTTGTATTCATGAGTATGATTGTTTGTATCGGTTTGGGTGTTTTCTATGTATAATATGTATGTATTTAGAGGTCCGTTTCATGCTCAGTAAAGCGGTGTGGAGGCAGACCCGCATTAATTCTGCCTCACCTTGTATTTCGCAGCATTCAATGGTTCTGAGAGGCGCCATTTGTTATAATGCACCCCCCGCGATGCACCTCTGGTACATCAGTGCTACTGGCCTTGCGCTATGCCCAGGCCTTAGCGGTCACTGTCGTGTCGATGTATGTATTTACGAAAAACCAATCTATGTATTTGTATCAGTTATCTAGAACCCATAACACAAGCTTTGGCTAGCTTAAGCTTGGGTCTAGATGGCGCTGTGTGAATTGTCCTGACATTCTTAGTATTTTATTTTTCTTGCGATCATAAGATGGCTAGCAATGTCTCCACCAGCTATGAGTCCACAATCACAATTATTAAAAAACCCCTTTCTCTAGAATTGAAGGGTGCAAGAGACATCAAATTATTAGGGACAATTATGTAATCAGACTTCGATCAATAATTATTCTTATCCCTGATAGAGGGACAGATATCGAAGAAAGGTCCTATAAATTGAAGACCTCAATAGTCTAGCATTTTAGGACACCGTCTTACGTCTGATGTTGAGGGGTTTTTAATGGATGATAATGGAATGGTAGGTACTTCCGCTTGCGCTAATGGTTTACGCTTAGCACCAGTGGAGGATTATAAACTGTACATGAGGACAGGTCAGAAAGCCCATCGTGACATATTCACCAGGAACTTATCACGATGGTTGAACCGAGTGCAGGTCAATCTGACATGGTACATTGCTAGCAATGGGGTTAAAAGTTCACATTACTAACAATCTTCTTCCACCAATGGTTGCAGGTTCTCAAGATGCCAAAGTGGTATTCATGAGTATGTTTGATTAACACTTTACTGATTAGTTAATTCGTAGAAAAGCGTTTGTTCGTTTTGCTAACTCCTATATCACTAGATGTACAGATATATTATTATTAATTATAGGTATATCCATTTAATCAAATCTAATATATAAAATTCTCGTGTTATAGGTTTCTTGTAGGAGCATAACTCCTCCGAAACGGCTTGAGAAGAAATTTTATATGTATATTCAGTAGGTCTGAGAGAAGGTTTATAACTAATTTTCATACCTCAAGGTGTTAAAGACTGGCTCACCCCAAAAAAACTATTTATAATTTTTTTGACAATTTTTTTAGTTTTAATTTATTATGATTTAGCATTTAAATACAACAACCCTAACCTTTTACTCTTCTATTCCCAACACCTATTTTTTAATATCGTTTTCAATTTATAAGGCAAAACAACGTTTGCCGGGTCAGATCGTATAAATATAAAAACATGTATAATTTTAATATCCCTAGTTTATACGAATGGAAGTTATAGATTATTATATTGAATGATATCATTACAGGATAGCAAACTCCGGGATTCAGCTGACTACTACTTGATAATAGCAATTGATTGGTTCTGATAAGATCTGAAATTTATAATATAGATATCTACATATTCAAAGAAATATACTAAATAAATATAACATATACAGTACATATATTACATCAAATATAAATATACAGTATAATATATATAATTCAAATTCAAAATTCAAAATATCTTTATTCATGTAGGTCTATTACAGACTCTTATGATATGTCATATCTACCGTCAGTTCGGAATGATTTCGAGATGAGAAGAACTGACAAGAAACTCAGCTCTTATTTTTTTTTATAAATGTACTTAGTACATATTTACAATAATACTATTTCATTTAAATTCAAATTTGGGAGAATAGAGTGACCACCAGCATATGCTATGGATCTCAAACTGACATGGTACATAGCAATAGGATCTTTTTTTTTGTGGATGATAATGAAATGGTCCACCCGACTGCGCTAACAGGCAGTATCAGTGGAGGATAAAATAAGGTCAGGCAATTAGTCCATCGTGACAAATACCAGAAATTTATCATGACGATTTTCAAGATGAACCGCCTGGAGGTAAATCTGCCATGGTACTTTGCTATCAATAGGGGTCATCAGTCCACATTACTAACAAATCTCTTTCGCCCCTTGTAATGGAGATATTGTCAGCAATATATACTATCAGCTTGACCTCCATACGGTCTCCTTGGAAACCATAATGGTCGTTGATTAATTTGAGATGGGCTAGCTGACCTAACTTAATGCTCATCCAATCATCCTCCACTGGTAACCGGCCAGCGCATACCGTTAGCGCAGGTTAAAAAAACGGTTTAACGAGTTGTCGTAACCAAAAAAAAGAAATACATTGTTTTGAATATACCTACATATTTAAATTATTGTACAATATGCAGTTTAATCATACAAATTGATGATATAATCTCAAATTTGCTTGACAAACAAGTTGGATTTATGAATATCGAAAACTATAGAAATACTATATCATCATTTCAGCCCGGAAGACGTCCACTGCTGAACAAAGGCCTCCCCCAAAGATCTCCATGACGATCAGTTCTACGCTGTTTGCATCGAATGCATTCCAGCGATCTTGACCAGACCGTCGGTACACCTTGCTGGATGCCTTCCCACGCTGTGTCTTTCGGTCAGAAATACGGTATATACAGGCATTAAACTCATAGGAATCAAGAATAAAGCACCTTTAAGGTCAATCAATTTTTCAAATGGAAGCAGTGACCTGTAGAATTACTGCATTATATTAATCACTAGTTGTACCCGCGACTTCGTCCGCGTGGAATTTTGCAACCTTACTTTAATTTTTTTTAAATAAAAGTAGTCTAAGTTACTCCTTATTACATCAACTACATATTTTTATTATAATTATGTGTGACACCTAGCAAATATACATAAATTGTATTATCAAATACAAATAACTATATTTTTAACGAAATTGTAGTATACAAAATGTTATTACATTAATTACTATAACATTCTTCAATAATAAACATGTAAATTGTAAAACAGTAAAGCTAAATATATTATATATTACTAAACCGACTTTTATATGAAATAATCACCCTCTTGATTATATTGTAAGCTAGCTTTTGCCCGCGACTTCGTTCGCGTTAATTTATCCCCTTAGGGGTGGAATTTATCAAAATCCTTTGGATGCCTACGTCATAGTAGCTTTATGCATGCAAAGTCTCAACCCTATCGGTTTAAAATTGACAAAGTTTCATATAAACTTTCATCCCCTATTTTATTCCTTTGGGGGTAGAATTAATCAAAATTCTTTCTCAGCGGATACCTACGTCATAACAAGTACCTGCATGCCAAATTTCAACCCGATCCGTCCAGTAGTTTGGGCTGTACGTTGATAGATCACTATGTCAGTCACCTTTGAGTTATATATATTTAGATGTGTACAATATTATACTGATTAGGTGTGACTTAAGCAAATGTCTAAAACTTATTACAAGCTGCCAGTATTTTTTTAAGTAATTAAATAAAACAAATAACACCATACTGCTATCCTAGATGGAGTAGACATAGACATAATTCTTAATTGTTTACCTTATACCCAGGTTTCGCTGGGCTTATTTTAATGCAACATGACATGAGACGAATCTACCAGCGCATCTTAAATTATATTTGGTTTGGTTTGGTGTTTCCTTTGCTAGTGAGTCAGTCAGAAATGTGTTGACATATAGGTTGATTGTGTTTGCCCAATTCAAACTGACAAACTATCTATTCTGGGTGTAAATCTCAGCAGTAAACTAATAAGACTCTCCATGAACATATTTTGAATAAAGATAAAAATTTTGTACAAAATATGAAAAAAAACATTGTGGTGCACCACTCTTATGACTTAGGGGTACAAGAATAGATTACATCCCATTCTCTGACCTAATGAATTTACACATAAAAATTCATAAGAATCAGTCACACCATTTACAAAGAGTTTTGTTACAAACACAGTAATATAAGAATTTTATATATTAGAGAAGAGATAATATGCATATAGGTTATATGTCACTCTGGAACTATATGGATGACAAACTATTCAAACAGCTAAATACAAAAAGGTGCAGTAGTTCTAGGGTTATTAATACAAAAATGCTCTTATTATTTATAATATTACTAGCTGCACCCGCAACTTTATCCATGTGGAATTTAACTTTATTTTTCTAAAATAAAGTAGTACTAAAAAGAAAAATAATAAATTAGTCCTTATTACATCAGCTACCTGATAATAAAAATCCCGTCAAAATCGGTCTAGCCATTTCAGAGATTAGCCGGAACAAACAGACAGACAGACAGACAGACAGACAGCCAGACAGACAGACAGACAGACAGACAAATAAAAATTGTAAAAAATGTTATTTGGTGTATGTACCGTATTTATATTCATATGCATAATGTAAAAAATAAAAACAGTTCTTTCAATATTACAAACAGACACTCCAGTTTTATTTATATGTATAGAAGTATAGATTATAAATAAAAAATTATTATTAAATTAACAATTACCTTTTTAATTCACCATTAGTAAGAATGAATAATAACCTTTATTTCTTTTCTTTTTATTATCCTACTTCAAATTAGTTCAAGCAGGAAGGGGACTATTAGTATGGGACTTAGACTACATTGCTAGCATATACCATGTCAGATTAATCTCTATGCCAGTCCCCCTAGAAACCATCATAATAAATTCTAATCATAATAAATAATGTGCTAACTGACCTGACCTGAATGGTGCCCTGCAAACGTAAACTGTCAGCACAGGCAGTTGTTTATTTTTTTTTTAATTTTCCATTTAATTTTCACAGAATAAAAAAACAATCTATCTATACACCAAGTTCCATAGGGTAGAATAGAATAGAATAGAATAGAAAATCATTTATTCAAATAAACTTACATTGAAGCACTTTTGAATAGTCATAACATTTTTTTTTTTTTTTTTAATCTACCGCTCATTCGGAATGCTGTCTCATCACAAGAAGAACAAGCAAGAAACTTGTGTGTTGCTCTTTTAAATAATTTATTCTTACTTACAATTTAAGTTTAAGTGTGTGAATACAAACCACCGATTAGCACCAATTCAATTAAATACTCAAAAAGAAAAAATATTGAATACATAACCAACTGGTTAAACAATTAATAAGAGGAAATCAGTCATAGTGATTAGAGCAGACCAGTCCCTACAAGCAGCACCCGTTCACGAGTATGATGAGCCAGCCATCACTGCGCTCGACCATATTTTATGACTACAAGTCTGGACATTTTAGTGAGCATGACTACTCAAAACACCAGACCACGTCATAGCTACTCACAATTGCCATCTGATGTTTATAGTATTCACATTTCACATAAGAATGCATGCGGCAATTAATACAAAACCCACCAATTAAAATAAAATATGCCACCTACCCTTATCTAATCTTAATTTCTCTATCCACCCAAAAGTAGTCTGGAGAAGATTGCTTAGGGATAAGACTTTTATACCAGTTAATGTACCATTTTTTTTAATTATTTAAATGGTGCAATAGAGTATAAATAAAATAAAAAAAATACACCAGACATCATACAATCCAGATCAATTGTGCTATAGAATTGTTAAGTCAGTTTAGCACCCATCTTTCACATTCTACATCTATTTCATTGAACATTCCTCACGCATGACTGAAGCAATTTAGTATTGCACTTTTTAATTCCCCAATATGTTTTAAACGTTAAGATACAGTCCCCAGGCTTCATCAATAAGGCCTATGATCACATATTGACAATAAATCAATAACTCTTAACAAGTAACACAGTATCATCTAGTCCCACAGTAAGCAGAGCTTGTGTTATGAGTACTAGACAACAGATATAAATATTTAGATTTTGTTTAAAATATATATAAAAAACACCCAGACCAATACAAATAATCATATTCATAAACATTTGCACTGTGCAAGGAATAGATGTGTGATCATAGGAAGTAAAGTAGTGTGCTGAACTGACAGACCACCGAGGCTGTCAAATATATAGCACTAGCTACTAGCAGCTAGCCCCGGCTTCGCCCGGGTGTACATGTATTATACATATAAACATTCCTCTTGAATGAATCTATTAAAAAATATTGCTTCAAAATCCATTGCATGTCCTAACTAGACAGCGACAGCGACTTTGTTTTATACTACGTAAAGATATATATTTAACAACCATATATTATATACTATATAATTACTTAGTAAATAAAAAGTTTTCATAATTAAGTACTTTTTTTATTTGCCACTAATTCTTCTAGTGATGAAACAGATTTCCGAATGAGAGGTATATTAAAAATTTTGTGCTTAAATTAAGTTTATTTTAATAAAGGATTTTCTATTTTATTCTATTTCACTCTGGCCCACCTACATATCTAAATTTAATATATAGTCCCCTGCGAAATTGCTTTTGAAGCCTCTATTTTAAATCGTAAAATTAAAACTTAGAATATCCATACTTAACAGTAGCTAGTTGCATACTGCAATCACATATGACAGCACATCCATAAAAATAAGAAATCAACAACCCCAACAAATACAGGACTATGTAGATGAAGTAACTTCAATAACAAATTACCTTAATTGTTAATTAACTTGTGGACTTATTTATGCAGGCACTTGTGAAACACAGTGGTATAGTAATGTAATGTAGAATTCATCATTTTTTTTAGAATAATCAGACCCAAACATGTACATTGCAAACATTCTCCTAAACAAATAAATACTTAAATACTTACTTATTATTTTTTTATACATTTAGGAATCCTAGATTTCAGGGTTTATTTTGAAGTACTCACCAGCAGGTGGGAGTTGCGTTATCCACCGTGTCTTGATTGGCCTGCGTAGGAGACTCTGCTCCCCGCGCGCCCCCTGCCACTGACGAAGCCGTGGTGCCGCCTGCTGCTCACAACGCCATCATTGTCCGCACTACTCACGCCACACGCACTTCTATTACCTCGTACACACTGACACTAGTTGCATCTCTACCTGAAAGCATCACACCGTAAGTTGCACCGACTGATCACTCGTCACAACACTACGCGAATAATATCGACTCCCACAACTCCTGCCCACTATCACCACCACCGACTACTTCTAGCACCACCTCAGAACTCCGTTCACCAATAATATTCCCACTAAAAATGGCAACCTTCTGAATAACGACCCCACTCAACACACGAGTCCACCAAAGAATACTGTAATATTTATAAACTTTCACGAGTTAATTATAGACCAGACGTTACTAATAACGTTTGAACATAAGTAAAAGCCGAGAAAATAATATTTATAAATAGCTTCGGATTATTTTGATACAAATCTATAACAGTCTATCACTGCATACACACCCCTGTTTCGGGTGGAGCGGATCCTCTTCCTCCTATTTAAAATACGTTTAACATCAGAAAATTAGCACGAATTGGTTATTAGAACTATAATTTTATGACCTACACCCTGATAACTACAAAGACATTTTGTAGAAATGACAGGGATCTCGTATCGGCTTTACAGAACCTAGAAAAAATCAACATGTCGCCTTCTCTGATACGAAAAGGTGTTTTATCATTGGCAGTTCGTTTGAATCGAGATAAGGGGCGTGGTCAAACGTGAATCGAGATAAATGTCACCATTCAATCTAGACCTAGACTGAAATTGCTGAAAATCGTGAATATAATTTTCCTGTAATTAATTAGATCCAATTCTGTGCCCTATTTGTAATTGATCTATATAGAATTTTATAAAATAACAATATTTAACTTGTGAATTTTCTATTTTACTTGTCAGTTAGAACGGTGTTGAATATTATCAAATTAATTTTATTAAAAACGGTGAATAGTTTTATGAATTATTAATTTGCTTAAATATACTCTAAGTACATTATGTTTAATTCATTTGGCATTATAGAATACTGGTGTCCTCTACCGGCATAAATTGTCGGCTGCAACTAATGCTCAAAAGGAGGTAAGGGAGGAAAGTATTATGGTGTCTCATTTACCAAATTCATAGTCTCTGCAGATAATTGTTAATTTTATGAAGAATAATGTTTTTCTTAACTCTTCATAAAATTAACAAATTGTCTAATATGGTTATTTATACGTAATATTTAATTCCTTTTATGCACTTAGTAATAAGTGTAGCTAGTACTTATTTTATATGTAAAACGAAATATAAACTTTCCACAATGGAACTGCTGGCTTAATAAATTTTTAGTTTTTGTGGACAGAACACAACGTATTAAAGAAATATTATAATAGTCAGGCTGTAGTTCAAAAATAAGTCTGTAGTCGGACCGTAGATGGAGTAATAATAATATATTATAATTCAGAGAAGGAACAGTTTCCGGTTTCTAAAAAGTGAACGAATTGAACGAATGAAAGAAGCAACAGTTGGCTTTTTTTTTATTCTTAAGCGACAATTCAAGCTAGGTTAATTTATATTTTTAGGGGAATTTTCTTGTACAATTTTACTTAATCAATCACATTTTGTAATAAATTTAGGTTTAATTGTTTTACTTGAAATATGTCACAAATTTGTCTTTTAATTTACCTAACTTGTCGTAAGAGGTAAGCGTTCTAAAGAGTTGGCAACTCTGAAAAAAGCGCGTATTTTGCTTAAACGTCATATTGTTTTATTCGATCATGTGTATCAATAAATTTATTGTACAGTTTTGTTTAAAAATATTTTTATACTAATTTTATCTCAAAAACTGTATTACTTATCATTTCCTCTTTAATTTTAGTTCAAAATAATTTAATCTCATATAAGGACAGCTGTAAACTTATTATTCTTTATGTCAATGTCCAATAGTTTTTATAACCGTATTATGAATTGAAAAGTTTTATTAATTGAATAATTTATAAAAGAAAATATGGGTACCTACAATAAAACCCTTGATTCCATTGCAGTAAAATTGGGTCTCAATGAAGAAGAAAAAGTTTTAAAGTGAGTTAATTCATAATAAATAGAAACATCTTGAGAAGAGAGTGAAATATGCACAATGCTGCATTTTGTATTAATAATACTAGTAGCCTGTTCTGACTTAGCCTGTATCCATCTGGAATAAACTACCTTTAAAGCAGTAAAAGAATCTATCCACATAGGTTTCAAACTGCTCTTGTTTAATCAGTCTTTTGATACTGCAACCCTTAATATAGTTATGCAGAGCTTAAATATTGTTAGTAATGGAGACAAGTGACTCCTATACCAGCTGATGTTCCCAATCAAGTCAACCTCATGTGGTTGACCCCTTGAAACATGAATAAATGGCATGGCTTAAATGATTTAACTTCATTTTTATATTGTCATTATCCACTCATTTACCTGCTAGTTACTATAGATGGGTGAACAATTCTGTGATAATCCATAAAAATCAAGATATTAGACCTATGAGACAATCTTCAAGCTTATAGCAGAGGTACTACTACTACTAATATATTATGTGTAGATGGACAAACAAATTTTTTGTAATATTACAATTTCAAGACAAATATCAACAGTGTTCATGTATTATTCTGACAACAGTTGCAATTTCCGTCAGGTTCCATTGTCATTTTACTTGCATAAAGTAATAATAATAATAATAAAAATAAAATGTATTAAAAAAACTTAATGTAAACCATTTTCAATAGTCTAATCTAACTTACTACATACTAATCTACTTTTCTTGCAGATCTGTAATAGATATTAGCATTAGGCAATTCTTTTGTGGACTCCTGCACCTAGTGTAGTCCAATGTATAATCAACTTTGTAATATTTGTATTGAAACATACAAATAATAATAAATATAAGAATATTTTTTTTGTTCTATGAGTCTACTTTCTGAATGAGTAATTCAGTAAGTAGACTCATGACAAGTGGAATGAAACTTGTGTGTTACTCTTTTAAATAAATGTCCAGCAAAATATCTTTAAGATTTTCTATGAATAAAAACGGCCAATTATGACTTGATATATTTTGTTATTTGAGTAACAAAATATATCAGTTACCTATGGCCATGTTCCAAAAAAAAACACTAAATAATATAAGTATCTTTATAGTTACTAAACTAACTAATAATTAATCTGATTCCAGTAAAGCAGCAGAATTTGAACGACTTCTTCAAGCAAAGACAATTGCGGGCAGCAATATCACAGACACAAGCAAAGTTGCGATATGCCTTGATATAGCTGCTGGGATGTTTGGTGTTGATTATGATGTGGTGAATATTCTTCTCTTTTTAAACTCAGTGTTATGTAAAACTAAAAATGTTCAATTTATTCATATAAATAAATGGGATAAGGAAGAAGCAGATGATGTTTACAACATTAAAGCTCAGTGATAAAGTCCCACACACCCATCAGGCAGGAGGTGATCTTTAATAGTTCCATAAGTTAAACGTGAGGTTTAGACTCACTCCCATTTTCCAGTGAAATTGTAAAGGGCATTTAAACCTTTGTCAGCTAACAATTAGTTTTCTTACATCATTGGTATGGCAAGCAACATATGGTATCTAGTAGCCATTTTTTATTTGCCCTTATGATTATCATCATCATCATCTAGGTAAGCAGGAAACTGCTTAGGGTCTGAAATAGTTGAGATTGACATTTATACTATTTTACTGTCTACCTGTAGTATTGAAAGAATTCATTCATTCATAATTTAAGAGCTGTGTTCTTGTCGGTGGAGCTCCTTTGAAATTTTAAAGAAAGAAATAGTTAATATCTTTTTCACTAAAAATATAATGTGGAATTAATGATTAATTAATTAAAGCGTGATTCAATAGATGGTAAAGAAGTGAGATGGCACACTATTATACTATTTTGTCAGAATTTGTTTTAAGACTGACAGATTTAGCCACACTTTTATTTAAAAGAACTAGCATGAAACCCAACTGTTGTTCTTATCAAGTAAATCCATTAATTTTGATTGTATGTTATTAACTTTATTCTTTTCATGCTGAATTTTTATGTTAGGCCTACAAATACCTATTATTTTATAGGAAAAATGCATGAAATAGAAATAAGTTTTTTTAAATTAGATTATTATTAACCAGTAAATATTCTACTTCCATAGATAACTTGTGAGTTTTGTAAATAAAAATATAATATATTGGCTATGTCTGGAATAATGTACCTTTCAAACAGTGAAAGAATTTTTAATATCCATCAAATATTTTTTAAGTATTATCTTATACATATAATTCTCGTGTCACAGTTTTTGTTCCCATACTCCTCCGAAACGGCTTGATCAAGTAATTTTTGAGCGTATTGAGTAGGTCTAAGAATCGTATCTATCCATTACAAATATACAAAAACTTATATTTATAAATATACAAAAATTGATATTTTCCTCTTTATAATATTAGTATTCATAGGAGTTTATAAATAAATATTATATAATTTCAGAAAACAGCTATCAAATACTCAGGCCTCAAGCCAGCTATGTATGCTAATAGTAGAAAAGTCTTGGAGAACCTTCTAGAAATCAATAGTGACAAGTTGAGTACCTCAATGCTATGCATTACACTGCAATGTAGTGGTGTACAATCATTGGCTGATAAAATATTGGAGAGTTACCAGAAGCATGCTAAAATGGTAAATCAACGCAAGTTATAAAATGTTTATTTATTCTTACACTAAATTATTATTATTTAGGCTAGTCAGAAAAGAAATAGAACACAGAAGAAGAGCATATAGAGATTGTGTAGGGGAGCAAACTAAAATCCTTGCAACAGCACTACATGACCTATTGTCTATAGAAAGCTTCAAAGACATTCCATGCATGATGCATGGGATGTCTTTGAAGCTTTCTGTAGATGTAGATTTTATTCACTATTGAGAAAAAAACAGTAAAGTAAAATGAGACAGCTAATATTTATCTCAAGCACTGTATGCACAAACATTCATTGTTAATTTTATATAATAATCGCTGATCCATGTGACTTTGTTTGCATCACAATTCTCCGATTTTTATTTCTTCTTTATTGCACTTGTACAATTTTGCGAGCTTAATGCTATATGACATTTTCTACCATTAGGTAGTAAAAGATGGGCAATGGTGGGAAAGGACAAACCTATAATTTTACTGAACATAGGTAAATAGTTCTTCAAAAATATATTGAAATGTTTCATTGCAGCTAAGCTCCTATTAGTCGTAACGTGATGTTATATAGTCTATAGTATTCCCCGATAAATGGGCTATCCAAAAGTAAAAGAAATTTCAAAATCGGATCTGCAGTAGCAGAGATTACTTTTCTATAGTATTAGTATAGATATCATCTTAAAACAGTGATGAATGTTTAATGTTTTCAGGAAATAGACTTGAATCTCCCACAATACGTGTGTATAGCAGTGTATCAAGCATGCAGGTTTGTATTTTATATATATAATTTACTTTTCTGTGTGTTATTTAATTGACTAAATTTGAAAAATTTACAAAGGCTAAATGGGTTATCAATATTTCAAATAATTGAGATGTCAATCTTATACATTGGTTGAATATAAAGTCTAAAATTTACTGTTATTTAATATAATAACATTTGCAATGTTTTTTTTCTTAATATAATAAAAATCTATCTTTATTTAAATAAAGTAACATTAATAGTCTTATTTTTAGTTCGACCATTAACTAATATGTAATTTAATTTAATTTTGTGTTTCGCTTATAAACGACGAATCATCAGACTAGATCTTGGAAGACTAATGGTGACTATTTATTCCCACATTTCCATAACTACATGGCATAATACATGTATATAGAGTAGTTTATATTATTACTCTACTTTGTTTTATTATTTCAGAATAAATAAAGTTAAAGTGTCAAAGAGTAAAATAATAGAGAAGAGTCGTTTGAAACCATCGCAGTGGGCGAAGTTAGATGCAGACTGGACTAAATATGTCGATGACAACTTTACTGGTGTTCAGAAGAAAAAGGGGCGCCGACAGAAAGACGTAAAGCAAAACGGTAATATTATAACAGATTATATTTTGTTTCTAAATAAAAAATCTGTCACAGAAAGTGTTACTGCGATAGAGTAACACTATTGTATTAACGTATGTAAAGAAAAAGAAAGAAGATAGTGTATTTGGAATATAACACTAATAAAAATAATTTTTAAATTTTAAATTACATACTGGTTTATATTAATTTCATAGTACCAAATAGGGAAACCTTTTTGGTACTATGTTCAGCATATGTCGTGACAGGGTGCCACGACGCTGGTATTCTGTGGATACCTTCATACATATAATAATAATAATAATATACATATACATAGATCTAGGTGGATAACACAGAGTAAACATTTACAACATACTACCATATATAATATGTATGTAACGTGGATACTTCTGTATCATCTATCTCTGCTGCTAAGCAGCTTGTTGCTGTGTTGTACGCTGTATCGGAAACATAAGGTTGTAGACTAGGATATATATAATACTAATAATATCTCAGGATAATTCACACAGCTCCATCTGGTCTCAGCTGTGCAGAGTTTATATGAAAAAATATTAAAAAAAAATGCATTCTGCGCTCCTTCTCTATATAACCTAATAGCTGTACCCGCGGTTTCACCCGCGTTAAATTTGAATATAAAATATAGCTAATATTTTACACTGATGCATATTACTCTGAAGTTTCATCAAAATGCGTTCAGTATTTTTTGCGTGAAAGAGTAATAAACATTACTAACAAACTTTCGCGTTTATAATATTAATAAGATAAGAATAAGTGTGCAAAATTTCATACTCTTCAATCTGTGCAAATTTTGTGAAAAGGGACTTAAGGATTTTGCGTCACGTATTAATATAATTGTTTAATTACAGATGATAATCAAGAAAAAATGGAAGTAGACAGCCCAAAAAAAGATGTAACAGAACCTCAAATAGAATCTTACATGGACTGGAAGCAACGCATGCTGCAAGCTGCTTACAAAGAGTTATCAGAATTGGAAAATAACAGAAAACAAAGTATGACCCCCAGGAGATCGCCAAGGAAAACGCCACAGAAGTTTTCACCGTATAAAAGTTCTAGCAAAATTAACGGTGTTAGGTTATTATTTCCTTTAAATTCATGATATTGTATGTATGTTGCATCCTCGGTGGTCTAGTAGATTAGCACACCGCCTTACTTTCGATGGTCGCGGGTTCAATTCCTCGCACAGCACAACCATTTGTATTCATGAGTGTGATTGTTTCTATCGGTCTGGGTGTTTTATATGTATCTAACATATTATACATAGTAAACACCCACACCGATTTACGTAAAAAGAAAATATATCCATATATTTATATCAGTTATGTAGTACCCATAACACAAGCTTTAGCTAGTTTAACTTGGAGCTAGATGGCGCTGTGTGAATTGTCAATAAAAAACTAAATTATAGACAATCCGGCCAGAAGGACTAACTTGTAATCACCTTTACTTTTAAAATGTAATAATTATTTTATTTATTATTTATGTAATAAAATATAAAAAGCGGATTATATAATTGTTATTGAATTCTTGGTGTTACTAAGTTTAGAATATAATAATAATAGTCATAATGCAAAGTTGGTCCTTTTCCCATTATACTTTTTACTTATTTTAATAATAATATCACTGGACAATGTACACAATGCCATATAGTCCCAAGCTAAGCAGAGCTTGTGTTATGGGTATTAGACTACTGATATAAATACATAGATATATTTTTGATTATGACCAAAAATGTTGAATAAGGAGTAATTTATTCCACCGATTGTTAATGTACGTGTTTTAAATTATTAACGCAAATACTACTGTGTTTTATTATCCTTGACTCGTATAGTAGCTTTATATAATAATCTTTATTTGTCTCAAACAATAACTAATATAATAGTTGCCCATACAATAATATAATTTAAAACTAATGAAGGAGACAAAACGGTCTATAACTCAGTGAGGGCAGTGAGTCCACTCTCTCTGCTATTCTGTTATAGTCTTTATCAGTAAAATAATACAATATGAGATCGACGACAACTATAGCACATTAAGTTAAATTCTAAACTACAACTAACAAATTAAATATAAAAATTGACAATAACAAAATTACAAACTAATAAGATTGGACAATAACAAACTTAAATATATATATATTATTTCTGTTCAATAATTATTATAAAA
This sequence comes from Achroia grisella, assembly GCF_030625045.1. Taxonomy (NCBI): domain Eukaryota; kingdom Metazoa; phylum Arthropoda; class Insecta; order Lepidoptera; family Pyralidae; genus Achroia; species Achroia grisella. The sequence goes on along the minus strand of NW_026712984.1, from coordinate 4,617,491 downwards.
AACGTGTTTGATAAAACTTTTTATTTTTACTTAAGATTTGAATAAAATTTGTTCTACTATTATATAAGAACCAATATGTTGTATAATTTCTGATGCATCAGCTGAGTCATCCCTTTTGCCCGGAATATGCAGTGTGAGGTACTACAGTTCCTGTTTTATATGTAGTTTAAGAAACCCATTTCTTTATAGTTTTTGTTTGTAATTAGCGTACAAATTCAAATGTATGTACATATGTATCTTTTGTTCTGGTAATGAATAAATATTATTATTATTAAAATATTTAAATGTTAAATCTTTCCTCAAAACCTGTTAAATTCGCGTGGTTTAAAAGTACTTGTAGAAAGAGTCACAAATATTTACTTTGTTTTATAATATTAATTAATAGACTATATTACCTTACTGACATAAGTATTCCACATGGTCATGCTTATTACAAAAATGTCGGCAACATTAAAATTATTCCTCATATTACTTACAACTGTAAAGTGTCAAAATAGTACTAATCAGACTGGAAGGCAGGATATAACCTTCGACGATCCGAGTCGCCCATACTTATCATACCCAACGTCATTAGGTTTCCTATTTATATTTACGACTTTACTCATTGGTGCAGTGGTTAGAGCTCTCATGCTGTGGACAAGTTTGTGTATTCCATACAGAGTGGTGATGTTCGCGTTAGGTGGTTTAGCCGGATTCTGCGCAAACAGAAGTCCAACGTTCAAACCCTTCGTAAACATATGTTATCTGGATATCGATGTGTTACTCATTGCTTTCCTGCCTATAGTAGTATTCAGCACGTCATACAGCGTCGACTCCCATTCCTTTTGGAGAAGTTTTCCTCAGATCCTACTAGTGGCAGTTCCTGGAGCATTATTGACAGCTGTCATGGCGGGTTTTATGGCATATTACTTGATGGAATCATCATGGAACTTCGCAACTGCAGTTTTATTTGGTGTCGTGTGTTCTCCTATATACCCAGTTGAAGTAGTGAAACAGTTGAAGGAAATGTCTAAAGGGAAGTATATAAGTGTGTTGCTATTGGGAGAAGGTTTAATAGGAGATGCAACAGTGATGATAGAGTTTACAGCAATATTTGGGTATTTGGCTATGGCTGTAACGGATGCATCTCAGTTAGCATTGCTTCTGCTCAGATTTGCAGGTGGGGGGATATTGTTAGGAATCACAATGGGGAAAATCGCTGGGGCGTTACTTTCTGTGACCTATTATGATATGTTATGTGTGATAACTATCACTTTGGCGACTGCGTACCTCACTTATTATGTAGGGGAGAAATTCTTGTATGTTTCTGGGTTGTTAGCAACTGTGATAACGGGAGTTCTTGTGAGTAATAAGAAGTCGACGGTCGCAGGCGATGTTGAACAGATAGTGTCCCATTTTTGGACAGTGCTGGCGCATGAGGCCAACACTTTGGTCTTCACTATGGTTGGAGTGGTGATATTTGAGAAAGTCAGTTATGTGATCACTGTTAAACAAGTTTCGCTGGTGTTTGTTACGTATATGACTATTTACTGTTCCAGGTAATTGTTTTAACTAATTTGCAAATGTAATAACACCCTAATCTAAGTATTTTTTTAATAGAAGATAATGGAATGGTCCGCTTATCTGACGATAGCGGTATACGCTGACTGGACACTAGTGGAAGATGATAGGATAAGCATGAAGTCAGGTTAGTTAGCACATCGAGACGAAGTCACCAGATTGACCATAAAATTGGATCTCCAGGTCCAACTGACACGGTACATAAATAGCAAAAGCCAAGTACTAATGTAGTTTAAATTGGTTTATTCATAATCCAACTTAAAAAAGAGATGATATTCTTCATTGCGTTCCTTTATGCACAGAGACGGTTTTGACAAATGGTCTATCCTTTGTGGTAGGAAAATAAATGGATATTTTTTTATTTATTTATTTATTTAACTTCAATGCACACAATATACAAAATATAGTAAAGTACATTTGGCGGACTTAACACCATGCGGCATTTTATTAATAGATAATTGAGTAGGAAATATTTTACATAGAGTTTCAAGACATAGTAAGTTCTAAAAACAGTACCTCTTGAAGCCAAAAATCTTGAAGTATACTGAACAGTGTCTTCATATCGATCGGACCGAGATCTTGAGTGTTCAGGTACCATTCTCTGGGCACATAACCGAGTGGTGTATTCACAAAATGCCGTTCTCACCGAAATCGGGCCAGAGGAATTTGCACTGTAGTGACAATTAGGTTTTTTTTTAAATTAAGCCTTATAATTTAGTTTATACTAAGGATTATTTTCCGATGTACGTATTTTAAATTGTGTAAGGTTACTGGTATATTCTGCCATGATGCCATTACTACGACGTGTTGGTTACGGAATGACGTGGCAACACTGCATGGCTTGCGTGTGGGGCGGACTCAGGGGCCCTCTGTCTTTGTGCTTGGCTTTAATCGTGCTGCAAACACCGTCCATACCTGATGTTGGGGAAGTAAGTAACAGCTTATTTTTGACTATAATTCTTGAGCTATAGGGTTTATTTTTTAAAAGCTGGAATGGCAAACATATGATGAACGTTGCCTATACACATGTAATTCTTTCTTTTCATTTCCGAGAATTGAAGTGCCACGCTTGCTACCTCTCGAATATGGCACTAAATATTATATAGGCCTTTATGGGCCTAAATTTCCTAGCCCCTACGCTCCTTCCTGACTCAGCTGTCGTCGCCGGGGAAAGAGTATTATTAGTAATGTGGATTAAAAACTCCATTCCTAGCAAGTTACCATGTCAAATTAACCTCCACGTGGTCTCCCTGGAAACCATTGTGATAAATTCCTGATGAATTTGTCACGATGGGCTAACTAACAACTAACATCTACCATTGGTAGTGATAAGATGAACATGAAGTTGGTCAGTAGTATAGTATTTGCTCAATTTACACTCAGCCCGAGTGGGCAGGGAAGTGAGCAGCGCGAGAGTATAAACACGAGTGGAAACACTTCCCATGCCATTGGCGCTGCCCGGCGCTGCCCGGCGCTCCCTCGATTGTCGATTTTTCGTGCGCGCCTCAAAGAACTGGCAGCGTGTTTTTACATTCAGCCCTCTCGCTCAGTTATCGCCCGGAAATATTTCCGGCAGCGCGAGTGGCAGGGGAAGCGGCTGAATGTAAACGTAGCATATAGTAGTATACGCTAGCGTAAACCGTTTGCGCAGGCGGGTGCAACAGTCCATATCATCCAATAAAAAAGCTATCGTCGCATCTTTTTCAGATATTCATAATCCAAACAGCCGGTATAGTACTCTTATCTCTTTTAATTAATGCTACAACCATGCATAAAGTTCTAAAGATGCTGGGCTTGGCCGAGATCTCTCTAGCCAAGAAAGCAAATATGACTAACTGTGTAAAGCGCATCATGATGACCAGAGACAGATGTATATCTATGCTGAAGATGGACAAGTTCTTGGCTGATGCTAACTGGGATCTTGTACAAGAAGGTTAGCTACGCTTTATTATAACTGGGAATATATCTGATAATTACAATTGGAAATACCCTTGGAATAGTTGAGTTTACTATGTAATTTGACATTTTGGGTGCTTGATTTTAAAAAATTGACAAATGAATGTCAATCAATACATTTTTTGTGTAAATTACTGTGGTAAACAATTAATACATACTCCTGAATCAAAAGTTTGTACCGTGTGAAGAATCGAACCTGCGACCATCGGAGGTAAGACGGTGTGCTAAACTGCTAGACCACCAAGGCAGTATAATATCTTACAAGTTTATTTCCGGCTTGAAATTGAACCGATAAAGTGGTTTATGTCACTATTCTAGTGTAAGTAATAAATTGCACACGAGTTTCTTTTTTAACTCCTCTCCCGTCTTTGTCACAGTTAGCCACATTAGTGAGACTCACTCCCTAGTGTGACGTCATATATTTTGAAATTTATATCTTAAAAGTTCAAATATAGTATTTTTATACTTAGGTACATTAGATCTTTAAATGTGACGTAGGATATTGTGTGACAACGGGGTGTGAGAGTTTACTACTTGTCATACAATGTCACACTTTCTCGACCCCTGTTCCTTAATGTGTATCGAATTTGAGACGTAAATGGCCCTTCTTTGATTTAACGGAAATAAAACCTTATGAACATTATAATAGGTACCACAGTTAAGCACCCATACCAGCTCCAGATATCTGGCCGAGATGAGGACAGCGAGGACGACACGTATATGGGCTACAGATATACCACGTGCCCTGACTGCGAGAGGGAGATACCAAATGAGCCTACGAAGAAGGAATTTGCTGAGATGATGAAGTAAAGAAAGTAGAAATAATCTTTATTCAAATAAACTTAAGCACGTTAAATAGTCACATTTTTTTTATTTTACCACTCATTCGGAACGAAGAATCATCTGAAATCAACGGTGATAAAATATACATTAGTTAATGAAAACGGATTTTATACTTATATAGGGAAGCCAACCAACGTGTACTGAAAGCAATGAAGATATCGTACTGGAGGCAGTACGAGCACGGAAAGATCAGCAAAGACGGAGTCAGGACATTAGTGCAGGCGGTGGAAGTGGCCGCTGATTCAAATGACGGCCGGATCAATTTGGACCAGCTTGGCACTTTGTGGAAACCAAAAGTATGAAGCGTACTTTATTTGTTACTTAAGGGGTTTTAGTGTACACGCCCCTTTAGGGTTTAGGTATATGACCTACTTTGTCGAGAACCTTGAGCTTCAGATGATACAGTCGAGAGACAGAACAGAAGTATGTATTTATAAAAATGTCTCGGCCTTATATAGAATTTTACTCACGTGGCATACACGTGCCGTTGCACGTGCACGTGCCGAACGATATGAGTTCTGGGAAGGGCCGTTACAAGGACTAAAGGTGGCACGTGTAGAAAGTACTTATATGCTGATCATAAATAAATATTTTATTAATATCAACGACCTTGGTGGTACATCGCATTACTTTCGATGGTTGCGGGTATGATTTCTAGAGCGATGCAAGTATGTTTATATTCTGGTATGATTATTTGTGTGTATTTATATTTTACTAGGTACCCGCCCACCTTTGCACGAATATACTTAAGTATACATATATAAACCTTCGTCGTGAATTACTCTATTTATTGCTAAAAACTTCATTAAAATCTGTTGCGTAGTTTAGAAGATTTAAGCGAACAGACAACGGCTGCGACTTTGCTTTATAGTATATAAAGATTGTTTAATACTGCTACAAATAGCATGTGTGAGAACTGAGAACACAAATATTCTGTGCGGAATACTGACCACCGTTCCTGGAAGCGTTACGACCTTCTCTATTGGTGATCGACAACTTCAACTAAAGTTCTTTTTTTTTAAACACCAGTTTATTTATACTGTACATTTATGTATGTGACTCTGTTTAACATTAAATGAAAATCCCGTGCATGGAATGATTGCTATGCACGTTTGTCATGTAAATAAAATGGAGCTCCGCTAAATAACATCTAATAAAACATGTCATTATTAAGGCCCATGCGGTGTGGATTCGACGTAAGTTGATAAACATGATGATCCCTGAGGCTGCCAATGCTCAAGTACCGCACCACGCGTGGCGACAGCGGTGCTATCGGGTGGTCACCAACGTGTCGTTTGATGTATTCATCTATGCCATGATACTCTGCAATACGCCGGTTATACTATGCGAAGTGGCGTTAAACGTATCCATCTCACTTGGTGTAATTTACACTATAAAGTCACTCAATTTGTAAGTATAATAATAATAATCGCATGACAATTCACACAGCACCATCTAGACCCATGTTAAGATACTCTAAAGCTTGTGTTAAGAGTACTAGCTAATTGATACAAATACATAAAATATCATAGTAATTAAACATATTATACATAGAAAACACCCAGACTAATCATATTCATGAATACGAATGTTTGTGTCGTGCGAGGAATCGAACCCGCGATCATCAGAAGTAATGCGGTGTGCTCTAGAACACCGAGGTCGTCAAAAAGTGCTTTTAAATTATTAATAGTTACCCACCCACTTTGGTTTCGTACGCGTGTAAATTATACATAGAAACCTTTTTGAATAATTGTATCTAGTTGTAAAAACTGCATTAAAATCAGTTGCGTAGTTTAAAAGATCTAAGCGAACAGATAACGGAAGCTACTTCCTTTTATACTATGTAAAGATAATAAAGTCAGGACAATTCTTGAGTGATAAAATTAGAAAATAATTAAATAACAAAAGACTTGAATCGACCAGAATTTTATAAAAACTGAAAACTAAAAGTACTTATAATAATCATCATATGTCAGGATGAACAGTTCACACAGCGCCGTCTAATCCCAAGTTAAGTAGAACTTGTGTTATGAGACACTAGACAACTGATATAAATATTATATAATTTTTGTTAATACATAAATAATATACTTAGTAAACACCCAGACCAGTGCATACAATCAGACTAATGAATAAATGTTTCTACTGTGCGAGAAATCGAACTCAACGACCATTGGAAATAAGGTGATGTGCCACTGAGACCATTTTTTTTTTCAAACTATTCTAATGCTGTTGGCCGCAACTGGTCTTACAGCTGTACTGAATGATAGAGGTCGAGTGCAGATGGCAGTTCAAACCCGCACTGAAGGACTTATGGAATGACAGAAGGTCAACTTCTCCCTGACGGATATGACTAACCTGAGAGCTCCGCTAGGTTTTCGAAAAAATCTGCAGATTTTTGCCAACATGAGGAGGAAACGCCACTACATATCCTATGTGAAATTGCCGCCACTACATATATATGTAGAAACCATCGTTCCTAAGAATACCCTTCAATTAACGAATAACCCCCCTGACGGGTCTCTGAAAAAGAGTGTGCTCAATAGATCTATGTAGGTCGCCGTGCTACAGGTTTAAACACCTGTCAATAGCCCAAAATCGAAATTGAAAAAAAATAGGGGTTCGACTTTTGGTTCAAGCCGTCGTAACTTCGAAGCCCGTTTGTATTGGACAGGGATCGATCGGAGGAGGCTGAGTCTAATACGTATAACAATACCTATAACATTATTGGAAATATTACAGGTTCTTTTACATAATTTACATACTAGAGATGGTTCTGAAGATGCTGTCTTTTGGTATCTTCGGCTATTTCAAATCACACTGGAACAAACTTGACTTTTTTATCATCGTAATGGCTACTGCTGGTAAGTGCTTCACAACTACTTGACGACCTCTGTGGTTTACCACACCGTTTTACTTACGATGGTCGCGGGTTCGATTCCTCGCACAAACATTTGTAATCACGAGTATGATTGTTTGTGTTTTCTATGTATATTATGTAGGTATTTACAAAAATCTAATTATTTCTATCAGTTGTCTAGTACCCATAACATATGCTCTGCTTAACTTGGGACTAGATGACGCTGTGTGACTTGTCCTGAGATATTATTATATTTTTTATTTATATACATATATATCTCCCTCATATATACCTCTTGTACGGGGTTCATCCCATATATATACCTACTTTATTAGTATTACTTGGTCCTGGACGTAGGAGGGAAGAGCGGGGGAGGGGGGCTGGAAATCGTTGTAGGCAATTTATTATATATGTATTATATCTAGGTTGTTTGTAAGAGATTGCTTTATGCGATAAGGCCGCCTTTTGTTTGGCACATTTGTGTAAAGATTTCTTTTGTAATTATGCTTCAGTGCGCAATAAAGTTCTTTGTTTGTAATACTTTATTGTACAATAAAACTTAGTATAAATGAATACAATGAACTTATGAAATAAAATAATTGCGGACTTATCCAACAAGAGTGGTTTCTTCCAATCAACAGGGGCTGTTGAGTTGAAGAAACTATTGAGTGGGGATGGGGATTGTTAGTAATGTGGACTAATAACCATATTGTTATCAATGTACTATATAAAATTGCCATCCACGTGGTTCCCTTGGAAAGCATTGTGATAAATTCATAGTGAATTTAGCACGATGGCCTAACTGACTTGACCTCATACTCACTTTATCTTCCTCCACTGGTGCCCCGGCAGCGTAAACCGCTAGCGTAGGCGGGTGCCCCATTCCATTATCATAAGACGCAGTCCCAAGTATGACGGTATGTTTTTGTCCCGTTAGATCTGGTGTTGGACGTCATAGATGCGTTGACCCCTTGGGACAAGTGGACGAACCTCAACTCCAGCGTGCTCACCGCCACCAAACTATTGAGGATGCTGCGTTTCCTCAGGCTGTGTAAATTAGCCAGGTATATTCTTCTTTTGCCTGATCTTAGTCCCTTTTATTAGGGGAAAAGTGGATTGTGTAGACATTACTATGTGGACTTTGGGCCCCATTGCTAACAATTTACCTTGTCAGGTTGACCTCCACGTGATGGTTTCCAAGGGAAGTCATTGAAAACCATCATGACAAATTCTTGGAGAATTTGTCATGATGAGCTAACTGATCTGATTTCATGCTCATGTTATCTTCCTCCACTGATGCCCCGCCACCGTAAATTGTTAGCGCAAGCTGGTGTATCATTACATTATCATCCATAAAAAAGTCTCATTTATTTGGGGTCGGACCTTCCGGTCAATCTTCGCCAGTAAGGTCTGTTCTGGATCGTTTGGGGTGTTATTTCGGCGTATTTTTTAGTCCCGATTAATAACAGACCCTGTGAAACGGGGTCTGCCGCGTCTTCTGTGCTGGGTACTCATGTCAAGTACTGTTCTTGTCATGTGGTCTGATGGTCGCCGTATGACGTGGCCATACCACCTTTACTAGAGACCGTACCAGGCACTCTCCAAATTAGTAAGGTTTCAGATTAATATAATTATAATAACCTGACAATTCATACAGCTCCATCTACTCCCAAGCTAAGAGGTGCTTGTTATGGGTACTAAACACCTCGACAGAAATACTCATTTTATTTTAGTAAATGTATACACAATATCCATAGAAATAACCTAGACCAATACTAACAATCATATTCATGCAACGGCGGATCCAGGGGGGGGGGTAATGACCACCATGACCCCCCCCCCCCCCTGAGCTGGTTCCTGGAGTTAGGTGGACCACTAATTGAACATAATGATTTTATTTATATATTTTGACACCATACAGATTTTATATAACTACATTTCTTCAATATTTAATTAATTTATATAGTATAATAACTTTGTACATTAATAAAATACCTACTTTTTACTTGTATCTATTGTTATCAAAATTAAATTATAAGTTCTTGACTTGAACACGACTATGTGACCCCCTCCTGGCGCCAAAGCTGGATCCGCCCATGTATTCATGAATGTTTTTGTTTAATTGTTTGCGTGCGAGAAATCGAACTAGCGACCTTCGGAAGTAATGTGGTGTCCTTTATTTATATAATGATATCTAGATTATTAACGAGTAATATATGATTTTCAGAGTGTCTGTACCTAAAATTATGGCGTACATTGATCGCATGATTGACATTCAATTGGCTTACGGCTACGACGTCGGAAAGGTTAATATAAATAGTATCCAGTGGTCATTCATTTTATGCTACGATGGTGGCAAACTAGCATGCGGCCTATCTGATGGTAAATGATTACCGTAGCCTATGGACGGCTGAGACACTAGGGGTGTCACGTGTCTTGTTGCTGACTATTAGGAATTAAAATGCGTTCAGACTTTTTAGCATTTATTTGTTTAAACGAGATGTCAATTTTAAAAAGGTAATAAGTATTTATAAAATTCTCGTGTCACAGTTTTCGTTCCCATACTCCTCCGAAACGGCTTGACCGATTCTCATGAAATTTTGTGAGCGTATTGAGTAGGTCTGAGAATCGGCCAACATCTATTTTTCATCCCCCTAAATGTAAGGGGTAGTCCACCCCTAACTTTTTCTTTATTTTAAGATAAAACAACGTTTGTCGGGACAGCTTGTATTAAATAAATATTTAAGTACAATATATAAATATACCTATATATAAATATAATAATAATAATGAAATATATAAATAGTAATAGCAGACATATATAAAAGACAATATTACTTATAATAAAAAATATGAAGAATATTAAAACAGCGTGACCAGAGCCTTGAGGCGAGCCTTAAAAGATTAAACCGATGATGACAATCTGACCTCCGTTGGCAGAGCATTCCAAAGACGAGCAGATTGTACTGTAAATGAGTTAGTGTAACAATGAGTATTTATTTTTAAGGAATAGCAACATTAAGATTATATTTATATGTTTACTAGGGTTTCGTGACCGGTGAACAAGAAGTATGTAATTTATTGCCTCAATTAGTTGATAACAAACAAATACAGGAAACGTTGAATGCTAAACTGGAAGCGGATAGGTACGTTATGCAATTCATACGAACCAATTATTTATAAACAATATGATATTTAATCATATTTAATCTATTTATTTATTCATAGTCGATCCGCGCAACTTCGTCTGCACACATCTCATCACACTTACTTCATAATATTTCGCCCAATGTACATAATCTATTTAAATTATAGTCTATATGTTATTCTACTGTATAAGTTAAATATCACTCAAAATTCGTTCAGTAGTTTTTGCGTAAAAGAGTAACAAATATCGATCCATTCTTCAAAGCTTTCACATTTATAATATTAAATAAGATATTTAATCATATTTAAAAGTATTTATTTATTTATTATTAAAATATAATTGAACTTACGAGTGGTCGCCCAATGATCGAAATTAGACCATAATGTAAATTATAAGTTTAAACATTATTATTGTTTTATTGTCGGTGGACACTGATTGTTAGTAATGTGGATAATTCAACCCATTGCTAGCAATGTACCTTGTCAGGTTGACCTCCATTCGGTTCCCCTGGGAACAATTTTTGACAACTATAGAGAGAGAATATATTTTTATTTTATGATAATGAAATGGTGTACGCTGGTGGGGCACCAGTGGAGGATGACAAGATGACCATGAGGTCAGGTCAGTTAGACCATAATGACATATTCACCACCAATTTATCAAGATGGTTTCCAGTGAGAACCGCGTGGAGGTTAACCCGATATGGTTCATTGGTAGCAATTGGGTTGTTAGTCCACATGACTAACAATCTTCCTCCATCTCTATGTAATAGTACGTATGTGTTTTATAAAATATATCTAAGTATTTATATCACTTGTTAAGTACCAATAAGACAAGCTCTGCTTAACTTGGGATTAAAAAACGTTGTGTGAATTGAACTGAATAGTCGAGGAAAAAAGTAAACTTGTTATAGTTTACGCAAATTTTGTGATTGTAATTTATAGACCGATTGATATATTTTACTATATATATATACTAGCTACTCGCCCCGGCTTCGCACGGGTGTACATGTTTTATATATGTATAAACCTTCCTCTTGAATCTATCTATTAAAAAAAACCGTTTCAAAATCCGTTGCGTAGTTTTAAAGATTTAAGCATAAATAGGAACGGACAGACGGCGACAGCGAGTTTGTTTTATACTTAGTAATGATTGTTGAACGGAGCGCGAAGCATGCGATAGAGATCAGATTTGCACTCTTTGTAACGATACTCCTCCGAAACGGCTTGGCTGATCGAGACCAAAATTTCATCCAAGGTCGACCTTCGGGCCTCCATCGTTTACCACTCAAAGTATTCTGATCGGGAATCTCCTTGAGGAATGGCCGGTGAAAAACGTTGCTATAGACTTAGCGTGGCGGAAAAAAATAAACGCGCTCCGCTCAACATGTGTGGTGTGTAAACAACACACCCGTAACAAACCTAGTATATATGCTATAGTGATTGCCCTCCAATTGCCATTCGTAGACTGGCTGTCACAAGACAGTTGGGTCTCCTGCAGCGTGATCGACCGTGGACGGCAATCACTGTGAAGACAAGACAAGCCACCACATCAACCTTGAATATCATGATATTGGATACGATGCAGCTTAAGGAAGAGGGTAATGTTTATATACGTACAAGCTGTGCCCGTGACTTCGTCCACGTGGAATAGTCACTTTGACCAAATAAAGAAACAGTATTTAATAATCTAACCCAAAAATGCGAAAGACAAAAAGTTTTATCATATCGAATTTCCATTTCAACATTCATCCCCTATTTTATTTTACTCCCTTAAGATGACATTTTTACAAACTTTGAATGTCATAATTATTTGTATTTAATCAACAACCTAAAAATTGTTTCTAGTTTCTAACTTTAAAAATGACGATGCTTCCATACAACCTTTCACTCCACTTCCAACCCTTTTTCGCATTAAAAAGTAACCTATGTTCTTTCTCTGGATCTAGACTATCTGTGTACCAAATATAATTTAAATCGGTTCAGTAGTTATCGTGTAAAAGCGCGACAGACAGACACTTTCGTATTTATAACATGTAAAATTTTAAACCTTACTTAAGTTTTAAATCCGCCATATGCGTCTATGTTAGTATATTTGTGCATTAAAGTTTTAATAAATAAATAAATGATAGTAAGGACATAATGCCTTTATCCATATCTAACTGAGCTAGGAACTTACTCCACACACACAGAAGTACACTCAGATTGTGGAATGAAATACTTGCCAAGGTTTTATCGCGAGATTAGACAAAAATTGTAAAAAATGTTATTTTGGTGTATGTACCATATTTATATTAATATGCATGTAGTAAAAAACGGTTATTTTAATATTATAAACGGGGACTCTAATTCTATTTATATGTATAAATGTATAGATAAGTTCGTCGTGTCGTAACAAGTACCCCAACATTTTCACCCGCCTATTCTCAATGCCTCTTTTCTTTAACCCTTTCAAGTACTTCTTGTACTTGAAAGGGTTAAAGAAAAGAATCATAGTCTATATTTTATCGAATAGGTATTTTTGTACGTCTTTATATTTCAGGATTTTTGGATGAAATGGAGTATCGACTATTGGTGAACGCCATACAAGAGAAGGTGCAAATGTGTCGCCATAAAGGTAGCCTGGTGGCGCCTTCATCGCCCGAGGTATCTTTCTATTACTAACAATGCCCTAATGAGATGTGAGATATTTGTGTCTAAATGTTATATGTATATCGCTATAAAGTTCAAACTTGTGGCGGCGTGGTGGGCCGTGTCGATGTGCTCCCTCTAATATGGTTGAGTGCAATGATGGCTAACTCATCCGTCATACTCGTGAACGGGTGTTGCTTGTGGGGACTGGTCTGTTCAGGTTGTGAACGCTGATTAGATTTTTTGATTTTTTTTTTATATAGCATATGTTGGTGGTATGCTATTCTCCAAAATTTGAATTTAATAATAATAATAATAATCATTTATTCAGCATAAAAAAGCGTACAGATAAAAAAGAAAACTTAAAAACTAATAATTCGCTATGCTGAAAAGGCTTCCACTCATCTGGTGCCGCAGTGTATCTTTAAATAGCGTATATTTAAATGAAATAGTATTATTGTAAATATGTACAACATTAAAAAAAAAATACAATATCAGTTTCTTGTCAGTTCTTCTCATCTCGAAATCATTCCGAACTGACGGTAGATTGGACATATTATAAGAGTCTGTAATAGACCTACATGAGTAAAGATATTTTGAATTTGAATTTGTATATTAGCTTATATACGCCCGGGCGGTTCACACTGGTGCTCCCGGTTGCCCCTCCGATCGATCCCCTGTCCAATTCAAACGGGGATTAAATTACGACGGCATGAGCCGAGGTTCGAACCCCTAGCGGCACCTTCAGACTAAAGTCGTATCCGTCAGGTGGAAGTTGACCTTCAGCCGCTCTATAAGTCCTTTCGCGGGTTTGGAGTGCCATCTGCACTCGCCCTCTAACATCCGGTGAAACTGTGAAAGCCAGCTGCAGCCAACAGCATTAGAGTGTCCGAAAAATAAAATGAGCTATATATGTATATATATATATATACTATCTGTCCCGGCAAACGTTGTTTTGCCTTAAAATAAAAAAAAAATTAAGGGTGGACTACCCCTAACATTTAGGGGGATGAAAAATAAATGTTGGCCGATTCTCAGACCTACTCAAAACGCTCACAAAATTTCATGAGAATCGGTCAAGCCGTTTCGGAGGAGTATGGGAATGAAAGCATATATCTTATATATAAAATTCTCGTGTCACCACGAGAATTTTATATATAAGATATATACATATGTATATATATTTCAGTATTTGGATATATATATTATAATTTGATGATAATGATGGCCTTGGTGTTCTAGTGGTTTAGTATATCGTCTTACTTCCGATGGTTGGGGGTTCAATTCCTCTCACGGTGTAAACAGTTGTACTCATGAATATAATTGCTTGTATCGGTTTGAATCCTTTCTATGTATATTATATATGTATTAACAAAAAAATCTAAGTTTATCAGTCATGTAGTACCCATTACAGAAGTTCTGCTTAGCTTGGGACTAGATGGCGCTGTGTGAATTGTCCAGAAACATTAGGTATATTATATAGTCGACGCTTGCTACTTATACAATAATTTGAAAGCCATGACTGGAAGTTAAGAATACTGGTTACTAAAGTCTGCACCTTTGTGCTTCCAATTACACATAAAAATATTATTACTTTCTAAGTCGCATATAAAATATAATAATAAAATAGTAAGTCATTATTATTGATAATGGTTGATACAAAAGAAACAATAACAATGCTCATAATGACTGAATGTAGATAATAATAAAACAAATAACTGTTCTGATACAATATTATATTGATTGATAACACTTGTTTATTGTGGCGTAATTTTTGCTTTCAATCTATACATATAAATAAATTTGGAGTTTCTGTTTACAAACAGATTACAATATTGAAATAACCGTTTTTTTACTACATGCATATGAATATAAATACGGTACACCAAAATAGCGATTTTACATTTTCTGTCTGCTTGTTCCGGTTAATCTCTGAAATGGCTGGACCTATTTTGAAGGGACTTTTATTGGCAGGTAGCTGATGTAATAAGGAGTAATTTAGGCTACTTTTATTTTAGAACAATTAAGTTAAATTCCACGCGGACGAAGTCGCGGGTACAGCTAATTTGATATATAATTTAAATGCACTGCCCACATAAATATCTGTTTGCCCTTTGGTTGACTGAGAGAAAATGCACTAAGCTGTTAAGTCCGCCAAATATATACTTTTTAATTACGCATATGTGCACTAAAGTTTTAATAAATCGTATTAATATTATAAACGCGTAAGTTTAGGAGTATGGATGTTTGTTACTTTTTAACGCAAAAACTACTAAACGGATTTTGATGAAACTTTACAGCAATATAGCTTATATATCAGAATAGGCTATAAATTTAATTTGAAACCGCGGGCAATGCTAGTACAATATATTTAAAGAAATATGTTTTCAGACACAGCTACGCGCTGTATCATGGCTGCAAGGTAACGAAAGGGTAGCCGATTACTTCCTGGAAAACTCCAGCATCCTCAATTATAATTACAACGACATCCTAATCTCTAGAGGTAAAGAACAATTTATACAAGGTACAGATCAGACTGCATATGGAATACCTACTGTTCTCATTTTTGGGCTCACTACAATATTTATTTTATTTATTTTTATTTATACTTTATTGCATCAATTACAGAATAAAAGAAATTTAAATAGTAGATATAGGTCTTATCGCTATATGAATAAAATTGGAGTGTCTGTTTGTAATATTGAAATAACCGTTTTTTACTTATGCATATGAATATAAATACATACACCAAAATTACATTTTTTACAATTTTTGTCTCTCTGTCTGTTTGTTCCGGCTAATCTCTGAAATGGATGGACCGATTTTTACGGGACTTTTTTGGCAGATAGCTGATGTAATAAGGAGTAACTTTGGCTACTTTTATTTTAGAAAAATAAAGTTAAATACCACGCGTACGAAGTCGTGAGTACAGCTAGTCTACAATAAAATAAAAAATCATTTATTCAAATAAACTTACATTATTTGAATAGACATCACTTTTTCTTCAACCTACCGCTTATATTATATACTATTCGGAAAGCTGTCTCATCACAAGAAGTACGAACAAGAAACTTGAATGTTGCTCTTTTAAATAATTTTGTTGTAAAAACGTAAAGGTTTTTAAGTAGAAGTGTGTGAATACAAACTACCAATTCTCTATTTGAGTATTTAATTGAATTAGTGCTAATTCAATTATATACTCAAATAGAAATATTAAATATACAACCAACTAGTTGAGTGACTAATTAAGAGTAAATCAGACGTAATGATTAGAGCAGGCCAGTTCCTATAAGCAGCACTCGTTCACAAGTATCACGGATGAGCCAGCCATCAATGCCATAGAGAAGGTCGAAACACTTTCAGTAGCGGTGGTCAGGTTTCCGCACTGAATACCTTTGTTCTAAACAAAATAATATAAGTCCATTAAATACAAAAATAGACTTAAATTTAAGTCTACCAACTCGAAAAAATCTATTGGTATACTTATATTGTATTCAACAGGGGATGAACCCAAGGGCCTGTACATCCTAGTGTCTGGTCTACTGGAGGCAACATACATGCCCCCAGATGGAGATATCGACGAGGCCATACCTAACTACGAGTTCCTAACAGATTTGAAGTTCACTGAACCGAGCCAGGACTACATCGTGTCAGGGAATGCTGTTGGTGTTCTTGGGGTATGTGTAATCTTATATATAAAATTCTCGTGTCACAGTTTTCGTTCCCATACTCCTCCGATACGGCTTGACCGATTCTCATGAAATTTTGTCAGCATTGAGTAGGTCTGAGAATCGGCCAACATCTATTTTACATCC
This sequence comes from Achroia grisella, assembly GCF_030625045.1. Lineage (NCBI taxonomy): Eukaryota > Metazoa > Arthropoda > Insecta > Lepidoptera > Pyralidae > Achroia > Achroia grisella. The sequence goes on along the minus strand of NW_026712984.1, from coordinate 4,600,679 downwards.
CCCTAAATGTTAGGGGTAGTCCACCCCTAAATTTTTATTTTTATTTAAGGCAAAACAACGTTTCCCGGGACAGCTAGTTACTTATAAAATATAACTGGAGAATGTTATGTTACCGTCAACAGCAACAGTTCGCAAGCTAAACCAGACTTCAATGACTACAACGAATTTATGAGTGAAATAACGACCACAATATATTTTCATTTAGTTAATATATTTATTTTATTTATTTAACTTTACACACAATATAATATATAGTACAGTACATTTGGCGGACTTAACACCATGCGGCATTTTCTACCAGTCAACCATAGGTGGTGCAGAGAATAATTGTTATATAATGTGTAACCTATAAGTTTGAAGTAAACCAATAAATAGTAAAGATTAAATCTAATTCTGTAAAATATATTTAATTTTGAGTACAAAATATAAGTTTGATTTGACCATATCGGTTCTATCTACCTACTGTTGTTAAATAGAAACACGATATTGTACAGTCCAGTTCGGTTTAAAAGCTCGAAGTGTAAAGTATCTACATATAAGTAAAATAAGTAGTTCATAATCTTAGTGTATCGTTGTTGCTGCCGCCCTGTAACACTTATTATAGGCATATTAACAAAGAATCATTATAGTCCACACATATATATATATACACACATATATATAGGTATTAGGGTGTATATTTGGTGCCACTGAAAACCAGCTGTATGTTCACCTAGGACATATATTAAAGCTGAGCGGAGCCATTACAGTACATGTTTGGATGTAATAAATGATTATTTTATGTTTATTTTTAATTATCTATGTAGTAAATTAAGTTTAATTATATGTACATTTTATTTGCTCTTTTTTTTCGTTTGTTGTTTATATTGTATTTTTTACATTGCTTTAAATAAAATATTTTTCTTTCTTTCTTCTTTCTTTCTATACCTACATGTAAATCACCTTCACCGCTCGTGTTTCTCACCCTTCCCAGCCAAATCTGATGAGAGCCTACTAGCGCAGGTAGATATAGGTTCTAGTATAGAAGCCACTGCAGTTCTGGACAGAACTTAATGTTTTAAAAGATTGTAGAAAAAATTATCTGTTATACCTATCGCTTCGGACGTATATAAATATTTGTTGTACAGGTTTTAACAAATCGCCCCTACAGCTACACGGTTCGCTGCGAATCTGCGGTTCAGGCATATTACATCCCCATGGCGGTCACAAGAGAGGCATTCAGCCTCGCCCCTCATCCCATTATGGGGTAAATATAATATACTTCCATATAACAAGTTTTCAAATTTGACACAGTATTTTTGGTACTGTTCTAAAGCTGTTGGCCGTAATTGTCTTTACATCATCCTGGCGAGATCTTAAGCTAATACCGTAACTTACGCGAATTTCATAAAACGTGAATTCTGGTTATTCTTTTGTTTAAACTCTTGTTATAAAACATTAGTGAAATAGATGACGAATGAGGAATTTCCAATTTATCCACTATTTTATTTTACCCCCTTAAGGGTAAATTTTTTATCAACTTTGAATGTCATGTTTATTTCTATTTAATCGACAGCATAAAAAATAAGTTTCACTTGTCTACCTTTAAAAATGACAATACAACTTTGTATCTCCCCTTTCAACCCCTTAGAACCCTAATTATTTATATTCATACAACAAACTAAAAAATAAGTTTCCAGCTATAAAAATTAGGATACTTCCATACAACCATTCATCTCCCCTTTCAACCCCTTAAAATCATTTTTCGCATTAAACAGTAGCCTATATCCTTTCACAGGGTCTAGACTATCTGTATACCAAATTTCATTTAAATCGGTTCAGTAGTTTAAAAAAGTAGGACAGACAGACAGACAGAGTAACTTTCGCATATATAATATTAGTAAGGTTAATCGGAGATAATTTCTGTGTAGCCTAGAAGCAGCAATGTGGCGAGAGATTGGTATAAAGTTATCCATGATGTTGCTGCCGACTGTACCCGCGTACCATGGCTGGTCAGCTGAGAGACTCAGCATGAGGCTGGAGCACTCATTCGTGCCTTGTCTGAAGGCGTTCAAGGTACAATTGACACATCTTTTATAGAGCTTAAGGGCCTTCTTATTGACTACGTCATAAATTTTTTTTATCCCCTCTTCCACAGCTCTCTTTCACGGCATTTAAATAGTAAAAATTTCGTGTCTTATTACTAAACTAGCTATTCGTCTCGGCTTCGCACGGATGTACATGTATTTCATATATAAACCTTGCTCTTGAATCACTCTATCTATTTAAAAACGGCATCAAAATCCGTTGCGTAGTTTTAAAGATTTAATCATACATAGGGACGGACAGACAGCCACAGCGACTTTATTTTATACTATGTAATGATTTGAAATGATATGTCACAATAACAATGTGACGATCTTGGTGTCTTGCGGTTTACTGTCGATGGTCGAGGGTTCGATTCCTCGCACAATGTAAATATTTGTATTAATGAGTATAATGTTCACATTGGTCTGTGTATTTTTTATATATGTATATTATCTGTGTATCTACAAAAAATAAGTTTGATTTTCAGGGATGTTAATAGAATGGTCCACCCACCAGTGGAGGTACCATCCTCCACTGGTGGGTGCACCATTCTATAGATGAGCATGAGGTTAGATCAGTTAGCACGCCGTGACACAAATTCACCTGGAATTTATCGTGATGGTTTAAAGGGGAACCGCGTAGAGGTCAACCTGACATGGTACATTGCTAGCAATGGCGTCATCAGTCCACATAATCAACAATCGCCGTTCCCCACTACTTGTATTAAGACTATATGTGTGTAATAAGATACAAATAATTTTTTTCTCTATCTATCTAATTGAATAGATTATATACTGTTATTTTGATTATATGTAGGTGTTCGTTGTGAATGAGCTGATGGAAGATATAGTATTATTGGACGGTGTTTGTCAAGACATGGCGACTAGAGAGGTGTTTCAACCACCGTGCTATATACCCAGGTAATCTAACCCATCACCCAATATTTTTTCTATTTTAGATTTCACTTTCCTGACATTTATGTAATAATAATAATCTTAGGACAATTCACACAGCGCCATCCAGACCCAAGTTAAGCTAGTTAAAGCTTGTATTATACATAATTACTAACTAATACTTAAATATAATTAATTATTACTAGATAATTGATACAAATACATACATTTTTTTTTTAATACATAGATATTATACATAGAAAACACCCAGACCGATACTGATGAATACAAATATTTGTATCGGGCGAAGAATCGAACCCGCGATCATCAGAAGTAAGACGGTGGGCTAAAGCACGGACTCCGTCAAATAGGGTATGGACGGTGTCAGTGGTCTTACCGACTCTAGCTGGTCTACTTGTGATGCAACCATCACAAGTAGACCAGCTAGAGTTTCGATTCTTCGTCCGGTACAAACATTTGTATTCATTAGTTTGTATTGGTCTGGGTGTTTTCTATGTATATTATGTATGTATTTATATCAGTCGTCTAGTACCCATAACACAAACACTGCTTAGCGTGGGACTGGGTGGCGCTGTGAGTTATTATTATGTATTATTCATGAATACGGTTTATTTAATCATTATTTATATAAATAATCATTGTTACACTGTCGATGTGCGCTAAATATTGAAACAATCATTAATACATAAATCTCATTAATAACATAATAAATACGATATTCGACTATATAGTTGTAAGTACGTTTATATATACACAGATATCTATATATATATATTTACTGCTCAATATATATTTGAAGTTTGCTCGACATCTGATGCGAAGGGGTCAACGTAAATTGGTAATGATCGACGTTTTCATATAATATTACTTTTGTGTCCAGTACGAGATGAATATTTTATCACAGCCAGGGATCAATGTTAAATGGTGGCTATCGATTTTCATAGAATTTTAGTGATTGTCCAATATAAGTTGAAATAGAATCAATTAATATAATGACGATATTTGGACGTTAATATCTAAATAACCGTTTGAGATATGTTTATGAAATTTGGAACACATATTTATCTCGCAAGTCTCAATATATAAACCAAATTTGACAGGATTACGTGAAAGAGTTTTTGAGTTATGAGGGGGTCAAAAATGGCTCCAAATGGTTCGTGTAAATATACACACGGTGCTGCTCGCCAGTTGTCTTACTTGAAACCTCCCAACTTGATCGACTTGTCCGCGTGTCTAGATTATTATCACAGTTTAGGGGCCATTCAAGTATTACCCCTATAAGAACTATAGGGGGCGGGAGGGTTTTTGCTTTGTTTATTTTGGATGACATGGGGGTCTAGATGATGATTACGTCATTAGTAGTTATTTACTTTTTTACACGAATGGCACCCCTCACATTGTATTTGCTAAAAAAATACATTCATTGAAAAATGTTTACGTAAGTATTGGGGGGAGGGGGTAAGAGCTTTGCTTACTTTTGCTGACAAGGGGGATGGGGGTAAATAATTGTAATAAATCTGCTTACGTAATACTTAAACGGCTCTTTATCATGATTACCCTTCAGAACAGCTCATCGGTTGATCTTCCCCAAGTCCTCCCAACTGGTAGTATCGAATACTTGTCCGGAGACGAAATTGTTGATCATACCGGCGAAGGATACGGACGAATTGGATATTATGGAGGATGAACTGGATGATGTGCAATGCGAATTGGTATGTTTCCATTGTTGTCAAATATATGAGCTGACAATATGGAGTCCCTCAGTAAGGCCTCGTACGGGACTAAATTATTAGTGAGTTAGAATAATATTTTTTTGAGTAGTTAACGATAATAATAAAAATAATGTTTATACCTAACATTGTTGTTATTTACCTCTGGTTTACCAATGTTAGGTATTTACCTTTGGTAATTATTTCATTCCAATGTTAGGTATAAACATTATATATTTAATATATTATATTTTACCTGTGCCTGTATATGCGATTTTGTCAAATATACGGTTGTGTACCTATGTTTTTTTTTATTAATGTATTTATGCATAATTTAAAAGCTAAAATATAATTATTAATTATAAAAATATAATATATTAAAAATAATGTTTATACCTAACATTGGAATGAAATAATTACCAATTTTACCTGTGCCTGTATATGCGATTTTGTCAAATATATGGTTGTAAACCTATGTTTTTTTATTAATGTATTTATGCATAATTTTAAAAAATGTTAGCATTCTGCACTACTAGCTACGCCTGCGACTTCGTCCGCATTAAATGACAATACTTCCATATAACCTTTCATCTCCCCTTCAAACCTTACAACCCTTTTTTCGCATTCAAAAGTAGCCTATGTCCTTTGTCAGGGTCTAGACTATCTGTGTACCAAATTTCATTTAAATCGGTTCAGTGGTCTCAGCGTGAAAACGAGACAGACAGACAGACCGAGTTACTTACGCATTTATAATATTAGTAAGGAAATAAGGATATGTGTGCGAAATTTCACAAGCCTCCGTCCATACAGTTTTCATAAAATTAGCTTCACGTATTAATATATAGACTTTACTTACGTATAGATAAGGTACTAATTTCAATAACCTCCTCATCATATAGATATCAAATGTGTCATCCCGTTGCTTATACCATAAAGTCATGCGGAAGTTATCAAGCGACTCGCGTGGACCAAATCGGCGCACGCGCAGCAAACGGCGCCGTGGTCTCAAACGGGTGAATTACAGGGAGTCAGTGTGGGGCAAACAAATATGTTAGTTTTAATTTAATTATGTAATATATAGATGGATATAATTATATAAAATATAATATATTATAAAATGTTTAATTTTATCAACAGCAACACCAAACGTAGCGCCTGCGCAGAGCGAGAAGGAGCTTAATTCAAAATTTTACAAGCCCAGTCTCAACGAACTGGTTTGTAACGTTATTATTTTAGTAGAATTAGTAGTAATAGTGTATTGTGTAAGCAGTAGGGTATTTGAATCGAACATTATTAATTTAAAATATACAAGTTGAATATAGAGCCCAAAATTAATACCATTTTCTTGTTCACTAGTTTTATTATAATTAATAATTTTAGAAAATAAAAATGTATTCTTAACACCACAAGACTTACTATAACAATTTTTATTTTTTTATATTTGGTATGACATATTATGGTATAAAACTTCTATAATTCTAAATTTTAAAATTTCGATATGGAATCTGTATATAAATAAACAGTAAAATGTTGTTAGAAGACCATGAAGGTTTTATATTCATACTTGACCATAAGTATATATGATTTTTTTAAATTACAGCCCGAAAAACTAAACTCCTCGAAGACCAAAGGTATTTATGTCAAATAATATTGATTTCTTTAAGGTCACATACCTTAGGTATAATAAAATCGAGACACATACTTAAGCCCATTTACAAAAATTGTTTTCTAAATTGATTTCACCAAAAACTAACACGGAATATCATTCATACTTTGTTTTTATTTTTAATTTTATATTTCACTAGCTACTCGCCCCGGCTTCGCCCGGGTGTATATGTATTATACATATAAACCTTACGTTTGGGTTGCGTTGGGTAGTTTTAAAGATTTAAGCATACATAGGGACAGACAGACAGCGACTTTGTTTTATACTATGTAGTGATGATTTATATTTGCAAATTTTATTTACAATATTACAGTATCATTTAAAATATATTTAATCACACTTAAATGAAAATTATTTAAAAGTGTGATATTAATAGCTTTTATACTATGGTTGTACCTACATTATACTATAGTAATTGTCTTTACTAAATTCAAATACATCAGCTGTTAACAATAAGGCCGGCTTATTGTAATTATACAGTTGAGTTTTAGTGGATGTCGGAGGACTTTTGTAAAAGGGGGTAGGTATATTTAAAAATTGTCTAGTTACAGAATTAAAAACTACGGGCTGCTTATCTCCAGCCACTTCTGTACGGAATCAACGCTCCGAGCAAGAGGTATGGCCATGTACTTTGAGGCAATAGATAACCACGTGTAATCTGACTGATAGGGGAGAGAAGGGCATTAATAGTAATGTGGATTAAAATAACCATTGCTAACAAGGTACTATGTTAGGTTAACCTCGACGTAGTTCCCCTTGGTGCCCCGCCAGCACTATACCGTTAGCCCAGGCGAGTGCACCTTTTCATTATCATAAATTAATAAAGAAACATGAGAGGCTACTGTTTTGATTTCTTACTTATCCTATCATGTTCTCATCCAGAAGAGGCACCTTTCCATATCCGTTCATCTATACATATAAATAAAATTGTAGTGTCTGTTTGTAATATTGAAATAACCGTTTTTTACTACATGCATGTGAATATAAATACGGTACATACACCAAAATTACATTTTTTACAATTTTTGTCTGTCTGTCTGTTTGTTCCGGCTAATCTCTGAAATAGCTGGACCGATTTTGACGGGACTTTTTTGGCAGGTAGCTGATGTAATAAGGTGTAACTTAGGCTACTTTTATTTTAGAAAAAATATTTTTTTTAGAAAAATAAAGTTAAATTCTACGCGGACGAAGTCGCGGGAACAGCTAGTTAATAATCACCTTTAACAAAGTAGTCGAATTTTGATGATTCTTTGTTACGTAAAACACTCTACTTTCAGATTTATAATACAACTAGAGGGTGCGTGAAAGATCCCGCGAGGCGTTGTCGTTGATTTTTTTTGTGAAGACGGTTTTCTTTTCGAATAGACCTGGTTGGCAAGAGAGTTGTCTGTTTTGATACGAAATCATTCAGGTGACTTCCAATTGTAACAGTGTGGCAAAACTTTGTGTTGTAATGTTCACAATACAAAACCTAACCTAACCTACCTTTCTGTATACTATATTAGTCTGGGGTCAAAGTTTTTAATGTAGAGATCATAATACGAAACCTAACCTAACCTACCTTTTTGTTTACTATATTATTCTGAGGGCATAATTTCTACTGTAAGTCGCAATACAAAACCTAACCTAACCTACCTTTCTATATACCATTTCGACCTGTGGCTTTAATTTTTATTGCAACGGGCACAATACAAAACCTCACATTACCTACCTTTCTGTATACTATATTAATTTGGGTTCACAGTTTTTAATGTAGAAATCATAATACAAAACCTAAACTAAGCTACCTATTTGTTTACTATACCATTCTATATACCATTACGACTTTTTATTTTTTTTTATTTTGGCTTAGCTACCCGGGTGGCAAAAACATTTCGTCCATACATTGTCATAATTTTTATAACCGATGTAACAACTTACATCGGTTTTCATAATAATGTTTTCCAAATAATTTTGATTATTATTATTTATCGTATAAAGGACCTATGATAAATAATAACCACTCATCACTCTTTTAATTAAAATATCATAAATATTAAAATCGGGGAAAGTTTTTAGTGCTGGCAATACTGAGATTCAATGCCATCCCATAAAAGCGGACTCGGCTGCATGGTTACTATGTACCAAAATAAAAAAATCTTCCAAATTTTGTTCAATTTAATCTCGGCGGCCATCTTGGATTTTTCCATTTTGATACTTCTGACATATATATTACATTACGACAGATATATTTCGTCCACATATTGTACAGAGACACGGTCCTTTTAGTGGGTCCTTAGTAAATATTACTTTCTACGAAAATCTATGCCTGGTGTTGCCAATTTTACAAAAAATTGCATAAAACTATTAAGATGAGATTTATAATAGATACCCATCACTTTTATTTTTAAAAAAATGTCGAAAAAAAAATTCCCACATTTTGGGTTTGCTAAATTACCTAAAATCGGGGAAAATTTGTGGCCTATATAATTCTTCTTATCTTTGCTCCGTAGAAGTCAACATGCTGTAAGGAATAAAATAGTACCCCAAAAATGGGTTTTAAAACGTCCCTAAACTTGTCATAACCTAACTCGGCAGCCATCTTGAATGATTCCTTTTTAAATAGTTTTAACATATACACCTTGGTGAGAAACATTTCGTCCATACATTGTACAGAGCCAAGGTAACTCCTTCTAGTTGTTCCTAAGTACTGTTTACAATGGAAATCGATGTATGGTGTTGCCAGCTCATTTTGACAAAAGCCATAAGACCCCTTGGGGATTATTTTTGACAGATCGGCATCATTGTTTGGTCTAAAATGATGAAACAAAAAATCCCACGTTTTTTACTTCTCTCCGATATTACCCTAAAATAAAATTTTTAACTAGGTAGTGCTTCGTACCGAGTTTCCACTGCTCCATAAAAGTCAACTAGTGACAATAAAAACTGAATTTAAAATAAACTCGGCCGTCATCTTGTTTTTACTTCTTAATACTTTTGACGTATCTCTCTAGTAACAGAAACATTTCGTCCATACATTATGTAGAGCCTCCCTAGAGATTCCCTAAAAAACTGATCTGAGGTGTTGCCAGATAATTCTGACAAAAACCACCAAAAACCCTTAAGGGGATGACTTTTGACAGATTTTCATCATTCTTTTGTTTGAAATGTCGAAAAAAAATTTTCCCACTTTTTAGGACCTGTCTCAAAAAATACCCCAAAATCAGGGAAAATTTTCATACCAGGTAATACTTTGTGTCAAGAGACATCATCTCTCCATAGAAGTCGACTCGCTGCGGGGTTGCCATGTGTCCTAAAACAACATTTAAAAATGTCCCAAATTTTATCCGAAAAGCAAAACTCCCCTATCTGTGCCGCCATCTTGGATTTCTAAAATTTCATAATTTTCCCTATATGCCGGGTTTCGGCTATCCGACGCCGCACAGTGCGTTGAGCTAGCACACTGTAGGTACCCTATCAATTTCAGTTTTTGAAGCTAGACCTCAATTTCAAAATTTGTCCCATGATGTATGGGTGTTGCCAGCAAATTCTGACAAAATCCACCTAAACCCCTTCAGGGGACGATTTTTGGTAGACCAACAAGACTTTTTCATTTAAAATGTCGAAAAAAATTTTTGCACTTTATGGGACTTTTCTCCAAATTTAACCCAAAATCGGGGAAAATTTTTAGCCCTGGTAAATCTTCTTACTGAGACTTACCCATGTCAGTAGATGGCGTTTAGCTACGGGGTTGCCATGTGCAGCAAAAACGCGATTGAAAATATCCTAAAATATAAATCTCCCATAGCTTGGCCGCCATCTTGGATTTCTGAAATTTCATAATTTTCCCTAGAGGCCGAGTCTTTCAGCCTCCCAATGCCCTACAATAGGGATCGGTAGCATCCCCGCAAGTACCCTAGGAATTTCAGTTTTTGGAGAGACACCCCAATTTCTATTTTGGTCATACCATGTATGGGTGTTGCCAGCAAATTCCAACAAAACCCACCTAAAACCCTTTAGGGGATGTTTCTCGATAGGCCTTGATGCTTCTTTTGTCAAAAATGTCGAAAAAATTTTTTCTCACTTTTTGGACCATTTCTCCCAAATTACCCCAAATTCGGGAATTCTTTTTAGCGCTGGCAATACTTTATACCGAGACCCATCATCGCCCCATAGAAGCCGACTCGCTGCGGGGTTGCCCTGTACCTAAAAAATGACTTTGAAAATAATCCGGATTTTTAGGACCAATTTCACACGCCCCCAACTCGGCGGCCATCTTGGATTTTCGAAATTTCATAATTTTCCCTAGAGGTCGGATCCTTCGAGTTTCCTATGCCCTACAACCGGTGTCGCCAGCACCCCCGCAACTACCCTGGGAATTTCGGTTTTTGAAACCCTAGAAAATTTTCAACCAGTTTTTGGCAATTTTTTCGCCGCCATCTTGGATTTTAATTTTTTGTTTTTACGCCATATTCTGGGTCCCGCCGAGACGTGCCAAATCACTCTTTGAACGGAATATCCGATGTAAAAGTTAGCCGCCATCTTTGTCCGCCATCTTGGATTTTCCCAAATTTCGGAATTTTCTCGTGGTCACCCTAGCCAAAGGAACATTTTCCCCATACATCGTCTCGACCCCCGGACGCTCCTTCTGGGAGAACAACTATGTCAATCAGTGAGTGAGTCACCGTAATGCAGCTTTATATATTATAGATGTTGACGAAGATCAAGAAGACATCTTTAGAAAAGAGACAAAACACGCGCAAGGAGTAATTAATAGACAATTGTCGGACGATAATAATCGTTTCATAAAAGAACATATTAAAAAAATATATCTTAAATTATTTTGATACATTTTATTAAAATAGATCGTAATTATTTAAAAAAAAAAATTATTAATAATATTGTGAACTGTTTTATCATTATATTTTAGCATACGATAAATGTAATATAATTTTTAACCTTATTCTCGTCAATATTTATTATTATATAGATATAATATCTTACACATTATTCTTTCTAGGTAGGAAGGAGATTGCTAGTAATGTGGATTAATAACAATAACCCTATTGCTAGCAATGTTCCATGTAAACATGACCTCCACGCGGTTCCCCCTTGAAACCATCGTGATAAATTCCACAAATTTACCACGATGGGCTAACTGACCTTTACATATTATCATCCTACACTGGAAATCGCCAGCGTAAGCCGTTAGCGCAGGGGGTCCACCATTCCTTTATCATAAAAAACAATAAGCATCACATTTAAATATGTATTTAAGTATTTCATATTATAGTGTAACTCCACTAGTTCTCGCTCTCAGATGTAAGTGATGTCTTTGGGAGCGGCGACCATACATGAGATTTTTATGAAGATTGTATTTATGTATATACACACGCTTTTTACTATCATATTTACCTGCGTATCCTATAAGAAACTATACTACATCTTTTCAGGAGATATAAATAAAACTAAGTATTATGATTTACATTTATTTTATTTATAAACTAAAAAAAAGTTAATATAATTTATGGTCCTAATAAAATCAATATTACGACCATATAAATTAAGAGAAAATATATAAAGTATTTTTTTTGTATAAAAAACTATTGTAAAATGGGAATGTGAAAGAAATGCAATTATATTCTGTAAATTATTGGTTCTTAGCACCAAATAAGTGTAAGTAACCTCACATAAAAAAACATTTTAAATACCAAAACAGATAAAATATAAAAAATTATTGCTATATTTTGAAAAAAAAATAAGTACGTAATAACAAGATGTTATCTAAAATTTGCCAATTAATAACAATACTTTAGTAAATAATAAATTTCAGTCGACAAACAATAATACAATTTCAAAATGAAGAATCTAAAATTTTTATATATTCAGAAATAGAAAATTAACATATACTTCAAAATTATTAAAAAATAAAACTATTAAAGAAAGAAATTTAACCCAATTTATAATTGAAAAATTTACTCAACTTTATATAATTATAGAAATAGAAAGGACTTATACTATGATTAGTTATGCATGATTTTCAACCTTAATAATTGAGTGATAAGTCTACAAACTTAACACATATTTAATTGCAGTTATATAGCTTTGTTAGTCTATGGCAAAATGGATGTCAATAAAATTTAATTCTTGCTTGCAATCAATAATCTGCATTAATATTTGTTTATTTTTAAATTTTAACATATGATTACTCAAATTGTTTTTTAGTTAATGCAGTTGTGAAAATATTTAGTACATATTTTTTATTAATTCTGATGTGTATATTAACCATAAACTAAAAAAGCTATCAGTTACTGTTCCAGCCTTATACTGATTAGGTTAAGAGACAGATGGAAATATTGCTTTGCATGATACATTAATAAATAAATTCATAACTTATTTATAATAGGTACATCTCTTACACCAATCTAATCACTAGGCTAGACAGTCAAAACAATTAATATTGAGTGCTCGACTTAAAAAAATCCTTGACTTAAAAAAGGTGTCCATTATTTGTCTGCAAAAGGACGGCATTGATTCAAATACTTCTCCTTGACTCAAGGACTAAATAAAATGTAAAATAATTTTTATACTTATATTAATATGAATGAAAATGAAATTCGAGAAAGTGTGAATTTATGTTATGATTTAACTTCATGTTATATTTTTTAATGTGTATTCAGAACTTTTTGAATTAATAATTAATATACAGTATACATGTCGTATTTGTTGTATTATGTAGATATGAGAATGTTAAAACACAGTTAAAAATTTGTTTCTCAATCTATGAATATTATTCAGTATGTAATATTTGTACAATTGTAATGAATGTTCTCATTGATAAGCATGCCTTAGTTACTGGTCAATAGCTTCTATATCTCCATAACAATTTTCTACAAATTTAACATATATATTAACAATCTAGTTTTCCAATATTATATATTTTAAATGTATATTGTATACTGGCATAAAAGAATCAACTGAAAATAAAAACAAAGAAATTATTAAAAAAGAAAAAACAAGCACTCTATACAAACTGTCTGATGGTGATATGCCTTTGTTATAATCTCTATTTATCTACTTCCTAGGCTGATGGATGTTTGGGCTAGGCTTAATATTGATGTGTGCTGGAGGCTTTGGACTGTGTGCCACTTGAGCTGCTTCTGGAGTGAAATCAGCGTTGCCCCTGTTGGGAGCTCCAGAAATGGAGACCGGATTAGATGGCACTGGCGAGGGACCCGAAAGACCTGTGAGGTCTTCATTAGCTGGTTCCTTTCCAGTTTCTTTTGTGTGTGGCGTTTTGTGTTGTGTGATTCTCATGCCACCAGCTTTCACTAACGAAATAAAAAAAAAAGATATTTAGGGATTGTTTATGAGATCATATTATTTCATAATTATTTTTAACATGTTGTAAAATAGTTATATTAATCATCTGTAACTATTGATAATTGTCTTTGAATATTTAATATTTGTACGATTTACCTAATGCTATTGAAAACTAATAAAAAAAATTAAATTTTTTTTTAAAGATTGTAACTTTTGATAATGTCTTGAATACTGAGTTTTATTATTTAACACTATTAATTGAAAACAATTAAAATGAAATAAAAAATAAAAGACATAGATGTTCGTTTAAATTACTTTGGTTTCTATTTCTTTTGTTTATATTTTTTAAACAATGAAACTATATAAACTAAAATAATAGTTACATAGCTCCATTATAGAAACGTGTGACCATTTAATATTGTTTATGTGTCTATGCATTATATATCAGTCACCTTGAAATTAAATACTTTTCTTTGTTAAAAACAACATTGAGTAATTGTGAGCGGAAAATTGATATCGTCTGTTAGTTTATCACTTAGTGACGGCATCGGTTAATTTCAAGGACGTACCTTACTTTACACTAAATAATATGTGTTCAACTCAGTTATTCTAGGTAGTTTATTTAATTGTTCAATCTATAAAACCTATTGCGTGTCAAATTATTACATTTATATATGAAATATAAAGAAATTCTAATCACCTTATGGTTGAGACCTCATTGTTTTGTTATAATAAATTTATGTAAACAAATAATACATAGCCCGGAAAATACATACCTGCAGGCGGATGTCCTGCTTTGAGTTGGGTGTTCTCTTCAGTCGACGACATTTTTGATTAATAATAAGATTTTTTTAAAGTTATGAAGACGATGTTGTTGTTGTTATTGCGTAAAAATATGTAATGTGAAGCGACAACGTGTAATATAAATGTTAAGAATGGATGACGATGACAGAAATACAGAATAGACAGAGACAGACACAACGGAAATGACTGACAGATTGATGACATAAAGTCGCGTTGGTGTCATTCGTTCGATGATTTCACATTCGACTTTTAATTCAGGTATTTTATAATGTAACTTTAGAACGTGATATATTTCTAATTTAATTATTTTTTTATTATTATTGAGCAGGTAACTACATAAGTAATTATTACATTTATTTATATTAAACCACATACACTTTTCAGTAAACTAGTAAAGTACAATAGAAATTATCTTAGACTTGAATATTTGTTGTTGAAGATTATGGATTGGTTGACTAGTAATTTTGCTAAATTCATTGACTAAATATATAGTCAATAACTTTTAATTCGGAACCAGAAGAGAAAAAAAGACTTTTAATTAACAGCTATGTCTAGTATATAAATATAGTGCCACCTCGTGGAAAATACAGAAACAAATTTTTAATTAATCTCATTATCTCCAACTCAAAGGTAGCTACCATTAAAGACCATCCAGACTTGAAATCAAAGCCCACTTGTAGTTAAGATGGCGCGGTTCTTACACATACAATATGAGTGTAAAGCAGTCTACCCTCCAGGTGTATTCGTAATGAAAAATAGATTAATTGTTATGGATAATAAATCTGAGAAATAAAAATTAAGAATGTTAAATAAAACACTCCAATGTTGTATGAAAATTTAGAATATTTTGTATATTTGAATATGTGAAGATTTTTTTAAAATTTAATCCATATATTTAAAGTATTCATGTAAAATAGGAAAATAAATAGATATATACTATTTCCAGGCCTTTAATCTAAACCTTCTCATCGGAATTACTACGTCGGCGTCATCTCTTCCCGGCTTCATCATATCCCTTTGGAGTTCCACTATCATTCTTAAAAAGAAGTTCACCACTTGGGTGCAAGTTCCATCTCTCAGACGCGAGTAGTCCTTGTGTGTTGGAAGACATCGGCCGCTGATCAGGATGGTCTGATGCGAGAGGGAAGCGAGGAGACGTTTTAAAATATCAATTTTTTTGGTGGCCGCCAGCGGTCTAAGGCGGGTTACGAAGCGCAGTAGATATTCTAAGAGAATTGCATCCTCCTGTGGGACAAGAAAATTGGTTTAGTAATATTTATTGTAGGGAATAATTTGTTTTATGTACCTGTATATGTAGAACTAGGGTGACATTTTTTTTACTCTTCGCTGTCTCTCTCTATACCACGCTATCAACCCGACATATTGAAAGCATGTGATTCATATAAACTATGCATATAAAGTTCTAATGAATTAGGTGTACTGATAATTATATTGAATTTCTAGATCATTCTGAATAATTTTCTTAAAAAAAAAACCGACTCCAACATACGACTCAAAAAAATTTGTCAATCTGAAAGTATATATATATTGGGTTGTAATTTGTATTATTAACAATACCTAGGATTCAAAAATAGGTATCTAAGAGAAATATAAATATAATAATTATAATACTATTAAATCAAATTACCTAAGATTAAAAAAAAATTATTACATACTTCAAATTAACAGGCAATATGAACATTTCTTAAGAGGCTATATTAAAGTTTTATAGCAGTTTTTCTACGGAAAACTTTACGAATCTTACCATACATAGCGTCAGCAAACAGGACTCCACATTCTGACCACGACCCACTATGGCGGCGAGGTCGTCTCGGTCCAGCACTGGTTGCTTCAGACCTTCCAGCCACTCGCACAACAGCCACGTAAGTACTGCTGGGTCTTCCTGAATACCAATTGTTATTAAATGTTTCGTACTCTAGTATATGTCGGAAAGAGAAGGAAACATTATGTCGTCTCTAGCGCACACTGCTGGCGTCATGGCGCCGCGATTGAGGACATTTTGAGACGTCAACATCTGAGAACTGATATAAGCAACGTACAATAAGTAACGAAAAATGTGTATTAAAAAAAAATAGGAAGACAAATAGTACAGATATGAGATCATTCTTATTAGGGACTAGCTGTTAGCCGACATAGGCGACTTTATATAAAGACTACCTTTCTGGAAAGTCATTTGTATTGCAAAGTTCAAAGACTACAAGAATTGAAGATTGTTATTCACTTTTTATTGGAACGTTTTATCCAATGTCTTCTGCAATTGGCAGCGTGTTATATGACAATAATTATTAGTAAATATAATATGTACCTATTTTAATATGGCAGTATAAAATACCCTTTATAATAAAATCTTTATTGAAGCTACAAATTCTTCGACGTGTAGTTTCGCTGACGATGCAGCACTTTCCTATTAAATATGCAATAGCATTTCAACATAATTATAAGAACCGGCCTAGCGGCCTCCATCGCGGACCTGCCAATGGTGTATATATAAGAAATAAATATATTATAATAAATAAATATATATTTTCTTAAAAGTCCTTCTCGATTGTGATATATTTAGTGGTTTTGATAAAAATGCTACATGTTTTAGTATTAAACCAGATACAAATGCTTTAACAGAGTATTACCTCCTCGTCGATCCTGTTGATAGCATCTCTCCTCTGATTGATGTCAGTTCGTAGTTGCTTAAGATATTTGAGCTTATCATCTGGAAGACTGTGATGGTCCACGGCGAACGCCTGGCAAAAAATTTGATGTGATAACAAATGTTTAATTTACGCCTTTACAAAATTGGCAATCTGGTAACATTATTTTATGTGTAAAATAATGTTGCTAGATTGAACTATCTCTTACTTTTTCTTACTGCTATCTATGAGTAATTAGGTGAAAAGATATGCAAGTATCTAACAAGAAGTCGGAATGCGAGTTCTATTTATTGGATCAATGATCGTGGACGGCGATAAAGTTATTCATGCCTACACTTGTATTATTTCTATCAACACTCGAGATCCGTACATTAGTACCACTCCAGATAATATAGATTTAAATTCAGTGTTAAGTCAGTCTACGTCCCGATTGCGCGGCCAATGTACGCGTTACTAATAAGCCATGTAGCATACTTTCCAATAAACTTACTAATGTACAATAAACAGTACTATTATACTCACTACCTAGATACTAAAATAATAATAATAATAATAATCTCAGAACAATTCACGCAGCGCCATCTAGACCCAAGTTAAGCTAGCGAAAGCTTGTGTTATGGGTACTAGACAACTGATATAAATACATAGATATTTTTTTTTCGTAAATACATACATATTATACAAACAATCATACTCATGAATACAAATGTTTGTGCCGTGCGAGGAATCGAACCCGCGACTATCGGACGTAAAGCGGTGTGCTAAATCGATAGACCACCGAGGTCGTCTTAAAAAATAAAAATAAAAATGAACTTAAAATAAACAACAAATTATGGTTTGTAGCGACGACATCACATCATACATAACGCTTTAGTGGTGAGATGATACCACCGCGCTACAAAATCAACAAATTTTCCAAAATTCTTATACACTAAACATCCTGTGCAACTAGTACAAGCTTCAATATTTTGCTGTGGAATACTTTATTAAAGATTTCGTCTTCTTGTGTTATTTCAACACACCTTGTGTTTCGATTGTATTTTTTTTTTATTATTCAAATAAACTCATTGCAAGCACTTTTGAATAGTCATATTTTGATTCTACCACTCATTCGGAATGCAGATTCATCACAAGAAGAATGAGCAAGAAACTTGTGTGTTGCTCTTTTTAATAGATGTTTTTTATATAATAATATTGGTCAGATTAGACGACGAGTGATATTACAGGATAAGAGGCATGACATCTTAGTCTACTGCATTTAAATAGTGATATCATTTATTATACTTTATTACTATATATGGAGTATGCAGGGTTAAATGCTTGTTATGGGACTGAAGTGGTGGTTTTTTTTATCGTTGATAATGGAATGGTGCTCCCGCCTGCGCTAACGGTTTACGCTGGCGGGGCACCAGTGGCGGATGATAAGATGAGCATGAGGTCAGGTCAGTTAGCCCATCGTGACAAATTTAACAAGAATTTATCACGATGGTTTCCAAGGGGAAACGCGTGGAGGTCAACTTGACATGGTACATTGCTTACATTACAATCCCCTTTCCCCCTCTACTGAAGTGGTGCTGAATTGTCCTTTGTTATTATTGTTTACGTCGTGGACTGAGACGTTTTTGCTGAGGAATATTTTTCGGAAGGTGCAGATAAGGTAAATGCTTTTTATGGAGTTGAGGTGGTGCTGAATAGTTCTGTGTTATTATTATTTACCTCGTGGACCTGAGACGCAGCCAAGTTACCGTTGGAGGCGCCAGTAATTCTGCTAACCGACTCCAGGTTTCGTTCAATATCTTCTTCCACTGGATCTCGCCACTCCAACATCGGTAGGGCTGCTACTTGATCTGTGTCATTGATGCTAATTTAGTATATACAATACTAACTACTCGCTCCGGCTTCGCCCGGGTGTACATATATTATACATATAAAACTTCCTCTTTAATCACTCTATCTAGTAGAAAATGAATATATAATTGAATATATATGCCAAATATATATGCATTTTTTATAATTTTTGTCTGTCTGTCTGTCGGTCTGTTTGTTCCGGCTAATCTCTGAAATGGCTGGACCGATTTTGACAGAACTTTTTTGGCAGCTAGCTGATGTAATAAGGAGTAACTTAGGCAACTTTTATTTTAGAAAAATAAAGTTAAATTCCACGCGGACGAAGTCGCGGGAACAGCTAGTAATGTATAAAAATTTGCACGCCTGTATGCAGGCTGAATACACAGGACATAATGTAACTAATATTATAAATGAATAGAATAGAAAATCATTTATTCAAATAAACTTACATTGAAGCACTTTTGAATAGTCATTACATTTTTTAATCTACCGCTCGTTCGGAAAGCTGTCTCATCACAAGAAGAACGAGCAAGAAACTTGCGTGTTGCTCTTTTAAATAATTGTATTATTACTTTACATTTTTAAGTTTAAGTGTGTGAATACAAACCACCAATTAGCACTAATTCTATTAAATACTCAAATAGAAATAATATTGAATATATAACCAACTGGTTAAACAATTAATAAGAGGAAATCAGTCATAGTGATTAGAGCAGACCAGTCCCTACAAGCAGCACCCGTTCACGAGTATGACGGATGAGCCAGCCATCACTGCGCTCGACCATATTTTAGGGAGCCCAATGACCCGGCCCACCACGCCGCCACAAGTCTGGACATTTTAGTGAGCATGACTACTCAAAACACTAGACTACGTCAAAGCTACTTACAATTGCTATCTGATAGTTATAGTATTCACATTTTACATAAGAATGCATGCGGCGATCAATACAAAAACCGCTACGCTTTCATATTTCTAAAATCAATCAATTAAATCAAGAAAGCAATGAGAAAATTAAATTATAACGTTGTATGCTAATAAACTAGTTATTTACTTGATATGTTGTCGTCTATGAATTCGTCTATCCTGTAATAGGCTTTCTTACACAAAAATTGTTTAATATAAGATTTGAATTGCCTCTCTGTCAGATTTAGTGCAGATTCTGGCAGTTTATTATAAAATCTTACGCAATTACCATAGAATGAATTACTGACTTTGTGCAGGCGGCATTTAGGTAAAATTAGCTTATTTTTATTGCGTAAGTTTCTATTTGTACAGTCTTTAAGTTTTCTAAAACTCTCTAAATTCTTCCGTGTATACATGATATTCTCATAAATGTATTGTGAAGTAACGGTGAGGATATTTGAATCTTTAAAACACTGACGTAATGACTCTCTTGAACCCATACCATAAATAGAACGTATGGCTCTCTTTTGTAAAATAAATATAGTATTTATATCGGCTGCTTTACCCCATAGTAGTATACCATATGACATAATGCTATGGAAATAACTAAAGTATACAAGTTTAGCCGTCGCCACGTCTGTTAATTGCCTAATTCTTCTAATGGCATATGCAGCTGAACTGAGTCTATTGGCCAATTTTGAAATATGGGGCCCCCATTGTAATTTCGAGTCCACTGTTATACCTAAAAAAACTGTATCATTAACAAAATTTACTATTTCATCATTAAGCAATAACTGTGTATTTATTGGTCTTACATTAGGAAGTGTAAATTTTATACACTTTGTTTTGCTGGAATTTAATAATAGGTTATTACATGTAAACCAATTTAATATAGCAGACATAGCACAATTTACATCGTCTAATTGATTAGTTTGACGTCCAATTTTAAACACTAACGAAGTATCATCCGCAAACAGCACTATATCTGCAATTTTCTCTACCATAAAGGGAAGGTCATTTATGTAAATTAAAAAGAGAAAGGGGCCTAAGATTGACCCTTGTGGAACGCCAATCCCAATATTAGCTCCCCTAGATTTTATACCGTCAATATCTACAGTTTGGACCCTATCCTCTAAATAAGTTCTCATTAATTTTAGATCATTATCTTTTATACCATAATGTTCGAGCTTGTACAAAAGTGTTTTATGATCCACGCAATCAAATGCCTTTGATAGGTCACAAAAAACTCCGAGTGCATCCTGTGACTTCTCCCATGATTGGAAAATATGTGTTATCAGCGCTACACCTGCGTCAGTGGTAGACTTGCCGGCGGTGAAACCATATTGTTGACTGTGAAGCAGTCGGTTATCCCTAAAGTGTTGTAACATTTGATTTAAAATTATCTTTTCAAACACCTTACTTAGAACTGGCAAAATAGATATAGGTCTATAGTTCCCTGGCTCAAATTTATCACCTGATTTAAATAGTGGGATTAATTTGCTAAATTTCATTAATTGTGGAAAAGTGCCATTATCAATACATTTATTAAAAATAGTAGCTAGATATGGAGCAACAATATCTATGAAAGAACTAACTACTTTTACAGACATGCCCCAAAGGTCTTCTGTATTTTTTAAATTTAGATGTTTGAATATTTTTATGATATAAACGGGGCTAACATGTGAAAATTTAAATCTTAAAGCACAACAACCGATATTAGACTCTAGTAATATTTTTGCTCGAGATGGAGATGAGTCCAGAGAAGATGTAATGTTAATCGGAATGTTAGCAAAAAAATCTTCAAAAACATTAACTACATCTTTTGTTGCTGTTATTAATTTATTATCATAATTTAATGCAAATTGATCATAGGCTAATTTAGATCTTCCGGTTTCTTTATTTATAATGCCCCAGATGGTTTTAATTTTGTCAGAAGACTGGTTAATTTGTTTATTAATATAATTAGATTTAGCCGTAATACAAACTTTTTTAAAAATTTTTGAATAATTTTTCACATAAGTGGTGAATTTGTCATCAAATCGATATTTTTTTTGATCGTATAAATCAAACAAAATATTTCTACTTTTAAGTATACCTACTGTTGCCCATTCCGTGAATTTAGATTTAACATAAACTTCTTTTTTCTTGAAAAATTGTTCATATTCTCCTGATAGAATAGTAATTAGCTTGGTGTAAAGATAATCAGGATTATTACTAGATTGTAACAGCAAATCCAATTCATTTTTAATCGCGCTTTTGTATTTGTTAATATTGTAAACACTTATTTGTCTTTTTGATTTTTTATTATTGTTGACTTTATTGATCTGACTGTTAAACTTAACAACTTGACCACAGTGATCTGAAGGAAGTTTATTTATTATGAATTTTTCTGTATACTCACAGTTACAAAAAACATTGTCAAGACAAGTAGCAGACGTGGCAGTTACACGAGTGGGTTCATGAAAGACATGACTTAAATCAAATGATTGAAATAAACTAATAATTTTTGTACATGTGGGTGTGTTACAAAGAATATCAACGTTAAAATCTCCACATACAATAATTTTTTTAATACTATTAAATATTTTTTTTAATATATCCTCCATCACCCCTTCAAATACATTGTAATCACTATTAGGAGGCCTGTACACACATATAAGGATATAATTTTCTAGTTCTATACAAGATAATTCTATACAACACTCAATAGAAAGTCTAACAATGTCAGCACGTTCCTTTACTTTAATATTATTTCTTGCAATTATCATAGACCCGCCTCTGTTAACTGACTTTCTATTGAAGCAGCTGACAACGTTATAATTATTTAAATTGAACATCATATTGCTCTCTTTAAGCCAATGTTCTGTGAAACAGACAATATCAATATTATACTTTTCTAAAAATAATTGTATAATTAACTCGCTGCAGGGAAAACTTTGTATGTTCTGATGAACAATTATTAATTCTGATTGCTTTCCCTTTGTCTTTGTGAGCAGTTTAAATCTGCAGTCATAGTATTTATGTCACAAATATTAATAGAATTATTTGTTATGTCAGTATTTTTATGTTTAAGTTTACCATGTAAACTGTTCATGTAGTCAATATTATAAGCCACTAAAGTGGCTATTTTATTTTTAGATAATTTAGAGAGATACATTGTATCTTTTGTCAAATAAAAATCACTAATAAAACTATTAGTATCAAAAAATGTAAAAATGTCACTATGACGACATGTCAATGTATGTAATAAGTTGTTCAGGTAATGTACCTTACTGTTAATTTTTTTATGAAGATGTCCTTTTGTGTAAGGAAAAGCGCACAATACAATCTTATACACATTTAATTGTAATAAATATTCAATTCCTTTAATTACATCCTGCCTATTTAATTGAATACTATTACCAAAAAATAACACAATTGTGGTCATATTGTTCATTTTCGTAGACTTCATTTTATTTATTATTTGTGTAAATGATGCTTCTGGCATACAGTAGTTTAATAAATCACCCTTAAGATGATACTTCAAAATAGACCCAAAGTTACAGCCTATTCTGTCAGAGAACACCATTGTGCTACTCTTAGGGTTACAGTCACTGGCACAAACACCCTGAACTTCATTTTCCAGCACAGTTACAACTGAATTATTATTTGATATATTTGTGTGATTACATATACAATGCTTAGTCAACGACTCAAAACGGTCAGCATTGTATTTACTGACATCAATCAGATCATCCATTGCTAAAATATGCTCCTGGATTTGTTTCTGAGAGATAATATACTTTGTATTTAAATCATGAAGCGAAGATTCTAAACTATTGATTTTTGAAGTTAGGTAGTCTGTATCAATGTCATATAACTTTTGGCTTTCCACTAACTTATTATTACATATATTAATGTAATCATGCAATTTTAAATTATTTAAAGTGTTTTTTTTTAATAACTGTCCCTTTTTGCAACGCTTATTTAATATATTCCGATTCTTAATTATAAACTTTTTTAGTTTTAAATATTTTTTAAATTTATTATTACTCAACATACAATAGTTACTGTTATAGTTGCCTAATTTAGGTGATGTATCACTAGTAAGGTCAATTACAACAGGATGGGTGCATGGAACTGTAGTAGAAGGAGGCACACAGTCAACACTAATAAGTTCCTCATATAAATTACTAATCTCATTATTTTGTTGAGATTCCAATCTTGTGTCTAGATCATTGATTTTAGAATATGCCTGCTTTAACTCAAGCTCCAATTCAGTGGTACACCTCAAGGCTTGCTCATGGGTGTCACTACATTGATGAAAGCTATTTATTAGTTCTTGAAGCTGATCCCGCTGTAACTTCCTGATGACTATTATACAGTTCTGACAATTCCGATTTTAATTGTGTATTTTTATTTATAATTTTTAAAATTTCATCGTCACTCTCTTCTCTCTCCTTGATCAACTTGTCACTGAGATCTTTGGATGCCTGAAGTTCTTGTAGGGCCACTTTAAGCTTCATCTCTGTCTGCCGTGCAGTTGTGGAACGGGTAGATAGTGACATTATTGAATATATGAATAGTTACTAGGGAGAGTGAAGTGAGTTATTTCTAAAAGAAACAAAGTATCACAACGAGAACAGCAACTGAACCTTACTTATTTTATGTGTTAAAATTTTGAATAATTTCTGTTAGATATATTTATACAACCTATTTTTTACAAGATTAAGTAAATGGAATTAGATTGTGCTCCTTTCCTTCAAATTATATTAATATAAAACATAAAATTACTTACAATATATTTTGTGGGTATATTTTTTCCTTCGACGTACGCAACAACTGAACTTCACAATTATTAATATCAATTTAACTTTATGTGAATATTTCTATAAAACTTGTATATATTATGAAATTCTTTGAATAAGTCCAACAAATAGTAATAAAAATAGTTTTAAAATTAGTTGTTTACCAACGAAAGAAGTTTGACAGATGGCCGGTACACTATTTTGATGTCGATTTTTGCAAATAATACACTACCAAATTGTACACAAACAATAATCGACACTTATTGCACTATTATATCACTAATAACGATGTTGAAAATATAATATTCGTGTGATAGACTATTAAAAATTATTTATTTATTACGGCCAGCCGAAAATGACAACTGTCGTTGGTGTTGCTAGTCGAAGAAAAAAAAAAAAAATAAATAAATGAAAGTTTCTGAGTATGGATGCACAGATTTGTGTAAAAATTACTGAAAGCATTTTAATGAAAATTTTCAGTAATATAGCTTAGGCATCAGAATAACACATAGCCTAGATTTTATATTGAAATTTAACGTGGGTGAAAATGCGGGCACAGGTAGCCAATATTTGCTAAAAAAATATATATTATTATTTGAAAAATATTTTCATTACCTGTTAGAACTTCCTCTGGTGTGGTGGGGTCCGGCAGCCGAGATTGCTTCAGCCGAAATGCGAGAAATGACTTATAGAATGGTCGATTCCTCACGCGGAAGTCGATCCCGAGACTCTTTTGGCATCCACACAGTTTTAGAAGGCGTTCACATATGCAGTAGACAATCTGAGAATAGAATATAATAGAATTATTCAAATAAACTTACATACATTGAAGCACTTTTGAATAGTCGTCACTTTTTTTAATCTACATCACAAGAAGAACGAGCAAGAAATTTGCGTGTAGATAATTCATCTTTTCTCTAATTCTAGATAGAGGGGGATTGTTCGTAATGTGGATTAACAATCCTATTGCTAGCAATGTACCATGTCAGGTTGACCTCCACGCGGTCGTGACCTTCGTCAAGATTAATTCCTGGTGAATTTGTCACTATGGGCTAACTGACCTGACTTCATGCTCATCTTATCATCCTCCACTGGTGCCCCGTCAGCGTAAACCGTTAGCGCAGGCGGGAGCACCATTTCATTATCATCCATAAAAAAAATCTAGATAGAGAAATAAATAGAATTAGATAAATATGTATATAAAATTAGAGAAAAGGTGGATGAACTCTGCAAAAGAAGAGTAAGCACAGATTTATTCATTTTTACCGTCAAATTCATTGACGGTATAAATTAATAAATGCTTAGATAGAGAAACATAGAAATAAAGAAAAGATGCATGAACTCTGCAACAGAAGAGTAAGCTCAGATTTATTGATTACATTCAAATTGGCGATAATCTGACGCCCCACGTGATGGTGAATGGTCAACTATATAGGTACATGAATAGGATCAAAAACATCACATCATCATGTTAATTCACCACGGTCTTTTATAGTACATTGTCAGTAATAGGTCTAACTAGTCCCATGACAAATATTCCCTTGTAATTGGAAAGAGATTCGTGTATTCTACATACACGAATCTTCTTAGATCACCTTAGATAATTCCTTATAAACCCTTTCTTCCAATTACCTTAAAACCATTGGCAATAATCTGACGTAATAATCTGATACATGAATAGCATCAACGAAATCAGATCATCATGTAAATAAAGGTAAGGCAAGGTAAGGTAAAGTAAGGCAGTCTTTTTTATTTTATTTTTTTATTAATATGTTTTACGGCTCTGGATACAAATCCTTTGTATTTTGTGGTATATTGCCAGCATTAGGTCTAACTAGTCTCCATGACTAATGTTCCCTAATTCGAAAGAGGTCGTATATCTACTACTGTAATATTATGTTATCTGTGGTAGTACCTTAGGTAATTCCTTAAAAGCCCTTTCTTCCAGGCCGTGGAGTGTCGCCCGCTGCCTGTACAAGTGTTGGCGTAAAGTGAACTCAGCTGTCTTGTGGTCTTTGGTTAACATTATTGGATCCCTAAAAAAATACAATGACATTTCTTACATTATTTATATTATTAACCGGGTCTTAACACGAATAATTTTATGATAAATAAATGTATGTAAATTATTTGAAAAATAACTATTTCTTAGACGCAAAGGAAATAGACGAAGTCAAATCCAATACTCTTTTAATTTGTTTAATCCAGCAGAATTCAGAAATCCTATACATTATCATGTTATTATTAATACCACATAACTACCTTTAAACACACGGATGGCTACGGTAGTGAAGCGGTTTAGTGCACCGGTTTTTATTCCGAAGATCGCGGGTTCGAGTGTGGTCTATGTATGTTATGTATGTATTAAAAAAATGTGAATAGGTATTAGTATGAACCGTCACAGAAGCTCTGCTTAGCTTGGCACTACATGTCGCTGTGTGAAATGTACAGGGTTGTTGTTATTATTAATTAATAGTAGTTACCTGCTTCGCAGGGGTGTACGATCATGTATTAATCATCAATGATGATGTTCATCAAAATCATCATCAAAAATGATGATCATGTATTAATCGTCTTGAATCTCTCTATCTATTGCTAAATACTGCATGAAAATCCATTGCATAGTTTAAAAGATCTAAGAGAATAAACAGCGGAAGCTACGTCATATTATACTACGTAAAAATGTATTGTCAACTGAGTCATTATGATTAATATTTGTTAAATTTATACATTTACTATTAACATTATTCTAAAGCATGCTCAAAATGTAGCTAAACATAAAAGTATATATTTATTTCTAAGTACAATGTAACCTATTCAAAGCAAATAAATAAAAAAATGAAGTAAAAAAACAAAAAACAGTATACTAACTTAGAACTGAACACAACGGTCTGTGGCAGTAAGTAGTGCTCGAACTGCTGCACGCATAGTATTTGGCCAGAAGTTTGGACGGATTTTGGTCTCTTCTTACGTACTAATCTGATAGCGTCATTTGCCCGCACCCGCAAAGAGTATACCAGGTAGCAAGCTATGAGAACGCCTGTTCGTCCTAAGCCTGGAAAGAATAAACTTAAATAGAATATCTGTAATGAAATGAAATGAATGTTTATTGCTAAAAAAATTTTAAGGTCTTTACAATCAGTTCCACAGGAGGGGAGGGGCTTGTTAGTAATGTGGACTCATGACCCCATTACTAGCAATGTACCATGTCAGGTTGACCTCCACGCGGTTCCCCCTGGAAACCATCGTGATAAATTCCCTGTGAAGATATCATGATGGGCTAACTGACCTGACCTCATGCTCATCATGTCATCCTCCACTGGTGCCCCGCCAGCGTAAACCGTTAGCGCAGGCGTAAGCACCATTCCACTATCTTTAAAAAAAAAAACACATTTTGTCATTTCCGACATGCAACAGACAAAGCAGATGTAAATTTTGGTTATTCTTAGTAAGTCGATATTAAGTACCTATGTACATTATTTATAATATGAGTCATAGTATGTCAATTTCTTATTAATGAAATATTTATAAATTACTAGCTATTTGTCATATAAATTAATATCGCTATTAAAAAATAAGGGTTGGTGATTGAAGGCTGAAAATTTAGGGTTGTATATATTTCTTAAGGCCAAATAAAAAATGTTCGGGGTGGACAACCCTTATCACTTAGGAGTATGAAAACAGATAGTAGCCGATTCTCAGACCTACTGAATGTGTATATCAAATTTCTTAAAAATCGGTCTAGCCGTTTAGGAGGAGTAACATTGCGACACGAGAATTTTATATATAAGAAGATACATGTCAATGTTTTTAATTAAGTAAGTACTCCTAAACATTGTAGTAAGATGTGCTGATAAATCATCTCTGTGGAATATAGGCTTCTTAGATAGATAGATACATACTTTATTTATCAATTACAAATACAGCATATATGGGATACAGAAATACAAATTTTACAAATTAAAAAATGGAAGTGGATGTATGTGTTGCAAAGACGGAAAGGCAACCAACTCAGCATAAAGCTACAGATAAATCTGCAGCGCTGATTTTCCGGCTTCTATAATTAAAATATATATGTACATATATTACACTTCTATAATATTTTAATACTTATAATAACTTGGTCCATGTTATATTTATAAATCTTTATATTTGGAACACCAAATTCTAAATTGTCACATCTTTCTTTTCAGTTTTGTATATGATTCATACTTAACGTTATAAATTGAAACCTGTTCACATTTATGCCTACAATATATTTTATCTCCGATCAACGCGACTGTTAACTGGTAGAGACTGAATTTGTGCATTTTTGTGTGCAAAATAATAAACAAACAAAATAAATACCAACGGCATTGTGAGATTAGAAATATTACCTGCATGGCAATGAACGGCAACTCTTCCTTCTTGAAGCGCGAACGACAAGACTTTAGCCATATCGAGTAGCCCACTCAGGCTTGCCTCCCCGTAATCTGGCCACGCGAAGTTGTAATAATATACTGCAAATGTTATAAGTAGCATACTAAATTCATACAATAATTTTCATTTGCACAAACACTTCTATCCAATCACATAAAAGTGAATACTTTAAAAATTAAAAAGTTATTAAACTTAATGTTGCCAACACGAATTATATTTTTTTAAACAATTATTTATTATTAATGGATACAAGTTCTTCAATCGAACACATTTTTAGACAAATAACATGAAAATTCAAACCAACAATATACAGGATTTCATTAACGTGTCATATATGACGTTTGTCATTAAACGCCCTTTAAAGGTAAAGTAAGAAATTAAAAAGTTTTACACAGGGTAAAAAAAGGACAGATATTGAATACTATTCAAAATAAACGAAAGAAAATGTGGGACACTTGATACGGCATCAGGAATTTATTAATATTATTATTGAGGATAAGATAAATGGAAAGGGAAGGACAAAATTGGAGTCGTTTCGTATCAACATCATGGAAGAACATGTGAAGTGGTAAGACAAGACGACACGATCGTGGCTCATATATTATGAATGAGCTAGCTACCCACTCTGGGTTCGCACGGGTAGCTAGCTCATTCACACGCAAAAAAACCGCTTCAAAATCCGTCGCGTATTTTTAAAAATTTAAGCATACTCACTATCGTTGGCCATGAACACAACTGGATCGTATGTAAAGCCGGACTTGGTGAGAGGTGGACCGCAGCTGGCGTGTTCACCAGGCATCTGTAGGTTGATCACAGTGCGAATGCCCCAACTGAAATGCAATATCAGTAACGGGGTTATTTGAGGACCGGTCTGATCGAGTGGTTTGGCAAAAGGCCTTTTTTATTCTTTATTTATTTATTTAGGCAACTAGACTCATATTATAAATACCTTATAGACTAACATACATAAGAAATAATATTTTAAAAATATATATCTATATTGTCTGTGTAGTCACGGCGCTGACGACGGCTGTGGCAGATAGCCGTCGTCAGTGCCGTGACTACGTGACGTAGCGTAGTGTAGCGCCGATACACCACACCCTTCGGCCAGTAGTCCTCCTTCATGAAGGTGGGCAGCATGTTGGTGGGGACCGGACCACAAATGCCTTGAAACTCGCGTTGTGAATCGACTCCAGGTGCGTCACCCTCAGTGTCACGTTACTCTTGGTTCGTATATAATCAATAATGTCCTGTTCCTTAGTGGCGTAATGTAGACGGGACAGGTACATTGCCGTGGTCGGTGTAGCCTTTGTCGTCTTAATACCGATCAATATCAATAAGGGGGTTATTTAACAACCGGTCTGACTCCGATTAATCCTTCGTTCAATTCAAATCGGAATTACGACGACATGAGCCGAGGTTCGAACCCCTAGCGGTGCCCTCAGACTAAAGGCGTATCCGTCAGGACTTGGCCATCAGCCGCTCCACAAGTCCGCGGGTTTGGAGTGCCATCTGCACTCGTTTTCTATCGTTCGGTGAAGCTGTAAAGGTCAGCTGCGAAAAAAAACCAACAGTTTCGCGCCTTTATCGCTTTATTACCGATGGTCGCAAGTACGATTCTTTATTTTTACTGCTCACAAGGAATTTTACAATGTCAAGAAATTATATTTAAACTTTCAAGTCATTTCTGGTGTCGGAACCTGCATCTACAAATCGCTAGGGTCTCTCCGGGACCTTACAGTACTGTGTAATATATATATTACAATCCATAATTACCCATTAAAAATAGGTACTCACAAAGCACCCTGACCTCATCAACAAAACAAATGATCATACCCATAAAACATGTATTTGTATCGTGCGAGAATCGAACCCGTCGGAAGTAAAACGCTGTGCTAAACTGCTAGACCACCAAGGCCGTCATATAATGGATGTTATTAGACTAGACGAATCATAAAACAAAGGTTTACCTGTGGAATTGTTGTATGATATTCCGGGCGGCGATACTGGCAGTGCTGGGACGTGCCATCGCCAATATATCGTCTGTGATCCTGAAACACGCAACATACACGTTTTGAACTTGTCATGTTCAAGACAATATTAAAAAATAATGCCCATCATTACATAGTATAAAACAAAGTCGCTGTCGCTGTCTGTCCCTATGTATGCTTAAATCTTTAAAACTACGCAACGGATTTTGGTACGGATTTTTTTTAATAGATATTGTGATGCAAGGGGAAGTTATATGTATATGTATATACACCCGTGTGATGCAGTAAATAATATAAGTAGGTATACCCACACTCACATACACACACATACACACACACTGGACAATCGTGAATAGTAATAATCTTTATTTTACTATTCACAAGGAAACTTACAATATGAAAAATATTTTACAAGTTAAAATAATGTGAAAGTTGTTTTTTCTATCGTAGGATAGAAAAAAACAACTTTCAAAAAGAATAGGTAGCCTTAAGGCTACCTTTTACAATCGGACCTCTAGCCAGCGACAGGAAATTCATCCGCACAAGCAAGAACCTAAGTGGTCTCGGACAGTACGGTTTCAGAGGGCCTTCCTCCCGTGTTCATGTAGGCATGGTAGCCATTTTCCATTAGGTTCTAGTAGTTTACTGTTTGCCGTTTTTGCTACTTATAAATATAATAATATCTGAGGACAATTCACACCACGCCATCTAGTCCCGAACTAAGCAGAGCCTGTGTTAGTTATACTAGACAACTAATTTCCACAGAAAACAATGTCAATATTTGTACCGTGCGAGGAATCAAACCCGCGACCATCAGAACTAAACCGACAGCGACACCGTCTTAAAATAATACCCTCGGAAATGTTTATACTAAAGTAAGCCTATGAAAAATTAGTTCGGTTATATCCTTGACTTTTAAGTAAGTAGGTGAAATAATTTATTATTATGTCCACACGTCGCGTGACTTATACAATAATTAGTTTAGTTTTTACATTTCTAATGTCGGCCTCATACTGCAGTCCTATTAAATTTTATACTAATGTATATTTCTCTGCATTTTCCGTGTATACAGGAAAATTATATGATGGGGTCATTATTGTTGAACAAATTAAAATAAGTAACAAACTATGAGTACAGCTCTGCTTTGGACTTATGACTGTCATACTCGTGAACCGGTGCTGCTTGTGGGGACGGGTCTGTTCGTGACTGTCATACTCGTGAGCTGCTTGTGAGGACTGGTCTGTTCGGGTGACAAAATTGCAACAGCATATACTGGTGGTTACTCTATTCTCCCAAATTTGAATTTATAAATGAATCTGTATTATTGTAAACATGTACAAACTTATTTGAAAAGAATACGAGCTGAGTTTCTTGTCAGTTCTTCTCTGTTCGAAAGCATTTCGAACTGACGGTAGATTTGACATATCATAAGAGTCGGTCATAGACCTACATGAATAAAAATATTTTGATCTGATTTGATTTGATTAGCCAAAACACAGACAGAGATAGATATAGTTAGATAGAGGTGCCATACAAAGTCTACCTCTGTAAATATATGTTTTTTGGATTAGATAAGCGTTCGATTTTTAAATTCAGATAACTAACATCTTATATCTATCTTATATATAAAATTCACGTGTCACAGTTTTGGTTCCCATACTCCTCCGAAACGGCTTGAGCGATTCTCATGAAATTTTGTGAGCGTATTGAGTAGGTCTGAGAATCGGCCAACATCTATTTTTCATCCCCGTAAATGTTAGGGGTACTCCACCCCTAAATTTTATTTTTTTATTTTTTAGGCAAAATTTTTAGTTTCTATTTTTTTATGATACAACATACAAAAATACATACAATCCTAAATTTTCACTCTTCTATCATCAACTCCTATTTTTTTATAGCGTTATTAATTTATATGGCAAAACAACGTTTGCCGGGACAGCTAGTAGTGTCTATAAAATTAACTATCGTAGAAATTGTGGCTTTATATTACAAGAAATTCATCTCGGTTCTTGGAAATGTGAGGATGAATTCCTTGTAATGTAACGGAAGAAGTGATCTCAGTCAGCGGATTCAGAGGAGCTTCCTCCTGCGTACACTTAGATTGTGGACTGAACTACCTGCCGAGATTTTCTCACGATACAATATAGCATGGGGTTTTTCAAGGAATTACCTGCCGAGGTTTCCTCACGAGACTAGAGCATGAGGTTTTTCTACTACCTGCCAAGATTTCTTCACGAGACTACAATGGGGTTTTTCTAGGAACTACCTGCCGAGGTTTCTTCACGAGACTACAGCATGGGGTTTTTCAAGGAATTACCTGCCGAGGTTTCCTCACGAGACTAGAGCATGAGGTTTTTCATGAGGTTTCTTCACGAGACTACAGATACAAGGAACTATTAAGGTTTCTTCACGAGATTACAGCATGGGGTTTTTCAAGGAGGATATATTAAGGTTTCTTAAGGTTTAACAACGGCATGTTTTTAGAGTTTTAGGCATTAATAGGTGCGGGAACCGTTTACCATCAGATGGGCCGTATGCTTGTTTGCCACAATGGTTGTAAAACTATATTTATGATCGAATTATGTAGCGTGCTGGTAATAAAGTGGCATTTTGTATAATTAATAATTCTGAAACAGGTGGGCTTAGAAGTAGCGGCCGCAACAAGTAAAGGTCGGATATTGACCTACTTTGTTAGTCAGTGAACAAAAACCGCACACAATATGAGTTAAGATTTTTTATTTTTAATAATAATCCTTACCAACATTATAAATGCAAAAGTAACTCTATCTATCTGCCTGTCGGTCTCGCTTACACGCTAAAACTACTAAACCGATTTAAATGAAATTTGGTACACAGATACACAGATGATTTGGCTCAAAGTCTAGAAAGTCTCGACCCTGAGAAATGCCATAGGCTACTTTTTAACGCAAAATAAGTGTTATAAGAGATTGAAAGGGGCGATGAAAGTTTGTATGGAAGTCTAGTCATTTCTAAAGTTGTAGCTTATTTTTAGGCTGTTGATTAAATATGAATGAATATGACATTCAAAGTTTGTAAAAATTTTGCCCTTAAGACGGTACAATAAAATAGGAGATGAAAATTTGTACGGAAATTCGTCACTTTTGAATCAAGATCACAGCATATATATAACTATGCTGTGATATATAACTAAATAAATATATAAAAGTTTGGGAGAAATCGAACCCGTCACCATGGGCATGACAGCGGTATCGTAAATCGGTAGACCACCGAGGTCGTAAGTATAACAGGATATATACATGTTATATACCAAGGATCTTACCAATCGGAGTACAGTCCCTGTATTGCAGCAACCCGCTGCAATGGAAGCTCATACTGGCACCTTGCACCGCCGCAGAACAGGGCGCACTGTAGCGCAGAAGGTGCAGTGGTACGGACTCGCTCGCCTAAAGTGCTGCAAGTTAGCATCATCATTATTGGTGAAAACTGGATTCTTATAGTAAAGTAGTTAGTAGTCTAGTAGTTAAGTATTACAGACTCCTATGATATGTCAAATCTACCGTCAGTTTGGAATCCAATAACTTTACTTTCATCAAAATCAGGCAGAATAGGGAATGCTTGTAGGGACCGTTGTATCTTAGCTTATGCTCTGCTCTAATCATAACAGCGGTTACAGCTACACTATCGTGTAGCCTGGCAGATTGTTTCCCATTCCTATTACCACACATAAGTTAATAGTACATCTATTACATAAGAAATACACGAATTCTTATTCTATACTAATATTATAAAGCTGAAGAGTTTCTTTGTTTGTGCGCGCTAATCTCAGGAACTACTGGTTCGAATGTAAAATTCCTTTTATGTTGGATAGTCCATTTGTCGAGGAAGACTTTAAGCTTTATAACATTACGCTACGATTAATAGAAGCGAATTATCAGTGAAAAATGTCATATCATGTTCATTTGTCATTATTATTATTATGTTTTTTTCTCCTCTACCCAAAGGTTGCCTGGAAGAGATTGCATAAGCGATAAGGCCGCCTTTTGTACCCTTTTATTTTAATTACTCTATTAATGTAATTTTTCCTGGTGCAATAAAGAGTATATATATAAATAAATAAATCATGTTGCAGAAACTGGGAAAATTATTCATATTTGAGGGCGTTGTGGGCGCTGCAAGAAGTCGCGGCTAGATACTACTACTACGGCTAGTTACTAATAAGTATGA
Organism: Achroia grisella; assembly: GCF_030625045.1. Classification (NCBI taxonomy): domain Eukaryota; kingdom Metazoa; phylum Arthropoda; class Insecta; order Lepidoptera; family Pyralidae; genus Achroia; species Achroia grisella. The sequence continues at coordinate 4,565,396 of NW_026712984.1, read as the reverse complement.
ATTTGGATGGTACTCCGAGCTCATGATAACCTACCTGTACAGAGCTGCTGGTGGATGGTTTATGCGCCGCCGGGACTCGCGACTTCTAGAAGCATAAAGATTAGCATTGTAATAATAATCTCAGAACAATTGGGACTGTGTCCCAAGTTAAGCTAGCTAAAGATTGTGTTTTTTTTTTTTTAATTAATTAATTAGTTTATTTAATTAACACAATATAAACTTACAGCTAATTGCCAACACGTTTATATTTTAAAACTATTTATACTACTTAAAATTATATGATGATAAATATATTCTTATTTTAGTGTTATGGATATTAGATAATTGTAGATACAAATAAATATATTTTTTTCTTCGTAAATACATACATAGAAATAAATATCGTAAACATACATATTACATATAAAATAAAGAAATAATTATCAATAACGAACACTGCAGGTATAGTTTGTAGGTTCTCTTCTTCCGTGATATTTAATGATATGATTGTACATTTATTTATTTATTTATATACATATATTATGAAATTAATTATAGAAATTAGAATAAAATAAATAAGTAAACTTACGTACCTATCCATAAAATGAAATCGTTTATAGTTCAAAAAGTTGATACTAGATTTGCGACGGTCCTTGTTAAACATATTTTCTACGTGAGGAAACATCATGAAGATCAAATCAATAAATACAATATACCGCAAAAACTTCAAGCAAATGACACACTAATCCCATATGTTAGATATTCCGTAATACCCTCATAGATGGGGAATATTTTTCTCAATTATTTATATTGTATTTAATATTACACAATATGTTTTTATATTATTTCATCCAAAAATGCGTTTCAATACTGTATGTACAGTCTCTAATGAATCATTATTTATAAGTTATTGGAACTATTTTGTATTTTTTTAAACGTCTATGTTTTTGCTTTGTTTACATATGACATTAGTTTTAGTGTTAAATATTGGTGACAATACGGTGCTCTTATTTGTTCTTGTGTTTGATCCTCCCGTACAGTAATATTGTGTTTTCACTTCCATTTATCCCTTGACGCAAATTCTGTGAATATTTTCCAACAAAACAAAAATCGAGGTGCAAATGAGTGTAAGTCACTTAAAAGTTTTTTTACTACTGACCTTTAATGTTTTTGTAATTATGTGAGCACGGGAATAAACAACATTAAGTGTAAACACAGCCGAATAATAGTAGAGTTAGCATATTCACTAAATTTTGTTATTCTATTCTAGAGGCGCCCGCGGTTTCTCTCACTCACCCTCATATTGTTTATATATATATTTATGTTATATCTGTAAAATTTCATTAAAATCCGTTCAGTAGTTTTTGCGTGTAAAAGTAATAAAAATCCATTCATCCATTTATCCATCCATACTCAAAAACATATGCATTTATAATATTAGTAAGATTATTTACAAAATTGCATATTTTAGAAAACAAAAAAAAAACAAAGGATCGATATAGGCTCTTCTTTTTTAAAGTCGTATAAGAAACTATCTTCGACTATTTAAAGTCTTCTATTTTAAAATGAAATATGTTTTAAGAAATTTTGTCATTAGAAAAATGAGTTTGCATTCCGAAAAAAAATATGACCATTCAAAAGTGCTTGTGTATATTAAGTTGAATAATGATTATTTATATTTCTATTTTTCATGGTTAGTATTTGATATATTTTTAATACTCGGCCAGTACATAAGTTTCTTTCACTGGCGGTACAAAGTGACATGCCAACAATTACATTATTCATGCCAGGTAGTGTCAGTAATAACTTGGATAACACGCGATCACTGTCAACCATCACACTGTACTGCGAACAATAGTTTTTGATCTATTTCTTTTACTATCCATCAAATAATATAAAAATTTCACATAGTTTTTTTCAGCCAATTCACACAGCGTCATTTAGTCACAAGTTATGACCTTGTGTTATGAATACTAGATGACTGATATAAATACATTTAGTTTTGTAAATAAATACATAATATATTGTACATAGAACACTGAGATCAACACAAACAATGATACTCATGAATACTATGTTTGCGAGGAATCGAATTCGCGACCATTGGAAATAAAGCAGTATGCTAAACCGCTAGACCACCGAGTCAATTATGTCAGATGTTAAGGTAAGGAGGGAGGGAGTCGACAAAGTATGTCAAAGTCTGACAAAGAGTGAGGGTCCTAAATTTTATGAGGTCACTTTACGAATCTAATACCTCTCTGTATTAAAGTAAGAAATTTGAACTAACCTTCTGACGTAAGGTTAAGGGGACTAGCGAGGGAGTCACAAAGTGTGACAAGACGTGGAGTCCTAAATTTCGTGACATCAAGTATTAAAATAAAAAAGAACCAGTGACGAAAGTCTTAAAAAATTCTCAATATGTCCTAAGAAAATTGCAAAATATGTGATGTTACACCGGCGAGGGTTTTTTTTTATTTAATTGTTTATAATGTCAGTCAGTCCGTCGAGACAAATTTATCAGGAATTTATCACAATGTTTTCTAGGGGGAACCACATGTAGGTGAACCTGTCATAGTACAATGCTACCAATGGGGTATCAATCAATAATAATAATAATAATATATAGCAATCAATATTACTAATAATCTCATTCCCTCCTGGTGAACCCTCCTCGGTTCACATGTGGCTGGACAGGGGAAGAGGTCAAAAGACTTCTTATGTAAGTGTGCTTTTTAACGGCTGAAATAGGTGAGACCTGGGTACCTAGGTACGCAGAACACTTTTCAGAAAGTCTACTACGGTCAATAGAATATAAATAAACAAGTGCGTCATAGACCAAAAATCCTTCATTGAAGAAACCTAAAAATAACATACCATAAACAAATTTTCCATGTTTACTAATCGAATACAGTACATAAAATAAATAAGCAGCAATCTCATTAAAGCAAAGATAATTGCGGCGATAAATAAGTCACCCTTACTTATTTAGACCGTTATTATTAATAGTTATTTCCTGAAAATAAACTTGACCTATATATTTGTAAGGGCGGAGAAATGTGCGTGCTTCGCTTAATTGTAACTATAGCAATTATAATTTTATATAAGTCCACGGTAACGTAATTGGACCTTCTCTTTATAACCTTTTTATTGAACGAAGTGCAAAATTGTTTAGGTTTACAAATAAACGGTGAAATACAAAATATCGCCAATTGTTTTTTCCTAATTTAAAGGATTTATACTTAAACTAAGTACCCGCCCCGACTTCCCACAAGTGTACATGTATTATACATATAAAGTTTCCTATTGAATAGCTCTATCTATTGCTAAAAACTGCATTAAAATCCGTTGCGTAATATAAAAGATCTAAGCAAAACAGACAGCAGAATCTACTTCATTTTATACTGTGTTAAGATATGATGCTCCCATATCATATTTGTTGTTTATCTTACTAATATTATAAACGCGAAAGTTTGTGAGTATGAATGGCTGTTTGTTACTCTTTCACGGAAAAACTACTGAGCGTACATAGTTTATACATCAGAAGGCTATAAATTTCTCCTGGATGTAACCACGAGGACAGCTAGTGTTGTAACAATTTTTTAAGTTATATTTATTTTAGATAGATAGATAGATAAGTTCTTTATTCAACAATTACAAACACATAGCATACATGAGATACATTTTATAAATAGAAATAAAGTTTACAAATTAAATAATACAGAAATATAATATTACAAAATAAAATAAAATGGAGATGGCTTTATGTGTCGCAATGATGAAGAGGCAACCAACTCAGCATGAAGCTACAGATAAGTCTGCAGCGCTGATATTCGGTTGGCTCCTATAATTTTATGTAATTATAATGATACAATCGAACGATATAAAAATAATGATAATCGAACAGATAGCGGCGGCAAAATTGTTTTATACTATGTAAAGAAAGAATACTGCACTATTCGCTAGTATGCAAATATAGGTGCATCATGCATCGATTGAAATAATTAACTGGTTGGTTAATTATAAACCAACAGTTAAAGTTTAACAGTTAATTATAACCTTGCTGACACAGTTCAAAAACTCATTACGTTATAAAGTAATGATCTAAATAATTATAGGACCTCTCTCTTCTACCTTCTAAATAAATAACTCCGGACAACTCTAATAACTTCATCTTATTGCCGACAAACAAAATGGAATTTCAATAGTCCAATTCAAACGGGGATCGAAATTACTACATCCTGAGCCGAGGTTCGATCCACTAGTGGTGCCCTCAGACTAAAGTCGTATACGTCAGGCGGAAGTTGGCCTTCAGCCGCTCCATAAGTCCTTTCGCGCGTTTGGAGTGCCATCTGCACTGGTCCCCTATCGTCTGTTGAAGCTGTACAGGCCAGCTACGGCCAACAACATTAGAGTAATCCGAAAATCTAAAGAATTGATAGTTACAATAAAAACATTTTTTTAAAATACTGTCTGTACCTCGGTTGGAAGGTGAGAGAAGATAGTGAAATTACAGGATAAGAAGCATGACATAATATGTGATGCCCCTTATCCTCAGAAATGGCAACATATGAGTGGTACTTTTATATTGGGCTGTTTGGGCTATTGTCAGGGGCTTGGACCTATAGCACTGCGACCTATATAGCTCTATTGTGCTCACCCTTTTTCAGAGTTCGCCACCTAGACCCGTTAGAGAAGAATTGAAAGGTATTTTTAGGAGTGATGGTTTTTATCTCCGCAGGATTGAGTGTCAACTTTCCAAAGGAGATATTATGCATGAATGGGCTACAATCACATAGGATGTCTAGTGGATGCGTAGTGCTGATCATGTATATAGAGGACGGCTACCACTTACTATCAGGTGAATTGTTAGTTTGGTCGCTATTTTAATTATATAAAATAAAGATACATAATTGTATAGAAATAGAAAAAAAACATCCAGACCTATACTAATTGTATTTATTGTTTTGGAGATTTAACCCTCTAGACCACTCGACCGACGTCGTCAAATGAAAATAATAATATATTGTCATTATTTATAAATAGAAATAATCTTAAAATAAACGTAATTTTATATTTGAATAGGCATATTTTGTTATACGTATTCCATAATTTGATTCAATGTTGTAATATCAGAGGGGTGTGTCTCTTTCTTTCTTCATTACGACCCTGCACTTATGTACAACTAAAGTAGTATATACTACGTATAACGTAGACTATTGTGTTTTATGAAATAACTTGCATAATGTCACGCAAGCGACAACTTGCGTGGTTTAATCGCGCGCGGGGGATGTACCTACACAGTACATGGCGGGACTTGAGGAAATATTTTTCTTTTTTTATCACGGCATTAGGGTGTACTTATTATACTAATATTATTAATGCGGAATAGAATAGAATAGAAAATCATTTATTCAAATAAACTTAATTTAAGCACTTTTGAATAGTCAACAATTTTTTTTTTAATCTACCGCTTAATCGGAAACCTGTCTCATTACAAGAAGAATAAGCAAGAAACTTGTGTGTTGCTCTTTTAAACAAACTACCAACCAGCACTAATTTATTTAGGCTCAAATATAAAAACACAATAAGATTACATCAGTCGTAGTGATAAGAGCAGACCAGTCCCTACAAGCAGCACTCGTTCACGTATATGACGGATGAGCCAGCCATCACTGCGCTCGACCATATTTTAGGGATCCCAATGGCGGATAATATTATAGGAAGTTTGTGAGTGTGGATGTATAGATGTTTTGTAACTCACGCGAAAACTACTGACTGGATTCTAATGATACTTATACATTACAATAACCATAGGTTATAAAATTAACGCGTGTAAACCGCAGTTCTTAATATTAATGCTTTATAACAGCAAAAGTTGTACAGCAAATGTACTTTTACTACATTACATTACATGCGGTTATATGCGTGATTACCTACCTACCTCGGTAGAAAAGTTAGGTAGTTTGACAAATGGCGCATAAAAATTTCTCTGCCTTGGTATGAAAAAAACATTCATGTGCATAGGTACATCGAGTGAAGTATATCATATAGATAGATAGGTAGATAGTAAATCGTTTATTTATTTGTTACTAATCACACACAACATGTTCATAAGAATAGACAATACATAATACAACATAAGATTGATAAAATTGTGTTATTATGTGTGATCTGTAGCAATACAAAAAGGTCGAAGCTCAGCGTGGGACATTGTTCAAGGAACAAAACACTGATTTTTAGCTTTAACCCATTTGAGGGTACGTGAAAATAATAATTAAAATAAATATAAAATAAAAAGAGCAATATTATTGGTGATTGTCTGTGCGGTGTGTGTATAATAAAAATAATGTAAATAGTTCAGAGTATAATTTGATATAATTTTGACTGAGTGGTAAGGATTAAACAAAAAAAAAAGAAAATATTAATAAGAGTAACATAGAAAAAAAAATTAAAAATCATTACGTGAGATTTATTTGAGATGCTGGCTAGGCCAGCCTGGATGGATTACATGTATCCTGTAGCTTCAAAATTAACTGGTTCTTATGACGATTTACTGCTTGTAAAATTCTCTCACAAGCTCTTAGTGTGAATGTATTATAAAAAGATGACAAGAGTTTCAGTAATGCCTACATTTGAGTCACAGATTGTAAGTAATTATTGCACAATTTACAGTATTATTATGAACATAACAATTGCGGTTTTTCCTTAATGTTTCACAATAATAAAAGAATAAATAGAGATTTTTTTCATTTATTAGGTATGTGTTTAGGTTGAGGGGAAAAACGAGTTTTGTTTGTAACTCTTTTGTCTATAAAAATAGCAATTTGTATCGGCAATGAACAGTACAGTAGTAAGTACATTTTAGTAGTTATATTGTTAGAAGGTGAATAATATATAGCAGGATAAATTTTTAAATTCAAATCGAAATTCAAAAATAATTTATTCATGTAGGACATTTTAGCCGCTTATGAATATCAATTTTTTTATATTATAATTTCTTCACTACCATCCAGTTCAGTATAATTATATTTTAACTACTGCATAGAAGCGAATTTTTACTAAACGAAAACGTGCAGTAAAAGAACTTTCGAGAGATCATTTCGACTTCAAGATATCAAAGTCTAAGCACTTGAAAATATTTATTTACGATCAAGACATCGGATTTCGGAGAGCTTCAATGTGGTTGGAAATTAACTTAGTTATTAAAAGTATTATCATAGTATATTTAATGATGACATTTAACTGGACACTTCTTAAAAACTCGTCTACCCACGCAGACGTTCCTGGCTACCTATTTTAATAACCAGACAGCTCGCTCTGTAAGATATCCTTCAGTTGAAGTGTGATATATAGGAGTGAAATTACAGGATATGGAGGTACAGCAAGTCCTCTAAACTGGCTACTCATGGGTATATGCACAATAACCTGGTGCTATTCATATTTATAGGCAATGACTATCACTTACCATCAGTTGGAACGCCATTCCAATAACAAATAATAATATCCTTAAACGATTCACACGCTATCTAGTCCCAAGATAAGCAGAACTTGTGTTATGACTACTAGACAACTGATACAAATACCAACATATTCTTTTGTAAATATATACTTGTACATACAGAAGACCCAGACCGATACAAACAAACAAATTCATGAATACAAATGTTTGTACCGTGCGAAGATCGAACACGCGACCATCGTTATTAAAGCGGTGTGCTAAACCGCTAGACCACCGAGGCCGTCGAAAAGTACGTTATGGTCTTACCTGCTAGAAGCTTTGCCATTGCTGGTGGCGTGCTCGGGAGCAATTCTTCGTCGAAATCGTCTTCTGCAGAACCTTGCACATACGCCGCGAGCGCATCCCAGCCGCCCCCATAAAGGACATCTTGATTCACTTGTGTCACCGTTCATTTTATACGCACAGCTCTATTTGTTACTTTTTATAGTACATAATTGTAACTTGTATATTATAATGTACTCTTTTACATAATTATGTCAAATACAGAGCTAAAAATAAGTAGCTATTTCATAATTACACATGTATTATAGAAAAATAATAGTATATGTACTATAGATACGACATATTTTTACAATACAAAATGGCTGTTCATATATAATATTAGTGGCTAATAACGACTTGGCACTGATTAAACAATATATACGAACATAATTGGTATCTATTCTAAAAATAGATTTTTAATTTTCATTTGTTCAATTCAATAACAATACAATTTGTACCTGAAATTGCAAAACCATTAAAAAAATAGTAAACTTACAATTTTTCAGGTTTTTTTACAAAAATCTATCTTTAATCATACTAATTTCAACAGATCTGGCTGTCCGATGCTAACTCTTTGTAGAACATTATGTTATCTGTGGTAGAACTATATAATATTATATTATCTGTGGTAGAACTGAAACGTCTTACAAATATTTAAATTTCGATCATTGCTTTTTTTTATGTAATTAGAACAGCATCCAAGGTGATAACAAGCAATACCCGTCATATAAAAGCACTACGCGTGTTATAGTTTGCTTGTTTTGTAAGACTCTCGAGATAGGACATTTAAATCAAGAATAGCAATGCATGAGGGGTTCAGGGATGTTTACGTGACCTCCACGGTGCTGTCTATGTATATAGGTGAGGGTTACCATTTACAATTACATAAAGAATATTTTAAACATTCTCTTTACTCCGCATCTATAAATACTTGAATATTAAAGGCCTGTCAAAGGATAGATTATTTTCTTCAATTAACTGATCAATAGGTAGTATACATATTTCAATCAATGGTCTCTTTACATAATATATTAGTCTAGGTCTGACTGCTTTGTATGCTTTCTTGTCACTACAAACAAATCTTTCATGTTTGTGTGTTTACGCGGTTTTTTATAGCATAGGAGACAAACGAGCTTGCGTCTCACCTGATGCGATCACACCGCAACGCCAGGGGAATTGCAAGTGAGTTACCGGCCTTTTAAGAAGGAATGAGTTCTTTTCTTTTTAAAATTTGTGCATGCATTTTGCTAATATTACATTAGATAATGAGAAGTATACAGGTATATTATTGTGGAGTTTGAAATGAAAAAATTGATATCAGGCTTGTAAACTTTTGGGCTAGATGCAATTGATTTATCGCATGAAAAAGGAGAGTGCAGAGGGCACTATAAACCTGCAGAAGGACTTATGGAGTAGCTGAAGACTAGTTCCTGCATGACGGTTACGACTTCGAAGGGCACCGTTAAAGGTAAGCCTCGGCTCAGGCCGTCGTGATTTCGAACCCTTTTAGAAGGGGCACAGGATCAGTCAGAGGGAACACTATTAGGAGTGAATGTAGATTCTGACCTAATTGCTAAGGAAGCATAAGCCTAAGGAACCTACCATGGTACTCTTTTATCAAGGGACACCAGGTCCAAGTAATAACAATTCCTGCTCAATAAGGATTTACTTAATGATGATTCATATGCAAGTTGCAAATAGGTTCTTTAATAATTGGCTTCACAATATTGAATAAGTGATGAGATATTGATCAGTACCATTCGTGACTGTAAAAATGAGTGGTGTCATTAGTAGCTTATATCAACAGTAGTGTAATATAAAATGAATGATGACGGAACAAATGTACGTGATTTTCTATTTCGACTTGTATAAACATATGTTTCCTATAATACATTAATAGCAATGAAAGAATTGATTAATTATGTAAGAGGAATTGGACTTAGCTTCAAGAGTAGCAGTGTAGAGTCTTCACACTGAAAATTGAATAAACACATGGCAAATCTAAGCGTATGCACAACAAAAATCTTCAGATTTTGCCAAACTGAAGAGGAAATGCCACTACACATCCTATGTGGTTGTAGCGCACTCATCCATGAACATAATATCTCCTTTGGAAAGTTTACAGTCTATCCTAAGGAGATAAAAACTATAGCTCCTAAGAATATCCTTTAATTCATGTCCCGATGGTGTGCACAATAGATCTATGTATGTCGCAGTGCTACAGGTCCAAGAACCTGACAATAGCCCAAACAATCCAATAAAAAAAAGGCAGTGTAACAAACTCTTTGCACGTTTTATATATATACATTTGTACCAATGTTTTATGTATTTTCTTTACAGTTTTTAGAATTGTCATATTTTATTGTTACTTGCACTTTTACTGTTTGTACCTTCATTATAAGTGTTTACCCGCGTAATATCTATATTAAATGTTACAACTGGTAAACAGAAATATTATTATTATTATTAATAATTTCCTCAAAGGAGCAAGTTCTATTTAGCTCCTCGAGCTCTATTTAGCTGAGTACAATCAATATAATAATTTATCTATTAATAAGAATTACAGTCGAACAAAACAACTGTTGTAGGTATAAAATAAGTATCTTTGCGACTAAATAGTTGATTGATCTATAAATACTTGACCCGTCCATAGAGCAATTAACACTATTCGAGTATACTATACTGGTATACTATACGCGCAACTTCGTCTACGTTACATTTCACCCGTTTTAGTTACGTTTTTCATTACAGCTCCGCTCCTATTGGTCGTAGCGTGATGTTATATAGTTTATGATACTCACAAATAAAGTGGTTTTTTTATTAGTACAACATTTTTTTTTATTGATTCAGTATATCCAGAGATTACTCCCTACAACCTCACATACTCGCATGCTAAATCTCTTTATAATATTAGTATGGAAGAGTCGACACTGCCTTGTAAATAAAAAAAAAAAATATAACCAAAATTAAATATATGTAACATCATATAATGGTGCTATGTAATATCGTATTCAGGCCACGAAAAAATAGACTAACACGCAAAAACAAAACACTCGAATTAAGAACTTCTTCGTTTATGAGAAGTCGGTTGAAAAGAAGGGGTTGCAGTTTCATACAAATAAAATATTTAGTAATACACACTTACACTTGCATGCATTATATTCAAAATGAATCTATGCAAACAATTGCTTACAAATATATCGTAATAATATGCAATTTCATACATAGATTTACAAAATAAACTATTTTCCCGCCATTTTTCTTTTTCTTCATAACTTAAAGAACACAGACTAAAAATATATTCAAAAACAAAATAATTTAAATTAAGAACACGGTCACTTATTGTTTACCTATTGTAAATCAGAGTAAATTAGGTACTTTGTTATCGCGTGATTTGTTTTATTGGAGGGCGCAGCGCAGCGGCTGCTACGCGGCGAGGGTTAAAGCCGAATAAAGCCTTACTACTTATTTACTAGCTTGAGAAGTTATTGACTATACTAGCTATTGGCGACAGTACAGTCAGCATAATTGGAGAAAAAAGTAAAGTTACGAGGAAATATTGCGAAAGTAATTCATAGTGAACAAAATAAGGTTTACCTACTTAAATACTGTACCTATATGGGTATTCTGCCTAAAAGTTTATAATAATACGGGACAATTTACGCAGTATCATGTACAAAATAGGACATAAAAACCAACTTGTAATGTTGAAAATATTGTTGTTTCCTTAAAAAAATAACTATATTTATTGTGGTATTTATAAACTTTATTTTAATATACTCTATTAAAATTTTTTTGGCTTGGTATTGCCGGTACATGGTTACTACGATTTAAAAAAAATAGTTTTTTGCATCATTAAGTTTTTTTTAATCAGGCAATCTAGACCCAACTTAAGCGAACTAAAGTTTGTGTTATGGGTATTAGACAACTGATACAAATACATAGATTTTTTTTGTAAAACATACATGTTATACGTAGGAAACACCCAGACCGATACAAATAATCATACTCATGATTACAAATGTTTGAGCCGTGTGAGGAATCGAACCCGCGACCATCGGACGTAAAGCGGTATACTAGACCGCTAGACTACCGTCATTAATTCTGCCATCTAGCGGAAAATACGATTTCAAGATCAAATCTTTGGTTCTCCGTTTTTTTAAATTAATAAATCTACAATTCTGCTTAACCGTCACCCGCGACTTTGTCTACTGTTTATACAAAATTATTATGGTACACAAATATCTTCTGTTTTTTACTTTATTTTCTGTTTATATTTGTACTAAGTATATGTATATTTATTAGGTAATTCTTAGTATTTTTTTTTTTATTTTGTGTATTTTTTATTGTTTTTGTTCATTTTTATTTTAAGGTGATTGCGAATGTATATCTGGTCATGTACCAAATAAATACCATTTCATTTCTTATCCCATTGCACACTCTTTCAGATTATTTGTTAAGATAAAATGTAACTCCCGTCTATCATCATGATATAGCCTACTTTCAAGTTAAATTTTATAAAGATTTGTTCATGTATAGGATGTACATATGTACTTTGGCATTTATAATATTAGTATGGAAGTACATATGTATGGTAATTGTGTTCGAGTAATGGAGTTCGATTCGACTTAAATAAAACACTAATCGTACGAACTTTTGTTTATTCAACTGAAATGTAATGTAATGGAATATAGATTTGGAGGTCGCATTCATTTGTAAATAATGATATTTTTGTATAGACACATAATGATATTTTTGTGTCCAACATAATTATTGGGTTTTCATGGATGTTGGCATTTTAATCTCTTACTGTATCGATCAGGTTTGCAAATTTCGTGAGGTTTGCACTTCACGCCGTCACAGTAAACGCCAGCACCGCCATCTTTAAAACATAAATTGACATGAAAAAAATATAATACATTAAATAAATGAACATGTTCTTAAAAATAGAACGAAAAATAAATAAACATGTTCTAAAAAAGAGAACGTAAAATAAATTAACATATACTAAAAAGTTACCACGTAAAATAAATCAACAAATTCCTCAACATGTTCTAATTATTAAAATCTTTTACCCTTTTAGAGTAGTCTATCCGCCAGATGCTAAGATACCACCCTGTGGCATCAGCAGTGGTATCTATTGAAGTAAATGGTGAAAATTTTGTGAGACAGTGTGAAAAATTAATCAACTAAATGCAGGTTACATAAAATTTAATTCACAAGATTATTTGCACCTTTTTATATATATTATCGAATTATGTGTTATTTTGCGGAAGTCCAGTCAAATGGACTTCTTAATGGATATATTTTGTTTAATTCCGCTACAATTACTTAATTAATTTAGTGGATTTCAACTTATTTTAGTAGAGAAATTAATTTAGTATTTGTATTTTTATATATAATAATTAAAAATAAAAGCAAAAAATATGTGATCTTTCTCATCGGTTAGACCACGGATTAGAGTAGAAAATATTTAATTATTTTTAATTTACGTACATTTGCCTGTATTCATAGAGTATGGCGATGGATCTGCGCAAGACTTGGTGTTGCAAGAGTTTGGACAGCAAATCTTCCCGTGCTTGCAGTCGTAGTCCTCATGGCATTTAGGTGTACACCCGTACACCTTGGATGGTGGTGGGCATCTACTGTTAGCTGAATACACAAAATAGGAAATACTTACACATTTACAAAACCTGATGATTAATAATTATCATTACGTAGTATAAAATAAAGTCGCTGTCGCTGTTCATCCGTCCCTTTGTATGCTTAAATCTTTAAAACTACGCAACGGATTTTGAAACGGTTTTTTTAATAAATAGAGTGATTCAACAGGAAGGTTTACATATATAATACATAGATAGATAGATAAAAATTTTATTCATGTTAAAGGCACACACACACAAAAGGCACTGTAATAATAAGAACAAAAATAAAACAGATATACACATTACATTAGTGAAGTCAAACAAAATACAATACACAACAATTATACAGATAAAATAAAATGCAATACAGATAACAAAAAACGGTATGAGTAACGTAGTGTGTGTGCATAGATACGTAAAAAGGCAGCACCTCAGTGTATTGTTTGCAGCATACAAGCAAGCAAACCACTGATATTCGTTCGGACATACGCGAGGACGCATGTAACAAGACCACATTGTAATCAGCCCTATTACATTATCATAAATATTAATATATTAAAAAAGAAAAAAAAAACTATATTAAAACAAATGATAGGTATAACATATAGGCATAAAATATATAGGAAATTATTATCAATTCATATAATAAAATAAATATGAAAAACAAAAGAGAAAATAGAATTATTGCATAAGAGTTGAATGAAATGTTATATTGTCATATATGTCACTATCAAGCAACAAAACCATATTCAAATATATAAAAATATATGTCATTATTGTATAACGGTTACAAAGACAAATCATTTGACTTTTGTTCAACAACAAATCTTTTAATTTTTGTGAAAAAGTTTCGAGGGAATACTTCTAATTGGAGGTTATATTATTCCAACATTTGGTCGTGATAAAACATCCTTATTTTTTTAGTTTTTGTACTAATGGTGGCCTCAGAGTCCTATGTACCATCTCCATATTGGTCGTGGAATATATGCTGAAAAAGAGAGAGAGAAGATACTCTGACAGCTTTAAAAACATAAGCATGCAAGGTGTAATTTTCGACGTGATTCCATATTTAGCATCAACCCCTATTTATGAACGGAGATACATGTGTACGCGGAGGAATATCAAAACAGAATCTACAGCATGCATTCTGTACACGTTGAATCATACGATTTATATGGCATAACGTTTGCCGTACACCAAGTTCCATAATATATAATAAAATTAATGATTCGCATAGAGTGATGCGCGTTTTTTCATTTACACAATTTCTTATTTTATATAAAACTTTCAATTTATAAAAACAGTTCTTTACAAGATTCCGTATATGGCTCTCAAAACGGATACAATCAAAAACAATACCCAGATTCCTGGCTTCACTAACCTCCTGTATATAAGTATTTAAAATTTTTACAACGGGATCGCTATTTTTGATATATTCAATCTGTTTTTTATACCAAGAATCATAAATTTAGTAATTACGGATTAATTTGAGTCAATGCGTATTAATCATTAAGGGCCTTCAATGTTTCTCTAATTTTTGTTGCTTTAACGAGATATAAGTTGTATCGTCACGTAACAGTGATATCAGTTTAATAACGTTAAATCTGACAATATATATTAAAAAAAGGGACATTGTTGATCCTTGAGAACTCCACGCTTTATAATTTCGGAGTGGATAAATAATATGAGCCATCATGTCTACGTAGTTTTACGGATTGCCAAAATATGTTGCTCAAGTAACTTGTAAACCATTTGATTGCATGTGCATCGAATATTTTAGTCAACTTGGAAAGATGCAACCAGATATCAAGACCAAATGCACGAGTGAATCGAGAAGAACAAGTACTAACCACGTCCAACATCTTGTTCTGCAAGTATATCGTCTAAAATATTCTAGCAGCGCTGTAACAGTACCACGGCCCCTGTTCTTATTGATTGACGGTAGTATATTAGTATCAGTAACATAATAAACAATAATCATTATATACATGCCCTTTCCAGAATTTTTGAGAGAAATGGTAAAATACTTATGGGTCTGAGATCGTTATATATATTGGGATGTTCAATTTTGGGCAATATATTATTAATATTCCATTGTTCACCTAAATTAACTAAAAAGGCGAGCAGCTAGTATTAGATATATATACTGTTTGTTCCCCTAATTATTGGCTCTCACACAACTGTTCTCGCCATTCACACTTCACAGCTTAGTGCCCACATGATGCCAGCAATGTGTGATAGAGACGACATAATGCTTCCTTCTCTTTCCCACATACACTAAGCTCTACAACGTTTCGTTCGGTCTAGAGATTTTAGTAGAAATGTCTTCTATTTTTTTTTGTCGGTAAGATGAATATTGTTCTGAATCAAATGATAGGTACATTTCTAAAATTGGACTACATTCAGTATACCGTTATTATGAAATATAATAGGTACAATTAAGTACTCATTAATTAATACCTATGTTGAATGAAATGTTACATTGTTTTGTAACTTATCAAACAAGTCGTTATATTCTAATATATAAAATTCTCGTGTCTCAGTGTTTATAACAAAATTCCTTCAAATCGAACAATTCTCGTGAAAATTTAGTGGTACATTCAGTAGGTTATAAGTGATGAGTGATAAAATTTATTTTTTTAGATTTGTACTATTTACTTTATGATTAAGCATACGTCCAGCAGTGGACTGTGATATATGCTGAAAAAGAGAGAGAGAGAAAGAAGCATATCATATAAAAAATATATGCAACCCTAAATTCACCCTGCTACCATCAACCCCAATTTCCTAATAGCGATAGATACTTTAATAGTTTTTTACTCTCGGCGATCGATAACTGATTAATTTATATGGCATAACGTTTGCCGGGTCAGCTAGTTATGTATATAATAAAGAAACTGAGGAAATATTTCATACCTGCTTCACTGATAACCGTCAATGTCATAGCAAAACAGAGCACTATTGTAAGGTAACCTGAAAAATACATTTTAAAAATTAAGATACGGCAGGCAAGTTATGTATATAGATTCTTTATTATAACACAGACAGTACGTTAGATATATTATAGTTATCTATAGTATAGTATAGTATACTCTGGTGTAGTAATTATCGTTGTAATTAGTCTTGCGTATAAATAGTTCGCGAAAGGAGCGTCCAATTTAGTTCGCAATTGCTCTCCGAACTATTAGTTCGTTCGCTCTCGTCACGATTCAGATACAGATCAACAAAAAATGGACCATATTTGCTTAAAAAAACCGGGACATTGTTGTAGCCCGAGACGAGAGCGAATAATTAAGAAGTAAATAAATAATAGGAAATTTTAAAGGCAAAAATATTTGCTGCAAGGCTGTGAGCCATCCAGCAAATATTTTTGCCTTTATTATGTCATGTTTTTAAACCAACGAAGCAATAGAAAATGCATTTTACTATTTTACTAACTACGTGTCTTCTATTCAGATGGGCCAGAAACTTTAATAAGTTTAAAATATTCCTAGGTATCAGTATAATATGTTCTTATATAACAAAGAAACAAATAAACAATAATCACTTGTTACTATGGTTTACAACACATTTTTTACATAGTTTTTACTTTACGTATAAATATATTGCACGTGTACCTACGTGCAATATATTACTAATATATCTTATTTTATTAAATTAACTAAAAAGCGAGGAATATGCGAACTATTACCGATAATTCGTTATTTTGGGTGCTATTCTGAACTAGTTCTTTCGCAAACTGCACAAGACTAGGCATCTACTAATAAACAAGAATGGTAAAATTAGTGCTAACTACCCAGTAGTTACCAGGAATGATTCTAAAGCGAGTAAGTATACATATATAACTAGTGTTTTTTTTTAATGACGGACATGTAGATGAGCAACCTCGTGATAAGACCACCATTGTAGATAAATATACATAAATAGTTAGTAATATATGTATACCATAAAAAAAAAATATGAAGTGATAGCCAAGTTCAATATTATGATATATGCATTGGTTGTTGACTTCGACGACAAAATAAGTGAGATCAAAATGGATGCCAAGTTCAATGGTCACTCCTGAAATTTATTTATAACAATATAAAATATCATTTCTTCTTACAACTTAGGATAATATATTGTAGCCTCAGGTCTGACTTGGCTAGTTTTTATATACTAATTATTGCTTTCAATGGCTAATTACTACTAATAATAAAATAGGAACCGACAAGTAACAGGTTTAGAACTTGCGAAGGCTATAATGTAATTCCTATAGTTGAGGATAAAAGAATCCATATCATATTCCATGGTCCCAAGTTACTAAATACATTATGACACAGTAATAAGTACTGAGGATCTTAGTGGTCTAGCGGTTTAAAATACTGTTTTACTTAATGGTTGTTGGTTCGATTCCTCGCACATTGTAAAAATTGTATTTATGAGTATGATTATTTGCATTGGTTTGTTAATGCATTTATGACATTTTATTTATTTACGATCAGTTGTTAAGTACTTATAATACAAGCGCTTCTAAGCTTGGAACTAGATGGTGCTGTGTGAATTGTCCAGGGCTAATATAATTATAATTTCATCATACAGGATAACTTTAGTGATAGTTTTAAATACAGAATGTAAATACATAGAAACCACTCAGACCAATAATTTGTATTCATCATTCTCATAAATACAAATATTTAAACCGTGCAAGGAATCGAACCCGCGATCATTAGAAGTAAAGTGCAGCGGTGTGTTAATCCGAGGGTAATTTACCGAGGCTAATTTATGAAATAACTACAAATCAATGTCATATTTGTTATGAACTAATAGTATATCTGAAAAGGAAATAGTGTTAAACTTACCCATGTTTTTCCTCGATTTCCTGCAGACACGTCTAATCTTCGCTGATGTTCAGACTACATTGCCATCTCATTTTCTTCCTTATGTTGTTTTACGTACCTACTTTCATAATTGTTTGATTCGCCGCGCGGTCAACGCTTGTGACTAAACCAATGATAAAATCCTTTATTCCATTATTCTAAACCTACTTATAAGTATATACGGTTGGTTGACTATAAATTACACGTGGATATTTGATTCATCTGCCTGGAAGATGTTTTGATATCCTCCAGAATCCATTAAGAGACATTTTTACACAGATTTTTTAATCGCCAACAAGGATACGAGTGGCTAGTTTAGCACACCGCTTTACTTCCAATGGTCGCGGGTTCGATTCCTCGCACGGTGCAAACATTGTTTTGGTGTATACATACATACATACACCAAAATAATATTTTTTACAATTTTTGTCTGTCTGTCTGTTTGTTTCGTCTAATCTCTGAAATGGCTGAATCGATTTTGACGGTGTCCACTTTTATCTACAGGTATATGTAATAAGGGTTCTTTTAGAAAAATATTTTTATTTCAGTCGATGCCATTACAGTTAGTTAATAATATACCTATTAATAATGGCAATAATTAGTTCAACCATTACATTAGGTGATGAATTACTTCGTTTCGATTTGACAAATCCGAGAAACTCGAAGCAGTCTGTGACTACGACGAACTATGTGATTCAGTCGGTAGGTCCCTATAGAACTTTTATTCGATACTTTATGTGTCACCAATGAGTAATTTTATATATATGTTATTGCTCCATTTTCCACTAACATTGATTGTACATATAATTTACGTGTATTTATAATTTATATATGGGCTATATTCAAAATTTCCTAGTGGAAAATAGATAATTTATGAATTTAATTAAAAATGACCTTTCTTTTATGTAATATATCAAGAAACCTCAATGTACACTGTGTACGGTATGGCCAATATAATAAATATGTAGGGCCAACGCGCTAGCATGATAATGGTAAACATGCTTACGTATAGGGCTCAATGCCGTACAGGGAGACGTACAGTGTGCTCTTATAGTAATAGCATTTCCAATAGGTTCTAAAGTCAAATGTGACGCTGCCAAACACATTGCTTTCAACGTTATATTTTTCAGTTAGATATGGCAGTGAAAGTACAAGAAACGGCGCCTTGACATCATAGGGTCTTCTAGAATATCTATATATGAGTGGTAATACGGGGATGTACCTATTATAACGTGATGTCCTGTTCATATGTGTATTTATATTTATAGGCGTTGGTTGCTACTTACTATCAGGGATTCATGCTTCCTTTTTTTGTCATTTAAATTTGAATTTCTGTCAGTTGACAGATATTGTACATTTTATATAGTTATAATATAGAATGTAGAATATGTGGTATCTAGCTAAGAACATTTTATTGTTATAAGCATAGTACTACATTAACTGGTTGATCGATATTAGTACTAGCACAGATAACATAATATTGTACTAGGTTATTAGCAATAAGTAACGCCTAAAAATTAAAATTTCTTATAATTGTAGATTTGTAATTTTGCTATGTGCTTTTTGTAAGTGAATTGCTTGAAAATTATACATGTAGTACATCTTACATGTATTGTAATGGGTTATCATACATATATATGAATGCTCCACTAGTGGTCCATAATTAATAACAATATTATGTAATTCTTCTTCTTCTTCTTATATAACTATTCTCAATTTGGCCACATACTTCAATAATAAACAAAAGTGCGTGTATGTGTGTCAAATACGTAGTAGTGTGTGTTTTTGTAGAGTATTTTTCATGCATAGTTTTTTTTATATTTTAGCATTTTGCATTCCTTCTCTATATAAAGTATAAGTGTGCGAGATTCAATTTTCGTAAAAATGGGTACAAAGTAACAACCGATGGGTACACTAATTTACGTAGCAAATCCAAGAATTACATTTGATAAATATATTTTATGATAATGACGCATTTAATTTTAAAAAATATTATTACATTATTTATACTTATATTTATTATAATATTGTAGTTATATAGCTATCAGAGTAAATAGATTAATGGAGTAATTAGGCGCGGCTGCACTTATTCCGCTTGGTGACCGGGTCTCGCTTACATATCTCTTGAGAACTGCACTTCACATTGTCACAATACACGCCGGTGCCGCCAGCTGTAATTAAAAAAAAGGATTTTAAAAAAAGGGAAAAAATAATACTTTAGATTTTAAACGAGTGATCCTAAATACCTGAAAATGAAGCATAGCTCTATTTATTGATTTGATGCTTAAGTTTTTATAAATTTATTAAAAATAAGTACATTTATTATACTATCAATGACTCGTCAAATTTCAGACCAATTCGTTGGTAAGCTGTAGAGCCAGGGGCGGATCTACCTCAGGGCTTTTTGGGCTGCAGCCCAGGGCTCAGTTCCAAGTGAAACGATATTTAGAATATAAAAAAATATCTAGAATGTTAAACCTATAAGGTTTCATTTCTGGTCGCTTGTTTTTGGTCGGTGTATTTTTTTTAGTTGAGTAATATAATTAGGTAAGCCCCTAAGTAGATTTAGCCCAGGGCCCCACTAAGTCACGATCCGCCCCTGTGTAGAGCAATAATTGCTTGTGGATAAAGCTGTCACTAAATATCTATAAAAATATACGTCGTTTACAATTCGAATTCATCAAGTTTGGCTAACTGACCTGACTTCATATGCACATCCTATCATCCTCCACTGGTGCCTCGCCAGTCGCTAATATATAATAATATCTCTGGACAATTCACACAACGCTATATAGTCCCTAGGTAAGCAGAACTTTTGTTAGGGGTAATAGACAACTGATATAAATACTCAGTTTTTTTTTTGTAAATGAATCATAATGAATACAAATGTATGTACTGTGTGAGGAATCGTACTCACGAACATCGGAAGTTAAGCGATATGGTAAACCGCTAGACCACGGAGTCCGTCAAATAAGTAGTCTAGTCATACAAACATGACTAGTCTACAGTCGTCTCTCAGATTACTTATGTGTTTACATTACCGTGTATTCACTCAGAATTCAGAAATATACATTTTTATAGGAATGATTTTTAATTTCGGATACAATTTACGACCTTTGGGTAAACTCAGGGTAAGGGGCCGTTCAAGTATTACGTAAGTACTATGGGGGCAGGGGGGTCTTTACGTTACTTATTTTGGATGACATGGGGTGTAGGGGAGTCTAGATGATGATAACGTCATCGGTAATTATTTACTTTTTTACACGAATGTCAACCCTCACATTGTCTTTGCTAAAAAAACAATACATTAATTGAAAAATGTTTACGTAACTTAGCTTACATTTGCTGACAAGGGAGTTGGGGGGGGGGGGGGGGGGGGGGGGATAAATAATTGTAATAAATCTGACAAGGCTCTACTGAGTGACAAGGCTCATTAATAACACTTACAGTATTTGCTGCTGGAGCCGGTTCCACTACCGTTGGCAGCAGACTCGGCGCAGGATTTGGAGTTGCATGCGTTGGGACAGCACACCTTCCCGTTGGTGCACTCGTAGTCCTGGACGCACTTGGGGCTGCAGCCGTACACCTTGGACGGCAAGGGGCAATTCCCAGCTGGAGGACATATTAGAAAGTAAACCTTAGACATTTGTCTAGCGGAGAATATTCTTAACATCCTTGACTTATTGAGTAACGCCATCTAGGAACAAACTTTAAAACTACTGATATCGGTGTACTATATGAGACACAAACTGACGAATACATTTAGATTTTGTAACTAGCGGTCCACTTTCATACAAGTATTTAAAGACATATTTTAAAATTATATATTATAACACACATATAGAACCTTTTTTCGTTTTGAGAGTACATTATGTGTTATAGTATAGTTAGTATAGTATAGCTTAGTTATATTATGAAAGTTTCAATATTATTATTTAAATGTTTTTTTTATTTTATTAGATTATTTCATAATGTATTAATCTAATTATCAAATAATATAATATATTTACATAATGATAAAAATAAAATTTCAAATCGGTCCAGTAGTTTCGAAGCCTAATACAATGCGAACAAACAAACAATCATCCCTTTCATCTTTTCTCATTTGGTCCCAAATATCTATGCACATATTATACAGCAGTAAAATAATTCAGAGTAATGATATTTGTAAATGTTCACAATAAATACACTGTTGTTTTCAATAATCACTTTTCTTATATATTCTGATACAATTTACTTTGTAATTTAATTCCTAGATATTTTAATTCTTTAACAGCAAAAATACAGAGATCCATTAACTTGTGCCTTATGCCAAGAAAAGATCTCTTCCGGTCAACCCAAAACCTAGATGGTATTGTATGGGTAATAAGTTTAATTAAGATTTGATTTGATCTTTAGGTCAAGTCTTTGAATTTTACCATTTCATTTTACATTTCATCTAACAGAGAATTAAAATAGAATATCAAACCTACTTCTTATTCATTCTGGCTTTAATCACTCTGAACAAAATGAGATTTTACTCATATAACGGTACCTAACGATAAATAATCATTCTCATTTTAAAGTATTTAATTTCTCATTAATATCAATAAAATATATTATCATTTTTATTGGATATAGAAATCTCAATTATCTTACCCGCTTCTGTGCTTGAAATTACTACAACAGCGAAGACTGTCACCAACACTGCGAATGAACCTACAACAAAAATATATATATAATTATAATATTAAAGGACAATTTACACAGCGTCATCTAGTCCCAAGCTAAGCAGAGCTTCTGTTATGGGTACTAGACAACTGATGTGTAATTAGAAATCATGCTTTTTCTTACGCTTAAATTTCGGAACGGAATGTGATGAAATTTTACAGTAATACCTATAGCTTATGCATCAGAATAACGCATAGACTATAAATTTCATGCAGGTAAAACCGCAGCCACAAATGGTAGGTCTATGTATAATAATTAAGAAGCTAAATAATAATCTCAAGACAATTCACACAGCCCCATCTACTTCCAAGTTAAGCTAGATAAAGCTTGTATTATGGGTACTAGATAACTGAAATAAATACATAGTATTTTTTTTCGTAAATACATACATATTATAGATAGAAAACACCCAGCCCGATACAAACAATCATACTCAAGAATACAAATGTTTGTGCCGTGCGAGGAATTGAACCTGCGATCATCGGAATTAAGAAGGTATGCTAAACCGATAGACCACCGAGGCCGTCAATTATTTTAGAATATATGAAGAGTATTGTAAAAACCTGTCAAAATGGCGCAGACTAAGTTGAGCTGGTCAGCCAGTTTATGTATATAGACTACTTACAGTATTCAAGAACGGGTTTATCAATGACCGATTAATCTGACCTTATTCACGATCGGACGTTGCTCAATTACTATTAGCATATGTACCACACAAGGTAAAAAGATTGCAATTTAAATATAACTAGTGGACCCCGCAACATTGGCTGCGTCATATAAAAGAGAGACAAGATTGAAAGTGCGGCGTAAGCGCAGTAAAAAAAAGAAAAAAAATCCCCGTTTAGAAACATTTTTGATTAATGTTGTAGTCCTATTGGTAGTTATGTTACATACCCACGTTAAATGGACAATTAAAACCTAAAGGAGTTTTTCAATTTGTACCTGTAGTCACAAGTTCAAATTGAATAATGTTCGCCTTCCGTTTACCAAAGAAAAAAAAAACTTACTACAACATCATGATATTCATAAAAAGGACGATTAGAATTAATATCGATCGTCTGCCTCGTAAAGTAATTGTTAGCAAGTATTTCCTGTCCTGAGATTATTATTATTATTATTATTATTATTATTGTTATTCTTTATTTTTTCTCAGCTATTGCTGGATTTTTCCACACTTACGGGCCGAAACCAAGTAAGTGCAGAGTATGTGTATGTGTGTGTGCGCGTGTATGTATATGTGAGTGTGTGTGTACTTATTGTGTGCCTGGTGTGATTGGTGTTATATCATTTTCATCGATTTCTATTATTATTTTTTTTTTCCCAAAAATTCTCATCTCCCCTCTTAAGGAGAGGAGATGGCAACATACCCCCGGCAGAATCACAGTCGGCCGGGGTTCAGGGTTATTATTATTATTATTATTATTTCAAAGTTTATATTTATGAGATAATTACTCGTGTCGAATAAGAACAAGAAGATATAGAGTTACAAGGTCAGTTGTAGAAATTAGCTCAGCAAATCTAGTTATAAAATGGACCTAGATTTTAATACTGAAACTTGTTTGCAATTGCAGTAAATAATTGAGTCTCAGAGGTTATCAATTTGACTGTAATAGTATATTATATATAGACTTTTATATACATATGTACCTATATTCGGTGTTTGTGATATTTCTATATTACTACTAGATGTGCCCGCGACTTCGTCCGCGTAATACGTCGATACTTCCATGTAACCTTCCATCTCCCCTTTCAACCATTATTCGTACAGTAGTTTTTGCGTGAAAGAGTAACAAACATCCATCCATCCATACTCACAACTTTCGCGTTTATATTATTAGTAAGTTATATATTATTTTCACTATCGTTAGTGTTCACTAGCGTATGGTTGCTGTATAAAATAAATTGTGACCAAATCCATTCACAATTTACACAAGTCCTGGAGCTAGAAGACCGATAGTAGGTCTAGGATGCAAATGAGTAGAAGTTTCTCCCCTCCGTTCGATCCCTCGTCCGATTCAAACGGGATCGAAATTACAATGGCCTAAGCCGAGCTTCGAACCTCTAGCAGTGCCCTCAGACTAAAGTCGTATCCGTCAGGCGGGAGTTGGCCTTCAGCCGCTCCAAAAGCCCTTCTTTTGGTTTGGAGTGTCATCTGCACTCACCCTTATCGTCCGGTGAAGCTGTAAAGGCCAGCTGCGGCCAACAGCATTAGAGTAATCCGAAAATAAAGGTTTCCAATGGTAAGCCACTCTATATGACAGCATCACAGAACAGATTCGCTCATAGTCTTAGGACTGATCGCAAATATACTCGAAGAAAAAAAACTAGTTGACGCACGTGTGTGTAGTTTACTTGCACAGAGTAGGTCTGATTAAAGTGGACTTAACAGAACAATGACCGACAAATAGCAATCGTTAAATACCTCATCCACTGCATCTTGAGTGGATAGGATTGACTGAACTAAAGAAACTCTCAAATTTTAAGTATTTACCTATTTAAAAACAAGTTTAAGATTACATCGATGCAAATTGCTTGACAACAAGAATATACATCGAGTCTTCTTATGTGCGAATAAATATGTACATTATAATCAAGTTATGCTTACTGATTAAATGATTTTTTTTGTTATCAAAATATTTTTATATGTTTTAATTTAAACAGATATTTTTTTATTTCATATCGACAGCCAACTTCAGTGGGTTAGCGTTTTAGCAGTGCTTTACTCTCGATAGTCGCGGATTCAATTCCTCGCACAGTATAAACATTTGTATGATGGGGGGATGGGGATTGTTAGTAATGTGTATCAATAACCCCATTGCTAGCAATGTGCCATGTCAGGTTGACCTCCACACGGTTCCCCCTGGAACCCATTATGTTAAATTCGTGGTGAATTTGCCACGATGGACTAACTGACCTGACCTTATACTCATCTTATCATCTTCCACTGATGCTCCACCAGCGTATAGCGTTACCCGCAGGCATAGCATTTGTATGATTGTTTTTAATGATCTGGGTGTTTTATATGTATATTATGGAACAAATGGCAGTTAAATTACTGTCGAAATGAATTGTATTTAACATAATAAATGTAATTGTGTTGAGTATAAAAGAAGAAAATATATCAACATATTTTTATACTAGCTGCGCCGCGACTTCGTCCGCGTAAAATGACGATACTTCCATATAACCTTTCAACCCCTTGCAATCTAGTTTTGCATTAAAAAGTAGCCTATGTCCTTTGTCAGCGTCTAGACTATCTGTGTACAAAATTTCATTTAAATCGGTTCAGTGGTTTCAGCGTGAAAGCGAGACAGACAGACAGACAGAGTTGCTTTCGCATTTATAATATTAGTAAGGATGGTATTATTCTGTAATCGTAAAAGTAGGTACCTATATATAGTATAAGTATATATAAGTTATAATAACAAGGAAAACATTTGATAAATAATAACGCTTGTTATTTACTATGTTATTTCAATAACTTAACATGTTTAAATCTATACTTTATTACAAAGTATAAAACAAAGTCGCTGTCTGTCCGTCCCTATGTATGCTTAAATCTTTAAAACTACGCAACGGATTTTACAGCGGAATTTAAGTTTATTTTTCTAAAATAAAAGAATTTTTCCAAAATAATAAATCAATAAAAATCCCGTCAAAATTGGTCCAGCCATTTCAGAGATTAGCCAGAACAAACAGACAGACAAATATTGTAAAAAATGTTATTTTGACGTATGTACCGTATTTATATTCATATGCATGTAGTAAAAAACGGTTACTTCAATATTACAAACAGACACTCCAAGTTTATTTATATGTATAGATTAACATACTTACAAATGTATTTAAGTGCAATAAAGAATATAATAATAATAAATATATAAAATTCATTACATTTAATTTATATATATTTATGAGTTATCTAAATACTATGAAATAAATATATCAACATACCCATTATTATTTATCTCTGCACAAAACCGAACACAAGACTTAATGCAGGATGCTGAGTGAATACTGAGAACCAGTCTGTCGCAGATGTCGTAAGTACTCACACCACCAACTATGGTCACTCGTTTACTGGTAGTTGGTACACTCAATAGCATAAAGTAATCGTGATGTATTTACATAGGTCATATACCGTATCTATAGGCACGCGACGGTTAGCACTTCTTTTTATTTATTATGTTAATATGTTTTACGGCTCCGGATAGATATCCATTTGAGTCTAAATACATGTACTTTAACAAGTACATTAAACTCTTAGTTCTATTGATGCGACAGCTGTTACTTTTATTTATTTATTACTTACTATGCTTACCCGCGTGAAATTTATAGTATTTATTATTCTGTTGTATAAGCTATATTACTGTATAGTTTCATATCATATCCGTTCAGTAGTTTTTGCGTGATAGAGTAACAAATATGCATGCATATAAACTTTCGCGTTTATAATGTTAATAAGATGTTTTACAGCTCGGGATACATGTCCTTTTGGGCTTCTTTAACATGTAGGTACACCAAACTTTTATTTTTCTTTTCAATGTCCAACACAAGTCAGTTACAAGCTGTTACGGTTGTTGTTTTTAACGATTTTTTTATGTACGACATTTTAGTTGCTTATGAACTTATTCTCTTACTATTTTTTTCTTACTTTTACAGTTTAATGTACATATAGATTTAATTGAGAAGAACTGGCAAAAAATTCAACTCCGATGACCTTTTAAATGGTCCGGATCGATTCCTGCAATATTGGTATTCATGATTGAAACTATCGTTTATATTTGGTACTAGGTGTACACGCGACTTCGTCTGCGTGGAATTTAACTTTATTTTTCTAAAATAAAATAATGTTTCTAAAATAAAAGTAGCCTAAGTTACTCCTTATTACACCAGCTAGCTGCCAATAAAAGTGTCGTCAAAATCGGTCCAGCCATTTCAGAGATTAGCCGGAATAAACAGACAGACAAAAATTGTAAAAAATGATATTTTGGTGTATGTAGTATATGTAGTATAACTACGGTATAGTTATACTCATATGCATGTAGTAAAATCGGTTATTTCAATATTACTAACAAACACTCCAATTTTATATATATGTATAGACATCTAGGGACTATATTCCATTATATTATTATTAAAAAATCTCTTTTATTATAAAGCTACTTACTAACATTCTATTAAAAAGTTCAATTTCAATTTAATAACAATTATTATTTATTTACCAGCTCACCCTACAAACGTTGTTTTGCGATATAAATTAAAGTATTAATATCGCTGATAAAAAATAGGGGTCGACGGTAGACCCGCGAAAATTTAGAATCATAAAAAATGTCCAAAAAAATACCTCGGAGTATGAAAAATAGTTTACGTCCTATTCTCAAAACTCCTGAATATACATATAAAATTTCATAAGAATCTGTCAAGCCGTTTCGGTGCAGTTTGGTTACAAACACTGACACGTTAATTTTATATAGGTACATATTAGATGATTTATTATGGGTAGATACTACTCCGCGGTTAATATCTTGTTAGATTATAAACTAATATTATGACTATCTATACAAAATGGATTTTTCCACGCTGAGTGTTACCAACACTAGATAATAAATTATAGTACGCAATTTGTAATAATAAAGTACCTAAGTAGGTCCTTTATAATAAATAGGTACATACTACATAGCAAGTAAATAGCTAAGGACATACTATTTTATGAGGTGATAAACAACTCATTCAATTAAACTTCAGATTGAATGTATTGTCACGGCCTCGTGTCACGGGTCTTGTTGAACATAGTTTGACAACCTCAGTGGTTTAGCGGTTTAGGTGCACACCGCCTAATGGTCGCGGGTTCGATTGCTCGCACGGTACAAACATTTGTATTCATGAGTATGATTATTTGTATCTTTCTGGATGTTTTCTATGTATATTATGTATGTGTTTACAATAACAAAATCTACGTATTTATATCAATTGTCTTGTACCCATAATACAAGTTCTGCTAACCTTGGAACTAGTTGACGTTGTGTGAATTGTCTATGAGTATTATTATTATTATTACTAGTTTTATCCCACGGCACTACCCCTGTGAGAGCATGTCTCTAATAGTTTATAAGGGAGATTTTATTACGTAAAAGAATTACTTATATAGTTTATCTTTCAAACTAGTAGAGCAAGCTGTTTGACCAATATGGATTTCTAAGACCCATAGATAACACACCTACAAAGACGAGTGTTATTGCGTATCCCACTGGAGTTTCCAGAAGCCCATCCTCTTCCCTGCTATCTCTTTTACGATTCCCATACTTATCTGCCACTATCCTTCTGTCACCATGACAGCGAAATATAAAAGCAGAATTTTACCCCAATGTGTGTGATAGCAACAACCATTGCTGGAGAATCCATTCCTGAGAGAATTTTGTAGAAAAGAAAACGGAGAAAATCTACATCAGCACCTCTCTTATTCAATTTTAGTTTTTACAAGAACATCAATAGGTAGTAATCAATACACTCGAACCTTAGCAGTCTATTATCACCTTGAGCCAGTGAAGGATTAACTCTTTATTAGGAAACAATAAATATCTTCTCTCGATGAAATTTCTTACCTATATATAATAAGTACCCTGGATATAAATGGTTACATACTTTTATTCCGTGGGCTGCGGTTTGCGCTTATGTCAGAGAGGATATTTAATTATGTTGTTGCCGCCTTAGTACGTTTGAAGGAACTGAGTTATCCATTTTATTGCTATGATCATGACCATAAACAATATACCATTTGAGAAATAAGTGTCTTGCGTTAAGACGCATTTTTATTGTCATTTTTAAGTAAATATTTTTCCCAATATTCAGTTTACAATTCTATTCTGACAACTAGTTACGCAAAGAGTAAAGTAAATATACCACAGTAGCGCCACCTAGCGAGTAACGTCAGAACGAGGTCAGCAGGTGTTTTATATTGGCCGTTTTAAAACGCATATATATTTCTGATTGAGTATTCTGTATCCTATTCTTCTGTATCTTATTACGCTTTCATTATAAACTATTAAAAAAAACAATATATTATTGTGAATAATATTCATAATAGGTAAAATTTAATTTCATGAAACATTGTGCTTATAATTATTTAATAATATAATATAAAATGGTCTTACCATTACATATTAAATTATTATAATTTAATTATGAATACATTGTATTAATATTAAGATTATAAATATATTCTTTTTATTTTGTTGCGATAATGTTTACTTTTTGATAAATTTAGTAATACGAAAAAATTATTGATCATTAGTTTCCGAACGAAAGCCACACGCCACCTACTGGTTTACTCTAGGAACTATAATTTAAATATTTCGGTTTACTGTCAAACTTTCAATTTCATTTCAACGGATGTTTGTTGTTATAGGGTATTAGTTTGATAATTAAATAGAATTGTTCGTTGTGAAAATTATAATAAGTTCTGTGCAGAGTTATGTTATTATTTTAACTGTTTGTTATCATTGTGTTGTTCTATTTCGACAATGGATCCCTTTACTCAGGTGCGTATTAGGACTTGAAATGCCTAGGCCTTGGAAATAAGAATTTAAATCACAGTTTGTACATACTTAATATTTATTTCCAGCGTATGTTAGAGCGTGCAAGAGCAAGGCAAGAGAAAATTGACAAAAAACTAGCAAGTTCTGGCCAAGTTGTGCCGAAACGAAAACCATTGACTGAAAATATTGATAATTTGAAAAAGGACAACTCACCTGCGAAGTCACCGGCGAAAACCGCCAAAGAATCTATTGTTTCGCCAAGAAAGTCTTCAGAATCGGCTGCAAAGGCAAAAAGAACAAGTTTGAAGGACCAATTAGCTGTTTCAACGCCTCAGAAGTCACGCAACAACGTGGTAGTGACAAAAAAGGAATTTAGGAGTCCTAGAAGTAGTGTCACGCGACGAAACTCTGATGTATCAGTGGAGATCAACATTGGACATAGAAATGATATACAGATTGAGGTTCAAGTTGAGGAACGAGATGCTCCAATCAGTATAGTGTACAATCCAGAAAGTGTTGGAGAGAATGTGATCATAAAGGAAATTGAAGGTGAGTTCAATAGGATATGATGAAATTGAATATGTCATACTAGCTGACCTTCGACTGCACACTTGATTGACATTTATCATTATATTTAACCCAATTTACATAATATCTTTTTAAACTATAGCCTATGTGTTATTCTGATACATAAGCTTTATAACTGTAAAGTTTCATCAAAATATGTTCAGTGATTATTGTCTGAAAGAGTAACAAACATCCATCCATACTTATAATCTTTTCTATTTATAATATTAGTAAGATGACCTAAACAATTAAAAATCTTTTCATATACCTACATTTTATTGGATATATTTGACTTCAACATGGCAATATGTCTTTCATATTAATTATCAGTTTTAAACACTAAACTATATTTCAAATTATTGGTGATGACCAGGAAAAATAAATATACATTTCATAATTACTACATAATTAATTGAAATCAATACAAAAGGGTCATTATAACTTAGTAGTCACTTCTCTATAAAGATGCATTGTCTTAATTACTTAGAATAGTGACTAATTACACTATTAGATATAAGTTCTGCTAATTACTTGTGAGGTATTTGACTATTTGCAAAATAATATTAGTAAACATCAATAAATTGTTAGTTTGTGTATGTATTTACAGTAGTGAGGAACTCCTCTTGACCTTCATTTGTGTGTTAAAATGTCAAAGTGACTATATGTAAAGTAGCAACTTCTCGTCTCTGAGGTATGTTTGATCTTAATAATATTATAAATGTGAAAGTTTGTAAGTATGGATGTTTGTTACCCTTTCATGCAAAAACTGCTGAATGGATTTTGATGAAACTTTACAATAATATAGCTTATGTATCAGAATAATATTATACATAGGCTATATTTTATATTGAAATTTAATACAGATGAAACCACACTACTAATACCACTGGTGGGCTACTGGTCAAAATTCAATCATAATTAATTTAAATTAAGTTTGAACATTATTAAGACTCTATTTCAAAGACTATACTTCTATAATCACATGTACTAGTGTTGCACAGATAAACAAAACAGTATATTTATATGCATGTATGTGGCAAATATATGGTAGTGTGTATAATGTCAATCTTTCTCTGCACCACTCATGGTTGACTGGTAGATAACCCTGCAAGGTATTAAGTCTGCCATATGTACACATTGTTTTTGTGCATTAAAGTTAAATATATAAAAAAAATATTGATTATTATTTTGTTTTTATTTATACTCTTCATTGTACTAATTACAGAATAAAAAAATGTTTAATGTATTTTTAGGCATAATGTAAAAAATATTAGGATTCTGCACTTCTCTATATAAGTGTGTGTATCTCAATGTATACTCTCTGCTCAGTTTTCGAAAAAGGGATGCAGTTTTTGCTTCACATATCAATATATAAGGATGATATTATAAATTTAAGATATTTAAAATATTATAAATGTGAAAGTGTGTGTCTTGTATGTTGGACTGTATTTCCGTATTTATCCTCCCCTTCAGGTTCTTAAACAGACCTTAATTAAATTTGATATAAAGTTTTATGAAATATGGAATGAAAATTTCTACAGACAATGTCCCTAATATTGAAAATATATACATAAAAGAAAAAAAAATATTGTCTGTCTGTTCTTGCTAATATCTGACGGTTAAACCTATTTTGATGGTATTTTCACTTGCAGATAACTAATTTAATAAGGCTGGTGATACCATATATTATTTTGAATTTCAGACGACACATCTAACGAGATGGAGAAGCAGATCGACGTTGGCGACCACAAGGAGCGCGCTGGACTGAGGCATGATATAAAATCAAGACTGGACAGACTAGGAAATCTGTATTCAGGTAACTTACTATGTACTGTAACTGGCAATGGTAAACATAACTTTGTGCTTCTGTAAGTGAATATCAAAAGCTTTACTTACACAAGCACAAAGTTACGTTTATATGCATGAGAAGCAGAGAGATTAACTCAAAACAATATTGTAAAAAAAATCGCATAAAATATACAAAATATTTTATGGTTTTCATTTTATATCATCCATTATGTAATTTGGCAGACTGATTTCTTCCAGTTTACAAGCATATTAGTTGACCATTGTAACATCTTGTGAGAGGTGATTCTCTATTGAGAATCCAGCCTCATATATTCCAGCTTATGCCATGTTATTGAAGTCTGGTATTTGTCATATCATAAACGTATGTTACATATCATAATAAAATGTGTCATATAATCAGGCAGTGTCAGTTGAACTTTATTCCGATGTCTGCCAAGTTTGGTTTTATATTTTTTAATTCTATATGAGATTTCCTCGTTAAAAATGTACCAAAAATAGAATAGAATAGAATAAAAAATCATTTATTCAGATGAACATAATTTAAGCCCTTTTGAATAGTCAACAATTTTTTTTATCTACCGCTCATTCGGAAATCTGGGCTCATCACAAGAAGAATGAGCAAGAAACCTGTTGCTATTTTAAATAATCCTTGTAAGTTCACATTTAAAAGTCGAAACATGTGAATACAAACTATCAACCAGCACTAATTTATTAGGGTCTATAAATCTATTTCAAAGTCGCAAACAATCCCCAAATTCTGCAATAGCTCACCATCATGTCATCTTTTGTTGTACAAACATATTCACTTTTACATCCAAAAAATATATCAATTACAGGAAATATGAATCAATTGTTAGTCATATTTCCTGAATTGATTAATGAAAGTTATGGCCCATTCATCGGCAGGATGTGATAATAAGATAAAAAGTTTTGTTTCTATTACTAGATAATAAACTCCCTATACTATGGTTATTTATTTAATAGTTTTGTCATTTACCCTTGAATCATGGTACAGTTAATTGTCATATAGAGAATTATATATTACATTTTAGCATATGATATATTACTTTGAGTAAAATAACTGCTATTGAGAAAACAAAATATTTATTTTCTATCTTTTTTATTATCTGTTTAACAAACAGCAATGTGATTTTCCTTTTGAACATAGTTCAATGTGATGTTTTGTTTTTCTATACTCAATAAGAACTATTTCTTACATTTTATCTTAATCATAGTGCTTAAAATAAATATATAATAATAAATTATCCTTAAAATTTTAAATATATTATTTCTTTTTTCAAATAAGCGAAGTGAAATTAATTTCTTACTTTTGATTTAGAAATCAGTAATAAATCACATTCACATGATTCAATTGAAATACGTTATTCTCTATATTCTACAATTGTAAGCTGATTTATTTTAAATATTAGTTTCGTTACGATTTCATACGCAAATTTGTTGAAATATTTTTGTTTACACAAAGAATATAATCATATCCAATTGCCATATATATATAGCTACATGTGTTATTGTATATCTTCTCTAATTGTGAACGCATTTCTTTTATCAGAAATGTGTTTATTTTCGTCTCGATTTCATACAAATTTTGTATGAACTAATTTATTTGTAATAAATAAAAAACTGTGTTGTTAGTTAATTGCTAATTACATATTTCAGATAAACCTAATCTGTCATCGCCAATTCACCGTACTGAGCAGGAGTTCACATCAGGTACTCCGCCCACCGGCGATGTAAGAGAAAGCAAACCTGATGGACGAAAGAAGTACGGCAGGCTCGCTGCACTGGCGGATCAGATCAACAACTGGGAGGATGACCTTACACACCACAATTTCGTGAGTTACTGTTGTGTATTATATAGTTTGAAAGTTCATTCTATAGCATAGGGAATTAACGAGCTTGCTGCTCACCTGATGGTAAGTGATTGCTGCCATGAGCACCAGGGGAATTGCAAGTGCGTTACCAACCTTTTGATAAGG
This sequence comes from Achroia grisella, assembly GCF_030625045.1. NCBI lineage: Eukaryota > Metazoa > Arthropoda > Insecta > Lepidoptera > Pyralidae > Achroia > Achroia grisella. Next base: position 4,530,512 of record NW_026712984.1, on the reverse strand, counting down.
ATTAAATTTATTTCTTGAAGGTTTCTAGAACATTATGTCACAATGTGGTTATGTGTGACAAAAAGTTTCTCGAAAAATGCACTGTGGTGGACCGACGTTCATGCAGATGATTAGGATGGTATTTTAGTTTCTGGCGGGTAGTATAATGCTGAAATTCAGCAGCTAGTATTAATTTGTACAATTCGATACGGTAGAATATGCGCATTTCTGTGTACTTTCAACCGCAAATGTCTTGCCGCCAAGCCAGTGAGTCGAGTCCGTCATAAAGGCCTTAATATAAAAAAATATTTATTTCGCAGCAATCGGAATCTACAAAAAAGCAACTAGAACGGAGGTATGGTGCAAAACCTGACACTAAGAATGAAAAGTTAGACTCATCCACACTGGATGTCTCAATACATTCTATGAAGGATATTAACAAGGTGTTACACTCCAACACTGCTAAGGCCAGTCAGGTTTGTGTTAATTTGTTTGTTTATTTATATATATAAAATTAAGAGATTAACTGTTTCCAGATATATATATATTTTAATGCATGAGAATGGAATGTTCCTTCCACCTGAGCTAATGGTATACACTTGCGAGGAACCAGTGGAGGTTGATAAGATGAGCATGAGGTCAGGTCGGTTAACACATTGGCACAAATTCGTCAGGAATTTATCGTGATGGTTTCCAGGGCGAATCGCATGGAGGTCAATCTGACATGGTACATTGTTAGCAATAGGGTAAACAGTTATAGTACTAACAATCCCCTTTCGCCCTATATTGTAGGCTGATTTTCTCTAGTCTGCATTTTTTTAATGGATGCTAATGGAACCTACCTGCGCTAACGGTATACGCTACCTGTGCACCAGTGGAGGATGATAAAATGAGCATAAAGACAGGTCAGGGTATCTCATCTTGGCAAATGACAATTTAACAGTTTCCAGGGAGAACTGTGTGTAGGTCAATCTGATATGATACATCCTTAGCAATGTGGTTATTGGTCCATATTATTAACAATCCCCGTCGCCTCTCTGTAGTGCATTGGTATGTGTATGCCAGACCTCATTTAAGAAGACAATTTAATGAAACCTCACCTTTTCCAGGCCAAGACAACATCGACAAAACCAACTGTTAACGAGTTGAAGAAAGAAATAGTTGCTGAACTGGTAAGTACCTAGATTTGTAAGTTTATTATTATAAATTAAATATATTTTAGCGAGTTTGTTTTTAAAAGAAGCAATTTTGAAGAATTATATACATTTGTAATATGTGGAAGTGAAAAAGACAGATTAAATTGATTTTAGAAGAAGGGTAAGTAATTTTTTTTTATTTTTCTAGTGATTTTAGTGTCTAATTTATTTTTGTAAAGTCATATAAGTGCTAACATTCTACTGAAAGTCAACATTTTCGTAGTCATAGAAAGAATTAATGAATTTATATTATGTTATATAGACAAATTAGCTGATTATCAGTAAGGAGTTTACACTAGTGCGGGGTCAAATATACTTTCATTTCATCTGCTAAATATTAAAATAAAATAGCAACCAACTATTTGTTTAGACGCCCCTAACCCTTATAAGTTGATATCTTAAGTTAGAATTAATACAAGAACAAACACCTTATTGTCAGAGTAAGAACAGATCAACATTTGGAAGGTAGCATTTATTATATATGGCTGCTATACACAAATTTGTGGAAATTTAGATTTTGAGCATTATGTAATAAAACACATATTCGTTCGCAATTATTGCTCATATTGTATCATTCTATAATTATAGGTGATTAATATTTTGGTTATATCAATATTTAACATAGTTGTCTATTTGCTAAGAGTTTTTATTCAGGCGCTAATTCTAAATTTTATTATGACTATAAAAATGTTGATATATGAGTTTGTTAATAGGAATGAAATGAATTTCTTTGTTATAAGTGCACGTTGAATTCTGAGGCAAACATATATGTATTTATGTAAATATACTACATACATATTGTGTTTTTATATATCTATTCGTAAAATAATTTCACAAAATATTAACTTGGGAATACCTATCACTTGATCGTTGAGAAATGAAAAAATAGATAATATTACTGTTGGAAATATTCCTTACTACAATTTATCTATTTTTTTTCCACAAATCTCATAAATTACGTACATTATTTATCTTGAAATAAGAAAATCATAACTCATTATTCTATGATTATTTATCTAACAATATTAGATTTACTATACTTGTTATATGGTTCACCAAAACTGTGCTTCAATTATGCAAAATTATAAATCAAAACCAAACAAAATGAATTTTACTGCTTCAGTTTTATTGGTCTAATTTAAGAATAAGTCTACGAGTACGAATTGTGAATCTCATTAGAAACTTTTTTTTTGTGAAACAATTATATGTACGTTATATAAAAATAATATTTACCGTAATAACATGATTAATGTTCTGTTATTATCACATAAATAATGTATTCACGGTAAATTTCCCGTTTGTATAAAATATACAATTGTAAACAACGATAAACGTGTTTAAAATGGTAATAGTAAATCTGATATTGTTTATTTTATTATGATTCGCAATAACACCTCGGCTTTCTATGATTGGTACAATGGTTATACATGAAATTGTTGTTAATAATAATTGTGGTTTTTACGGTATTTGGTAAAATCTTTAGCATGTTATAATATTATGTTAATATGGCGGTGAAGTTGCATCATTATAAACATTAAATTAATTATTGTTTAAAAAAACAAACGAATGTTTCGTGATTTATTGCAATGTCAATAGTGCCGTATGCTTGATTGCCCCTGTTGTATTTTTTTATATAAAATAAAGCTAAATGACATCTCAGGTACATTTAATCCACGGTGAAATTAGGTTTTTATGAGTATTTACTTAATGTATACGTATTGCTTATCACATAGACGTAAATTCAAAATATCTATGTACTTATATATCTGTGCAAGTGTATGTTTTGCGTCAATGTTTATTCAAAAGAACCTCCTTGTATTCTTGACTATCTCGACTATCGGTCCCCGTTTGAATTGGACTGGGGATCGATCGGAGGGGCGCCGGTGTGGAGCGCACGGGCGTGCCCGCCCCCAGGCCAGGCCCCCAGTTGAATGCGCGATATTGTGTGTTTGAGGTCGTCGTCTTCGCCGGCGAGGACGGTGTCGTGTGTGTACGACTATACTACTATTAATTATAATAACTAATGATCGTCCAGTGGTAGAAATTCGACCATAATTAGTTTAACATTTAGTAAGACTATAGACAAATAATAAAGACAAACAATGTTAGTTTATTCTTAATTTGACCACAGATTTTAACAAATAAACAAAATATTATATCTGCGTGTGTATACATAACTTAAGTACAAAACACATTAATTTTTAATAAAAAAAATTAGCTTTATGCATTCCTTCTCTATGTAAAGCATACGTGTGCAAAATTTCATACACCTCCGTCTACGTAATTTTAGTAAAAAACATTGCAAAATCTTTGCTTCACGTATTAATATAATATAGATAATAAATATGATACTTATTTTAATTCTGACTTTATATAATATCTATTTAACGAATTGTATTTTCAAAAGGTTTACAAAAGGGTTACAGTTTTTAGCCTTTTATTGAAAGGTTTATATATATAATACACCTACGCCCATGCAAAGCCGGACGTACAGTAGTTAATATTAAATTATAGAATTAAATAAAAATATGGTGCAATATTTTTAAATAATTTCCTTTTTAAATTACAAAAGCTCCTTTCCTTTTTTGTTCGATTCTGTCAACTGGTTGGACAAAGCGGAACATATTTAGATTTTTACTCCGAAATAAAGAAAATGTGTCAGCATGTCATATGTATTCAAATTGTAAACTGTTAGGTCACTGCGTCTGTGGTCGCTGTCTGTACGGTCATCCGCAAAGGTTCACTAACTGTTTTGAACTATATGACAGCAAAATATCGGGTGAATAAAGAAATAAAAACAGTTACTTTTGTTGACACTCGTACACCGTTTGTTTAGTATGCTACGCTTGACGTTGCGACCTTTGACGAGCCGTCACTGGCTATTTGTAGAACAAAGAAATAAATAGAGATGTTATTTATGGAAATTTCGATTTGTAAGCGTTTTTTTTAGACAAAAAGTATTATGAAAAAGTCTAAATAAAAACAAAATAGACCTACGTGAGCTCAGTCATTTTATTCTATTTGCTTAGATTTCGTACTACTGTTCTTTATGACTGGTTCATTGATATCTAAATAATGTTCAAATATAAATATCTTCATATTAATTGGTAGTTACATAATTTATATAAATTTCTATTATCATTAAAGTCACAAAAAATATTAATTATGTACTACATACTTTTTACCTAATAATTATCACGGGTGTGTTATAGACTATTAAATATATAAAAATCCATTACGATACATTCGATATCGATACGAGCTTGCTTACGGGCGACTAATATGCTTCTAATGTGTCGTAAAAATCGATGCCCACTCCACGGTATTCTCTGTTCCTAACCAGAGATTAGTGTAACCATAATGTAACGACAATTTGAAACGCTGCCCGCATAGACTACTAATGACGTCGTTTCTAATCTTTATTATCGATCTATCATATTTGCATGCCAATCGATTATTCAAATACAGACTGTCATAGACAAAACAATACTAGTCGCATTTAAATATCGAATGGTTATTAACAATTTTCAAGTTAGTTCGTTAGTTACAACACCAATAGTTTTTTATCGATTTAGGAACCAGCATAAGTGGAAATTCATTGTTTTTAATTGCAACAAGAGGTACCTACGAAATTGCCTGCCAAAATATTTGGTACTACCGCCAGTAGCTTTTGTAAACTGTTTATCATCCTGTAATTGTCTATGCTGTAGCGGATGATCATGCGCGGCGGTTTTCGAGTATCATAGTGCCATGTGCCTAGTTGTCAACACTCCCGGATCCCGGGAGACTCTGGTAATAATGGACAACCTCGGTGTGCAATAATTTCTCCGACATTTTCTTAGAAAGACCAAAATCTCTGTACTAAATTGAAAAAAGTGGTCACGATTGTTCTATCCATTAAATTCTATAATGCTTCATGCAAGCGCGTATTCATCATGATGGAGCAAGGAAACAAATCGAATTAGTTTTTCATTAGTAAAAGTAGAGTTATAAAAGTACTAAAAAACTTCGATTTTTTATGTAAATAAGAAATAAGGTAAGATATTTTATGATTTTGTAGTGAAAACAGATGAATTCAATATAAAAATATTTAATGAATTTAGTTAATAACCTCCCTGTTAAAATTCTTAATCATAAAATTTTGGCGGACTGCGAAAGTTGGCAACCCTACATGTGGCGCAAGCTCCTTTGCCTCCTATGCTATAAAAAAATAGAGGAAATCTACCTATACCCTATCTAGCAGGGGAAGTCGACAATTCTGAGATTGTCAACTAGACCTCATTTCTTAGTATTTTACTCCGGTTTTTGCAAACTTGTTTTTCCATAATGTCGTACATACGTGACGCGACTTTAGCGATGAAAGTTCTTATATGACCCGATTTTCTCGACAACTTATGTATTCTGATTTCAAAGGAGATCTTTCCACATAGCGTAATGTTTGTAGTTCTCTCTATGTAATCACTACGATTTAATCTTATTATATATTTATATTTTACCCTGCTATATTAGTGTTAGTTGCTATTGAATATATCACACGGCACTTTACAACGATTATTTAAAAGAGCAATACACAAGTTTCTTGCTCGTTCTTCTTGTGATGAGACAGCTTTCCAAATGAACAGCTGAAAAAAATGTTATGACCATTCAAAAGTGCTTAAACTAAGTTTATTTGAATAAAGGATTTTCTATTCTATTCTATGGTTGAGTTAATTTTGATAAATTCAGTAAAGATAATATTTACGCTGCGACATTTACTAAAAAGTTCGTATGTATTTGTAATAAAATATAATAAACAAAGGAAATATTTAGCATACAAAACCAACCCGTACGTGCTTACATACGTAAGGCATAAACATTCCCCTCTCGAGACGGGTCTTTACGACTTATTTTGAGTTTTATGTTATTTTTAAAGCTGTGATGTTCGTACATCTGGGTGGCCTATAACACTCAAATGTCACAGTCTAAAAAAAAACAGTAGTTAAATATATTAGATTGCTAGATTGACAAGCTGAGAATTTAATATGGGTTTCAATATTCAAAATTTTTTCAAAGTTCTGATGGCTTTTTATATAATAATAATAATTTCAAGACAATTTACACAGCACCATCTAGACCCAAGTTAAGCTAACTAAAGCTTATTGGTACTAAATAGTTGATACAAATACATAGATATTTTTTGTCGTAAATACATACATATTATATGTAGAAAACACACAGGCTGACACAAACAATCATACTCATGAATACAAATTTTTATGCCGTGCCAGGAATCGAACCCGTGACCATCGGAAGTAAAGCGGTGTGTTAAACCATTAGATCATCGAGGTCATCATCGTATCGTTAATATATTATGTATATAACTATTTACGAAATATTTTTTTAATCGTGTATTTCCTCTGATCTTTCCTCAAAGACATAAAGCCATACCATTTCTCTTAGTATGATACCACTGAATTCTAAATTCATACGTGTAGGCCGTATAAAGTGTCTACAGCATATCATAAAGTAATATATCATAAAGTTCATGCAAACAAAGGAGCAGGTCACATAGTATGCCTTTGTTTCCTAAATAAAAAAAAAATATATTAAAGAGGTGTGCTAAACTGCTAGCCCACCGAGGCTGTCAAAAATATCTTTAGTTTTTTGTAATAATATACTTTCTGATAATGTTTGAGGTATAACTCCTTAAGTTATGTTATATACACACAGGAAGATAAGTATTATGTTGAAATTATAAAGGTCCATTTTAGCAGTTTCGCCACGGAACTTAAACGACACTATAAAACCCTTTGTGTTGTGGTAACTGTGAAATCTTTTGTTGTATACTCATAATAAGTTCTTCATACTAGTGCAATAAAAAAATGCGGTTGTTACCGTGAACAATGGTCTCTTTAATCTATGGTTTCCACAAGCTGTTCATAAAGGATTTTACACTAAAACAATATATAATAAAAGCTGGAAAGTATTATTAGGTTTTTTTAATGCATGATAATGGAAATTATACACTCGTTTGCGCTACTGGTTTACGCTGACGGGGCACTAGTGGAGCATGATAAGATAAGCATATAGTTAGGTCAGTTAGCCAATCGTAGCAAAGCAAGCGGCTAAAAATGCTGAGATAGAGGTACCCAGGCTGGGGTATTTTTTTTTATTGACGCCTTTGGTCTACTGTCAGGTGCTTAGACGTGGCACTGCGACCTGCATAGATCTATTGTACCCGCCCTTTTTCAGAGTTCGCCGTCTAGACTCGTTAGGGCAAAGAAATGAAGGATATTCTTAGGAGCGATGGTTTATATCTCAGGATAGAGTGTAAATTTTCCAAATGAGATATTTCGTTTATACGTGTGGAGTGGGAGTGGTTTATACAACAAACTGAAGTTGACGAAATCTGCAGTGAATCTGACTGAACACATAGCAAACCTAGGTTTGCCATGTGTTTTTTCTCGATAGCTATAGTGCGGCAGAGGACTTAAAAAAACGTAACGTATCTGTAGTATGGTTCTTTTTTATGATATATATATTGTTTACGCTGGCGGGGCACCAGTACGATGATAAGATGAACATGAGGACAAGATAGCCTATAGTGAGGCAGAGAACTTAAAAAACATTGCTAACGTATCTGTAGTATGGTTGGCGTGTTGAAAACAGAAGGAGTGAGAGTAATGTAAGATTTAATATAAAATGACGAAGTATGTAACATCAATAATATACTGAATAAAAATTATATAAAAGAACTTTCCAGATCAGTAATTAGTAAGCGAATAAATTGACTTTTTGACAATATCCAGCAATGGTATTTCCGAACCAATACGATATTGAAACCTTCAAGCTTATTCCTTTTTTAAAGGGCGATAACGCATTTGCAATTCCTTTGGTGTTGCGGGTGCTCGTGGGTGACGGTTATCACTTAACATCAGGTGAGCCGCAGGCTCGTTTGTCCCCTGTACTATAAAAATTTATATGGTTGTTGTGAATGTATGGAGGGTGGTAGCCTACAAGTCTACCTCTGATGTAAAAACTCTACCGTTTCACAGTCCGTCACAATAGAAGCGGAAGTTTTTATTGACTTACATATAGATCCCCTAAAACATCGTTTGATACCTTTAGTGCGCACAATAAATCATCTAATCAAGAAATACGATCATCAAATGACAAATGGACACCATAAATTACATCTTAAATGGTCTATTCACGGAAATTCGTCATAATAAAAGCCATATGGACAAGGAAACATCCAATGCGTCTGCGCATTTGATTGTGTAAAACGAGTTTACAAAGTGATCTGAATAAAAATATAAGCTTGTCTATGCGCTATTTGAAATTTTCTGAAATGGTTTTGATAATATTTTATATAATACTAGCTACTCGCCCCGGCTTCGCACGGGTGTTCATGTATTGTATATATAAACCTTCCTCTTGAATCACTCACTCTATCTTATATATATTAGTTATGTAAAGGTACTGAAGCAGTCATGTATATGAAGTAATTTATTTTGATACGGGTTAATAGCAAGATACAAATAAAGGGCTTATTCTAGCGGTGGCATTTCAATTAAATTTATAAATTAAAAGAACAAATATTGTGACATAACTATAATAGTTGGACACATACCGTCGGGACACTTTTTGTAGATAATGATGTGTTCTATAAAGCCATAGTAAATCATTTTGTTCTATCATCAATACTTTTTGCAGCGCACGCGGTGTTAGGTATTTTTTATGTAATATTTTTACACCTTGGGTTACCTTATTAGAGTTTTAGTAAGGATCCTTAATTTTTTGGAAATATAATATAGCCTATATTCAGGGATAGTGTAGCTTCCTATGGTGTAAGAATTTTTCAAATCGGTCCAGTACTTTCGGAAAAATACAAATCTTTCCTCTTTATAATATTATTAGTATAATTAGTATATTCGTATAGTATAGATTTCATATTTCATTCATTCATAATTTAAGAGCTACGCTCTTGTCGGTGGAGTTTGCCACTTTCCGCGATCATCATGCTCTTTAATTTTGATACAACACGACTCCCATTTTGTCCTCAATTTGTTTGATGTAGCTATTCCTTGGTCTTCCCCTCCCCCTCTTTCCTTCTATTTTCAATAATAATTTTCATGAAATCATCGTATCAAGTGCCCTAACATTTTTCCTCGTCTATTTTCTAAATATTTGTCTTTTTTTTCTTTTACCCTGTGTATCTTTATCCTTTATAATATTATTTCAGAAGCCTCCAGTTTGTCTCTTTCCTTTTGATTTAATGTCCACGTCTCACACGCATTCAAGGCTATACTCCAGATATAGGTTTTAATATAATCGTTTCCGTGAGGTCTTTGATATTTTAGCGCGTAAAAGGTATTTTTTGTTGTTAAATGCTTTTTTTGCCATGGCTATTCTTGTTATAATATCTGTGGTACATCTGGAGTCGCTGGTGATTAAACTGCCTAGATATTTGAATGTGTCTACCTGCTCGAACTGTGTTTTGTTATTTTTTGGATTATTTTTATTACGGGTCTTGACTTTTGTTATTCTCATTGATTTAGTTTTCTTTATATTTATTTTGAGCCCATATGATTTAAAAATCGTATTCATAGTTTCTAAAAGTGTTTGTAGTTGTGTGTAGTCTTCTGCAGCTATATCATCATAATAAAATATATATATAGATTTATATAATAATAAAATATGTTGTGTCACAAACCGTAACAAACCAGCAAAAGCTGTGAAAATGAAGCGAAATATTAATAATATTCTCCAGAAATATTATCGTCCAGTCCCAAGCTAAGCATAGCTTGTATTATGGGTACTAAGACGACTTATATAGATACTTAAACAAATACATACATAATGTACCTGGAAACCTCTCACCTCCATCTAACGTACATAATTTATAACATTATAAAATTGAATTGTTCACCTAAGATACTTAAATAATAGGTTTTTGGAAGAAATCACTAGGAAATTGTTAATGTGAAACAGCAAATTAATTTTCAAAGTATACAATGAAAATTTGAAATTCATATAGAGTACTGAAATTTTGGAATTGCCCCCTTAGGAATCAAATTGACCCCTCTGTGTGTCGTGGGCATCACAGTACAGGTTGAATATAAAGTATTTTTGCATACTTTATTTAAAAGTATAAAGTATAATTACCAAAAATAAAGTAGGATACGTTATTATAAAGTATGGTTGACAACACTCCGTGGGCACAACGTTGGAAAACACTGATCTAGAGTTATAATCATAAACTAAGCTACTTATTTATTTTTATCTTCGTTTCTTCTATTACTAATGTTATAATGAATAGTGAATAGAAGATAGGTATATCTCACACACCGCTGAAAATGTCATCATATGAACCAATTTTGTGATCATTTCCGCGGTACTATTTTCGTACTGTTCCGTACTGCAAATAGGTCAACTGTTGCAGTACCTGCCGCTGTTTGTAAACGTATGTATTATACGAACTTAGCATTTAAAAGTATAGTAATTATTATTATTAGCTGTGCCCGCTACGCGTGATATAGTGACCTTGATGAAATAAAGAAAATATTTAATATTCTAACCCAAAAAAGCCAAAAAAAAGTTTTATAGTTCTAGCTTCAAAAATGTCGATTTTCTGTACTAACTTATCCTTTATTTTATTTTACCCCTTGAAGGGTAAAATTTTTACAAATTTTTCATATTTTATCACCAACCCAAAAATATAAGTTTCAAAGTTTTAGCTTTAAAAATGACGGTACTTCCATACATCCTTTCATTTCCCTATCTGAGGGGATAGAAAGCGGAAATGAAAGGATGTATGGGAGAAACGTCATTTTAAAACGTCGTCATTGTAAAAACTACGTTATTTCAACCCTTGCGACATGATAGGATTTTTTTCCTATATCCATATAAAAAGTTATTTCAAATCACAGTATCGTATCCAAGATAGACCAATCTTGGATATGATCCTGACTGTATCATGTTGCGACACGATTGAATTTTTTTCTATATCGAAATAAAAAGTTATTTCAATTCAAACTTGCCAGATTTAGTAACATACCTGAACTGACAGCTCGAATTTACCGTGACCAAACTTGATTCATATCTATGGTCCGATTATTTTTATGGACACCAAGGTATGCATATATGGTCAATGTAATCTGACCCATACCCTTAATATTCCATGTACCCAATCTGAGTCAAAACAGGCCGTAATGGTCTGTTTTGAGTCAGTTTGAAAAAAGGACCAATAAATATCTGATCATCGGAATACAAAGACGGGAAACTTATAAAAAATGATGCGCTAAATTGAACCGATCTAAAATTCAACTGCGTTACGCAGCACATCAAATTACAGATATACATGTAGGTATAGTAGTGTAATATTAAAGGAATTATAAATAAAAAAATAGTAGACTGATGACTACACCCAAAACTATTGAAATCTCTATTAAATGTTATTCATTTTAGTAAACTAATAAAAGAGATACCATTTCCAACGGGATTATAATAAAGGATTCTATGCAGACGAATCTACGAGAAAAAGTAACTGCATATTTATTAATGTTTTGAATTCAATGACATTAATAGCTTCTGTAAGTAAACAAAGAGGGGCATAAACTTTTATTAAGGTTTAAATTTTCAAACATTTTCTTAATCATATATAAATAAATGGTTTATTTGATCTGTTCAAAAAATTGTTGACCAAATATATTAGTAAAAACGGCGAAATTAATACTTGAAGGGTGATAAGACAGTGTCATTACATACAGTATAAGAGGGATGATATCTTATTTCTGACTATTTTCGGAATGGCAACAAATAAGTGGTATCACAGGTGTCATGGTAACTTGGTGTACGTAGTGCTGTTCATGGTATACAGGCAACGATTGCCACTTACCGTCGAGTAGCTCACGCCACGTGACCTTATTTGCCATGCCTATTACATAAATAAAATAGAAGCATTCTGTACTATTCCACCTCTAGGATGAACAGTAATTCATCATATAATCTAGTTATTTCTTTAATTAAGACAGCTACTCTATCATATAACCCTACAATTTTAAATACAAACAATTATACATCATTACCACTTCAATTTCTCACCTACAGAAATTGACTGCGTTATTATTATAACATCGCAACCCAGATAAGTAAAATGTGACTACATTTCAGTGTACACCGTTGACGATGACTGACTTCTAAATTCAACAAGGTTATAGTTTGTTGAACCAAGTTTTTGCGCATCGTTTATCGGTTCAATAGTATCTCTATCCAGAGTTTTTATCCGGACAAATGGCGTGAGATTGATAGCTGATTGTGGGTGCATCGAACTTGTGTACCGTGTTGTAATATGACGCAATGCGGTAGGCGGTAGATGCATATTGACGCAGCCGCCTGCTCTTATGTTTATGGGCTGCATTGTTTAGTAGCAATAGACGAATTAAAAAAAACAATACTAGCTGTTACCCGCGACTTAGTTTGACAATCTTTCATTACCAATTTCATAGTTTTCCAGATAGACTATAATAGTACAGTTTATCTTGATATTAAAATTCATTAAAATCAGTTCAGCAGTTTAATCGTGAAAAGGTAGCAAACAGACAGATACGCATTTGCATTTACAATATAAGTATGGATTCCCGTAACCGGCGTAACATTAATGAATAGTTTAATGAATGTAATGGAAGCAGAAGGGGTGATTGTATGGAGATCATTCAGTGGGAGACAGACGTGACCATATATATGTCACTAACTTTTGCCCGCGGCTTCGCTCGCGTTAATTTATCCCCCTGGGGGTAGAATTTATCAAAATCCTTTCTCAGGGAATGCCTACGTCATAGTAGCTTTATGCATGCAAAGTCTCAGTCCGATCGGTTTAAAATTGACAAAGTTTCATACAAACTTTCATCCCCTATTTTATCCCCTTGAGGGTAAAATTAATCAAAATCCTTTCTTAGCGGATGCCTACGTCATAACATCTACCTGCATGCCAAATTTCAGCCCGATCCGTCCAGTGGTTTGGGCTGTGCGTTGATAGATCACTATGTCAGTCACCTTTGAGTTATATATATTTAGATTATTCATTCTATAAGAATGTAACAATTCAACATATAATGATTAAATTTGAATAAATGAATGACAAAAATTGATTAAATCTGAATTACGACTACATTATGTTCCACAATAAAAACCGACTATACATCACCAGAAAAAGTACGTGAAACCAAAATTAATATAACTTCAACTTATAAGGCGTAAGTTGAAGTTATATTAATTAATTACAGTATTATGTACATCTTTTGGTGATGTATATTCAGCAAGAGGTTATTGTGGGCGGCTAATCACAAAATATTCTTAGTACTCACGGGAGATAACAGGTTAATTACAGTATTATGTAAGGAAACATCTTTTTGTTATATTCAGCAAGAGGTAACAATGGGCGGCTAATCACTAAATAGCTATCTCTTCCCAACCATCGGATGGAGAAGCTGCGTGTATCTTTTTTCACCAATCCATAGTATTTAACATCAGTCTTATCGATTAGTTATATTAATTTCGATTCTATTCTAATTGTTTTTTTTTTAATAGTTCCTACTTCCTAATAAGCTATCAGTTATAAACGCCCTGAATATATTGGGCTAATCACTAAATAGCTATCTCTTCCCAACCATCGGATGGAGAAGCTGCGTGTATCTTTTTTCACCAATCCATAGTGTTTAACATCAGTCTTATCGGTTAGTTATATTAATTTCGATTCTATTCTAATTGTTTTTTTTTTTAATAGTTCCTACTTCCTAATAAGCTATCAGTTATACACGTCCTGAATATATTGCTATAAAAGGATAATATTATTTTAATTACTATTATTACCCTTTTTTATATGTTATACGCTGGCAGGACACAGTGGGGAATGATAAGACGAGATGAGGTCATATTAGTTAGTCTATCGTGCCAAATTCACCAGGAAAATCACGATGGTTTTCAGGGGGAATCACATAGAGGTCAACCTGACATAGCTAGCAATATTGTTATTAATCCATATTACTAACAAACAATCCCCTTTCCCCTCTATTATTACGTTATAAGGACTTTAGAGCATACATTGTAATTAAAATAACATGACAACAGCTACGACCAATATAATATTTCAAACATCCTGAGGGATTAAAGAGTCGTTGACATTACAAAGTAGGGATTGCTTTCTATTGGACACCAAAAGTAGGAGAATTGGTTAATAGGGTTAATTTATATTGTCATATGTGTACTTTATTCATTGTACGGGTAATGTATTACTAGCTAAACGATGCAAGTTGTCGATCATTGTTTAGAAAGTAAATTGGTGTTTCCGTTTATATTATATATGTATTAATACGTAAAGCAAAAGCCTTGTACGTCTTTTTACGAAAATTTCGCGGACGGAAGTGTATGAAATTTCACACACTTATAGGTTGTATAGAGAAAATGTAGAATGCTAATATATTTTTAAATATTGCATAAAAATACAGTAAACGAATAAATAAAACATTATTCACGCTACCATTATATTACACGACTGATAACAAAACGCTAATGTCTATATTGTTAATTGTCAAATCAGTGAATCGAAGTTTGTTTCTGTGCTGTTATCAAAGTAAACTTTTTGCCTTGCACAACCACATTGTGGAATCACCTTCCAGCAATGATTTCCGAACCGATACGATATTGAAACCTTCAAGAAAAGAGCTTATTCCTTTTGCCGACAACGTACTTGCAATTCCCCTGGTGTTGCGGGTGCTCATGGGCGGCGGTAGTCACTTACCATCAGGTCAGCCGCATGCTCGTTTGTCCCCTGTGTTATAAAAAAAAAAGTAATCATAATATTAATACGTGAAACGAGTCTTAGACAATAGGACCTATTGATGTTAACTTAACTTATAATTTGAATTAATTATGATCGATTTACGACTACTGGGCGACCACTAGTGACCTGTTAATATACGCTAAACTGCTAGACAAGCCATTAAATAAGTGTAAAAAAATTATAAAAATATATAAACGAAGAAAAGTAACCGTTAAATGTTTATAAACAAAGTTTACCAAATTTTGAGAGGGCTTAAATATATCTCTTATGTAAGTACGGACATTAATCAGTAATTTTTTTTCTTATATGAATAGGAAGATTGGTTTATGCTAATAATATTGTCTATGGAGCATATTGTCATTGTAACACCATAGGACAATAGCAACAGTCAACAATGACAATAAATTTGGGTGCAGGTAATCCCATTTTTGGAGGCAACGGCCGCAGAAATCCTTCGACGCTACAGATCGCCTGTCGCCGATAAGTTGATCGTCACAGCTTTTTTGTTTTGTTTTGTTTATGTAGTTTTTACCTGTGATTTTGTTCGTATAATACGAACACATTCATTGAGAGGAATAAAATATAGGCAGATTATGTCCTTATGAAAAGAATTTCTAGTAGTCTTACCTCCACTTGAGTATTTTTAATTAGTTATTTTCTCAAGCTAACATAGACGAAGGTTGAACTAAATGATCGATTACATTTACCGACTAATTACCTTGCTGTTTACAATACCTCTTTGTGCGAAGTGTTACTTACTCATGGCCACGACTTAGCGCCTCTCTGTCCTTGATCCACGGTAGCTGCCTCTATTTGGTGTAGTTAGTACCTACATTGCTACCATACTAATACGTGTGCTGTGATGAATTCATAAACATTTTTAAATATTTAATTATTGGGATAGGTTATGAAGTCATTGTAATCCTTCCTATCTACTAATGCTATCAAAAGTGGGGAGGGGATAGTTAGTAATGTGGACTGATGAGCCCATTACTAGTAACGTACCATGTCAGGTTCTCCTGTAAACCAACATCTGGTGAATTTGCCACGATAGGCTAAACGATATGACCTCATGCTAATCTTATCATCCTCCACTGGTGCCCTGCCAGCGTAAACCTTTAGCACCATAACATTGTCGTTTATTAAAAAAATATTTATTTATTTATTTATACTCTTTATCGCACCAATAACAGAACAAAAAAAAACAATTAAAATTGAATATATACATTGATACGAAAGGCGGTCTTATCGCTCTTCCAGACTACCTTTAGGTGGATAGAGATATAAAAATAAAAACAGGGTAGGCGGTGCACGTAATAATTAAAAATAGAATTATGTTTAAAAAAACCATAAATAGAAACTAAAGACTAAAGTACGGGGTGTGCTACATTACGGCTGATCCGATTTTGAAAATTATTTTAGTGTTGGATAGCCTATTTATTGAGGACGGCGAATACATCACACTACGACTAACAGAAGTTGTATTGTAATAAAAAATGTTGCAAAACAAGGATATACGGCTATTAATTGTAAACTAGCTGGTACGCGCAACTTCGTCTAAGTCAGATATTGGTCATTTTTTATTGCAGCTCCGCTATTATTGCTTGTGGCGTCATATTATATATAACCAATAGCCTTCCACTATAGATGACTATCCAACACTAAGATATTTTCAATTCGAATTAGTAGTTCCTGAGACTAGTAATGGAAGCGTTAAATCTGACAAACTCTTCAGCTTTATAATATTAACTCTAATAGTTAATCTAATAGTTATAATCTCTAATAGTTTCACAGCTTAACCTTAACAGGTAAAAAATCAACATTTAAGTTAGAAATTCTTATTTTTGTACTTTGAGTTGGAGATAGGTCAGTCATGGCCGTGCCGAGACAATATTTAAATCGTCAAGAAAGCATAGTCCTTCCTAAATGGCCTGTAACTTGTTTAATTATTCCCATATGGTTGCGGCGTTCCCATATTCATGGGTAACGGTAATTACTTACCATCAGGGGTACTGAAAACTGGTTTAGCCCTTATGCTTTTAAAAAAATCCGGAATTTTTTTATTGTATATGTAAATCTTCAAAATATAAGAACTCACCTAACATCGAACCTGAATTCGAAATCTATTAGTAATAGGTTAGTTTATTCGAGAGAGTTGATTTGTTTACCTAAAGTAAAGGTACCGCGAGGCCTATTAAAGGTAATGGCATCTCGAGTGTGTTTAATGATCACAAGTACTGCTACCAATGGTAGAAGTAAACTAATAATCAGTAGTTTGACTTGAACGTGACCGAATCGAAATTGAATCGAAAATATAAAAAAAAAATACGGTGTATTCTCATTCTAACGTTACAGTAACATTGCTGTAACATTAGAATGAGAATCCGCCGTATTTTTTTTTATATTTGCGATTCAATTTAAATATATATTTTTAAATTGAATCGAAATTATTATTATAATAAATAAAACGTAATAAAATGTATTTTTTTAAATAAATCTCTGATAACGATGAATCTGAATGATTATTCGAAGCAAATTTGCAGCATTTATGGTAATATTTACGTTAGAGAATATAACAATGACATAGGAGGGTCTTTTTAGAATTGTTTCCTCAATTCTTGTATATAGAATAAACAAAACTATTGTTTTTTTACTTCACGTAAGAAAATAAATTGAATTGTTTGTTTCTCTCTATAGTTATTTATCTATTTATATTATCTATTTACTAGCTGTCCCGGCAAACGTTGTTTTGCCTAACATTTAGGGGGATGAAAAATAGATGTTGGCCGATTCTCAGACCTACTCAATACGCTCACAAAATTTCATTTTATATATAAGATAACATTGTAAGTATATTTACATTGTATGCACATATGGATACATTTTATATCTTTAACGTAGTATTGCAAAACTAATGACATACAAGCGCCCGTCAAAATAATCGTCTAGTCCGGTTCCCGCACGTGTAGTGTGGTGGGTTACTCGGTCCGTCAGTTGTACACCCGACGGCAACAAAGGCACGCGCGCGCTCGCACCCGTTGCATTCCCACAGCTTAATCACGAATAACGGTCCTGTAATAACTACAATACTGTTCATTCAACCCAATAACTGAACGTCGCTAATTAAAAAAAAAATACGCAACACAACGTCACAATGATGCAACTCCGCCAGCCCATTTCGCGGTAATCCAAAAACTTACCTCGTATCGATGCACGTAACACGTGCTCACCCCACATCTTTCACCATTGTCCAATCATAGGAGGGCGACGGATACCGGCGGGTGTCCGCCAGCAAATCGCGCCTTGTATACGATTTCACGACGCGACCCGAACCCGCCCGACAGGAGCCGAAGTCCGCATCGACTACCCCCAGTGCAGCCGCTGCCCCCAACATGGCTGCAATGGTCGCTAATACTCCTATAAATCCCGTGACGAAAAAACCATCAATCAAGAAATACAGAGCTCCAACGCCGCCATCGAAAATCGCGAGCGGCGTTGATGACAGTGAGAAAGACAAAGAAAATAATGTTGTGCAAAAAGAAGAAAATGATAATGACTCAAGTGATTGTGTACAAACAAAGCCGGAGCCGGCTCAAAAGCCGGTGTTCAATTCGCCCATTAAAAAGTCAGCGCCCAAGTTGAATGGTAATGTGGATAGAAGTTCTGTCCTGTCAAAAGCAGCAATGTTTGAGTCAGGTAGCCCAAAAATGAAGGATCCCGCAGAAATGTCTCTGAGGGAGCGGAAAGCTCTTTTCGAAAAGAATAAGGGCGCAGCGATTGTGCCCAAGGCTCCCTTCGGTATGGCACCCTCTGTCAAAACACTTCACGGCGAAAAAGGTAAGTGGAAATTTATAAAACTGTTATTATCTAGTGGTGTCAGCTATAGCGTGCCGTGTTACTACTGTGCATGACAATTATTTATAGTTTATGTTGTGTGACCAATTTACTTCGACTATATTTACAATATAAATTACAGCGATTTTCAATGCTCATCATACGTATGGATTTAGATAAAACTTGTTATGAGCATCGAATAATTCATATTACTATTTTTTGTATGCGTAAATATACAGCGGTGTATCTACATTATGTGTATGTATTATCGTGGATTATAATATGCAATAAGACATCAACTACTTGTAATACACTAGTTCAACTATGGTTTACAATGGTTCATAATAGAACGAATATTTTAGATAGTTTATGGGTTTTACTTTTGAGAATATAATGAAGTGGTTAAAGAGTTATAGTTTTTATACCGTTCTTTTTTATTAAACTGTATGATAAGGTATTTGTTGTATATGAACAAAAAAAAAACAGTATTTTAGTTGGCGTACTTTAGCAGATAGCCTTCAATAGCAACATTTAATTTAAACCTGTATTCTAACATTTTAGAAACAGGATTTTCGACCTTTATTCTCTAAATGCCAAAATGCAATGTCTAGACAACCGCAATGTTAATCACTATGTATAGATGTTATTTAATGCGACGTTACGTTTCAAAGTTAACCTCTTAATTTTAGGGTTACGTCATTAACAATAAAATATTTAATATGTTTTTAAAATTTTCATATTTTTATAAAAAGGCATTAAGTTTTTTTTCGGAATACTTAAACTATCATAACATCATATAACCCATTGTGGGAATTATCTGAAATATGAAAATAGTAATATTTCATTGTCTTATAGAAATTCATCATTAGTGTATGCAAACAATTAGTCTCAAAATATGATTTTGACGAATTCATTGTTACCTCATTTACACTAGGCAGTTTGGGCATGTTGTTGACCGCAACTGCCCTTTACACTTTCACGAACATAGGGGGCGAGTGCAAATTCCATTCCAGACCCGCGGAAGAACTTATGGAGCGGCTGAAGGCCAACTCCTGTTTGAATGATACGACTATACTCTAAGGACACCGGTAATGGTTTGAACCTAAGCTCAGGCCATCGTAATTTCGAACCCCGTTTAAATTGGACGAGGGATCAATGGAGGAGGCGAAAAACAATGTCTTTGAACTAAAGTACTTTGTTGAGATACAGCATTATTTATACACGATTGAATAAATGAAGGCGGTATGAATGTAGTTGGGCGTCCAGTTATTCGGAGTAACTTGTAGGTATAGATTTTCATGCCTCTAATATTTTTATAATGACGTGATACGAATGAGAGATTCCGGTACATCACGTGAGCGTCTTAACTTCATGTTCACTTGTTATCCATCTTAATCTTAATAATATTATAAACGCCAAAGTTTGTGAGTATGGATGGATGTTTGTTACTCTTTCATGCAAGAACTACTGAACGGATTTTGATAAAACTTTACAGTAATATAGCTTATACACCTGAATAATATATAGGCTATAAATTTCACGCGGTTCACCCGCGTGAAATAGCTAGGCAGGCTAGTACTAATATAAATTCGTATTTGTTTGTCTGTCGGTCTGACAACTGAACGGATATTAATGAAATTTGATGTGAAGATAGATTATATCATGAGATCATATCCGATCATAGATTATATCCGTCGATATAGAATATATTTTATCTAAAAAAAAGACATAGTCACGGATAAAAACCAAGTAGACAATAAATTTGAAACTTGTACGGAACGCATGTCGGGAAACCGTCTCGCGGTTTTTTTTTGTCTTGCGAGTACAGACATCATTAATAATGTATGAGGTCATAACGGGGAATCGAATTAAATAAAAATTGATTGCATTATTACGTGTATTATTTATACTAGTTTTTTTACTATTAATTAATTGTTAGTTGCTATCTTGTTATTTGTAGACACAATTATTATGTCGTTTTATATTACTACCGACAATCTACTACTATTCTTAAATAAGAATTTAAGAATCGTGTTAGTAAAAATGTTTGTGCAAGGGACTTCACCATCTTTTTTTGTCTCATTCAAACAGGAACCTAAATTACGACTGTCTGAGTCAAGGTTCGAACTCCTGCTCCTCCGGCATCCACAGTCTGTCAATCAGGAGCTTGGATTGGCTTTCAGCTGTTTCATAAATCCTTAAGCTCTAAGGGCCAGTTAACGCTAACGCATAAAAGCATAAGAATAGTTAGAAAAAAAAATGAAATTTAGTATTGTAAAGTAAATTTAGTTATTGTTGATTTGGGTACTTCACCCGAAATATTTTTAAAATAAATAGACGCAAAGTTTAATTCAACAGAATAATAAATTACGTACACATGTAAGACATTATATATGTATGGAATTTATTTTTAATAATGATATTTTAGTTTTAATAATGCATCGTTTAATCATGCACCTCGCGGTATAGTTACGTCATCTGACTTTAGTCAATTAACACTGTAGCTAAATAACAACGCGATTCCTAATAAATGAGGTAAACCATATAGAATTACTACATAGTAATCATTAAATGAATTTGCTTTATAATGATGATACTTCTAAGTACCAGATATGAAAATTGTAACTCACTTAAGAGTAATCATACTCGTAAATGAATGAAGTTGTTTTATAATGAGGATGCTTCTAAGTACACAGATACTTAATATTTTATATGAAATTTTTAACTCACTACTTAGACCAATATTGTTCTTAAATTCCATAAAAAAAATATTATACCTAAATCAATATCTGATCAGAACAACTGGTCACGGAAGCGCTGTCAAAAGGAATAAGTTTTCCTTGTTTTTGCATCATTATTCATTGCTGCTCCGCTCCTATTAGTTGTAGCGTGATGTTATATAACCTACATAACCTTATGTTTATATGTTTATGGCAAAACTAGGCCTATGCACAACAAAAATCTGCAGATTTATGCCAAACTGAAGAGTAAACGCCACGACACATCCTATAATATGGTTGTAGCCCACTCATCCATAAACGAAATATCTCTTTCGGAAATTTTACACTCTTTCCTGAGGAGATAAAAACCATCGCTCCTAAGAATATCCTTCAATTCTTGTCCCTGACGGGTTTATGTAGCGAACTCTGAAAAAGGGCGAGCACTATAGATCTATGTAGGTCGCATTGCTACAGGTGCTGCAGGCATCCTGTCAATAGCCCAAACAACCCAATAAATATATAGCCTTCTTCTGTAACTGAGCTATCCAACACTAAAACAAATTATGGCGTTCAAAGCAAACAAATTTTAGATTAGAAGTATAGATCGATATTAGATTCAAATAAATAGCACTTATTTATACTATTATTTTTAATTTTGTCTACAGTATTGCAATACAGAATATACATTTTGTATTTGTATTTACATTTGTAACCTGTGTCCTGTTTTCTCATTGTTTTTTATTTTTACGTATACGTTTTTTTTTATTTATTTCCATTATTGTGGCAGTACTACAGTGATATTTCGTTGTCAGATTATTAAATATGTATTTATGTATGTATATATATATATATATATGTAGTTATTTATTCATATATATTTTTATGTGTATCGTTTAATATATTTTTTATATTTGCACCGCCAACAATTATTCTCTGCACCACCCATGGTTGACTGGTAGATAATGCCGCATGGTGTTAAGTCCGCCATATGTACTTTCAATTATGTGCATTAAAGTTTTAATAAATAAATAAATAAATTATTCTTATGCTGTTGCTTGTCGTTAAGTTCTAGTTATACAGTTACCATTAGGTGACTCTAGCTACATCAGCATAGATAGTCTTTTTTTTTTCGGACTACTCTAATGCTGTAGGCCGCAGCTGGCCTTTACAGCTTCACCGGACGTTAGGGGGCGAGTGCAGATGGCACTCCAAACCCGCGGAAGGACTTATGGAGCGGCTGAAGGCCAACTCCTGTCTGACGGATACGACTTTAGTCTGAGGGCACCACTAGGGGTTCGAACCTCGGCTCAGGCCGTCGTAATTTCGATCTCCGTTTGAATTGGATGGAGGATCGATCGGAGGATGTGGAGCGCCTGGGCGCGCGCAGGCGCCCGGTTTTATGCCCGATATTGTGTGTTTGAGTTCGTCCTCTTCGCCGGCGAGGATGGTGTCGTGTGTGTGTGTAAAAGTGTGGTCGGGATGGAACGGGTGGGCCCGTGGGGAGGTTGCCGTTATGGGGTCGTCGGGGTCAATGAGAAATAGTCATGAAAATTGTTCAAGGTCTATATCCTATCCTCTCTTATTACTATTAGATATTCTTACGCTTGTTATTGCTCTTAAAACAAGGGGTTATACTAAATAGACATTACACACATCTATATATATAAATAAAATTGGATTGTCTGTTTGTAATATTGAAAGAACTGTTTTTTACTACATGCATATGAATATAAATACGGTACATACACCAAAATAACATTTTTTACAATTTTTGTCTGTCTGTCTGTCTGTTTGTTCCGGCTAATCTCTGAAATGGCTAGATCGATTTTGACAGGACTTTACTGGCAGGAATCTGATGTAATAAGGAGTAACTTAGGCTACTTTTATTTTATAAAAATAAAATAAAATTCCACGAGGACGAAGTCGCGGGTACAGCTACTTTATAATACTAATAATGTATAGTTATGTCTTGCACCATAAGGGTTGGTTTTAACAGATGCCTTTTAAACTTAATAATCACGTACGTTGCTAAATGCTTCCTTCACCTGCCACCTTTTATATACCTAATGTCAGTGTATAGGTTAAATACATCGCAAACAGCTGTCCTGTCATTATTATTTTATTTATAGTATACTTGAACTTAGCTGTATTTCATTTGATATGTGAAGTTTTTGCTTTACATATCAATTGATACGGAAGTAAAAACTTCATATCTTCAAATCAAAAACTTTGTACATCTTTTTACGAAAATTGCGCTCACGGAGTATGACATTTCGCGCTCTTATAGTTTGTATAGAGAAGGAGTGCAGAATGCTAATCTCTTTTATTAATTGTGCATAAAAACATTACATATTATAAAACAAAGTTGCTGTCGCTGTCTGTCCGTCCCTATATATGCTTAAATCTTTAAAACTACGCAACGGATTTTGATGCGGATTTTTAATAGATAGAGTGATTCATGAGGAAGGTTTATATATATATAATACATGTACACCCGTGCGAAGCCGAGGCGAGTAGCTGGTCAAAAAATAAAATATTACACTATCATTATATTACACGATTGATAACGAAACGTCTATGTCAAGTAATGTCAATATTGTTAATTGTCAAATCGGCGAATTGTTTTCTGTGCTGTTATCAAAGTAGTCTATGTATATATTAATCAATATATGAACCAAATTTGACAGGTTTATGTGAAAGAATTTTTGAGTTATGAGGGGGTCAAAAGTGGCTCCAAATGGTTCGTGTAAAACTACACACGGTGCTGCTCGCCAGTTTTCTTACTTGAACTCGGCTTTGACACGCTCCCGCGTGTCTAGATAGGTGAAGCTAGTCTTTAACAATAGAACCTTAATAATGTTTAAATTTATAATTTAAATTAATTTAGGTCGAATTACCATACTTGACTACGGCCGGTTTAGCACGGCCGCCTTACTTCCGATGGTTGCAGGTTCGATTCTTAACACAAACATTTGTGATTCATGAGTATGATTCTGGGTCTGGGTGTTTTCTATGTATATTGTGTATTATTAGTATTATTTGCAATAACGTATCTATGTATTTATATTAGTAGTCTAAACCAATAACATAAGTTCTGCTTATTCTGGGACTAGAGGGCGCTGTATATAGCCCTGAGATATTATTATGTACTTTAAAATTATATTCGATGGTAATTATGATCGAATTTCGACAATTTGGTGACCATAAGTTTTTTTAATTACATGATTTCACTACGTTTTCTTCTCTTGTAATATATTTAAAATCGCCCAAATGTAGTTTATTCATGAGTAGGTAATGAGCTGATGTTTTGTATATAATACAAACTAAGAATGTTTTGTCATTTATTCCACATAATTATGAATATTTATTTCATTATTAATATTGCGTTCCTTTAATAATTATATACAGATTTACCTGATATGTGTAGGTAAATCTGCGGTGACCTTTTTGAGTTCATCAATTTCCTGTTTATATTTTTTTTAAGTTACGTTGGTAGGTAACAAATATGCGGCCCATAATAATGGTAAATGGTCACCGTGGTCTATAGATGTCTGAGATATAGGGAGTGTGACGTGCGCGTTGCCGACCCTTAAGAAATATTAATATACCGTTCTGAAAAAGCCTATGTTGTAGTCTCGTTGTAAAATTATGATATGATAATTAGTAACAGTCAAATAAACAATATATATATATATATATAATTTCGACCAGGGGTTCCTTCCACAATCTAAGTGAACGCGGGAGGAAGCTTTTCTGAAGTATATTAGTTATTATATTTGCTATATATCTGTCTGCATTATTTCGTTGGAAATGTTACTAATATTATAAGCGCGAAATTTTGTGAGTTTATACGGATACATGGATGTTTGTTACTCTTTCACGCAAAAACTACTGAACGGATTTTGTTAAAACATTACAGTAATGTAGCTAATACATCCTAGAGACATAGGCTATGGACAGGATATAAATTTCATGCGGATAAAATCGCGGGCACAGCTAGTATTTATGGTAGAATGTGACGAAACTGTCCACTGCTTAAAACAAAAGACTGTAAGAAAAAAAACTCGAAATGGATTTCTAAAAGGCGGTCTCTTAAAAGCACTCGAACCTAAGACTCCAAACAAAATACATTATTAATATTGACATATCGATAGTACAGTTAAACGTTGGCCTCGAACGGTCCATCTCAATACTGAACAAGCCTTAGAACAATATGTTTACCTGATCACTTGGCGTGTCCTTTATATGTATGTGCCAAAATTGTTGGTAACGGTGACAAATATTATGTAGAACTGTGTTACCTGGTTTAGTTAATGTTCATGATGATTACAGTTTATGTACTTACCTCCGTGACCGAGTCAGAAGTCCTTGTTCTATATAGTTTTAAAAGGAGGTTGACTCAACTATATTTCAGATATGTAGTCTATATGTAACAGAATGCTTATAGCGAAGAAACTTTGTAGGTACATTTTATAACTTTTTTTACACTCAGACACACACACAATCATGCTCATGAATACAAATATTTGTACCATGTGATGAATGGAATAGGTACAATCTTTCGACGACCTCGGTGTTCTAGCACACTGCGTTACGACCGATGGTCGCGAGTTCGATTCCTCGCACGGCACAAACATTATTATGATTGTTTGTATCGGTCTGGGTATTTTATATGTATAATATGTATGTATTTACAAAAAAAAATATCTAATTATTAATTTTTAATTAAATTATCTATGTATTTGTATCAGTTATCTAGTACTCATAACACAAGCTTTAGCTAGCTTAACTTGGGTCTAAATGGCGCTGTGTGAATTGTCCTTTTTTTTATTCCACAATCAATGTGCCTATGCAACTTTTTTTTTATTTTCAAATTTGAGCACCGCAAGCACACGTGATGTTAAGTGATGTGATGAAATCAAGAATAAATTGTATTTCCTGCTGTATATCCACTATCTCCATCAGTTTCAAGGGGATAGGGTGTGACGTTCCACGTAATAGAATTCATTGCAATGAAGCTGATGAAGCTTATAATAATAATAATAATGCCCTCTTTTCCCTCTAGTGCATGATACATGAGAAGAGACTTAAACCTGATTCACTTAATGTCAACAAATCTATTAACAAAATCCCAAATGCACGATTCACGTTTGCTCAAAAATTTCTTTGTCATACTAGGAAAACCTAAATCAACACTGTCACACATTTTACTCTTCTAAAAGTCCTATGAATTTGTAGGTATTATGATTTCTAAACCTTTTGCTATGTCTATGTAACGGATTTGTCTCATAAGTACGTATCTTGTGAATATGGATTCGTTAAAACAATCTTTATACATTTTTTATGTAAATCTCTAGTACTTACTTTATAAAAATTACAAATATACGTTAATAAATTCTCTCATCCCATGGATAATGTTGTTAAGAATAATACAATAAAAATGTTTGTAATATTATGTTATTTATGCAATGTATTATATTTATTTATTCAATAAGAACACTTCAAGGGCCCTATTCTACCTATTACCTCTTCTAGAATGTTGGAAACGAACAAAAACTTTGTTAATAAAAAATAAAAATAATTTATATTTCTGAAAAACTATTTTTAGATATTCAATATATTTAGTCCATGATTTATCTTTTTCAATTCATTTCATGTGTAGACAAATGAAATAACAATATCATAACGAGATTTTGTAACTTTGAACGTCAAATATTTTCATTATTTATAGCCCACTTTTCAACTAGTTATAGTTAGTTTTGTACTCATTAGTTAACGGCATAGAACTTTCCTATTGGCAATGAAATTACGGATGCATAAAAATTTTCTCATTAGGTATCACTGCTTCTCATTCGTTGCTGTGACTGAGGAGTTTTTCACGGTAGTCACTGTGATGCTATTCATGTATATTTACGACGGGTACCATTTTTTATCAAATGGGTCGTCAGTTTGTTTACCATTTCAATTTACCTTTTTAAGTTTAAATCACAAAGGTCTAATGAACATGCTGCTTATAAATGCACTTTGTTCGAGTCGCGGCTTGCATAATGCGCTTTCTAAATCACAATAGCGTTATTGGCGCGAACTAACTTTCAGAGTAACGGAACGAATCTTCGACGGTGACAGTTGGCTGGCCCCTCTGTTGATCTGATGACGAAAAGAGAAAGTGGATATTGACGGACTGTACACAAAAAACATGCATTTATATAGAATAAGGCATAAGTATGTTATCAAAGAGATAACGAAGCTATCGTGATGTTAACATATGACTGACATGACAGTGAACTCTTGAAAATAAATCATTAAAATCGGTTAAATTTTTAAGAAAATGGCGTTTACAGATATATTTACAAAACACAAAAAATGTACAATCAAATTTAAGTTTGTACAACCTTCTGCATTTTGATATGGTTAGATAAAGTCAAAGAAAATAAGTAAACTAGTTTTATATGCTAGTACTACATATCAGTTCTATGCTTGACCAAAGAATCCAATACAAATA
Source organism: Achroia grisella (assembly GCF_030625045.1). Lineage (NCBI taxonomy): Eukaryota > Metazoa > Arthropoda > Insecta > Lepidoptera > Pyralidae > Achroia > Achroia grisella. The sequence continues at coordinate 4,502,459 of NW_026712984.1, read as the reverse complement.
CATTTTTTTTATTGCACAATAATAATGCAAAAGGGGAGTTTAATGCCATATGTATGTTATTCATGGCATTCTCTACGAGCTAACCTTTAGGTAGAAATAGAAAGCGTATTAGGGCATTGATGGCGACAAAACTGTGACAATAATACTATATTATGTAAATAACTAAATAATATTGACTTATATAAATATAATATATATTTGAACACAAAAATATACTATATATATTTAAAATTTGAAATTCGGAAATACATCTAGTATATTCTAATGAAATAAAGCCACATAACAGCTGGATAAAAGTGCACTACGAGAAAATTTTATTAATTCAGAACCCTAAATAATTTTCGATATTGCGTATCACAAGTACAGTTAAATTTACAACTTCCTTTTTTTATTTACTTTGTATTCTTAAATTATACAGTATATAGTACATTATTCTGAAGTGTATGTCAATAGAAATGCACCATATAATTCAATTGTATACTTACCTGGCTCATTACGGTTTCACTTGCCAAATGGCACGTCATTAGCTGGCGTCTTGTCCTTTCGCTATCATTACCGTGAATGGGACTGCTTGTTATATACTAATATACCAACTTAGTAATTATATAGGCTCGCATGCTATCTACACGAGCTAATGCAGCCAATGGATCTGATGTTAAAAATACCTTTTCATTTCGACGGCCTCGGTGGTCTAGCGGTTTAACGCACCGCCTTACTTCGGATAGTCGCGGGGTCTGTTCTTCGCACTGCAGAAACATTTTTGTTCATGAGTATGATTATTTGTGTCGGTCTGGGTATTTTTTATCTATAATATGTATGAATTTATGTACATACATACATATTGTAGATAAAATATTTATTATTGTAAATGTACGTTACATTTTTTTATTAGCCGTTTTAGTACCCATAACATAAGCTCTGCTTAGCTTGGGATTAGATGGCGCTGTGTAAATTTTCTTGAGATTATTATATTTCGTTTTCTTAAGAATCACCTTCCAGCAATGGTATTTTCGAACCTATACGATATTGAAACCATCAAGAAAAGAGCTTATTCCTTCTTAAAAGGCCGGCAATGCACTTGTAATTATCCTGGTATTGTGGAGCTCATGGGCAGCTGTAATCACTTACCATCAGGTGAACCGCAAGCTCGTTTGTCTCTGTGTTATAAAAAAAAATAAGACCCTATTTTATAGCAAACGGGACCGAAAACCTTGTTAACTGTTGACAGAACCTATTTTATTATGTGTATAGATATTATATTTTTATCTCTGATAATTTTCTAATTTTATTACAATAGTTTTCTTTTCAAGATCCAAACCACAGTCTTATACAGGAAGTTGGGTAATGTTTGCAATACATACGGCAAACTTTATTGCAATTAATATCGTAACTCGTAACACAATATGACGAATCATTTCGCCCACTACCTGTTCTACGCAGCTTCCAAAGCCTAAATTGCCCCCTAAAGATTATATCTATTAGGTTTTCCTCTATGATAATGTGTGAGGATAAATATTAAGGAAAACGCAACTTTACTATTATTGTGCAACGCATTTTTAGTTGCGTTTGGTTATTTACTTGTAGTATTTTGTCTTTTCTGTATTATAAACGTTTGAAATAACAAAAGTTTTCACGTGCAAATGTGGAATTTTATATATATATATATATAATCGTATTATACATAAAGTCGCTATTAAAAAATAGGATTGATGCTAGAAGGGTTTAGAGTTGTATGTATTTTTAATGCCACATTATAATAAATTAAATTAAGTTAAAATTGTCCAAAATTAATGTTACGGGTGGACAACCCTTATCACTTAGGAGTAAGAAAAATAGATAGTAATTCCCAGCCTACTGAATATGCATATAAAATTTCATTCAAATTGGTCAAGCCGTTTCGGAGGGGTGTGGTTAACTAACATTATGACACGAATTTTATATTTAAGATTAAGACTTGTCCGTTTGTAATGAACTAATTTTAATTATGTCTCCAAAGCTTAGATATACTGGTTTTGGTTGGCCTTGAGAATATATTTTGTTTTTAAAGAACAAAAATATATGCAGCTAGTTTTACGAGATACACGTTACATATATATGGCACCGCTATCTGATTACTTAGCATCAGAGACAAATTTCTTAGCTTGAATATATGGAAATTCGCGTGGCGCGTGGCGCGTGGCGGAGCCATCGTGTGGCAGAGAGCAACTCTGAGCAGTTCCCTAAACTTGAGACCCGGGTTTAAAGAGAGCACTTTAGCTGATGAACGCCAACACTCACCTTCACCGCTCAGGTTCCTTACTGCCCAGTCCAATGTGGTAAGAGCCTGCTAGTGCTGCTTTAGATACACGTTCTAGTATATTGGGCTCACTAAAATATAGTCAAACGCAGTGATGGCTGGCTCATCCGTCATACTCATGAACGAGTGCTGCTTGTAGGGAATGGTCTGCTCTAATCACTATCACTGATTATTTCATTGAATTAGCGCTGGTTGGTAGTTTGTATTCACACACTTCAACTTAAAATGTAAAGTAGCAATAAAATTATTTAAAAGAGCAACACGCACGTTTCTTTCTTGTGGATGAGACTTTCCGAAGGAGCGGTAGATTGGAAAAAGAAATGTGATGACTATTCAAAAGTGCTTCAATGTAATTTATTTGAATAAATGATTTTCTATTCTATTCTATATAACTTTGTACACTCATAGTTTGCGTAATAATTACAAAAAGAAAAACTGATGAGTAAATAAGTACATGCATCTCCGAATTACGTTATGCGACATTAATTCCACGGCCACCAAGGTCATGCCGCACAGGAGTCGCCAACCTTGTCTACCAACTCTGGTTTATTAGGACCTATATTATATCGTACTACTATAAACGGGCGATATCAGTACGTATAAAAATTTTGTTTGTCTCGTAAACTTCTCTAATTTTGTATTTACAATTTAGATAAGAAAATCTAAAAATTATATTCGTCGAGTTATGCCCAAATCTCTACATATGTGTAAACATGTTATTTAAACAATTTTTGTGTTGGTTATATTATTATGTCAAAATTTACTAAATAAAGTATGTCATATCTATATCTATAAATTTTATAAACAGTTGAGTTGTTTTTGTGCAATGGTTGTGACTCGATGTTGGTGAAGCTCAGTCCGCCTAATAGTTGAGGACTACGACGAACGCAGTCATCGTCAAGTATATTAAGTGTGTACTGCCAACCTCGTAAAAACCTTTTAACGCCCTTTTACTCATTCTTAGTGTTTTGGAAAAACCTAGGCAATTACACATACTTGGGCGTTTATGAGGAAAAATTTAACCCGCTTTACGAAACTACAGTAAAGTAAAAACAAATCAAGCAAAATTTATGGTAAAAAAATATATTCTTTCATTTATTTGTTATCTGTTCTGTCGATTTTGGCATAAGAATAGGTAATTTAAATAATACTTTTTACTTTAATCGTTTTTCGCATTAAAGTAATTTCACGATTGTTTAATGAAATTGATGATTAATTATAACGTCATCAATATTATAGAATCGCAGCTGTATAGTTACAATAAATGAGATGCCATTGGTGCGTGACGTAGCAACAAAAGGCTGACGACAGCTGACCCAGGCGTGGGATTCGGAAGCGATCATTATTGAGAGTTTGAGAGGTGGAGGTGGACCTACGATTTGCGATACGAACGCCATTCCTCAGTGTGGCGCGGAACAGGCGGAACACTCGACCTTTTCAAATTTAGAATTTATATTTTTTATTTTTTTACGCGGCAGTTTTTTTTACGCAATACTCGTGATCTTGTGGCCAGTGTTCGTGTTACTTTTTTGTGACACTTCTTTGGATTTTTCTAATAAAAATACCAATTTGATAGTGTATTGGACTCATAAATATACTTATACATAGTAAGTGAACTTTTTTTTTTATTATTTAGCTTATAAAAAATATTTACGCGACATCCATCTGTTGGTCCATGTTTCGTAATGTAGATAAGACATTGTTAAACAAATCGTGTCAACGAGTTTAGTACCACTTTTATTGCATCGTAGAACAATGCTGTAATTATCATGGTTTCCGTAATTGCAAAGTGTACTAATAGATATAAGCAAATAGTATTTATTATGGCAAATGTCACCTGCGTGTGTTATCTATCTATTTCGGCTGTTTCTTTGTTCATATTTATATTCATAATACTTTTAAAAAGTGGATCTTAAAGTAACAAAAATATTAAAAGACTGGCATGAACTATATTTAATATTTTCTCTACTTTCATATTTATAGAAGAAATTCAAATTGTAATTCTTCAAGATATTGCTTATTAATATTTGAACTTCTATACTTGACCTCTTACAAACTACAGAGATGGCGGGAGAGGAATACAAAGATAAATAAAAACAATACAACATTGTTGGCCGTGTTATCAACTGTTGGTGTAGGTCAGGTACCTTTTTCCCAGAAAAAATTATGTTGACTCAGAGAAAACATTGATAAACATATGTAAGTGGGAACATTAGATCTTAGAATACATATAATAAAAATATAACTGATTGCTGTCTGTATATATGGATATTAATAGAAACTTTATCAACATATTAGAACACAAATTACTGTGATTTGATTTTATAGGCGTTTGTTTATCATCATAGTACATATGGTTTAACCGATTTGGATTTCATTTTCACTAAAGGATTGCGTCAAGTGGCCAACGTCACTTAAAACTCCACAGTTACTCTGTAGTACGTTGAATTTAAATATAAGTACTGAGCGAAATGTGGTAATGATAATTTTGTTATAATGGGACATTTTCGTTGAGTAATGTCTAAATGAGGGAAGTTGCAACCAATAGATTATTCGGGTGAATCTCGAGTATATTTTTGGTTATAGGTGTCTCTGACAACTTCAAAAGATATAATATATAAATGTATATTACGCCCTTGATGGTTTAGTGACTTCGCACACCGCTTTAATTCTAATGGTAGCTGGTTCTATTTTTCGCTCAGTACAAACATATTCATAACTACAACTGTTTGGATTGGTGTTTACTGAGTAAATTATGTATGTATTTACAAAAAAATATATGCTAAGCATACCTATCTATGTATAAGATATTATACTGTTTGTTAAATGTACAATACAGGACTAATTTGTGGTCAATGAAGCTGAAAGGGAGTGGCAACTAGTAGTGACAATGGGCATGCAAAACAAATAAAACATGACCCAATTCTTATGTACGTATGAAAAACTAACGAGCCGCCCCAGCTTCACACGAGTCTAGTAATGAATGAATAAGTAAGATGTAAGAAATGAAACAAACCCCAAATTCACACTAGAATATAAATGATGAACAACTCTATATAAGTATATATGTTTGGAAATTAAACAAAGAAATTCCGTTAAGTTTTTTGACAGTTCCTTTCAATTGAATCTATATACTAAAATTGAGAATAGGGAAAAATATATTAATACATTTTTTTATGTTCACAAGCGACTAAAATGTGAATAAAAGATTTTGAATGTGATTTAAGAAACTGAATGTTTTTAATATGAATTCGAAACATGATATAACAGATGTAAAACATTTTTTACCATTTGTGTGCAAGACAAAATATTTTCTACGTAGATTCTATTCAGTGCAGATTTTTTTAATTGTCTTTTCTTTAAAATATAAACAGAGACTGATTAATATAATTTATAATAATAATAATATATAGTATAACCAGTAATTATAATCGACTATAAATGTAGGTCGGGTAAAACAGATGTTCAGACGAGACGAGGTCGCGACCCGGCTCAACAAGTTGTACAACTGATGTGGGTACTGATTGAAACAATCGGTTTACTGTAACTCAACGTATTCAATACAATAATTGATGTAATATAAAAACATGACGACTAAAGAACTTGAAAAAAGAAAAAAATTAATTCAATTGAGTTTCTTGCCAGTCCTCTCAATTGGAATCTATATGAACTGGACTGTAGTGAACACTTATAATTTAAACAATTTGACGTTCATACGTTACATAAATGCTAAAATGTCCTACACAAAAAAGGTTTTTTGGATCTTAATTTGAACCTATGGGTGTCTGAAGAGTCAAACTCAAAAGTGACTTTTTTAACCTCGATGGTCTAAGTGTTTTGGACCTTTTGAAATGCCTTGTTTCCAAAAGTCGCGGGTTCGATTCCTGTAACGAAAGGGGATTAGATTATTTTTATCGAGTTAAAACTAACTGTAACGAATCTGGTACCTCATAATCATGGATGGCCTCTAAAGACAGTGTAACTACGTATATAGGGGCTAATGTAAGGTTATTTTACAACATTGATTGAAATGTTTTCTTTTCTCTCGCTCAATTCTATTTTTCTTGTTTGTATTAATATAAAATAGATACTTTATTGCTTTATTTACATGTAAATAAAGTATATTCTGTTTTCTCTTTAATAAGAATAGTTTAAACAAAAAAGATATCACATTTGAATATCGCCTATATAATATTATTATTAATTTCAAATTGGTAAAATTTAATTACTAAAAATATTTTAAAATAATTCAATTTATAAAATTAATTAAAATTTATAAAATTGGTAAAAATCTACACTTACTACACGAACAATATTTATTATGGCAACATAATACAATACTTAACAGTTAAAAAATACTAACGACATAACATTTACTTTGGATTTTTATTTTGAAATCTATTTGAAAACGTGTGAAAGTAAAAAACAACTCATCAATGTGTTCATGAATCAAAATTTTTTGATTCATGAACACAATCTGTCATCTATGGAAAGTTGTATTTCATAGGTTCAGTATTTTTGTTTCTTAATTCTAAATATAAATTAGGCCATCTAAAAGAACCGGTCGCTCTGGTACTTATATTAGGATATGTAAGTTATGTAAAATATATTAACACAACTGTATACTTAATATGCGGGTGATAAGATAAAATTGGTTAGAGTTTTTTGTATTCTTCAGAATACTTGAATTTTTTAATGTTTTTAATTATTTACTTTTTCTATTTAACATATTCCACAAGTATATATCTTATAATAACGGTATTACGGTTTATAATGTAAAATCAGGTGTTACATGTTTGAAAAGAGTTAGACATCAAAAAAAATATTGTGTTTAAAAAAATCGTAACGCATGCAAAACTGTAGTACTTAATTTAGTTATTATTATTATAGAGTTATTTCTATCCTATTATTAATTAATAGTTTATTTTTGTCTGGTTTGCACTTTTATTGAAACTTTTAGGTGCGAATATGTTAGTATGAGACGATTATGTTATATTATATTTGTAATATAAACTTAAACCCCAAATAGTCACACACATAAACGCATAGCTGGCACCAATGATTTACTAAATTTGCATATCTGTATTCAGTATTGAAGCTATACTTATTTATTACTTTTTTTAGGCAAAGCAACACCAACCGTACAGCCAAACACAAAGTCAACGCCAACAAAATCGACCACTGCTTCAAATAATTGCAGAACAAATTCTAAAGAAGTCGCTGAAGACAACGTCAGCCAAAGTTCCCTCGGAGGAGGTATAAAAGGCAAACTGGCGGCTTTATTCAGTAAAGAGCAGACGATAAGCGAGACAACAATAGCGAATAAGTTTAAACAGGAAAGAGAGAAGGAGATGGAGATGCTACAAAACAGATTTAATTATAAGGTAAGTTTGTTTATACCAGAGGGAATGTTAGTACAGTCGTTTGTGTATATCTATCGTCAGCAGATGGAAATGAAATCAATGTTTATTTACATATGTTTATATACATATATGCTTGTTTTGAAAGCTGTGTCCGGTATTAAGGGTGAGATATTGTAGTGGAATTTCAAGGTATAAAAACATACATTAGACTTGTACTTACACGAGAGACGCTGTGTATTAAGTGATGTTTATGTCTGTTGATGATTTGCTACTTTATACCATATTCACTATCACCTATGTATAAAAAGAATTTTAGATATTAAAACTTAAATAAAACTTTTATTGGCTGTTGATATAATACACATAGATTTTGTACAAAGCGGTCTCACTTATTTTTGCCGCCAAGCAACTTGCTCTGTTTCGGTTTTAAAGGAGATATGGCAGTAAAGTACGGGATAAAAGGCATAAAACAGTATTAATTTATTACTTTAATGCACACATGCAATGTAAAGTACATATGGCGAATATAACACCATAGAGCCTTCTCCACCAGTCAACAAACTGAGAAATTAGTAAGCGTCGCAATATAGTTAACAAACATACCTACGTGGAAACTTTTCGTTAATTAGTTCATAGGAATAGCGATGTATCACGGGTGTGCTGTTCATATATAACTTTTCATCAGGTAACCAGCCATTTCAATCATTACATAATTTATAACAAAATCGCTGTCGCTGTCTGTCCGTCCCTATATATGCTTAATTCTTTAAAACTACGCAATGGATTTAGAAGCGTGTTTTTAAATAGATAGTGTGATTCAAGAGGAAGATTTATCTGTATAATACATGCATACCCCTGCGAAGCCGGGGCGGGTAGCTAGTGGTATATAAACGTGTCTTTAAATAAACCATTAAACCTTTTTTTATAAATACGTTTTAGTTTTTTGAAGCACATTTTTTTTACATAGGTTGAAAGGACAAAAGTCAAAGACAAAATATACAATGCTTTATTTAGACAGCACACAACACTAGCCGCGCTTTGCCCCTTCTCCAGTTATTCCTGTACCGGGTACTTGTGTCACTTCACATTTCTACATTATTTTGGTCTTTCTCGATACATATGTACGGTATGAACTCTATATGTAACATGAATACGACTTACATAAAAGGGGATATGCAGGTTAAGTAGTAGAGTTAAATAGAGACTATTCTCAATAAGCAGTGTAGAAATTTAAAAAAGAATTTTCTGCCTATCAGAGACGAACTAGGAATCCAATCCAATCCAATAACATACGATGGATCCATTGTGAAACTGGAAGAGAAACTTCGAACAGTCAAGACTTTAGAGCTTGCACTAAACTTCTTAAATTTGTATTACTACTTCATTTTATAATCCAGGACAAACACAGCACCATCTTGTCCCAAACTAAACAGCTTGTTTTATGGTTAATAAACGATTGTTAGACATACTTGAATACAATTTTTAAAATACATACATAATATACATATAAAATACGTCTAAACAAATAATCATATCATGAACGCAAATGTGTGGATCGTGCGAGGAATCGAACCCACGATTATTGGCAGAAGGCGGCGTGCTGAAATGTTAGACCATCGTGGCCTTTTGAGTTATGCACTCATTGCTATTAACTCTACATAATGTAAAACGCCTGCCATATATATTCCTTTGTTTGTACTAATTTAGTACCTAATAAAAAGACTATATACTAAGATTATTATTATGGTAATGAGTTTATACATTATACGATCAATTAGACTAAACCGGTCTCTAATGGCCTTAATGGCATTACAGAAGTGGATATATATAAAGTGGTACTCGATTTTAGCATTAATACGTAATATGTAGTGTAATATTTGATTTTTTTCTTTATACGTTGAAATGCTGTAAACAAACAATATGGACTGTTTGTTTATAGCATTTTTGTATGTCTAGAGTCTATAATTGTGTCTGTTCTCTATGGATGATGGAACGACAAATAGATAATTCTCGCGAACTCAAGATTTTATGATTTGTATTTTTATATTAATGATAATTCTGGATAATTCACACAGCACCATATAGTCCTAAGCTTGTGTTATAAGTACTACATAAACAACTGATAGATATACTTATACACATTTTTTTTTGTTTTTACCTAATAAATAGACTCATACTATACCAACAATTATACTCATATGTAATGAACTAATTAATACAAATGTTTGTAACATGCGAGGAATTGAACCCGCAAACATTGGAACTGAAGTAGTTAGACTATAAGGATATGTAAAGAAAATAGAAGATGAATATGTAGGTATACGTAATTACGTTCAAATTGCCAATTAGTATTACCTACATATGTAATACGGAATGTACAAAGCAATACAGGCTTTCACCGAAAATATACAAAAGGGCATTCATATGCACAATAACAAAAATATGTGTTAATTTTTACAGCAACCATATGTTGACTTCGGTTGCGTCAGCACGGTTAGATGAAAACGCCTTCACACCAAGTTTGTTTAGAGAAACTCGTAGTGATTTCGCCATTTCTTGTCATATCGTATAAGTTTAAGTATTTGATTTTTCTATTGGGGGATTTGGGCTATTATTAAGTGCTAAGATCTGTAACACTGCGACCTACATAGATCTATTGTACTCGCCCTTTTACAAAGTTCGCTACCTAGACACGTTCGGGACAAGAACTGAAGGATATATTCTTAGGAGCGATAGTTTTTATCTCCTCAGGATGCCGTGTATACTTTCCAAAGATATTTCGTTTATGCATGAGTGGGCTACAACCTCATAGTACATGTACTAGTAGTATTAGTATATTAGGACTTTTTCTATAATTGGTATATCATACTAGCAGACGATCCTATCTGATAGTAGTTGGTAATCATCGCCTACATACATGAACAGCATCTATCACTATGTGATCACGTGTTCCCATTCCGGTGGACTAAGAGGTCGTGCCTCTTATCTCGTAATTTCATTGCCTTTCAACCGAAGAACTGCTATTTATTATATATTAGCTGTACCCGCGGTTTCGTCTGCGTGAAATTTATAGTCTATGTATAGGCAATATTATTGTAATGTTTCATTAAAATTCATTCAGTAGTTTTTGCGTGAAACAGTAACAAACATCCATGATCCATAATCACAAACTTTCGCGTTTATAATATCAGTAAAATTTGAAGTAAAATTTGAATCCTATTGTATTTTTGCGTATGTTTAAGTATCTCTGTAAATCGTTTAGTATATGTACAAGGTCTGCATAGATTAGATTGCAATTAAAAGATAATTGTCGAATATTATTTATATATTTATCATCTTGGTTTATAATGCAATAGTTACAATATTTGTATGCCCATTCCTTATGAAGTTTTAATATGAACAGATGTTAGGATAGAAAAGGATTTAGGCAAAAGTTTATCTTGCAGAATCTCTGTTTTATGTCATGTTTAAAGCCTATGTTATTCGGATGTATAAACTATATTAGTGCAAAGTTTCATCGAAATCCGTATAGTAGTTTTGACGTGAAGAGTAACAAACATCCGTCCATATATCCATCCTACTTACAAACTTTACTTTTATAATATTAGTAGGATATAGTGACTTTACAATCACGACATCCATTAATGGTGATGACACATGTCTTAATCATCTCTTATTGATCTTTTTTAAAAATTTGTGGCGTTGGAAGGTAGTATTTTGAGTTAATACGTTATACAGCGACATTAAGTTCATCGCTTTGCATCACAGAATTTGAGAGCGTTGACTCTGGGTTCATGTCACGCTTTTGATGAGTCATTACTTTTATTGTATCTTTAAACTTAAGTACTACAGTTTTGGTTGATCTTAATTCACAGTCAAGCTTTACATATCATATATTAGAATCCATTATATATAAATTATACTTATATGTTTATTATGGATTCTAATAACTAATGAAAATTATATAATGTTTATAAATTGATTAGCGAAACTTAATTTTTTATTTTAGTATGTTTTGAACATAGGAAATCGAATTATATCTGCAAGTTTTATTTTATACCAAAAATGTAAAGATTCATCGATAAAATTGACCAACATTGAAAATCGTTTAATTATATTACTAAAAACTAAAAAATGTGTTTTCAAATTTACATACAATTTGATTCAATTTGTATGCAAATTTGAAACAATTTGATTTGATCCTTTTATAAGACAAAGCATTTGTAGCAGCACACAAGAGTAGTGGAACACAGCTACGCGCCAACTGCCGGCGCAACGCGATCGCCGCGCTTATAAACCCGGTGCGAGCGGGAGCGCACTAGCATTGCCTTCTCACTTCATGAATGGAATCACCTGTTTGTATAGTATACTAATGACATGATTTTACGCACATAAGTTGTAAAGCATTCCAAATAAATCAATCCACGGATACTACTAAATTATTGGTTTCTCTTCATCCCATACGAGCCACAACACTGGTGACCCCTACTGGAACACAACCTCACCCGGGAAACTACTTGAAGATGACGAATCAAGAAGCCACTACAAACAGATCAACACTACAAGAAGTCGACGGCATTGCACTATCAATGCGTGTACCACCATTCTGGCGAGATAAACCACGATTATGGTTCATCGCTTTCGAAGCTGTTACCAACGACCCCAAGAAAAGCGAACTACAGCGGTCGCAAATGGTCATTGCCCAGCTACAAAAAGAAGATATCGAGCAAATATGCGATCTCCTAAACGCACCCAGTGACAAGCAGTACACCGTCATAAAAGAACGACTCATATCCGTCTATGAAGAATCGGAGGGAAAACAATTACAGACATTGTTATCCGACATGGAGCTCGGAGACCAGAAGCCCAGTCAGCTGTTACGACGCATGCGCAATCTAGGAAGAAACAAAGTTCCTGACAACACGCTGAGATTGATGTGGATGAATCTCTTGCCTCCACACGTACGATCCGTCCTAGTGGTCAGCGACACCATCAGCAAGGATACTGCACTCGACGAACTCGCTAAGCTTGCAGACAAGATGATGGAACAAAGCCAGGAGATCTGTTCCACGTCAGCCACACCGCTGCAACCTACAAATCGACTCCCAATATATAGTCGAAGAGATAAGGAAATTACAACTAGAAATCGCAGAATGTCGCAGTCGCATAACAACCACACGCCGCAACAACAGCGTCATCTCACGCGCCGACCCTACTCACGGTCGCGCAGTGGACTATCTCCGTCTCGCTCACGCTCCGCTACACCGTCACCGTACTGCTACTATCATCGTCGCTTTGGCAAGAATGCAAGACGCTGCACTACACCTTGCAGCTTTAATATGGAACACAGATCGGAAAACTAGATCGAACGTTGGCAACGGCGGATTCCAACGTTGAAGAAAAATCTTACCGCCTATTTGTCACCGACAGGAAGACCCTTTTGGTAGACACGGGTGCAAATATATCCGTCATACCGAAAAGAAAAGGCACGTCAGCCAGACCTGCCTCATTCCATCTTTACGCCGCGAACAACACTATATATACCTACGGCGAGAAGACATTGGAAATCGATTTGCATCTTCGAAGACCATACAAGTGGAAATTCATCATTGCTGCAGTAAACAAACCGATCCTCGGCGCAGACTTCCTTCGTCAAATCGTCGATCTCAAGAATATACCAACTTATCGACAACACCACAAAACTGTCAGTCAATGTACCAGTTGGTATCTCCAATCAACCCACTGTACGAAGTATCGACTTACAGAGATCGTACCATGACATATTGGCTGAATTCCCGGGAATCGCAAGATTAACAGCTATGCAGTTAAATTCGAAACATAACGTCGAACACTTCATAGAAACCACCGGTCCACCCGTACACTGCCGCCCTCGTCCCATACCACCACATCGCTACGAACAAGTCAAGAGGGAATTCGAGAACATGATGAGCCAAGGCCTGTGCAGACCCAGCAAGAGTCCGTGGTCCATTACATGTTGTGGCAAAGAAGAACGGCGAACTACGAGTTTGTGGTGACTACAGACGTCTCATTAACCAAACCAGACCGCTACCCTATACCACGAATAATATATACCAACTCGCAGGGAAACAGCTGTTCAGCACAATTGACCTGAACCGGGCGTTTCCCCGTCAACACAGCAGACATAGAGAAGACAGCAATCATCACACCATTCGGCTTATTTGAATTCCCGAGGATGTGTCCGGGTCTCAAGAATGCTGGACAGACATTCCAGCGTTTCACACGATCCGTGGCCTCGATTTCGTGTTTCGTTGATGACCTCCTCGTTGCATCAGCTGATGAAGAACAGCACCGGCAACACCTACGCACAGTGCTTCAACGCCTAGAAGAGTACGGAATCACTATCAACCCATCCAAATGCACCTTCGGTAAACGCCAAGTTCTTCCTCGGCTATAACGTATCACCAGAAGGCATCAAACCACCAGAAGAGAAGATCCAGACCATTACTCAGTACCCGAAGCCGAAGACTGTAGAGGAACTAAGACGTTTCCTGGGTATGTTAAATTACTACCGGGAAAACATTAATACAAGCACCGCTACATACATATCTCCATAATACAAAAAAACGAGACAAGTCGATCATTGAATGGAATGAAAATTCATCTCAAGCGTTGAAAACTGCAAGAAATGCATTCAAGACGCAACCCATCTCGCTACCCGCATCACTCCGTTCCGCTCGCATTAATGTGTGACGCATCCGACAAATGCGCGGGAGCCGTACTACAACTGATCGATAGGTGGCAACCATTGGGTTATTTCTCAAAAAAATTCACAACAACGCAACTTTTCCACATTCGACCGGGAGCTTCAAGCTGTCTACCTGGCGGTGAAACACTTTAGACAAATAAACGAGGGAAGAGAAATAATCATCTTTACCGACCACAAGCCGCTTACGCTCTACAGAAAGCATCATCGGACAACGAAACGCCGCGCCGTACAAGGCAACTATTATTTATCAGCGAGTTTACCAGCGACATTCGTCATATAAGCGGCAGGGACAACATCGTAGCTGACGCGCTCTCTCGCATCGAAGCTATCTCCTGTCCCTCTCCAATCGACTACAACGCAGTGGCAGACGCGCAAGAAAGAGATGGAGATATACAAAGACTATTACTTCAACCCAATACAAAACTAAAGAAAATATTTTTACCGACCTCAACAAAGAAAATTTACTGCGACGTCTCCGCCACAGCAATTCGACCTTATCTACCACAAGAGTACCGTCTTCAAGCGTTCAATGCTGTTCACGGACTCAGTCATCCTGGTATCAGAGCATCACGGAAACTCATGCAGAAGAAATATTTCTGGCCATCCATGAATATCGACGTAAAAAAATGGACTAAAGCTTGTATTGCATGCCAGAAAACCAAGATACAACGGCATACACGAAGCACTGTCGCAACGTTTCCAACAGCCGAGCGATTTGAACACATACACATCGATATCGTCGGCCCGCTTCGAACGTCACCCACCGGGCACCGTTATGTCATAACAATGATAGACCGAGCGACCCGATGGCCTGAAGCATACGCCGTGTCAGATGTATCAGCCGACACAGTTGCCCGCACCGTCTACATGGATTACCAGATTCGGCTGCCCGGTGAGACTGACGACTGAAAACAGTTTGAAAGTCGCCTCTTCGTTGCTTTAACCAACTTACTCGGTATAAATAAAATACACACCACGCCGTACCATCCACAAAGCAACGGCCTAGTCGAGCGTTGGCACCGATGTATGAAGACGGCACTCACAGCCAGACTCACCACCAACAGTTGGGTCGACGAGCTACCTACCATTCTACTCGACTGCGCCGCGAAAACACTGGAGTCAGTGCATCCGAATTAACATACGGACACAACATACGACTCCCAGGCGATTTTTTAGATCGCAAACGGCCGACTCAATGGATTATAACTACGTAAAAAAACTACAATCTATAATCAATGAGTTACGACCAGTACCGGCCCAGTCCCACAGCAATGCCCGTTCAGTTTTCATACATCCAGACTTGAAAACATGTAAACAAGTATTTATTCGTGTGGATGCTGTTAAGAAACCGCTTCTACCATCATACCAGGGTCCCTACGAAGTGATTAGAAGGAACGGAAAATTATTCACCGTCCAATTACCACACAGGGAAGCTACCATCAATTGACCGTGTGAAACCTGCGTATATTATCAACAATGGAAACAGTGACGTATGTACGCAGCCTGCCGTGCCCGCCGACGCATCTCAGCCCGTCAGTTCAGTTCCGAAGACAACTCGATACGGTCGTGTAGTCAAGCCACCGGTACGTTTCGCTTGAGGGGGAATACTGTAGCAGCACACAAGAGTAGTGGAACACAGCTACGCGCCAACTGCCGGCGCAACGCGATTTATAAACCCGGTGCGACAAGATTGCCTTCTCACTTCATGAATGGATATGTTTGTATAGTATACTAATGACATGATTTTACGCACATAAGTTGATAGTTTAAATCATCAATAGGCACTCACTCCTCACCCGGCATGCTGACACCGTCGTATACTCCTTATCTTAAGTACTGATTACCCTATTGTTTCATTGTATTGTATTGTTATTGTGTTGTATTGTTATTGTATTGTTTTATATTACTATTTCTACTCTTATTCTTTTGAACAGTGGTAATTAACATTACCACTGTTCAAAAAAAAATGTCCTTATCAGAGGCCGATATGCCTCTGTTCTTCCAGTTCCTGGAAAAAAAGTGTCCCGGCATCTTAAATGCTTTTATAGCATTCAAAGCCGCCAAGCCCTTAGTGTACAGCTCGCCCCCCGCGTCCCCAATGATGACTCACACTGACGAACCGAACACTGACACTGACGAATTCGAGGACGACTCGCAACGGCTCCCGCCGCTTCCCCCGACCCAAGCCGACCAGGCCGAACCCGCCTCGCCCGCCATGGAGCAGGACGACTCCGTCGCGGAGCTTGACGCTCCTAGTATGGAGCTCGACGCCATCCGCGACGGCGACGTCCCCTCTCCCATCCCCCCGGTCTCCTCAGACGAGGACGATTTTATTCTTGTTGGCAACAAGCGTGCCAAGAAGACCCAGGGCTCCCAGCCAGCCAAAACAAAGCGTGCCCATGACGGCACCGCTAAAACCGCCCCCGGTCCGAGTGCACGCAAGTCGCACCCCGAGACCAAAGCCCCGCCCCCCGTCATCATCCAGGACAAAAGTGCCTGGAACACCGTATCCAATATGCTTAAAAACAAGCATATCAATTTCAGCCATGCTAAGGCTACCTCAATAGGGATCAAAGTATCAGTCCTATCATCTGACGACCATCGTCGTCTATAGAAAAACATAGGTTATCACACCTAGGAAGAGAAAAAAAGCTCCGCGTTGTAATACGCGGTTTACCCAAGGAGCTCTCAACAGACTCCATCCTTGAGGACCTTCAGTCCCAGAATTACCCAGCGCACGAGGTACATCGTATGTACCAGTCGCGCTCACGCAACAAGGCCGCTATCGACCTTGTTCTAGTCGTATTAGACTTATCCCCAGAAGGCAAATCGATCTTTGATATAAAGAGCGTTTGCCAACTATCCTCACTCTCCGTAGAGGCGCCTCGCAAGCATTAAAATACGGGCACTCTGCCCGTAATTGTTTCGCTTTTGCGTCAAGTGCCTAGGCGATCAACAGATTGCGGCCGTAGGCCCAACACCCCCACGCCCCCCAGTTGCACCCTCTGCCTCACAGAGGGTCACACCGCGAATTACCGCGGTTGTTCACGCGCCCCACGTCCCGCCAAAAAGAAGGCCACCCACACCCAGGGCAACCGTGCTCCGGCACGTGCCCCCGCCAAGTCAAACACAACCCGAGCCACTCGTAATAATGCCTGGATTAAACCCCCGTAAGGTAGCACCCAACCCGCCCGCCCAGAAAGCCCCGCCCGCCCAGTCGGCCCCGCCCGCCCAATCGGCCCCGCCCATGCCCATACACAAACCCGTCCCCAAAACACTGCCCGCGGCCCCCAAGGCCAACGGCAGCTTGCGCAGGACTTCGCATTGGTCGCTCGCTTAGCCAGCACCATCGACCCTAACGAGATTGCCCTTCTGGCCTCCAAGCTCCGCCTGTATAAGGAGTCGCCTCAAAATAGGCTCGCAGCCGTCTGCGAGCACATCGGCGTACTTACCGCCATCCTCAATTTTAACCTGTAATTATGGGTACTCGAGCTCAGAGAGAAAAGCCTCGGTCCGTTCGAATAGCGTTTTTTAACGCGTTCGGATTAAAAAAACAAATGGAGGAAATCGCCTCCTTTCTTACTGACCACCAAGTCGATATTCTCCTCGTGCAGGAGACCCTACTGAAACGTTCAGTCCGCGATCCTAGAATCGCCAATTATATATGTAGAGGCGGCGGTACACTCATATACTATAAACGGTCCCTACATTGTATACCGCTACAAACACCGCCTCTCACTCATATGGAGGCCTCCGTCTGTCTTCTCGGCATGACCGGCCACCGACCGCTCGCCGTGGCATCCGTATATCAGCCTCCCGGCAAACTACTGCTGGAAAGCGACCTACGCGCCCACCTAGATATCAACAGCGCCACCATTCTGGCTGGCGATTTGAATTGTAAACACACCCGCTGGAACTGCCACGTGTCCACGACAAACGGCCACAAACTAGACAGACTAGCCGACTCGCTCGAATTCGAGATAATCGCCCCGCTCCGCCCTACTCATTATCCCCATAACGTGAACCACCGACCCGACATCTGGACATGGCACTGCTTTATCCCCAGAAGTCCATGCCGAGCTTAACTTCGACCGGTAACCCTCCTTCTGGGCCCTCCGCCCGACACGCCACTACCAACCAAAACAATAACAGACTGGCAACGACTCGAGAAATCTCTCGAATCGACCGACACACCGATACTAAACCGTATTCCCGACGTCATAGAGTCCACCGAGGACACTCTCATTGCGATCGACTCGCTTACTAACCACCTGCAGTCGGCAGTCAAGGACTGCTCCAGGGAACGGACGACCGTCGCTGGCAGCTATGACGTAAGTTTTAAGCGATAAGAACGCAGCCACTAGAGCGTAATCGCTAAAACAACCGTCCCTGCGATATATAGCCATCGCGCAGATCCGGGACGGCCGGTGGGGCAAGCTTACGCCATGCCACACCGCGTACTGGCGCATAGCGAAATCTCTCAAAACCGACCAACAGACAAACGACATGCCCCCGCTAGTCCGACCCGACAACACTATAGCCTTCTTCGACGAAGACAAGGCTGAGTGTCTAGCGTCCAACTTAGAAGCCCAATGCTCCCCCAGCTCGCTCCCAGTCGAGGCAGGTCATCTCGAGAAGATAGACACCGAAGTCGAACGCATCGCGTCCACCCCGCCCACCGAATCCCTCTCACCAGTCACGCTTGATGAGGTCAAAACGCTAGTTAAACAACTACCTATCAAAAAATCACCCGGCTCAGACGGCATATCGAATAGATTAGTCAAAAGTCTGCCATCCCAACTTTTGTTATTACTCGTCGCTATTTTTAACGCGGCGCTGTCCAACGCTATATTTCCAGACAGCTGGAAAGAAGCCGTGGTCATTGGCATCCCCAAGCCCGGTAAAAATAAATCCGACCCGTCCAGTTATCGTCCTATCAGCCTCCTCAAGGCTATAGGCAAGCTGTACGAGCGAATCCTCCTCGCCCGCCTAAAGGAGTTTATATACTCCAAAGGCCTGCTCATCAATGAGCAGTTTGGCTTCCGAGCCAAACACTCATGCGTCCATCAAGTGCACCGCATCACGGAGCACATTCACAAAAACACTCTGTACTTCGCCACCAAGTCCCCCAAAGGCGGTACAGGCGTCCTATTTTTCGATGTGGCTAAGGCTTTCGATAAAGTCTGGCACAACGGCTTGATTTACAAGCTTCATCAGTTAGGTGTCCCCGACAGGCTAGTACTCATTGTACGAGATTTCCTGTCGAATCGCTCTTATCGCTACCGTATAAACGGAGCGTTATCCGACCCGCACCCCATACGAGCCGGCGTCCCTCAGGGCGCCGTCCTCTCTCCGATGCTCTACTCGTTGTACACCAACGACATCCCCAAATTCTCCGACTTAAAAGTCGAAATATCGCTGTTTGCCGATGACACGGCTCTCTTTACATCCGCCAAGTCCCGTGCGACAATAGCCAGACGGCTTCAGAAAGCCGTAACGATACTGGGCGAATGGTATATCAATCCCGAAAAAAGTGCAGCAGTGTACTTTAGCAGGGAATTACTCTATGAATCACCCGATCGAACTATTCGGCCAAAACATCCCGTGGGTTTCGAAAACGAAATATCTCGGCGTCACCCTAGATAGGAAACTAACGTTTCGTCCTCACATCAAGCGTGTACGCGACCGAGCCGCCTTTATACTAGGGCGACTCTATCCTTTTATTAACAAGCACAGTAAAATGTCGCTTCGCAACAAGCTGACATTATACAAGGCTTGCATCCGTCCCATCATGACCTACGCTAGTCCCGTATTCGCCCACATACCCTACTGCTTAATCAACAGACTGCAGGTCATTCAGAATAGGTTTCTGCGTCGAGCCACCGGTGCGCCGTGGTTCGTTCGCAGCGTAGATCTCCACCGCGATCTTAATTTGCCCTCCATCAAGCAGTTTATGAAGGAAGCGTCTCGACGCTACTTCGACTCTGCCCAATCCCACCCTAATCCGCTTATAGTCAGTGCGGTCGACTACGCACCGAGGAGTAATATCCGACATACGCGACAACGTCGCCCGAGGCACGTTCTCATTGACCCCGACGACCCCATAACGGCAGGTAACCTCCCCACGGGCCCACCCGTTCCACCCCGACCACACTTTTACACACACACACGACACCGTCCTCGCCGGCGAAGACGACGACCTCAAACACACAATATCGCGCATTCAACCGGGCGCCTGCGCGCGCCCGGGCGCTACACACCGGCGCCCCCGGGCGCCCCTCCGATCGATCCCCCGTCCAATTCAAACGGGGATCGAAATTACGACGGCCTGAGCCGAGGTTCGAACCCCTAGTGGTGCCCTCAGACTAAAGTCGTATCCGTCGGGCAGGAGTTGGCCTTCAGCCGCTCCATAAGTCCTTCCGCGGGTTTGGAGTGCCATCTGCACTCGCCCCATAACGTCCGGTGAAGCTGTAAAGGCCAGCTACGGCCAACAGCATTAGAGTAGTCCGAAAAAAAAAAAAAAAAAACAAATAAATCAATCCACGGATACTACTAAATTATTGGTTTCTCTTCATCCCATACGAGCCACAACACATTCTTTATAGTTAAATATTTTATTCGTACGGAACATGCTGGTAACGGCGAGATTGTTAGTCGTAAAACTCTTGAACAAAGAATAAAGTGTGAAGTCGTGACTCATGGAGGGTATAGGGTTGCAATGGCTGCAACAGTCGCTTCAAATAGAACGAAATTCAAAACAAAGAACCGCTGACTGTGAGCAGAAATCTATACATATAAATAAAATTGGAGTGTCTGTTTGTAATATTGAAATAACCGGTTTTACGTTAGGTATATATATGAATATAAATACGGGTATACACCAAAATAACATTTCTTACAATGTTTTGCTGTCTATCTGCCTGTCTGTTTGTTTTGGCTAATCTCTGAAAGGGCTGAACCGATTTTGAAGGGCTTTTATTGGCAGGTAGCTGATGTAAGGCTAAGGTAACTTAGGCAACTTTTATTTTAGAAAAATTCTCTAATTAAAATAAAAGTTGCCTAAGTTTTTGCTAAATTTCACGAGGACGAAGTTGCGAGTACAGCTAGTGTATAATAAATGTCGTAATATACGTTTTATAAATTTTTTCTATGATAATTTACATAATTAGGAAGCCATATGTATTATAGACATACATATGTACAAGTATATAGGCGACTGTTACCACTTACCATCAGGTGGAGTGTCAGCTTGTTTGTCATTCTAATTATTGAAACGAAATATAAGCAAGCACCTCTAACATTAAGTGCTATTATTATTAACAGCGAACCGTCCCTTCCCACGAATGCATTAGACATCTTTGAATTTCTCGGCTGGTTCTATACTATAACACGCATGTATTATACATATAAATCTTCCTCTTGAATCACTATATCTATTGCTGAAAACTACATTAAAATCCGTGACGTAATTTAAAAACTTAGGTTAACAGCAAACAGATAGCGGCGACTTTGTTTTATTCTATGCAAAGATAATAAAGAAGAATAAAATGGGAGACGGTTAATTAAAAAAAAAAACATCTTTGCAATAATTGCACCTTTGAAAATTAATTAATAATAATAATCTTTAAATAATAATCTTTATAATAAATAATTAATTAATACCTTGGCGCCTGAATGTCTTAATTTTTACGGATTGTCATCCTATACTTTGTAGATATAATAGTCATAGTACTATAACAGAATATTTCAGTGTTCTCAGATTATTTATTTTATTCCCATTTATGTTTTCAGCCCAATCCTCAGAAGTCGCAAGAACACGATGATTCTGACGACGATCACAGTGAACATGATCCATCAGAGAATGCGCCACTCATGGGCAGCACGACAAGTTTAGCCCTGGCTGGGAAGAAGCCAGAAATTATATCCAATATACCTAAAACGGTGAATGATAAGGAACAACCCTGTGATAAGGAGAGTGATACGAATAAGGAGAAAATAATTGGATCACAACCCGTTAAAAGACGAAGTAAGCAGTTTGAAACTTTTTCCGTATAATTTATTTGCTTTGCCGCATCATAATTATAAAAAAAACATGAAAAAGTAGATAGTTGAAAATGTTAACGAAAAATTCTTTGTGACTCAAACATTCGCATAATATAAACCGGATTTGGTTATTCTAAGAAAGAGTCAGTTTCGAAAGTGGTCATTTTTGAACCGGAAGTACCTGAGTCACTACAATTAAGTAGATTTTCGTTAGTAAATGGAAATCTACGTTTATACCTACTTAGATAATATATTCAATTTACTATCAAGACAATCACATTGTTGTTCAACCTCGTACCTCACGTAGTATGATTCCTTCATTTGTATTCAAGAAATGCTTAGCAAACGGCCTATAACATTTTTTTTTTGCAAATGGAGCAATATATTTTTAATAGCAAAAATCTAATTCGTTATTTTGCATTACTGCATTACTAATGTAATTGAAAACAGTCTTGTTAATTTCATTGTTGGGCACGCATGTAATAGTGGACCTTTTTGTTATTGGCATAAAATTGATTTTGTCTGCGGTATTTTAATAAATATGTTTTCTTTTCCAGGTTCACAATCCCATGACTCGCCAGTAGTACTGTCAGTATTAGATGACGTTAAAAGAATTAAAGTAAATGATAAGAAGGGAGCCAATGGTGCAGTGTTACAACAACCAACTAGTCTGTATCCACATTTATCGGACATAGAGACAGATAATTCTCATACGCCAGAGGAATATTCCGACTGCGGCGGCTCAAGGTGTGGACATTATACGTTAGAATGTATATTCTTTTTCCTTTGCATCTGAATTTTCAGGTTGTTTTTGGCGGGAAATTTCAAGATGGCGGCTGGAATAGATTCGCAAGAAGATATATGATTGTCGTTTGGTGGCAAGAAGGAATATTGACTGGAACTCGGTGTTTGATTCATTTTTAATAGTTTTCCAAAGGAATGAAGGCAGAAATTTTAATGGTATTCGTGACTATACTGTATAAGATAGTACATCAATGACATTAATATAAACAAGTGCTAGTGTTATGTGATGTATATTTATTTATATCTTACAAATGATTGATGCTTATTTCCGGGATAGTTTTAGTATTTCACTACTGCCTGTTTGATATTTGAAGCGTATAGTACCAAATATTATTTATATATGCAGAACATTCGGATACCAATGTTAATTTATAATGGCTCCATTATAAATGAATAAATACATGAAAATTTGAAAGTGTACAAATATAATATATTGTCTATATTTCCGTAAAATTGATGCCTTCATTTCAATAAAAGCCATTACCCACAAGTGAAATGCTTAATACTAGAATTTCACTTAGACTTCACTTGACTTTCCTATGAATATTATCATATTGTAATCTTGATCTAGTAAGATGATATTATTGAATTTCAGAGACAGAATAATTTATTAAAATTATAAACACTCAATATTGTACTATATGTAGTATAAGATAAGGTTGTATTTAAGCAATAATTGTTTTGCTTGATATTAAATAACTAATATGGACTGGTAGCGAATGTAGTGCCTGAAGAATTAGACTGAAATTTGACTGCGAATGTTTTTGATGACTTTAATATATGTACTTATCTCTTTTCTACTATTATTTCATGTAAAAAATAGGCCTTCTTGGCATATGGTTCTTTCTTCTTAATCGGGAAGAAAAGTAACGTGAAGATCTACCAGCTAGGGATGTCCGATATATCTCGATATTGAATAAAGATTGATGTTTAGTGGGAAAATATCGATATTTAGCCCTCAATAATATCGACATCGATGCCAAGTTAATGTTAATTAAAGACAAAATAAACGGAAGAGGAATTTTATGTCACTTGGCGGTCTTACTATTGCGATCTTAAAGACAGGATCAAGTAGCAGCCTAAAAGAAACAAAACTGTAAGGTTACTCAATTAGTCGTTACTTTTACGGTTCAAGCAGATACATATATACATTGTCACCTAAAACACCGATGTTTTCTAATATCGATATTTTTCATTCTATATTAATCGTACATCGACAGTTATACATCGATATCGATGTTTATCCAATATCGGCCATCCCTATTAGGTACTATGAGTTAGTGTTCGATACGTGCCACTTGACATATCCTAGCGTAAAGATAATTATTGTAAGGAAAGTACGCACAATAATAGGTTTTACAAACGAACTGCCGATAGTTATCATTAAGAAGGATTTAACCTTGCCCGTGGCATGGTTTCCACAAGAAGGTCAGCGTTAATGTACCTTAACCGGTTTACTTCATACCTTTGTCTCGCGTTTTAGCTGGTAGTCGCAAGGATATACGAGTCTACGCAGTAACAGCACCACATATAGTATTACTAGCTGTGCCCGCGACTTCGTCCGCTTGGACTAATGAGCTTGTATAGCATTTTTAATTATTTATAATAATTATTTTACAAATTGGATATGCATGACGTCGTTCTTGCTTCAAAAATTACGAAAATCCGTACAAACTCATCCCATATTTTAAGGGACAATTTTTTTTTTATTTTAATTTAATGTATCAAGTATTGTCATTTTTAAAACTAGAAGAGTTTTAAAATACTTCCATACAATCTTTTAACCCCTTACAACCCTTTATTCGCATTATAAGCAGCCTATGTCTTCATTATTTTTACTTCTTTGGTTAGATCAGTTTTAACTGAAAAGATCGCTGAAAAGCGACAAGGGACCGATTGGCAAAATTTTAATCACACCAACTGGTTGATTTACGGTTACGTACAGTATAAGTGAATAAGAGGTTGCTCTTTCATAAATGTGCTATCTGTATAAAAGTCACGTATTGAAGTTTCGATACTAAGATATTTTTTTTATCTTGTTTTAAGAATTGTCTCTCGGATTATTTTTGGCACTTATATAGACCTCTGGTATTGCGTGGACTAGACAAATCAGTAGCTCAGTAATTTTTTTTATTTAGGGTATTGGGATATTGTCAGGGGTTAACACCTGTAACACTGCATCCTACATAGATCTATTGTGCTCGCCCTTTTTCAAAGTTCGCTATCTAGGCCCGTCAGGGACAAGACTTGAAGAATATTCTTACAAGCAATGGTTTTTATCTCCTCAGGATATAGTGTATGAATTTCTGTCCTTACTTACTCTTAACTACTTCTTATTTTGACTTAAATGTTCGAATTAAGTAACTCTCCAGTAATGATCCTCCGGGAAAAACAATTGTCGGTATCTCGATCCTCGCTTACTCTACAATTTTTTTTTTTTAATTTAATTAGAATTACGTAACTTTTGGGTAATTTTTAATACTCTACAGATACGCGTACGATATAATCTGGTATCCTTACCGTGACATTATGAAATTATTACTATGTTTCATAATAATTGCTAACATTACGCTCGAGTTGACCGGAAGCCGGTCCACGAGCTCTAGTATTACACTTGAAGTGTTTGCAATTTAGTTTAGCACAAATTAAGAAACTATTTGAATTTAATACTGTATATGTGTATTACTATGTTGATTTTTTTCATGAGTATGAATATATAAATGTAACAGATACATTTAAAACAAAATAATAATAATAATAATATTATTTTTATTGCTCACAAGGAATCTTACAATGTCAATAAATTATATTTAAACCTACAAGTTATTTCTTGCAAGAGTATGGAGTCTGAACTAGGTCGAAACTTGTACTATAGATCTCTAGATCTAATAGACTTGCTGAAGTAGACTATTTTCAGTAAAAAAACGTATTGGTTCATATTTTATTATATTTTAACGCTTTTGTTAATGTATGTATGAGTGTAGTTATTATATTTGACGTTTAAATTCCCATATTATCTCTTTTCTATGACAAATACATGAAAAATATAAATGAAATATAATATAAATATTGTTTATATGTATAAGACTGTATTATTAGTATTGAATGTTTGTCAAATTATATTACTAAGTACTGATTAGTATAAAGTACGATTTATCTCAGTATATGTATATAGGTACTTAGATGTGAAAATAGTGTTAAATAAAAGTAAAGCTTAAGACCATTCTGTAGGGTGGTTTTTTCTACAATTTAATAAGGATCAAATCTGATTCATATCTATTCTAAATTTATTGCATATAATTGTATCTTTGCTCCATAATCGAAAGTTTATATAAACTACTTACAGTAAATACATTATATAGTTACAAATTATTGGTGTTAGAATAATTATATCTTATATTTATGTATATGAAGATAACAGTTCAATGTCTAAGTAAAACAGTTATTTTAAATACTAAACTACTAAATGACATTGCCTAAGAATCTCAAATAATATTAAATTTACTCAATTAACAAACTAATTGTAGCTATTTAATAAATGTAACTCACTTCCTATGGTATAATTATTCATTTATCATTAACATCATAGCAAACGTTTGTAAACTGACGTCGCAGTTGCTGATTTTAAGTACCTATCCAAGTTAGTACTTAACCTACTTAATAAATAAGCTACAGTCGTTTTAATATAAGAACGCATAAATATTATTTACAATCCAGTGAATATTTCGGTATCTACTTATAAATGGCTAAACGCGACGCTAAAATCAAGGACAATATATAAACAGTGTATAAGAGGACCCTGGATCGCTTTATAAATGGCCGCGTGTGTAGCAAAATCAAGTCCAATTTCAATAAAATAGCAACAATATCTAAGCTGGGGATAGTAGGGCCACAGAGCGCTTTATAAATGACCGCGTGTATAGCGGAATCCAACCGTATTTCAGAAAATCAGGGACACTATCTGAGCAGTACATAAGAGGGTCTTGGATCGCTTTATCGCGTTTTGTATGACCGCGTGTGTAGCGAAATCAAGACCTATTTCAAATAATACTCTTACAGCCTTTTCAACAGCGCCAATATTGCTCCTGATTTTAAAGTCGTGTAGGCCTTTTATTAAATAATCGTTTATATTGAGCAAGTTCCAAGCCTATATGAAATTTGTTCATTGTCTTTTACCCTTTATCCATAGAAACTAAAACCTGCCATGTTACTCTGACAGTGCTTTGTCACTGTCTTTCAAATGAAGAAAACAGTTTATAGAAAAAGGACAAACAATTCAATAATCTAAATAGTGTTTTATGCATAAAGGGTAGTATTTTACTTGTTATTGTTATCTATTTTATAAAATTTTCGATTGCCTACTTACTATCAAAGTGTAAAATAAGCAGTTGTTATATCTGTTCTTAATATAAGTATACAAGTTTTTATATTTTATAGTAATATTATCATTCGGCAACTCTTGTTGAGGAATCTTATTAATGTATTATCATATATATTATATATTACGAAATATGTGTTTAAATACTTCTATCGGTTATTTAGTACGCATATTACAAGCTCTTGGTTTCTACTAAATGACGTGAATTGTTCTGGATTATTTTTATTATTATATATGTATATTTTATATTGTGAATACGAAGGACAAATCGTACCTTCAGTACTTTAATTAAAATTATGTTTACTCAACAACTTTGTTACATAAAATACTAATTACAGTAATTTATATGTTACAGTAATATATTCTTGGAATATTGAATATTTATCAATAATAATTTTATCATAAATAATAATGATTAAAAATAATAAATTGACTTAGGTAGAATAGTGATAAATATTTAATTTATTCCAAGAGTTATGCATTAACATTAAAACCTTTTTAGCTTAATATTATGTTTAAGTTCTATCGACTGTGATAAAATAGATACGTTGTTTTCTACAATTCTGTAATAATAAAGATTTTTTTGTAAATAAGTTAATATTGTGTTTTTTTATTCCCCTCGATTTTGTTGTGTGATTTTGGTGAAATTATATTAAATACCTATCTCAGTATGTATTTAAATAATGAGTTCAGGAGTTATTTGAAAGGTAGACAGATTTCGTTTTTTTATACACATACACATACACAATACACAACCATCATCAACTTCTTCCTTATCAAATTTATTTGGGGCCGGCGTAATATGTTTTTCTCTCCCATTCATCCCTGTTTGCAATCAACTCGTTAATTACTCCCTTTCTTAGCATATCATTTTTCACACAATCCATCCACCTCTTTTTAGGTCTTCCTCTGCATTTATAACCATCCACCTTCCGTAAAATATTATCTTTATTCCTACGCGTTACACGTCTATACCACGACAGACCTATACATTACTCTTTAACATCTGTTTTTACATACACAACCCCTAACATAAATATTAATTTAAAATACCACACACCCCTATACACTAAACTTATTATATACATATTAATAACAGTACAGTCTGTAACTTTTGTCGTTAATCTAATTCATCTTTATCTATCTATATCTATCGTCTATCTAATTCAATTGTTGAAGTTAGTCTATTTAACAAGGTAGATATTAAATACGAGTATCGGCCAGTAACAAATAACACTTGTAAGACCACGACTCAAAATACAGGCTGTTACAAAAGTCGAGGATAAACCGAAAGCAGGAGGAGATAAAACAAATCATCACAGCTGTCAGATAATAAAAAAATATTGACCCTGTGATTATGAAACTATATTTAAAAAATTAATAGTCCTGAGTAATGCCTTTATATAAAACTGCAAGCATTATTTACTTGATGTTGAACAGGATAAACAGGTTATAAACCTAGTACTATCGACAACAGAGAAATTTTATAGTATACTAGCTGTACACGCGGCTTCGTCCGCGTGGAATATAACTTTATTTTTCTAAAAGTAGCCTAAGTTACTCCTTATTACATCAGCTACCTGACAATAAAAGTCCCGTCAAAATCCAGCCATTTCAGAGATTAGCTGGAACAAACAGAAAGACAGACAGACCGTCAAAAATTGTAAAAAATGTTTTTTTGGTGTATGTACCGTATTCATATGCATGTAGTAAAAAATGGTTATTTCAATATTACAAACAGATACTCCAATTTTATTTATATGTATAGACTAGCTGTGTCCACGGTTTACCAGCGTGAAATTTACAGCCTGTGTAATATTCTAATGTATAAGTTGCATTATTGTAAAGTTTCATTAAAATCCATTCAGTAGTTTTTGCTTGAAACAATAATAAACATGCATCCATCTATACAGCTACACTCAGAAATTTCCACGTCTATATATTATTATTTTTTATATATTTCTTAAGAAATATACCACCTGCGCTAACGGCGGGGCACCAGTGGAGGATGTTACCTGAGATCAGGTCAGTTAGCCCATCGTGGTAAATTCACCAGGTATTTATTACGATGGTTTCCAGAGAGAACCACGTGGAGGTCAACCCGACATGGCAATGTGGTTATTAGTCCAGTAATGTGGACTAACCACACTGCTGCAACAATCCCTTTCTCTCTCGTTTATATATTAGTAAAATTAATATGCGTAATTATATTTAGTATTGTGTCGTATACCTGTTTGGAGGGTGAGAAATGGCAGTATTCTCTCTGGACTTTCGGAACTATAATGACAACAAAAATGATAAAAAAATGCATATTTTTGTATCATTTTTGTTGTCAATTATTTCCATTCAATCAATAGGCCAATACACCATAGGTGCTTGTTTACAAAATAACTGGGTTTCGTTTCAAGTGAAGATGAAAGTTATTATAAATACATACATAATATACACAGAAAACATCCAGAGCGATACAAACAATCATACTCATGAATACAAATGTTTATGCCGTGCGAGGAATCGAATCCCGCGACTATTGGAAATCTGTTAACCGCTAAGCCGCGAAGGAGGGCTATATATAAAGTAGTAAACTTCGTAACATTACAATACTATATTTATATTGCTAGCTAAATTATTAGTTGGCAATACAGTCGACACTCAGCATATGCTGTGACAGCTTAGTATCACAGAACTGATATTTTGTGTAAGGCCAGTAGTGACTGACTGGGGTCTCCAGCACCCTCTTATGGAAGAGTATAAGTAGGGCCCTCGAGGCCCCTTTACGTCGACATTTTCTTTTGCTGCAACTACCCCCGAAATTAGGCCTCCTTCGGCCGTTGCTCTACTTAATAATTAAACTTAAAGTACATTTATGTACTATTATATTTCTATTATTAGTCATATCAGTGACCATACAGATGGTACGTTATATGTATTGCCTTTGTCTGACATATTGTAGCAATGTACACATATCAGAAAACTTTCTAAGCAATTTTCTCTCTGCGATAGGTCGGTAGAGTTACAATAATAATGCAATTGAATTAGTGGTATAATATATCCTATATGATTTTATTAATGTTTTCATAAATATTATATACATTTCTAGGCTTTGCAAAGCTGAACAGTAGTATAGATGTAAACCTTCTTCTTGAATCACTATTTATTGATGAAAACTGCATTAAATTCTGTTGTGTAGTTTATAAAATCCGACCGAACAGACAGCGGAAGCGATTTCATTTTATATCAAGAAAGATTATACTGTCTGATGCGGCGTGCAATGTTTCGCCATGTACATATCGCTATTAAAAAAATAATGGTTGATGATAGGCGAAATGATAATTTGGAGTTGTATGCATTTTTTAATACCATATCATAAATTAAAAGTATTGTCCAAAAATTAAAAATTAAATTTGGGTGTACACTACCCTTATCACTTAGATATATGAAATTTAGTCCCATTCCTTTGGTGTTGCTGAATTTCAAACACAAAATTTCATAAGAATCTGTCAGGCCGTTTTGGAGCAGTTTTGTTACAAACACTGTGACACGATAATTTTATATATCAGATTTATGTAGTATTTAGGTTTTTCTCTACATTTCACGTACATTACACACATCTAATTTCTACGTCGTTTTCAATAAAAATACGTACTGAGATATCTAAATATGATTATTGTATAAATATATGTATTTGATTTATATATAAACCAGAATCAAGCAACAAATCTAGGAGAATGAAAAAATGACTAAATAATTAGTATAATTTGTAATGAATTTTATTAATTTTGTTCTATTTTTTGCATTTTCAGTACGGAGAATCTAAACGACAATTTAAATAAATCTGACAACTGGGCTGAGACATCTTTCGGTCGTGAAGTCATGAATGTGAGTATAAAATGTTATGGTATAATTAAAAATACTTATTTCCTATAAAAAATCTAACGTGAATCTTACAATTTAATATTAAAATATTAGTCTGAACTTACAGTACTGAGCTGGATTCATTACCTTGCACGTAACACTGTTTCGACTAGCACGGTGTTTGCAAATTCAAAATATAAAAACAAACATATCTCTGTCTCGATTTGTTCCAATCTCACTTATATTTCTAGGTGGTAAAGAAAAACAACACCAGCTACAAGAAAGCAGTTCGCGAGTGCGAGACAGATAGTTCAGACAGCGACTGTGACAGTGAATTGAATGATATGCTGGATGAAGCCATCAATGAGGAAATCGAAGGACCCACACCACCTAAAGTCAACAAGGTAACAATTACAGTCACACAGCAATATTTAGATGTTAGATTTAAGTTTATACGGAGCTAGAAATTTTAAGAAGTCGTCTAGACTTCAGAAAACATTCAAAAGAGCAACACACAAGTTTCTTGCTCTTTCTTCTTCTGATGATTCTTCCAACTGCGTTCCGAATGCACTCATTAGGTTAGATTAGAAAATATGACTATTCAAAAGTACTTGAGTTTATTTGAATAAGTTGTTGGAGTAAGAGACCATTGTTACCTCTCACTCACCCTGGATGAGTCTGAGCTAGCCCCGTGTTTACTGCATGGGAGCCGTATGACTAATGTGTACATAAAATTTCACTGCTGGACCTCGATCTAAATCTGCTAAATGTGGGAGTAAGAGAGAATGGTCATCTCTCACTCACACTTGATGAGGCCGAGGAACAGCTAGCCCCGTGTTTACAGCATGGGAGCCTGTCATCAACAAGTTTCGTGTACCAGGAGAAAGCGCAGTTCAAGTCTCCCCTGAAATGCCAGCCGCAGTGCGTGACGCCATCGACCCCCGCTCGAGACAAAGGCAGCGAGCTGGTACACAGTGTCAGTTTCTACAGAAGGATGCAAAGTGCTGTAAGTATTGACAATACATACATTATATACTAGCAAGTAAACGTGGCTTCGGTCGGGTGCCATTTTTATAAGGATCTTTTAATTTTTTACAATAAAATACAGCTCATATTATTTGCAGATAAATTAACTTACTATATATAATGGAATTTTTGAAATCGATTACATAAATTCATTTGTATGAATCTTTTTTTTTTTTTTTATTAAAAAATACTTATTGAGTACAGCTTATTATAATGTAAACGATTACTTGGGGGATGGCCGAGTATGTTAGTTATTCCGCAGTCAGGCAGTAATAAAAATGTTAACATCATAAGAAATTTAAATGACCTAAATGTATAAATGATTATGACTTTGACTTGACTATTGGAAGGAGGCAAGGAGACAACGAGTAAGTATGAAGAAGTTGTCTAAATTGACAACTCTATCTCAGCTAGTAATTCTTCGTCAGGCGGGAGTTAGCTTTTATCGATAAGTCCTTCCACGGGTTTGCAGAATCATCTGCACTCACCACTGAAGTTTCAAAGGCCAGCTGCGGCAACAGCATTAGAGTAGTCTAAAAAAGAAACTAGTAATTCAGCTAGTATATTAGTTAAAGTCTTGTTTAAGCTGTAAGATATAACCGTGATATTTTTTACGGATATATCAGCCAAGCTATGGAAAATAATAGTAGCATGAGAAAATTTACTCATTTGTATACATGATACTCTTTATATCTAAATACCACAATTGTCACTTTCTATCAGATAGACTGTCAACTTATTTCCCATTACTAGTTCAATATAAAAAGTGACTTTACGTAAAGGATATAACGTCTAATTTGATTTGATTGCAGACCACGACACCAACGACTCCAATGCGCATCATCCGACACCAGTCGCCGGAGCGTGACATCCCGCCGACATCGGAGCCGGCCGCCTGTGTCACCACCGTGCGACAGCGGATCAAGGAGCTACAGAACGAGATTACCAAGCAACAGACTATTATATCACAGGTATATATATATATATATACATATAAGTATAACGTAAATATATATTAATAGCTTTTACCCGCGGCTTCGCTGGCATAACTTCATTACTGTCTGCTAGATGGCGCTGAAGTAGCAAAATGTTGATATAGCCAATTGATTTTAATTAATTAATGTTGATTTAAGTTGACGGGAAAGGGATGTGGAAAGGGAAAAAAAGTGTTAATCAAGTCATTTTTTAATAGCACTTTTTAATAACGTTAATAAATATGAAAAAATGTTAATAAAATTCTTATATTAGATTTATTCAATTGGTAGTGATGTTACTGCTAAGAAAACTAAAACTTGAATCTTTTTATATTGTAAAGTATGTACATATGTTTATTATATACATATGTTTTATATTACAGGCCAGTCAAGCGTTAAATCTGTGTGCAGCTACTATTGAATTCAGTGGCTCCACTGAACAAGCCGAAGGCGAGAGACTGCTTTTACTCGCAAGTAAGACAATCATATTTTCATTATATATATTACAATCCAGCCGCTCAGAGTTTGCGTTTCAGACAGGTTGGGATAGAATAGTCGATATAACTTTGAACTGACATACAATTTACGGCAAAATTTAAAATATGGTTTTTTTGCCTTAATAACATTAAAAATTTAATATTTTTCCAACTTACAATAAACGTATTAATTTTGGGCTAAAATTATTAACTACTTAACAAATACAAAAACCATAGTTTCACACAAAACTGCACTGTTTCAATGTTATTTAGTCGCTTCATTACAAAAACAATCAGTTGATTGGTCGATCCCGATCTGTCAGAAACGCAAACTCTGAGCGGCCGAACTTTACAACCTATGTACTCCTGGTTCACTTTTTAAATATGCATCCACACCTTGCATGCTTATCTCCTCTTCCCATATGAAAAGGATATTATCATATTATTGCCATATGAGAAAGGTAACCTAGTGTATAGTTTCATTTTGAGATTTCCTTAATTGTAGATTGCTCCAGATATTTTTTTATCGAATTAGGAGTTATTTTGCGACAGTACATTTTATTTATTTATTTAAACTTTATTGACCAATAAATTATGGTACAAACGGCGGACTTAATGCTATAGGCATTCTCTACCAGTCAACCTTCAGGAAGTGCAGAAATACTTGATGGTGGCTTAACATTAATTATATAAATAACATATATACAAATATTAGACTAAACTAAAACTAAACAAGAATAGAATACACACGAATATTATAACATATATACACATATATATTTTACTACTTAATATGATTATATTATTTTGTCTAATTCCGCTATAACTAGCTTAACGATCTGAATGAAAGTGGCAACCATCGCCTATAAACTAATGGATAATACTATAGATATCTCTCATCTCTCCGATTGATCCCCCGTCGAATTCAAACTGTGATCGCAATTACGACGGCCTGAGCCAAGATTCGAACCTCCAGCGGTGCCCTCAGACTAAAATCATATTAGTCAGACGGGAGCTGGCCTTAAGCCGTTCCATAAGTCCTTCCGTGGGTTTGCAATGCCATCTATACTCGCTCCCTATAATCCGGAAAAGCTGTAAAGGCTGCGGTCAACAGCATTTGAGTAGTCCAAAAAAAAGAATATTTCTCATGCGATGCAAGCGTTTCATATTGTATTATTTGTATAGTATACGCAAGGTTGCTTTTCCAATTTCCCGTAGCACACCGTCGGCAGGCGAGCGTGCACGAAGTACAACGTTTGCAAGTAGAGGGCGCTGGCCCAGCAGCTTCCGCCGGGATGGCCGCACTCCATATCAACAGCCTTGTTGTTCCACTGCGTCGCGACTATGTACGACAACTAAATGCCGGTGAGTTTTTTTAGGAATGACTAGTCATGTAATATAATAATAACTAGCTGTCCCGGCAAACGTTTTGCCTTAAAATAAAATAAAAAATTTAGGGGTGGACTACCACTAACATTTAGGGGGATGAAAAATAGATGTTGGCCGATTCTCAGACCTACTCAATACGCTCACAAAATTTCATGAGAATCGGTCAAGCCGTTTCGGAGGAGTATGGGAACGAAAACTGACACGAGAATTTTATATATAAGATAATAATATATCTCAGGAAAATTCGACACACAGCGCCATGTAGTCCCAAGTTAAGCTATCTAAAGCTTGTGTTATGGGACCTAGATTACTGTTAAATACATAGATTTTTTTTTGTAAATACATATATATTATATATAGAAAACACCCAGACTGATGCAAATAATCATATCTGCAACAACCCCAAGTAAAGCGGTTTGCTAAAACGCTATATATCCAGTACAAATAAAAAACAAATCTTTTCTGTTTGTTTATATATATTGTGGTAATTTGCAGACGGTGCAACGGGTCATCACGCTGTGTGTCTACTGAAGTGCCGTGACCGCGTGCTCGCTAGTAGCATGCAGCTCACGCAGCCGAACTCGACCCTGCTACACTTCCCTGATGAAATACGCATGGACGGTCTCACCAGCGATTTCAAGGTAACTGTATTTTTTTCATTCGTTTATAATTTAAGAGCGAAGCTCTTGTTGGTGGAGCTCTTGCCGGTTTCCACGATCTTCTCTCATGCTCATCACGACTCCAATTTTGTCTTTAATTTGCTTAATGTAGCTGTGCCATCGTCTTCTTTCTCTCTTTCCTTATATGTATACAACAATATGTAATAAAAAACAGAAGAAAGACATATCCAGCCTTAGCAAATCTTTTAAAATTTGAACTATATGTGGCTACTTTATTATTTAGTACGATACATAAAAAATGGTAGTAATATAAGTCAGCCGAACTACAAAACTATTCCTTACATGTCCCTATTATTTTATTCCAGGTCACAGTTGAAGTGTATTTACTGCAAGCGTCCAAAGAAATATTACCACATGAGGTGAAATATCATATTTCAAGCAAAAAGGTAAGATTACACTATAATATATTAATAAGTTATAATATAATACAAATATAATTTAGGGGAGGTTTAAAACTCACGAATCAAAATTATATTAATTTTATTTAATCCATCGTTGAAACTTATTGTTAAAACCTTTTATACTGAAGGAATTATATTCAGTACAAAAAGTGTTTTAGTTTATACCACAATATTGGTAATCAAGCTTACAGCCCAGCAGATATTAAACAGTTTCCCTTTGACATCCAGCGGTCTAACATGTGTGTTGCTGATCTTTAAGAAACGGGACCTGAATAATAAAACTTAATGACTGACTGATGAATGACTATCCGTAGAGACCCGGGTCTTTAGAAAAAGTCATAAGTTTTAAGGGTTTTATTACTTGGGTTCACACTGCTATCGACCTTCTTGAAGGATGACTAATTGATGTATGTGCTCTATTATGACAGACTATGCAGATAGAGTTGTACATAGAAAGAATATTATTAATGTATATTTTTGTCGTTCTATAAGTTTGTTAGCCAAATATATCTAAAACGTAAAATGATAATTTTTAAGGATTTTAATATCAAATAAAACGAACATCTAAAAAGTTTCCAACGAAACTTGTTTCGCTAAATGAACATTGATATTTTTT
This sequence comes from Achroia grisella, assembly GCF_030625045.1. Lineage (NCBI taxonomy): Eukaryota > Metazoa > Arthropoda > Insecta > Lepidoptera > Pyralidae > Achroia > Achroia grisella. Next base: position 4,465,410 of record NW_026712984.1, on the reverse strand, counting down.
ACAGTCGAGTTCGAAGCTGTTAACTCCAAAGTCAAAAGTGTCCGAGTTAAAAGCACCCCGTGTACAAAGTCCGGCCGGACCGCTGGCAGTCCGCAGCCCTCAGTTCCAACTGCACGGATATTGTATATTCGCACTGCAACAGGCCACCAGGAAAACATTCACACTCAATAAGGTTTGTTCAAGATTTATACTACATTACCAAATTATAATAATAAATATATATGTGTGTCTATGTATATATGTTGTATGTATTAATATAATACAGAAGTTGAATGAATATAAACTGCATTTGTTGTGTATAGCATATTATCTTTAAGAGGGTAATGATGTCTGAGATACAGACTTGGCCTGGTTTAGACACTACTGCCCTGGACTTGGCATTACATAGTTTTAAGAACTATTGCATTATATATGGAAATAGATATAGAATCTTAGTTAAGTCTATTTTGTAACTGTTTTTGCACAATATACTTTTTATTATTATTATCACCAGACAACTGGTAGCTTAACCGTTTAACACGACATTTTTCTTCAGATGGTAGGGTTCAAACGTTTCGTAATAAAATGTTATTATTATGACAGGTTCCATGCGGGAGTCCTCTGGATGGCTCGATCCAGCTGGACATGGGGGCGAAGGTTCGAGTTCCGGCGCCAGCACCCCACGCGGCCTTCCTCACGGCCTTCGACGACGTGTCCGGGCTGGGCGCGTGGCACCGCAGGTGGTTCCGACTGCAGCCGCCGCAACTCTCCTACTGGAAGTATCCCGACGATGTGCAGCGGAAGGTACGGCTTTTGTTTTTTAATTTATTTTTTACTAACAGTGACCGCAATTTCAGCCACGTGAAATTTATAGCCTATGTTATTCTGATGTATAAGCTATATTACTGTAAAGATTCATCAAAATCCGTTGAGTAGTTTTTGCGTGAAAAAGAGTAACAAACATTAATACTTAGCTAGCTACGCGCTCCGGCTTCTCACGAGTGTACATGTGTTATATAGATATGAAGGTTTATAGTGTCTAGAAATTTATAGTGTATATTGTCTAGAATCACTCTATCTAAATCAAAATCCGTCGCGTAGTTTTAAATATTTAAGCATACATAGGGACAGACAGCGACAGCGACTTTACTTTATACTATGTAATGATTTCATGCGTATAAATACATTTAATTAAATTTCAACATGATTTATTAATTCTATCATTTTCTTTTTCGCAGCTACCAATTGGCGACATCGATTTATCCACCGTAATCTCCGAGAAGGTAATAAAAGCACCCCGCGATCTATGCGCGCGGCCAAACACAATCCTACTAGAGTCGGCCGTTCCCACCGGCCTCATAGTGCCCGACAGCGGATCTTTAGTATACTTCAAGAGAGAAGACGGCACTGTCCTCAGGAGGCACCTACTAGCCGCCGATACTGCGAAAGACCGCGATGTTTGGTTAGACTGTTTGAATAAAGCATTAGAATATGTGAGGTGTTGTGCTACAGATGATGCTTAACAAGGTCTTGGTATGGTTTATTAGTATTTATAGTTTTAACTTTCGATTTATTAAATTAGAAAACTACAGTAGAAAATCGTCTGCATGGGTAGCGATGTCTCACCTAGGTCTACCGCCAAACAGCGTCCTTTGTAAGCTATATTTTAGTTGTATAGTGCAGATTAGGCAGTAAAATGATAAGATAAAAGGCATGATATCCTGTAAAATGACAACGCATTAGAGGTATCAAGAGTGACACATGGTATTGAGAGGTCAGTGGCGCTGTTCATATATATAGGCAATGGTTAATACTCACCACAAGATAAGAGGCATGATATCCACTAAAATGGCAACGCATTAGTGGTGTCATGATGCAGCACCACAGAGCTCAGAATATCATGTATCACTTTTGATACCACTAATGCGTTATTCATGAATATAGGCGACGGTTACCACTTACCATCCAGTGGGCTGTAAGCTTGAGTATCATTGGCGTCACTTAGCGTGATGTATACGTTGTCATTCTGGAGGAATAAGACCATCAGATTGGCAGTTACTTTGTTTTCTTTATTTACTACCTTTCTTACTCATTTGATATTACAACCTACATAAAGTACTAAGTAACCTTTCATACAGATCTTAACAAAGTTTCCTTTGCAAAGTTTACACTCTATCCTGAGGAGATAAAATCCATCGCTCGTAAGAATAACCTTCAATTCTTGTCCTTGACGGGTCTAGGTAGCGAACTCTGAAAAAGGGCGAGCACAATAGATCTATGTAGATCGCAGTGCTACATGTCCAAGCAACTGACAATAATCTAAGTGTACCCTTTAATTTTATCCACATCTCACTTACATCACTTAAGTTTACAGCATAATTAGGTGAGACAGAGATACCCACATAGATTACTTTTTACAGTCTGTCTCTTTCTCTATTACCCATTTTGTCAGTTACGAATCGAAAGCGTGGAAATTTACTGATGCATTTGTTTTATTAAATGCAGTAAGAAACCAGGATATAAATCCTAGATTTATATCCTAGATGTATTATATTATCACAATATTATTACAAAGTATAATTCTTAAAAATTAGGAAATAATATATATATATATTTAATATTGCCCAAAAACTTTATACAGTTTATCTACAGTAAATATGTTTGAAATAAATTGATACTGCCATCAAAGACTGATAAAAGTAGTTAGTACTCAAGTCTTTTTAATTTTATAGCAAGTCCTTTAAACACTACATTGAGTATGACAGTCGAATGTACTAACCAAGTTGAGTTATACTGATGATATACGTAAAACGACCATTTTATTTCATGTCTGGATGGTTGATTTTACATTAGCAATAAACTGATTAGTTTTTGTTCATGTTAACAATTATATTAATATATTAGTCTAACAGGATACTAAGTATTTGGCAGCGCCATATTTTCTAACAATATGATAACCATGTTGTCTAACATAATTATGACAATTTATTTTAGAATTATTTACATATTAAGTTTTATATTTTAATTAGAATTTGAATAGTGCAAAGTATTTCTACAATATAAGTTGCATATTTTTTTTATAATATGACAAACTGAATAGTGGTTTTGAAACTAAATGATTATATTAGTAATAAAGTTTACTAATCGATAGCGGTAGAAAGTTCTTGTATTTTAACAATGTACATCACAGTACTGAATATATGGCAGCGCCATTTTGTGTAATTATTCACAAAAACTTTAAATGTTCTATGATATCTTACTACCGCAATGTTTTGATAGTTGCATTCAAATATAAAAAAAATGTCTGAGAGAAGAGAATGACACAACTATTAATACGGGCATAGGCCCAATACAATAGTGTATCTAATATTAAAATACCTAATAAAGAAATCAGTTCTGCTACTTACTTAGAGTTTCGAATTGTTCTGTTTTCCCAATACATGGACAGTTTTTCTTGACAAAACAGTCCTGGGACGTACTGAATAGTTTATATGCAGCGTCCTTGGTTTTTTTCTTTTACTTAAATACGGTTATCAATTATTAAATAAAAAAAGTTTTAAACAAATTTTTAAATAAAAAATATGATTGCTTTAAATACTTAAATTTCATTTTACCTATTTTCACTAGATATTAATTTAACTATTGCAAATCTATTACTGCGTACTGTTTTTAACTGGAATTGCCCTGGATTTTCAAACTTCATTACCTGGTTTTTTAAATATTAGGTTGGCAACCCTACCATAGCTTTAATAACTAAAGTTCTATTAGACGTTTAATGTTTTTGTGAGTAAGGATGTAACAATATAATTGTAATATTGGCATTGTCTAATATAATTATGGCAATTTAATGTAGAATTATTTAATATTAATGTTTTTATAAATTAACATAAATTAGTAATTAAAATTTGAATAGTACAAAAGTATTTCGCAAATGGAAGTTGCAATTCTATTTTTATAATATCGGTTATACAGTTTAGGTTATAGTGTGACATTTTGCTGAGTAATATTTTGTGCATTGTTAGCAATCAAAATAGTGTCTTATTACTATATGCTATAGAAGTTACTTTTATTTGTATTATATCAATTAATTTGATAGTACATAATGGTAGTTTAAAGAATAATATACCTTTGTAACTCACTAACCTGACTGATTTTTAACGTTACTAATATTGAAAATTTGAGTCGTACACTTAATTGGCTCATAAGTTTTTATTAAAATTATGTAGAAAAAAAGAGATAGACATAAACAAGGTTTCATTCTAGTATTTAAAACCATAAATTGCATTGCCTGGGATAAGATTATTGTAGCATATAATTTACTAAACATCATCATCCAGAGCATTAAGAAAATCATAAAACTCATCTAACGTAATTTATAGATAACCGCACTTGCAACACTGAGTTAAATTATGAGGGTTATTACAATACAATAAAAATAATATTTCTTTAAATAAATAAAGCTAATGCTCTATTCAAGGAATTATGCAACATATATATATATTCAATATACATATATATGTTTATAATTTTGTGTAAATGCAAATTAAGACAGCACAAGATCGATACCATTTCCCATTCAAACGGGAATCGAAATTATAACAGCCTCGCGGTATCCTCAGACTAAAGTCAGGCAGACACAGGCCACCAGCCGCTTCTTTAGCCATAAGTCCTTTCAAGGGTTCGAGTGGCCTTTATACTCTGCAACCACATATCTTATGTACGACCATCAGCTTTAGAATAGTTCGAAAAGAGCATTAAAAATGAAATTATGTTAGTGCGTGTACCTATATAATATTGAATGTGACCCCTGAAATAATATTTACACGATATTTTCAATGTACAATATCCACAGATAATAAATAATTAACCATAGCATACATAATTATAGTCTGTAATGTAGCAATTTTAGCACTATATATGACGTTTTAACAATATTACATTTTCTTAAACATAGTTTACAATTTTAATGACATTAATTAATATTATTAATTAAGAATTCGTTTGATATTAAATTTTAGAGTGTGTAGAGAGTGGAAAATATCATAATTATACATATATTATTTTATGTAATTTGTATATAAAATCAATTATTCTAATAAAGTTATTTTTAAGTTAATATTTGTTGTCATTTAAACGAATACTCCACTATACAATTGGGTCCAATGAAGTTGTCAATCAAACTTAAATGTTAACTGAATTGTCCATCGACATTATTCGTATCTTTTATACACATATATCAAAAATAATAATTTCAGTTTCTTACTAGTTCTTCCCAATTGAATCTGTATATTGAACTGGGCGGTAGGGAAAAATAGTATAAAACATGCGCTACTGTCTGTTCTGTGTATTTCTTAAATACGCAACGGATTTTAATGCAGTTTTCAGTAATAGAGAGTAATTCAAGAGAAAGGTTTATATGTGTAATACATGCAAGTTATAGTATAGAATAAGTCTTTAAACCATTTTTTCCGTGACTATTATAAAATAAAGTCGCTGTCGTGTGATATATGCAATAAAACTACAAACGGATTTTAAAGACTTAGTGTGATTCAATACATAGAGTGATTTAAGAGGTTTATATGTATAATATAATAAATGTTACTTATATTTATGTCTTGCACCTTTTTGATGCTTTTTGAGATGAATTTCTGGTGTGGCAAGAAAGAGACGAGAGAGAGAGACGTAAAAAAGTTATCGTTTCCCTTGATATTTTTATTTACCTTCGTGTGATTCCTACTGGAAACAATAATGGTAAATTCCGGATGAATTTTACGATGTGTTAACTAAATTATATTAATGTCATCTGGCCGTCAGGCTGGACCTCTATTCCATTATCATCATTCCCAGTCCATATAAGGACGTGTTTTGCCTCATTAGTAAGAAATACGCTTTTTAATTATTTCCAAATTGAAATGTCTCATTTTTTAACTAGAAGGCGTTGTGTAAAGACAACATACAACGCCATCTAGTTCAAAAATGTGACAACACTAGTGCAAAAAGCGTATTTCATTATTTTTTCTGTATGTATGCAATTTGTAAGTATTAAAATAACGAACACATTTTAATTCTGCTTTATTACTATTAAATTACATATTGTTACTAGACAGTATTTTTTTTATTATTACATAAGAATTAAATACCGTCCGGGGCGAGGTAAGTACATCATAAGTTTATCGCGCATTCAATTCGTAAATCAAAGTTTATTGTATTATAAGTACGTTACTTGAAGTTCTACTTGTAAAAGACTATTCTCTAACAAATTCTCATGCACCACTCGGAAGTATTTTTTCCATATACAGAACATATGTAATAGGTTTTATACATAAATTGCACTAATTTTTTGGCGCCATTTTATGTTTTGGAGAGAAGCAATAAGCAATTAAAATAATTTGTGTTAATAGACTCTACATAGTGTAGATTATATTCAGAATCGTATTATGCGTAATTTATGTTTATATAAATCATCTACAGTCTACTATATTGAATAACAATGTGCTTTTGAATAGTTTGGTACCCTTATATTTGTATTTGTGGAAAGAAAATGGTAATGAGAGATGCAAGAGAATTTAACACTAACTTAACGACTAACTATATGATTATATCTAATAAAGCTTAGTATAAAGAGTTATAATTTCTAAGATAGATGAAACATATGTTTTTTAAGTATAAAAAAACCGTATCTTTTAACCAGAGATGTTGCTATGTAGTTTGTGATTATATTGACTTAGTAAAACAGTATTTACAACCTGACTATACTTTGTTATATATAACAAATTGGAATAAATAATTGTTACTATTTCCCAAACATATATATTGTTTATAAGCGTAACATAGCTGAAATAACTGACCCCAAGGTAATGTTTTTATTTTACATCGAGCCCAAAGAGTACTGAATAAAAAATAAGTAAATAAAAAGTTTTTATCCCATGTACAAAGGTAAGGAACTAACTGGCCATTTTGAATTTGAAATAGTATTTCCAGCCAGTCAACTATTAATTCAATATGGCCAGTTACTTTTCAATAACAAAATTGACCATAAAGTCTCTGAAATATAATGGGAAGTTGCCTAAGAATCCAGCAAGCAAGCATGAGCATAGGTATATAAGCATAAGACATTTTAGAGAGAATAAAAAAATATTTTGTTTTCTTTCTCTAAAATTAACGCTCAGAAAATGTTCTAACATAATTCAGCACGAAAAGAAAGAGGTTTTATGGTTTGGTTTTTCTTCATTTTAGAAAATAGATTGTAGTTGAGCTATAACATAGTTAATAACTTACAAGAAGCAATAAGCTGGGCTCTAAATTATAGCATATAAAAAGTATTACTATAATAATTAAATATATTATATATAAAATTTTGCATTTGCAAAAAAAGTCGAAACAAAAAACTCAATCGATTTTAAATATTCTTTCTCTTAAGAAAACCTAATGTATGTTTCAATTAGCGAGTAACATGGGCTTTATTTTATTAAAGAAAAATAGAGCATTATTATAGATAAATAAATAAGGGTGCATTCATAAACCCTAGTAGTAACTAAAACAAAATATTGCAAGTAATCTACAATTTATAACCGAAAATGTGGGGAACATGTTCAGCCTCATTCATAACGATGTTTATAAGGTGGGGATCAGGTTGGTGTTCAACTATTTCTCGTCGTCGTATATGGGTGCCACCTTGTCCGGCTCGTCGCGACGCCGCTTTGTAGACATATCGGTTGACATCGCCTGCTTCAATTCGTGCTGCAAAATAAATTGTTTTTAAAAAATTTGGAATACCACACTGACGTTTCGACTGACAGCATGCGTCAACCGGCGCCTATATACGAACAGCACTTGTGTTACGTCGTCATGTTACGCCTTATGCGTTGTTGTTCCAGAGCACTATGGTGTCAGGCCTCCGTGTCCTTGTAAATCCACAGCTATAGCCACAACCCCGATTTGCGGAAACAGGGGGTTAAGGCAACACGGATGAATACACATCTCTTAATTAACGCATCTTAGAAAGCTTGACCACTGACACGTCAAGTAAAAAATAAGAGTTTCTTGCCAAAAGTTCTCAATCGAAGTAGCTCGCTGAATTAAACGCGGTTGTAAAAATATATTATTTATATAAGTGGCAAGAAATATCTTATTTTAATTATTAATTTCCTTCCTTCCTTGTAAAACAAATGTAAATATGGAAAATATCTATTATATTTTCCATATTTACATTTGTTTTACAGAGGCGGATCTACGTAATGACTTTTTGGGCTGTAGGCCGAGGCCCGGTAGATACAATTGGGCCTCATTGAAGAAAAATACATGTCAATTTGAATTTTAAAAATCCAAAATATTAATAAACCTATCATTAATGTTGATAATCCTGAGATCTATTGAATGCTACGAGGATTTTCCCGTCGCTTGTTTTTGGTCGGTGTATTTTTTTAATTGAATATAATTAAAATTAGGCAGGTAGTAGTTTTGGCTCAGGCCCCACAAATCCACGACCCCCCCCCCCCTGGTTTTGTACTGATTGTAATCTTTCTGCGCTTATAAATAAATAAATAAAGTTTATATATAATTGCATATACTTACAACGAAATGTCGACAAAGTCTAGTGAACTGTCCGCAGTCAAGAGCGAGTTGCGGCGCCGCGCGTTTCCCACCGGTCCAATCTCGGCTGAAGGTAATCTGCGCGGAAACCAGCGCCGCTGTCACCACGTACACCACCGCCATCGACACACCTCTGCACATGACAAATAATATCTTCACGACTGATATCCCGGATGAGGTAGTCAGAGGTATTGTCAAGTATCATTGCTGTGATTGATGTCTATGATATCTACAATTTACTCGGTATATTTGAATCCAATAACACACTATACGATTACTTGAATGACAAACATGCACGGCAATAATACTTTATGCACGGGATGTTCACTTAATGTTACACATAGACACTTACATAGGTATACAATGTAAAAGCACTGACTATTAAAAAAAAACAGTTGTGTTTCTTGCTAGTAGTCAATTGAATCAGTATATTGAATATATATAATGTCCTGCCCAGTCCTGGATTTATAAATAGGCCATATAGGCCGCGTCTTAGGGGCGGCAAAATTATTATTTTAGAAAGGTATATACCAACATTATGCGGCGGAAATAAAGTGGTCTACACTCATAAAAATATAAATCCCACACTGGTCCCTACTTCAATACGTGATTTTTTATTTGATAGGATTTCAATAACCCAGGGAAATACACAGCGCATAGTCCCAAGCTAAGCAGAGCTTCTTATAGGTACTAGACAACTGATATAAAACTTAAATGCATTTTATTTTTGTAAATACACACATAATAGATAGGAAACACCCAGACCTATATAAAAAATCATATAGAGCAAGAGCCCACGACGGCCAGACATGTCATATTAGTAAACGTGAAAGTAGTTGTATGTGTGTCCCCAACACAGGTGAGAACGATCCCCAAACATGAAACCTGGATCGTGGTTGCTTTGGCAGGTAACAGGTAACAAAGGTGTAAAAAATTTCATATCAAATTCGTTATTTTAAGAAACTCCATATTTTCATATATTGTTCATTATTATATGAAAATATGGAGTTTCTTAAAATACACACACACACACACACATACAAGAACTTTCACGTTTACTAATAAGACGTAAGTCTGACCGTCGTGGGCTCTTGGGCAATTACTCCTGAATGTAAATGATCGTACTGTGCGAGGAATCGAACCCGCAAAAGTAACATGTTCTATTTCCTTATTTTGTCTACCGTTATAATGTGTGTGTATCGAATAAACATAATATTTCCTTTCTATTAAGCATGGAAAAAGAATGTGAGCAGAGTGGTCTGTCAGTTATTCTCAGCTCGAACTATATACTTTTCAAAGGTGTTAGATTTTACATATATATATTCGTAATATTAATAGTTGAATGATGTATTGATTTGATTTGATTTGACGTATTCAGTACACATTTGTGAAATATTAAAAAATATGGACATTGCTTACAAATATCTGGATCAATGTCACCACCCACACCGTACTACAGACCGCGAGATGGTATATACATCTATAGAAGGAACGACTGCGTCAAATGGTAATTCATCTTAACATTCAAACGCTAGATGAATTTAATTCGAAAAGATGATGGATGAATTTTAATCATTTAGGTATCAGGCTTTATCGCAACCACGTCATAGGATATTTAAAGCATAACCGAGATAAAGCCAGGTTATCTCTCTAGTGCAATAACAAAGCGAAACGGCGGCCTTTTGATCTATGTATAAAAATAGTTTTCAAACTTTATACAGGACTAACTGTGCCGCGCGGTTTGACCTGCCGCGATATTTTTTTTTATGGATGATAATGGCATGGTGTCTGCGCTGACGGTTTACGCTGACGAAGCACCAGTGGAACATTATAGGATGAGCATGAGGTCAGGTTAGTTAGCCAATCGTGGCAAAGTAAGGCTAGCTGCTAAAATGCTGAGATAGAGGTACTGAGGCAGAGGATTTTTTTTTTATTGAGGGCTTTGGGCTTTGGTCTTGGTGGTTAAACGTAACACTGCGACCTGTATAGATCTATTGAGCTCGACCTCTTCAGAGTGAACCGCCTAGACAAAACAAATTAAGGATATTCTTAGGAACGATGGTTTTTATCTCCTCAGGATAGAGTGTAAACGTTCCACAAAAGATGCATGAGTTTATTTTATGCATGAGTGGACTACAAATAAATAAGATGTGTAGTGGCGTGTGTGTGTATGATTGTTTGTATTGGTCTGCGCATTTTCTATGTAAGTATGTTGAGTATTTATATACAAAAAAATATGCATTTCTATCAGTTGTCTAGAACCCATAACACAAGCTATGCTTAGCTTGGAACTAGATGGTGGGTGTGAATTGTCTAAGGGTATTATTATTATAGTATATGTAATATTACATTATCTGTGGTATTATTAATCACAGCTAATGTTCTCTCTTATCTTTGCAAAGTTGCTTAATAACTATTTCAGAACAAGTTTATTTCTATTTCGTCTTGGAATTTAAAAGATTCACTGTACTCTTTAAACAAAACAACTAAGACCGAATTACAATTATAAAAAAGAAAATGCTTAAAATAACAAGATTTGAAGCTAGTATTATCTTAAAACTTTTGTCTAATTTTAGTCATAAACTCGGCTCTAAAGTAGGACCTAGTTAGGAATTCTAATAAAAAAAATTAAATCAATTAACAAAAGAGTTTTTAATTTACACATTGCGGTCGGGATAATAATAATACTAGCTCCTGATAATTCACACAGCGCCATCTAGTCTCAAGCTAAGCAGAGCTTGTGTTATGCGTACAAGACATCTGATAAAAATACATACAATTAACTAATTTTTGCAAATACATATATATTCTATATAGAAACCCAGACCAATACAAACTATGATACTCATTAATATTTTTACCATGCGAGGAATCGAACCTGCAATCATCGGAAGTAAGACGGTGTGCTAAACCAATATACCACCGAGGCCATCTAACATCGTTGGTATCTTATGGAACATCTTAGATATGAACGTATGTTCTGTTTTATATTCAATTATAGCGCAGTTTAATCTTGCGAAGTGGCAGTTGGTTCCTGGCTCAGACTTCATATTATGACATAAAGTTACATGTACTCTTCAGGTATATAGGCGACGGTTACCACTTACCATGAGGTGACCGTCAGCTTGTCATAAATAGTCTGTTTTTTTATAGACAGAAAATACCTATATATTTTTTTATTACGAGTATACCTACTGTGAACACATATTCAGAGTGAAATGTATGGAAGGTTTTTTTTAAAGAAAAATATGGAGATTATTGAAATATGCGAATATTTTTATATTATTTATAATGTATGTATATGTATATTATTTATAATTTTATATAATTTATTTCGCGAAACATTTTTATACATTATTAGCTGACCCCGCGAACTACGTTCTGATGTTAAAAGTTTTTTAAAGTTTAGTTACGCAATAAATTTCTGAACGCACCCTGTTTGGTATGAACAGTTTGTATAGGAGAATAAAATTGTTGTTTCCACTATTTTCCATGCAATTTCTACATATTTTCACCATTTAACCTTGGAGCTCACAAAAGCTTCAAAACCAAAATTAACTGAATAACTCCGGCCGTTCTCGAGTTTTAGCGAGACCAACAAATGTCATTTCATTTTTATATATATGTGTTTATTTTTGTATCAATTTATTGAGTATCGCTGGAGTATGGCAATAAAACAATAGTTTAAAAAATATAACTATAAAATTTAAAAACAATTTAAAAATACACCAAGAAGTTTGCTACAAGAATAATTTTATTTTATTTGAATTACTGGTCTATTTTGTGCACCGACGGTTTAAATATAATGATATGCGAATATTGTAAATGTTGTATGAATAAAAAGTAGTGCGAATAAAAAATATTTACGATGCAGTGTAAACGGTTTTGGAAAAGTTACATTGAAGAAAACTTATCGAGTGTAATAATTAAAAATATGACAATACTAGAAGAATGCTATTAAATATATAAGTCAAAACTAATATTATAAAGAAGTAATAAATATTTATTTTTATTTTTTATTAGTGAGAATAAAATAGTTGAACAATTTTTTTTTCAGCTATAATTTGCAAATATATTTTTAGGAAATATTTTTGCACCCGTTTACAATTAGGCCGGAAAATAATCATTCTATAATTTAAGTAGTACTTTAATTATTAAATGATTATTTTAGCATAATTTTATAATATCAATTATAGAATTATTGCACTTTTAACAGATTATTTAAAAATTATAATATATAAAATATCTTTTTATCATGAACTCTTTATAATGAAAAATGTATAAGCCATTTAAATCAAGATTTTAATCAGAAAAATATTTACTTCAATCGTAAAAAACTAATACCATAAAAATAGGAATAAATGCTGATTAAAAGAAAAATCAAAGTAATTTTTCTTTCACGAAAAATTATAAAAAAATCTTACGAAACCTTTGTAGAGATGAGACGAAATAATTATTAGTCTCGTCTTAATTATTAGGATACTTACCTACAATGCACTGTTCTCATATCACTGTCTTATAAACTAACTAATATTTCCTAACACTATGCTGAACCAATCGTGAATGGATAGAAAAATGGACATCCTACCTTTATATAGAATTTGCACCTGTACTGCGCATCTCCTATTTACAGGATAAAGCCAGCCAACACTTTTGTTGAGCATTTTCCTTTTAATGTTTCTCAAAATAAAATAACGGACAATTGTGGGTGTCTGGTTGATATACCTGTATAGTTTTAAATAAGACTGTAAAAGCGGATAAGCTTAATGACGACCACCTGATGGAAAGTGGTAAGGGTAATATAGCTTTAAAAACAACACCATAGAAGAATTTTTTCTCAAAATAAAATAGGAACAATTGTGGGTGTCTGGTTGATATACCTGTATAGTTTTAAATAAGACTGTAAAAGCGGATAAGCTTAATGACGACCACCTGATGGAAAGTGGTAAGGGTAATATAGCTTTAAAAACAACACCATAGAAAAAATGTAACTCAACTTCAACTCAGAGTCAACTGCTCAGTCGTGGCTACTGAGGGGTAAGGTGTTATTTAATAATAATAATAATCTCAGGACAATTCACACAGCGCCATCTAGACCCGAGTTAAGCTATCTAAAGCTTGTGTTACGGGTACTAGATAACTGATACAAGTACATAGATAATTTTTTTTTCGTAAATACATACATATTATACATAGAAAACAGCCAGACCGATACAAACAATCATACTCATGAATACAAATGTTTGTGCCGTGCGAGGAATCGAACCCGCTACCATCGGACGTAAAGCGGTGTGCTAGACCGGTAGACCACCGAGGTCGTCATTTATTTGTTTATTTCAGGTTACTAGGCCCATATTATAAATACCTTATAGATTAACACATATGAATTAATATTATAGTACTAACAATATATTGAAATTGTTTGTGTGGTCACGGCACTGATGACGGTAATCTGCCACGCTAACGCCGATACACCACACCCTTCCGCCAGTAGTCCTCCTTTATGAAGGTGGGCAGCATGTTAGTAGGTAATGGCGTTGTAATCAGCAACTAATATTTTAATTACTACCTCCTTAGTTATTACATAACTAGTTGTTACTCGCGACTTCGTCCCCGTGGATTTTAACTTTTCTTTGATTAAAAATTTATATTTTAAAATTAAAATGGGTTAAGGATAGGTAATGTTATAAGAACTAACTTAGGTTAATTTACTCCTTATAGTAGCTATCCGCGAGTGAAAGTCCCATCAAAATTGGTTCAACGGTTTCCGAGTAACAAATAGATGGACAGGCAGACATAAAAAACAAACTATAATATTTTGATATATGTACTGAAAGTGTATATACTTTCATTTGCATTTTGTGAATATTTTGTTAATTTGATATTACAATCATCCCTTTATTAAATAAATCTATTTTAAACATATATTTATAATGTTTAGCAGTAGAATTTAGTTTATATAAATCAAATGTAAACTTGCTTTTTATTATTTTTTATTTATATATTACTAGCTACTCACCCCAACTTCGCCCGGGTGTACATGTATTATATATATAAACCTTCCTCTAAAATCACTCTATCTATTTAAAAAAACCACATCAAAATTCGTTGCGTAGCTTTAAAGATTTAAGCATACATAGGGACGGACAGACAGCAAACGGCGACTTTATTTTATACTATGTAATGATTGTATTATTTTTAGTGTTATAGATATTAAATAATATGTAAGTATGTTTTCAAATACGAACTGATCGCAAGCAACGTCCGGAAAGTAAAAATTGTAATCCCCGAGTGGGATGACAGTGCTTTCTGTGTTGATCTTTTTGTTGTATATTCGCGTTTTGTTTATCCGTGTTCCCTTAATGCGCCGTGAAATGACGTTCCGTTGACACATATTTACGGTAATATCCACTCCAAAAGACCATAACGCAGAGCTTTATATAGAAAGCATTACGGGTCACAAAAATCGCGGAGGAGTATCGGGAAATCGAGGGATATGAAATAAAATTAAATTCCTGGTCAATTCAAACAGTGCCATCTTCATTGCCTTACCTTTATCCCATTATTTAGGGTCGGCGCAGTATGTCATTCTCTTTCACTGCTCTCTATCGGTCGTCATATCTGAACATACTCTTCTTTTATTCATATCATCTTTCACACAATCCATCCATCTTTTCTTAGGGCATCCCCTCCAATTACATCCATTCATATTATACACTTTCCATAAGATATGGTCCTCATTCCTCGACATAACATGCCCATCAAACAGTACCATCTTGTTCCAAACAAACACCAAACGGCCTCGGTGGACTAGCGGCTTAACACACCGCCTAACTACCGATTGTCGTGAGTTCGATTCCACGTACAAATATTTGTATTTATGATTATGATTGTTTGTGTTGGTCTGGGTTTTTACTATGTATATTATGTATGTATTTACAAAAAAATGTAGTCTAGTACCCATGACACAAGCGTTGCTTGACTTGACACTAGATTGCGTTGTGTGAATTGTAAAAAAACTATATAACTAACAAATTTAATTTCTTTTCTAAAATACATACATATCAGACATAAAAAAATATACAAACCATATATGTAGCATACAAGTAAGTGATCCGCTCCGTATTCGCGCCAGTAATTCATAGAATCTATTTTTTTAATACGTTAGCAGTATGTCAGTAGGAATATATATATTCCTACTTACATACTGCTAACGTACGAGCTCAGTGGTCCAGCGGTCCAGCACACAGCTTTACTTCCGATGGTCGTAGTATCGATTCCTCGCACGGCGTAAATATTTGTTTTTATGAATATGATTGATAGTATAGATCTGGGTGTTTTCTATGCATATTATGTATTTACAACAAAATGTAGCTAGTATATATATCAGCTATCTAGTACGCATAACACAAACTGTTTAACTTGGAACTAAATGGCGCTATCTGAATTATCAAAGGTATTTATTAATATTTTTAGGTTAATCAGTTCATCTTAATTGAATCTGTATACTGAACTAGACGGTAGGGAAAAATAATAATATAAAAATTATACATTAATAAATGATTTTTGACTTTTTAATTATTATTTCTATATATATATACATAAAATTTCATTAGTATCTTCGCGGCTTTAATACCAAATGGGGTAGTCAAAGGCAATATCAACTGTCATGTGGTGAACGCAACACTTGACATGTCCACATTTCGCTCTGTATATTTGAAAGTAGTAGGGGCGGGCTTACCACCCGTGTCTTTCGGCATCTGTTCCATTGTTATCTCCTTTGAATACTTGAACCCGACGCAACGTTTGAAAATCTAGAACATTCTATTTGTTGTGGCAAGATTAGAGAATCGTTTGATGGATTTCACACCTCAGAAGTAGCATAGATAATATCGCAATACTCGTGAGAAATTGCAGATGGCGCCACTGTTCTTTTACCAAGAATACTATTGTTATGCGATTTATGAACACATCGAACGTATTTTAGATTATTTTTCTCTTTACTGATATGTACCTACAGACGGACAATAGTGTCGCATGTATAGGGTTACAGAAATAAACAGGTATTTTCTTAAGCTTCATAAATCCTTTCTATTTGTTAAGGAAAATATCGCCGTAACAGAATCTTTGATCTTCGCTTGTAAAGTACTTTAAAGGGAGTGTCTACACAATAAAATTACGATGTAGGTATTCTTTAGTATTCGTTCTATCTCACACAAGAGTGGTAGCAATACTTTCAATCGAAATTTTGTCGTAAATATATGTTTATTTATTTATCTTCAATGCACACAGCATTAAAGCTAAATAAATAATCATATATTTTCGAAAATATAGTACAGTACGTTTGGCGGACTTAACGCCATGCGGTATTTTCTACCAGTCAACCATAGGTGGTGCAGAGAATAATTGTTGGCGGTGCAAATATAATAAACTAGCTACTTGCCCCGACTTCACACGGGTGTACATGTATTATACATAATTCTTCCTCTTGAATCACTCTATCTATTAAAAAAACCGCGTCAAAATCCAGACACCGACAGTGACTTTATTTTATACTATGTAATGATGATAAACAAAATGCAATAAAATTGTAACAGAACGGAAAATACAATATATTCCTAAGAGATACAATAATATATTACATAAATTAAAAAATTATATATATATCTATATATATATAATATATACGTCCCACTCTACTCGGATTATTTTATTATTACAGTAATTATAAAGGTATTCGTTTCGTGATTCTGATAATTCATTATAATTCCAATGTCGTACATATTTTTTAAAATATATATATATATATATAATTTTGTTTAAAAAAATATATATACAAATTTGTAGTTTTGAATTGTTCGTACAAATGACCTGAAGTTAGGTCCTTTTTTTATGGTGAAAAATGTGTTTTTCAGTTTCGTGTAAATATAAACCTAACAAACTTGTTTAAAGAAAATCTGCATACTGTGAAACGTTCGTATTAGTTGCCTTAGCCTGTGTACAATATTTTATCGAGTTTAATTAATTATTGTATACATTTTCAATTACAATTGAAAATTTGTACAGTAACTCATTACACTCGCACGTTTTGTTGGAGGTCAGGGAGATACAGCCTTAAGTAATTCCCGTAACATTGTCTGTACAAACTTCTTCATCATCATCATCATCATCATCATCGCAGCCCGGAAGACTTCTTATCACTACCTAATTATTTTTTTTATTCAATGAGTAGGTAAAATGGGCATGAAGTCAGGTCAGTTATCAAATCGCGGAGAATTTATCCGAAATTGACCACGGTGGTTTCCATGGGGAACTGCGTGGAGGTCGACCTGATATCGGAAATTTCTAGCAATGGGTTCATTAATCAAGGTTGGCACTTGGTAATTACTATCAATCAGACTGAAAGCTTGTTACGGTTTCATAAAAAAAACTAAAATAAAACGAATAGTCTTATCAGTACAAGAAAAGGCCAAGTGTCATATTTGATATGCAAAATCTATTCCTTTGTATAAATAGATAAGACTGATTGTGAGACTAAAACTAATAACCTTTGTCTTATGATATTGTAGGTAATTAAATTATTATTGTAGTTTATTATGTATTTATTTACACAAGTTATGGTAACTTTAGACAGATGTTTCCAAAGGTATTCCTTTAAAACGCCATAATAGTAATTTTCAAATATATAGTTAATAACATTTACTATATATAATATAAAGAAAATATAAAATAAAACATTATTAAGAATCAAACGTATACAATGAAATGCACAATCGTAATCACACACAGTACAGTTACTTCCCAAGACAGAACATTCGAGTATAACGAAGCTGTATGAAACAGTAACATTAAACATCGCATCTTGACATATGTAGTCCACTGCACATGTATCCCAGACACATGGACTGCAAACTTTCGTTTGATTTTCTCAAACGTATCAATACAAGATTATATTGTCATCTTTACTGGAAAAATACTTTGCTATCAGTTTGCAGCCAACACGAAAACAATATACACGCATTGTAAGACGCTACGTTAAACGGTATAGAATTAAAATAAAAGTATATTGGTTAGAGGCGCGGCGTGCATTTCTCCGCTGCATTCCTGCCAAGATCATTGACCAGACTGAAGAATATAGCAACAGGTTAGTGCCCATTTATATTGCATTGTTATGTAAAAACTATACATTTTTAATTATAATTAGTTCATACACTAAATTCTGCATATTTCTATGTATTGACAGAAAAAATAATTAATCTTTGTCTTTGATCTACCATTTTGATGTAAAAATGCAAGTGGTTGAGTTGTTGTGCAAACTGTTACATAGTATCGACTCTTAATACATATTTTATAGATTGTTTTAATTGTTGCATATAACTTACAATGTTACAAATTGTTTCAATTATTTCTTATCTTATTATTATTTATATGAAACATTGTGTACACATATATAATACGTAAATAATGTTGGTATTATCACGTAAATTAGTCTGTACAGTACTTTTTCATACTAAAATGGAATGGAATGTAGATTAATTTCAAAACGAAACCATAGACTCTTCACTGTAATTTAATAATTTAATGAAAATTGAACAACAACATTGTAATTATATTTCTATATTGTCAAAGTTCGGTGTACTATATTATTGTAAAACATATACATATATATGCAATCGATATCCATAAATCTTAAATATAGAAAGTAACTTTAGTTATTTGGTTTTCCGTTACATTTCGTATTTGATATTACGTTACAATCAAGTTGTCAATAACCGGAACGACTGTTAACTGCAATGGTCTGACCGTTGCAACCCAGGGACCGCTACCTGCAAGTAATTTTAATTTGTACCAACATACCTGCCAGCCCGCAATTACCAATGTCTTAACTTTTACGATACTCTTGAACGAAATACAAAGAGATTCGATAGAGTTATGCAGCCTTATTTTTAGTTATATTACAACCTTCTTTTTATTTTTTAAAGAGAATTAAGTTTACAAGATATGCAACCTTATTTTTACTTCTATAGTAACATTTTTTTGTTGTTTTAATTTTTGTTGCTATTTACACGACTTCAGAAGTTTTGTTATTTTTAATTATACTTTTTTTTTAATTATTAAATATTTATTTTGTGTTAGTATTAAGACGATATTAAACGTTAAGTTAGTGGAATGAAATTATTTGAAATGTCCGTTTGTATGTTTATCAGTATCATTAATTATACTAATGAGACCGTGACATATAATATGGTAGATACAGATAATTTACTCATTCAATGAATACATAGAGTCATCTTGGAAACGTACCGTCTAATAAATGAGTAAATGCATTTATTGCACATTTTTATTAATAATAAAGGCTTGATAATAAATTAATTATAACATTTATATACTACACATGATAAAATCCGCTACAGGGCACTTTTAGGACAACGTTATACTTCCGATGGTTGCGGGTTCGGTTCCCTGCACGATACAAACTTTGTATTCATGAGTAGGATTATTTGTATCAGTCAGAGTGCTTTCTATGAATAGATGCTATCTATGGACTAGATTAGATATTATTAATATTGTAAATGTTTAATTAGATCGCACTATATTTTATATAATGTAATTTTTTGTATGTTGTGTATGGGTATATATATACAGTATATTTATTGGTGTCTATATATATATACACATATATATATATATATATATGTATATATATCAAACTGTCGCATCGCAAACTGCCACAAGTCGATCGATGGCCACGACTAAGAACGTTTTTTAGCTATGTGACTAAAATTAACTCATCCTCATTGACACTAATTGCATGCCGCGACGGTCAATACACTATTCCGATTATTACTAAGAAGTATTTATGATATAGCGAGACACTTTGCATTGTTACGTTTATTTATTCTATGATGTTTTATATAATTAATATTCTATATATCCATATTCTAAATATTGTTTTCTTTTGAATACATGTTTTTTTGTTATTATGGTGCAATAAAGAATAATAAATAAAAAAACCGTAAACCGTTATCGTAGGCGAATACATCATGGCATAATCATCCATAAAAACCCCTCAGGAACGCAGGAACTCAGAGACTATAAACAGAACTGAATCTGCGGCCAATTAACAATATTTATCTGTGATAATATCGATATTGTCTGTTGTATTGGAATAACAAGTCACATTGATTACGAAGTGCATTTCTACGGTATCTATAACGTAATCAGGGATGTATACGTATGAAAATCGTCATATATTTACGAAATTTTTGATATTTCAAATATCTGTTAAAATAGTAAAGTAAACAAGAAGTAATAGTATTAAATTCAGGGTAAGAGAGCTGCATTTTGTTTAGAATATTTATATTAAGTTTTTTTTTTAATTATAATATATTATAATAATATTCATAAAGAGTTACATTATGAATATTATTATAATATGATGTACGAAGTTATTTAGCGGATATATTTATCAGATTTTTTTATCTCTTCCTACGGATACGAATATTTTAAGGTTGGCAACCCTGATTAACATCAAACTGATGTAAGTAGTTGTATGACGACCGAAGCCTCACTCGTAACCTTTCTGTTTCAATGTGATAGCGTTGATTGATATGACAAAAACATGCTTGCATCATTGCAAATAGTCACATTTATTTTTCTTTATTTATTATAAAACTACATAAAAAATATGTTGCAAGTAAAATTAGTTGCTATATGCAAAAAATCAGGATAGTTTATGCCCGCATCCGTCTATTTTATAGAAAATACTAGCTGATGCAGCGAACGTTGTTTTGACATATAAATTAAAGTTCTAATATCGTCATACAATAATATCGTTTAATTCGTATAAACATGTGAAAATTTAAAGATGTAATTATATAAAAATAAAAAAATCGTCAAATAAAATATTTAGGGTGATAATCCCTAATATTGACGGGTATGAAAAATAGATGTTGACTGATTCCCAAACCTACCATATGCACACAAAATTTGATAACAATCAATAAGGAGTTTGATAACAAACACCGCGCCACGAGAATTTTATATATTATATTAGATATGCTAAATTTAGTACAAAAGATTATTTAGTATAAAAATTTTTATAAGAAATAGTAATCTACCAACAATTGCATAATGAAATGTCCATAACAAATTTGCCGTGAAATATTTACTTACCTTTAATTATTTTCTTTACTGAAAATCTGAATATATTATAATTTTCTTAATACAATATTTTTTTACAAAACATTGTCCGAACTGAAACTGAAATATCTCTCTTATCTATTAAATAGGTACATATTTATAATATTTTAGACAGTATTTTAACGCAGACTTAAAATACAGTATTCTGCTTTTAGAATAAAGATCTTATATAGGTACAAGGTAACAATAGTAAATTTTAAGGTAGTGTGACTTGATTCGCTAGGGAATCTGTCTGTCAGAAATATCATAAATCTATCAACAATGCGATAAATACATTAAAATCAGCTGTAATATCGTTAATAATTGCGTAGAGCCAGCACCAACTGATGCATTATCGTTTTATTTGTTCTAATGATGACGTACGTTGTTAAAACAGCTGAAAACCATAATAAAGTGACATTGCCGTCATACCATTATTAAACTGTTGCTTGATAATGCTTCAGGTAATTTAAAACAAGTAGGTAGGTACTTAGCGGATTGAACCGCTTGAGAGTATTTTTTTTATGTAATTTTAATTGCAAACAATTTTACGACCCACCTTATGGTAAATGGTAACCGTTCAAATTCAAATTCAAATTGATATGTTGAAACGAAAAGAATCATATATGGTAAAATTCAAATTCAAAATATCTTTATTCATGTAGCTTTATTACAGACTCTTATGATATGTTAAATCTAACATCGAGCTGAGAAGAACTGACAGGAAATTCAACTCGTATTCTTTTCAAATAAATTGTACATGTTAACTACATGTATAATACAGATTCATTTAAAATACAAATTTGGGAGAATAGAATGACCACCAGCCATTCTTTCATTCCATTCTCATTGCAAAAGCAAATAGTCAAATCAGTGTTCGTAACCCGAACAGACCAGTCCCACAAGCAACATCCGGTCACGAGTAAAACGGATGAGCCAGCCATCATTGCACTCAACCATATTAGACGGAGCACACTGAGCGCCGCCTATATACATGACCGTATCACGGACATCACGTTACCATATGACTATTGTAGTACCAGTCAGATATTACTATTCTTGAGGACTAAGATGACAAATAAGATACTAAAATGTCCTACATATTCCTATGTTTATTTGATTTGATGTGTTTTCGTTTCGTTTTAAAGGCAAGGGTGTTTATGGGTGAGCCATGCCTCTCCCTTAAACACATCTTACTTGGCGGCTGAATAATAAAAATATCACAGAACAACTCACACAACCTCACCTAGTCCCAATTTAAGCACATCTTGTGTTATGGGTACTAGATCGCTGATATATTTTGTAAATACATACTTAATATACATATATATAGAAAATACCCAAACCAATACAAACAATGAAACAAACAACTCATGAAAACAAATATTTGTGCCATGCGAGAAATGAACCCCCGACCATCGGAAGTAAGGCGGTGCTAAACCTCTAGACCACCGAGACTGAGAAGTCCATACAGGAACTTTGTAAAAAGACTACCTCCGTACAAAACTACAATAAAGAACATAGGGGTGGATTGTTAGTACCTAATAGGGGCTAGTGACCCCACTACTATGATGGCGAACCTATGGCCATTTCTCGGATTTATGTTAGGTTTGTAATCGGGCTGTCATTGGATCTCGCGACTCCGACGTAATCGTGTTGGATGAGGGACATCATGGAGTTTTATTAAGTACTATTCTCACATCGCTTGCTTCCCCCCAGGGCGGGCGGATCTCCATGTGCGATTTTCTTCAAGTCAAAAAAAAAGTTGTTATCTCTGTTTCCTTGTTTGACACAGTTTTTTTCTGTCATCCAGATGATTTGAAATCACGACCTTTAACCACTACACCGCGACGCTCTCGTCATTCATCTCTTATATTATTAAACAGTCATTTAAATATGCTTCAATTAATTTAAAATAAGTACGTACTTAACGGACGGCACCGCACACTAATAGTATTACGTACTTACTTATTTCCTTCAGTTAAATATCCTTACAAAATGCTCCTTCTATAAAGTTACGTATCTTACCATTTCGCTATTGTTTTAAATGATTAATACAGAGCATGAGAACTCGAAACATTATATAAATAGAAGATACGTTTACATAAGTACTTATAACAGGCATTATCAGAATAACTTTTGTCCTTTGTCTTTGACTCGCTACAGTTATAAATTAAAAAAAAAACAGTTCACTATTTAATTGTTGGTGATGTTGGTCAGTATGAAGTTAATTAGGTTATTTATCGACCTATTGTTCATACGTTTTATAGAAATGTAGGTAGGTATTAAATAGCGCGTTTTATCGTTTGTATGCATAGCATATATTTTAAAAATAATATCGCAATTTTTAATATATTTAAAAATATATATATATATATATTTTAAAAATAAATTTAATATATTTAATATAGCCTATGTGTTAGTTAAATTTAAAAAAGAATATTACTGTATATGTTATTTTGATCCGTTCAGTAGTTTTTGCGTGAAAGAGTAACAAACATTCATACTCACAAACTTTCGCGTTTATAATATTAATAATAAGAATTGCGAAATCATTTCGTCATAGGAAAACAACATACAAAAATAGTTCATTATTAGGTGTTATATGTATCTACAAATATAGATATGTACAAGAAGGGTGTTATAGGCTTATGATAACAGTTTCACAACAATATCATAACAGCAACAAACTGATAAATCACCTGATGACAGTTTTCATAGAAATATTTTTTTTTATCTATACTAATATTACAAAGAGGTAAAATTTGTGAGGTTTTAGGGGTAATCTCTCTCAGGGTTCAGTAGCGGTTGATTTTGAATATTCTATTAAAAATAGAATGCCACGTTATTTTTGAGTGACATAGAATAGAAAATAATTTATTCAAATAAATTAATTTAAGCACTTTTTAATAGTAATAAAAAAATTTTTATCTACCGCTCGTTCGGAAAGCGGTTTCATCACAAGAAGAACGAGTAAGAAACTTGTGTGTTGCTCTTTTAAATAATCTTTGTAAGTTTACATTTACAAGTCGAAAAGTGTGAACACAAACTACCAACCAGCACTAATTTGGTCAAATATGTCAAATATAAATATTGACGACAGGCGACACATATAATATTTGTGTAGATTAGGTAGATAATAAGTGTAGATTTAGATTTTAAAAGTGCTGTTTTAGAATAAGAAACTGATTCACTGTTTAAAACTACGATAACGGTTGAACATCTGTTTGGGTACCGGCGTTCATTTGGCATTCATTGTTTAGGAACACAATGAATATTTGTTGGCTTTTTGTGATAAGATAACACCGTTACTATTTTGTAACCATCGGGTTTATGATGACCGTAGGGTTTCTTATTGGAAACATATTCTTATTGTAGACTAACGGACGGAACACGGTAATTCATGTCTTTATGAATATTGTCCAATCCGTGTTTACAGTGCATTGTAGTTAGGCAAGGAAATTGTTTATTGCACCAATGTTAAATATTCTTGGGTAGAGTTGTAAAATGCAATGCATTCTTTATGAGTAACTGTTAGTTTGTGAGAATAAATAAGTAAGGGAATTTCGGCAATGTGAAAAGATATTGTTATGAAGTTGTATAACGTTGTGCATTGTCTGATAGAAATAAGGTTAGGTTTATTGCCAGTAAGAATTTTGTAAGGACTGTAGTCCCCACTACAGTCTATACCTCCCATATATAAGGCGAGGAATTTTTGTATGGGGTTAGTCATAATACAGTTATAATAGAGGGACTCAGACAGTCATAGTCGGATTGTTATATGCCGACGGCTGTCATAATCGAACACAGTACGGACGGCAGTTATAGTCCGTTATTATTGTAAAGTCAGTCGCGGTAGTTTCCTATAGACGCCATACAATCTGAGCTACAGCGGCTGAAACTTGAATGTAACATCGAATACGGCTATAGCACAATTGTGAAACTTCTGTGGAGAGAATAAACAAACTTCAAGAGACAACCGTTTCTTTCAAACCCCACCATCGATACAGTCCACTGCTCTCCCTGAGGAGCTGTCGTCAGCAATAAATATACAATAAGATTAAATCAACCGTAGTGATAAGAGCAGACCAGTTCCTACAAGCATCATAAATATACTAACCCGAAAAATTGGAATCTTTCATGGTATGAAGAGATATATATGATTAAAAAGTAACATCCTGCTCATCTGAATGAATGGCAGTCCTCCACTGTGTGGTTTTCTAGAAACTTTTTGTCTTGCAAAATCACATTGTGGAATCCTTCCAGCACGATGTTGACCCTACAAGAAAAGAGCTTATTCCTTCTTAAAAGTCCGGTAACGCATTTGCAATTCCCCTGTTGTTGCGGGTGCTCATGGGCGACGGTAATCACCTACCATCAGGTAAGCCGCAAGCCCGTTTGTTCCATTTGCTATAAAAGTAAAAATAAAGTTTCAGAACTTGATAATGACTACAAAAAATTCAACGACGATCTCTATGTGTTTTATTTAAGTCATAAAAAGTTTAATTTGATTATAGTAACCGTTAACTATGACGTAAAGGAAAATGAAGTATTTTAATATAAAAGTTAGGAAATAAATTATAGCAGTTAGTAGGTACTAACCGAACCGCACTCATAATTTCATCACTAGTAAAAGTAGTTTACAGCCCAACGAAGTGGGCACGGGTCAGCTAGTAATATAATAATGATTAGAGTTGCAATTAGACTATGATGGACTTTTGTTTAAAGGCTTGAGCTTAAATAGGGCTCTAAACATTGCCCCTATATGTGTTAAGTCTGCTGATCGTGACGATGATGGTTTTATCATGGTACAAAAGAAGAGGCGCACAAAGAGGGTCTATCGAAACCATTATGATTATGGTTGTGTAGGGGATAAGCAAGGACGATATTTCAATGAATGATTTACGGGCGTCACATGATAACGTGATGTCTATTTGCTGCACTATATATAGAGGCGTCAGTTGTCATTTACCATCAGGCGAGCCGACAGCAAGTTTGCCATTCTACAAAGATAGTGACAATAAATACTTAAAAAAGTATTCAATAATAAAAAAGTGTTGTTATAAGCTGTTATTTGCTGTTAACACTAATTTCAGCTTCGATCGAAATTACGACGCCTAAGCCGAGGTTCGAAACCCTAGCGCCCAATCCTTCAGTTGGCAGTTGGCTTTCAGCCGCTTCGTAAATCCGTTCGCGGGTTTGGAGTGCCATCTGCACTGCACATTGTCCAGTGAAACTGTAAAGGCCAACTGCGGCCAACGGCATTAGAATAGTTCGAAAAAAATCACATAACTCTTCAAGAATATTTATATTGTGTTGCAGGAAAAATTATGAAATGTTTGAAAAAAAATACCATTGTTTTCTAGTTGTTGTATTTAAAAATGTATTTTTCTGTAATCATCTATTAAACTATAGCAAAATAATAGCTAAGATAAGAATATTACAAAGTAATAGTATGTAATACTATCTTATCTGTGGTAATAGTTACAGCTCCGGTTCCCTTTTAGCCAGAAGTGATATCGGTAGTTACCACAGAAGAATCTTTACCTTTTATTCCTAAATCTAATACAATATTTAAATTACCAACAATATTATCACTCAGCTTCATTCTATGTACAAAATATTCGTATAATGACATCACTAATTAAAATCTCCATTGTAATTTATTTCTGTGCAAATATTAATAATATCAGAACAGCGTTTGTCTACTGCCAATAAAAATGTAGTAAACAAATGACCAAACAAATAATTTTCGTAGCTTTTAAGTATAAAGACATTGAATTGCCTACGTCTGACTTTATGACGACTTAATTGTATTATAAGATATTTATAGGGATTTTTAATAATATAAAATTAATAACAATACTGTTAATATCCCACCTTTAGGGATTTAATTACACTATGAATAAAGAAATATATCTGCAAGGAATAATAGAAACTACACTTATAAGAGAAAAAATGGTACACGATAACGCACAATGTAGAGAGTTGGATAAGAGATTAATTAGCTTTATCCATTACTAAATGAATAAATAATTTTTGATTTGATTTGATTTGATACAAATATGTTATTAGAGAAATGGAATTTAAGAAATAGTGCTTTAATTTCATTTTAAAATGATTGAATGTTTTATCCTGTACCTATAATTTTTGGTATATTAATATTATAAAGCTGAAGAGTTTGTTTGTTTGCTTGGATGCACTTTAATGTCAGGAACTACTGGTTCGAATTAAAAAAATCTTTTTGTGTTGGATAGTCCATTTGTCGAGGAAGGCTTTAAGCTATATAATATTACGGCTTTATATTTGAGGGCTATATATCAAGTGACCCAAAAAAATATGAAGTGTTTTTACGACGAAGTAACAGCTAGTATACAATAATGGTTATTAAATGGCAGTTTCGTTGACAATAGATGCTTTTCACTGACAAAATATCACAACGATGCTAACGAGAAAAAAATATATAATCAGCATATTTGTGGAGTATTTTCAGTTTAAACTCTTATCTTTTATAAAAGCCTAAACACATTGAATGTTGCTACACGCAATATACCTAAACAAAAACATTATAACAACATAATTATAATAATATTTCATAATACAATAGACCCTTTAAACAAAGGCCTCATTACATTACATCATTTATATTCTAGTATTGTAGAGTGGTGGCAGAATTTTGTGTAAACCCTTAGACTTTTATATGGCTAATGTGGGCGACAGACATAATATTATACAGATATACTATAACTACAGACTAGATAAATATTACTAAAACGTAGGTAACTTAGGTGCAATTCATACAGATATTTATTTATTAAAACTTTAATACACAAATACAAAAATGAAGGTGCATATGGCGGACTTAATACCATAAGGCATTTTCTCCCAGTCAACCATAGGGTAAACAGGGATTAGTGGGCGTGCATTTAAATAATATCTCCATTATTAAACTATTTTGCTATTCCAATCATATAAAAAATAAAAACTAAAACTATTTTATTCGATTCCAAATTTAAAACATTTTTTTTTATGTTAAAATTTGAGCGCGTATGACCGCAATCTCACCTGATGTTAAGTGATGATATGGTCTAAGCTGTTACACGCAAGCTCAAATAATGCCTACTCACTCTTGACTTGAAAGACCCAATGTAAGAGGCAGGAAAAATAGACGCTGGTAGAGAGTTTCACTCCTTAGCTGCTCGCATAAGGAAAGATGATGCAAAACGATTAGTTCGAGCAGCTGGGATGTCAATAGTTTTTAAATCATACTGGAAGGTTCCGAGTGTAGATGGATGGATGGATGTTTGTTACTCTTTCACGCAAAAGCTATTGAATGGATTTTAATGAAACTTTTCCTAACAACACATAGGCTGTAAGTTTAACCGCGGGCACAGCTGGTATACAAATAGATTTGAAAGCTGCGAAGTGTGCACATTTTAAGTAGATATGTGTTATAATATAAATAATAATTATAATGTTATATTATAAATAATAATATTAAAGTTAGTAAATTGGAGCATTGAGTAGTACAGCACGTTTTGACGTCAAACACACTTTCTTTAATTATAATGGAGTACGTAAGTTCTTTGTTGTTAAAAAATATGTTAATTTTAAAATGTTTGTTCTTGCTCATCTCTGAAACGGCGGGACCGATTTTGACGGGACTTTCACTCGCAGGTAGGTAATGTTAAACCTTAAGCCAACTACGTTTTAGGATAACTTTTATTTTAGAGAATTTATTTATTTATTTAAAATAAAAATTTAAATCCCGCTCGCATGGGCGAAGTCGCTGCTAACAACTAATTAAAAATAAAGAGCAAAACATGAAAAATGTAAGTGGTATCGCCTGTATATTTTTTGTTTATAAAAAGGTACATGAACTCAGTTTGTTTGTTACAGACAATTCACGAAAGCGGCCTGAGGAGCAACATCAAAGATGGTTTTCATCGTCACGAGATTAACGAAAAGGTCAGTGAACTTGTCTAATAATTAAATTGTTGATATACATAATACACTGACAAAATAATTAAAAAATACTTAAGTCAATTAAGGAAAATTCATAACCAATCATATATACAAGCTCGTACATATTATAGTATAAAAACCAGCTGATTTAGCAAACTTGTTTTGTCATATAAATTGATGTAGATACTAATATCGTCATAAAAAAACAGGGGTTGATCATAAAAATGTAAACATTTGAAGATGTATATATTTTTATTTATATATGCTAATTATAATACAATAAGAAATGTTACCCACTAAGTAAAAAAAAAAATTTTGAGGTGTGTGACCTTTATTATTGAGGGGTATGAAAAATAAGCTGGCCGATTCTCAGAGAGTTAGTAATATGGACTGCTGACCCCATTGTTAGCAACGTACCATGTCAGGTTGAACTCCACGCGGTTCCCCCTGGAAACCATCATGATAAATTCCTGGTCAATTTGTCACGATGGGCTAACTGACCTGACCTCATATTCGTCTTATCATGCTCCACTGGTGCCGCGCCAGCGTATACCGTTAGTGCAGGCGGGTGAACCATTCCATTATCATCCATAAAAAAAACAGTTCGCCATAGACGTTTGCAACATCGCGCAGTTTTTTATCGGTAAAAATCCGACACACCACCCCGCTATCCCACCGGCTGGGTGACGGTCTTTTGAATATTTTCCACACGTAAAAAAAGCAATCTATTCTTGAAACATATTAATACGGCCGTGTGATAAGTTCGGTCAATTTATTTTTGATTGTCCAATATAAATCACAATTTGAACAATTCACAATACTTAACAATCAGCAATTACTCATAATTGGCAATTGGTATATATTTACAAGTATACATTAGCGGACAATAGATTCGAATCTTGATCATAAACAAAAAATTTCCGAATATATATTTAGGTTATTTTTCATACCAGCTGTGCCCGCGGTTTCATGGACACTTTATATCGATATGTGACTATTATTAATGTATTTTGTTTGGTGTCTTAGGTTCGAGTGCGTTTAAGAGACCGTCTTTTAGAAATCCATATCGAGTTTTTCCCTTACAGTTTTTCATCTTATAAGTAGTGATCAGTTCTGTCATATTCTAAATACTAGCAGCGACTGCGATTTCACCCGAGTGAAATTTATAGCCTATGTGTTAGTCTAATGTATAAGCTATATTACTGTAACGATTCATCAAAATCCGTTGAGTAGTTTTTGCGCGAAAGAGTAGTAAACATCCATCCATACTCACAAACTTTCGCGTTCATAATAATACTAAGATGTATTCACAAAAAATAGCTATGTAATTATATCAGTTGTCTACCTATAACACAGGCTCTGCTTAACTTAAGACTAGATCGCGTTGTGTGAATTTGTCCTAAGATATTATTATTATTCCGTGCAGATTTACATATTACGATCATATTGCAATTTCTTTCAATATGTCTTCGATTATTTATTACACACTTAGTAGTTATCTTTTTCGTTTGTAAAGCGAGATATGCATGTAATAAATACAGAGATAACAGCGGCCAGAGGTCATAGATGCGGACACTACACGCCGGGGGCCTGGCCTCACACCCCTTCGTATTTCATCACATGACTTCAACAATTGTAAACAGATTCATAAAAAAATGACTTCGCAAATTCAACGACATAACATTATAACAATTTAGATTGTTTAATAAAAGATAACATTAATATAAATAATTCGTAATCTCGAGTTTTGACATTGTTGATAGCTGGATAGAACTGAACATTACGAGTCGATGTGGTTGAGATATAAATTAGTTATTTGCCACACACACATATATACATATATGTATATATATATATATATATTGTACCTTCAGGATTGTTATCCTAACTAGAGTAATCAGAGAGAATAGATGATATGCAACTATTATTTATTTAATGGATTTATATTATTTTGTTTAATTTCGTTTATTAATTATGTTTGTTTAATTTTAATTCTACAATTAGAATGTGTGAGATCACAAACATTCAGTGCTAAAATTTGAGTACCTCATACGGGCTAATTGTAGAATTAAACAAAGTAATATAAATTCATTAAATAGAAAAAAGGACTTCTGCAAAATAACACCTAATCTATTAAATAGATTGAGCATATCATCTGTCAATGTTGTAGTAAATGCAATACTACACATGTACTACGCATTCGTTTCCCTGAGAATATTTACGAGTATATATTGAAAGAAAGTGGATTGTTAGTAATGTAGGCTAATAAACCGATAACTAGCAATGTACTACATCACGTTGTCCTCCACACGGTGCCCCTTGGAAACCATCTTGGTAAATACCATTTGCCAAGATGGGCTAACTGACCAATTTCATGCTTGTAACGAAACATGAAAGTCCAGCGTTGTGGTTTGTTATTTTCTTTATAATGATGTTTATATATATTATGTTATATTTTAATTATAATATAATACAATTAGTAAGCATACGCTACTAGGTTGATCCTATATTAAAGGATTTCTTATCAGAGCTTATATAGGTTCAATGTTTTGATAAAGTACGTCTGTAATAGTAAAAACAATAGTTTGAACGCGTTAATCCCTGGAACTCAGAGTCGCATTTAAAAAAAACCTTCTTGCCTTTGATAGCCACATTCTTGTGGAAGGTATTAAGCTATTAAACATCGCGCTGTATCCCTTAGGGTCTAATCAGAAATGAATAAATGTGAGCGCGAGTGGATAAATAAAATGGACTGCGGTTGGTTGAGTTGGTTCTATTAAATGAAACGTCAAGTGAAAATGTAAAGTATCAGTATACGAAATTATCATATCATTAATTGTGATAATACATATGAATATTTTATACGAATATAATTTCGAAAATAATAGATTTCGTCTGTGAATGATAATGTAATTGACACACGCCGCCTTACTTCCGATGATCGCGAGTTCGATTTCTTGCACGGCACAAGCATTTGTATTCATGAGTATGATTATTTATGTACTGGTCTGGGTGTTTTCTATGTATAATATATATTTGTATCAGTTATCTAGCACTCATAACACAAGCTTTATTTAGGTTAACTTGGGACTAGATGGCGCTGTGTGAATTGTCCTGAGATTGTTATTATTATTATTATTAATGCGAGAGTGTACTCTACTTATTTTCGGATTCACTTCTTCTCTAGTGCAAGTTACTTGCCTATAGTTTTAAAAATATCGTCTTTAATTATTTTTTAAACTTCCCATATAATTAAGCACATATTGGAACGTGCCTATATTGTTAATTTTATTAATTAAATAAGAATTAGTGACATAATGTACAAATTAAATAAACCCAGATTATTAACATGACATCAAAAAATACCTAATAACTAATATTAGTACCTCACTTTGTAGGTTTAATTCTAAGAACAATTACTAAAAGAAATTCAAGTTTTTTTTATGTATTTAATGTTATTCAAAGAAACTGTTGGAAATCAGATTGGAGTGGTAACTGTCACCTATATATTTATATATCTATACATATATATAGATATGGACAGATATATATACATATATATATCTGTCCATATCTCTCTATTAATGAGAAATTAAAAACCATAAACAAAATTTTTAACTTCTTTATGATACCTAAATCTCTCCGTACCAAAACTTCTGGCCTTTATAAATACAGACTACAGTAGTAGTAAACTTTGTACTTATATTTCGTTTGTTATGATTACATAGATGACATGAGATGTTACAATTTGCACGCAAATGGCCGCCAAACCACGAGGTTAACACGTGGAAAATGTCCGATTATCTCTATGTATGATTTTCAACAAGTACAATAATTATATAAACAAAATTAATTACAACATAAAAAAGTTGTCAACAAATAAATACCTATATCTACATATACTAAACGTGCAACGCGGTTTCACACGCAGTTTTATATTGGTAGACTATGAAAGTTGCCTGTGTGGGTCTGGACCTCACGTCACACGTCACACGTCAGTCCTCTAGTAAATAAAATACGTTTATTTGATACAGATAAAATATACAACAAACAGAAATTTTAATTACGATTTGAATCACTATGGTATCAAATAGGTCTCCGCTCAGCGTATGCCGTAATAGGTGCCACGACGCTGGATTTCTGCGGATACCTTTATACTAATATAAATTATAATATGTATAATAATAATATACATACATAAATCTAGGGGCATAACAGTGAGTAAAATATATATTACAATTACAATACAATATTACCAAACCATATATCAATATCAACCACTAATACGCTACTAAATATAAAATACTGTATATACAATAACAAATAACGATCTGGTGACACTAACAGACAATATGACACCTTGCAGACAAACTGTATCACTGTATTATTGTTGGCAATAAATAGATTTATGATTTATTATTATTACTAACTGACCGTGCAGCTGCATCACACTTATTTGATATTTGTCATTATATTTCGCCCAATTTACATAATATCTTTTTTATATTATTGCCTATTTGTTATTCTTATGTATAAGCTATATTACTACTAGTAAAGTTTCATCAAAATCCATTCAGTAAAAAATCCGTGAAAGAGTAACAAACATCCATACTCACAAACTTTCGCGTTTATAAGTATAGTAAGATTTCAGATACTAAACGTGTTTTGGTAGAAGAATGAGACAAGGCAATTGCAGGATAAGAGGCTTAACATTTTAAATCTTTGGACAATGAATGAATCACTCCTTTTTTCGTCTCTCATCTCAGCTCGTCATATTTGTACCTTGAAATTGAAAAGCCTATAAGAAATTTAATAATTGTGCTGTCAATATTGATTAGTAGTTCCATACATTAATGGGTTGAAACAAACTCTTCTGCTTTATATATTTGTACAGTATCTAAATATTAATTTAAATAAAAAGCTAATCTGCGCTATACATTCAATTTGGCCGTTCCCGCCATTTTACAATACAGATTCCGCTTCTATAAAATGCACAGAGTACTTTTTTTTCTTCGATATTCGTCCATCTCCTTTTCAATAATGAAACAGGCAAAGATCCTAAGACTGTACAGCCTAAGAGTATTTTATAAACATCCAGCACAAACGTTATAGATTAGTTATACCATAGACTATATATACTGCAATATTAGTATAGAATTTAACATAAATATATACGACATAAAACATACCGTCACGACAATTATCCCAGATGGGGTAGAAGTATTGCCAACTGTCGACATTGTGTTATTATGTAATATTATCTTATCTGTGGTTATACTAAACACTTGACATTTCGCTCGGAATATTTCAGGTCCAACGTGGCAGGGGGCGAGTCTACCACGGTCTCTCAAACGCATAAATATATAATAATAAACGTAAACATTAGTAATCAATTTCTAGAAATGACAACGGCATCCAATTATTGACAATTAAGTAATTATTTATCAGTATTAAGTGACCCAAGTAACCTTTATTTGCTTAGTATAATTCCATTTCTAGAAGGACGTATTATATACATTTTGTAATACAATTTGATTAAATACTAGCACTGAAATTACAGGAAAAGAGTCATGACATCTTACTCTCCAGATTGAACTGGACAATACGGAAGAAAAATGGTGTCTAAATGAATACAGAGCGCTACTATGTTTTTTCAAATATGCATAAAAATACATTAAGCGTATCTGACACACCCACGCATATATACTCCTTTATTTGTTGTTACAGTCTGTGGTCAAATATAGAATAGATTAATTAATATTCTTTAATATTATCTGCCTATAGCAGGGTAGGCGAAACTTTATGCATCAACGTGCCATTTTTTCCAAATAATGTTTAATGGGGTCATTGACGTACCATCAAATAATTTTGACTTTCTGATTATTTAGAAAATAATAATAGACAATAAATACTATCAAAACTCTCTATGAAAATAAAGTAAACAAAAGAGGTATATTTTGGATTGTTTTCATTACACGCATAAATTAAATTACTGTAAAATTAGTGTGACTTCTGTTGCTGCAGGTTAGATGACAAATAATTTATGTCAGGCTTATACGATGTTACTTTTAGGAAAATGCATGCTGAACTGGATTCATCTGTCAAACAGTTTCTAACCGAGTTTTTAATGTTATTCATCTCTGAAAATAATGACTCGCGGCATAGGTAGGTGAAAATATTGTTAAAATAGCATGAGCCAGCTTCTTCAAACAGTTTTATGATCGACGACGTGCCCAAAATATTGTGTCGCGTGATATAAATATAGTAAATTCATTTATTACAATATATATTGGTTATTTGTGAAATACCGCTCGCTCAATGTACAAAAATAGTCTTTGACAATAGAGTCTTAATAACTTATAATTTAAATTAATTATGGGCGAATTTCAACAACTGGGTGACCACTAGTACATATAAATTAACACTCATAAGAGACTAAAACGTCCTACATGAATAAATGATATTTGAAATGGATACTGTATTACTGTTCAACATTACTTTCATAGATCGATTATTAAGAAAACGTAAAAGGGAATGTAGTATGAAATCACTATGTAGTAAGCATACCAGTTCGTATCTGAACGGTACCATAACTAGACTATCCACTAGCCAAGTTCTTTGTCTGCACCTGCACGACCGGTCACCGAAGGTCATTCTGAACAGAATCCTTTGTCGCGAATATATCAGGAAGTTTCGCAACTATTTATAAATGGAATATTTATATACTGAATGAAAAACAATATATAAATAAATACAATCTAATTTATTATTATACCAGCCACCGGTCCCAGGTACGCTCGGATGCATTACAAATCTTTGAACTACTCTCTTTTCTAAACATACATTATACATATAAATCTTCCTCTAGAATCACTCTATCTATTACTGATAACTGAATTAAAATCAGTTCCGTAATAATAACAATAGCCCAGGATATAACAATCAGCGCCATCTATTCCCAAGCTTCCAGAGCTTGTTTTATGGGTATTAAACAACTGATATAAAAACATACATTTTTTTGTAAATACATACATAATATAAATAGAAAAAATGCAGACCGCAGACAAACGTTTATAGGTACCGTGCGAAGAATTGAACCCGCGACCATCAGGGGTAAAGCAAGGCGCTAAACTACGTCGTCATATTAAGTAAATCATATGTATACGATTTCAACAAATACACCGTCAAAGGGTTTTCTAAAAAATTATCTGTTACCTAAATAATGACAAAATAAAAGAAATAGGCCGGCTTGCATCTCCTTCCATGTAAATAAATTTTATCTCTATTATTGATATACCTAAGTAGATAGATTAGATAGTGATGTATGACGAAACAGATACTGGACCGGTCCTAGCGAAGGTTATTCGAGACACACCCACTTCGAGGCAAATTATTCGAGATACAGATAAACTGCGTAATCTGATAATATGCATAAATATGTTGTTCATTGATATATATAGATTATCAGGCAATCTAGCACCACTCAGAGTGACTTGAAATATACATGATGTAATGCCAAAAACCTGAACAAAAAAGTATATTAAACTAGCTATTTCAGCGGCTTCACCCGCGTGAAATCTATAGTCTACGTGTTATTCTGATGTACATGCTATATTATTGTAAAGTTTCATTATATGTAATCCATTCAGTACTTTTTGCATGAAACAGTAACAAACATTCATCCATTCATGCTCACAAACTTCCACATTTATAGTGTTACTATGTCTGCCCTCGGTTTCAGCCGTGTTATATTTAATATATAAATTTCATTACAAAATATAGCCTATATGTTATTCTGATGCATAAGCTATATTACTGTAAAATTTCTTCAAACTTAAAGTTCGTACAGTATAGTTTTTGCGTGAAAGAGTAACAAACATCCGTCCATACTCACAAACTTTCGCGTTTATAATATTACTAGCTACCCACCCCGGCTTCGCACGTGTGTACATGTATGATACATATAAACCTTCCTCTTGAATCGCTCTATCTATCTAGACCCGCTTCAAAATCCATTGCGTAGTTTTAAAAATTTAAGCACAAATAGCGACGGACAGAGAGCGACAACGACTTTGTAATGCTTAAAATTAATAAGAATATAAATATAATGAAGATAATACTATTAAAATTAAGAAGTAAGATATTGAAATTGGCATACTTCTAACAATACTTTTCTATGATAATATATAATATTGATACGGCACCATGAATTCATGAAAATTATTATTGAGAGGAAAATAGAAGGAAAGAGGGGGAGGGGAAGACCAAGGCATAGCTACATCAAACAAACTGAGGACAAAATGGGAGTCGTGTCGTATCTAGAATTAAAGAGCATTATGGAAGATCGCGGAAAGTGGCAAGAGCTCCACCGACAAGAGCATAGCTCTTAAATTATGAATGAATGAATGAATATATAATACAGTAAAAGAAAAACGAAACCTATAACAAGAAATAAATGACGTACTAATCGTATTATATTAAAAATTCAATTCCGCATTTGACACATAATTTCGTCAATACTTACTCACAAATGACTATGCATTCACCTCACAAAACAAGTACTTAGTAGACTGTGCATGTGTGTGTGTGTGTGTGTGTGTGTGTGTGTGCAATGCAAGATTGATACAATGGAGGATAATACACCGAATCTATTGCATCACCCTTTCGTTCTCACATCACATTATTTTGTCTCAATCTTACCATACCAACTTGCTACAAATACTTTGTAACAAATAACAACGATTAATAGAGAATCTATTGAGATTCTCGATTTATTTATCAATTTCATAGTAAATATATTGATATTTTCTATGACATTGATAAATAGAGATTAACTTTATTTATATTTTTTATTCTGTGAAAATTGTTTTAAAAGTGGATATTTCGAATTTATATCAAAACCGTTTCTGCAATATTTTTAATTATTGCTTCGCTCCTAAAATTCTAGCGTGATGTTGTAGAACCTATAGCTATCATCGAATGGTCTATCCATCATTAAAACCATTATACAATTCGTATAAGTAGTTCCTGAATTTAGCTCGTTTAACCAAACAAACGAATTCTTAACTTTATAATACTTGTATAGATATACAAATTCGTGTAGAGTTTTTAATGATGGATGTACATGCATGAAATAATGTTGTATTTTTTTAATTTATCGTAAATCTATAGACACATATGATAGTAAGTGAGTAAGTAAGTCATTTATTCGCATTATAGACAGATATGCACGTATGCTGCGCTGTAATAAGCCTTTTTTCAGTAGGCATGCAAATTTTATTAATAAACCTAATAATTACATATATTAATATCTACATTATAACAATTAGATACATATTAAATAATTAAAATTAAAGATTATTATTATTAGCATTATTACTATTATTATTGCTTTATTTTTATTTATAATTTCATATTTAATTAAAGTAACTAGCCATCGGCCCCGGATTCGCAAGGGTGTATATGTTTTATACATATAAGCCTTCCTCTGGAATCACTCTGTTTATTGCTAGAAACTTAAAATCCGTTGCGTAGTTTAACACAAAGACTGCATTGAAAAATCTTATTACTCATATAGGGCCGGCAGTTTTTTAATTGTTAATTACATTAGTTTTTAAATATATTTTTAGTGTACAATAATTTGAGGTAGACTTTATTTAAACCCTAGAT
This sequence comes from Achroia grisella, assembly GCF_030625045.1. Classification (NCBI taxonomy): domain Eukaryota; kingdom Metazoa; phylum Arthropoda; class Insecta; order Lepidoptera; family Pyralidae; genus Achroia; species Achroia grisella. The sequence goes on along the minus strand of NW_026712984.1, from coordinate 4,426,023 downwards.
TTATTTCAATTAAAGTCCCCACGGATGATCACCCAGTCCCATCGTGTAAATTTACTTTCGTTGCGGAGTGACCCACCGGTGAGCATGAGGTCTTTAACGTGTTAAAATATCTAAGCGAACAGACAGCAGACTTCATTTTATACTATGTATACACGAAGATCTAAAAACTTATTAATTTGTTCTTTATCTATACTATGTAATATTATATTATCTGTGTGTACATTTAAGTGTAACATGTATAAATAACGTAATAAAAAACCTTCCACGTGTCTATCGAAATTAGATTATTAGGTGTCAATTTACAACAATTTTCGATAAACTACATTTTCTCTAATATAAAACCCTCCAGACAGGTGTCAGTTAAGACATTTGCCACTACACGACGGGTCAGTACGTGTCTAACAAATTGGTTGTTCTTTCCCAAATATATTTCATAAAGATCTACTATAAAGAGATAAAAATCTATGAAAACTATTTATTACAAACATATTTATTTATTTATATTTTTGCATACAAAGTTGTAGACATGGCGGACTTAATGCGTGACGACATTCTCTACCAGTCAACCGTCGCGTTGATCAGAGATAATAAGGCGGTGAAATGTAATAATAGATATTAAGATATAAACAATGAAATTTATGCCCATGCATTTCATTGTACTTAGTTACCTAATAAGCTGTACTACGTGGTTCCAACCAGCGTGCACCGTCGTTCGGTGAGGGTACGTCGTGTATTTTTCACCCCGACCTATCGGACGTGCGCCGGTGCACGAGTACCACTTCACTATATTGTTGTTGTATTTAACACCAAATTTCCTGATGTAGATATAATTCATTTGTCATACTTTAAAGTAAGACAGTAGACGTATTAGTTAAAAACCAGTAAATAATTAATGTATGGTATATAATAATAACAGTAACAACACAAGTATTAACCCGTGGATATCTGTATTGGTTTTACTATTATTAATTCGTATTTATATATACATACATTGTGAAACTGTTTGTATAGCAAATAAAATAAAAACAGATAAATAAAGAAAATAAATAAGCAAAATAAACTCATGGATTATAAACAAATCTTAAGAGTATAAAATGACGTCGCTTCTACTTTCTGTACGCGTAGATCTTTTAAATTACATGACGGATTTAATGCAGTTTTAGCAATACATATAGTGATTCAAGATGAAGGTTTATATGTATAATACATGCGTGTTATAGTATAGAACCAGCCGAGAAATTTAAATCGCTATTTCGCTATTACAATAATTCCCGCTATTGTCTCCACTGTCACTGCGTTAGGTTTTCAGGAAGAAATCTCTATCAGTGACATGTCTTTGCTAACATTTTTGCAACAATATTATATCTTAAATTTCTATCATTAAGAATAAAAAATTGCAACTGTTATCCCAAATGGGAAAAAATCCATAATCCAGATAGTGAACAATATCCATTCGCAATATTGCATACATGAAAAACATTCACAAAATTGTGAAATATGTGGTGCAATAGAAGATGATATACCATTTGCTAATATGTGTCAGGAACGAGAGTCTACGATATAAAATGATGTCAGTTATAAAAATATTATTTTTATTACTGGTTGTCATACAAAGCGTTTTAGCCGATCCTTAGGATAGTGCGGCTAAGGCAATTTGCTCGCTGGTTAAGTAATGTAGTTATTAGTTTTAAGGTGCAATGAGACTGGCATGTGCTTTTAGTTTATACAAAAGTCTTTAAATATCAAATAAAAAAAAAATCCAGATATCAACAAACTGCCAAACACAAAAACATATTTGTGACGTCATAATTAACGGTATTTTTTAATATATTCGTAATTAATCTTGATGTGAGTTTGTCCAGTTATCCTGCTGATATGTTTCTCGTATCAGAAAGTGTACTTTACTCTTTAGTCTATGACTCATTATACTCGTATTACAAGTATCCATTGCTTTATGATCTACCAGCCTACTAAGCAGCCTAGTCATACAAAAATATACTATTACATACTGCCAATAAAAATATGATACGATGATATGTACGTAATATACGATATATACGTAATGAATACACAACGATTGACAACAGATAAATGAAATGTTACTAATTTTCCTGTTCAACAAATTTTAATCCAAACTAATTGAAATTTATTACACTGAAACCTGAATAAGTGAGAATTGACCTCTATCATTGAGAGTTGCAATGAGGTTCCGGCACTTTTTCATTGAATTACCTCTGTTAATGGGACTTTTCAAACCTGGTTAAATGAGATTTTAATTTTAAGATTTTTTCGATGTTTACCTCTTTAACAGGGAATTGAGTTAAAGAGTCCCACTTTAACTCAATTCCCTGTATAAGTGAGACAAATTAATCAGATTGGGAAGGTTTTGATACGTTTATTTTAGAAACATTTGAATGTCTTTCATACATGATTTGTTTGTCAGTACTATTTCAGGTTTTTAGATCTATAAAAATGAAATAACGGTACATTTCGACCTCTATATCCTCCGTAAATGAGACAACTATAATTTTAAACCTGCTTATTTGGAAAACTGGATTAATGGAAAACCTTAATAATTGTTACATGATGGTCTTCTTGGTCCATTGAGATCCCAATTAACCAGGTTTCACGTATAATAATAATTATTTATTTATTTCTCCTCACAAACATGGACAGCAACAAAATACATGTAGTATTTTTGGATAATGAAATACAAATAAGTTATTCTTACAATCAATTGCTTTATGAAGCTGGTGTCTGAAATAGGTATAACTTGTAATACAGATCATAGTTAATTATACAGTAGAATTTACCTGAGGTATACTGTAAATATTATTTACCTTTGTATATTATAAAAATGGTATGTAAAGAATAAATTTCAAACAGTTTCTGTCTAGAATTTTTAAATAGAGAAGAAAAATATTCATAAACATTTTCTCACTTAGTTAATGCAAAGTTACTTATGAAATACTTATATAGCTAAAAGTAGCTGTGGTAAAGGTACTTAAACCTTAAAAAGTAGGTACTCCCACACAATATGTATGTATTAGATATCTAGAAAGATAATTCATTAACTTCAAGTTTTCTAATATTTCTTTTTTAGGTACAATCGCGTATAGTTTATGATAAAACGAACTTCTCGAGTGAAGTACGTACTTTATTATGTGAATCGTGAATAAAAAAATTGGCTGTAAGTGTAGATTAGACAGTGAAGTTACTGGATAAGGGACATGACATCTTAGTTCTCTGGAATGGTAACGAATGAGTGTATGTCAAGTGTCACATAATAAAGTGTATGCTACACCCGATATATGTATATACACTCATACACTGTATGTATAATGCATATGTTTACAATATGTGTGTGTATTTTATATTATTTATGTTTCTCTCATTCCATCATGCGTCATCCACCAACTTCTCCTCCAAAAGTTGTCTGGATGAGATCGCTTAAGCGATAAGCCTTTTGTACGCATATACTAAAAACATTGTTTTCTTATGTATTTTTGTCCTGTTATGTTGCAATAAAGAATAATAAAAAAAAAGTTATGTCCAGAATGACTGGTCATCCGCACTCCCTAGGGAAGAGAAGGTAACGACTCCGGGGGCAATATCCTCCGTGTGGCTGAATTAAAGCCTCTTAGGGCGAGCATAAAATTAAAACAACTTAACCGAAAAAGCGAAATTATTGGATATGAAACATGACACCTTGATTCTCAGGAATGGAAATGCATTAGCGGTGTATCGGGTATTACATGACAAAGTGATGTCCGTAGAGCTATTCATGTATGTAGGCGTTACCGCGTCAGCTTGTTAGCAATGCCATTTATATAAAAAAGGTAATAAATAAATATATTTAACAATTATTATTAGAAGGATTATTATTTAACAAATCTAAATATATATAACTCAAAGGTGACGGACGTAGTGATCTGTCAACGCACAGCCCAAACCACTGGACGGATCGGGCTGAAATTTGGCATGCAGGTAGATGTTATGACGTAGGTATCCTAAGAAAGGAAGGAAGGCTAAGAAAGGATTTTGATTAATTCTACCCCCAAAGAAATAAAATAGGGGATGAAAGTTTATATGAAACTTTGTCAATTTTAAACCGATCGGGCTGAGATTTGCATGCATAAAGCTACAATGACGTTGGCATCCTTTAAGAAAGGATTTTGATAAATTAGACCCCTAAGGGGATCAATTAATGCGAGCGAAGCCGCGGGCAAAAGCTAGTTATATATATAAGACGATTGGATACTAAGAGTAACTAGTACCTAACTACATTGCTTCAGATTTCACCCGTAATTGAAATATTTTTAATTGCAGCTCCTCTCCAATCTGTTATATCGAGATGTTTTATAGCCTTATCGATAAATAGGCTATCTAACACTAAAATAAATTTCTAAATCGGATTATACGTACTGTGTTGTATATTACCCCGAATATCAAACTCATAAACTTTACCTCTTTATAATAATACTATAGTTAATATCAATTTAGTATACTAGCCATCCACCCATCACAGCTTCGCACGGATGCATTACAAATCTTGGACTTTCTCGGCTTCTTCTGTACTATACCACGCATGTATCATACATATAAACCTTCCTCCTGAATCACTCTATCTATTGCCGAAAACTGCATTTAAATCAATTACGTAATTTAAAAGTTGTAAGCGAACAGACAACGGTGGCGACTTTGTTTACTATGTAATGATAAATATTAGTAAATAAATATAATGTCAATATATATATATGTACTTACATACTGCATTTTATACAAGTTTCCACGTCTGCCTGTATGACGACACTGAACTTTATGAGAAAATTCCGTATCGCGTGGAATATTCGCGATTTGTGTTTGAAACATGAACTGGCTCATATGATGTGAGGTGAGTGTTGACAACAGTGTATCAAATGAGACCAAAGTTCAGTGCCAGCGCAGCGCGGAAATATCCACTCGACCCGGTCAACACAGCCACATTTTAATGAAGAAAGATATTTACGCTATTACATATTTTAGACACGTGTGTAATTATTACAATATCATTGTCTTCTACAGCAAGTTCAAATACAAATTCAAAATATCTTTATTCGTGTAGGTCTATTACAGACGTTTATGATATGTCAAATCTACCGTCAGTTCGGAACGATTTCGGATGAGAAGAATTGACAAGAACTCAGCTCGTATTTTTTTCAAATAAATGTTTGTTTATGACATGAACTGCGCCGACCCCAAATAATGGGATAAAGGCAAGGCAATGATGATGAAATGTTGGACATGTTTACAATAATAAAGATTCATGTTTAAATTCAAATTTGAGATAATAGAGTGACCACCAGCTTATGCTATTGCTAAAGCAAATTCTCTACCTAGTATTCGCAACCCGAACAGACCAGTCCTCACAAGCAGCACCCGTTCAGGACTATGATGGATGTGTGTTTCCCAACGTGGGGACACACAGGGGGGCAATTCGATAGTTAAGGGGGCAATTCGAAAATAGACTCTATTAAAATGATATGAAATTGATTTTCAATTGTTTATTATATGGTTTGAAAATTTACTTACTGTTTAATATCAATTAACAATTTCCTAGTGAATTTCCTATGGGGTGGGTGCAATTTTAGAAAGGATAAGGGTTGGGAAACACTGCTCTAAAGTGTATTTTTAATATCTGTAATCTCTATCTTGAGGATAAAAACCATCACTCCTAAGAATATCCTTCAATTCTTGTCTCTGACAGGTCTAGGTAGCGAATTATGAAAAAGGGCGAGCACAGTAGATCTATGCATAGTGCAGATATACTATGAAACCATGTGAAACCAAGAAAGTTTAAACGTATTCTGCTAGTTATGGACTCTATTCGATTAGTTCCAAAAAAATCAATTATTATTAATGTTTTGTGTGACTACTCTATCCTTAAATTAAAATTAGTACACAGATTGTCTATATACTAGCGAAAATTTCAGAGAATATCCTCCTATAACAATTTCTATGAGACTTTATTTGAGTGATATCGATCCCCCGTCCAATTCATACGGTGATCGAAATTACGACGGCCTGAGCCGATTGAACCCCTAGCGGTGCCCTCAGACTAAAGTCGTATCCGTCAGGCGGGAGTTGGGCTTCTGCTGCTCCATAAGTCCTTCCGCGGGTTTGGAGTGCCATCTGCACACGCCCCCTATCGTCCAGTAAAGCTGTAAAGACCAGCTGCGGCCAACAGTATTAGAGTAGTTCGAAAAAAAAGTTAACAATCCACGATTTGTGACGTCAAAATTGGCGGTACTTTTTTTAATCATAATAGTATCGTATATTTCATGCACAATCATAATATATAGAGCGTTTTTACAATTGTATATGAGTTATATCTAGTGTTGTCTGGATTTATATCAGAATAGGTCATTGATGTTAAAATATATAATTAGGTAACATACCGATCTGACGGGTCCCGGCCCGTCCCGGACTCTGTACTAGATATGTATGTATTTATCGTAACACTGTCAATACGCCTTGCAGATAATGTATATTAATTGGCTTAATAATTAACAAAGTCAGTAGAATATAACATATTAGACTGATATATAAATGTTACTCAGAACAAATTAAATAGTTAACAAAAAATTGGAACAATAATCATAACAAAACGTCTTGTTATTATTTTCCTGTTTTTTTGTGTGTTTTGTCAATATACATTATGATAAAAAATTCCATGTGTTAATCTAGAATATGAATATTGAAACGCGCCCGGTCAGTACCTACAGACAAATCTTAAAACATGCAATATACATATGTATATATTTTATGGATGATAATGAAATGATGTATCCGACCGAGCTAATGATTTCGCTGGTGAAGCACCAATGGAGGATGATAAAATGAGCATGATGTCAGGTCAGTTATCTCATCTTGGTAAATAGCAATTTACGATAGTTCACTGGTGGAACTGCGTGGAGATCAACACTGCATGGTACAATGCTTGTAATGGGGTTATTAGTCTACATTACCAACAATCCCCTTCGCTCTCAGACAATGTTAGAATTGAATTATATCCATTAGAAATGAAAATCAATTGCCGAGTGTATAAGTGCTTTATTTAGCAAAAAAAAAAATAATGAAAAAAATTATCATATATAACTGATTAAATTAATCGTGAAGTAAAACAAAATTTAATAATTTTGTTAAAAAAAATATCAAATATCCCACGCTCTACTTGTGATTATATAGGCCGTAGCGAAGTCACGTCACGAGACGAAAATTGGCAAATCCAGAGACACTCCAAACTTGCAGAACTACCGACTGTAGCTGCTTTTACAGCTTTCCCAGACGAAAATTGGCAAATCCAGAGACACTCCGAACACGTAAAAGTACTTACGGAACGGCTAAAGATCAACTCTGCCTGACGGTTACAACATCAGTTGACAGTTGATGGACACCCATGCAAAGAAGGAGGGTATAGGTTGTATTGTAATCTATTGTGATGGACGTTAGCATCCAAGTGTAGCCTCAAATAGCATCTCAGCTTACTGCCTACATTAATACAGGGTCACCAGCGTTATAGGTAATCGTGTGTGTTTTATATCTTCATAAGTTTTGAACACAGATTAAATAACTCTATGTTTTATAAGAGTGGGCACTATTCATATGTGAATTGAACAAAAATTGTCTTCTATATAAATCTACGTGACAATCTAATATTAAATGCTAATAAATCTTACTGTCTCTATAAGAACGGCACTACAATTGAAACTATCTACCTGATATTAAATTCTAATAAAGAAAACCTTTGTGCAGTAGTTACAAAGGGCGTAATCAATATATTTACAATGTTACATTTTTACGCAGTAACCTAAAGAGTTGCAAATTCTGAGGCGCCGCGCTCTTTCTTCTATCTGAATAAAGAAAAAATTTTACTACTTGTAGTTTAACAAAATTACACTCCCTAAGTCTACCGTAACCTGGGTTACGGTAAGGTTGGAGACTCTCCCTTTCCCCTGCTGGGCCATATCAAAAACTAACCTCAAAATCTATACAAAGTAAGTTCATTAAATTCCCTTATGTAATTATAAAAATATTCAATTCGCATGTTAATATAACATCTACTTCTGTATTTGAATATCGAAACATTATCGATTCGAATTTAGTTCATATATTATCTATATTTTTATATCTTTTATTCTCATGTTCTTCAGTTTTAATTGTTTGTATTATTGGGTGTATTCCATGTATCTTATGCATATACACGTATTTATAAAATAAATATATTAAATTACGTATTCCTATCAATTGTTTAGTATTCATAGTATAATCTTTGCTTAACTTGGGACTAGATAAAGCTGTATAAAGAAAGACAGATTCAACCGATTGTTAAATAGTTGAACACTTTCAATTTTCTTGATATCAGGTTTTATGGCATATCAGGCTGCTCTGGTTTCGCCCGGGTGCCTACTCATAACACTATGAGTTACATCTATATATGATATAATGTAATGATATAAAGTATTCACTGAAACAATTTGCCAAATTAGTACAGTTGTTTCAAATAGCAATAAGTACTATCCACATAGCAAAATCTCTTTTCTCTCTCTCTCTCTGTCTCTTTTTAAAATATTTCTTCTATTCTTCCCAAAAATAATTAGAGGTTACAATTACATTTTAAAACCAGTGTTTTATTATATCGATCTTAAAAAAATAAACAAAGTACTAAAACAAAGGCATTGAGATGAACTTTAACATTATCACGGCCTGGGTGTGGCAACATCTATAAATATTGCATCATTGCATGCGAGTGGACCGAGACGTTACTACTAGTTTGGACTGGTACAAGAAAATTACTATAGGTAGCTGCAGGTGGACTTTTAATCGCGTATTAAATTGTAATAATAATAATCCAGTACAACAAAGACGCTTGTAAGTTCTCTCTGTTTTCCTTATTTTTCTCCACCACTCTATCCTGTCCCGGACATCGTCCTCAAAGATCTCGTACTCTGTCATGTCACTTGCAACCACATCTTCCCACCCTTTCCTCAAAGACGCTTGTAAACACTTGGTAAAAGCACAGATAACATAATATTACATAGTAAAAGTATATAAAAAGTAAAAAATTAATGATTTTGTCATTTACTTAAACTCAATCGGTTAAACCTGTAAAAGATTCTGTACACAAACGAAAATAAAACGAAAACCTGTCCACCCGGTCAGACAGACAACTATACATCAGACATACCTATGTAAACAGACGTAAATTATAAATTTTAGCATCGGACTGAGTAAAAACGTAGTAAAACTTTTTTATTATTAAAAACGATTAAAAAGCAGTAGTAATATTTCTTTTTTACTGTGCTAAAAACGTTATTTAGCAAACATTTATTGCTCGAAGGTCTGAGGTGCCTAGATAGGAGATAGGCACGCGCCATTGCACGCGCTGACGAAACAACGCCTTGGTGTCTGTCATCAACTACGCCAGCATACATATATACATAGGGATGATCGATAAACATCGATATTCAGTTCAAAAATATCATTTTTTTTATATCGATTTGAACTCACCTATAGCATCGACAAAAGATCATTCGAAATTCAAAATGATACGATATCAGATAATATACAATATATGATGACCTAAAAAAGGTGACATATATAAAAGAAAATATCGATGTATTGTGACTTCGATATTAACAATTCAATATTCAATCAAGCATTTCAATATTTGTAGACCACGTATTGGCGTAGCGTTCGTTGTTTAGACTACAGTGTTCAAGGTCGGTGGGTCAAATCACGGCGTTCAATCCTCCGGCCAGTTCAAACGGGAATCGAAATTACGATGCCCTGAGATGACGTTAGAACCCTTAGTAGCTTTAGACTAAAGTCGTATTCGTCAGGTGGGAGTTGGCCTTCAGCCTCTCCATAAGTCCTTCCGCGGGTTTTGATTGTCATCTGCATTCGCCTCCTATCCTCTAGTGAAGCTGTAAAGGCCAGCGGCATTAGAGTAGTCCGAAAAAAAGTTGCAGATTGATGTCGACATCCATATGAATATCGATGTTTTTCTAGTACCGATCATCCCTAAACAATTTACTGATGAAACCTGCTTCTTTATTTCCATACACTTACATTCTCACATACCTATAACAGCATTCGATAAAGGTCATTGTCGAAAACAAATATGTATTGAGAACGTAACCAGTTCAATACTATTACGTTTTTTATTGCGTGTGACGTAGTGACGCGCCCACAAAATCGACCAATCACAGCGTAGAACGCAAACACTCCTATGTTATATATATTGCGCACGCGCAGATTCGAACGCATTCTCCTTTCGCAAACGTAACTTTGCATATATATTAATAAATGGGTGATCGATTAAATATAATAGGATATTATAGATGGTTGATACATCTCTTCAGCTTCAGTAACTTTGCGAAAGAGATAATTTAGAGTTTTTATAACTTTTTTTGTAATAAATAAATTTGAAAGTATTAATTTTCACCCAGTTAAAAAATATAGTTAATTTATAGTAATATTAACGTTGATAGTAAATAAAGAATTATAGTAAAAATGCTGCATTTAAACAGTGTACCGGAAGACTACGTAAAGAATACGGCCCAGTAAGTTCATTTAATGTGATTTAATTTATTCTTAGACATATACCAAGTAGTATGAAGTATTTAATTTGAGGGGATACTGATTTGTTTGAGTATTAAATCGACTTAATAGTTGGTGCAATACATACTAAATTTAGAAACAAGACGTACTGTGAGATTCCGATCTTGGATATCGAAATAATTGCAGTAGAATCGAACTAGATGTTGGACAGCGACTTTGATTTTGTGAATATATTTATAGTAGCGAATTAATTACCGATTTAATATAAAAAATTAATATTAATAGTGTCTGTTTATTATATAAATTAATTTATATTACATATTTTTAAATATTAATTTTATACGAGTTATATATGATGTATGTTTAACCATTTTTATTTTTAATTTGCTGCCGTTTATGGCTTCTTATTTATTGTGTATTTTTTTTATTATCTAAATTGGCTTTGAAGTTTTTGTTACCAAACATTTCCCCATTATCGCGTGGAATTTGCCACTAATCGTCAGACTTCTCGATCTTTGTATGGACACGAGGAAGTTTTATAGAAAAGAAAAACAGTTGATTTACACATGTGTGCATGTGTTACTTTGTTGAAACATTGCGTACAATGTACAATACACTGTCTTTGTTAATACACTTCAAGCCTTGTAATAAGAACGTTCATAGACAATATTCCTCTTAAATCACACTATTAAAAAGATTATCTTTCGTTCTTTTTTCAATTTGTATCTGTTAAGAGACATATTTTTTTATTTATTGTTCGATATTTTACTTTGACCAAATTTTATTGCATCTATTCGCTGTGGTGGACGTTGAGGGGTCGTTCCGATGTATAGGAGTTGTCTCTATTCTGTCCAGAAGACTCCTTGGAGTTTACCATGGCGGGTGGCGTATCCTGCGCTCTCTCTAGGAACTATTAAGAAACTCAAGAAAATATTTTGCACTTACAACAATTCAAGAAATATACAATAAACTAAGAAAATTAAGAACATCAAAAAAATGTCGACATGGCTGTATGGGCGCAGTTCTCTTTATCTTTCCGTTAAAGGATAAATAGAACCAAAAGAAAAATTACATATATTTTAAATTACATATTTACTTTAAAGACAAATAAGTTCTAAATTTTTGTAGAACTCTTAGAGTTGAAACGGTATCTGTAACAATACGTGATAACTATGTATAACTATATGTGTAACTAGCTATGCCCGAAAGTTCGTCCGCGTGGAATTTAACTTTAATTTTCTAAAATAAAGGAATATTTCTAAAGTAGATTAAGTTACTCCATCATATTACATCAGCTACCTGCCAATAAAAGTCGCGTCAAAATCGGTCCAGCCATTTCAGAGATTAGCCGGAACAAACAGTCAGCAGACAGACAAAAATTTTAAAAAATGTTATTTTGTTGTATGTTCCGAATTTATATTCATATGCATGTAGTAAAAACGGTAATTTCAATATTACAAACAGACACTCCAATTTTATTTATATGTACAGTAGTATAATGTAATAATTTCCTTTCCTTCTTTAGAAGGCGCATAAAGTGTTCTTTTTTATCTTATTTATAAAAATATTAATAATAGGCTATTTGAGCCTAACAATATCCGCATAATCACTTGTAGGCTACCAACCTCCTTGCATAAACTAGCCATATAACACAAACACATTTAATAAAAAGTATATTGTCGAAATGTCAAATTGATTCGCTTGCAAATGACTGATCTAAATGAGTTGTTAAATTAATTATTATTTGTTATTTTTAATTCTGATATTATATACACCGTCATATATTCAATATTTTATTAATATCACTCCTTCTGTATATCAACACGCCAACCATAACCACACACTTAACATCAGGATTATTGCGGTCATACGCGCTCTAATTCAGTAATAAAAAATCATAATTACTAAATCCAAATGTAGGTACTAGATCTAATTTATAACGTTTTTATAATGCCTCAATTACTTCAAAACAATTTACTTAACATTATTTGAAGTATCTTTAGCGCTAAGTGAATATGTGCGGTAGAAATACTTACGACCATTTTTTTAAAATAAGGATTTAAATATATCTATATGAAAAAACATATATACAAACAAGCTTACCCATGCATAAAATTGTTTACATAGTGCGAGAATCGAACCGGACTATTGGAAGTACGGGCTTGGAGCGTGGTACCGCTATACCAATGAGGCTGTTAATATATGAACCTACTTGTTTATTTATTTGCACAACCAACCTTAATAGATTATCTTAATAAGATTATAAACGCGTAAGTTTGTGAGTATGGATGAATTTTTGTTACTCTTTCACGCAAAAAGTACTGAACGGTTTTTGAAGAAACTTTACAGTAATATAGCTTATGCATCAGAATAACACATAGACTATATTTCTAAGAAATTTAACGCGGGTTATTTCCTGCGTTAAATTTCAATATAAAAGATATCGCGGGGCACAGCTAGTAATACATATCCGGTAATGTAACAAATAACATACAATGTAGTTTTTGTGAATTCACACAGACTACACACAAAAAAATCCGTTCTTTCTGTTATTTGATTGAGAGTGGCCAGTAAGTCAGCGGTGCCTAGTTTAGTAAGTTAGTTCTGCCACGAGGTATCGCTAGCAACTGGGGCATTCGTCAACAACCCAATTATCTGGTACCCATTTTTACGTGGGTAAATCCATTATGGAGATCCGCCTGTCTCGGGGGAGGCGAACGGATACTGCCGGACTTCTACCGGCTGAAACCCCACGGTGTTCCTTCGACCATGGCTGTAATTAGCACGATTACCGGATTTCTATTGTGCCGCAAAATTATCTGGTACCCTAAAACTTTGCAAAGCAAGCACCAGAGAATTGCTAATTTGACTTACATGACATACCTAATTACCTTTAATAATATTTTTATAACCTGTCAACTTAATTTCATTACCAATTATATATTTCTTGTGTCAATTCTTGCTGCCAAATAGTCATACCCACCTACCTACCTACAATTGATAGTTATTTAATGTTCTCAAATTACAAAATTCATATAAATGAACATTTAATACAACATAGCCAACTGTAGGTAGTAGGTATAGTAAATTAATATAAACAATAGTATTGTATTTCAATATTAATAAAGTGTAATCAATTTTGTTTGACGTGTTTAGTATGAATAATTTTTTATCAAACAACAATGAGTTGGGTTGACTGGAAGAGGTCTCTTCTAGGGATAAGCTCGCCTTTGCTTCACATACAATGTCGCGGGTTCAATTTCTCGCACGGCACAAACATTTATATTCATGAGTTTGATTGTTTGTATCGGTCTGGGTGTTTTCTATGTATAATATGTATGTATGTACGAAAAAAATATATAATTTATCTAGTACCCATAACACAAGCTTTGGCTTAACTTGGATCTAGATGGCGCTGTGTAAATTGTCCTGATATTTTCATTTCTTCAACGGTAACTTGTTTTAGATAAAAGTTAGCAAAAAGTTTGCCAATTTTCTCGTAATAAGTATAATATTGATGCCATTTATGCTTCGTTTAATTTTTTGCAGATTTCTGTCTATCAAATTCATCAGACATTTTTTGCGTTTGGTACATTCTACTTAATGCTTCATGCAAACCATCCAGTTTACCTTTTGATCTTTCATATTTTATGAATATAAACAAAATTATAATTTTTCCTATTCGTAATAATATTTAGACTTTCCTTAACTTACCTATTATTTAGCTAAGCATTACAGTATTTAACCAGTTAAATAATTAAATTAAGTATTTAATTAATACTTTTAGAATAGTGCAGTCTAAATGAGAAATGAGTTCCGTTTCGTAGTATAGAGGCCGACCGTGATTACTAGCCATTAATTAATCGCAAATTTTCTGCAAATAGCGTATATAATTACAAACGAAAATATTATACAGATGAGTCATTTTATTATGTGAATTATTAATTTAATAGACATATAACTCATATATAACAATTATATAAATTTATTTATATCATTAACCGGGTCTTAACACGAATGACTCAAGCAGTCAGCTCATGACCACGGCTAGTGCAACCTAGTCGAAATGATGGGAGAGGTACCTTTATTTGCCATAAAGTTTTTCGTATTAAGACCCGGTTAATAATATAAATATTATATATTAAGCACGAAAGTTTAAAAACAACTAACATAAATTTAGGGTCGCACGTGACACCCCTGGTGGCTCAGGCGTTCATAGGCTACGGTAACCATTTACCATCAGATGGGTCATATGCCTGTTTGCTACCATAATAGTATAAACAATAAATAAATTATTTATAAAGTATACTAAGAAGAGTTTCTATGCGTTTGAGATGGCGGTTGTAGTCTTTTGAACATCTCGCTACGACAATTTTTTTCATAGATTTTTTTAATAGATGTTAATAGAATACGCTTGTGTCGAACCAGTTAGGGATGATAAGATGAGCATGAGGTCAGGTCAGGTAGTCAATCGTGGCAAATTCACCTGGAATCTACGCGATGGTTTCCAGGGAGAATCGCGTGACAATAGTACAAAGCTAGCAATGGGGTCCAATTCCAATTACTAACAATCATCTTTCACATACAACGTATAAGTATTCACCTTCTCGGTCCAAGCACAAAGGGTAAGATTCCACGTTCATTCAGTGATTAACACAGAATCGCATATTGTACATTAGACTTCGTAATTATATAAGCACTTATTAACACATCATTTAATGTATGTAGCAATTATTACCTATACAATTAACCTCTTACTTAATTGCAGCGTGTTATTAATAAAAAAAACTTATCAAAAACCTGATTATCATTAAATAAATTAGACATCATCACATATAAAAAACATACAAGTTATCGGCGCACTAAAATTCTCATGGCAAGAATGCGTTGCAGTTATGCACTTTCCTAACTGCCTTGTTAAATTTCCAAATACCAAACATATGGATGTCATCTATGTATATGCTCTTATACATTTTTCTACAATTAAAAGATATATATTGTATACAAGAAGAAAAAAAGTAGATACAACCATTTGTTGTTGAGGAATCCATTTGGTCATAATTTTTATACGAGTTTTTTTTATCGCGTATTTACTCATTTGATGAAAGCAATGGGTCTTACATTTTATTTACAATTCTTCTATCAAGTATGCTTATTTCTGCCTTCAGATCGATGAATCCATTGTTCAAGTATATGGAAACTCTATAGGGTAACGTTAAGCGTATTTATAAACATACGTAGTTGACATTTTAGTATTCTATGTATCGAGCACACACTATCGGATGGGGCATTATATTATGTGATATTCCCAGAAATATCAATATATATTCATTGTTATCATCTTCCTTGCTTTGCCTTTATCCAATCATTTAGAGTTGTAAGAAGAGAGCCTATATCTCTCACAGCTCTTGCTTACTCTCCTTTATTCATAAATATGTCGTATTTCACAGTCCAACCATCATTTTCGATCGTCCTCTTTTGTTTACGTCAATTCGTATTATTGTTTAAAATGTGATCTTCTCTCTTCGGAATAACATACTTATATTCTTTACTTGTATAGCTATTATAAAAATTATATCAATTTACTTTCACTGTAGTAACGAGAAAGTACTTAATACACAAAAAACAACACAAATTACGCTATAATAAAATTAGTCTAACATAAGGAACAAACGTTGGATATTAAATTGATATTGTTCAACAGATGTGCTCAGCTGGCGCTGGGCTGCAGCCGTGCTGCTCATCAGACAGCGTTACGAGGAGCCTCCAATCCAAGTCCTCAATTGGCAGCACTTACTCCTAAGGTACAATCGCCAATAATATTGATTCTCACTATTTAAAATTAGAGATATATTGTAAAATACATACTAATTGCTTATGGATAGAAAATTATGGAGAGAAAAAAATTTCATTCATTCCAATATTTATTTATAGGTTATATATAATAAGTTTTTTAATAAGTAATGTTACTATGTTCATTACTTGTTTAGAGCTAGAAATTTAATTAATTGTTATCTATTCATTTATCTCATTAATATCATAAACGCGAAAGTTTGTGAGTATGGATGAATGTTTGTTACTCTTTCACGCTAAAACTACAGAACGGATTTTGATGAAACTTTACAGTAATATAGCTTAGGCATCAGAATAGCACCTAGGCTATATTTTTTATTGATATTTATACATATATTAAAACTTAACGCGGGTGAAACCGCGTGCACTGCTATCATATATATTCTGTACTACCTTTTATATTGTGAGCTATGAAGTTAAATGAATAAATAAAATAATTGTTGTTTTGACCAGGTTCGGGCTTTCGTGGAACGTAGCGCGGCGCTGTGCCAGCCGGAGCACGTGCACGTGTGCGATGGCTCTGATGCTGAAGCCACCGCACTCCTGCAGCTCATGCAGCAGCAGGGCACGTTGAAGCAGCTGCCCAAGTATGATAATTGGTGAGTTAATGTACATACAATATCTCTTATTTATTATCTTACTAATATTACTTACAAACGCGGAAGTTTGTGAGTGTGGATGGATGGATGTTTGTGACTCTGTCACGCAAAAACTATTGAATGGATTTGAATGAAACTTTTCAATAATATAGCTTATACATCAGAACAACACATAGGCTATAAATTTCAAGCGAGTTTAACCGCGGGCTCAGCTAATTTGTCATCCGTAAAAATTGCTAACCATAAACTGCGAAACTACGGCACCGATTTGAGAAACACTTTCTCTGGTTGAAAGATACATTATTACAGAGTAACATTGTCACATTACAATAATATATAAAAAGTATACAAGTTTGAGAGCAGTCTTACTATCTTATTTATAAACGTGGAAGTTTGTGAGTGTAGATGGACGGATGGAGTTTGTTACTATTTCACGGAAAAACTACTAAATGTATTTTAATGAAACTTTACAGTAATATAGCTTATAAGTACATCAGAATAATACATAGTCTATAAATTACGAGATGTCAAATAATCATTAGCCAGTACAAGTTATATTAATCAACGGAAGTTGTCATGAAAATTATTATTTAGAATTCTGGAATAAAAAGGTATCTAAACTATATGTAGATTTAATGCGAACTTAGATGGATTTTTGACGGTGAATGTGTAGCCGCCTGTGTGGATGAAATGAGCATTTTCGATATCCTTTAAATAAATAAAAATACATCAGAATAACATATAAGTTATAAATTTCACAGGAGACAGTTAATAAATAAATAAACAAGAAAATATATTTTATACAGCTGGCTCGCTCGTACGGATCCTGCTGACGTGGCACGTGTGGAATCTCGCACTTTCATCTGCTCCGAGAAGGAAAGGGATATAGTACCAGTGGCGAGGGCTGGCCAGAAGTCCGCCCTTGGTAACTACATCAACCCTGAGGACTACGAAAAGGCTGTGGCCGACAGGTTCCCGGGATGTATGAGGGGTGAGCAATAGAATAGAATAGAAAATCATTTATTCAAATAAACTTACAGTGAAGCACTTTTGAATTGTCATTACATTTTTTTGTATCTACCGCTCATTCGGAAAGCTGTCCCATTACAAGAAGAATGAGCAAAAACTTGCGTGTTGCTCTTTTAAATATTTTTATTGTTACATTTTGTTGGAACTGTTTGAATACAAACTACCAACTACCAGTAATTCAATTAAATACTTAAATAGAGAAAATATTAAATATTACACTAATACAAACTAAATAAGAGTGAATCAGTCGTAGTGATTAGAGCAGACCAGTCCCTGCAAGCGGTACTCGTTCACGAGTATGACGGATGCCAGCCATCACTGCATCAATTTTATGATATCTCATTAATACGACTTGGTCTAACGGTTAACATCTTTGTACAGTAGTTACTGAACCATTAAGTAATAATTTTCTTTGCTGCTTGGCAGCTTTATTAGAACTGAGGTACGCACACGATTTTTTAAAAAGTCTATCGCGGTAAATAGTCAATTTATTTTTTCTATCACCAGGCCGTACTATGTACGTGATACCGTTCTCAATGGGACCAGTAGGCTCTCCTCTCTCCAAGGTCGGCGTGGAAGTCACCGATTCTCCATACGTGGTCTACTCTATGAGAGTCATGACGAGGATTGGTAAGTACAGGTTTTTTTATTGACGGTGAATGTGTAGCCGCCTGTGCTACGGTATAGGTATGCTGACAGAGATCCAGTGGTGGATGATAGGATGAGCATGAGGTCAGGTCAGTTTGCCCGTCATGGAAAATTGACTAGGGATTTATCAGGATGGTTTCCAGGGGGAACCGCGTGAAGGAATAGAAAGAAAGAAAGAATAGAAATAATCTTTATTCAAATAAACTTACTATAAGCTTTTGAATATTCAAGTTTTTGATTCTACCGCTCATTCGAAATACAGACTCATCACAAGATGAATGAGCAAGAAACTTGTGTGTTCAACATAGTGAAGGAAAACCTGAGGTGGTACATTGTTAATAATGGGGTCATTAGTTCACATAACCTATCAACTGTTATCTGTTAAAATGACATTAATTCCCCATCAGGAAGACCAATTATAGAACATCTCACAGATGGGGCTATAGTAATCCAAGTCCAATAATTGGCTCCTTCGCAGATGAGAGGATAACTAACAATCCACTTCCACGAAGGTGAACTGAACTTCAGTTAGAAGCATATTTTAGTACTTTATCACATTGCTATTATTGATTATTTAAGTCTGAAACTGAATATGGCAAAACAATGATTTCCGGGACAATTAGTTGTCTCTATAATATGTAGGTACTACAATCAAGCCGCATAAAGTCGTGTCAATTTCATCGAAAGTCATTTATAGCAACGAGCAAAGTCCTCTGCCTATTGTATTTTAACATTTATTGATAGATTGGCTGAGCCCATGAAGTTCGTAAATTGGAATAAAACAATTTAAACTTTAAGTTAACCTTACGACAATACATTATTGAAAGTCATATCCAAATCGATTAGGACATTTCTGAAATTAAAGCGCTCAAACGCACAGACCAAACGGAGAAAAATTGTAACAAACGTCGTTTTGGATTCAATTACTTTGGTACACAATTATAGTTTTTCTTATATGTTCCATGTACAAACAACTACCAGTATATATTTTTTTTTTATTTTTTTTTAATCTCGCATTAGGCATTATTAGACACTGAAATTGCAGGATTATATTATTTTATAATTCCCCGTCCAATTCAAACGGGGATCTAAATTACGGCGGCCTGAACCGAGGTTCGAACCCCTTGCGGTACCCTCAGACCAAAGTCGTATCCGTCAGGCAAGCGGGAGTTGGCCTTCAGCCGCTCCATAAGTCCGTCCACAGGTTTGGGGTACCCTCTGGACTTATCTGCCCTCTATCGTCCGGTGAAACTGTAAAGACCACCTGCTGCCAATAGCAGTAGAGTAGTCCGAAAATATGTACTCTTACGCTTAAAATATTGGTTATCCTTATCTCTAAGCTAGTCGAGTAAAGGGCTTTTCTCTAGTGAAACCGTTTTATTACAGGAAACAAAGTGTTGGACGTTCTTCGACAAGACGAGACGTTCGTAAAATGCTTGCACGCAGTGGGTACTGGTGGAGGCGTACCTGGATGGCCGTGTGACCCACCACGCACCATTATCTTGCATAAACCAGCTGACAACGAGATCGTTAGCTACGGTAAGGATAATTGTACTTAATTTTTATGAGAGACTACAACATGGCGTATTTTTAGAAGGGTATATTAAGGTTTCTTAAGGGTCGGCAACGTAACACCCCGGTGTTTCAGGCGTCCATTGGCTACGGTATTTTTTTTATTGGATGCTTGGACCTGTAGCATTGCGATCTACATAGATCTACTGTGCTCGCCTTTTTCAAAGCTCGCTACCTAGACCCGACAGGGACAAGAATTAAAGGATATTCTTAGGAACGATGGTTTTTATCTCCTTAAAAGAGTGTAAACTTTCCAAAGGAGATATTTCGTTTTTTTATCAGTTCCGCCTGTAATTTGTAACATACTAATATATTTTATAACTAATTGTTTATTGTTTTCAGGTAGTGGTTATGGAGGCAACAGTCTTCTAGGCAAGAAATGCTTCGCTCTTCGTCTAGGATCCGTTATAGCGCGCCGCGAGGGATGGCTGGCCGAACATATGCTGGTACGTCGAATGCTTTGTAATTAAACTAGAGTTTATATTATATTTGTATATAGTTTTTTATCCACAATGATTTCCAAGGGGTACCGCCTGGAAGTCGTCTTAATTTCCAACATTTGTCTCCTATTTCCCTGTATATACTGTCTATATTTAAAACATTATGACTGGCGGGTTATGATATATCCAAAACCAAATAATCCCACAAATAAACGTGTAATGTTCTTTAAATAAAACGCAGTTATCCGATAGCCGATTTATTGCAAACTAAACCAAGTATTAAGACACAAAGGTGACAACCGTTGACATTTATCAATAATTCATATACCTACATTTCAAAAAGTATGAATGTTTAATAATATGTATTTGTTAAATTAGAATTAAATAATGACGTAAAATTACCACATAAGAATGTTTATAAACTATTGCGCCGCTTACTAACTTCTCAGTTTGCCTCATGGTTGACTAGTAGAGGACGCTCTTAGGTGTTATGTTCGCCATATGTATATTTATATATTGCATTTGTACATTAAAGTTTAAATAAATAAAAGGCCTACTTAGCATTGACTGCATTTTCATTACATTTTTGTAATTTTTTTTTACTTTTCTCCTGTTCTATATTTAGATAAAAGCTTTCTGTAATAAGGCCGCTTTATTGTAACTATACGTGTGTTCTTTAATATGTATATTGTTTACGTCTTTTCTTTACTATATGTTACATATAAAATATTCTATCGTATATCTAAAAATTAAAATTTCGTGTTGGTAGAAATCGATTTAACAAATAGATAATCCATTAACAATATATTAAATATTGTTTACATTATAACCTTTGACGCTTTCGTGATATTTAATTATATAATGTAGATGGTCATATGGCCTTCGTAATGGTCCTGCACTTTGTACTCTAGTAGACCTCAGATAATATTGAAACTATATTAATAATTTATAATGTCAATATAAGATATAATCAAATAGAATAATGGACAACAATGTCATATAACGAGGTACGTAGAACATAAATTTTTAAATAGGTATATATATATTTTAATGGATGATAATGGATTGGGGCACCCGCCTACGCAAACGATTTACTCTTGCGGGGCACGAGTGGAGGATGATAAAATGAACATGAGGACAGGTCAGTTAGCCCATCGTGACAAATTCATCAGGTATTTATCATGATGGTTTCCAGACGGCACCTCGTAGAGGTCAACCTGACATGGTATATTGCTAGCAATGGAGTCATCAGTCCACGTCATTAACAATCCCTATTCCGTTAAGTTTAGGTAATAAGTTCATATTGTGATATACCCACTTTTTTGTCTATGGTTTCTATGCAATGACACTTTTTTTTCTTTATCAGATTGTCGGTATAACGGATCCAAAAGGCCGCAAACGGTATGTGGCAGCGGCTTTCCCGTCGGCCTGCGGGAAGACCAACCTCGCTATGATGACGCCCACCCTGCCGGGGTACAAGGTGGAGTGTGTCGGCGATGATATTGCGTGGATGAAGTTCGATAAGGACGGTGTACTCAGAGCTATCAACCCGGAGAACGGTTTCTTTGGTGTAGCACCAGGTAAATTTATGATTTTCAAATGTTAATATATATCTTATATATAAAATTCGTGTCACAGGTTTCGTTCCCATACTCCTCCGAAACGGCTTGACCGATTCTAATGAAATTTTGTGAGCGTATTGAGTAGGTCTGAGAATCGGCCAACATCTATTTTTCATCCCCCTAAATGTTAAATTTATCCCCTAATTTTTTTTTTATTTTAAGGCAAAGTAACGTTTGCTGCTCCTTTAATTTGAGAATACGTTTCGAAATTTTAATAGATTATTATTTGAGACAATTAAAGATTATTAAAATCTTACTAAGGTTATAAACGTGGAAGTTTGTGAATATAGATGGATAAATGGATATGTTTGTTACTCTTTCACACAAAAACTACTGAACGGATTTTAATTAAACTTACAATAATATAGCTTATATATCAGAATAACACATAAGCTATAAATTAAATGCGGATGAAACCGCAGGCACAGCTAATCATTACATAGTATAAAACAAAGTCGCTGTCGCTGTCTGTCCGTCCCTATGTATGCTTAAATCTTTAAAACTAGGCAACAGATTGTGAATCGGTTTTCTTTAATAACTAATAATAATATATATAATACTTACATGTACACCCGAGTGAAGCCGCGGCCAGTAGCTAGTTTTATATTATACAAACAATAATATTTATTTAACGTTACTTTAGGTACATCAACGTCGACGAATCCAATTGCAATGGCAACAGTATTCAATAACTCCGTTTTTACTAATGTCGCGGAGACGCAAGACGGTGGGGTGTGGTGGGAAGGCATGGGACCAGCTCCCGCCAACCTAACCGACTGGAAGGGACAGCCATGGACACCAAGTGTTAAAACACCCGCTGCACATCCTAACTCCAGGTACTTACATTTCTATTTTAATTCAACGTCTTTGATATTTTTTTTATAATTTGCTAGAAAATTATCGACGCTGGTAACTTGAAAGTCTTTTTTTGATTCAGGTTTTTCTATAATCGCAGAGTCGATCCTCGCCATTTTTAAAATAATAATAATGATCTAAAACAATCCACACAGCACCAACTAGTCCCAAATTAAGCAAGAACTTGTGTTATAAGTACTAAACAACTCATCTAATAATTTTTTTAAATACAAATAATTATAATTATGAATACAAATGTTTGTGCGAGGAATCGAACCCGCCAAAGTAAACCGGTGTGCTATAGGCTAGACCTATCCGAAGCCGTCTAAAATGAATTCATACCACCTATCAGTTATAGTAACAAACGTATTTTTTTTGGTAAAGTAAGGCCAAGTCTGAATATCAACCACAAATGTATAATAATATCAAAATGTTTATGACCAGAATTATATATAATGCAATTCGCAATTTTCAGATTTTGTACACCAGCGAATCAGTGCCCAATTATAGATGACGCTTGGGAGAGTTCAGAGGGTGTACCCATTTCTGCCATCTTGCTGGGCGGTCGGCGGCCCACGGGCGTGCCCTTAGTGGTAGAAGCAAGGGATTGGAAACATGGGGTGTTCATGGGAGCTTCTATGAGATCTGAAGCAACAGCTGCCGCTGAACATAGTGTGAGTAATTATTTATTATACTTATGGGTATAGCCACGATGGATTTCGATATTTCGGCAGTGTTTCAACAGCCATGATCACGGGTAAACTGAAGAGCAGCGAGTAGTTAGTTCAGTTTTCTGTGAGCATATTGAGAATATCGGGAACTCAATAAAAATAAACAAAACATGGTAAGATCCCATGATTTTTCCTGATTATACGTATAAATAATTAACGCGTCAAATTTATAATAAATAACCCTGGGCACAGCGCCATCTAGTCCTACGGTAAGCAGAGCTTGTGTTATGGGTACAATACAATTGATATAATATAATATGATATATAATAATAATAATAATAATATAATATAATAATAAAATATATATATATATATATATATATATATATATATATATATACTTCGCTTTTTTTGTAAATACATACATCATATACATAGAAAAACACCCAGACCAATACGTACAATTATATTCATGAATACAAATGTTTGTACCGTGCGAGGAATTGAACCCAGAACCATCGTAAGTAAACCGGTGTGCTAAAACGCTAGACCCCGAGGCCGTAATTTTTAAAACAGTATGTAACAAATTTAATTTTCTTTTACAGGGTAAGGTGTTGATGAACGATCCATTTGCGATGCGACCTTTCTTCGGGTACAACTTTGGCGAGTACCTGAACCACTGGCTCTCGATGCCACAGGCGGGACGCAAGATGCCCAAGATTTTCCACGTCAACTGGTTCAGGAAGAGTGATGAGGTAGGTATCTTATTTCATCATTTTGAAAATTTAGATATAGGTCCATTTTTTAAAACGAAATAACAATATTGTAGATGACCTACAGGCTACTGGTAGTATCTAATGCCTAATTTATGTATTGTATGACAAGAAACTCAACTCAAAACAAATATATGTATATTAATCAAAGAATATGCTTTATCTATGTACAAAATTTCATTCCGATCTGTCCAGCAGTTATCGAGGGAAAAAGTAACGAACATCATAAACTTTTAAGGTTGTAATATTAGTAAGAAACAAATAATCTTTATTCAAATAACTTAATAACATAACTTAAAAACTTAATGTAAGCACTTTTGAATAGACATATTTTCCATTATATCACACATTCAGAATGCAGAAGAATGTCCAAGAAACTTGCGTGTTGCTCTAAGTAACATTAACAAAGAAGATTTGTTTAGATAAATAGACCCTAATGAGTTGTCATTACAGGGTAAATTCCTCTGGCCCGGTTTCGGTGAGAACTCCCGCGTTTTGGACTGGATACTCCGCCGTTGTGACAATGAGCCGTGTTACGTGGATACACCACTCGGTTATGTGCCCAGAATTCTTGTAATATTCTAACATAAGAAGGTTATTATAAATTTTTATACCTTCTTCTCCCACTAAATTCAACAATATAGCTACCTTTCTTGCGTCTGGTACCTGAACACACAAGACCTCGGCCCGATCGATATGAAGACACTGTTCAGTATACCTCAAGATTTTTGGCTTCAAGAGGTATGTTTTCACAATACCTGTTTTTCTATTACAAAAGATTTCTTGAGAAATCTGGTATTATATTATAACGTCAAGAATTTTGCCTGAGATGTCATCTATCTGTTAGATTGACGGTATCGGTTGTCTAGCGGTTTAGGACACTGTCGTACTTCTGATGGTCGCAGGTTCAATTCCTAGCACAGTACAAAAATTTGTATTTTTTTTATATTCCTTTTTTTCTCCTTATATTTTTAAGATTTTTATATATAACAATGACAATCCCATCATAAACGATACTAAGTAATAAAAACATTTGTATTCATGAGTATGATTGTTTGTATCGGTCAGAGTGTTTACTATATACATTTGTTATGTATTCATTTACATAAAAGATTTGTATGTATTTATATCAGTTGTCTAGCACCCATAACACAAGTTCTGCTTAGCTTGGGACTAGATGCGCTGTGTAAAATCTGATATATATGTATTCACAATAGACAATCTTCTTACCAACTCACAAAATATACAAATAAAATGTATTAAGATATTTCTCTATTAATCAATTGTGTATAGTATAAATTGCTTCAATATCTAATGTTAACAAAAAAAATATCCTCAATATTTACCAGAACAAAAAACATTGATAATTAATAAAACTTTCGTATTGTTCCAGGCTGACGCAATTGGAAAATATTTCAAAGAGGAAGTAGGTGATGACTTACCTAAAGAGATGTGGAACCAACTGGAGACTCTCAGAAATAGAGTCCAACAATTATAGACCAAAAATAGTACATAATACTCTAAAAGCATAGATAAGAAACTACACAGAGAACATTCCTTGACAATTGTATAATATTAGTACATAAGTAAATTTATATCATTTTAAATTATAACATTAAATATAGGAATGACAAATGTAATTGTACCGGAGATTCTTTTTTATAAAAGACGTATTACAGAAAAACATGATGGCTGTGTTATATAAAAATTTACATAAATATATTCGTATGATAAATAATTTGTGTAATGTTATAAAATTAAATATATATTATTAAATTAGCAAATAAGTAATACAAACAAAATCAGTTTTTTATTTTAATTTATTCAACCAAAATCACAGACTTGTTTAAAGAAAGGATTTAACATGAATGTTGGATATATATATATATATATGATATATATTTTAAATTACGACAAAACCGTTTTCATTCGTCCACATATAAATAGGTAGTTATAAAAACAAAATATACTGCAATATGATTTATTTTATGTCATAAAAAAATATTTATTCACAAACTAGCTACTCGCCCTGGCTTCGCACGAGTGTACATGTATTATATATATAAATCTTCCTCTTGAATCACTCTATTTAAAAAAATCACTTCAAAATCCGTTGCGCAGTTTTCAAGATTTAAGCATACATAGGGACGGACAGACAGCGACAGCAACTTTGTTTTATACTATGTAATAATAATGATAATGAAGCATCACCTAAGTGTTATGGATATAACTGATGGTATATCTACAGAAATGTGATAAAACTTTTGTATTAATTTATTACGATATAAGTGCGTTATAATAGTTATAACACACTATGTGGAATTTCAGCCCAAATTGAAGGCGAGGACGTAATAGAGCCCAGTGTGTTATATACATATGTTGCACGACGTTTTTCAACACACTTGATTTTAAATAAACTCAACCATAAAACTGTGATGCACACTGTGGCTTTCCCGTCGTTTTTTTTTTTAAATCAGAATACTACGTACTGGCTGTTGCCGCGCGGAGGTCAGTTTGAAATTTGATAAAAAAAAACAAATATTGCGGTTATGGAATATAACTTCATTTATTACTTGACTATTATTTCACTTATTTGCGTGTTACTTAGTTAACGCTTATGTTTTATGAGCTGATTTATATATCAAAAAGCGTTGAAATTAGATTCAATTTACGAGCAAGTGTGTTGAAAAATACTTAGTTCATATGCTTCGCTGAAAATACCCTCACACCATCCTGAGTGGATGCTCTTGCATATTTAGTTAACAATGCATTCACGTTCATTTTCTCTGTCGCGTAACATCTGAAAGAAAAATAAATTACTCATATAAATGTTTAGAATTACTTCAATAACGGGCCTCGGTGGTCTAGCGGTACGGCATGCCTATCCATTGGTTACGGGTACGATTCTGGTACGATACAATTGAATCTGAGAGACATTTAGTCCGTTAGATCGTTCTGGTAGTTTGTAAATAGTTTTAAATAGTTGTCTGGCTAACATATATAAAAATCAGTAACAGAAAATAAATTACCGCCGTTTTTTTTGACGGCCTGTATAGCTTACCGCTTTACTTCCGATGGTCCCGGGTTCGATTCCTCGCAGGGCGCAAATGTTTGTATTCATGAGTATGATTATTTATATCGGTCTGGGTGTTTTCTATGTATAATATGTATCTATTTACGAAAAAAATCTATGTATTTGTATCAGTTATCTACCGCCCATAACACTAGCTTTAGCTAGCTTAACTTGGGTCTAGATGATGCTGTGTAAATTGTCCTGAAATTATTATATTATTATTATTATAAGTAAAAGAAAGGTGTCACGTCTACGTAGGTACTTATTAAAATTATACTCACTCTATATATGGTGATATTTGATCCACCGTCCATTTTGCTTTTGTTTGGAAGAGAATTTTGAATCTTTCATTTATATCTTCCGGTAGGTCGCTCTCGGCAAACCCCCATATAACTTGGGGTGTACTTGTTTTATCTATTAATGCTATACCAGAAAGTAGAGATTCCTAAAAATAAAAAGAGTATTATTAAATATTGTTAATTAACGACTCGATTTCAAACTGTTTTTCAACATTACACCGTTTACTGCTCATTCCTGAGTCGAAGAGGCTATATTTAAGACTATTAAAAGTTCATAATTTATTAAAATCTACAAACTAATCACTTTTTCATAAGAAGTGAATTGGAATACAGAAAATAATATTTAAGACCTATAGACAAAAAGTTGAAAATTATTATAATTTTTCAATTCACTTCGGGGAAATTGTTCAGTCTGACGAATACTGGCTGTCGGAAACATTAAGATTAACACATACAAGGTTAGTAAACGATATAAACCTATACCTACATTAGTAATCATTCCCTCCGGTACTGAATCACTCCACGCCTGCAGGAACTCCACTAAATTGAATTTACCAGCGCTCTTCAATAACACTCTAGCTAAAAAACTGCACACTTTATCTTCTTTATATTTGTAACATTGTGCTCCATCTTCTATACTAGTTTCAAGTGTGTAAAAACGAAACATCGCTTCTAATATTGATCTAGGCACGAGATCTTTCAAGCTCTCTAAAGTGATGTCTTTAGAAATTTTATCCAAAGCCCACGAGTTCTCATCAATCAAATCTAACATATACGATAGAACTCTAAACTCATAATCAAAATCTAACAAACGGTAATAACCATCTATTTGTATTGCCTGTATTTTCTCCAGTTCCACATTTAATTCGGCTCTAGACGCTTGTATTTGATCAAATATAGCTTCATAGTTTAACAATTTAGACTTATCTACAGCGTATTCAAGCTCTAATCCTTGAAATGTTGTTGGTTCTAGAAGTTTCCGTAGCTTCGATAACCGTGGTTTGCAGGGCTTCACCTCATAATACGTGAAGAATGTACTGATAATGTCTTTATGTTCTATAATTCTTGAACTTATAGTGGTGTCGTCTGATTCTGTAGTATTGTTTAAACTAGCATTGGATTTGTCAAAGGATGAATCGGAATCACATTCAATAGAATTATTTCTTATAGTTTCATCTAGTGAAGTAGCCGCGCCGAATAACAAATCAGGAACTAAGAGAAGACTGTTAGATGTTTCGGCCTCTTTTACATCGTATGTTTTATTACTAGTGCATAATACTACATTGTCATCCGGATTACCTACAAAAATAGAGGGTTAAACACTATGTTACTACTTTTAAGTATTTTTTTATACTGCAGCATTGGCAGTCATGCATACGGCACGTCTAATGATAAATGGTTACCGTAGCCTATGGAGTTCTGAAAAAACAAGGGTGTCAAGCACGCGTTGCCGACCTTAAGAATATATTAATATACTGTATTATTGTATTTTTTTAATTTCTGTCTTATCTCTCCAAAATATATTTTCATTATTTAAAGGATTGTTTCCTTCAAATAGTTAAAAATTGATTAGTATTTTTGTAAATCTTTATAATGATATTTATTACAAAATATATTTTATAAATAAGGAGGTAAAAATTATTATGTTTATATATACCCTTAAACAGTAACTCATTTCCAGATTCAATTTCAGTCAACAAATTTGCGTCCAGCAACATAAGCTTCAGGTTGTCGTTAACTTCAGCCGGGCCCGGAAATCTTAATATCTGACTAATTTCTGTTAATTCAGATTCTTGTAGTTTTGCAGTTTTTATTATTTTCCTGGCATCCTCCGGAGTCCTTAGTTCCCTGCGCATAAACCAACCATAATCAATAACATAAGTGCAAAAAAATACATATATCTATGTCTATGAGCTGGTATTCCTACTAATATAATTGAAGTGATAATGTATTAACTATGAATTATGTAGATGTTTTTATAGAAAGCGCAGCTCAAATAGACGTGACAGAGGTACCTATGCAGACTATTTTGAACTTAGTCTACCTCAGTATTTTTCCATTACATTTCTATGGGACGCTACACTCGCTATGTTAACAACAAACGCTGGCAAGGCACCAGTGGAGTATGATATTACTCAGAGGCTAGGACTATTTTCAAATTTCGCGCCCAAAATTCCGTCTTTTATAGAGTTTAGATTAGAAAATAACAGTAATGACTGTTAGGTGAAAATAACAGTAAATGACTATTAGGTGCAATTCGCTTGATTGATTTATGCAATTATTCCATAATAAATATTCATACAAGCATGAATGTTTTTCAAATTAACTTTGTCAATCATACATCTGTAATAGTTATGATATGTCAATGTCAATTTGTCACATCACTAAATGTCAAGTGTCATTCTTATTGAAAACTTCAGTGACATCGATTTCTTGTGAAATTTCATGTGTAGAATTCTAATGTTCTAGAATAAAGAATTGTGTTTAAGATTTTAAATTAGTTATATAAAACGAAACGAATATGTCCTTGTTTGGAGATATAATACCTAAAAATGAGGAGAAAAACAATCAGGCTACTTCTAGCCTGTCTCCGTACTTGAACTTCGATCCACATTACATCCCGAAAATGCAACCAGAATTCCTATATCCAGATGACAGACATATGGCATCAACAGCTAGAAGGTCTAATGTAGCTCTCCCCATTATAGGAATGTCCTTCATGACCGGTTCAGGTATAAATTTTAAATAGTTTATAACATAACCTCAAATTTTTACATAATAAGCAATAAATAGGGATATTACACTATCAGATGTATAAATTATATTTTTATAAAATATTGAAACAATTAGTTTACTTTTATACATAAATGTATGTAATTATGATTTAAATATACTGATTATTATGATTTTATACTAATTTATTACTAATAGAGGCAATAATTAAAAATATTGCAAAATATTGTTTCTGTATATTCCAAATTTAATAATAGAAGGAGCAGTAAAATTTAATAATACCGAATTTTTAAATTTTTAAATTAAAAAAGAGCAACACACAAGTTTCTTGCTCATTCTTCTTGTGATGAATTATTCCGAACTGTTCTATTTCTATTTCTGTTCTACTAGTGTATATCATAGAAGTAACGTTATTAAAATTACAATATTAATGATACCTCAAAAATCACTAGTCATCTCTTAATCAAATTTATATAGGATCAATTGACAAATACTAATTTTTAAATAAAACTACCGTCAATATTGGTCCACCTAGAAAATAATGTTGTATTCAATACACTTTTTCCATGACTTAAAAAAAAAGAATCAACTTTTTTTATTGAAGTCAGTGAAAGTGTTGTTATTAAATTCAATATCTAACATGTTGAAGACCTCATTGAAAAATCTTATTTCTCACATAGGTACCAGCATTTTTTTATTGTTAATTATGTTCTTAAAAAATAAAAAATAAATATATGTTCTTAGTGTACAATAACTTGAGGTAGACTTTATTTAACCCCTAGATTTATTTCAATTAAAGTACCCATGGGTGATCAGCCAGGCCCAACATGTAAATTTACTTTAGCTGTGACTCACATGTGGGCATGCAGTCTTTAATGTGTTAGCATACACTACAAGTAAAATTATACTACATTTTCAGGCCTTGGCGGTGTGACCGGTTTCTATAAAGGTTTAAGGGCGACCACTCTGGCTGGACAGACTGGGAAAGTTAGACGAACCCAGGTTGTAAACTACATCATGAAACAAGGTGAGTGATAATCACTGATCAGAGTAGGTAGAGCTACTTAGGACCATTGACCTCAAACATTGATGTTAATATGTTGTTGTTAGGGAGTAATCTCCCTAAGCTTTTTATTATTTTTTTACTTAAAAAACAAATCCTGGAATTCTGGAAATATCCATATGGCAAGTACTATCTACTCCAATCACTAGTGATAATCAATAACATTAAAACAAATCTGATGTATTTAATGTTACAAGTTATGGAGAGTAATGACCATTTTATGCATCCTGAATTTTAATATTAGTAATGTATATATGTAGTTTTAATTTATATCAACTAATCACAGACCAGTCAATTAAAAACATTAAAATAATAATTAAAGTTAATAACATGCCAATTTAAATATTAACCACTAACCATAACCACTCTAAAGGTAAATATTATTATTAATTAAGACAAAATTAAATAAAAACTAGCAAATATTTCTAAGTCAATTATAACATACCTAGTGTGAAAAAAAATGGCATATAGCCATTTTTTTTTACAAAAATATGTGATGTCTCATGTGAGATATTACAAAATAAGGTCAGAAATAATATAGATGTATGGCTACTAATCAATCTTAATTGTGGAGGAAATAGTAATAATAGATATTTGTATATTTCCAACAACAACTATTATGTCGACCACCACAGTTTTCCCCATTAAAACCGCCAAGATTTATTTCTGTACTTTATTTACCATAACATACAAAGTGACCTAATTTCCTGCTCATCCTCCACTAGTGCTTATCACAGTACCCCAGGTGGAAGCACTATTTTACTATTATCCACCAAAAATATTTTTCTTATATCAATTTATGCCGACTATAGGATAAGGAAGCAATGATGATCAAATTTCATTTTATTCCCAAACAAAGAATATATTCAAGAGTATGAAGTAATAATAATCTTTACTGAAAGCTCTTTTAAATAGTTACATTTTTTTTTATTCTACCACTCATTCGTAATACATCACAAGAACGAGTAAGAAACTTGCGTATTGCTTTTTAAAATAAATATTGTTCTAAGTACATACACAATAACAACGATTAGGTATGCGACAATCAACATAGAAACAGCTACACATTCAATCTTTATTATTCTGCATTCAGATGCATTACGATGCACTGACTTAAAACTTTTTGATCCTCAGGCACAACAACTGGCTGCACCCTAGGCATCATCGCATCCTTCTATTCCTGCATAGCACTCGGCGTCACGTGGATCCGAGATAAAGAAGACACCGCGAACACATTCATCGCCGCCGCAACCACGGGCATGATCTACAAAAGCACCTCAGGCCTTCGGTCAATGGGCCTGGGTGCCGCCGTTGGTCTAACTTTAGCCGGCGTCTACACACTAGTTACAGATAATGACAATATATGGAGTAAAGCTCGATACAACCGATTGTGATTCAATTACCGCCTATTTTAGAAATTTTGTAAATATTATTTTAGTCAACGCACCAAAGGATCACGCTGCGAACTTATTGAAGCCATGTTCGTACGCTTGATGGTTAGTGCAATGTTATTCTGCGAGGTCGTAGTCCCCGTACTAAGCAGGAGTACAAAAAATGCGCATTATTAAATTAAAAACAATTGTTGGAAAATTAATGTGTAGTTTTATTTCCACATAATAATTATAATAGCAATATCACTAATGAATGCATTTGTACAATGTTTAGATTTTTAACAATTAAACATATTGTTTGCAAACAATAATACAAACTTAGGAGCAACTTATTCTACTTCAGAATCAGTTGAAATACATAACATTTTGTATATAAAGATTTGCAGTATACAATGTATTAAAGTTGAAGTTACGTAGTTTTTACCGGTGTTGTTTACACACTAGGTCAAATGTTAAGCTGAGAGTGTATTCTTAAAAACTCGACCTTGACCGATCGTAATTTTTTTGAGTGGTAAACAATGGAGGCCCGACGGTCAACCTTTATGAAATTTTGGTCTCGATCGGTCAAGCCGTTTGGGAGAAGAAGCGTTACAAAGACTGCAAATTTGATCTCCAAGATCGATTAAGATTTTATTTATTTCAAGATTATAGTTAAACTGAAATGTTATTCTGTTATTAAGAAGGCTACAGTAGCAAACAGTAAACAGTAGAGTAGATATATTGTTATAGAAGCAATTAGCTAAATCCGTAAATTTTGAGCAAAAACCTAAAATAATCGTAACTAATAAACAAATGTAAAATAATTCATAGAAAAATAATTGGATGAATTTTGGCACCAATTTTTTAATATGTGACATTTTCACACTCATTCAATTGTACAGTAACAACTGTACAATTGAATGAGTGAAACGCAAAACACGCTTTTATTACGCTTCCGAGGAGCAGTGTTTTCAATTTAATGCTATGCTAACATGCGTATACTTAATAAGTAACGTGATTTCATAGTCAAAAAAATGTAGGAATGTATAATATAGTTAAGTAGAATGGGAACATTGCATAAGCAATATTGTGGACTAATGACCCCATTACTAGCAATGTACCACATATAAGATTGATCTCCATGCGGTTCTTAATGAATTCCTCCTAATGAATTCCTGTGGAATTTGTCACGAAGCCTCACTGACCTGACCTCATGCTCATTTTGTCATCCTCCACTGGCATCCCGGTAGCGTAAACCGTTAGAGATGCATCACGTTTATCAAGCGTTATCAAAATGTAATAAAATAATATAGTAATTTAACTATGTAATAAAAGATAATAATAATTAAAACATGTTATTCTCATATTCATGTTTGTTATTGGTCCATTAGCGTCCTTCTTTTATTTTTATTTTACTTACAACATTTAAACATATATCTTTGCAAAAGCAGGACATTTTAGATCAAGGTGGGATCAGCGGGACAGGCAGTCTAAAAGTGGGACGGATGGTCATGTTATAAAAACGTGATATATTGATGAATAGAGTAATCCATAGAAGTAATTATTTTACTCTTAATATAGTCACATTTTAGATGAAAGAAATAATTATTGAGATTCTGTACAACTGTAGTTTGCAATTTAAAACCATGTATAAGTAATTAATAGTCATTGTTTTTCAAACACATAATATCCTAACTACTTAAAAATCTATTAAACTTTTTACTAATGTCTTAGTTAAAAGACGATCTATGTTAAAAGTATCTAACCAGAAGTTTCTTACATCTATCTTCACGCCATATCCCTCACGAGGTAAGCAGTGGCTGTGCCTGGAGCATTTAGCCTGTCTTTGCTTCTTAAAAGTAATGTAGGTTATAACATTTACGTTATATAATATCAACAGGTTTACAAAACACGACTTCTTATATTCTACAGGCCTGAGAAAACTTACGTTTTGTTATACGTTAGATATATCAATTTTCATATTCAACATACTCTATAAAAATGTATAAAATTATCTTATAACTAGATTTATAAAATGTTGCATACCTAATTAGTTAATTGCACATTTCATTATAATGACTACATAAAATTGTTTTAATAAAATATTAAACGTCACTCGCCGGTTATGGGCAGTCTGAATTTGTAACGATGTCGAGTGATTATTTACAGAATAATGCATTGTTGAATGTGTGGATAGTAAAAGTTGATAACACATGAAAACTTATATTTCATCGAATTAGGTGTTATTTTGCGGAAGTCCATTTCACTACTTGATTACATTATTTTATTTAATTCCGCTACAATTAGCATGTTTGTCGCTTTCAGTGATGGTGCCTCGTTCAGAGGCGAAACACGTGTCGCAATATGGGTGTAGACTCAATAATGGTCGGAATTTGATCGCTAGTGAGAAGGTCGTAACGGTGGTTAAGTTTCCACACCGAATATTTGTAGTCTCACACATGCTAAATGTAGCGGAATTAAACATAATATAAATCCATCGAGTATATGAAAAGTTATCAAACTTTTTAGATCAGAAATATATATATTATATATACGAGGACAATACACACAGCGCCAACTAGTCCCAAGCTAAGCAGAGCCTGTGTTACAAATACAATACATAGACACAGTTTT
This sequence comes from Achroia grisella, assembly GCF_030625045.1. Taxonomy (NCBI): domain Eukaryota; kingdom Metazoa; phylum Arthropoda; class Insecta; order Lepidoptera; family Pyralidae; genus Achroia; species Achroia grisella. Next base: position 4,390,186 of record NW_026712984.1, on the reverse strand, counting down.
TTTAAATACATATAAAATAACACCCAGAACGATACAAACAATCATACGTATGTATAAATGTTTGTACTGTGCGTGGAATCGAACCCGCGATCATTGAAAGTAAAGCGGCGTGCTAAACCGCTAAACCATCGAGATCGTGAAAATATAAAAACTAATATTTATCACCATATGATGTTACATAAATATTTATATCTACATTTGAGTAAGATAACATGACAACAAGATAAAAATGTTAGTTACTAATCTTCTTGTAGATAGTAAGGCTGGCATCTTAGAGATTCCACATGACCTCCAAAACAATGCCACCTTATATTGCATTAAAATAATTTGACAAACTATACAACTGGATGAATGATGTTAGATTATTGAATAATCATGAGGCGGAAGCCCTGCTATTATCATTATATTCATCATTAATAGGTTGTTTCAGTATTTTTATAGAGGAGTAGTTTAAAATCCAGTAGTAAAGGGTATACCAAGCCAAAAGTCAGGAAGAGTATATAGCTAAATCATTTCCACCAAAAAATGAAAAGGTTTTTTTTAACTAAAATTTTCAAACTATATTGATGAAGTGATTTCAAAATTTTCCACCTCGATTAAAAAATCGATCAATATAACTAAAAAGTTACATTAATAATTTTCATGAATCACTGGCTTTTAACTTAGTGTACTGTTTAGTATCAACCCTGTATTACATTATATGGAAGAATAATAATTGTTCACAATCACACATAAAGTTTCATAATTACAAAAAAATTTCATTGAATTTTCGATGTTGTAATTATGTACACATTCTTATATAACATTTTAAAGTAAAACTAGGCCTATTTCATAGGATAGGTAGATTTTTATATACAAACTATAGAAATATTCTGTGATCCAAACTGAATGTTGCAGTCTCCGCTGCAGCCTCTCAGTTCCGAGGTGCAGCAGTTTGGTTGTCACGTGGGAGCATTCAGTATTGACTTCATGTCATCGGGCAACACACAATTGAGATCATCCAATCGCCTGGCCAACAGTGTTCTAGTATTATCAGCAACTGGTGGATTGCTTTTGAGAACTTCACGCAATTTCAACACCATATCTACTATTTCAACCTCCTTCTTACCGATCGACCAATTCTTTAAATCGCTTTCAGCTAATGCCTCTAATTGTAGTGCATGGAGTTTATTTGTTAATTTGCTATGTCTTTGGTGAAACCATGCACTAAAGTTAGGTGTCCTAAAGAAATTTCTATATAAACCATTCCAGTCTCCTTTAATCCCAGTTGTCAATTGAGGTCCGGATTGTTGTAAAGTTGCAAAAAAGTCCTCAGGATTGAACGGATTGGGCACAGGAGGTGCCCGGTACGGAGATATATTCTTCTGAAGAGGCATTAAGGATGCCATATACCGCTCCAATGGAATCATAAAGCTCTGAGTCAATTCTAACAAGTGTCTCTTAACCATTGCTGTTTGAACTTCAGAAGGTCGATCAGTCCTGATTCCATTGTGTAACTTCTTTATTATAGCTTTATCTTTCTCTAAAAATGGCTTGTACTGTGTGTAAACTCCAGGTGCAGTGTCTAGTAGCTTTGTATTACCAACTTTACGGAGTTTAGTTTTAATTGTTGTAGAGTCACCTAATTTAATTGTGTGTGGCCAATGTTGTAATGTTTTTGTGAAGAATGGATTTGTCACGCCGAGAATAACATGTGGTGGGTTATATTGTTTCCTAGTAAACTCTTTGAATTCACTATCATGTATAGTGAAATATGGCCTATATTCTGCTGAATATGGAAGTGGCTGGATCAAATTGGTTAGAGCCTGGACTAATGCAGAGCATTCTGTTGGTGAACTTGCCATTACTACTATTGGTTCAGCAGTTAATACCAACTCCCACAATAAATGTAAATGAGATATTAATGTAGACAATGCATCAAAAACATTAACATCTTGTATGGATGCTACAATATGAGGTATATTTGAAGAGTCAACTTGCTTGGCTATGTCTGACCTTGTAATCTTTCCTGTCTGTTGGTTAGGAATATATGACTGAAAAACTGAACCTAATACTGGTAACAGTACATTTTGTCCTGAATCCAGTACTGGCCATCTGTTAATGTCGTGACAAGCAGCCTCTAAGCTTCTCTCACCATCTTCAAAGTGTTTTGGTGCAATAAGCTTTATTACTTTATAAAATAAATTTATAAATGGCAACCGTGTCAGCAATATAATGCTTTTTTGGAAATATCCGCGAGGTAAGGAAGGGTCTTTCACCTGCCGGAAGTACACGAATCCCCAATAATGCGAAGAATCCGCACGCAGAGTAGGTACTGAATCCTCATTGTAAATAATTTGTTGATTTGTTAAAGCTGTTCGAGAACGTAACCTCACGTGAAATTGCGTGTCGCCCATACATCCAGAGTTGGAGTCAGGGAACGCCAAATAACAAATATTACACTTCTCCTGGTCGGATAACTTCACTCCAGGAGGGTACACGCTTTCCATCGCCTGCCCGAGCTCCAAGTCGAAGGTAACGACACAAATACAGTGTAACCAGTCCGAAAACCTGCTCCATTTGTCTGAGAACTCCGACTGTTCCTTGGAAAAGTCCCCGTAAGTCGACAAGCCACAAGCCATGGTGATATGGTAATGTCGCAATGTGTGATCAAACAATCATTGTACATAAATGCTACTGCTACATATTTTATTATTTAAACACTCTCTTTGCGTTGTATTTACACTGTGTACACACAAATAGCCAACATTTATAGATTTATTGTCTATAAAATAAAAAAAACAATGAAGAGAACGATTCTAAGTCTCACAACAGCTGTTTTGACATGACAGACAAACATGGCTGCGCGCGCCAATTGTGCGACAACAAAAGTTTGGTTGGTTTCATAATAATATTTACGATACAATAAAATTAAATATATATATCTACTTACCCAGAATTCATTTTACTAGTAATAATCACAACCACTTAATTGAATATATGTTTTAAGATAATTATGTGTTTTATTTTGGAATTTTAAACTGTACATATTTTAAATGAAGTAGGTTTATTTCACGGATCTAGGTTCTTGCCTTTTTGGCTAATTCAAACCACAGATAAACAAATATTATATTATCAAACACGGGTTTGTGTATTTTATTAAAAGCAACTTGAATACTATTTATATGGATCTACGAGAATTATAGCAGGCTTCCTCTCGTAATTCAAATCGGTTCATAAACAATACACGCTTCAGCGAAATATTAACGTTTTTATCATTTTATGTAGATATAATACAATCCTTTTTTAAACAAATGAATCTAACCATTTGATGTGTGCAGCTTTTTTTAAAATTGATGCTTATGATATGGTGCCAGTGGAAGATAATAAGATAAGATATTGGCAAATACACCAGGATTTCACTAAGGAGGCTATTGGTCAAGAGGGCCACTCGTCCACATTACTAAAACTCTCCCTTCACTAGTTAGATGCCTCAAGTGTAGGGTATACCACATACTTGACCACAGGGAAAACCATTAGATACCTCAGCACATGCCGACGATTTTGTGTCAAAGGCCTATTTGCTGGGCATGTGAAACGTGGATATGATTTTTATGGATGATTATGAAATGGTACGTCCGCCTGGACTAACGTTTTACGTTGGCGGGGCACCAATGGAGGATAATAAGATAAACATGAGGTCAGGTCATTTAGCAGATGGTTTCCATGGGGAACTGCATGAAGGTCAACATGGTCTGACATGGTACATTGTTAGCAATAAGATCATCTGTCCACATTACTAACAATCCCCTTTCCGCCCAATATGGATATGTTAAACAGGTAAAAATGAAATAAAATTTTCTTACTATTGGCATTAAGTTTATTTTTGTAAATCAAATACAGGCTGAAAGGGCACAAGCCAATATGACCGGCCCGTATATAACTACCTATTTAGATTTATACAATAATCGTTATTCACGTAATTAGTACTGGATCACATTTAAATATAATTATGTTAAACCAAATACATCAAAAGTGGATTTAACAATATAACCACGAAGTATATTGCTTTGTATTGTAGCATACCATACATGTATAAATTGTAACCAGTGACGTAACTATACAATCTTAGGTGTGAAAAATTCACCTTACCTTCCACTTAATCTACAAAATCTTCATATTGTATTTATTGGCCTGATTTAACAAGTTATTTAGCAAAATAACATATTCGCTATATGTAAATGAAAGATATGTAAGAAAAACTATTCGGGATATATTACTAAACTATTGGGGAACTTCACGAACACAGTAAAACCCAAAACAATGAGAAAATATATTATTCGGGGGAACAAAACAAAACTCAAAACAATCAATGTTAGAATTTTTATGTCAGAGTTTGTGCGCGCTAATCTCAGAAACGGCTTAACGTAGTAACTTAGATCAATGAATGGTGGATTCGTATGATCCCGGCCTTTTGGACTACCCTACCAGACCCTATCGACCGACCCGACTAGGCCCTAGCTTTTAGCCTTTTGTGGCTGGGGGCCTGTAGTATTGCCGATCTATTGTTACCCCACTGGTTGGTATGTTACAATTTCTGTTGGTGTAGTGGCTATTGGTGCAATTATTAATATAGCACATTGAAAAACAAGATACCCAACATCTTTTTAAATTTATACAATCATACATATACATATCTTTTAAATGTGAAGATTATGGTGCAATAAAGAGTATAAACAAAATAAATAAATTATTGACAAATTAAATTTTTCATATATTTCATTATAGAAACAACAAAAAATTTATAATGTTGCTTTTAGCATACATTTAATTTATATCTACATTATTGTCACTGAGATTTCAATTGCATGAATTATATATTTATTTATTTATTTTCTATGTGATGCTGAAGGTATATGAACACGCCACACTACGCGCTGAAAATTTCTAAACTACCAAACACAGGGCACGGCAGTGCTATAAGAGGGTCTAATAAACAAATTTTGCAGTTGAACTGTCTGTTTTACTCTCGAGTCAATTTATTAATTAAAAAAAAAATACAAGATAACACAATCAAAATACTTTTTTTTTTAATTACAGATCGATCTCTCTCGACTTGTAGTGCAGAATGAGGGTTTCTGCTACAACAGTCGCTGTAGAATACAAATGTACTTCCGGTGGTTTGTTGCCCAATGTAGGAAGCTGAGGAATGAGTATACGGACCTGACATTCCACTCGTCCCCCAGACGGGTGATCGAATTTAAGATTTCTCCACTTTAAAGGAGTTTTAGTATCTTATAAGTGTAGATGTCTAGCTCAAGAGCAATATATTATCTAGCAAAGCAGAGGGCGCGGTAATAGTCTTACCCTATGAGGTAGTTCATGTCCTTAATTATTCATAGTCTCCAAGACAAGGGACTGATTGTGATGGTTATTTTGTAGCAATTAAGTAGTGGACATCTTGTTTTGTCAATGCGCTATAAAAATAATTGCTAATATTAAATAATATATAAAAAGAATAAAGGAAATAAAAAACAAAATTGTTAAATGTTATGACACTATATAGTAATTCGATACATAACGTCCCTATGTCGCCATATTGAATATAGTATGTAAAAATTAGTTTATACAATTTAGTATACATCCAAGTAAAATAGGTAAAAATAATATTTATTGTTTTACTATTACAGAAAGGTTATTACTAAAATGGGAATCCTAACCAAACAAAGAGTTTCATTATTTACATGGAAGATTTACATATATCTATATTAAACAATCACAAACCAACTTATAGCGACAAAGGGACTATATTTCTTACATTCTTACATTTTTGTTCTGTGGTTATATTGTCATTAAATGTTTGTAAATAAAATTGACAAATTATTACTGAATGTTACTATATCACCCTGTTTATTAAAACAACATGAGGACATCAGTCTTTTAAGACCAAACAAACATCTACTATGTAATACATCGAACAACTACAACACGGGTTATACAGTCTTATACAAATCGTTTTTGCTTAACGAGCATGTATGAGTAGACAAGTAATATCAACAGACTTAATTAAAATGTATTCGTAAGTGACTCAATAAAATTGAGGTTTCAAAACGTTGTTACAGGTTATGGGCCCAGTTATTACAGTTGACTGCCCTTATTGTAGTTTAATGATGGAAATACAGATTTATATACTATAAGTATATATATATAGTATATAGGTAAGATTTCATACATACAATCTACAAATAAGATCGAAATCGCTTCCACATTGAATGAATAATTAAAACAATAAACATTTGGCGATACTTTAAAACGGTTTCAATGGATAGTACCATTAAAAAAGACGCCAACATAGCTTCAAATGGCAAAACTCACTCATACTAACATAAATAAGACGCTATTTTAAATGTTGGATCTTTCTAAATGCTGACAAGTCGACAATTGGGCTTGTACCAATTGTAAATAAAGGCAATTTACCATATAAATACTTTCATAGTCTGCAGTATTAGAATTTTTTGTACGAGAAAAGAATAAACTGCCAGAATGTCTGGAACTAGCTTAACATTACGTACATTAATAAAATAAAATTATCTACTTAACATTAACGCGAACTTCAATTATAATAATATATCAATTCACGAACACAATTTTCTCTGTGCAGATTTAGATTCATTATGTTAAAGTGCAAATTAATTGAAGTGTAACATCGAATAATAAAAACTTCACAATAGACAATATATAATGCTAATTTAAGAAAAAAAAAAATCGTGTAAATCTAATAGTGTAAACTAAAATATAATCCTTGTTTATTGCAGAACCCATAAACTAAATATAGAGTTCAGGTATATAATAATAGAAAATACAAAATTCTTGACATTTTTCATCTATAACATAAAATAATACAATTACACAAATATCACATTTATTGTAATATTTCAATGTTTCTGAGCATGGATATTTTAGACATAGACTGACCCTCCTTTTATTCAAGACATTTTATCAACTAAATAATGTACATAATTCTATGTCGTTTAATATATTTATGAATATGTATATGTAGCGTCCAGATCGTAGAATCGACTGCAGATCGTAGAATCGACTGCAGATCGTAGAATCGACTGCAGATCGTAGAATCGACTGCAGATCGTAGAATCGACTACAGATCGTAGAATCTGCTACAGATCCTGGAAACGACTACAGATTGTAGAGTCGACTACAGATCGTAGAATCGACTACAAATCGAAGAATCGACTACGGATCGCTGAATCGATACAGATCGTAGTATCGGCTACACTGTAAAATAGTCGACTATTCCAAGCAATTCTGGCATTGTATGAAATAAACCAGTAGCAATATATAATGTAATGCAACCATCTCATAAAATAGCGTAGTACTTTATAATATGATCATTCCTACGCTGTGTCGATGACAGATATATTTATTAATAAATTCCAACACAGAACCGTTATATAGATATTGAGTTGCAGTCTTTAACATAAAGGATTGTCCTATTTATATTACTCAGAAACATAGAGATCATACGCACGCTTAATAATAAAATGTATTAATTAACTAAAGAACAATATTTAGGAAATGGACTTTATAGTTAAATATTTAAAGTCGTCTTACCATTACGATTTCTTTCCATTTAATTCAGTTTATTTTTAAGTATACGTACCTACCAATAGTGTTCAGAAAAACATTGATGATCAATTGAAAATAAGTATTTGAAAAAGCATGTTTGTTTATTAGCGTAATTTAATAAAACTCAAAGTGGAGGCTCAAAGCAAAATATATACAGTCAATTAATACTAAATATCTACTGAGTAATAAAAAAAAATGACAAATTAAACTAGACACATTGTATAATGGCGTTTTTCTTAAGTTCTTATAGTATTTTCTGATATATTACATAAAAATAAGTACAACGATAATAACTTTATAGTTACATTTACACATGCTAAAAGCGCCATCGTACCATGCCGTCAGTTTAAATGCTTATACACTACAAACAAACATGCCATTTCAGCAGGTCTACTCTGGACTCCAATATAGATTTCAATTCGATACATTTTTATACAGTTCCTTCGAAACATAATCAAGACTGAACCGATACAATGTCAGTTAGTTCTTTTATTGATTACGAATTTTTGAAATAATACTGTTGTTATTTTTTTTATGCATTTTGAATAAACATGCTATAGTAAGTAAGCTATATACATGAACGGCACTATACGCATCACGTTAACATGTGACACCCATAATTCCACTCATGCGTTACCATAGGACTAAAATAGCTTATCTTGTAATTCAAGAGTGTTAAAAAAGAGATCTGATCCGTCATACTCGTGAACAGGTGTTGCTTGTGGGGACTGGTCTGTTCGGGTTACGAACACTGATTAGATTATTTGTTCTGACAAAATAGCAATAGAATACGAATTTATAAATTAATCTGTATTATTGTCAACACATGTTGACAATAACGCAGTTCTTATTCTTTTCCAATATAGTTGTACATACAACTATATTGGAAAAGAATAAGAACTGAGTTTCTTGTCAGATCTTCACATCTCGAAAGCATTCCGAACTGATGGTAGATTTGACATATCATAAGAGTTTGTAATAGACATAAATAAATAAAGATATTTTGATTTGATTTGATGGTATTCCATTAGACTTTGTTTCCAGAGTAGACCTTAATGTTAAATTAACTATAAAGCAAAAGTAGTCTACTGCCACGTGTTACTAGCTACATTCGCATTGGGCTGCGCGAACGCGTTAGGAAAACTCTGTCCTAAGTTTAAACCGCCGAATTGTTGCGGCAACTGTTGTGCTTGCTGTTGCGACTGATTGAACAGTTGATTACTTTGACCAAAGTTCTGCGTGCCCTGCAACGGTTGCTGTAACGGTGCCCCAAACTGTTGGAATTGACTACCCATCGGTTGGAATTGATTAAATTGCATACCATTTTGTGCTGGCATGTTGTTATACCCTTGGGGTGGGTACCCTCCGAAAGGGTACGTTTGTTGCGCTGGCTGCACAGGATTGAATTGGTTACCTAGATTAGTTGATGGTGTTTGACTGTACAATGCCAATATACTGTCTTTAGTTAATTTAGACTTTTCCTTCTCCGTTGGTGCGGCTTGTTTGAAGAAATTCTCCTCTTCTGTTTTCAAATCGGCCTTCACTTCTTCGGGTTTTGGTTCCACTGGTTTCTCCTGTGGCGCTGAGAAGAAGCTGGAGAATATATCATCGCTGGCTGGTTTAGTTTCGGGCTTCGCTGTGTCTAAACCGAGGAGGTCTGCAGAACCGTTTGAGGGTTTGCTGTCCGCCTGAAGTGTGGGCGTGCTTCGACCTAGTTTTGGGCTGACTGACGATTTCGGTTTTGGTAAGCTTGGTATGACCTCTGATTTCTGTAACCACAAAGTTTATATGAATTTCAGAATCTACTAAGTCTCATACGCAATTAGTATACTTTTTTGAGATACGCTTGATTGACACAGGTCATCCCGTACCTCCCTAGGGGTAAAAGTCTTGGGGCGAAACAACCCCAAAATAACTAGATTGAAGCCATTAAATAGGCAAATAATTAGTAAAGTGGTAACAATTCTTAAAACTTAAGTTTTTTTTAATTATTGAATGTATCTTCACAATAAATTTCATTAAAATCTGTTCTGGCGATTAATCGGAAAAAAAATAGCAAAGAGACAAAGAAATACATTTTCGATACTAAATATTCGTATGAATTTCTTAAAGTAAGCATATTAAATAAGGAAAAATAATGAAGTGAAAAATATTAATAGATTAGGTATTTTCAATTTATAATTATTATTTTAACAATTAACAACAAACCGCATGAGTAATTTGATGATAAATGTAGTGGAATAACATATTTTAAACTGTGCTCCAAATTAAACCATAAATTATAAGTAATATAGATTCTACTAAAATATGCACATATTTTATTAATTATTAATATATTCTCTCAATATTATATTTCACATTGATTTTTATTATACAAAAGTTAGTGTCCATCCTCGTAAGTTTCTCTTATGACAATAAGAGCAATTCACTATTTAATTTTAAAATCGGATCAGGCATTTATGCGAAAAGGCAACAAACAGATACACTTTTAAATTTACAATGGCCATATACAATTATAACTGGATAAGAGGCTGAAGGCATTCTACATGAATAAATTATTTGACTTTAAATATTAGTATGGATCACTTACATTGTATTTCTTGTCACTGGTGGTAGGCGCAGGTAGGGGCCCTACGCCTGAGGACTTCTTTTTCCGTTTCTGACGTTCCATTTCTTCATCTATCTCTTTATCCCTAGAAAATAGAAAATCTTTGTTATGCATAAGACACATTTAAATATACTTACTTATTCAGATCAAATTTAAAAAAATGGGGCGCAAAATCAACAGTACTTAAAAAGTAAAGCAGGTTTTCAATTTAACTATATTTTTGTGTGTTACCCAGAAACATTTTATATATATAATGTTATTTTTTATTTGATTTCTGGTGTAACCTCATACTTTAATCAAGATCTAAGGAGTAGTTTTTAAGTCATCCTTAAAAATATCATTAACACCGTATTTGTCCATGGCATCATTACGATATTATTGGTAACTATTATCTATTACTCAAATAGAAAGATATATATATATATTTAATTTATTAAAATCGTTAAAAATGCAAATATTTAAAACACATATTAAGTAAAAAAATATACTTTTTGGTGACTGTATTTTTAGAAAATGAAATGTATTGTGATTTTTTATATAAGCTTCATAACTAAAAATTAAAGTTGTCTGATTTTTTGTCTCTTTTCTGTCTGCAATCAGCCCTTTTAACTACTTCTTTATAACAAAGTTGCATGATCTTAAATCAAGTAGTCGTTATCTAAAAAATAATGAGTTAGTCTAAATATACTAAATTAATATACTAACCAGTTAACTTTAGGCGTGGGCGGTGGCACCCATTCCTTGGCAATGTATTTCTTCTGTTCATATTTGGCGCGAATGAATGCTTCTAGCGAAGAATCGTTCTGAGGCCGCCGGAACGAATCTGGTAGGTTTGCCTCGTACACGGCCCTTGCGCGAGAGTTGCCCATTTGTTGTAGAGATACCTGGGGATAGCATTCATTCAATTTAAAAAACGCGGCACGTTATCTCGTGACGCTTGGTCTGCTACTAAAAATATTTTTTTTTCGGAATACTCTAATGCTGTTAGCCTGCTGGCTTTTACAATGTCACCAGACAATAGGGGGCGAACGCAGATGGCACTCCAAACCCGCGCAAGGGCTTAAGAAGCAGCTGAAGGCCAATTCCTGCTTGACGGATACGACTTTAGTCTGAGGGCACTGCTAGGGGTTCGAACCTCGGCTCAGGTCGTCGTAATTTCGATCCCCGTTTGAATTGGACGATTTGATCGGAATCCAGTATTTTGATCGTTGAGTAAATTGTTTGTTGATATAATCAAACACATGTAAGTGATGTGTTTTTTTTATGGCTAATTTTTTCACACTTGCTTCTAATATTTTTGATACGAAGAAGGATTTTATTTATCTACCTGTATCTATTAACATTAATAAAAATAGAAATAATCTTTATTCAAATAAACTCAATACAAGCACTTTTGTCATATGTTTTATATATATACAAAAGCTCGTTTGTTCATTTCTCCTCAAACTAGCTTCTCTTTCGCATATTCATGGACCTTCCACCCGTGCAACCACCTAAATTTACCATAATAAAATTCACCCTGATTTGCTTTACTTTACACACATTTCTATATATAATTATAATATTTATTTATTGCCCAATAAGAAATAACTGTATATTTAAACTTTACTACTTAATATTAAGCAATAGCCCAGTACCTGCGAACTGACCTTTTCATCCTTTACTCTTGACTCACCAGTATAAATTATTTTGTATAAAGAGGTCAATTTTACTATCTTTACTTAGTAGAAAATGTAGTCGTTTCCGGTGTCTCTTCGCTTAGATCCTTTATACTACGCACCTGATTTTATTGCACTTTTTAGCAATACATTGAATGATTCTGTGATTCAAGATTTATATATGTATACATGTACACTAGTGCGAAGGTAACTAGTAAATAATAAATTATTCCTTATTGTACTTACCACTTGTTCGGGTGTCCATGAGTCCAGATTGACGCTCTTCACTTTGGAGATGTGAACACCGAGGTTCCGATGAATACCCGCACACCTGATGCACAGAAATATGCCTATATTCCACGACGCCCATCTTGGTCCTGTAATATTACAAATTCATCATCATTGCCTAGCCTTTATCCCATTATTTGGGGTCCGCGCAGATTATCATCCTCTTCCCCTCCCTATCGGCTGTCATATCAGAGCATAGTCTCCTTTTATTCATATCATCTTTCACACAATCCATCCATCTTTTTTGGTCATCCTCTCCTTATCCATCCATCACGTTCATATTATATACTGCATTTAAATCAATAATATTATTAATGGCATTTATTAATAAGCATCATCATCTGCTTCTTTCTTATCCAATTCATTTATGATCGGTGTAATATGTTTCGCTTCCATTAATCCCCGTTCGCAGTGATAACTGCGAACTGGGATTAGATAGGTGATTGGTAAATTTGTAAATAGCAGTTTAATTATTAATTAAACTGCTATTATTTATGTATAGAATACACACAGAAATATTTCTGTTCCGATACAGAAATAAACGCCCCTAAAGAAAAGTCACAGATATTTGTCGATAATGCTCGTCACTTTTTAATAGGGGGAGTATTAACAGTTTGTTCCCATGAAACATGAAAATTACGCATCTTGATCCTATTGACAGTCAACATACAATTCTATTTGTAATTAGTGCAGTCACAGTTTCATACAACTGTACAGTAAGGAAATCAGATAATGTCAGAAGAGATATGTGAATTGTTAAGAGGATAAAAAATCTATACAAAGTCTGGGAATCCAGGTAATAAAGTAAACAATTGCCTAAAAATGTTGCCAATACTAAAAGATGTAAATAGATTATAACCTTGGTAGTAATTTTGAAAGGAAAATGGAATTGCTAACATCCTTGTGTGAGGTTTGTTATTAAGTTCAATTGTTACAAGGCTGAATTACATATGAATGTATTATGAAATAATACAATCATATATTATCTATAGCATCATGGTCTGGTGGTTACTACTCTGACTTATACTGAAAGGTCGTAAGTTTGATTATGATCAACATTAAAATATTTCATTATTAATCAAGCAAGTAAGATGCATGAAGGTATAAGGTACAAGATACATTTAATTTTTTTTTATTGACTACTAACTGCACTCGCGACTTCGTCCGCTTGAAATTTAACTTAATTTTTCTAAAATAAAAGTAGACTAAGTTACTTCTTATTACATCAGCTACCTGCCGATGAAAGTCCCGTCAAAATCGGTCCAGTCATTTCAGAGATTAGCCGGAACCAACAGACAGGTAGACAGACGAAAATTATAACTCAGGCTACTTTTATTTTAGAAAAATAAAGTTAATATCTATGTGAACAAAGTCGCGAGTATAGATAATTAATTACATAAATCTATGGCGCTATGTGAATTGTCTAAGAAAATAATATTATTATAATTATTGTATAATTAAAATACCAAATACATAAGAGTGTCATCTACTTCTTTAGTACACAGCACCATAAAGATATCATATATTTATATGATAAGGCAGTGTTATATACACATTTATTATGATAATTTTGTTATCTTATCAGTGTTTAGTAATATAAAAGTTATTAGCATAAGATTGAATATTAAACATGTTAATGTAATGAAAGAATAGATTTACATTAATATATTTATAGTTACACTGTATGGTGTTGTATCTGTACATTTTTTATGTCAATGTTTATTTATTTCTCACCATAATTTACTATTATTTACATAGAGGAACATGGAGTCTTTTGGAAGTGGCCTATGTCTCAGGACAACCTGACGAACCGAGGCAGAGAAGTAGCAATAAAAACAAACTTCATTATCAGTAAAAAGGCTATAAATAATAAAAATATAGGCATTCATAGATTACGAAAATGTTTACCATTACATAGGCCATATGCTTGTATGCATATGCCACCATTGTAAAAGAAAAAATTATACAATCTACCTTCAAATTTAATTAGGATCCCTAAAACTGTTTAGTCATGATTAATATACAGACAGACAGACATAAGTTTGCATTTATAATAATTACTGAAACCCGCAACTTACTCTGCATCTTTTTTTAGATAGAAGCCTATATCCATATTCTTGGTACAATTTATCTGAATGTTCACAATTTATCTTAATGTTCATTATTATTATTTATTTATTTGTTTTGTTTTAAGGTAACAAACAAACAGACAGACAAACTTTCGTATTTACAATTTATGTACTTATAGACAGTATTACATACAAGAAATATTGTTTATCTGACAGGATAGTTGTTCTAAAACCTAGAATGTTCTTCAATAATAGATGAACAATAACATAGGCACACATAAATTAGTCTAGGATCGATAACAAGACAATTATTAGAGGAAAAGTGAGTCACTGTATAAATTTCGATGTAGTTGATAGATGAAGTACCTCATTAGCATTGTTATTGATATGCAACTGTTTTGATACTAAATATACACTCCTTGTTATCATAAATTGTTTTGAACAAACCCATTAAACTAAAAGAGAAGTCACTAGAAAAATAATAAAACGAATGAAAAAAATTGGACTTACCTTTCGCATCGCAGTCAACGCAATATTTATTGTCCTCATCCTTTAACATCACCATTAATATGTTCTGACATCGATCCTGGATCTGTTTAGCACGATCTTTTTCACTTTTCGAAGTCATCTCTGTGAAGTATTATTTGAAAACGATAGAAAATTCAACAAAATGGGTGGAATGCTTGTTTGTTGAAGAAAAGAGAGAGACCATAGACAAAATTGACAGACATTGATGAGGTGTATTGTCATTGTTTTCTTTTCATTTTGTTTATGAAATTGAGACGTTAATCGGTATTTGGCGATAATTTCGAAAATGTGATATACAATACATTTAAACATTGTATTTAATAATATGATGAATATTAATCATATTAGGAAGTAAATTCTTTAGAAATAAGAAAATAATGTTTCAAATGTATTTTAAATATTATTTCATTCGATAGTATTCTTCATACCTACTTATTTAAAAAAATATCCTGCGCAATCCAATAACTGTGCACTAATAATATCAATAGAGGTAACCTATTAAAGTAAATTATTTACTTTTAATTTACAAATTTCAATTTAATTTCACCGTCACGGAGAAAGGTAAAAAGATTAAGCTGACACAGCCAAAAGACTGACTACGCAATTATAGTTCTAAATTAAAAAAATATGTACTGTCAGTCAATCTGTCAGTATATGATTACACAGCTGTGTGCTGTTTAGATATTTATGTCAAACGAAACAAAACAAATTATGGATAAGAAATACTTTCATATTGTTATTTAATTACATATTTCATTTACTACTGATGATATAAACTATACACATTCATATAATTATTTAAAAAGTTCTATTTTTTTCTTTTTATGACAGTTGTTGTAGTTTAACTTAATGAAAAGTTCATGAAACCTAAGAAAAATCAACACTTTGCAGCGTATTTTTTGTAAATTGATGTGCTTATGTGTTAACGTGGTATTTTTATTGTTAAACAATGGGCAATCAACTCGTGGGCGTTGCTCCATCACAAATATACCCGGTGGAACATTATTTAAGTGACCACGTAGATTTAAAATTTGATACAAGGTAATTCACTGTTGTAAGCAAATTCTTTGTCTTATTGTCAACATCAGCTTTTGTTTACCGTAAAATATCTGTATGTTATTTAAAAATGTAAACTTGTATTTTTAAGCTTGTTTTTTCCTCTTCTCTTCTTTTCTTAGGGGTATATGCCATAGCCTATGGCAATTTGACCATACAGCCTAGTTCTTTTTCACCATTATTATTTTTTTAGCCCATATATTTTTCAAATTTAATGGTAATATTATGGTACACACATCCATACTAAAGGTATATTCTGACAGGGTAGTGAAGATGATGATAATATTGTGGTAAATTTGTCAGTAATTAATCATGTGTGATGTCTATTCACTTATATCTTTTAAATTATGAAAAGATTTTACTGCAGTTTTCAGCTATAGATAGAGTGATCCAAGAGGAAGATTTATATGTATATAATACATACATGTATAGAATAAGCTATAAATTCAAAGATTTGTAATGCATCCATGTGAATTCAAGATTGGTTGCTAGTTCTTAATAAAACATACTGTTTATTTCTCTTATTAGCTTGGGATCTACAAGGTTTCTGAAAGTGGCACGAGCTCGGTCACAAGAGGGTCTTGTTGTGGTCAAAGTATTTGCAGTTCATGACCCATCATTGCCTCTTGCTGAACATAAGGAGAGAATACTAAAAATAAAGGAGCAACTTGCATCTGCATTCAATTGTCTGCCATTTCAAAGGGTTATTGTAAGTATTGGCTGATTATTAATGTTAAAATAAAATGATAAAAAAATGGCTGATGGCAGTTTACTTAAGTTATTTCGAAGTTGTAAATATTTCTTTAGCTTTAACAACTGATTTTTGCACTTTATTTTAATGTTTATTGTCTTGTAACAACTAGCAACAAAATATTACAACCCAAATGCAAGGTTAAATCTGAGGAGTCCATTTTACATTATAGCAATCTTCTAATAAACCAATTTATACAAATAGGTCATTATGGTATCCATGTAAGGATAACTTAAAAAACATTTAATTGTAACAGTTTCACTAGCTCTGTTTAGTTTGGGATTAGGCATTGTGATTGTCACAGGAAATTCATATTTTCCCTTATTATGTGTGTATGGGTGTACATGATAATGTTGATGCCTGTAATCTTCCTCGATAAATAGGATAAATAGGCTATCTGACATGAAAAACAATCATGAGTTCTTGAGATTAGTGTATTGAACTAAAAACAAACAATCTCTTCAGTCATAAATAAATGAATGATTACAGAGTAAGTTTTATTTTCAGCTCACTGACAAAGCAGGTTTATTAATGCGAGAGTACTGCAAATGCAGTGTTTATGATCGTATGTCCACCAGGCCGTTCCTAACAGTACTCGAGAAGAAGTGGATTACTTTCCAAGTGTTGTATGCTTTACATCGTATGCACAAGCTGGGAATATGCCATGGGGATATAAAGGTAGGTTTTTTACATCTTTACAACATACGTCTGTACATATGTCTGAGAATTGGCTACTATCTATATTTCATACCCCTAAGTGATAAGGGTTGTCCACCCCTATTTTATTTTTATTTTTGGACATTTTTTTTATTTTATTGTGTGGCATTAAAAACTACATACAACTCCAAATTGTCTACTATCAACCCCTATTTCTTAATGGCGATTTTAATTTATATGGCAAAACAATGCTTATGAGGTCAGCTAGTATAATTACAAAATTGTATATAGAAGAAAAAATGTACTCTGTGTGATTTAGACAATGATTATACAATTTCAATTTTTCAATAAACATTTACATATTTTTTTTTTCTCTTCAGCTTGAAAATATAATGGTAACATCCTGGTTATGGGTGCTATTAACTGATATCGCATCCTTCAAGCCCACGTTCTTGCCAGATGATAACCCGGCGGATTTCAGCTATTTCTTTGATACGTCACGAAGGAGACTGTGTTATGTTGCACCGGAAAGATTCGTTCGTGCTCCAGATCCCAATAACAGACCTGCGGTAAGTATATATGCCTTATAAGCTTCATCTATATCAGCCTTATCCTGTATTATACATATGCCGAACATAGAATAGTTCGGCATATTGTCAATTGTCGATGTCCAGTATAACAGTTGTAACGGTGTATTGAGATTTTTTTTTATAGTGATCCTATCAATATGTTTTTCTTTTTGTAGATGCAATGCTCCTACTTATTACTGGAAAGTTTTGTTCCATAAATCGTCCAAATTGTGATTATGTTCTACGAAAATGTTGCCATCATTTAATATGCCCCTTATTAATTTTATATAACGTTGAAATTTGTTCCTTTTATAGGGAGATGATAGAACTGGTGGTTTGTTGTTGAGCGAATCACCATGCAAAGTTGGTGAACTGGTGCCCAGTATGGATATATTTTCAGCTGGGTATGTATTTGTATATGTAGTTTTGTATTACCAAAAACTGACATATTTTCAAAATAAGCTTTCATTATTGAATTAATTATTTAATTTCATTCTTCATTTAAACATTGTTATCTTTAATTAATTAGTTTCATTCATTATTTGAACATTGTTATCTTACAATTTTTAGTGATATTATAAAAAGATTTCAGTTTTAACAAAAAGTGTATAAAACCGAATATTATTGGTAGCCAAAGGAATTGTTAATATCATTCAAATCAGTGGTGGAGCTATCACATATGCATATATAGTCAGGCATGCATATATAGAGACATAAATGCACACACAAACACAATTGATACCCCTTATTTGAATTGAGAAACGTTTGCCAACATTACTATTAATCAATCGGATTTTATCAACCGTTTTTATTTTGCAGATGTGCACTTTTAGAGCTCTGGAACGACGGTACACCTGCGTTAGACTTGCCAGGTCTACTAGCATACCGCAGCGGCGAAGACAGACCCTCTACCATGACGTTACCTGAAGGATCAGATCCACGCTTGCGTGATTTACTGCATTCTATGACAGAACGGAATCCTAAAGATCGGAGAACAGCTGAGTTGTACTTAGATGAAGCTCGTGGCAGGTGAGTGTAGATAAGATTCAAAGGATTTAGAGATATTCCTCTCAGCACATCTATTTCCGTATCGATTAAAATTTTGAAGAAATGAGTATACCTTCTGTACGGGAAACCGCACATGCCTGCAATATACAGTTGCTGACATATGCAATTTCATCGTTTCATTACTTTTCTTTAATACAATAAAATCAGCGTTCGAGTAGCATTCAAGCAAGGCGGTTTTATTTAACAAAACCCCTTTCTATCAATCAATCTAATCTAAATCTAATTTCTATCAAATCATCCCCCACATTATTTGATCCTTCGAGCCGGATATGAACCAGCGACGTGCTGATTAAAGACTGGCGACGTGCCTTTAATTTATTTTTCTGTATTCCCATTCCAGAAACAAGGTTTCCAATTACACAAAAATCGTTCCAATTATATAAAAAAATAAAACAAATCCGACAATAACACAATACCTATTGTTAATATTCATAAATAAAAAAAACATATTAGTCTAAAAAATGTGTTATCAATTATAGTTTTTGTAGATAATAACATTGATAACGAATTAAAAAAAAATTATACCTGCTTTCTTCCACAGTCTCTTTCCAGAATACTTCTACTCATTCCTCCAGTCGTACATGCTGATTTTCTCGGCCCAACCCATTCTGCCACCAGATGAAAAAATACTCCGCATCCACCAGGATATCAGGAATATCATCAAGATATTCACTCAGCCGTCGGACACCAAAAACTATCAAGATTTAGTGGACGAGACCACAGACAACCATACCACAGATACTATAGAGACATTAAGGAAAGATGGATTTAAAGTAATGACTCTAAATATGAGAGAATCTGAAGATGAAGACGAGAAAGTAAGTTAAAACAAATTAATTTATGCATTTTGTGATATTTGTGCGAATTCTAAATCTCATATGATGATGTCATGTGCATATAATAAATATGTAATTGATCACTGTCTGTACATAGAGGGTATATAAGAAAAACTGGCATTGGGTGACTTTATTAAACGGAATAGAAACCAAAACAATGATTTTTAGAATTTTTGTCTGTTTGTCTACGCATTTGGATCGCATTATCATAATAGAATCAATTTTAGTCGTAGGTTTAAAAGGACTTTTTATGATGCATCAACATGTTCCTTCACTACTCATGTTGCTCTCTCTGTCTAACCAAATTTGGTATTAGCCTCTTATATTATAATGGCGTCTGTGGTATGTACAGCTTTACTTCGCAGTATCGCGGTCGCGGGTTCTTTTTCTCGAATGATACAAACATTTGTATTCATAAGTATGGTTGTTTGTATTGATATGGCTGTTTTCTATGTATATATGTATTTTAAAAAATGTATTTAAGCATTTGTATTAGTTATCTAGAACCCATAACACAAGGACTGCCTAACTTGGGACTAGATTGCGGTGTTTCACATGGCGTAATTATTAAATTAATAATCATTTATTTATGCAGGACATTTTAACCACTTATGAATATAAATTACTACCGTCCAGTTCAGTATATACTAGACATCAACTGACTTTCTTTTTTTTTTTTAAGAGAAAGTTTATTTACATTGTGAACTTATATAGGTGCTATGTCTAACATTAAATGAAAATGCCGTGCATGAACAACAAATTGCCATGCACGCTTGTCATTCTAGTAATCGTTTAGTTGATAATTATTAACATAATTTTGTTTTCAGAACCCCGAAGGAAATACGGCTCAAGATAGTGAAGGTTTGATATTGATAACTTCATTGGTGACTTCTTGTATAAGAGGGCTGCATCATTGCACGTCCAAACTATACGCATTGGAGATTCTGCAGTTGCTGTGCGAGAATTCCACATCAGAGACGATACTGGATAGAATACTGCCCTATATCGTAAGTAGTTAGACATGTGTAATTGAAAATGTTTTATTAGTTGTTTGTGTATAAAGTCCATTTTCGATTGATCAATTGCTACGTTTATATGAGAAAGAAGAGATGTTGCCGTCTCTTTTTATCTCTGTTATTTGTAAAATGATTTTTTCCTATTGATCATCTAGTTCATAATTATGAACAGCTTTTAGTTTGGGTACTAAAGCAACTGATAATTTTAATAGTTTTATATATATAATATATTTAGAAAACATCCAGAGCGGAGAGTTATTGTTATTTTATAGATCTTAATCGCGTCTTCGAAAAATAAAAAGTGTGAAATGAAAAATAAAATTTCTAAAGAAAGGGAAGTGACGTGCTCTTGGTCGCGCGTGAAAGTATATGTCTTGTAAAGGTACTAATTAGAAAATACCTATACATACGCTGGTCTAATATATCTTTACATAGTATAAAATGAAGTCAGTCCGTTCGCTTATATCTGTTAAATTACGCAACGGATATTAAGGCAATTTTTAGTAATGGATAGTAATTCAAGAGAAAGGTTTATATGCATAATACATGTCCCTTGCGAATCCGGGGTGGGTAGCTAGTAATATATAAATAAAGACCTAAAATGCAGACCGCGAACAATGGAAAATAATAATTATTATTACCTAGTATAGAACAAAGTCGCGTTCGCTGTCTGTCCGTCCTTATGTATGCTTAAATCTTTGAAACTACACAACGAATGTTAAGCGTTTTTTTCTATAGATAGAGTGATTCAAGAGGAAGGTTTTTAGGTATAATACATGTACACTCGTGCTCAACCGGGGTGGGTACCTAGTTCAATATAAAATACTAATATGAAATAATTATGTATATTTAGGATATCCGTCCATATTGTATTAGTAAACAACATATATACTATGTTAGTAAATTACAATGTACATCCTTGTATTTCAATTCATATATCTACGTCCACGTCCAGATGCATTAGGTCCGCAGCTGTGCAATGACATCCAGTATCTCTGGAGTGGTCAATCCGACGTATTTGCTATAACGTTTACTATGCCGTTTGCAATCCCCCGTCATGACACCAGCGATGCAGTTCCTTTCAGCATCGTGACTTGAAAGCCATCTATACGCTGTTACAAGCATCTCGCTACAGAACCTAATAATGACGAAAAAACTTAAAGACAGCTAATGTGGTATTCGCCTCAGATCCACTTGTCGCACGACAAGGCGGCGCGCGTGCGTGCGGGCGGCGTGTGCGGCGCGGCGCGGGCGTGCCTGGCGGCGGCGGGGGCGGCGGGGGCGGCGGGCGCGGGGGGCGCGGGCGGCGGCCGGCCCCCGCCGCTGGCCTGCAACGTGTTCCCCGAGTACGTGCTGCCCGAGCTCGCGCCGCGGGCCGTCGACCCCGCGGTGCCCGTGCGGATCGCCTACGCAGACAACATAGGTGCGTGCTATAGGGCCCACACCCAAGTCTTACGTCCGACATTATTGCGGAGTTCTGTGCCACCAAGGAGCAGGACGTCGTCGACTGTGTGCGGACCAAAAGTGACCTGACATTGTGGGTGACGCAGCTGGAATCGAGTCATAACGCTTTAAAGCGTAATTCGGATTTTCACCGACATGTTGTCCACTTTCATGAAGGAGGAACACTGGCCGAAGAAGGTGATGTGTCAGCGCAACCATGCTTGCTCCTCTGTGCCGTAACCATAGAGACCATTTATATTTTATTATTATTCAGCCAACAACATAGATAGTCACGTTATCACGGCCCATTGACAAACATAATTCCCACCCTTCATAAAGAATTACTAATCGAAATGAGTGGTGTCTCGGCGCAAATCGTTTTTACAGTACCGTAACCACTGAGACAATTTATATTTTATATACTCCATACTTATATTAGTCTATAAGTATTCATAATATGGGCTATTAATCACCTGAACTAAATCACCTCTTGCCTGTCCAAATAACAAAAAACATTCATTACTTGTTACGGGTTTTATACTCATTAATAATTATTGGACTATGTTGCAGCAAAACTGGCAGAAACGGCGGTCAGATTCCTTGATCAGACACAAAACACGGTAGACAAGGAAGCAGCCAACATCAACTACGAAACTGAACTCTCCGCTTTACATGATATGGTAAATATTGCTTAATTGAATTATCAGCTTTTAGTAATAGGACTTAGAGAATTCAACTTTGAATCAGGCATGCAATATCCCTCATGGTAACTTTGACTATACTGGCCACGCTAGTATTGCTATTTATGTGAACTAGTGGTCTAAATTCAACTATAATAGAAAATACAATAAGATCTTTGATCCAGCAATATTAATAAAACAAAGCATATAGGTGTATGTGTGAAATATATGGTAAAGTGTGTAATAGTTTTTTTATAACGTATTTTATATTAATTTTTTTTTTTTAAATAATAGGATTCTGCAGTCCTACTCTATATAAACTATAAGTGTGTGAAATTTCCGCCTCTTACCTCTCCGTCCGCACAATTTTCGTTAAAAGGGGTACAGTTATTTCTTCACTTATTTAATATTATTATTACTATATAAAAAAAACGTAAAATACGTTCAATTTGCGTTGCAGGTCCGCGGTACTGTATCCTCTTTACTCACTGATTCACAAGCGGTCGTGAAACGAGCTCTCGTCGATAACGGAATAACTAAACTGTGCATATTCTTTGGGAAACAAAAAGGTTTGTACTGTCATTATAAATCTTATTAATATTATAAACGCGAAAGTTTGTGAGTATGGATGTTTGTTACTCTTTCACGGAAAACTACTGAACGGATTTTAATGAAACTTTACAGTAATATAAGTTTACATCAGAATAATATATACGCTATAAATGTGACACGGGTGAAACCGCGGCCACAGCTAGTCATCAATATATTCCTAACAATCCCTTCTCCCCACTAGAATATTATTTATTTATTCTTTTGCACACAAAATTGCATTCATTGTGGACTTAGTACCTGATGGCATTCTCTATCAGTCATTATTACTATCCTCATTACTAATTATCCCCTCCCCCACAGCCAACGACCTGATACTGTCACACATGGTCACCTTCCTGAATGATAAAGAAGAAGTGGCGCTACGAGGGTGTTTCTTCGAGCGAGTGGTGGGAGTTGCAGCTTACGTGGGCCAGCACGCGGCCCCTATACTCGTACCCTTACTGCAACAGGTAAGTACCTGCACGACTGTGCTTCATTTTTTTATACAACAAAGGTGGCAAACAAGCTTTCGGCCCATCTAGTCTAGTCTATGGACGACTGAGACACCAGGGGTGTGAATAATAATAATAATCTCAGAACAATTCACACAGCGCCATCTAGATCCAAGTTAAGCTAGCTAAAGCTTGTGTTATGGGTACTAGACTATTGATATATATACATAGATATCAGACCGATACAAACAATCATACTCATACAAATGTTTGTGCCGTGCGAAGAATCGAACCCGCGACCTTCGCACGTAAAGCGGTGAAAGCGGTGCATGCACGTTAACGACCCGTAAGAAACTTTAATATGTTCTTCTTGAAAAAACCTATGCTGTAGTTTCGTTAGAAAACCTTGACAGGTAGTTCATTCCGCAATCTAAGTGTAAGTGGGAGGAAATTCATTTATCTTACTAATGTTATAAACGCGGAAGTTTGTAAGTTTGGATGGTTGGATGTCTGTTACTCTTTCACATAAAACTACCGAATTTTAATGACTCAATCAACTTTACAATAATATTATTATTTCCAGGGTCTAACGGATCAGTCGGAGTGGATCATAGCGAAAGCGTTGCGGGCTACGAGCAGTCTGGCGGAATTAGGTCTGCTACCCAAACAGGCTCTATGTGATTTGGTGGCAGAAAGCGCGGTCTACCTTGCACATCCCAATTTATGGGTAAGTATCTATATCTATATCCAGCTATTTATATAAAAAAAATGTAACCTACTACTATAACTATTACTACTACTATAACCCAGGACAATTTATACAGCACCATTTATTCCTAAGCTAAGCAGAACTTGTATTATGTGTACCAGATAAGAGTTCCCGCGACTTCGTCCGCGTGGAGTTTAACTTTATTAGATAAGTGTTAAAATCGGATACTGACAGACAAAAATTAAAATATATTATTTTTTAATGTATTATATATATATATATATATATATAAATCATATATTCGCGTTCGCTTATATCTTTTAAATCACGCAACAGATTCTAAAGCTGTGTTCGGCAATAGATGATTGTGATAGAGTGATTCAAGAGGAAGGTTTAAATGTATAATACATGTGTGTTATAGTATAGAACCAGCCGAGAAATTGAAAAATATGATATGTATCCTAAACGGGTCGCTATTTGTATTTACAAATTCAAACGTTTGCACCTTTCGAGGAGTCGATCGGGCGACCATTGAGAGTAAAGCGGTGTGTAAACCGCTAGACACCGACGCCATTAAAAGTAATATTAATAAGTGGATCTTAATTTTAGATACGACACGAAGTTTGCGGGCTGGTGTCGTGCGTGGCGAGCTTGTTGAACCCCATCGATGTGAACTGCAAGATACTGCCGCTGGTGTGGCCACACCTCAAGCACAAACTCATACAAGTTAGTAGTAGTATGCTACCATATGGTAATTTTAAGTAGCTATGGCGTGGTCGAGTTGATTGAGTAGTCATGCTCACTAGAATATCTTGACATGTGGCGGCGTGGTGGGCCGGGTCATTGGGCTCCCTAAAATATAGTCGAGCGCAGTGATGGCTGGCTCATACGTCATACTCGTGAACAAGTGCTGCTGTAATCACAACGACTGATTTTATATTATTGTGTATTTAATATTTGACCCTAATAAATTAGTGCTAGTTGGTAGATTGTATTCACGTTTCGACTTAAAAATGAAAAGTTACAACGGGTATTTAAATGAGCAACACGCAAGCTTCTTGCTCATTCTTCTTGTGACAAGACAGCGTTCCGAATGAGCAGTAGATTAAAAAAATGTGATAACTATTCAAAAGCACTTAATTTTTTTTATTTATTTAAATAAATGGTTTTCTATTCTTCTTTCTTCTTTTATTATCCTAACCTGATAATAACGAGTCTTAAATAGAGTCACGTTCAGGTGGAGAGAGCTGAACTGGTGCTGGAGAGTCTCGCGGAGCCTATACCACGGAAGGTTCTGGATGCAGTGCTAAGACACGGCGACGTGGACCGACTGGTGCATACACTACGAGACAGACGGAATACCAGGCTCAAGGTTATTTTTATTTTATTTATTTACTAGCTGTACCCGCGACTTCGTCCGCATGGAATTTAACGTTATTTATCTAAAATAAAAGTAACCTATGTTTCTCTTTATTACATCAAATACCCGCCAAAAAAAGTCTCGTCAAAATCGGTCCCGCCATTTCAGAGATTAGCAGGAACAAATAGACAGACAGAAAAGTAGACAAAAATGGTAAAAAATGTTATTATTGTGTATGTACCGTATTTATATTCATATGCGTGTAGTAAAAAACGGTTATTTCAATATTATAAAGAGACACTCCAATTTTATTTATATGTATGGATAGATTTCAGGCTACTAATGGCCCATATTATAAATACTTTATAGACTGAAGAGAGAGTTGGTTTGTTTGAACGGACTAATCTCTGGAATTACTGGTCCGAATTGAAAAATTATTTTTGTGTTGGATAGTTCATCTGTCGAGGAAGGCTTTAAGCTATATAACATTACGCTATGACCAATAGAAGCGTCAGTGAATTAGAAAGTCATCAAATAAATCAAAATAATTCATGTAGGTCTATTACAGATAAGAAACTCAGCTCTTATCCTTTTCAAATGAGCTTGTACATGTTTACAAAAATCTCCGATCGATCACCCGTTCAATTTAAACGGGGATCGAAATTACGACGGCTTTAGCCGAGGTTCGAATCTAGTCCACTGGCTTCATAAGTCCCCGCACTCGCTCCCTATAGTTCGGTGCAGCTGTAAAGACTGGCTGCGGCCAACAGCATTAGAGTAGTCTGTAAAAGAAACAGATTTATTTTAAATTAAATTTTGGGAGAATAGAGTCATCACAGTATATATATATACTATTGAATTTTGTCAAAAGCAAATAGTCTAATCAGTGTCCGTAACACGAACAGACCAGTCCCCACAAACAGCACCCTTATAAATTATTTCTCTTTGTTAACAAACAAAAAAATTCTTCAAACTTAATTCTAACTTATTTACAATTTTGTGGTAAATAAATGAAATCAAAATAAACTCGAGTAATTCTGGGATAAAAGCTTATTCTGTATTAATTACAGGTCAAACAGGGTACAATGCCGCAGTATTCAGAAATGGGACAGCAATTGAGGAATCTGTTCAGGCGCCTCGCTTCAGATGGTACATCAACAATTTTTTTTGTAATATAACTGAAAGTCAGCACTGGAAAATATGTTTCCAAAGAAACTATATTTCCAGCATTATGTTGACTTGTGATTCACATTTACTCTGTTTCTTAATGTCTAAATTGTTGCTTGTATTTCTTCTGTCATTATTGTGTAAACCGAGTTTAAAAATAATTATAAAAAATCATACTGTGTTGGTTGTTGTGTGTTGCGAGTGCACCCAATAAGTTCTTCCGCGGGTTTGGAGTGCCATCTGCACTCGCCCCCTATCGTCCGGTGAATCTGTAAAGGCCAGCTGCGGCCAACAGTATTAGAGTAGTCCGAAAAAAAAGAAGTAAAAATTATAATGGATGATAATGGAATGGTGTATTCGTTAACAGTATATTAGTGGAAGATGATAGGGTGAGTATGAGGTCAGGTCAATAGGAATTCTACATTATGGTTTCCATGGGGAACCATGCTATATTGCTAGGAATGGGGTGACTAATCCATATTACTCAGGGAAGGGATGACTGACCTGACCTTATGCTTATCCTATCATCCTCCACTGGTGCCCTACAGCGCAGGCAGGTGCACCATTTCATTATCCATTATAAAAAAAAAACTAGGGCATCCCAACACTGTATTGATGTAATTTGTTTTTTTTTATTTTCATGTATAGATTCTCTGTTATATTATATACAGGTATGACGGAACATGTCGAAAACCAACTATTGGCAATGAGTGCCCATCTGATCAAGATCCAGGGCTCCTCTACTCAGGTACGAAATTCTTCTAATCAGTTATTCATTCATAGCATTCCATTTTTATTAATGAATTAAAATGGAATAGTTGACCTGCCTTCGCTAACGACATACGCTGGTGGCCCACCACCCGTTTCATAGATTAGCAAGAACAAACAGTTTTTTTTTATATAAGTACCATATATACTTTGATATGCATTTGGTGAAAAGCTACTGATTTATTTATTTGTATAGATTAATAAGTAAACTTATATATAAGGATGATGTAATTTTTTTGTTTCGTTGTTTATATAGCACATAACTGAGGCACCCGGTAGATTGGTACTCAAAAACAGGAGTATATCCCGCGCCGTGCCACTGGATACCGGCATTGCAGAGGCTGCATTCACAAGTGATAAATTATATGCCTCTCATACCAACAGGTAATCTATACAACGGTTTTGTTTTATTTAAGGGCAATGACAATTTTCTTTTTTTTTTAATCTATTCTAATATTGCAAATCGGTAAAATTTGTATATTTATTTATACGGTAATATCCGGTTCTGCTGATTCGATATTCAAAATCCTTTCACTGTTGGAATGTTATAATATATTATTCACGAGTGCTATTAGTTACCAATAAAAACGGAGTAGCAATGAAAGCTAAAGTTACGTAAAAAAATATATTTATGACACTGCAATCATTTGTACTCTTAAGTATCATTGTTTAGTGTTTTTTTTTATTAATAATGGGATTGCGCTTGGTCTTTCCTCATCTGATGGTAAATGATGGCAAGACCTAGGATGTAGCAACCTAGTAAACCTAGGTTTAAGTGTTTTCTATATATATTGGTATGTATTTACAAAAAAAATATGTAATTAAGTATTTCTATCAGTAGTCTAGTACCGTAGCATAAGCTTTGCTTACCGTGGAGGACGTATTGTAATTAGGAATTTATTATGGTTATGTTTGACATTCAGTAAGATTGTAGACAAATAATATTAAAGGCAAAAAATATTAATGTATTCTAATTTGACCACAGACCTTAACAATAAGAAATAGAGTATAAATACGTGTGTGTGTGAATGTTTTTTTGTTATTGATTTAATATATTGTTTAGGCATAATCATAAAAAATATATTAGCATTCTGCACTATTCACGTGCGAAATTTGATACTCCTTTTTGCTTCTCGTATACATTACAAATAGAATGCATAGATTATAAATGCAGTAATATTTTCTCATGTTCTTGTAGACGGATGCTGAAGTCATCAGGACCTCTTGAAACACACATGAACACGGAGTGGCAGCATATGTTTGGACAGTCGCAAGATCAGCACAGTATGAGGGGTACGCTAAACAAAATTTCATTATTAGAAAGCCAGTCCAATGAGTAAAGAAATATATATTTTGTTCCCTGGATAGAAATGCTGGGATTGGTACATTCAATAGCACTAATATTGGGCTACTCGAAAAATACTTCAATAGACCATTGCTATTGAGTAAAAACAACATATGCATCATGACTAGGGCACTCACAGGACAAACATTTGGCAAACTTAGGCCAACAGATGCACAAAATAATCTGCAGATTTTGCCAAACTGAAGAGGAAAACCAACACATCCTTTATGGTTGTGGCCCACTCATGTATAAATGTAATATCTCCTTTGGAAAGTTTACACTATATCCTGAGGAGATAAAAACCGTCGCTCCTATGAATATCCTTCAATTCTTGTCTCTGACGGGTCTAGGCAGATATTATATTATTATTATATTAATATACAATATCAAGGGGACCTTTGGGGACCATTGTCGTTGGTTCATAGTGAAATTTATACAATAGACCCACTGACATAGTCATCCTATCATCTACCACCGGTGCCCCGCCGGCGTATACCGTCAGTGCAGGCGGGATCATAATCGCATTATTAGCCATTTAAATAACTATCACACGTGCTTGCTTGCTGATGTATCACATTGTCCCCAGCAGCGTCGTCGGAAGCGATGGGCCAGTCGCAGATGGGGGTCTCGGGAAGCGTGGGGATCACGGGGGTTACAGTGGGGAGTCTCTCGGGGCAGCCCGCACCCCCCTCTCACTCGCAGCTCGTACAGAGTGCCACCTACGTGCAATGTAAGTATAATCATAATAATAATATCAATATTTATTTATTCCATAACTATGTATAACTATGTATTTTTTAAATGAATGCAATATATCCTGTGTTGATTCGTACTCATTTTTTCTGTTATGGAAATAATTTTAAATAATTTGTATTAATTTACTGAAGGAAATGTCTAAAAAAATCAGTTCAAATACTAGACCTGCAAAGGCCAACAAACTTCAGACCTTCGTTGCTTATAAAATATTTTTATCAGATATTTTTGTATCAATGAATATATTTTCAATAAGTCTTATATTTTCAGACAGCATGGCCCCATGCCGTATGGAGCTGAGGAATCTAACAGCAAGAATGCAACAGAAGTACCAGAAGTCATTAAGGTGAGTTCTTGCTATATACTGTCCAACTTTGGACACAATCCACTCAATTGACTAACAATGTTTAAAAACAGTGTCAGAAATATAAGTGTGAAGGAAGGAGATAAAGACAAGGCGAGCAAAGAAAAACGATACCGGTATAATCGTAAAATATTTTAATTACTTACACACTATGTGTCACATATGTAAAAAAAATTAATGTTATAAAAACATAGAAATAATAAAAAAGGTATAAAAAGTAGTCCACCACAATGAGGTAGATGTAATTCTTACAAATTTTACTAGATGGCGTTGTTATAAAAGGGAACAAATGTCTTTGTTTTTAAAGTATTATAATGATCTGTTGGCT
This sequence comes from Achroia grisella, assembly GCF_030625045.1. Taxonomy (NCBI): domain Eukaryota; kingdom Metazoa; phylum Arthropoda; class Insecta; order Lepidoptera; family Pyralidae; genus Achroia; species Achroia grisella. Next base: position 4,359,499 of record NW_026712984.1, on the reverse strand, counting down.
CCAGCTGGTCTGAACTCTGAACAGCTCACCGTATATAAAGGTGAGTGCAGAGGGCACTCCAAACCCTTAATTTCAGTTCCCGTTGAATTGGTATATGAATAATTACTAACATTTGTAAAATAATGATGTGCTTGTTGCAGAAGTCATAAAGACCCGTCAGACAGTAGTGAAGATGTCGTGCCGCCCGCGTCGTGGAGGCCTGGGAACCAACTACTGGCTTACTTACATGAACACAAGTAAATTACACTAACATTTTTTATGTAATTGTGATAAAGAAGCTGATTTGAAATATATTTTAGTACTGGTTGTCTCTACGTCTTAGTCCGCGTGTATATTTTAGACGTCATCTTTTGACGATAATTAGACGAAAACTATAATGAAGCATTCCCTCAATCAAATTAAATACAAATTACTTTATTCACAACGCTATCACAATCACAATTTATTATTTTATTAATAAATTAATTAATTGTAGTTGGTGGCGTACTTAAAATTAATAAGAAAAAAATACTAATTTACCTCTTAAATACTCCAATTTTTCTAATATTTCAATAACCCATTGCCCACATTTAACTATATATTTTGTAAGAGTACGTAGTAATTTCTCCAGACGTTTTTAAATGAAACCTTAACCTTATATGTAAATAACTGAAGATAATGTTTAAAATTTACTCTTCATACTATAGACCGTATTCAAATATGATTTTTTACGAGAATACTATAGAATAGGAATTAACCGCGATGGTTTTCAGTGGGAGCCTTGTGTTATTATGGAAGAATACTTTGAAGTCACCAAACATCTTGTTTTGTAAACTGTATATCGGTGCTTCTTTGACATTCAGTTCATTAAAAAAAAATCACAAGATGGCCGAAATTTCGATTGTAAATTTGAATGCATATTTCAGGGCGAGAGTGAACCAGTTAGTGACACTGCCGGCGCACAGGAACCTGTTCGGTTCGTGCTCCGATGACGGTTCTGTGCGATTATGGGATGCAGCACGATTGCAGGGACATGCGTACATCAACAAGTTAGTTTTTTTTATTACTCATTTTATACGTAACTGGATAAAATTAATCTACATATATGAATAAATACTTTTTTAATTTTGGAACTATTAAATTGAGTAGAATGTACCACATTCTATTAAGACAATAAACAGTATGTTTTAATGCATTATTAATTAATGTGTATATTAGTACCTATATATAAATGCAGATCAATGTTGTTGTTTAGAATAAAAAGGTATTCCAGATAAAAGTATAGTCGAGTTTTAATTTATTTTTCAACCTATTCATTCCTATTACAAGATATAGTGACGGACTTTCACATTCTACACCGAATATTATATATATATATTTCTAATTCAAAATCAAATCAAATCAATGAATGTACAGATCTAAGTCGATGTATAACCGCGCGGCTGGTCCTGTAGTAGCTCTAGCGGCCTGCGAGGGAGGACATTCTCTGGTCGCCGCTACACAAGAAGGATCTATCTTCGTACTCAGGTAAACAATTATTTTTTAAAGTTAATTACTGGCATTTCTAGCTCCGTTACATCGGCTCTACCGGTCGTTCTATTCAAACTGGGATTGAAATTGATAGTGTATTAGTGTGTGTTTGTATATACAAAAAAATGTATTGAAGTATTTTTACCAGCTATTTAGTATCCATAGTACAAGCTATGCTGGGGGACGGGGATTACATGGAGATCGACCTGACTTGGTACATTCAACGCGCTCCACGTGGTCACCCTGGAAACTATCGTTGCTAATTAGTGAACTTTTCACGATGCGACAACTGATCTGACTTCATACTCTTGTCATCCTACTCTGGTGCCTCTCCAGCGTACACAGTTAACTCAGGTGGATACACCATATCATTATCGTACATAAAAAAGTACAAGTTCTGCTTAGTTTGGGACTAGATGGCGCTGTAATTTGTTCAGGGTTATTATTATAGCCCATTAAGGATAAATAAAACAAAACATATTAATAATAATATTAAATTCATTTATTGACAATAACAGTATAGTTACATAGTTACACATTTATACATATTTAATATGATTGGCATTAATATGATTACAAACTCAGCTATTGCTGGACTGATGGGCGCCCACCGCTGGTTTTCAGTTTGTACCTTATCACACGTGCTAGATAACCATACCACAACATAATGAAATAAAAATTTAACAAATTAATACATAAATAATAACATCCATATGGATATACACACGTGACATGCATGCAATGCATGTGTATCTACAACAAAAAAAATCACATTTTATGTCGAGATTTGTCGCCGCTATCCAAGGGCTGTCTCTGTCTATCTAATATAATTTTCCTTAAAGAATTTTTAAATTTTAGCGGTAACATGTACATAGAAAAGTTTATAATAGTTTATATAAAAACTTGCATGCACCGACCGTCCATAGTACGTTCATATCCACTGGGACAGCTTTCCACACTTGTTTTTTTAAATCTCCCACTCCCAGAGTTACTATGTCCCACCTTATTCTTGTCTATGCTCCCACCTTTTACTATGCGATTATTTGCAACTTTTAAACTAAGTTTAGATGTATTGTCCTGCGTTTTCTCATTTGTTTTTAATTTGGTATTTAAAACTGTATCACTTTTAACACTTTCTGTTATGAGAAGAATGGAAAATGTAATAATAAATATGATACAATAATTCATTGCGTAAACAGCGTTTATGCGTGTTAATTTAAGACTGCTATTTCAGAAGTGATTATATATTTATATGTACAACGATAAGTGTGATAAACTATTGACTTTTCAAGCTGCTTATTATTAAATATATATAACTTAAAGGTGACTGATATAGTGATCTATCAACGCACAGCCCAAACCACTGGACGGATCGGGCTGAAATTTGCCATGCAGGTAGATGTTATGACGTAGGCATCCGCTAAGAAAGGATTTTGATGAATTCTACCCCCACAGGGATAAAATAGGGGATGAAAGTTTATATGAAACTTTGTCTATTTTAAACCGATCGGGCTGAGACTTTGCATGTACCAAGCTACTATGACGTATCTCCTATGAAAGAATTTTGATAACATCCACCCCTAAGGTAGTACCATATAAACTTACAGCTAATTACCAGCACATTTATATTATAAAACTATTATACTTAACTATATGAAGACAGGTACATTCTTACTATAATTATTATAAAAGGCTTCTTTTATACACGTCAGGATCTTGGGCCTTACTCAAAAATAAATTTAATAGATGCAATGCTGGAACAGTGGGACAATTACTCAAGTACTATTTATTTTTTTATACTACGTAGGTGGTGTTGTAAATAAAAAATAACAGTTCGGAGACGTTCGAACCCCACCGCTGTCACCATGTTGCATGCATGTAAACACGAGTGGAAACACTTCCCATGCCATTGGCGCTGCCACTTGCGCTGCCCGGCGCTCCTTCGATTGTCGGTTTTTCGTGCGCGGGTCAAAGGACTGGCAGTGCGAGTGGCAGCGTGTTTTTACATTCAGCCCTGTCGCTCAAGTTGTCGCCCGGCAATATTTCCGGCAGCGCGAATGGCAGTGGAAGCGGCTGAATGTAAACGTAGCATAAACAACAGGTGGCAAACAAGCATACGACCTATCTGTTTGTAAAAAAAGGAATTATTTTATTTTTTTCACGTACTACTTATTCTAATGCTGTTGACTTCAGCTAGCCTTCACAGCTTAGCCGGACGATAAACGGCGAGTGCAGATTAGCCTCCAAACACGCGCAGACATGGTGCGGCTGAATTCCCGCTTGACGGATACGTATTTAGTCTTAAGGACCGCTATAGGTTCGAACCTCAGCTCAGTCCGTCGTAATTTCGATCCCCGTTTGAATTGGATGAAGGATCGATCGGAGGGGAATTATTTTGCTCACTGGTGGTTTTTTGTTGTATATGTAGACAAGAGAGCGGTTCGTCTCGCATGACGCTGTCTCAGTGCCGGCAGCTGGAGAGCGGCGCTGAGGGAGGATGCGTGGCGGTGGCGTGCGCGGGGGGCGTGCACTCCGGCGTCATATCGTACGCTACGCTACTCGCCACCGTCGTCGGATGGGACTTACGAGCGCCAGGTATGAAGTCTTTTCTTACCTATAAAGTATATTCTTTCACCCAGGAAAGAATGAGCGTGTAAATGTATACCAAGAGAGCAAGGCAGCTCTCGCATTTCCGCGTCCTTCAATTGTATTTTAGCGCCATTTTGTAGGGGTGCGTTGGTAGCATCATATCGTACGCTACGTCTTTTCGCTCGCCTTCGTCGGCTGGGACTTGCAAGCGCCAGGTATGAAGACACTTTAGTTACCTATACACGTCACGTACGTTCTTTCACGCAGGAAACAATGAGCATGTGGACAAACAGAGCAGAATGCGCTAGCCGCAAGCTTGCGCGTTCCCGCGTCTTTCGATTGTGTTTTAGCGTTACAGTGTTTCAGGAAAGAATGAGCGTGTAAATGTAGACCAAATGAGCATAATGTCTTACACATTCTTGTGTCCTTCAATTGTATATGATATGTCCTAATATATATATTTTCCAACTTAATAATATACTAAGCAACTAAAGTTCTGTTTTTATTTTCATCTATTGAAAGGTAACGCGTGGAAGCTGCAAGGTGATCTTAAGCAGGGTGTGTACACGTGCCTATACGCAAATAGTTCCGGATATCTGGCGGTCGGCACCTCCAACGGCGCCATATCAGTTTGGGACCTCAGGTTTCAACTGCCCATCACCTCTGTCAAACATCCAAATTGTAAGTACAAATAGATGTACTAGAGTTGGAATAAAAGATCTTTCAGTTTGCGTATTTCCATACAAACTTTCATCCCCTATTTTATATTACCTAAGGGTGGTAACATTTTTACAAACTTTTAATATTATATTTATTGATATTTAATTAATAGTCTAAAAATAAGTTTCAAGCTTTTAGCTTTAAAAGTGTCGATACTTCCATACAACCTTTCATTTCCGTTTCAACCCACTGCAACCTATAAATAGCTTTTTAATGAAAAAGGCATTAAAATGCGATTTTAACCTATATCCTTTCTCAATGTTCTATATCTCTTCTCAACTCGTGTCGAGTCCAATTTCTGTAATTCGAGGACTCGAGTATCTAAAGTATTTATATCAGTCGTCTACTAACCATAACACAAATTCTGTTTACCGTGGGACTAGATGATGGGATGACTAATTGTCTAGGGTTATTAATTATTTAATGTATTAAATGAAATGTGCCATGCCTTGTAGCGGAGCGCGTGCGGCGCATGGTGGGGTGCGGGCGCGGATCGTCGCGCGTGTGGGCGGCCGGAGCGCGCGACGCCGCCGCCTGGTGCCTCGAGTCCACGCAGCGCACGCACGCGCTGTGGGCCTCCACAGACTCGCCGCAGCCGCTGCACTACTCGCAGCCCGTGAGTACACCCACCTCGCCACACGCGCTGTGGGCCTCCACAGACTCGCCGCAGCCGCTGCACTACTCGCAGCCCGTGAGTACACCCACCTCGCCACACGCGCTGTGGGCCTCCACAGACTCGCCGCAGCCGCTGCACTACTCGCAGCCCGTGAGTACACCCACCTCGCCACACGCGCTGTGGGCCTCCACAGACTCGCCGCAGCCGCTGCACTACTCGCAGCCCGTGAGTACACCCACCTCGCCACACGCGCTGTGGGCCTCCACAGACTCGCCGCAGCCGCTGCACTACTCGCAGCCCGTGAGTACACCCACCTCGCCACACGCGCTGTGGGCCTCCACAGACTCGCCGCAGCCGCTGCACTACTCGCAGCCCGTGAGTACACCCACCTCGCCACACGCGCTGTGGGCCTCCACAGACTCGCCGCAGCCGCTGCACTACTCGCAGCCCGTGAGTACACCCACCTCGCCACACGCGCTGTGGGCCTCCACAGACTCGCCGCAGCCGCTGCACTACTCGCAGCCCGTGAGTACACCCACCTCGCCACACGCGCTGTGGGCCTCCACAGACTCGCCGCAGCCGCTGCACTACTCGCAGCCCGTGAGTACACCCACCTCGCCACACGCGCTGTGGGCCTCCACAGACTCGCCGCAGCCGCTGCACTACTCGCAGCCCGTGAGTACACCCACCTCGCCACACGCGCTGTGGGCCTCCACAGACTCGCCGCAGCCGCTGCACTACTCGCAGCCCGTGAGTACACCCACCTCGCCACACGCGCTGTGGGCCTCCACAGACTCGCCGCAGCCGCTGCACTACTCGCAGCCCGTGAGTACACCCACCTCGCCACACGCGCTGTGGGCGGCCGTGAGTAGTTCGACACGCACATACGTGCGAATAACACTGACAAAAATATACTGTAGAACTGCAATATATTACCACAGATAACATAATATTACATACAGATACCCCATCCCATACAAGAAAATGGTTCCTTCCTAACTCGGGCTATTCTTCGGGCTATTTTATTTCGCCGCCGTAGCCGCTAGATGTCTCTAGATCTGAAGCAGTTCGGATTACTAGTGGGTGCTTAGTAACAAAGCACGAAAATAGATGGCAGTCAATTCAGTCTACATGACATCTGTTTTGCAAAGATAGGTATATACAAGATATGTAGGTAACTGAATCGTGTACCTCATTAGGGACGATTCAAGATTCAATGTAAATGTGTAGGTATAATATCGTTAGCCGACACCCTGCAGATATGGCTTATGTGCCAATGTATATATTATGTTATAGTTTATTCTACATTCCACGCCTATTTTTTTCTCTCGACGAAGATATGTTGTAACGCGTCTGCGCTATACGTATAGCCCGATTTTGATACGTTTATACTCGTACGTATCAAAATCGGGCTATATGATTTTTTATTTCAATCGTTATGTGTAAGAGACTGGTTTTAGCTACAATGAATTTACTGGTATATACCTCATGTATTCTACGATGTACCCCTCTTTTCCCTAATGAGAATTCCCTATATCTTATATATAAACTTCGTATCACAGTGTTAGTTGCCATATTTCTCCCACATTTTGATGAAATTTGATATGTATACTTGCTAGGTCTGAGGTAGGGTTGTTATCTATTTTTTATACCCCTAAGTCATAGGGGTGGCCTACCCTGAATTTTTTTTTTGTATTATGGCCAATTTTTTATTTATTTATAATGTTACATACACGCCTAAATTTTGGCCCGTCTTTCACCAACCCCTATTTTTAATAGCGATATTCTTACAAATATTATAAATGCTAAAGTAACTCAGTCTGTCTGTTTGTCTCGCTTTCACGCCAAAACTACTGAACTTATTTAATTGAAATTTGGTACACAGTTAATGTAGACCGAGAGAAAGGCTACTTTTTAATGCGAAAAAGGGTTGAAAGGGGAAATGAAAGGCTATATGAAAATATCGTCATTTTTAAAGTCAGATCTTGTAAGCTAAAGCTTTAATTTATAATCTTATAATTTAATTAAAAATATTTTTTAGGCTGCTGACTAAATATAAATAAATATGACATTCTAAGTATGTAAAATGTTATCCTTAAGAGGGTAAAATGAAATATAAGATGAAAGTTGAAGATGATGAAAAAATTCGTCATTTTCAAAACTAGTACGATGAAACTTTTGTCTTTGGATTTTTCGAGTTACATTATTAAATATTTATTATTTATTTGATAAAGGTCACTATTCCACACGGACGAAGTCGCGGGTACAGCTAGTAATTTATAAAGCAAAACAAGGTTTGCCGGGTCAGTTAATTTATATCTATAATGAAATGAAATTCGGTTTCAAAAGAAGGAATATTAATTAAGCTAAATAGCTTAAAACTTCAATCCTAGATGAAGTGAACAGGGTCGATCTAGGTTTTTCATTACTATTATAGAAATGTATAACGGGGGAACACGTTACTTAGTACGAAATTATGTATATTACAATAAAACTTAACGAGAAAATATTATAATGATGTCACTGGAACACTATTGCTTTACTACTATACCGTCCATTAGTCGCGAATTTTCTGGATGCGCGAGAGGCGCGCTCCTATTGGTCGGTCGGTGCGGTTACCGCACGACGCGCATGCGCTGTACGCTTAGATGAGTCTCACGGCACGGGCGTAAGTACTTACTATGTAATATGTATACATATGGGTGTCACAAATTTTTTATTACAAGTAATATTACTCTATTATCTAAGCCAGTAATGTGTGCTTATTTTGAACTTGATAATATTCAGAATTACTTGTATACATAACTTTCGATATCTACAATAATAATATCTTTGATGTATGAAAGAAATGTATGTACCTACATAAAAAGTTCATTTTTGAAATGTATGAAAGAAATGTATGTACCTACATTAAAAGATAATTTTTGACCTGTATGAAATGTATGAAAGAAATGTATGTACCTACATTAAAAGATAATTTTTGACATGTATGAAATGTATGAAAGAAATGTATGAACCTACATTAAAATATAATTTTTTAAATGTATGAGATGTATGAAAGAAATGTATGTACCTACATAAAAAGTTCATTTTTGAAATGTATGAGATGTATGAAAGAAATGTATGTACCTACATTAAAATAAAATTTTTGAAATGTATAAGATGTATGAATGAAATGTATGTACCTACATTAAAAGATAATTTTTGACATGTATGAATTGTATGAAAGAAATGTATGTACCTACATTAAAAGATAATTTTTGACATGTATGAAATGTATGAAAGAAATGTATGTACCTACATTAAAATATAATTTTTGAAATGTATGCACCGTACAATAACAATACACGTTAAACATTATACCACAGAGTCATACGCATGTTAAAAACAAACTGCTATGATATTAATGAGAAAGGAAAATCAACTTTATGGTATTCGAGTTAGGGTCGATATCTCTCTTTTTTTTAAATACTATTTTAATCTTACCAGTTGCCAGTATTCGAAGACAACTACGATTCGTACTCTATTTTAAATTATTATGTAATCGATTTTTCAGTACAAATGTAAATAACCAACGACACTAATAATGTACTACTATATTCCGTTCTTTGAAACGGAACACTGCTATAATACAAAATAATGAAAATTTACTGTTCACAACGACTCATTAAAAGCATCATCGAATAATACGCTGTAATAAAATCCTGTTATCGATTATTCAAAAAAATCGATAATACATGTATTTATTTTTAATATGACAACACTTCATACATAAGTATTATTGGAAATAGTATTACTTGCTTGTTCGGCTATTTTTAATTTACTTAAAAAATTTTTATATGTTTAATTTACAATAATAAGATATTAAGTACTTATTATTGGAAAATATAAAAAAGACATTTAATTAGGCCGATACAAATGACAACAATGCCATCTATGAAAGCATTTTGAAAACATTGAGCCCCGTATTAGCACAGATTAAATTAATTAAGTACTGGAAAATAACAAAATGAGTAAATATATGAAAATTACTTTTCTAAACGCATTATTACATTTTAACATGTATATATAACTTTTTAAAAATTGATTAAACATTTTTGTAAACACAGTTTTGTTTTTTAAAACGTTTGCAAAACTATGAAGAATTCCATCGATACCAATCACGCCATCTATATGCAACTTTTAGCAATAATAATGGCTACTTCCTCACGGATTGCCACTGATATTACTATGAATACTGAAGTATAAAATATAACAAATAATGATTTGCTGACGCTAACAGACAGGATATGACTCCTTACATTAAAAGTGTCTGTGTAAAGAGTAGAAGTTTCTTATCTTATTTTTAAAACTCCGGTGTGAATTGTCAGGCGTCTCACTACACGAGTGCAGCGTACTACGGCTCTCGCGATGGGAGCCGGTTCCTCATCACGGGCGGGTCCGACCAGCGCATCCGACACTGGGACCTGGAGCATCCGGAGGATTCCTACATTCTGGTGTACGCGCCCGCCGATCATCTAAAACACACGCCCAACGGGATCAAGTACAGGTATATATTTCTGCACTTTATGTGCGTTACTTGTACATAATTAGACTGACCATAAATACTGTTACAAAAAAAAAAAAAATTTTCAACTTTTAATTATTTTGAATTTGAAATACGTATATTATTTTAAAAACTTTTGGATTTGCGCCATTTTGTGAATAGTTAGTTAAAGAAAATAGATTTATTCCATTCATTCATAACTTAAGAGCCATGCTCTTGGTTTGAGCTCTTGCCACTTTCCACAATCATGCTCTTTATTATATTTATTTCAGGCAACTTAATATTATTTCTAGTTAACAAATTATGTGTATATGTTACAGGAGTCGTATTATAGATGGCACAACTGTTATACAAGAGTACTGCAAGACGAGCCCCAACTCACCGCCGTCCTTAATCGAAGACAACGTGTACCGGAGTGTAGAGTCACGATCGTTCTACCACACTGCGCCCATAACCGACGTCACCATGGTGGAAGGTGGGAAGCATTATCTAGTCAGCTCATCTGCGGATGGGATCATTAATGTTTGGAAATGAATTTGTTAATGTATGAAGTTTCTTGGTCTACTGGTTTAGGTTTACACCGCTGATTGCAGGTTACATTCTTGTACATTATTTTGTGTTAGCTGTGTTACTAAAGAAAATCAGATATATTTAGATCTATTTCAAATTCATTCATGTAGGTCTATTACAGACTCTTATGATTTGTTAAATCTACCGTCAGTTTGGAATGATTTCGAGATGAGAATAACTGACAAGAAACTCAGCTCGTATTCTTTTGAAATAAACGTTGTACATGTTTACAATAATACAGATTAATTTTAAATTCAAATTTGGAATTTCCCACTGTATATACATATATATATATATATATTTAAATTAGCTGTGTCCACGATTTCGCCTGCGTGAAATTAGCCTATGTGTTATTCTGATGTATAAACTATATATATGTAAAGTGTCATTATAATCCATTAGGTAGTTTTTGCGTGAAGTTACAAACATCCATCCATCCATACTCCAATTCAACAAACTTCCGCAATTATAATATTAATAAGATTCGTTGTATTACTCTAGTTGTTTTCTATGTTGTTGTTATTATTATTATACAAGAAAAGCCCAAGGTCATCCCATTAAAAAGTTACAGTAAAAGTTGTCGCTAAGTAAAAACAATTTTCTTTATGATTGGGTTATCAGTGTCGATAAATGTAAATTAATATCATGAGTCCTTTCTAAAATAAAGTGCTGTGACACACAGACAAATAGATACACGGTTATATATTTGGTTTGATTTAATCGTATAGAAAATTTAATGAACAAAACGTTCTCTTATATTAATTATACGCTGATGGCTTATTTCATATGCGCATATGATTAAAAATATATTCAGAAAATTCATGAATGATATGAGATGTAAAAATTGACCCCTTTTAATTTTTATTTTGTATAATAATGAGTCATCATTAGGACATAGTTTATTATTAATAATATTAAAATCTGAACTATCAAGAGTCGACTCTATTTCATTTAAAACTTATACCAACTCTGTTTACTCGGTGATCCATCGCTGTCAGGTCTTTTTTTTTATTTTTGTAATTTACGACTCTGGAAAAAAGTCCTTTTGAGCCCAACTTCAACAAGTACATGTAGGTACTTGTTGGAGTTGGGCTCTATAAACTATGAGTTTACTAGAAGTTTTACAATACAGCATAGCTTAGTGTTGTTAGTAATTATGCATTAAAATATTAGAATTGTGAATATATTGTATTAAACTATATTAAACATAATTGTGTATTTTTGTAATAGATGATAGATCGAAATGTAATAGAGGAAATTATAACTTTTTGTTTTATTCTAAGTATATGGGATTGATTCTATGGTGCTTAATAAGAATATAATATCCATGTTTATGTAAATGTATTGCGTGTTCACAATAATACCCCCGAGTCCCCGCACATTTCAGCCGGTGTTACCATATGTCAATGTCATGGTATTGAGTTATTGTTTATAAACACTAACATTTGTGTAAACCTGTTAGATCACAAGTTTACAGAAACTTTTTTAAAACAATGACGGAGTATTTTTTTTCTGTGTACATTAGTGATGTAGGTTGTTAGCACACACTGGCACTGGCACACATGCACATAAGTGCGTTAGTGTTGCTACACGCTAGAGGAGCCTAATTTAATTATAATTTTTGGAGCATCATCTCCAGTTCTTACCTCGCTGATCATTGGGATAGATTTAGGATTTTATTTTAAGATTACTTCTTCCTGGTATATTGTTTCACCCTATTCACAGTTGGTTGATTCTGTAGTAAATTATTACAAATGAATTGGAATATGTACTTTTTAAAGTTATGAAGTATATTTACTCTACTAGAAAAGATGCAGCAAATTTGTGTCTATATGTTGATCTATCTAGTTTAAAATTATGAAATTAGTAGTCCAGCCAATTTTCTGTGTAACAAAAAAGACTAATCGACAAACAGATGTCAAGTCATCAGTTCAATTCCTCATGTACTATGACTACTAGTACTACTAAGTAGTAATGTACTACTTAGTACATTTTAAAAAATTTAAATGTACTAAGGATATTATATATAGATATAGATAGTAATTTCGTTTTCGCTATGATTATATGCTAACATGTTATTATATGCATTAATGGTATATGTAGTTAAATATAAAAGACAGTTTATATAAATGTAAAACGACTGAAGTTCCTGTAAATAAAGTATTTAATTTTCAATGTTTTTAAAATAATTTTAGCTGTATATATACATAGTCCGTAATTGTTATGAATCTATTTTTAATAATAAAACAATTACAGAATTCTGTGATTTTATTTTTATAAAACTATATTGGACCATGATTTTTTTACTGATGTATCAGCATAAGTCAAACTTAAATTTAACAATTCATTTAAAGCTAGAAACGTAATGTAATTCAATTCATCAAATATATTTTAAAATATAGTTTCTCATAAAAATAATTCATTATAAACTTTTAAATAACATTAAATACAAGAGTAAAAGAGAATTGATAATAAACCTGTTTTTAGACTTAATTTTATAAAACATTTATTTACATATAGATATTCTATAGTTTCAGAGGAATGTCCTCTTGTGAACACTCAATTTGTGGAATGAGTTAAGAACACTAACACACTAAAATTAAAATGCAAAGAAATTTATATATTTCACAACTGCAAAAAGAATAACAAACTTGCAAGGAAATGTGTATGTTAGACTGTAGTGAAAGCAAGCTAAGTAACACAACCTTTAGTTTTCATTTTGGAAGGACCTATATACATTCCCCTTTGTCTTTAACTGTGGTATATACAAATACAAATATACTTAGTACCGTCATTGTATTAAATTGTATTAAAGATGAAGTTATAGAAAAAGCCTAAATTTCCTATACAACCATTTTACAGATCCTTCTCATCATTCCTGAGTGTTGTGACAGCCCTGCAGAATTACTTTATCACTGATTATGTCCCTTCATTTGTGTTGGTCCTTTCAATAAGGGCATTATGGAACTTGTTGTCCAGCAATTAATGGATTTGGTCAGACAGTGCACACTCCATATGTTAAAAGAATATTGAATGTGATTATCAAATAGCAATGGCATGACATGCCCTTTGTTTGCACTAACATGTTTTTTTTTATTCGGGTTTTTGGACTATTGTTAGTTGCTAAGTAAGACCTGTACACTGCGATCCGCATAGATCTATTGTTCTAGCCCTTTTTCAAAGTTCGCTACCCAGACATGTCTGGGCCGCGTTTTTATCTACTCAGGATAGTGTGTACTTTCCAAAGGAGATATTTCGTTTAAGCATGAGTAGGGTACAACCACATAGGATGTGTCATTTGCTCTTCTGTTTGGCAAAATGTGCAGATTGTTGTTAAGCTAATTAAGAACATGTAGAAAATGTATCCAGTATTGAATACAACCTAAGTTATCTTATTATTATTGTCCTAATCCAACTACTTATACTCTACTCAGTAAACCATAAGTCCATGTAAAACTAAACTTCACTTTTTACTACTCTTCTCTTCTTTGCTATCTGGGACATCTTCTAGAAGCTTCTCCAAGTCGATACCTTCGAATTTAGAATTTTGTGTATTAGATGCATGTGCCAGGAACAATTCTTTTAGAAATTGCAACTCTTTTGTTAATGTTTTCACTTTTTCTTCCAAAACTTTATTTTCCTCTTTCAGTTTGCTTACTCGTGAGAATGTCTCTTGGGTGCGCTGCTTTGACTTAAATCTGCTTTTCTTCACCGCCTGAAAATAAATAAAATTAAATTAAAGACTTTTAATATATTTGTTAGTGGTGTATATATATTTTTTTTTATACTACTATAGTGGCAAATAGGCATACGGCCCATCTGATGGTAAATGGTTACCGTTGCCTAAGGACGTCTGAAACACCAGGTGTGTCACATGCGTGTTGCTGATCCATAAGAAACCTTAATATACCCTTCTCGAAAAACCCCATGCGGTAGTCTCATGAGAAAACCTCGGCAGGAAGTTTATTCCACAACCTAAGTATATATTAGAGATAGACAGTAAAAGTTCCAACATTTATTGGTCCTACTTCCCAAAGATGTCATGCATTAATTCCCTCAAGGACAAGATTTATTTTTTATTTATAAATATACCCAACTTTACATTTTGTTTTTCCCTTCAATACTTAAAAATTGTATAGTACCTGCCTATCTTTAGGAGTGCATTGGTATCTGAGATACAGGCATGGCCCGTTTTGACACTACTATTACTATTATTTCTGGATATAGCCACTCTATTACCTAGGGCACCAAATATTTCATAAAAAATTGTCCAGTAGTTTCTCTTTTTTTTATATATAAGAAATCATTTACAAAAATGTATTTCTTTCAATTGTTTAGTATCATAGTACAAGCTTAAGGCTGGATGATGCTGTGTTATTATTTATTATGCTATAACTTATTAATGTTGTTATGTTATCATAACACAGTAATAAATTTTAATATAATCTACAGAGCATTCTACAGATGACCTCTGAGTGATATCGTAATTATTTATTTAAGGTATTTCCACAATAAACAAAAATTACTTTGAATTAATTATCAATATAAACACTAGTTTTTTTTTGTTATGGATGATAATGGAATGGTGCACCCTCCTGCATTACAGGTTTATATTGGCAGGTAGCATGGAATTATTTCTTTTTCAATTAAAAATTATAAAATTTCTAAAACAAAAGTAAAGCAAGCTTAAGTTGCTCCTTATAACATTAGCTATCTGCGAGTGAAAGTACTATCAAAATCGGTCCCGCCATTTCAGAGATTAGCAAGAATAAACAAACAGACACACAAATAATAAGCATTGTATATATTTTCATATACATTTAATAAAAAGCTGGTAATTTGAAATTATAAGCAGACAGATTTTAATTTAATTATTGGTATAGATAAGTATATAAAATTATGAAAGTGTATCTGTTTGCTAACTTTGCACCGCGAAAAGGCAGAGTGGATTTCAATTAAATTTCATGTAAAAATAGATTGTATCCTAAGGTTCACAGAGGTTAGCTTTAAACTTAAAAAAATTTTTGAAAAAGGGTGAAATAGGAGCAGAAAATTTGTGCAAAATGCCAGGTGGCAGTTATAATGCTTATAAAATTAAATATGAAATTAAAATTAAATATATAACACTTTTTCTTTCCACAATTAATTGCATGAATTATATTCTTTGCAAAAGGTACAATTTCATCAGCACAATACTCACCTCATTGTTTCTGTCTCTCCGTTTCCTGTAGTCCTCGTCGTCATCACTGCCATCACTCACTCGTTTCCCGCGCTTTGGAGCCATATCAATATATTCTTTTAATATCATCAAATTGCTTTTACTTCACTTTTTTATAAGCACACAAGTTGCGTTGCTGAGCGCTAGCCGTTAAATGCGAGCGGCTGACCACTTTATGACAGACATTTCACCATAATTGCAAGTAAATACTGTATCTGGAAACCATGACGCAATATTTAAATTTAATCAGTAATTCAGTATGACCTACTCATTGTACTTAGAACAAATACCAAGGTACCATGTTAAAGTTTTAGTCAAATTTTTAAACATAAGGTAAGGAAATACTTTTTAATAACTATTTTTTTAATGTAAACATACTGAAATATAACTTTTTTATGTTGAAATAATTCAAATTAAAATATATATCATAATGTTCAACAAGTGACTACTATTTACTATTTTATATTGCATTTAATTTTATTAATATAAAATGCTACGCAATAATTGTATCAAATATATACCTTTATTTCGATGTAATATGTGACATAAATTTGTTTTGTAATAAACTACCACAGAACCACAAACTACATACAGATACTTATAGCATCACAGAACAGATAGTGAAGTGAATGAGAACAAAATATAGTTCCGTGAGTCGTTCGCGAGAGTACAAATAGAATAATTTTCATTATAATCACATACTATGCAGAAAATAATACGATTTTTTATATTTGTTTTAATACAATATTTTATAAACTCTCTGATACTGTCATCATCATTGATGATTTAACCAATTAATAGAGTTGTCAATATTAAAAAAATTCAGCGCTACAACAAAGAAATAAATACGTACGAAAATTTAACACAAAGTTTTTGTACGAGAATTATGATGTCTATAACACTTCTCGTATTGAACACCAAGAAATAGAAAAACAATTATTTTAATCGATATAAAATATTAAATTAGTAATCCATTTTCAAAAGACGTTTTATAGTCAGGTTTATTCATTCAAGTGGCCTAAAACCAATATATCTTTTTGATTTGTGAAGAAAAAGAAGACAAAATTGTGATCTAATATAACAATTACACCACATTTACAGTTCAAGGTTGTGCGAAACAATCGATTAATGAAAAATCTATTTTTATAGTGACAAAAATAATCGATTCTTTACACAGAATAAAACAGCTTTTATGAAAAATCTACGAGAATCCTTGTACATAACAGTTACCATTTAAGATAAGCCAGTAAATAATGAATTGAATAATTCATTTGCGTAGTATTTCTATGTAGGTCATAACTGCTATTGTATTTGATGAAGATCGAGATGTTGACGCTTCTTATTTATTATAGTTCTATAGATAAATTAATGACTTTTTCTCATCGAATCATTTTCCCCTGGTATCCCGCCAGAATATACCGATGAAGCAGGAGCATCAGTGAACATTGGTTAAAGTTAAAAAATACTAAATAATTTAAAAAATCTTTCACTTACATAAAGTTACATTAAACCCAGCGATTTTTCTTTTAATGGGTGATAATAAAATCGTCAGTCTTCCCGCATAAGGTACCACTGCAGGAAGATAGGATTATCATGAAATCAGGTCAGTTAACTTCTCATGGCAAATTCACCAGGAACTAACCACGATGGTTTCCAGGATTTATACTTTTTAGGTCGACCTGACAGTATATTGATAGCAACTTGGTCTTCGTGACTAAGATCTTCGTCAGCATGCAGAGTATATTGACAAGAGCGTATTACTTGTATAGTATTTTTAATATATAAAAAGATTGTCACAATATCTGCTACAGTGCTAAACCGAGGCAGGTCGCTAGTAGGAAATGTAAATGAAACAATAAATCTCATCAGACCACAATAAAATTCTTTCTTCACGATAAAATACTAACAATGTACGTAAATCTTATTTACACAAATAATGGAAGCATCCAATGCTAAATGACCTAATACTGTTACACTATATTTCAGAATAACCGTTAGCTCAGAATAAAACACAGAAATGTAATTTATATAAAACATATAAATGATACAACAATACGAATATAGTTCAGGAATGTACGTAGGTTAACAATTTATTTATGCATTGGTTGTATACATTACTTCAGGTTTTAATTAATAAACGCAGTAACTAATAATTCTCTTTTGATACCGGTTTTGCGATCATGTATGGACTATGTGACAGTTGCAATTGTTGTCTGTTAGCAACGTTCTAATAGTTCATACACATCCACAAGCCTATCCATATTAATTTGTTATAACTACGAATATTTATTTATATTAGTTAAATGCGTTACATAATTAAGTCCAAGTCCATGCTTGAGACCAATTCCGATCCCAATTCCAATAACTATAACATTTAGTACCTTTTTGCACAACATTAACAACTAGTATAGTGTTGTAATTGCATAAATATATCAATGTTGTATTTGGTACAATTTCAAGAGTAAGATAAAATAAGATTTTTTTAATATTTATTTGTTTGGACATTATTTATATTAGGTTTTATTTTGTATTTAACACTCATTAACAAAAACGTTAACAATACATTAAATTGGTATTTCTCGATTTTAAATGCAAAAGATTTAATTAATTTAGTCGCATTCACACAAAACAATATGCCTAAGTAATTTATACAAGTATATATTTTAATCTAGCACTTAAGGATCTTTCGAAACAATTTTAACAAATTACGTTGAAGTAGGTAATGTAAATGTTAGGTAATTAATATACACTCACATAAATTGGAAATGACAGAGCCAATAACAAAATATATTTGGTGAACTAAATATCTCTGAACATACACTAAACTAGGTACAGTCAGCTTCATATAAAACGTAGTGTTAGCATTGTCACAAATGTGACATGGTAATAAGTTCACAAATTTAATAATATGTAAGCTGTTTGATTAATGGTATTCTAATTCTAATTGTCTTAAATGTTTAAGAGTAGCAACACGTACTTAAATTTTCAAAGCCGGTAATTATGGAAATAGCAGATCTTCAATGAAGTCGAATTTCAATATGGATCGAATTAATTTCCAAGTACCGGGAAATGTCAAAATAGACAAATTGTGGTTTGGAATTATTAAAATCGACAACATGGATATTAGCCATTTATGAAGCTGACAGTACTTCAACAAACCAACAGACGTACCACTCGCGTAAGCTATTTGACTCTATCATTCATTATCACAGAATGTATAATTAATAATAGGTATGAAACCAATGACAGTCTTTTAGAATGAGAAATTTAGAGAACATTAAACGAACGAATTTTTTATCATTAATAAGTTAAATATCATTAAATGAGTGACCAATATATTGACATAATAATGATATAATATCGGGAACTCGATAAAAACAAAATGTGGTAATACCCCGTGATTTTTACTAATTATACGTACCTATATATTGAGTTCATAATATTTGATTTAAAATTAATGATAGATACATTATATCCATTTCAATATTACCGTTATGCACTTATTTTAATAAATAGTTTGAGATTAGATTAGATATTAGACCAGTCTAATATTTATTTACATATTTTATTATATAATTGTTGCGTTATAGACGGCGTTCTAATATGTACTATAGTTAAAATATTATGCTTTATGACGTAAATAAATTTCGTTTCTGAAATATTGTCTATAGTGTAACTTGTTATATCTTATATCTTTATGTTGGCATGTACTTACTTAAAAAAACGATATTGTAATGTATAGTTTAGGCATTTTTATGGGAATAGCAAGACCCTTAACGATGTTATTAAAAATTCAGATTCTAAATAATAATATAATAGGTAAAAAATTATGGGTTTGTGATTTTCTATGAGCTATTTGCAAGCGTTATACGAGAGTGTACGAGATAAGTAGTACGGTTCGCAATTGCAACTATGAGCCATAGATAACTGCAAATTATTAATAAATTTCAAACGTATTTAACAACATTACATAATTAAGGCCATGTAAGTTTGTAATTTTTTGTAATTAAATAATACCTATATTGTGTAGATAGATAACTACGGTACTATTCTATGCTATTATAGTCAACATTAAGTCACGTAAAATGTAACAAAATAAGTAGGCATGTTCACGGCCAAATATTAGTAAATGATTTCATAATACTTAAACTGTAAATCTAAGGCTAGGTCAATGTGATGCAGAAGAGAGAAAAATGTAAGGAAATGGGAGAGAACCTTTTCCCAGCAGTGCGACGACATAAGTTAACTGGAACTGTAAAAAGTTTTGATAAGTTAAGTACTACCGAATGTTTAATCTTTGGAGACATAAGTTAATTACGATAGATACGTACTGAGTAAAGATTGTTGATGTAAAATGGACCTTACGGTATCATTTATGAACTCCAAAATACAATAAGCAATTTTTAAGTAAGTACATTCACACGTATATACCTAAAATAGTGGAGCATCACATACGAATACAATTAAAATAAGTATTATATCACGTCGTTCTCCTATTATTCAGAAATGCGATGTACAATGTTTCTAAATAATAGTTTGTCACAGTGACGTTACTAACAACGAGTATTGACATATAATTGTACATGACTGTACCTTCTAATTTAAAAGATACACAGCCCGCTCTTTTCTATAAATACGAGATACATATTAGTTTTAGTAACATAAATGATCGTAATAGCGTGGAATAAATATAATTATACAAATATTTTTCGCAGAAGAAAAGTTTGAAAAACTCAAATAATAATCTATGAGAATTCCTACAGCACAATACTATACAACCGATAGTAATACTTAAATATAATAATAAATAAATAACCCTAGACAATTAACACAGCGTCATCTAGTCCCACAGTAAGCAGACCTTGTGTTATGGGGTACTAGACAACTGATATAAATACTTAGATTTTTTTAAATACATACTCGTACGTAATATACATAGATAACAAGACCAGACCAATACAAAGAATCATATTCATGAATACAAATGTTTGTATAGTGATAGTAGAGACATCTAATAGATTTCGGAGATATTCAGTTTTATATTTATTTAATTACGTGGGCTGTATATCTTTTCCATTAAACTTCACGCATTGTAAATAGGCTAAAACTATAGTACGATAGATAGACAGATACAATTTGGCACAACTTAAACATTATAATATCAGCTACAATTGATCCATTTTGTGCTCCCAACATCACAATATGTAGGTACTGCAATGAACTTACATAACTATATTTTTTACGTTGTCTCTTTAGAATAAAATTTTGTATTATAATAAATACATCTAATCTCTTTTATACATACATAATTGGAAATTCCATGAAGTAGATTATAGTCTTGGGAACTGATTGTGTCATAGTTTATTTAGTTATTATTTCTTTAGTGATACATCTACAATTGTGTTGGTTCTTTCCAATTTTTTAATTCGGCCGCAACTGGGCTTTACGACTTTGCCGGACAAACACAGCGGCTAGTGCACACTTGCCGTAAATTACAAATATGCAGAGCTCCAAGCCGTCGTAATTTCGATTCCCGTTGAAATGGGACAAGAGTATTATGTAAAAAATATGTTGTAAAGGAAAATATTAACCCAAAAGGAAATGATAGTATTCATGACAGTAGACTCAAATTTCTTCAAGATATATGGTATTTTTTATTACCTATAGATATTACTGATAGGCCAGTGCAGCGCAGTCTTGCGTGGCGTATTTCGTGACTAGCTCAGTTTAGTTTGCGACTCTCTTGCAAACTAGTTTGTTCAGTTAGTTAGCTTCTCTATTATTTACTCAATCTCTAGAGATGTGTTTTAGCCCTCAAGTATGTGGTAGTATCTTGTTACTTATACATATGTACTTTTGTAGCAAGACTTCTATCTTAATATTTTGTTGTAACAACTTTACATTACCTGTAATTCACAATAAAGATATTTGAATTAGAATTATAATTATAATTTAATAGTATTTTAATTAGAGAACTAAAAAGATCGAGAACTTAGTCTTAGAGGGCGTTTTTCCGAACTCGATCGTTCACGAACAACAAGATGAGTGCCGTGGAAGAGAGCATAATAATAGATAAACATTATGAACAGTTACAAATCCACAACAGGAACATTGTACTTACAAGTATTTCATAACAACACCAACGATTTGTAATGCATTCCTAAGCATTAACTTATGCGCAAGGGTACCAACTGTTCGATAAACCTCGTAGAGAACAAATACGAAATTTTTTTTAACCTACGAAAATCGATCAAAGTACTATTATGTACTAGTTTAGGGAGACAAATTGCGCTACTGTATGAAATTTTTAAGATTTTATTTATTTCTTCGTAAGGGGCTAGGTATTTTAAGGTTGGCAACCCTGGGTATGTGTTTCTGGTAGTGTTGATTTTCTTTAATTGTAATAGCTTTCTTTATGGCAATAACCTTTCTAAAAAATGTCTACATCATAATATAAGGTAAAAATTGTACTAATAAAAGTTTAAATATAAATAAATAGACTATATGTATTGTTCTATTTAGATTTCATTCTACAATTTGTAAACGAATTAAATTTCTAATAATGATAATAATAGATAACACATATATTACTCTGTAAACTCCGTTTCCATTTTCTATTTAATAAAATGATAAGTAACAA
This sequence comes from Achroia grisella, assembly GCF_030625045.1. NCBI lineage: Eukaryota > Metazoa > Arthropoda > Insecta > Lepidoptera > Pyralidae > Achroia > Achroia grisella. Next base: position 4,337,091 of record NW_026712984.1, on the reverse strand, counting down.
TCTTGAATAAAAACATACATAGTCCTAATACATATATTTGCGCTTCGCTTTAGTTAATATCAGAAAAAAATATAGTTGTCAGAGACTATAACAACAGTTTCATAGAATACACTTAGGGATATTTATTTTATTTATCAAAATAATATGTTTTCGGCTTAAATGACTAAGCTCGTAAGTTGTACATAGTTATTACATAGATATAGATATATTATTTAAATTTTCAGTATTGATGTTATATCCACAAAAATACAATTTTGTACGAATAAACAGAAAAAGAGTGCTGTTGTTTATAACATTCTTTTTTTCCCCACATTCGTCCATCTCCTTTTTAATGATGGAACAGGCAAATATCCTTAGACCGTACAGCTTTTATTGTAACATTCATGAAGCACTAATATCATTTTTTAGTTCTGTTTATCCTTTAAAGGATAGGCAAAGGGAACTGCGCCCATACAGCCATTGAATATGCTTAATATTATTTTAGTTTGAGTGCCGTCACGTAAAAACAAAATGACGACTAAATGAAACATCTATAGGTATTATATATCTATGTATAGTGTTATCTGTGCTTAGGTACATACATTGTGGTCCTGTTATTGTTGGGTCGTTGAATTTCAGGGTTTTTTTCAGTTACAAACACCCAAGAACAAGATAATGTTAAGAATTTATCTAAATACACTCACTTGCTCCAACGTTTATACTTCATTAGCTTATATATTTATTTATTAATCTTTAAACTACCTAATGAACTAGTATCGCATTACCAGCAGTCGATGGCCTTGCCTTTAGGTAATATAATTTTAAAGACCAAATTATTTAACATACTCATTATATTCAATTAAGAAAGCAACTTGAGTACTCTATGATTGAAGATACTCTATGTCTCTGCCAGCCATCTGAACACATTTTCTGTTCAACAGAAGTATTATAACATTTCTAAATATTCTTTCTAAATATACTAACCAGTTCGAATTTTAAATGTTTCGTTATTATTAATGAGAATACCTACTTTCTTAATATATACTCTTCACATCTGTGTTAAATTTTATAGCCGTCACAGATAACGAAGAAAATCGTACATTAAAGTACAGTTAGCAGATCTTAATTTAAATTCGAAGCAAGTTTCAATCGTAACCATATTTTACCTTTTCATCCTTATTGCCAATTTAAATAGCAATTTTGAATTATAAGTATTTGAGCCTCAAGTACGAAACGCGCCAAAATTAATTGGCTTAATTTCCCTCGTATATTTTTCTTTTTCAATTTCTCAATAAAGCACAGAACAAGTAACTATACTATTCGTATAAAGAAACGCACCTAGTACTTACATAACAATTTGAAAATAGAACGATTAGAAATAAATTATATTTTTATAACGTAACACGAAACATCTTTGAATTTTAATCTTTTTTTAGTCTATGCTACATGAATACTAAACGGGGTTACTTATATTCATAATAGTTTCATTGTGGCTGTTGCATCTGTGTCTTTCGACATTGGCAGAGCCATTTTATAATGCGCGCGTTTCTCTCCACCACACTAGGGGGCTCTGTGTTTCTGTAAATTTGTTTCTGTACGGCTGGCCCTTGTACCTGAAAAAAAAAATAGAATCATAAATATACGCCAAAGGTCATGTACAGGTTTAGCACACTGCCTTACTTGCGTTGGTCGCAACTCGATTCTCGCACGGCACAAACATTTGTATTCATGAATAAGATTATTTGCATTGACCTTTTCAGTGTATATTGTATGTATTTAGAAAACAGTATTCAGGTATATTTATGAGCTGTTAAGTAAGTAATATCCTAAGAGTTTAATATTTATTTTCCTGAAGGTCAATAGTACATCGAGCACAGATATAGTTATAGGCTACCCTTTATAAAAAAAAAGCAGACGAATTCGCGTATAAGAGCTGGTATGTTATATTTAGCGCATGGTTTTAAAGTTTGTATATTACTACTACATATATTTTAAATTATAGTTTGTTAGTTATTCTGATATATGAGCTATATTACTGTAATGTTCCATCAAAATGCATTCAGTAGTTTTTGCGTGAAAGATTAAAAAACATCCATCTATCCAGACTCACAAACTTCGCATATAATAGTAATAAGATATGTAATTGTTTTGTTTGTGTATTATTAACCTAACTTGTACTAATCGGCTAGACTGATTTGAATGAAATGTTGTGTGCATATTTCAATGTGTCTCTGAATAATTTGAGAAAAAAATTGTCTCAGACTTAATACTGAAAGTACTTAGGTAAAATAATTTGGTCCATCCATCCATCTATCCAGACTCACAAACTTTCACATTTATAATATTAGTAAAATATTACCGTGTAATATGTTACTAATATTAAGTAAGTAAAGTCCTCGAGTGGCGACCACGGACCGGAAGACGCAGCGTGGGAAAGCCTCCAGCAAGGTGGACCGACGATCAGGTCAAGATCGCTGGATGCGAACAGCACAGGACCGATCGTCGTGGAGATCTTTGGGGGAGGCCTATGTCCAGCAGTGGACGTCTTCCGGGCTGCGATGATGATGATGATGATGATTACCGTGTAATCCGCCGCTGCGGCCAACTGATTAGAGTCCACTGTGGACGCTGACGAGAAGAACACTGGACTCTCCGAGGCTGCGTCCCTCATGAGTGCGTCGTATTGTCTCGCGTCGAGTCCAAGACGTTCGAAGAAATGCTGCAGTCGCGTAGACTCCTCTGACGGACTGTCAGGAGAGTCCTCGCCTTCGCATGGAGCTGAAGCTGGACTACGACCGTCCGTTCTCCTGTATCTATAAGAGTTTGCCAACGTATTTCGCGTTATTTACGGTTTCTAATATCACAAATATTCTAAAACAATTTATTATAAGAAGCTATGGAGAGTCATGTACATATTGAATTTCATAGAGATAAGACGGTAGGGAAACAATTATAAATAAAATATTTGATGTTCATAAGCGGCTAAAATGGCCAACATTAATAAATGATTTTTGAATTTGAAATCTTCCATAGGTACTGAAAAAAAAATTTTGGGGGATAACAAGAACATTTTGATATCACTCTGATTACTCTCTGGGCCTCAGTGGTCTAGTGAATAACACATTGCTTTACTTCCGATGGTCGCGGGTTCGATTCATCGCACGGTACAAACATTTGTATGTTGTTGCATGAGTATATGCAATTATTTTGTATGTATACTAGCCTACTTATAGATATATATATTCTATCAGTAGTCTAGTACGCATAACACAAGCTCTGCTTTGCTTGGGAATAGATGGTGTTGTGTGTATTTTGCAGAGATATTAATATTATTACTACATGGGATGACATGAAACAAACCGTGTAGTTGTTCTATAGAAAAAACTACGAAAACAGGATAAAATTGGTGCAGATACCATATGCTGGACTGGGCAGACCCTTTCAAACTATTAAACTCTATTTTACAAAATTTGCAAGTTATTTTGTATTACCTACCCGCTTCGCACGGGTGTACATGTATTATACATATAAACATTCCTCTTAAATCACTCTCACTCACATCTATTGCTAAAACTGCATTAAAATCCGTTGCGTACTTTAAAAGATCTAAGCGAACCGGGAGCTGAAACGAATTCTTTTTATACTATGTAATAATATCTATAAAAATGTTGGGGCACTTGATACGACGACACGACGAACTAATTAACAATATTATTGAATGAAAAATAGATGGAAAGAGAGGAAGGGGAAGACCGAGACACAGCTACATCAAGCAAGTTAAAGAAAAAGTTGGAGTTGTGTCTTATCAACAGCTAAAAGGACTGATAGAAGATCGTGGAAGGTGGCGGGAGCTCCACCGACAAGAGCACAGCTCTTAAATTATGAATGAATGAATGAATATGAAGATTAAGTGTGATATGTAGCTGTATTATCGTACAAGCATATTGAAAAATGTATCAACAACAAAAATAAATAATAAAAAACATGTTGAAGAAGAAAGTATAATAAAACTCACCTATCAGAGATATCGGATTTAGAACGCAGTATGGGCCTGGGTCGTCGTTGTTTATAACGCAGGCAACGTTGCCTTTTGAACGTTCCCAGTGGTGACGTCACCTCTTCCGGTGGACATATTATCTGTATAAAATAAATATATAAATATTTTAAATATAATCATATTAGCTGACTAGGTTTAAATTATAGCCTATGTTATTCTGATGTATATCACAATACATCTTGGTAGTAAACCTTCGTCTTAAGACAAAGAGGACAAATCGGAAGCAAATGAAAGCTTTTTTTCTAATCATTTTATAAATCACAGAGTAATGAAGTAGCAATTGATAATAATAATAATAATAATAATAATAAAACTCTTTATTGTGCATAAAAGAAACAAATAATTACAAAAAGGAAATAAAAAAAAAGAAGGATATGCAAACAAAAGGCGGCCTTATCGCTTAAAGCAATCTCTTACAGACAACCTGGGAGATTGGGACCTGATTGATTTTGAAAGAAATAAACATGGTTTCCTTTTCATTTAAAACAATAAAATAAATTATAGATAAATTAAGGACCTCCTTTCTTGAAGTCGGCTAAAATGATTTTTGGAGGAAGGCAATGGGGCTGAGGCCTACCTGTGTAGTGTTGACGTATTCCTGGGTATCGTCTCCGCGCGGCCGCATGCGTACTTCCTGGTACTGCGGCTGCTTACTTATCAACTCCGTACTGGGCTCGTGGTATCTGTGATATAAATATATACCGTCTAAATATATCAAATAGAAATTATTTTGGAAATTTTAACCCTAATTTTAAATGATCTAAAGTTCTAAATGGAATGTAGTCAAACTTTTTAAAATCATTTCAGATAGTGGATATCAGATCGGTTGTACATTTGTTAAATTTTCAGTAGAGATGATGACAGCATATATAATAAACATGGTACTTTTTCCATTGGGCACTCTAGTCAAGAACCATGCTATATATATATCTATGTATAAGACATCCAGATTTAGTCCTTTTGATTCTTGCTAATAAAATAGACCTCTGTCTATTATATTATTGGGGCTCCATTATTTTAGTGTATCGAACCTTTTTCGAGAAGTCTTATTCTTAAAATTTAAGTATGTAGGTTCTTCTCTCATTATATCATCATCTGCTTATTTCTTATCCCATTTATTTGGGCTCGGCGTAATGTTTTTCTCTTCAATTCATAATAATAATAACGAGATGACTGCAAACAGGGATTCCAGTCGTCTTGTTATTTACTCCCTTTCTTACCATAGATTGATGGACTGTATGAAATATGATATATCTATCTTTCAACTCATTTTAGGTTTTCCTCTGGCTTTTCATATTACTACCCTTCCTTAAAATATTATGTTCATTCTCATTATATCGTCTCTCATACATATGTAACTTTTGTATATGTACTTTATTTATATATATACATATACTGTAAGGATCTAGTATAAATGACTTTGTTCTAATTTTCAAGATAATTATAATTTAGTTGACTATTTAATTGAACTGTAATTTTAATTGACTTATGTTTCATTACGGGAATCGGATTTTTAACGGGTTATTCAAGATTCGCAAATAAGCATCTCTTGTTTCAAGACTCAGTTGCTATAATCATAAAATATTGTAACTATATACGTCTTCAACATACCTGTTGTAATCTCTAGAGCTGTACTCCTTTCTGCCGACTGTGAGGCATTTCAAAGGTGCCTTGTATGTGCACTCGTAGTCTCCATAGTCGTACATAGGCGGCTCGTCCTGGAACTGAGGCGGCGGTGCGCTCGCCTTTGGAAAAACGCTCATATTTATATGTGTATAAGCCATATATTCGTGATACTCGTGAACGGCTGCTACATGAGGGGACTGGTCTGTTCGGGTTACGGCCACTGATTAGACTATTTCCTTTTGACAAAATTGCAATAGCATATCCTGGTGGTCACTCTATTCACCCTAATTTATAGTTCAAAAAGATTTGCTAAACTAACTCGAGAAGCATTGACTGATTTGAGAAATTCTTTCAGTTTGAAAGGTACATCATTCCATACTGATAGGCTTTACGTTATTAAAAAATTACGAAGTTATGAGCACTCGGGCAAAAGCCGAACCGGAAACGCAAAGCAAGATTGCAAAGCTTTGATGGTAGAAATAGGTGAGATTGTTGAACATGGTTGATATTTCTATTAAGTAAAAGCCTAAAATAATTGATATTCCTAATAGGTGGAAGCCTAAAATTTTTGATATTCCTGTTAGGTAGAACCCTAAAGTGATTGATATTCCTAAAAAATGGAAGCCTAAAATAATTGATATTGACGTTAGACAGTAGCCAAAAATGACTGATATGTCTGTTGGGTAAAAGCCAAAATGATTGATACTCCTGTTAGATAGAAGCCTAAAACGGGTGATATTGCGTGCGTAGCGGTTTCTATGTTGATTGTCGCATGCCTAATCCTTGTTGTTAATTAAATATAAGTAAATCAATATTTATTTAAAAGAGCAATACACAAGTTCTTGCTTATTCTTCTTGTGATGAATCTGCATTCCGTATAAGCGGTAGAATAAAAAAACTTGACTATTCAAAAGTGCTTATATTAAGTTTAATTGAATAAAGATTATTTCTATTTCTATTCCTAAAAGGTCGAAGCCTAAAATAATTGGTATTCACGTTAGGTAGTAGCCGAAAATGTTTAATATTCCTATTAGGTGGAAACCTAAAATGGTTTATTATTCTATTAGGTAAAGACTTCAAATAGTATAACAACGCACCTGGAAGTGTATGCCGACGGCGGGGTGCGCGGGGTAGGGCGGCGCGAGCGGGGGGGGCGGCGCGCCGTCCTGGAACTGCGGCGGCGCCGACACCACGCACTCCAGCTCCGCGCCGCCCGCCGCCCCCGCCGCCCCACCCGCCCCACCCGCCCCCGCACGCGCCCACTCCCCGCAGTACACGCCGTAGCGGCTGCAACCACAACAGTTTATTTTACTATTGACATGTTGTAATTTAAATATTGTAATGGATGAAAACTGTAGTTGTTACTCGACTTAGATGTTATTATTTTATTTAATTCATGGATTTATATTAATTTGTTTAATCCGCTTATGATACAAAGCAAGGGGCAAATGGAATAGATAAATGAATGAAAGGGTCGTCCTAACAGCGAGATAGGGCCCTACACCGACTACAGGATGGATCAACGTCGCCGGAGTCGCGGTAGAATGCTAAGGCGACCTCGCGACTTCGGCAATGACGCTCGTAGGTACACCATGTGTTTTTTTAGTGGGTAACAATCCCACAAACCCCCTCGTTATGCTATACTATAAATAATATAAGTAACGTAGTGGAGTAACTTGTAACAGTAAAACTCGCTATAAAGTTTAAACTTGTAGCAGCGTGGTGGGCCGGGTGAATGTGATTCATCTGATATGGTTGAGTGCAATGATGGCTCGCGCATCCGTCATACTCGTGAACGGATACTGCTTGTTATGTATAACGGTATAACTAGTTCAGTTCCTCACCTGGGCTGGTCGTGCTGCGTGGAGGAGCCCGAGTCGGTGCGCGGGGCTGCGCGTGCGGGCGGCGCGCTCCGCTGCGTGTAGTGTCGCTGGACCCGCCCGACTGGCCCCTGGACTGCTATATAACTAGTTCAGTTCCTCACCTGGGCTGGTCGTGCTGCGTGGAGGAGCCCGAGTCGGTGCGCGGGGCTGCGCGTGCGGGCGGCGCGCTCCGCTGCGTGTAGTGTCGCTGGACCCGCCCGACTGGCCCCTGGACTGCTATATAACTAGTTCAGTTCCTCACCTGGGCTGGTCGTGCTGCGTGGAGGAGCCCGAGTCGGTGCGCGGGGCTGCGCGTGCGGGCGGCGCGCTCCGCTGCGTGTAGTGTCGCTGGACCCGCCCGACTGGCCCCTGGACTGCTATATAACTAGTTCAGTTCCTCACCTGGGCTGGTCGTGCTGCGTGGAGGAGCCCGAGTCGGTGCGCGGGGCTGCGCGTGCGGGCGGCGCGCTCCGCTGCGTGTAGTGTCGCTGGACCCGCCCGACTGGCCCCTGGACTGCTATATAACTAGTTCAGTTCCTCACCTGGGCTGGTCGTGCTGCGTGGAGGAGCCCGAGTCGGTGCGCGGGGCTGCGCGTGCGGGCGGCGCGCTCCGCTGCGTGTAGTGTCGCTGGACCCGCCCGACTGGCCCCTGGACTGCTATATAACTAGTTCAGTTCCTCACCTGGGCTGGTCGTGCTGCGTGGAGGAGCCCGAGTCGGTGCGCGGGGCTGCGCGTGCGGGCGGCGCGCTCCGCTGCGTGTAGTGTCGCTGGACCCGCCCGACTGGCCCCTGGACTGCTATATAACTAGTTCAGTTCCTCACCTGGGCTGGTCGTGCTGCGTGGAGGAGCCCGAGTCGGTGCGCGGGGCTGCGCGTGCGGGCGGCGCGCTCCGCTGCGTGTAGTGTCGCTGGACCCGCCCGACTGGCCCCTGGACTGCTATATAACTAGTTCAGTTCCTCACCTGGGCTGGTCGTGCTGCGTGGAGGAGCCCGAGTCGGTGCGCGGGGCTGCGCGTGCGGGCGGCGCGCTCCGCTGCGTGTAGTGTCGCTGGACCCGCCCGACTGGCCCCTGGACTGCTATATAACTAGTTCAGTTCCTCACCTGGGCTGGTCGTGCTGCGTGGAGGAGCCCGAGTCGGTGCGCGGGGCTGCGCGTGCGGGCGGCGCGCTCCGCTGCGTGTAGTGTCGCTGGACCCGCCCGACTGGCCCCTGGACTGCTATATAACTAGTTCAGTTCCTCACCTGGGCTGGTCGTGCTGCGTGGAGGAGCCCGAGTCGGTGCGCGGGGCTGCGCGTGCGGGCGGCGCGCTCCGCTGCGTGTAGTGTCGCTGGACCCGCCCGACTGGCCCCTGGACTGCTATATAACTAGTTCAGTTCCTCACCTGGGCTGGTCGTGCTGCGTGGAGGAGCCCGAGTCGGTGCGCGGGGCTGCGCGTGCGGGCGGCGCGCTCCGCTGCGTGTAGTGTCGCTGGACCCGCCCGACTGGCCCCTGGACTGCTATATAACTAGTTCAGTTCCTCACCTGGGCTGGTCGTGCTGCGTGGAGGAGCCCGAGTCGGTGCGCGGGGCTGCGCGTGCGGGCGGCGCGCTCCGCTGCGTGTAGTGTCCGCTGGACCCGCCCGAGTCGCGGGCGAACGACGACCCGCACCGGCTATTATACAACATTAAACATATATACACACATATATTATACTAATATAAATACATATACAAATATACTAGCTGTGCCCGCGACTTTTCCGCAGTCTAAAAATATAGTTTCTCGCTTTAAAAATGAGGATATTCCATACAACCTTACATCTCTCCTTTCAATCTTTTTTAAATCATTAAAAAGTACCCTATATCCTTTCTCAGGGTTAAGAACTCTAGACTATCTGTGTACCAAATTTCATTTAAATGGCTTCAGTACTTTTGGCGTGTATAAGCGCGACAGATAGACAGAGTTACTTTCACATTTATAATATTACTACGGATACACATACACAACTTTTAACATTAAATAAGATATATTGTTTCCGGTGTTACCTGTTATACGAGTGATAATTGTCGTCCCCAGGCGACGGGTGTTCAGAGAAGGCCTCGCACGAGGACAATAAAGAGGAGTGGTTGGACCTGGTGCCCTTGGAGGAGCACGAGGCGGTCCGCTGGTGGCCCGAGTGCCGCCGGCGTCTCGGAGAACGACCCATGGAACCTATCATTTGAATCTCGCCCGTGTTCACGCTACAAGAAGAAAATGCCAACGGGAATACTTTGATAAACTTGTAACAATATAAGTTTGTAGATAAATCTATATATATAGATGGATGGAAAATTAACACAGCGCCATCTAGTCTCAAGGTAAGCAGAGCTTGTGTTATGGATACTATACTTAGATGTTTTTTAAAAATGTGTATTTTTTTATAAAAAAATCTACAATATACATGAAAATAACCTGTACATAAAATACAATCAATCATACTATGTTTCATTAACAATTTGCTAGTGATTTCTTCTTAAAACATATCATTTAAGTTTATTAAGTGAACAATTCAATATTTTAATATTAAAAAATAATATTATTATATATTACACATGGAGGTCATTAGAATTTTAAAAAGGCTAAGGTATATGGTTTATTAGGGTTACTTGAAAATACAATATTATGAGAACATACGGCCAGACTTATGTACTCACTGTTCAGGGTAACATCGCGTCTGTGTGTGTAGATCTGGCAATGACTTGTGACTGTTGATATTGCAGCTATCTTCCTCGCGCACGCTCGGTTGGGAGTGGGAGTTTGATCTGAAACAAAAATACAATTAACATTACTAATTGACGTTCATAAGCGACTAAAATGTTCTAAAATATTTGTCAATATTATATCTACATACTACTATATATATATATATATATATATTATTATATGTACGTACTAACATACATATAAAATAAAATAATAATATTGTCTTTGTGGTCAACACACTTACTACGACAATCTACCACGGTACCACCGGTACACCACTCCCTTGGAGCAGTAGTCCTCCCTCATGAAGGTGGATAGCATGTTGGTGGGGACTCGGGCCTCAAACTATAATTATTACTATACTAGCTGACCTGTGTGACTTCGTCTGCATCACACTTATCATTATATATCGCCCAATTTACATTCTTATATTCTGATGTGTAAGCTACGTTACTGTTAAGTTTCATCAAAATCCATTAAGTAGCTTTTGCGTGAAAGAGTAACAAACCTCCATACTACAAACTTTGGTATTTATAATAAAGACTATATAATAATTTACCTGGTATATCTAGGCGCGGAGTGAGCATACTGCGCTGGCGGGCTGATAGCACCAAGTTGCTCAGCAGGGGAGCCACCACCACTCAACACTGGTTCAGGCAACTCCATGTTTTGGGGACTCGAATGGGAACTCGCTGTATACCAAATAAATTTATATGTTATTTTTTTTACTTACTACTAACTGTAGAAGCAGGTTCCCCGTGTGAAATTATTATTCTGATGTATAATATACATTATTGTAACGTTTCATTAACATTGTTAGTTTTTGTGTAAAAAATTAACAAATATACATCCATTAATCCACGCTCATAAACTTCCGCGTTTATAATACTAGTAAGACTGTTATTATTAGATATTTTACAATATGATTGTATAAATTGTAAAAATAAGCACCAGGTTCTTTTCTTATATAAATGAATTTGCCGACAATCTGTCTATCCAACTGATAATAAGCTATAATGGTCGCATGTATACATGTTCTTCATAAACTTAAACGATTTTTCACAAAATCTACCTCGATATCTGTTCATACTTACGTATAGAATAAGCACTCTTGATAACAACTTCGCTTGGCCTCTGTCGAGGTATGATGAAGGACTCAGGAAAGAAGACCCGAGCGTCTCCGAAGCTTAACGGCCTGTTCATTTTATCTCTATGATCAGGGTCCGACTTATGCGCTTTAGAGCCGGACGTTCCCGAGGATGACGTGCCGGAAAACGTTCCCGAGTATGTTCCAGAGTTGTGTTGCGACCGGTGATGTTCCCGTTCCGGGTAAGAATCTTTAAGGCGTCTCGTGTCAGCATAGATTTTATGGGCTGGAAAAAATGAAGGAAATAATTTTGTAAGCATTTTTTTTAGTATATTATCAGTTTTTTTAGAAATTTTGGATATAGCTTAGTGCAGTGTTGGCAACAATGTTTAGGCGATCCCATTAAGCAGAACATCAAAAACCACAATAAAGTTTTAAAACCTATGGTGATGATGTCAAAACCCACTAAAATAATTTTACATAAAATAACTATTATATTGAGAATTTACTCTAGAATAGAGATATTTAAAGATATTTTAAGAAAGAAAAACATTTATTTATTTGACAGCCTGTGTGGTCTAGTGGCTTAGCACACCGCTTTACTACCCGATGGTCGTGGGTTCGATTCCTCGCACGAACACAAACATTTGTATTCATGAGTATGATTGTTTGTATCGGTCTGGGTGTTTTCTATGTATAATATGTATTTATTTACAAAAAAAATGTATCCATGTATTTATATCAGGTGTCTAGTACCCATAACACAAGCTCTGCTTAGCTTGGGACTAGATGGCGCTATGTCACCTATTATTAACAAGCATACATATAAACCATATATATACACACATATGCATGTATACATACACACAAAAATATACGACAATTTATTATCAAAATTGTTATATATGTTCATAATTTGTTTAACTTATATCAATTTTCGGTTGGGGGCCTGGTGATCTGTATTACAGGTTATGCCTATCTCAGACACCAGCTCCTCACAGCAAATCGATTAAAATAATAAATTTAAGTATTTTACTATAAAAAATACTACATGTATTGTTGCCATCATGTTTGTGAGGAGAAATAAATAAATCATATATTAACATATTGATTGACATATATAAATTTGCATTTTCAAAAAAAAAAAAATGTTTAAGAACACCGTTACTAATATATCCGTACTAAAAAATCCACTAACGACTAGAAACAAATTTTGCCCATCAAAGAGAAAAGGGAGTTGTTATGAAGTCGTGGTATTACGAAAAGCAGGGATGTCTACCGTACCTGCCAGACCTGCCTAAAGCCTAAAGCGATTTTTATTTCTTCGTACGAGCCTAAGTATGGTAGGCAACCCTGATGTAAAGTGATTACTTACAGACATAAGCAGGTGAGTAGACGTTCTCTCTACTATCGGCGTGTTCCAGCAGTCGTCGAAGCGTGTTCTGCAATCCTTCACCAGCGCTCACAGCCCGTCGCGTACTACTTATGCTCCTTGTGGTAGCGTCTGCAAATTAGTACATGTACATACACAAACTATATCTTATCATTACATAGTATAAAATAAAGTCGCTGTCTCTGTCTGTCCGTCCCTATGTATGCTTAAATCATTAAAACTACACAACGGATTTTGAAGCGGTTTTTTTAATAGATAGTGATTCAAGAGGAAGGTTTATATATATAATACATGTACACTCGTACGAAGTCGGGGCGAGTATCTAGTTAATATTATGAATGCGAAAGATTGGAGTATAGATGCATAGACGGATGGATGGAAGTTTGTTACTCTTTCACGCAAAGTTTCATCAAAATCCGTTTTGATGATCCGTTTTCCGTTTCCGTTACAGTAATATAATTTATACATCAAAAAATTTTATGTTATATTTTTTTTTCTTCAGTATACAGGTTCCATTGAGAAGAACTGGCAAGAAACTCAACTGAATTTCTTATATTTTAATAGCCAGTTTATTTATATTGTGTACGTATGTAGGTGTTTATGTCTAATATTAAATGAAAATACCGTGCAGGAACAACTATTGCTATGCACATTTGTCATTCAAGTAATCGTTTAATGAGTAATAGGTTTGGCTCAATAAATATAATTTAACCGATGTTTTGAATTTATTTAAAGGTACTTCCAGTAAATCAGTATCTTATTGTAATTTTTTATATCCGATCCCATAAAATTCTTTATTTTAGAACCTTTTTTTTAACAATATTGCCAAACTCACATGGATTACAGCAAGCATCATTGTTGAGAGTCCCCGAGCTGACCAGATGACAGCCGCCCGCGGCTATAGCCTGACCCAGTCCACTGCTCATCTGAAGACAAATCAAATATAATACATTATTGTTTATTATTTTTTATAGATCAAATGTAATATTTGACAGCCTTATTAGTTCAAATTAGTGCCAATTTACCTATAGTTTGTATTCATACACTTCTACAAAGATATAAGTGAATATGTTACAATTTAAAAGAGCAACACGAAAGTCTTTCTCGTTCTTCTTGTGACGGGACAGCTTTCCGAATGAGCGGTAGATAAAAAAAAACTTAACTATGAGTATTTAAAAATGCTTAAATTTAAATTTATTTGAATAAATTATTATTTATTCTACTGTAGCGGTTTGCCACTCGGTTTTACGCCCGATAGTAGCGACTTCGATTCTTGCATTCCAATATTTGTACGTGTGAAATATAGTACTTGTTTTCTATACCTACCCTCAAAGGCAATTCTTGCTTCCGATCCAACACAGTTTCAGACTTAACGTAAAAGGCTTTGGTCTCTGCTAGCAGCTCCACGGCGGACTTTCGTTTCTGCTGATGTTGAGGTGGAAGCGAGCGAGGTGCAGACATGCCGTCCTTCTTGCGAGGTAGCTTGAAGCTTGCGAACAGTGAATCGGCCAGGCGCCGTCTGCAATGATTAACATTTTTAACAGACTTCAAAGAAGGAGGAGGTTCTCGATTGGACTGTATTTCTTTTGTGTTTGATACTTCTGAACTTTCGACTGGGTGAATCCACACACACGCAAACACATAGTTTGGGTGTGTGTGTGCACACACTCGCGCATTAAATACATATTGATATATATTTTTAGCTATTATTATTGCAATTCCCTTTTGTCATATATTCTTCGACCTTTGACCAACCATACGTGTATGTAACAGTTACCTGGGTGGTGATTCAAAAGATCTGGAGAACGAAGCAGACGCGGCCGCCCCTTCAAATTTCTTGCGGACCTCTTCGACCTTCGACCAACCAGACTCGACGTTGAGCCGGCGGTTCAGCGGCAAGGTTTGTGACGCATGCTTGGCGAGTTCCTCCCTCGTCTTCTTCACTGACACTTCAGGGATGACGTCTCGGTGACGCACACCCCGGGCCTCGTGGCATCGTTCGATGAATTGTTGGCGCCGGAGCGATAGGGTTGCAGATGTTTGTCGACAATCGTCCTCGTCCAGGCACCTAGAATTTTAGTAATTGGAATTGCAAATAAGCTAACGTTCCACCTGCTTGTAAGCGGTAACCACGTAGACATCAAATGATCACAATCATGAGTTGCCATTCCGTCGTTGGAGGACTAAGATATCATGCCGTTTATCTTGTAATTTAATTGCCTAATCTCACCCTAAAATCGAAACAAAACCAAAAGCAATCATCTTGGCGGCTGACATATGAGACTAAAGTACATAGGTACAGACGATCTTTCATAAAGTCTACCTTGGCGATTATAGAAGTTGACGTCTATACATACTATCATGTTAAGTCTGTTTGATTGAATCGAAAAATTCGACTTGAATAATTCTTTTTAAGAAGACACCTTAATCCTCAGAATCCTAATCATAATCTTTATATTTTTAAAGCTGACGTGCATGCCTAATATAACCTGCTAATATACAGTAGGTTAATCGTCAGGTTGCTAGAATACAACTAACGTTTCAATGGACTTCGTTTGACGCATTGGATGGATACGTAAACCGGTAAGACTATTTGGAGATGGGTGACATAATCGGGCAACCGACTGTATATCAGCAGCCTAACTTGTGTCTTGTAAACAAATAAACTTACCTAGCGGGCTGCGCGAGGTGCGATCGACACGGTTGATAACAGGAGAGCGCTGCCATATCGGCGGTGCCGGGGGCTGGAGTCGTCGCCGACCCCGCTCATCATTCGATCACCACCAGCGCCGCTACACACTCCGGTTAGGCCATCCGAAACCAATCTGTAATAAGGAATATAATATTAATACAATATTAAAAAACAATTCCCAAATATAGCACTAGTTTAGTTTAGCTAAGTTTATTTTAAGCCCAAAGGCCTTAAATCCAGTGCCCCAGGGGTTGTTGCCTCTGAGTTGATGCTGAGGCAAAGGAGCTAGCTCTGAGGCCCCAACCTGTGCTCTGAGTACCCCAAGTAATGTGGATTAATGAACACATTGCTAGCAATGTACTATATAAGGTTGACCTCCACGTGGTTCCCTTGGAAACCATCATTATAAGTTCACGATGGGCTAAATGCCGTGAGAACCTCATGCTTATCTTATCGTCTTTCACTGGTGCCCCGCCAGCGTAAACCATTAGCGCAGGCGGGAGCACCATTCCATTATCACGAATTAAAAAAACTGCCTTAGGATGTCCAGCAGTAGACTGCAGTAGGTTAATAATCATGATGAATATAATTAAAGGGTATATGATGATGCTTGCTGCATTCATTCTTATTTAAACCACATTGTTCACCTTCCAGCAATTATTTCCGATACGATATTGAAACCTTCAAGAAAAGAGCTAACAACCATGTGGTATTTGAAAATAGTGAGAGTAGAGTTTTTTGAGTTTTTTTGGGCTTTTTTTGAATAGTCATAACAATTTGTTTTTTAACTACCACTCGTTCGGAAAGCTGTCTCAAAAGAATGTGTTGCTCTTTTAAATAATCCTTGTAAGTTTACATTTACAAGTCGATGTAAATATAATCATGCAATAAGATTAAATCAGTCGTAGTGATAAGAGCAGACCAGTCCCTACAAGCAGCACTCGTTCACGAGTATGATGATGTGTGTAATAAGACCTACATTATGAAGATACAAATTTTGACACCGACTTGTTTCTCATCCGGTGCCTGGCAGTTATACAATATCAACATGCTTCCGTACACTTTCGCTCAGTGTTGTAATGTTTACAAAAAAATATTATGAGTCTTGAAGTTTATGGCAAAACAATGAGTAGATCATAGATAATTATGTTTATGGGAACCTACATATACACTATTTACTTTTTCTTACATGAATAGAATGGTAAAGAAGGTTCTGATAAACCAGAACTCAAGTGCAAACACAAAGATTTAAGAAGATAAAAAATAATAATCTAATATTACCCACTGGGGGAAAGGGGATTGTTAGTAATGTGGACTGATGATCTTATTGCTAGCAATATACCATGTCAGGTTGACCTCCACGCAGTTCCCCCTGGAAACCATCGTGATAAATTCTTGTCATAATGTGCTAACTGACCTGACCGAATGTTCATCTTATCATCCTTTGATACATAGAAAACATCCAGACAGTCACAAACAATCATACTTATGAATACAAATGTTTGCACCGTGCGAGGAATCGAACCTGCGACCATTTGAAGTAAAGCGACGTGCTAAACCGTTAAACCACCGAAACCGTCATATAATGTGGTATACTCGCATATCTACACCTTGGTTATGAGGCCGTTTCACTCTGGTATATAGAGAAGTTGGTAGATACGCATAAAATTCACTAATTAAGTACGCACTAATTATATTCATTATTATTTTATGACTGGCAAACAAGCTAACGACCCACATGTGGCAACCATCGTCCATAAATATGAACAGTTCCATTTTTTAATTTGCCGATTTAGTTTAAATGTAATTGGAACCTATGTATTACAATAATAATGTTTAATTAGGGAAAGAGGAGGGGATTGTGGACTAATTGCATATAATGTACCAAGTCATGTTCTAAATCTTCCTGAAAAAAAGATTCAAATGTCTAATAAAACACTTTCTCTGTAAAAATGCTTATTGTAAAATTGAAGGGTTTGTAAATTATAATAATGTTTTTGTAGAAAAATATTTAAATCGACAGCGCTGACAATATTATCTGATTGCACTAAGAATGAATGCGTAGCGATTTCTATGTTGATTATGGCATTCCTCTTACTTGTTATTGTGTAATTACAATTACAATATATTAAAAATTACATTTATACAAAAGACCAACAAACAAGATTCTTGCTCATGCCTCTTGCGATGAATCTGCGTTCCGAATGAGTGGTAGAATAAATAAATAAATATGACTATGCAAAAGTTTATTTGAATAAAAATTATTTCTATTTCTATTGTGGACTGCATTAAAGTCACATAATTGCATACAATCAGATATCAAGTCAGGTTATAAAGAAAAACGCTAGGAGCACTTTCATTTTCCCGCGTCTAGACTTTCTAGACTTCTCTATGCACATACACTAACAGTAACAAGGCTATGATTGCACACATCGTACGTGTATTCGGTTATCTTAAACTAGACAAATCAAAATTAACAAATATGTTGAAATTTCGTCCTTGATCGTTATTATAAATAAATAACCCTGGATAATTAACACAGCGCCATCTAGTCCCACGGTAAGCAGAGCTTGTGTTATGGGTACCTACTTGATAACTGACATAAATACTTAGTTTTTTTTTTATAAATACATACATCATATACAACCTAAAACAATTTTTATTCATGATTGCTTGTGTGCTATGTGTATTATGTATGTATTTACAAAAAAGAAACTTAAATATTGAATCAGTTGCTTAGTACTCAAGCTCTGCTTAACTTGAGACTAGATGGCGCTGTGTGAATTGTCGCGAAATATTATCATTATTTACTCAATTTAATAACCACTTATTACATTACAATTTCAATTACAATTCACACAATAATAGCTCATTCATCATACGTAGAATGTCATAACATAATAGTTAATTATATCTGATACCCAGTGTAAGCATTAACACTGATAATAGAGTATATACTGTATTAAGTTACGATTGCAAGTTAATGGGTATTTGAATTTTGTACAATTGTATTTTTCCAAGCCACGCATTAATGTCAAAAAAGGAATATTAAAATTTTACCAGATATATAGAAAAAAATAATAGCAATCTGCACTCTTTCTCTATTTTTTTTTATTAAAGTGTCACGGCTCTGGATACAAGTCCTTTCTAGCCGAAAATAAAGTTTTACAATATAAACACTAATTTTAACGTTAATTATCAATTCTCTTCAACCTACATGATTAAAGAGAATTGATAGTAATATGGACTGATGACCCCATTGCTAACACTGTACCCTGTCCGGTTGACCTGCCTGCTGTTCCCTCTGGAAACCATCGTGATAAATCGTTGGTGAATTAGTCTGACTTCATGCTCATCCTATCATCCTACCCTGGTGTCCGACCAGCGTAAACCGTTAGCGCAGACGGGTGCACAATTCCATTATCATTACTAAAAAACAAGTGGAAGGGGGTAGGGGGATTATTAGTAACGTGAACAAATAACCATATCATGATCATACATACAAGGCGACGCGACGCCTTGATAAACATTTATTTCATTTTCGGGCACCGCGCCCCGTTCACCTCATGAACGTTATGGATATAAGGGGCCACTTCATTAAAATCGGTTCATTGGTGTGATTTAAATTCAAATAATAAATAAATAACCCTAGACAATTAACAGCGCCATCTAGTCCCACGGTAAGCAGAGCTTGTGTTATGGGCACTAGACAACTGATATAAATACATAGATTTTTTTTGTAAATACATACATAATATGCATATAAAACACCCAGACCGATACAAACAATCATACTCAAGGATACAAATTTTTGTACCTTGCAAGGAATCGAACCTGCGAACGGTGTGCTAACCCGCTAGACAACCGAGGACGTCATAACAATAATCTTTGTATACTATTTACCCCCTTATAACAATAATCTTTGTATCCATTAATCACGTGAGACTTATTTTATGCCAATCAAAAACAATCTGCAACCTTTCTGTTTAGACATTTCTATCATGGTCCTTAATTTCAGAATAAAATAAGATCATGCTTTATACCTTTATTTAAAGACAATAT
This sequence comes from Achroia grisella, assembly GCF_030625045.1. Classification (NCBI taxonomy): domain Eukaryota; kingdom Metazoa; phylum Arthropoda; class Insecta; order Lepidoptera; family Pyralidae; genus Achroia; species Achroia grisella. The sequence continues at coordinate 4,317,611 of NW_026712984.1, read as the reverse complement.
TCTAAAAATTTTAAGATTCTCTGTAGGTACTAAAAATACACGTGATGTGGACGGTCCTTAAATGTCTTCTTTATCTTACTGGACCATTCGTCCGTAGTTTGTACATGACGTGAGTCCATCTTGGTTATCATTTCCATGATTTATTGTACTGAATGATTTATATGCAATTAGTGATAATGTGAATACTACTAATAATTTCCCAACATGCATTATAATATGCATGTTAATTTGTTATCTCTTCGCCAGTAGATAATGTATCGTATTTATAACGTACTAATTCATCATCTGCTTCTTCCTTATTCCATTTATTTGGGGTCGGCGTAATATGTTTTTCGCTTCCATTCCATTATGTTTGCATGTGTTTTAGCACACCGCTTTGCTTCCGATGGTCATGGGTTCGATTCCTCGGTACCGCTAGACCACGGGCGTCCTATCTTAGTGAAAGTGAGTTAGGACCTGACCTGACTGTAGGTTTAAGGGACCCCTTTGCCGACGTATGTCCACACTCCCCTACACCACTCGTGTTTCTCTCCCTGTCCAGATAAATCTGGTAGGAGCCTGCTAGTGCAGCTTTAGATACACGTTCTAGTATGGAACTTACTGCAGTTCTAGACAGGCCGAGATCTTTTAAAAGATTGTAGAGAGATTTTTCTGGTATACCTCTAGCTCCCACTTCGACTGCATTGGAATTTATATTTTTTGCCACAAAATCACATTATGGGATTACCTAGCAATGGTATTTCCGATATGATATTGAAACCTTGAAGGAAAGAGCTTATACCTTATTAAAAGGCCGACAAGGCACTTGCAATTCTCCTGGTGTTGCGTATGCTCATCAGGTAATCACTTACCATCAGGTGAGCAATACAGTTTCCCTGTTCGCAGTCATCGCGTTATTTCCATTCTTACCATTTCATCTTTCACACAGTCCATCCATCTCTTTGTCGGCCTTCCTCTGCCCTTATAACCATCCACATTCATATGTTCTTCCTTTCTTAAAATATTATCCTCATTCCTACGCATTACATGTTCATACCATGATAGTCGTTATAACGTACTAATTAAACATCATTATTTAGGGTGGGAGGGGATTGTTGAATGGTTTAAGAACTCCTTTGCTAGCAATGTACCATGTCAGGTTGACCTCCACGCGGTTCCTCCTGGTAACCATCTAGTATAGAGTATGGTATATATAAGGAATTTAAGTTGATATAAGAACTCTACTTTTCAAAGTCGGTTGGAATACTGCATTATATATATCATTACTGCAGTATACAAATTCAAATTAAAAAATCATTTATCCATGTAGGACATTTTAGTCGCATATGAACGTCAAATTTTTTAGATTATAATTTTTTCCCTACCGTCCAGTTCAGTATACAGATCCAATTGAGAAGAACTGGCAAGAAACTCAATTGAGATTCTTAAATACACATTAAAATTACAGCTTGCTAACATTAACGAGATCTTACGGTAATGCTCGTATATACAAATAAACAAAATTGGAGTGTCTATTTGTAATTTAAAATTAACAGCTTTTCACTAAATGTATAAGTACATACGAAACGTATATAAAAAAAAATATATATTTCTGTCTGTCTCATTGTTCTTGCTAATCTCTAAAACGGCTTGACCGCTTTTGTTGGGGTTATAAGGAGTAACTTAACCTACTTTTTTATTAATTATATTTATTTAAAAATAAAGTTAAATTGTACGCGGACGTAGCCGTAAGTAACAGTTAGTAATAAAATGAAGTAGCCGTGAAATTAATGTAAATAATAATTTGTTTATGAACTTAATAACGTTTCATGTGTAAAATTGTAACATCTTACATTAACAGGAAATAGTTGTTATTTTATAAAATTAACATTAACCACTTATTAAATAGGACGGAAAATATAAACTACTCTGTAAAATTCACTTTTATATCCAATGTCTTGGATTGATTTGTCGGGTTTAAGCATTTTTTCTATATACTAACATACACAAAAATGCATGTTTCTGACATATATTGTTTTTATTAAATTTTGTTTTTTGTCTCAGAACAATTCACACAGCGCCATCTAGACCCAAATTAAGGTAGCTAAAGCTTATGTTATAGATAACTGAAAAAAATATATAGATATTTTTTTTTTGTAAATACCCACATAATATATATAGAAAACACCCAGACCGATACAAACAACCATACTCATGAATAAAAATGTTTGTAACTTGCGAGGAATCGAACCCGCGACCATCAGAAGTAAGGCGTTGTGCTAAACCGCTGGACCACCGAGGCCGTCAATGGAACAGATATTTTAAATTTATTTAAAGGTAATTCCAGTGTATCCTTCGGTATATTGTTGAAAATTTCTATACCTATTATCAAAAACGACCAATTGACTTTTTCTATACGATACTCAGGAACAGCAAGTTATTTTTTAATCTACTATTGATGTTATGAATATGGAGAGTTTCTCTAGAAGACTACGATAGACAAAGATAATCTAAAACAGCAATAGTTCATTAAGATTTTAAACCGCATGTAATGACTAAGAAACAAATCTTCTCCAAATAACAAATTGGACTCGTCAAACTATTTTATAATACAATGAATCCACAGATCAAGACAAGATATTTAGAGGTTTATAAATCTAAAAATAGTGTTTCACTCTCACAAGATCGTAAAAGTCGTGACGGAGTGAGCAATAGAGAGGGAACAACACCAACTAACGGGCAGAGAGCCGATGTTGATAAATGAATGGACATAGATCGATATCAATGGGAAGGCGTGAGTTTGGGTTTGGTGTAAATATTAGGCGGCAGCGGGTTTGAAAGGCTTACGAAAAATCATCAACGAAGTACCGCAACAACAAAGTGAATTTTCGTAAATATTTATAAAAGATTAGGTGTATATTGTAGAACTACTATTTATGTAAATTCACTGCGCAACGTCTGCTCAGTCAATTTTTGTAAACATTTACAAAAGACTAGCTGTGACTAGAGCGGGTACACACCGTCTATTTTAATGAAAATCTGAATAGTAGTGATAAATGTGTATATTTCCCAAAAGGGCTCACAACGAAGAAATAACAACAACATATAAATAAGTCAAAAGTGACATATAAAAAAACAGTTATCAAAAATATAATGTTTATTAAAAGAATGGTAGACAAGATGCCAGCAATACTAGCTATATAATGTGGTATTACTATTTATGAACATTGACTGCTTAACGTCTGCATAGTCATATTTCATAAATATTTATAAAAGATTAGCTGCATATTGTAAAACTATTATTTAAGAAATACTAGCTGTATATTGTGGTACTACTACGCACCTCCTAACTTTTTCCTACCCAATTCGACTATCTAGATCATTTGAGAGGAGCTACGAAGATGCGTCTCTTACCAGTACATTTTTTTTAATTAGTTTCAATATTATAAATAGTAGTTTAACATGCCTAAAATAGCAAATATCCGTTGCTTGAACAACTATTACAGAGTAATAAACTCTATTATTTTTAAACGTATCTGGAAATATAGATCCATTTGTGAACACCGCTATATTCTATGACACAGACCATATAATAATCTAAGTTCCCGTTGTGCCCCACGCGTGGGAGTGGGTCGCGGCTCTACTGATGTACAGACATTGGTTACACATGCCCACAATAATGTGATACTCTGAGTATTATATTTACATTTTGTTAATATATTCCTGTCAGACTCTGTTATTATCTCTTATACAAACTGATAATAAATAAGACAAAGGAAATATTGAAGTAAGTTAAGACAATAAGCAAGTACAAAATATCTTATTAATATTATAAACGCGAAAGTTTGTGAGTATGGATGGATGTTTGTTACTCTTTCAAGCAAAAACTACTGAACGGATTTTGATGAAACTTTACAGTGATATAGCTTATACATCAGAATAAAATATCATTACATAGTATAAAATAAAGTCGCTGTCGCTGTCTGTCCCTACGTATGCTTAAATCTTTTAAACTACGCAACGGATTTTGAAGCAGATTTTTTTACTAGATAGAGTAATCCAAGAGGAAGGTACATGTACACCCGGGCGAAGCAGGGGCGAGTAGCTAGTAGGCTATAAATTTCACGCGTGTGAAACCGCGGGCACAGCTAGTTTGAAATATTTGTAAAGAGTTGATCTCGAACGGTAGCAAATTTTCGGAGAAAATAAAATAGAAAATGAAAATATTTTACCTTCCAAAAATTGTCTCCCTATGTTTACTTGTATAAAAAAACGTGTAAATTTTTGTATGAAGAGATCGAAATTTACTTTCAGAATTTCTCTTCGTTACTTTATTTCTAGGTTAGTAATTTTGTATATTCTCTACTACTCTATATATGTTTTTTATAATACAAAGTATTCAGACTGCATTAAAATATATACCTTAATACCATAACAAAATGGAATCCAAAGCTCAACGGATGTCAGATAAGTATATTATCGCCATTTACTGTATGTGTTAATTAAGTAGCTACCTCATTTCCTCCTAACTATTCTATTTCGAAAGGCATAAAGCTCAGAATCGAATGAAAGTAGCAGATTATACTCAAGAGACCAAGGTATATAATTGATTTTTAAGGGATCCGTTTCAAGGAAGAGAACAATTCTAAATGAAAACTTAACGAGCATCAATAATCATAAATTAAGACTAATTTGGTCACGTTTCGTTCTAAGAGTTCTAACAGTCTTTTTATAGTAGAGTTCATAGTTGTATTCACGTGTTAATGAAGCGTTAGCAAAATATGTCTGAATGCATATACTCAAAAAATTGATAATCATATTAATTTTTCTTTGTACATCATTATCATTACGTAGTATAAAACAAAGGCGCTGTCGCTGTCTGTCCCTATGTGTGCTTAAATCTTTAAAACTACGCAACGGATTTTTAAGCGATTTTTTAATAGATAGAGTGATTCAGGAGGAAGGTTTATATGTATAATACACACAATAATAGTACACCCGTGCAAAGCCGGGGTGGGTAGCTAGTATAATAATAAAATCGTAAAATCGCGATGCAACGAGAACTGTTTGTTTTCCTACTTATGTTTTAAAATGTCAGTAACTGTTTGAAGGATTATGATGTAATTTTTACAAAATATTAGAGATTTTTTTAACCGAAATTAGACTATGTGGTTAATTTATATGCGGTCGACGTGGGAGCTAGAGGTATACCAGTGAAATCTATCTACATATTTCTAAAATATCTTGGCCTGTTTAGCACTATAGTTCACACAATCAGTTGGAGTCCATCGTGACAAATTCACCAATGTCAAATGGTTGAATGGAAGAGACGAAAATATTACGCCGACCCGAAATAAATGGGATAAGGAAGAAGCAGATGATGATGTTTTCCAGGTGGAAAGGCCTGGAGGTCAACATGACAATGTATAATGGGATCAATAGTCCATATTACCACAGATAATATAATATTACATACAGATACCCCATCCCATACAAGAAAATGGTTCCTTCCTAACTCGGGCTATTCTTCGGGCTATTTTATTTCGCCGCCGTAGGCGCTAGATGTCGCTATATCTGAAGCAGTTTGGATTACTAGTGGGTGATTAGTAATAAAGCATGAAAATAGATGGCAGAGAATTCGGTCTACATGACATCTGTTTTGCAAAGATACGTACATAATAGATATATAACTGTATCGAACTCCTGATTGGGTACAATCGAAAATTCAATGTAGGTATAATATTGTTCGCTGACAGTCTATAGACACGGCTAATGTACCTATGTATCTATGTACTATGTTACAGTTACTTTTTTACATGCCTACTTTTTTCTCCCGACGAAGATATGTCGTAACGCGTCTGCACTAAAATCGGGCTATCGGTTAAGGAGCAATAGCTCCTTAACGAATAGCCCGATTTTAATACGGTTTTTTTTATTTAAATTGTTATGTGATAGTGATAGATTTTAGCTATAATCAATTGATGTGCATATGGGTACCTCATATAATTTTCGGTGTATAATTATTTTTCAATATGTAGTTAATTATGGTAAACTGGCAATTTGTAAAACTGAAAACCATCAATCTGTTATATGTAGGTTCTTTCAGGGATACTACATCGGTGCTAATGACATGTAGGTACTTATTTTGATATCTACAAACTACGCCTTTACTGCTAGTTTTTTGGTATTTATGTAAGTTGTTATTCAGTTGAAATTAAGCTGCGAAATTACAGGATATTTGGACATAACATCTATGTTCTCCGGAATGATAACGTATGCGGGATATAGCGGGCACGACATGATGACGTAATGCTGTTTAATAATATATGTGTATGTATGTACGTCGGATAGCGTCGTGGTTGGATGGATCGTCAGCTTATTTACCATTTCAGTTAATAATAGTAGGTAGTAACTTTTGACAATATGGATGAGGGAGGGTAACGGTGATGATGATGAGATCAATAATGACTGTTGACGATAGTGACGATGGTATTTATTTATGACCACCATAAAATTCATCATTGGCAGTATTCTCAACATTATCATCATTGTTCATCATGATGATTGAGATCAAATTAATTAATTGATTAAAAAAGTAGCAAGTATTAGGTAGGTACTAAGTCCTTATATGACTTAAATACAAGGTTCTGGGATGCTGTGATATACTACAGTCTCTAGATTTTGTTTCTTATTAGTATTCCACGACCAAAGTCTATAGACAGAGAAATATAGATTTACACAAAGTTTCTTGATGTAAATGGGAATTATTATACACATTGCATTAAAAAATATATATGATTACCATCTAATACAAAATCATTATGTAGTAAATAATTCCTGATATTTTAAATCGAATGAGGTGAAACTAACATTGCATGAACACAACACTTGAAGATCATAACATTTTTATTTCAGGTAATAAAACACTTTTAAATAATTTATTAATCGCAGAATAAACAATTGTTAATAATTTACAATAATATTTCTTTCACTGCTTGTCTGTTATACCGCTAAAACTTCAAACACTTCTGTTATTTTTATATTATATTCCAAATAAATCAATATCAAGACATAATATTTCATCAAAATCATTTCATAATTAATTCCTGGTACACAAAATATTCCTGGATTTGTTGATGAAGCAATATAATAATAATCATGAGCTTAAATCATAAACTTATTTGCAGTCGGTTACACATAATATAATTACTTGGAATTTTTTCTCATCACTAGTCCGTTGCTTTCTTACTTATTTAATTATATTATTAATTGCATTGTGATTAATAATTTACAGATTTTTCTTCTGCTTTTTTCTCTTATTTTTACTTGCATTATTATTTTATACAGTAAAATGTTCATATATATATATATATATATATATATATATATAAATATCCCCTTGGGCACTTTGTGGCTCAGACGTGCCGTATAGGTAGTTTTTTGTTGATCCTTTTTCACTTGTTGATCCGGAGGCCTTTTGTTGATCTAATGCCAGCTGACGATATATAAATGTTGATCCTTTTTGAGCCACAACTGTCACGACGAGTAATAATAATAATTAAGCGATTTATACACGATTTTATACAAATCCACCTTTTTGGCATTCGACCACTTCTTGATCCAATTCAAACGGGCCAATCAGGGTGCAGCATTTGCCAAGGGCTTCCTCATTGGCACGTTTGGACTACTACATTATGGCTACAGTAACTTAATAATGTCTAGCTAGTATTTCAAGAATAATAGTCTATCTAATCTAAATATTTATAGAAATCAGTCTAGAGGAACGTGACTCCAGATCAAACCTCAATACTTGTTATTTTTTGGACGGGAATTTTTCCTTTAGTAACAACGTTACTGAGCGAATGAAGAGAAGACGTAACGGCGGATCCAGGGGGAGCGTCATGGAGGTCTTGGGAGTCATGGGGGCGTCATGACTCTCCCCCCCCCCCCTTACCCCAGGACTTAGGTAGACCACTAATTGAACTAAAAAATAATGAAACAGCAAATTTTTTTGCACGATCGGAGTGTTGGTGCAGTAGTATTAATTATAATTAAACATTGTTACTTAAAATATAACAGTTAAAGTACTATAACACTAAAAGCAAAATAGGTATTTTCAAAATACTTTTTCAAAATAAATTACCCTTTGAGTTTTTGTCCAAACCTCAGATATTTTATTTATTTTAGGTATATCAATCATTACATAGTATAGTATAGTATAAAACAAAGTCGCTGTCGCATCTAACAAGTACATAAATAAAGAAAGAAGACTTTTTGGCTCTGAATATATTTCAAAAATCAATTACTTGTGTTAATCAATTTATATACTCTTTCTTATTTCATAGTACTTGTTTTGATCCGAGTATATACAGATACCGTAACGGTCTATTAATTATGAATTTATTATACCTAACCTAGATATTCTATTTTGACGAAACTCCGTGTAGTAGTAGTATCCGATAAGGGTATGCGAACCCTAAGTATTATTTCAAAATGACCAGTAACTTAGAATTTTGAATTTTGATTTTAATAAGCCTTTGAATCAACTTACCAAACGGACGCTCAAGGTTCGATTCCCGCCACCGATTTTTTTTGTTATTTTTTTTTTGTCTTTATTCTAATTTTAAATTAACTATTTTAATAATTAAGTGAATTTAATCGAACAAAACGTTGTTAAGTATTCAATTAATTTTAATTTACATTACCTATTGTACTTTCTAAATTGTAAAGCAGCTAACAATTATAGTAAGATCTTATAAATAACTAACACAACAAGTAAAATATTTTAAATGTATTTTCTTTATTATTACAAATATTTTTTATGCATAATATAATAGTTAATATCACTTACAATTAATTTAATACTTAACAACGATTTTATCGATTAAATTCATTTAAATATAACCCATAAATGTATAAATATTATATATAAATAAATACATAATGATCTGATAATCAAATTATAAGTACAGTCTCAAATTGAAAGTAAGAAAAACAGAAAATATAGAGAGAACTATAGGGATATAACAGAAAGATGTGAAAAATGGAGAAGGACAGTAAAAAAGTTACAAATTTAAATAATGTTGCCGCAATTTCTGTTTAAATGAATTTATTACATTATTATATATATTAGGCATACGACTAGCCTTATGACTGTTACTTTTTTTTAATCTATACATCTATACATGTAAATAAAATTGGAGTGTCTGTTTGCAATATTGAAATAACCGTTTTTACTACTTGCATATGAATATAAATACGGTACATACACCAAAATAACATATTTTACAAGTTTTGTCTGTCTGTCTGTCTGTTTGTTCCGGCTAATCTCTGAAATAGCTGGACCGATTTTGACGGGACTTTTTTTGGCAAGTAGCTGATGTAATAAGGATTAACTTACGCTACTGTTATTTTAGAAAAATAAAATAAAATTTCACGCGGACGAAGTCGCTGGGGCCAGCTAGTCTATAGATATACCGAGATTTAATATTTAAGTTGCTATTATGTTGTTGACAAAATTTTACTGTAATGTTACTATTACGTTATCCTACACAATTTGTATTATTTTGGATGAAAAAATAAATAAATAAATAATAATCTATACATATAAATAAAATTGGAGTGTCTGTTTGTAATATTGAAATAACCGTTTTTTACTACATGCATATGAATATATATAAGGTACATATACCAAAATAACAATTTTTATAATTTTTGCCTGTCTGTCTGTCGGTCTGTTTGTTCCGGCTAATCTCTGAAATGGCTGGACCGATTTTGACGGTACTTTTTTTTGGCAGGTAGCTGATTTATAAGGAGTAACTTAGGTTACTTTTATTTTAGAAAAATAAAGTTTAATTCCACGCGGACGAAGTCGCGGGAACAGCTTGTTTTTAATAAAAACGGTTTATTTGATAGAAAAAACATCTTTTTTGTGGTACTTGAGAATGTTGAAGCCTGTTGTTTGTATTATTGAAATAACCGTTTTTTACTACTTGCATATGAATATAAATACGGTACATACACCAAAATAACATATTTTACAATTTTTGTCCGTCTGTCTGTTTGTTCCGGCTAATCTCTGAAATGGCGGGACCGATTGTGACGGGACTTTTTTTGGCAGGTAGCTGATGTAATAAGGAGTAACTTAGGCTACTTTTATTTTAGAAAAATAAAGTTAAAAACCACGTGGACGAAGTCGCGGGAACAGCTACTGTATAATATATTAGAGATACCAACGTGTTTTTTTATTGATGACTAGCTGTACACGGGATTTCGTCCGTGTGGAATTTCACTTTATTTTTATAAAATATAAGAAGTTAAATTCCACGCGGACGAAGTCGCGTGTACAGCTAGTTGTCGGTAGTCTAGCGATTTAGCTAGCACACCGCTTTGATTCCTGCTTGGTGGTCGAGGGTTCGATTCCTCGCACGCTGCAAACATTTGTATTCATGAGTATGATTGTTTGTAACGGTCTGGGTGTTTTCTATGTATAGATAATATATATGTATTTACGACAAAAAATCTTTGTATTTATATCAGTTGTCTAGTACCCATAACATAATCTTCAGCTAGCTTAACTTGGGTCTAGACGAAGCTGTGTGAATTGTCTTGAGATTACTATTATTACTATAATAAATCTTTTCAAATCAGCCGATGTTTATTTTTGCCATAATACGTGCTGTTACCATGTGATAATATTACGTACTTATTACTGTTTTAAATGTGATGCGTTCATTATTTGTATTTCCTTTGAATTAAAGACAAATAATATATATATATACATTTATATAAACTTGCACACTTAGTTGATCCAGCCACGATCCGTAGATATTGCTGATTCCACTGTCTCTCTCTTTCTACCACTATAACGGTAGCGTGGCGGAACGGCAACATGTTGCCGTTCCGCGTTCTACCACTATCTTTGTATTCTAGTATGCGATGTTGCCGTTCCGGCCGAGACCATGCGTTGTTGCCAAATGTATTCGTCGATAGTAGTAGATACTCGATATATATTTTTTCAACAATTTCTTGCAATAGTGAATCCGTATCGGCAAAATTTTTTAAATGCACAAAGATTTTTTGGCTCTGAATATATTTAAAAATCATTTACTTGTGTGTTGATGAATTTATATACTAGTAAATGAAGTACCTAATACTTGTTTTGATTTGAATAGGTAGCGATATTATGAATTTATTATACGTAATCTAAAGATTTTGACGAAATAAAAGTAATTAGTTATCTGTTAACCTTGACTTCATGCTGGCACCAGTATTATCAGATGATGAACATACTCTTCGAAAACTTACAGCAGAAATATCGTGTTTGGACTCATTAGATAGGTCTCGATGAATAGAGTTTAAAAAACTTAAAATAAATGGTAAATTAGAAATAATGTATAAATACCACTTACGTAAAATTCAACCACTTTAAACTTAATAATAATAATAATTAGGAAAAGAGAAAAGCTATACATGCACTGAAAGTAATTGATGCCTTCCACACAATATTTTCAGTATTAAACAACTCTGTTTGTTCAGTAAAAGTGTAAATACACTGGTAACCTTTAATCATATTTTATATGCAAACATTACATATACAAACCCTAAAGTTTTATTTCAGAATAGCCAGCAGTTTTCAAGAAATAAGTCTTTGAAATTGTACGTGTAACTTATATATATACTAGTTTTTTCACCATAACAAACAACACCAATATGGCCTAGTTAGTAGTTTACCTGTGTACCAATTAATAATAATAGTAATCTCAGGACAATTCACACAGCTTCATCTAGACCCAAGTTAAGCTAGCTGAAGATTATGTTATGGGTACCAGACAACTGATATAAATACAAAGATTTTTTTCGTAAATACATATATATTATCTATACATAGAAAACACCCAGACCGTTACAAACAATCCTACTCATGAATACAAATGTTTGCAGCGTGCGAGGAATCGAACCCTCGACCACCAAGCAGGAATCAAAGCAGTGTGCTAGCTAAATCGCTAGACTACCGACAACTAGCTGTACACGCGACTTCGTCCGCGTGGAATTTAAATTCTTATATTTTAGAAAAATAAAGTGAAATTCCACACGGACGAAATCCCGTGTACAGCTAGTCATCAATAAAAAAACACGTTGGTATCTCTAATATATTATACAGTAGCTGTTCCCGCGACTTCGTCCACGTGGTTTTTAACTTTATTTTTCTAAAATAAAAGTAGCCTAAGTTACTCCTTATTACATCAGCTACCTGCCAAAAAAAGTCCCGTCAAAATCGGTCCAGCCATTACAGAGATTAGCTGGAACAAACAGACAGACGGACAAAAATTGTAAAATATGTTATTTTGGTGTATGTACCGTATTTATATTCATATGCAAGTAGTAAAAAACGGTTATTTCAATATTACAAACAACAGGCTTCAACATTCTCAAGTACCACAAAAAAGATGTTTTTTCTATCAAATAAACCGTTTTTATTAAAAACAAGCTGTTCCCGCGACTTCGTCCGCGTGGAATTTAACTTTATTTTTCTAAAATAAAAGTAACCTAAGTTACTCCTTATAAATCAGCTACCTGCCAAAAAAAGTACCGTCAAAATCGGTCCAGCCATTTCAGAGATTAGCCGGAACAAACAGACCGACAGACAGACAGACAAAAATTATAAAAATTGTTATTTTGGTATATGTACCTTATTTATATTCATATGCATGTAGTAAAAAACGGTTATTTCAGTATTACAAACAGACACTCCAATTTTATTTATATGTATAGATGTATAGATTATTATTTATTTATTTATTTATTCATCCAAAATAATACAAATTGTGTAGGATAACGTAATAGTAACATTACAGTAAAATTTTGTCAACAACATAATAGCAACTTAAATATTAAATCTCGGTATATCTATAGACTAGCTGGCCCCAGCGACTTCGTCCGCGTGAAATTTTATTTTATTTTTCTAAAATAACAGTAGCGTAAGTTACTCCTTATTACATCAGCTACTTGCCAAAAAAGTCCCGTCAAAATCGGTCCAGCTATTTCAGAGATTAGCCGGAACAAACAGACGGACAGACAAAACTTGTAAAATATGTTATTTTGGTGTATGTACCGTATTTATATTCATATGCAGGTAGTAAAAAACGGTTATTTCAATATTACAAACAGACACTCCAATTTTATTTACATGTATAGATGTATAGATTAAAAAAAAAGTAACAGCATAAGGCTAGTCGTATGCCTAATATATATAATAATGTAATAAATTCATTTAAACAGAAATTGCGGGAACATTATTTAAATTTGTAACTTTTTTACTGTCCTCCTTTTTTCACATCTTTCTGTTATATCCCTATAGTTCTCTCTATATTTTCTGTTTTTCTTACTTTCAATTTGAGACTGTACTTATAATTTGATTATCGGATCATTATGTATTTATTTATACATTTATGGGTTATATATTTATGTATGTATATTGTTATTTTTTTATAGAAATGTATATTTTGCTTATCTTTATTATCTTTATAAATCTTTTTTGACATTTCTTATTTATATTAGTGCACCGCCAATAATCTTTCGCTGCAGCCATGGTTGGACTCATGGTGGCCTGGTAAATAACGCGGCAAAATATTAAGTCCGCCACATGTACAAATTTTTTTGTGCATTAAAGTTAAAGAAATAAAAAAATACAATACTGTTTAATGAAAATGCGTGTTGTCTAGTGCTTTGAGGTGTATCAAAATAAGGTCAACAAAAAAGTCCGTGGTGGTATATCTCTTAAGGATAACCAACAATAACCATTTTTTATCTTTTACATTTTTACGGGATTTTTTTTTATCGTATGTTTCCCTTAAAATCATGTAAACTATGTTATTATGTCATAATCTAAAGAAATAATAATATTTTATAGTGACATATCCACTATAAAATACCAAAAAGTAGCAATGTAATTCGTTACGCGCGAATCAGGTGTTATAAGGTCAAAGGTCGGTGCACCCCGCGTATTTGATAAATAGTGCTTCTCTGGATGTCTTTAAGAGAAAATGGCAGTATGTACGTGTATATGTCACACAAGTCCTTAAGTGATAAGTTTTTCAAATGTACAATATAGAATAAATATTTTTAAGTACAGTACTTACGTACATTAATATAATACCTACTTTTTACTTGTATCTATTGTTATCAAAATTAAATTATAAGTTCTTAACTTGACCACGACTATGTGACCCTCTCTTGGCGCCAAAACGAGTGAAAAAATGAACAGCATACGACGACGACGCAGTACCTATAGAGTGGAGCAACTGCTTATTCAGTTTTATTCAACTATTTAGTCCCTCCACCGTTACAATGAATGGAGGCGGATATTACAATGTACGTAGCATTGCGAATATAAAATATCTAGATTAGGTATAATAAATTCATAATTCATAGGCCGTTACGGTATCAGAGCCAAAAAGTCTTCTTTCTTTGTTTATGTACTGTTAGATGCGACAGCGACTTTGTTTTTATATTACTATGTAATGATTGATATACCTAAAATAAATAAAATATCTGAGGTTTGGACAAAAATTCAAAAAGTACTTTATTTTGAAAAAGTATTTTGAAAATACCTATTTTGCATTTAGTATTTGAAATACAAAAACAAAACTATTATTGTTTTTAGAGTGACATTTCTATGAATTCACTGTCGATAGCGAGCGGTGGGATGGAAAAAGATAACCGTTTATAAATATATAATAAATAGCCCTGGACAATTAACACAGACTGATACTGAACTGATATAGATATTTTTATTTTGTAAATACATATATAATATACATATAAAACACCCAGACCGATGAAAACAATCGATGACCGATGAGTACAATTGTTTGCACCGTGCGAGAAATCGAACCCGCGACCATCGGATGTAAAGCGGTGTGACCACCGAGGCAGTCGAAATATATAAATAATCTTATGAATTTAATTTATTCTAATTTGTTTGTGAGCGCGGGGTGCGGTGTACGGTGCTCCCCCTTGCCTCCACCGTTGCTGGAGCTTGCATGTATGGAGCATTGCGAATATAAAATATCTAGATTAGTAAATTCATAATTGATAGACCGTTACGGTATCTATATATATTCGGATTAAAATAAGTATCGCAGTAAGGACCAGTATATAAAGTGATCAACATAATTAATTGATTTTTGAAATATATATACAGAGCCAAAAAGTCTTTGTGTATTCAAAAAATATCTAATTTGTTTGTGTGCGCGGGGTGCGGTGTACGGTGCAGGGGGGACCCTGCCTCCACCGTTGCTGGAGCTTGCATGTATGGAGCATTGCGAATATAAAATATCTACATTAGTAAATTAATAAATTCATAATTGATAGACCGTTACGGTATCTATATATATTCGGATGTAAATAAGTATCGCAGTAAGGACGAGTATATAAAGTGATCAACATAATTAATTGATTTTTGGAATATATTCAGAGCCAAAAAGTCTTTGTGTATACCAAAAATTTAGCCGTTCGGAGCCATTCAGTCACGAATTATTAGTAAAAAAAGTGTCGAGTATATCGTACTATCGACGAATATATATGGCCACATCGCAAAATAGAATGCGACGTTGCCATACCGCCTGAGATATACGCGATAGAGGTCAAGTTATTCAGTGCAAAAGGTGGAATCGGCAAGTGTTTAGGTTGTGGCGTGATCAACAAAGTGCCCAAAGAGGTGTTTATATATATATATATATATATATATATATATATATATATATATTTCTTATTCTTTTGAACTCCTGTTCTTTACAGTAAAAATGTTATTTATCTTCATCTGATTTAGAATATCATCTCTTATTTGTTTAAACTTTGTTCAGTATTAAGTTGTTGATGTCAGGAAAATCTGAAAACAATATCATATACCATGTTACATTTTCATGAACTTACATGAATGAATTTACATGAAAGTAACTAAACTGTAACCTTATTAGCACAATAAACATATTATTCATACATCATATTCATTCAGTTCTAATAAAATATAAAAATAATACTACTGTTTAGTTAGTACTTTATTTTGATTAATAATTTTCAGTATTTTCTCAATCAATCAAAAAATATAAAATCAGTGTTAGTTTTTTGAAGTTACATTCATACCAATAATAAAAACATAATAATACCACATTAAAGCGGTCACCAAGTACCTATGTTTATTATATTTTAATATGAAAGATACACACGCATACATATGCAAGTTTTTAACAACTTATAGTTATACCTGGTATGAGATAATCCTCAAAGACACGATAGTTTACTAAATATTTGTAGTAGTCCTTAGACACATTTAAATTATTGAGTTTGACAAAAAAATAAGAAGTTCAATGAACTCTGAACAGGGACAATTCAAAAGTTGAAGTACCTACTTAACTTAAATGATGAAAAAAGAGAAAAAATCCAATGCTAGTGAAAATATGTTTTAAGCATTTGACTTAAAGTCGTTTATCCTATTCTTTTATTCCTATATTTTATATTTTTAACATTTAATTTATGTTGCCAGTACTCGTTGTCATTTCGATATAATAAAAAAATATGGACCAACCTACGATTTTAAATCGATATTTTTATTTGTGATGAAATCTAATAATATAAATTATTAATAACCTACCCTTGAATGGAGATATTAAAAAACTAATTATCATGAATAGTAGGTACTAGGATCAGTAATATATCATAGTATTATGAATGATTATCGTTTCAAAACCTTGTACAATTTAGTAAGGTTGAAAATATCCTTCTACAAAAGCAAAATTCGAGTATTTGTAAAGTTTCTTATGAGTATTTTTAAAAATTCGAGGATCCTCATATTTAGCTATCAATGTCAGTAATTTAGATACCATATAACACTTGTTTATTGAGGTTTCATAAAGGTATAGCTGACCTTATCTGTGTACTCTATACCACATTCAATTCTCATTCATTAAATTACAATAAGTAGGTATTTATTTTTTTTAATAGAAGAACTATGTCACTAATGTCATTAATTGCTATAATTACCAGGGTGACCGCGTGGAGGTTGATATAATAGAGTACACTTGTATCAGATCAATCTAATTAATATTTCCCTCTTCAAGTTTCGAAGTTATGAGCGAACAGATAAATATATAGTACTTGCATACCTGTCAAAATCTCTCTATTTTGCCGTCGTCGAGTAAAAATTATGCATTGCAATTCGTTCCAAATAAGAGTATAATACAAAATGATGAAATTTTACTGTTTGCAAAGACTAATTAAAAGCACCATCGAATAATGCGTTGTAATATCCTGTTATCGATTATTCGAAAAAATCGATAAATCTATGCATTTATTTTTAATATGGCAACACTTTCTAAATAAGTATTACTGGAATAATATGGTTTTCTTGTTTAGCTGTTTTATATTTACTTAAACTTTTTTTATGTTTAATTTATCATAATAATATAGTAAGTACTTATTATTTGAAAATATAAAATAAACATTTAAAATACGGTGATACAAATGAAAACAGCGCCATCTATGAAAGTATTTTGGAAACAATAAGCCCCAATTAGCAATGATTAAATTGTAAACAAATACAGGGCAACAACAAAATGAGTAAATATATGAAAATTACTTTTCAAAACGCATTATTTCATTTTAACATCTATATATGACTTTTTAAAAATAGATTAAACCTTTTTAAAAACATAGTTTTGGGTTTTAAACGATTACAAAACAATGTTGAATTCCATTCGATACCAATGACGCCATCTAAATCCGTTTTTCGAACTAAAAATGGCTACTATGCCATTGATCCCCACTGATATTACTAACAATCTCCTTCCCTTTTGCACTTATATTACTGAGGCCATAATAACGTTTTTTTTAGAATATTAGCCTGTTTAACTGTTATTGATTATATCCCTACAAAGGAAAGAAAGAGACGAAAAAGATTCTACCTGCTCCTTTCGTAGTTGCAGATGGTAAGCATACAATAAAACCTGTTATCTCGTACCAACTACTAACAGATAACAGCTACAAGCAGTTCAATGTAACAGTACAATTACGAAACGCGCGACGATTCGGGCGCATTGCATCTTAGGCCCTTAGGGGTCATTCATAAATTAAGTCACACATTAGTGTGTGACTCAGTGTGACACAGAGTGAGATGGAGAAGGCGAAGTGTGACATGGAGTGGGAGGGAGAAGGCGAAGTATGATATGGAGAGAGATGGACAGTAATTTGAAGATGTTACATTTCAAAAAGTTAATAAATGCTTTAGATGTAAATAAAATTAATTTCAGATCTGTTGATTGTTTGTTAACTTTTTTATATATTTATATATACAAATAATCAAATATAATATATACAAATATAATAATTGTTAATCGAAATGAACAAACAGTGCCGAAACTTAAATTAAAAAAATAATTAAATAATTAATATATAATTAATATTACAAAACTTGTTGACAGGATATAAATGTGTAATCTTAGTCTAAAGTTTGTTGAGTTTGTATTTGTGAGTATGTGTGTGCTATAACTGCTATAGTTGTATGTTCAAATTTAAACTGCAGTTGAAAATGTGAATAACTTTTTTTCTAGATGTTTTGTAAAATGTGTGACAGTAGATGTGGACTGCCACAAATGTGAATTTAATCATTTCTAGATATACTTATTGTAAAATATGTCACGTCACAATAAATAGGGGGACTCATACAAATGAGCCCAGGTGTGACAAAGACGAGCAGGAGAGTAAAAAAATCATGGTAATAGTTTAAAAATATAAACGTGTTGGCAATTAGCTGTAGGTTTATATTGTGTTCATTAAATAAATAAAAAAAATACATTCGTATGCCATAGTTTATGAATGGCCCCTTATAAATCATAGCGTGGTCACGTGATCAACATACATATAAGTATCTTGTGCAGTGATGTTTTTAAACTTCATTGATGTGCTCACAAGTCAATTGGTAGTCGGTTTAGATCAACGAGGTTAAGCAACGTTGAGTGTGGTCATGCCTGTATGGGTAGTATAACTATTTTGGTATGTTACCTTGAGCATTTAACTTGAGCGGTGTGATTAACCTATTGCCGTCATACTTCATGGTCTGGTTTATAAAGTATATTAGCATGAACTGACGAGGTAGAAGACGTAGCTGTCACTGTTACAGCTGTACATTAACAACATTATAGCAAAATAATCTATATCTGTCTCATTTTTCTTCTATTCTGTGCTGGAATAAAAACTCTTTTTTATTTATATAGACAATGCGTTGTCATTTTTGTATATAAATTTAAAGGAAATAATAACCGAGAAATGTATACCCCCTATATAATGAAATAAGTATACAATATCATCAACCAATCCTTTTTCCTTCAAAATTCTGTTCCATTCCTTATTTATATCTCTGTATATATTTCCCTAATCTGATATTGGCAAATGCGAAGGCAAAGCAAATGCAATACTTTAGACAGCAGTTTTAAAATTGCAACCTAAGACACAGAGTTTTCTCTTTTGCAATATTGAAATAACAGTTTTTTACTATATACATATGAATATAAATACGGTACATACACCAAAATAACATTATATTCAATTTTTGTCTGTTTATATCTCTATCTGTTTATTCCGGAAAATCTCTGAAATGACGGGACCGATTTTGATTGGACCTTTATTGGAGGTAGCTATCTAGTATCTACTCTGATATCACAAGTGCATGGCACAATTATGATGTAAAACAATTAAATTAATGACGATATTCAAGTCACAATGGATTTGGCCATTTATGAAAAATAAACAAAATGGCGGGATCCTTGGGCTGCAACTGCAAATCAGTGTTTTGCTCGTTGAGTATTGTTCACTGGGATGCAGTATGATGTATTTCGGTTAGAGGGTGAAATAAGGAAGTGAAATTACAGGGTATGAAGGCGACAAAGAAAATATTACTGCCTGTCTGTTAGTTATTACTAATCTCTGAAACAGCTGGACCGATTTTGATGGTACTTTAACTCGCAGATACCTAATATTATAAGAAGGAACTTTATTTTAAGAAATAATTTTATATTAATAAAAAAGCTAAATACCACACACGAAATCGCAAGCTAGTTGCGAAAAAATTTTAAGGTATTTAAATATTCAACATAGAACAAAAGAAAAGTTTTTATTAACCATCCTCATTGCTGTGTTCAATTCCCAAACGTATAATTCAGATCACAATCTCGTCCTTCCCGTTGGCTATGTCATGCAGCCCTATTTTATCTTGGCACCAGTTGCAAATGGTGATACGATAAGGCACGAACAAATGATACATAAACGTACACACAAATAGCCGGAAATGTTTAACTTTTATAGATACAACCAATCTATACATATAAATAAAATTGGAGTGTCTGTTTGTAATATTGAAATAACCGTTTTTTACTACATGCATATGAATATAAATACATACACCGAAATAACATTTTTTACAATTTTTGTCTGTCTGCCTGTTTGTTCCGGTTAATCTCTGAAATGGCTGGATCTATATTGACGGGAATTTTATTGGCAGGTAGCTGATGTAATAAGGAGTAACTTAGGCTACTTCTAACTTACTAATAAACAACAGATAGAGATGGGGTCCATCTCTCCACTTTATGCTAAGTAGCATATATTACGAAGAAATACTCCAACAGACTATTGCTATTGAGTAAAAACAACATATGCATGACTAGGGCTCTTATTAAATACTGCAAATTGAATAAACATATGGCAAAGTTAGGCCTGTGTACAACAAAAATCTGCAGATTTTGCCAAACTGAAGAAGAAACGCCACTACACATCGTATGTGGTTGTATCTCGCTACTGCATAAACGGAATATCTCTTTTGGAAAATTTATATTCTATCCTGAAGAGATAAAAACCATCGCTCCTAGGAATATCTTTCAATTCTTGTTCTTGACGAGTCTAAGTAGCGAACTCTGAAAAAGGGTGAGCACAATAGATTTATGTAGGTGACAGTGCTACAGGATCAAGCACCTGCCAATAGCCAAAACCTAAATAAAAAACCCTAATAAATGTATATATATATGTATATATTTATATTAAACGTGATAATAAAATGATAAAACTCATGAATAAAATGTTTATACTGTGCGTGGAAATGAACTCACGACAATCGGGTTGTAAGGTGGCGTGTGAAACTGGTAGACCATTGTGGCTGTCAATAAACTAAGACGGTTTCCAGGAGAAGCACGTTTCTTGATACAGGATGGCGTCTTAGTCCAATCGAATGGCAACGCATGAGTGGTATCACGAGTGTCATATGATAATATGATGTACATAGACAACGGTGACCCCTACCATCAGGTACCGAGCTAACTAATAATAATAATAATTATTATTATTTTGAAAACAGGAAAAAAAGTTTATATAATACTAATAAACCTCTCATCCACAGGTATCATACCTAATCACCTACATCATAGTCTTCCCCCCTCCGATCGATCCCCCGTCCAATTCAAACGGGGATCGATATTATGACGACCAGAGCCGAGGTTCGAACTCCTAGCGGTGTCCTCAGACTAAAGTCGTATCCGTCAGGCGGGAGTTAGCCTTCTGCCGCTCCATAAGTCCTTCCGTGGGTTTGGAGTGCCATCTGCACTCGCCTCCTATCGTCTGGTGAAGCTGAATGGCCAGCTGCGGCTAACAGCATTAGAGTAATCCGAAAAAAAAAACATCATACCCTGAAACAATTAAAGCGTAAAAAAACCAGCAAGCTGAGTAAATGAGACAACAGCGAAAATAATCACTGGCCAATTCATTGAACGCAATTTAGGCCCAAATTAACCCAGCTAAAGCTTCTGCTAAGGGTAGTAGATAACTGATACAAACACAGAGATAGATTTTTTCCTAAATATATAAATATTATATATGTATTTACACATTCGACCGACCTAAATTGGTACATCCACTACGCATAAATTTCCTGAAATTCCCACGGAAACTGGAGCTATTTGGAGCGAACTAAGTCGCGGCAGACATGTAGTTTTAGATAACGGCATGCCATAGAGAGTAGGAAATAAATCCTTTAGTTGCATATGTCACTGGCGGGTTAGTTTATTTTGGTCGCGCGCCATCCGACCACTCGGGAATGGTGTCGTGAACAGAAAGCATATTAAACAGAGATTGTATTACGCGATCACAACTGCCATCTGTATATAATTATAGTATTTTACCCGTTTGGAAACATTTTTCATTGCAGATCATCTCCTTTTTGAAGCAGCGTGATGGTATATAGCCCAACCTCCTTCGATATTTAACATACAAAGAATATTCAAAATCGAATCAGTAGTAATTATTCAAAAACCTTCCAAATCACAAACATTTAAACCTCTTCTTAATATAGTATGGATCATTACAAAAAAGACAAGATTATTTATGATCTTTATTCCTAGACATAAATTAACTTTCGTTTGTACATGTACAATATTAACTAACTGACCCGCGCGGCTTTCTTTAAAATATTAGGATATATAAGTATTGTATGTGTTAGTGACAGTTTTGTTTATAACTTTTTACATATCGCATATTATACTACATGAATTAAAAAACTGGAACCATTGAAAAAAATGCTTTAAAGTTATGCTATAAAGTCGAATTTCTAAAATAAGTGCATATTTCGACGTTACCCTCAATAAAAATTGTTAATTCGCAATTTTGTATTTTTGCACTGCCAACAAAATACTCCACGCTCATTTTCGGTTGATTAGTAGATAAAATAATTAGGTATAAAACCGTAGCTATGAAATGTGCTTTATTCATTGTATATTGTCCAAATAAATAAATAATCATTAACTTGCCTCGACCGTTTGTTTATTTGAACATGTCAAATATTTTGACTCTGTTTCAAGAGCTATGACTACAAAGTGACTGATAACATAAATATTTGTAATGTTTTCCATTTCTTGTTATCAATAAATTCAAAATTATTTATTCAAGTTCAAATTAAAAAATCATTTATTTCATGTAGGACATTTTAGCTTAAGAACGTCAAATTTTTATATTATAACTGGCTGTTGGCCGGCCTTGCTGGCCTGGCTGGCCCGGCAAACGCTGTTTCGCCATATAAATTAATAACGCTATAAAAAATAGGCGTTGGTGATAGAAGGGTGAAAATTTAAGATTGTATGTATTTTTTAAAAAATAAAAATAATAATTTGTCGAAAAAATTAAAAAAAATTGTGGTGAGCCCTACTTAGGGGTATAAAAATTAATTATAAACCTATTCTCAGACCTACTGAATATCCATATAGAATTTCATCAAAATCGGTCAAGCCGTTTGGTTTAATACTCCATAAACACGAAACCTGTGACACGAGAATTTTGTATACAGTGGACCCCCGGTAGTCCGAAAATCATTTTGCAGGGCAGTGTCGGACTATCGAATTTGTCGGATTATAGAGTACTGCCTAAGACCCCTTATAGTCCGAATTTTTTTACAAAAGAGTACCTTGTAATCCGACAAATTATAGATCCAATGATGATTCTTTATATTATATACATATACAGTGGGCCCCCGGTTATTCGACAAACGTTTTGCAGGGCAGTGTCGGACCATCGTATCGGATTATAGAGTGCTGCTTAAGGGTCCTCTGCTTATAGTCCGGAATTTTTTACAAAAGAGTACCTTATAATCCGACAAATTACAGATCCAGTGATAAGATTCTATGTTATATATGTATGTATGTATATGCACTCTGAAGTATATTGTCAAAGTAATATTCAATAACAAATAATAGACAATGTCGGATTACAAGGTGGGGCCGGATTACCGCGGGTCCACTGTATTAGATTTTTCCCTACCGTGCAGTTCAGTATACAGATGCATTTCAGAAGAACTGGCAGGAAACTCAATTGAATTTCGTATTTTTTTTTAAACCTTTTATATAGGTGTCTATGTCTAACATTAAATGAAACTCCCGTACATGAACAACTATTGCCATAGTGCATGTCATCTTTTTATCACTATCCCTACCGTCCAGTGGTTCTGGTGAATCAACTGCTTCCGGTTTCTATTCTGTAACGTACCTGTAAAAAAAGAAAATAGTTTAGTCATAAAATACCTTATATCTTTACATTTAAATATTGTAATATACTTATGAAAACCACCGGAGGTTTCCAAAAGTATCGAGTTCTATATCAATCTGATACAATGTGCTAACTGCCCTGACTTCATGCATCATGTCATCCTCCACTGATGCCATGCTAGCATCTTACTAATATTATAAAAGCGAAAGTTTGATAGTATGAAAGGATGTTTGTTACTGTTTCACGCAAAAACTACTTAACGGATTTTGATAAAACTACACTAATATAGCTTAATATATTTTGATAGCTTAAAGATATTTTGTAAATTGGGTAAAATATAATATAAATAAATGTCAAATAAGTGTGATGCAGACGAAGTTGAGCGGGTCAGCAAGTATATAATATATAAATTATGCTTACACATACAGCGACTAAGTAAGCATAATTTCATAATTATCAATTAAAATAAAATAAGCCTGCCTTATGATTGAGCTAAAATAATAGACAAGTTTTAAAAAGCAGGATTATCTTTGTTTAAACGTACAGACAATTTACTAAACAGTTAAGTTAGTAACACATTAAAAAAAAAGAATCGCAGTTAAGTGACAACCACACTGTACTTTTTTATTTAACATGTGGTAAAATATTCCTAAGACCATCACCCCGCCAGAGGGACGGCCAGATGATATGTGGGATTTCAAACTCACTAAAAAATCTGCAAGCGCCTTTGCCAAAATCAGGGGTTCACATAAGCATTTTACTTCGAAACCACAGTGCATTTAGCTTAATTGTAATAATCATAAATATTTTCTTTATCTACTGACAAACTTTCGTTCTACCTGGTGGTAAGCGAACCAACTGAAACAGCTTACAAAGCAAGCTACTTGGCTGCTCAAATAAATGACACAGAGGTATCCACGCAAACGACTGTACAAAGACTTGGTAAAGTTAATAATACACTTTCGTATTCTATCATAATGCAATCATTATCATAAACTAAGACAATAATGTACCACAAACTTCCTTCCTTCCTTATTAATGTTCCATATATCGTCTCAGTTGCTTATTTATGAATTCTTAGGCAGTTGATTTATCCTGCTCGAAGGACCATTTCAGAATAATAATGTCATAAACAACAACAGCAAAGTCTCTAGCACTTGCCATGGTTGAATTTGTATATTCAATAAAATAATGACCCAATAGTGCTTGAAATTTAATTTAATTTAAATAAAGATTTTTCTTTCATATATAGAATATGTGGATTATGACTAAGCTAATCAAATATTCAGTATATTTGATTAGCTTAGTCATAATCCACATATTTTATATTTAACACTTTTGGCATATGTATTTATAAATAACCGATGTGTATTAATATAATTGATACATCATTACAATCTATGAATATCATAGATGAATAACGTTCAAAATATATTTACGATAACTGCTTATAATTAGAAATAGTAAAACTATAATGCGCCCCTTACTAATTTCTCAGTTTGCCTTATGGTTGACTAGTAGAGAACAGTCCTAGGTGTCAAATTCGTCATATGTACCAATTTATGCATATATTGTATTTATGCATTAAATATAAAAAAATTGGCTACCATAGACATTGTGAAAAATGTACATGCCAACAGTACATTTGTCTATGGTACAACAACATTAGAGTAGTGCGAAAAAATGCGACCTAAAAATCTATTTTCTGAAGTCATTTAAAAATTCGTTACGAATAATAATTATAATTTGCTTGAAATTAAAAAAAAAACACTTATCTCTGGTAATGACTCTTTAATAGCTTTTATCATGCCACCATCGTAATTTATTATGATGTTATCACTTTATAGTCCCTTTTTAATGCTTAATGAGTATTAAATTAATTCTTTACAAACTTGATTTGTCGCGTGATTTTTGGATAGAATTGTTTAATCCGGTAATTTATGCCATTCGTGATGTCAGAGGACTAAAGACTAAAAAAGAGAGACTAAAAAAAACGTAAATCTAAACCTACAACATATTACAAGTAGTAGTACATACTAGATATCAGCCCGGCATAAATTCTGAAAATACGTACTTAAACGATTTGTATCAAATTTAAAAACAATGAGCTATATTCGAAATACTGAATCACAACAACGCGGGCTTCTACTGACTTTGTAATACATTTTATACTCATCGATTTTAAATTTGTACCAAACTTAAAAACAATGAGTTACGTTTGAAATACTGAATCACTAGAACGCGGGGCATCCACTGACTTTATAATAGTCATAAGTCCAAATTACATAATATTACAAATGCAATTTTTTTTTATCATCGTCTCATTCTCTCAGCTTTTGCTAGTTTTTTCCAAATTATTATTATTATTATTACACAATTTCGTCATCTTATCAAATCATTTGCGATAATCAGACATACTGTTATATTATTGTCTACAAGCTGTGCCCGTGACTTCGTCCGCATGGAATAGTGCAGTTGACCAAATAAAGAAAAAGTATTTAATATTCTAACCCAATAAAATCCAATGAAATAAGTTTCACACTTCTAGCTTTAAAAATGACAACACTTCTGTACAATGTTTCAGGTCCCCTTTCACGCTTTTTCTTTATTTATATTTAATCACCGGCCCAAAAAATACTTCCATACAACCTGCCATAATACTTCATTTTCATTTACTCAAAGTCATATCCATCAGGCTGGAGTTGCCTTCAGTCAGATCATAAGTCCTTCGCGGGTTTGGTGTGCCATCTGCACTCGCTTCCTATCGTCCCGTGAAGTTGTAAAGGGCAACTGCGTCCAACAGCATTAGAATAGTCCGAAAAGAAAAACGTGGTTAAACACGAGTTTGAGTTCCTGGTGACATTACTATACCTACTCGGACGAAGACACAGGTAGAAGTAAAAAAAAACATAAATAGCGAAGTGCATCGCGCACATAGAAATGTCGTGAGTGTAGTGTGGTTATTTATTCAAGGCACGCTACCGGTTCGTTCACATCGAGACAAACATATGTTCTGGATATGGACCATCGTTTTGTTTAACATCGTGTTTCGATGCTTAAGGCTCAGGATACATTAATACTCGCTTAGCGATGTAGCGTTTTGCATGACACACCTATTATTTTCAAGATTAAAACAGATTAAAATAAGAATTATTTATATTGTTAAGGGAAATAAATAAGTTACCTAGACGAAATGTCGAGAGAGGTAGAAGTCGAGCTTGCTTTATTTATCATAAACACAGGTTACCAATATAAAAAACATGTAAACATGTAAGTTTAAAAATAAAGTAATAATAACATTAATAAAAATGTACCAGTAGAGCTTCGTGGCAGTTCTTCTCAACTGAAAAAATAGTGGAAAGGATAGTGATAAAAAAAATACAACTTGCATTAGAGGAATTGCCTTATATGAATAAAGAGGCTGCTGAACAAATGAACAACAAAATGAATAAACTGATGACAAATGAATATATTTTATTATATAAAGAAAACTTCAATTCATTGTAAAATAATCATCAAAATCAGCTCAGAATGATAAAGATTTAACATATACGAGTTAAATGTTAAGCTATGTTAAAAAAAACGATTCCTTCTAAAGTCAGTTGAAAATTCTCTATAACAAACCAATCCATTAATTGACGGTGTGTAATATAAGCTTTCTTTTTTGTATAACCTTCAACTTTTGTCCTTAACAGCAGCAAACTTTAAAGAAGGACACACAATAGATCTAAGCAGGTCGCAGTGCTACAGGTCTCTTTAACACCGTGTATAGCCCAAACCCCTTAATAAAAAAATGTAATACTAATAAAATAAAAATAATTTTAAATCAATCACGAATAAAATTAATACATAAAGACTACTAAGTAATATTGTGTACTGTAAAATTATCAGTTAAGTCGATACGCATCGCTAATTGTTTTGTAATGTGACCTCAGCCCTAACAGCAGAGAAATGACAACTCCGTGCGTATAATGCTCAATGTTATAATGCTAGCAGACTTGGCCTAATGTAATATTTAATAGGAATGGAATGGGGAGGAAAGAGGATCGTTAGTAATGTGGCCTGATGATCTTATTGCTAGCAATGTACCATGTCAGGTTGACCTCCACTCCTCTGGAAACTCTCGTAATAAATTCTTGGTGAACTTGCCACGATGGGCTAAATGACCTGGCCTCAAGCTCATCTTATCATCCTCCACTGATGCCCCACCAGCGTAAACCGTTAGCGCAGGCGGGTGCACCATTCCATTATCATACATAAAAAAAATTAATGGAATTGTTTGGATAAATTTTGTACTATTTCCCTATTGCACACTACCCGACAGAAACCAAAACACCATCCTAAACATCTGGATGAACGGCGGTCCTCCATCTTGCGTTTTTCTCTAAAATGTTTGCCAGGCACATATCTTATAAAGCAAGTTGCATAAAATCTATTAAACTTATTTTAAAATTTCATTCAAGACGGCCTCTGTGGTGTACAGCTTTAGCACACAGCCTTACTTCTGATGGTCGCTGGTTCGATTCCTCGCACATTAGTATTCCTGAGTTCATACTCAAAATTCAAATTCTATGAATTTATATCAATTGTCGAGTATTAAATTGTTCTGATATATTATTATTATTAATAGAATAGAATAGAAAATCATTTATTCAAATAAACTTACATTGAAGCACTTTTGAATAGTCATTACATTTTTTTAATCTACCGCTCTATTATCTCTATTCTATTCTATTTTAACATATATATTCAATTATTAACTATAGCGTAATGTCGTCTCGTTGTCGTGTATTCGATTTTTATTTTCAATGTCACTGTAATAGAATTTCTTTCAACTTTACTTAGTGTTTTACATATTCCTAACAACAATACAAGTCAAAGTTCGGAATGTCAGTAAGCTAAGCACGTGTTCCACAGTACGGTCGACAATTAAGTTTTTCTATGAATAACGACCAAACTAATATTAAAAATGCGAAAGTGGTTAGTTTAGTAAAATGTTAGTTAAATTGACGACTTCGGTGGTCTAGCGGTCTAGTACACCGCTTTACGACCGATGGTCGCGGGTGCGATTCCTCGAACGGCACAAACAATTGAATTCATGAGTATAATTGTTTGTATCGGTCTGGGTGTTTTCTATGTATAATATGCATTTATAAAAAAAAATATCTATTTATATGTATCAGTTGTCTAGTACCCATAACACAAGCTTTAGCTAGCTTAACTTGGGTCTAGATGGCGCGATAAATAAACTGGCATTTAAACAAAAAGAAATCCAGTTGAAATTGAGTCCAGTTCTTCTCAATTGAATCTGTATACTGAACTGGACGGTATGGAAAAAAATATTAATACACAAAAATTTACTTTCATAAGCGGCTAAAATGTCCTACATGAATAAATGATTTTTGATTGAATGAAATTGCGGCCGTAATATTCTGTCACTACCAGCTGCGTCGTTTAGACCGCCAATATATGCTGCGTAGCCAATGTGCCGTATTGATTGCAGATGCTAATGAGTAGGGTCAACGAACTGAGCCGGTGCTATGTAAATTAGTATGTCTCACTTTATACGGGTAACATAGAGGGTTAATCAGAATTCATGAAACTATCTGATCGTGATCTGATATGACGGCTTCGATAGTGTACCGGTTTGGCACGCCGACTTACTGCCAATGGTCGCGGGTTCGATTCATCGCACTATGCAAACATATGTATTCATGTTTGTATGATTGTTAATAGAAATAATCTGCTCTGGGTGTTTTCTATGCATATTATATATGTATTTATAAAAAATCTATACACCTATATAAAAATTAATTGCTGTTCGTTAGTTTCGCTAAAACTCGAGAACGCCTGAATCGATTTGGCTAATTTTAGTAATTGTAGTTTTGAAATATTCGTGAAAGTCCAGATAAGGTTTATACGGTTATAGAATATGAATAAATTGCATGTAAAATAGTAAAAACAACAAAAAGGGTTGTAAAGGGTTGAAAGGGGAGGAAGATTATATGGAAGCATAGTCATTTTTAAAGCTAGAAACAAATTTTTTAGGCTGTAGGTTGAGTAAAATAAATATGATATTCAAAGCTTATAAAAAACAAATCCTTTAAAAGTGTATAATAAAATAGGGATGAAAGTTTGTGTAGAAATCCATATGTTTTTAAGCTAGAAAGAGACTTTTTCTGTTAGATAAAATATTTTTTATTTATTTGGTCATGGTCACTATTCCATGCGGCCGTAGTCGCGGGCGTAGCTAGTCCTTTATAAGAAGTTCTACAGCGAATGACTCAATGAAGTCATCATTGCCCAATGTTTCGCTCTAAATACTGACGCTCGAACTAAATTATATCATGGTAGTTGTATTAATTAATTGCTTGTTTGTTAATTGCCGTTATGATTTCTGTGGCGAAGTTGAAGGATGTTGCATCATATCTATAAGATGCCCTATCGGACACTGGCCCTATTATAAATAAAGCAATCGGGCCAATATGGAAACAATAAATAAAAGCCGCAGCGTGAGAAGGCCTTAGACAAGGTGGACCGACGATGTGGTCAAGACCGCTGGAAAGCTTTGGTTGCGAGTAGCGCGGGACCTATGGTCGTGGCGATTTTTGAGGAAGGCATTTGTTCAGCAGTGTACGTCTTCCGGGCTGAAATAATGATGATGATGAAATAAAATGTATTCAATGAACATTTATAAATACACTACATGTTTATACATATATGAACCTACCTCTTTAATCATTCTATCTATTTATGCTAGAAGTTGCATTAAAATTCGTTGCGTAGTTTAAAAGATCTAAGCGACCAAACAGCGGAAGCGACTTCATTTTATACTATGTAAAGATGAACGAGAGCAGTAACGACAAACAAAAAACAAGTATAAAAGCAGTAAAATCCAATACATAAAGCTGAAAGAAAGTGACAAGATACTGCAATGGTTAAAATTGGTTGTTGAAGCATCTAGCATTTCATAAATAAGGATTTTTTATGGGTGTTGATGAAATACTGCCCCTCGACGTCTGCGCTAACGAGGGCCTACAAACTGTGGAATATACTAGAATGTAGATAAAGTCAAGTAAGGAAAATCCAACAGGAATTAATCCCGATGTTTCTCAAAGAAATCCCTACAAATTTCAACTTGACCATTGCTGGTATTGTAGCTATTACTTCTCCATTGTTAACTATTCCCTCTTCCTTCTGAAAAAGAGGATTAACCCTCAAAATAAGCACTAATCGAAATCTCTTTGTAAACATTGTGTTTACAAATTTCGTTGTAATGATTTAGCTTCGAATTTATTCTACTTAATATTCAGAGCAGGTCGTCGTGAGTGACTCGAACGCCATTTGCATAAGTACTTTACAATCAATAAATCTGTGTGCAAATAAATTCCATTTATTTTGCATTTAGCAACCTGCTTCGTAATGATACAAGTTACTGAAAAAGAACTTCGTTTTTAGTTATTTTTAAACTTTCGTGTCAAACATGCATTATTTATGTTGCTAACATGAACAATTTAATGGTAAATAAAGGTATTTATATCTGTCGACGTTTCGACTAGGTTGCACTAGTCGTGGTCACGAGCTGACTGGAGTAAAAGCGATGTCAATGTAGATAGGTGTCAGCAGTTTTTTCTACTACCATCACTGGATTGTCCATCGAAATATCGGGACACACAGCACACACAGCATCCGTACACATCTTGACTGTTATTGCTACTGAACTTTGTTTGAATTTATTTATGACTGTATTCCACGCAGATGATAATTTTTAAGCCATCCTTTCTGTTGAAACTTCCGGTTTTTCATATTTAACACTATCTGTATCCATCAGTGCTGCCTGCATGGAATAACAGCCTATGTTGCCGGCTTATAATTTAGTTTTTTTTATTTAATTCGAATTTTAAACAAACTGCTCACCTGCTGGTAAATAGTGTGTGAACTATTGACAACAGCGACGCCTGACCATCTTAATACGTGTGCTCCAAACTACTCTTACTTTTGTCTACCAACAGCACTGCAGAAAGCACAATAGATTTTTAGCCATATTTGAACTGTATTGTCGACAAGGGCATGCAACATCTGGCAATTTAAAAAGAGCGGTAGTATTTGTTTAGTGATTGGACATCACGTTGTCATGTTACGCCCGCAATAGCACTTATGCATAGCTATTCAAAAGAATTAAGATGTCATGCCTATTTTTACAGCATTTACTCTTCAACTGAATAACAGCTTACAAATCTTGGCGGTTGAAATAGATGAGGCAGGGGGAAGGGGATTCTTGGTAATGTGGAATGTGGACTCCATTGTTAGCAATGTACCAGGTTGATCACCACGCGGCTCGCCCTGGAAACCATCCTGCAAAATTGTCATGATTAGACTAACTGATCTGACCTCATGTCCATCTTATCATCCTCCACTGGAGTCCCGCCAGCGTAAACCGTTAGCATGTGGGTGCGCCATTCCATTATCACATATTAAATAATAATAATAAATAATTAAATATGTTTATTACGGCATCAATGGGCCATTTGTTATATTTTAAATTTAATGTTAGTAAAATTCTTGTTTTATTATATTAAAATTAGTAGTAATACATTAACAGTGGTTACAAGTTGTTAGACCTCTGTCTAACAAGTACACTAACAAAATGTTGTGTAATTGGTAGGACAAATTTTTGCATCATTGTTTTCAGAATGCTGTTGCAGCTCCAGCGCTTTTTGATGAATAAAGATGCAGTTATAAAGAATAGGTGAGACAGAGGTACCAAAGCAGACGGCTATTTGCAAAGTCCATCCTGTTAGCTTACTTTAAAATGTATTTATTTATTATTTATTATCTGTATAAACTTTTAAAAACGGTCAAGTATTTAACACTTTATCCACTACAAACATATTAAACCCAAGTTCCGGAGATGAGCTAACGTGATTTATGATAAACCGTATTCTATATGTTTAACTGGGTTACGGTCCATCTGTGTACCAAATGTCATTTAAATGCATTCAGACGGTCAAGCGTGACTGAGTGAAACATTCAAATATCTTTATGAACTTTCTCATTTATATTGTACCATTTATGGATATATTTTATTTAGTATCTACTAGCACGATAGAGGCTTATTTGAACTTTGTCTAGATGTATAGTAGACATATAAGAGTAGGTTACCCCTAGCGATACCATAGACAAAAATATAGATATATGTATATGTAGACTAGCTGACCCGCAAACTTTGTTTTGGCATACAAATTAAAATCGCTATCAATTTGGTTTCGGGTTGGTGACAGAAGGGTGAAAATTTAGGGTATTATGTACTTTTAATGCCACATTATAGTAATATAAAAATAAAAATTTAGTTCAAAAAATAAAAAATAAATGTTAATAAAATTTCATAATAATCGGTCAAGCCGGTCGAGCGTATGGTAACTAACATTGCGATACGAGAATTTTATATATAAGACACAGTAGGAAATAATCATGTCGGTCTTTCCTTAGTAGACAATGATAGCACCATTCAGTGTCGTACCGTCACCATACTCGTATAAGGCGAGTCATTTCCTTTCATAATTTATTTCACCACAATGGCCGTCCACGTCCGTATGGAGTATGGACCATCGGATGTCATTGCCATATATTTTTTTTATTGTCGATATTAGTTTCTTTATTACATTTCTATATAAAAGCGATACGGAGGGGAAGACGATAGCAACGGAGACTCCATTATGAACAATCCCTAAACGATAAAAAAAAATTGTTTAACTTTAAAATAATAAGTACAAAATTTGGAGAGGGTTATTTTTCTTAAATATCAGTATGGATTGATGCACCCACCTGCGCTAACGACATACGCTGCCGGGGCACCACTGGAGGATGATAAGAAGAACATTAGGTTAGGTTAGTGTAATGTAGGGGATGCGCCTTTATAAAGTTGTGAGGGTGGATCGTTTCGCATACGCATGATCGCCCATCTTGTCTGTGAATGAACCCAGTGTAAAACAGTCGTGTTATTACTTATTATATTCCTATAGTACTTAAAGACTTATCACTTAGTTTATCATGACATATTTACTAGGAATTTATCAAGTCAGTTTCCAGGGGAACCGCGTGTCAACCTGACATACACCTGTTACAACCTGTTGTCCTCATTGCTAGCAATGTAGGTAACATTGCTAGCAATGAGGACAACAGTTCACATTACTAAGAATACCCTTCCACCCTGGAGAGGGTAATAGGTAGTAAGGGGGACCATATTAGGTCTCCATGGAAATCATCGTAGTTAATTATGAGTGAATTTGTCAAGATGGCGTAACTTGTTATCATTCTCCACTGGTGCTCCGTCAGCGTATACCATTAGCGCAGGCGGGTGTACCACTCCAATATCATTAATTAATATTAACAAAAACCAAAGTGATTGTAGAGTATATTACATTATGTATTGATTTTTACATTTAACAAAACCGTAAAATCGTTATGAGAAAACTATCAACATCATTAAGATTTCACGCAAAAAATAGAATAACAATTTTACGGAATATTTTAAACTAGGTACACGCCTTTAGAATCACTCTATCTATTAAAAAAACCTCTTCAAAATCCGTAGTTTTAAAGATTTAAGCATACATAGGGACAGACAGCGATCGCGACTTTATTTTATACTATGTAATGATACCGAATACCGTATATGTTAAATGTTAATTATTAAAAGAGTTTCTGAGTTTTGATGTTTGTGGTTATCACACTTCATCCAATAGGAGCGCAGGTGCAATGAATAATGTTGCAAAAACGTAGAAAATATGACGTGACTTATATAGTAGAGATAAATTGACCTTGGAAGGCTACATACGGTGGTATATAGTACATATTAATAAAATTGTCTGTTAGTAATTTAAAATTAACAGCTTTTAACTAAATGTATATGTAAACATATACGGATTTTACATCTAAATTTTTTTTGTCTGTATGTTGTCTATTCTTTCTAATTCCGAAACAGCTTGACCGATTTTGACTAGGCTTTCTTTCGCAGAAACCTAAATTTATAAGGAGTCACTTATATTTATTTTAATAGAAAAAAGTAAATTCCTTGCGGACTAAATCGAGGGTGGTTTACCGTTATTTAATAATAACAGTTCAGGACAATTCACACAGCGCCATCTAGTCCCAAACTAAGCAGAGTTTCCACTATGTGTACTAAATATAGGATATCAGAAATGTAATACATAATAAATATAAGAAACTTCAATACATTTTTAAAATTAAGTACATACTATCATTAGTAAGTACTTATATTATGAACTTATCAGAAAATCCAAGGAAATGAAGTAGGTAGGTGTTTTTTAATGAGATTATTTATTTACGTAGAAATAATCTCATAATTCAACGGAAAGCAAGAAAATCTGAGATCTTAAATGTCACACCGCAGTATGGCTTCCCGTGGTAACACGATAACACGTGGGTCATATCAATTTTCTTAGAATAAAGTTTATCAAAACAGTAATCAAAACTTTTTCCTTGGATGCATAAAAATGCTCGTTGCTTTTACATGTAATTTTAGTTGTTTGCCGCGACTTCACCTGCTTTTTTTTATAAATACAAATAGAAATAAATTTTATTCACATAAACTTAATATTCACTTTTCAATAGTTTTTTTTATTGTACAGTCAATTGAGACAAAGAACGTATGTCGATCTCTCGTGATAAAATTTATGTTCACATCAAATATCATTAGCATCCGTTCGCGGTTAAAGGGTAACAAACAGACAACAAACATTTTTCTTATATATATACATATAGTTTAGATAATAGTCATATATTGTCTACTATATATATCGCTCAAACAAACTCTACAGGTTAACCTTTGAGTAGACAAATTTTTTTTTTTTTACTACATTAATGTAGCTGATCTTTACAGCTTTACCGGATGATAAGAGGCGAGTGCAGATGGCACTCCAAACCCGCGGAAGGATTTATGAAGCGGCTGAACGCCAACTCACGGATATGACTTTAGTCTGAGGGCACCGCTAGGGGTTCGAATCTCGGCTCAGGCTGGGCAATTCGTCATTTGGATCCCCGTTTGAGTTGGATGGGGGAACACGACTTGGTATATGGCGCTTTGTAATAGAATTGTAATATATATGTATTTATATAATATTACCTATTTATATAATATAATAATAATATATAAATAGATAAGATAGGCCTTTGACTCACACAATCGGCGTATTACAAAGTCTACTTAAGTAAAGATTTTTTAAAATCCGTATAGCACCTTATTTTTAGATTAACCATTACTAAAATAAAAATAAATATTTATTAAAATCACTTTAGATAGGCATACTGAATGAATAAGCATATAATACATTTCTACATTTTTTATTTACTACTACTACTCTTACACTTGAGTTTGAATAGTTTTAATCGAAGAATACCGTTTGACCTCTTTTGATAAATAAAAAACAATTTTTTTTTTAAAGAGTAAATTTTTCTAAACCAGAGGCATCAAAAAACTGATTTGTGCGGCCCGCGGAAAGTTTATGATCTACCATAAATACGCAATCTCTTATTATTATTACATTGAACAGTTCTCGTTGAGACTATCAAGCTCTGAACATTATGACCTTGACATGCTAGTAAGCAAAAAGATACCCACGCAATGTAACACCTACGCAAAATATGTGACTAAATTGTCAAATACGCTGTTTTCACTTGCATCGACATATCATATTACCAATAAAGGTATACATACACTCGAACACGCCATCGACTTTTTAACCGTCTCTGAAAAAGTTCAAGATATTCACAGTCTTATGGATGATAACAGTTAACGCTGGCGGGTGCACCATACCCGCCTGCGCTTACAGTTTACGCTGGCGGGGCACCACTGGCAAATCATAAGATGAGCATGAGATCAGGTCAGTTTGCGCATCGTGGTAAATTCATCAGGAATTTTACATGATGGTTTCCATGAGGATGGTTAACACGTGGAAGTCATCCTGACATGATATATTGCTAGCAATGTGGGTATTAGTCCACATTACTAACGATCCCCTTCCCCCAGATATACACAGTCAGATCTTAATTTTATAATTTTAAACTTTCGTGTTTAATATACATTATTTAAATTATTAACCGGGTCTCGACGTTTCGACTAGGTTGCACTAGCCGTGGTCACTAGCTGACTGACCAAGTCAAGAGAGGTAAATACCTTTATTTGCCATAAAATTATTCGTGTTAAGACCCGGTTAATAATTTAAATTAATTTTATAATGTTATATATTAGTCAAATTGCACCGCTGTTGTAATGAATGTAATATATTTGTTGTTATTATTTATATAATATTTGTTGAGTCTGTTGTTGATTATTTAAGAGAAATATACAACTATACTTTCTTTAGTATATCCAGTAAAATACTATTTATATATTAGAGTTAGCTATTTATTTTGGATATCCATCATCCGTATCATCCGATGTCTGTTTGCTTAGATCTTATAAACTACGCAACGGATTTTAATGCAGTTTTTAGATAGCTATCTACTTCCTCTTGAATCACTCTATCTATGGAGATCGATAGATTCAAGAGGAGGGTATATGGTATGTGTATAATATATGTACACCATGCGAAGCCGGAGCGAGTAGCTAGTATAGTATAAAAGTGTTGACACATTATTACTCGTGAGTTCGTGACTCCAAAATAAAACGAAAAACAGTCAACATCATGAACCACATAATTCAATCTCATCAATTAAAAGTACATTTGGAATAGAAAACAACCTGTCTACACCTAGTCGGGTTAGGGTTGCCAACTGTACGAAATTTCCTCGTAATTTACTTATTTTTTGATGATAAGGCCATCATACTAGTAAAATCTTGTACGACGTTTTGACTTATGTAAATTTATGCGATTCCCAAAATTGTAGACTAAAAAAACAAAATTATTTGGACAGACTGTGAAACTAAACGGGACTATTAAGAATAAGCATTGAGAATAATATACTTGTGTTTTTAATGATAATGGATTGTTCACTCGCCTGCTTTAACAGTGTACGATAACCAGCCTGAGGCTGGCAGGAAAAAAGCAAAAGTCAGGGAAGTTATTCCATCGTAGCGAATTCTTAAGGTATTACCTTTCAATGGCATTATCGAGGTTCAGTTCGGTATAGGAAGTGGATGGACTCCACCAGTAGATAAATTCCTTATTAATTCGCCATGATAGAATAACTTACCTGACTTTTGCTTTTTTCCTGCCAGCCTGAGATCGTATATGATATGAAATATGATAGATTCCTAGCAATGGAAACAGTCACGATTACGTACTAACTATCCCTTACTCTTACAGAACAATACATTAATTTAGTACTCTAATAAACATAAACAGATGTGCCAGGTTGAAGTCGATATATTATCTCTTTTGTACGAAACACATTTTTTTAGTTGGCAACCCTCAGTGTTACGTGTTAAAACAAATAGGAATTAAATTATACACTAAAACCGACGGCTATACCAAAACCTAACTAATGGATATCGCGCCATAACGAGGTAGCCCACACACGCCTACAAAAGTACAGTTACCACCAAAAACATGTATAATATGTATGTATCGCTTATTTGGTTAGGTAGATCTGTTACTGAACTCTCTATAGATATAAAATATAAACGATATACTAACTAGCTACTATTTTTTTAATTTTATGCAACTATTAGCACCGATATCCCATTACGGGTCTTCAATGAATCTCACACGAATTTCATGATTCTTGATTCTAAATATTAGTAAAAACGTAAAAATAAATTATATATATATATATTTATATACATTTTATTTGGTGGCTTAGCAGAAGGTGAAGTTACAAAATATCAGCAATAACATTAAGCAAATTTTGTAATACTTACAATATACTAATATTATAATTTCTATAGTCTGTGGTGGTGTTATCTTTACACGACTTACTGAATGGCTGAATTAGACTTAAAAAAAGACCCGAAGTCGCGATTATTTAAAAAAAATAAGACAGAAATTAAAATTTCCATCGAAAACAACTCATATATAAACTGTTTGCGCCACAACTAGTTTAAATGCACATCTCGTGTAATAGACAAGGACAGACATACTCAAAAAAGGAGACGCCCGCGCCATCGCTGGAAGGAAAGATGGCGCTTCTTCTTCGTTTCCCGCTCGTGTCTGAGAAACGCCGCTTACATAATTACGTTTTATAAAATTGAATCACTACGATTTAATAAACTATTGAATTGTCAAGGTGTATATAGATAGTTGCAATATTCAAGGTGTATATACGATCGGTTCAAATCGTCGTCGATCATCGATTCCTGCATATATAACTCCTTACTTTGCCCGTGATCTGTGAATATATCTCTCGGGATTATCCCTAAACCGCTTTAACATAAACTATAATATATATTTAAATTTAGTTATTACGTTTGCATTGTTTGTATCAATCATTGTAACTCATTCATTCCAAATCACTCTTCACTACGCCATCAATCAATTCAATCAACGAAATGATATTTTCAATCTGTGTTACATATTATACGATATATTACAGTTAACTGTACCTGTCTACGGTCTGTTGCAATATTTGATATATAATCCGCAATCAATCCACGCTCGAATTAAATTGCCAATATTCATTCATAAAATTCACGATTGTAATAATATGTACTCAAACTATCCATATGAATATTAAAGATAATAATCCTATTTCAGAACACATCATCATCAGCCCACCGCAGTCCACTGCTGGACATAAGCCTCTCCCAAGGCACGCCACTAATCTTCAAGTTACTTACGTTGTCGTCGCTCCATGGCGTCCTACACTACGTTTGCCAATTCGCGGTACCTAGAACTGGATATAACATCGGTTCTGCGACATTTCAGAACACAGCGTTATGTAAAATATTATGTATATATACAAGTGATATAAAATATTTGTATATATTTCTTAGTAAATACATAGAAAATATCCAGACTGATACAAACAACCATAATCTTGGATACAAATGTTTGCGGAATGCGTAGAATCGAACCGCGACTATCGAAACGATATCTTAAATCGCTAGACCATTGAGACCGTCGCGTCGGCTAAAGTAAGTGAGGCTGAGGTACCCACGCAGACTTTTATTTTTATTACATTTATTTTATTACATTATACTTTGTACAAGGTTTGTAAAAAGTGTAATGTAATAAAAAAAATAGAATTATAAGAACAGAAGTAAGAACATAGTTTTAACAACACTAGTTGAATTAAATTATGAAATAAATGATTATTACAATAAAGTAACACCTCCACACCACCTCAACATTGTTTTGGCGGCGTTTCATAACTTTCTTGTTAACATTAACTAGGTACAGACAATTACCAACCACAATCAATGAACAGTAAAGAACATATTACAATGCCGCATCTAGTCTTAAGCATATCATCATTATTATTACATAGTATAAAACAAAGTAGCTGTCGTTGTCTGTCCGTTCCTATGTATGCTTAAATCTTTAAAACTACGCAACGGATTTTGATGCGGTTTCTTTTAATAGATAGAGTGATTCAAGAGGAAGGGTTATATATATAATACATGTACACCGTGCATGAAGGGCGAGTAGCTAGCTCATATATAAAGTTCTCATGAAGGGATTTTGATGAAATTTTATATGTATATTCGGGTCTGAGAAGCTTTATAACTCATATATAAAGTTCTCATATAAAGACGTCATATATAAAGGTTTCGTGTTTATACTCCTCCGAAACGGCTTGATCGATTTTGTTGAAATTTTATATTCACTACTCGATGGATTTATATTATTTTGTTTAATATAAATCTTATATGTATATTCAGTGGATTCAGAAATTTTATATGTATATTCAGTGGGTCTGAGAATTGGTTTATAACTAATTTTTATACCGACAATAAGAATCTCCGATTTTTACGTGACATGGACGTTTGACACGTCCCAAGAATATTTTTTGAGGTCATGAGCATTTTTTCTTCTATATGTGGACATATCGTCGGCAAATCGAAGATGATTGATGTACTACAATGTTGATGCCCAGCCCGCTCCAGTCCAAAGC
Organism: Achroia grisella; assembly: GCF_030625045.1. Classification (NCBI taxonomy): domain Eukaryota; kingdom Metazoa; phylum Arthropoda; class Insecta; order Lepidoptera; family Pyralidae; genus Achroia; species Achroia grisella. Next base: position 4,276,487 of record NW_026712984.1, on the reverse strand, counting down.
TTTTTCCAACGCAGCGGTTTATATGACATCGCCTTGTCTGACACCTCGCTGCAGTTGGATAGGCTTCGAATTCAGGTCGTGGAGGCGAACTGACGTACAAACATTTCAACCCTTCGATATATCGATAGTCAATTTGGCACCGCTGGAGAGACTGTAGCACAGCCCACGTCTCGATCGAATCAAAGGCTTTTTCATAGTCCACAAACGCCAAGCAAAGTGGCAGGTTGTATTCTTCGGTCTTCTGAATTACCTGCCGCAGCGTATGAATGTTGTCTATGGTACTGAAGCCTTTTCGGAACCCGGCTTGTTCGGGAGGCTGGAAGTCGTCAAACCTGCGCGCGAGACGATTCGTGGTGATCTCGAAAACAACTTATAAACATGGCTCAGCAGTGTTACGGGTCTGAAATTCTTCAGAAGGGATTTGTCTCCCTTCTTGAAGAACAGAACCACCACACCCCTTTGCCATGCTTGAGGCGTTTTGCCCTCGATTTCGTAGAACAGGTCTAAACTCCATCATCGCCCGGCGCCTTGTTGTTTTTAAGTTGTTTAAGAGCCATACCAATCTCGTACAGGCTGACGTCCGGGATATCTTCGGTATAGTGTCGGGTTAATTTGGCTCTAGGGTCTTTCGCCGTGTTGTTAACAGGTGCCCGTGTTGTCGTGTATAACTGTCCATAGAACTTCTCAATCAAAAGTTCGGGTTTAGACGAAACGATCTGCCGTCATCCGTCATAGCCAGATAAAGACTTTTGAGCATATACATTTGTGTTAAAGTGGCGTAAGTCACGAGTCAAGGACTTAGAGATCTCTGCTAAGTTGCCGATACTGAGAAGCGTCAGTCGGATCAAACCATTTTGATTTCATCCATCAATTTGAGGTATTATTTTTCGCCTTTCAGAATATCAAGACGGACAGTTACTCGAACCTGTTGATTGAATTCATTGTAAAAAGGAGTTATAATAAAGAATATTTTTTTCATGTTTTTTTTATATGTGGCATTAAAAAATTAATACAACTGTAACTTTTCACTTTTATATCACCAACCCCTAAGTTTTAAAGGCGATTTTAATGTATATGGCAAAACAACATTTTCGGGGTCATCTAGTAGCATATAAATACATATACATTTCGGAATATGATTCTAAAACCTAATCAAATATTTTGATGCATTCAAAAACACTGGTACTTTTCTGCCACTGATTGGGCTACCGTTGTAAATAATTATTAGTCGAAGAAAAATACAGTTAATATACGTACATGGCGAGATGGCAATATGTCATATAATAGCCATTAAATTACCAGATGTATAATGTAAAAATTTATTAAAACGCTTATTCTGTACTAGCGACCTTTCTACAGGTCCACAGCATTACAAATCTTTGAATTTCTTTGCGTGTACTATACTTTAACGCGCATGTATTTTATTCTAAAGTTCCTTTTAAAAATTAGTATAGTTAACAAAAATACTAAAATAGGTCACAGAGTAATGTATCCGAGATACTCCCTCTTCTATCTATAGATTCACCATCCGAATCGCATTTCGTCTTTACGACAAATTGATTCCTCTGTTACATTTTAACTAAATCCGCCATCTTCTCGTTTGCTAGGGTTGGCACGCATTTAATTCAGACAAGATTATTTATTTTGTGTTGTAAGTCAGTCCAGATTAAGATACTAGAGGTATCTTATTGACAATTGGAAAAATCTACAGTAATCCATATCTATACATATTATAAAAATTGTCGTATTTACATCGGCTATTTTATAATATGATTAGTCAACTATGTAACACAATCTAAGACTGCAATAAAAAATATTATATTATAATATATAAAATCATAGTATGTGCAATAAAGCGATGTAAATAATTAAAAAAGTGTTATGCTACACAATTAATTTTTTAATAAATAAATACCATTGTAATCATTGCCATGAGGATGACAACCCTAGCGGTCACTGACCTAACCAACAGAGCACTTAGCTTCTGTAATAACCCGTATGTAATCAATTGTGCTGATTTTGCTCGAAGCATCTCTAAACACACCATCTATATTTGGAATCAGTGCTGATCTGTCTGTTTGTGCATCGCTACATTCTATACAACCAGGCAATGACCTGGGAATTGTAGACTGTTCCTTGGATATATCAGACCAAAGATAATTTGACGATATTAATGAATGAAAAACAACATTTTTTTTAATATCCGTAAAAAAATATCATAAATTACGACTCACTAATAATAATAATAATAAATACGTCTAGTCCCAAACCAAGCAGAGCTTGAATTAGAGATAGTAGGCAACTGATATAAATACATACATACATTTTTAAAATACCCTTTTTTTATTGTTTTTATATACTGGTGGTATATTTATGATGGTGGCAAACAAGCATACGGCCCATCTGATGGTAAATGGTTATCATAGCCTATGGACGCCTGAAACACCAGGGGTGTTACGTGCGCGTTGCCGACTCTTAAGAAACCTTAACCCTTCTTCAAAATCCCCATGCTGTAGTCTCGTGAGAAAACCTCGGCAGGTAGTTCATTCCACAATCTAAGTGTACGCGGGAGGAAGCTCTGAAACCGCACTGTCCGAGACCAATTAGGTTCCAGCGTATAGTCTGCAGTGAAGTGCCACTTAGCTCTATTGAGCACACCCAGATTTTTGGACGCCAACTTTACCTTTTCTTCAAGGTGACTATTTTAGAAGTTTTATTTAGATTAATAATTAAAAAATTTTTTTTTTTATCGATTATCTTAAAAAAAGATAATTTTAATTTACAAACACGACACTTCAGGTCTATTTAATTGTGTAGCTTTAAAGCTTTTTTCTTCTTTCTTCTTCTTTTATAACAATGTTTAACGATTATTTAACGGCTATCATAGGTTTTTGCTGCAAGTCTCAGTCACGTGTCGATGGAACCCGTCCGCTGTGACTGTAGTTTTTTACGCTAAAAACGTTGCATCATGAGATTTTTATTCAAACTGACATCATTCAAGAAGTATCCACTAATATCTATACATATAAATAAAATTGGAGTGTGTGTCTGTAATATTGAAACAACCATTTTTTATTACATACACCAAAATAATATTTACAATTTTTGTCTGTTTGTTCCGGCTAATCTCTGAAATGGCTGGACCGATTTCGACGGAACTTTTATTGACAGGTAGCTGATGTAATAAGGAATAACATAGGATACTTTTAATTTACATTTTTTTTTTTACTTTAGACGAAAACGTTCAATTCCACGCGGACGAAGTCGCAAATACAGCTAGTTATAAATAAAAGCCTGCTAAGTGAGTACGTATATATAATCTGAACACTTAATTTGATTATACTACTAAGTAAATAAAATAAAATGTCGATGTATAATTTATACTTTAATCTATACACATAAATAAAATTGGAGTGTCTGTTTGTAACATTGAAATAACCGTTTTTTACTGCATGCATGTGCATATAAATACGGTATATACATCAAAATAACATTTTTCATCAATATATAAATATCAAAATAAAATATAGCCTATTGGTTATTCTGATGCATAACTATATTATTGTAAAGTTTCATCGAAATCGGTTCAGTAGTTTTTGTGTGAAAGAGTAACAAACATCCATCCATACTCACAAACTTTCGCGTTTATAATATTATTACGATATATATATGATATTCACTATGATATTACGCTTATAACTGGAGTACATTGTACTCTATTGACACATTACCATTACGTTGTACAGACCAATTTAGTATCCTTGAAGTCAATTGATACCGTGACGGTTCAATTGTCTTGTTACAATGACAAACTGTTTGGAATTTTTAAACGGATAGATGCTGGATTTTGGTCAAGGTAATAATAATAATAATAATAATCTCAGGACAATTCACACAGCGCCATCTAGACCCAAGTTAAGCTAGCTAAAGCTTGTGTTATGGGTACTAGATAACTGATACATGTACATAGATATTTTTTTTATAAATACATACATATTATACATAGAAAACACCCAGACCGATACAAACAATCATACTCATGAATACAAATGTTCGTGCCGTGCGAGGAATCGAACCCGCGACCATCGGTCGTAAAGCGGTGTGCTAGACCGCTAGACCACCGAGGTCGTCAAGGTGGACAGACGATTATTATAATTAGAGATGTACTTACCTTACCGCGACCTCATCTGCGTGCAATAGTGACCTTGGATAACATAAAACATTTTATAATCTAACCATGAAAATAACATAAAAAAATTGTTTCATCATTCGAATTTCCATACAAACTTTCAAACCCTTTTATTTTATTTTAAGGGTAAAATTTTTACAAACTTTGAATGTCATATTTAATCAACAGCCTTATAAAACTAGCTTTAAAAATGACGATACTTCCATACAACCTTACATCTCCCCTCTCTACACCTTACAATCCTGTTTCGCATTAAAAAGTCTTTCGTCAGGGTATAGTACAGACTATCTGTGTAGCAAATTGCATTTCAATCTGTTTAGTAGTTTTAGCATCAAAGCGCGACAGATAGTCTTATTATTAATACGTGAAGCAACAACTTTGTACTGCTTTTTATGAAAATCATAAGAACGAAATAATATAAAAATTGGCACAGTTAAAATTTATATAAAAAAAGTGCATCTAGCAGTATCTTATCTGAGATGTTTTTTTTATAATAATAATAACTAGCTGTACTCGCAAACGGGATTTTGCCCTATAAATTAAAATCGCTATTAAAAATTTGGAGTCGATAAAAGGGTAAAAATTTAGGTTTGTATGTATGTATTTTTCAATGCTAAATCATAGAATAATAAAAAAAATACCAAAAAATAATATATATATAATAGAAATAAATATTAGGGGTGGATAACTTTTATCATTTAGAGTTATGAAAAATAGATAGTAGCCGATTTTCAGACCAACTTAATATGCATATTAAACTTCATAAAAGTCGGTCAAGCCGTTTCGAAGGAGTATGGTAACTAACATTGTGACACGAGAATTTTATATTAATCTATCACAGGACACTTTATTTTGCGTCATCTATTCCCCAAGTAAACCATCACCAAGGCACTGGAACAGTTAGCTGTTACACGGCATATGCTGGGTGTCGGCCATGTTGCGAACTAGGTAATTTATATGTATTGTAATTTAATTTTGTGTATAAAATGTTGTTGTAAGTATCATAATAAGTAAATATCATATGTATGTGTGTATATGCATATGCATTTAAGTGTACATAATAATTTAATAAGAATGTTAACAGCGTATAATTTGAGTAATTTATGTCATCGCAAGAACAAAGTGGAAAAAAAATTGTAATGTGTTGAACTTGAAATTTTCTCTTTTTATTATGTTTTCTCTGTTTGTTTTATTTAATTTTTATGTAGTCAATAATTGTGTTTTTATGAAATCAAACTAAAAAATCTTAATAAGTCTGATATGTGAAACTCACTGATCTGTAATAGTTAATAATTATTTGGCAATTCTTTTGTGGACTCCCGCGATACAGGTTTGCCTAGTGCCTAATAAATAAATATAACAAATTATAAATATTTAGCAATTACTTAGATATATTTTATTTTTTTATTATTTATTATTTTAGGCTACTAATGGTCTATATTATAAATACTTTACAGACTTACATACATATGAATAATATTAATAATAGAAACGTAAATAAAAAATTTCTGTGTTACAGTTTCATAACATAAACACCATTACAGTTCCATAAAAAACAGAACTGCAGGTCTTTTTACTTCTCAGACACTATCTGCTTTTAAAAACTCCAATTAAATTTGTGTGAAGCGTCAATTTAGCTGTGATGCAAAAACGAGATGGCTTCCGAGTTTTTTGGCCGGCGCTACGGCCAAATTCCCGCCATAAATAAGAGTTCAATGCACTGTATCGCTTGTAATTGGTACTCTAATCGAATCACGATCTATGTATGTGTATGTAGTAGTAGTAGTATCTAGATGCCGTAACAAGAGTTTTATCAACCGATAAATTGACCAGCTACCTAGGTCTAGCTATTTTACTATTTATATCAGTTGTTTAAGGCCCATAAAAAAAGAAAAAATAGAGAATACCAACCACTACATTTTTGCACACATATATATACCTATACTCGTACATATCGCTGTAATCGAGTCACAACGCGAGTTTCAAGGCGTTTATGGCCCGAGTCGCCACCAACATGCTGTCCACCTTCATGAAGGATGTCTACTGGCCGAAGAGGGTGCTGTATCGGGACTACCGTGGTAAATTGCCGTCATCAGTGCCGTGATTATACAGACAATTTATAACACAACACAATTACTTGACATTTATCTTCATATTTCGACCAATATACATAATCTTCAAAATTATAGCCTGTGTAACCTACTGAAAAGTTACTGAAAATTATCAAAAAATTCATCATCATCCATCCATATTCACAAACTTTCACGTTTATATTAGTAAGCTTATTATTTCATTATGTACAATCGTACAACGGCCCAGATGAGAGGCTGCGGAAAATAGAGACCAATTTACATTACATTATATTTCAAATTCAAAATATCTTTATTCATGTAGGTCTATTACAGACTCTTATGATATAGTGGAACATGTTTATAATAATATACAGTCATTAAAATTCAAATTTGGGAGATTAGAGTGATCACCAGCATATGCTATCGCAAAGAAGGGCCGGGTCGATGTGCTCCCTCAAATATGGTTGAGTACAATGATGGCTGGCTCATACGTCATACTCGTGAACGGGTGCTGCTTGTGGGGACTGGTCTGTTCAGGTTGTGAACACTGATTAAATTTTTTGTTCTTTGCGATAGCATATGCTGGTGGTCACTCTATTCTCCCAAATTTGAATTTTAATAACTGTATTTAACACAAACATGTTCCACTATTATTTGAAAAAAATACGAGCTGAGTTTCTTGTCAGTTCTTCTCATCTCGATATCATTCCGAACTGACGGTAGATTTGACATATCATAAGAGTCTGTAATAGACCTACATGAATAAAGAGATTTTGAATTTGAATTGAATTTGTATTTGAACAAAAAATTTAATCAGTGTTCACAACCTGAACAGACCAGGCCCCACAAGCAGCACCCGTTCACGAGTATGACATTATTTCATATTATATTATTTCATATGTATATTAGTATACAATGTGTATATGAAATCTATAAGGTATAATATGAACCATTAGTAGCCTGCATTAAATAAACAAACAAGTAAACCCTGACGATGCTTCAATCAAGTATTTGCCTATATAAGTGAGCAACCGTTAGTTTCTATGGAGCAATACTATTATACATAACCGACCAGCCTTTATTTATACGCTTTCTCAAACTACTCAAGACGCGAGACGTGGCTAGTGAGTCTATGGCGAGATTAACTCACACGATGAATCACTCACTCAGTCCTTGACTCAGTACAGTATCGAATAGACTTTATATCAATCGTTCTGCTCCGTTAAACAAGCTATATAATCAGAATATCAATATATGACCGTAGATCAAGTGTATATATACTTTAATATGTTTTGCAATTACAGAACTACAGATTAATCTAAGATAAATAATAGTCCATAAAAAAATCAACTAGGTACAGATTTGTTATGGATTAAAATTAAAAAGTGCAGTCGCCTGGGCTAGCTGTTCACGCTGGCGGGGATCCAGTCCCCGCCAGATTATTACTTTAATAGAGTGAGGATAAAGTCAGGTCAGTCAGATCATTGTGGCAAATTCACTCAAAATTTACTACAATAGTGTGGGCTGTTTTCCTCGTGGTTCATTCCTCAAGTCGAAGTTTCAATTGCGAAAGCATTTGAACCAAAAATGCACGGTGCGTTTATTAGCAGCCTCTTCAAAGGCAGCGCTGATATGGCGAGCCGTTTCTGCCGAGTTAATTCCGCGTCGGAATTCGTATTAAAAAAATGACTCGGAATATCAAAAAAACAACTGAAAAACGAAAATTGACAGTTGCACATTTTTTAAAAACAGAATCTCATTACATCCTGTGCAATTTCATACTTGAACCCCTATTACGAACATGAGATCAGGTCAGTTCGCCCATCATGACAAATTCACTAGAAATTTAACATGATGACTTCTAAGGGAGAACCGCGTAGAGGTCGTAGTTACAGAATAATACTGAATATTACACCGACCTAGTAATCAAGCTCTTTGTAAGTTTGGCTACTTGCTCAATATTTTCAGCATCAAATGCAAACATTTGTTAGTCATAAACTAAAGCGGAGGCAGTCACAGGCCGTGACTTGATGCAACCACCTTATTATAAAGTAAGGTGGATATGAGAATTACAAAACTGTGGACTTTCAAGGTCCGCCTTATACCTATAATTATGATTTAAACATAGATAGCTGTTAATTGCTCATTGACGACCGCGGTGGTCTAGCGGTTTAACACAACGCCTTACTTCCGATAGTCGCAGGTACAATTCTTAGCACGGTACAAACATTTGTATTCATGAGTATGATTGTTTGTATCGGTCTGGGTGTTTCTATGTATAACATGTATGTATTTACAAAAAAAATATCTATGTATTTATATCAGTTGTCTAGTACCCATAACACCAGCTCGGCTTAACTTGGGACTTAATGGCGAACCCACGATCATCCGAAGTAAAGCGGCGTGCTAACACCGTTAGACCATCGAGGCCGTCGAGATATAAGTTTTACTTAAGCACTCACAACTACTATATTATTAGAAATTTCTTGGTGTATCTATTTCGTTATGAAGTGAAGTCACCCTCATGTGCGCTATGCTCTGCTGCGTCGCCAGTTAGACGTGTGGTCACACCTGGCAGTTACCACATGCCATAAGCCATCATATAAAACAATACAGCAATTTTGTATGACCATATCAAATTTAAATTGCTTATATGAGCCACTTATTGCCTTCTTTAGTATGTACATAAAAGGCATTCTAGTTTTATTGTGATAAGGTACTTAGTCATATGTAAATATATCGTAGAAACGTAAGCGAGCCGTGTATGAAGATAATTTTTATTTTTAAATAATTTTTGTACGTCAATTATTAATTTTTGTTCACGTAATCAAAAAAAAAATAGATTTTAGAGTGTTAGGTTGTTTGTTTGTGTTTGTACTCAGAATTGATTTAACTAACTGATTTATAAAGCTTCAAGAAATATTTAGAAATTGTTTCATTCCAATAAATTCACAAATAAAAAAATAATGCTTTTTTACATTATTTATTGCATATAATATGCACTAACCTAGAACCTAGAAGAAAGATTTGTTCTTTTACTGTATAATCACAAAAAACCTGATTGATTAAATAGAATCGATTGATAGAAGCGAGCTATTCAGCGAGTAAAATATTTGTATTTTATTTTGTAATATTTATAAGAATGTAGTTAATTTCGCATCCTAATTTGTCGAGAATTGAACCCCTGTTATTTACATGAAGTAAACATAAAAGGCAATCTAGTTTTATTGTGAAAATACGTACATAATTAAGCATAATTTGGCCCATATTGTGTATTGTTCAAAACATGTTTATACCACTTTGGGCTCATCAAAACATAAGTCGTAATGATGTATTCATAAAGATATGTTTTTAGAATAACGGCGGTGTGCGGTTAGAGCATAATTGTGTGTTTTGACCGACCTAAAAAAAATTAAGATTCTCTATTCTTCCGAGTTTTTTTAATATTGTACAAGATTTTATTTAACTTAGTATACTGCTTTAAATTTGATGCGGTCATTATCTATACATAGAATTCAAAATCTCGGAATCTTACCACGTTTTATTTTTATTGAGTTCCTGATATTTTGGCTGTGTTGCAATCGCCATGATCATGGGTAAAGTGAATAATTTTATTAACATTATAAACGCGAAAGTTTGTGAGCGTATGTAGTTGAAAGAGTAACAAACATCCGTATGGATGTTTGTTACTTTCACGCAAAAACTACTGAACGGATTTTAATGAAACTTTACAGTAATATAGCTTTATCTATATAATATATTTTACGCGGGTGAAACCGCGGGCACAGCTATTATAAAATATATAAGTAATTTCCATAACATAAGTTCTAATTAGATCGGGACTAGATGGCGTTGTGTAAATTGTGTTTATTATTATTATTTATATAGTTAAATTCATATCCTAATTTAATCTGGCGAAGTCAAACACGTCTCTTACTTATATGAGCCAAACTATGACCGCTATTGTAATGCTAAGTCAATTCCAAACTCAATCGATCACGTCCGCATATCGATCGCTATAGAAGACATCATGTTTGTTGTAAAACAATTACACTTTCATAGCATAAAAAAACACCAATCAACACGTGGGCAATCATAACCGGGTGTACCGTAACTACTTCAATCTTCGATCTACAATAACACTAGATAACCCGTAAAGGCATGTAAAGGCGCTAGCGGTCGAACGAATAACGCCTCACTTGTTCACTGGGTTCTTATTTTGATGTGGTTCGAGTAATTTCGACATAAATAAAACAGTTGTAGATATATTATATGTGGGGAGCGCCTAGTGTTTAGGCACAATACACTTATTTATTAATTAAATAGAAGGAGGTCAACACATATACATTATAAAAAATGCATGTCTATGCGTATTGTATGCGCTTGCGATAAAACTTTATCAACTTATTTGGCGCACATGCGGAAAGGTTATTGACATATATGTATATATATGTATAATTAATATAAGTCAATAACCTTTACATATATATTTATAATTATTTGCATTACAGATTATATCTATTTCAGACACCAGCTCTCAATAAATGTATGCATTGTATTATAAAAAATACTACATGTATTATTGCCATTCATGTTTGCGAGGAGAAATAAATAAATAAAATTATAATTCATTTGCAATAAGTGGCGCAATAAGAATCGGATAATACCCATATGTTAATAACATTTGTAGGTTAACATATAGTTGTAATTTTCTGTTCATTTGTCTACTTCTTAGTAGGTTTTCAGACAAGTTCTTTGTTCTCTGTTTACAGCTACTAAGATCTTCAGCTAATCAGATCTTCTTGGCTCGAAAACACTCCAAACTGACGATAGATTCTGTAAGTCTGTAATAGATCTACATGAATAAATATATTTTGATTTGATTAAACTGATTCAAGATAACGGATTTTGATTCGACTTTTACTAGTACATAGAAAAATCCTTCCGGAAGTTTTTCATATAAATGTATAATACATACATGTTGTTGTACAACCTCAATCACTTAACTGTATCTAGGTGCTCTACGCCTGTAAGATGTCGAGGTAGGTCTTTACTTATATTAAAGTTACTTCGAAGTTATATCGTAATAAAGTTTCATATCAAATTTTTATTTACTGTGTCGGCTTACACCATGTAAGCCGACTACAAGTTCCTTATGTTTTAGTGGTTGAGACGTTATCTATTTGGCGTTGTTGATCGAAGACTTTGACGCACCATAATTGTCTACGTTACTTTCCACTTTCAGTACATATTGGAGCATAACAATAACTTACACATTGTTCGATACACCGATTACCTATCATTTTAGAGCATGGAAATCTATAATTTAACACATACTCTACTTTGGACATGCAGATTCGAATGAATGAATCTAAATTATACTATTTTCACTCGATATGAAATAAAAGGAGGCTGTTCTCAATTGCATTGTTTTTTTTTTAATAACTCTGTTTGAATTCAATAGCTTTTGTATGTTCGTTCATATTTTTTGTCACAAAAGAATTCATGTTGGAACTTCTACTTTTAAACGTCATAGTTTTATATACATATATGTAAGTAACTATAATATAACGGATTTTTTACAGATTTTATTTATCAATATATGAATACAAAGAAGGAATTTTTTTTTGTATTTCTTACTAAAATTGCGCGGATGGACGAGTATATTGCGCACACTTATAGTTTTTCTAAGAACTGCAATATGCTAATATTTTATTTTAATTATGTATAAATAAACATTACACTCACACTACCTTGTATTTGACACACATTAACAAATATACTTATTCTTTTGTTTATTGTTTTAGTCTGTGGTCAAATTAAGAATAGACTAATATTGTTTCTCTTTAATATTATTTGTTTATAGTCTTACTGAATGTTAAATTATTTCGAAATTCATGTTTTCCATTACCATTTCAATTTACCACTGGGTGACCACTAGTTTCTATAAATTCGTCTTCTTTATACCTTTACATGATACATTAATAAGATCTAAAGCATGTCATTGGACTTTATTTGTTCTTCTTATCAAAATGTCAACTTACGATAAACATATCAAATAAAGAATGTAATGTGCAGTACTTACTGAGCTTTAGTTAAATAATGTTCACATTACCCGTAATGGGGACATTAACAGCACATTAACCACAGATATACATATATATAAATAGATGTACAATCTACAAGTTTTTTTTCGGACTACTCTAATGCTGTTGGCCGCAGCTGGCCTTACAACTTCAGTGGACGATGGCGGGCGAGTGCAGATGGCACTCCAAACCCGCCGAAGGGTTTATGGAGCGGCTGAAGGCCAACTCTAGCGTGCCGGATACGACATTAGTCTGAGGGCACCGCTAGGGGTTCAAACTTCAGCTCAGGCCGTTGTAATTTCGGGGGATTGATCGTAGGAGCCATGCTATATGTATATTGTGTATTTTAATTGTGTATTCTAAATTAGTAATGGTAGTGGATAATCACCTTTCACATGTATGTTGAAAATTAGTTTATAAGGTTGATCGATTTATGGGGTTGGTTGATATGGGGTTGACCGCTACGATTCGAAGGGTGTATACGTGTGTATATTTTTTATTGATTATAATGGTATGGTGGGCCGGCTGCACTAACGGTATACGCTGGCAGGACACCAGTGGAAGATGAATATGAGGTCAGGTCAGTTAGCCCATTATGACAAATTCACTAGGAATTTATTAGAAGGACCTGACTAAAAACCTGACCTGACTGACTGGGGAGTAAAAATCCCCTTTCGTCCCTATTTGTGTGTATTAAAATTTATATTTTTAGTTAAACAGCCGTGCGATTAGGCGGCCCGCTAGTTCTTTATATTTTTCTTAGCTTTTGCCCGCGCTTTCTTAGGGATGGCTACGTCATAGTAGCTTTATGCATGTAAAGTCTCACCCCATCGGTTTGAAAATTACAAATTTTCATCCCCTATTTTATCCCCTTGGGGTTAGAATTAATCAAAATCCTTTCTTAGCGGATGCCTACGTCATAACGTCTACCTGCATGCCAAATTTCAGCCCGATCCGTCCAGTGGTTTGGACTGTGTGTTGACAGATCACTATGTCAGTCACCTTTGAGTTATATATACTTAGATATACGACTTCGCCCTTTCTAAGTTATTAGTTTCATAAACATTGTCGCTGTATTTCCAGCTACGTGTTGTATCCTGCTGTTTATCAATTCGGTTTGTATAATACATTCCCGTATAACCTTATATGGGATTGACTTACTTATAGGTACCTATAGGTCGATTGATCAGGATTTCTGATTTTACATAACCTGTAAGTATTTGGTTATGCAACGGTAAACAGTCGCCTGAACAAGAATCTACCTGGCTGCAGTTATTTACGCAATTCCACTGCTTTTATGCTTTTATTATTGAGATTTACTTAATAATAAAAAAATCTGATTACATCACTTATATTGGACCTCATGTACGAAATATTACAACTATACAATGAATAAATATCAGCTGTTACGGGCTTCATAACTTCTAGTGTAAAAAGTGAGATTTGGCAGGGAAATTTCAGGGTACAGAAGCGTAATATCTTAGTCCTGTGGTAGTTCAACATTCTACATTTATACAATATATTTCTGTTATGACCGTGATCCTCATATATATATATATAAATGCAGAGATAAAATTCTTAGCATTCTATGGATTCACAGTGAGGGTGCCAGGTTCCTCGTGTGGCAGAGAGGGTAACTCCGTGCAGTTGCCGGGACTTGTGACCTGGGTATAGATTTAAGGCGCACTTCTACATGACCGAAGACGACCGACGTACATCAACATTCACAATCATTGTTTGTGTTTCTCTCCCTGTCTAGATAAATCTGATAGGAGCCTACTAGTGCAGCAATACACGTAAGCTGATCAATTGTGTAAAGTAACAGTAAATAATACGAGGGAAATGGGATTGTTAGTAATGTGGACTAATAATCCCACTGGTAATAATGTACCATGTCAGATCGACCTCCACGCTGTTCCCCCTGGAAACCATCGTCATACATTCCCGGTGAATTTGTCACGTTGGGCTAACTGACCTGACCTCATGTTCATCCTATCATCCTCCACTGGTGCCCCGCCAGCGTAAACCGTTAGCGCAGGCGGGTGCACCATTCAATTATCATCCTTTAAAAAAAAATACTCACTCACTCACTGGGCAAAAAACCCTCTCTAATCCCAAGCTAAGCAAAGCTTGTGTTATTGGTACATTATTTTGTAAATACATACATAATATACATAGAAAACACCCAGATCGATACAAACAATCATACTATGAATGCAAATGTTTGTACCGTGCGAGGAACCGAACCCGCGACCATCGGAAGTGCAGTGTGCAAGTGTGGTGTGGTGTCATACTAAGCAAGAAACAAATAATGTTTGATTCACAAGCATTACTGGTTTAAAATATAAATTCAATAGCCAAAAACAGCGCTCCCAACCGCATATTAATTAACATAAATGGATTTAAACTTAAGATACGAAACGACACCGCAGTAACTTTATTAAGTTATTGGTAAAGGAAGAAAATGAATGCTTAGAAATGTTTACAATAGCAACCTAATGGTTCTTACATTAAATGATTAAAAAAACCATGTATTATTCTCTGGCACACACGTGTAATCTATGTATTTCATTGTAATCAATGATACTCATGAAGATAAATGTTTGCATAGTGCAAGGAATCGAACCCACGATCATTGGAAATAAAGCTGTGTGCTAAATCGGTGGTTTAGCCACCGAGCTGTCAATCCAACTACGACCTCAGGCTAAGACAAGCCTCTAAATACTATAGATTAGAGGGCCGCACAAACAAATATTTATATTTCGTATGACAAGTAGGTACTAATTCCCAATAATTCTGCCAAAAAACTTGTTACTATCTATACGAAACAAATAATTAATTCATGCCTTTATAATATAAATACGTGAAGCAAAAACTTTGTACCCCCTTTCACAAAAATTGAGCGCACTGAGGAGTATGAAATTTCTAATATTTTTTAAGTATGCATAAAAATACATTAAATCAATCAAAAGATTAATTACAAAGAAGAAACAAAAGAAGAACAGTCACAGGAACATTTAAAAACATATGGTTATAAAAAAGTCTTAACAAGGAGGTATAATTATCAACAATGGGCGACCATTTTAATAATTACTAGATGGTACGTGGCTCCTCTCGCGTCAATTTCCTTTCTTGTCCAATTTTATCAATATCTAATTCTTCTGTCGATCCTCAATGTTCAGCTGACTACCAGTTAACAACCAGCGTATTAAAAACTATATAATTTAATTGTACAGGTAAATTGCCCATGAGAACACAGCAATCTGTACTCTACAGGAAGTGAAAGTGTATGTACTTAATGTAATTACCAAGGTGCACTTAAACGCAAAATTAATTAAATAAATTATATACAATGACATACAGCTTCATACGTGAAGAAAGAAAAGAAAATATTATAAAGACTTTATTATGTAAACTAACAAATTAGACAAACAATAGGTTTAGTACACCGGTCGATTCCCGCACGATATTAAACATTTGTATTCATGAGTATGATCGTTTGTATCGGTCTGGGTGTTTTCTATGTACCTATATTATGGAGGTTTATGTTTAGAAAAAAAAAATCTGTTGTATAATATCCAGTACGAGCTCTGCCTTATTTGGGACTAGATAACTCTATTACGAAGGGGTAATTATTAGGAAGAATTGTTGTATACTGTACTGGCTGACCGGAAATGTATCTATTATTCTAAATTTGTATTAAAATTCCCCAAATTTACTGGAATTGCCTGGAAACCATCATGATGAATTTTTCACGATAAGCTAACTGGCCTGACCTCATATTCACCTTATCATCTTTCACTGGTGCACCGCCAGCGTAAACCGTTAGTTCAAATTAACGCATTTTCCCCTCTGATCGATCCCCCGTCTAAATCAAACGGGGATCGAAATTATTACGGCCTGAGCCGAGGTTCGAACCCCTACCGGTGCCTTCAGTCTAAAGTCGTATCCGTCAGGCGGGAGATGGCCCTCACCCGCCCCATAAGTCATTCCGCGGGTTTGGAGTGCCATTTGCACTCGCCGCCTATCGTACGGTGAAGCTGTAAAGGCCAGCTGCGGCAAACAGCATTAGAGTCCGAAAAAAAAAAGAAAATAGGTGATGCAATGCAATTTTGTAAAACTCTACCTTGTTTGACACAGTTAGTAGTTAAATTACAGAGGTAAGATATTTTACTTAGACACCACTTACGAAAGATTATCCATTTATTATTAAAATTCATAACATCAAATACACAAGTAAAAACCACTTTACTCAGAGAGATAAAAAATATAATAAGCGACACTTATTGTGGTTAGCTTTCGTTTACATTGGAAAGGGTGAAACAGATGTTTTGAATAGGGGTTCTAAACAATAACGGCGGCGATTCATAGATGCGGCATGGCAGTCCCATTTCTGAATACCTTTATTGTCCATAACAATACAAATGACGGAGAGTCAAGGCAATTGCAGGGTTGCCAATCTTAAAAAATTTCCCTTGTTCAAGAGAGTTCGAAAACTTCGTTAACATGTAGCTTTCAAATGTTTTTGCTAATGGATGAAAATGAATTTGTGTCCCCGCATGCACTTTGATTTATGATGAATGATAAGAGTAACATTATGTCAGTTAGCCCACCTTTATGACTTCATTAGGTTTTAAACACGATGAGTTCCGACGACCTCGGGCGACATGACTTTTACTAGTACTTTTTCATAAATATCCGTAAGTCAAATTCTCAAATTCAAAGATGATATCCTATTATACCTGGTAAATCAGATCAGATAAAAGAGCATCCTCAAACAGGTATCAGTTGTCTTCTAACTGGCAACCCTGGCTGTCTGTCAGACGGATATAGCAGCACTAAAGTCTGACAAAGTTCTACAAGTAGAAGTCTGGTCGAAGTAGAGCGAGGAGAAACTTTAGTAAGACATAAGTACATTAATGTTTGTAGTGGCCAACAATTAGTGTTTTAAAGTGCTTTTCGGTTTTTTTGTAGTTGGTTTCTCCGGCTTAATAGCGGTTAAATGCCCCAGATTGAGGATCAGCATATTGGCATATATATACACAGTATCTAGAACAATCTCTAACGATTTCAATATCAATTTCCACTTTTAAAACCTTTTGCATTTAAAATTTTCATCATTTAGATCTATTTTAGTTAAAAAAATAAAATTTTAAAATCTATGTGACGTGACTGGTGTTGCAAATAATTTGACGGGCCATTTGACTAAAACTGACACCACAGACATCGTAAAATATATTGTAATACCCGTGATATCTCCCATGTCTTATCATTATGAGAACAAAGATGCCATGTCTTCGTACCTTGCATTATTGCATTATCATATTATATATAGTGCTCGCCCGCAATACTAGTATGATCGAAACTTGATCATAATTAATATAAAATACAAGTTTTTAAGATTCTACTATTAAAGACTAAATATACTACTATGTGTGTGCGTGTGTGTATGTCAAATATATGGTAGAGTATGTAATGCTTTTTATCGAAGATTCAAGGTATTTTATAATTGATAATTTAAAAGATATATTAGCATTCTGCATATAAACAATAAGTGTTAGAAATTTCATACTTGTCCATCTGCGCATATTTCGTAAAAAGGAGTTAAAAGTTTTTGCTTCACATAGTAATACATAATATAATGATTATCTTAGCTGATACTCTGTGCTGATACAACATTTTACTTTTGTTTTATTTTAGTTTTCCCTGGACAATTCATACAGCGCCATCTAGTCCCAAGCTAAGCAGAGCTTGTGTTATGGGTACTAGACAACTGATATAAATACTTAGATACATTTTTTTGTAAATACATACATAATATACATAGAAACATACCTAAAAATACAAAACTTTGTACCTTGCGAGGAGTCGAATCCGCGAACATTGGAAGACAGCAGTGTTCTAAAGTTCTAGACCATCGAGACCAACAATATTAATTCTATTTAAAAATAGCACGTATTAAATAGAATTATGGAAGCATTTAAGTTTGTGTGTTAGTTCCCGCAGTTGAAGTAAAAACTCTACAATAACTAGAAATCAGTGTTCCATCGAAGGAAATCTCACGTGAATACAGTTGATATTTTTCTCATAGCCTACTTAGGGTGCAAAATTTACAATACGTCGATCATATTGTTCTTTGAAACGTTTGTAAGTAATGTATGCCATGTCATACATACTTATTAAAGTTCCACTGTATGGCACGCGTCATCTTCAGACTAGTTTTTTTTTATATTTTTTTTTATATCATATATGGATGTAAAGGGAGGGGACGCCCTAAAAAGATGGATGGATTGTGTGAAAGATGATATGAATAAAAGAAGAGTATGTTCAGATATGACGACCGATAGAGAGCAGTGGAAGAGAATGACATACAGCGCCGACCAAATAATGGGATAAAGGCAAGGCAATGATGATATTAATATATTGTCTGTGTAGTCACGGCACTGATGACAACCATCTGCCACGATAGCGCCGCTACACCACCCCCTACGGTCAGTAGTCCTTCTTTATGAAGGTGGGCAGTATATTGGTGCGGACCCGGGCCACAAACGCCTTGAAACTCGCGTTGTAACTCGACTCCAGCTGCGTTACCCTTTATTTTATTACTTATTGTTCTATTACCCACTACGTTGGTCAGATGGTTCGGTGTGGGGTAAATTTACTACATTAGTTACTTTACTATATGTATAGTTGGATAAAGAAAGAAAAAATATATCTCAGGACAATTCACACAGCGCCATCTAGTCTCGAGCTAAACAGAGCTAGTGTTATGGGTATTATAAAACTGATATAAATACATAGATACATTTTTTTTGTAAATACTTATAGATATATAGAAAACACTCAGACCAACACAAACAATCATATTTATGAATACACATATTTGTACCGTGCGAGGAATGGAATCAGTGACTATCGGAAGTAAAGTGGTGTGTTAAACCACTAGACCATCGAGGCCGTCAAATGTATGAAAGTATAATATGATCGACAAATATATTAATTACTTACCTATTTTAAGAAACATAATCCTTCATATATGACGAAATTTGCTCTTTTCAAAGCGTCAATTTATTTGGAATTTAGACTTGAACAGCAATAAAGACAGATAGACCCTCATCTCTCACTAACATGTCGTCCGCCCACGTTATACTAAATACACACATTGTAAATATTTACAGCAACCCATCAACCTCACACATCCATACACTCATACGATTCAAAGTAAAACAAACAAAGTTTTTAAACATCAAGGGTATATTATGAAGCATCTCAAATATTTATGATACGGCAACATAGTTAGCTCAGAGATAAACATAAAATTGTCGTCGTTTGATTTTTTTATATTCACACTAGCGCCCCTCCTACACGGTTGCATTATAAATCATTGAATTTCTCGACTTGTTCTATACTATAACACGCATATATTATATATATAAACCTTCCTCTTGAATCGCTCTATCTACTGCTGTAAACTGCATTAAAATCCGTTGCGTAATTTTAAAGATATAAGCGAACAGACAGCGACTTTGTTTTATACTGTATAAAGATAATTAAGGGCTTTATATTTTTATCTTTCACTTTAAACGTAGATTAGATTCTGAGCTTAGGATACAAAAATCTTAATGTTGCACCTAAGTACTGTTCGTAAAACTTAAATACTGTAATCATTATTTACATATAATTAAACAAACATACGTTATATCACTGTAACATATAATTTCAGACTAAGCTAAGTGACACGTAGATTGTATTTCAATTTATATTACAATATACAACATGCCATTACTCTTGTTATTATAATGCAAATAAATGGAATTCTAACTCTATTTACAATATTGAATAAAGTTTAAATTCCATTAGCATTCAATATCATATGGAGGCCCATATGCTTACAATAAACTGAATCTATCGACATCATTCCCATAGGACGAAGTAGCTCTCTCAAGACTTAGATAACGGGAACAGCCCAACGACGTAGTGTTCTGTGGTTCGAGGTTTTTAATATGAATGTAGCTATCTGTCATATAAATTTGAATATACTATATATACACACACACACAGGTTTCGTCAGCCGTACAGCACAGAAGTATTATAAGACAATTTTGAATTGAATATATGATCATTTGAATACTATATCACTATACTATATGACTGGAAGACAAATTAAAACAATTGAAAAAAGAATAAGACTGGAAGACAAACTGAAAGAAATAAATTGAAACAAAATTAATTTAGGCCTGTTTCAAAGTATATTATCGGAAGCTTAATAAAAAAAATCTGTGTTATAAATTTCTGGATAAAAGTTTGAGTAATATTTGTTTCTTTAGGATAGTTGAGATGTAATAAAAATATAAAATATGTGAGTGTGTAATTACCGAAACCAAAACGGAGCTAACATGCTCATACTGTGATTCTAAATGGCTAAATAAATAGAAAAAATGGGAATTTTATCAGTTCATTTTCTAGTATAATCATCATCTAGTATAATAATTTTTAATAAAGACGTTAACATATATCTAAATATATCGTTCGTTTCCTCAAGAGTAAAGTGAAAAATTGTGCCTAATAACTGGGTCATATGTAAACAGAGGCGCGTGCACGCAAATTCACTACTACACATTAAATTTACGACCGCGATCTGTGCTTCTCCTCCTCCCCCCCCCCACACCTCCAACCTCCTCAACCTTTCTTAGTTGATGGTTAAGAGCGTTCATTACCCAAGTCTCACAACACATGCATTGTGTGTCATTTTACATGAAATCACAGGATAAGAGGTATGGTATTTAGTTCTCTAGAATGGCAACACTTGAGTGGTATCATATGATAAGGAGATGTCGTTAGTAGATATATATATATAGGCGACGTTATCACTAATCAGGGGGAAAGGGATTGTTAGTAATGTGGACTAATAACCCCATTCCTGGCAATGTATCGTGTCAGGTTGACCTTCACGCGGTTCCCTCTGGAAACTATTGTGATAAATTAATGGTGAATTTACCACAATGGGCTACCAGACCAGACCTGATCTTATCACTTACCATCCACTGGTGCCCCGACAACGTAAACCGTTAGAGCAGGCGGGTACACAATTCCATTGTCATCCATAACGCTTACCACTAATCATGAGATGGGACATCAGCTTATCCCAATACAATTACATAAAAAACAACCTGCGGCGTTACTTAGAAAAAGTATCTTTATTTCCCGACTAAGATCATTTTTTTTATACTACGAGTGTGGAGCTTCGACCCTTCTAATTCTGAAGCGTTTATGGCCCGGGTCATCACCAACATGCTGCCTACTTTCATAAAGGCGGACTTTTGGCTGAAGGGGATGATCTATAGACGCTACTGTAACAGATTGTTATTGACAGTTCCGCGACCATACATACAATTTATATTTATACTATTATTTCATATGCATATTAGTCTATAAGGTATTTATAATACGAGTATGAGCCATTAGTAGTCTGAATTAAATAAATAATATCAATTTGTATTCCTACAAATCTAAATTCAAATTTATCTAATCTAGACTCCGGTAAATTTTACTCTGCATCATATAAACGTTACTATACTTAATTTGCGTCTTTTTTAAACGTCGACGTAGCTCCTACATTAACGAACCGATTATGATGTTTTTTTTACGTTAAATAAATAATTAATATTTTTTAATTCGCGGTTATCTAAAATTAGAAATGTTATAATTGTATTATTCAATAGTGGTAAAGACAATAAAGTATCTATATCTAATATATAAGAAAGCAAATTAATATATCGATGTTTCTATAAGCACAATCATCATAAGAAAATAAAAGAGTATCTAACTTATCATTATAGTTTATTTATTCATCAATTTATCCCTTCATTCAAAGCAAAGTCATGACCGTCTCATAAAAAAACATGGATCTCGTATACACGTGCCATAGATATCATCAGAAACATAATTTATAACGACAGTCGTATAAAAAAAGGTGGCGGGTAGCAAGGGGGTGTTGACCAAAACCAGGCCAAGGGCGGTGCCGGTATCTTAAAACTGAGCATCGCATTTCTACGAAGTCATACATTTTTCTCTTACATGTACTTTTTTAGCGTATTATTTATGAAACAATTGAATTTGTATTACAGGATCTTGTCCTAGTACTTCTTAAAACTTGGGATATACATGTTTACAAGGAACATGTATTTCGTTCAAATCAATCAAAATATCTTTATTCATGTAGGTCTATTACAGACTCTTATGATATGTCAAATCTAGCGACAGTTCGGAGTGCTTTCCAGCTAACAATAATAATAATTGACAAGAAGCTCGTATTGTTTTCAAATGAACTTGTACGTGATTACAAAAATACAAATTCATTATTAAATTAAACTAGGGAGAATGTATTGACATTTCAAATAAACTAATGAATTCATACTTAAATAAAATTCAGAAATCTAAACAATAATAAAAAAAATTCTGCGTTCTCTCTACATTAATATTATATGAGTGTAAATGTTTGTGAATTCCATTCGATCGCCATAAATTCACTAAAAATTAACAATAATAATAATATTGGTACAATATATTGTTGATTCTACCCATACTACCCGAGACAATAAGGATAATAGTTATCGTAAGCAGTAGGTTATGACATATTTGTGTTGTAGTTGTATAGATGTTTAATAACGTTTAGGTAATAAATCTTCCAAACCTCTATACACAAATATTCTGTTAATAATATTAAAACATTAAGTAACATTTTATAAAAAAAAAGTCTTGATTTGAAACTGATTTGAAATTTAACAATATTAAAATACTAATCTGATTATTTACTAAGTACAGATATAAAAATCTACGTAAATATGCAAGTGCCTGAAATAACTGTCTACTAGTTGAAACAAAGGCAGGAGCTTTTCCAGGGATCTTTTTGGCAAAATTGGGGCAAGGCCCCGGGACGCCGGGCCAAGGTCACAAATGCGGCATGACGTTGCCTGGAGGGTGGGGATTGCAGAACTCAAAGTTGAATATTACAAAACTTTATTTAACATCTGCTTCCTAGATACTATTTACTTCAATCACGCACGAATACGTAGGAAATATATCATTCCAAAAGTATCCTTAATAACATAATAATAAAGGATATACAGTTTCGGAATTTTCTCTATGTAGCCTAAGTTATGAATAAAGTATCGTTAGCTAGAATATTTGTCGAGTCTGTTAATAGAGACACATTATTATCGTATAATAAAAATATATAAATATAAGTGTAATAATTTACTACAGTATAACGTCCAAATAAAATCCATCTAATAACAAAGAACATCATGTACTGCAAAGCAGTTTGGCGATAATTGTAAAAACAAATTGTATATATGTAATAGTTATAAATAAAGAAAAAAAATGTCAGTTTGCCAAATTTAAAGGGGCAATCAGTTCCATATATTTTTATTTTTAATCTAACAAAAACATCAAGAGTAATTTTGTTTCGTAGACTTACTCGTAGGTGTAGGATAACATTAACGAAACAAAATAATTTCATTAACGACATAAATTGCAATTGTCATTTTGTGTACGTTTATTCATTTCCAAAAAAATGCATAAGTAATTAACAAATCATCAATAACAACCATTAATTCTAGTTTTATAAAGTATAAAAACGAACAAATACATTAAGTAGTTCCAAAATTTCATAATTATGCTATATACTAATATTATTTAGTACACATATTTTTTGTTCTACTTTTGATTAATTAATGATTTAGTTTCAAAACTTCGTACTTTATCGGTCTCTTCTTTGTTTAGAGTGCAGATATAATTAAAGTAATAACCTGTTATAATTAGAATGTACTGGTTACGTTAATAACTGGAACAGTCATCTGTGGTACTAGATTGGGTAACAGTAAAATTCAGCATGCACATTATTATCTCATTACGAAGCCGTTTTTCTACTTAACGTCCGTTCGTTTATTTAGGTGTCATACACGTAATAGTATAAGATACAAAACACTATCAATACTTCGATCTTATTAATATTATAAACGCAAAAGTTTGTTAGTATGGATGGCTGGATGTTTGTTACTCTTTCGCGCATAACTACTGACGAATTTTGATGAAACTTTCCAGTAATATAGTTTATACTCGTACATCAGAATAACACATAAGCTATAAATTGCACGCGGTTGAAACTATGGGCACTGCTAGTTTTATAATAAAGTTGATAAATGATAGAAAATATTAACTGGAGATTAATAAGAATTGTAGTTCTGCAAAAGGTTAAAGATTTTCTCTTTACACACAAACAAATTAGAGACGTTTATTGAAAAAGGACAGAGGAAAATGTTAGGGCACTTGATAGCGCACGTTGAAAGAAAGAAAGAAAGAAAAATATGAACTTGTATAAATGCTGCGACTAAAGAAAAAAATAGAAAAGAAAGACCAAACCGAGGTATAAATACGAAAAAGATTGAGAAAATACTTGGACTTAAGTCATATCAAGTTTTAAAGATAATGACTGAAACGGACAAACTAGACTCCTAAATGATTTTGTATATACTGTAACAATACTTACTGAAACCACAGTTTTAATAAGAAACGTACCGCAGTATTGTAATCAATGTGAAAGCGAGGTTGTCCGTTTGTTTGTTATAATTTCGCATGCACTGTATTTAAGATAGGAGCTGGCGGAAATAAGTAGAAGAATTTACGTAAGTAGGTGAGGTACCTATCTCTACTTACGTAAATATTCTACTTATTATTAAAAACAAATAATTTAGCTACATTTATTATTGCAATTTTTAGTTAGGTACTATGCTAAATGATTTAGGGTTATTATTATTGCGTCACTATTTATATTATTTTATCTAAAGCCCAGGTACCAGGTTCGCAACGGTTTCCACAAAATTTCAAAAATTATTAATTAAGGTACGAACAATTTGGCACAGTTTGCATAACTTAACATGAAAAAAGTAGTTATTGTGACATTAGAGTAATAGTTATACATCGAATTCTAGACTTTTTTATATTATATATTGTCTATAAAACTGTAGTACACCAGTTTGCTCCATTATCAATAATATAGTATGCGATATATATACTCGTAATGTGTATCTGAACGAGGTGCGTGGATGAAATAGTTGAAAAGGCACTAAGATTATGAATAAAATTAATATTTTTATAATAATTAAAATATATAATTATCTAGAGACAAGATATGAAGACAAAAACAAAAGACAATCGTAATATAATAGAGAACAAAAGAGTTCTCTGTTTGAATATTTAATATAAATTACCAAAAAGGTTTTAATAGTTATCTTTGTTGGAGTTTCCAATATATATATATAATATTGTTTTGGATTATAATGGATTTTTTTTTCAAATCGATTCAGTACTTTCGAAGCCTATTCAATGTAATCAAACAATCAAATCTTCCTTCTTTATAATTGTACCTAAGGATAAAGTGACGTTTGGTTTATCAGTATTTAATAAATTCAATGACTAATTAGTGCGTAGAAAATTAAAACATTACGATAACAAAAATAGTGTGTCAATTTACATTTCTGAATGACTCTCAAGTGAGGGAAAACTGATAACAAAGCAAAAATTGCTTCGGGAGACGACGGTGGGTTACCCCCATGCAACGTTGTATTACAAAAAAATAACCAAGCTATGTGGACATGTCATGTATTGCGTTCACCACAACGACCACAGTTGACAATGCCTCTGTTTTTTTGTTAAAAAGTTTATTAACTATATATATTATATATATATTTTTATGTAACTGTAACGGTCATTCATTTTAAACCTAATCAAGAAGTACGAACCGTCGGCTAAACACACGAACTGCACTACAGACCTCACTTTCCTTCCTATCGATCGCCAGTCCAAATCAAACGAGAGTCGAAATTACAACGGTCAGAGCCAAGTTTTTAACACAAAGTGTTGCTCACAGACTAAAGTCCAACCTTCCGCAGGTACGGAGTGTCATCTGCACTCGTCTCCTATCGCAAATATGCTGACGGCCAACCTAATCAAGATGAACAAACCGTCGGCTAAACACGAACTACAACACAGACCTCTCTTTCCTTCCAATCGATACTCAGTTCAAATCAAACGAGCGAACAAGTTTTGAACACATAGTGTTGCTCACAGACTAAAGTCATATCCGTCAGACAGGAGTTAGACTTCAGCTTCTCCATAAGTCTGATTATTATTATCTAACTGCCTTAATTTTTTTTTTCGGGCTACTCTAATGCTGTTGCCCGCAGCTGGCCTTTACAGCTTCACCGGGCGAGTGAGAGATGACACTCCAAACCCGCGGATGGACTTATGGAGCGGCTGAAGGCCAACTCCCGTCTGCCTGTGAAATATAGACGGGACTGTAGTCCTTTCAAAATTGTATGTACTTCCGCGGGTTTGGAGTGTCATCTGCACTCGCTACTTATCGTCCGGTGAAACTATAAAGGTCAGCTGCAGCCAACAGCATTAGAATAGTTAAAAAAAAACTGATTTCACGTCAGCTTGTAACTACCGTGATGACTGTGGTATCATGCTTTGGTTTAGACGAAGGTCTGAAATATTTAGCTACAGTTACCTACTATAATATCGCTATTAGACTACATTATTGTAAGTAATTATTTTTATGTAAATCTACTACGCTTTATATTTACAATATGAAGCATAAGCGTAATTAATTAATGAGAATGGCAAAGAAACTTATATGAATATAAAATAATTTCACCATGACTTGGATCCGGCCGCGCGAAAGTATCGAATGACGGTGTAATGTCGCACTGAACTTGCATAATCTGTTATGATTGTTTGTGTAAGTACTAAGCACAAGTACAAGACCACTTACCATGCGGAGATGACTCGGTGGCAGCCACTTGCATCCACTTCCAGCATCACTAACGGAGCACAATCACTTGCGAAACTATAGATACATCACAATATACATAAACACAAAAAAGCCAACGGTTCACAAACCAGTTTCCCGAGCACCAACACCGGACACTACGGCACTTGTCGCAAAACTATGAAATAGTTGATTTTCTCCACGAAAAATCAAATAAAAAACGCAGTCGTATATTAAATCGATTTTTTTCTTTATTTATTTTCTCAATCAACAGCCGAGTGGGTACTGTCAATAACAATACTTAGAACCACTATTCAATAATAAAAGCCTAAGTTTGTATTAACAAAATGTTCAATTTTATTACTATTTTATAAAATAAAACCTAAATTAAATAATTTTACTGAGTTGTCAATGTTCATTCAGCCACCTCACAGCTGCGGGCTACTACGCGCGCATGCGTGACGGGTGCGTACCGACAACGACACCTGCGCAAGTCAAACTGACATAGTTGGTAGGTTGACGGCACAGAGAGACTGCACTTGACAGACACTTGACAGCAGCAGAATTACCAACAATGAAAATTAAAAACTACTAATGAAAATGTTGCCAGGCTTATATTAAATTTTGTACTTAAAGATACAGGCATAGTTGTATTATTGAAAAAATAGGTATGTTGTTTATTTGTAATATCATCTTTCTTTATATTTTTGGGAGTAGTATGATATTCTACTATTTCACGATTTTAAATTTCCGTAAATGTTAAGTGTTATAATATAACACAAGAATATCAAATAATAATATCGTATTTAAAATAAAACTAACCATCATCATTCATCATTGACGGTCTCAAAGGTCTTGTCACACCGCTTTACTTGCGATTCATTGCATGGTACAAAGATTTTGTATTCATGAATATGATTATTCATGATAGCATAACGCAAGCTCTACTTAACTTGGAACTAGATGGTTTTGTTGAATTAGTGTGAATTATTATTCTTTTTTATTATTATCATGTGTATTTCTTATGTCATTATTGATCCAGGTTTTTCTCATTGCGGACTGTTATTTAAATGAACGATTTTCTTAGTATGTATAAGTAAGCAATTTTCTACTATATCCGAAGTTTCCAGGTTCGAGTAGATATAATTATTATTATAGTAAATCTTATGAAGGCGACATTTTCGTTCGTCTTAAGAGTGAGCATACATTTTGATTCATATTTGTAAGTCTTCCTCTAAAGTTCTATAACTCTATTAATAAAACCTCAAATCTATCGTTTCCTCAGCCAACGCGATGACAATGTCAATCAAGTGTGCAAAATTCGAAAACCGATTTGAATTATAAAAAAAACATCATGGTACCTATCAAAAAAAGAGGAAAATATTTGTAATCGTAGATTTAACCGCCAATGTATTTCAAATTGTCGTCATTTTTATTAAAAGTTTTACCTTTAATTTTTCTCTTGAAATTTAGTGATTTATATATTAGTTCGTATCTTATGATAAAGACAATTGATTATATGGATGCGATGTCACATTGAATGAGCTTCGAAGTGGATCGGTATTCGGCTTCGTGGGCACACATAGCCCTATGTGCGGATATCACATGGGCTACTGAACCCCCCGATGAATTCATTATAGCTAATCAGGTACCAAAAACTATACAATTCATATGAAAAATAGTTTTAATGAATTTTTTGAACTGTCAATTTTGCTTTAAATCAGCTGTAATTCTAATTTGATTACAGATCTTTCTGTTGGTCCCACTTTATTCTATATATCTCACATCTCCCAAAATTCTTAAAGAAGTGGCTTGGTATTTAGCCAGCCAGTTACCACTTACCATTTCTTCTGTCATAGAAGTTAGGTAGATTAATTACGTAAACATTAGGCAATTAATTTAATTAATAATAATTACACGATAAGACTAAAAGGCATGACATCTTAATTTTCAAAATGGCAATACATGAGTTTTATCACATGCGCCATGATAACGTGATGTCCGTAGTACATAAGCCCGTAATGTATAGACACAGATAATATAATATTACATAGTATAAACGACAGTTATGGATGTTCACAATTAGGATGGATGACAATGGAATAGTGCACCCGCCTGCGCTAACGGTTTACGCTGGCGGGGCACCAGTGGAGGATGATAAGATGAGTATGAGGTCAGGTCTGTTAGCCAATCGTGACAAATTCAAGAATTATCACGATAGTTTCCATGGGGAACCGCGTGGAGGTCAACCTG
Organism: Achroia grisella; assembly: GCF_030625045.1. Lineage (NCBI taxonomy): Eukaryota > Metazoa > Arthropoda > Insecta > Lepidoptera > Pyralidae > Achroia > Achroia grisella. The sequence goes on along the minus strand of NW_026712984.1, from coordinate 4,247,054 downwards.
ACATGGTACATCGCTAGCAATATGATCATCAATCTATTTATACTCGCCCTAGAGGCTTTAACCCGGAGATTGTTGTCACCGGAGATGATGCCGGGGCAAAGGGGTTCGCCCCGAAGCCCCAACTTTCACCTCCCTAGGGGATGGAGATGACCAGACAGTCAGCGACGGTTATCACTTTAGCATCAAGTGGGCCATCAGCTTGTCTCCCAACACAATTACAAAAAAAAACAAAAGTATATTTTTGCAGCGTCTCTGGACACAACATTGTCGAGTTTCTCAAGTTTTGCAGGAGACATCGCTAGAGTCTCAGAGTGTTCAAGCAAATAATCAAATTGAAATAATAGGTTAGTGTTTCTAGTTTCTGGGTATAATATTTTCACGAATTCCTTAACTAATTTTTATACCCAAGTATTAATACTCCTAATAATAATATTAATTTACCCATTAAAAAGAAAATAAGACATATTATAAATTGGCTATAAGATATACCTACAGATGCCAACATTAACAAATTAACAAGAAATACCAATTAATAAAAAAAACGTATAAAGTTGGCAATAGAATAGAATATTAAAGAGAATTCTTTATTCAATTAAACTTAAATTTAAACACTTTTGGATTATTTCATTTCTCTTTTTTTAATCTACCGCTCATTTGGAATTCTTTCCCATAAGTGCACAAGGGGAAGGATTAAGAATTTGTGTATAGTACTTTTAAATAATTTAGTTGTATCTGTATATTTTTAAGTTTAAATGTGTGAATACAAACTAGCAACTAGCACTAATTTATTTTAGTCAAAATAATAAAAACAACCAGCTGATTGAGTAACTAAATAACAGTAAATCAGTATTTGATTATGTATTGTGGCAATTTTCAGTTAAAATTTTGTATATATTGTACACATAAGTACTAGCGACCTGGCTTTGCACAGATGCGTTACAAATGGTTCGTTCTATACTATAAGACGCGTGTACCTTTTATACATATAAACCTTCCTCTTGAAAACTACATTAAAATCCGTTGCGTCATTTAAAAGATATAGAACAGAAAGGCGGTGTCTTTGTTTTATAGGTACTATGTATAGATAAATAGTATTTGTTTTATTCCAATTGGTTTGCAAACAAAACAGTTACACGGATACGAAATCGCGGCTTCAGGTAATAAATAATTGCAGACAAACGAGCTATTTCAAATCAAAGTCCAGAAAATGGAGGCTGTAGCGGCCGACGGAGCGTGAAGGACGTGATTCCCGAGTCGAGACTAGCGCAGTTTTATGGAAATTTCTATTACGACGAATCCAGGTTATCCATCAAAGATTATTACTAATCCAATAAATCAATATATGATATCAATATATCTTGTAGGAAACGAATATTTTTGGCTTTGGTGGTCGAGCGGTTCAGCACACCGCCGTATGATAGATAGGCACGGGTTTAATTCCTTGCACGATATGAACATTTGTATTCATGAGTCTGATGACACCCAGACCGATACGAACAAAAAGTATTTTCTATAAATATTATAGATGTATTTACAAAAAAAATGTATATACCTAAGCTTACTTACTAGTCGTCTAACAGAAATTATCAGTTGTCTAGTACGTTAGCTTGGGACTAGATGATGCTGTGTCCATTGTTCTGGTTTATTTATACTCTTTAGATTAAAATCATACTAATACAGAATGACTGTCTGTTACCTTCTCGGGACTAATCAACGGTTATTAATCTTAACCAATCTTATTAAAATTAGAAGAAGTCACGGGTAACAGCCAGTTTTAGATAACTTTATTTTTGTTTATATAGGCGATGGTTATGTATTCGTATTTCCCGTTAGATTGGCAGCCATGGTTTGCCATTCCAATGGTATAAAAAAAATGTTTTTTATTTCAGGGAAAAATGTTATATAAACGCGAATGAGAGATCGAGTGGGCGCGGATATAACGGACAAGGCTGCGAAAATTCTGATCTTACAGAATGTTGGATGCTGCCTGAGGTATCCTTCTCCGTTCTTTGTTCTTACATAAACAGGCGTAATGTATATAGTTTTTGTAATGTATGTTGACTGGGATTATTAACTAATTATTATTAAAAATGAAATGAAGTCAGATCAGGTTTGGATACGCGTGTCCACATAACTTATGTTATGTGGACACCCCTGGAAACCTGATCTACCTTCAGTTCATTTTTATCAGTCTATAGCTCCTCGCGTGCTCTGTTTGGAAACTATTGGGAGGAATCCAGGATTAGCTCCTGGTGATTTAGAAATTATTGGGATTAATTCCTGGTAAATAATCCATCTTGATAGGCTAACTGAACCAACATCATGTTCAATCTACCGATCCTGTATCTCCCACTAATACTCCACCAGTGTATACCGTTAATGCAAAAGGGAGCACCATACCATCATCAACCATAAACAAAAATATTTGTAAGTCTCTGTAGTTATATATATATATTTTTCCTACTGTTACACTATGGTCTGTGTAGGTGGAATATTGGTTCCGCAAATTGGTAGACGACTCCTCGGATCGAAGCGTAGTTCCGCGTCGACGAAGACAGTACAGGATGCTGCCAGATGACGATTTGTGCGTATATCTCTATTACATATTGCATTCAGAGATTCATTAGCTGTGCCCGCGCGGACCGAAAAAGACCTTGGATAGAATATTCAATTATTTAGGTTAATTATAAAAAGCCAATTAAAACAGTGACATCATTATAGTTCCATAAATGACGAATTTACATATAAACTATCATCCCCTATTTTAATTTATATCCTAAAGGGTAATTTTTTTACAACCTTTGAATGTCCTATTTATTTATATTTAATCAACAGCCTAAAATATAAGTTTAAAGCTTCTAGCTTTAAAAATTACGATACTTCCTTCAAGTCCGTTTTCGTATTAAAAAGTAGCCTATGTCATAGTTTTACCGTAAGCTCGACAGAAAGACAAAGTTATTTTTCGCATTTATGTATTTATTCTAATAATAATAAATAAAGAAATAAAAATAATCTTTATTCAAATAAACTCATTACAAGCACTTTTGAATAGTCATATTTTGATTCTACCACTCATTCGGAATGCAGATTCATCACAAGAAGAATGAGCAAGAAACTTGTGTGTTGCTCTTTTTAATAGATGTTTTTTTTTTATATAAATAATTACAGTATAACAAGTAAGAGGCATGCTTTATTAATGTAATCAGATAATATTGTCAGTGCTATAGATTTAAAGTTTTTCTATAAAAACATTATTATCGTTAACGAATTCTTTTTTTGCAAAGGAACTGTTTTATTTGACATTTAAATCTTTTTTCTGGCACATTTATAACAGACTCTGGTATTTTATTGTAAAACGTTTAAAACGAATTACTAACTTTAGCCAAACGACATTTAGGTAAAATCAGTTTGTTATTGTTACGTAAGCTTTTATTAGTGCAATCACTAACTCTTTTGAAACTGTCTATATTCCTTCTGGCATAGATGATATTTTCATAAATGTATTGATAAGCAACGGTGAGGATATTTGATTCCTTAAAACACTCTCGCAATGACTCCCTGGAACCCATACCATAAATGGAGCGAATGGCCCTCTTTTGTAAAGTAAATATTGTATTTATATTCTATGTAAGTAACAAAAGGACGCAGACAACTTTGTATAAAGTCTATATCAAATTTGCGTTATATGAGTATAGAATTAAATGGCACCCATTGGCAGCTAGCGAGCGCTTGGGACCGGCCGGGTTGCGAGCTGCGGGCGAAGAGTCGGCTTTAGCTGCCAGAGTGCACAGCGTTCGAGGCCTGTGGGCCCAGCCGGTTCCCGTACGACCCCCACGAGCCCCCAGTCCACCACCTGTGCCCCGAAAGATACGTGCTCGCCGACGTCAACCCAGAAGACTTGCAGCGTTGGCCCCACCCCCACCAGCCTACTGTTTAGAAGTGCCTGCGCAGCTCTTCTGTGATCCCACGTGCAAGGTACTTTTTTATATAATTGAATTTAATATGACGACCGTGGCACTTTTCATGCGTATATATTTCCGAAAACTTCACTGCTGCTTCATTTTTCAAACTGAAGCAAAACTTACAAAGCAAGCTGCTTGGTAGCAAAAGTTGGGACAGATGTATCTAAAGAAGCATTTTTGTACTGTTCTTAAAATTTCATTATAAATTTTAAGCCTTGATGTTTTGTTGGAGGGATAAGTTCAAAAATACATAAATGCTTTAACAATAGACTTCTTCTATAGATAGCAACATTAGGCTACAATAACTGTAGTGGCAATATTCTCTGTAGAATGCGACACTGCCAACAATAATTTTATTCGTGTGTAATCGGTATTCACTGGTATTGAATAATTTGAAAAAGTTCTGCTAATATTGAGAATACCTTTATAGTCTCATTGAACTCCTTATGTAACGATTATTTATATAGTTTCAGTTCGATTCGCCGCGCCCGCCACATTTGAACGTGGTGGAATGTCAGCGTACAATGGGAAGGATATCAGCCAGTGTTCAAGTGGCTATGAGAGCGTCGGCAGCACGATGCCCCCCTTACCGTGGAACTAATGTGAGCAGATACGCGCCCACTGGCCAAAGACCAGCGCGTTGCCCCGACAGGCGATGCGGCATCTGGTGGCCAAAGGACCCATCGCCAAGACTTAATCATACCTTCCAACTCACAAACGAACTATGTAACGAACCCCCAAAAATGACACCAAAAATTGAACAAGAAAGCGTAGAACCTGATGCAGAAGATCAAAGCGTTGAACCTACACCAACAGTTGAAGCTCTAGAAGCAGAGAAGGCAGAACAGAAACCATCAGATGTAACTACTGATGTAAATACTGATAGCCAAGAAGCATCAACAAGTAGTGCAGCTATGGAAACTGGTTTGAGGAAAAAGCGCCTGTACAGCACTGTTCTCAGTATGTGTGCACCAACACCGATTTTAACACCAGTAGGATGCGTCAGGTTAAAACAGAAATTAGTTACGCCAGGCCTAATAAAACTGAACCCTAAGATTGTTCTACCTACAACAAGAATGCGTTCTGTGAATGTAGTTGATAATAAATTTGAAGAGCTAGAAAAAGAGGCTTTAGAGCAATATAAAGCCTCGGACGAGAGTATAGACACCAAATTTCGTGAACTAGAGAAGCAAGCAGTTGAACAATATAGTACCAGCAATAGTAACACCAGTTGTAGTAGTGGCAATTCTGCTGAGAAACGCACGTCGATCTCTCCATCGGTGTCGGACGATCCAAAGATAAAAAGACAAGCGGCAAAATTTCAGAAAGAAAAAGTCGATAGTGTTGTAATTTACTCCCAAAATTTTCCAGATCTCAATACGAAATCACATACCAATGTCAGTTTAAAAAACTTCCACACCCCCCCGAGGGGGGAAAAAAAGGAGCAAACACATAGACCAAAGCGGACATTGAAGAGTGAGCAGAGAGCAGCTTCTGACACTGACTATGAAGCCAAGGAAGTTAAATTGAAAGGCCATAAAGGTCCTTTACGTTGGACCCTTCATGTTGTACCGCCAAAAAAACGGCATTTAACCTCATGTGTGTCGGATTGTTCATCTGATGAAGAAATTGAAGATGGTAGCGGATCCATTAAAGACGCAAGGCCCTGTATAAGACGTCATGTCTCTGGTAAAGTTAAGATGTCTGCTCACGGTGGGGGCGATTTGCATCCAATCATGAGGAAGACATAAACAACAAAAGAACTAATGATATGTTCTGCTTTGCCACTGAAAGTTGTGGATCGAAATTAAGGAATGCGTATAGACAAATCGAACCTGGTGTTGTCAAGTAAATTATTGTAACGTTTATTTTTTGAGCATTTTTTTGCGATCGTCAACTTTTAGTGGTCGAAATTTGTTTTTTTTGATATAATTATTGTGGTGAAAAGACAGTGAGAACGGTGGTGAAGTGAGTGGTGTGACAAGCGGTGTACCGAACTGTGGCTTGTGATAAAGCTGTTTTAGCAATGTGCTCATTTTACTAGTCATAAATGCTTTGTATATAATATATTTGTATTTTTGAACTTATTAATGGAAATATCTATTAAGAAATATTATTTCAGTTAAAAAAAAAGTATATTACAAACATAAATTCTAGCAAAGAAAAAAATAAATTTTATATGATTTTTCTAACTTCAGGCTGTTATTTGTGGCTTCTTTGTAACAGTAGAAATGTTGTTGAAAATTTCTTCATTCCGACAAGATATAACTTTAGCGCATTTACAAAAATTACACTATATTACAATTACAAAAATACAATATATATATATATATATAATACACACAGTAAACAGCTAGGTTAATTAATAGATGATCATGAATGTTTCCATGCTGCGAGAAACAGAATCCGGAACAATATGAAGTAAAGTGTATACAAAGCCACCGAAATCATCAAATACATAAAAAAATTTTTAAATGTAGAATACGCGTTTTGTATATTAATTGAAAAATGTATGCTTTTAGAAAAATTATATCAGCTCGTTTGTTATTCTGAAAATCTATCTAAAAATCGGCATAAATATCTTTATAGTAGTCGAAAAGGTTGAATAAAGGAAAAACCCTTTTAAAATAAAATATGTATCAAGAAAATTACATTTAACATTGAAAACAGTAAATAAAATTCTTATCATTAATATCATTAAATATACAAACTCGGAATGTTCCAAACCCAGCCATATTAATGTGGTAATTTATCTAGAAACTTCTCCAAATCAGAGCCGTCATCATCCAACTCCACTTGTTCCAATGTTATTTTAGGTGATGATGGTGCCCCTGGGAACGAGTGAAATTATTTTATAAGTATTTAAACCCATCGGCTGGCTTATTAATATATTACAACATTGCTAAAAATTCGAAAAAGAAACATAAGCGGTGAAGATGATTGTTGACATATGTCGACAAAGGAGCCCCTTAAACCTACACCCGGGTCACAAGTCCCGGGAAATGCTTGGCACCCTAATGGTGAATCCATGGAATACTAAGAGGTTTGTTACTCTCTCTTCACAATCATACTGGGCTATCTTATCCAAATGTGATTAAAAGTCCAACAATGTTGATGCCCTAGTTTTACAATAATACTAGCTGATCCCGCAAACATTGTTTTACCATATAAAAAATAAGGAATGATCGTAGAAGAAGAAAAATTAAAGAAATATTTTGTCCAGTAAATAAAAAAATATGTTAGAGGTGGACAACTCTTATCAATTAGGGGTATGAAAAATATACAGTAGCTCACACCTACTGAATATGTACATAAAATTTCATAAAAACTTTCAGAGGAGTATAGTAACAAACATGACATGAGAATTTTACATATAAGATTATAATTTAGATGTAATTATAATATTATTGCCTACCTGCTGGTACCACACCACTATTTAAGTATCTGGCCATGTCATTCTGAAATGCCTGGGAACTATTTTCTCTCCGAGTTTGCAATTCGGCCAGTTCTCTACGCTCCTTCTCAAAAGTTTGTTCTGTATTACTTTTAGCTAGTTTACTACGTATATCTTCAAGGGCAGCTGAAAAAGTCATGATTAAATAATATTAATACATTAAATCTGGTAAATATAGAGCTTTGATTCTTGATTATAAGTAGGAAGTTAATAGGTTGCTGCTGTTATTTTAGAATTATAAACATAAAAGTTTGCGAGTATGGATGTATACATGGATGGATAGATGTTTATTACTCTTTCACAGAAAAACTACTCAACATCTATATAATATATAAAGCTTACTTTAATGAAACTACAATAATATAGCTTAATCAGGATTAATAAAGAAAAACAATAATAAATCTTATAATAAAGCAAAACAATAATAACAGTAGTTAATTTTTAATTACAGTGTACTTGCCCATTTTCTTTTCCTGATACAGTGTAAGATGGTAGTGATGGTCTAACTTCCACTTTTCCATAGCTCTCCTTTCAGCAATATCCTCAAATTCCACTAAATCTTCCTCTACAGTTTTCAATAAAGTCTGAACATTCTTCAAACTATCCATACACTGTGCAACAGCGGCTGTTAACGCGGGTATATGCATTAACCCCTGACTCAATGCCTGGGCATTTTGTAACTTAGTTTTTGTACTTTCGTGTAATTCTAGAATTATTCTATCTACTTCATCTGCGGCTTTGGCGTTGTCGTCTGCGTTCTGATGTAGTTCAACCCACTGTTCCTGATATTTTTCAAGCAGCGCACCGCCAGCACCATAGTTCACTTTCGCTTCACTGTTCACTTTTTGTTTATCTCTAAATATATTCTTTACCTTCTGCACCTCCTGTAGAGTTTGTCGTATATTGCTGTTTACACCTAAACCATCTTGTACAACAGATATGAATTCTTTTAGATTTCCTAGCATGATAACAAAAGAAACAAAAAAAGTTGATATAAATATTTTTAATTTAACATAGAACTAAAAACACAGTCCGTAAAAAAATAAAACTAATAAGTACTCTGTGATGTGTAATACAAACTGTCATTAGTTATCAATTCTTACTGATAGATGGCGCCACTTTAATTTACTGAATTATAATTATTTCCTTTAGACGGAGATTATATAGTCCAATATTACCATATAACAACATTATCAACAAAGCTATATGAATTAGTCAATTTAAGTACTTTTAAAATTTTAAATTAATGACATTAAGAAAACAGTGGTACTCAGTAGGAGGCTTTGTTATTTCATCAACTCAATAATGTTACATTATACGATTATAATCATTAAAGCAATATTTGATAATGTAAAAGTTCTTAAAATTGTAAAATAATTTTCTTCATATGAAGTCTTATTGGCAATTAAGTAATCTTTCTGATCTGTGCCAGCCATATCCAATGTCAGTGTAAAATGATGTTCATGTCAATCAAATTTGAATTTGAAATTCTCCGTTTTGTTTGTTTGATTTCGTTTCCTTAGTTTTTGTCTTCTACCTTCTACTGAGTCTTCGTTTCTAATAAAACTATAAAACTAAATGCTAGAATGAATACTGAGATATTAAGCTGTGATGAAGTGCCAATGAAATTTTCAGAATGGTTACTAAATATGGGTTGCCCGCCGAATACTGTGCCATCAGTTGAAAAAGTTGCGGAGTATGTATAAATATCTTACTAATCCTTATAATATTAGATAATATTAAATAATGAATATTACATTATATGTCGTTACATTGTCAGACAGGCATTTGACGGTATTCAATATGTTACCTTAATTTAAATACCCTTAGTAAAGAATTGTTTATTCCATAATTCATATTTGTTTTGTACTGTTCTATATGTAATAATATTATCAATCGTTTTCCCCTTAAGCTGCTTATTTTTGTTTTAATGGATGATATGGTGCTGGAACAGTGCACCCGCCTGCAGTAACAGATTATGCTAGCAAGGAATAATGGAGAATGATGAAATGAATATAAGGTCAGGTCGGCTATCTCGTAGTGACAACTTCACCAGGAATTTATCATGATGGTTTCCAGGGGGTATATTAATCTGACCTAGTGGTTGTTACACAACATTATTATGCCCAATGCCCTTCCACCCCTATTAGTGTACTATTGTAAAGCTTTTGCTAAAACCATTATTACATTTAATTACAGAATGTGCAGGGGCCAGTATTATGTTGTGTGGAGAAGTTTAATGGAGCATGTCCAACCTAAGAATAGCATCAAAGAAAAGAGGTTGCAAGTGTTCTGTAATGATGTAGAGAGGTGGCGCAAGAAGAGTCCTTTTAATGAGGTGATACCTTTTTAAACATAATTATAAAACTTCAACAACAATAAAGAATTTTGAATTTTCGAATTTAGAATAATTAGAATGTTAACTTGCTGTCCCTACTGAATAGTAAACCATTTTGTCTGAGTTAATTTATAATAATTGTTATATTTATTAAGTGGTCCTGTTTTTTTTTTATTGATGATAATGGAATGGTGCACTCACCTTTGCTTTAAGCTAGGTTTAAGCTGCTGGGGCAGTGGAGGATGATAAGATGAGCATGAGTTCAGGTCAGTTAGCCCATTGGGACATCATCAAGAATTTATTATGGTTTCCAGGGGAACTGCGTGGAGGTCAATCTGATGTGGTAGCAATAAGGTCATATGTCCACATTAGTAACAATCCCCTTTTCCCCATAAGAGGTCCTTTCATAGATATCCTAGTCCATCCCTGACCATCATTTATAATAATATGGTCTCTTAAATAATATCATTATGGTAAATATCATATTTATTTAATAGTACATGACTGACATAATTTTAAAACTGTTTATATTACAGTATGACACAAGTGTGGTGATGCCTGAAGAGCTTCTCCTTTGGCATAAACAAGCAGAGCTGAAGGAAAAAGTGCAATCAGCCGAAGTTAAAAATGCAGAGGCAAGAGAAAATCTTAAACTGCATACTGATAAAACAACAATGAAGAGTAAGTATCCAGCTCGGAATTTATTCCTTAATTTAGTAGGCAATAGAAGAAAATATAGTTTACATCCCTTCTGTTTCTGTGTCCCCACACATAAAAGTATTTATCTCAGATTCTTAGTTTATGTAAGAATACAGGTGAGCAACATTGTCTTATGCACAGTAGAAACAATATAAGACTTTTAAATTGATTATTTACTGGCTATTCGTTCGGCTTTCCCCAGGTGTACATGTATTATATACATATAATCCTTCCTCTTGAATTACTCTATCTATAAAAAAACCCACATCAAAATCCATTGCATAATTTTATAGATTTAAGCATACACAGGGATGTACAGACAGCGACAGTGATTTTGATTTATATTATGTAAATATAATTATTATAGCCCTTAATTCAGACATTTTTTTTGTTGTTCATACTATATAGTAGTTCTTGGTCATCTGCTCCATCCAAACAAAGGCCTCCTCTAATCTTTTCCACTCTGTTCTGTCTTGGGTGATTCTGGTCCATAGTTTTACACAAGCACTTTTGAATAGTCACATTTATTTTATTATACCACTCATTCGGAATGCAGGCTCATCACATGAAGAATGAGCACGAAACTTGTATGTTGCTTTTTTTAAATAAATGTTGTTCTAAGTATAGAAACATGAACAAGGATATGGCATGGGATAATCAACATATCTATGCAATCAATCTGTGCAATTAGATAATATTGTCAGTGCTATGAATTTTGAGGTAGAATTTGTCTACAAAAATATTATTATCATTTATACACTCTTCAATCTATGTATAGACTTTAAACCATTAAGGATTAAATTTTGATGTAGTGACAGAACGCAACCTCTGTGTTTGTCGTATTCAAAACCTGCAACGGCGGGTGTGGTTGCTGCAGCAAGTTGCTCAGGAGTTGAAAGCTAAAAAGACCAATCTACAGGAGACGAAAATAATAGCAAACTCATTATGCTCATTTGATGAAGAAGAGATTGTATCGGTACGTAAATATTTAGTTACAGTACTATTATTTCCAGAATACTTCCATCATTGGTCGCTGGTTCGTTTCCTCGCATGGTACAAACATTTGTATTCATGACTATGGTTGTTTTCTATGTATATTATGTATTTACATAAAAAATGTATGTATTTGAATCCATTGTCTAGTACCCATAACATAAGCTCTGCTTAGTTTGGCTGGGATCAGATGACACTGTGAATTATTCTGAGATATTATTTTTATTATTATACTTTTTTATATAAATAGGCAATGATTATTACTATACCATTAGATGGGCCGTTATCTTCTTTACAATTAAAGTTAATTTTATATTCAACCTGCAAATGATTCTGTTCGTCTTACCAGGAGAAACTGGAGAAGTGTATATCACTGATGAGTCAAGGTGCAGTTCATCCGCCAGCGTCGTCATGCTCGCTGCTGTCCACCGCGAACCCGGTTGCATGCTCCTCCATTATGTCTGCCCAGGGTGACCACACTGACGCTGGTAAATACATTTTTTCCATGGAATCCAATATATTTTTTAGGCATAAAAAACCTAACTAAGAATTTCAAACCTATATTCATAAAATTTTTTCAAAACTATAAATACAAAATTATATAATATGTCACTTCACTGTGTACTATTTGTACGTTTTTATAGAATACTAGCTGTCCCGGCAAACGTTGTATTGCTTTAAAATAAAAAAAATTAGGGGAGGACTACCCCTAACATTTAGGGGGATGAAAAATAGATGTTGGCCGATTCTCAGACCTACTCAATACGCTCACAAAATTTTATGAGAATCGGGCAAGCCGTTTCGGAGAAGTATGGGAACGAAAACTGTGACACGAGAATTTTATATATAAGATGTAACTTTTGTAGCGCTGCAATTTTTTTTAGTTTAAACTATTGTAGACTTTTACGAAATAGATAGAATATTGAAATATATAATTTTAATCTTATGTCTATTAGCTAAATGTCTATTTCCAAAAGATACACTAACTAAAACAGTCTTTGTTCTCCTCGTCGCATTTAATGTTTTTTTTATATGTAAATAAATATAAATACTGTTTATATAGTTGTGGAAGAGCAAGTTTCCTCACTAGTGAAATGTCGCGGCGACGCCTTATGGCGTCAATTGTGCGAGAGACGTGCAACACTGGCCTCCGCGCTCGCTACTGCCACACCACATGTACACAGTTCCCGTATTCCCGGGTAAGTGAAACTACAACATTTACACCAATATGTTTGACTAAAGTTAGTAATTCGTTTTATGCATGTGCGGTATTCCGAATGAGCAGTAGATTAAAACAAAAAATGATGACTATTCAAAAGTGCTTAAATTAAGTTTATTTGAATAAAGGATTGAAGAAAACTTATGACATAATTTCCTCGGTAGAACCAATCCACAATCGGTGTTGGCCCACACAGCAGCCCTCCATTGTACACTCGGCATTGAAACGATGAAAAACCGTATACACGTTGAGCAAACGCAAAAACGTTTCGTCGACGCCATTACTGATCTTAACGTAAGTGTATATTTTATACATATAATATTATATATAAAGTGCGAGGTAAAGTGGCAACATTAGTTAATATTAAAGTGGCAAGAGCTCCACCGGCAAGAGCGTAGCTTTTAAATTATTAATAAGTTAATGAAAGTGCTAGTTGGTAGTTTGTATCCCCACATTACAAATTGTAAAGTTATAACAGCTATTTAAAAGTGCAACACGCAAGTTTTCTGCTTGTTCTTCTGTGTATATTATTACATATATATCTACGTATTTGTATCAGTTATCTAGTGCCCATAACACAATCTTTAGCTAGCTTAACTTGGGTCTAAATGATGCTGTGTGAATTGTCCTGAGATTATTATTTGTATGTATTTACAAGAAAATTCCACGTATTTCTGTCAGTTGTCTACCCATACCATAAGGTCTTCTTAGTTTGGAACTAGTGGGCACCGTGTATTGTCCAAGTACCTATATTGTTGTTATTATTATTATATAATGTAAATTCTAGAATTGTCTATTGAGCGCCGAAGAACATGAACTGGCAGTAGTGCGGTGCGAGCGTGTGTACATGGCAGCCCGTGCCGCCGCCCTTACGTCTCTCCTAGGCCGCCTCGTCTCCCGCCACGAGGAGTTCGGAGACGCCGTTCCAGCACCTGGACCTGCCGCCGCTCCTGCGGACCGCCTCATTCCAGCAGTTGATAGAGCTATTGTGAGTATAACTGAAATAATATCTTATATATTTATTTATTAGCCGTTCCCGCGACTTAGTCCGCAACAAACGGACAGACTGAATGTGTGATAGTGTATATGTTTGTGTCGGTGCGTGATTTAGAAAAAAAAATATTATTTTTGGTACAATTTCAGGAAAGCAAGAGAGAAGAATTAAGGAGGGTGCTAACAGCATTGTCCATCACAGAGAAAAAGATATTCAACATTAAAGATTGCCTTCATAACGTTTTTAGTGGATTCCATAAAGATGTGCAGGCTGGTGAAAATGACAGGTACAAAAGTAAGTACCTATATGTTTATTAATTTAAAATATTGTTTAATTAAAGAAAAGCCGACAACCTGCAAAGTTGCTTAAAAATGTTGTCTGTCATACAAACATGTTTGTACTTGCTAATCTTAGTAATGGCTGTAACGATTTGACAGGATTTCACTCGCAGATAACGAATGGGTAACTTAGAGAACTTAGGTTAATAATAAAAAAGTTAAATTCTAGTTAAAGTCGCGGGTAATAATTCGTCTTTAAATTATTAACCGACTAGGTTTCACTAGCCGTGACCACGGCTGGTGAAACGTCGAGAGAGGTAAATAACTTTATCTGCCATAAAATATTCGTGTTAAGACCCGCTTAATAATTTAAATAATGTATATTAAACGAAAGTTTAAAAGTAACTAGTCGTCTATACTAATATTATAAAGTGGTAAAGTTTGAGGGGATTACTAAACTGATCTACTGTACCGATTTTTAAAATTCTTTTAGTTTTGGATAGACCATTTATCGTAGAAGGCGATAGACAATATAACATCACACTACGACTAATAGAAGCCGAGCTGCAGTGTAAAATGTCAGGTATTTCTTTAAAAATCAATTTGGTTACAATAACACAGTGTTGGGATGTCAGGTACATACCGCTCTTCCATATACATTGTCATGTGTTTTTTTAAATATTTAAGACATTAGATACCTAATATTATAACTAATTAATAAAAGAATAGTGTTGTATAGATCATTTATTGTTGTCGATTTCTCTTCAGACTTGCTCGACTTTCCTCAAGACTCCATAGCCACTATCCGACAGTTTTACGAAGCGAAACGCGAGCGGTCTAGAAACAAGTTGGAGCTGAGTCTAAATTTGGACGTGTCGGATAATTGTTCCTTCACACTGAGTACAGGTGAGACAAGACACTATTCATTGTTGATTTGTATTTGTTTTAAATATGTATGTATTTATGTATAAATAATATAAAATATAAATCTAATACATTCATACTTATATATAAAATTTTCGTCTCACAATGTTAGTTACCATACTTCCCTGAACCGATTTCACCGATTTTATATGCAGTAGGTCTGATGATCGGCTACTATCTATTTTTCATAACCCTAAGTGGTTAGGGGTTATCCACCCCCTAATATATATTTTTTATTTTTGGACTTTTTTTAGCATTTTAAAATACTTATAACTTCAAATTTTCATTCTTCTAACATCAACCCCTATTTTTTTAATAACGAATTTAATTTATAAGACTATGTTGCCTTACAAATTTAAATTCGTTTCAGCTAGTAATTTATAAAATGATGGTTACAAAGAGCTTGTTTTCTAACAGATATTATTATTTTTTAAATTACTAGATAATAACCCGACGTTTACGGACGAGCTGAGGATTTATATGAAGAAGTTCAGTTTGGAGAAGAATAGAAAACTTGTGTTAGAAAGGTAAAGCAATTACAACATTATTATTATTTTATACTCACTAGTACACTGTGCTAGCTGATTTTATTTTATTATAATAAAAAGCCATTTTATTTTATTTATATATCTGTAAAATGTGCAAAATATTTTCCATACCAATACGTCCATTTGAATGTTTTTCTAAAAAATTATAGAACTTTTTGATTCCAATTAAAACTATTAAGCTACTATATTGTCATCATATTCGTTATTTCTCACAGCGTGGGCTTCGTCTCAAGTTCTTATCGTCAGCTCTTTTAAAGATGGTTGTGTGTGCGAATGTCTGGACATGTAACAGGAATAACAAAATATAATGTTTTTATTTTTCACAGTGGTGAGAAGATCTGGATCTTTGAGAGCCTCGAAGCCGCTATAAGCCGGTTACGCACAAAGTGGCAAGACAACGAAATCGCCTGTCCCCTTCTCTGTCCGTCTGTCACGCTAGCTTGTAACATACGGCGGCTTATTGACGCCGTACAGACAAGAGGAGTCTTGGAGTTAACTCTTCGTGGTATAAAAGACGAACAGAAATTCGGAAGTGATATAGGTATGCAGTAAAATATAATTATATTATAAATAACCTCATTTCTAAAATCTGGAGCCTACAAATAATAATAACACAGGATCGTTTACACAGCGCCATCTGTTTTCAAATCAATATAAACAATCATACTTATGCATAAAAATGTTGTACTGTGTGAGAAATTGAAACCACGACCATCGGAAGGACGGCGATGTGATATACCGATAGATACCGATAGTCCATCGAAACCGTATGTGGTTGTTAATTTTTGGAGTGATTCCTCTCGTAAATGTTTATTTAAAGGCGCAACACACAAGTTTCTTGCTCGTTCTTCTTGTGAGGAGACAGCTTTCCGAACGAGCGAGATAAAGAAAATGTTATGACAATTCAAAAGTTCTTAAATTAAGTTCATTTGAATAAATGATTTCTATTCTCTTTCTTTCAAATGGAAGAAAACTGCTGGAAAGAAAAGGACGGTTAAATACAACAGTTCAATACTTAAAATAGGTTTTATAAGATGGTTGACGCTAATATAAAAGCTACATTACATTATGTTGTATACGACCAAGTAATTTAAAATTTTGTCTTGTGCCTCTATAAAAAAAGTTGTATTTCTACGACGATCCTGTGGTACTTAAGATAAGTAATATTACCATATCTAAGTAATTAAGTATCTATACTAATAAAAAAAAAACAGTTTAAAACGAACACTGGATATCCCGCCAAAATATACACCAAGTTATACACTTTATTCTTTTTTATTCCTTTTGTATTACTAGTTATACACTTGGAAATATTTTTTATGTATTTTTTTTTCTATAGATATTTCGTCAAGGATTGAAGAGGAAGAACAGATCATGGACAAAATAAAAAAGCGACTCAACGAGAATATACTCAGTTTACAGAAAATCAACAAAACCCTCGAATTGGGACAAGAAAACTTGAAATTTTGGTCCGACAACTGTATGAAAGAATACATTTCGTCAAACAGAAAGTGTAAAGATAGAATTTATAAAGACTATGAATGTTTCTATATTGAAAAATTAGGTTTAAATATTGTATGATTAAAGATTTATTTTAATTTGTCGTTTTATTGAGCCTTTTCGCAAATCTTCATAGAGATGTGCTAACTCGAAATAAACAATGACTCGAGTTAACTCTCGAACTCGAAAAATTAAACAAATCTTCCAGGTAACTCCTGGAAGAAGATTTTGTTTAATTTTTCGAACTATATAGACCATTTTAAACGTCCACTCACAGGCGATTCAAAAATATCCCAAACCAGGAAGTTCCGGTATTTATAAAATATACTAGGTACTTAAAATAACAAACATACGACAACAAATAATCCCAAACCTATATTTAAACATTTGTGACGAGTGAAAATATGTGGTATGACATAATATGATCGAAAAACTTCATGTCATTGTCGGTTACATTCAGTTGATGCAATAGCGGTAGTACCTGCTAAGATAGGAACCCAACGACTGAATTACGCTCTCGCTCTTTCGTTTATTCATTCAATTCGTTAATTTACCAGTTGAATTCTACTCGAGTTAACTCAAATTCATCACAATTCGAGTTTTTACATTTTGTGATACTAGTGATGTATATCTCTAGTATTACAAAAGTAGTAAAGAACATGTATGCAGTGTAGTAAAGTTGTTAGATTTTTTTGTGATGCCCTAAAATGGCATGGAAATATAAACATGGAACTTCACAATACGGTAATTATGTATGTTAAACTTAAATATATTGTATCTATTATATAATATCTTATACCATAAATGACTAGCTGACTCGAAAAACGTCCTGTCTTACCTACGAATGTAAATCTTGTCTCATATTGCTTCTGAGCTTTGTACATAGTAGGCAAACATTAAAGAAAACTACGACCGTAGTTTTTCTGCTTTTTATCCTAAGAATCTTCTCCAGACAGTAACAAATACAACAAAAAAGTATAAGCGAAATCGGCCAGCAGTGCACGCCTGATGCTGTGACCAAGAAATAGGGATTAATTTTTATATCTTTAGATTTCTGGATAGGTCTACCCTTATCACATAGGGACCTATTCTCAGAGTCACAAAATATATTTAAAAAAAATCATAATAATTAAATAGCTAAACTGATTCGGTGTTGTTAGATAACAAAAACTAATGACACGAGATTTTGACATAAGTATTTGGTTTATTGCACATAAACTTTAAAATGAATGAATATAAGATTAATTAGTGTGACGTATGCTTATTCTAAATTCGAAATGTCGTTAAGTAACATGAAAAACAGATAAGTCAAATATTATATATTCAATTGCATTTTTTCTTATAAGTAATAAACACTTAAAACATTATTGTAGTTATATTTGCAACAATTAGGTTTCATAACAATGTTTCCATCACCGAAGTGCCTTCTCAAAATCCTAATATTACTTTAAATTTAAAAAGTATTTCTTTGTTCGTTTCCTCCTACACACTTATATAATGGAATGAACCTGTGAATTTTTCTCTAGAGATTTACAGCGTAGGGTTTTTCAAGAAGGGTATATAAAGGTCGACAACGCACACTTGACACTCCTTTCAGGCGTCTATACGCTACGATAAGGGTTTACCGTCAGATGGGCCGAATGCTGGATTGCTTGTACTGGGGAATAAAAAAGTGAACTTCAATGTCCCTGTCCAAGTCGGGTAAATAAACCACTAGATCATGACGCTCGTCTAAAATATATCATTTGATAGATTACTAGCTGACCCCGCAAACGTAGTTTTGCCATATAAATTAAAATCGCTATTAAAAAATAGGGGTTGATGGAAAAAGGTTGAAAATTAAGGTTGTAGATATTTTTTAATGCCAAATCATAATAAAATAAAATAAAAGTTGTCCAAGAAATAAAAATAAATGTTATAAAACTTCATAAAAATCGGGGTGGACAACCCAAGAATTATATATAAGATAAGAGACACTTTAGGGGTATAAAAATACACACATACTATATAGCTCGCCCCGGCTTCGCACGGGTGTACATGTAGTACCTACATGTATATAAACCTTCCTCTTGAATCACTCTATCTATTACAAAAAAACCGCATCAAAAACGGTTGCCTAGTTTTAACGATTTAAGCATACATAGGGTCGGACAGCTAGGGACATCGACCTTGTTTTATACTATGTACTATAGAAGTATATTATTATATTATTTAGCCGTCAAATTACCTACTCAATTACATATTAAAAAAAAAACAATTATTGCAATAAAGTACTATACTTGCACTTTTCATTTTAAACTACATTACGTTACGAACCTACTTTATAAGTTGCCAGATGTTGAATTCCATTCTTTTGTCTTTAGACAAAACTATTCATAAAGAACAAAAATGTTTTGTGCTTTTACAAAAGGAAAAATAGGTAGTACTATTTGATACTATGTTATCTATGGCACTGGGTCAATTATACCTAACACACTATATACTACAGGAAAAAATGAAGCAACGCCTTATCACATCATATACAACGCTACAGGTGATACCCATCGAGCTATACGTTCTTCACAACATCGACAGTTGACAATGCCTCTTGACTAGCCTATCTAGGATAATAATCGTGACGTCATGTACATCCCAGAACATCATTCTTACATCATCAGTACATTCCATACTAGCTACAAGCAGTCTCCTTTATCGGGGATGATTTGAAGTCGAAAAAACGGCCGCTCACGTAATACTTGAGTGCGTAGTAGTGGTCACACAACAATCACATCCTCAGAGCGTTGAAGTTGCTCCGTGAAGCCAATGGATACAGCAGGAAGCTTCTGTGCTTCTAGGCTTAGTAGTTGGCTTGGCTGGCTAGTTTAGTAGTCTCTGCTCTACACGCACAACAGCCCAGATGAGGCTGTGGAGAACAGTATGGTGTACTGTATATATATTTGTATAACAATCATTTCACATCATTACCTCTTTTCTTGCCGACTAGCCGGTAACAGACAAGACAGATGCGTTCCATAGTTCACCTATAAAATATTCTCACGTCATCCGTCACTCGCCTTATACAGCTCTGTTACATATATACATTTTCTTTAATCTCGTCTATTGATAATATGTAATATTATGTTATCTGTGGTAATACTATATTCTTTTCAATATACTAATTATTAGTTGAGGGTCTATTTTATTTGTATATTTATTGTTACCATCATCATCTGCTTCATCCTTATCCCATTTATTTGGGGTCGACGTAATATGTTTTTCGCTTCCATTCATCCCTGTTCGCAGTCATCGCGTTATTTACTTCCTTTCTTACCATATCATCTTTCACACAGTCCATCCATCTCTTTTTTGGCCTTCCTCTGCCCTTATAACCATCCACATTCATTTGTAACATCTTTCTTAAAATATTATCCTCGTTCCTACGCATTACATGTCCATACATATTTATTGTTACCGACCCCACAATAGAGTTCATATTTCGTTAGGTACATTACATTATATTACATTAGCTGACCCGCCCAACTTCGTCTGTGTTTCATTTGCCCGCTGTTTACAATATTTTTCATTGCAGCTCCGCTCCTATTGGACGTAGCGTAATCTTACATAGCTTAAAACCTTCCTCGACAAATGGCCTATACAACACAAAAATAATTTTCAATTCGAACTAGTAGTTCTCGAGATTAGCGCGTTCAAACAAACAAACAAAAAACTCTTCAGTTTTATAATATTCGTATAGATTACATTAAAATTCATTCATTCATTACATCCCATACTATATACATAGTGTGGAAATGTTTTTTTAAAAACACCACAAGTTTGACGTGATCAATTATCTACTGGGATCTGTCTAAGCTGTCATCATATCCCACAAGCGTGGTTTACGAATATCTCGTACAATTTAGACAATTTATACCGCCGTTATAGGAAGGCTACAATCCCCATTCCCAAGGGGCGGAAAGTGGCCGAGAGGGCTCTCTCTGTCTGTGTGGCAGCGGTTTTGGTATCTATTGCGGGGGATGGTGGGGTCTTTCTCCCTCCCGGCGGGAGCGCAAGTGTAGGTACGTTGGGAAGAAGATTACTCTTGTCTGCTATTGTACTGTGAGGAGAAATATTACGTAGATATTTATTTATTTATTTATTAGAAAACCAACAGCTTACAATCTAATACATTAATCAAAAGTACATATCTAGAGAAAGCCAATAACAGGTTTTCAGTGAATTAGCAAAAGAAAATAAAACAGAACGTGGCAAACAGAATAAGGATTAATTTAAAAGTACAAATCAAATATTATAAATTTCACAATATATGAAACTAATAGAACAATTTTAAGAATAACTTTAAGAATTACAAATATTATAATAGGATCTGAATTAGATACTATTTATTTATATTATTAGTCACTTGTGTGTGTGTGTGTGTATCTGTAAGAAAGAATGTGTGTGCATGTGTATAATTAAAGTGTATGAAGATAACTATAAGTTATGATTAAGAATATGAATGAGTTTCGTTTTATATGTGCTTTTAGAATAATATCTAAAGGGGTCTACGTCTTTAGATAGATATAATGAGTTTATTTCCCCAAATATGTGCAAATTTACTTAAAAGTATAGCTACGATAATCTGCATTTTATACTATTTTATTCTTTTACTAGCTCTACCCGCGGTTTTACAAATTCATAGCCTATTTGTTATTCTGATGTATAAGCTATATAACTGTAAAGTTTCATCAAAATCCATCCAGTAGTTTTTGCGTGAGAGAGTAACAAACATCCACCCGTACAAATATTCGCATTTAGAATATTAGTAAGTTTGCATTTTTAAAATTGTAGAATTTGATGAGCTTAATGTCATATGGCATTCTCTATTGTAAGGTAAGAACAGAAAGGAAACGACAAACCTATATAATTACTATAAGGCATAGTGTTTATGATGTAATAAAGGAATTTCATGTCTTACGTATTCAGATATTGCGGCTAAGACAATTTGTTCACTGGTGAGGTAACGTAGTAATTTGTTTTAGGGTAGAATGGGACTGGCATGTACTTTTATATTGTACAAAAGTCCCTAAAATTTAAATGAAATAAAAAATGTCTAAGTGGCTTTAAAATATTAATAGTATACCTGTTAATATTATGTTACTTAGACATTACATTTGACAGCCTCGGTGGCCTAGCAGTTAAGCACACCGCTGTACTTCCGATGGTCGCGGGTTCGATTCTAATGTCATTTTGGTATATGCACCGTATTTATATTCATATACATGTAGTAAAAAACAGTTATTTCAATATTACAAACAGACACTCCAATTTTATTTATATGTATAGATTAAAATATGTTTTACTTCAATCTCTTCAGCTTTCAAACCACATTATAATTAGTTCATTCGTTTAGGAGGCGCATTGCCTCTGCCTCCAAAATTTTTCTTTATCTGATGATGTCTCGTTCTAAGGCGAAACACGTGTCACAATATGGGTGTAGATCTACTAACGGTCGGAATTTGATAAATAATACCTCCCCGGTTATAACGATTCCAGTAGCGATGGTCAGGTTTCTGCACTGAAAATGCATGCTCTCACACATGCTAATGGTATCAGAATTAATCGAAATAATATAAATGCATTAAGTAATAGGTACTTATAAAGTAACACCTCTTTCTTTGGCGTCGGGAGTAAAAAAAAAGTAAAATTATTTCATAACCAAATCTTTCCGTTGAAATTAAAAAGGTTTTTTTTAATTATGACCTAAATAAAGACCTTTTTTGCTTAACGTAAATTTTAGGTAATGAAGACGAATTGATTTAGGTAAACTGTGAGAATTGTTGAGTACAGGTAAATATTATTTACGTAATGCTTACGTATATACCTAACTAACTACTCGCCCCGGTATCGCACGGGTGTATATGTATTATATATATAAACCTTCCTCTAGAATAACTGTATCTATTGAAAAAAACCGCTTCAAAAGCCGTTGCGTAGTTTTAAAGATTAAAACATACATAGGGACGGACAGACAGCGACAGCGACATTATTTTATACTATGTAAATCAAATTCAAATTCAAAAATCATTTATTCATGTAGGACATTTTAGCCGCTTATGAACGTCAAGTTTTTTACATTACAATTAATTTTTTTTCCGTACCGTCCAGTTCGGTTTATAGATCCAATTGAGAAGAACTGGCAAGAAACTCAATTGAATTACTTTTTTTTTAAAAGCCAGTTTATTTACAATGTTTTTTTATATAGGTGTCTATGTCTAACATTAAATGAAAATCAAGTGCATGAACAACTATTACCATGCACGCTCGTCATTCAAGTAATCGTTTAGTGAGTAATAGGATTTGCTCAGTGAATATGATTTAACAGATGTTTTGAATTTATTTAAGGATAATTCCAATATATTCTTTGGTATCTTATTGTAAATTTTTATACCTATTCCCATAAAAGACCTATTAACTTTTTCTAAACGATACCTGGGGACAGCAAGTTTGTCTTTAAATCTAGTATTAATATTATGAATATTTCTGATTTTGGAATAAATTTTATGTACATATAGGATATTTGAATATATAAATTGAGAAGCAACGGTGAGAATATTTGCCTCTGAATTTCTCTCCTAATGAGTCACGACTCTTCATACAGTAGATTGTAATATTGTAGTACATAATGTCATATTGTACGGTACCTATCTACAGCGCAAATTTGATTTCTTAAACTTTACCTGATATATTAATAATAACCCTGGACAATGCACACAGCGCCATCTAGTCCTAAACTAAGCTAAGCTTTGTTACGGTACTAGACAACTGATAGAAATACATAAATACAATTAAATACATACATAATATACATAGAAAACACACAGATCGATACATATAATCACGCTCATGATTTTAAATCAATGTTTGCATTGTGCGAGGAATCGAACTCACGTCCATAAGAAGTAACACCCCTAGACCGCCGAAGTCGTCGACACTGTCCGAGGTGAATGAGTTATAACATCATCTGTACCTATAGTAAACTACACTAAAGGGGGAAAGGGGATTGTTGGTAATGTGGACTGATGATCTTGTTGCTAGCAATGTACCATGTCAGGTTGACCTCCAAGCGGTTCCCCCTGGAAACCATCGTGATAAATTCTTGTTGAATTTGTTACGATGGACCAACTACATTGACCTCATGCTCATTTTATCATCCGCCACTGGTGCCCCGTCAGCGTAAACTGTTAGAGCAGGTGGGTGTCCATTCCATAACATCAATAAAAAAATAACAAAGAAAACACACAAACCGATACAAATAATCACACCACACGCATATAATAATTAATAAATACACAAATTTCCCAGTATATATTTGTAGGTACACAGTTGTACCCCTTTTTACGAATATTGCGCGGACGAAGGAGTTTGAAATTTCGTACACTTATAGTTTACTAGTTGTCCCGGCAAACGTTGTTTTGCCTTAAAATAAAAATTAGGGGTGGACTACCCCTAACATTTAGGATGAAAAATAGATGTTGGCCGATTTTCAGACCTACTCAATACCCTTACAAAATTTCATGAGAATCGGTCAAGCCGTTTCGGAGGAGTATGGGAACGAAAACTGTGACACGAGAATTTTATATATAAGATATAAAAGAGGAGTACAGACTGCTAATATATTTTTAAATTGCGCATAAAAAATACAATTATTAAAAAAAATACACATACTACCATGTATTTGACACATACACGCATACAATAGTAATAGAAATAGAAATTATCTTTATTTAAATAAACTCATTACAAACACTTTTGAATAGTCATATTTTGATTCTACCACTCATTCGGAATGCAGATTCATCACAAGAAGAATGAGCAAAAAACTTGAGTGTTGCTCTTTTTAATAGATGTTTTTTATATAAATAATTACAGTATAACAAATAAGAGGCATGTGATAATCAATATAGAAATCGCTACGCACTCATTATTAGTGTAATCAGATAATATTGTCAGTGCTATATATTTAAAGTTTTTCTACAAAAACATTATTATCGTTAACGAATTCTTCAATTTTATAGTAAGCTTTTTTGCAAAGGAAATGTTTTACTTGACATTTAAATCTTTTTTCTGGCAGATAAGTCTTTAACAAAAGAACCTTACTAATATTCAACTTCCCGTGTCTAGGCAGCGAACCTTAAAAAAGGGCGAGCACAATAGATCTATGTAGGTCGACATGTATATATGTATGCACCTGACAATAGCCCAAACCCCCAATAAAAAAATGTTCTTGTAATATAAATTGATTATGGTCAAATTTCGGCCATTGGCGACTGTCTTTAGTGAATTACCTCTCTAATTCCACATAGGTAGGTACAACAAAAGCTATAGAATTTAATTACAACATGTTTTTATATATGTTAGAGGAACAAATCTTTTTTATAGCATAGGATAGGCCAGTGTTTTTCAATATGTGGGTCGCGACCCATAAGGGGGTCGAGAAGGTCGTCGGCTGAAAGAAAAAGTCGAGGTTCATATACAACAAATAAATTTAATAATTTATTTTCTTACATTACACACACTACGATGCGTTAGATACACACAAACACAACATCTACATAGTCAATGACTATCCCTTGCAATCGATCTCCTGTTCAATTCAAACGGGAATCGAATTTACGACGGTAACATAGCGGTGCCCTCAGACTAAAGTCGTAACCGTCAGGCGGGAGTTAGCCTTTAGTCGCTCCATAAGTCCTTCAGAGTGTTTGGAGTGCCATCTGCACTCGCGCCCTATCGTCCGGTAAAGCTGTAAAGGCCAGCTGCGGCCAACAGCATTAGAGTAGTCCGAAATAAAATTAAATCTAAAAATATTAAATGAACTGTGGCTATTTATAAACTTTCAGTAGATCATAGTATAAAACAAAGTCGCTCTCGTTGTCTGTCCGTCTCTATGTATGCTTAACTCTTTAAAACTGCACCACGGATTTTGATGCGGTTTTTTTAATAGATAGAGTGATTTAAGAGGAAGGTTTATATATATAATACGTGTACACCCGTGCGAAGCCGAGGCGAGTAGCTAGTAATATTACAAATACTAAAGTAACTCCTTCTGTCTGTCGCGTTTGAACGTCATAACTACTAAACTGATTTACCTAAATGAAATTTGATACAGTTTAGACCCTGAGCGTTCTTTGTCCGTCTAATGTCCTTATCATAGTCTACTTTTTAATGCGAAAATATGGTTGTAAGGGGAGATGAAAGGTGAAAATGTATTGCCATACAGGCAATACATTTCTAAAGCTATAAAACTTATTTATATATACTTATGATGATTACATGAAAATAAATACGACACTCAAAGTTTGTTATAATGTTACCCTTAATCCCTTAATCAAGTTACTAAAGAAAATCTGAATAGTGCTTAACTTGTTATTAATTGCTAAGGCAATTAATAACAAGTTAAGCACTATTCAGATTTATCTTTACATATCCCATGGGCATAATTTGATTTTAATCAGTTATTGTAGAAAATTTTCATAGTAGTGCCCTTTGTATGGAGAGGGATCGGTGGTATGCTTGCTTAATACAATTAATGGAGTTTTAACATGAATAATTTTGTAGAAAATAATCCCACAATTTTTTTACCACTACATTATTCGTGTTAGGATCCGATTAAAGGAATTTGGAGGTACTAGATGGGTCCGCGACTTCGTCTACGTGGAATAGTAACCTTGACCAAATAAAGAAAAACTAACCCAAAAAAGCCAAAGAAAGAAGTTCCATCGTCCTAGTTTCAAAAATGACGAATTTGCATAAAAACTTTCATCCCCTATTTTATTTTACAGGGGTAAAATAAAATAGGGGATTAAGGGTACAATTTTGTACCCTTAATCCTTACAATCCTCTTTCATAATAAAAAGCCTATGTCCTTTCTCTGGGTTTAGACTATCAGTGTTCCAAATATTATTTAAATCAGTTCAGTAATACAGTCTTGGGGTGATACCGCGACAGATAGACAGAGTTACTTTCATATTTATAATATTAATAAGGATTACATTATTCGTGTTAAGATCCGATTAAGGGAATATAGAGGTATTTGGACTGAACCAGAGGCCCGAGGTGGGGTGCCCATTCCGGCCCTCCCCCGGCCACCTTTAGTCCACCACTGTAGCCTACAGTACAAATAACATAGATCATATAGAACCACCCTCCGCCCAGCACTTATTACGTGAGAGACCGGGCTACAAGAGGGTGTAAGTGAGGATAAATGGAAGACCACGTGGGGTGGCAAGCTGCGTAATGGAGAAAAACCTACCTCATTTCTTATCGAGCTTCTCATACCATATGCGCTGTTGTATGGCGCGGGTGACAGTTTCATTGACGTTTCGTTTCACCATTAAAAGTTGCCGCGATTTACAAATTATGACTTAGTATTTCAGCTGTGCCACATCATTACATAGTATAAAATAAAGTCGCTGTCGTTGTCTGTCCCTAAAGTCCCTTAAATCTTTAAAACTATGCAACGGATTTTGAAGCGGTTTTAATAGATAGAGTGATTTTAGAGGAAGATTTATATATATAATACAAGTACACCCGTGCCAAGCCGGGGTGAGAAGCTAGTTCGGAATATATTAAATCTATATATATAAATAAAATTGGAATGTCTGTTTGTAATACTGAAATAACTGTTTTTTACTACATACATATAAATACGATACATACACCAAAACAACATTTTTTTCAATTTTTGTCTGATATGAATATAAATACGGTACAGACACCAAAATAATATGTTTTACAATTTTTGTCTGTCTGTCTGTTTGTTCCGGCTAATCTCTAAAATCGCTGAACCGATTTTGACGAAACGTTTATTGGCAGGTAGCTGATGTAATAAGGAGTAACTTAAGCTACTTTTATTTTAGAACAATTCTCTAATTAACATTTTTATTAAATTCCACGCGGACGAAGTCGCGGATATAGCTAGTAGTTAATAAAAACAGAGAATATAAAAAGTTGTACAGAGTAGATTATTATTTTCAATTCAAAATACGGACTAAAAATATTCTAACATGTATGTTTGTCAACACTTGAGACCCTTCCAGTAGTTTACGTCTAGTCTCCGCTATCATAGATTTAAGTCAGATGTAAAATCAGTCATCAAATCTCGTCCCGACTCCGCGTCGAATGAACTCGTTACTAATAAGCCATGTAGCACACAATATAATAAACTTACTAATGTACAATAAATAGTATAATCATTTCTCCGGTATGTTCATTACCTACATAATACAATAAACAATATATTATGCAGCGACATCTCATGACATCATATATACAGCTACAGTGGTGTGGTGATAACCACCGCGCTACAGTACCAAATGTTATATCTTTCACGAAATCAGGTGAGGAAATCTTAATGAAACTGACATTAGAATTTACTGTTTCACAAGCAAGTATATTCTGTCTTTTATCTTAAATCTTAATAGACTAAACTGCGGGTTACAGCTATTATTATAGTTTACTTATAATAATATTCTGCCTTCATGGTTGTTATTACAGGGGGATAGACGGGTTCGTCGTGATGCTAGAACCCAATGTGGCTACCGCTATTTCTGCAAATAATTTGGTATATTACCTATATTTCCATCAATAAAGAGTATGCAGTAACATAAATTAATCCAAAGTTTTTTGATAAGTACCAGACTCGAACTCATCACTCTGCTCTGAAGCCGAAGTTTGGATAACATAACAGAATGTTATCTAAACTAAGTAGGTAATAAGTATAGCAACTATATAATAAGTAAGTTATTGTATGTTAATACTAATGTAATGAATGGGAAAGTACTATGCCTGCTTGTCTTTTTGTATTCCCAGGTAACCAGATACTAATTAAATTTAATTTTTAATTAGTAACCGTTTACCCATTAGAGGATAGATGGTATGACGAGGATGAACAAACGCTATTTCAAGAGAAGGGGATTGTTAGCAATATGGATTAACAACCCCATTGCTAGCAATGTATCATGTGAGTTGATCTCCACGCGGTTCCACCTGGAAACCATCGGGATAAATTGATGTTGAATTTATATAATATATATATACTTAATGCTTATCTTAACATCCTCCACTGCTGGCCTGCCAGCGTAAACAGTTAGCACAGACGGATGTACAATTCCATTATCATCCATAATATATTATCTTAAAAGAGACAGACGAAGTGGTGGGTAATAACTAGTGTTATAATAATTTTACTCTCATTGCACAAATGTTGCGAAAAGCCTCAAAATGTCGATATAAATATGATCTACGTTAGTTTATATGCGATAGTAGCATAACTATACCTACGTTGTGAAGCCCAACATAACATTCACCGGATGGGGGCTCTTCCTTTATCTAAAAGGTCCCCCTCGGGTCGGATGCTCGTGGTATTTTACCCGTTCTGCCACCCCTTCGTTACTTCACTTTGTTGAATAGGAAAGGTAAAACCGGTTTTTACCTTTTTTATACTATATAGTTACTTGTGATTCAAAATAGGAAAAGAATATAATAATATTAAACCTGGACAATGCACAGAGCGCCATTCAGAGCTTGTGTTATGAGTACTTATATGAGTTGTCTCATATAAATACTTTTTTGTAAATACATATATAATATATATAGTAAACACCAAGACAATACAATCATACTCAAGAATAAAAACGTTTTTACCGCGCGAGGAATCGAACCCGCGACCACTGGAAGTCGCTAGACCATCGAGGTCGTCAAAATATTTTCCACTTATTTTAACCTAGGAATGTACATAACATTACAAGAACAATAGAACGATGTTCCGATCTAGCACGATTGAAAATCGTAAAAAATCTTTCTTTCTTTCTTTCTAAAAAATCTTTTATCTAAGTTCCTACATATTCTTCGACCCAATTGCGTAGAAGTTAGACTTCTTATGTT
Organism: Achroia grisella; assembly: GCF_030625045.1. Taxonomy (NCBI): domain Eukaryota; kingdom Metazoa; phylum Arthropoda; class Insecta; order Lepidoptera; family Pyralidae; genus Achroia; species Achroia grisella. The sequence continues at coordinate 4,217,221 of NW_026712984.1, read as the reverse complement.
GATAAAATTTCCATTGTAATAGAAATAATACCCGTTTATTTCGATGTAAAAAGTGAGAAGCAAAAAATATAGAAACGGCCTCGAGCTCGACTCGTCATGCAACATAGACTTCTCATTAAAAAAAATATATTACACATTCCATTGCAGACCCTGTGACTAAGCAGCAAGGTTGAGTTTGAACGTGTCGCCTCATACTCAATATTAATTCGTATAGAGCGGAGTGAGTCACTAAAATAACGAACGAATGTACATACCTGTTTACTTTATAAATCGTTATTTCTTCCATTTGTATTTTCGTTATCGGCAATTTTATTTGCTACCTATAAATTACCTGGGTAGAATTATCTATATAATAAATCCACGATAGCATTTATTATATAGATAATTTCTGGTATTTTTTTAATTATTATGACACATCGTGTCTTTATATTATTTATTTTCTTTACTATCTTTTTAATCTTCTTTTATTTACTTATAATAAAACTGTAAAATTGAGTTGAAAACTGTTTCGTATTTGTATTTGTTTCGTATTCGTGTTTGTATATTTATTTATAAGGCTTTTTATCTATGGCTTACACGAGAAAATAAGCCCAATGACTTCCAGGCGGAACCGCGTGGAGATCGACCAGACAGGATATATTGCTAATAACTGGATCACTTGTAATGGAGTTTCCAATTCAATAATATTCTCTTCCCTGTATTTTTGTGTTTCACGTGAAAATGGCAAAAGAAATGAATAACAAATTTCCATAAAATATGTTGTTAAATGTGGGTCAACATATAAGAGATTTTAGAAAAATACCCCAGACAAATAAGGTGAAAGTGGATGAATGTGGACACTAGAAGTGACCCGGGATAACCTATTATTATACGATCAAATTGACTATGTTGACTAATGGAATAGTCTCCGGAAATAGCATTAAACGAGTTATGAATGTCAATGAAACAAGAATTATACACACATAAAGAGTGAAAGAAGCTAATGGCACTATATCTCTCTGTCGAACCCGTCGAATTAGACCTGAAAATAGATATATTTATGTATTTATTTTAATGAATTTTGGGACATATTTTTATATTTATGTGTAGTTAACAATATAATAGGCATTTATTATACGGGTCCTCACCAACATGCACAATGCACATTAAGGAGAACTACTGGCCGAAGGAGGTGAAGTATCGACGCTATCGTGACAGTTTGCGGTCAGTGCCATGACCACAGTAAGGATTTATATTTATATTATTATTACATATATATATTAGTCTGTAAGGTATTTACATATGGGCCATTAGTAACTTGAAATAAATAAATAAAATATAACACTTTTTGTTATTGTTTATTGATTAAATAAAGTAATAAATGATAGCACGGTAAGAAATAGCTTAATAACTTTGTAGTAGCCTGCCTCGGTATTATCTATGAGGAATTAATTTCGAATTACATTCTAGAATAAGGTTGTTTATGTACTAAACTAGGAGATTGCGATACCAAACTGTTTTAATTCCTTTATCTACTCTTATCAATGCCAATACCAGCCATCGATGAGTGATGGTTGAAGATAAAAATTACAGGTATATATATAGGTAGTATACATCGATCTGTATCTGATCCGATTTCTACGGATTATAATTTAAAAACAAAACGCTAAAGTATCAGTTAAATGATATGAAATTGTTAATGCAAGTTCGACAGATTAATATCTCACGTACTTCTTATTTTTTTCACAAGCTTTATTTTACCTACAATGTATTTGTATGAAAGTAACTACCATATGTTTGTTTGGGTGGAATTTTATAACTCAAGTTTCAAGCAGCTATATACAACTTTTTGAGCTAAAAATATTATACAAGTTTAGTGACAATGCATAGCTGTTTGATGGCAATATAAATCCAACATGGCGGAAAACCCAAGATGGCGGACGAGTTAATTTTAAAGCACTCCATCTTTCTACAGGTCTTAAACCTTAAACCGGGGGTTGTAGCCTCCAGAATTAATGACGGAGCAAAGGGACTCGCCTCGAGGTCCTAACCTGTATACTCCTGGGGGAGTACGGACCATTCCTATCATTATGGGTATCAAATAAAAGGACTATAAAATAAAAATAGGAAAAGAAAAAAATAAATTAATCAAGTTATTTAATTCAATTTGAAGATTAATTTATTTGTTTATCTACACATGCATATCCTACACAGGAAGCGTAACAATTTTAGATAGGCTGATATAGAGCATGGTACAAAAAAGGTTGGGAAACACTGCTGTAATCTAATCATTTGAAACTATTTTAACATTATAGTTTTTTACATTATGTATATTGAAAAGATAATAATTATTATCACCATAGAGTTTCTACCGATAACGGAAAGAGTGGCGATTCGTTGCAACTAATACTATAACGGTACTAGTACTAGAAGTTGAATGAGATAAAATAAGTCTGAATTCTGAAATAAAACATAAAAAGAAGGAAATATCTTTGATGAGTTTTCTCATTTATATCTACATAATATAGAGTATTATTTAAAGTTTTTACATGCTTTCATTCAACAAATATATATGCATCTATTTTCAGAAAATGTCGCATATTAATGAGACGAAACGCCTCATTTGCATCTCTCCCTATAATATTCGAGATGTAATGTCGAATGATGTAATTTGTAATAGTAATATGTACGACTATTTCATTAAATAAATACTTATCTATTAATTTAATATGTTACCTGCATTAAGATGTAAATTGGGGAGCACATACAGTATAGCAAAAAATATTGTATTGCAAAGCTTTATAAAATAAGTACTACGTAATTATTAAAATATAAACATTTATAATTTCCTACCCATTCTCATCTTATATTAACAGTATAAACCCGATAAGTCGATAACACGCTAAGCGCGCGGTCCGCCCGAGCGATACAATCGTATCGTATAACTCAACGCATTATTATTATTACCTAAATCCAAAGTCTCACAAGTCACAGCGTTCTGTCTGCCACTCGAGCCGAGCAAGCGAGGTCATTCCGTGGGTACTAAGTGCGGGCGACCCGATCCGATAATAAATGCTTCTCCTATTTTATGTTGCTGTGTAGTTGGAGTTACATAAATAGCACCAGTCATAGAAAGCGTAGAAGAGACAGATATATGCAATAAAGCCGTGTTCGAAAGAGATAGACAATTCCAGCGTCAACTACCGCTTGGTATTTGCCAGCCAATACTGGCACTTCTCCGCACAGGCACTGGGCTTCTCTGACTGGCACTGCGGCTGTGCTTGTGAGTGAGCGGAATAGAATTTCGTTCCGTCGCGTCCATAGCCTGCTTGTGTGACTGTGTGGTTTCGTTTCGATCGAATCGCACGGCAGGCGAATAGATTTCGTAGCGGCCGTTTACTTGCTTACCTTGACTCATTATTACTATGATTACAAGTGTAATTTTCATTTGATTACAATCGTAATAAGTATTCTAAAATTCGACACTTGATTGGATTATTAAGTGATACATAATAGCGTGAGCGCGACGCTCGCTATTCTCGACGCTTATATTTTGACATGAGTCGAGCAGTTTATTTTATTTAGCCGGCCATTTTGATTTTCGTATTATAAGAAACAGTGACAGAAGTACGCGGAAAATAGTATATTTTGCATTTTCCGAAGATAGTGTTTATTGTGTTCTAATTGTGTGAATAGTGTTTTACGGATATAGAAATTTGTTGTTTGTGTGGATTGTCCTACATTGGACTGTACATTTTGCAGTGAACAAAAACATTTTGAGTGCAACAATTTGAAATTTGTGTAATGAGATATTAAATGCTTTGGACCTCAATTCTCCCACAAACAATCCAATTGTTTGGATAATGAACGTAAGTTTCTTTATTTGTAATGCATGTCTTTCCTTGCCATGTGTAGCCTGTTGTTATTGTTGTTAAGAAAGATGCGAGTTTAAGTTGTTATTCTGCTCTTTAGTATGTATGTATTTGGATAAGGGTTTTGCAAAATAGTAGAAATCTATTTTATATTTATGATGATTGAATTGATTTCTGATCTGGCCGGGTCTTCTGGCCAATTACTTCTCTTGATTGATTAATAATAATGTAGTGAAAAAGAAGTTGTTTCTTATTTTTTATTTTACATTTATGTTGATAATTTATCTGAATGAAATTGTTCTCCTCTATCTGTGAATGAGTTTAAAAGTATATTTTATCCCTACAATGAAAATATTAAATATACTTATTAAACCTTAATTGGTTTTTAAATGTTATTCATTTATTCCAGAATCATAACATTATTAATAACCTTAGTAAGTAAAATATTTGTTTCTAATTTTTTCAAGAGTTGCATATGAGCAAGATAATAAATGCAAAAATCTTAACTTGTTCACAGGTATACCTATCATGGCAACTAAGTTAGAACCTGATTATCCTACATCGCCAACAAACGATGAATCAGGTTTGTTTATTATTATTTTTCTATCATTATCCAATTCATGCATGACAATTATAATGCATATCTTAAACTTTTTATTTATCTATGTAATCATACAAGCATGTTTGTGGTATTTATATGTTAATTCTAGGAAATTAAGTGATATAAATATATTTTACATACAGAGTGTAACTGATACTATAATTACTAGTATGCTATATATTGATTTCCCACAATTTTTTCTTTCTTATTTCAGTTTGCTATATGCATGGATTATATCTCTGAAAAAGTATATTGTTTAATATTTAAATGCAATCTAAAATTTGCTTTGACAATATTCTATTGTTTTTTGTAATGAATTTCACACAACATCAATTTTAATAAAGTTAAATTATAAGATTTAGTTCCATTTCAATTGTTATTTGTCTGAATTCGATTTGACAACAAAATTATGCAGAAAATGTATGAAAGTAACAACTGAAATCCCTTTTATATTTGTAATATTAGGATAAACATATTAAGAAAAAATATATATTGTAGGACAGTGCTAGGTCAACTCATCTCCCATACAGGGGAGTCACATAAATAATAATAATACTTATTAGATGTATATATATAAAACTGCATTAATTATGGTACAGAGCCCTCTATAAGAAAATCCATTTTTGTTTTAACTGAAGTAATATTTTCTTTATTACTACACCTAGTAGTAATAAAGAAAATATTACTTCAGTTCTTGCAATTTTGTACCATTGTACATAGATACATTTGTACCCCATTGTACCCCATCTAATAATCATATGACTGCCTTGGTGGTCTAACAGTTTATCATACCACCTTCAGATGGACTCCGGTTCAATTCCTTGCACAGTACAAGCTTTGTATTTATGTGTATGATGACTGTATTGGTTTAGGTGTTGTCTATGTACTATATGTATGTATATACAAAAAAAAATATGTATCTCTATCAGATGTCAAGCCATAACACTAGCTTTAGCTATCTTAACTTAGGTCTAGATTGCGCTGTGAATTGTCTTGAGATTATTATATTATTCTTATATGTCATCATCAACAGGATAGGACATTTTTTTCTTAATATCTTTATTCTAATATTACAAATACAAAAGTGATTTTGGTTATTTCTTTCATACGTTTTCTGCATCATTTTATTGAATAACAGAATCCAGACAAATAACATCTGACAGTGGACCAAACACTTTATACATATATGTTTTACTTTATTAAAATGTACATGTATTTATGTGAAATTTCTTGATTCATTCTGTTTTCAATCATAAATAAATGAATACAATAGATGAAATATTAACAAAACAATCACTTTAACTCTTTGTGGGATTTTGTATGTTCACTATTCTGTATACTGACCAGTCACATATTTTTATTCATTATATTGACCAGAAATATTTTGTAAAGATTTCATCCTAATTTTTAGAATAGAATAGAATAGAATAGAAAATCATTTATTCAAATAAACTTAATTTAAGCACTTTTGAATAGTCATAACAATTTGTTTTTTATCTACCACTCGTTCGGAAAGCTGTCTCATCACAAGAAGAACGAGCAAGAAACTTGTGTGTTGCTCTTTTAAATAATCCTTGTAAGTTGACATTTACAAGTCGAAACGTGTGAATACAAACTACCAACAAGCACTAATTTTTTGGGTCAAATATAATCTTGCAATAAGATTAAATCAGTCGTAGTGATAAGAGCAGACCAGTCCCTACAAGCAGCACTCGTTCACGAGTATGACGGATGAGCCAGCCATCACTGCGCTCGACCATATTTTAGGGAGCCCATTGACCCGGCCCACCACGCCGCCACATGTCTGGACATTTTAGTGAGCATGACTACTCATTCCACACGACCACGTCACAGCTACAAAAATTACTATATGGTAGTTACAGTATTCGCACTTTACATAAGGATGCATGCGGCAATCAATACAAAAGCCGCTACGCTATCATATATCAAGAAAGCAGTATGAAAATTAAAATTATAACGTTGTCCGCAAATAAACTTATTCTTGCTATATATTGCTATCATCTATAAATTCATCTATCTTATAATAGGCTTTTTTACATAACATTTGTTTAATATAAGATTTGAATTGCCTCTCTGTAAGATTTAGCGTAGACTCTGGCAGTTTATTATAGAATCTTACGCAATTACCATAAAATGAATTACTAACTTTGTGTAGACGGCATTTAGGTAAAATTAGCTTATTTTTATTGCGTAAGTTTCTACTTGTACAGTCTTTAAGTTTCTTGAAACTATCTAAGTTTTTCCTTGTATACATAATATTTTCATAAATGTACTGAGAGGCAACGGTGAGGATATTTGATTGTTTAAAGCATTGACGTAATGACTCTCTAGAACCCATACCATAAATAGAACGTATGGCTCTCTTTTGTAAAATAAATATAGTATTTATATCGGCAGACCCCATAGCAGTATGCCATATGACATAATGCTATGGAAATAACTAAAATATACAAGTTTTGCCGTCGCCACGTCTGTTAATTGCCTTATCCTTCTAATTGCATAAGCAGCAGAACTAAGTCTACTGGCTAATTTTGAAATATGGGGCCCCCATTGTAACTTCGAGTCCACTGTTATTCCTAAAAAAACTGTATCATTAACAAAATTTACTATTTCATCATTAAGCAATAGCTGCGTATTTACTTGTTTTACATTAGGCAGCGTGAATTTACATATGCATTACTAATTTTTAATGGAAACACAAATAGAAGAGAAGAGAGGGAATTAGTACATTGTTGTATACTATGTACTAGTGTTATGACAACTATATTAACTATATTATTTTAGCATATATTACAAGTATCATATGAGTTTAAGTTTGACTTATTAAATCACTATGTAAAATATAAACAAAATTGAAAGTGTGATAAAGTTAAAAAGTAAGAAGAGATGATAAAGTAATACAGTTACAGCTCTATATGTTCCATTAATATACAGCGAAAACAGAAACCGTGAATACAGAATGGTAATTTATATGGGATTATAAGGGAAACATTCCTAGGTACCAAAAAAAATAAATATATGATGAATTGTAGTTTTCTCTTGCTTAGCAGTTTTTAAAAGCTCATACAATTAAGACTGATATGCAGATACACATTCATTATGTTTGTTTACATTCTTAAAAACACCCATCACGGCGTAGGCGACTTAAGCAAAAGCCCTTGGCGATATCATTTAACGACATACTTTAGGCAAAGTTCTAATAAGATCTATTTTTCTTGTTTTATTAGTCCATCTGACGGCATTTACAGAGGATATTGGGTTCAATACCTATTGGAATCCTTTTATTATTATGTATGTACTTATTAGATCTGCGAATAATTAAAATTTTTAGCCGTGAATATAGGAATTGGGTCATATTTTTGTAATCCGCGAATAAGGAGCTTTTAGTGTATATATTTATTTGAGATTAGATGGGTTGACATTTATAAAAAGGGTCTCATATTTGCTTTCATTAGTAGATGAATGGTCATATTGGCAGATAGACATGAGTTATAGCATAGGGTGAAAAAGTGAACGGAATTTAAAAAAAATAAAAAAAAATATAAAAATAATAATTTAATATTAATATTTCATACATTTTAAAATTATTATTTCAATTATTTGGTTTTAAATTATTTCATACATTTATCAATTCATTAATTATTATAGGAAAATAATGTGTTTTCTCAGTTTATAATAAATCATGGGACATATAACATTTCATTGATTTATAGTATTAAAGTTGCATTTTGTACTCAATATTTCCTTGTTAATGTTTCAGATGGAGATGATGACCCACAAGATGATTCAGTAGAAGACGAACAGGAGAAAGAAGATATAAAGCCTCCAATTGATAATGTTGCGAATATATTAAAACGCCTGCAATCTTCAGGAGCTCTTATCAAGAAACCGAAACAAGAGTACACGTGTCACACCTGTGAAGAAGATTTCCCTGATTGGGAAGATCTAGAAAATCATCTTATACAACACGTGTCGCTGCCCTCAGTGGTGATTGACAAGCTGCCGTCGGACGACGAAGATATCACTCCATCCGGAGATGAAAATTGGTCTGATGAAGAAGAGCCGTCTTCGCCGCCCAAAGTTGGTCCGAAAACGACGCCACAAAAAATAGATATCTCACAAATACTCAAAAATAAAGGCATTTCACTAAAGAAACCACCTGAAACTGAAGTAAAAAGTTCTGATTCTGCCTTAACTAAATTAAGTGGTTTAGGTTTCACGATAAAGAAGAATAACACGCCGATAAAGAAAGAACCAGAAGATCAGAATAGTAATGATGTTATGCAAAAGCTAGGGAAACTTGGCGGAATTAAACTTAAACTTAAATCTGACGGCAGCAATACTAATTCTTTTAAAGTAGTCAATGGTTTAAAGGATTTTAAAGCATCTGATGAAGAAGACGAAGGCAGTGGTAATGAAGGTAACCAAGAAGATGATCAAGAAGGTGAGTTTGACGACGACCAAGATAAGTTGGGAGATCAGGATGCTTCTGGTCCTGAACAAGACTCAGCTGATGAAGATAATGACAGTCCTGGAAAAACGGCGTTGAAAAATAAGGTAGCTACAACACTTAAAAATCTTCAAGGCAAACCAATAGGACAAAAAGCAGAACCTGTTAGAAATTCTATACAAGGCGCTGGTTCAAACACACCTGAAGTTGCACCGATACAAGTAAAACAACCAGGAAGACCTGCAATAAAACAGACACCTAAAAGAGGTGCTAATCTTCCACTTACATCTAGAGAAGTCTCCCAACCTCAGAAAGAGACGTCAACATCATCATCATCAGTTGGATCTACACCAGAACGACGTCAATCTCATGACGTAAATATGGACAATGTTGTTGTTAAACAGGAGGTTGGCAGTGCGGAAACGCAGAATTCGAGTATGCCTTTATTCTCAACTCAAATAAAATCAGAAAGAACCACTCCACCACTAAATGATAATAATACGTCAACACCAATAATAGCCAAAATTAAAAGTGAACCAGATTCTGGAGTTGTTTCTAGTAGTCAACCGCTTCTTAACAATGGAAACTCTACTTTATCTACACCTGCAATACCTCTCTTACCGGTCACTAAGAAAGAAAATGACAATGAAATGACTATTATAGAAATAAATGGTGATTCAAATGACGAAGATGATGATTGTTGTGTGGTATCTGCGACACCAGCACCTGACGTTAAGCCTATCGTTCCTAAAACTGAAAATCCTGCACAGTCTTATCCACCGCCCGCTTATCCTAGTTCTACACAATCTGGCTATACCCCTGTTCTATCAGGACGATTAACCTCCAGTAATCCTTCAACTGAAAAACAGCATAACTTTAATTGGAATGCACCAGATTCAAAACCACCTCTTGACATGTTAGAAAAAAGTACTGATGATATATTTGAAAGCCTGCTATCAACCGCAACAAAGAAAGAAAACCTCTCTTTATCAGATGCAAGTGAGTACATATCTATAGATACATTAGGCCCACAACATACTTGTGAAATTTGCAATACTAGGTTTACTGATATATCTCTGTTAGATGAACACAGACGCATGACAGGGCACTCTAAGAGTATTGTTGCGCCATCTTCATCATCACTTATGCCCTATACTCCCAACTCAAACATTCTTCAAAGTTTACTTCCAGTTAAGCAATTAGCAGAACAAGTTGGAAAATTGTCTGGAATGGGAGGCGGACCAGGTTTCACACATCAACAAAATGTAATGATTAATATTCAGGCATATCCAGGTGCTGGTGGCATGGTGCCTCCGCAACCTTATAATGCTTACCCACAAGCTGGACAAAATATGCATTCTGGTTTTCCACCAACATCAAATAATATGTATAGTGCTCCAGGACAAACAATGCCTGGTCAGTATCCTAGTCATTACATGGGACAGCAAAGTTATAATCAATTTCAGCAGCCGCCAATGTCAAAGTCAGGTATTTATCCTGGAACGCAGAATTCGTTTTCACCAGGATCGTCGCAATATCCTAACGCTTCTCCCCTCCAAAGTATGCAACAGGCTTATGGGCCAAATTCAGCTGGTATGATGAATACACAGCAGGCTATGGGTCAAATGGGACCACCTGGATCTACGCCTAATCAATATGTACCTTCTTCAAGTCCCAGTGGCACAATGAAACCACCAAGTAGTGGCGTTAGGATACAGAATGTGCAAACTTTTGCTCCTGGTCAATTAGTAGGAACGCCTGGTGGTCCAGGGCAGGAATTAGGACTACAAGCGAATGCACCTGGCCAAGTAGTCGGAGGTCAGATGCCGTCACCTAGTCAAATAAGAATGGCACCTGGAGCTACAGTGGCAGGATCTAGACCTAGAATGCCTAACGTAAGAGGCGCGCGGCCATCAATAAGACCAGGAATACAAGTTCACGGACAAGTTCGTGGTGGAAAACCTGGAGGAACACGCATGCCAATAAAACGCCCTGGAGGAATGATGGCCGGCCCCGGTCAGAAGCGACGACCTGATATGTTGTTGCCTGGCAAACACGACAATGAAGATTGTCAAGTAATGGCGATGCAGAAGCAACGCGAGGGTCTTCCCATGATTCACAGTGTGCAGGGTGCTAAAGACAAATTGAATCTTGGTAGTCAAATATCTATAACCAAGAAGACTGTGAATAAAGAGGCGAGCGCTATGGCCAACGTGTTAGCATCTCGAGGTATAAGTGTGAAAGCGAAACAGAAGAGTCGCTCCCCAAGTCCTGAGAGACCATTACCGCATATACCGAATCTTGGAGCAGGCGTTAGTATTAAACACACGTCAAAATCAAGTAGTTTCTCAATACCAGAAGCAAAGGTTGGTGGGGGTATGTTATCGTGTAGAATTTGCAAAAAGATGTTCATGAATCAGAACTCATTACAGGTTCATATGTCGAACGCTCATCCACAAAGTAAAATACCTATGTTCAAATGCGACGAATGCCCAGCGTCGTACCCGAAATCATTACAACTACAGCACCATAAAAGGGTGTTCCACAATGTGTCTGGTCCCAATAGAGAATTAGGATTGCCAGTTGTAGATCTTTCGCAAGAAGAAAATTTAAAACGGCTAAGTAGTTTAGGTATTTATAGTTTTATTCCGTTGGCGAATAGAGAACAAGCGAGTGGATGCTTTGGTATTCCGGTCGTATCCGTTCACAATGGTATAAGCAATAATTTGCAAGCGCTCGGCGCAGATGGACTGCTAAGTCTGGGCCCTTTAAAGCCATTACCAAATTCATAAATTAAGAATTTTGTGATATAAAAATCGTGGACAATTTCAGTGTTATTGATTTACTTTTCAAAATAGTGGAATTAATATTTTCATTTAATCAATGCTGAAGAATAAAGGGCACAAAAATTTCAGTAGTAAGTAACGCAATGTTTACATCTCAAATAATTAATTTTTTCTACATATTTTTATATAGTCACAACTTTGACATCTATCATGGAGCGACCCGACTTCATTATAAGCTACATCTTGTTAAGTGTAACATTTAAAATGTAATTATGACATTTAGAGATAATAGATTTTAAAGAAAATCTACTATAATTACAAAAAATACTTTGTAACAATATTTTACATTATGTTCCTTAATGTTTTCAGTATGACTGTTAAATATTAGTATAAAGAGTACCGTATCGTACTTAGGTTATAAGAATATATAAAATCTATTTGTTTTGTACAAGTAAAAAGATGTCCGATTGATTATAAGTAAGGTTGCGCCTGCACTGCAAACTATGACAATGGGACTGAAGTTTAATTTACCACATGTGGCATGAATATAATGATATTTAACAGTATGAATATGCGAATACTGGTCACAAATTATGTTTTTCCTATAATTAATTTGCAATGCCAGCTAACAAATTTTGTTCACTTTGTACTTTTGTTTAAGAATGAGGAGCGAGAACTATCAAAACCAAGTACTTACTTTGTTTAATACTAGTGTGCCCCCTACTTCGCGCGTCCATTTGTAGATCATCTATTGATTGTGATCAACCGACAACAATAAATAATCCTAGACAACTCTATATATTATTTGAACAATTAAATAATTACTAAAATTTCAGTATTGGAAATTTTTACAAAATTATTACTTTAGCGAATCTGTTGACATGTATCTTGCAACATATATTAATTTTACAGAACATGTTGCAACATGTTCTGTAAAAATTTCATTATAATTCTTCCAGTCATTTTTACGTCAATCGTCAACACACGCATACAGTGTATGCCTTGTTACTATTTTATTGTATACTAGCTGCTACCGCGACTTCGTCCACGTGGAATTCTTAATTTTCTAAAATAAAAGTAGCCTAAGTTACACCTTGTTACATCAGCAATCTGCCAAAAAAAGTCCCGTCTAAATCTGTTCAGCCATTTCTTAGATTAGCCGGAACAAACAGACATATTTATGTAGCAAAAAACAGTCAAGAAGACACTCCAATTTTATTTATATGTATAGATAAAGATGTGTAATTACATTATGGCTATTCGAATATTTGCTGTACGGACCTGAAATACTTATCCAGTCTTAATATGAACGTTCAAAGTGTTCGTGAAAAGTCATTAAGAATTGATTCTATTTTTTTAATGTTAATTTATATAAATTAATATGTATAATGTTTTTTATACTCATTCAAATTAAGGCTTAATATGTGCGTTAACGCCTTCAATCAGTGTACACAGGTCATTTGCATGAGCTGTACATGTAATTTTTTTTATTCCACTGACTTCTGTTATATTCATTTAATATATAAAGTGTTTGTTAGCAAACTCCTCCAAAACTGTCCTTTGTTTTGATTTAATTTTGTGTGCATATCGGTTAGGTCTAAGAGTCGGCCATGATAAAGGTGCACCCCTAAATATTTTTTTGTTGTTGTATTGTTTATTTTTATTTTATTATTATTTAGTAATGAAACAATACATGAAACGCAAAATTTTCACCCTTCTACCATCAACCCTTATTTTTAATAGCGATATTAATTTATATGGCAAAACGTTTGCCGTGACAGCTAGTATGTATATATACACATATATTGAAAAATTAACAGTTTTGATTTTGCATTGGTAGCTATATACCTAAGTACTTGTAAAAATGTATACTACTAGATATTTCATATTGTTAATATATTGAAAACTTAGATTTTGGTAACAGTATCATATTTGCAATTTCGAATATTTATAATCAAATGTTGTTTATTATGTATGAAATAATTTTGTTTCGAAGTTGCCTAATAGTGTCCCAATGAACGTGGATATATACACTTATAGTCTGTTTTTTAATCTCGTAGACTAAATTGACAGGTGTAAATGTCAAATTCTCCCAATAATATTATCGTCTGTACCTGGGATACTGATTTCTTGAATCGTATTTTTTTTGTTTTAGACCATTAGTTTTATAAGATTCTGCATAGTTTTCACAACATATTTTCAAAATGTGTAAAACGGATATAAATAGCTAATGAATAATAATTTCCGATTGTGCCACAACACTAGTTAAGAATCGCAACAATGCTGGCAACATAGATAATGTAAAATTTGTCACCGCGATAAAAAACAGACTAAGAACTATTTCAAATGTAATTATAATTAACATAAAAATTTGTAACTAAAAACTCTGTCACTAATTATGGCACTAACTGTGGTGTGGTGTAAACTGCTAGTACAATTTAGCCCAATTTTTTTTATATTAATCTAGATTACACTGCCAATTTTTATATCATGAATTTTTTAGCTGGATGTTGAAATTTAATAGATATACAAGATCAGTCGTACATAATATACCAAGCTGCCAGAAAAAATATTGAGGTACCTACCAGAGCCTACCAGCATGTAAATATAGTATTGTTGCTGGCGCAATTCCTCACTGAATTTCGTATTACTACTGAATAATAACTTGTACTTTCTTACTAAATCTAGAGCATATGTTGGGAACGAATACTATTATATTGTATATAATTATTATGCTGGTGATTTTGATTACCGGGCATTAAAATGTCATGGTACTCTAGTACCGATTCGATTAGCACGTAATAAAATGTTTCTATCGAATCGCCTCCATTGAGGCATATTTTTTCTACACGGTTAGCAAAATGATTTGATATTTTTTATAAAGAGGGCATATTACGTTTACGGTTTTGCAATAAACTCGTTTCCCAAACAGTAAATAAGATTTTTTTTATTGTATTTTGAACAGGAACAATTCAATATTATTTAATCAGTTTTTTCAAATTATATATATATATATATATGTGTAACGTAATAAACGTAGGTGATAATTCTCTAAGTACCTATTTCGGAATTGGAGATTGTCAAGTAAGTGAAAGAAGTATTTTGTTTACTGCTTTGTAAAAATGCATTTCTGGTGCAAAAATAGTTGTAGAGGAATAAGAGAAGATATTTTTAAGTTAAAAATAAAAGACGTTTGTATTTGAGTTTATAATATTTAAAAATATGAATCTTTAAAAATTAAATTAGATGCGAGAAGATATGATGATGAATAAATACTTTATTAAAAATAATCTTTGTTTTTTCTTTATTAAATAAATGAGCTAACTAGATGACCCGTGTCTACTTTGGGCAGTAAACATCGGTTAGTACTGAGTACCTACTATGATTTTTTCAGGCAACCTTCGTACGAAACATTTCTGTTTGATCGTTTTATTCCCAGACTTTGAAAACTAGTAGATTTTGATTTTCTGCTTTAATTTGGCACTAACAAATAACGGGATTTTCTATTGGTAAAAGAATTTTCGTAATCGGTTCAGTAAATGCAGAGACTACTCCCGATATCCTTATAAAGCTAAGTATACCTACATATATACATGGTTTTCATGGATTCCTCGCACGGCACAAACATTTTTTTGTGGCTAAACAATAGCAAATAATGAAAAAATGAAGAGGATCAGTTTTGTGCTGATTTTTTTTCTCTACAATTTTTATTTAAAACATTCTTACATATTTCTTATTGTTATAGAGTTATTTTGAAAAAAAGGCGTTGATCAACCCTCTTTTTAACATTTTATCCCTTTCCCCTCAACCTAAAAGTTCTTTCTGAATATTATTATTCACGTATTTGCGAACTTACATTTATATATTGCGCCAAAACTGGTCATATCATGGTATAATTTTATTGAAGTAATTTGTACTCAAGAGTATGATTGTTTGTATCGGTCTGGGTGTTTTCCATGTGTAATATGTATGTATTTACGAAATTTTCTATGTATTTGTATCAGTTATCTTGTACCCATAAAACAAGCTTTAACTAGATTTACTTAGATTAATAAAATTGTCTGGACTGATTTCGACGGGACTTTTATTGGTAGGTAGGTGATGTAATATGGAGTAACTTAGGCTACCTTTATTTTAGAAAATAATGTTAAATTCCACGCGGACGAAGTCGCGGGTACAGCTAGTACATAATATAAAATGAAGTAGTTTCCGTCGTGTATTCGCTTAGACCTTTTGAATTACGCAACGTATAGTAATGCAGTTTTTAGCAGTAGATTCAAGAGGAAGGTTTAATATGTATAAACTATGTTTTTTTTTTCAAGTATATGTATATTAAAACTTACTGAGGACAAATGTAAAAAAAAATGTGTTCCTTTCGTACTAATGGTTTAATTTTAACAAAATTAGTAATCTTGTATAACATTGTTTTATAATTAGGTACAGTAGTAAAGCTGTGACTTACTTTATGGTAATGACTACGGCACATAGAAATTAGAAACAAAATTAAATAAAGAATAATTATGGTAGGAGTGGCATTTTTTTTAATTGATGTTGATTGGTTTACGCCTATGGGGTATCAGTGTATACAATATGACCATAAGGTCAGGTGAGTTAGCTCATCATGACAAATTCACATGGAATTTATCACGATGATTTCCTGGGGCAATCTAGTGGAGTTCAACCTGACATGGTACTGTGCTAGCTATGGAGTAATAAGTCACATTACTAATATCCTTTCCTCCATAGCCGTATATTTAGGAAACTATAATAAAACAATATTTATCTGACGATAAAGTTTATTTCTTAATTTTAATGTACGTATGATAAAGCTTATTGGTTTTAAGAAATACAATGAATAGATTCAGAAAGTCCAGACGAGTTCATAGTTGCAGGACACTATTATTTACACAATTAAAATGACTACTAGGTAAGGTCTACCTACATAGTATATCATGAAATTTAATACCATTGTATATCTATTTTATAACTTAACCCCGTATGATTAAAGTACTGTACTGCCATAATTATTCGGTGTTGCTACGAAATACTCGGCACAAATTTCCAGACTAAAGACATACCACCTATATAGGATTTTTCATTCTGAAATGGATGTAAAATTTGTGCCAAACAACTTTGTAGTCTATTTTTATTAACCCAAGACATAAATGCGACTTAACACTCTCAGATTGCACAATGATCACATTTTATATACCATAAATTATTTCAAATAATTATTAAATGGTTGACCAATATATAGAATATCATGCTAAATTGCATAAACTTACAAAGGAATACATTTTAATACATCATACAAATTGTAAATGCAATTGGAATGTTATATTAGTGGCCCGTTTAAAAAATATGAATTACAGTTGTCATTAATAATTACTTTGTACGTTTTACTGGCAACATTCTTAAAAATATTATAAAGTGTAACTTAAATGATTAAGCCATACATTAATTGATAAATTTATGCACTATGGTGATGTTATTGAACATGCAGGATAATCTACTTTTCTATAATTATTCAATGACATTTATGAATTTGAGCAGTAAATATCTTGGGGCAAAAATGTGGGTGTTAAAAAATTCTTTAACCACAGATAAAAGTGAAAAGAATAAGAAATATTAAAATATCTTAATTGACTATGTTCAATTAAACCTGTGTGGCTATAGACAATACCAGGTACATAGTTTCCTCATGTAGAATGTCTAAGTACAGTCATACAATATTTAGATTTCTTATTTTCCATTTACTAAGGCTTAGTTAAAACATGTCTAATGAATGATAGAGATGGTGTTGGAGAGATTATTTATTCAAGGCGGATGAGCTCCACATCGAAGATGAGGGTGGAATTTGGTGGGATGACACCAGGGTGACCCTGCTGGCCGTACGCGTAGTCAGGGGAGCATGTCAACTTTGCACGCTCTCCAACCGACATCTGCAATAAGAGAGTAAATTCATAGACTGATTTAAAAGGAAAAATCAATTGAATTGATAACTCAACTATAGTAAGAACAGTGATAGAATAATTTGGAAATGCTTGAAACAAAAAAATGTCCTATAAACTAGTGCATTCATAGATACATATTTCCACTCTAGTAACCTAAAAAAGTTTGTATCTATCCGCTTCTGTTATAAGGGTAGGTGCAAATGCACAGAGATTTCTAAAAACATTCTAACTCATTAACAAGAGCATAATATATACACTTCTTTCAGTTTTCATATATAATAATAAAATGAGTGTATTACAGAGTATGATTAGTCTTAGAGATAGAATTAGATTTAGTTATAAGACTTATCCTTAATTTAACATTTTTACTTCCATTAGCCTGTCAGTTTTACATATGGAAATGATTCAATTAAAAAATAAACCTAGGTTTATTTCCAATTAATATAATTATTAATTAAATGCACAATTTAAAATGTGACATCATGAAATTTATGACATAGCCCATCCCTTGTCACTGTATCACACTACATCCACCCCTTCATCAGTGTAAGTAAGTACTACATTCTATTAACAAGAATATTGGATTTTTTTTCTGTCCCCTGTAACTTTACAGCATTACTGGATGTAAGGAACATTAGGTATATACCTTAGCAACACCCTCATCCCAGCCTCTGATGACCTCTCCTTTGCCAATCCTGAATTTGAAGGGCTTGCCACGGTCGCGCGATGAGTCAAACTTCTGTCCATTTGTCAGTGTCCCGGTGTAGTGGACCACCACAGTCTGCCCAGTCTTTGGGTATGTTGACTCTGAAATTCAATTATACATTTCATCTCATCAAAATCAATAATGTATTAAAGTACCTCAGTCTCTGTTCAGCTACCAATCAGATATTTTGTAAGCTGTGAGTCCATTAAAGGGTGAAATAGAGCCATGTATGCACTGAGACAAAACAGTGAAGGAAATCACACTGTTCCCTGGAATGGTACCCTATGGGGTGTGAAATAATGACATGATAGTGCTGTTTAAATCTATTAGACATCACCTATCTCGATATTGACAATAATCTATGATCACTTTCCATTCTGCCAGTCCAAATACATAAAGGATAAAAAAATATACAGATCTTTTTATTTTTAATGGATGATAATGGAATGGTGCACCCGTCTGCACTGATGGTCTGTGCTGGTGGGACCCCAGTGGAAAATGATGAGTTTCATATGATGTCAGGTCAGTTAGCCCATCATGACAAATTCACCAGGTATTTATCATGATGGTTTCTAGGAGGAACCATGGATGGAGGCATGGAGTCAACATGACATGGTACATTGCTAGCAATGAGATCATCCGTCTATATTACTAACAATCCCCATTCTACCCCTGTACAGACCTTTTTGTTTTTATGATTCACAACATATTCTAAAGCTAATATTATGCTAATATGAATCAATTTATATTTTAATCTTCAAGAAGTATTAAAACCTATTTCTAATACAACATTCTCTATAATGTAACTGGAAATTAGGGAAATAAATCATACCATAAACAATGCTATAGTAGTTTAATAAATAATCTAAAAAAAAAATTGTAATGAATATTTTTTTAATTTTACACCATAAATCAATACTTGTAAAAAAGTATTCAAGTGTTTACACAGTAACTTAGTAATATCTAGGTGAAGCATTGGGTGTGGTCTACTAGGTAAAATCAATGTTGCAGCCGCTACAAGTACTAGGTTTATGCTATGGCGGTATCATGTGTTCCATACACATAATTCCGCTATACTACAATACCTACCTAAAATATAAGTTTTTACTCCATACAATTTTTGCGAATTACGTTTTAGAATCGACATTTCGAATTAAAGTGATTATGCACTTAATTAAATAAAGTCAAAATGACTAGTCATTGATATTTGCATTTGAATTACGGATGGCGTCTTTTAACTAGCGAGGCGTCGTTGTGCCGGGCAAAGGAAATTTAGCGCGGTTTAGGTTAAGTTATTAATATTGTTATATATTTATTTATAATTTACTGCTGCATTAGAGAAATATTAAAAAATACATTTAAAAATATATTAATAGAAATTAGCGTGGAAATTTACTATTTTTCGACTAAATAATGAGGCACGATGAAACTAATTTAGGCATTCGACAAGAACAAAAAATTGTAGCTTACCATCGCCAGGAGAAATTGTCTCAACGTTGACACCCATGACTTGTATGCGAATTTATTTACAAAATAAGATTTCAAAAAAATAATCCGAATGCACGCTACACAGCAAGAAAATCTGCATGCAATGGCGATTTCAGTGTTGCCAACTTTGTATTAGGTTTTCGGCACAGCCGAAAAACGGCTATATATTACATTAGTTTAAAAATTGGGCCGTATTATTGAATACCGTGGAATGTTTTCTTTGAAACTAAATTAGCTGTTGTTTTATATAATAGTTTCTGTATTATTAATTACATTACATTAAAGTTATGTATATTTATTTAAAAACTAATGTGGTGGTAAACTCAAACCCCTACATTTATATTATAAACTACCTGCTGTACCTGCGACTTCAGCCGCGTGGAATTAAACTTTATTTTTCTAAAATAAAAGTAGCTTAAGTTACTCCTTATTACATTAGCTACCTGCCAAAAAAAAGTCCCGTCAAAACCGGTCCTGCCATTTCAGAGATTAGCCGGAACAAACAGACAGACAAAAATTGTAAAAATATTATTTTGGTGTATGTACCGTATTTATATTCAATATTACAAACAGACACTCCAATTTTATTTATATGTATAGATATAGATATAATTGTGATTATTCAAAAGTGTCTGTGGGCTATGTAAAATTAATACGAATAAAGATTCTATTCCATCAGTTAGCCGGCACTGGCAACAACTTATGGATAAT
The DNA here is from genome assembly GCF_030625045.1 of Achroia grisella. Lineage (NCBI taxonomy): Eukaryota > Metazoa > Arthropoda > Insecta > Lepidoptera > Pyralidae > Achroia > Achroia grisella. The sequence continues at coordinate 4,196,653 of NW_026712984.1, read as the reverse complement.
ATATATTAGGTACATATTATTTTCATTCTAAAAATGTGTCTGTGTGCTAATGATGTATGTCTTCAGAACCCCAGTCGGGTGCTTGGATGAAGTCATCAGGAATTAATGGTCATATGGACCACATGGCTGTAGATCTTAAGGTGGTCACCATTTAACTGGATGGGGAGGGGAGTAGGAGATTGCATAACAGTATATCATTTCAGATAGATGTTTTGGAAACTATTGTGGTAAATTTCTGGTGAATACGTCACGATGGGTTAAGTAATTTGTCTTCATGCTCAGGATGACATATCAACCTCACTTGACAGCTTAGGACAGGGCATCGTTTCATTATCCATTCCTATTACATATTTTTTTGGTTTTTGGTTTTGGCAATACTTATTATATTGTTATGCCTGTGGATATGTGATTAATGGATTATTTATATTGAGCAATCATTACATTGGATATTTATTATAAGTAAAATAAAACACATTATACAAATATAAACATTTTATAACAAATATAATTGTATTCAACTTTAGTAATAACATTTAGTGCCAGGCAATGGTAAAAATACATACAGGTTATTAGAGGTACTAAATCAATTAGTAACTATATGGTAACACAAATTAATTACAAGGTACTGTGAGAGTTTATTTCACATTAAGATTTTTTTTGGTGCCATTTTATTTGAATTATAATTTTGGCGCGAATATTTCCAGCGTATCTATGGTAAGTATGGTATATTACACGTACCTATACAACGAATTATTAGTGAGCAGTTTTATTCACAATGCTCATAGTTTATCGCTAAGCCGAAAACGCCATAAATTCGCATTACGAATTATCTCATGGTAACATAAATATTACTGTTAAACGTAATAAAAATATTCATTAAGATTTTTATGTTAATAAATTAAAACGATTATTTGTCCTCCTTCTCTATAATCACATTATTTAGTATAATCAATTACCTACATATTTTGACATTTTATATCAAAACTATACAAAATAAAGGCTTTCCACAATAAATATGTGTATTATATTAATGACAGAATAGATTTTTTTAGTATGCTAGAGGAATAAGTTATCTCCTTTATATTCTATTTTTAAATGATTTACATAGTTTTATTCCTTGACGATTGGAGTTTAGTTCAGCATAGACAATAAAAAAATAAATTGTCACAGCGCGATGTTTTCGCGCGTATTTTGTGCATATATTTCTGAGTATGATGTATGTTCAAATTGTTTTGCTGAGTTTGGTTGGTAAATAATATGCAAGACAATAGTTTACACGAATAAATACTCATAATGAAAACTTGAAGTTAGGTAGACAAGAGAATATTCTATGAAATTGTTTATGTTATAATTTTGTTATTAGGATCACAATATATAATATCGATACTTTTAGCAACTGTGATTCATAGAGTTAGCTTCTATATATAAATTTAGAATACTCATTTGACTAATTTGTGATTTCCCGCGATATTAGTGGCGCCATTTCCGTGCCCCCACCAATAACGCATACGGCATAAAGATTGGAAGGAGAAAAGCGGTCCCACATCCAATTCAAACGGGGATCGTAATTACCTTACCTTCCTTGCGCAGGTTTGGAGTGCCATCTGGACTCGCCTCCTATCATCCGGTGAAGCTGTGAAGCCCAGCTGCGGTCAATAGTATTAGAGTAGCCCAAAAAAAAACTGTCTTTTCTGTTCAAGGCAGCCGAGACGACCAGACGTGGAATACAAATTATTATCAGAGTGTATTAATTAGTTGAGTAGATTTTTCCTTTGAAATTCATGTAAGGAATGATTACTATATGCGTTTCGGTATACACAGAAAATATTATACAATTTAATATTCTATTAATATAATATTTTTATTTCTTAATTGTAGTATAGGTACATCAGTTTCATTTTTTGTGCATGTATTTTGTAATCTGTAAGTTTTTTACGAAAATACATTCGGTTTCATGCATCCAAAAAACATCATTCCGAGATTTGTGATAACACATTTCCACTCACTTCTATTTGCCGCCATTTTTGTAAGAAAGTGGGAAAAATATTTTATTCATGCTTTTTTAAAATTACAACGTTTTAACAAGATTAAGTTATTTAAAGTTTCAGTTATTTACAATCTCATTTCGACAGATGTTGCTATTTGTAATTATTAACTATCAAAAATGGCGACCAATGGCAAAGACCAAAAAACGACTAAAACATTACAGAAGTATTTTTTTAGGTTTTGATCAAATCAAATTATCATAAGCAAAGGTAAAGTTGACGGTCTTTTGGACATGGATAGTGGAAACCACTGTCTAAAGAAGTAACAATATCAGAGACGCCACGGCATACCTCTAATATAATTTATAGTTAATTTTTATTTTAAATTGGATAGATAATGCAATCTTAATTATACGGAATGCGTGTAATAGTATTCAAAAGACATCTTTTTATTAGAGCTCTAAAATTACACACCTAGATAAACATTTAATAAACAATCAACATCAAATCTTTCTAAAACATAGATAATACGAGTAATAGTCACAGCTATAACATAAATTGCAAAACAGATCTAGGTACATTCATAATCTAAAATTAAATTTTTAACACCAAGTTCTCGGTACTGAGATATAGACATTAAATTATTAACATTTAATTAACAGATGTTTTTAATATAGTGTTACTTACTCTATGACGCACGTTAATTATGCAATGGTAATACAGTTTTTAATTTAAAAAATACCCATTCTATGTATTAACGACTTTCATGTCTATGGTCTCCACAAAATTTTAAACTTGCTGAATGTGAGATTTTCCCGCCAATTTCTTAGTAGGCATAGATGGCGAAGAGTATTTAAAAAAATTGTAGTTGCATGTAATGTAAAAGTAAAAGTTAAAGAGTTCCTAATTTAAAAGATAAACATGCAACAACAACAAAATCTTCTAGATGGAATGAATCGTGCAAATTCTACTCCATTTATTTATTAATTATAGACACAATAATTAAGCAAACAACATAAAGTTTAAGCTACATCAAGTATTTTTTTTTGTTGCAACATTTAATTTGGATGTTGTTGCGCAAGCATACAGACCTTAATGGTCTGTATCGTAATAGGTCTGTAAAAATATTAGAAACTTTAATTTGTAAAACGACCTACACACGATACTATAATCAGGTGCAATTTCAGAGCATCGGTGGTGGGGGTAAAATCGAGTTGACGGGTACTTTAATGGAATTCATTACACATAAGGCTCTCAGGAAACGTCTCATATTGCCCTTGATTTTAGTGTAGTGTGTAGATCGCTTAAGATGTAATTATTAATTAATTTTTTGATCTAATTTTGTACTTGTATTTCTCCAAATATATAAATTACTATTATATAGATTTATATTATAATCACTATATGTAGCTATTTCAATGAATGATATGATTAGTATACATTTAATTTGATTTTCTGTTTAGAGACATTACGCCGTCTAGAATTTATAGAATGTTTTAGAAATTAGATTATCTTAGTTAGTTAAAATTCTTGGATACTTAATTCAAAAAATTTATTGGTAGTTAATTTAACATCATAATTTAATAAAATATTAATGATGTAAGTTAAATAAATAAAAAAATATTGTTATTAAAATATGAAGCGACGAAAACTTTAATTTAGTATCGGAATTTCGTTAGGATAATCGTATTTGCTGGAATGATATGTATGCGGAGATTACTTTAGTGATATCTATGTATATCTAGTAGATAGATTTCTATTATACGATTTATGAAAATAGATTTACAAATGTAAACGCGTTAGATTAAAATATTTGGCATTTGATTTGGCTTCAATTGATGAATATCTATAAAAAAATTACATAATTTGCACATTTTTTCATATTTTGTATTTCTACAACAATGACCCAAAGATAACAGCACACTTTTTTTTAAATATATATTTAATAAGTACACAAATCAGCAGCTGCTCTAATGTTAGCATTGTATTCTGTGCTTATAAAAACACTGGCCAGAATACAATCTTATACATCTAACGGTGAAAACGTTTGAGACATGCGTTTATTACACACACAACGCTGCGGCAACGCGTCGTATTGTGATAATCTCTTTAGATTATTACATTATCAAACATAATAACATGGGACATGTCTATTTAAAATTCATGTAGACAGCGACATTCGTAAAGAGTATACCAAGCCAAAACCAGGTGGAATACCAATGAAACAGAACTAAAAGACAAAGTAGAACTTAACTTCGCTTTTGTCTTAAATAGTATATTATTTTTAAAACTTATGCTCATTTTGCACAAATATTTTTATAACTTTCTACGAATTATTATATAACTTTCATGACCTTACTATATTTTTGTCTTTCGCGGTAATTGTTATACTCTTTACGAGTAATGCTTTAGTTCTTAAACCTTTTGTCCGCATTTGAACGGACGACTCGTTTACGACACGGCGCCGTAACGTTGTGGGTAAATTGCTTAAAAACGAAAAACGATTAAACTAAATTTCATCAATTTCGCATCACTACAAAATTCGCTCGGACGTCGGGACGGAGTGGCGGCGATTTCCAGTATTGTTTATGGTGTCGATGGTTCTTCCTCTTGATGGTGTTTGGCGAGCGCCAACAGTATCATGGTAAGTTGTTTCCTACTGATCTTCCCATCGCTGCTGTACTCGACACCTTGGAGTATTGTTTCTTCGAATTCTAATAGATCTTGGGCGTCGTAATCCTGGAAATAATTATGATACTCAATTATAGTTTATATTTAAATATTAGTACATAGTTTCTATAATAATTTATCTTGATTACTTGACTGCTCATGTAACTACTATGTATGTAGGTTCGCTTCTAAGAATATTCTTTAATTCTTAAGGGTCTAGGTAGCAAACTTTGAATAAGGGCGAGCATAATAGATCTATACAGATCGCAGTGTTACAAGTCTTAGTACCTGACAATAGTCTAAACCCCCCAAAAAAATAAAAATAAAACTACTAGGTTGACATGAGTTTTCAACGCCGAACTGCCCGCGTCGGGTACTGGTTGACATGACCTGTAATAATCGCTATTTGTTCATTACTAGCTGCCCGCGCAACTTCGCCTGCATTACACTTACTTGACATTTATCATTATATTTCGTCCAATTCACATAATATCTATTTAAATTATAGCCTATATGTTATTCCGATGTATAAGCTATATTACTGTAAAGTTTTATCAAAATCCGTTCAGTACTTTTTGCGTGAAACAGTAACAAACATCCATCCATACTCACAAACTTTGGCATTTATAATATTAGTACGATTACTGAGATTAATATTTATATAATAATATTAATATTTATATAATAATGTCTATTAGTACGATTACTGAGATTGCATAAGTATCAAACAAATTAAAGACGGAATAGGAGTCGTCCCCAATCAACGTTTAAAAAGTATGATGGAAGATCGTAGAAGTGGTAAGAGGTTAATCGCCAAGAGCGTCGCTCTTAAATTATGACTGAATGAATGAAATGCATAAGTATTTATTTAGTTGATAACTTACCTTTTTTACAAGTTCTAAAAGATCCTTCAAGAATCCCCGTAGTTCTTCATTTTCAATTGAGCCATTGTTATCCTGTCGAAAATAGTAGGGTGTTAAAACTATTTTTATTAGAAAAGACAAAGACTATTTCTCTTCAAAACACAAAAATGTTAATCAGTCTGAGAAGTTTCCTTTACCTGTTTTCTTACATTATAAGTTAAAATGTTTGCTTAAATGTACTAGCATGATCAAACATAAAACCGTGGCTCCAGACATAGGCGGTAGAGATATACGTTAGGGTTTTATCCGGTAGTACCCGTTCTTTACCCCTGGATCAGCTGGGTCTCAGTGCCGGATTTCTCCAAGTAAAAAAAGGATCAAACTAAGTTATTGTCGACTTACCCTATCGTATAGCGAGAATACTCTTTCAATGTCATCCTTTGTTAGTTTGGTGGCGCCCTGAAGATATTACAGAAAAAAATATGAATACTCTATTTACAGGAGAGGTACTATTTTATAATCAAAGAAAATTTTAAATAAGTTATCATGTTCAAAATGATATTACTGTAATTTTTTTAAGATATATAACAACATAAAAATACATTAAAAAATAAAAACATATATAACGTTAAACTTGATGAAATTCCTGTACCTATTTGTGTAAAAATGGAAATTATTAAATACTTAAAACAATAACAAATTCTTATAGATATATAATACTTAGAAGTACCTTATAAAGGAAAATGTAACAGTTAATGATTATAATCGTAATAAGAAAAAGGTTATTAAGAGCCGCCAACATATGTGAAGCAATTGTTAAAACAATATTTAAGATATCCCTCGAGTAGCGTATTGGCAATGAAACTTAAGTAAATACATAAATATAGGCTTCTTATTATTACAAAGGAACAGAATTACAAAAAAATGGAATAATCAATATTGGAAGATAAAAACAATAGAATTTCAAACGCTCTGACACAAACAGAACTCGCTTCCTGCTCATTCATCAATTTATTCATGCAAGCTCGACGACGAATTCAATTCGGTATCGAATTGACAGTATATTGTAGCCAACCGTCCAGTTTTCCCAGGACATGTCCTTGTTTTTCTAGTGTCCTGGGATTTCCAGGAAGACTTAAAATTTCAAAATTCGTTTTTATATTTTATAAATAAAAGAAATATATAATCTTTAATAACAATTTTATTGCTGCGTCCAGTTTTTAAAATGGATTGTCATGGTTTTCCCTAGTCCAAATCCTACTTTTTTAAATTTAGGGTTGGCAACCCTAATATATTGTATATGCAAACAGATAAACAAATGATAGATCGATAAAAAGAAGAGATATCTTTTTATCGATCTGTCATATCATTTGTGACACAACACAAACAACTACAATAGAAAGATTTAAAAAAATATATTTACATAATTTATGTGTCACAGAGAACTGCGAACGATTTTTTTTTATTTATTTGCAATATTTTTACGTAACTGGAATGGCAATCGTTTCTCATATACATGAACATCATAGATATCACTTTATCCTGCGATGCTAGTGGTACACGTCAAGCTTCTCCGAAGGAATGAGATATCATAGCCTGTAATTTCATTTTCTGTTGCTTCGCAGAAGAAATGTGTGTATACAAAGATCACATTAGTAAGTTATGACAAGTGCAAAGTTATAGGTGAAGTATTGCAATAGTACTTATATTCCTAAGTACCTATTATACACAAAGGGCGGTTAACTCTAGATTCTTACTGTTTATCTCAGCGTTACCTATTAGCAGGTGACCATAAATTTAAATTAAAACCGAAAATCTTTAAAAATCACAACCATGTACTTAAGATAAAGTACAAAATAAATTTTATGTCTGTCTTAATTGCGGTTCTTTTAATTATTTTCTAATAATCTAATTATTAGAAAATAATTAAATTATTAATTATTTCTAATAATTAATAGTATTAACACGATTTTTTTTTACAAATATTTCCTTCTTCGGACGAGTCTCATGATGGGCGTAAATTATTGAACATTTTTAATATTATATTTTAATACAGTCAAGAGTTTGTATAATCTTAATTGACTTCTATAAGTTAATTATTTAAAAGTTTGTTACAAACAATTTTCAAGTTAATTACCCTATCACAGGAGCTTCCAGATCTAGTTTATTATTAAGATATTTATATCCAGGTAGCTTGTAACTTTGACATTAAACGATTAACGCATGTTTAGACATGAAATTAAACTCTCACAATATAAGATTGTTAGAAGAAGTTAACTAGATTAATTAGGTAGGCAATTACTGTGTAATTTAACGTGTTAATCTTAGTGAAAAATGACTTTTAATAGTATAATCTACAGATATTGTCTATGGGGACACCGGACCTCTTAGACTATAAGAATTCATTGTGTGCAATAAATATAGATTGTATGACGCAATTAGAAAATATATTATTTTCTAAAGATAATTGAAGTGTTTAAATTTCATACAAAACTACACAATTAGCGATATAAGACTTTGTAAAAAGTTCGCTATGTAGCTTGGTATGTTGTTATTTGGTGGATGTTGAGATGTGGAAGAGAAATTATAGGATTATAGGATGATGGAAGCTTTACTCATCCGCAATGGCAAAATATAACTGGTACCAATAATATCTGACGTCGTGGGGCTGTCCATGTACATAACCGAAGATTGCTGATTAGCATTATGTGTATTTGTTTGTCATTCCAATTATATAAAAATGGTACTCATAAAATAAAACACATAGACGTTATGTATTACTTCGTATGGCCAAAACTGTGTAACAAAAATAGTATTACCTAAAATTATATCTAATATCAGCTACTTTCTAGTTTTAAAACTATTATTATACTAAATATATTAAATACATTAATTTGTCAAATAACTAAAAAGCATTGTGTTAACCCAAGACAATTCACAGAGTGCCATCTATTTTCAAAACAAGAAGAAGCCTTTACATTTACTGTGATTACAAGACAATTGAGAGAAATACACATTTTTTTATATAACTTATATGCTATGCATATACTACTGTAGTTAATATTATTATATACCTACTTGAATATACTGGTCGTTTGTTATAGAGTTATCAACTTTTTTTTTAACCGCTAAGCGCCATCTTTGATGCAAAGAACATAGTTCATACTGCCTAACTTTTAGCATAAAGCAGAGGCGTTAATATATTGAGGACTCACCTCTATGCCCTCCTAGTGTGTGCAGTGCAAGACAAGCATTAGTGTTAGGACAGACAGAAGACAGGCAAACCACAATACATCATGCTAGAAGAGATAGTTACCTTCACAGAAGTATTTAATATTACATAAATAGCATTAAGTGTAACTGTTTCAGTTGTTTTTATATAGACATTTTGTATAGTTTTTGTATCATAATTTAGATTATACAATAGGCTGTTTTGTCGTCATTGTACTCCATACTAGATATCCGTTAAAAATAACATTATATAGATATCGAATAACTTGGAATGTACACATTTCATACATATATCTCGTTTTATAAACAGACTAAACAAAATTTATATTTATTATGTATTTCAGAATCTTAATTCTCATTGAATATTTTCATATTTAAACATTAATCTTACTATATATTACTTTATGAAATTATATTGTAGAGAAATGATTAAAAAATAATCTGTTTGATGTTCAAATTAAGTAATGTTTTGTGTAAAATGATTATGTAAATGTATTGAATGAAATTAATGAGTATGTGAGAATGTTATCAATGTCAGCAAACAAAAATTATATGTATCAATAAAATCAAAATGAAATGAAAAAGTAATCCAGATTAAGTATCTAATGCAGACGATATAAGTTAATTTATACTTTTACTACCATAAACAAAAAAAAAAAAATAGCTGTCTACATAATGACCAGCATGCAAATAAAAAAAAACCATTCCCTATTGCTGAACTGCTATTGCTAATTTAAGACGTTTTAACTAAAACAAATTGTATTTATTTTGAGAAACACAAATGCAATTTCTAAAATAGTCTTATAATAAATAAAGCAGTAAACAATATTCTAAGACAAGCCAATATTTGTCGATGGTATGAATTATATAATCTTGATGACAACAAAATGTGCCTTATGCTCTACAATTTACAGTTCTATTTCACGTAGAGACAGATAAAATATTTGAAGCGAATAGTTGTTCGTGGTAATGAAAGTAGCATTTCATTTGAGTCGAGAAGTCGAGACGTGAATCTATGAACAGGTGCCCGATTAAGTATCGATTTAGGTATTGGATACAGCTCTTTAGCAAGTCGTAATCAAGTCGTTTATTTATATATAGTGAGTATGAAATAAAACTAGGTCCCTTCCGATCGATCCTCCGTCCAATTCAAACGGATATCGAAATTACGACAGCCTGAGCCGGGATTCGAACCCCTAGCGGTGCCCTTAGACTAAAGTCGTATCCGTCGGAAGAGAGTTGGCCTTCAGTCGCTCCATAAATTCTTCCTTCGGTTTGGAGTGCCATTGCACTCGCCCCCTATCGTCCGGTGAAGCTGTAAAGACCAGCTGCGGCCAACAGCATAAGAGTAAAGCCCGAAAAAAAAACTAGGTTTGTCACCGGTGTGTCATTTACATACCAGGTCGTATGTTGAGCGGTAGTTCTTAAACACTCGACCTTGACTGATCGGATTTTTTTGAGTGGTCAAAGAACGGCTGCAGTCCGATCTTCTATGAAATTTAGGTCTCGATTGGTTCAAGTCATTTCGGAGGAGTATCGTTACAAAGAGTACAAATCTGATCAAAGATCGCTCCGATCAATAAATACAATTTACAATTCCTCATAATGTTATTTAAGATAATGCTTTATTTTATGTCTAATTGTACCAATTTCAACTAAAGTTTGCGTAATATTCGAGATTTAGACAGAATTTTTTTATTATAAAACTTAAATAGACGCTGTATCACACTTTCCATCCAAAAACATTTTTTTATTTAGGATTCCTTTGGTCTTTTATGAACGTTAATATTTTTAACACATCTCTACAGCTTAGCTATTTCAATTGGGGAGAACTGGCGCATTTCTTCAGTTTCTGTCATATACTTGTCATATATATTCATAGTAGTATAACTATATAAATTACTAATGGTGCATGTATTATTTTACTAATTATTATAATAAAATCATTTCGGACTACTCTGATGCTGTTGACCGCAGCTGGCCTTTACAGTTTCACCGGACGAGTCTAACATCAAGTACTCACAACGGATCGTATCATTTATTTCATCATCCTCATAGATCATGAACAATTATCAAAAGAATTATCATTTATCATTATCAACAAGTGTATGGTTTCCCCACAGAAGTAGTAAGGCACTTAGATTGTAGAGATAGTAATAAAAAATGTTGACGTAGATAAATAAATGGCATAAAATGTATATGAAACATAACTTTGACTTTATTGGTGTATAAAGATGCTAATAATTCAATACGTAAAAGGGCAGACAGAAACGAAACTTATATGAGAACAAAATGGAGTCGCAATTGTAGCGGGAAATGAAGTGTCACTCACCTTAAACACTTGTCTGCAGAGGAAGTTTTCTTTGACGGGTAGAAGTCTGTAAACATTGAAACAAGAAATATTATTTAGACATATTTAAACAGGTTGAGAGCGCCGTGGCCTAGAGGTTTGATATCTAGAATTATGCACAATGTCGTGAGTTCAAATTTGGCTGTTACAAAAAATATATTTTATTAAAAATATAATACTTTAACTAAATATATTTTTTATAGCATAGGACGATTTTCACACATTGCAATCTAAGTGGAGTAAATAGAATAGACAAGAAAATAGAAAGATACAAATAATAGTACTCATGAATACAACTATTTGTAATGGTAACTATTTGCATGGGGAAGGAACCGAACCCGAGACCATTAGAAGTAAGGCGGTGTGCTAAACCGCTAGACCACCGAGGCCATAATTACCTAAATAATAATAATAATAATAATAATCTCAGGACAATTTACAGGGCGCCATCTAGACCCAAATTAAGCTAGCTAAAGCTTGTATTATGGACACTAGATATTGATATAAATACATAAATACATTTTTTTTTCGTAAATACATACATATTATACATAGAAAATACCCAGACCGACACAAACAATCATACTCAGGAATACAAATGTTTGTGCCGTGCGAGGAATCGAACCCGCGACCATCGGAAGTAAGGCGGTGTGCTAAACCGCTAGACCACCGAGGCCGTCAAATATTTTTCTCTTTTCGTACACGTATGTATGACTATTCTATTTATTCTATTTAATACACGATCCTGTAACATTTTCTAGGTTTGCTGGAAGAAATCTCTTTTTAGAGATAAGCTCGCCCTTGTACATTACATTTATTCTGTATATTTTTTTTTATTATGTGTGTGTGTGTACAATAAAGAATATTATTAAACATTTCTTAAATATTTTAAATAGGTATATCGTTAAAGGTTTTATAAAGTCAAAAATTATTTTTTTAATAAAATATAAATCGAAGGAAGTACGAGGCTTTTATGACTTCTCCTTGGTCAGGGTTGAAAATTAAAAATGTATGCCCCGTATGTCCGTAGCGTGTGAATTACAAGTCCGAACAGCTGGCGGTTTGCTATATTCACATAACGTTAATATTAAAGTCGTAAAAACCAATATGTTCATTTTTATATGATAACGGGAACAATTAATTTCATCGGAGTTTCCAGAAATAGAGAGTGATTCAAGAGCAAGTTTATATGTAAACTAGCTGTGCCCGCGATTTCAACTGTGTTAAATTTCAATATATAAATTTTAATTAAAAATATAGCCTATTATTATTACTGTAAAGTTTCATCATAATCCGTTCAGTACTTTTTGCGTGAAAAAAATAATAAACATCCATATTTACAAACTTTCGCTTTTATAATATTATTTTAGCGGGCAGCTAGTGAATCCGCGTGAAATTCGGTTTGAAATTGCTCTCTATGGGGACACTCTAATGATTGTAATAATATCTTGAGTCACTTTATATTAAAGTATAAAGTAAAGGTTCCATTGAAAATCAGCGCCTGAATATAGACGAAAATCTGAGTAGTAATCGATTTTGTTGCAGTTTTACATATTATTTTATACATATAATAAAAATATAACTGCTCTCTCTTTGTATTTGAAAGATATATGAGCAAAATTATTATTGAGCATCATACCTAATAGAACCCAAAAATAATAATAGTTAAATTCTTTGTCTGTTTGTTTATATGGTAAGCTTCACTTAAAATTTTGTTTGTTTTATATCAATCAGTTTACAAAATAAAAAGTTATAAACACTGTTTGAACAGTTTTTCACGGTTATTCATAGTTGTACACATTACATAAACGGGAATTACGACAGTCGCATCCAGTGGACATGAAACAAAATGATGGACATAAAAAATTAAAATGTATTTAAAAAAATACATTTTCAATTATTAACTATAACTAAAAAATGAGTCTATCATTAATAATTATCAGAACTAAGTTAATGTGTGTATTATGTCCGTACCCTATTTATGATAAAGATTAGATGTAATTGTCAGATATAGAGTTTATTGCCCTTTTAATGTTGTTTACATTAGCTTTATCATGATTGGAAAAAATGTTTTGCAATAAAAAATACAATATACGTATGTACTTGTTTTATTAGACATAATTTTTAATTACCCACATACTTATGTTATGAATGCGGTCTCTAAGTCTCTATCGGTGTCTGTTTATTTGTTTGTTACCACCAGTTTACGAGTTAACAGCCAAACGCTAAATTCTATACACTTGACAGGAAGACATGTAAATTTAAATGTATTTATTACATGGACTCAAAAAAAGCAGAGAAATAGCGGGTTAGTTATTTATATAGCTAATTGAGAGATAGAAATATTAGTTATTCAAATAAACTTCATATAAGCATTATTTGAATAGTTATATAAATAATACTATTTTTTTTATTCCACCGCTCATTCGAACCGCAGACTCATCATAAAAAGAATTCACCAGAAACTTGCGTGTTTCTTTTTTAAATAAAGGTTCAACATTACATTTTTAAGCTTTTGTGCTAATATATATTGCCAGATAACAAACTTGACGTAACGAACTACGTAAATGAATAGTTACTTGAGCAACGATATAAATCAGTCATAGTTATCAGAGCAGACCAGTCTTTATAAGCAAAAAGTCCTATATAAAATATAAAAGTATTTAAAACTTATTACTTACTTGGCCATTTCAGACAGTTGTAATCTCCCGTCTTTATTGGAATCGAAAACTTGCAGCTGGGAAAGATAAAATATACAACTAGTTAATTTTTTTTATTAATTTGATTTTTCAAACTTTACATTCTCGTAATTCATTTCTTTTATAATACAATAGAGGAAATTTTGTATATGTAAAACGGACCGCTAAAACACAAGGAGTGCTCTTTACCGATCCTTAATTCATGCTGCAATTTCTAGAGAAACCTCGGAAGATAGTTCATTTCACAATCTGAGTGAGCGTGGTAAGAAACTCCTAAGAGCGACATCAATTATGAGGCGATTAAGTAAACCTTTCTTTAAAGGTTTATTTAATTTGTTTAGGAATATTTTATTTATACCTTTATTTACGTTTCGCATTTATAGTTATTAGTATAGATGTCGCCTCTTAGGAGTTTTCTATTACGCACACTCAGACTGAACTATCTGTCGAGGTTTTCTTTAGAGGCTATGAGATAAACCTTTCTTACTTTATCGATATTTTCATAGTGACTAACGATAATGAAAATATTCTATTAACTGATATAAATACTTAGATATTTTGTTTTTGTAAATACATAACATACATAGAATACACCCATACCGACACAAACAATCATACTCATGAAGACAAATGTTTGCACCATGCGAGGAATCGAACCCGCGACCATCAGAAGTAAAGCGGCGTGATATATGGCTAGACCACCGAGGCCGTCAAATACCGATCAGACCAAAGACTATGTCAGTCAGTCACCTTTGAGTTATATATATTTAGAATATATCTAAATATATATAACTCAAAGGTGACTGCTATCTATCAATGCACAGACCGAACCACTGGACGGATCGGGCTGAAATTTGGCACGCAGATATATGTTAGAACGTAGGCATCCGCTAAGAACGAATTTTGATTAACTCTACTCCCAAGGGGATAAAATAGGGGATGAAAGTTTGTATAAAACTTTATCAATTTTAAACCGATCGAGCTGAGACTTTGAATGCATAAAGCTACTATGACGTAAGCATCCCCTAAGAAAGGATTTTGATAAATTCGAAGCCGCGGGCAAAAGCTAGTGTTATATAGAAATATATACGAAGAGTTTGTAGAAAGTTGAGATAAAGGTGACACAGACACTTCGTACAAAGTTGAGACAGCCTAAAGGTAAAAGTTACCATTGTGTCCGTATATTCGATTAGCTTATCTTCAGATACGTCGTTGATTTTTTTCGCCTCCTTCAGCAGGTCCCGGAGGAAGTTCTGTAATTTAAAGATAAATTAGTTTTTCAAGTCACTGCCGTAATCCCACGTAGAGACTTTCATACTTATTTAGGTTGTTGTATGTTAGTCCAGATTATTCATACAGATTCCTCTGTAAGTATATCAACCAAACTCTTCTTAAAGCGATCGATTTCGATAAAATTTTAGGAAATTTACCATTAATCTGTACGTGTGCTTATCATCAAATATTTCTTAAATATAACGAATTAGATAAAATTTTAAGGAATTTTCTACTTATTATTAGTATTATTTTGTATGTATATTGTTAGGAGATCGTTCTGTTTTATTATCTTTCAAAAAATATATTTTCAAATTCAAATTCAAAATATCTTTATTCAAGTAGGTCTATTACAGACTCTTAAGATATGTCAAATTCACCGTAAGTTTGGAATGATTTCGAGATGAGAAGAACTGACAAGAAACTCAGCTCAGCTAAATGTAATACATGTTTACAATAATACAGATTCATTTTTAAATTCAAATTTGGGAGAATAGAGTGACCCCTAGCATATGCTATTGCGGTGTTCGTAGCCCAACATTTAATGTTAAAATTCAATAATATTTGTAGTATATGCCATCTAGGCTAAACATGTTGGACTAATTTATTCTTTACTAGCTGTACACGCGACTTCGTCTGTGTGGAATTTAACTTTATTTTTCTAAAATAAAAGTAGCCTAAGTTACTCCTTATTACATCAGCTACCTGCCAAAAAAACCCCGTCAAAATTGGTCCAGCCATTTCAGAGATCAATCGGAACAAACAGACAGACAGACAAAAATTTTAAAAAAATGTTATATGCATGTAGTAAAAAACGATTATTTCAATATTAGAAATAGACGCTCCAATTTTATTTATATGTATAACATGTATAATATTCTCTTGAAGTAAGCAATCACGCATGTTTTACAAATGAAGAATCTTGATTTATAGTTTTTGTTTAGTTTGGGATTAGATAACGCTGTGTGAATTGGTCAGTATTGTAAATTTAATATTATTTTATATATTCTACTATTTGAATTCTTTACCTTCAGTTCATCAGCTTCTATGTAACCACTGCCGTCAGTGTCATATTCGCGCCATATCTGAAAGTGAATAATCTCATCAGATTTTATCAATGAATCATAGTTGGTACAACAATTGCATCATATTTAAGATCTTCATGGCTATGTAGCCATAATGATAATGTTATCACTAACACTCCGGCTCATCTTACAATGGTATTGAGTTTCATTCCTGCATAACGAAGACTTATTCATGGTTAGGACTATATAGCTTTCAACGTTTTCTATATACATATTTAATTTCTTTAACTTTATATGGCGAAATACACCGATAATAAGGTAAATTACGGGATGACGATTTAATGATATGTTGTTACGTCACCTACTCTTTTTTCATATCTTTACCTTTATACAAAGTAAAGATTGTTGAAAAAGATTGCTTAGAATTTAGACCGCTTTTTGTACTAGTTTCCTTTAATTGTATCTTAATACTTTTATAGCAGGTGTAGTTAAGGGTTTTTTTATACTACTATGGTGGTAAACAGTCATACGGCCCATCTGATGGTAAATGGTTACCGTAGCCTATGGACGCTTGAAATACCAGGGGTGTCATGTGAGCATTGCCGACCCTTAAGAAACCTTAGTATACCCTTTTTGAAGAACCTCATGCTGTAGTCTCGTGAGAAAACCTCGGCAGGAAGTTCATTCCACAACCTAAGTGTACGCGGGAGGAAGCTCCTCTGAAACTACGCTGTTCGAGACGACTTAGGTTCCAGCGTGTGGGAATGAATTCCCTGTCGATGGCGAGCGGTGCGATGGTAAAAGGTGGCCGTAGGCATCATGTCGAACAATTCCTCAGAATAAAATAAATAAAAATAAATAAATAGTAAGTAGTAATAAGGGTATAAATAAAATTACTGTCGAGTAGGTAATTGTGAGTGGCTAAGTATAAAAAAATATACTGTCATATTTATCATTCGTTATCACTCTTAGATGAATCCTTGCGAATACGCAGATACCTACTTACAACAAAAACAATATTTATAACATATAAACCGAAATAGTGTGTTTAATCTAACATTTTAGAGAGAAGGGGATTATTAGTAATGTGGACTGATAACCCCATTGCTAGCAATATTGCTAGGAAGCCACTTTTTCAGTGACTTAGCAAAAGAAAATAAAATAGAATGTGGCAAACAGATTAAAAATTAATTTAGATGTACAAATCAAAAATTATAAATTACAAAAATAATTAAATAAATATCTATAATATATTTACTTTATTATTTTTGTAATTTTGTTTAGTTAGTTGTAGTTTGCTATTTGAAATAGAAGGCACTTGTGTGTGCGTGTGTGTGTTAGAAAGAATGTGTGTGTATGCGTATAATTAAAGTGTATGAAGATAATTATAGGTTGTGATTAAGTATATGACAGAGTTACGTTTCATACGTGTTTTAGAATAATATCTAAATAAAATTTAAATTAGAAAGAAAGAAAGATTACTTGTTATAAGTTGACATTATACGTGAAAATATAGAATTTTACCATAATTTGTGTGAGTAATGAGAATAATGTGTTCCACGTACACGACGGCGGGTAACAGAGAATGTAATAGCATTGAGGATCCCTGGGCTATCAATGTTTCCCGTGATAAAACCATACAGAAAAGAAGTATTTAAAAGTTTAAGACGCAAGTCTAATGTTAATACTTTGAGTATGGACTAGAATACAATACAATTTTGTGTTAAGTAAATACACATTAGGACGCGATAGTCAACAGAAAAACTGTTACGCACTCATTCTTTGCGCAATCAGATAATATTGTTAGCACTATGTGTTGGAAACTATTTTATAAATCTTTTTTATTGTCTATATTTATTTTTTAAACACTATATTATTTTATATGACATAAGTCATTACACTATTTTACAGCCATACCGGTGCCGTTTTCTTTTGCTCGTCGTCTTGGTCTCTATTCTTTACACTATGACTAACATTTAGTTTTTTTTTATTTAAATATTATTATCATTTATAAACACATGAATTTTATAATAAGCTTATTGGAAAGAGAAAAAAGTACCAAATAGCACTATTCATTAGAATAGAGACTTAATATGCACGTTCAAAAAGGAAAGTCGTATTAAGAACTTTCTATTTTGAAATCGGTTGAAAAGTGAAAAATGCGTAACATCTCCAAACTAATTTGTTTTACAATGTCTTTTTCATGACAGTGATGAATTGATGGCCCTACAAGACTTATTAATATACGTCGACTTGAACTCAGGGCGAACAGCTCGCAACAACGATGTCTAATTAAAAAATAATTTATTTCGACATCCCATTCAATTAGAATATACTCGAGGAAGTTTGATTTAAAAAAATATAATTTGTTATTCCATGATCACAAATTCCGAGTAATTCCAAAAATTTAATCTTCAGATCCACTATTCCGTCTGGTTGACGGTTTATTTATGGCATAACTGGCATGATGTTAAAAAGAAACACGTTAAATATTTTAAGGAACCTACAACACCAAAAAAGGTCTCTGAAAATAAGTATAACTGAACTTTTTCTCTTTTTTTTTATTTTAAATAAGTCTGTGCCCGCGAAAAAACGAATAAAACAACTGAAATGGCAGTGATTGGGCAGGACATATTTACAGAATGGAAAATAATAGATGACCTAAAAGAGTAATAGACAGAGTGAAAACCAATGCAACACAAACGGAAATAAGGACGATCTAAAAACGTTGGAGGAAATCTTTGCACAGGAAGTTGGAGCGGACTGGATGAGTGGATGAGGAAGGCGCGGGAGAGAGTCCCGTGGTAGGCGTGGGCCATTTAGGGAATGACTACGCCTTAGAGGCGACTATTGCTAAGGACGTGTATTAATATTTATATAAGGTTTTAACAGAAATCTTAAACAATAGACTATTTTATTTTATTTTATAAGTTTGTGTCCGCAGCTAATAAAGAAGTTGATGATAATAAAACACCTGAACAGATAATAAACTGTAGTCGAGCTTCAGCTTGATCACGTCTGATGACACATTACATACATGTAAAAACACGTCATACCTATAACACCTAATTTTTGGCGTTTGTTTTTCACAAATTCCTACAAATATCATCATTACATAGCATGTAGGCTTAAATCTTCAAAACTACGCAACGGATTTTGAAGCGTTTTTTTTTAATGAAAAGGGTGATTAAAGAGTACATGTACACCCGTGCGAAGCCAGGGTGGGTAGCTTATTAATAATAATTATAATTCGAAAGTATATAAAGCAATTTGACGAATGTTATTTGTATGTAGTAAGTTATATTACAATGTTGATATACTGTATCACGAGTTATCTTTTATTCTTTTAAAAAGAAAACCTAAGTTGCAAGTCATCAGTATTTAGAGCAAAGTTTTTTTTTATAAAAATATTTTGTTTAGGTTGGGGTCATCGTCCTCGTCGGTAAGGACGGTGTCGTGTGTTGGTGTGTCTGCGATATAAGTTAATGCGATGTAATATATTGTACGCATAGGACGTCTGTTGTTTTAACTACGTACCTTCATAAACTCGACGCTTGATTCCAATGGATTGTCAAATCGAAATAATAACAGGAAGTTTTCTTCCATCGGCAGTAGTTGGGCCAACTGTAAAAAAAGACACATATACTAATTACGTTAAATTTAATTTAATTTATAATAGTAGTTAATTTAAGTTGTAGGAGTATATTATACTAGCGGTGCCCGAGTTTTCATCCGCGTGAAATTGTAGTATAGCCTATGTGTTTTGTATAAGCTATACCTATATATTACTGTAAAGTTTCATCAAAATCCGTTCAGTAGTTTTTGCATGAAAGAATAACAAACCGTACACACAAACTTTCGCGTTTATAATATTAATAAGATTTAGAATGGTAAAAAGTATTATTATTTATTTAGATGGTAAGTAGTAATCATCATGACATCACCTTATCATGTGTCACGATGCCACTCATGCATTGGGATTCCGAATGTTACGTCATATCTTTAAATTACATTGCCTTAACTCATCCTTAAATCGAAAAACAAATATTCAGTATTGTTTTTCGATTTAAGGATGAGTTAAGAGGTGAGACTGAGCAGATTAGTCTCCGTTGGTCTATTATACTTTCTTACCTCTCGTATATCGATCTTTCCATCTTGATTGTCGTCGTAGGCCTCCATGAAGCAAGCTTTAAGCTCGACCAGCATTGAATCTGAGACCGCCTGTGAAAAAAATATAATTAAAAATTCTTTAAAACATTATTAATCATCATTACATAGTATAAAATAAAGTCGCTGTCGCTGTCTAAAAAAAATCTTTAAAACTACGCAACGGATTTTGAAGCGGGTTTTTTTAATATATAGAGTGATACAAGAGAAAGGAGGATTCATATATAATACATGTACACCCGTGCGAAGCCGGGGCGAGTAGATATACAAATTTTCAGTTATATTTTAAAAATAATAAATATAAATAAATAAATCAAATAGCTTTTGATAACATTTAATTTACTCTGTTTTGTTTTTAATTTATATTGTCTTATAAAATGTGTATGCGTGTATATCTGTTGATGTTGATGTAAAAAAATAACAAATAAATCGGTAGATTAAAAACTTTACTATACTAATTTTTCCCTTACTGTCGATGTGCCATTTCTAGTCGACTACGACGTGGATCGTTCCCCCTTGAGACATGGTCAATACCTGGTGGATTTACCACGATTGGTCAACTGATGTAACTTGATCCTTATCTATCTTCCTTTATTAGTACTCCACTAGCATATAAATCAGTACGAGCGGTTGCATCATTCTATTACATTATTTAAAAAACATCCTCTTTTTTCATCATAAAATACAATTGTCATTGTAAAACTTCGTCAAGTTCATTTCCTCTCGCCATTGTTGTCCCAGGGCGTATTCAACTGAATGGGAAGCAATTTTCAACTAGGAAAAGTCTGTTCGTCGTTTTAACTTTTCTTAGCTAGTACTACCTAAGAAAATATATAAGAGTTAGTTTCTTGACAAAGTTAAGCCATGAAAAAAATCTGTTGAATTTCTTGCCAGTGTCCTGGCTACTTTGTCTGAACTGGACGGTGGGGAAAATATTAATATAAAAACTTGACGTCCCACAGCGGCTAAAATGTACTACATGAATAAATGACTTCGGATGCAGTGTGAGATATTGTTATCTACATATATGTAAATAAAATTGGAGTGTCTGTTTGTAATATTGAAATATCCGTTTTTTACTACATGCATACGAATATAAATACGGTACATATACTAAAATAACATTTTTTACAATTTTTGTCTGTCTGTCTGTCTGTTCCGGCTAATCTCTGAAATGGCTGGACCGATTTTGACGGGACTTTTTTTGGCAAATAGCTGATGTAATAAGGAGTAATTTAGACTACTTTTATTTTAGAAATTTCTTTATTTTAGAAAAATAAAGTTATATTACACGTGGACGAAGTCGAGGGAACAGCTAGTATAGAATAAAAGTGCGATACTTCATACACCTCCGTTCGCGCAATTTTTATAAAAAGGGTACAAAGTTATTACGTTACGCAATAATATATGATTATTATTATTATTAATGAAATTTCAAATTCTGTTGTCCCGCTGGGTGACGTGTGAGAAGTAGAAAGAGTAATATTAAACATTTATTTTGTCGCATAAGAGCTTCCTGTCCAATAAAGTTAAATTGCAAACTGCGCGGTCGGTATACGTGACAACCGTCCGGTGCTGGAATCTAGCCAAATCAACAGTGTGACAGTCATATATATAACTAATAGTGCCCCGCGGTTTCATTTGCCATTTAAAGAATATAATAGATAATCCTTCATTCAAATAAACTTAATTTAATCATTTTTGAATAGTCATCACAATTTTAAATAATCGTTTTATGTTTATATTTATAAACCGAAACATGTGAATACAAACTACCAATTAGCAGTTATTTATTAAGGTCCAATATAAATATATAATAAGATTATATCAGTCGTAGTGATTAGAGCAGACCAGTCCCTACAAGCAGCAGTCTAAAATAAAAGAAAGATGACCACCCTCGATTCGAGATTCATGGCATTCCAATCACCGTATTACCTATTTCTTTTTCTTTTTGCTTGGTTTCTAAGAGATGTAGAGTGGTATTTATCACCCTATATATAATCTATTTCAAGAATTGAAATACTGAAGGCAAAAAGGTTTTTCAAAATCTACTGCTTCCAGTGATTAATGTCTGAAAACAACATACTCTTGAGCTTTAGATATGTTTTAGTAAGTATAGACTAATGGTAAATCAAATTCGATTATAATTAATTTACATTATATTTGAACGTTATTAAAGTATCACCCTAAAATACTGAAGTAATTTTTTTGGACTTAGCTTTAACTCTCATATACACAATGTATATACTATACCTACCTGTTATTGTATCTTATCTAACTCAAGTATACATGACAATGTTATCTTACTGTCTAAATAAAGTATAGTGATCTTCATATTCTGCTTGCAATCGCTATTAGAAGTATGACTTAGAAACATATAAAAACTGAACAAAGTAATAGTATCAAGTGAGTGATAACAACTGTGGATAAAGGTACTCATCGACATTCTTTTTTTATTTTAATACTGGCTGTTTACCGCGCCTGCATCCGTGTTAACTTTAACTATTTTTTTTATTAAGGGGTTATGCTTAGAGGTAAGTGTAAAAAAAGTTAAATATTTGTGTAGTGTCATTTATGGTATATATAGAAGGGAGAGCACAGTAAGATGTATATACAGTAAGATATAATATACATCTCGACTTGGGGCGGTTCGGAGTGGCATAGTACCTCCACCAAGCAGAAAATCACAGCTAAATAGTGCTGTACTTGCACCTCACACCAGCACTGTGTTCCTGTGGTGAGCAAGGTTAAGGCCCTTTTTGTTTAACAGTGCCGTTTGCTTAGGCGCGCTGTGGTGGCGCGGTGTTCAGGGATATCCGGAAACGGGTAACCGTTGGCCAGCAGGTTGTTGGGTTCCCAAACATGCTCACAAAAATATCCAGACATGTGGCGGCGTGATGGGCCGGGTCATTGTGCTCCCTAAAATATGGTAGTGTTGCTTGTAGGGACTGGTCTGATCTGATCATTGGTCTGATCACTACGACTTGTTAATCCTATTGTGTACCTAATATCTGACCCTAATAAATTAGTGCTAGTTGGTGTTTTGTTTCGAAATGGAAATATAAAGTTGCAATGATTTATTTAAAAGAACAGCACGCAAGTTTCTTGATCATTCTTCTTGGGTAAGTATCAGAAGAAGAATGAGCAAGAAAATTAAGTTTATTTGAATAAATGATTTTCTATTCTATTCTATTCTCCACCCTGGGAGGCTGAACCACCGCCCGCGCATAATCCCTGGTGTAGTAGTCGTGCTGGTGGAGAAGAGTTGTGCGAGTGTACTCGGCTGCTGCACCAGTGGGGGGAACGGAGGCCAATTCTCGCAGTCTGTCCCAATCTTCTGACTTATAAAGCCAATAGGTTAAGTATAGTATATTTAATTTAAGTTGCTTTATTTTTTGTGGATTTTCTTTCAGATGAAGATCCTTCTGCTACTGCAGGTGCTATGTCTGCTAGCCCTTGGATATGGTGCCTTAATTAAAGCACCAACCTCCAGAACCAACCTGAATGTAGGATACGTGACTTCTGGCGATAAACTACTGCACAGGTACGGTTTAAATTTAAAATTCATCTAAACGGAAAACCTATCTCAGATTAGTATACCGCCGAGAGATTACATGCAGGGTGTTTAAGGGTGTGTATGATACAATAAAATAGTGTTAAGTTCTATAAAATAGAAAATAATGATTATTTATAAATAATAATCAACCTTAAAAAATGAAGCAAAATTGTGTATTAAAATAAACTGAAATAATAATAATAATAACTCTAAACTATAACACCAAAGAAATTCGAGAATACAAAATGTATGTCCACAAATTACATCATTCTAGTTTTATTATATAAATGCGAACAATAAAAATCATCTTTTTTTACAGTTGGTCACATTTACAGTAATCAGAGGGCCCCCTCTGATTGTTGTAAGGTCTACTATGACATATAATCTATCTTCACGCCAAATTATATTGACATCCGTTCAGCCGTTTAGTCGTGAAAAGTTAAAAACCTTTGGCTTGGATTTGGAATTTATAATACTGGCCGTAATACACAACTTCGTCTGTTTTATTACAATTAAAGATACACTATGACCACCTTTACGATTATATCATATTTCATCATCAAGATCCGTTCAGCTGTTAATTGGTGAAAATGTAACTAGCAAACAGAAAATTTGTATTTTATTTATTTGTATAAATAGTTATGTAACAATTTTTTATTTTGACGGTCTTGTTGGTCTAGCGGTATAGCACACCGCTTTACTTCTGATGGTCGCGGGTTCGACTCCTCGCACAGTACAATAATTTGTATTCATGTGTATGAATGTTTGTATCGGTCTTGATCTTTTATATGTATGTATTTACAAAAAAATATCTAAGTATTTATACAGTTGTCTATAACACATGATTCACTTACATTAGGACTAGATGGCGTTGTTAATTGTCCAGAATTATTTACTTATTTATATTGCATTTTTAAATTCAAAATTTCAAATTTATATTAAATATTGTTAGCAAAGGAGGACTTATCTCTAAAAGAGATCTCTTCCAGTCAACCTAAAACATCGACACAGGGAAATGAAATTAAATCTGAAACATGATAATTAAAGTCCAATACAATATATAATTACACATACAATATACATACAACAGTGTATAAATATAATAATATGTATATTTTGTCTTTTTTAGAGTAAATGTGTACCAACCACCAATAGCTAATGCGATTCAATACCAGGATGTGGTATATCGTGGTAACTTTACCACATGGATCAGTGCGGTCCAGGCTACAGAGGTTGGAGCCACTCAGTATGCAACACCTTGGATCATAGCTGGTGGAATCGGATACAATAATGTCACAGTTCGTGTACAGTCCGCCTTAGGCTACGGTTACTATTACTGGATTGATATATGGGGCCGATAATAGGGATAATCGATTCTAATATCGAAGTATCGATGTACTAAGTAACGATTAGTTACCAAACTAATGACCAATACGTATAGAGTAATATTTTGTGCCTATTTGTGTTCTTATTTTTTTATGTTCTTGGCCGTTACTAATTGGTCTTCTTATTAGACCTTAAATATGTAATTAAATAGAGTAATGTACATTATACTATATTATAATAGTTGTATCTTATTCTTGTATGTAGTTATTTAATTAATAGCCTTATATATTTTATAGAAGTTAATATCGATTTAAAAATCGATCGTTAAGTATCTATGTACAAGAAAAAGTGATTTTTTAGTCAGTATAATAATAAATATATTTTTTGGAGCTCCAGAAATTTATAAGTAGTTTATAAGTAACAAATATAGTAATTCATATTTCTAAGCGCTACTAATCTTCTTATTTAGCCGCAAGAATGTTTGGTTTTGTGTTTTTTGACCGATGTCATCGCTGTTAAAATTTCGATATTCTACTAAATATCGATGTTTATTCGACATCGGTGAATATCGACCATCCCTAGGCGATCATCCGCTAAATATAGTGATGATCGTTTGGTGGAAAATTGTCAAGGTTGTGTATTAATAATATAGTTATTAAATCAAAGTTTATCATTAGGTACTTAACATCATCAAACCGTTCATAGTTCATAATGCTACATCTGATATCTATTTATTGACAAGCCCGAGACTGTTGTATATGAACCGACTGAAAATTACCACAAATTAAAAGTACTACAATACATTATTGAAATTGCATCCAAATAGGTTAGGCGGTTTCTGAGATTACCTCTGATTATTACATAGAGATTACTCTGTGGTTGACTGCGTTTGTCAAACCTATCGACAAACATGCTAACAATTCTACTAGGTACGTTAATAGTCGCCCGGTAATAGTTTCACTCATTTTTCTTCCTCGTACAAATAGCCGTTACTAACATTCCCATTCTATGTAACAAATACTAATAATTATAGTAATACGTCGAACGAAACTCTAAGAAGAGGTGAATTAGTTCCTGAGTCTGAAGGTTTCACTCTTGCAATTCATAGCGAAGTAATAGTCAACCGTAATTACAGAAAACATAAGAAACCCTAAGTATAGAAGGTTGTAATTCTATATAGTATGTGTTTAGAATAGTTCGAAAATTTCTTTAAATCTGGACAAGAGATGACTTACGGCACAGAGATATGGTCGCTAACTATGGGCCTCATGAACAAGCTCAGAGTCACTCAGAGGGCAATGGAGAGAGCTATGCTCGGAGTTTCTCTGCGTGATCGAATCAAAAATGAGGAGATCCTCGAGAGAGAGAGAGAGATCCTGGAGAGGAAAAACCAGAGTGACCGACATAGCCCGAAGACTCTTAGGACAGATGGCCGTTGGGGCAAAAATAATAAAAAATAAAGTCACCCCATTAAAGGAAGAATACTACAAATTAGATAGAATAATAATAAGATTGTAAGAAAAAATATTTCGCCATCACAATCATCGTCCCCATGCAAACTAATCCAAGTTTGGTTGTGGCCTGCTTGTTTAAAAAAGAATAGGGTATTCTGCCTTATTCTTTTTCATAATCATTTTATAGGTTAGTCAAACTAGTTCGATTAAAAGATGGGCGGAATCTACTTAATTCCTTAGCAGTAGTTGTTCATAGAACAAATTATAGAATAGTATTTATTAATTACTTCATTTGTTATTTATTTGACGACGTGAACTTTGTGAAAAGTCGTCTGCGTGGTTATCCAGCAGGTCTGCTTCAACTTTTTTATGGTTGATAATGGAATTATGCACCCGCCTGCACTGACGGGTTACTCTGGTGAGGTATCAGTGAAGTGTGATAAAATGAACATGAAGTCTGGTTCGTTAGGCTATATATATAAATATTTAATTAAAAAGAGCAATTTGGATTTTCTCTTTATGCTTCTGCGTTTGCTCTTAAAGAATACGCCCTTCTGCAGATGGGGTTTTATTTGTTCATGAAGTGGTTTTTAATTGAGATGAATTGATGGATGAATTTGTAAAATTTAGTTTGAATTTGGATTTGGTGAAGAATATGATTTACATTAATGGATGTGATTTACATTTGTGAAATATATAATAAAAAGTTAGAACAAAACAAACCAACGAAGATAAAAAAATAAACAGAATAGAAAGAAAGAAAAACATAATAATACGAAAACATGTCAAAACTAAACGAACATAAGAGTATAGAAAACAACGAAAATGTATAATTAAGAGCGAATTCATAATAAACAATATTCACGATGGTCTTGGTGTTAGTGATGAAGATGGTCTTGAGGATGTTAATGATAATGATTATGTTTGATTAGATTGTGAATAAAAATTTGGTGGATTGGGTTTTGATTATTGATAGAAGATGGAATGCTTCCAAGATTTGAGCCATACGAAAGGCAGTCTTACGGTCTAGTCTCGTGGGACCAAACCTCTTCGTGGGACCTCCTTAACGAGATGATCCATAGTATGCGGAGCATCATCATTGCAGATGTATTTGTCATCCGAGGTGATTCCAAACCCTTTGAGGTATGACTTGTGAAGTTAGCCTATATTGGCAAATGGCAGTTTACCACTATGGTTTCCAGAGGGAACCGCGTGGAGCTCTACCTGACGTGGTACATTGCTAGCAATGGGGATAACATTCCACATTACTAGCAATCCTTTTTCCCCCTCTGCGTCGTCTTGGTGGTGACATATTCCAACTGAAATTACAGGATATAGAGATATGACAGCAAAGTCCTCTGGAATGGTAACGTATGCGTGGTGCTACGTGGTGGACGGTGATGATGTGATGCCATGGTACTGTCCATGTATATAGGCGACGTTTACTAGTTTGTATTAGAAGAGCGTCAATTTGTTTGCTATTTCAATTAAAATCGGTACAAATAATATTGATACTAATATATTTCTTATAGATTTAGAATTCTTCTTTCCAGCATTTTATACTTCTTCTAAAGGGCAGCAGGTCTACTCTGGAGACTAATTTCAAACAGTGGACTGCTGTAAGGTTTGCATTCCGAAATCCAGGGTCTTTGAATGGATCTTTGTAAAAACCATTCGGAAGGTGTTTTTAAGGGCCTTAAGGGACTGCCAATACAAAAGTGAGAGGCCTCACCCCTCACTTTTGAATTGGGGTAAGGGAGATTATAGAAGGGACAACATCAACTATAGAGCGTCGTTGGCGCAGTCATCAAGAGGATAGTCCAATTTGCTACTAACTAAACTCAATGTACGTATTGAGTTTAGTACTTATGTTACTAAGTTAGTACTTATGTTTATTTATTATTATTATTGTGCTAATAGTAAGATAGCAAAATATCAGGGATGTTAGGGAGTTCCGTAACCGTAACTGAAACTATTGGATATCCCATATAAAAAAATATATTCGTAACCATAACCGAATCCGAAATAAAAGTTTCGGACAACATCGGATAGGGGCGGAGCCTAAGAGACGCCTGAGACATGTTATATAATCATTTCATTACCTATTTGTATTTTACTTTTGAAATTCCTAAAAAAAATGTATTCGTAACCGAAATTATCCGAAAATAACGGATGATCCGAAATAATTTCATATCCGCATCCGTATCCGTATACGGTATTATAATCATTCCTATATTCCAAACCTATACATATCCGACATTTCATGTCCATAACATCTCTGCAAAATATTACTCTAACAAGCTTTAAAATTAGTGCCATAGATAGTAAGTATTAGATTTATATTATAATAAAAATTGCAATGGTAAACGAGCCATAATAACATATAGACACCAATGTGTCGTTTAGATTTATAAGAGAAATTTATTAAAGGCAATTACAGTGTATAACAATCTTCCCAAGAATATTAGAGAACTGATATTTTATGCATTGTTTAAACGCAAACTGAATAATTGCCTAATAACTTTTAGTGTTCAAGAATATTTGACAAAAACGAATAATTTCATATGATTTGCATGCTTGTTATGGTAAATATTTCTGAACACTAATATTTTAATGTAATATCTTATCAATTGTACCAACATTTCAAAAAAAATAATTTAATTTAATATATTTTATAATAAACCGATGTTAAAAATAATGATGTTATATAATAATTCAACAATATTAATAGTTAAAAATTATATAGATTACTTATTACTACTGTTAATATTTGTTCATCACCGCCTTATTTCCGATGGTCGCAGGATCGATTCCTCGTATGGTACATAAAATTTGTATGATTGTTTGCTTTGGTCTGGGTGTTTTCTATTTATAATATGTATTATATTTATAATATATTTACGAATAAAAAATCTATGTATTTGTATCAGTTGTCTAGAATCCATAACACAAGCTTTATCTAGCTTAACTTGGGTCTAGATGGCACTGTGTGAATTGTCGTGAGATTATTATTATTATTGTTGAACAAAGTCGTATCAAAATGAATGAACCGTCAAATTATTGTATTATTTTTTTGCAATTTGCGAATTACTAATATTTTACATTAAGCGCTGAATCAATCAGATAGATTATATAAAAAGTTATCAGATGCCATCCAAAGAGTTTCGTTGAGACCTCCTTTTATAGACGGCCGCGGTGGTGTAGCGTGTTAGCACTTACTTCCGAAGTTCGCGGGTTCAATTGCTCGCAAATTGCAAAAAATATATTCACAATATTTTAAATTTTATGACTATTTATTTTGTGTGAAACAATTATTGTATTATTTTTATTACTAGTCACAGGACGGTGGGATGTTGCCGGCAGCTTCTCTCATATTCTTTTTATAAACTTTGTATTTTGATATATGTTTTTTACATGTCACTTTTGGCTTCTTGTTGTTATCTCTTCGCTGTGAGCCCTTTTGATAAATACACGTTTATAACTATTATTTAATTAGCAAAAAAATAGTTGTTATGTTCCCGCTCCAGTACCATACAGTAATTAATATAATACAATATATGTTTCACAGTATAATAAATAGTCATAAGATTTAAAAGAATCAATTTATATAATATATTAAACTATTTAAGAATGTTGACGGCCTCAGTGGTCTTGCGGTTTAGGATACTGCTTTACTTCCTCGTTCGATTCATTATCTAGGTTCATTTACTTATTTTATAGTATCTACTTTAAGAATATCTTTAAAAATTTTTATGTACATAACCTATAATATATATGTATTTACTGTTAATAGCTTTAATTATTTTTAAACTTTCAATATACATTATTTATATTAACAACCGGGTCTTAACACGAGTAATTTTATGGCAAATAAAGGTATTTACCTCTGGTAGCTATTTACCTTTCGACCAGGTTGCACTAGTCGTGGTCTAGTGACGGTAGATGAATAAACTGCTGTCACCTATCTACATTGACATCGCTGTTACTCCAGTCAGCTCGTGACCACGGCTAGTGCAACCTAGTCGAAACGTAGATAGTGGTAAATAAATACCTATATTTGCCATAAAATTATTCGTGTTATGATACGGTTAATAACATTAAGTTCATAAAATATAAGCCTATTTATTGTTTCCTATAATAAATTAGTTTCTTTTTGAACTATCCATCCCTTTCTCTTTTATTCATTGACATTATTTTGCCTTATATGTAATATATATCTATACATATAAATAAAATTGGAGTGTCGGTTTGTAATATTGAAATAACCTTTTTTTTACTACATGCATATGAATATAAATATGGTACATATACCAAAATTACATTTTTTACAAATTTTCTCTGTCTGTCTGTCCGTTTGTTTCGGATAATCTCTGAAATGGCTGGATCGATTTTGACGGATCTTTTTTTTTTGGCAGGTAGCCGATGTAATAAGGAGTAACTTGGCTACTTTTATTGTAGAAAAATAAAGTTCAATTCCATGCGGACGAAGTCGCGGGTACAGCTAGTGTAATATATATTTACAATATTATAAGACAAAATAGGAATTGATCGACTTTATATTCATTAGTTTGTTAGACTTATCTCCGCCCCGAATAGAAAAAAATAAGGAAGATATTGGAAATATATAATAAAAAATTTCCATACATTTTATAAAAATGTGAACTGTGACTTTGATAAAATTCCTCATCAGTTGTTTTTCTTATATATTTTATATCTACAGACAACGACCATTTACAGTTTTTAATCCCTGACACAAAAATAGGGGTGCTATAAGTTTCACGCGTTTGTTTATCTGTTTGTGGTATCGTAGTTTCTAAACGAATCTACAGGCCCCGATCTTGACTACTGGCCTGATTATGATGTATTTTTTTGTTTAAAATCTGATGTGATCGAGATTGTTCTTAGCTACAATTAATCTATACTAACATCATAAAGCTGCAGAGTTCGTTTGTATGTTTGAGCGCGCTAATCTAAGCAACTACTGGTTCGAATTGAAAAATTCTTTATGTTGGATAGTCCAATTGTTGAGGAAGGCTTTAAGCCATATACTTGTAACATTACGCTACGACCAATAGGAGTTGAGCTGCAATGAAAAATATTGCAAAAGGTGGGAAAATGAACGAAATTGCACGGGTCAGTTAGTTCGAAGATATAATTTGAGGGCTACAGTAAATTTTTAATTGTATAATATGTTATGTATCTATATAAGAACCGGTATACCTATACATATGTATTTATGTAATGATCACGTGGTTATAATTGTACTGTAGGATTTATAGAAATAATCTTTATATCTACCACTAAATAAAAGATGATATGGTGAGAAAGGGAGTAAATAACGGGATGACTGCGAACAGAGATGAATGGAAGAGAAAAACATATTACGCCGACCCCAAATAAATGGGATAAGGAAGAAGCAGATGATGATGATCTACCAATAAACCTAACGTAAGCACTTTTGAATAGCCACATTTTTTTATTTAACACATTAATGCTTTTACTAGCCAACTGATAGAAACACATCCTTACAGTATCACATATGTGAAAGTAGGGATGTTTGTTACGCTTTCACGCAAAAACTACTAAACCGATCATCATGATATTTTGAAGACATGTTCTTGAAGGTATTTGAATGAACATAGGATACTTTTTATTTAAAACACATATTTTTAATTTAATGGATTCAATGCGAGCGAAGCTGCATGTAAAGGTTAGTATGTATATAAGTGATCACCACCAGTTGGTGATGGTGGTGATCGCTTGTAGTATAGTATAGTGGTGAGCCGAGTTTTTTGCAAATAATAATTACAATAACATAAAAAAAATCTTTTCAGCATTAATTCGATCTTAATTATTTTTACTTATTTATTATAGAAAAATATACAACAGTGACTCACGCAAAAAGCTGTAAAAGAAAATTTTAATAAAAAGATTAAAAATGTTCCTAATATTTTACATTAAGCGCTGAATCACTCAGATGAATTAATAAAAAGTTATCAGATCCCATCCAAAGATTTTCGTTGAGACCTCCTTTTATAGACGGCCGCGGTGGTCTAGCGAGAGAGCACTTACTTCCGATGTTAGCGGGATCGATTCCTCGCAAATTGCAAAACAATATATAAGTAATGAATGTTTATGTTCATCTGGGCTTTTTCTTATACAAGTATTTGTATCAGGTGTCTAGTGTCCATAATATAAGATTTGCTTAACTTGGGGACTAGATGGCAATAGATTATTATCATTATCATTTATCGTTATCAATCTTTAAGAAATTGTACTATACAATAAAGTAGCTTTCCAATAGCGAATATTCGAGATCTAACCCCCTCCGATCGATCCCCCGTCCAATTCAAACGGGGATCGAAATTACTACGGCCTGAGTTGAGGTTCGAAACGCTAGCGGTGCTTTCAGACTAAAGTGGTATCCGTCAGTCGAGAGCCTTCAACCGCTCCATAAGTCCTTCCGCAGGTTTGGAGTTCCATCTGCACTCGCGCTCGGCCTGTGAAGCTGTGAAGGCCAGTTGCGGCCAACAACAACATTAGAGTAGTCCGAAAAAAAAAAACACATTCTAAGTAATGGAGACTGCGGCTCCATTACCAGCAAAGTACCATGTCAGGTCGACGTCCACGCAGCTTCTCCTGAACATCATTATGGTTAATTCCCGGTGAATCGTTCACGATGTAAATTTGAAATATCTGACCTAATTTCAGATCTGAGAGTTGAAACTTACGCTTATATTATTCAGGTTTAAGAAGTATTAAAATAGTGAGAGATTTTTTCAAATTTGTACGATAATTCAGCCACAACTTTGTTAAGTTTGCGTGTCATAACATTTATCTAAATATACCAAATATAAACAGCTGTAACTGTGTACAATATATAATGCAAAAAAGTATTAAGTATTGACTGTTTGTTATGATGTGGGTACTTATGAGGTAGTCAGTGGTATTGCTAATAGTCGATGTTACGGTGATTGCAACATTTGACATGTCCACATTTCCCTCAGTACCTATATTTGAATCCACGTTTGCAGGAGGTGAGTCTACCATCGTTTCGTTTTTGGTTTGTTCTTGATCTCACACTACTTTTTAAAATCCCAGTGTTCTAATTTTGAAATATTGATAATTTTCTTCTTCTTTACTGGTTTTTATATCTGGGGGCGTATTATGAACTCTTTAAAATCCAGCCAGTTTCCAGGCAGTTCAGTTTAAGCCTTTAAGTAAAATACGTTCTCTTTAACCAATTTACGAGTAAGTAAGTAATAAATCTCATGATTGTTACAGAATTGTGATATCCAACTTTGATTTCATGTTAATCAGCGCTGTTACTCTGTTTTTCTTGCTTTCTATGAGTCAGTTAGAAATATAAATTACTACACATTCGGTGTGGGCTAGATTTTATTCACAACCAATTTAATGGATGTATCTAAGTGATCACAATTCTCTGAGTTTATATTACTGTTACCAGTTTTCGGTCTCTGCCTTTATAAAATCAGTATATACTACCGAACTCTAATAAAACGTGTTTAGCCTGGACGACAGGTTTCTTAAATGTCACCTAAAATAATTGTATTCTATTCTATCCTAAAAATAATTATTACAATAATCCTGTCCTAAGTTATATTAATATAGACGCAGTTTTTAGTACAATCGGTCAGTCTTTAAATATATTTGATCGAGACGATACACAATTGTAAAATGATATATATTATAATATTTTTCGTTTGCTTTCAAAGTATTTTAAGTGCTACCATATCGTATGAGAAGAATTTGTCATCAACTACGAATAGTCCGGGTGATGCACTGTGGAGGAGAATGGACACAGTTCTTATGAGAACAATCACGACAGGACATTCAGCAGTAAGCACCGACAAGGACATAATTATTTTGGACAATTGTGGAAAACAAGGACCGACTGTTGAAGATCGACAAATAACTGGGCAAGACATGAATGATGACAGCAAAGGTGGTGGTGAGAGGCATCATTTAGTTTTCAGCTATCCAGAACCTGCTGCATTCACTGGAGAAGGGTGTGCTGTTGGTATGATAAAAATAAATAATGTATGTGTTGAAATTGATGAAGAAAATTAGATTATATAATTGGCGGTTTTAAATATAACGCGTATATGCATACTTTTAGTTTCAGTAAAATAAATTGAATATTACCAGTTGTAGTATTTAGGAATTATTAAATGTATTATGTTCTAGTTATTAATTTATATTTTTTAATTGTAAATATTAGTCTACAATGAGATATGTTCATTTTACATTTCATGTCTGCGATTATTGATGGTGTTTCCTAGCGTTGAATGCCAATAGGAATATAATTAAAACAAAAAATATATTTGGATTTTTGATTTATTGTTCTTTTTATCTAGTCCAGAAATAGTTTTTTATTTATCTATGGTTTCAATTATGATCATTAATATATGTACTTATGAAAGAAGATTATTATACAAGATATTATACAAATACAGAGATACAAAAGTCGCTGTCGCTGTCTGTCCGTCCCTATGTATGCAAATCTTTAAAACTACGCAACGGATTTTGAAACGTATTTTTTATAGATAGAGTGATTCAAGAGGAAGGTTTATATGTATATTATTGTAGAGAAACACTCATAAATTTAGAGCTTTCTAATGTGATGTCGTAAATAAACTCATTTTATTGCGCTTACATTGCAAACGCTGGCTGAACCCCACGAGATAAATCAAAATTATGTACTACAGTATTGTACACCTTAAAAAGGCTAACAAAAAAGTTCCCGACAAACTATGGTAACAATGTTTTATCCTTTACATTTTACGGGAAAAAATGGTTTAGTTAAGAATTAATTTTAAGCAATAAAGCATTAATTTTTATTCAATTAAGATAAATATTAATAATAATTGCTTTAAATAAATTGTCCATTTAATATGGCCCATTTGAAGTATGTAATCTAAATGAATATTACTGAATTATTACAAATTTAAAATCAGGGACATAGCGATGCAGCTGTCGGCGCGTGCCCATAGACAAAAAAGCTGTAAACGTTGTTAATAAGGACATTCATGTAGGTATATTTAGCATCAGCATAGCACCCGTGCGTAGCCGGGGCGGATCGCTAGTTCCTTTATAAAACATAAATTGTTTCAAACTATTTGTTTGATCGTAAAAAGAATTTAAAATAATAATAAAAAGCGCACTCATAAGTTTATGAGTTTTATATATGCACATAATATTTAGTCTATGTTACTGTAGAATAATACAATAATACATTAAGCTACAGCTTTGAAAGGATTAAATAGGAATGGGGCGATTATTTATGTGAATAAATCCATTACGGTTGATATCTTGTGAATTGGTCACATTTGTTAACTGATCTAACTTCATGCCCATACTACCTTCATCCTCCACAGATGAATCACCATTTACCATTATAAATCCATAAATATGATTAAATGTGAATTAAATAGTACTGTACCCATGACAAAATATATTTCACTGCCTTTATAGTATTTATATAAATAATCGAACCCATCGTAGTATTATCAAAGTAGACACTTAATTAAAAAATATCTTTCAAATAGTGACAGAATTTCTTAAAAATTGGTGCAATAATTCAGTTCAAATAGTTAATATCATTAGAACAATATTTTAATACCTCCTCTTTTCGTACACGTCCGTATGACTATTCTATTTAATACACTATCCTATAACATTTTCTAGGTTTGCTGGAAGAAATCTCTTTTTAGAGACAAGATCGCCCTTGTACATTACATTTATTCTATATAATTTCATTTACTATGTGTGTGTGTACAATAAAGAATAAATAAATAAATAAATTCATCTCTGTAAGGATGAATACATGTACTTAGTAAGTAAGTAGTATGTAAGTATTGGTTATAAGAGTAAACAGTCAGTATACACTCAAACGTTGTACCTATATATAAGGGTGGCGCTTGTTAGGCAAATGATAGGTATTCTGTAATCAATTAGCTTTTGCCCGCGGCTTCGCTCGCGTTAATTTATCCCCTTAGGGAAGGGTTATCAAAATCCTTTCTTAGGAGATGCCTACGTCATAGTAGCTTTATGCATGCAAAGACTCAGCCCGATTGGTTTAAAATTGACAAAGTTTCATACAAACTTTCAACCACTATTTCATCCCCTTGATTGGTTTAAAATTGACAAAGTTTCAAATTTAACAAACTTTCAACCACTGTTGATAAAAGTCCCCTTGAGGGTCATAGTAGCTTTAGAATTAATCAAAATTGACGAAGTCCTTTTCTTCCCATTGGGGGCGAATGCAAAATTACGTCATAACATCTACCTGCATGCCAAATTTCAGCCCGATCCGTCTAGTGGTTTGGGCTGTGCGTTGATAGATCACTATGTCAGTCAGTCACCTTTGAGTTATATATATTTAGATACTTATATACTACTTACTAAGTACATGTATTCATCCTTACATCTCAAAGGCATCATCTGGTATTAGTTATTGCACGAATTTAGTTTATTACAGAAGTATTTAATTGTCAACATCGTGGTATACGCAACACTTGACATTTCGGTGGTTATATTTGAATCCACGCCAGCAGAGGATGAGTCTACCACCTACTCTAGGACTAATTTTCGGAGAGTCATACGGAGATCATACGGAGAGTCAGTCAGATACATATATAAATTAACTCACATAGCTTTTTTGCTATGGGCCACATTTGACATATCGACTTTTTGAGTATAAATCATCACGACGCTCTCACTTTCTTCATAATAATAATCATCATCATCATCATCTTAGCCCGGAAGACGTCCACTGCTGAACAAAGGCCTCCCTCTAAAGATCTCCACGACGATCGGGCCTGCGCTGCTCGCATCCAATGCCTTCCAGCGATCTTGACCAGATCATCGGTCCACCTTGCTGGAGGTCTTCCCTTCCCCTTCCCCCTTCATAATAATATTTGATCTCATCAATATTTTTCTATTTTTCAATTGTCTCAAGGAAATAATTTTATTCATTACTAACAATAAAAATGCGAAAATATCCTCTATCTGTCCGTCAGTCGCGTTTTCACGCTAAAACTACTAAACAGATTTTAATTATTTTTTTACACAGACAGTCTAAAATTCTGAGCAAGGATAATGGCTAATTTTTAAAGCGAGAAAAGGGTTGTTAAGTCTTGAAAATGAAATGAAAGATTGTATGGGATGAATTTCTCAAACCATTATGGAATGTACTTTACTCAAGGGTATATATAAACTTTTTATAGTATTAACATAGACTACCGAACTCTAATAACACAGGTTTTTTAAAAAGTCACCGAAAAGTATGATTACTTAAGTATAGTGAATATAATTAATTACGAAAAAATAAATAATGCATATCTACAGTAATCGTTTCTTAATATACATCATTATCAACACTGGTTTTAGTATAACAGTCGGTCAGGTCAGTCTATAAATACATCTGGCCGCGATGATACACTGTGTCTATATAATGAACATTATTATATATTGCATTTGCTTTCAAATCGTTTTAAGTGCTAGTATATCGGATAAGAAATATTTAGAGTCGACCACGAATGGCCCGGAAGAAACATTTAAGAGAAGAATGGAGTTAGTTTTAATGAGAGAACATGAGACCAAACGTCAGTCACCAATCAGTGACGAAGATGTAGATAACAAGTATGAAAATGAAAAGCATAGACCAACACAAGCAACATTTGAATCTAGTGTTGAAAGTCGACAAATTAGAAATGACGTGGACGATAATAAGGTTACAGAGAGTTCAGATTTAATTAGGCCATTTGCCGCGTTCACTGGAGAAAATTGTGCGTCTGGAATGATAAAAGTAAACGATGTATGCATTGAGACATCTTAATAAAGTGCGGTTTTAAATATATAGATTTTATGAATCCGTTATAGAAAGTATGCTTTTAGTTTCGCTAAAATTAATTGATGATGATGTTATCAGTTGTAATTACTAAGTATTTATTATTAAATGTAATACGTAAGTACTTGTTATTAGTTATTATGTATATTGTTAAATTATAAAAAGTGATGAGCACATAGTGATAGATTAGTGTATAATGAGAAATTTTACACTAATCTATCACTATTATGTATTTGTAATTACTAAGTATTTAATTATTAAATAAATTACGCACTATTTACTTCAATACATGTTGGTCATTCTACATTTTGTTTGTAATTTATTAGGTTCACTTACGTTCGATCTAAAAATAATGTGAATTCCTATAAAATTTACATAAGAGATTCAAATTCGAAATGAATAATTCAAAATAAATTTATTCATGTAGGCCTATTACAGACTCTTATGATATATCAAATCTACCATCAGTTCAGAATGTTGTACATGTTTACAATAATTTTTAATTCGAATAGAACATCTATAATCTAATTGAATAATTCGCCTGTTTTGTTTTTTGATTATATCTTCATATGACTGATAATTTATAGTTTTTTTTTATCGTCGTTTGACAGATCAAATATATATTATTAAGTGAATTCTATTTTAGTAGTACAGATTTTTACCTAGTTCAGACTTCAGGTCTATGTAGTAACACCACAAGAAATAACTTGTAAGTTTAAATATAATTTATTTACATTGTAAAACTCTTTGCACAATTCCTTGTGACAAATTCACTAGAAATAATCCGTATTTTTTTGTTTTACTACTCGTAAAACAAAAAAATACGTATTATTTCTAGTGAATTTGTCACAATTAATTAACTAATCTGACTTTATGCCTATCCTAGCCATCCTTATCCTTACTTCCTTACTAATATTATAAATGCGAAAGTAATTCTGTCTGTCTGTCTGTCTCGCCAACACGCCAAAACGACTGAATCGTATTAAATAAAATTTGGTACACAGATAGTCTAGAACCTGAGAAAGGACATAAGCTACTTTTTAATCCGATAAAGGGATGTATCGGGTTGAAAGCGGAGATGAAAGGTTATATGGAAGTATTGACAATTTACGCGTACGAAGTCGCGGGCACATCTAGTTATACATAAATGGAACTTTACTCATGACAAATTGACCGGTTGTCTATACTAATACTATAAAGACAGAGAAAAAAAAATGTCATGACTAAAGTACCTACCTTGTATTAGTGAGTAACATTAATATACGTATTATTCAGGTCTCAAAGTAACTTCAAAGACTACCTATCAGTGATAGATTTCTTTAAATTACTACTTTAATTCCATCCCAAATAGTGGAGACAGAGTTGATTAGCGGCAACACTCGATATCCCCACATTTCGCTGGGTATCTTTTAATCCACTTAGCCTCCTCTCGGTTTAATTTTTCGTTGTCATCAGTGTTTCTATGATCGATAGGTTAGTCAGAAAT
Source organism: Achroia grisella (assembly GCF_030625045.1). Taxonomy (NCBI): domain Eukaryota; kingdom Metazoa; phylum Arthropoda; class Insecta; order Lepidoptera; family Pyralidae; genus Achroia; species Achroia grisella. The sequence continues at coordinate 4,156,697 of NW_026712984.1, read as the reverse complement.
ATAAATTAAAGCTTTTTTGTTTTGCGCCAAATTTAACCTCATGACTTTTTGGGTGTCATCACGCCGGTGTCACTTTACGTTTCTTATAACAATATTCGTTATCTGTTTTTATAATATCCATATAGAACAGGGTATAGGAACAGGAACGACAGGTTTCTTAAAAAATCATCAATAAATTGCAGTTGTTTTAAATATATTGGAAAATAAATAATATACAATAATCCTGTTCCAATTTATGTTAATATGGACGCTGTTTTTGGTAAAAACCGGTCAGTCTTTAAATATATTTAATCGTGACGATACACAGTTGTAAAATGATGTATATTATACTATTTTTCGTTTGCTTTCAAAGTATTTTAAGTGCTACTATATTGGATGAAAAGTTTTTGTCATCAACTACGAATAGTCCGTGTGATGCACTGTGGAGGAGAATGGACTCAGTTTTTATGAGAACAATCACGACAGGACATCCAGCAGTAAGCACCGACAAGCATATATTTGACAACCACAAAAAGCAACGACCAACTGAAGATCGACAAGTAACTGGGAATCACAAGAACAATGATAACGCTACGAAGAGTCTATGTTTACCTGCAGCAGAACTTGCAGCGTTCACTGGAGAAAGGTGTGCTGCTGGTATGATAAAAATAAATAATGTGTGTGTTGAAATTGACGAATAAAGTGAGGGTTACATTAATTGTGGTTAACTACAAATTGTGTATAATATACTTTATTGAACTTGTAACATTAATAAATAAAGACAATTACAAAAATGTGAGCAAAGGTGGGGTTTCCTCTGAAAGAGATCTCTTCTAAGCAACCTAACGCTGTGTGTGCTGTGGGTACTGTACGCTGTGGATGATAATGGAATGGTGCACCCGCCTGCGCTATCGGTTTACGCTGGCGGGGCACCAGTGGAGGATGATAAGATGAACATGAGATCAGGTCAGTTAGCCCATCGTGGTAAATTATCCAAGAATTTATCAAGATGGTTTCCAAGGGAACCGTGTGGAGGTCAACCTGACATGATACATTGCTGGCAATAAGATCATCAGTCCACATTACCAACAATCTCCTTTCCCCCAATGGTGGTAGTTACTTAGTTATAATTAGTCAATTTATAAGAGTTTTAATTGTAATATTGAAATATTAGATTTAATGATTTAATTATATTTATATTCAGTTTACAATAGATAGCTTTTAGTTCCGCGGAATCCCAAAGTTGAATTTACTTTTATTTGTTTGTTTAGTCCAGGAACAGTTGAAATAAAATCAATATCATATTTATTTATGCCCATACAAGATACTTATTGCAGCGTCAATGTACTTTCTTTTTTTATTGTGTAATCAAGAAAATAGTTTTATGTATGTTATCGTTACACTTTGTATAATATTATATTTTTTAGTTCCAATAAAGAATTATTATATACCTAATATTAAAGTCATGTTTTTAAAATAGATATGTATAATTTGTGCTGCTCATGGGTCTCTACTTCAGACAACTTTCAATATCTATGGAATTCATTTAAACATACAGTAAATAATTATAAGAATACAGTTATATTAATAATTATAATTACCCTGGACATTTCACACAACGCCATCTAGTCCAAACAGCGTGTTATGACTATGAATTATGGATAGAAATACTTAAATGTAATATTTGATTATAAATATATACATAAGGTAAATACCAATACAAATAATCATACTCATGAATACAAAGGTTTGTACTGTTTGTACTGAGGAATCGAACACACGACCCTCGGAAGTAAGGCTGTGTGCTACCGCTAACCACCGTTTGTCCATCTAGCCTGCCAGAATTTGCGATAACACTGTTTATTAGATATAATAATAAAGTGTGTCCTGTTTGAACAGAAACAAGAAGTAGGTATATTTATAGAAATATTGTTTATTACTTTGTTTAAGGATTTAAACTTGGAAATTAATTCAAGGAATAACTACTTTGACGTAAATTTAATGTTGTACATGAATATAAATAAGTACTGTGAATAATGAATACTACACTAATTGAATTGCTAATATTTCTGATTTATATTGCTTGTAATTGCAAATATATGCGCATTAAATACTGCTATACTTTACAATATATAGATATAGATAAATAATTATAAAATTCACAAAGACACGTAATTATTAAAAAAATGAAACCATATATATTTCATTAATAAAATTGTACAATATTTAATTCAGTATGCCATTTTTATAGTCTGAAATAGTATAGCAACATTTTTTATAATGTGGCATTAAAAAATACATACAACCCTAAATTTTCAACCTTCTTACATCAACCTATATATATTTGTAGAAAAACAGTTGATGCACAGTAAGATGTCATGCCAATCCTGTAAGTTCACTGCCTAATCGCACACTACAATCAAATGACAGTTTACGAAGCAACCTGCTTAGCGGTTGAAATATGTTAGACTGAGGTATCCATGGAGACGACATTTTTTTCATATTTTAAAAGATGTAACTACAAAATATATCTACTTTAGTTGTAATACTTACATCTGGGCTCACATCTGTAAAGTTGGCACTAGATACGAACTCCTTCAGGAAACCGTCCAGTTCTGTACCCTCAATGTAGCCATTACCTTAAAAAAAAATATCAAATATTAAATTATTTTTAAGACCTATAATAACGAGACGAGTTCGCGGCAAAATGCTGTTTCCAACGCGCGTGCTTACCCTAAGAAGACTTCCGGTCAAGTCAAAATAATTGCCGCGAAACATGAAAAATCTACATAGTTATAAGATACTGGTTGACCCATTCAACTTCGTCTGGAGAAATACATAGGAAACACCCACACCAATACAAACAATCATACACATGAATACACACACCAATGAATTGTTTGCCATCTCAATTCCATAAAATAAAGTAACTACAGCTACTTATAGAATTCCAAAGTACCGACAAGATACTACTCAGTACTTGGGGTTTGCAACAGCTCTATTTGTCATACAGAAAAAGATATAAAACACAAAACACGGTCGTTTTTTGGGTCAGAAAAACACCCAGAACTATACAAGCAATCATACTCATGAATAAAAATCTTTATATCTATAAAGATGTATGCATGTATATAGTTATGTATTTCAATTCCATAAAATAAAGTAACTAAAGCCACTTAAAAAAATCCGAAGTAACGACGCTGTACTTCTATACAAATATCATATTAGGTATACAGTACGCAGTACTTGCGGTTTGCAACAGCTCTATTTGTCACCCAGAAAAAAGACATCAAACGGGAAAACACCGTCGAATTTTGGGTCAGTTATTATGGGTAGACATATTAGGGGCGTACATTAGTAATATTTGATGGTATTGATTGTTCGCAACCCTACATTTATGGTACAGTGATAGTTCATTATGGATTATACATATTGAACAATGGTATGACCCACTTTGTAAACGATAGGCGGGTATATCCCGTTGTAAAACCATGAAATATATTCGTACATCACCTGCTTACTAATAATACGTGTTAATATTGAAAAGAGTATATGTAGAAAGATAGAGTTAGTTACGAAGTCGCGGGTACAGCTGTCTAGAATAGATAGTAATAATAATAACGCTATACAATTTTATATAACGCCATCTAGTCCCAAGCTAAGCAGAGATTGTGTTATGCATACTGATAACTAACTTAATGATAAGTACATTTGTTTTGGGGGAAAGGGGATTGTTAGTAATTTGAACTGATGACCTCTTTGTTAACAATGTCAGGTTGACCTTAACTTGATTGCCTCTGGAAATGATAATGATAAATTCTAGGTAAACTTCTCAGGATGACCTGACCTCATGCTTATATTACCATCCTCCACTGGTGCCTCGCCAGTGTAAACCTTCAGCGCAGGCGAGTGCACCATTTCATTGTTATCTATAAAAACAAACTATATTTGTTTTTGTAAATACATAATAATATACACAAACATCCAAACCGATACGAAAAAGATGAATATAAATGTTTGCATCATGCGAGCAAATCGTCGAACCTGCGACTATCGAAAGTAAAGCGGTATACTAAACCGTCGGACCAGTGAGATTGTCATATATTTAGGTACGTTTTCACAGATCATAACCACATTTTGGTCTCTTAAGAGACTAAGAGCACTCAAAGTAATGAAGTTTCTTTCGGTTCCGCGAATTACGTTCCTAGACTAGAGAAAAGATAATAGCAAAAAAAAAATCGGAGGTAATGTCAGTAATATCACATATATTATATTATTTGTGGTAATATAATAGCAGTTGCTTAAATAAATAATAAATGGAAAGTTTTTATTATTTTCTCTGGAACTCTTAAAGAAAGATACATACAGTATATCAAATATTTGAGTAAAAACAATATATATATACATTATAACTAGGGCCCCTCACTAGACACTGCAAATTGAATAAATAAATGGCAAAATTAGGCCTGAGCTTAACAATAAGCTGCAGATTTTGCCAATCTGAAGAGGAAACGCTACTACACATCCTAACTGATTGTAGCACACTTATGCATAAACAAAATATCTCCTTTGGAAAGTATACACTATATCCTGAGGAGATAAAAACCATCGCTCCTGAGAATATCCTTCAATTCTTGTCCCTGTCTCGTACTGATTGGAAATCTGTTATTTCTGAAGCTAGAACGAAGAAACATTTTATTTGGCATTAATTGATTTAGATTATTCAATATTTTTTCATTATTTGGTTACGATTTTATGCGCACAAAGTCGCGGCGTTAGTGGACACAAATTGAAAACGAGGAAACATATTTTAATCTCTTACATTAAAATATGTGTTATATATTAGAAAATACATATACACAGACAGACATATACACAGACGTACACGACCGGTACCTACCCTCAATTATTTTACCTCAACTGAACTCACCACATACCCACTCAATTACTAATAATTGTTCAAATATTATTCTAGATTGTATTGCTTGTTTACCATAAAAGCATTGTTTTCAAAAAAGTCGAAAGTAACGTAAGAAACATTATAATTTAATATACTTAGTGCGCACAAAGCATTAAAAAATATGTAAGTCATATATATAAATAAATAAATAAATATGGCCAACACTCAGAGCGATAAAAACAAAACCCATGAAAGTAGACGTTGTATAGTTACAACCTAAGTTACTAGGTTCGAACCCGTGACTATTGAAAGGCGACGCAGTGCGTTAAATCGCTTTACTACCAAGGTTGTCTAAATATACACTGGCTTATAGGTCAAAAGATATATTCGAGGTCAAAAACTCAATATCAGATATTCTAGATTTAAGTCGTCTCACGTAGGCCTGCCTGTTTGAGACGCCGATTGATCTTACCTTCCGAATGGTTCTTTATTAGGAAATAAATGTACCTAAAGGAATTTTTGTGATTTCTTTTTGCCGGTTTCATACGATTATGCCAGTTGGCCCGGGGGATTTATTCATAAATCAATTTCTAATCTTTGATAGAACTGACATTTACAAGAGTACGTTTTATGAAAGTAGATTTCTTCAAAGGTGCGTTAAAAAAAGTCATTTCTCGATGGATGAATAAAGCAAATCAAAAATCATTTATTCATATATATATAACATTTTAGCCGAAACCAATGTCTTTTGTATAATGCAACGTTGTTTTGCCATAGAAATTGAAGTACTAATATCGCTATAAAACACAGAGGTTGATCCTAAAAGGGTAAAATTTTAAATATGTGTGTATTTTTCAATGCGACTTCATAATAAAATTATATCAGTTGTCTAGCATACATAACACAAGTTCTGTTTAGTTTAGAACTAGATTGCGCTGTGTCAATTGTCCAGGGCTATGCGACTTCGCCCGCGTGGTATTTAACTTTATTTTTCTAAAATAAAAGTAGCCTAAGTTACTTCTTATTACATCAGCTACTTGCTAATAAAAGTCCAAATCTGTCCAGACATTTCAGAGATTACCCGGAACAAGCAGACAGACAAAAATTGTAAAAAAATCTTATTTTGATGTATGTACCGTATTTATATTCATATGCATGTAGTAAAATACAGTTATTTCAATATTACAAACAGACACTCCAATTTTATTTATATGTATAGATATCCAGCCGTCGAGGAAGGCAATACCAACCACATCTTCTATATAATATACACAAAATGCATTAGAATATGTTAAACTCCCGTGGAATACATATTATCTCTTATGCGTTGTCATTTCCGTGGACTAAGTTATAATAGCTTCGTACTCAGCAATTTAACATGTATATCTTACCCTTTTAACTGGAACAGCTACAAAGCAAGCTATTTAATGCTAGAAATGGCTGCGGTCGAGGCATCCACATATACACATATATTATACAAACAACGGCCTTGGTGGTCTAGCGGTTTAGGACAACGCCTTACTTCTGATGGTCGCGGGTTCGATTCCTCGCACTTGACAAATAGTTGTATTCATAAGTATGATTGTTTATATTGGTCTGGTTGGTGTATGTATTTACAAAAACAATTATATAAGCTGTTTAGTATCTATAACACAAGCTTTGCTTAGTTTGGGACTAGATAGCGCTGTGTGATTTGTTCCGAGTTATATGTTTATAAAAAATTACACTCTTTAGTAATTATCTTCCTAAAAAGCCTAGGCTATGAAGGATATAACTTATTATTTAGGGATTATTACTAATAATCTCCCAAAATACGTTAGGATAGACGATAAAGGCTGTTATTACTAGTCTATAAGGATACTGTATTAAGATGGTATGATACATTTAAAATAAAAGTAGCCTAAGTTATTCCTTATTACGTCATCTACCTGCCAATAAAAATCCTGTCAAAATCGGTCCAGCCATTTCAGAGATTAGACGGAACAAACAGACAGACAGACAGTTAGACAAAAATTGTAAAAAATGTTATTTCGGTGTATGTACTGTATTTACATTCAGCTGTATGTAGTAGAAAACGGTTATTTCAATATTACAAACAGACAATTCAGTTTTATTTATATGTATAGATGTATAATAATAAAATAAAAAAATAATAAATAATTAACAGTTTCCTGTGGTATCATACCTGCAGAATGTATCATAACCAATTATCATGGGAATTCACAAAAATCCTTTGTTCGTAACTCCTTGGATCCCTTTGTCGCAAGGAATTGTGCAAAATTTCATTAACGACGAAAGTTTAGTATGATCAAGGAATGCTCAATAGATAATATATTATATTACGAAACTCAATATAATATATCATTACCTTTAATATTATAAATGCGAAACTCAATATGATTTTATGTCTGTCTCGCTCATTACTGAACTGATTTAAATGAAATCATTACATAGTATAAAATGCGAAAAAAGTCGCTGTCGCTGTTGTAATGTCCCTTTATGTATTGAATACACACTCTTTAAATAATGGCTTAACTAAAAAATTAGGTATTTTGGAAGGGGTTGTTATAATTGTGTTATTAAGTGATTTTCAAAAAGGTTTATATATATAATGAATTACACCAGTATTGCGATATGCCTTATTAACGCTCATATGTCATAAATAAAGATATATGTCATTTGTATAAGGACTTTGTGTTGATCCGTTGTCTCCTTACAAAAATGAATAAACGTTTGCTCATCTGATTTTATAAATACAAAATATAATCCCTACTGTCTTGTGGACAAGAGCGTGAATCCCTCTTATTAATATTTTTGAAAAACAACATCTTGGTTAATTTTTCCTGCAACATTTTCCATCCGATGCTGTCCATCAGTCTGTCATGTGTGCCACATTTTATTTTGATTTATCAAAATTTTATTATGTACATCCTATGAGCCGTAATGTTTCTTTTAAAGGATGATAAACTGGAAAATATAAATAAATATGACATTTAAATTTGATAACGATTTACCATTCAAGGGTAAAATAAAATAGCAGATAAAAGTTTTTATGGATGATATTTGAAGCTAGATGAAGCTTTTTTCTTACGTTTTTTGAGGTCAGTTTATTTAATAAATACCTTACCATCGTGAAAAGCAAAACTTCTGAACTGATTTAAATGAAATTTATCAGATCTTGAGATAGGTTTCCTTTTTAAGCTAAAAAGATGTCAGACTGACATGGTACATTGCTAGCAATAAGATCATCAAAGCACATATCTAACAATCCCCTTTCCCCCCCGAGCCATCATTATAGCCTATCATCCTACCCGCCTACTATAAAACTATTGATTTGTATTTGCTATTCGTAATCTAATAGGCGTTTAAGAATTGGATACAATATAATCTAAAACGTATATAAATAATCTCTATGTCAGAATATTATAATACAATATAATCTAATAACGTATATAAATAATCTCTATGTCAGAATATTATAATAACATTTGACAGTTTGTATTTACATAAAATCCTAAATAAGTAATGCTAAACAACATTTATTTAAAATAACTAATATATACTCGTAAATAGGAATATGCTTTCCGAATGATAGAATAAATAAAATATTATACTACTATTGAAAAGTGCTTACATTAAGTTTATTTGAATTATTTAAAAAAGTGTATAAATATTGGCTAAAAACTCGAGAAGTACAGTTTAAGAGTTAAATAGAAATCGCCGTTTCGGAGGATATGTTAACTAACATTGTGACATGAGAATATTATATATAAGAAGATGAGGGAACAGAGAAACAAGCCAAACAAACAAACTGGTCAAAATTATAACTCTCTTTTCCATGGCAATAGTTGGGTAACAAAAGAAATTAACATACAATATGAATAAACATTGTAGGTATTTCTATTACCTCCCAAGTAAAAGCAACGAGCTGGAATAGTTTTATGTACGCTACGTTAGTCTGGCTTTCAAAAGAGACAACATAATACAGACTAGACTCATTCGCCCTCAACATATTTTGTTTCAAAAACAGAGCCAACTCTTAACATATTTCGTTCTAACGGTTTTCCGTGACTATATTGTGGTAAAAATATCCACACTCATGCTACTATTTTCCTTTAAATAAAATTTTATTAATATTCAGTATTCACCCGTTTAGCTATAAATAGAAGTAATGTTTTTCTTTCGGACTACTCTAATGCTATTGGCTTTTACAGCTTCACCGGACGACAGGGGGCGAGTGCAGATGGCACTCCAAACCCGCGAAAGGACTTATAGAGCGGAAGGCCAACTCTCGCCTGACGGATACGACTTTAGTCTGAGGACACCGCTAGAGATTCGAACCTCGGCTCAGGCCGTCGTAATATCGATCCCCGTTTAAATTGGACGGGGGATCGATCGGAGTGGGTCATCTTTATTCAATTAAACTTAATATAAGCACTTTTGAACAGTCATATTTTTTGATCCTACCTATCCTACTATTTGACTCATTTAGAACGCAGACTCATTACAAAATGACGTGTAAAAAGCTTGCGTGTTGCTCTTTTAGATAAAATTGGTCCAGAATTTCATTTAAAAGATTTGATACACAAAAAGCGTATTGTCATATATTTACTAAATTAATTATCTAAAATTTCTGGGTATTTATAAGCCTTGCTAAGCGTATATGTTGACCCATATTTAACAATATACTTGTGAAAATTTCATCCCATTTTAAGAAAACTAAGGTTTTACGTATAAACGGACACTGGAATTTGGAAAAACAGTCTGTTTTCGCTTCGTTACGAATATACGTTTTATTAAATGCCCATAACATAAATTAAAATAATATTTGTTTCACTTTATTTAATAAGCCGTTGGAGCACGGGAGCACTGAACTTTAAATTCATTTGCTTATTAAAATTGCTACCTAATACTGGTTATGTACATATTTTTGTATTAATGTTCTTTATACGTTGCCACTAGTCGTTCGAAACTGAATATATTACTAACAAAAATGAACAAACAGTCAAATGAGAGCAACGCCAGATGCTATACAATAATATAAGTTCCTAATAACGTTTACATGGTTTAGGACTCCACATAAATCTAATGATCTGTTTCCGTTTAGTACAGTCAGCTGCATATAAATAGAATATGGTGTGAAGTACAGTCAAAATTTTAAATGATATTTTTTTAAGCAACTGTAGTGACAAATAACCTGAAGGCAATGCAATAGCTGATGGTAAGTGACAACCGCTGTCTATATACGTGAACAGTACTACGAATATCACGTCATCTGATGCTTGTGCCATCTAATTGCCATTGACTGAACTACCCACGCAAACGACTTCCTATAAACTAGCATTCAGAAAATTACTCTACCTCGATTAATTTTCTGTAGGTATAATATTATATGTATATATAAAATGTTTTGTGTAAAAATATATAATATTTTATGTACAAAATATATTACTAGCTGTTCTTGCGACTTCGTCCGCGTGGCATATAACTTTATTTTTCTAAAATAAAAGTAGCCTAAGTTACTCCTTATTACATCAGCTACCTGCCAAAAAAAGTCCCGTCAAAATCGGTCCAGCCATTTCAGAGATTAGCCGGAACAAACAGACAGACAGACAGACAAAAATTGTAAAAAATGTTTTTTGGTGTATGTACCGTATTTATATTCATATGCATGTAGTAAAAAACGGTTATTTCAATATTACAAACAGTCACACCAATTTTATATATATGTATAGATGTATAGATTTTGACCATCATAGTAAAGATGTTGTAATAATTATATTTATTTACTCGAGTATGTTACAACACTGTCATAACATGTTTAACTTAATGGGACATTGTTTATCCATTAAGTATATACTCATTATAATTAATCAACTATGGTTACATAATATTTAGATAGTAACGGTAATAATGATATTTCTATACTATTGTTACTATGCATAATTTATTACATCATAGAATAACATTAAGTACTACACAATTAGTATTTTTGAAGGTGGGTAATGGGATAAGGAAGAAGCAGAAGATGATAATGATAATGGTATGCTTCACTCGCCTGCACTAATACTTATCCTTACTAATCCTTACCTTCCTTACCTATATTATAAATGTAAAAGTAACTCTGTCTGTCTGTCTGTCTCGCTTTTACGTCAAAACTACTGAACCGATTTAAATGATATGTGTTAGTCTAGACCCTGAGAAAGGACATAGGCTACTTTTCAATGCGAAAAAATGTTTGTAAGGTGTTGATAGGGGCGATGCAAAGTTATATGGAAGAATTGTCATTTTAAAAATTATTAACTTATTTTTAGGTTGTTGATTGAATTGGATGGAATTATATATGGAAATTCGTAATTTTTGAAGCTACAAAGATGTTTTTTTTTATTTGGATTTTATTGTGTTAGATTATTAATTGATTATTTGGTCACTATTTTATGCGGACGAAGTCGCGGGTACAGCTAGTCTGGTATATATGGGGCACCAGTGAATGCTATACGATGAGGACAGGTCAGTTAGTCCATAAAGAAAAACATAAGAAAGTCGGGCGAAATATCATAAAAGTTAATTGGAAATCCAATAGTCTGCCGGGTCATCTAGCTCACAATAAGCCATACTAAACCCAATCTTTACGAAGCTGACTGTACCTACGGAATTAATAGAATTTATCTGCCTATGAAACTGAGGTGTGTTTAATGTTTGTTTTTATACTATACGATGGTGAGAAGGGATAGTGATTACTGATTACTAAAGTACGATGACTACAAATCTACATACGTGTGAAAATTTGGTAGAGTTCTTCAGTATAAAATAATATATATATATTATTTTATATACATTTTTTTTTAATTCTTTTTTTTATACTACGATAATGGCAAACAAGCATACTGCCCATATGATAGTAAATGGTTACTGTAGCTTATGGACGCTTGATACATCAGGGGTAGGTATCACGTGCGCGTTGCCAATATGTCTAGACCGTTTCACAGTTGCAATTAACATCTCTAGAATTAGGCTTGTAACTAAGTATTAAATAATTCATACATTATTGAAAAAATATATATACTACTTGGCAAACTAGCATATGACATTTGATGATAAATGGTCACCGTAGCCTATGACCGCCTGAGACACAAGGGGTGTTACGTGCGCGCTGCCGACCCTTAGAAACCTTAATATACCCTTCTTGAAAAACCCCATGCTGTAGTGTCATGGGAAAACTTCGGTAAGAAGTTCATTCCACAATCTAAGTGTACTCGGGAGGAAGCTCCTCTGAAATCGCACTGTTCGAGACCACTTAGGTTCCAGCGTGTGGGAATGAATACCCTGTCGATGGGGAGCGGTGCGATGTTATTTTTTTTGTATCAGCCATATACATTTTTTTTATTGATGATAATGAAATGATATGCGCTAACGGTTTATGCTGGCTGGGCAACAGTGGAGTATGATAAGATGAATTGAATGATGAATGCATGATGGTCTGGTATATGCTAGCGGGGCACCAGTGAATGCTATACGATGAGGTCAGGTCAGTTAGCCCATCGTGACAAATTCTCCAAGAATTTATCACGATGGTTTCCAGAGGGAACCGCGTGGAGGTGAACCTGACATGTGCTTTGCTAACAATATTTGTCAGTCCATATAACTAACAATCTCTTTTCAGCCAGACATTTGAACTCACGACCTTTCGTGTGGAAGACGAAGGTAAACCACTAAACTACGACGTTATCATATTTGTAGTATTTATTTCTGGAAAAAGTATGTTCTTGTACAACAATGGAGTCATTCAACCGGAATAATGCGGGATGGTAATGACGGTGATAATGTTGCCTGAAATTAAGCCTGGAAATGTGTACAGGAAGAGCGGTTGCACACAAACGACTACATAAAAATAACGGCGTATACTTACACAGTACCTGTAACTAGAACGGTTATGCGAACAGAGTTTTCAACTTTGAAACACTTGGCCTCGAACGGTATTTACAACACAAATATCTATATATATAAAAATTAATTGCTGTTCGTTAGTCTCGCTAAAACTAAACTGGCTGAACCGATTTAGCTAATTTTAGTCTTAAAATATTCGTGGAAGTCCAGGGAAGATTTAAACGGTGATAAAATATAAAGAAATTACATGGGTTATAGTAAAAACAACAATTTTATTCAAACAGGCTCCCATATAAATTGTGAAAAAATGTTTAACATTTTTAATTTTGAGGCGAAATAATGTTCGCGGGGCCATATATATATATTATTGTATCATGCTATCGATTTGAAGATATAGAGAGATAGACAGTGAAATTATGTGGAACATACGTTTGAAACCTAAAACCTCGAAAAATCGAAACCAATTTTTTTATGGATGATAATGAAATGGTGCACACACCTTTGACATATTTAATTTTTTAGGCAAATTCACCAAGAATATAACATGGTTTCCAGTTCACAGGGTCACATTACTAACAATCCCCTTTCTCAACTACCAACCTATTATATAATGTCCTATATAACGTGGTGCCGTATCCTTGGTGCTGTATATATAGAAGATGGGCTATCAGTCATTTAGTTCTCTTTAGAAGTTCAGTTGAGTTTCTTGCCAGTTCTTCTCAGTTGAATCTGGATACTGAACTGGACGATAGGGAAACATTAATACAAACAAATACGTTCATAAGCGGATAAATTATCTTTCATGAGTAAATGATTTTTCATTTGATTTGATTTGAGAAGTGCTGTATTATATGTGTCACGAAACTTTTCTATAAAAATATAGCAGTCTAATACGATTCTATTTTACATTTAGATGTGTTATATAAGCTGTGTAGATAGAGAAAGTTCTATTGTGTGCTGAGTACAGTAGCTCATGGCGGGCAACCTTGGCGAAATCTCACCTGAAGAGCTTTTCTCTTCAACTGTTAGGCGCTTTTCACAATGCGCGGTTTGCCACAGCCGGCTGCCTTGTTTATTTAGCTATATATTACTAGCTCTTACCCGAGACTTCATTTGCTTATTTTTGAGATAGAAAACGGCTTGAGATTTTCACAAAAGTTAAAAAAAAAATAAAGACATTGCGACAATTAAAAAATACTATATTCAAATCACTTTTGGAAAAATCTTATTGTACAGTCAATGCGTAAAATGTACATATCCAATTGTCAGGAATGTGCTGTATTCTGTATAGGTCGAATATGTGATTGTCATATATAATGTTACTCATATGTCATAACAATTTATCTACATATTTATATAAAATTTCATTAAAATCCGCCCTATGATATTCACCAACTCACAGCTCACTATTTCAGCCGCCAAAAAGCAAACTGTTTGGTGGCTGAAATAGGTGAAACTGAGGTGCATACGCAGACAACTTTTTACAGGCTACGTCTGGAGGATATTTGTAGCAATATTCCCCCAAAAATCATCGTTGTTAGTTAGTTCCTCGTGAATTCATCACGATGGACTAAACTGACTTCATGCTCACCATATCCTCTACAGGTCACTGTACCCGACAGCTAATATATGCTTTATTCTATTATCATAGATTAAAGGCAATTCTTTCATAGACAGCCAAATATTCAGTTTATAAAAAAATTGTGGTAACATTTGTGAGATCAAATTAAGGAGTATACGTGCTGAACACCACGTTTTACTCCGCGAGGTTTTTGGCACGAATTTTTCAACGTTGGCGCAGTGCCATCAAACACTAGGCCTGTGTAAGGATTATTCAACTTTCAGATACTTTTTATTGCTTTGATAGATGATCTTCTTCGCTAAAATGTGCAGAGAATTAATAGATCTGAATCGATGTGTAGTACACATATGAGCACACTAGCTGATACCCGTGACTTCTACACAAATTTTCAACCCTATTACACCCCTTTCAGATTACAAAAGATTCATCAATATATGTTCGTAATTTTTTAGTTTTCTATTGTATGTATATTATTCTACCTGATCATTTTTCAATCAGTTTCCCTAAGTTTGCCTTGAAAAGATTGCTTTCTGCAATAAGGCTGCCTTATTGTAACTATACATGTCCTTTAATATATTGTTTATGCCTTTTCTTTACTGTGTGTTACAAATAAAGTATATTCTATCTATCTATCTAAAAGATAACTTATGGTCTCGTGATACAATCTATCTTCACGTTAATCATTAAGATCTACTCTGTTGTTTAATTGTGAAAACGTAATAAACATAATTATAGATACACAGTTAAGCTCAGCTACAGATTTATAATATTTCTATCATAAAAGTGTGTATTATAAAGAAAAATTTATGAATATTCAGTATATTTTTTAAGTAACAATTTGTATACTTTATATAGTTTTAAGAATTTTGTAGTATTTCATAATTGCAAATGTTTCCAGTGAATAACATATTAGACGGTGGTAAGTTGTTAAAATATTGTTTGTTATTTGTAAAAGGACCGCATTTAGACCTATTTATGACCTATTATTGTACACAATTTTTTGTTTCACTTCATTATATTACAAAAACATTTTGTGATTGAGAATAAACTTTTTTAACATATAAATAACACACATTTCCAGCAGACAAAACGACGAGTTAGCGCAACTCGTTTATCTCCCATTCCCATGAGAATCTGTGAAATTAATGGATGAGACACAACTTAAAATATTATTGAACAACAAAATCGACTGCAAGTTTGGAAAAAATTGTGTGCAATCGTTAGGTTTTCTTTTATATGTAATTTTTATGTAAAATGTAGTTTTTAATACGAGAAATACTAAAACCTATACGTATATATTTCATTGGAAAGCGTATTATTTATTGTATCTATTTTCACCACTCCACCATTCCTCTCAGTCATCCGAAGGTTGACTAGAAGAAATCCCTCTTCTGGGAATAAGTCCGCCATTGTACGCATTTATTCTTTATGTCAATTGTGTCCCTTTATTTATAACTAGCTGTTCACGCGACTTCGTCCGCGTGGAATTTAACTTTATTTTTTTTAAATAAAAGTAGCCTAAGTTACTCCTATCTACATTAGCCACCTGCCTAAAAAAATCCCGTCAAAATTGGTCCAGGCATTTCAGAGATTAGTCGGAACAAACAGACAGAGAGATAGACAAAAATTGTAACAAAATGTTATTTTGGTGTATGTACCGTATTTATATTCATATGCATGTAGTAAACGGTTATTTCAATTTTTTTTTGTATGTATAGAGTTTAATGTACAATAAAGTATTACAAACAAGCAAACGTAGGGTAGAGAAACAGGAAGGGCTGGTAACATTAAGTGAAGTACTAAAGGCTAATAAAAAAAATATTTGCGGTCAATACGTCAAATATCTTCGCAACGTCGAAGATATTACAAAAATAATTATGTCTGCGTATTTATTACCTTTTCACTGCTAAACGAATGATTAGACATTTTATGTGATAACACTTTATCACGAGGACTGACGTAGACTAATTTCTACCTAAAAAATGTAGTAGTCGCGCGTACAACTATAGTTGTTAAAAATATTTTTAAATAAATAATTTTCAATAGTTGTCAAAGGAACTCTAATAACTTAATAGGTAGATCTTCACGAAAATCCAATGCCACTTAAGCGACATCTACTCTATTTTTTGTAAATACTCTTCTTCCAAAGGTTGTCTAGAAGAGATAGCATCACATAATTTATCACGATGGTTTCCAGGGGGAACCGCGTAGAGGTCAACCGGTACATTGCTACGAGTAACAATAGGATCATCAGTCTACATTACAAAGTCCCATTTCCCCTTGTAGTAGTGAGTTATCTTTATAATAATGCGATTGCGGTACGATTAATTTTAGTAATTTTCACAGTTTATTGTCTTATAGAATATTACTACACAAAAATCTTTACTTATTTCCAAAAAGCACCAATATTTTCATATATCATCATAACCACCTCCGATCGATCCCCTGTCCAATGCAAACTGGGATCGAAATTACGACGGCCTGAGCCGAGGTTCGAACCCCTAGTGGTGCCCTCAGACTAAAGTCGTATCCGTCAGGCAGGAGTTGGCCTTCAGCCGCTCCATAAGTCCTTCGGCGGGTTTGGAGTGCCATCTGCACTCGCCCCCTAACGTCCGGTGAAGCTGTAAAGGCCAGCTGCGGCCAACAGCATTACAGTAGTCCGAAAAAAATCATCATAACATTAATACTAGATTTAAAGACAAACTTGCTGTTCCTAAGTATCGTTTAGAAAAGTCAATGTGTCTTTTATGTGAATGGATATAAAAATGTACAATAAGATAACAAAGGATATACCCTTAAATAAATTCTAAACATCTGTTAAATCATATTTACTGAACAATGCCTATTACTCACTACATTATATATATATGATTACATGAATGACGAGCGTGCATGGCAATAGTTGTTCATGCACGGGATTTTCATTTAATGTTAGATATAGAGACACCTATATAAATAAAGTATTATTGTAAAAACTTAAAAAAAAAATTTTATTTATTCAATTGAGTTTCTTGCCATATCTTTTGAATTCGGTTAAAATATCTTAACAGCCGCCTACTTGTCTCATTCAGTGCATGCGACGAAATGTCGAGTAGCTATAATTATACAAGTCCACGATGCTATTTTTATTTCAGTTCAAGGTTGCGAAGGCTTTTCAACATCTGCAATGATGTAACATGTTACCGAGGGATATTATTACCGTCTCATATAATAATATGTCCTACTATTATTATATGATTACTATCTGTCCCGGAATTTCAGTTTGTCATATAAATTTAAGTACTAATATCGCTTAAATTAAAAAAATATAGTAAAAGTGTGAAAATTTAGGGTTGTATGTAATTTTATATGCCACATTATACAAAAATATTTTGTCGTAATTATAGGGGGGTTATATAAAAAAATATATAGGGGTTATCTTCCTTATCACATAGGAGTATGAAAAATAGATAACGCTGGTTCTTAGACTTACTCAATATGCATACAAAATTCCATAAAAATCGGTCAAGCCGTTTCGGAGGAGTATGGTAATTAACATTGTGCCACGAGAATTTTATATATAAGAAGAATAATTTTATATAACACTTATTAATGAAATGGTCTTAATATCAACATTTTATTTTCTTTTGTTATCTTTACGTAGGCTGTCTCACGTCTGGCACCCCTCTGAAAATCAGCGCTGCAGTATAACTTATACACTACAGTATAAATGCTGAGTGGGAGTTATTTTCAGACTTACAAATATGATTTACTTATATATATAACTTATATTGTAAACATTGTTGGAAATACTAGTACTGATGTATGTAATGTATTATTTTATACTATATAATAATGTACTTAATATTATAAAACTGAAAGTACGTCTCACTCTCGGTTCATTACATTTTGCCCATATAAACGAAACAAAACAAACTGAAAAGATCTTATTGAAATTTTACATAAAAAATGAATACCATGATGACAAATATAGGCTAATGTTTATCTAAAAAAAGCAGCACAGGTAACGGGTAATAGGTACTAAGTCACATAATAGAAATTTCTCAAGTTTCAATGCTTCATAATAAGTGTTAGTGTAGGTTAGGTGTCTGAGTAAACAACAATTGGTCTTAAATATTAAATTATTCAAATAAAATAAGCAAAATGTGAGTACATCAAGTAATGCGTCCACGACGTCGATAGCTAAAAATGCCTCTCAACATTTAAGAAATAATCATATTATTTTTTTGGACTATTAACACCATCTTGTGTCACGGTAAGCAAAACTTCTGTTATGGGTACTAAACAACTGATATTAATACTTAGACATATATTTATTTATTTATTTAAACTTTAATGCACATTATTTTAAACTACATATGGCGGACTTAACACCATGCGGCATTATCTACCAATCAACCATGGGTGGTGCAGAGAATAATTGTTGACGGTGAAAATATAAAAAAATATATTAAACGATACACATAAAAATATATATAAATAAATAACTACATATATATATATATATATATATATACATACAAATAAAAAACAATGAGCAAACAGGACACAGGAAAGGTTACAAGTTTAAATAATGTTCCCGTAATTTACGTTTGAAAGAAAATCTACTCGTAATATCTAGACCGATACAAACAATACGAATGTTAAAAATATTCTCACCGTTGCTTCTCAGTTTATATATTCAAATATCCTATATGTTCATAAAAATCTTGACTTATTTCCAAAAAACAGCAATATTCATAATATTAATACTAGATTTAAAGACAAACTTGCTGTCCCCAAGTATCGTTTAGAAAAAGTCAATAGGTCTTTTATGGGAATAGGTATAAAAATTTACAATAAGATACCAAAGGATATTTTGGAATTACCCTTAAATAAATTCAAAACATCTGTTAAATCATATTTACTGAGCAAGGCCTATTACTCACTAAACGATTACTTGAATTACGAGCGTGCATGGCAATAGTTTTCACGTACGGGATTTTCATTTAATGTTAGACATAGACACCTATATAAATACCTATACATTGTAAATAAACTGACTTTAAAAAAAAAAGTAATTCAATTGAGTTTCTTGCCAGTTCTTCTCAATTGGATCTATATACCGGACTGGACGGTAGGGATAAGCAAAATATAATGTAAATACTTGACGTTCATAAGCGGCTAAAATGTGTATATATATAATAAATGATTTTTGAATTTGTACCGTGCGAGAAATCGAACCCGCGCCCATCAGAAGTAAAGCACCGAGGCCATCTATCTTCGTATTAATCTCGTCTCATGTAAATTTAACAGCAAATTTAAGCTATGCAAGAAAAGACATATAATTTATCACATTTATATAAATCTTAGGTTGACTGCTGACAAATTTGTATGCGACATGTCTTTCGGAGTATACAGTAAGCAATTTATCGTATTTTCTCAGATCGTGTACGATAAATTGCTGCACGTTTTCCACGAATCTCCCTTGTTATATTGCTTTTAAACTAATACTACTGCACATATTGCTTCGGAATAGCTTTATATTTAGACGATTTGAATTTATATTGATTTTATTTTTATACAAACGACGGTCGGTGGTCTAACGGTTCAGAACACCGCTTTACTTCCCATAGTCGCGGGTTAGATTCCTCGCACGGTGCAAAAATTTGTAATCATTTATTATTCTTTGTTTCATCTGGATGTTTTATAAGTATGTGTGTATTTACAAAAAATATATAAGTAGTATTTTTGTTAGTGTTGTCTAAAATGAGACCAGATGGCGCTGTATATATTGTTTTGAGATATTATTATTATTAGGTTGTTGATTTAATTATTTTGTTTATTGACATAAATTTAACAGCATAAGCTGATGATCTGTGTATCACCCTAATATTAATCAATTTAATCAGAGTCAAGTTCATGTCCATTTCGAACTGATGGTAGATTTAACTCTTCATCTAGATTGATTTTCTAAAAGTTGTGTGGGGTACGTCGTTATTTCTATTTCAATCACCAAGCAGCTTGCTGTTTCCGTGGAAGATTGGATAAGGCAGTAAATTTATGGAATTATAGAGGCACAAAATCTTAATAGTAATTTTTCGGAATGGCAACCCATGAGGGGTATGGGCGTTATATGATGACATACCATCTGACTAGGTTTGTTACCGGTGTGTTGTTTACACACCAGGTCACAGGTTGAGTGGAGCGCGTTTATTCTTAAAAACTCAACCTTGACTGATTTTTTTGTGTGGTAAACGATGTAGGCCCGAAAGTATTGTTGCAAAGAGTGCAAATCTGATTTCTAAGATCGCTTCGCGTTTCGCGCTTCGCTCAATAAGCCGTCAAATCGTTTGCCGTTCTATTTCATTAAAAAAATCGTGTTACGTAACAATATTTATTTATTTTCGGGACTGAAAAAGAAAATTAATATCTGTTCATTCCGCTGCAGTTATTTCCGTTTATGCACCACCATTGTGTTTTATCAAGAGCGACTATAGTGAAACATTTTTACTGCCAAAAAATAAAACGTCTATTATTTAACTTAAGTTCATTTGAATTGCTTTTAAAAGAACAGTAATTAAGTAGTGTCCTTTATTTAACGGTCGACAAATTAAGGAAAGACGTGTTCCACTCCACTGTTCTTATTTTTACTAAATCTAACCTATGATGTGGTATTTTTTTAAGTAATAATTTATTTTAAGTAAGTACTTATTCTTTTAAGTTTAATTTTATTAAAATAAATCTAAATAAATATCACTACATTTGTAATTTTTTTAGTAATTGATTATTAATTTGTGTTTTTATTTATCGTATAACAGACTAGCTGCTTTAGCATTTTTATAAAGGATTTCTACGTTTTGACTAGATTGCACTAGCTCCTTAGCGGTTAACAATATAAATAATGTATATTAAACACCAAAGTTTAAAAATAACTAACAATGTCAAAATGTTCTATTTAAAATACCAAATAAGATCTTTTTTGAGAATGTATGAATATCTATATGGAGTATATATGGAAGAATTGTTAATTTTTAAGAATAAGTCTTATTATTAGTATCTGGTTTTCAAAATACCTTTAGAATACTGTATAATAAAAAAAAAATTACTTTTAATTAAATTCTAAAATAGCAACATAATTTGACAGTGTGGACGGTAGACACGAGAAGTTATCTATACCTACGCAGCCTCCGGATGCGCACAACCGGCTTAAAACTTTACATAATATAATAACTTTAGATTAAATACAGAGATTTACAGCTTTTGTGTAATTAATGAGGAATTATACGAGAAAATTAATTGTCCATGTTACTTTAAAAGGAAAAATCTACTTAGTGATATATAAAGTAAAATCTGTATAATTTTTTTTAAATAAATTGTGTAACACAAACTTATTGGCAATCTATTCATTTGTGGGAACCTGGTCTATCGTGTGACTGAGAGGGAAAAATCAGAACAGTTCCTGGTACCTACTTATGACCTGGATGTAGGTTTAAGGGGCCCTTGCTCCATCGCTTGTGTTTCTCTCCCTGTCTAGCCAAATCTTGTATGATCCTTCTAGTGCAGCTTTAGATACACTTTCTAATATATACTGAAGTTCTAAAGAGGCCAAGATCGTTTAGACAATTGTAGAGAGAAATTGGTTTGTATGCTGATATAGGTGAGACTGCCATACTGACAGTAGACGATTTTTTATAGTCTACTTCTGGTAATAATATAAGTACCAATATTGTTGTGATTATGAAAATAATTAAATCCACTTCCACTTACCATCCCTGTCGTAGTGACTCCACACTTCCATGAACTGGTTTGCCGACAGTTTCTTTAATTCCCTCGAATCTGGGTCTCGGAACTGCCTCATGAAGTTCGACGCTCTCTCGAAATTCAATTTTTTTGCAGAAGAATTCGAATCGAAACTCATTTTGCAGAAAAATAATTATCTATATTTTATTTAAGAATATATATTACTGTCGTTCGAAATTATTATTCTCATATATGAATAAATAAACTCGATCATATATACATATATCAAATTAATATATTTTATTATATTAATTGTAGTAAATAAATAACTTTGGCTTGATTTATTGTCAGTTTATTTATATTCTATTATAAATATTATTTTTTTTATTTACGTATTGTTCTTATTCTTGTACATATAATGTTTCAGTATACAAAATTACTCTTTTTCGTTTCTCATCTCATCTGAAACAAAATAAAAAATAATATTTAATAGCGAAATGAAATATGATAAAGTACTTGTAAGCTACACTTGCAAGTAGACAGCAAATGTCCCCATTTTCATTTCAGTTTTGATGATATTAAATAATACATTTATTTTAATTGTGCCGACGTGCATAGATGGTGTAGAATGGGTTCGATAATCGAATAATACTTTATTAAATTATACTGTTACTAATATCAATATATTTTATATTAAATATATAATAGTAAAACTAGACTATCTACTAAAAAAACGTTCCAATTGTTGTAAAATAATTTATAATAGATTAAATATTTTAATGGTAACAAGAGACAGTAAATTGACACGTAAAGATTTTTTTATACATTTGCTAACAATAAAAAAAAACCTTAAAATATATTAATAGTAAAAGAGTTTTTCAATATTATTATATGCGTAGTTATATCAGTATAATCAATATCAATATAAAAAAAATAGTGTTTATAACAAAACTCTTCCGGCTTGACCGATTTTTATTAAATTATGTGTGTAGGTATATTCTTAGTCACATTTCTTTATACATAATGTACATAACATCCAGACCGATACAAAGATCCATATATGAGTACAAATATTTGTATCGTGCGTGGAATCAAACCCGCGATAAAAGAGTGTGCAAAATCACTAACCACCGAGTCTATCAGGTATATAAACAGTAACAAACAAACCATTATTTTCTTATAAACACATAAAAATTCAAAGTAATTTAAATAAAATTAGTGCGAACATACGACATTGTAATTCCTCTTGAGAAATGGTCTGTAATTTTTTCCCTTTTAACGCCCAAGTTAGGTCGACGCAATTTATAAAGACATAGTAAGTAAAATGTAGATGGTGGAAAAACGTTAGCTTTTTCATATTACCCAGAGAGTTGTAGATCTTGATAGAATTTAAATAAAGCGGCGAGCCTTTCTAATTTTCTTTTATGTATTTCGAATGACGACAAGCTGACAAAACATCTGATGGTGAGTGGTAACTGTCGTCTGTATACATCAACAGTACTATGGACATTTTAAGTTTTCAAGTGACGTCCGTAATACCACTAATACGTTATCATTCTAGAGGATTGGATGCCATTTGTCTTATTCATGTAATTCGTTGCCTTTGTCAAAATGTGCAATGGAGGGTAGGAGATATAATAATAATATTTATTTAAAAAACATTAATAACATTAATATGTATTTAAAAACGAAGTTTAAGTTAAATTAGTGATATGTATATACACACACATAGATAGATAACAAGCTGTGCTTGCAGTTTCACCCGCGTTAAATTATAGTCTATGTTTTATTCTGATGAATATGCTATATTATTGCAGTTTCATTAAAATTTATTCAGTAATGTTTGCTTAAAAAAGTTAAACTATAGAACTATGTTTTATTCTGATGAATATGCTATACATTACCTGAAGCTACAGCGTAGCGTATAAATCAAAATATACAAACAGTTTAAAAATTGAAGAATGTTATCATATTAATAATGTAAAAACCAAAAGGCGCGAATTGTTACCTTCTATTCACTGGTATCGAACTTCCAACAGTATTTAAAAATAACAGAAGTCAAAATGATTAATATAGTTAAATTTGGCATTAACGAGAGAAATATATAATAATTTAAATATTTTGTACTGTTGCACCGATGGGGGTGGCATATTCTCCGGAATAAACCCTCAATATTTAATAGATAAAACAAAAAATATACAAAGAAATAATATAAAGATGGACTTATATTCGACAACATAAACACAATTCTGGACATAAAATCAATTTAAATGAGGTGAATTATATAGTTAATTGCTGTTTACTTACATATATTAGCACAATTTTCGATTTTTACAACTGTGACTCACAAGAACGCTAACACTACACTATTTATTGCATTTGCGTTCTACCCGCGATTCACGCATAAATGAATCGATCTATTTCTGCAGGTACATCAATTTTAACACAGCTACCTTTCCTTGTTTCTACAAATAATTACCAACCAAACAAAGTCACAGTGGGCATACCATATAAAAAATTGAGATTATTAGTTTTCAATAAAAAATAGATATGACTAACGTAAATAAAATAATAATGGGCATACAATATTAAAATTTTGAGGTTTTTAGTACAAGAAAATAGCTTTAGTTTTACTAAAATTATTACCTAAACGAGATTAGAAAGACGAGAGCTATAAACTGTAACGTTTACAAATATGGATACTGTACATGCTGCCAAATTCGAGTAATACAAAGAAAGTAGTCGATTTAGTTTTCAAGAAAAAGTAAATTTAGTCGTATTAAAATTATTAAATACAAAACAATAACTAATTTGTATATTATCTTTTTTAAGTTAGTCGATAATTTGCAGATTCGAACTAAATTAAGTACGTGTTAGACTATTCGTCCATTTATCTCCGGAGATATGACATCTTAGTCTTTTAGAATGGTAAATCTGGCGAAAATATATTTAGTTGCCATTGAAACGAAAGAAGAAATAGAATAAGAATGACAACGTAGGCAATTTGAAAGCTTAAGATGCGAAATGGTAATGTTCGTATATGCTGTTCATGTATATTGATGATTGTTGCCATTAACTATCAGATAGGATTTTTTTATCTGAATGGAGTGGAAAAGAAGTTTCTATTATATTTGGATAAAAAAATGCTTTATAACAAGGAGGCGTTGTGGCCGCATTGCTTATTAGTTTATTACTCTGAGGCCCAGGAGGTCGTGAGTTCAATCTGGCCGACACAAAAAAACCCTTTGTGTGTCAGTTTATATTTATGAGTCACCAAAACAACAATTGTCAAACAATTAACAATGTCCCTGACTACCCCATCTGGCATATCCGTTGTGATGGTATGTTGTTGTTGTTATAACAACCTTCTTGGAGCCAGATTGAACGTTCAAACTATATCAACTTTATTTGTGAACTTGTCAGCTGGCATTACGAACAGATGATGTTAACTTCACAGGAAGTTTGGCAGAAATCCTTTCTTCCTGCTTCGCAAAAATATTTAATGGCGTAAAAGAAGTATAAAAGGTTTGGAAGCTTTCGTGTGATGTATTGATTTTGTGAACCATTCTGGGAAAATTGTTCTGGAATAAATATCATTATCTTGTAGTACCTACTTGTAGCATTATTAACATTATAGTTACAATATAAAGTTATTAAAGCTGTACAATATAATAAAAATGATAAAGTACAAATTCTCCATTCCATCGCATTCACTGATCCATGTTACTCCAGGTTGTGTGTAGCAGATTGCTTTAGAAGAAGAAGAAAGAAGAAGAAGAAAAGGGATCCTATCCTATCCTATCCTTTAAGGGATAAGGCCGGCTTTTGTTTAGCATATTTTAGTTTTTTTTTTGTAATATTTACTGAATGTAATAAAGACTTATGATATTATTAATTCTCTATTCTGCCACAAAATGTCTAAATTATGTTTAGAATAGAAATATGTAGTTAATACGAACAGTACTATTTCTACCATCTAATTTATTAAACCGTCAGCTTGTCATTCAAATAGGTAAAAATCTGAATGTATTATTTAAAAAAATAGTTATCAATCTACTGTAAAATTAGACTAAAGTAGGCCCAATAAATACACTATATTTGTTGGGTCACATTTTAATATAAAAACGGCGTAGAAACTTTAATTATTTATTCATTTAGCCCTCGACCTGTTGTCAGAAGAGAGGGTAATCTAATTAGTGGAACGGTATTTTAAAAAACAATAAATAAAACTTTCCAGCAGTCTCATATTAAAACGTATGGTATTTAGATCTATCATTATGTTATTTTGTTTGTTAATTATGCTTAATTATCAGCAGCTGGAGTCGAGTCACAACGCGAGTTTCAAGGCGTTTGTGGCCCGGGTCCACAACATGCTACCCATCTTCATGAAGGAGGACTACTGGTCGAAGGGTGTGGTGTATCAGCGCTACCGTGGCAGATTGCCGTCGTCAGTGCCGTAACCACACAGACAATATCAATATATTAGTTTTGAATTATTATTTCATAGGTATGTTAGTCTGTAAGGTATAATATAGGCCTATTGCCTGAAATAAATAAATACTATAATGATAATATCATATAACTCATCCACGCTTGACTAAGGCCTGTTTGTTTGAAAGTTTTACTCCTGTAAAAAGGGAGATATAAAACACATATCCAGTAATAATAATAATAATAGTACACTAGTCATTCGACCCGGCTTTGCACGGGCATTTAGCAAAAATTATAAAGGTCCAAATAATGTAGCCTAGTTTGTACTGGCGCTGCTCTTTGAATAAAGTAGAATAAAATTCAATATTCAGTGCGAAAGCTCACAAACAGAGCTAGCTACATTGATACTCGCCAAATCCCCGTGATTTGGATATCAAAAGGACCAGTTGCTTCCGAAATTGTTAGCTATTTAGTCTACTTTCACATTTTACGACTACAGGATCGGAAAACCGGTACGCAATTATGTCAGCTATTAGAGCCGTTATAAACAGTACGTACCAACTACAAAGTAACCAGTACCGCACCTGTAACGAAGTACGACGCAGTTACTTTGGAATTATTGTAGTAACGAGTTTCTGTAGTTATATAATTAATGGAAATATTTGTAAGCTATATTTATACATGTCAATTATATAAAAAACTTAGTATTATGTAAAATACAAGTATATAATAATAATATAAAATATTCGTTTGTTTAAAAGAATAATATTATACCTATTATCACAAAATTAAAAGGTAATAATAGAGACAAAACGGTCCTCGATACAATGAGCCCGAACAAAAATCTCTGACATTCTGTCATGTCAATAGCTTTACATTAAAAAATTTACGACGACTACAACAATTAAATTTTTTTTTTAATATCTTATTACATCACAAGCTATGTTTTAATAAATAATAAAAATTGGAAACGACATAATCAAGTAGTAAAGTAACGACACTAATAACAGGTTCTATTTGGTTTAGTAACTAGTTACTTACGGGTCATTACGTACAGCCCTATCGGTTATGTTACTGAAAGTTATACTCCGTTGAGCGCCTGTAATCTCGCGCACTGGTTCTTTTATAGATGTGTATTGCGTAAACGGTATATGAGGATTTTAATAACAGACTATACGAATACGTATCATCAACATAATTATTTTATAGAATACTTGCTGTGTTCCCTGTTTCACCTGCGAGAAATTTATAGTCTATGTGTGAATCTGATGTATGAGCAACATTATTGTAAAGTTAAAAATTAGTTTTTTAAGCGAAACTAGTAGGTAGTGGAAAGGAAAATAGTGGATGAAAATTTGTATGGCGAATTAAGCATTACTCGAGTAAGGATTATAGAACTACTGATAATATGTAGACAATAAATAAATAACACTGGACAATCAGTTAGTTCTACGGTAAGCAGCATGGTAAGCTTGTTACGGGTACTAGATAACTGGTATAAATACTTATATTTTGTTTTTTGTAAGTACGTACATAATATACATAGAAAATACCCAGAGCCCCAGACCGATACAAACAATTATACTTATGAATATAAATGTTTGCACCGTGCGAGGAATCGAACCCGCGACCATTGGTAATAAAGCGATGTGCTAAACCGCTAGACCACTGAGGTCGTTAAGACAATGTCGAGGGTTATTTGGTAGTATTTCTATATTATGACTTTGCTGTGAACATTTTTAATAAAACGTTTCGGTGATATTAGTTGTATATCCAATTAGTCGAGGTAACATTGTACTTTTACCTTATTCATATAAGTATATCTAATTTCTCTTTTACGTAAATAATTATAAACAAACTGTTATTAATCTTGAATTAAAATATAAAATCACAAACGTAATACTTTATTACAGTGCACACCAGAAAACGAAGAAAAGTTTTCAAAGTAATAATTCAAACAAAATGACACAGAATAGTGCATAATAAAACACATATAAATATTATATAGCTATCTGCCACTGTACAGATACCATAGATTGAAAATAAATGACAATATTTAGTAAACAATATACAACACAAACAAATAAGATAATACAGCTATTAATTTTCAGCAACAAATTTGCCAAGATTCTACGTAGTGATTAACTCGCAAAGTGGCGTGATTCCCAGCAAATGTTAAATGCAATTCAGCTATTGTGAGGAGCTAAGATAAATCTGCAACTCGCAGTCCCCGAGGCTAGTCTGCGCGCTGAGAAGTTGTCTCAATTGTGTAATTTATGAACAAATTTTCAGGGAAACTTCGTAATGTACCGGTGGCTTACAAATAGATTAAATAGCACAGTTAAAGTTATAAATTATTGTAGTTTACACAATTATGGCGTCCTGCATTGGTACAAAATTTTATATATGAGGAAATATACAATTTAAGGATTTATTATCTTCCGATACTGTTCCGCTGACAATAATATTAATATACCTACATGTACTACCTACCTACCTGCCTACATATACCTACACATATAATACAAATTACACAATGCCATCTAGTGCCATGCAACAAGAGTTTGTGTTTCGGCTACTGGATTACTGATATTGCATATATCTGTAGTCTACCGGTTTAATACACCGATTTACTTCTCAAGTTAGTGGATTCGGTTCCTCGCACGGTGCAGATATTTGAATTCATGAGTATGTATGTTATAATTATTCATATGGTATATTGCTAGCAATAAGATCATCGGTCCACTTTACTAACAATCCCCTTTCCCCCAGCACAATAGATTTATGCAGGTCTCAGCACCTGACATTAGCCCTAATCCCTTAATAAAAAAAACTACCTCTTCTGGGATAACAGTCCTGAAATAAATATTTTCTTTAGAATAGTAGTTATATCGCCATTTATATACCATGTGATCATTGTTTTAATATTGCAGATTCTAGTTTAACATAATATAACGATCATTACACTTGTATTATTAGTCCGTATAATGAATTCAAGCTTACTATATCCACGATAACGTAACGCAATTTAACGTAATATACAACCATTGCTAGTATGACATAATAGACCCATAAAACTGCCCCATAATCCGCGTCCAGTTGGGGAATAAGCTATAACGCGTACTACATTCCAGCATCATTTCCATCACTGCTACAATTGTGACAATTTTATTATCTGCTCTCTTTTAAATGACTGTGCAGAGTTGTTAATTTTACTTGCTTATAGTATGACCTTTGTATGGAGTTTGATAAATGGATTTCTGTAAAATAATATCATACTAATATTATAAATACGAAAGTTTGCGAGTATGAATGGATGTTTGTTACTATTTCACGCAAAAACTACAAATATTTATGCCTGAAATCTTCTGATGAAACTTTACAATAATATATATATAGCTTATACGTCAGAATATCGCATAGACTATAATTTAAAATTATATTATATAAATTGAGCGAACTGTAATAATAAATAAATAAACAAGTAAGTGTGATGCAATCATAGTTGCGCGGGTCAGCTAATATAATATAAAATAGATATATAATTTTACCAGAGGTAAAATGTATAAAGTTGTCTGCCTGTCTCGGCCTCGTCTATTTCAGCTGCTAAGCAGCTTGTTTTGTAAACTTGTGCTTTCATTATAGGACACGATTAGGCAGTGAAATAATGGGATAAGATGTATGACATCCTTATTGTACAGAATGGCAATGTATGAGCAATATCACAAGTATTGCTAACGTAATGGCCGTCACATGTACCTATGTACCTAGGTGATAGTAAGTTTTAATAATAATTTTTAAAACCTTCGTAGACGCTGCGCGATCTAAAATTAAGTTTTCAATATAAGATCAAACTAAAATTTTCTGATTTACGTTATTTTTTGATAAGAACGGTTCAATTTCATGATCTTTCTATTGCTGTTGGATTGGTACCTTTTCCACCATTTCTATATGTAATAAAACAGCACAATAATCAAGAATTGAGAGCCTTGATAGTCGAGTGTTCGATTCCTCCCAGGGTACCAACATTTGTATAAATGAGTATGATTGTTTGTATTTGTATAGTACCCCTAACACGAGCTCTGTTTACATTGAGACTAGATAGCACTGTGTGAATTGTGTAGGGATCAAAATAAAAATAGAAATATCTTTATTCATGTAGATGTATGGATACAAGGATATTATGGATTTTAATGGAATGGTGCATCCGCCTGCGCTAATGGTTTACGCTGGCGGGGTACCATCGTAACAAATACACCAAGAATTTATCACAATGGTTTCCAGGGGGAACCGTATGGAGGTCAAACTGACATGGTACATTGCTAGCAATAAGATCATCAGACCACATTACTAACAACCCCTTTTAATTTAATAGAACAAGGTTATTATTATTATATTCAGCCATAACCTATAATCTAGATACTACTGACATTCTCCTACTAAGAGCTATTGTTACCTGTTGACGTCGTGGTCAAAGCGACACTTGACATGTTCATTGTTAAGTCTTCATATATATCAGCCGATAGATATATATATACTTTAATCCTAACACGATCGAATCTATCACTGTTAATTGAAATAATGATTTGTTATTAATGTATCCAACACTTGAAAGTCAGTCAAAGATATATGTATATTGACGACCAAAGTTTTTTGTGTTGTCTAGATTTAAACCCTAATCTTTTGGATCTACTACATCTTCACTTTAATACAGATAGAAAATATATCTATTACACGTTTTTAAAGCATAGAAGACTAAATAATATCCTCTTCCACGAAACTCCTAATAGAATTTATTTGGGAACCCTTATTTAGTACATTTGTCACTGAAGCCGGGCCGTTTCATCGTCCGAACATTCCCAATTGATTGATTAAGGTCGCTTTCCGTTAAGTAAACGGTTTGGATTTCAGTAGTACTAGTAAGCAACGGTACTGTCATGTTCTAGACTGAAGGCTAATATAGAAGATAAGAAGGCCGATGCAGCCAAGTTATTGTTCTGGATGGTATCACATTAGTTTAAGTTTGTTAACCTTTTTAACGGCTTGACCGATTCTCATGAAATTTTGTGAGCGTATTGAGTAGGTCTGAGAATCGGCCAACATCTATTTTTCATCCCCCTAAATGATAGGGGTAGTCCACCCCAAATTTTTATTTTTTAGACAAAATTTTTAGCTTCTATTTTTTTATGATACAACATACAAAAATACATACAATCCTCATCTATTTTTCATTTTTTATTTTTATTTTTTAGACAAAATTTTTAGTTTCTATTTTTTTTATGATACAACATACAAAAATACATACAATCCTAAATTTTCACCCTTCTATCATCAACCCCTATTTTTTTATAGCGTTATTAATTAATATGGCAAAACAACGTTTGCCGAGACAGCTAGTATCTACTATAAAATTATAAATAAAAAAAATTTTGCCCTATAGTTTTAAAAACAAATTGGTAGTATTAAATTGAGTAGTTTAGAAGTGAACAAATGAATACAATCGTTTCAATCGGAAATTATAAAATCGGTTTAAATAATATAGCTTACTAGTTTTTGCCCGCGGCTTCGCTCGTGTTAAGAAGTATTATTATTAGGTATAGTTTTTGCGCCTTAAAAGTACTTTCATACAAACTTTCATCACCTATTTTATCCTCTTAGGAGTGGAATTTATCAAAATTCTCAGCGGATGCCTACATCATAGTATCTTTATGTATGCAAAGTCTCAGCCCGATCGGTTTAAAATTGACAAAGTTTCATAAAAACTTTCATCCTCTATTTTATCCCTTGGGGGTAGAATTAATCAAAATCCTTTCTTAGCGGATGCCTACGTCATAACATCTACCTGCAGTGGTTTGGGTTGTGCGTTGATAGATCACTATGTCTTATATATATCACACTTTTGATTTATATATATTTAGATGTCTACAATTATGCACGTCAGTATTGGAAGGGTTAAGTTGATGTTTATTTTAGTTTTGTTATTTAGGTTCGATAGGATTGTCATCGTCACATTTTGTGTATAAAAATCCCAACAAAAAAAAAGAGAAAAAAAGATAAGAGGGCTACAATCTTTGGTAAAAGATATAAATCACCTTAATGTTAAAGATGAGGAGGATGTAGTCTGTAGATTTGTAATCGATCACTGCAGTATTCTACTGGGTGTATCAGACATATTACAGTTTTTTTTTTATAAAAAAACTTCATTTACTGTTTTGTCGGGGTAGGATTTATACAAAGACACCAATGTGTGTACCTCTGTCTCACTTCTTTCAGCCACCAAGCAGCTTTGTAAGATGTATCTCGTTTGATGGGTGAGAAAAGGCAGTGAAATTTTAAGTACTGAGGCATGACATCTTATTTGAACTTACATTTATTTAGGAACTTTTATCTTAATATCATAAGTCCCATCGTAACTTATTCCTAGTCTTATGATCTACTTTATATCTGAGTTACCTAAAAAGATAAAGCTAAAAATCAAGTTATAAATCATATATAAAAATATCAATATCATTTCATTACATAGTATAAAAGAAAGTCGCTGTCTGTCTGTCCCTATGTATGCTTAAATTTTTAAAACTACGCAACGGATTTTGAAGCGATTTTTATTAAATAGATATTGTGATTCAAGAGGAAGGTTTATATGTACAATACATGTATAACCGTGCGAAACCGTGGCGAGTAGCTAGTGTAGCTATAAAAATCAAGTTAAAAGTTATAATAGGCATTTATCTACAATAAATTATTGCATATAGAGTATTTATATTATTCAATACGTTACAAATACAAGAAAAATCAATAGCAACCATATACATAGAATAGTCTAAGGTAGATCGAGGGCCAAATATTGCAGTCTTGTTTTTATTACACAACTGCGAACCTTTGCATAGTAAAAAAAACAATTATAAGGAGCATCATTTTTCCTACACTCATTCTGATTTTTTTCTTTCTTTATTGTGATTTTTGCCTCCAATTCTAGATTTATTCTAGAGTTGGCGCTATATTTATACTGTGCTGCCAACCACCCGTCAACCCTTATCAGGAATTGGTCGAAAAATCTAAAACTGAAATATAATCCAGAATATAAGTACTTTGAAAGGATATATGTAGTGCTAGCTTTAAACTACAGGAATATGTAGTGTGGAAAAAATGAATGTACCGTAGTAAATAGTGCAATAAATATAGTAAACAATCTCAATATAGAAATGCAATAATCTATACATATAAATAAAATTGGAGTGTCTGTTTGTAATATTGAAATAACCGTTTTTACAACATGCATATGAATATAAATACGGCACATACACCAAAATAACATTTTTTACAATTTCTCTCTCTGTTTCTCTGTCTGTCTGTTCCAGCTTGTCTGTGTTCCAGCTAATCTCTGAAATGGGTGGACCGATTTTGACGGGATTTTTATTGGCAGGTAGCTGATGTAATAAGGTGTAACTTAGGCTACTTTTATTTAAAAAAAATACAGTTATTTTCCACGCGGATTAAGTCGTGGGTGCAGCTAGTAATAAATAAACATTAATATTGTATACGAAATAAAAAAAAACATGTAACTTTATTCACCTTATATGGATGTTTGTTACTCTTTAACGCAGAAACTACTGAACGGATTTTGTTGAAACTATGTACAGCTTATACATCAGAATAACACATAAATTTCAGGCGGATGAAACCACGGGCACAGCTAGTATTAAATAAATACTTATAAATATAACTAACTATTCGCCCCGGCTTCGCCCGGGTGTACATATATTATATATATAAAAGAATCACTCTATCTATTAAAAAAAATGGTTGCGTTTTAAAGATTTAAGCATACATAGGGACAGATAGACACCTCCAATGACTTTATTTTATACTATGTAATGATAATAATAATAATAAACGTAAAAAACCCAGCAAAAAAAGCGGAGAAAACAAAACATAGTAATAGATATAATAATACCGAAAGATTTCCAGAATACAAAATGTATGATTAAAAATAATAATAATAACAACACGCTGGACCTCAACAGCGCCCTCTAGTCCCAAGCTAGATTATAGTAAAGCAGTAAAAAATAATAGATTATAGGAAAGCAGTAAAAAAAGTCCATTTTACTTCTTAGGAAAAATTATGCACCTTTATAAATATCGTCAGTGGATTCCAACTTAGTGCACTTAACGACTAAGCCTAAAGCCTAAATCGAATGCATTACCTAATTAAATATATTACACCAATATCCAGCCACTTTAAAACAAATTGGTATTCTCCTATAGAACTATCAGACCGTCTGGAGGTCTATAAAAAACTTAAAATACGATTGGACCATTCATCGGGCTATATATCTTTCAATTTATAGAGGTCTGGGCTTACGAGCGTTACGTTCAACCGGTTGCCCGGCACCGGATAACCGGGCCTTCGTCGGATGATATATGTTTTTGTTTTATGTTGG
The DNA here is from genome assembly GCF_030625045.1 of Achroia grisella. Lineage (NCBI taxonomy): Eukaryota > Metazoa > Arthropoda > Insecta > Lepidoptera > Pyralidae > Achroia > Achroia grisella. Next base: position 4,121,755 of record NW_026712984.1, on the reverse strand, counting down.
AGAGCTACAAGTATGATAAGTGTATGGGACGTGGACGATATAAAATGGGCAGAATTCTTGAGTGTGCTTGAAAATAACAGAAGTGGAATCAACGTAGAAACTGTAGCGCATTTATTATTAATTTATTTAACTTTAATGCACAAAAACAATGTGTGGTGCAGAGAAATATTGTTGGCGGTGCACTAATATAAATGAAAAAAAAAAAAGATATATAAAGCAAAATATTTTAAATATAAATTTCTATAAAAAAATATATTATAATAATATAAACATAAATATATAAATAAATACATAATGATCTGATAATCAAATTATATTATGTATCTTTAATATCTATACATATAAATAAAATTGGAGTGCATGTTTGTAATATTGAAATAACCGTTTTTTACTACATTCATATGAATATAAATACGGTACATACACCAAAAACCACTTTTTACAATTTTTGTCTCTCTGTCTGTCGGTCTGTTTGTTCCGGCTAATCTCTGAAATAGCTGGACCGATTTTGACGGACTTTTCTTGGCAGGTAACTGATATAATAACGAGTAACTTGGCTAATTTTATTTTAGAAAAAATCTTTTATTTTTGAAAAATAAAGTTAAATTCCACGCGGATGAAGTCGCGGCAACAGGTAGTCCTTAATATAATTATGTTCATTGGTACTCATATTGTATTACGTAACTCTCTGCCGTTTGATTCCATAATTCAAATATCATTTATTCATGTAAGACATTTTAGCCGCTTATGAACGTCAAATATTTTGTATTATAATGTTTTCCGTGCAGTCTACTTCGGTTTACAGATTCAATTGAGAAGAACTGATAAGAAACTTGTGTGACCTTTTACGTCTAAATAGCTGGACAGATTTTAATTAATTTTGACAAGAAAATCTTTTGGTAATCACGAAGTCGATATGCGGTTTCTTTTAGGAAGGGGGTTAAATAAGGGATGAAATTTTGGGCCTGAAATCGTGGATAATAGACAGAAGATATAGCGAGTCCCAATACGAAACTTTACACAAAAATATACGTCGTGATAATAAAGTGGTGTAATAAAGTAGATATTATATTTTAGTACGGAACTAGTGTGTTTAGAATTATTTATAAACAGAAAATGAAGCAGTACAATGTAATAGAGGGAGTAGGTACGATATCTTGATGTAACGGTTTGGTGCAGTGCAGCAGGGAAACAAATGCAGTATTACACAAGACAACAAGCCAGATTATTATAGTTGTTATGTAGTACACACACACACTCATATACCCAGCCTTCACACATACTTTTCCCTTTTTTCTATAAATTGTTTTCCCATGTAATATTGTTTAGTTTTGTACCTAGTTCAATTGTAGTCTGTATTAAGTAAAGTTTATGTACTAAAAGATATCAAATTATTGCGACACAAGTCTTGAGTTTAGTTCAGGCATTGTTGTCTACGCATTTTATCTATATTCTCTAATGTAAAAATGTACAAATAAATAAATAGATACGTAAATGAAACATACTCATGTTCACTGTTACAGTAAAATAACTTAGGTAGTTGTACCAGACATTTGGCAGTGGAATTACAGGGTAAGGAAGGTAAAAGCAGATGGGGTAAAGAGGAGAACATCCGTGGTGCTATTTATATGTATATCCAGAATCACTTTCCCCCTTTATAACATTACGGACAGATTCAGGATGAATTTCCAAAAGTTTGTAATAAGTGGATTATCCATAATATCCTCCTTATCCTGATAAATGTCGTGTATTTCATACTCTGATCCGTTCTTGGCTTTCAATTTCTATTCGGTTTTATGAGGGTTATTCATTCTATATCTTCTCATAAACTTGGCTGGGGGATAACAAATTCTTAATGATACTTGGGAAACACTAACAATTTTAGCCTAATCCTCTTACATGTGCCATAAAACAGGATCAGCCGCCTACCCTTCGCAGGATTTGACCTACGCTTCATTACGTTTGAGTATCCTATTTTGATTTAGGACGCGTTCAGACCGAGAGACTTCCCATCTAAACAAATAAATAAAATTGAAGTACTTTTGTAATTTCAAACTAACAGCTTTTGAATAAATGTATATGAAAGTGTGTAAATACACTTTCATATACATTTATTCAATTATATCTATATAATCTTAATAAAAAAAATGTCTGTCTATCTGTCAGTTTGTTCTTGTTAATATCTGAAACGGGTGGTCTTATTTTGACGGGACTTTCACTTGCAAATAGCTAATATTATTGCTAATTAAAACAATAATACAACCATTCATATGCTCATATATTCCTAATGGTTCGCTTCCTTGCACGGTACGAACATTTGTAGGCATGATTATGATTTATTTATTGGTATGTTTTCTATGTTTATTACGTATGCATTTACACAAAGAAAACTTATCAGTTGTCCAGTACACATAACACAAGCTCTGCTTAGCTTGGGACTAGATAGCCCTGTGTAAATTGTTTAGAATTATTTTTGTCTATTTATATACACCATTTTACAGTTTGTATTTTTTTAGATAAACTATACTTTCGTTTCTTATATTATTAATATTTAATTTATTTTTGTTTAATTAAATGAACAAGATAATCAGACTAAACAGGGACTATCCCATACTATTCGGTCTGAACTGAGCTTTAGAGAGTGATTTTACTAAATTAATTATGTAAATTCCATTGTGAAAGTTCTGTAATGTAACATAACTTGTAATTTGTTTATGGTCTGTTAACGTTATAGTTTATTACTTTGTTAACTCTCGACGCAAGAAGAGGGTGTTGCGAGTACTAAGCCTTTCGTGGGGATGATATCAAGAATCCCTGAAATTGAATATTTTGCTTCAAAAGTTGCTAAAATTATGAACTGTTGTTCTATTCCAGGAAACAAATAAACTAAATGCCTGCTTTTAAAACAATAACCAATTTCTTTCTGTTCTATCGGAAAATATGAAAAATATGCTAATTTTACATAATAACAAAAAAAATTATGATAACATACATACATAATTTTTAATATTATTCAATTTTGTAATAAATTGTTACTGATAATAATAATAATAATAAAATAATATCCTCTAGTTAGTTACACCTTTATATTTGTATACTATATACTATATATTTAGTAACTAATTCTATTTATTGTATTAAACAAATAAATGAATGGATGAATACAAAAAATTGTTATAAAATTAGCTGACCCCGCAAATGTGTAAATTAAAATCGCTATTAAAAATAGGGGTTGGTGATAGACTGGTAAATAAAATTACATACAACCGTATGTATTTTTTAATGCCACATTGTAAAAAATAAATCTATTCAAAAAAATTGTTAAGTGTGGACAACGTTTATCAGTTAGGGGTACGAAAAATAGATAGTAGCCGATTTTCAGACTTACAGAATATGTATATAAAAATCGGTCTAGCGGCGGAGTATGGTAACTAACATTGTGATAGGAGAAATTTATATACAAGATTTCACCACAGAATGTTATATCATTCAATACAGCCAATTCTACCGTAACATCGCTACAACTATATAGCGAAAATCATCGCCTCTGCCCTCTGACCTGATAATTGTAAAGTTGCCGAACATATTCCAAATTAGTGGCTATCGATTCCCCTGGTACCCGAATAGAGAACTACGATCGCTGTTTGTTACTTGTTTTACAAGCTCCATCTGATCACTTTGAAGCTTTACCAAACGACCGTCGAGTGGAATTTTAGCAAACTTTTCTATTGTTTGCTGAAAAGTTGGTAGTTTCAGTATGGAATAGGGGATTCTTAATTATACTAGCTGTACCCGCGACTTCATCTGCGTGGAATTTAACTTTATTTTTCTAAAATAACTCTATAAAGTGAAACGACATTTAGTGCCTATTTAAGTTAACCGTATTATATTAGGTTTTGCACTCTAATAGAGTCAGAGCAGGTTGCCAGTCACCTTCAAATCTCATTATTTATACATTGCAAAATGCAATGTCCGTAATGAACTCTATAATCTGAAACGGCATTTAGTAAATGTTTAAGTTAACCGTATTATAGGTACTTCATTTTCCGCTCCAACAGAGTCAGAGCGGGTTGCCAGTCACCTTCAAATTCCACTCACAATAGACGGTGGATTGGGTATACAGGTATCCGTGACAATGTATAAATTTTCCAAATTATCTGTGCAATTTAAGATAAGCCGTACGACGCGCCGGCGTGACGGCGTATCCCCGACACTTCTACTTACATTCTAAATTATACAAACGACACGTTCCGTTAAGGTGTCGCATAATCCTCACATTCTAACGCCTTTGTGATCCCTGGGGGATCCTAAAATGTTACTACACTTTGAAACCCCGAGGGATGAATAATTCTTTAGGGTAGGTTTATTTTGTGTTGGCGTATTGAATTTGTAACCGATTACTAGTACTTTCAGGTTTTTTATGAAATAGGGTTAGCAACAAGCAGACGGCTGGCCTGATGGTAAATGGCAATTATTGCCTATATACATTACTAGCTAACCGCCCCGGCTTCGCACGGGTATATATATATATATATATATATATATATATATATATATATATATATATATATATATATATATATATATATATATATATATGACAGTGGAAGCGGAACTTCATTTTATACCATGTAATGAAGATACTGACATGTAGGTATGCTATACCCGTAATAACTATTAGTTTTAATTAAATGAATATTTTCCCTTCGAAGAACTGGCAAAAAATTCAGCTCGTATTCTTTTCAAATAAATGTTGTACATGTTTACAATAATACACAGTCATTAAAATTCATGTGGGAGAATAGAGTGACCACCAGCACATGCTATTGCAAAAAATATTTGTATAATTTTTAATATTAGAATAATTTTTTTATGTCATTGGAATAAAGTACAAGCTGACGACCCATCTGATGGTAAACGGTATCCATCGCCTGAATATACACGAAATACCACTCATCCGTTACCAATTTAAAGGACTAAGAATAATCTATACATATAAATAAAATTGGAGTGTCTGTTTGTAATATTGAAATAACCGTTTTTTACTACATGCATATGAATATAAATACGGTACATACACCAGAATAACATTTTTTACTATTTTTGTCTGTCTTTCTGTTTGTTCCGTCTAATCTCAGAAATGGCTGGACCGATTTTGACGGGACTTTTATTAGCAGTATCGGAGGTAATAAGGAGTACCTTCGGCTACTTTTATTTTAGAAAAATAAAGTTAAATTCCACGGAACAACTAGTAATAAATAAAAATATACTTGTAGACGTTTAATACAGCAGAACGCAGTGACAGAAGTGATATAAAAAACAAATATATATACAGAACACTTCTATTTTAAGTAGGTATAGATAAACGAATATATAAATCTGCCAACAATTCTCATTATAGGTCTAACACTAAGACCTCATGCCTCTTATCCAGTAATTTTACTGCCTAATCTGCACACTACAGCAGAAACATTTTACAAAGCAAGCTGAGTGGCAGCTGACATAGGTGAGACTGAAGTATACACGCAGACAACTTACAGTCCATCACTGGAAAAGCTATCCATACTAATCTATACAAATAAATAAAATTGGAGTGTATGTTTGTATAATAATATTGAAATAACCGTTGCGTGTTGTATTTATATTCATATGTACTACATGCATATGAATATAAATACATTATATACACCAAAATAACATTTTTAAACAATTTTGTCAGTCAGTCTGTCTGTTTGTTCCAGCATCTCTGAAATGGCTGGACCGATTTTGACGGGACTTTTATTGGCAGGTAGCTGATGTAATAAGGAGTAATTTAGACTACTATTATTTTAGAAAAATAAAGTTATGTTGCAAAATTCCACGGGGACGAAGTCGCGCGTAATGAATAAACTTATAAATTCCAATGCATCTGACTGTCAGGTCTGAAAGGTGTATATAACATAACAATACCTGCGTAGATGCTTAATTTACATAATGTTATTTTGAATCGTGAATTGAATGCTCCATTTCAATACTTTACAATACCATTATTCTGCTCTAATTCAGTTCAGTCGAGGATTTATAAATAATTTAGATTTATGTGCATTAATCTCCATCTAGATTTGTCGATAAAGGTTTTCGTATTACGTGTATTCGTATTTATATATCGGATCTATCATAATTTTAATAATAATAGCTTTGGACAATTCACACAGCGCCATCTAGTCCCAAGCTAAGCAGATCACGTATTATGGGCACTAAAGAACTGATATAATCTATACATATAAATAAAATTGGAGTGTCTGTTTAATTAGTGTTAATAAAGTTAAATTCCATGCGGACGAAGTTGCGGGAACAGCTAGTTTAATTAAATAAAAGGACTAGCTTTTGCTCGCGGCTTCGCCGCGTTAATTTATCCCCTTAGGGGTAGAATTTATCAAAATCCTTTCTTAGGATGCCTACGTCATAGTAGCTTTATGCATGCAAAAGTCTCAGCACAATCGGTTTAAAATAGACAAAGTTTCATACAAACTTTCATCCCCTATTTTATCCCCTTGGGGGCAGAATTATTCAAAATCCTTTCTTAGTGGATGCCTACGTCATAACATCTACCAGCATGCCAAATTTCAGCCCGATCCGTCCAGTGCTTTGGGCTGTGCGTTGATAGATATTATGTCAGTCACCTTTGAGTTATATATATTTAGATACATGTTTAAGGCTTATTGCTGAAAACAATCTTTCCAAGGAAAAACGGATTTAAATATCGAACAGGAAACATATGCAAACAATAGAAAAGAAAAAATAAAAATAAATCAATAATTATTATAAACTAGATACATTTACATAAACAACATAATAATTTTTCCAATAAACTTTTATATTATATATATACAATTATACATATACCTTTTATATAATATATAATCTTTCAATTACCTAAAATTAATTACATTAATACATACCATAAAAAAAAAACAGAAAATTTTTTCCAATTGATTTAAGGAGATACGCAATAACCATTTATATTCACTATGTTTCAATAACGCTCTAAATGCGTATTTTAAAACCCAAAATTATCAAATAAATCGTTGGTCGTAAATCGTGAAGATCTCCAACAATTGTTCACATAAATTACATTCCGTTCTATATCCACGTAATAGAACTTGTACAGTTCTGTGGTAAGAAAGTTTGGTAATTTACATTTCTATTAGCTCTAGTCGTTTGTCCCGGCTTCGACCAGGGCTCATACCTTTCTCAGATTTGTGTATATTAACTTATAACTCACTAATGACCCGTCCTATCTTTGCACAGATGCATTACACATCTTTCAATTTCTCGGCTTGTTCTATACTATAAAGTGCATGTATCTAAATATAATATATATAACTCAAAGATGACTGACTGACATAGTGATCTATCAACGCACAGCCCAAACCACTGGACGAATCGGGCTGAAAATTGGCATGCAGGTAGATGTTATGACGTAGGCATCCGCTAAGAATTTTGATTAATTCTACTCCCAAGGGGATAAAATAGGGGATGAAAGTTTGTTTGAAATTTTGTCAATTTTAATACGATCGGACTGAGACTTTGCAAGCATAAAGCTACTATGACGTAGGCATCCCCTAAGAAAGGATTATGATAAATTCCACCCCTAAGGAGATAAATTAACGAGAACGAGGCCGCGGGCAAAAGCTAGTTATACATATATAGCATCCTCTTGAATCACTCTATATATTGTTGAAACTGCATCAAAATCTGTTGCATAATTTAAAAGATATAACCGAGCACACAGCGGCGGCAACTTTCTATTATACTAAATAAAAATATGTTACATAAGTCTGAAATAATAAATATCAAGTGAAAAAATTTCTCAAATCGGTGTGGAATCAATCCGCAGTTTACTTATCTCATAGAATAAAATGTTCTTTCGTTCATTCATTATAAATTTTGAATACTGCAATATAGTTCATGATGGTACCCTTGGTTGATTTAAAACTAATCTTCTGAATTATTAGTAATTAAAAAAATAACAATTAGGAATAACGTACCATTGGATAAAAACATATTTAATGTTATTATTCTCTACGGTTTATAGTACATATAGTATATTGTGTGATATATACGCCAAATCATCTATAAATAGGTACGTAGGTATAGTTATAGATGATTTTGGCTTTACATATGATAAAGTAATGACGACGCGAGGTTGTGTAAAGGTTTCATGTAAAAAGCGCTGGAAGAATTGGAATGAAATTTTCATATAATATGTTTAGACATGAGTCAACATATTGTATGCGTCATTGTTTGTATGTTATATATTTTAAACTACGCAACGGATTCTAAAGAAGTCAGCAATCGATAGAGTGATTCAAGAGGCAGGTTTATATCTATAATACATGTGCATTATAGTCTAAAACAAGGCGAGAAATTTAAAGATTTGTAATGTATGCGTGCGAAGTTGGGACGTGTCGCGAGTTATTAATAAAATGATATTGATGTTATATTTATTATTGTCACTAGATCATTATCATTAGAGGGTGATACAAATGTAAACGCGTACGATGTCGCAGTCACAACTAGTAAATGAATAAATGAATATTAATTTTCAGCCGTCACTGTAACATTTCAGTTTGAAAGCGTGTTTGTAAAATTAAATGAAGTACATTTCGGCACGATAATGGGTACGAAACAAGATTAAAATATATAAATAAGCTTGCTTTATTGTTATTTCAGACGAAATGAATTAATTCCTCGTCGAGGTGGCTTTTATAAAAGTACTCCAAAATTTACACGAAAATCAAAATAATATTACTACGTTTTGAGTAAGCTTTGTTTAAATATTTAACATTCTAAATAAGCACTTATTGTTATTTGAAATTATGTGTTGAATAAATTAAACGTTGATTTTTGAAATTGTAAAGTAAAGTAAGAAATGTAAAAGTACTACACAGGGTGAAACACACAAGGCAGATATTGAGTACTATTGAAAATAGACGAGTGAAAATATTAGGACACTTGATACGTCACTATAAATATATGGAAATTATTGTTGAGGGAAAAATAGAAAGAAAGAAGGGGAGGGGAAGACCAAAATACAGCTAAATAAAACAAATTGAAACTAGAAGGAATAGAAAAAGTAGAGTTGTGTCGTACCGACATTTAAAAAATATGAAGGAAGACCGTGTCAAGTTGCAAAAGAATAGAATAGAATAGAAAATTATTTATTCAAATAAACTTACATTGAATTATCATTGAAACTACTTTTGAATACTCATCACATTTTTTTTAATATACCGCTCATTCGGAAAGCTGTCTAATCACAAGAACGTTCTTCTTGTGATGAGACAGCTTTCCGAATGAGCGGTAGAAACTTGTGTGTTGCTCTTTTAAATAATTTTATTCTTACTTTACAATTTAAGTTTAAGTGTGTGAATACAAACTACCGATTAGCACTAATTTAATTAAATAATCAAAGCTCTACCGACTGCAGCGCTCTTAAATTAAGAATGAATGAATTTTGTAACTAACACAGTATTACAGGATTTCAGAGGTACAGGCAGTGTTTTTAATTTTAAAAAAATCTGTATATTTTTAAATTTACATAACAGCCCGTACGGAGGGAAAATGTTTATTTAATGAATACAGCTTAAGATGTAGGTTTTGAATACCATATTATGGCGATATAAATATATTCTTTTATTGTAACTCTAATGATAAACAAGTTGAAGGCCTACCTGATGGTAAGACCCTCTTCTATTCATGGAAAGCATCACAAACCGCACGTCACATGTGTTCATAAATTGCCCTTTCGGATTACTGAGGTGTCAAGCCTCCGTACACTGTAATTTGACGACCTTGATGGTCTAGCCATATGGTATACCGCTTCTCTAACAATGGTCGCGGATTCGATTCCTCGCATGGTTTGGGTGTTCCTATGTTTACTATGTATGTATTTACAAAAAAATACATAAGTAATTATATCACTTATCTAGTACGTATAAGAAAAGCTCTGCATAGCTTGGGACTAGATGGCGTTGTTTGAATATTGCACTGCCATATCCCACCCTAGCTGCTTCTTTACAGAAATAGGTCAGACCTCCATCTTAGAGACTCTCAGACCTATTTCATAATACTTACGTAGACGACTTTATACAAAGTCTAGTAAACGCAGTAAAACCTAGTGATGCCGACTAACAAATTATGTATTGGATATTGATCGCATGTTGCTGTGAGACCTGTACAACATTGAACTACCGAACAATATTTGTAACAGTAATAATATAGAAAAGAAGGGATATGTTTTTAAGAGAGCAGATAAGTGAAACATAAAAATAATAGTACAAAAGAACAGTTCCATTTTAAAAGTGGATAAATGAATATATAAAGCTGCTAGTATCTCTTATTGCAGGTCGTGTAGGTACAACACTGGTTTTCATATAGCTTTATTATCTAATATATAAAAATCTTGTGTTCTATTTGTGACATTAAACTTCTCCAAAATCATTGATTTTTATGAAATTTTTAATATACAAACTAAGAATTTTAAAAAATAATCAACGTAATGAAGGTCAGTATTTTCAGAAAATTGAGCTAAATATATAATCCATCTATTTTAGTTAATAGAACAATTACTTAATCGTCACAAAGTTTCAATAAATACTAATGTATTTAGTGTATTACAAAAGTTTCATAGTCAGTTTTTGAAACATACTTTTCATGGCAAGTAAGTGAGAAGAGTGTGACAGACCTGCACTATTCAAGACTTTATATAAATTTATTTCCAACACTGGGAAGAAATTATAATTTTTTTTTTAAGCATTTGTATTTTATGTTGGGCTAAAAAGGACTTGTATCCAGAGCCGTAAAATATTATATAAAAAAAAAGTGTGACAGAAACCGTCACTAATTTACATTTACATCAAAAGAGTCACTGATATCACAAAAAAAGTCGAAGACACGTCACAATGTAAGTGACATTGTGACGTACCTTCGAGCCGGTAATAGCTTGCAGTGCGACGAAATGTCAAGTTTACATCACGAGGTCGACAGTTGATAATGCCTCTGTCTATTCGACATTCGGTCTAGCGGTTTAGTGCATCGCTTTACTTACCATGGTCAAGAGTTCAATTCCTCGCACGGCATAAACATTTATATTCACTAGTATGATTGTTTGTGTCGGTCTGGCTGTTTCCTAAGCATATTATGTATGTGTTTTAGAAAAAAAAATATCAGTTGTCAAGTAGCCATAACACAAGCTAGGCAAGCTTGGGATTAGATGGCGTTGTGCGAACCGTCTAAGTTTATTATTACCACAGATGATATAATTATTACTATTATAGTATTCTCCTATCTATACACAGTGGTAATGGTATATATTGATTAATATTGTATTGAAACGACCATGGTCGCGGGTAAGGGTGGTGGTTGAATGAATGAACCGATTTGTTAAACTGTTTTTTGTGTTTGATTAAACTAGTTTACAGTTCGTAGATAAACTAGTTTTTCGTCGACTGGTTGATGAATCCGAAATGATCACGTTCGTCTCGCGATCGCGATCGTCTCGTCTCGTCTAGTCGATTGAAATAGTCGCTCAGACATCGTCAATTCGTAAACGAGATTTTCGTTCGTTTACGTTGACCAATCGTTTATCATTAAATAGTATAAAATAAAGTCGCTGTCGCTGTCTGTCCATCCCTAGGTATGCTTAAATCTTTAAAACTACGCAACGGATTTTGAAGTGATTTTTTTTAATAGATAGAATGATTCAAGAGAAATGTTTATATATATAATATATGTATACCCGTATCAAGCCAGGGCGAGTAGCTAGTGAAAGATAAATAAGACAAGAAATAGTCTTTTTGACGACGACGTAAACTAGTCGAAATTAGACTATTTTTTAAACTAAATTAATCGCCCCAACACGTCTTTGGTTCAATTATTTGCAATGCAATTATTTGTATCCATGAGCATATATTAACCATAATTGATTGTTTATATTGGGCTGTGTATTTTCTATGTTTATGTAAATGTATATTTTAATAAATGATTATAGAATGGTGCACCTGCCTTCGCTACCTGGTGCACCGGTTTACCCTGGCAATGTACCTATGGAGGATGACAGGGTGAGCATGAGATAAGGTCAAATGGCAGATCGTGACTAATGAAAATAGAATTTATCACGATGGTTTCCAGGAGGAACTGAACAACCTGACTTAGTGTATTGTTAGCGACAGTACTAACAATACCTTTTCCCCTTTCTATATAGGTATACTTTTTTTAAGGTAAGATAATAGAATGGCGCACTTGCCTGCGCTAACGGCATTTGCTGGCGGGGTACCAGTGGAGGATGATAAGATGAGTTTGAGGTCAGGTCAGTTAGCTCATCGTGGCAAATTTACCAGGAATTTAACATGACGGTGCTATGTATGTATATTTTGTATATATTTACAAAAAATGCATTTTAGCAGTTCTAGCAGTTGTTTACTACCAATATCATAAGCTCTGCATAGCTTGGGGCTAGGTGGATTTGTGCCAATTCTCCAGCGTTTATTATTTAAAAAAAAACTCTTTTATTCTGCATAAAAGAAGGTAATATTCACCTACTATTATTGCAATAAGTTTCTACATATGTCACGGTGAATCAAGGTTGTTATTATCATTGATAGAAAATATTAATACATGGCTCGGCTCTTTGCGTCGCTCGGTCAAGGTTTGTATTGAACACGCGAGCGGTGGCGTGTGAAAAGTATAATTATAGTGCTTTAAACATTAAGAATTGGATTAAGTACGATAAGTAGGTACAATTTCTTGTTACTATACAAAATTATGTACGCATTATATTCACTTTTACGTCATACTGTAAACAATGAAATTAAATTAAAGGATTTTATTAAACATAAAATGTATGGTTACTTGATCCGAAAAATACCTCGGTGATCTAGATATTTAGCACACCATTTTACTTCCGATAGTCGCGGATACAATTCCTTGCACGACGCAAACACAAATGTTTACACCGTAATTCATATGATTGTTTATATCTTGCAGGGTTTTCTATGTATATTATGTATTTAAAAAAATATGCATTTAACTGCAAATTAATGATATTAAAAAAAGAACACTGTTTTTTTTATTTAATTAATTTAAAATGTATTTATTTATTAATATCAGTTGTCTAATACCCATAACACAAGTTGTGCTTACCATAAGACTAGATGACGCTGTGTTAATTGTCCAGGGTTATTTGTTATTTATTTATTTTATTTTAGAATGACCATATCCTATCCATTTACCGACCTGAGAATATCTAAAAAACACTTCAATTTCTTAATAAGCAAAGAACCATAAAATGATAGTGGCATTATAAATCTTCACTAAACCTTTTCATTGCTAAAATACAGACTCTAAATGGCTATAATAGGCCCATTAGGGTAAAGCAATTTAAGTCAATAGTGAGCTAGAATCAAAGTAAACGTATCACAAAGAAAGTAATCAACAGCGTCGGTAGTCTAGAGGTTTAGCATAGTGCCTTACTTCCAATGATCGCGGGTTCAATTCCTTGCACGACACAAATATTTATATTCATGCGTATAATTGTTTTGTCTGGGTGTTTTCTATTTATAAAAGAAAATATCTATGTATTTGTATCTGTCTAGTACCTTTAACACAAGCTCTGCTTAGTTTGGGACTAGATTGTGTTGTGTGAATTGTATTAAGATATTATTACCGATTTAATTTTTTTATCTACAAATTTATAAACAAGTACAGATTCTATAGATTCAGGTTCTGATAAAATACTTTGAAAAATTAAGTAAATTAATTTTGTTCAAATGTATTTCTTTCAACAAAATTTGTCTTTCAGTTTTATTCTTAATGCATTCTAGCAACAAATGTTGAACATTCTAAAAATCTTAAGGGTGGACAACCCTTATCACTTAGGGATATGAAAAATAGATAGTAGGCGATTCTCAGACCTACTGTGTCATGTCAATACATTACATTTCATAAAAATTGGTCGAGCCGTTTCGGACGAGTATGGTAACATTGTTAACAAACAACAACAATGTTATAAAGCGCCTATTTGTTTAAACGCACTAATCTCGCGTACTCTGGAACTACGAGTCAGATTTGAAAAACCTTTCTGCATTTAATTGCCCGTTTTTGAGGACGGTCACTGGCTATTAGACAATACGATACAATCATTAGGAACTGAGGAAAAAAATCAGAGTTATCATTAACAAAGTAATAACTAACGTGACCAGACGTCCCGTTTTATACGGGACTGTCCCTTTTTATAATTGCGAGTCCCGGTGTCCCCAAAAAGAACGCGAAAACTTCTGTAGTAGAACGGGACGGTTGTGATGTTGATTATTGTGGATTATTAACGTGACTATAAAAAAAACGTGCCAAGAATTCTAGTCTTACTTAAAAGCTTCACTAGCTATATTAAAGCAAATTTGTTTATCCAACATTACTTAAATTTTAAGCTAACTTTTTCTGAATAAAGCTTTAAGAAATTATTGTCTGTCTATTAATTGACATAAATAAACCGACAAAAATCCCCCGTTATGAGTCAAAGAATAAATGGTCACGTTAGTAATAACGCGGACGGTACGATGTGCCGGGAAAATGGTGATCTGCCAAATTTAATATTAAATTAAACAATGGAATGAAATCTATGTATTTTACCCATCATTTATCAGAACATACACTTACAGCTTATCACCTTACCGTTCACGCAGGCAACAGTAAGCAATTTATATATTTTAAATTAATTAATAAAAGGTTCCACTGAAAATTAGCGTAACGATGCCAATTTGGACACAGCTGTATTTTTTAAAATTATTAATTATAAATGTTTGTAATATTGTCATTTTATTTACTTGTTATGTGTTTGATATGAATGCTTGTATGCGCCAAATAAACTTTCTTTCTTTCTTTAATGGGTATAACTACTTAAAATACGTTTTCAATTACCACTGATATATTACCACTTAAAACTTTAATGCCTTTTTTCAGACACAAAATTAAGTAATAAATCCGTGATTGATAAAAGAAGTTTGTGAAACGGGCGAGTGATAGTGGTCTCTAGGGGACGCGAGTCAACGATTCAAAGCACTTTAGAATGCTCGTGTTGAAACTTCCAACAAAAGATCTCATTAGCATAGCAAACTTGGGCGACGACACTTGCAAATAAACTCCGAATATACAGCACCAAGTAGATGTTCCATGTCTTAAAACATAAGACAATAAAGCAGGTGTATATAGCACAGGAGTCGTTTGTTATACGCAATAGTCTGACTTCGTTTCGTTGTTTTAGAACGCAATTGTACTTATTTTGTAAAGTTAGTAAGAAACAATCCTCAGTAATGTTATAAATGCGAAAGTAACTCTGTCTGTTTGTCTATATATCTGTCTCTCGATCGATCACGGCAAAACTGCTGAACGACATAAGCTGCGAAAAAAAGGGGTTGAAAGAGAAATCTGTGATAAAGAAGTTTGGGAAACAGACTCATTAGCGTACCAAACTTGGACGACGACACTTTCAAATAAACTCCGAATATACAGCACCAAGTAGATGTTCCATCGCTTAAAACAAAAGAAGATAAAGCAAGTATATATAGCAGAGGAGTCGTTTGTTGTACGCAATACCCTGATTTCGTTTTGTTGTTTTAGAACGCAATTGTACTCATTTTGTAAAGTTAGTAAGAAAGAATCCTTACTAATATTGTAAATCGGCTGTAATCATTATTTCATTGTCAGATTATTGGTCATATATTTATGTGTATGGTATATTTTTGTATATATATTTTTTTGTGTATATTTGTAGGAATATTTATGTATTTACATGTGTCTATATATATATTTATTCATGTATATTCTATAAAATATTATAATATTGTTTGCACCGCCAACAACTTATCTCTGCACAACTCATGGTTGACTGGTAGAAAATGCCATTAGGTGTTAAGTCCGCCATATGTACTTTTTACCTGTGTATGACGTGCATTAAAGTTATTTAAATAAATAAAAAAAAAAATAAATGCGAAAGTTAGTCTGCCTGTCTGTCAGTCACACGTTCACGCCAAATCTACTGAGCCGATTTAAATGAAATTTGGTTCACAGATAGTTAAGACTCTGAGAAAGGGCATAGGTTACTTTTTAATGCGAAAAAATACTTCTAAGGGGTTGAAATGAGAGATGAAAAGTTGTATGGCAGCATTGTCATTTTTAAAGCCAGAAATTTGAAACTTAGTTTTAGGCTATTGATAATTACAAATAGAATAGAATAGAATAGAAAATCATTTATTCAAATAAACTTACATTGATGCACTTTTGAATAGTCATAACATTTTTTTTTTTAATCTACCGCTCAAATAAAAATAAATATGATACTCAAAGTTTGTCAAAAATTTACCCTTAAGGGATAAAATAAAAGATGAGAGTTTTTGGCTTTTTTTGGATTCGATTATTAAATGTTAAACTGTTATTACTCTTTACTTGGTCAAAGTCATTATTCTACGCGGACGAAGACGCGGGTACAGCTAGTCATTCATAAATTACATAAATGATGAAATATCTATTTAAACAAACAACATCTTCGAATTGGACACTGTTTTGTTTTATTTTTGTCCCGTCCCTGTTTAATAAGAGTGTTAACAAGTACTCACCCTCTATGTACTTACTTACAAACGCAAAGGAAAGTTGTTAAATGTGAAGCTGTACCCAGTAAATATGGTAACCACAACGAAGAGTTGGGTAATACCCTACCCACGCAACTGTGTGAAGGTTCGAGTTACTTATACATGAATAGGTTATGTAATATATGAACGTGTTATATATAACATAATTTATACTAATATTATATTATATTCCTGACTGGGTATACTGAAACTATAGGAAGTATGCGTTGCTAAAGTGGCGCCAAAGCTGTATATAATATTTTAATTATAATTGTTTTCTTCATTAAATATTATTATAAATATACTATATATTAACATAAAGTATATTTATAATAATAATATAATAATATTAACCTCATGATAATTCACACAGCTCCATCTAGTCCCAAGCTAAGCAAAGCTTGTGTTATGGATACTGGACTATTATTAATACTTAATAACATTTTTTTTAAATAATACATTGTAAATATAATCTTAATTATATATGCATAGTGTACTTTTTTTAAATGATTTTTTTACAGTTATAATTTGTTTTGTTTGCTTGGTTGTCATTACACTCACATAAAAAAAGAGATGCATAACCAGCGGTGAAGCGATAATGATATATTAAGTCGAAGGAAAGTCTAGAACATTAATGCCAGTGTATTCGAAAACTTCCAGAACCTTCGTTTGCTTGGGATGAGGACACCATTGTTATTTATTGCATTGTCCTTATTTGTACAATCTTCTCTCAAGGGCGTTGGATAACAGATGTGGAATACCGGTAACATGTATAATGCTATAAACTTGGACGACACGCTAGTTCGTCCAATATATTTGCACCTTGCACAACCACATTGTGGAATCACCTTCCAGCAATGGTATTTTCGAACCGATACGATATTGAAACCTTCAAGAAAAGAGCTTATTCCTTTTTAAAAGGCCGACAACGTACTTGCAATTCCCCTGGTGTTGCGGGTGCTCATGGGCGGCGGTAGTCACTTACCATCAGGTGAGCCGCATGCTCGTTTGTCCCCTGTGTTATAAAAAAAAAAAATATTTGGCAGCTAATGTCAATCTACTTCAAAAACGAGGTGTTTTTGACATTTGTTACAGCTTAGTGTTTTTTTTTTTATTAAATTGAAATGGCAAACACGTTGACGGCCCACCTGATCGCTTATCAGCTGTAACTGAAGCCTATTAGTTTTTTTTATTTATACACTTAAATGCAACATATAGAAAAATACCAATTAATATGTATATACATATATAATAACAAGTACAAAAGGCCTTAATATATGAGAAAAGAGAACAACATGATTAATATATAAATAATACATACATGAATAGCTACGGACATCACGTTATCATGTAACACTCGTTTTACCACTCACGTGTTGCCATTCCAGAGAATAAAATGCCAGGCCTCTTATCCTGTAATTTCTCTGCCTAATCTACACTCTACCACCGAAACATATCTTACAAGCTGCTTAGCGGCTGAAAAAGGTGAGACTGAGGTACCCCCACAAACGACTTTTTACAGTCTACCTTTAAGCCGCTTAAAACTGCGTTATTCTAGCGTAGTGTGTATAGTATTATTCCCTATTTAACATAAGGTGTGGGGGGGGGGGTTGTTTATTGCTAGAAATGAAGAGAGCTAAGAATGAGAAAACATTCAGGTTGCTTCCACGCGGTTACCCCTGGATATCATCGTGATAATTGTCACGATGGGCTAACTGACCTGACCTCATGTTCATCTTATCATCCTCCACTGGTGCCCCGCCAGCGTAAACCGTTAGCGCAAGTAGGTGCACAATTATCACCCATTAATAAAAAAATTTCATTACTTTTTCACAGATACACACATTTCAACAATACACTTCACAATAAAACAAAAAAAAAACATTCATATTAATATTTTAAACGCAAAAGTACGTTTATCTATCTATAAGAGGTAGATAGATAAACGTACTTTGTTGATAAATCTACGTGTTACCTTTACAAGACTAAACAGCAAAGCACCTTAAACAAATGTGACATAAATATAGATATGGGAGCTTATCTCTAAAAAAAGAAGTCGTAGTTGCGAAAAACAGCGGATTTATTATAAAATAAGCAGTTTATTTTCTAAGTTGCAAATCTCAGAAAGAATGTTGGGTATAACTATTTTTAGAATGTTACTTTTTCATTTGCTATTTTTGCCGGCCCTTCGCCCTACGTCACGTCTACATCTTGACGTCCATTTATTTTTTATGGAATTTTCATTAGTCTTCCTCAAATTCATTTCGAAATGTACTCGCGTAAGAAAAAATGTCTCTAATTAATTATAAATATTAACTTTTTTTAAATTTATTGAATGGAAAACTTGCTTACAGCCTTCGTAGCTACTATATACATTGAAATAATGCTTAAGTTTTAGAAACCTTTATATATCTCTATAATCTATTTAATAAAAAAAAAATCTGTTTCTTTTTCTATAAAGTAATAAATTGTTTTTGTATGGTAATAATTGGAGACCATAAAATATGCAGTCGTATTCCGTAAATTGTATTATTTCATAAATAAATAAACGCTCATTTCTTAAATTCAGACTAAAAAATTCGTTCCGCCTTGAAACAGTAATTACAAAGTAACATAGAAATGAAGACCTTACAGTCTCATTGTTTCTATTATGATGTTTTCACCCTTTTATATTATACGAGTAGGTCGAAAGAAAAAGACAACACAATTAGCTGCTGTTCTATTTACCTATTTTAGTTAGATATATAGGTGTTTCACATTTTGTAAATAAAAGGATTAGTTCAAAGGAACTAAAACATTTCATTTATTGTTACTATTTCCCGCCTTTCAGCAGTCAGCTAGTACCAAGTATTTAATTACTCGAGCCTAAATCACAAACGATGCTAATTAAAATTCGCTTCAAACGAGATAATGTTAGAACTGAAATTTGAGAAAAGTTAGGTATGTACGTTGGGCTAAACCGCTACAAAACAAACACTTACAAATTACGTGTTATACCGGATTCGAATTTCATTTCCATATTTGCATTTCAAATGGTATAAGTACATACGTAGCGTGTTCATTAAATGTATTTGATTCGCAAAACTCGCTAAGCTGCAAAAGTTTATATTTTATTATTGTTGGCTCTGTGTTTTGGTCTACCACATATGCATCAAGAGAATCCACTTCTTCATCTTCTTCAGCATACACTGTTTTTCTGCAAAAGTTTAGATTTTTTTATTGTTAGCTGTTCTGCGTTTCAATCTATCACATAGGCACCAATGGAATCCACTTTCATTTTTTCTTCAGCATATATTAGTTCATTGCATCCAGCTATATTAATGTATGCCTCTTGCATAGATTTTCACATTCGTCAGGCTGAAGCGCATCTGGTCCAGGCCGGTCTTCTTGATGTCGTCCGACAATCCGACGCTCTGCCTACGCTTCTTCTTCCCATTCTATGTAGGTCACCACATTAGTAATATATATCCATTACTCATCTCGCTGTTTCGACATACGACCGGCATAATGCCATTTCAGCTGTCCGAATATTTTGACGATGTCGGTAACTCCAGTGCCTCGCTTGATCTCAGTTAGGGTACATAATTATTTTGTAATTAAAACGTCGGTTTTTTAATTACTATGTCACCATGTGGATATCTGACAACGCCTCTGACTGTTCTATCTCGAATAATAGTCGTGAGTTTACATTATTACTTTTTATACTAGCTGTTTAGTAGACCGTTTTTCTTCATCGCACGGCACCAACATTTGTTCAGGTATTCATGACTATGACTGTTCTGGGTTTTTATATATATATTTGTATATTTATTTGTTGTCTACTACCCATAACACAAGATCTGCTTAGCTTGGGACTAGTTGGCGCTGTGTGAATTGTTCTGAGATATTATTATTATATATTAATATTGTAGTATACATGAGAAAGAGAAGGAGGCATTATGTCGTCTCTATCGCACACTGCTGACATCATGTGGTCATTAATGAATGGCGAGCTAGAACAGTTGGTTGGATCTGAGAGCTTATTTCTTTAAGAAAAAAAATATAATTATTATTTTAATATTGCACATATAAAAAATGTCTACTGACCTACACCTGCTTGTTGTTGAGTTTACATGAACTTAAACGATAATATTGATATTATCGTTCAGTTATCGTATTTCTATGCATCGTTATAGCTTTTTAAAGCTTTGAATGTGAAAGCTTTCTCTCTGTGTACATATAATCGTCTATGCTGTTACACCCATACTATTATATGGATTGGAAATGGCGATTCTGCTCAGTAGAATGATACTTATACATTTTATTCAAATGCGTTTTCTTTAAACGAGCGTTTTACTGGTCGCATAACCCTTTCGCGCTATTACATCGCTTAGCGTTTATGCTTTTTTTCTCTTTCTTTTTGCTCGGTTCCTAATAGTCATAGCGTGATATAGCCATACTAACATTATTGTATAAATGCAAAAATGTATGATTGTAAGTTTGCTTAAATAATCTGTAACTGTAATTCCAAAATAATTATGAAGTCGATTAAAACCAGATGAGATATCAACAATTTAGTTAATCCTAATACATTCTAATATTATAAACTACGATGTTGACAAATATATATACGGTCCATCGGATAGTAAACAGTTACCGTAGATTATATGCTAAGAAACTGTTTTGATAATATATTCAAAGTTTATTTTTTGTATTCTTTAATCAAAAACATATAAAACAAATTTTAATAATATGTCACTTCACTGTCTACCGTTACCATTAAAACATTTATCCCGTTATAAATAGTTTTATTACATATTAGCTTGTGCTTCGCGGCTTCGCTCGCGTTAATTTATCCCTTTAGGTGTGGAATTTATCAAAATCCTTTTTTAGGGGATGCCTACGTCATAGTAGCTTTATGCATGCAAAATTTCAGCATGATCGGTTTAAAATTGACAAAGTTTCATACAAACTTTCATCCCCTATTTTATCCACTTGGAGGTGGAATTAATCAAAATCCTTTCTTAGGGGATGCCTACGTCATAACATCTACCTGCATGCCAAATTTCAGCCCGATCCATCCAGTGGTTTAGGCTGTGCGTTGATAGATCACTATGTCAGTCACCTTTGAGTTATATATATTTAGATTTCTACAACACGGTGGAGGCCTAAAACTCAAGGGGTGTCACGTGCGAGTTGCCGACCCTTAAGAAACCCTAATATACCCTTCTTGTAAAAGCCCATGCTGTAGGAATATTAGTATCGAAAAGAAGACGAAGTCACGGGTAAGACATAGTAAATAATATTTCCAAGTAGATTTCTTCTTCTGACTAGGTATATATGTAGGACCCTCATCACCTTCACATCTATCCTTTTGTCAGTCCAAATCCCGAGCCTGTCAAAATACTGACAACATCGTTATCAATCTATCCTCTATCATATATTAACTGAAGAAGTGAATAATCGAAGATGACAGCATTATTTCACTATATACTAGCTATTACACGCAATTTCGTCTGCATTGAATGAATATTTTTTTAAATTAACCGTGTCGTCATATTTAATACGCACCATCAAAGAGTGGAACACCCCGCGTTCGTGTTCCCGGAGAAAGCAACCCCGGATTCTTCAAGTCTATGATGAATCTTCTGGGTAAGTGCGCTATATCTTAAGTTTCGCCATCATTTCCCATCAAAAGAGGTAAAACCAAGCGCATGGCCATTCATAATAAAAAAAATAATTCTAACATAAAAGTAGCCTAAGTTACTCTTCATAACATTAGCTATCGGCTAGTGGAAATCCTGTTAAAATCGTTGCAGCTGTTTCAAAATTCAGCAAGAACAATCAGTGGACCTCTTGTTATTTTCCATGATTTTTCAGCCATCTCTTAATTATTAATATAATACGACTCCATTTCCATTTCCCTGATGATTGATGTGACTGGTCTTTTCCTTCCGCTCTTTGTACTTTGCCTTCGATAATGATATTCATAAATTCATCGTGTCGTATTAAGAGGCCTTTCACATTTTTTGCCATAAAAGCGGTGTCTTTGGGGTTCTAGTTCTAAGAAATTAAGAGTCGGATATACATTTTGATTCCTGAATTATATAAATAGTTTATAAAAATAGTTTATTCAAAAACGCTAAGAGACAGAAGTTTGGGGTCGTCGTTCATTAATAAACAAACATAAATTGATATGATATCTTTACTAAAACTTGATAATTACTTTATAAATTGAGACAGCATCTCTTTCAAGTAAAAACTACTAAATGTTCTGATGAAACTTTACAGTAATATCTTATACATCAGCTTTTTTATATTTTCAACTTACATATCTAAAAAATTGATCATAAATAAACCCGAAATTTCAACAAAACTTTGCCATAATCATTTCTAATTTTCTCATAAATACAACGAAATTTTTGAACGAAAAAAACATAATAATAAAGTTAATATACTTGTAAATTAGAAATATAAAAAAAATATATAAGTTTCTAAGAAAAAAATAAACAATAATAATAATTTAAAGTTGTATAAATTCCGTTGCGCCAAAAGTAAATTCTCAGTGCTGCGCTAGCGCTCGTCGAGGTAGGACCTATGCTATTTTTTACGACACCGCTACGATAAGACATTCGTAAACATTTGTCAGTGAACATTAGTATAGTGCGACTAAACAATTTTGATAATTTAAGTAATATTTAATTAATTTTGCTAATACATACTTATTTCTACGAATATTAATTTAAAGTTGTTATATATATATATATATAATATTTATTTTAGCATACCAAGAAAAAAGTACAGCTATGCTACAAATAAAACCTACCTACTCTGCTGCACTATGAACAGCACAAGAGCGTGGTATTTCGTCACACTAATGGCAATTAATTGTTAATATTAAAAAAAAAACATTTTAGTATTTTTAAAAAGAAGAAGAATTTTACTTTATGTTTATTTTATAGTTTTTTCTAAATTAAAATAGGGTTATTGTTTATAAAAATACCATTATTATTTTTACGTACATTTGTCTTGTGTTATATTATCTAGTATGCAATGTGGATTGTAAATAAAATACCAAATTATATATAAATTATATTCCCTAATGTTTAGAGATATTTTATCCAATTTACTTTATTTTATTTTACACAATACAGATATTTCTAAATTGCAGCCATTGTGTTATTATACTCGTTGGACTTTCATTACTGTACAGTTATGTCAAATAATTATATGTGTTTGGGTGAAAAGTCAACAACTTTATAAATATATATATAAGTTTTTATTTAGAGACTAGCTTGCAGCTCGCGGCTTCGCCCGCGTGAACATGGGATATATAGGTTATCGCGCGTTTAAAGATCCGTGTACAGTATTGGGACGTTATATATAAACCTTCCTCTTGAGTCTATCTAGTCTGTCTGTTAAATAACAACGAATCAAAATCTGCGTAGTTTTTTAAGATCAAAACATACATAGATCTATTACATGTGTAGAAGATATTTTAACCGGAAATTGAAGCCGTTAAAATGGTATTGGCAGATCAGTTGGAATCATCGGTATTCTTGGTATATAAGCTGGTTGCCCAGGTAACGTACCGGTTATAATGGTCTACAATTAAATTGTCTTTCAATTCTTTAGTAAGCAATATATCCAATGGGACGCCATTGCACATGTTCAGCGGGCTTAAATTTCATTATTGGATCATGCTTTTGAGAAATTCCTTCCTCAAGTTTGAGCAGTTAGTGTAGGAAATCACTATCTGTGCTTCCATAAAAATGAGCTCTCATATTTGTCAGTAGTTTCAAAATTTCATTAAAGTCCATAAGGGAGACGATGTTAATGACACAGAGAGTCTTTCAGAAATCTCCAGTAAAAACTATAAAAGTAATCCCGCCAATGAGAGCAGAGGTGTTTCTAAGGTTCTCTATAGCTCATGGTGATTTCATTATCAAGAAATCACCATAATCAATGAGGCGTCTTGTAATAATTTATAAAAAAATTGATATTAGCTCGTAATTATTTATCAAGAATCAAGAATCGGCCAACCAAGAACGTGACGCTGCAATATCAGCCAATATCATGCGGCGACGTCAATGATGCAGGGACAGTAATGATAGCAGTTGAAGCTCTTTTTATACAACTTAGAATGACAAACAAGCTGACGGCTCTCCTGATGGAAAGGGGTAACCGTCGCCTATAGACATGAGCAGTACCTGACATGTTCATATCCGCATATTGTTTCCCCCATGATCCCCCCATGCGTTGCCATTCCTGAGAACTCGGGTGTTATTCCCCTGTACCCTGTAAATTCACTGCCATATATATACACAGATAGTCTATATAGATAGATAGTATACCCTGAGAAAGGTCATAGACTACTTTATAGTGCGAAAAAAGGGTTGTAAGGGATTGAAAGCGGAGATGAAAGGTTGTATAAAAGTATCGTCATTGTGTAAGTGAAACAATGAAACTTTTTTGGGTTATAATCAAAATATATTTCCTTTATTTGGTCAATTTCATTATACCACGCTGACGAAGTCGCGGACACACCTAATATACATATAAGGATGGGACCTTTAAATCGAAACAAAGCCATGAAAACACAACTATTATATATAAATAAAATAATTATTTGCCTAAGTTTAATATTTAGAACAAGTGAATATGGCAATAATGTATCCGACTCTTATAATAAATTATATTGTACTTATTAATAAATAAATTGAATTAATATATAAGAGGAATTAATTAGTAAATTTATGTTATAGTAATTTCATCTTCCTGTCCTTATCCCAATTATTAACAAACAGTTACTCATATTACTTAAGGTTTTGGCTTTTAGTTGTACAATCGGCCAGCATCCTGACATCAACCCTCTAGGAATAATATAATATAAAAATATGGTCATTATTAGCACTTTGATAATTATGATAAATCACGTTATTTAAAAAAATACAATAAGTACGTTAGTTACTCAGTTCAGTAAAAACATATCACATTATTAATTAAAATATTACAAGGATCAAAATGGTTCATACTAAATCCACACCGATTGAGCTACACGTTTATTTGCGTCTGTGTGCGTGTATTACTGTATGTGTGCGTAAATCCATGCGATTAAACCTAAAGTTGAGCGGCATCATTTTGTAATAGTCCTCTTAAGTAACAGGCTTGGTAATTGATATAGTAACAACTATAATATATACGAAATTATATTGAGTACAAAAAATAAATAAAGTGGGGAAAGGAGAAACCTTGGTGTAAACAGTTAGCACTGAAACTTACGAATACGCTGAACAAAACAAACGACAAAAATAAAAAACAAACAAAAAAATAGAAAATACAAATGACAAACGCACCTAATGTATTCATAAAACGCCATCTTTAATTGTAATAATAAATTATTAGTAGATATATCTTATCTTAATAATATTATAAATGTGAAAGTGGACGGGTGTATGTTTGTTACTCTATCACGTAAAAACTACTAAATGGATTCTGATGAAACTTTACAGTAATATCTTATACATCAGCATAACACAGGCTACAAATTTCACGCGGATGAACTGCGGGCACAGCTAATATATAATATATAAAAGAAAAGATGCTATCTTTGTTATTTTACGTGCCTTTTTTTAAAGTATGGAAATGTCACGCTATTTTTATATTGAGGTTTTCCATAGAGGTTTCACAAGTCGTGCATATATCCGCTAAGATGGGACTTTTGGATATTCCCACGGGAACGGGAAAATATAAGATTGAACGGGAAACGCGGGTAAACCGGCGTCTTTTTGTTCTATAAATAAGACTTATGCAAAGTGTACAATATGTTTTTTTATATATCAAACTGCCATGCGGCCCAGCTGATGGCTAACGGTTGCCGTAGCCTATGGACGCCTGTATCACTAGAGTTGTTATATGCGCATTGTCGACCCATAAGAATCTTTAACATACATTTCTTGAAAAATCTCGGCAGGTACTTCATTTACAGTCTAAGCGTACGAAGACTTATGCACAAAATGTTTTTTTATACCAAATACAAAACCGACCTGATAGTAAACAGTTAAAGTAGCCTATGGACGCTTGTAACACCAGGAGTGTTATATGCGCATTGTTGGCCCATAAGTAACATTAATACAAAACCCACCTGATGGTAAACAGTTAAAGTAGTCTATGGACGCTTGTAACACCAGGAGTGTTATATGCGCATTGCTGGCTCATAAGGAACATTAATACAAAACCCACCTGATGGTAAACAGTTAAAGTAGTCTATGGACGCTTGTAACACCAGGAGTGTTATATGCGCATTGCTGGCTCATAAGGGACATTAATACAAAACCCACCTGATGGTAAACAGTTAAAGTAGCCTATGGACGTTTGTAACACTAGGAGTGTTATATGCGCATTGCTGGCCCATAAGTAACATTAATACAAAACCCACCTGATGGTAAACAGTTAAAGTAGCCTATGGACGCTTGTAACACCAGGAGTGTTATATGCGCATTGCTGGCCCATAAGTAACATTAATACAAAACCCACCTGATGGTAAACAGTTAAAGTAGCCTATGGACGCTTGTAACACCAGGAGTGTTATATGCGCATTGCTGGCCCATAAGGAACATTACTACAAAACCCACCTGATGGTAAACAGTTAAAGTAGCCTATGGACGCTTGTAACACCAGGAGTGTTATATGCGCATTGCTGACCCATAAGAAACATTAATACAAAACCCACCTGATGGTAACAGTTAAAGTAGCCTATGGACGCTAGTAACACCAGGAGTGTTATATGCGCATTGCTGGCCCATAAGGAACATTAATACAAAACCCACCTGATAGTAAACAGTTAAAGTAGCCTATGGACGCTTGTAACACCAGGAGTGTTATATGCGCATTGCTGACCCATAAGAAACCTTCTTGAAAAATCTAATGTTGTAGTTTCTGGATAAAATCTCGGCAGGTAGTTTGTTCAACAATCTAAGTGTACGCGGGTGGAAGCTCCTCTGAAACCGCATTATCCGAGACCACTAAGATTCCAGGTTTATGCTGAAACTTTATGTTACGTCAAGCAAAGTATAATAGGTGTTAAACAGTCGGTACAACTGTACATTTTGCCTTAATATTTAAATTATACGAGTAAACCCGTGCAGCTTAACCATCGTCATATAGGAGTCCCGTTTTGCAACATTTTTCATCTATACACATCTATACATATAAATAAAATTGCAGTGTCTGTGTATAATATTGAAATAACCGTTTTTTACTACATGCATATGAATGTAAATAATAATAGAATATAATAAACAATTTTTGTCTGTCTGCCTGTTTGTCTGTTTGTTCCGACTAATCTCTGAAATGGCTGGACCGATTTTGACGGGACTTTTATTGGCAGGTAGCTGATGTAATAAGGAGTAAGTTAGGCTACTTTTATTTTAGAAAAATAATGTTAAATTCCACGTGGACTAAGTCACGGGTTACAGTAGTAATAATTTTATTTATTCAGATAACAGAGATCCAGTTTGTTAGTAACAATTATATTTAACCTATGTTAGTAGATACCTACCTACAATTACATATTATAATTTAAAGGCCCACGTAATAATTTATGCTCCGTTCCTAATGATACGATGTTATATAGCGTATAACCTTCTTGGATAAATGGGCTCTTCAACAGTAAAATAATTTAAATTATGATTCTACTTTCTGAGATTAGCGCATTAAATCAACATACACATAGATTAATGATAAATTGTTTGTACTTTAACATAATTTGTTCTAACTTTAAAAAATTACGCAAGGAACGCACTTAATTAAACTATCACAAATTACATTCAAATTATGTAACTTAAGCTGTAAGAAAGTCATTAAAAATATCTCCTACAACTGGATCTGCCGTTAGTAATTTAAATACATATATATTATTAATTTAGTCACGTTACTTTATGTTTTACCGTCTATCTACACATAAAATTTTATTAAGACCCTACAGCCGTCAGAAAAGAATTCGAAACAGACAGACTGACACACCTTCACATTTATATTTATTACTAGCTGTAGCCGCGACTGGCAAGGCATTTGTTGCGCATTCTAGCCATAATGGCTTAACCAATCATCATGAAAATTTGAATTTAAGTAGCATTGGGAGTTTGCATCAACAACTTTTTAATCTGGTCAAACATTGTCATGCAGAAGCCGTAATTAAAAGATAGTCTAATATAAATACAAGTCGCGTGGAATTTAACTTTATTTTTTTTAAATAAAAGTAGCCTAAGTTACTCCTTATTACATCAGCCACCTGCCAATAAAAGTCCCGTCAAAATCGGTCCAGCCATTTCAGAGATTAGCCGGAACAAACAGACAGACAGACAAAATATGTAAAAAATGTTAGGTGTATATACCGTATTTATATTCATATTCATGTAGTAAAAAACGGTTATTTCAATATTACAAACAGACACTCCAATTTTATTTATATGTATAGATTACAGATGAGTCATCTGCCAAGTTTCTTTATTATATAGATTAAATGGGCTATCCAACAATAAAATGGTTTTTAAATTAAAACTCGTACTTCACAGAAAGTACGCTAGTGCTAGCGCGTAAAACCAATAAACAAACTTCAGCTCTATGAAAACAGTACCTATAGATTAATGATAAATTGGCTTTATTATATACATCATAGATCTTAGAATTATTATTTCAGGTCTGTATTTGAAGTCAACAATATAATGACCGAGATTATTATGTTCAAG
The DNA here is from genome assembly GCF_030625045.1 of Achroia grisella. Taxonomy (NCBI): domain Eukaryota; kingdom Metazoa; phylum Arthropoda; class Insecta; order Lepidoptera; family Pyralidae; genus Achroia; species Achroia grisella. Next base: position 4,092,363 of record NW_026712984.1, on the reverse strand, counting down.
TATATTAATCAAATACCTGACAGACAATCAATATTTGAATAGTTGTGTTCATACAGTCGTAAATGAAAACATTTTAATAATATTATTAATAATATTTAGGCTCGAATGTCATGTTCGTTCTCAAATATTTATAAACATCGAATGAACAGCTGAGTGTATATTATCATAATTTTTGTTTAATTTGTTCAAAATATTTACTTAGGTAATAATAGTAAGTAGTAAAAGTAATAAACATTTATATCGCAAAATAATACAAAAGACATAAAATACTTCTCACTTAAATTGACATTAAAACAATAAGCAATGTCTAGAACACGTGGTATGTTACATTTCATCAAATTAAATTTATTAAGAAAATATAACTCACCTTTTGACTCCTCAGTGAGTCCACCTGTCATGAAACACGCTATTTTAGTAATTACAGACAAATGTTTATATTTATTGACACGTTACAACACGTTTGTGTACAAAGAAACACGTCCACCCAGTGCGGGTGTGCGGCCACGAATGGAATGAATGAAAATCAGGGGTAGCTACGGAGGGCGGGGCTGATCTGGGAGGGGCAATCCAGGAAAATTCAAAAGCCACAACGTCTCTAGAAAGCTACCATCATGTAAGGTTATTTATAAAACGGTCGGGTAACGGAAAACTCTTCGTGGTTCTATTCGAGGATTAACCTACTTGTTTCAGAAGTTGGGATGGCTCCACAATAAGTAACGCGGAGGATTTAATATTAATTTTCGCCAGGTTATATCATGTTCGTGGTGGGAGAGAGTTATTGAAAAATTTCGCGGAATTCTCCCTCTATAAAAGAGCTTAATAGCCCCGTATAGAATATTATCGTATATTTTTTGTATAGGGTTGAACATAGTACAGGAGAAGTATAGTATTTGGGCAAAATCGATGTTTATTACAACATGAAGCGACTATCAAGGGTATGTTCTGTAATAAATTACTAGTTTATATATTATCTACCATAACTGTATAATAAGGTTAAAGATATAAACATATATATTGTAAATACATGTATGAACAACTATGTACATATATATATGCTAGTCATTTTTATAGAGTCATTTTGATTTGTATATATAGGTGCTTGTCTGCTGCCTATCTAACCAAAGAGGAAATTCTTACGTTCCATAACTTAAGTACCATGGTAGGTTCTACATGGTTTATTTTGAAATAATTGCAATTTTCAAAGCAAAGATATAATAAAATAAAGTAATAAATAACCTGGACAATTAACACAACGCCATCTAGTCCCACAGTAAGGAGAGATTGTGATATGGGTACTAGACAATTAATATAAATATTTTTTTTTTTTTGTAAATACATACATAATATACATAGAAAACACTCAGATAGTTACAAACAATCAAACTCATGAATACAAGTCTTTGCAACGCGTGGGGAATCGGATGTAAAGTGGTGTGCTGAACTGCTAGTCTACCGAGGTCGTCAATATATAATCGTAATCGTATTATGTAAAAGTTAAAGACGTCATTCAAGAACCTACTGCATGTACAATTGCTATCGTATAATACGTAGATTCCAGGGAATATGAATCTTTCTAGAAATTGCAGGATTACTCGTAAATACATGCTTAGCGGTTTTGCTGAGTTCTTACATAATGCGGAGAAATTTAAATACAGCAAGAACTTTTGGAATTTTTATAAGTTGTATCCGAGTGAAATACATAATAATTATTGCGCTATATTTCTTCTTAGTGTACTCGTAGGTGCTTCTAAAAGCCCCTGCCACGCTTCCATAAATTATGTGCATTTTTAAGAGGAATAAGCTTTTATACTACTCCGAGTAAATTATAAGCACAAATATGGACGTTAATTACTGAAATTGAAGTCCAAATTACATTTACTCGAAATTTATAATGTACTAGCTATCCGCCTCGGCTTCGACCGAATGTACATGTATTATACATATAAACCTTCTTCTTAAATCACTCTATCTATTACTAAAAACTGCATTAAAATCCATTGAGTGGTTTAAAAGATCTAAGCGAACATATAACGGAAGCAACTTCATTTTATACTATGTAAATATTTTGGCATATAGAAAAATAAATAGACCACAAGCCATATACATGGCAGCATTATGAAAATAATCTTTATAAATCGAAAAGAATCATCACAATCCGCTTAGTTAGTTATCGTAAAAAATACTTAGAACGTAGAACCTTTGTTTTTGGCAGTTGGTTGATAAGTATAACTAACTTATTTGACCTTACTCATTGCTATGGAAATGTTTCAAACAATGACGTAGGTAGGATCTCGACTCGAAAAAAAAATTGTGTCAGTTATATAGTTAAGCTAGCAAAAGCTTGTGTTATAGGTACTAGAAAACTGATACAAATATATTGATGTATTTTTTTTTAAATACATACATAGAAAACACCCAGATTGATACATACAATTTCATGAATACAAATGTTTGTGCCCTACGAGAAATCGAACCCGCGACCACCGGAAGTAATGCGGTGTGCTAAACCGCTAGACCACCATAACCGTCATGATGAATGATAGTGATAAAAAAACATGACTTGCATAAGTGGCCGAAAATGCCTTATATTATATGAATAAATCATTTTGAGTTTGACTTTGACACGCAGAATCCAGCGTCCCCCGGTGAAGGTGAAGGCCAGCCACTATTAGAATATCGAAAATTTAATTTGAAACCTTTTTTTATTTTTACATTTAAGGTTTATTTTAGCTGTAAAATAAATAATAATTATTATTTTATTTTATTTTCATCCAATATTGTTCCCTGGCACCAGTTCCCTTTTACGATTCACAATGATTCGAATTACAAATTACAAAAAGACAATCAAATAAGGTAACTTAAGCTTATCATAATTTACTTACATTTACTTATTACATTACATTACATTAACTTAAGCTTATTATCATTTACTTACTTTGTGTGTGTTATATTAAAAGAATGATAGAAACAAAATACATTATGATGCTCTTGAGGTCTCATGCAATACATGCATCTAAGGACTAATTGTTGGGGACGATGGGAGAGTACAAAGGCACGTTCAATATTTATATGGAGAGAAGGAGAAGAGTAGAGAAGGAGTAGAGACGAAAAAGAACAAATATGATCAATACAAATAAATAAACCTGAAGTATCTATTAGTAATTTTAAATTAACAGCATTTCACTGAATGCATATGAAAATATATACAACGTCTAAATATTTTTTATTTTTACGAATACAGCTATTGTTTGTTATGACCAGCCTCTGGAAACCGATTTTGACGGGACTTTTACGCACAGATAGCTAATGTTAAAGTGAATAACTTAGGCTCTACTGTCATTTTGTAAATTTTCATTATTTAAATAAAAAGGTATTTTCCCCGCGGACAAAGTAGCGGTTAACAAGTAGTTTTTAAAGTAAAGCTTAAAAAGTAAGAATTATTACATAATTCGTGGTTAAATATACATTTAGTCTTTAAAAATAGAGTAAGTAGTAGTAGTAGATTAAGGTTCAAATATAACATTTATATAAATTTGAAATTTCAGAACATCATTAGACATCTTAATCTTTTGGAACGGTAACTCATGAGTGTAATCACGGCTATAACATGATAACGTGATGTCCGTAGCGCTGTTCATGTATATATGCGACGATTGGTGCTTACCATTAGGTGACCTAGCTAATTTTCCATTCCAATTACATTTGGAAAAAAATAGATTACTTTTTCTCAGGACAACGAACACAGCGCCATCTAGACCCAAAGGCAAGCTAGCTAAAGCTTGTGTTATAGGTACTAGATAACTGATACAAATACATAGATATTTTTTTCGTAAATACATACATATTATACATAAAAAACACCCAAACCGATACAAACAATCATACTCATGAATACAAATGTTTGTGTCATGCGAGGAATCGAACCCGCGACCGGTAAAGCGGTGTGCTAGACCGCTATACCACCGAGGTCGTCAGTTGAACTTACTAACTGATCAATAACCCGGTATTTGCAAACATAAGAAAAAACGTTCTTTCAATTATAAAGACCACAAAAAACGTTATATTCTCCTCATAAAACCACGTAAGCAGTATATTAAATACTTGGGATTCCTTTTCGTCCCTTTATATATAAAAAAAATACTATTAAGGTCCTTATAATCGACCCAATTAAATTGAGCCACAGTCGAGATCTTAACCTTCTCAAAGGATTTTTCTTTAATCCCTTATGTAAGGACTCTGGAGACGGATTTGCCGTTTTTCTTGAGTGGTCGATTTTCCCAGCAGAGAATAATTGGAAAGGATGTCGGTTCTATAACAATGAAAGAAGGTCTTATAGGAGAATCCAATTTTAGATTTATCATCCCTTTATACCTTATATAAAAAAATATTGTAATTATTTGAAATTATATTGTACCATTTCTTTACACAGTATTAAACAAAGTCACCGTCGCGGATTAAAAGAAATAACGTAGTGATGTAGCCATTTTGTATTACTACATAATATAAAACAAAGTCGCTGTCGCTGTCTGTCCGTCTCTATATATGCTTAAATCTTTAAAACTACGAAACGGATTTTGAATCGGTTTTTTTTAATAGATAGAGTAATTAAGATGAAGGTATATATGATGTACACCTAGGCGAAGACGGGGCGAGTAGCTAGTTTAAATATAATATATTTAAAATATCCAAGAATATAAACAAAAATGCAAAATATAATATAAATTACATAGAATAAATTAACATATATATGCTAAATATAGTTCAGTGTACCTACTCAACTCAAAGCTAAACAGTTAAAGCTCATTTTCACGACTCAGCAGTCATTAAAAAGTTTAATTATAAACATGGGCTTACTCGGTGCTATACGTAGGTCTACAGATATATATAAGAAACTAAACTTACAACTTTCGCTCTCGCTAAATACATTGATTAAGATTGGTATAGATTTAATTAATATCTATTTAGTGATTCTAATAAATTTGTAAAGTCCAGTACAATTATAATCATATATTAAAACGTGAAACAAAAACTTTGTACCCTTTTTACGAAAATATGCGTATGAAATTTTGTACACATGTTTATATAGAGTAGTAAGTATCAAAAATAATATTTAAAAAAAAAGTTTACATTCACTACTATGTATGTGACACACAGGCATACACCTTTATACTTTATTTTTGTTTAATGTTAAAGCCTATAGTCAAAATGAGAATATATTATTTATCTATAGTCTTTATTATTATATATTATTACAATAGAAATAGAAATAATCTTTATTCAAATAAACTTAATATAAGCACATTGGATTGGCAAGTTTTTTGATTCTACCGCTCATTCGGAATGCAGTCTCATCACAAGAATGAGCAAGAAACTTGTGTGTTGCTATTTTAATTAAATATTGATTTACTTATATTTAATTAATAACAAGGATTAGGCATGCAACAATCAACATAGAAACCGCTACGCACTTAATCTCTGTTCAATCAGATAACATTGTCAGTACTATGAATTTAAGTTAATTATCGTTGATATCAATAACTGGGCAACAAATAGTAGCTATAAATTTATGGTACGCACCGTTCGCCATCAACAGGGAATTCATCCCCACACGCTGGAACCTAAGTGTCTAAGTGGTCTCGGACAGTGCGGTTTCAGAGGAGTATCCCCCCGCGTACACTTAGATTGCGGAATGAACTACCTGCCGAGGTTTTCTCACGAGACTACAGCATGGGGATTTTCAAGAAGATATATTAAGACTTCGCGTTATTAAGGGTCGGCAACGCGCACGTAACACCCTGGCGTTTCAGACGTCCATAGGCTACGGTAACCGTTTACCATCAGATGGAACGTATGCTAATTTGCCTCCTACGTGGTATAAAAAAAGAAAAAAATGGTAAAGTATCTAAAGTTGCCAACGCGATCTAATTATAGTATTTTAGTAGCTAAGACATCAAGAGGTTACAAACAAAAACACTTTCACATTTACCTATAATATTAGTAAAGACAGATACGTTTGGTAAGATCCAATCTTCTCAGGGTTATATCATCAAAGATTCAAGAAGACGGATCTTTGATGTTATGAAGGGAGACATATACGATGGATGGACTCTGCAGACGTATTTGTGAGAAAGGTGTGAATATTGATTTAACACGTCCGTCCTTTAAATACTACATTGTCAGCTTAAGACAAAATAAACTCTTCAAGTATTTCTCTATTTAAATCTTTCATTGTTTCTATAGTAGAATTAGAAGAATATATAGCGTATGAATTTAATAATAATAATAATAATAATAATCTCAGGACAATTCACACAGCGCCATCTAGACCCAAGTTAAGCTAGCTAAAGCTTGTGTTATGGGTACTAGATAACTGATACAAGTACATAGATTTTTTTTTTCGTAAATACATACTTATTATACATAGAAAACACCCAGACCGATACAAACAATCATACTCATGAATACAAATGTTTGTGCCGTGCGAGGAATCAAACCCGCGACCATCGGACGTAAAGCGGTGTGCTAGACCGCTAGACCACCGAGGTCGTCAATTTAATTCACTGGCATAATTAATTGATATGCTACTTATGTCTGTACGTACTATTTAAATACTTAAATGGTTTACTTACTCATTAAACATGGCTTTGCTTTACAAGTAACTTAAAAGAAGACAGCAGAAGTTAAGAAGTAAGCAAACATACAGTGACTTTATACAAAGATCTTTCGTGATGGTAACAAAATGATATCTAACTTAATATTTTAAATAACAATGATTGGATATTTTATTTGTAAATCACAAGAACAAATAGAGGGTCTTGGCCTAGTGGTTTACTAGATACGAGTAGAGTTACAAAATAGAGGTCGTGGGTTCAAAGATCAAATTTGGCCGATACTCTAAAACTCCGTCTGTCAATTTAAATTTCTAAATAACTTTCCGGTGAAAGAAACACCGATTAATCTAAAAAACCAAAATTAATCCGTAACACGGCAGTATACTAGCCCCCTTCCACGTTCGGTTCATAATATACCGAGCGAAATGTGGTGTAGTGGTTTAGCACACCGCTTTCGTTCCGATGGTCGCAGATGCGATTCCTCGGTGATTATTATTGAAACATTTGTATTCATGAGTATAATCGTTTGTATCAGTCTCGGTATTTTCTATGTATATTATGCATGTATTAAAAAAAATAGTATCTAAGAACTAGTATCTATAACTTACTGCTTACCGTAGAACTAGATGGCGCTGTGCAGGGTTATTTATTACTAGTTGTACCCGCGACTTCGTTCCCGCAGCGCACGCAACGGAAACCCTCAAATATGAATATTTTTTCCGTTATTGCAACATTTTTCGCTGATGCTTCGCTTCTGTTACTCGTAGCGTAATGTAATATAACTTAAAGCCTTCCTCGACAAATGGACTACCCAATACAAATATTTTTCAATTCGAGTTCCTGAGATTAGCACGTTCAAACAAACAAACTCTTTAGCTTTTAATATTAGTATAGATTTATTTATAAGAGTTGACTACCCATTCGGAATAACAGTCATGACGGTATGGTAAGAAAATTCGAGAGAAGCCAGGTTAAGCCTCTAGCTACAGCTTTAGAGTCCCAACAAAAATAAAAAAAGGATATCCTAATACAGATAAATCGTTCCACGCCGCCAAGCACCCAGATTGTATTCTTTCCTTTTTCCTTTATTAGTCCTATCTTCCATCAGGCAACAGGCTAATGGTATGATTAGGGGAAACTAGCGTCCAAATTGTGTTACTTAATCTATTTGGGTTGCTATTGGAATCACTTTTATCATGGCGTCGGAACTGTGATTTGTTTGTCGGTGGGATTTCGGTACATATATGTCGTATAACTTGTGTATGTACCATAACTTTAGAATAACTTAAGTACATATGCAATTTCATCAAATTTTTTATTGTCTTGTAATTATTTGTACATGCTTCTTACGTAACGAACAAATTATTATAAATGCGAAAGTAAGTCTTTTCTGTCTGTCTGTATGTCGCGTTTTCACGCCAAAACTATTGAACCGATTTAATTTAAATTTGGTACACAGATAGTCTAAACCCTGAGAAAGGAAATAGGCTACTATATATGCGAAAAAAAGGTTGTAAGAGGTTGAAAAGAAAGACGAAAGGTTGTATGGAAGTATCGTCATGTTTCAACGAAAAAGCTTGAAACTTATTCTTTAGGCTGTTGATTAAATATAAATAAATATGACATTCAAAGTTTGTAAAAATAGTACCCTTGAGGGGGTAAAATAAAATAGGGAACGAGAGTTTGTCACTAAGGGCTAACTGACCTTAGTTCATGCTAATCTCTATCTTTATCATCTATCATCCCCCACTAGTGCCTGTCGGCGTAAACCGTTAGCGCAGGCAGATACACAATTCCATAATCATCAATTAAAAAAAACTATATTAACTGGTACAAAAAATCGATGGGTGAAAATTACTACATTGATTTTGTTAATTGACAGCAGAGTACATATAAATTGCAAGCAAGTTAAAAAATTATATTATTTAATTGTGTATATACATATATTTTGTTTATAGTACATCTATATGTTCAACTCGTTTAATTGGATCAAATAAATCACAAATTTATATCCTAACTCTTCTTTTGTACATTATTATTTTTGCTTAATGAACTCGAAGGTAAATATTTACAAGTCCTTTCATTGAAATATATTTTTAGACAGCTCGAAGGTTGCGTGGGTGTTAAATAAATTACTATATTGTCTGTTCACATTCCAGGTATATTATCTACAAGGGCTTCCTTGCTTAACATTATTTAGAGGAATCATTTTCAAATTTTATAAATCAAATGCGTTGATTTAACTAAATATTATTAGGAAAATGCTAACGTAATATTTGTTATCGATTAAAAGTTATAAATGTAGGTAATGTTTAACATTATGTATTGCTACTACTAAATCTACATATATATAAAAGAATCCCTATTTCCCTTGGTCACGGCATCATGCGTGAACATCTGGGCCGATTTCGCTAACTCTATTTTTGTTGTATTTACTATTATCAGGAAAAGTTCTTATATAAGAAAAATTAAGAGAGTGGCGTGGTTAATTCATAATTAAGACCCGACAAGGTCTGTCAGATCAGCTAATCTCCAATAAACATAAAACAAAGTTATTCTCGTAAGTTTATGTGTATCTTTTAAACTATGATTTACAACGGTATGCACTTTGTAAACCGTTGTTTAAAAGATAGTGGTTATCATTTCGTGAATTTACTCCGCAAGGTTTATATGTATAAAAATACATCGTATATATGACCTCTGTCACAAATACTATGTCAGGTATACCGTACAGAACACTCAACAATAAGTAAAAATTAATTATGAAACAAAAAAAAAATTGTGATAATCGAGTTGAAACGGTTGAACCGTTGATAACCGGTAACCGTTGCCTATAAACAGGAACATCACATTATCTCATGACTTGCCGTTCCATAGAACTTAGATGTCATGCCTCCTATCCTGTAATTTTCGTTTGTTATCATTAATAATAAATTATAAGTTTTTTTTCCTAAAAAAAATGAATATTTAGATGTACCCATATAGACCTACTCAGCTCACTGATATGAAACACCTGTTAATAAATATTTATCAATTAAACACATTGGTTCTCGAGTTATTTACGTCTATCGCATAACAGATGGCGACACTAAAAATATCGCTTTGATCGAACTATCCGATATTGACACTTTGATGTTTTGAGCTCCGACTTAGAATGAATCAGTTATAGGTTCTCCTTAGCTACACGTTTTCAATGGATTTCAAGAAACGAGGTCCATCCTTCGAATAATTGTATTTATTATTTTTTACTTTAGATCTAAGAACGTAATAATGTTAAAACATATAATAAATATAGTTCATAGACATTCCTGATAATAATAATACCATGAAACTATTTAATAACAATAATGTATGATGTACAAGATAACAATACTTAGAAACTACCAATCTTTTACCTAATATATTTGTTTTGCAGTTTTTTTAATACATATATATATATATATTTATTAACGTATATATTTGAACTTATAAATTCTTAGGCTGCTATTGCGACTTGATACAGCGAAAGTATTAGAGATAACTAGCTGTCCGGCAAACGTTGTTTTGACTAAAATAAAAAAAAAAATTTAGGGGTGGACTACCCCTAACATTTAAGGGGATGAAAAATAGATGTTGCCCGATTCTCAGACCTACTCAATACGCTCACAAAATTTCATGAGAATCGGTCAAGCCGTTTTGGAGGAGTATGGGAACGAAAACTGTGACACGAGAATTTTATATATAAGATAATATCCGATTCACTAATCTAAGTCTAAATTTAGTAAATACTAAAACTGACCGTACATCTCGACACCGCTGAAGATAAGGCCGTTGAAATTAAGAACCCCGTTTAAATGGAAAAAATCGAATGTACGAAAGTAAAGTAATGCACTAAGAATAATAAGTAATACATAATATAGGTGTATTAGGGCTCTTGACAATTTTATCATACTGAAGTTATATTTGTATAGGCAATGGTAACCGTTTAAGATGGACATATGCCAGAGGGGAAGAGGAAGACAGGCGCAGCTACATCAAGCAAATTAAAGACAAAATGGGAGTCGTGTTGTATCAACATTTAAAGAGCGTGATGGAGGATCGCAGAAAGTGGCTCTATCGACAAGAGCATAGTTATTAAATTAGAAATAAAAGAATGGATCCTATGCATGTTTGACATTGTAGTATAAAAAAACATATTCCAACTTCCAAAAGAAAGTAGTCCCCAATTCAATTCCAAGGCTATATTTTTTTTAGTTCGTCAAAGCTAAGACCTTGACCTTACCACCGGATTTAATTAGATATTTAAAGGAACTCAAAAGGGGTGTAATATCTTCATCTCGACAATTAAGTGCATATTATTATTCCCGGCTTCACCCGGGAATGTAAGGTAATTACCATTATACGCCGTTGGGGTGTTTACCCCCTGTTTAATTGAAAGCGGTAAGCGATCTACTTATTGTTAAATCCTTACTATGATGTTATATTAATTAATATGACATTGACGGCCTCGGTGGTCTAGCGGTTGAGCATCCGCTTTACTAGCGATAGTCGTGGGTTGGATTTCTGGCACGATGCTAACATTTATGACTGTTTGTATTGATCTAGGTGTATTTTATGTATATTCAACTTCAGTAGATTAAGTAAAGTATTTATTTTCTAATAGAATATCTTTAGCGAGGGCCATGATGAGCAGGCAATTCTTTGATTTATAAGTATCGAATTTTATGTTACTTACATGCATTTACATTATTTAAAATGTTTGTTTTATATGGTTTCAGCATAAGTTTTAATTTAGTAGATTGTTATATTTTGATATATGATTTTATGAGTACTTATGACACATACACGCCACGCCTCTCGTGTTAGTACTGTAATTTATTTTATATTACATTTCTATCCGTGAAAACCTGTAAGTGGCGGTTCTAATTTAATTATGTTTATCAGTATGTTTGTAAATAGACTTGGTTTTCTGAAAAAATATACAAATAAAATAAATATTATGAATCGATTTACAATAAAATGTATGTAAGTATTCGTTGTCTAGTATTCATAATACAAGCTCGCTTAGCTTGGGATTTGTGTGAATTGTCTTAAGTTATTTTTACCTTATTAACTCTTTCACGCAAAAACTATTGAACCGACTTTGATGAATCTTCAATAATATAAGTAATAAATCTTATACATCACAATAAAATATAGGCTATAAATTTTACGTGGGTGAATCCGCGGGCACAGCTAGTAATATTAATAAGGATTTTGTAATAAGTGAATATAATTTAATTGAACTATATTCTTACCTTACCTTACGAAGTATACCTTAATAATTTAATTATAATATTCTATTAATGTAATATTAATAAGTGCAGAAAAAACTTTGTTTTTCTTTTTAAGAAATTTACAAGGTCGGAGAGTTACAAAATTTAGCACTATTAAAATTTATATGGAGAAGGAGTGCTGGAAGCTAATATTTTTAATATTACACACTACAATGCGACATAAATATATTATGTATATAAATATATAGAAGGAATAAAGAACATTTTGAGATCTATTATAATAGATAATAGAGATCAAAATAATAAAGATGAAAGAGTCTAATTGGACGATGATAGGCTAGTCGAAATGTAAATTGACTGTTATCTGAACCTATGTTTGTAACAGAGATGTTAGAGAACTCCGTTTCGAACTCGAAATTTCATATCCGCATCCGTATCCGTATCCGGTATAATAATCATTCCTATATCCGAAACCTATCCGTATCCGAAATTTCATATCCGTAACATCCCTAGTTTATAATATCAATACAGCCGTATCTGCTATAATTTCAACTACCAAAGTCGTTACGCCTATAAACTTTACAAGTGTAAACACAATCAGAACTGAAATAGTGTATTCGATTTGCTACCGCTGGGACCTACGTAATAAATTTCTGAGGCTTGTGTTTCTTTTATGACTAAAAACAATCAGCAGTCTATAATTATTTAATGTAACTGTAAGGGCACCATTTGAATCCGTCAACTCACTTGGTTTTTTTTAATAGTTGATAATAGAATGGTGTACCCGCCGGTTTAAATGGTTGACGCTGGCAAGGCACCAGTGGAGGATGATAAGATGAAATCAGGTCAGTTAGCCCATCCCAATTCACTAGGAATTTATCACGATGGTTTCAAGGAGGAATTCTGTGTAGATCTGACATGTTACATTGCTAGCTATGGGACCATCAGTCCACATTACTAACAATCACATTTTCCCTTCAATTGGTGGTTGCAACCGACGCCTATATAGAGCAAGGATATTATGTCTTCATGTGGGGCCTCTAGTACGTCGCCGTAATATGGCGACGTAATAGAGGCGAGTTATGGTCAAGTTATATATAAATAATAAATTTTAACATGTCTTATTGAAGTGTCAAATTAACAGCATTTTATTAAATACATACAAATACAAACAAATTAACAGTTTTTATTAAATATAAACAAATATATAATACAACAATTCAATATATTTTTTAATTTTATTTTGTATTTTTGGAAAAGAAATTACGTCTGTGTATTCTTTCTAATCTCTGAAACGGCTGCAGCGATTTTGACGGGACTTACATCCGCAGATAGCTAATGTTACAAGGAGTAAATTTTATTTCAAAAAATATATTTATTTAAAAAAAAAGTTAAATTCACGCAGACATAGTCACGGGTTAAATGACTAGTACTAAAACAATTTCAAACTGTAATTGAATAATAATAGTTTTACATCGTACCTTTGCCTGAAAGCATTGCTGTGTCACGTTATATTTCGAGAGACGATGACTCCTATCTACGCCAAATTGGTCTCTATAAAGTATGTCAACCACTATTAGACCAGGGCAGAAGCATTTGAAAATGGTAAAAAGTGGAGAAAAATTATATTAAGATGAAACCCGTTGGTCCGTTGGTAATATTTCCTTTGGAAAGTTCACACTCTATCCTAAGGAGACAAATAAAACTATCGCTCCTAAGAATATCCTTAGTTCTTGTCCCTGACGGGTCTAGGACTCTGAATATGGGCGAGTACAATGGATCTATGTAGGTCGCAGTACTACAGGTCCAAGCAAAACCCCCCAAAGAAATCCCGTTGGAAAAGACAGAGAATATAACAAAAATTAAAGAAACAAAAAAAATAATTTCTAAGCGCCCTGAGTTTGGAAAGTGGAAAGGCATGCGTTTTTAAGGGTAAAAAACGGTTTACCTCGATTTCCGGCAAACTACAAGTTCTATGGAAAAAAAATATAAGGTAAATTATTTTTCCTCTCGTTATTGTTATATTCTCTTCCTTTTCCAATAAGTGACATCCTACTGACTATTTTTTTGGATTTGAAAATTATTGACCCTGACCTATATACAATTGTTTTCTGAAAATATAAGCAGATAAATCCATATAACATTGCCATTTCAGGGCGAAGCGGCTGAATGGATGTTAATAAAATATGATACAACGATAGATTGTAACACGGAAATAATCTTTTCTCCAAAAAAAACTGGTGAGAGTCGCGAGAAACTCTAGTTATAAATGCGATAGTTTGCCAATGTCTTTTTCTTGCCTTTTCACTAACTTTCAATAAACAACTGTTACTGAAACGTGATATGAAGATAGATCGTACCACGACGGCAGACATATTAGGCTATGTTTATATTAACTAAATCTGGAAGGGTATGAAAAAAGGGATGAAAGTTTGTTCAGATGAAATCACAACCGAGCAGTATTGTCCTAAGCGCGAAAATGTGTCGTAATACAACTGTCTGTGTGTTACCTTTTCACGATAATTTAGTATATTAAAGAAAGATATGAAGAAAGACTGTCTGTGTCCACAGAACGGACCATATTCTTATTCCTATATGTTATAGGCGATGTTTAATCACAAAAAGAATATGGAAGGGGTTGAAATAAGGGATGAAAGTTTATGCTATGCTATGCTTAAGAAATTGCTAAACGTCTACAAAAGAACACCAATGAAATAATGAAGCTTTAGATCAACTAATCAGACCCTGCGGCTTCTGCACAAACTTTCATCCCTGATTTCAACCCTGAGGTATGTATAGACCTTGGGGTTGGTTATATTCAATCAATAGCCAAAAAAATTTTCATCGTTCTAGTTTAAAAAATGCGAATTTTGATATAAACTTTCATCCTTCATCAAGGGATGAAATACTCTTAATTAAATATAATGCTCGTATACAGACTACTTCAGTATCGTTCACATCGCACTTAACTTGAAATGGAAGAAAAGCCTAAACGTCGTTTTCAGGCACGAATTAAAGCCCCTCAGTTGACTAGAGGGCTCTGTAATTGAATAATAATCGACTATAATTGGTACACAGTGTGGACGCAAGCGCAGTAAATAAGTACTCCAATAGTGAAAGATGAGTTGTATACATACAAATATACATGTCTATATCTGTTTGTACCAATTACAACATATATTATATTTAGATATTTACATATATGTATATATGACGATATTTATTTATTTATTCTTTATTGAACAAAAAAAAATTTTGTACAACAGGCGAGCTTAATGCCGTATGGCATTCTCTCCCAGCTAACCTTAGGGTATAAACAGAAAGCGTAATGGGGTATTAGCGAGAGCTGTTTTAAATTTGCTAATACATATAAATAACTATACAAGATATATATATATATTATATAAATATACAGTAAACAAAATTATTATATACATGTATGAATAAGTAAGATATATATTGGATTAATAAAATAATAAATACATACATACACGTTAAATATCTTAATGTCTGTTTTTTATAAATACATTGTAACTAAAGGAAATTAATATTTTTAATGTAATCGCATATGCTAACTGTTCGCTGGCTGAATACCAGTGGAGGGCAATAGGATGAGCATGAAGTCAGGCCATCCTGACTTTATTTAGTGGGGTTGGTTATATTCAATCGATTGCCAAAAAAAAATTTTCATCGTTCTAGTTTAAAAAATGACGAATTTTGATATATACTTTCTTCCCTTATTTATTAGTAGTATCTTCATAGATAGAGAAGGAGGAGTTAATGTTAGGTTAGGAGCATTTAATAACAGGTTGTCTGTAAGAGATTGCTACTAGCACAGATAATATAACATTACATACTACTAGCGATAAGACTGCCTTTTTTATTGTTCTTTATTTATCTGTGCGCAATAAACAGTTATTATTATTATTAACCCTACTCCCCCGGAAATGATTATTATACAAACTTCACAGTTTTATGAGTACGCAGAACATATTACATAGATACAAAGAGTTACAATGTCGTAGCCATTTAGGAAGCACTAAATTATCACTAGCACTCAGTCTGTTGACTTTCATAAAGATGTCAGTCAGGCTATTTCAGGCTGACATGTTCATGTTTATAGCATTTTGAACCATATTACATTATCATTATAAGGTTTTGAATTGATTGCTTCATGCCATCATATGTCTAACCTGACAATGTAGTAGTATGTAGTAATATTTAATATAGACTATACATGTGTATACCAAAATAAAGTCATTACTTAGTATAAAATCTTAGTAAATTAGAAAAAGAAGACATATCATTGTAATAAAGATACAATGAAATCTCTTCTGGATGGATAATCTGAAAAAAAATACGAATGATTAAATTCACGACCGTATGGCCAATTTTTTACTTAAAAAAAAGATTAATTTACAAAAAGACTGAGCAAGAAAGGATCTAGCGTACTGAGAGAAAAAAGTTCGCCAAGTGATTTCACCCCCATTATTCCCTTATTATAGGGGTTAGGGATGTGAGATTGAGTATGGCTATTTTAGATGGAAAACAATAAATAGAAGGTAAGAACCGTTATCAGACGCGAGTGCAGTTTTAATATGCTTATGCTTAACTTGCTAGGTCCATTACATGTTACTCTTTTATAGAAATATTCGATGTTACATTTTTAGGATTTTATGTGAACACTAACTATCAAAAGCAGTAATTCACAACATGTTATACATATATACCTATTTGAGTAACAACATAAATCAATAAAAATAATCCAAGCTTTTTAACATTAATTAATTTCGACTTTAAATTAATCAATAATCGAGTCTATAAGAGATTACTTTAAGTGATTAGGCTACTTTTAGGCACATTTATACAAAGTGCTCTTTCTATAATTATTTTTTATTGCGCAATATACAGTTCTATTATTACTACTAGTGATCACTCAATTGTCGAAATTCAACCACAATTAATTTGACTATTATCAGAAACTGTTTCAATGCGTGTGTGTGAAATACATGGTAGAGTGTGTAGTATTTTTTATATTGATTCAATGTATTTTTTAAGCAAAAATTAATAAAAATATTAGCTTTCTGCACTCCTACCCTATATCTAAATATATATAACTCAAAGGTGACTGACATAGTGATCTATCAACGCACAGCCCAAACCACTGGACGGATCGGGCTGAAATTTGGCATGAAGGTAGATGTTATGGCGTAGGCATCTCCTAAGAAAGGATTTTTGTAAATTCCACCCCTAACGGGACAAATTAGCGAGCGAAACCGCGGGCAATAGCTAGTAAACTATAAATGTAATTATTGCCACGCATACATTGTGGAATCACCTTCCAGCATGGGTATTTCCGAACCGTTACGATATTAAAACTTTCAAGAAAAGATCATATTCCTTCTTAAAAGGCCGGCAACGCACTCCCCTTGTGTTGCAGTTGCTCATGGGCGGCGGAAATCACTTACCATCAGGTGAGCCGCAAGATCGTTTATCCCCTATGCTATAAAAAAAGATTAGACACTATTTTAAGGTTATATGAGCATTGTATAATTCGTAACAATTTCGCGTAAGTCAACATTCGATTCCCCATTCGATCAACTACAGAGCTGTAAAAGGAGTCTATAAATAAATGACTCGTAAATCGATTCGATACAGTTTGTAATCAAATGAGAGCGAAACAGCATTTGTTTACAAGCGAACTAGTTTATTCGATATCGTATGTTGTTATTCGTGAGGTGCCTTCATGTCTTAAATTAACTTATGGCAGACTTGATGGATATGGAATGGAATGGACCCGCCTGTGCAAAAGCTGGCGACGCTGTTTTTATTACAACTAAAAACATAACATACATAAATCACCCAAACCGATACTAACAAACATACTTATAAATACAAATGTTTGCACCGTACGAGGAATCGAACCTGCGACCATTCGGAGTAAAGCGGTGTGCGAAAACACCACTAAGACCTTATCATCATATCATCATGTGACGCCGGTGATGGTAGTATCACGATGGTACTCACGTGTTGTCTTTCCGGAGACCTATGATGTTATGCATCCAAGGCCAATAATTTCAATAAAGAAAATGAAGTGCTACCAAGTTAGTGTTTATAGGTTAGTGTTAAGTTAGGAAATGTTCTATACTAACAATGAAAACTTCTACTTCCAACCATTACATCTGTTATAATGTATTTAAGTTATAAATATGACAATATATATTTTCTCTACAGTTCCCTTCTGATCTCTATAATATTATGTGTTTTTAAAATTAATTTTTTACATTTTGGCGCTAAAATTTTTTTTATGGATTTATCCACACTAAGGAACATCCTATACAGCTATATTGGTATTATAAACTCTTATTATTTTTATTTATCAACATATAAATCGTAGGATATTTAACAGTTAATAGACATATCACTTCAATAAACATTGTAAAAAAGACATTACCGTACATACATATTTGCTTATTATTATAAGGATCACAGCCTTGATACTGCTTTTAATTACTAGTATATGGAAGCTGTTGTTGCCTGCATAATTAATATTCGTGAGACAACAGTGGTGTGGCCATCTTAACGTCAAAATTAGCGACTGCGGCCGGCGTATACCAGACCACAGAAGTAATAATTTAGTTGTTATTTCCGGTGACAAACACAGTCAACCAGTCAGTCAATTGAATTGTATCGAGGTAGATTTTCTATAAAATCGTCTGATTAGGTACCTCAGTCTTTTCTATTTCGGACGGTGGTCTAGCAGTTTAACATTCCGCCTTATTTCCGATGATCGTGGGTTCGATTCCTCGCACGGTACAAACATGAGTACGATTCTTTGTATTAGTCTGGGTGTTTTCTATGTATATTTTTATAAAAAAAATATATATACATATTTTTTTTTTTATATCAGTTATCTAGTACCCATGATACAAGCTCTGCTTAGCGTGGGACTAGTTGGCGCTGTGCGAATTGTCATAAGATATTGCTAATTCAGTGGCCAACCTCAAGCAGCTTGCTTTGTAAGTAATGTTTCGGTTAAATAGTGGAAATAAGGCAGTGAAATTTTAGGACACATCTTAGCCGTCTTTACCATTTCTTAATTTGCTATTCTAATTACATGAAAAAAGAATTGGAATAAAACAGCACTGGATTGTTACAAGACATCAATTATATCCAAACTCAAGGCCTTATAATACAATTCCAGAATTATCATGCACAAAGGTATAGGGAAAAAGAAAAATTCTAAAAACTATTTTGTCATTGGTGTCATAAGTATCTATCTATATATAAGTATCTACATTATTTAACTACAATTTATTTTTATTTAACAACATATTTAAAACTAGCTGTATACGTGATGTCGTCCGCGTGTAATTTAACTTTCTTTTTCTAAAATAAAAGTAGCCTAAATTACTCCTTATTACATCAGCTGCCTGCCAAAAAAAATCCCGTCAAAATTGGTCCAGTTATTTCAGAGATTAGCCGGAACAAACAGACAGACAAACAAAAATTGTAAAAAATGTTATTTTGGTGTATGTACCGTATTTATATTCATATGCAAGTAGTAAAAAATTTTTTACTACTTGCATATGAATATAAATTTATTTTTATGGTTATTTCAATATTACAAACAGAATTGAATAAAAACACTCCAATTTTATTTATATGTATAGATAAACAACATTCGTTTATAATTTTAATATACATCTGTAATGCTTTCTCTTTTATTATGAATAAATAATTGCTTTGCTTTTAAAGTTCAGATTTTACAACTTGTATATAAAAAAAAAGGCTAGTCGGGCGAGCAACTGCTAGCAAGTTACGACCCCTATTAAAGAGCCGTTTGGGGAGCGTTAAGCGAGGGGAGGATCCCAGATTCATTACTCGGATTAAGCGCTTCGAGTTCAGGAATAAAACTCAGAGCAGACAAATTTATGAAACTCGCAATTTATGTTACAAGAAATTGAAACTTAATTTACACTATTATATACCTTATGTTTTTATCACCGTAGTTTTATCTAGATTGGATATCATCATCTGCCTCTTTCTTATCCCATTTAATTACGGTCGGCGTAATATGTTTTTCTCTTCCAATCATCCCTATTCGCAGTCTCTTTCTTACCATCATCTTACACACAGTCCATCCATCTCTTTCTCGGTCTTCCTCTACCTTTATAACCATTTTCACTTATATGTAACACCTGCCAACAAATATTATCTTCATTCATACGCATTATATGCCCATACCACGACAGACGATTATGTATATTGGATATGTTTATCTACAATAAACATCAATAGACTAATGACATATGGGTAATTGTAGTAATTGCGACTTTGTTGGCGTGACCGGGTTTTATATTTAACTTGCTTTTGC
The DNA here is from genome assembly GCF_030625045.1 of Achroia grisella. Classification (NCBI taxonomy): domain Eukaryota; kingdom Metazoa; phylum Arthropoda; class Insecta; order Lepidoptera; family Pyralidae; genus Achroia; species Achroia grisella. The sequence continues at coordinate 4,072,120 of NW_026712984.1, read as the reverse complement.
TCGCGGCTTCCCTCGTGTTAGTTTATCCATTTAGGGGTGAAATTGATAAAAATCCTTTCTTAGGGGATGGCTACGTCATAGTAGCTTTATGCATGCAAAGTCTCAGCCCGATCGGTTTAAAATTGACAAAGTTTCATACAAACTTTCATCCCTTATTTTATCCCCTTGGGGAAAGATTTAAGCAAAATCCTTTCTTAGCGGATGCCTACGTCATAACATCTACCTGCATGCCAAATTTCAGCCCGATCCGTCCAGTGGTTTGGGCTGTGCGTTGATAGATCACTACGTCAGTCACCTTTGAGTTATATATAGATTTAGAAAATTAATAAATTCATCATCATTGTCTTCCTTTATCCCATTGTTTGTGGTGAGAACAGAATGTCCTCTTCCTCCACTGATCCCTATCAGCCGTCATATCTGAGCTTACTCTCCTTTTATATATCACCTTTCACACAATCTATCCATTTTTTTTTTTCGGTCATCCTCTTCCTTTCCATTCATCCACGTTTATGTTAAGCACCAATTTCAAAACAAAACCCTAGCTCCGCATACACGATTAATAAATTAAAAAATAATAATTAATAAATTTTAAATATACAATAAATAATAGCCTAGTAGACAACACATTCAGTGCTTAAGTTCAGAATGCCCCATGTTTAATAGAAAAAGATGTAATTATGAAAATGTACTAGATATGGTAAAATTAGAAAATTTATATATATCATATTAAATATGATATATATATATATATCGTTGGTCTATAGTGGACCGTAGCTATATTTGTGTATGTATCGTATCTGCCGGCCCGGCCGGCCACCGTCGCTTTATTTCAATTACAAAACAAAATCCCACTTCTCCTAAAGTAAACTGAAAGCAGCTTTAACACAACCAACAATATATATTTATATAAATGCGAAAGATTGTAAGTATGCATGGATGAATGTTTGTTACTCTTTCACGAAAAAACTACTGAACAGATTTTGATGAAACTTTACAGATATATTAATTATAAGCTATATTAAGCTTATACATCAGAATAAAACATGGGCTATAAATTTAATGCGGACCGCAGGCACAGCTAGTTCAGTTATAAATATGTATTTTCTACGAGCCAGTAGAGTTACCACTTACCAACTGTTTATCGCTTGTTGTATGGACACTACATACTTCCATTACCGACATTGTGACCCCAACCTACGCCAAAGAAATTTACACATTAATTCCGTATGCTTCCAAAAGGAAACACGTAACGCAAATTATGTTATCCTATAACTAGTTCAGGTTCGACCTTCGTCATTTGCATAATTGTATTGCGTTTAATTTAAACACACAAAGGGCTAGAGGGGTCTTTAGGTTAAAATCTGTCGCGAAAGGTGATAAATACGTCACAAAGTTTATGTCTAATATTTTTTTTGAACGGTAAACAATCCGATTTTCTACCTGTCTACCATTGCTTCATCACGATAAAATTATATAAAATACTAGCTGTCCCGGCAAATGTTGTTTTGCCTTAATATTAAAAAAAAAATTTGGGGTGGACTACCCCTAATATTTAGGGGGATGAAAAATAGATATTGGCCGATTCTCAGACCTACTCAATACGCTCACAAAATTTCATGAGAATCAGTCCGTTTCGGAGGAGTATGGGAACGAAAACTGTGACACGAGAAATTTATATATAAGAAGATTATCAGTTGATTTTCTTGTCAGTTCTTTTCAACTAAAGTATAGCTAGCCGTCCTGGACGTTGGGGATAACTATAAAAAAATTTACATGCATAAATGACTGAAAATGTCCTATATGAAAAATATTGAGACTGACTTGTGATACTCGTTATACTTGCAAATATCACTTTACTTATCTTAGAATACATTTTTATTTAACACTTATTTATATTCATATGTCTGTATATAAAAAATTTATTTATATTTTTAACGCAAACAGACACTCCAATTTATTGCACACAATATCTACTATCATTGATGGTATATATTATAAACGCCTATATACATGAACGTTAAGGACATCACGTTATTTTTCTAGAATAAAAGAATTTTATTAAAGAAATATGACATCTTAATGAAATGTCAACTCTTCATTAAATGTCATACTTCAAAATCCTGTAATTTCAATGCGTAATCACACCCTATAAACTAAAAACAGCTTAGAAAGGATTGTTAGTAATGTCGACTGATGATCTCATTGCTAGCAAAAACCTTGTCAATATCGACCACCTTGACATTCCCCATGGAAACCATCGTGCATAAATATATTGATGAATTTGTCACGATGATGGTAAACGGTAAACGACCTACCTCATGCTCATCTTATCATCTTCAATGGTGCCCCGCCAGCGAAAACCGTAAAAACAGGCGAGAGCAATTCCATTATCATCAAAATAAAAACGGACGTATCCACGAGATGACTTTTTAGAGTTTACAATAGATATAACTACATTAGCAACATATTATGTTATAGAATGCTAACTAGAAGACATAGCTGTTACCCAAGTCATTTGATTGCTACCACCAGATGTCGCATAAACATTGGTTGTTTTGTTTGTGTCATAGCCTATTTATTGACGAATTTGAGCTTTATTAAATCTCGCTCAATAAAAAATATTGCAAAAAAGTATTACTCTGGGTCTGGTCTGGAGTCAGCCGTCTCGAGGGAAGTCAGTCTTGTGCTAAACTGATCCAATTTAGCACTCAATCAGACGATAGCGACAAGTAACGAGAAATGTGAAATAAGATGTATCTATGTACATCCCTAAGGTTGACTGGGAGAGAATGCTACAGTATTAAGTCCACCTTTTGTACCAATTTTAGTGGTCAATAAAGCAAATAAAACAAATAAGAGAAACTAAATACAAACCCAAATACTTTTCATAGCTTCCTCTCTATTAGGTAAGAGACGAAGTTGCGCGAGTAAGCTAGTTATCCATTAGTTTTACAAAGCTTTCTCATTACCATTTGTTACAAAACTATTCGTAAACAACTCCGATTAAAACACAAAACCGGTTTTCAAATAAAGTTTACGGTGATTTTCAAATCGAACCCTTTCAAGCTAATTCTACAATCGTGTAATGCTTTCTATCGATTTTCAATAAACCAAAAACCGTGAAGATGGGAGATGGGTCAAAGTTATTAGATCTCGTTTATCGGTTTATTGTTTGAGTTGATGTAATGTTAAATTGGTTGGCAAGATTAAAAAAACTGATTATTTAATATTTTATCGATATAGGTAATCTTTTACGGAAGTCTATTTCTTAGGTATGTTACTAGGGGCTGTATTTATATTCAGGTTTGTTGTATGTATATAGGTATTTTATTATAATAAAATTTAATTGCAGACGTATAAAGGTATAATCAATAGAAATAAAACAATTAGAAATAAAAAGCACATGAAAATTAGTCTGTCTACAGAATAAGTCTGAATGTTGTTTTTAATTTACCCGCGCAATCTTAAAGCGCCATAGATGCTCAATATTTCACGGCGCAGAGCCGCAGTTATCCTAGACGAGCGCGACATGGCTGTATGGGCGATGTTAATACTAGCACAGGTAACATAATATTATATAATACTGTATGAGTATTAACACAATTAGGTAACATTAGGTAATGATAAACATTATTTTGCTTAATTCTGTTACCATTTACATGTGAGACCACAAATATTCATTGCGAAAATTTGTGGTCTCACATGTAAATGGACCGCTGGAAGCGTTATGACCTTCTATTGGTGACCAAACTCAGACCGTTATTGCATCTATATCCATATTGCAACACGTAATTCGCCTCTGAACGAGACCTCACCAGGAACTGAAAAGAATTCGGATATATTGAAAGCCTAGTGTTGACTGTTCTGACCAAACTGCGACTTTTGTTACTGTTATCTTATATATAAAATTCTCGTGTCACAGTTTTCGTTCCCATACTCCTCCGAAACGGCTTGACCGATTCTCATGAAATTTTGTGAGCGTATTGAGTACGTCTGAGAATCGGCCAACATCTATTTTTCATCCCTCTAAATGTTAGGGGTAGTCCACCCCTAATTTTTTTTTTTATTTTAAGATAAAACAACGTTTGCCGAGACAGCTAGTCGACTTTATAAAAATGTAAGAAATTATCAATTGCATTGCATTTTTAGGTAATTTGGGGTAATTACTAACTATATGTTATAATAGTAGTATATGTTATAATAGTACATGTGGGATTGTTGCTGGTGAGACTTGAAGAATAGTCTTATAAATCCTCTTTCCACATTTCCCTATATTATTATTATTGATCTGTTTTATTTGGAAGTTGGTAGTTGTTCTTATGATTCCATATAAACTTTATCAACATATGATCTAACGCGACTGAAGTTGATTGAAATTTATAATTTTTACGGTATGTTTGAATACTGTTGTATACTAATTTTATATATGTAAATGCAAAAGTGTATTTATCTGAATATATGTTTGTTACTCTGGCTTATTAAAATTTTAGATGAAAATAGATTGTATTACAAGGTTGGAAACAGATTATCTGTTCACAAAAAATAATCTGGATATGTGTATAGGAACAAAAGTTTATGAAGTCAAAGTCGCATGTAAAAGCTTGTTAACTACGAGTATTACGAGTGCTATCATAATATATCCACTAAGCCGTTTATGGCGGGCATTTAGGAAATATTAAATAATTAAATAAAACCCACAACTCGTTCTCATAACGAGCCTGCGATCCGTAACCGTATTAGAGGTAAAAACAAAATTTGGCAACGAACAATTTTATATATTGTTACACTTAATTAATGTATATTATTGTCTCTCATATGTTATATTTGAAATTTCTAGAGTTAAGATCACCTTTGGTCACAGTGGAATGAAATTAAATGAAATGAAATTATTTTATTAACATTTTAACAATTTAGTTATTATATTCTTAATAGTACTCAATTTAGTGATTATTTTCAGGTTATTTGAATAAAGATTTTCTATTTCTATGATTGTATTTTCTGAGCGTAATAATTATTATTATTAACTGAAAAAAGAATACGAATACATAGAAAGTTCATAACAACAGTTTTTATAATTTTTGTCTTCTTTTATATTACGGTACATGCAGAAACTAATGCAATAAATTAACTGTAGTTTTCACCGATTAGTTTGTACCGATTATTATAGTTAAATAATAGATAATAATAGATATATAATGTCTTATTTCAAACAAAACAAGTACCAAAAATAATGAAAATGTAACTGTTCGCAGTCTGTACTTCGTTGATATATGAAAAATTCTATTATCCCCCACAATAAAATTTTTAATACTTTATTATCGTAATTGAACCAAAAATAATTATTATTGGAATTTCTATAAATTTTTCTATATGTTTGTGTGAAACTCAGAAACGGCATTACCGATTAGATGAGTAGTGAAGTAAAATTACTTAATACATTCTGGTAAGCTTTACTTAGAGTCTAATGTTAGTTTTATATTTTTTTATTAACAAACAAGAAAGTCAAGTTGCGAATACCACGGCGCATAACTTTTGTGTCGCTAACTTAGCTAGTAATTAAATAAATCCCACGACTCGTTCCAACAGCACGAACTTGGGATCCGTATAGGAATTAGGGCTAAGCACAAAATCCGACAATGAACAAATTATCTTAACTAATATTAATTAAATGCGAAAGTAAGTTTGTATGTGCCGTTTTCATGATTTAACAGCTTGAGTAATGGTCAGGAAGTATCGCTAATATTCTTTTCTTTATGTAACTAGACTAGTATTAAGACACATAATACGGCACGAATTTATAAAAATTATTATTGAGGGGAAATATAGAAGGTAAGAAGGGAAAAGGAAGACAAAGGCACAGCTATATCAAATTAAGGAAAAAATTTAAAGAAAAGGTTGGAGTCCTGTCGTATCTATATTTAAGGAGGATGGAAAATCGTTGGAAGAGTCAATAACTCCAAGGACAAGAGCTCATCGGTCACTCCGTTTCGTAGGAGTATGGTAACTAACATTGTGACACGAGAATTTATATACCTATAAGATGTATGTATATAGTATGTAAGTTTATTTATTTATACTTACATAATGTATATTTATCTATGTGCGTATAATAAATATATTGTCTATGGTGCTCGTACTACCTTCTCTATGTAAATACTCTCAGTCAATATCAGGTTGTCTGTAAGAGATTGCTAACAGCGGACCGCCTCTTGTAATACTTTTAATGTAATGCATCTAAATGTTCTTATCGTTATATTATCCAAAAACAGGGTCGCGGGTAATAGCTTGTAATAAATAAACCACTATCATTACAACATCACATAGGATTTACATCGCACATTGAAGATCAAATAAAATCTATCCACATCCTTATAGTATAAGTTTGGATACTCAAATAGACTTACACAAAGACGCTAGACGTAAACAAAGAAATGATCACAAAACTATAACAAACTATCATAATTTCAGGTCTGCCGCGCCACGCGTAGATAAAATTGTTTACGTAAATCTATGAATCAATATTGACAGTAAGGCTGTTGATAACTCATCATATCAAACAAGCATACAGTTCATCTAATGGTAAATGGTTGCCGTGGACTATGGCTAGAATCACCAGGAGTGTCACGTATACGTTGGAAACGCTTAAGAAATGTTAAATTATCTTGAAACCCCATGTTGTAATCTCTCGAGAAATCCAGGTAGTTTATTCCACAATCTCCTATGCAACCGAACTGTCCGAGCCTACAATTTATCAAACCATTTGAAAATAATCTACATATTTGCCGTTTGCTATTGAAATTACAGCTGATAACTTATAAGCATGAAACAAAAATATAAAATATGATTTGCTATTGCCATTACAAATCAGAATTTACTTAAATTATTGATAAACGAGTGCGTGAATATTGTATCGTCTTTATTTAGACTAGATATAGTAATAGAATTTAACAATTTATTTATTTTATCTGTGACAAAGGTGTTAAGAAGATTATCATAGGACGACAGATTTGAATCAAAATTTAATATCTAACAATATGTAATAGTTCTAAGAGAAGCTCGCAGTCTCATACCATTTTTTTTTTAATTGAGGTCACTTGGTTACTGTATATAGAACCCCAAAATGAATACACAATACTTGCAAGTATACCTTACTAAAATTGTATCACAATTGCATATAAAACTTATATTATTCCTAGTGACATAAGTCTTAGATTATATTTTTTTTATTTACTCTGACAATGGATGCAACTGATATTATATATTTAATTTTTTTTTTAATTTCTTTTTATTTTTTAGAAAAGTAACAGATACATAATCTACATCCTCCATCACAAATGCACAAATAAATACACTTCCCATTTATAGAATCGAAATCGTGAATGCTGGGTGAAGGGGAAATAAGTAATGGGGAAAAGTCGCCACATTGCTATTATGTACAATGTTAGGATGACTATTACGAATTACATTTGGTAACCATCGCAATTCTATCATCATCCACTGGTACCCCATCACGGTATACCGTTAACGCACGAGATCATTACAATCAATAAAAATATAGTTTGAAGTTCAACTTTCTGTGAGTCTGTGGCAACACCGCCAGTTTGACAGTCGGTTTCCGCGAAAAGGCCGGACACAAAAAAATGACAGACAGAGTTGTTATAGTACTTACAGAGATGTTTCAGCAGCTGTAAAAAAGTGCTCATTAACTATTACTATCTTAAGAACCACTAATTATAACATATGATTGGTGATTATATATTGGATACAAGTACCAGTTTTTCTGCCGTCCGGCTGTTGACGACTTCCAATCCACAATCTCAACCATAGGTGTGATGGGCTTTTCGTCAGCAAGGAATGACGCATGTCCTAACTCCAAAAGTCTATATTATGGAGAAGAATTTTCAGAAGAGTAATATAAAACAGAAGCCACGATGTAGCACTACCGACCGTGACCCTGACCTCTATATCTCCTATAAATAAATAAACCCAGCCTAAAGCATGCTATATTAGTAATAGACAGGGTTCAGTATCCATATTTTAGTATCAATTTTGTACATAAGAGTACGTGAGAAAAGATTTATAAAAATATACATATATTAATTAATCCCTAACTGTTTCGGTCACGAGATCGTGAAGCTATTAAATAATACAAGATTTTCGTTACATTCATCTGTGAAATAGTTACCTACAATTTTTATGTCAAGTTAATAATGGGTGGACCAATTTCGCAATTTTTTTGTTCGCTTTTTTCAGGAGAAGGTCCTTATGAAAGAAAAAAATAAGAAAGTTACTCGGAATTATTCTTAACTTAATTAATTGGTATATTAAGATAATTTAATATTTATAGTTAAGACAGGACAACGTCTGCCAGGTCAGCTAGTATGATGATAATATTACAAGTAAACGATTCGATTTCGATTTAACTGGCTTGTTATTTTCACAAAATTACATAAAAAACAACACAGTTAATTGGAATGCATTCTGATTATATTTTGGGCGTATTTCGTTCATTATTTCGCACTGAACCCAAACATTGTCAATAAATAAAGTTGGGTAGCAAAATAATAAAGTATCTGGCGGACCGAGCTGACATATTCATGGGCAGTTAAAATATTTGCACAAACGGTTAGTCACTCACATTCATAGTTAATTTCATTTAAAAATGAACCAGCTGAAATATTTTTTATAGCACCTAGCTTTGTGAGATGTGTGTCTGTTGAAGGGTGAGATAAAGATGTGAACTGTTGAGAAGCTTTATGTCGCGAAACATGAAAATATAGTAAATTCATTCAATTCTGTGTACGGAGTTATAAATTAGTAGGTTTTATGTTTCATTATAATTTCTTTTTTCTATATCACTTTTAAAACATAGAAAATTTAGCAATGTATTATACAAATACCTTTTTCTATTCTGCATCTCTAATAAAGTTTTTCTCTTTGCTAAAACGAAGCGTGCACATGAATTTTGAAATTACGATTTTCATTATTACAATGATTTTACCAACTCGTGGGCCTCCATTTGCAATAAAAAAAAAACTAACCAGCTTATGTCACATTTTTACGTAAGTATTATTTGCTCCGCATGTCAGACCTATTTAATCAATTTAAAATATGTTTTTGTCTCTCACTACATTGTCAAATTGAAATACTAAGTTAACTAAAATATTTTTCCTATCACTACTTTTTATGCCTATTATTATGCGATTTTTGGTATATGTTTGTGGTATTTTTATAATTTAATCGTTTTTTTCATTGCTTTATTAAAAAAAGAGGTAATAATTTGAGAGCTTATAATGATTTATTTACTTATTTATAAAGTTCATCTAGGTTTATTTCGTTTGTTTATCTAGGTTTATTTCCGTTATCTGTCTCTTTATGCTGATTCCTAGTCTAGTCTATCGGAAGTCCATTTCATTAATTTATGGATTTATACTATTTTATTTTATTCCGCTACCATTAGTATATATGTGATCACAAATATTAAGTGCAGAAACCTGACCACAGCTACAGGAATCGTTACGACTTTCTTTATAGGTAATAAAAATCTGACCGTTTATTCAATCTTTACCCATATTACGACACATGTTTCAACTCTAAACGAGGTATATCCAGACAATGAATAGAGTTTGGATATAGCTTGGAATCCTAGTTTTGGCTGTTTGGCGTCCAAACTGCGACTCAGTTTCAGTTATGCTTAACGCTTCTTGCCATACTGAATATGTGTGGTCACACATATACTAATGGTGGCGGAAATAAACAAAATAATATATAGAGTAGTGAATATTAATTGAGTAATGAATCTGAATAGCTAATTTATCTAATTTTAATAGTACAAGCAAAATATTTCATCCTCGGATAGAGAAAGTGTTGCTAATAGTGGCGGAATTAAGCAAAATTATATAAATTCATTAAGTAATGAATATGAACAGCTAATTTTAATAAAGGAAAATGTTACAACCAGAATATTTCGTCCACAGATAGAGAGTGTCTGTAATGATGAATGTTCTTCGATCCATGTTCGGGGTATGCAGTAGCTCGGCTGAGAAGGGGGAGGTACACGATACAATCCGGAAGGTGTTCGGTAATGATATGATCATGAAGGACAATACAGATAAATATACACAGTAAGATCTGGATATTTCTTATTCTATTCATTAGTAGTAGTTCCGCATTCAACCATTAATATGAACAGATAATAAATGCTTACTAAAATAGATGATTGATTTTACAATAAGAGGATTCTAATTTGAGTGTAAGTATTTTTTTTTATATGGTTTATGGAATTGGACTTTCGCAAAACACTAAATTCGATAAAGATAATTTTTGTTTGTCACGCAACGAAGTCGCTAATTGGCATTACATTTAGTTTGCATATATACTGGCCATACCACACGTACATACTTTTTGTGTTTTTTTTTGTACAAAAAATACATACACACTTATCTTTCGTATAAAAAGCAGAAAAGTCGCGTGATATAATTTAATTCTATATCATATTTCATGAATATATTCTTTCAAATTTTTTATTAGAAATAATATTAGTATGGATAATGGTCGATTAACTTCATCAAAAAACAACATACCTATTTCTTATTTTTATTGTCAGCATGTTTATATATCTATATATGTACACATATACGCTTTTATTTCATTACAGGAGAAATAAATATATCAGTCACGTGAGAGATAATCTGCCCAAGATGTTGGACACAAAAATAGCAAGTCATAAGTCTAAATCAGCCAAGAAACATGCTCCTATTGTTACTGAGGTAAGTGGCTTACATTATTAATCAAAACATTTCGGCTTTATTACTGTATGTCATAATATACATTATCTAATAATAGTTTTGTCAAAAATCGTCAGTTAATATTATAAGCTGCATTTCTGTTAAAGGATAAGTAAAGGCAGTGAAATTCGGAATATTGTTTTCTTAAAAAAATCCATTTTATCACATTAATTGCTGTCTCTACGCGACGTATGCTTTCCCGCGCGATCACTAGCACGTGCAATTTACCACGGGAAAGCCAGCGCTTTAATAATAATTTAACTGCAAAAGTTTGTGAGTATGGATGTTTTTTACTCTTTCACGCAAAAACTACTAAACGTATTTTGATGCTACAACCGCGCGCAATCGTGGGTGTTTGCATTTTATGTGATTACTTTTTCACGTGATAACTAATATGTTTTAAGTCAAAACACTATCTTTTAAAAATTAAATTTTTATACATTAGCTTTTATTTTCCGAAGACACGTTTAAGATTTATAAATCATCAAAACCTTTATAATTATGTCTTTGCTCTATAGTCAGATCATTTTGAAATATTTAAAAATAGCACTCACTAATGCACGAATAATTTAAAAACTCTGTCGCTGTCTTTGTCTATTTCTTTTTAGACCCATTGTGTTGTTTCAGACGCCTGAATCTGATGATAGACCAGGACGTGTGGGACCGAGAATTGTGGTCTTTGACGCTTCAACTGGTAACTATGTCCATAGGACCCTTTTATAATTTACTGTTTAGCAGTCAGTATATAGCAATACTAGCAGTTGCTCGCTACTTCGTCGTACAAGCTTTTATCTCTTTTTTACCTCGCTTCCAGATTATTCTTTAAGATAAATAAATAGCATATATCAGACCTTGTAAGAAAAATTATATAATATAAATTATTTTCATATCAAATTTCAATAAAATATATATGGTACAGGTGTTTACCCGTGAAAAGTTAACAAACAGTAAGACATACTTTCGCATTTATAATATTACTATGGATTAAATATAAATATTTGTATAGTACGTAGAATCGAATCCACGACCATCAGAAGTAAGGTGTGCGACTCATGAACCGCTAGACTGACAAAGGCGTCAAAAAAGCCGTTAATCTACACTTCAGGTACAGGCCGTCTCGTGTTGGTTGGTGATGAACGAGTTAGTGTACAAGGTCTCTCAAGTTTCGCCACAATCAGAGCCACAGCTTGTGTTTTTGCCGGCAAATGGATGTATGAGGTGCAACTCGGCACAAAAGGAATTATGCAGGCAAGTAACATATGTAAAATCAAATATTTTAGCCACTTACTAACATTAAAATGTATTAATATATTTTTCCTTACCGTCTAGTTCAGTCTATAGATTTCATTACGAAGAACTGGCAGGAGACTTGACTGTATTTCTATTTTTAAAAAATATTTAACATTGTTTTCTCTTTTATGGGTCTATATCGAACATCTATATGTAAATCCCATGCATGCAAAAACATTTCTGTACACGTTTGTCATTTAAGTAATTCTTTAGAGAGTAATAGACTTTATAAGTAATCATTTAACAGAAGTTTTAAATTTGTATCCTAATATCAACGGGGGGAAGTAGATCGTTAGTAGTAATATTATGTTATCTGTGGTAATGTGGATCAATAATCCCATTACTAGCAATGTATCATAGCAAGTTGACATCCACGCGGTTTCCCCTAGAAACCATTATTAATTAACCATGTTAAATTTCTGGTAAATTGCCACAATGGGCTAACCGACCTGATCTGACTCATCTTATTATTCCCCTGAATAATAAGATGAGTCAGATCAGGTACTGATGCCCCGCGTACATCGTTAGCGCAAGCGAGTACTCCATTCCATTACCATCTCTTAAAAAACCAGGAATCAACTACGATGGTTTTCCTATAGAGAATGCGTGGAGGTTAACCTACTATATATGGTACATTTCTAGCAACGAAGCAACTAACCTGTCTCGTAGTGGACACAATGGAATTTGTCAATAACAAACTCTGATGCACAGTTTAACAATATATTTATTTTCGCCTTTTGGTTTTTATAAAGAATTGAGAATAGCAACTAGCCGTGAAACAATTAATAAAAAATACATAATAATATCGAGTAACTCGAAGGTATACAGATAATAAATATTATAACGCCTGTTCAACGCAATTAGCAAAAACTACGGCTACAATGTTGGTTTTAACATAACCCATTACTGAAAATCATCTCCCCTCCCAAGAGAATTATTAGTAATCTAAGTGGACGCTAACATTAATAACTTCCAAAATGTCTTTGATAAATAATACAATTCCTTCGTGTATTATCAATTATTCCATGAATTGATAAAGGTAGGCTTTGTCTTACCTACACAATTATGAATGATCGTTATTGACCAAAATATTTACATATTTAAAACAATGATTGAATAGCTTAATTGGATTATATTTAGAATTATTTGGAAAAGTTAAAAGCAAATAATAACCGTTCAACTACAAATCGTTGTCAGTTCTTATCATTTTGAATCGTTAAATATTCAAGTAAACCAATAAATAATAACATCTCATGATAATTCGTAGAGCGCCATCTAGTCTTATGTGTCATAGTCATGACAGAAACATCTAGAATTTGCTGTTGACACATTTTGTAAGCCTTTTACGAAATATATACATGATTAGCTTTTGCCCGCGGCTTCGCTCGCGTAGTAGTAAGTATTATTATTATATTAGGGTACTTTTTTTTTCCAAATTAAAAAAAAAATAATAATAATAATGTCGCAATGTAAAGCTTTATTTTTGTTTAGCGTGTGTAAAAAATTAGGGCCTACAAAATCTAAGAAGATTCATACAAACTTTCATCCCCTATTTTATCCCCTTAGCGGTGGAATTTAACAAAATTCTTGATCCCCTATCAAGAATTTTGATAAATTCCATGCCTACGTCATAATAGCTTTATATATGCAAACATCTACCTGACTGGCAAATTTCAGCCCGATTCGTCCAGTGGTTTGGGCTGTTCGTTGATAGATCACTATGTCAGTCAGTCACCTTTGAGTTATATATATTTAGATTTATTTTATGATTTAATACATATATTTACTCTGCGGAATAAACCCCTAAATCTAATACCAGATCGGATGGTGTACAGCTTCTTGCGTATTCTCAATGGATACCGGAGTGGGCGATACAGCGCATTCTTATGCTTACGATGGTGGAAGAATCAGGAGGTGGAATGTGGCCACTTCTCCTTACGGACAGGCATGGTTGCCGGGTGACGTCATCGGTTCCTGTATCGATTTGGATAAAGGAACCATGGAGTTTTACAGGTAATAGAGTAAAATACGAGAATAAAACACCCTGGACAATTCTCACAGAGTCATCTAGTCACAAGCTAAGCAGGATTTGTGTTATGGGTACTAGATAACCAATAGAATATTTAAATACATACCTTTTTTAACAATAAATATTGTATACAAATACATACAATTTTTAATATCGTATATACTAATAATATTATCTCATTGCATAGCAATGCATCGTGTCAGATTAACTTTCACGTTATTAGTATATAATTATTCCATGAAAAAAGGAGAGAACCTACACAATACTACACGCAAAATATTTATACAATGATTGAATAGCTTAATTGGATTATATTTAGCATTATTTGTGAGGTTGTCAGTTCTTAAAGAAATATTCAAGAAACAAAAATAATAACTCTCATAAAAGTCTTATGTGTCATAGTCATGACAGAAACATCTAGAATTTGCTGTTGACACATTTTGTAAGCCTTTTACGAAATATATACATGCATGAATTGTCTATGGAAAGTAAAAAAATTAGGATAATAATCTAAAAAAAAATTTTATCCGCTGGACCACCGAAACCATCAAAATGAGAAGTATTTTATGACCGTGGCACTATTTTTGTCTATAGATTACTATTTTGCATCAGTTTATTTTAAGTTTTTTTTTACACATTTACAAATACTTTACAATTTCTCCAAAAAGTCTGTTTTATATGTTTCAGAAATGGTATATCGTTGGGTGTCGCGTTCGATAAAGTAACACATGGTGCTGGTCTCGCTTATTTTCCGTCTGTATCACTAAATACATACCTTTTTTGTAAATGCATTCACTAGAGCGGGGAGGGGATGGTTAGTAGTGTGGACTAATAATAATCTCATTGCTAGCAATGCATCGTGTCAGATTAACTTTCACTTTATTAGTATATAAGGGAAAAGGAAAGAACCTACACTACTACACGCAACTAATACTTTTCGCGGAGCAAGTGAGGAAAAGAAGAAACAAAACTCATAAAAGGGCATGAATTGTCTATGGAAAGTAATAGGATAATATTAAAAAAAAACCGCTGGACCACCGAAACCATCAAAATGAGAAGTATTTTATGACCGTGGCACTATTTTTGTCTATAGATTACTATTTTGCATCAGTTTATTTTAAGTTTTTTTTTACACTTTCGTGTTTAATAAAAAGTAATGTTTCAGAAATGGTATATTATTAAACATGGTGCGTAAGTTATTTTCCGTGTTTGTCTCTCTATGATACACGTACCCTTTGTGTAAGTGAATAACGTTTAGTTATTTTAAACTTTCGTGTTTAATAAATAAAGATATTTATTAAACAACAAACTTATCTCTCGATAGTGCGGTAAATAATTACCATAAAAATTCGTCCCTTAATATTATAAATAATGAGTAACTGTTATCAGTCATTAATTTATTTAACTAGCTAGATCCCACGGTTTCAGCATGAAATTTATAGCATGTGTGTCATTCTGATGTACAAGCTATATTACTGTAAAGTTTCATTAAAATCCATTCAGTAGTTTTTGCGCGAAGGAGTGACAAACATCCATTCATATATCCACACTTACAAATATCCACGCGATTTATAAATCATCACTTACTTATCCCAAAACTTGATGGTAGATCCACTATCGTAGTAACAACAAGAAGTAAAACAAGCATACGGCCCATCTGGTAGTAGACGGTTACCGTTCCTTGACACCTGAAACACTAGGGCAACGCGCATGTGACACACGTGCGCGTTGCCTACCTTAAGAATCCTAAAAAAATTTGTCGATGAAGTTATTCAATAAATAATTAAAATACTCTATGAATAATAATATAATTTATAAGATTTCCAGTGGACGGTTATGCACCACTGCAGGCGCCACCTAACAGAGAATGTTCTAGAGCCTCGCTGCTATTCAAATATCTGGACGGGCTATTAGACGAACTGAATCTGAATCGTCTTTCTGAACTAAAACCACCACTAACTCCTAAAAGTAGTAAGGTAATTATTATAATTCAATATATATTTGTATAAATAGAAATAGAAATAATCTTTATTCAAATAAACTTAATATAAGTACTTATGAATAGTTTTTTTTTTATTCGAAACGCATAATCACAAGAAAAGTGAGCAAGATACTTGTGTATTGTTCTTATGTTCTTTTAAGTACCGAATAGGAAAGTATATGAACGTAAATCACTTATTTTAGTAAGTATTTAAAGTATGTAATATTATGTTATCTGTGATTTAAAGTAACATTATAAATAATAATCGAATGCTTAATCGTATAAGTTCAACTTTCATATCGTTTTTGTAAAAAAACTTTAACTTTGTTACTTCTGTTGGAGGGCAAAATATGGCAGAGAAATTATGGGGTATCTTTAGACCACTATTAGAAGGGCCTTCAGATACTTTATCATAGAAATAAGTAGAATATGTAAATAAAGAAGAATACTGCTATAAAGTTCATCATTTCTTTTTTATCACTGCTTACATGTTGTTACAGTATATGTTATTTTCTTTATAATGTTTAGTCCAAGTCAGAATCTTCAAGAGCCCCTGAAGAGGAGGTGGCACTCCGCATCCATAGTTCTGAGTCAGCGTACACTCCCCGACCATCCCCTCATACTATTATCAATGCCCAAAGTGCAGAGATGAAGAAAATGTCCAAAAAAGTATGTAAAATTAAAAAAATGCTTAAAACAGTCTATACCTACTTTGATTATACTAACGGCCACGACGGTCTAACGGTTTAGCACAGCATCTTATTTCGATTCCCCGAAGCAAACATTTGAACCCTCAGTATAATTGTTTCTATTGATATGGATGTTTTCTATATAAGTATGTATTAAAAAACTGCAATTCAGTATTTCTATTATGTGTATATATTGTGAATAGTATTTAGAATTGTTATGTCTCCAGGCATTCCTCATGTCCCTCGCACGTATTGTTGTTGTGGAGTTGGGAGGTTGTCTTCGTTTGTCTTACGTGGTGGTGAATGAACTCCTGCCTCGGCTGAGAGGAGCTCTCGGCTTGAGGAGCAGGGGCATACACGTTGACCAACATGCCAGTGAATTCTACACGAAAATCCGCGATGAAAACTTTGTTAGTATTTTTCATAAAAATAATCCTGGATAATTCTCCCCATGTCATACAGTCCGAAGCAAAGCAGAGCTTATGTTGTGGGTACTATACAATTGATATAAATACTTAGATACGTTTTTTCCTTATAATTGCCTATATAATATACATAGAAAACACACAGATAGACACAAACAGTCATGCTTATGAATACAATTGTTTGCGAGGAATCAAACCCGCAATCATTGGAAGTAAAGCGGTATGCCAAACAGCAAAATCATCGAGGTTTTCAAAATTGAAAGAATAAAGTAATAGAAGAATCGAGATGTAATTTTCTTTTGAATAATTTTTCATTAAAATCCTTTGCGTATTGTACTCGTAAAAGATCTAAACTACATTTATACTAAATGTTATTTATGTAAAGATAAATCTGATAAGTTTGTTTGTTTGAACGCGCTAATCACAGGAAGTATCAGTAAGAATTGAAAAATGTTTTACTGTTCAATAGCCAATTTATCGAGGTAGGTTATAAGCTATAAATAAATCACGTCACGACCAATAAAACAGGAGCAGCAATGAAAAATGTTGCAAAAGCGGGAGAAATGTGACGCAAACGAAATTGCGCGGATCAGCCAGTCAACAATATATTTTTGCAGAGTTATTTTTTAGCAAATTACTTTCACAATACTTTTAAACTCGAAAGAAGAAAAAAGCATATTATTTAGTAGTCATTTTAATTGAAGTTCATATTAATTCTAGCTTAATAATAGTATCATAATAGAAGATTATTTTTATTTTAGAAAAATCTTTCGGCTTTATTTTTGGCTCAGCCGCAACCGCGTTTGTGCACTTTACTGGATCTTCTCTGGATATTCCTGGATGAAGCAGCACTTTGTGATATCTTGGAGCATTGTGTCGTTAGAGAATGTTTGCTGTTTGATTTGGTATCTCCGGTAATAACAATATTGCGATATTATAAGCTATACATGTTTTTTTTATGTATCTGTAATGGTATTAAATCAAATCAAGATACTTTATTATGTAGATCTATTACAAACTGTTATGATATGTCAAATCTACTGTCAGTTCAGAGTGCTTTTGAGCTAAGAAAAACTGACAATAAACTCAGCTCTTATTCTTTTATAATTAATTTCAATCAGAAAGAATTTAGAGACTACCAGCATATGCTATTGTATTCTTGTCAAACGGAAATAATTTAATAAGTAACCGTAAACCCAACAGATAAATCCCCACGTTCACGAGTACGAGGAAATATTTTTCTATTCCGTCATACTTGTGTCTTGTGTCCAGTTAAATAGAAAATATGTTAACGAATGCCTTTTAAGAAGAATTTCTTTCCAGGACATGTTCTTTATGCAGCAAACGGAGGGTGTATACGTTTTATGCGGGCTGATGCAACATCGTGGTACTAGGCACCATCTTGTCAAATACGTGTTCTTCAATAAAATCACGTGAGTAGTATTTTTTTTTAAATATTTATATTTAAAAGACATTCGACACTCGTTTAATGGTAAATGGTAAGTTCGCCTATAGTACCCAATAGCACCGCGAACATTATATGCCGTTCTTTCCCTCATATAATACCATTCTAAAGGAATAAAGTATCATAAGTCTGTTATATTAGATAATCGTTGTTTTCATATAGTCAAGAACTGAAGTTGGGCTCAGTGGGTATGGTACTGCCCATAATGGTTCGTATTGACCCTCTTTGTGCGTCTCTTCTTTTGTACCACGATGAAACCATCATCGTCGCGGTTACCAATGGTAACACACGTAGGGTCATTAGTCAGTATTAACTTAACATTACTCAAAATTAACAATGATGTTTTACAGGTTCGATAACTTCCTAAACGTGAAGTGCCCTGATGATGCAGTATTACGCACAGTAATTAGGAAGCCCTGGTGGCAAAGACCCACTTCTGTACAAGGCGAGACAGATCCAAGAATAGCAGGTTTTATCTTTTTATTATTAACTACCTGTACTCGCGACTTCGTCCGCGTGGAATTTAACTTTATTTTTCTAAAATAAAAGTAGCCTAAGTAACTCCTTATTACATCAGCTACCTGCCAAAAAAAGTCCCGTCAAAATCGGTCCAGCGATTTCAGAGATTAGCCGAAATAAACAGACAGACAGACAAACAAAAATTGTAAAAAATGAAATTTTGGTGCATGTACCGTATTTATAGTATTATGCATGTAGTAAAAAACGGTTATTTCAATATTACAAACAGACACTCCAAATTTATTTATATGTATAAATGTTATAGATTTTAATTCTATTAACAAATCTATTACAGAATAAAGTTTCGGCATTCAAAATCTTAAATGCATCTTTTAAGATATTATGAATATTATCGAATGAGTTATCATTATAAAATATAAGAGCCAATTGTTGACTCTTTTTCTTTTGGTCATAATAGTGTATGTAAATAATAAAAAATAATAAATAATTTCCATTTCATAAGAGAATGCAGGATATTTCTATGTAGAACTGAACTAGTTTTTTCTGTATAATTGGTATGGCAAACAAGCTGATTGTAAGCGCCCACCTGGTGATAAACGTAACCGTCCCCTATATATATGAAGAGTACATTGCATGGCCATCACGTAATCATATTATATGTATTGCCATACCAAAAGAGTTCGATATCATATATATACTAGCTGTCCCGGCAAACGTTGTTTTGCCTTAAAATAAAAAAAAACAAATTTAGGGGTGGACTACCCCTAACATTTAGGGGGATGAAAAATAGATGTTGGCCGATTCTCAGACCTACTCAATACGCTCACAAAATTTCATGAGAATCGGTCACGCCGTTTCGGAGGAGTATGGGAACGAAAACTGTGACACGAGAATTTTATATTACGATTATTTTATATTAGAAGATTACCTTGTAATTTTAGTTTTTGAAGAATTTTCCCCAAACGCAGCTTCCCCGTTGCTTTCCCGTCTTAGCTCTGAACTCCGTATTGTCCCATCTACAAAGCGATGTGTCATAAATAGTGCTAAAGTCTATATCTGTCTGTTTGATATATTTTCACAATTAAATTTGATGCCATTATAATTTGTATTACAATACTTCAATTTCTATAATAGTATAAAATTCCGGACGTGTATTATTGTTTTACGTTTTATCTCAGAAACGGCAGACAAAAGTCTGGACTAATAGTTAAACAATTATTTTAACATGTAATATTATCGTAACATAATAATAATCTCAGGACAATTCACACAGACCCAAGTTAAGCTAGCTGAAGCTTGTGTTATGGGTACTAGATAACTGATACAAATACATAGATATATTTTTTTCGTAAATGCATACATATTATACTTAGAAAACACCCAGACCGATACAAATAATCATATTTATGAATACAAATGTTTGAGCCGTGCGAGAAATCGAACCCGCGACCATCTAGGTCTGGTGTGCTAGACCGCCAGATCACTGAGGTCGTCAGACATAAATTGATAATATTATAGAATAGAAATCTTAAGCACTATCTTTACGTCTGCATCCAATTTTTTGTACAGAAATGGCTGAAAAGGGCACAATAAAGCGTTCATCATTTGCACCAACGGGAACAGGTATAAAAAAGCTAGCTTTGACACGAACTTGACTTTGCAGATAAAGTCAGTTAATTTAAAAAAAAAAACATTTATTTTTCTTCCTATAGACAAAATATCAAAGCTGCTACCAGCTCAAAGTAATTCAGATCTAGAAAACCAGTACCGAGAAGATTGCGACAAAATAACAAAGTTTATAGCGCCCTTGGAACAAATTCAGGTAATACTTTTGTAAACATTTAGTTTGTTTGTAGATATTTTTATAGCCCCTATAGATGTATTACCTACCTAAGTTGACTTAATACAAAGTCGCCTCCATGGGTACCTCTGTCTCACCTATTTCAGCCGCCAAGCAGCTTGCTATGTATGCTGTGTTTCGGTTGAAAGGTGAGTGGAGAGATACCAGTGAAATTATAGGGTAAAAGGTCTGAGATGTAATGCGGAATGACAACGCATGAGTTTCATAATAACATGATCTTAGTGGTATTGATGCCATCTGTCATCAGGTGGACCGTCAGATTTGTATTCACTCCTGTCACATAAAAAAATTTTATAGACGTCAAAATAGCCACCAAGACCTCTCGCCCATATTAATATTTTACTAATATGTTTGTATATATATATGTATATATAAACGCAAATTTTTTTATGGATGATGATGAGATGGATGGATATTTGTTACTCTTTCACGCAAAAACGAAATGAATTTTGATGAATCTTTAGAGTAATATAGCTTATACATCAAAATAACACATACACACATATATAAGTTATAAATTTCAAGCAGGAAAAACCACAGGCACATCTATATTACAAATTCAAAAGTGTGTCTGTCCATTTGTTGTCTTTTTACGACTAAACGGCTGAACTGATCTTAATAAAATTTAATATAGAGATAGGTGATGTAGATAGACTATCTATTTTTTCAGAAAATGTATCTGTTAAATAGGGTTTGTGTAGATGATGTCATGGGTAATAGCTAGTAAATAAATAAATACATTAGGATAAACATTTTCGCCTTAAAAAAATAATTTTACTTTCATAAAGTAAGTAAAAAGTTTTAGGTCTTTTCTAAAGCTTCCAACATCGTAAAACGGTCTTAGGCTTTATAGCAGCCTTATAAATATATATTTTTTTTATATCGCAACAAGAACCTTTTTGCTGTGATTTTTTTATGAAGTGCTGAAACGTCCTGTTTACATAATTGATTCGAGCATCTTTTAATATTAAAATTTGTAAATGAAATATAAAATAATCAAATGTGATTATTTTATTAAAAAGTAGGTCATTTGTATTAATGTATGTACGTATTCATATGTATTTTGCTATTATAATTATTTATTTTATACAGAACTAGCGTCCCTTCTCCATTACACACGGATGCATTACAAATCTTTGAATTTCTCGACTTGCTTATACTATAACTTACATCTATTATACATATAAACCTTGCTCTTGAATCACTGTATCTATTACTGAAAATTGTTTTGCCGCCGTTGTTTATTAACTTGTATCTTTTAAATTGCTAAACCGCAATAAAATTATCTGCACTTACAAAAGCAAATTAAAAAAATAGTTACCTCCATTCATGATTGTTATTATAAACGCGAAATTGTCCGTTACTTTCTTTTCACGACCATACCGAACGGATTTTAATGAAATTTAAGATAAAGATCGATTGTAACACGAGATGTACATACACATGCATAGGCTAGGCCATGTACATCCATAGGATACTAGGAGTGGCTGAAATAGGGGATGAAAGTTTGCGCATACGAAGTTGCTGGTTACAGTTATCGGAGATATATTTTGCCGCAAATTCAGGGAGGTCCCATTTTAGTTTATTCTAGTGAATATCTATAGGTTTAGAGCAATCGCCTGCATTAAGTTAGTTAAGTATACACTGGCAGGACGTTGGTAGAAGATGATACGAACATATTGAAGTCAGCTCAATTAACTCTTCAAGGAAAATGATATGCCTTCTGAATTTAATAATAGTAGCAACCCAGGACAATTTACACAACTCTATTCAGTCCCAAGCTAAGCAAAGATTGTGTTATGGGTAGGACTAAACTACTTACAGAAATACTTATATATAATTTCACTTGTATGTGTTTCACAAATGCATAGTTGTATATTATATACGTAGAAAACATCTATATCAATGCAAACAATCATATTCATGACTAGAAATCATAGAATCATTTGTATAATAATACTTGCAGCCATCGGAAGTAAAGCTATGTGGTAAACCATATTGATGTATATTTTCAGTTGGAGTTTGTGCTAATGCTACTAAATAATTCAGATGGCACGAATATGGTACCGTCCACTCGTAAGATATTCTTAGAGAAGTTCCGTAGATACATAATGGATAACTGCATACTGGACATGGTAATTTATCATTTTGCACCCACTCGATCAAAATAGCTAACAGAATCACAGGCGGCACAGTCATCTGTGTTTGTAACACTGTCTCACCTATTTCTACCAGTCGTAAATCTTATTTTTTAACTGATAATTTTAATTCTAAGGCTAATGTTAAAGCTAATGTTAATGCTGATGTTAATGCTGATGTTAAAGCTAATTTTAATGTTAATGCTTTTGTTAATGCTAATTTTAATATTAATGATTTTGTTAACGCTTATGTTAATGTTAATGCTCCAACTTAAAGGTTGAAAAGTGAAGTGAGGTACAGAGGTGTAACATCTTAGTCCTTCAGAATTATAATATATGAGGTGCTGCTACCTTGAGCGTCATATGATGATGTGGTGTTCGTGGTGCTCTTCACGTATATAGGTGTCGGTTGTCACTAGGTGGACCTTCAGTTTGCCTTACCAATTACGTAAAAAAGATCAATATCTCACTGAGATTAAAAAGTAAATGCTTGCAAAATAAAAAAAGCAGGAACACATTTTGCAGAGGCTGTTCAACATCTCCCGCAATTCTCCAGCTATCTCGTGGTGCTGTCACGCTCGTCTCCTCACCGCCGTACTCAAGTTGTGGAGCGAAAATCCAGTTGGAAACCCGTATGTACTATAATTCATATTTTTGCCTTATTTTTACCAGTTCGTTTTTAAAAAGAACGCTTGGCATTTTATGACCTATATCTTTAGGATAGTTATATGTTTTACAAAAAAAAGAATGAACAGTAATTAAAGAGGAATAGTAATAACTCGGCCGACTTTTGCGACGCGATTCGGTGTGCCGAGGGAAGAGTGGCCAACGTTAAATGAGACTTGAGCTTACCTGAATAATCGTTGATTTGAAAAAGTGATGAATATTTCAGATGTTGTGAAATTTTGTTATGAATGCTCCTTCTAAAGTTTATAACGAGGTAGACTGGGGAAAGGGGATTTTTAGTAATGTGGACAAATTGCTAGCAATGTACGATGTGAGGTTGACCTCCACGCGGTTCTACCCAGAAACCACCGTGATAAACTCCTGCTGAATTTGTCAGAATAGGCTAACTGACCTGGCCTCATGCTCATCTTATCATCATCTATTCCGCCAGCGTAACCCGTTAGCGCAAACGGGGGAACCATTTCGTCAATTTAAGAAAACTGAGACAGACTTCTTAAAAAGTCGTCTGCTTGAGTATCTCAGTCTCATCTTACCTATTTCACCCACTAAGCAAATTCCTTTGTAAGATGTGTTACGGTTGAAGTGTATAGCATATATATCATAGCTCATACCATAGCCCTCTGGATCAACAATGTATGCATGCTATTACAGGCGTCACATGACAATGCGGCATTCTTACTGCTATTTATGTATATAGGCAACGGTTCCCACTTACCATCAGGTGGGCAGCTTGTTTGGCATCTCAATTACATAAAAAGAAACGAAAATTTGATGTATCTTCAACCAACTTTAACCAGAAGGAAGTTTTCCATTCAATACGATTTCAAAAATACTTGCACTATAATTAAATTTCGACCGTATTTTAATTGTAGTCCAAGTATTGTTCACTATAACATCTATCAATCTACATTTACAGCGATGAATTTTAATTTAAATATTTGTTCTTCTAAAAAGTTATTTATCGTGTACGTGTTTATATTAATTTGTATATTCGATGCTATCAAAGGAGGTTCACGGAATTCGATGAATTTGCTATCAAAGCATTCCTTGTATATTGTCAGTGTGATACATAACATATAATGTAATGTTAAATTTGCAAACAATTTAACCAAACTAATATTGCAAAGAGAGAGCAGATTTTTTTTTAAAGAAAATTAACTCCGAATTTGCTGCATCGATTTCAGAAATTCTTTCACTGTTTGAAAGGTCTATATTATTCCAGAGTGATTTATTTATTTATTCAAGTAATACAATACAAAATTACATGTTAAAACGATTATATTTCTATGTACACTACTTATATACCTATATAAAGACAGGTACATTCTTATTTTATTTATTGTAGAAGGCAAGGCACCCGTCAGCATCTTGGACCTTACCCAAAAAATAAGTTGCACGTACAATGGGACAATTATTAGTGTTGCTTGTGTGCGATATAGACTATATACCGTACTCTTATGTTAATATATGTATGTATAGAAAAGTAAATAAGTTGTGAGCAACCAAGTGCTAAGCGGGCTCTTGTTCCTTTTTATTAGACAACATAGTTTAGTTTAAGCTGTATGTCTGTTAGCCATACAGCCCATATGATGGAAAAAGGTTACCATATGCAATGGACGCCTGTAATCACCAGGAGTTATCACGTACGCGTTACCAACCCATAAGAAACCTTAATGTACTCTTCTTAAAGAATACCATATAGTCAGTAAATTCAGTATTCATTCATTACAGTATAACTGATTTTAGAATTTTTATGTTCCAATTATTTTATAGAAATTTACCACCACATCTGCCTGCTAAGACTTTCATAGATGGAGAATTGGACTTCTATAATGTGGACCGTTTGGGCGGAGTCTTACCATTTCTCGTAAGGACTCTGAGGTATGTTCAATCGTTCTATTGATTGTCAAACAGTATGCTCATAACTAGAATCTTGAACTATCATCATCCATTCGAATCTACCCGACATCTAAAATTTTTGTACTTTAATTTATATTTCTGACTTTGTTATGTGATGGTTTTCAAAATATTCTAACGCTGTTGGCCGCAGCTGGCCTTTACAACTTCGCCGGATGATCGGGGGCGAGTGCAGATGGCACTCCAAAATCGCGAAAAGACTTATGGCCTGACGGATATGACTTCAGTCTGAGGGCAGCGCTAGGGGTTCGAACCTCAGGCTGTCGTAATATCGATTTGAATTGGACGGGGGATCGATTGGAGGGGAATATATGATGGAAACAAAAAGTAATAATACCTCAAATTGTCCCATTTGAGCTAATTGTCATGGAGGTTATAATATTAATATTGTTCTATTACAGACAGGACCTGGTAAATGTTCTTGGAGAAGACAATCCTTTCATACAAAGC
The DNA here is from genome assembly GCF_030625045.1 of Achroia grisella. Taxonomy (NCBI): domain Eukaryota; kingdom Metazoa; phylum Arthropoda; class Insecta; order Lepidoptera; family Pyralidae; genus Achroia; species Achroia grisella. The sequence continues at coordinate 4,045,921 of NW_026712984.1, read as the reverse complement.
TTTGAGCCCAGCTATAATAGGGCGGGAGGTATTGACACAGGTATTGTATCTTTTAGCATAATTATTTCTTTGAAGGCATCATGTACTATTGATTTTTGTACACGTCTTAGACTCTAAAGGTCGTAAATTCAAACGTGAGCAAAATAAATATAAAAATTTATTGCATATGAATTTTGACGATTATAAAGGCACAGGAAGGCCGATAGAGATGGATGGACTGTGTGAAAGATGATATGGTAAGAAAGGAAGTAAATAACGACATGACAAACAGGGATGAATGGAAGAGAAAAACATATTACGCCGAGCCCAATTAAATGGGATAAGGAAGAAACAGATAATGACTCTCTGGTGATGAGCATGATTAAACACGCATAATAACCCAAGAAACAGAGGTATGGTCGCTCCCTGTGACGCGACGTTAGAATAAAATATAACAAGCGTTAGTCAAATGCTTTGTTGGCCAGAATGTCGACTGTTGGTATACCCTCTGATTATCCAATCTGAAAGCTATTTATTGTTACTTTATACCTTAATGTACATATATGCTGATGCTCTTACTCATCAAAAGTACTAACTATATATTTAAACTGAAAATCACAACGACGACACCGCTATATTAACATCAATTTCCAATAATATCAAGTTTCTCGTCCAATTATTCTTGTCCCAAAATTTATAATTTATTTAAGGACGTAATTATATGTGTAATTTTCCGACTACTAACATAATAACAAAGTAGGAAAGGCAATATTACACGGCCTTGATAGGAATATGCGTTCTTGGTATTAATTTAATCGATATCCTTCATAGGATGATTCTTGTATATTTGAAAAGGTATTTATATTTAATGTGACAACATTTATAAGAGTAAATTATAATAGGTAGATTGTTACAATAATTATATCTTGATTAATTTAATTGCACATATTAACTAGCTAAATCTCGTGGCTCTGCTTTAGTGGAATATTGAATTATGTGCCAAATTAAAAAAGAATAAAGTTAAGGTACAATCATTACAAGAAGACCGTTTTTTCGATTTCATTTAACTGCATAGGAATACTCGTATATTTAACGAAAAGTCATTCTAAATATTTCTTTCTAGGTGTAAGCGATATGACTGCTGGTTCTCCAGGTTTGGCCACACTTCCACAGGTTATATCTTCAATGGCCAGGTTCATGCATCAGCCTATGCCACCAATGACGAATAGGTAAGTATAAACAAACAAACTAAGTACATATACGCATGATAATTATGATATATAATATTAATTTATTCCATCTCAAGGTTTTGGTAGCGTAGATTACACTATTATTATAGTATTAGATATATTTATAGAAAGTAATATTCCATACCAAGGAAGTAAATATTGTTGTTAACAATTCTGGTACACAAGTATGTATCTGCATATTTTAATTATAAAGTGCCACAGTTTTATTGATTTTTCCATTGTTTTTCTTATGTTGGTATACTTTTAGATTTAATTCTATGTGTATGAATAATAATGTTTACAGTTAAAAATTATTTACACACACATTTTTAGTTGGTTTCTTGAACTACAAAAATTTTAAAGAACAGAGATCCACGCCATAGCATACCATATGTCATTATAACGGTTAGAGGGATTTTTTTTATAACAACAGTGCTAGAAAAGTTCAAAATAAAACTCTATACAAACCACGTGGGCAATATTTTACTTATTAAGAAAAAAAACGTACTCTTCATTGGGATAGTAATGTGTCATTATTGTTAAGTACATCCTGCCATCTAATTTATAGATAGTTTAATTAATTAATAAATGTTTTAAATTTGATGCGGTCATTATTTATAAGTATAATTGGTAAAATTCCCGATATTTCGCCAGTGTTTACCCGTGATCATGGCGGTTGAAACACTGCCGAAATATCGGGAACACAATAAAAATAAAACTTGGTAAGATCCCGTGATTTTTACTAATTGTACGTATAACTATCCGTTCCCGGGACTTCGTCCGCATGAAATTTAACTTTATTTTTCTAAAATAAAAGTAGCCTAAGTTACTCCTTATTAGCTAGCGTCCCGTCGTAGCTAAGGTCTCGTTAAAAGTCAGTCCAGCCACTTCAGATATTAGCGGATTAAACAGACAGACAAAAATTGTAAAAAAAAATGTTTGTTGTATGTACCGTATTTATATTCATATGCTGGTACGGTTATTTCAATATTTATTATAAGCTTAGTAATTAATTTGCAGTACTAAAGTTTTCTCAAAGATATTCGTATGTTTTTTTTATTATATATGTTCTTGAAATTGTGCTTGAATTTCTAAGGGTCCGTAGACTAAAAAATGTTTAGAAACGCTGCCCTAGTTAGTATACGAGTGTAATAAGCTTATTTTGTTATTAGAACAACGGGTGAGACGTCTTTAACTTTGAAAGGGACACGGTCCATGATGCCCGGCGCTGGTGCTATAGATGTCAGATCGGCGCATTTAAGATTGGTTGATGGTCTATTGGCCTTATATCATGGAGCTGCCATTAAACATGCTGAAAAAGTAAGATTATTAATTAATACTGATATTAATAATCCAGACCAATTCATATAGCATCTAGACCTAAACTAATCAGAACTTGTGGTATTGGTACGAAACAACTGATAGAAATACTTTATTTGCCAGTTTGTATTCATACAGAATCTTACAAATGTAATGCTGAACAACATTTATTTAAATAATAATTATTTATATATTTAAAATAGCAACATGCGAGTTAATTATTCATTCTTCGTATAGTCAGCCTGCTTTAAAAATGAGTGGTAGAATCGAAAAAAAATGTGACTAATCAAAAAAGTATATAATTTTTTTTTTAATAAATATTATTTCTATTTCTTCATCTATATAGTCAACAGTTACCATTCACATAAGGTAGATGGCCAGCAATGAAAAACAAGGTCTTTAGAGAAAAAAAATATCATACTATCTAATTCCCGCAACTTTATCTATTTCTTTTAGATAAAGGATAAAAATTGTACTTATCCGTATTACAATCTATAGTCCAGTCAAAATGTTATTAAACTCAGTTCAGTCGTTTAGTTTTCAAGAGGTAACAAAATAACAGATGCTTAAACTTTAGTATTTATAATATTAGTATTGATTTGTTTCAGCTTTGTGAATTAAGAGACAACCAGTTGGACATGGCAGATTGTCTTCACGACATTGAGCAAAGAATCTGTAACGTTACCACAGATGCACAAGTAGATTTAGGTTAGAGAATATAATCTACATTTTATATTCGGTTCTATATACATATATATTATTACTAGCTGTTCCCGCGACTTCATCTGCGTGGAATTTAACATTATTTTTCTAAAATAAAAGTAGCCTCAGTTACTCTTTATTACATCAGCTACCTGCTAGAAAGAATCCCGTTAAAATCAGTCCAACCATTTCAGAGATTAGCCGGAACAAACACACAGACAGACAGACAACAATTATAAAAGTTGTAATTTTGGTGTATGTACCATATTTATATTCATATGCATGTTGTAACTTATAAATATCTTAATTATATTATAAACGCAATAGTTTGTAAGTATGGATGTTTGTTACTCTTTTACGCAAAAACTACTAAACGGATTTTGATGAAACTTTACAGTAATATAGCTATATTTTTTATTGAAATTTATATACTGAAATTTCACGCGGGTGATGCCGCTAGTAAAGCTAGTACATAATAATGTAATGTATATTATTATGTTTCTATATATATTATGTACGTAATAAGAAGATAGACTGAGAGTAGGTGTATTGTTCGTTTAGGTTCAAATGAAGAATTGACGGAACAAGAAAAACTAAGAAAACAGTTAATGGAGAAAATAGTGAAAGAATTGGAAAGATCAAAAGCCGTATATGAGGTACGGTAACCTTTTTTCTGTAGGTACACTTTTCTGTTAGTGGAAAATTTGTTACGTATTTTTTACGCATATGATTGGAAATAAATACGTACATTCAATATAGTATACTTAATGTTACGGAAGGACTGTATTAAGGCTGGTTAAAAATGAGACACGTCCCTAGGTGAGGTAAAATAAGTGTAATCAGCTCGCTCGCAAAAATATAAAGACAATATGGCATAAGAAAACAAACGGTATATAAAAACAGAACGTCAAAATATAAAATTCAAATATATATATAAAAAACATAAAAATAATCAAAAAGTTGCCATCGGCAACACTTAATATTAATATATAATAATATTAATAAGTAATAATATCGTCGTCGCTTTATGGTTAACTAGAATCACGAATTATACCTAGAAAACCATCTGGCAGCCTCTATATTTTGTGCTAAGTGGATCGACGACTGCATATTTCCCTTGACAGCATCCCGAACGTAATCTGTCCACCGCTGGGCAGCGGGTAGCTGGGTACCTTCTGGCGTCCACTTACTTTCGGCCGCACACATTATAGAAATAAAAGGAATAAAATCTAATTGATTTGAAAGAAAGAAGAAAAAGAAAATACATTTATTTGATTCACAACAAATTTTTAATCGCAATTTTAATTATTATGGTACCAAATAGTTCTCCGCTCAGTATATGCCGTGACGGGGTGCCACGACGCTAATATCCGGCGGATACCTTCATACATATAAATATATATAATAACTAGCTGTCCCGGCAAACGTTGTTTTGCCTTAAAATAAAAAAAAAATTAGGGGTGGACTACCCCTAACATTTAGGGGGATTAAAAATAGATGTTTGCCGATTCTCATACCTACTCAATACGCTCACAAAATTTCATGAGAATCGGTCAAGCCGTTTCGGAGGAGTATGGGAACGAAAACTGTGACACGAGAATTTTATATATAAGATATACAGAAATAATTTCACTTCGAACTACTTTTTCCGCTGGTATGAATTATAAAATCCGTGTTTACTTAATACTTTCAGATGGAATCTAATAACAGTCCAGGTTTGATATAAGTCTCCAAATATTTACTCAGCTGGATATATGCAATGCAAATATTTACTGGTTTTGTTGACAGGAAAAGTTAGAGGCGGGATCTCTACAGATGGCCTGGGTGATCGGCGCCATATGGACGAAACAAAGACAGGCGGAGTTGGCTAAACATTTCTCAGGGGCTTTACATTCTTTGAGACTGTCGTCAGACATCAATTATGCAGCGCATACACAAGTAAGACAGATTAATATAACAGACGTCACAACTTAGCATTTCATATGATCTAAGTATAAATTGGATGCGAGCAGCGCAGGACCGATCGTCGTGGAGATCTTTGGGGGAGGCCTATGTCCAGCAGTGGACGTCTTCCGGGCTGCGATAATGATGATGATGATGATGATGATGAAGTATAAAAGTAAGTCACTTCCGCTGGCTGTTCGCTTATATCTTTTAAACTACAACGGATTTTAATGCAGTTTAAGTTTGTGACGTATAGAGTGATTCAAGAGGAAGGTTTATATGTTTAGTACATGTACACTCGTGCGAAGCCCAGGCACTATAAATAGTCGTTTTCGCGAGTGCTTTATTCGGCCACTGTGGTCAAGCGATTTTGCCTTACTACTGGTCGTGGGTTAGGTTCCTCGCACAAAACAAACATTTGTATTCAAGAGTATGATTGTTTATATTGGTCTAGATGTTTTCTATATATCGTCGAATAAATATAAAAACGTCATTTTTCAAAATTAGAAGCTAGAATTGCCTCCTTTTATATAAGTCAATTAAACTAACCACGCCGTCTTAATCATTATTTAAACACTTTTAAAATGATATATAATAATTCTGTGTAAAATTAGAAAAATATTATTAAAAAAATAATTTAAATAGATTAAAAAAAATCTTTAAATGCTTGGCTTGTAAAAAAAATGTACATTTTAAATACTGCCATTTTTCTATTTCACCGACAATATATTATGTGTGTATTTACAACAATGTACATAAGTATTTCTATCAATTATCTACTCTACTTAGTTTGGAGTTGGATGTCGCTGTTAGACAATGTGCGCTTCCTGTAGCTTACCATGTTTTAAGCAAATAATTAAATAAAAATATATTGTCAATTCAAATTCAAATCAATACTCTGTGTTATATGTTATGGATATAGCTTATCCATTATATCTAACACATTACTATAAAGTTTCATAAAAATCAGTTTAGTAGTTTTTGCGTAAAAGTTTCGCGTTTATAAAAAGATACAGATGTTTGCTTTATATCTCTTGAAATTTGTGCGGGTCTTATATTCCACTTACAATAGTTTCCTGCCACGAAGATGTATATTTATTTACTCTGCTAATAGCATCAACAACCAAAATTATTGATAGAGTTATTCATTTTCATCATATATATTACGATATCTTTAATTTATAGATGGGTGAAATTTACAACACAAATTTATATATATATCAGGTAGCGAGTAAAGAAATTCTACCGGGGAAAAGCTCTATCCTGGATGGCACCAGTTACGCATCCCTTCAACTTGAATATACTTCTAGCTCAGATCAAAGGTACGTACTTATATTGCCATACATTTTACATTTTTTACCTGACAATAGAGGGAGAGTAATGTCAATAATGCTACTTACTCCTTGTAAACTCCAGGGTGTCAATGAAGGATGACGAGATGAGCATGAAGTCATATTATCTAGCCCATCGTAGCGAATTTATCAAGAATCAATCACAATAGTTTCCAGGGGGACCGCGTGGAGGTCGACATTATACGATTCCCCTAACACGAACTATGCTTAGTTTGGGACTAGATGGTGTTGTGTAAATTGTCCACGGATATTATTATTATTAAATTATTAATATTATAAACGCGAAAGTTTGTGAGTATGGATGGATGTTTGTTACTTATTCACGCAAAAACTACTAAACGGATTTTGATGAAATTTTACAGTAATATAGCTTATACATCAGAATAATATATAAGCTATAAGTTTAACGCGGGTGGAAACGCGTACCCGCGCTAGCTAGCTAATTATCAATATAGATAATTTAGTCCACAGAGTCCAATCTCAAGGGTTACAACTCCTCGAGCCGGGTCTAATTCACAATTCGGAACACCCGATCGTAAGTATAATTATTATTTATGAAAGAAAACTTTTGGAATTACATCAAGAAACAATTTAAAAGTTATACTCGGATTGAGAAATTTATAAAGAATTATTTAGTTTGTTGATATACTAAATGTGAATGTCATTATTAACAACCTATTATTGTTCTCGCCTGCTTTTAACAAATTAGTCACGCTTTTATTTCGATAGTGTTTTGTTTTGTTTTACTTTGGCTACCAATTATATAGTGGTTTGTTTCCTTATTTCATTTTCACAACATTTTCGAAATTAAAATGATTTTGTGCAAAGTTGTCTGCGTGGATTTTGACCCCTATCTCACTTATTTTAACAGCCAAGGACTTTGTAAATTAAGAGTGAGATATTGCAGAGAAATTACTTGGTATGAAGGTATAACACTAGATTTTCGGAATGACCAAGCATGTCAGACAACAAGTTTATAATTGTTGTGTCTGAGATGCTTGGTCATTGTAGAGAGATCATATAGGGCATATCTCACACGCCTTAACATTTCGTGATACTGTTCTTGTTATTATTTCTTTTGTATTTAATTCACGCAGTACTACTAGAGTACTAAGCTAAGTAAAGCTTATGTTATAAGTACTACATGACTGATAGAAATATTTAAATAGATTAGAAAGACAACTGTACTAATATACTATGCTACTACTACAACAAAAAATACAACAGACTATAATGAACTAAAAAAACACTATTTACACACATTACGATACGAATCAATAGACTACCGGCATAATGCTGGAAGCGTTTCAGATCAGTTACATACATAATATATATATATAAAACATCCAGACCAATACAAACAATCGTATTCATGAGTACAAACGTTTACATCGTGCGAGGAAAAGAACCCGCGACCATCAGAAGTAAGGCAGTATACTAAACTGCTAAACCATAGGGACCCTCTTTGTTATGTATTCATTTCAGTAAAAAATGTATAATAGATTTTTTTTTAGCTGCATGTACCCAGGACTATGCAGAATCTCTTTTCGCATTCGTCCCAGAATACCACGTGGATGCTATGCTAGAATTATGTAATACTCTGCGACTATACATGCATCCAACTGTACCAATACAACAGCTTCCAGGTATTGTCCAATGGTTACCTCCAAACCTTTTCATAGTCCTATTTATATTATATTATGAACATCAAAGATTGTGGTAATAGGTAGAAGATGGATAGATTTTTATTACTGTTTGCCGCAAAAACTTTCGTATTGATTAGAATAAAGATTGGCAAACAGCTTTAGATAAAATCCTAAATTACCAGCGGACGGTAAAGAGTGTCATCACTAGAAAATTATGACGTGCACAATATGCTGAAAGATCCTATGTGAATAAATGATTTTTAATTTTGAAACAAAACTGAGGTAATTTTTCGACGAGGGCATTGCCGAGAGTTATAGCTAGTTATAAATAATAAAATAATTATTTCTGAACAGTTCTTACTACTTTTCGTATCTCAATTGTGACTTATATTAATTATATTAATAAATAGAATGGGAGGAGTTAGTGGTATCCTGTGCAGCGTTCCTCTGCGCGGAATTTGCTGACCAGCGGATAGTTCTAGCCAGTACAAGAGAGTCTCTAGTGCAGACTCTGGCATCGTTTGCAACACAGCCAACTACTATGCGAGCCATCGAAAGAGTGCCCTTGAAACAGTAAGTAAATCATTAAAACTAACACTAAATAAAAAGAAAAAGTAAAATAAATTATTACCGAATATTTAATTCAATCCATCTGCATTGGAACCTGTTTTGGCTATATCTGTCGCAAACCCGCTTGCTTTCTAATTTGTGATTCAGTTTCAAAGGTGAGATAATATGACAGTGAAATTTCAGGATACGTATACAACGACAGTTTTTAGTAATAAAGAACGGTCACACATATCACGGGCGGGGCTCATTTAAAAATATGGCACATCAAACAAGTGTCTCATAATCTAAGTCTACACTAGTGCTCTTTCATATTCAACTTATGTCTTCCACTGATGCATATCTTAGAAGAGAGTGTATGCTATAACGCATGCACTGCTAGCGCACGGCGATCCGTCAGCGATGGGTTGCTCTACAAAATTGTAATTTAGTAACAAAATGGCGGAGGAATTTATAACACTGAATATTAAAATATAAGTAGAAAATTATTTTATAGAATCGTTGCAAATTTTTAAAAAGGAGTAATGGAGAATTATTTTTGTCAGCTCTAAATTTTTCAATACTGAAGTATTTCTTTTCATTAAATAATCTTTCATCCAAATTCTTCTTAGCTTGCGCTATTTCCTTACGTTTATAAACTCCAGAAGTTCCAGGTCAATAACCCACAATGTGGACCTACATACACATAAATTTACATACTTTTGATTTGAGTTGTTTACCAAAACAAACGGCCATCTGGAAAACAATTATATGTTTGCACGGAATTCGAATAACTTTGTCAAGCGTAATTTAATCAACACAAATTTATTCTGAAGACGACTTTAATTAATCCCCATAAAACTCAAATTAAAATTGCAATATTGGATTTCCGCTTGGCTGGTTGACATCGTAATTTAGATCGGTAGATGTTTGCGCTCTAAATTTACATAATCTACTTATTTTATAAAATAAAGAGTATAATTGAAAATCGAATGCTATAGAATTAAATTGTAATGTACCAGTATAAATAATATCACTACTAATTTAGGTTTCATTTAAAGCTAGGTCTGGAATCAGTCTCTCACGATACAATTCTCACAATTTTTACAACTCAATTATCGAAGCATCTATGCATGACACGATTAGGCACTTTGATCTGTCTTGTCATACTGCCAGAATAATTTTAGAGATAATTTTCTACACGATACAATACAAAACGGTAAATTGTCTCGTGTTGACTTTGTATTTTGTAAAGAATAAATAATATTGTAAGTACATGATTTACTTACAACATTAAGTTTTTATAGAAATTCGTTTGCATTACTGTTTGCTAGTACTTTGCTTTCCGGTGTCGACGTTAAAATATAGTTAGACATAGCAACTAGTTACTTAAATGCGATAGAACATTTTCGTGCTCTATTTACCACTCACAATCACATACCAAACCGATACAATATCGAAACCCACTTATATTATGGATGCTCATGGAAGAAAGTAATCACTTCCCATCAGATGTGCTGCTGATGAATGAACTCATTTATCTATAAAAGTATTGGTAAAATAATAACGGACTCAGAATAACGGACTGTTTTTATTCAGTATAAAATATTTATTTTACTTATTAAAGCATTACTGCACAAATACAAAATATACGAGCATAAGACGGTCTTAAAATAGCTGGTACCAATTGATTTTATAAGTTTATTTTCCCTCATTCACTCATTAATTTATCCGAGTATAAATGTAATAGAAATATTCTCTGTCTATAGACAAATGTCAATGGTAGAAGAATTAGTACGGCCATACCAGAATCGTGCATGGGCGCAGTCAAATTGGGTGCTGGTGAGGTTTTGGCACGGGTCAGGGTTCGGATTCCGACATCGTCAGTGGCCGCACCTAGCCGCCAGGTAATTATTGGCAACTCTTCATTTCCCTGTCCTTAATTGTGCCTAATTATACTTTGTAAAAAGTCGTCTGCGTCGGTATTTCAGTCTCACCTATTACAGCTGCTAATCAGTTTGCTTTGTAAGCAGTGTTTCGGTTGAAGAGTATAGGACAGTAAAATTACAGGATGTGATGTGGCATGACATCTTGGGTGGTATTACGGGCGTCACATGATGAGGCAATGTAGTGCTGTTCATAGGCGACGGTTACCACTTACAATCAAGCGACCAGACAGCATGTTTTGTATAAAAAAACTATCATATGTATTGAATAAATGTTCTATATATATAAGTATCAGTGTTTAGTATTTACTTACGTGTACTGTTTATTCTATTGTTTCTCCTTGCTCCCTTCAGAGTATTACTAAGTATGTAGACACAAATGTAATTTCTTCAAACAACATTTACATTTAATTGTACATTTTCCAAACAGTATTATTTACGCCAACGAAGTCTCATTTATGATACTAGTTTACTCACGGAACTTTGACTGCATTACATTTTCGCCCTTTTTGCAACATTTTTCTATACAGCTTCGCTCCTATTAATCTAAAATTTAATCTGGAATTTTGCTTCTTTTATATATCGGGAAATATAGTGTTTGTTATCGAATTCCTCAGAAACAGCTAGACTGATTTTTATGAATTTTTCTTGTGTACATTTAGTATGTAGTACTATTGTTTATATTCCAAGATGATAATAGAATTCCTTACCAGATATAGTTTATATAGCAAAACTACTTTTACCTGGTCAAGTAATATTGGTGTAGATAGAGATATAGGCTATTTTGTCAATAAGATTTATTACTCTAATATCCTAATGCGTAGAAACGTTTGAAGCTAATTGAATTTCCGATGTAAATAATCCAACAATGCTGTTTCAGGTACGGCGACAGAGAACCGACTGTAAACAATTTGGGTGCTAAAGTAGATGCTGGTCTTATGAGCCAATGCTTTGGTAAATATTCCTTATTTTGGTATATTTCGTTTGGTAAGTATTCGCTCGTTCGCTTATATACGATACAGTAGTATTTCAGCGTACGAGCTATGCTCGGCGTTTTTTTTAATTCTGTTGTATCGGAGAAGATATTGAAGATATACCAAAAACAACTTTGTACAAACTCGACTGCGTAGACACCGATATTCACCTAAATACAAATATTTTTATTTTATACAGAAAAAGAATATGATTACTGAATCACATGCTTCAGTACAATCTGGCATGCTTAATTAATAGTGTCCAGTTGTTGTCTATATAAGAATAGTATCTATACATATTCCACAGCTTCATAATTCATAAACATTTACTTTATTATTTAATTTATGGGCGAAATACTTCGGTTACTTCACGAATTAAAATAATTGAAATATTCATCAACTAAATACAATTTATTTCAACTAATGTATTTATTACAGAATAAGGTTTCGTACCTTATTTTTTTGGAATAACAACGCGTAAAGTATACTTGAGGCATACAAGTTGACATAGTGTCTATTCCATAATGATTCTGTATATATACAACATTACTATTTAATATCAGATGGGCCGTGAGATCCCTACGATCGATCTCCCCTCCGATCGAGCCCCCGTCTCCAATTCAAACGGGGATCGAAATTACGACAGCCTGAGCCGAGGTTCGAACACTCAGAGGTGCCCTCGGTGCCGGTGATCGTATTCGTCAGGCAAGGACTTGGCCTTCAGCCGCTCCAAGTCCTTCCGCGGGTATGGAGTGCCATGTGCACTCGCCTTCTATCGTCCGATGAAGCTGTATCTGTAGCATGCTGTAGCATGATGTAAAGGCTAGCTGCAGCCAACAGCATCAGAGTAGTCCGAAAATAAAAGAGCCGTGAGATTTGCCAGTCCAACATACGATACAAATATACAAGAACTGCTTTTTATGTTTCGCTTCTCTTTTTATATTAGGCCAAAGTTTCATGTGACTACATGGTGTAATGAAAATCATGTCCCGTCGGTTTGATCTATATGTGCATATTTATTGGCATATTAGGATGAGGACGTCAGCTTTTTTTAGTACATCGTCATACATAACTAGAATGATCATAAAAACTCACTGGTAAGAAGAATAATTATGATGATTATAGCCGTTTTATTAGAGCTCATGCCTATTCGCAATACGAGTTTTACGAAAAAATGTGCCCTAAATAATGTATGCTAAATATTGTGTAATGTAATGTATTAGTGAAAAACCACTTAAAAGAATATATGGATGTAGTCTATGGCGACTTCGGACCCATAGAGCATTGAGTGTGTACTAAGAATAGATTTAAGGCAAGTTACTAAATAAACGATTTTTCTAAAGATAATTAATTAATACAAAACTACACAAATATGTGTATATTTTGTACTTGTGTTTAAATATAAATAGGTCCTAAAAAGTCAGAATACGTATTTACTTTAAACTAACTAAGCAAATTATAAATAACTAATAACACGCGGCCTTGCCCAGGTTTTATAGTGATTGTATGTTTTCTTCATATGTTTTTTTTTATTATTATTTATTTTCACAGACAGCGGTCCGTGCCTTTGTTAATTTTATCTATCTCCATTACAATTTTCTTTTATTAACATTTTATGGTATACCACCCTACATATATATGTATATTAAAAATTACAATTAAAATCTATTCAAACTAAATCAATCAAATATAGTTAAAATATTTCTTCATATGTTATATGTTACTATACATTTTATATCAGTCGTGTTGTGTTAATAAATCTAGCCTTATATAGATAACAGAATTCTTATCATAGTTTTTATCTGAGTTAATTCTTATAAAAAAATAATTTAAATACTAATCTTCCATGTTTGGAATGTCAATATAGGACGTATATATACATTATTTTAATACAAGAAGCAAAAATTTTAATCCCATTTTTCCGAAAATTGTGCGGTAGGTAAGGAGTATATTATATAGAAGAGGAGTGCAAAATACTAATATATCTTATTAATTATGCATCAAAAATACATCAATAAAAAACATTGCATACACTAACATGTATTTCACACACACGCATAGAAGTATGTATAGTATTTGACAATGGAACTTTAATAATTTCAAAGGCTAAGGGACCACTAGTTATATAGATATATGTAATATACAGGTCCGTGCCCATCAGAAATAATCCAGAATCGAATACGAGATTACTTATCATCACACCCGAAAGACGCTGCAGCATTCTTGAACTCACTCCTCAGTCAGCTGAACTGGGCATTGTCTGAGTTCATCACCATGATGCAAGAGGTGCTTACCTTTTTTATGAAATTCTTTGAGTATTTTTCTTCGGCCATTTGCCGGCGGGAACAATTTCATAACTTGAGTTATCCATTTGTCTTTATGGTCGCATAATTTCATTCTACTACTTTACTATTTCGACTCTAATGACTTATTTGATTGTTAGTATTCACAGATATTTTCATTTAAAGATCTTATTATAGCAACAGGCAAGTTTCTTTCTCTATCTTGTGCTGAATTTGCTTTCCGAATGAGTAACATTTTAAAAAATATAAGTTGAAAATAAGTTTAAGATTATTTAATAAAGATTATTTCTATTTCAATTTTATTTGTATGTGTGTTAAACGTTTCAAGGAAAATCTGTAACTCTAGTCTTGAAGTTCTTCTCACTGGCCAAGAATTTAATATTTTTATTTATACGCAACTAGCTATATGCAGTTAAATATATATATAGTGAAAAATATATAAAATCAGGCAACCATTTTATTAAAAATCAAATCTTCCCTCTTTATAATATCGGTGATGATGATGATAATGTTCTGCTTGTCGTAGATCTGTCAACAGCGGCTCACTAATGCTTTCTTTAGTACACTGTGATGCTAAGCTTATTTCGAAAGAAAATTAAATAAACTGTAAATAATATTAGTAATAAACTACGGTTGACTATTATTTGACTTTGTTTTCTGACGCAGTCTATTTTGAAGAAATGTCAGTCACCCACGCTGACCTCAGCAACTGCATCACGTCACCCGCCCGCGACATTACTTAGTTTTCACATTTCATCTTGCAAAAAGTTACTGTGTTTTTAATTTTTTTTTACTGTTAAAGGTACTAGCATGATGGTATTTACCCCCAAGCATTATTGACTTTAAATCATAGATACAACAAATAATATTGCTAGTTTTAGAGATATTCGCTTTAAAACAAACACATCCTTCAGCTTTATTATTAATATATAATGTATTCCTATATACGATATTTACGTTACTAAATTCCAAGCTTTCGTGCCGTACAACGTTTGGATATGATTGATTGGATGAGAAATTAATAACCCATCAATATTTATTATAATAAAAAATATTGTTTGTTTTGGAAATTTCCACTGAATGTTGAGAGTACTTTTATACTGTATATTATTTCAGGCCTTTAAGACAAAATATATATGTTACTATGTTTTTTAAATTTTCTCATAGACGACCATCATTTCATTGTTTCCCTTTTGTAATCCAATATTGTTTTTGCAATTGTTCTGCGGCTTCAATAACTTGTTATTACTAAAACAGTATTTGTATCAGTTGTTTAGTACCCATAACACAAGCTCTGCTGAAGTACTAGATGGCGGTGCGTGAATTGTCCAGGGTTATTATTATTCTATTTACACCGCCTTGTTATATATATATATATATATATATGTTTTGTTTAATAATAATTTGTATCTATTATTTATGTACAGATGGATCGAGTATACGTTGATGCACACCTAGAGTCTAGACAAATAAAGTTGTGCGCAACCTGTTTTGATTTATACCATGGACTTGCTCGAGCGTTAGAACTGTGCATGTACTTGGCACCAGATTTGCTCACGAAACCCGAAGCCAGTGACAACCAAAATGAACTTCTTCTGGGACGGACGTGTCAAGTATTTACTTGATTGATTTTGATTGTATTTAGAATAAAAATGCCTAAATATATATCTGCTTCACACATTTTTCATCACAGTATAATACACACGTTCCCTTTATATAATATATAATAATAATAAACAAAATTGGAATAAATTAAAATTGTATATATTTAATTACTAAAATTGTATAATAACATTTTTTAATCATGATCCGGCCTGCTGTCTTGTATGGTTATTAGTGCTGGCCCGTAACGACGATATATAAAAGTTGACTGCATGCAACTGAAATACAAATGTTAAAATGTATGTGTGGTAGTAAAGAATTAATGCATCAGAGGAAATATGAAAGTTACGATGGTGTCAGAGAGATTGAAGAGGTCATATCGCTCGGTCGTGGTAGGTCGTAGTATAGGCATGTAATGTAGGTATGAAGACAATATTTTAAGGAAGGTGTTATATATTTAAGGTTGTAAGGTTATAATGTGTGAAAGGTGATATGGTAAGAAAGGGAGTAAATAACGAGATGACTGCGAACAGGAATGGAAGAGAAAAATTACAAACTTACACCGATCCGAAATAAATGGGATAAGGAAGAAGCAGATGATGATATTTTTCTTCACAATCAAAAAATCTTTAAAAAATATTTACGGAGATTTATGCACAACTTTTTACAACAAGTTCACAAAACAAATGTTACTAAATGCGGATTTATTGCTAGAGACATTCTCTACCAGTCAACCTTCAGGGACCTTTGACATTTTTTGGCTTCCATAAATCTTCAAATAATGAATTTGTTTGTGGAGAAATGTACTCGTAGTCTTCTTATATTTTGTTTAATATATTCGGCAAGAATTATAGTGGAAAATTGAAAATATTTTAAACTACCAGTACTAACAACGCGGTCACATGATCGATCAAGTATGAAAATGAATTACATCTTTTTTTATTTCATCCTCGACGTAGACGAAGTCGCATGTAACATGAGTAAATTATTTTTAATAAAAAAGATTGTTTTAGATCATAATGGCTGTCATATCTCGGGTTTGTGTTCGTGGTGGCGGAGGAGCGGGCTTCGCCAGGCTGGTGGCACGAGGCCTCCCTGATACTGATAGAGTGCACTACTACGTCGCTCTGACGCCCATCGCCGGCTGCCTCATCAGGATGTTGGATCCCAAATTACCTCCTGATGTAAAAATATAATTTAGAATCTGACCGTTAACGTTACCAATCCTTGGTATTCGTTAACCCAGCTAAACCTTAATCAGAGTTATGCTGTAACTCCAGCCGCTAAGTAGCTTGCTTTGTTTTGGTTGTAGGGTACATATTAGGCCCATGTTTCTAAACGTGGGGCCCATGCCCCAATGGGCAGGGTAATAAATTTGATTATTAAGGGAGGCAATTCAAAAACGGACTCTTTATTAAAATTATATGGAAAGTGAACTTCAATTATTCATAATATCTTTTGAAATTTATCTTATTGTTTCATTAAAAATTTCCTAGTGATTTTTTCCTATAACCTATTATTTAAGTTTCTAAATGCATATTTTTTTTTAATTGTGTATATTACATAGGCCCGAGGGAGGGGTGCATAAGAATTTTAGAATAGCTAAGGTAGGGCATAGCATTAAAAAGGTTTTTGAACACTGGATTAGACAGTGTTATTATGGGATGACAGGCATGACATCTTAGTCCTCTGGAATGGGATAGAATGAGTGATATCACTGGTATCACGGAATAACGTGACATCCTTAATGCTGTTTAGGTATACAGACGACGGTGACCGTTTACCATCAGATCAGCTGTCAGCATGTTTTTCATTCTAATAATATAAAAAGGCTATCTTTTAAAAATAATAGTTTTTGAACTTTGCATTTTTTTTATAAAACGTGTGATTTGTTAATAATTTTATCACAGCATCTGGATAAGGTGACAAAAGCTTTAGTAACAGAGCCCCTTTTTCGTGTCGATGGACTGGAGTTTATGATTGGAAAAACCAAAGATAAAGAACACTTCTCTTTCTATAATTGTTAGTAATAAATTATTTTTATTCTATTCTCTAAATATATATACACGAAAGTTTGTGAGTATGGATGGATGGATTTGTTTCTCTTTCACGCAAAAACTACTGTACGGATTTTGACGAAACTTTACAGTAATATAGCTTATACATCAGAATAAGACGTAGGCTATAATTTAAAAAGATAAACAAATTGGTCATGTGTGAAGCAGGCGAAGTTATGCGGATCAGCTATTATACATTTGTTTATATATACATATACATATGTTTTTTATCTACTTGTATATACTATCTTCACCTTGATATCGACAGCTTCTAATGCCTCTGATTACTCTTTAAGTACACCGCTTCACCGATGGTCGCGGGTTCGATTCCTTCACGGTGCAAACATTTGTATTCATGAGTGTGTTTGTATCAGATTAGATCCATTCTATATATTGAGATCTGGGATAATAATGATGAAGGGGTTATACATTACTGTTCATTATATAGATCCTGATGATATAACAATAGAAGAGATGAAAGCTTTCGAAGTAGTGGTGGATCGACTGCGAGTGGCTCGTGACGCAGTGGTCAAAGCCAGGTCTCCAGGATCTAGTGGGGCGCAGTCAGAACTGCTGTGCACCATTTGTTACGCGAGGCCTGCTGATACAGCATTTGTTCCGTGTGGACACCATTCTTGCAGGTGAATTTTCTTTCAATCGGGAATATTGTCTAAATTAACGTAACTTTACATTTTTCTGTGAACCAGTGCTACTTTGTGGTGTGTACTATAATTCTATGATTTTCATATTAATTGGTATATATTAATATATATATAATGTACCTAGATGTATATATACGTAGACACGTGTAACATACTATCCGTTATGTTTATATCTTATTACATTTTGTTTTTCATTTATATTATTTGCACCGACAATACTTCTTTCCTACATCACTTATGGTTGAATAGTAGAAAATGCCATATGGTATGGTAATTCCCACAGCGTATAATATATAGTATTTTAAAATATACCGATATCATGATTAATATATGCATTGAGTTATATAAAACCATAATAATCAAACACTCAAACCTCCTTATAATAGATAAGTACATCACACAAAGATAAGAAAATGTTAGAATTAACTTGAAACAAGAAAAAGTAACAAAGCGGGCTGACGATGAGTGAGGTAGGTCGACGAACGAAGAGAAAGGTAGCCATTTTTTTTAATTAAATGGCGACTGCACAATGCACAATTAATTGTTATGTATATTATGTTTTGACTTTAAATATATGCATTTTCATAGAAAAATATTACTTATATATTGACTAGAAAAGTTATCAACTCTAATTTCGAATATTTTTTATTTTTGTTACAGAGCCTGCATTATGCAACACTTATTAAACAGTAAGCAGTGTTTCTTCTGCAAAGCTGACATAGACTCGGTTAAGGAAATAGAACCAGCAAATAATTAAAACCTTAACCTTTCTTTAATGCATAAAATGTTACCAAAGCTGTGACAGAGTTTCAAACATTTGCGTATTAAAAGAAAATCAGTATGAACTATATATAACATTATTTTAAACTTTTTTCACTGTTATTTCATTATTCACATTGTAGAAACGGAATATTTACGGGATAATACTATGATAATATTATTTATGAGCTACCAATATTTTGTTTTTTTTTTATTACTAGCTGAACCCACAATTTCGTCTGCATCACATTTTCCCATTTTTTTTTACATTTTTATTGCAGTTTACTTGACAGGTAAATAAACTAGAACGTAAAATGTAAATGAATGGCAGTCCTCCACCGTGCGTTTTTCCAGCAACTTTATGCCACACACAACCACATTGTGGAATCATTAACCAGCAATGGTATTTCCGAACCGATACGTTATTAAAACGTTTAAGAAAAGAGCTTATTCCTTCTTAAAAGGCTGGCTCATGGGCGGCGGTAATCACTTACCATCAGGTGAGTCACGAGTCCGTAAGGTAACAAAAAAGCGATTAAATAAAAAACCAATATAATTACTTTTTCATATAAACGGAGTGCAAGTAAAACGGAGTCCCGAAGTGTTATTATTATACATACTATACAATAGATTATGATAAAGTAATTCATTCTATTTTCAAATATATTGTAAAGGATTTATACAAATATAAGTTTCCAAGATATATAATACTAATATTTTTATACATGTTAATATTAAGGCCCCTTACTACTTCCCATAGGGTAAGAGTAGAAAGCTGGGGAGGGACAATCACAAGTTGCCCTTGGTCCCGGGACGCCTCGAGGTCCAATTGGTCCTGAAAAAAGATTATAGTGACTAGAATATTTTTTTATGTCACATACAAAGTATTTCCTTGTCCCGTCCTTGTCACAGTTTGTGACATTTATGAGACAACCTCCCTGGTATGATGTATATTGAACTATTTTCGGTATTAATTTATAACTTCGGATGTCTGTCCAGTTTGTTTTTATATTTTTAATTGTGTGTCATAATGTCTTAATGGATTAAAATACCAGACTTCAACAACCTGGCATAAGCTGAAATATCTGAGGCTTAATTCTCAATGTATTACAGAATCATCTCTCACGAGGTTTTACAACGATCAAATAATTTGTTTATAGTCAGGAAGAATGAATTCATGATACAAACAAAAAAAAATCGTGGTAATACTTTTAGATATGTTATTTTCTATATATATTGTCTTTATTTAAAAAAAATACATGGATATATGTATTTATATCTGTTGTCTACTACCCATAAAACAAAGTGTTGGAACTAGATGGCGTTATGCGAATTATCCCGAAGTATCATTTTTATTTTGGAGGGCTAATGTGTCATGAAAAAAAATAGCAGTTACCTTCTCGCCCTGGATCACCGCGAGGACCAGTTCTGCCTTCTGCTCCCGGAGGACCAACGGGACCTAAAAACAAATTATACATACATAGAAAACAACAAGAATAAGACAAACAGACAAAAGGTGACCGTGAGAGGAATCGAAACCGCGATCATCGAAAGTAAAGCGTTGTGCTAAACCTCTAAACCACCGAGGCCGTCATCTCAGCGATAACTCAGTCTTAGCAATTTAGGCCCACTTCGATCCATCTGCCGTCCAATTCAAACGAAGTTCACGACGGCTATGTATTACGACGGCCTGAGCCGAGGTTCGAACCCCTAACGTTGTCCTCAGACTATCCGTCAGGAAGGAGTTGGCCTTCAGCCACTCCATAAGTTCTTCCGCAGGTTTGGGATTCCATTGCACCCACGCCCTATCGTTCAGGGAAGCTGTAAAGGCCAACAGCATTAGAATGGTTCGAACAAAAACCGGTTTAGGCTTCAAATCCATTTAGTGGTAAAAAATATAACAAACAGATACATAGACATTTTAGCATTTATAATATTAGTATGGATTAGTAAGTAGAAATTTGATCTACGCACCTGCAATACCTCTAGGACCTTCTGAACCTGGTAACCCTACTCCTTCAGGCCCTCTTTCGCCTTTATCTCCTTTCTCTCCTCTCTCTCCTGATATACCAGGTTTACCAGGCTCTCCAGCCTCACCTGGATATCCACGAGGTCCAGACTCACCCGGATCCCCGTTTCTACCTATAAAGCGTTAAGATAAATCAAATACTTCTTTGGGTTATAGTTGCTTGGTTTATCAAATCAAAATATCTTTATTCATGTAGGCCTATTGCAGTTTTATGATATGTCAAATCTACCGTCAGTTCACGAGTGCTTTCGAGCTAAGAACTGACAAGAAACTCAGCTCTTATTCTTTTCAAATGAGCATGTATATGATTACAAAAAGACAGATTCATTTTTAAATTCAATTAGGGAGAATGTTGTGTCCATCACCATATCCTATTACAGTTTTGTCAAAAGACAATTATCTAATCAGTGAGCATACCTCGAACAAAACTTACGTTGGAATATAGAGTACATTAGAATACAACGTGAAGCCTATCGCAGTCCTTAAATTTAATTTTTGGTTTATTATCAGTATTACTTGATGGTAACATTGATAACAAGCCAAAATGTCAGTCAGTGTTCATTAGTGATAATATAAATTGACTCAGTTGTTTTTTGTGTTTGTCAAATCAAACTCACGGCCTACATGATGACGCTTTCATCAAGTCCTCTTTTTGCCATTACAGAAAGAAGATAGTGGTATATAGCCAAATTAGTCCCCAAAGACTAAAAAATTAACTTTCCGGTGAAGGTAACACCGATAACAAACCAAATTAATCAGAAACATTGGTAATAGAGTCCTCTACACCTACGTAGAAGGTCTGCAAAAACACCATATACTATTGACAACGCTTGACTAGCCCATCTGGGATAAAAGTCGTAAAGATATATATAATTATATCACGATTTCACTTACCCGGTATACCGGGAGGACCCGGCCTGCCCGGAGCTCCTCTCTTAACAATAGGCGATAATGTGGGTAGACTGATCATCATCTCTTGCAAATGCTCTAAAACCAACACATACATTTGACCGTGAAAACAAATCTTTCCAAAAAATCGTATCCCAAACGCATAAGTATATTTATTCATTTTTCATACAACAATCACGACGTTGCTAGCAGTTTGTCTGAGTCTGATTTATTTGGACCATTCAAAAGATTAGAGGATTTCATTTCAAATTAATGAAGAATTTTCCAAAAAAGTTTATTAATGAAGTTTTAAAATAACGTAAAAAATACAGCCGAATTGAGAGCTGCTCCCTTATTTATATATTAAAAACACTGCAAACAAACCATATTTTTATGAGTAATCTTGATCTATGCAAAATATATGAATGTCGTTTATATAATATAATACACACAGTATTGTATAGCTACAAACTATACATCTTTACTTACGTCTAACAAGATCTTCACAAATGCTCCTGACTTCATTCTCAGTGATTGTAGGAACCTATAAAAATCGCAAATATATTAAATAAAAAATAATGTTACCTCACCAAATCTGTAAAGGTGTCGTGACCTAGTGGTTTACTACCCTAACTTAACCTAAAAGCTTGTGAGAACTCATTATACTGATTGACTTTCCGCTGAAGGAAACACGAATAACAAACCAGGAATTAATCTTAGTATAATATAACCCTCATTTTGGATTCTAATATACTCAGCGACATAAGGACATGTTATGTAATAAATACACCAATATAATAAATAACATCACAATAAAATATATAATTCATATAACTGACTTGCTAAACAAAGTTATAAAAATTATATTTAAAAAATCTAACACTTCATGATACAAGAACATTTTTATGTGTTAAAAATAATATACTTTCTGAGAACTTTCTTACAAAGAAAGTGTTTTATAAGACATTTGAATCCTTTTCCTGGCAGATTGAGAACAGACTCTGGCAGTTTGTTGTAAAACCTAAATTAAAAGATAAAATACCTGAGTTACAGCGTTGTATGGTGCTGGTAGACCTGGAGGACCTACTGACCCTGGCACGCCCGGTAAACCATCCACACCGTCCCTCCCCGGCATTCCCGGAATACCAGGCTCGCCTTTCTGGTTACAATAATTTAATAATATTATCAGAAGGAAAGGATTGTTAGTAATGTTGACTGTTTACCACATTGCTATCAATGTACCATGTCATTGACCTTCACGCAGTTCCCTCTCATCCATCAATATGATAAAAAATTGTGAATAATACTATGGGCTGACTGACCTGACCATAGTGAACACTACATGATATATTATATAAAGTAATTTACGTAAAGAGTATATATTTATATTAACTCACTTCTCCCCTTTCACCTGTAGGGCCGGGTGGTCCTGCGGACAGTACGCCGGGAGTCACCGCAGCCGTTTGCCCCGGAGGCCCAGCGGGACCTGGCCGGCCTGGGGGACCTTCAGGGCCCTAAACAAAAAATATAATAACTTCCAATCCATGTAGCTTTTACATTTCAGCTACTGACATGACGGAAATATTAAATATTTTGAAGTATGAAATATAAATTTAAATCTTATTATTAATATTATAAATGCGAAAGTTTGTGAGTATGGATTCACAACTCAACGGATTTTGTTGAAACTTTACAGTGATATAGTTTATACGTGAGAATAACATAGGCTATCAATTTCACGCACGTGAAACCGTGGGCACAGCTAGTATATAATATATAAACGTGGGAAAAAATGTTATTGTCGAAAAATAATTATATATACATAATTGTATATAATCAAACGAATCACAAGAAACTCTACAATTCATTACAGATTATAATATAACCTGTAATCCTTCAGGTCCTCGTTCTCCAATAGGTCCTTGTGGGCCAGGCAATCCTCGGCTTCCGGGTGGGCCAGGAACTCCAATAGGTCCCTCGGGACCTGGTGTACCCTGTTCAATTAAAATATATCTAATTTAAAAATGAATATTATAGAATCCAATTTATTTTGAATTAAAGTCAACATTATAAAGGAAAACTGTAGTTATATACATTTTTTATCTAAATAGTCAAATTAAGGGTTAAACAAGAAAAGCCAAATACTGCGATAAAGCTCTATATATACCAAAGCATGTGGCCAGCTCTATACATTAATACAATTTAGATGACCTTAGTGGTCTAACGGTTAGAACACACCGCCTTCATTTCGGTGGTTGCGAGCTCGATTCCTCGGATGGTACAAATATTTGTATTCATGAGTATGATTGTTTGTATTTATGTATTTACAAATAAAAAAAATAAGTATTTATATCAGGTATTTAGTACTTATAACACGCTCTGCTTAGTATGGGACTAGATGGTGCTGTGTGAATTGTCTGTTGTGTATAGGAAAACATCCAAAATCTTAATCCAAGAATACAAAAGAAGATAATAATATCGATGTCTAATAATGAAAGATTTTTTAAAGGTATATTGTGGATTTGTAATCTTTCATATTATACCAACTCGGACAATTCTCTCTCCCATTATTGATATATAAAACATTCAAATCTTACCCTAATTCCATCAGATCCTGGTATTCCCCTTAAACCAGGAGCACCGTCCACACCAGGCTTTCCAGGGGCACCTCTCTCCCCTTTCGGTCCTAGTTATTTCGATTATAATTAAAAAAAATAGTAGACTCCTTTTAAACACCAGCTATAAAACGTGCTACATAAATTTACTTACCACTAGATACATATATACACTTTACTTACAGGGATGTCAGATGTCAGTCAATGTCCTGCTTCTTTTTTGTTTGATTTGCAATGTCTGATTTTATTTTGTTAAATCCATTTGTATTTTATAATAATACGCTGTGTGATAGCTGTTGTTACACAAAATCGTAGACAAATTAATATACATATACATTAATAATGTACACTTAGATTGTGGAATGCCGAGGTTTTCTCATCTCTTCTACAGCATGGGGTTTTTCAAGAAGGGTATATTAAGGTTTCTTAAGGGTCGGCAACGCGCACGTGACACCCCTGGTGCTTCAGGCGTCCATAGGCTACGGTAACCATTTACCATCAGATGGGCCGTGTGCTTGTTTGCCACCATAGTAGTATTAAAAAAATATATATATATAATTAATAAAAAAATGAGCAACAGCAATTTCCTTACCAATTCTTTTTAGATGAAAATGGTAAATTAAAAAAACAACTACCGATAAGTACTTAAATTGAAATATATTTGAATAAACATTATTTTTACAAATATATTTCTTTCTTTTTATAAAAAAAGTCTCTTATAAAAAAACCCTATAGATAATTTTCTCGCAGCAACTTCAGTACTGGACTACGTCTTAAAGAACTTACCTTGCACCGCTGAAGTGTTATAGTCAATTATGTTCGCAGGACCAGGAAGGCCAGGCTCCCCTTTCAGACCCGGAGGGCCTTGGGGCCCAGGCAGGCCCTAAAATGATCAAATAGTCATCGCTGATATATTTTAAAAATGTTACTGATATATTAAACTTTAAATATACTCATACCGTGGCAGATTGCCGTCGTCAGTGCCGTGACCATAGAGACAATTTTATTTACATATTTTATTTTTATTTCTTATGTATGTTAGTCTATAAGGTATTTATAATATGGGCCATGTAGCCTGAATTAAATAAATAAATAAATATAGCATGATTTGGAGACGAGAAAGGAATTGTTTGTTATGGGACTTTGTAGTGTCCCAATTATCATTTATATTATAAACCATCCTAGTTAATTCCTGGTGCATTCTCCACCATGGGCTGACGTCTGACTGACCTGAGTTCATGGTCATCAGTCATCTTCCAGTGGTAGAGGGCTACCAGTGGAAGATGATTGAAGACCGTTAGCATAAACGTTAATAAAAAAAATAGATAATATTTTTTTATATTATTACATACATGAAACTAAACAACATTAATTATTTAAATCTTATATATAAAATTCTCGTGTCACAGTTTTCGTTCCCATACTCCTCCGAAACGGCTTGATCGATTCTCATGAAATTTTGTGAGCGTATTGAGTAGGTCTGAGAATGGGCCAACATCTATTTTTCATCCCCCTAAATGTTAGGGGTAGTCCACCCCTAATTTTTTTTTTTTATTTTAAGGCAAAACATCGTTAATACAGCTAGTAATATATAATAGAATCACACACTATATTTAATTCTTCATGAGTCTTTTAATTATCTTTCGCGAGTCTGATAAATCAGATAATCTTAGGAGAGACTTACATCCCGGCCGTCCACACCCGGCGGGCCTGATAATCCGACTAAGCCCGCTTCACCCGGCTCACCTGCAACATTAACGGATTAACTAGCCGCAGATTCAATTAGTCCATATATC
Organism: Achroia grisella; assembly: GCF_030625045.1. Taxonomy (NCBI): domain Eukaryota; kingdom Metazoa; phylum Arthropoda; class Insecta; order Lepidoptera; family Pyralidae; genus Achroia; species Achroia grisella. The sequence continues at coordinate 4,019,572 of NW_026712984.1, read as the reverse complement.
ACCATACCCTTATTTTATATATATCGTATCGTAATTTATTATTAGAATTGTAATTAAATTGAAGTTGTATAAATACCATTAATTTATATTATAACTTGCCATATACATATGTAAAGAAGTTTTTCACATTGGTGAATAAACGATAATAATTATACATACATACACATAATATAAATATAAGTTGACCCAGCCTGGCTATGGGTATGTTATAAATCTTTGAATTTTCAGGATTTACTCCTCCTTTTCCTCATGATGGGGAATTGACTAACCTGACCTCATGGGGGGGGAAAGGGGATTGTTAGTAATGTGGACTGGTGACCTATTGCTAGCAATGTACCATGTCTGGTTGACCTCCACGCGGTATCCCCTGGAAACTATCGTGATAAATTCCTGGAGAATTTGTCACGTTAGCGCAGGCGGGTGCACCATTCCATTATCATCAATAAAAAAAACCTGACCTCATGCTCATCTTATCCTCTACTGGTGCCCCGTCAGTGTAAACCGTAGCGTAGGTGGGTAAACCATTCCATTATCATCCATAAAAAACCTTCCTCTTGAGTCACTCTATTGAAAACTGCATTAAAATTTGTTGCGTAATTTATAAGATCCAAGCGTAAACAGCGGCGGTGACTTTGTTTTAAACCATGTAATTAAATAAAAATAGTATTTTTTTTTATATAACTATTTTAAATATGGATACCTTTCTCCCCGCTGTTTCCTTTCTCTCCCTTCGGTCCATGTCTCCCTGGTAGTCCCCGTCGTCCATTTACTGTGACAGTATTCTATTAAAAAATAATATTATTATCATTCAAGATATTCATTATTAATAACATCAAAACATTATTAATTATTCTCTTTGTAATTATTCTAAAACATTCACATTGTAAGGTTAGTATTTTTAACTACGAGCTATGTCCAGCGGTTGGATTTACAGTATAATAAAGTAAAACATGTGTGTTTTCTATGGCTACATCCCTTCTACTTTTCCATCTACATTATCGCTTAGAATTTATTTTCTAATATCATTTCTTCTTACTTTTTCCTTTTTTATCAGCATTTAAAGATTCTAGCGTAACGTTAAATCGTACGTAAACCTTCATAACATTGGGCTATAAAATATAAAAACAACTTTTGAAATTTGATAGGTAGAGTCAGAGATCAGTACATTCAAACGAGACAATAAACAAACCCTTCATATATGTAATTAGAATACAAAGTTAATCACCGCCTTACAGTTTGCATGCATCTTTAAAGTTATTCTAAATACCGAATAAAAAAAGACTTCTAATAAATTATTATATAACTAGGAACTATCTTGATCAAGTCAGTATACAAAGTATAAACGCATCATAATTGTTTAGGAGCTACGCTGTCACAAACAGACACACAAATACATATATGTATACGCATATGCATCAAAGCTTAAAATAATTGGTTAGGTTAATCTTTAAATAATATTATTGAAAGAATGTTCATGTAGTTCCAAATATTTATTCTATACTAATATTCAGTTTTTAACTTACGTTTGTGCTCCCCGGTAGTCCAGGCCTTCCCGGTATACCTATGTTCCCCTTGTCCCCCTTAATTCCTGGCCCGCCGGTCAAACCAGCTAGGCCTTTTTGTCCCCTAATACCCTGACAACAAAAATAATTTTAATAATTATGGTTAGTTTTGATCACACTTAGTTAAAACTTATTTTTACAAATAAATTTTTTGGCGTTAATAAATTTACAACGGTCCAAATGAGAGGACTAACAACTAAATGCGGAAAATGGATTCCAACACACAATTAATTTTATTTATTCATCCAAAACAATACAAATTGTAGGATAATATAATAGTACTATGTAATATTATGTTATCTGTGATAGTACCTAACATTAGAGTAAATTTTCGTCTACAACATAATAGCAACTTAAACAGTAAATCTCATTATGTCAGCTAGCACAGTGCAATAGGTCGTTATAAGTCTTTATGGTCATCATAATTATAATAATCATCTACGGAATTGTAACAACGGGTTTGGAGTGCTATCTGCACTCGCCTACTATCGTCCGGAGAAGCTGTAAAGGCCAGCTGCGGCCAACAGCATTAGAGTTGTCCGAAAAAAGTTTTTGTGCCATCGCCAAGGTTTGTACTCACGACCTCTTGGGTGTAATAGTAAAACACTAGACGCTGGTATTATATGTATATAATATATGTACAAGATATAATATATATATACCCAGTAAAGCTATAGGTATAAGGAACTAAATTCAAACAAAAAGGTGTCTAAATTATACAAACAGTATGTTTCATTACTTACCGGTAGACCAGGAGGTCCCCTAATGCCCATGTCCCCCTTAGGACCCGGTGGTCCGATAGGTCCCTAATAACACAAAAATATATGCATGTAATAAATATTTATAAATAATAATAACTAGTAATTTTAATACTTTGAATGTCGTATTTATTTATATTTAATCAACTGCCTAAAAAATAAGTATCAAGCTTCTAGCTTTACAAATGACGATTCTTCAATATAAATTTGGATCTGCCCTTTCAACCCCTTACAATCCTTATTTCGCAAAGTAGGCTTCCTTTCTTAGGGTCTAGACTATCTGTGTACCAAATTTTATTTAAATCGGTTCAGTAGTTTTGGCGTAAAAGCAAGACAGACAGATAGAATTACTTTCGTATATATTATAAATATTAGTAAGAATTAATTGCAATTTAACAGTTTGTAAATATAGAAACATTTTTTAATTTATATATTAAAAAAAACTACAACACAAGCCAAGTTAACTAATATTTTTTCAAGAATCAAATATATATATTAAACTCGTATTAAGAGCAAAATTACATATATTTCATTCTTCTCTGTTCTATTCTATTCTATTCTACTTACAGCAGGACAAGATCCTTTACAGACAACATCTAATATCGGATTAACGTTTGACACGGAGCCCGAACCAATCTGGGGAATAAAAACGATTTTTATTTTATAATCTTCTGTGAGAACAACATTTTTACCCAGTCATCCCTTCTAGATTATATTTTCAACGTGTCGTCATATAATCTATCTTCACTTTGAATTACACTAAGATCCGTTCAACAGTTTAGTCGACAGATAGACAGTCACTATCACGTTTATGTATGTATAATATGACTAGGAATATATTTTATTAAATCAGTCAATACTTAATTTTAAAAATCATTTTAGAGTGTTCGACATAATCTAAAACATTAAATCGTTCCTCTTTACTTTCAGATTTTCGTTTTGTAACATACCTGTAACGTCGATGATTCAATGAGATTTGCAGGTTCCTCCTGAAAAAATATACTGTATGAAAATAAATGTTTTGAGAATATTAGTTACTGGTGTCTAGGATGACATCTGGAGCTTCTTATGATTATATAGAGAAACTCTTTTTTGTTGAATACAAGATTTATTGCTTCATGTACAATTTAGTTAACTTAAAAAATGTATAAAAATGCGTATAGTTGTATGGATGGATGCGAATGTAATGGCTGTATAATAGAAAGTGTTTTAGTGACATTGCTCTTCAACTTCAAAGTAATAATTTGTCTACCCTTTATTTATAAGTGCCTTTATGAATAATTAAACAATAACTAAAAAAAATAAATTGCTGGATGGAACTTTGTAGGCGCGAACAACTGTTATATTACAATTGGGAATATTATTTTTATGTAAAATCGTATAAACTACTATTTTCTTATCTTAATGTTACTTTCTCTACTGGTAGTCTGGAAGAGATTGCTTAGCGATAAGACCGCCTTTTGTATCAGTTTATGTATTATATTATTTTGTGTGTTTTCTTTGTCTGGTGCAATAAAGAGTTTAAATAAATAAATAAACCACGATATCAACACATAATTACTAGTACAGATTTAAATAACACAAGTTAGGTCAAAACTTATGTTATTTAAATATGTACTAGTTCATATAATAAAAATGTGATGATCAATGTATATATTGAGGATAAAAAGTATTGTCGAGGGAATTTATTAATTTTATTTAAAACAGTTATAAATTCCCAATAGAGTTATTTTTATAGAATATTTGTCTATAAATCTATGGTTTACTAATATATTGTAGCAAGCTTCACATTTCTTCAGATTGTTTGTTTATAATGTTTGTTTTGTTGTCTGCAGTTTTTTTAACTTTGTTTATGTTTAACGTTAAAATAAAACTTTATGTAAAACGTTAAGTTTAAAAAAAGAAAAATATCTTTATGCTATCTGTAACTGTTTAGTCACTAAACAGTTACAGCTAGCATAAAGATATTTTTTTTTAACTTAACGATAACTATCTGATAGGAAAATACAATAAAACAGACACTAAAGGCAAACAATTTGAAGAAATAATAATAAAGCATGAGAAACAATAATAAACTACACCAAACACTGTAAATATTACTTACCAGTTCTTCACAACTGTCCCTAGTAAGGTTGTAATGGTTACAACTCAGAGAGAGCCACTGTAGATCGATCTGGAAAAATATAGAGCAGTTATTAAGTCCAAAACTAATAATTACGTACATATCTCCTTCTTTAATTTTTATTTATATAAACTCACAGCATTTTTTGAAACTAATTCTGATAATTTTATTACAAGCCATATTATCCATTTGAGAGAAAGGGACACCTGTTCTTGTACTGTTCTATAACATTTCGAGGTTTTACTGGAAGAAATCTCTTTTTAGAGATAAGCTTGAAATTACTTATTTTATTTTATAATTTGATCTATGCATAAACTTTACAAAACAAAGTCGCCGCCTGTTCGCTTATATCTATTAAATTACGCAACGAATTTTAATGCAGTTTTCAGAAGTAGATAGAGTGATTCAAGAGGAAGGTTGATTTTCTCACTTACCGGAGATGGAGTCCCATCTTCATTGGATGCTATGGTGACAATTGTAGCATTCGTGAAGTCATGCGCACTTATATTCTCCGGTCTTAACTGGAACAACAAAAAACAATGAAATATTTTGAGTAAGAACACGAAGAATACTATTCCTTCTTCATAAGATATCTTTCTACTAAATAAAAATTGAGGAGCATGTTAATAAATTCTAATTAAAACAATAGATTTATGCCTACATTTGTAACATTTCTGTCTGTCATTCTATTTATTACCTATTTATTATTATATGCATGGGTCTCTGACTGATCTTATTCGGCCGTCAAGCAGCCTCCTTTATTAGAGCTGTTTCGGTTGAAATATATCGTAAGATTGTTTGTCATTCCAGTTACATAAAAAAATGAGTGTTAAATAACTTAATATAGTATTTTAAGGAAAATTACCGAGACCTCATTGTTTGGGTCAACGTAGTTTAGTTTTTTAACTAGCGTCCTCAACTTCGCACAGTCCAGTGTTTAAGACATAAGTCGTACAACTCTTGAAATTATAGTAAAAGCCGTGTATAAAATCTCTTCCGTTATTTACAGGATATAGCTCTGTGTGTTCTATTGAATATACAACGCACTGTGTTCTGAAGAATTGACATATTATATAAATATATAAAACTAATGATTACTTACCTCTATACAATCAACAGCCACGTGTACTGTGTCATTTGTGACAGCCATATGTACTTTATGCCAACCAGGTGAAAACAACTAGAAAAATAAAATATAAGGTTATTAAATCACTGAAGGCCACGCTATTGGTCTTATAAGGAGCATAGCCTTCTATAATCTATCCATCTTATTTTTTTATGAATTGCTTTACAGAAAGTTTAAGCTTCTGTGGATTCTTAACCATCTGTAATAAGTTTAAATAGTTGAAATTTAACATACCTATAGAAAAAACATGATTGTTCTACATAAAATCATTTATTTTTATTTGATACCAGTGCGCTCTAACTTCTAAGTTTTTTAAATAAAATACAGGCCCAAGTTGGTTATTCATAATGTAGATTTTTATAGTTAAATGTGTTTTTTAAGTAGATGAAGTATTTTTATATTTTATTCATTTATGTATATTATATAGAAAGAGAGAAAAAATTGTTATGAGGAAATAAATTTCATAATCGCAATCACGGATCTGAGAAACTATTTTACTATTATTCCAAAGCGACATACAAGTATTCTATATAATATATATGTTACAGTTATGACATCTTAAACCCTTAAAATAGCAAAATGAATGGTATTATGGGTCTCAGATAAGAACGTAGTATCTGTTCATGTATATAGGCGATGGCTACCACCACAGATAATATAATATCACATAGTTACCACTATCCATACGCTGTATCGTCAGCTAGTTTGCTAATAACAAAAAATGAATACATAAATTAATCAAACATACCTCTTCACTTCCAAACACAACCCTATTACCATGCACAAAAACTGAAAGTTTCTTCGCATTTGGCAGCAGCGTTAATGAGAACTGTACACTCTTGGAACGGGCTCTGATGAGACTCCATGGTCTTCGTTGTCCGCGACTGTTGAAGGTGCCGATGACGCTGAAATGCTCAGGTAGGCCGTTGGGGAACACTTGTCTGAAATATCAAAATCGGTTTTTCATTACTGCTTGATATTTCGATTTGATGTGGAAATAGAATTCAAAACTATTAATCTTTAAGCGATTCTTCACCTAAAACTTCACCTAAAACAGCCTTCCTCTCCAGCTCTATCAGTTGTAGGGTATAGTTTCGGCAGTTAATTTACAGGATAAGAGGCATGATATCTTAATTCTCTTGAATGGGATGTTTTACCTCTTATTGCCCATGATTGATATTACGGGTGTCATACGGTAACGTGATACTCGTATCGCTGTTCATGTATATAGGCGACTGTTACTGCATACCAGCAGATGAGCCGCTAGCTTGTTGGCCATTCCAGTTACGTAAATGTAAATGGAAATCTCTTTGCAATTAACCTCTCATCTAGAGGCTACTAAAGTAGCCCAAGCTCTTCCCAGAAGCGGAGAAAGAAAGACAGCGGTCGCTCCGTGAAGCCTATGAAGACACCAGGAGGTCTTCACAGGCTTCACGGAGCGACCTCACCAATAGACCTCTTCCGAGGTTTTGTGTACGTTGTGTGGCCACTGTTACACACTCCAGGATCACGTGAGCGGTGGTTACTTCGGCTTCAAAGCACATCCAAGAATGAGGACTATCTGTAGCTATTGTGTACAAGTGTTTGTTAAAGGGACAGTGGCCCTATATTGTCCCTATGATTATTTTAAGGTTTGGACTATTTAGGTTCAATAGGCGTTTTATATTCCAGTTAAAGAAAAGAAGCGTACTTACTGCAGAGGTAATGTCAAATTAGCATTATTTCGTATTCTGTATGCTCTTTGCAAATCCTGCGAGCCTTGTACCAGCGATACTCCAGCAGTACCGGGTCTGTCGAGCCTGTACACAGCAATCAGGTCGACAGTCTGGAAGTCTACGTCACCAGGACGAAGCGATGAACATGGCGCCACACTAGGAAAAGGTGCTATTGTTGTAAGTATATCTGGAAAAAGCAATAAATATTTGATATTGATATTTTATATTAAATATATTGCAAAATTTTTGCATATTTTTATACATTTACTTTTTTAATAACTTTGAATGTCTTTGTGGAACATAATAATATGAATAGATAATATCGTGTATAAAAATTAGAGGTTCCGGGATAGTAGGTACAAAGGTGAATGAATTTATAGATTAATGACACTTTGCAATTGAAATCTACTAATTACATATATTATATTAAGTTTAGTAAATTAAAGAAAAAAATATGTACTGTCACTATTCTCAATGATCTGACGAATTATATATATAATATATTAGTATTTAAAAATAAAACTTAGAATCAAATAGGTTTCACCACAATCTTTTAAATTATAGAATGGTCTTATATTGTCATTTTATTGTTGTCATATTGTCTATATCCATATTATAAGCATTTAACATTTTTATCTCTAGTATAATTCGCTTTCCATATACTCCAACACTCATCTATTGACCACAAATTATTTATATATTATGTATTTAGATGTAAGAAACAAAACGTAACTTCAGCGGGTTCACTATACAACCATTAATAAAAAAAAGCAGGAATAATTAACGTGTAGGTATAACTGTATATTTACCGAGAGGCTCACAAGCAAGTCAAAAAACATTTATAAAAAAATAATAGAATTGTATTAAAATGAATTGTGGACAAGCTGCCAGCAATGGCCATGTTCAAGTTTAAAACCTGTCGAAGTAATGGTTACCAAAGCATGTCCAACTCTCTTCAAAGAAGTCTTCCAAAATAGTAAGTACATAGGTATAGGAATATATTTTTAATGGGTATTAATGATGCACCAGGTATTGATATACTTTGACGGGGCACTAGTTGAGAATGATAACATGAGCATAAACTCAGTTTTGTCAGCCAATTTAGAGTCAGTCAGACAACGATGGTTTTTAGCGGAGACCGCGTAGAGTCGACCTGATACGGTACATTGCTAGCAATATGATGGCTAGTCCATTAATAAAACTCTGCTCCCAACAAGTTTTTTTTTTTTTATGATAATGGAATGGTGCACTCGTCTGCGCTAACGGTTTTCGCTAGCGGGGCACCAGTGTAGGATGATAAGATGAACAATGTTAGGTCAATTGGCCCATCGTGACAAATTCACCAAGAATTTATCAAGATGGTTTCCAGGGGGAACCGCGTGAAGGTCAAGCTGACATGGTACATTGCTAGCAATAAGAGCATCGGTCCACTTTACTAACAATCCCCTTTTCCCCTCGCTCCCAACAAGCTGGTAAGTATAATTAAAATATTTTGTACTTCAACTTATTAGAACAAAGGTGCCTACCCCTGTAAAGTTTTAGTCTTACAAGGGTTAAAGGTTAGGGTCTGCGAAAATTAATGATTCCCCAACAACCAAATTAGGTAATTTTAAATATTTTTAAAAACTTTTATACAAATCAAGATTGTTACTATATTTCTAAAAAAGATCAATTTAGTTTGAAAAGTCCTAATTTATTTTCATATTTCAATTTTGTTGTATGTTGGAAATGACAAAGAAATGATATACCTATAGTATGTTTTACTCGGCAAGTAAACATTCTAAAGGCCCAGTTACCTTTAGAATGTTTAACTTTATATGAAGTCTATTTGGGTACCTACATTTGTCTCACTTATTTCAGCCGCCAAGCAGCTTGTTTTGAAAGATGTGTTCAGTTGTGAGAAAACGCAGTAAATTTACAAGATTAGAGGATTGCTATCTTAGTCATCTATTCATATATATAGGCGAAGGTTATCGCTTACCGTCAAATGCCCATTTATCAGCTTGTTTGCTATTCTAATTATTAGGCCTCTGGAATGGCAACGCATGAGTGGTCCTAATGGCTTCTCATGAAGATATAATTTTGGTGCTGTCAACATTCACAGTTCACATAGGGTTACCACTTAACATCAGGCGGATATTCAGCTTGTTTACCACTTAAATTACATGGCGAATATTGCAGCACAGCTCATCATAGTTACTAGTGACCCGGGAGCTGATAGCTACTTTACCCAGAAAGTAAGCATAAAGATTCAGAGAGGGAACGCTGCCAGTGTCTTGGGAATACTGCGGCGATGTGCCGCGAAGAATAATAATGATTATATATATTAATATTAAAAATGGGGAACGTTTGTGACTTTGTAAAGTTGTAGGAATAATCTTTAGATCTACTGAAGTGATTTTAGAAGTAAAATTCTTTTAGTGAAAACATCAAGGACGGCTATGGGCGATATAACATCATGCTACGATCAATAGAAGAGGAGCTGCATTGATATGCTTAGCAATAACAAAATCAATACATATAGCTATTACAAATACAAATATTCTGAAATTATAAATTCTTTCTTTGAATTTATTTTATCGTAAGTTACAAATTTTTACTCACAAAAATAAACAAGAGTCTCAGGTTATCAACTTCTCTGTATTTTAATTACTCGAGCAACCCTTTTGTAACTTAATAGAGGTCGTATTATAAATATATACACGAGAATACTCTCAAAGTGTAACACTCTGAAATTTCTTGGTTAGAATAATGAAATGATTCAAGGCTCTTGCGACTGGCTGGTAATGGATGAAACGTGTCGTCGATTTATTTGCATGCTGCTATTATTGTTCTCTGTGGTTCTAAAATGCGCTAACAAGTTTTCTTAAAATAAGTCTTCAAATAAATCCTTTCCCCTAAATTTACCAATCTGTTAGATTCTAACAAACATATTATGATTCTAATAAACTGATAATCTCAAGTTTACCTACTATGGAAAAAAGGTTGTTTGAAGTTGTACCAGTACCTTTATTATTCCGCATTTGCTACTTCAACAATTATAAAGAGAATTGACTGACCTTGAATGACTTAAAAAAACACACAACCATAGTTTAGGGTGTTATTATCATATACAAATATAGATCAGTTATATTTTATTATATCTATACCTAGATATAGAAATATGTGTATATATGTACCTGCTGATTCACCATTGGTAGTTGAGTATGGAGATATCAAACCCACAAAGATCACCAACCTGAAATAGAAATGATTATATGAGTAATGATCTTAATAAATGGCTCTTAGCATAAATGATTCGTCCGTAAATAAAACGAATTCGTAATAAATGAAATCATTACCAATATAATGTGCTAGCTATGCCTGCGGTTTCAGCCGCATGAAATTTATAGCCTATATGTTATTCTGACGTAAGGTATATTACGTAAAGTTTCATTAAAATCCGCAGTAGTTTTTGCGTCAAAGAGTAATAAAGATCCATATCCACTCCATCCTCACACATCCACACTCACTCACTCCATCCATCATCATCTCAACCATCCATACTCACAAACTTTCGCGTTTATAATATTAATAACATTTAAGCCGACTATTGAAACAAAGTTAACGCAAAGAATTTTTTTAATTATGTAAAATTCTTTAATTTTTATAGTTGCATATAAGTGTGAAATCAGGTTATATTAAAGAAAATGTTTGTATTACAAAGCGTTTCATATAATGTTATAATAATTGTGAATAATATTCTTGATTATTTTTTTAAAATAATATCGGAACGATTTTTTTATCTTAGGCTATTGTCAGGACATGTATATTTTACTGTGCTTATTTTTTCAAAAACTACCTAGACCTGTCAGGGACGAGGATATTCTATATTATTATCTTCTGACATAGACTTCTATGTAATAGAGACTTTATAGATCTTGTCTATAGATAATAATAATAATAAAAATCACAGGACAATTCACACAGCGCCATTTAAGTTTAATTAAGCTAGCGAAAGCTTGTCATGTGTACTAAATAACGGATACAAATACATATATTTTTTCCCCTAAATACATACAGATTATACATAGAAAACACCCAGACCGATACAAACAATCATGAATACAAATGTTTGTGCCGTGCGAGGATTGAACGCGTGACCATCGGAAGTAAGGCGGTGCACTAAACCCCTAGACCACCGAATCCGATAACAGATTTCCCAGTAGAAATCCTATTAATAGTAAAAGTCAGTAAGGCTGCTTTTTACTCCTTCACGCAAGAACTACTAGACGGAAGAAATTTGGTACACAGTTCAATATTTGAGATATTTTTATTAGTTTTTTATTCGTTTAATAAGCGGCAAACAACATACTGATTAATATATGATGACAATAAATAATACGAAAAGCATCGACACCGACGCCCCACTTTCTGATGATCAGATCTCGATTGGGTCAACAAATAATAATTGGTACTGGTAACACAGCCGCGACCCACTTTGCGCGACCTTCAACGATCAGTCAGTTATCTATTTCGTCCATTGCAACGGAAATGTCTTTTGAATCTTAACATATATTGAATTAAAGATCAAGGTTATGTTCAATTTTAGATACAATAATTTTTATTTAATTGAAATTACAAACAAGCTGACTGACTTGCTTACCACCTGTTGGTGAGTGGTAACCGTTGCCCACGTACATATACAACACTACACGTCACGATATCATATGACGCCCGTGACACCACTTATTTTTTTTATTCCAGGATTTTAATTTCACAGATTGTAAATACCTTATAGACTAATAGACATATGAAATAATCTATACCTACATATAAATAAAATTGGAGTGTTTGTTTGTAATATTGAAATAGTCCGTTTTTTACTACATGCATATGAATGTAAATGCGGTACATACACCAAAATATCATTTTTTACAATTTTTGTCTGTCTGTTTGTTTGTTCTGGCTAATCTCTGAAATGGCTGGACCGATTTTGAAGGGACTTTTTTGGCAGATAGCTGATGTAATAAGGATTTTACTATTTTATTCAACCAAACATACCTGTAAAGCCTTGGTTCGCCAAATATAGAAAATTGCCGAAAAATATTGTTTCTGTATTATGTAGATTGCGCATAGGGCATTGTTGCTCACCAGTATTTTTACATAAACTTAGAATCAGAGATAACTCCCTTTGTGAATGTGGACATGAGGAGGGAGATTTAATTTTCTTATGCTCTTGCCCACTAAACCGCTCCAATTTAGTGTATCCACAGCTTATTAAAGAAAAAATTCCCCTGCCAGTCAACTTAGCGAATATTTTAAAAATTTCCTTTGAAAATCCTAATGTTTTATGGATAATTGTAAATTTCATTAAAAGTAATAGCATTAAAATCTAAATATGTATTAAGTAAATAAATTGTAATACTATATATCTACCTATATATTATATATGTACTCTATTGACTACTAACCAAATTTGTGTTGTCCTTTCCAGTTTCTACACCAGAAAGACTAAAATTACTTGGTCTTTTGGATATACTTTTTGTCTCCAGTGCGTGCCTCTGATACATGACGCTGGCATAATTGGTCTTAAAAATAACGACCGATTGCCATAGAAGAAAAGAAGAAGAAAAAGAACTTATGCTACTTTTATTTTAGAAAAATCCACGCGATCAAAGTCGCCGGAACAGCTAGTAATATTAATATATATTATCACTGTGGTCATGGCACTGACGGCGATAATCTGTCGGTGGCGCCGATACACCTTATGCGTATGATAGCATGATATATAACATCATAATTCTTCTAATTTTATAATCAGAAGGATACCATGCATCTGTTTTAAATTTGACGCGGTCATTATTTATACATACAATTAAGAAAAATCACGGGATCTTACCACGTTTTATTTATTTTTATTAAGTTCCTGATATTTCGACAATGTTTTAAACGACATGATCATGGGTAAACCCAAGGTAGCGGGTGGATGGTAAATAAAATCTTTTATGCCATGTATCTGCAGCTTATAAGGTAGAGGTACATGCAGATAACTTTGGACAGTCTACCTTCGTCAATATTAATATTGTTTTAGAAATATGAAGTAAAATCAATTTATAATAGGATAAACATTTTAATGGTAGTTATAGAGAAAGTGAAGTGATTTTTGATTAGAACCAAAAACTATAGAACAATATTATAGAAACAGTAAACTTTAAATATATTCTTGATATACCTAATAACATTTGCACATCGCCTGCCTACGTTACTTATTCTTTCTGGCTTACCATTCCTTCTGGCTTTTTTACTCCTACTCTGTTTCTAAGGGTGTTACCCTGGGTGCTAATACTTCATAGCATCTAGCCTTCCTAAAAAAATAGGTTAAGTATTTTTTACATGTAACCAGTAGCTCCAATACTAGCGCGATCAAAAAAATCTTCGGCTCTATATGTGTATTAAATACTAGAAAAAATTTTTAAATTTGGTGCAAAGGTTTCAGAGTTATTTTCATCATAACAAAATGCTGTCTTTCTTTCTATATAATATTAATATATAATATAAGATGTACTTATTACCTGATTGAATAATTTAATATTCCAATGCTCCATTCGACAGAATACGAATCCACATCTCTCTGCTATATTTAACCTAATAAGATATTTACGTTCCCTTAATGCTTTCTGCATTAAGGGAATTTAAATATCTTATTTAATCGGATACATTTCACAGATATCTTAAATGTTGCTACTATTAAAAGAAGCCATCGAAATACACAAATATAAAAATTTGAATCGGGAATAAAAGGCGATCAGGAAGTGTATTTATTAAGTGTACGTAAAGATACTGTAAGTATAGTTTGCTGAGATGAATATCGAGCGAGATTCAATAGTAACAACAAACGAAGACGTGTGAAGGTAGACGAATATGTATGCCCATAAAAGATTTACTTTACCATCTACTCGCTGTTCTTCAGTTTACCCCTGATCATGACGGTTGAAACACTGCCGAAATATCGGGAATTCAAAATAAAACGTGGTAAGATCCCGTGATTTACGAATAATACGTATATATACAATTATTCAGTTTTTTAATAATAGTCGATGTGTTCCCGTTCCAGTCATAGCCACCAAGTCTGCGCTAGCAACAATCAATTAGACCTGTAGGTTTGCCTCATTCGCCAATTGATAACTGCTTATTAACAACGAGAGCGATTCAGCTATATTACAAGCGGTCAGTGGCCTGTTGTTTGCATCAAATCTATCTGCTTATGCAATTAATACCCACATAACAAAATGATAATATAGTTTGCACAAAGTGATGTCTAATCTATTTATTAATCCACGTACATCATAAAATAAATATATTGAAATTTCTGCAAACTAGTTCACAATATATTATAGACGGCCTCGATGCGGGATCCATTCCTGCGGCGAATCTAACCGCCGGACCACCGAGGTCGTTATAAAAAGGAATATAATATTTATACCTACATCCTTTTATTACTTTAATATCATGTTATTCACTTACATAAATGCACCGCCCACTAATCTCTGTTTGCCCTATGGTTGCCTGGGAGAAAATGCCTTAAGGTGTTAAGTCCGCCATATGCAACTTTATTTATGTATTAAAAGGTTTAATAAACAAATAATTATAGATTATACGAATATAAATCCATCCATACTAATTTATACTTAATATTATAATTTTGAAAGTGTCTATCTGTCTATATGCCTATCCTGTATTTCACAACTAAACGACTGAAGACATCTACGAATACGGGAGATAATTGAACTTTTAAAATGTACAAAAAGTGGTAATAGCAAATATTAAATAGTCGTGTCAGTCATTACATATTAGTATTCTTTATTGATAACTGAAAATACTACTACTAATTATCTAGAAAAAAAAACTGCATGAATAGTTAGTTTCCAAGTGTTTCTATTCAATCAAAGTGTTTATGGTAACCTTAAATGATATATACATAAATATAAAATAAACAATAATTATATAAACAATCAATAAATCAAATCAAAAATCAAAGGACATTTTAGCCGCTTATTATGGTCAAATTTTATGTTATTATTATTTTTCCCTATCGTAATAATTTAATATTTATAGATTCATGAACTAAAAGATTTATATGCTTGATATATATGTATAGACAGATTCAAGTGCCATGTTTTCAATAACATCATATATGTGGCCAAAATCTTTTACAAATAAATTTATTGTTGTTACTATTACTGAAACCATAAAATATCCCATCAAACGCTATTTAAATCCATTGTTGCTGAATACAACGCAAGCTGTAAAAAGACTAATAAATTTTATGACTATTACGAGCGACATTTTTATGCCAACCCGGTGGGGTGAAAAACATTATGGTTACTTATTGAATTCGCGCCAAATATATTTGCAAGCATTACGTTATTGAAATAAATCTATGTAATTTGTACCATGTCAGGTTGACCTCCACGCGGTTCCCCCTGGAAACCATCGTGATAAATTCTTGGTGAATTTGTCACGATGGGCTAACTGACCTGACCTCATGCTCATCTTATCATCCTCCACTGGTGTCCCGCCAGCGTAAACCGTTAGCGCAGGCGTGTGAGCCATTCCATTATCATCCATAAAAAAAAAAAAATCTATGTAATTTATTATCCTATATTCGTTATTTACTAGCTACCCGCCCCGACTTCGCACAGACGGATGCATTTCTCAAGAAGGGTATATTAAGGTTTCTTATGGGTCGGCAACGCGTATGTGACACCCCTGGTGTTTCAGGCGTCCATAGGCTACGGTAACCGTTTACCATGAGATGGGCCGTATGCTTGTTTGCCACCTATGTGGTATAAAAAAAAAATTACCTACATAGAAAGATTCCTCTTGAATCATTCTATCTATTGTCCCTCTCCGATAGATTCCCCGTCCAATTCAAACGGGGATCGAAATTATGAGGGCCTAAGCCGAGGTTCGAACCCTTACGGTTCGGTACGACTTATGTCTGGCGGGAGTTGATCTTTAGCCCCTCAATAAGACCTTTCTTTGGTTTGGAATGTCATCTGCACTCGCCCCTATCGTCGGGTAAAGCTGTAAAGGCCAGTTGCAACCATCAGCATTAGAGTAGTCCGGAAAAAAATCACTATAGCTAAAAACTGCATAAAAATCCGTTGTGTAGTTTAAAAGATCTAAGCGAAAGACAGACAGCGACTTCATTTTATTCTATATAAAAATGTAATTATAATAGGTTTTTTATGTAATTGGAATGAGAAAAAAGCTGACAACCCATCTGATAATAAATGTGGCATATACAGGCATACATAAGCTATCACGTTATCACACGTGCGTTGCTATTCTAGAGGACAAAGATGTCATGCCTATCCCGGAATTTTAATGACTTCGTTTTTCAACCGAAATATACAAAGTAAATTGCTTGGCAGATAAAATATGTAAGATCGTGATAGACGTAGACGACTTCTTACAAAGACTTCCTCGGTAAATGAGGTATAGATATAAACCTAAAACCATAAGCTTCTTGACCATTTATATTTACTTTGACTGCTATCCTATGGGATTGAATTGCGTTTCCCAGGTAGTGTAATATAATATGCAATATACAATAAATTATAACATTTTGAGTATTATTGCACTATTACATATTTAAATTGTTATATAGGTCGGAGATCAAACTAGTTTTAATTCTTCTAGTTCTTCAAATGAGCAACACGCATATTTCTAGCTCGTTCTTCTTGTGATGAGGAGACATTCCAAATGAGCGGTAGATTAAATAAAAGATAACTGTGACTATTCAAAAGTGCATAAATTTAAGTTTATTTAAATAAATTATTATTATTATACATTTCTAATAATTAATTCTATAATTTAATTTATAGTCGTAATTTTTATACCTTCGCTTAATCTGTAAATATGTATCTACTGTATATACAAGTACTAACATGCAATAATTTCCGCGCGAAACACAAACTAACAAAAATTCGTGTATAATTTATATTAGAAAGATTTTTATCGATTATTTTTTAAACAAAATAAATCTATATGCCAAATAACAAAAAATACATACATATACAGCCGCATTCTCACTGGCCAGTAATACACAATTGCATATTCGTTAAAAATAGTTGGTCACCACACAATTTAAAAAACACAAATTGATCTTTTTTAATTTATTTTTTACTATATAGGAACCATCACAGAATGCCTAAGGAGCCGTGCTGGCTGAATGGAACGGTCAAATATTAACAGAGATTTGTCTCGTGCGCTACTTCTCATATATATCAATTAATTTATTTCACGACAACCTTTTTAATGTCCCACGATTCTGTAGCGGGCCGTATAGAGTATGCCTGATTAATTACGCTGTCTTGTAATTCTAAATATTTTTTTTTTGTTTACCACTAATATTTGAAAGTCCGTACTGTATCTAGATAAAGCTGAAAATTATGTTTATTGCTGGATATATAAGCTTTTTCCTAAGACTAAGTGATATTTTCAGCACTACGATTCCTACATATATGAGAGGAGAAATTGTTAGTTATAGCACCTTTTTTTTTAATACTACGACGTAGCTAGCAATCTACTACGTCAGGTGACCACACAATTCTCTATAGACATTTGGTTAATTTCTGGTGAATACATCACAACTGACTTCATGCTCTTCCTACCATTCTCCACTGGTGCAGTGCCAGTGCATCGTGAGCGCTAGTGGGTGAATTCAGAGAGGGTGGACTGCTCTCTCTGAGTTATAGAACGTTTTGTCTCGATTATTACTAACTTTTCTTAGGCAGCATTTGTAATAGTTTATTATTTGAAACAAATAAAGATGTATATTATTATTATATGTCGATTTTGTTTGAAGTCACTTTGAAAAAAACATATAATAAAACTGTTTACTAAATAGGTGTTTGAACGCACATTATACGAGCGTGTGGGCAATAGTGTATATATATATATGTATAGTGAACATACAGACATTGTCAAGGATAAAATATGGAACGTCTTCCGAGAAAGATGCTAGAAGTATGCCACGGCTCACATGCAACCGAATATTCCAATCCATACTCATATGTCGTGCCGGCCAATTACTAAATAAGGTTACATTTATTTTAAACACATCCTCACGACTATATTCCCAGATAGAGTAGTCAGACATAATATTATCAGCAGACGAATAATCTAAATAATAACCCTAATAAATTAACTCGTAAAAAAGATCATATAATATATCATAAACAACGACGTAATTTTACTAATAAATACATTAGACGGGGCTCCCTGGTTATATAAAAAACTTCAAGTTGGAACTTGTTAAATTTATTTAAAAAATCAGTAATTTAAAATTATAACCCAGAGCGCCATCAATTTCCAAAATAAGCAGAGCCGGTTTTAGGGATGATATGATGTCAGGTCAGTTGGCCCATTGTGATAAATTCACTATGAATTTATCACGATGGTTTCCTAATGAAACCACGTGGAGGTCAACTTGACATGGTACAATGCCCTTCCCCAATGTGCGAAAATCGAAAACCTACAAGTGACAAAATCGCATTCGCATTTATTAAAAGAACGTACCGTACACATGTATTGGATTAATAATATAATTATTAATTATATGTGATAATTGAATTTTTGATTTTGTCTTTCCTTCGTTAGCGACTAAGACAAATAACACACAGTTTTATTTATTTGATGTCGTCCAAATTTTAACTCACGACCTTGGTTATACATCGGCGTATTAAACCATTAGACCAAGATACTCTCAAATGACTTGCAAATATACACAAAAGAACGATTTCTCGCATATTGAATTTTAGGTATTTAAAAATATAAACCCAAACATTCCATGCATGAAACGGAATACAAAGTGTAGTTGTCAAATTGTCATTATTTTTGGTGTCAATCTTGACAAACGATTGACAAATTTGACAATTATATGGCTGTCATGTCAAGTCAAATTGACAATCAATTGCAGTCCTAGTCCACTTTGGTTAATGTGAACCATATAATTATTTCAATATTCTAACAAATAATACACAGAACATTCTTAGAAATACGTGACAATACTCAACTAAGGTGATCATTGTACCTATTTTAAATTATATGTATGTTATATGATTATAGAATTCTATGTTACATTTAAGTAATAGGTTAGAATTTGTAATTTCAGATGCCGTTGTCGTGTAGGTTTTACCAAGAAAAATATCCTGAGGTGGAAGATGTAGTGATGGTGAATGTAAGGTCAATAGCAGAGATGGGCGCCTATGTTCATCTACTGGAATACAATAACATCGAAGGCATGATCTTGCTCTCTGAATTGTCCAGGAGACGAATCAGGTCCATCAATAAATTAATCAGGGTCGGTAAAACAGAGCCCGTTGTTGTAATCAGAGTGGATAAAGAAAAAGGTAAGGATATTTCAGAGAATTTTAAAAGAAAGAAAATTATAAACACCTGATGATTCTTGCATCACCATGTAGAAATTTTTATTTAGAATCCAATTCAGTCACTATCCATCAAGAAAGTATGTATATTTAATTAAAAAAGAAGATTGTGTTTTGTGTCAAAAAGTCCAGGCCTATTGATGGAATGTGATAGGAATCGATCAGAGGGAGAGAGAGATTCATAAAAACTTTTGATATCAACAAATTTTATAAGAGTACAATTCAGAGCATACTACATGCCCCTACTTCTGAGATTGCGCTATATTTGGGTGTACTGTTAAAAGAATGAATAGATCCCTCTCAGTTAGTAATTATTTAATTTAGTTTATTATTTTTAAGTATTGTTATGATTAGGTTTGATTTAATGGGATTGACATGTTTGAAAAGAAAAACCCCAAAAAAATTTTAATAAAAAAAACACTTATGTAAGAAACACTAATTATTATGACGACTCAGGCTTTGAAGACGGCTACTGGAAGAGAAACCCCAAGTAGCACCCGTAACACGGGTGTAGGTTTAAAAGCTCCTTAAGAATGCAATAACACTCACCTTCACTACTTGCCCAGGCTCAGCTAAGTCTGGAATAAACCCATCTACTCCAATTTGAGAAGTTCTTTCACTCATTGGAAGGTTCAATATTCTAGAGTTATCTATTATGTTAATATATACTTACAAAAGACTACATTATGAGCATATGGGCAAAGCAAGGGCAAGTCATTAGCTATATATATTTGTTATAGGTATACAGCTAATGACTGCCCTGGACATGGTTATATATTTGTGCAACCAAAGTTGTAGTTTACAGTTTTTAATATACATCTAGTATGGAAATAACATAATTAGTATGTATAATTCATATAATATTGTGTAGATAACTTGATTACTATATAAATATATCAATGATTTAATAAAAAGTCTATTGATTATCTATATTATTATTTATACATAGATTATCTATACATACAGTAAAATTGGAACTGATGCCAGTTTATACATTGGAGTGTCTAAACTGTTGATTGTTAAGTGTTATTTATGTTTTTCTAGATTCAAAATTCTTTATTTGTAAAACATGCGTGATTACATAAGGAGATGATATACATATTTGCTATCTCAGGAACAACTGCCTTCTGCACTGTTAAATTTTTATAATTGTTTTATACCAATAACTATGAAATTAAAAGGTTTTGAATGGCCAGGACTTCGTAACACATAACCATATAAGTTGTTTATTTGTCTCATCTAGTTTATTTATTGGGCTCAACTAGTCCATACTAACTCTATGTATACACCTTCACAGGTTACATAGATTTATCAAAACGTCGTGTGTCAGCCGAGGACATAGATAAATGCACAGAAAGGTATGCGAAAGCAAAAGCAGTGAACTCAATTCTGCGACATGTTGCTGAACTGTTACATTATGAGTCTTCGGAACAGTTGGAAGAGCTGTATAAGAGGACAGCATGGCTATTTGAAGAAAAATATAAGAAAAAAGCATCAGCTTATGACTTTTTTAAACAGGCTGCTGTGTAAGTACATTTTACGCCAGAGAGTTGCTAGTAATATATTTTTAACTAGCTGTACACGCGACTTCCTCCGCGTGGAATTAACTTTATTTTTCTAAAGTAAAAGTAGCCTAAGTTACTCCTTATTACAGCTACCTACCAAAAAAAGTCCCATCAAAATCGGTCCAGCCATTTCAGAAATTAACCGGAACAAACAGGCAGACGGGCAAAAATTGTAATAAGTGTTATTTTGGTGTATGTACAGTATTTATATTCATAGGCATGTAGTAAAAAGCGGTTATTTCAATATTACAAACAGACACTCCAATTTTATTTATATGTATAGATTAATAAATATAGTGTGATATACTGCTGGTACTAATGGTACATCCTGATGAGAGTGGAGAGTGATCAGGATTACATTCCACTCTCATCAGGAAGTTACCACCATTGTTTCCAAGGCATGTGTCCCTAATAAGGTACATTGCTAGCAGTCATTATTCTTAGCAATTCCCCATTACTAAGAATTTCCTGAACTAGTGGCTATGGTTGATGAAATGGTTAGTATATACCTCCAGGTTTATGTATACCTGACTTAAAACCAGAGGTCCTTTGTTTGAATTTACTTTCACAATTGTTATCCCAGATATTACAGCAACAGCCTTTGTGGTCTAGTACACTGCTTTACTGCCAATATCCACAGGTTTGATTCCTCACAAAAACATTAGTATATATCAGTATGCTTGTTTGTCGGTCTGGGTGTTTTCTACATATGTTATGTATGTATTTACAAAATAATATCATGACTGTTGACTAGTACCTGTTACACATGCTCTGCTTATCTTGTGTCTATATGCGGCTGTGAGAATAATCCAGTGTTATAATATTATATTGCAAATTTTCAAAATAGTTCCATTTTTAATAGTGATCCATCAGTTCTAAATGAATGTGGTCTTGATGAGAATACTAAAGAAGTACTCCTAGCAAACATCAAGAGGAAGCTGACATCTCAAGCAGTGAAGATCCGAGCCGACATTGAGTGTGCGTGCTACGGCTATGAAGGCATAGATGCTGTCAGAATCGCCCTAAAGTCTGGTCTAGCGCTGTCTTCAGTTGAGATGCCTATTAAAATTAATCTAATTGCACCACCTTTATATGGTAAGAATTGTTTTTTATTAAAAATATAGCATATTTTGTAAAATGTAAGGTTCATAATTCAAGTTTCTGTCTATGTATCTTATTTTTCTTAATAATTACGTCCGCATCAAGTTCACACATATTTCAGTCGCCAAATACCTTGCTTTATAACCTGTATTTAGGTTGAAGAGTGGAGATAAGCCAATGAAATCATATGATTTTGAGGCTTAACATCTTAGTTATCTGATAGCAGTGTATAAGTGGCATCACATTTCGTCTCCCCTTTCAACCCCTTCCAACCCTTTTTTCTAACCTAGACTATCTGTGTAGCAAATTTCATATAAATCAGTTTTGGTGTAAAAGCAAGGCAATCAGATTTACTTTCCCATTAATAATATTACTAAGGATAATTTATTTTTCTTTCTATTTTTCAAGTAATGACAACATCTACTCCTGAAAAAACGGACGGGCTCAAAACGTTACAGGACGCTATAGAAAAAATCAGGGAAACCATCTTAGAAGCTGGCGGCGTATTCAATGTACAAATGGCGGTATGTTTTTATATCATTTATGGATCAGTTTTTAACTATATTTTACCCCCAACTTCGACTTCACAAACTTTCATCCCCTATTTGCACCCCTCCCAAATTATTTTTTGAGATTAGAGATAAGGGGCTTAAATTTTCGAAAGGTTAAGGCATGGCACAAATAAGATTGGGAAAAGCTGATCTATCCTCATATTAAATTTTATTATAATCCATTCAACTGTTTAGCCGTAAAACAATCTCATAAATATTGCAAGCTGTGACAAGGATGGGGAAGCGGTCTACTTATGAAAATGTGAATTTATAGAAGATCTCAAAAGGCCTTCTACAATATATACCGTTTTAAAATTACATAAATGTAATATAAATTTCAGCCTAAAGTGGTGACTGCGACGGATGAAGCTGAACTGGCGCGGCAGATGGAGCGGGCAGAGGCAGAGAATGCAGAAGTGGCTGGAGACTCTGCGGAGGAAGATGAGGACCAAGGTATAGTAATAATATAGTATTTACAGTTATAAAAACTAGCTGTACCCGCGATTCATCCGCGTGGAATAGTGACCTTTACCAAATAAAGAAAACATTCAATATTTTTTCTTTGCAGGTATGGGCAATGCAGGCATGGACGAAGAGCCACAACAAAACGGTGCATCAGAGGACGAGGACGAGAACTGAACTGTGTATCCCTAGATATCTGTATCTCTATAAACAACTGTAAAAGTAACCCATCATCGATAATTCTATATATAATATATGTTTTTTACACACTGAAGTGTTTTATCTTATACTAGACTGTGTAACCTGCACAAATTGGGAAAGGATGATTGTTAGTATGTGGACAATGTGTGATGACCCCATTGACTAATAAATCGTGTTTAATCGCCTATACACTTGTTTTGGTTGGTCATCAAGGAAGTCTGAAATACCTAAAGGAACTCACTAATATCATTGAATATTGTCGAATCAAATGTTTGAGTATGCAAAATTTGTTTACTTATTTCTTTGTATAATTCTAAAAAATCACACTTTCCATCCGTTAATTGAAGACAATTGAATTCTATCAATTTTGGTAAAGAGTAACAAACCAACTGCCCACTCTATTGTTTCTGTTTAAAAATTAAACTACTAAAAATTGCCATGTGGATGTTTATAGTATTCGTACTTTACAAGAATGCATTCCACAATATAAAAACCGCTACGTTATTATATTTCAAGAAAGCATATGTACAATTGTACACTATCAAGGATATAATATAAGACGTCTTTCGAGAAATATGCTAGAAACATATAAGATATATATAGAGCTCTATAAGTATACCACAACTCGCATGCAACCGAATACTTGAAGTATATCCATAATAATATCAAATATATGTCATATCAGCCAATCACTAAATAAGATTAGGAATATGGGGAAAGCGCGCGGTGACGGCCGTGGCTGCGATTGGTGACCAACGACGTTACAGTACTGCAGCCCCAGTGAAGTACCTACCAAAGAGTAAAGTAAATATACCAAAGGGGTTCCGCATTCATTATCATACCGGAAAATATACTTCAAATTAAAAAATATTTATATTTTTTGTGAATTAAAGTTATGGCGCTGAACAATTTAAGAGCGCCATCAATTCCAAAAATAAGCAGAGTTGGTAGGTACTGCAGGTGTTTTGTCTGATTTTGAACTCGGAGCGGAGACTAAATTAAGGAATACCCCGTCTCTCACAATCTATCCTACAAAACACTGAAACTTATACATTTATATATGACATCATGCTCAATACCATAAGGACATTTAGTAGTAAATAGTAATTATTACCTAACTTGTATGTGTGTAATGTAATTGTTTGGCTAAAACGTAATTTTTGGAGCCGTAAAACCACTTAATAAAAAAAAAAGACTTAATTGCCAGATGTAAATGTCAAATTTCTAATAATGTTACCACTTTAGCGGAGTTGTACGACACTACTCCGAATCATATTTTTTTTGTTTTAGACGATTAGCTTTCTACGTATATTGAACTAAATATTTTCAAAATCTGCGTAGGTATGTTTTCCCTTGCTATCTTTGTATTAAACAACAACAAAATTCATTTTTGTAGTTTCCGAGCGCATTTATTTATATTATTATTTTGATAGTACGACGCTATATTTATTAATATCTATTCTTTACTAATTTCGTATTTATACGTTTTAAATAGACTCACACATTTTTTGTGAATAACCTATAAAAATTTGTACATAATATTAATTTCTGATTACCACAAACCTATTTAGAAAGCGTAATTTGCTGGCAACATAGGTATCTACTGTCAAATTTGATTTGCATGTGTACAATGTAATTGTTTGGCTGAAAGGAAAATTCCAGGGCCGTAAAATACTTAATAAAAAAAATATACTGTCAAATTTCATTACATTTTATGTCAAAATGTCACCCACTCCCCCCGAGGGGGGTGACATTTGGTATAAGAGTCTTCGTGCTGTGGTCGACGTAAACAATTTGATTATTTCAATATTCCAACAAATAATACAAAGAATATTCTTAACAATACGTGACAATACACAACTGAGGTGATAATTATACTTATTATAAATTGTGTCTATGTTACATGATTATATTTTATTGTGTTACATGTATAGTAATTATAGGTTAGAATTTGTAATTTCAGATGCCGTTGTCGTGTCGATTTTATCAGGAAAAATATCCCGAGGTGGAAGATGTAGTGATGGTGAACGTAAGGGCTATCGCAGAGATGGGCGCCTATGTTCATCTACTCGAATACAATAACATCGAAGGCATGATCTTGTTCTCCGAATTGTCCAGAAGACGAATCAGGTCTATCAATAAATTAATCAGGGTCGGTAAAACAGAGCCCGTTGTGGTAATCAGAGTGGATAAAGAAAAAGGTAAAGATATTTCATAGAATTTTAAATGAAATCTTGTAATGTGGAACATGGAGTATAAATAATAATAGTAATCATTTAAAGAGGCCTTATTATTAGTGATATAAGTAAATTCTATAACCACTGCTCCAATTTGAGAAGTTCTTTTTATCTTTGAGTTGATTTAGAGTACTGTAGGCGATATATTGTGTTAATATATGCTTACAAAACACTACACCCTGCACCCTGGGCCGTCATTAGCTACTGTTATATATTTGTTGAACCCAAATTGTAGTTCATAATTTTAAATACACACATTTAGTAATGTATGGAAATAATGTTTCATATTGTAATTAGTATGTATAATAAACTTAATATTGTCTATATAACTTGAATACTATATAAATATATCAATTATATTGCAAAAAATCATTTAAACAATTATTGATTTTAACATAATTGACAACTGTCTATATATGGAAACTATTTGAAAAACTGTTATGAAAAGATTTTGTCAAAGTAACAAAACCCAAAGTGATGATTATTAGAATTTAGTCTGTGTGTCCTAATCTCTAATAACAATTTATCAAAATTAATGCCACATCGTAAGTTTTATTTTTTATTTGTAAAAGTAATATAGGTCTGAATGGCCACGACTTCATAACACATAAACTTATAACTTATTCATTTGTCTCATCTGGCTCATAATGTTACTGATACATATGTTCACAGGCTACATAGACTTATCAAAACGTCGTGTGTCAGCCGAGGACATAGATAAATGCACAGAAAGGTATGCGAAAGCAAAAGCAGTGAACTCAATCCTGCGACATGTTGCTGAATTGTTACATTATGAGTCGTCGGAACAGTTGGAAGAGCTGTATAAGAGGACAGCATGGCTATTTGAAGAGAAATATAAGAAAAAAGCATCAGCTTATGACTTTTTTAAGCAGGCTGCTGTGTAAGTATATTTTACGCCTAAGAGTTGTGACTGTTACATTATATTTTATTAATTAATAAAATATATTGTTGCACTGATGTGGACCCAGTGCTTCTGGATGTGGACATAGATATATGTATAATTTAGTAACATAATTTATAAGTTGCTTATTAACATAATATGGATGGATATCCCAATTAAATTAGTAATGTAGAGTACATTGTTACCAGTGGGGTCTTTTTTTTATTATGGATGATAATGGAATGGTGCACCCGCCTGCGCTACCGGTTTACGCTGGCGGGACACCAGTGGAGGATGATAAGATGAATGTGATGTCAGGTCAGTTAGCCCGTCGTGACAAATTCACAAGGAATTTGTCATGATGGTTTCCAGGGGGAATCGCATGGAGGTCAACCTGACATGATACATTGCTAGCAATGTAGTCATGAGTCCACATTACTAACAATTCCCTTTCCCCCCTACCAGTGGGGTCATCCCTTAGCAATTCCCCATTACCAACAATTTTCTGGCCTAGTGACCATGGGGGACAGGAAATAGTATGTACCATTATGTTTATGTATACTACACTGATTTAGAACCAAAGGTCGTATGTTTGAATTTACTTTTGCGATTGTTATGAGCAACGGTGGTCTAACGGTTTAGCACACCACTTTACTACCGATGGTCATGGATTCGATTTTGTAAACAATGATATTGTATACATCGGTATGATTATTTGTGTCTGGCTGTTTTCTACATATGTTATCTATTTACAAAAACTAATACCCATAACATAAGCTCTGCTGACCTTGGGACTAGATGTCGCTGTATGAATTGTCCAGAGATATAATATTAGACATATTGTTATATTATAAATTTTCAAAATGTTTCCATTTTTAACAGTGATCCATCAGTTCTAAATGAATGTGGTCTTGATGAGAATACTAAAGAAGTACTCCTAGCAAACATCAAGAGGAAGCTGACATCTCAAGCAGTGAAGATCCGAGCCGACATTGAGTGTGCGTGCTACGGCTATGAAGGCATAGATGCCGTCAGAACCGCTCTGACGTCCGGTCTAGCGTTGTCCACAACTGAGATGCCAATTAAAATTAATCTAATTGCTCCGCCTTTGTATGGTAAGATTATTTTTTGTTGAAAACTATAGTCCATGTATATAAGATATATTACTGTGTGAAAGGGTAACAAACTTTCGCGTTTGTAATATTAGTAAGTTTAGTAATATTTTGAGATATAAAGTTCATAACTCAAGTATGTATAATGTAATATCTTTGTAAATATGGAATTCAGTATTTATTTCATTTTTCTTCATAATTATGTCTGCATCAAGTTTGCATATTCTTTGTACAACATAGTCACTAAGTTTCACATATTTCAGCCGCCAAGCAGCTTGCTTCGTAAGCTGTATTCCGGTTTTGAAGAGTATAAGGCAGTGAAATTACAGGATTTGTAGACAACACCTTAGTCATCCTTAATGCCAATTCTCAAGTGGCGTCCCGGCCGGATCCATGTGTATAGATGATGGTTACCACTTACCATCTTTGAGCGTCAGCTAGTTGGCCGTTCTAATTAGTTAAAAAAACTATTATTATTAATTCGTAAAATCTATCAACTCTCTTTTTAAAAATAATAGTTTACTCTTTTCATTAGGTTTATTATTGCGGGTTTTGGGCTAATGTCAGATGTAGCACTATGACCTACATAGATCTATTGTGCTCACCCTTTTATCTTTAATTTTATCAGGTAGATGGTAGCGTGCCTATTGACCATTAGTCAATAATAATCGTGGTATTGTGTATAAAATTTCAGATTTACTATTATGGTACTAGGCAAATTATAAATAACAATTTATTTTTCAAGTAATTACAACAACCACACCTGAAAAGACGGACGGGCTCAAAACGTTACAGGATGCTATAGAAAAAATCAAGGAAACAATCTTAGAAGCTGGCGGCGTTTTCAACGTACAAATGCCGGTAGGTTTTCATATCTATGGATCAAGCAGACAATTATTTTTAATAGATGTTATCTGCAACTTTGACTTCACAAACTTCGAACCCCTAATCAAATAAAAAAAATATTCATGTAAGACATTTTTGCCGCTTATGAACGTCCAATTTTTTGTATTAATATTGTTCCCTACCGTCAAGTTCAGTATACAGATTCAATTGAGATGAAGTGGCAAGAAACTGAACTGAATTTCTTTTTTTTATTTACATTATGTACAAGTCTATGTCCATTAAATGTTTATTTACATTATGTTTGACCTTTATGTTTTGTGAGTGTCTATAAATATCTAACATTAATTATTCTAAATTTAACATCTATCTTCAAAAAATAAATTTCTTTTGCTTGTATTTTTTGTCATAAAGTGGTGACCAATTTCTGCGACGGATGCTAGCAATGTGCTATCAAAAGACACTGCGCGCGGCAGATGGAGCGGCGAGGGCAGATTATCATCTCTTAA
Organism: Achroia grisella; assembly: GCF_030625045.1. NCBI lineage: Eukaryota > Metazoa > Arthropoda > Insecta > Lepidoptera > Pyralidae > Achroia > Achroia grisella. Next base: position 3,990,370 of record NW_026712984.1, on the reverse strand, counting down.
AAAATAAATTTCAGCCTAAAGTGGTGACCGCGACGGATGAAGCCGAACTGGCACGACAGATGGAGCGGGCAGAGGCAGAGAATGCTGAGGTGGCTGGAGACTCCGCGGAGGAAGATGAGGACCAAGGTGAGACTATCTTTTTCACAAATTAAATCATCACCATTCAGGGGCAGATCTACCTAAGGACTTTTTGGGCTGTAGTCCAGGGCCTCGTGGATACAAAACCCCCACTGAAATAATTGGCGATATTTTGAATAAAAAATAACCATCTAATATATAAAAAAAACTTTTCATAGGGTTTGGTAACCCTGAGATCAATCAACCCATGCATGTGCGCATCTCTTGAACAGAACGGAGAATTTCCCGTCGCTTGTTTCTGGTCGGGTTATTCTTTAATTGAGTTATTATATTATTAATATAATTAGGTAGGCCCCTCCTATCCGCCCCTATCACCATTGCCTTGCCTTCTTTATTATATTATTCTGGGGTCTACACAGTCTGTCATCTTCCACTTATCCTTTCTCACTCTTTGACAAGTTAAATAAATTTAAGTAAGTTTCAACACAAAGTATCGTCTGATCAGTATTATCGTCTAGATGTTTTCTATGTATGTTTCGTAGATGGCGCTATGTGAGGTATTCTCGATTATTATTATAACTGACAAGAGCTGATATTTATATATAGTATATATATAACTGTCAGCAAGACTAACTTACAGTATAGACAATAAATATGGTTTCTTTGCAGGTATGGGCAACGCGCGTATGGATGAAGAGCCACAACAAAACGGTACATCAGAGGACGAGGACGAGAACTGAACTGTGTACCCCTAGATATTTGTATCTATATAAACAACTGTAATACTAAGCTAATTTAGAATATACAATGTTTTTACACACTAAAGCATTTTATTTTATACAAGCGACCGGCCCGGCTGCGCACGCGTTTACATGTATTATAGATATAAACTTTCCTCACTCTGTCTATTGCTAAACACCGCTATAAAAGATCTAAGCTAACAATTTTATGCTATATAAAGACTAGACTAGAATGTAGATGGTTATTAGAGCAGAGGACGGCCGAAAATATATGAATGGACTCTGTGAAAGATATGGCCCGAAAAGGGATGAATAACGAGAGGTCTGCAAACAGGGATATTAAAGAAAAGGTTGAATGGAACAGAAAAACGCCGACACCAAATTCTCAGACCTACTATTGATATAAAATTTCATAAAAATCGGTCAAGCTGTTTCAGAGTATAGTAACTGACATTGTGACACGAGAAATTTATATATAAAATTTATTGTAGCGTGATTGTGTGTTTGATTATCAATAGATGACACTACTAGTTTACAAATAAAAAATAGTGTTATTCATAACTATTTATTTCATAAGTATAAGTAACCTACAAACATAAACTATCACTGATTTATTTTATTACTAGTTTTGCTATTTGGCAGTTTCTATTCACACAAAATATTAAATATGTAATGCTGATCAACAGATTTTTAAAAGATCAACAAGCAAATTTTTTGTCCACTATTCTTGTTGTCTGTCTACTTTCCGGTAGTGGCATGCTAAAAAATAATTATATGACTATTCAAAAGTACTTATATAAAGTTTATTTGAATAATGATTATTTCTATTTCATGTTTAGATTATTTTTTAATGTCAATAATTATACACATTTTCGTTAATTGCATTCAGAAACAATCACTTACATAAACTAATATTTGGTTTCAATCATTCGCCAAAGGATCTTTTTAGAATTGCACTAAACATAAAAATATTAAAACAAATAACCGTCTTTGTCAGGCGGCCTTACATTATGAAGACATGTAATTAATATTTTAGAGAAAGGTCCATTTAAGATTTTAAAATATATAAATTAGGCCAAATACAATATATAATTATTGTTTCTATGAAAATAAAATTTGTTTTATAATTACTAAATTGCTGACTACAATTATATACATCACGCCCGGCCGAATACATAAATAAATAATGATTTTTTCTATTATAACATAAAAATTGTTTCTAAGATTAAACTTGGTTATAACCAAGGTTATAGGAAGTCAATAAGTCTTGAGTTCGCAAACTTTGTTTACTTATTTCATTATAAAATTCTAAAAGATCACACTTTCCGTCCGTTAATCGAAGACAATTTACTCCTATCAATTTTGTTAAAGAATAACAAACCAGCCGCCCTCTCTATTGTTTCTGGAGGTACCTGTAACAGAAACAAATATGATAATAACAATATCATTTCATTTTCACGAAAATTGTTAGTGATGTGGACTAATAACCCCATTGCTAGCAATGCACCACGTCAGGTTGACCTGGAAATCATAGTGATTAATTCCTGGGGAATTTACCACGATTGGCTAACTGACCTGACCTCAGACTCATCTCAACTGGATCCTCAACTGGTGCCCCGCCAGCGTAAACCGTTAGCGCAGGCGGGTGCACCATTCCAATATCATATACCTAAGATGTGTACCTTTAGATTCTTTTAATATTAATAGGATGTTACCATAAATGATGTAATTGGCGTCTGATCTGATATCTTCTGATTGGGCATCACGTAGGCCTCCATGTGTAAATCGCCGTTCGTCGCTTCCCCCACGACTACCTTGTAGAAATGTGTGGGAACTGATACTGTGTTAGCGCCTATTACTTGATACTTCACGTAAGTCTTGCCATCCGATTCCTTTCTAAATAAGAAAATAAATTAAGAATTTGTTCAACAAAAATCTGACTAACTTTTTTAATAATTTACAAACTTTACTTTTTAATAAGTTATAAACACATAAGTTTGTGAGTATGGATGGATTATGTTTGTTACTCTTTCACGGAAAAACTACTGTATAGATTTTGATGACACTTGATATAGCCTATACATTACAAAAACGCTATAATTTAGAAATATATTATGTAAATTTTATTTATTAACTACTTATGTAATATAAGTAATATTGGACTGTAATCGAACCTTGGTAGATACAATGGTCCAGTGCAGCAGTAAACATTATTGTACACTCTGGTCAATTTTCTCACATGTTTCTCCAATGTATTCCACGCATGTCTGTTGAAACCTTCACCCACCTGAAAATATAAGATAAACGATTATAAGTATAAAAGAATAACCTTTTTTGAAGTCGGGTAAATAATAATAATAATAACCCTAGACAATTCACACAGCGCCATCTAATCTCACGCTAAGCAGATCATGTGTTATAGGTACTGGACAATTGATACATATTTTTTTTAATACACTAGTTACTCGTCCCGGTTTCGAATGGGTGTACATGTATTATACATATAAACCTTCCTCTTGAATCACCCTATTGCCAAAAACTGCATTAACTGGAGCGAATAGACAGAAGAAGCGACTTAATATTATACTATATAAAGATATGTACATAGAATACAAACAATCATACTCATGAATACAAATGTTTGCGTCGTGCGAGTAATCGAATTGACATAGTAGTCTTGGGAAGGTTGATTTTGTACTAGTTTTTTTGTCGTCTCGCCTATTTCGGGCTCTAAGCCACTTGCTTTGTAACCTGTTTCAATTAAAGATATTGCAATCATAGTAAGTGACTTATTTACAGACAGATATAAACAAACAATTAAAATTTTTACAAAAGTTATCATGATATAAGCTATGGAAAAGGGGAGCCTCCTGGCGTATGCATCTTTATGCTTAAAAGAAGTCTTCAACAACTGTATAGAATGTAGTAAAAATTGTGTTACCTAAATAAATAATTTTGAATTTTGAATTAAGTCACAGTGATATTAGGAGGCAGCGCTGGAAAAAGCCTTTTCGAAGTAGGCATGCAATTTTTTATTAATAAACCTAACAATTACATAGCAACATTGCTATAATTACATATTTATTTGATATTATGCCTCAACTTAAAAGTGTGACATCAAGGGACTAGCGGAAGAATTCACAGTCAGCGCCTGGAAGCCGACTCATGAATTAAAAGGAATATAAACGAATTAACACGTTAAAGACCGCATGTCCACCAGTGGGCCACTCCACAACGAAAGTAAATTGACACGTTGGGACTGTCGACCTACCTCAAATTATTGTACACTAAAAACATCTTTAATAGAAATAGAAATAGAAATAATCTTTATTCAAATAAACTCATAACAAGCACTTTTGAATAGTCATATTTTGATTCTACCACTCATTCGGAATGCAGATTCATCACAAGAAGAATGAGCAAGAAACTTGTGTGTTGCTCTTTTTGATAGATGTTTTTTTATATAAATATAATATAATTTAAAAAATAATATACGTATTTAACAATAAAAAATACCGGTCCCTATGCGAGAAATAACATTATTCAATGCGGTCTTCGGTGTTAAAAAAAAGAGCCATCAAATTGGACTATTGTATATTTAAAAAAAACACATATTCAATTAGCAGATGGAGGGCATAGACTACTACAAATGAAATGTATACCTGCGGCGCCATATTGCTGAGATAAAAGGTCTGCTCCACGTGCTTTTGAGAAATCCGATGGTTACCCGCTGCCGCCATGTGGCCACGGTCAAAACCTGACTTACGATAATCGCTGTTTTGTGACCTGGAAATTATTTCGTTCTAATACTATATCGATAATAGATTGCCTCGTCGGTCTAGCGGTTTAGTTCAGATACTCACGGGTTCGATTCCTCACACGGTTAACATTTGTAGTCATTGATATAATTGTTTATATCGGTCTGGATGTTCTTTATGTATATTATAGATGTATTTACAAAAAAAATCTATGTATTCATATAATTTATCTAGTACCCATAACACAAGCTCGGCTTACCTTGGGAGTAGACTACTTTGTGTAATAAACACAAAACAAACCAGGACTGTTTATTATTATTACTATCAATACATTAAGATGTATGCACCGGTAATGACTGACGGCTCACCTGATGGTAAACGGTAACTGTCGGCTATATACATGAACAGCACTACAGATACACCCGTGATTCTGTGATTGCAGTTGCGTCTCAAATATACCCAGCGAAATTGAATTGAATTACTTGAATGACGAGCGTGCATGGCAATAGTTTTCATGTTCGGGATTTTCATTTAATGTTAGACATAGACACCTATATAAATACCTATGAAATGTAAATAAACTGGCTTTTAAAAAAAAGTAATTCAATTGAGTTTCTTGCCAGTTCTTCTCAATTGGATCTATATACCGAACTGAACGGTAGGGAAAAAAAAATTCTAATGTAAAAACTTGACGTTCATAAGCGGCTAAAATGTCCTACATGAATAAATGATTTTTGAATTTGAATTTGAAATGTAGGCGACAAGCTTGAGTTCACATGTACACTGATTGTTAATTGTAATACATGTAATATTTCTGTCAACTCTTGAGACCCTTCCATTAGTTTATATCTCCATTCACATAGATTTAAGTTCAGCGTTTCTAATAAGCTTTATAGCACACTACGAAATAAACTTACTAATGTACAATAAATAGTACAATTATTTCACAGTATACTCACTACCTAGATACTATAATAAACATATAAATTAAGTAGTGACACCTCATCACATCTATATATACTATTATAAAGCTGAAGAGTTTGTTAACTACTGATACTGACATGAATTGAAAAATCCTTTTTGTTTTGGTTAGTCATTTGTTCATTTAAGATATATAACATTATGCCACAACCAATAGGAGCGGAACTGCAATGAAAAATATTACAAAAGGTGGGGAAATGACAGGCAGACGAAGTTGCGTGGGTCAGCTAGTCATATATGTCACTACAATGGTGAGGATAACTATGGCGTTACTATAGGATATGGTATATTTCTTATACCTACCTAAAGTATGGATGGATGCTTTCATCAGGCATGAATTCGCATTTACTCCTATCCACTGCATCATTCTTCGTCACATGTGCCTTTGTTAGATGCTCGAATACCCAATGTGGTACCCTGTTACGTTGGTCATAAGATAGTACATAATCATCATATGAATGAATATTGTCCAATCCAGGGAAGCCATATTTCATTATTTCTGGAACCTGAAACATGAGAATTATTTTAAGTGTTCGTGATGAAGACTAGAAATTTTAAAATAATATTCTGTTTAAAAAAAATCAATAAATTCACTTGAATTATACAGTGGAACTAGTAACTAACAGTATAGTAGAACACCAGAACAAAATAAAGCCAGGTAAGTTACCTTATTATACTGTTTTCACCAGTAATTAATCACAATGGTTTGAACAGAGCTATGTGATTATTAATATGATAGTTTATATTACTATCACTGTGGATACTTGCCATTTGCAAATGAAATAGTTTAGTATGTAACTAAACATTTGATTAATCATATGAAAGTGTAAATAAATGGGTAAGAAAATCTCTGCAGAAAATGGAAAATATACATATAATTGACTACTGTTATATTGTAAAGAAAGGAAGATTTGACATAATTTTATCTGTTAGTACTTTCATGAGAAACTTGCAGGCATCTAGTAAATACTGAATCCTAGTAATATTATAAATATGAAAGTAGCTGTCTCTGTCTAACTGTTACACTGACAAGACAAAACTACTTAACAGATTAAAATTAAATTTGGTACAGTTCTATACTTAGCTAGATGAAGAAAGGATGCTAAATAATGTATGTAATAATGCTAAAAAAGGTAATAATAATTGAAGGATGAAAGTATTTAGCCTAAATGCTGCCCAATATCACTATTCAATGCAAATTGGAATAATGATGCTTTGTTTTTCATCCATGCTGTATCTTAATAATATTAGTTAACAACTGTTTAAATATCTTTGTTTAGTCAAGTGTAGAAGTAATTATTTGCTGTAAATAATAATTGTAACCAATACATTAGGGTCTACCATTTATTAATTATTAAAGTATATGCATGTATGTTTAAATTGAATATTATTTATGTATTATATAAATTCTGGAATACAATACTAAATCATAGTTGCAATTTATGTATAAAACATATAAAATAAATATTACAAAATGTTTAAAGCAGTTTTTGACAAACGAATTAATTTAATTTTAAATTAGTATTTAAAATTATATTAATTTAATATTTTACATAGTACATAAATGCATATTGCAACAGCATAGTATATTGTAATACATTTATTAAATTAATTTAGAAAAAAAAGATGCTGAGAGTAATTTCTAAACAAATAAAATATTACACAAAATTATCTAATATTATGAAAAATATTTGTTTAATATTTAATTACTTTAATATGTCTAGGAGTCTACCATTACACTGTACCCTTTTTATTTTATTTTCTATTACTTTCTGTGGACGGCACAGAAAATTCATAGATAACCAGACACATGAAATCCAGAACTCCTGCACTAGTAGTTTTATGTAAAAAAGACTGAAATTGGTGTGACATAATTAATAGAAAACAAAAGAACGTAAAAGTGTTCTAGGAAAGGGAAGTATGTGATGTCAGAAGTAAAATATTTTAAGTTTGTTTTTGTTAAGCACTTACCCTGTATTTGGCCGTGCCACTTTCGGTGAATGGGGCTGCTGCTGAAACTGTACCGAAAATGGGCAAACCAGGCATGTTTTTAATTCTATTGCCATTTATCAGCAAACAATCATTTTGACCTTCTTTCTTGAGATTATACCCATATTGTCCAACAAAGTACCCGGCTACACCAACGCCTCCCAATTGTACAAAATGCAATAGACGTTTATGAAACATTTCTCAGAAACAAATTTTATTGCAATTTATTCTGGCTCGTCCTCAGTTCAAGAGCAAGTCTTCAAAGAACTGTGTTCATTTAATAAATAACAAGATAAAAAACTAATCACATTGTAGTGTTTTACTACCACAATTTCTATATGAAGTAGACGACACAAATTAAATATTTAAAAGTTTATCTCAATTAAGAAAAAAATATGTATATACCGGTCACCAAATAAGTCAATAACTGATAAAAGTATAGGTTAGGAGAAATTAGGTAATGAAATTGTAAGGGATTTTTTTTGGTTCGGTTTTTCTCTTTTTAGGGAAAGTCAAAAGGACTCAGCCCATACAGCCATTGTCTTCAGTAATATTTTCTTATATTATTTATTTTCTAATAATTGTTCTTCAGAAGTTACAAATCTTGAAAAATTTGATATAACGTACTCAAAAATGGGATTGTAAGTTTTTGGGTTCTTCAATAGATTCTAGATGGAGCGCGGGATTGAAAGGGATTATTAGGATCTTATGTTCCTTGATTGGAATGATTGAATGAAATTACAAAGCACAGAGTACTTACCTCGAGTCAACAATTTCTCTATTTGTTTTTTTTATTTTGTTATGTTAATTTTTTTTCTTCTCTTGTTCATCTTTGAATATTTAGCTCCTAGTACACATTCATGAGGATATATCATAATCTATTGTATAATTTATTATGTACATAATTTTGTTGGCGAATAAATGCGTTTTCCAATTCCAAAGTCTAATTTGGGCCTCTTCCCCTTTCCGAATTGGACGAAATTTAAAACAACATTAACTGACATGATATGTCAATTATTGTACTGTCAAATTCAGACTCTGATATGTTATATAAATATTTATTTATTAAAATAATTAAAGTTTCTTATTAATTGTATTCCGTCAACAATAAAAAGAATTACCTATATATATATATATATTTAATGATATATGTCATAAAATAATCTTGCAGAATAAGATATACACACAACACAAATGTTGCTGAAGCGCCAATATATAACCATGTTAAAACTATTCAATACAAACCGATTAATAACACCGGTTTTAAATAAATGTAACCACAGTACCGCGGCGAAATCTGTGACAGCAGTAAAAATAAACGGTACAGAATTCATATCGGACGAATATACAAATGTTACGCCCAAAATTATGTCATATTTAGGTAAAAACTTGCATTTGCGAAAAGATAACCCGTTATCAATGGTGCGTCAACGGATAGTGCAATATTTTTACAAATCTTTCACTCATCGAGGGAACCCTACGTTTAGTGTGTATGATAATTTGTCACCTATTGTTACCACAAAGCAGAACTTCGACGATCTCCTTATACCAGCCGACCATCCTAGCAGAGCTAAAGCGGACTGTTACTACATAAATAAAGATACGTTGTTCCGTGCCCACATGACCGCACACCAGAGTGAGTTGCTGAGATCTGGACTTAATAACTTTTTGATGATCGGTGATGTTTATAGGAGAGATGAAATTGATTCTACACATTTTCCTGTTTTCCACCAAGTTAGTTTCTCATTTTTGTGCTACTTTATCAGAGGTAGACTGTAAAAGTCTGTGTATGTACCCGTCTCACCAATCTTAGCTGCCAAGCAGCTTGCTTTGTAACCTGTGTTTGGGTCTTATGGTGCTGATTAGGCAGTGTAATTACAGGATAAAAGGTATGATGCTTTAATATTCTAGAAGGACAATGCAGAAAACCTGGATTTGTTTGTGTGAATTCACAAAAACTTATGTTACCGAACATGTGTTATATATTAGATGCACTATTGTATTGGGCCTAGGCCTGTAATGATAGTTCTGTAACTAAATAAATAAGTGGTATTACAGGTGGCACATATTAATGTAATGTTTAAAGAGTTTTTAATGAATATAGGTGATGGTTATTGCTTCGCAATCAGGTGGCCTGTTTGCTATTAAGTACAATTACATAAAAAAAACTGTAATAAATATAAAAGTTTGTAATTGTCATGAATAGGATAGAATTAATAATTTATACTACTTATGTTGCAATAATATTTGCAGTGTGATAAAATATTTATTTGGCATTTAAGGATTTTAGAACTTATATTTAAGAATTTTAAATTTAGAACACTAATAAGACAGCCTGTGGTCTAGTTGTCAAGTAGACTGCCTTCAATGGTTACAGATTCAATTCTCAGACAATACACAAATTTATATTATTGAGTATAATTGTTTGCATTTCTCTGGTACATATTCTACCAGTTGTTTAAAACCATAGTACAAGCACTGCCCTTTGTTGAGACTTGTTCCGGGTTATTATTGTTATTAAATATATATCATCTCACATTCAATTAGAGGTCATCAGTTTATCAATAAATTTCCAATTTTAATTCACATAATTATACCCATACATCTTAATAATATTATAAACGCGAAAGTTTGTGAGTATGGATGGATGTTTGTTACTCTTTCACACAAAAACTACTGAATGGACTTTGATGAAACTTGAGAGTAATATATATACACCAGAATAACACAGGCTATAATTTAATAGGATACTATATAATAATACATGTGAAGCAGATGAAGTTGTGTGAGTCAGCTAGTAATAAATAAATTAATACAATTTAAAAAATATTCTTTTAATTCCAGGTAGATGCAGTGAGATCTCAACGCCGAGATGAGTTATTCCCAAACCATCCAGACTTGGATATATTTGAACCAACATTCTACAAACAAAAGCCACATTTATTTACCAACACCATCCTTGACCCCACCAAACAGAGCTGTTACACTTTGGAGGCTACAAAACTTATGGAGGTGCAACTAAAAAACCACCTTATAGGTTTAGTTCAAGCACTATTTGGTAAAGATATAAAATATAGATGGGTTGATGCTTACTTTCCCTTCACACATCCATCATGGGAACTTGAAATATATTATGAAAATGATTGGTTAGAAGTCTTGGGTTGTGGTATTGTACGTAATGAAATTTTATTAAACTCTGGACTTAATGATACTATTGCATACGCATTCGGATTGGGCCTGGAGAGACTAGCAATGGCTTTATACAAAATACCAGACATTAGACTGATGTGGAGTGAAGACTCTGGATTTCTATCTCAATTCCATAATAAAGATTTAAATGCCAAGATTACATATAAGCCCGTTTCAGTATTTCCTCAATGTGTAAATGATATATCTTTCTGGTTGCCTGACAATTTTACTATAGATACATTTATGAGTAATGACTTCTATGACTTGGTACGTGATATTGGTGGAGATATTATCGAACAGGTTGTTTTTTTTCTATTTCCATTTATCTGTTAAACATTAGTGACTTATTATTCTCTACTAGCTGTACCCGCTACTTCGACCGCGTGGAATTTAATAAAAAAGTTTTACTTTATTTTTCTAAAATAAAAGTAGCCCAAGTTACTCCTTATTACATCAGCTACCTGCCAATAAAAGTCGGTACAAACAGACGGACAGACAGAAATAGTAAAAAATGTTATTTTGGTGTATATACTGTATTTATGTATATTCATATTCATTTTGTAAAAAACTATTATTTCAATATTACAAACAGACACTCCAATTTTATTTATATGTATAGATATATACAAAGAATATAACTTGATGCATTAATTTAGGGAGAGTATAGCGATGCGACCCGGTGGTCGCTATATGCTATTATTTCTATTTACATCCATATTTTCTGGATGAATATGGAATGGTACTCCTATAACGGAGGATAGCATGAGGATTAAGTTAGATCAATTAGTTCAATAATTGCGAATTTACTAGAAATTAATCAGACTAGTTTACAACTTTACAGTGATCATGTGGGGTTTGACCCGAGGTACATTGCTAGCAATGGGGTCCGGTCCTAAACAAAAATATAAGCTTTATTTTATTTGTTACAGGTGAAGTTAAAAGACAAATTTGTCCACCCAAAAACGAAGAAACACAGTCTATGTTTCTCTATTGTATATAGGCATTTGGAACGAACACTGACTCAAGCAGAAGTCAACCAAATACACAAAGCTATTGAAACGGCGATTGTAACGGCGTTTAATGTTACTATTAGATAAATATAGCATGCATATAATTGTTATTGTTAACATAAATAAGTACAAAAATAATTGTTTATCTGTGACTTTTATTTTATACTCATATTGTAATTGAAGTATGTATTTTATATACAATATATCTCATAATACTAATGCACCCCTTTTTTTCGGACTACTCTAATGCTGTTGGAGCTGGCCTTTACAGCTTTACCGGTCGATAGTGCAGATGTCACTCCAAAACCGTGGAAGGACTTATGGGGCGGCTGAAGGCTAACTCTCGTCTGACGGATACGACTTTAGTCTGAGGGCACCGCTAGGAGTTCGGTCCTCCGGTCAGACCGTCGTGATTTCAATCCCCGTTTGAATTGGAGGGGGAATGCACCCCAGTTCCTATCGGTCGTAGCGTGATGTTAATAGCCAATAGCCGTCGTCGAAAGATAGATTACTTAACACTGAAATAATCGATGCTTAAAATTATAGACAAATTCCATTTTATTAACTTGATTTAAATAAGGTGATAAATTACAAAACCAGTGTAAAACATGGAAATAGATTTAATCGTATTCACATTTAGTTTGTAACATAATCCGAACTTGTATTTCTAACAACATGGTAGTGAACTATGTGATTCAAAATTAAGTACCATGAAACACAATTAACCGGACCAATTGTTATCGAGTCTTCGAAAATTAAGATAATTGAATGTATAAAGAAACGCAAACTTAAGATATGACTATATTGTTTTTCATGTGGTTGTCTTTCTGTGATTAAAATAAGAAACAGGTATTTATTCAATACAATAAAATTACATTTTATTCGATTTGATTGCGATTGGCACTTCGAGTAAACAACACAACGAATCCGGGTAATAGTGTTTCTACTAGTACCTATCTACATGATATATCCTTATGGGTTATTGGTAACTGCATAACATAACAACTGTTTCAGAAATCTTTCTACAATAGAGTCAACCGTGTTCATATGGCCGTCTATATAAGCTGTATAGGTATGTGTAAATAACATTAAAATAATGTTAAAAATTCATAGTCTGCATGACTAAAGTTGACCGATCGAAATAGGTAAGTATTCCTTTGTCAGACGTTCTAGTACAATTCAGTGAAAAATAGAAAAAAAGATTTTGTCTCTGAAAATTTGTAAATAATTGTATAAATTCAATTTATAATATAATAATGCTAATGTACACACCATGTTGAAAAAATCTTACCTAGCTTGAAAGAATGTTACTATAACATTCCAGAGATATATCTTTGTAGACGTCATTTGTGATGTTCTAAATATGTGTGACATATAAAACGATTTTCATTAGATTTCAATAATTAGATTTTTCATTTAGGCACAGCAACGACAAAATCATGTCCAATTATTTAAAATGTATGTACATACATATCTAAATCACACATAAATTACTCTCTATTTATCTACTATTTACAATATATATACAATTATCTCACAATGCCTTTTTATATCGTGCTCAGGAATAAGAATTATTAATAAATTATACCTAATTATCATTAACTATAAACGGCACTCAAACTTATACCATTTTTCAAACACCAAGAATAGAGTCTTCTTCTGGCATATCTATGTCAGACATAATGGCAAGTGGCGTGGAAAAATGTGGTTCCACCCTGTTTTCTGCACTTTCATTTGATATATCATTTACAAAATCTGAAGAGATATTTTCAGTACAAACGCTTACTACTTCATTGTCAACACTCGTGCTATCGTTTATTGACTTCTCCTGTCTTAATCTTTTGAATTTTTTTGCAAGTGGTTCATCGTCTGAGTCATCATCATGACTACTGGAATCCTCTTCCTGAAGTTTACCTTCTGAAGAAATGATTTCTTGGAAACTGGTGGATTCTGATTCAAATAAATGCTGTTTCCGTTTCCTTTTTATATTTAAAGACTTTACGTTCAATATTTTCTTATTAAGAAGATTAACATCTACTTTCTTTTTTAATATGGAAGGGTACGATACTTTAAACAGTTTTATAGGTTTTGCGTTAGTTTTCATAGACATTACTTTAATGCCTTCGCTAATATTAGCCGTAGAGATTTTTTTAAACTTCTGTTTACATACTTCTAATTTATTTGAAGGTATTTTTACCTGTGGCTGTATTTCACTCGTATCGTCTTTGTCATCTGTTAGATCTATTACTGACTCAGATTTTTTATTCTTTGGGGCTAGTAGTGGTAATTCGGATTCTTTTGGGTTTTTCTTAATACATACATTTATTGTAGTTATCAGTCCTGTATCTAGATCGCATTTAAAGAATTTACCATTTTTTTCACATGCGTACTTTAATTCGGTGAATGATTTTACTGGATATAACTGATGATGCATCACATAGGGATGAGATACATACGGATCTACATTATGCAGTAATTCACCTGACTCATGTGTGATATCATTAGGCATAGGTTTAGCATCTTCTGTAGAAATGCCGGACATTTCCATAAGATCGGATAATATACTTTTCCTTTGGATACTTGTATTATATTCTACTTCTTCTGGTTTTGGATCTTCTGACATTTTGTTTGAATTAGGCAAAGCTAGATCTATTGTTTCTGTTCCCAAACTATCAGCTTCATTTTCTATTATTTTTTTTTTATTATCCTCATGCATCGTGTTTTCTTTAGAATTTTCACTATTAACTACTTTTATATTTGAGACATCAACTTCATTTTCTTGTGCAATTGATGAGTTATCAGTTGATAATTCTTTAGTATTTTCTGAGTACAAATCTGATACCAGTGATGTATCAATTTCTTTATTACTACTTATAATATTAGATTCAGTGTTTGATATTTCATTGTCAGTAGTCTTTAATAATTCACAAGAATTTATGCTATTTACGCTTTCAATGGCATTACTCTTTTCTTCTATAACCACAGTTTGTTCCTTCAATTCATTATTATTTATTTGAACTCCAGTATTTTCATCATTGGACACAGGAACTATTTCGTTAATATTCTGAGTATAAGAGATAACAGGTGCTACAACATCGTTTAAAATTTTCAGATTAGCTATATCAATTACATTAGTTGGAATGGTTTTATCAACGTCAAGGCACATGGAAGGTCGTTGTTTATTCAATAGTTCTACAGGTTGCATATCTACATATGTCATTTCCGCTCCCTCTGCTAGAAGAACTGTCTGAACTCTGTTGTATGCGATTGATGGTTTGTTTTCGCTTGTTGCTATTTTATTAATATTTGTAGGTGCATCATGCATATTTACATCAGTTAACAATATTTTGTTTTTTCCTAAATAAATTGGAGCCTCTACATGTTTACTATTCAGGGATAAGACCTTTTTCGTATGAGGTTTTAATCCTCCTGTACCATCCACAACTATTTGTTTTGTATAGGGCATTCGTGTGCGTTTATTGTACATTCTATTACTATTTTGTTCATATCCAGATATAGTTGATTTATTCGGAGAGTTCGTTACAGTAAGACACGGACTTTCCGATGCGTTAACTTCAGTAATGTTATCAGAAGTTATGTTAAATGAAACTTGTGATGTATTAATTAGAACTCGTGATACATTATGTGGAGCATAATTAGACTCTGATTGACCTGATTCCTGATCTACAGAGTTATTTGTTATATCGTTATCAACATCTATAATAGTAGGTAATAATGTTGGATCTGAAGTTTCTTTATACACATTTTGAACCATAGGCACTATTGTTTCTTTGTTAGTATTAATATTTATACATGCTTTCGTTGTAGTAACAGTAGAAATTAATTCATCTGGACCTGATAATACATTAATTGGAGTATAATTAGACTTTGTTTCAACCGATTCCTGGTCTACAGAGTTATCTGTTATGTCGTTATCAACATCTATAATATTAGGTAATAATGTAATTGACTCCGAATTATCTTTACAAGTATTTTGAACTACAGGCAATATTGCTTCTTTATTGTTACTATTAATATTTATGGAACCATTCGCTATAGTAATAAAATTTAATTCCTCCGTACCTGAAATTTTTTGTCTACTTTTGATGTTTGTATGCGAGTTCTCAGCAGTAGACGCAGTTTTAATTGCAACATGCTGTTTTATTATGTTTTGAACATTTGTTTTATATAAATTAATAGTTTTATTAATATTTGTATCACTAGATAACTTTTGTGTTACTTGCACTCCTATTTCAATAGTATTACATGCTTTTTGTATATCTGAATGCTCATCTTTAACGAGAATGACAGGGTCAGTCGAAGGACTAAACGTGCCTGTCTTACTAAAAATATCTAAATCCTTTTTACAACAACATGTACATAGACTAAGTGGATGCCTATGTTTTGGCATTAATTTTTCGTCGATTTCATTTATTTTAGCACGAGCCCAACAACAATATTTATTAGAATTAACGACTGGCGTAGCGGAAATAATATTAATTTTAAGGGGTTTCTTTTTCATGGGCAATTCACTATTTGTAGTTTTTTCCAGTTTCGACGATTTGCTAGCAGATGTCTGACAATCATTGTCTCCATCTTTTTTAACAAGATTGTTTTTTTCTTCATGTAAATCTGACAATAAACCATTTGACATTCTTTCAAACTCATCCAAGTTCTTTTGTAACTCCAACGTTTGAAACTTAAGAGCTTTGTTTAAAGCTTTTACTTCTTTTTTAGTTGCTTTCTTTGTTGTTTGTATTTGTCTGTCAGGAGATATTAATGTAAGCATTTTATAAAGTGTGTCTACTGTTAGAAGAGACTCTCCTTCTTTTACTTTTGTGGCCTCTTTACCTAACCAACTCACTGATGTTGCAAATCTTGGCATCCAGGGTGCAACATTTTTATCCATTTGTTTTACTTTTTTATTCACATTAAAATTAGTGTCTTTCCTATAAGTACATTCGGTAACCGATTTTGAATCATTAGGTTTTCTTTGTAGTTTGTTACTGGAAATATTTTTTCTCGCATAAGAGTGAGACATCTCCATACTAGAAGCTTTATTCTCAGATTGTGAAACAAAAGAAATAGATTTATCTGATTTAGACTTTTCTTGAAACTTTATATTTGATGATCCATCTTGTGGAACAATTTGAACTGGAGGAGTTACACCTCTGTCATTTTGTATTCGTGATTGAATCGGCGTAACTTCAGCAATAAGGAGTTTTTGATTTATCCTACGAACATTTTCGATATCGGGTAAATTAATTATTTTCTTTCTTTCACATAAATCGTGTATATCTTTGTTGATATCTTGAGTAGGTTGTTCATTAATGTCTTTGGTTACAGGCAATAAATCTGCCATATTCATTTTCGTGTTATCAATTAAGCTCTGGACAGACATTGCAGATGGTAGAACAGTTGTAGTTTGCTCGCCTGAGGTACTAGACTCCTCTACCACATCACTAGTTACGGTCTTAACAACATTTGGTAACGACTGTGACTTTAAATACATGGTTTCATTTACAAGTTTAGATTCGAAAATTTTATTTACATCTATTGTCAGCGGCTTACAGGCCTTTAATAGTTGTCTATTACGAGTAGAACTTAAAAACCCAACAGTTAATCTTTTCAACCTAGTATTAAAATCAGGATTTTTGCACAGGTTTATAAAAGTATAGTTACGCGTGCGTGGTTTTTGGAATAAACCACTAGACATACTCAGTTTCATATTTTCAGGTATTTTATCATTTTCACATTCACTCGATTCGCTAGTTATAGAGGCATTATCAAGTAAGTCATCATTTATATAGTTGTCTTCAATATTACAAGAGGGTTTATCGACGTTAGCTTTTTGTTTATCAGAATTACCTACTGATCTTATACTAACAGGTTTACTTTCGACGATAATATCATTTATGTTTATTAGATGTTTAACATTTGCAAAGTCGTTTGTCTTAAAGTATTTCATGTCATCTAATTTGGTTGTATACACAACGGGCTCCATTAAAAGTTTTAAGTCAAATTTTGGTGTTTCTTCATTTTCTTCAATGTCGGATTCTGTCTTTATATCTTCAGTTTTAATTGCCAAATTAGGTTCTGAAAAGTTAAAATATATATTTTCTATAATATTTATATTTTATTTTATATTATGTATAGTTGGAAATTAATTATCAAGGCCGAAAATGTAAATAATGAACGGTTATTGCCAAGTGATAGTGTATAGTCAACATTTCCACATACTATTTATATTTTAACTCGACATTCAACTATTAAACAAATGCCACTAATATTATTTTAAGTTGCTCCAGATTCCTATGCTTACTTCTGTTCCTGTTCCTCCTTATGTTAGTGTCAATTCATGGACACTAACATAGGAATAGAAGTAAGCATAGAGCATCATTAGAAATATATAATATTTATCTTTATGTTTATAAGTAGTAACAATACTTTTGTCCTATTCTTTTTCCAGTATTATTGTAAATATGTACAAGCTTATTTGAAAAGAATACGATCTGAGTATCTTGTCAATTCTAGTCAGTTCGAAACCTACCGTCGGTTTTGTCTGTAATAGACCTATATGAAGAAAGATAATTTCATTTTATTTGATACTCCGCGTGGAATTTAACTTTATTTTTATAAAATAAAAGTAAGTAAGCCTAAGTTACTCCTTATTACATTAGCTACCTGCCAAAAAAAGTCCCGTCAAAATCGGTCCAGTCATTTCAGAGATTAGCCGGAACAAACAGACGGACAGACAAAAATTGTAAAAAATGTTGTTTTGGTGTTTGTACCGTTTTATATTCACATGCAAACATGTAAAAAACGATTTTATCAACATTACAAACCGACACTCCAATTTTATTTATATCTATGTATAGATTTTTATTTGTGAACATTATCAGTAATTCTTTAATGAATTTCGATATTCGTATTGTTTTACTCGTTTAATATATGTTCAGAAGTTTACTACGATAGTATAGTATGGTAACCTATTTATTTACGTTTTTGGTCTCGAATTCCATATGCGACTATAGTAAACCGACTTTGTTATTTTTTGGACTGAAATAAAAAAATTATAAACGAATAAAGAGATGCTTATATTAAATTTACTAAATAAAATTAATGTCTACAAAGACTCGGTTATATATAAAATAGAATAAATTTTATCTAATTCTAATATAGTGCAAATTTATTGGAATGGTCATTTTTATTTAGTTATATAAGACAAGGAACAGTGGCAGTTTCGGCGTTAATATATATTACATTTATCTCTTATAAAGTAAGTAGTTATAATTTCAAGTATCCAATCTGAGTAAAATTATAGTTCCAAGTGCATAACAAACATTTATAACTTCAATATAGAGATAATAGGATCGAACATGAATAGGTAAATCAGAAGATTATAGCGATTACACGATGATTGTTATGTAGGATATAAACTTAAGGAAATTAAATTAATATTTATTAAAAATCTGGATAAAAAAGATTTTTAAGTGCTTTACTATTAGTTTCACACATTTTGTCATTTATGACATACAACAGACAAAACAAATGTCAAATTTGGTTATATGAATTACTAGCCGAGCCGAGGTTTCACCCGCGTGTAATTTGTAGCCTAAAATCAAAATCCGTTCAGTAGTTTTTGTGTGAAAGAGTAACAAACATCCATACTCACAAACTTCGGGTTTTTAATATTATTAAGATTAAGATTCATTGGGACTACGATAGTACCGATTTCGTAAAGGATAATATCAATATACTTACTGGTTTCAACATCCGTATCCTCACAATCCAATAAGACTATACCATCATCTACAAATTCTATACCGTCATCCATTAATGTAATGTTTGCCGGCATATTTTGTAAGTCTACATTGCTCTCTGTTAAATTATCTTTGGTAACAGGAGTATTCATTGATTGACTGACATGAATATTACTAATTATATCACCTTCTAAATCTATTTCCTCTACTTCATTGTCGTCTACAATTTTTACTTGTTCTACTGACTTTGTTACTTTTGTTTCTACTCTCTTTTTCAGGACTTCAGTAGGATCTTTTAGTTTATCAGAATTTAATTTTAATGCATTACTTATTTCAACCAACGCATCATTTTCAATATGGACATTTCCAAATACGTTAGTTATTAAAGGCATTACAATCGGTTCTGGTGCATCTGTAGGATCAGAAGCGCTTTCTACCGAATCATTAAGAGCTGGGTAATCTGTAGAACATTTAATAGCTTGCTCCTGTGCACTGAATGTTTTTGAAATTTCAATGTTATTACTAATTGTGTCTGAAGGTATAATAGTTGTTGCTAAGTCGTCGCAATCTGATAATTCGTCTAAATCATCTGTATTTGTTTCCTCTGGTTCAACTTTAACGTTGGTAATTAGACTAGTTGATGACTTAGGAATATCAGATTGTGTTACTGCTGAGCTTGAGTCGAGCGAATCGCCATCTTTGTCAGCCGTGGATAATAATTTGTTCCCTTCATTAACTATGTCCCTTTCATCATATTCTGTTTCTGATTCGGAATCTACTCGGAGATCTACTACTTCTATTTCTGGTTCCACTATTAGGACGTCTGGTGAGTTTTCTGAAATACACACGAGGAAAAAATCACATTTAAATAATAATTACAGATTGTTTTATTCAAATACTTAGTTCAACTATGTTTATCAAAATTTTATTTTCGTGTTACCACTGGGCAGTTATATACAACTTTTGCTTGAATTTTAAATAAAACTGCCATATATATTAAAAATGATTCGCTATTGAGGTAATAAAAAATATAAGAAGCAATAATATAATGATTGGTCGGCGGAACGATTTCAAACTGCCGTAGTGGGGTGTAGCAGGCACGCTGGGTGTATTTGTGAGAAACATATAGATTTTTGTGTACTTTCGAGATATTTTCGACAATGCTTAACATTTTTTTTATGTTTACTAATTTTATTTGTCACAGTTTGCTCCAATTTTGTTACTATTTAATATGTTTCAAAACTAAAAATGAAATTATTGGTAGCTTACAATAAGAAATTAGAAGATGAAGGCATGACATCTTAGTTATTTGGAATGGCAATGCATGAGTCGTATTATTGACCGTGACGTCAATAATATGATGTTGCAGTGCTGTTCATGTATATAGGCGTCGGTTACCACTTACCATCAGGTGGACTGTTAGCATGTTTGCTACACCAATAACAAAAAAAAATGCAGGAAGACAAATTAATAAAATATATTTAATATCTATACCACCTATCTGTGGGCATGATTTAAATTTCAATTTATGTATAGTTCAGTCGTTAGTCCTCGAAGAGATACTGCATACAGCGGACTTAGTTAATTGGACATAGCCTCACGTAATCTTCTTATTAGTTACCATACTCCTCCGAAACTGCTTGACCGATTTTTATGAAATTTTATGTGCATATTCAGTAGGTTTGAGAATCGGCTACTATCTATTTTTCATACCCCCAAGTGATAAGTGATTCATAACATTTAAAAAAATTTTTAGGACATAAAAATGCATACAACCCTAAATTTTCATCTCCCTACCCCTAACCCCTATTTTTAAAAAGCGATATTAGATCCTACATTTATATGGCAAACAACGTTTGCCAGGACAGCTAGTTAACAATAAAAAAAATGCCAGTCCCGGTGAGAAATAGAATTTTTCAATAAACATTGGTTTTTGTTTATTTTTAAAGGATAAACTCACAATTAATATGCTCTATTACGCATCGACACTGCCACAAGACACAAATAGTATGCAATAATATAATACTAACCATCACAAGGTTTAGGAAGGTCGGAGGGATCATTCAACGATCTCAATTTCACTTCCTAAAAACAGAAGAGAATTTACAATACAGAAATTAACATATATATTAATATATCTATTCCTTTCTACCAACAATATACAGGTTCAGTTATAAAGGGAGACCTTTTATCTGAAACTAGTGACAATATTCATAATCATCTGCTTCTTCCTTCTTCATTTATTTGAGGTCGACGTAACATGTTTTACTCTTCCATTCACCCCTGTTCGCAGTCATCTCGTTATTTACCTTTCTTGCCACATCATCTTTCACACAGTCCATCCATCTCTTCTTCGACCTAGTATTTAGTATCATTAAAATAAATAAATAATAATAATATCTCTGTTCAGCGGCACCTAGTCCTAAGACGAGCAAAGTTTGTGTTATGGGTACTAGACAACTGACAAATACTTACATATATACTAGCTGACTATATTTCGCCCAATTTACATAAAACCTTTTTAAATATGTTATTCTGATATATTTGAAGTTTCATCAAAATCCGTTCAGTACGTTTTTTACGTGACATAATAACAAACATCCATCCATACTCACAAACTTTCGAGTTTATAATAATAGTAGATAAGCGACAGTTACCGCTTACCATCAGGCGAGCCTTGAGCTTGTTTTTCATCATTCGTCACATTCAATTACATAAAAAAACTTACAAATTCCTCTGGTAATATTGCCAGCCGTCTCTCTATTAGTTCCGGCCATGGAATAAATGGTTTGGTAATTATGTGTGGGTAACTGAAACAGAAATATGCATTGTAACTTTGTTTCTTGTGAAATCTAGACTTATGTTATAAATAGATAGAGAACCACTGCACCAATTCGAAATATACATTATTCACAAACTAGGCTATTTATTATTTATTACTAGAGAAGGGATCCTAGATTTCATGTTTCTTTTTATACGAAGTTTATTCCAAACCCCAGTTGTACAATGTCACATGCGTTATCAACCATTAGATATGACATAATTTTTAAATGACAAATGACATAAATTACACTCCATTAATTAATCTCTAATATTAATACGAGAAGAAAAAACTGCAAAAGCATTGAAATTTCGCACAATTCCAGTTTATTTAGAGAAAGAGTGCAGAATGCTAATGTTTTTTATAAAAATGCATAAAAATACATCACAGACTACCATGTATTTGAGACAGAATCACGCATTGAAGTCTTTGACAAGAGGACCTTAATGTAATGATGTAAAAAAATGTAATTTACATTAATTATGGTGTGCTTTTGGACGGTCACTACACTAGTGGCAAAATGAATGTGTTTTACCGTTTCGCGATCGCACTTTGCAGTATGCTAGGCGCGTGTTGAGCCCGAGCATCCCCCAGATATTTAGGGTTCCCACGGTAAGTGAACCAGAATTTGTAGAAGGTCTCACGGGTCAGCTTCTTCATCTGGTACCAACGACGCTGCAACAGCATCGGTGAGCATTGCCGTCCTCTAAAAATAGAAATAATCTTTATTTGGACTTCGGTGATCTAACTTCTGATTGCCGCAATTTGTATTCATTAAATAAAAGGAGCTGGACTGTCGACCTCATACGGACTAGGAGTACCTTGACATTGAGGGCGACGCAGCTGGAATCGAGTCATAACGCGAGTTTCAAGACATTTGTGGCCCGAGCTCCCACCGACATGCTGTCCACGGTGCGGTGTATAGGCGCTACCGTGGCAAATTGCCGTCATCAGTGCCACACACACACAGACAATTTATATATATTATTATTATTATATATTATTTTTCTATTAATTATATACTTCATGTGTATATTAATCTGTAAGGTATTTATAATATGGGCAATTAGTAACCTGAATTAAATCTATACATATAAATAAAATTGGAGTGTCTGTTTGTAATATTCAAATAACCGTATTTTGCTACATCCATATGAATATAAATACGGTACATACACCAAAATAACATTTTTCACAATTTTTGTCTGTCTGTTTGTTCCGGCTAATCTCTGAAATGGCTGGACCGATTTTGACGGGACTTTTTTTTGGCAGGTAGCTGATGTAGTAAGGAGTAACTTAGGCTCCTTTTATTTTAGAAAAATTCGTTTAAAGTATAAAAACAAAAGTTAAATTCAACGCGAACGAAGTCGCGGGAACAGCTAGTAAATAAATAAAAAAATAAATAGTTGAATAGAAAATTCTTTATTCAAATGTAAGCAATTTTGAATAGTCATACATATATTTTAATCTACCCTTCATTTAGAGAACTGTCTCATTACAAGAACGAGCACGAAACTTGCGTGTAGCTCTTTTAAATAATTGTAACTTTACATTTATGAGTTGAAATGTGTGACACAAACAACAAAAACTAGTTATATAACTAAATAGTGGTAACTAATATAACTAGTAATACCTACACGTTACCTACTAATTCATTACTGTCAAAATATTAAATACACAATCAACTGGTTTAGTAACCAAATGATATTAAAACAGTCGTAGTGACCAGGGCAATTCAGTGCTTTAAACAAGCACTCGTTCACGAGTATGACATTACTACAACTGTATAAGTCTGAGTGTTTTCTATGTATATTATGTATGTATTTATACAATAAAATTTGTACGTAAGTGTGTCTTTCTGTTTGGTACATGACCTGACCTGACTACACCTCTCATCATTCTCCACTGGTGCCCCGCCAGCGTAATCTGTTAGCGCAGTGCACAATTCCATCATCATCCATAAAAAAATGTAATCTGCAGGAATATTTGCCATTGCTCTGACATTAAAACAATGTACCGAGTGTTAACTTACTGACTATTATAGTGTACAGTGGCAGCGGTCCAGGCACAAGCCAGCTCATTTCCAGAACGACCTTCCACGCCGAACCGCTGCACCAGCGAGAACAGCTCCAATAGACACAACGGCTCCGACTTCAAGTTCAAATCCTGTAATAGTTTCTTTATTTATTTTGTGTCAAAGTTTACTACTACATAGAAAAAAGGAATATACCTTCTTAAAAGTCCAGCAACGCATCATTATATACATAGCATAAAATAAAGTCGCTATCTGTCCCTATGTATGCTTTAATCTTTTAAACTACGCAACGGATTTTGAAGCAGTTTTTTTAATAGATAGAGTGATTCAAGAGGAAGTTTTATATATATATATTATACATGTACATCCATCCGCGTGAAGCCGTAGCGAGTAGCTAGTTTGTAATAAATTACCATCGTGTGAGCCGCAAGCTCGTTGCTCTCCTATGCTATAAACAAAAATATTTAAAAGAAGTAGACTAGACTTATTACCGTGCCAGTAAGATCGATATCCTCGTGCACAAGTATGAAATCGAACATCATCCAATCCGTCAGCGTCATACGCGCTACAGCTGTGATATTATCCTGCTTGTCCACCGCTAGAAGTAAGCGCTTCAATCTCTTCAGAGTCAACGTGCGCATCCGGTTCCTGCAAAAAAAAAAACTTAAAATGTCTTTATTAATACCTGATCTTTATTATCATTCCTTATTTATACCGATTTGAATATTAATTTTAACACTAGCTGTGCGCGGGGTTTTACTCGTGTGAAATTTATAGCTTTTCGCGACTCCGTCCGCGTGAAATAGTGACCTTGACCAAATAAAGAAAAATATTTAATAATCTAACAAAAAAAAACAGAATTATATACTATAGTATATACCTAGTACCACAGATATCATAATATTACATACTAATACCAAGTTAATAATAATAATAATAATATATATTTAATTAGCAAAAATGTATACATGAATGAACACATTGTATACACATTGCAATATAGTAAAGAATAATTAAAAACTAGTGTATTGGTTTTTAATGATTGTTTTACTATATTGTAGTGTGTATATATGTAATGTAATACTAACAAATATTTACTAAACAGGACTCCGTTCAGCATATTGCTGCAGCCAAAGCTACAGCGCTGATTTTCAGCGAGGAGCCCTTAGGGTAAATAAAACTGTTATGTATTGCTCATTTTTTAATAATGAAATTGTATGGTACATATATATATACAAATAAAATTAAATACATAGCTACATTAACGGAAAATAACATAGAAGTATAATCCACGCGGGCAGCATAGCAACATAACAAGGAAATCAAAGTGATTTCAAGCACAACAATATCGAAAGATACATGGGTGTGTCTTTAATTTTTTTTCCCATTTATATACTAGATACAACCCACGGGTGGTAAAAAAATTAATTTCGACGCGGATGACGTCACTAAATGTTTCTAACACGCGTAAGTTACGGAGCACATGAGGTGCAGTATACGTGTGCACCGAGCATAAATATTTATATTTTATAAAATCCCTTTATTTATTTTTGTTTTTATTAGGATAAATAAAATTTCTAAAATAAAAGTAGCCGAAGTGAATATTTATTTTATAACATTAGCCGTCTGCGAGTGAAAGTCCCGTCAAAATCGGTACATCACTTTCGGAGATTAGCAAAAACAAACAGACAGACGATACATTATAAAATTACATTTTTATGTATATCCGTTCATATGTATTTAGTGAAAAGCTGTTAATTTGAATTACAAACATATACTTCAACTCTATATTATAAATACCTAAATACGTTAGTTTTTGTAAATACATGCTTATTATTGATTACTACAGATTTGGTAGATCTGAGAATAGGCCGTAGTTTATTTTTATACGTCTACGTTATAACGATGACTTTATCGAGAAATAACTTATACGGCATACAGACACTGGGTCTTCACCAACCTCTTTTTTTCGGAAAAATCTTCGAAACACTGTCCCGAAGGGGTGCACCGCGTCCCCTAGGGTGTAGAGAAACTCTACACCCTAGAGGACGCGGTCCCCGCAAACAAGGTCCGCTTGCAATTATTTTTGCAAATAATCTACACTCTATTCTACACTTATCTCTCAAATCTACACTATTATTAATTAAATAATATATGTCGTCATATTTATTGTTGTTATTTCATTATAACCATCGACAATAGATTGGGATATACTCGTATGTATAATAATAGATAGAGAACAAATGTACATACGCACGAAGTCGCAAACTCAGCTAGTATTACTAATATTATTAACGCGAAAGTTTATGAGTATGTATGGGTGTTTGTTACTCTTTCACGTTAAAACTACTGAGCGGATTTTGATGAAACTTACAGTAATATAACTGTTGGCGCCTGACCGCCTGATTTCCTTTGATATAATTATTTTTAAAATTATATTCTTAGACTGTTTTAGATATGTCTGTGTTATTTGATATATTTCTTATTATTGTTATATTGTTTACTAGTTCGCAGTTGCATTGTGATATTATATTTTATTATTATAATCTATGTATTTTCATCATTTAGACACCCATACAGTCCACCGGTTCGTTACAGTAGATTATACATCAGAATAACATATCCTTACTAATATTATAAACTAGCTATTCCCGCGACTTCGTCCGCGGGGAATTTAACTTTATTTTTCTAAAATAAGAGTAGTCTAAGATACTCCTTATTATATCAGCTACCTGCCAAAAAAAGTCCCGTCAAAATCGGTCCAGCCATTTCAGAGATTAGCCGGAACAAACAGACCGACAGACAGACAAATATTGTAAAAAATGTTATTTTAGCGTATGTACCGTATTAGTAATACGGTACATACACTACATTATACAATAGTATTATAGTAATTTATATTCAAATGTATGTGGTAAAAAACGGTTATTTCAATATTAGAAACAGGCACTCCAATTTTATTTATATGTATAGATGTGAAAGAACGGATGTTTGTTATGCTTTCACGTAAAAACTACTGACTCTGATCATCATGAAATTTTGTACACATGTTCTTGGATGTATTAGGATAGATTCTTTTTGTTAAAAAATATTTTTTATATGTAAAAAATCCAACATATTGCTACTTAGCGCCATCTAGAAGCCAGTAATGTAGTTATACGAGTGAAGCCGCGGGTAAAAGTTAGTATGTTATAAATTTAAAACGCGGGCAGAGCTAGTCCTAGATAAAATATGAGACAATACTGACCACATCCATTTGCAATCACATTTGGTGTTCTTCTGAAGTTGTTCCCACAATTCCTCCTCTGGTTTATTCTGTTGTCGGAGCCTGGCCACAGTGCGGACCAAGCGTCTCTTGAATTTCTCCAACTCGGCCATCTTACCACCGTCGGCCATCTATATATAGTTCACAATAGAAAGTATATGATTTTTATAAATTCTTTAGATATTATTATATAACTTTA
Organism: Achroia grisella; assembly: GCF_030625045.1. Lineage (NCBI taxonomy): Eukaryota > Metazoa > Arthropoda > Insecta > Lepidoptera > Pyralidae > Achroia > Achroia grisella. The sequence goes on along the minus strand of NW_026712984.1, from coordinate 3,962,542 downwards.
ATGCACGTAATACCAAAGTAAAAAGTACATATGGCGGACTTAACACCTAGTGGCATTTATAATTATTGTATAATGACAATAATACACAGGTTCTCACAAGAAACCATCGTGATAAATTCTTGGTAATTTTTCACGATGGGCTCACTAATCTGACCTCGTGTTAATCTTATCATAATTCTCACCCGCAAAAGGTTAGTGCAGGCGGATGCACCATTACATTGTCATCCATTATAAAAAACCCAAGACAATTGACACAGCGTCATCTATTCCCTTATTATTATATAAATAGCTTATTGTGTTATGGGTACTAGTCAACTATATTATAAATACCTAAATACGTTAGTTTTTGTAAATACATGCTTAATATACCTATATAGGAAACACCCAGAGCAATAGAAACAATCATAATCATGAATATAAATGTTTGTACTGTGCGAGGAATTGAACCCGCGACCATCAGAAGGCGGTATGTTAAACCGCTAGAACACCAAGTCGTATGGATGAATATATGAATGGAGCATCCGCCTGTGCTGGCGGTGTACTAATAGAGAATAATAGGGTGAAAGTAAAGTCACGTCGGTTAACACATCGTGGCGAATTAATAACAATAGTTCTCAGCTGAAATGATTCCATATGTCATCCGTCAAAAAAATTACAGCGACGTTGGTGTGAAGTCACTGCTTCTTCTCAATATCTTTAAAATAATCCGTTTTTTTCATGTCACTTTTACATTTTCCATATATGACAAATTACATTTGGCTAGTATGGCAACACTGCTTTCAGTCTAATTGAAATATGTTGGACATTGACTTTAATTTTTGTAATTTGCATTGTAAAACTTCAAGTTTAGAGTACTTGTTAAGGTTGGGCTAAAGAGGACGAACCCAGAGCCGTACAACATAATAAATAAATAAAAATCAATGGTGCACCGCCATGACAGTCCGTCAACTTCAAACAGAGTTACAAAGATATGCTGTAATTATTACTCTTATTTTATAAGCATATTTACTTTTACAAAGTTTTTTGATATTTATTGTTTTTGTGTAGATAATGTACACCGTTAGTTTAGTAACATACCGAAGTACAATATCTAATACAAACTAGTTTTTATTCTTAATTACGAGTATTATATTGAAGTAATAAAATGTCAATTCAATAAAATGTACAGATACATTCTGTATCCGAAATTTTAAAATAAAATTCTATACATCGTAATCATATTGACCTTCTATAATATTATTTGTAATGCTTTTTTTTATTAATATGTTTTAAGACTCTGGAAACAGGTCCTTTTTAGCCCAACTTAACAAGTTTGTATGCTACAGCAAGTGTTGCCACCTTTTACTTCTTCATTGTACAGTCAATGAAAAAATACGGGTTTTAGATATTTTACAGGAAAAAAATAATTAAACTATTGGATATGACCGTGATTTTGTATATATATATACTTCTAGAGTATTGGTGAACATATACTAAAAACAAATACATCATACATCTGTCATAAATGATAGAGGTACATACAGCCAAGAGGATTCTAAACCATACTTGTAAATTAAAATTAACTCGGGAAAAATGAAATAAGAGGTAGAAATAGGAAATACGTCCTTTGTAAATCATACTGATAATAAATTATGTATTACACATTATATGTGAAGAAATATGTTTATACACTTATATTGGCGTTGTCAAAGAATATTTTTTAAACAACAGAAATACGTTTAATCGATTTGATTGCGATTTTTAATGGTGTATTGTAGTTAGCTTCCGGTAACATTGAGTGTTCATTATGTTCTAATCGGTTTACAAAGAAACAGTTACAATTTATTGTTATTCCGAATAACGCAGTATCGAATAATTACAAATAAATGCGATACAAACAACCTATTATTGACATTATAATCAATATGATGACAATGTTCCATTCCTGAGTAAAACTCACCTATTTCTTTCCATTCAATAAATAGATAATTATCAACTCGCAGCGCAAGCAGCAATAGTCGACAATACTTAAATAGAATCGCTTTAATATACTTATTATGCTACTACTTTTGCTGGACGATAAACAATGTCATCCAGTATACTGTTGATAAATTTATTTGTGACTCTAGAAATACTTAATTTCTAATATAAAAAATAAATTCAATGTATATTTTCATATTTTCTAGCAGAAATCATCAAAACACGTTTACTGCACTGGGGTGCTCACTTACGTCTGTTTCTTAACGATTGGTTGTTTCACCATGTTGCCATTTATCATGTTTCTTCATATATATATTTTATTTTAATAGATCTAGAAACAATATTGTATATATTATTTGAAATAGAATATTCTATACCTACCTAAGTATAACGATCAAGTTATATTTGTCACACTTGCCTTTATCTAAAATATTATAATAATAGTATTATATATAGTATTTACATAGATAATTATATGCGAAGAAATATACGATAATTATAGCCTTATATTTAAATATAAGGCTCTATCACTCTTATGCCTGTTATTTTTATAAAAACGATGATATTACGGCTGCGATGTTGTCATTCGAATCATTCTTCTATCTAATTTCTCATAATAACTTTTTAAAATGTAGTAGATGTACTATCAATATTTGTAAGTAATATTTTACTTACAAGGCAATAATTATTAATAATACAAATACTGATTAATAATATAAATATTTTATTAAATATTTATATTATTAATTAGTATAATTTCATTTCCTAATATTAACTATTGTCACAGTATTATAAGTAAAATAATCTTAATAAATTAATTAAGATAAATTCAATCCAATAATACAATCATAATTAAATATTACAGTTGGCAACACTGACACTGAAGCGCAGCGCAATATGGCAGAAGGAAATGAACACCCAATCAGTAAGTACGCACGCACGACATTTCGTTTTCTTTTTTAATTAATTACACAATGCTACAAGGTCGAACGTAAAACACTTGGATATATACTTTTATATCTATAAATAATCTATATACTTTATTTTGAGATGTATCTATTAAAATAAAAAAAAAAATATATATATCATACTTGGCAACCCCGTGATTCAACGTATCGATAAAAAGCAGACGTTAGTGAGCAGCCCAGTGCAGTGAACGTATTCTGCTGATTTATGAAAAAAATATATAAATATATAACAAATTAACCTTCTTATATTAACAATTTAATTTAACTTTGCCCTGAGAACATTACGGACATATCCGATCTTGGGTAATTACAATGTATAAATGATAATTACTAGAATAAACAAATACCTATTTGTAGGTATGTCACGCGGTGAAAAATATTAAAGTATGGATTTCATACATTAATGCAACACAATAATATAAAACTATATTACCTTACACAATATACTCGATCACATTAAGAATTAATATCAATATAATAATACACTATAACTATTCACAGTTACAAAACATTTTTCTACGGCGCTTCGCACTCATCGACAAATGGACACAAAATGGCGAAATCTTTATTTCGTTGGGTTCAGAAACAAGACGGATGCATGAGTAAGAAAGGGAAGGACTGATAGCGTTCTCTCTGTAGGGGGAGAAGCAGTGAACAAGCGAGACAAACGATTGCATAGGTCGGTTGAAATCGACTTGTCAGGTTTGTTTGGTATTTGTGACTGGTTTGCTCTGTTATTTTCCTTTCAGAACAATCACTTGTGCTCCAGACGTTGACTAGAACGCATGTATTTGATATTTAGTATCAATATAGTCTATTCTATAATATTATATGTATCTATATATAATAGTACTACTACCAAAGAAATAAAGTAGTAAGTAGGCAACTATTATTTATATGTTTGTTAAATCACCTATCTTGTAAAAAATAGATAATTACTTATAGGAAAAAACACTGACATTATTATTATCGTAACGTTAAAATTATCATTTACACACTGCATTATTAAAATAGAATTCATAGAGGACCCCTACTATAAGTAGGCATTACACGATTTCCGACTATTGTAAATGAAAGCGAAATCTATTAAAACTCTGTAGGTTCCCAATATAGGATGTACAAATTTATAAGTATTATTATTTATCAAGACATCAACATCAATAATTGAGAAATTTAAGACCACGCATCTTTTTTTGAGAAAGAGATTTTAGATTATTAATCTCTAATTATATTTTAATTGAAAGCGTTCACCAACTCGCTTGAAAACAATTTAGGTACCTACTATAGTACTAGAGTTCGATTATTAATTTATACATTATATGATATACATAATTGCTGGTTTAAAGATAATTTTTCAAGTTAGTTGCATAGTTACCTAGTTTTAGTGTAACAATAGCAGTGAAACTCAATAAAGATAAAATACGCCTAATAAAAATATAAACTGGTAACTTAAATATTCATCACTAATGACAATTTATTATTATCTTACGTCGATAGATTCAGTTAGTATAATAATTGTATTGAAAATATATTGAATGTAAATATCAAAATTTTAATAAGTGAGAATTTTTCGAGTTACGTATTATAAATGTTGGCTAATGGTAGGGGACTCCGGTCGGTAACTCACAAACTCTCCATTCCCCACTTAGTAGGACGTGGAAACAGACGTTTGTGTTCGCGACCGACTTGGGTCTTAGTGTTGCTAGATGAAATCCTTCTTTCACTCAATAAATAAGTATTGAATTAGTAGAGCGTGACCATACTTCTACATATATGATTTTTTTTGCCACAGTTTTAGAGCGGATACTTACGTCTATTTTAATCTAGATTAACAGCTCTGCCGCGAAATTACTTACTCTTCCATCGCTGCTCAATTCCCCAAATTTAGGGAGCAAACCCCCGATCAGGTATTACTGCAGGGGCTTATCGCATGACGCTTCTAAACTGGTTAGATATAATAATAAAAAATATAACTATACATTTACATATAGCGTTCGGTCGGTAGTTCCAAGTTCCATGCGAGAACACCGCGCAGGCGCGTTGAGTGTTACCAATATCACATTTTCGACGGCCTTGATGCTCTATCGGTTTGGCACACCTACTTCCGATAGCCGCGGGTTCTATTACTCCTATACAAACATTTGTTATAACGAATATTTATTTGTATCTGTCTAGATGTTTTCTATCTATATTACAAAATTAGTAGTAAGTTAAATTTAAGTTAATTAGTAATAATAGTAAGTTGTGTACAGCCCTACTTAGCACTCAGATGGTGCTTTGTCTACTCGCATTGTTACTATTGTTATAATTGTTGTAGTTTTATTTTATACGTGTATTGGTAAAAGGAAAACTATTTTCAATAAAGTAAAATTTTTTTTTCTGTTGACGCGATAAAACTACAACAATAATAATTGGTAGTATACTAAAATTGTTAACAAATGGATGTTACTTTTTAGGTCTTAATAAACAAAACATCCGGGTGATAGATAATAAAAAAAGTTGTTTTTTTTTTCACTAGTAACGCGCATACTCGGCTCTGTGTTGCGTTCTACTTACGTATAGATATGTTACGTACTTATCGAATGGATGTTTGTTACTCCTTCACTCAAAAACTACTAAACGGATTTTAACGAATCTTTACAGTACTATGTCCCCTCCGATCAATCCCCCGTCCAATTCAAACGGGGATCGAAATTACGACGGCCTGAGCCGAGGTTCGAACCCCTAGTGGTGCCCTCAGACTAAAGTTGTATCCGTCAGGCAGGAGTTGGCCTTCAGCCGCTCCATAAGTCCTTCCGCGGGTTTGGAGTGCCATCTGCACTCGCCCCCTAACGTCCGGTGAAGCTGTAAAGGTCAGCTGCGGCCAACAGCATTAGAGTAGTCCGAAAAAGCTGATACCTCAGGTCAGCACACAGGCTATTATGTAAATTGTTCGAAATATGTATAATAATAAATGTCTAGTTAGTGTGATGCAGACGGAGTTGCGCGGGTCAGCTAGTATGCCATATATTTTTCCACGCGAAGAACAAAGCACATGAAAAACTGAAAATCGGACACATTTGCGTACACACGTCTGGTGTCTCAGTCAGGCTCCGGTAACCATTTACCATCAGATGGACCGTATGCTTGTTTGCCACCCTAGTACAATAAAAAAAAGTTCTGCTTACCTTGGCACTGGTTGGCGAATCAGGATTATTAATAAAAATACTATTGCATTTATATTCATATAATTAATTTACACTTTACTTTTGACAATAAAAATATCTTACAAACAAATTATCACATTTTGGTAGTAATTATAACTTAAATATTAAAAGTATCTAATTTCACTCCCGCAGGAAACTATACTTAGGTATTTACTTCTATTGGAAATCAGTAAATGATAGGTACATACCTATAATAAAATCGTAAGTGACACGAGTCTATACACTAAGTATTATTAAAAAAAAAACTACTTGTGGAAGCTGTTCTTATGTTTCAAAATAATAAAAAAGTATTTGAATAAATCACAAAACACCTATTTTTGTTAGAAAACACGTTTTACCATACATATGTAACATTTTCTAGCCTCTCTTTACTTTTTTGTAACTAACTCCACATTCTTTGATAGGGCTTCTAGTTAAATCAAGAAAATCTATTTTACCGCATTCATGTTAACTACTGTATTCTCTCTTAAATTCTCTTGTTTTAACAGTTTTAAGGAGACTATCAACCTATTGGAACTCAATAGAATGATTATTAGTATTTTTGTCTATGTTACAATTTGTTTATCCTTATGTGATATAGTATTATTTTATTTCAGTGGGTTAACACACTAAAAAATTAAACGGGTATGCTATGAAGACTCGGGATATATTTGATTTCCCCTACTTTTTTTATTAGATTTAACCATAGCTTAAAGGCCTAAAATACAGCCCTCTTGCGACATATCGACGTCATATGTTAAGGAGAGTGATGGAGCTGTTCTTAATTCCATACTGTTCGCTACACTTGGTAACATATTCACGAAATCCGATGTTAGACTTGAGTTCTCATTAGAAATGCTTTGCGCCTCAATGTCAACTTCTGTATTTTCCTTTAAATTATTTGGTCTTAATTTTCTTTTTGCAAGTGGTTCATCGTCAGAAGAGCCAACTTGACTATCATCAGCATGTTGTTTCTTCCGTCTCTTAACTGTATATCTTTGTTGTGCCGTGTCCGATAGTTTTCTTTGTTCTTCTTTGGGTTTTCTTCCATTCTTTTTCTTTTTTGTACTTTGTACTTTGATCTGTATTAATGGTTTCGCTTGACTTATATTAGTTGAAACATTTACGTTTTTATTCATTTTTCTCAGGTTCCTTTGTTTGCGTTTATTTTTACTTGTATCATCATTTTTATTTGTTACATGTGTTTCTGACTTCTTTTGTTGTTCTTCAGAATTTTCTGAATCTTTCATAATTAGTATATTGGTTTCAGATACCTGTCCTGTTTCTAAATCATACTTATAGAATTTACCATTCTTTTCACAGGCATAATTTAATTCTGGGAATGATAATACTAAATACAACGGACACTCAACAATGCTATTTGGTATACCAGTAACCATATTTTGAGATTGTACCGTAACTGACTTTTGTGCCACATCAAAAGGTATAGAGGAACCATCTTCATCTAAAACAATCGTATTAGGTACATCAGTAACCATATTTTGAGATTGTACTGTAACTGACTTTTGTGCCACATCAATAGGTATAGAGGAACCATCTTCATCTAAAACAATGGTATTAGGTACATCAGTAACCATGTTTTGCGGTTGTACTGTAACAGACTCTTGTACCATATCAACAGGTATAGAGGAAGCATCTTCATCTAAAATACCCGACATTTCCATAAGGTCTGATAATATACATTTTTTTGTATCATGCTCATTGTTACTTGAGTCTTCTTTGACTATTTTTATTTGTTCTAATTCGTTTTCTGCAGTCTGTACATCTACTTCATTTCCGTTCATTAAACTGGATTCCAGGTTGCAATAAAATCCATTAGAATGAGATGATAAGTCTATGTTTTGTAGTCCTGAACTGTCATCTTTACCTGTTAGATTTTTTTCTAAAATTCGTTGAACAATTATACGTACTGATTTACTTTCAGAATTCTCGTCTATAGTTGTTGGATTATGTATGAATATTTCTTTTACGGAATCAGACGGCTTATTTCCCTCTAAAGTGATATTATCGCCGTGACAACTGGTAATAATAACATTACTTACGATTGATTTGTCGTAATCTATATTCGAAAACTGATAATTCTTTACATCAATTACGTGTTCAGTTGAATGATCACTTCCATGTTGATTTTCTTCTGATGAGATAGTCTGTTCATTCAAATTACAATTAATTATTCGTGTACTACTACTAATACTATTGTCAGACAAATTTGCACATGTATTAAGGTTCTCAGTTTTAAATATACCGCGTAATGTATCTTTTCTTATTTTTTGCTGATCAACATTATCAATTTGTTTATGCTCAGTTCTACCAAGAGGAAATTTAACATCAGTTAGTAATATTTGCTTTTTTTCTAAATATATTGGACATTCTGTATCTTTACCCAATACAGTTACTTTGTTATTACCGTAATAAAAATTCATCGAATTGAGCAATTTTAAGTTCTTTGTGCTATCAATAATGAATTGTATTTTTTGTTTTCCATTGTCGTCAATATATATACTACAATATGTAGTTGACTTCGAAGAATCTTTACATATATTTGGAACTCCAGTTTTGATAGAATTGCTGTTTGATAGTCTTTCAATAGGAACAGAATATAATACTTGTGTATCAGGAAAGTCTACAGGTGAGTTGTTCATAGCTGACGTTGATAATTTCACTTTAGAAGACGCAGTATCGATAGTATTTTTATTTATCACTCCAGAAATAATTTTCTTAACACCCTTTTTATTTTTTATATTTTTATATTTTTTGTGTGACCGAAGTGATCTTATAATACTTGACTTATTAGATTTTTTTTTCTTAGTTATTATAATATCCAAATCATTTTTACAACAACAGGAACATTTATTTACCGGATGGTTATGTTTCTGAATAGATTTTGATCGAGGTTTATTTATTTTCTCACGAGCCCAACAGCAATATTTACCGGATTTATTTACATACCTATCAGTATTTAGTTTGCTACTTTTTGATGACTCGAGAGGAACATGAAAATTATTGACTTTACTGGAAATATAATTTTCATTTTTACAAGTAACATTGGACCCACTATTTTTTAAAAACCTTTCGAAGTCGTCTAATTCTTGCTGTAATTCAGACTGTTGGTAATTAAAAACTTTCGTTACTTTACTATTTCTTTTGTACTTCTTAACAGGTACTTGTGGCCCATCAGGGCTAAATATTTTAAGCATTTTATTAAGTGCATCTGCAGTCAAAAGTGTATCCGTCTTTTTTGGATATGTGAACTTTGTACGTGACCAGTTAACTGGAGCTCTGAATCTTGGTACCCACGAAACAATGGATTTGTCGACTACATTTCGTTTTTTTATTGTATTTAAAGTGCTATCTTTCATACTAACATCTTCTTTGTCTGAGTTAGAAGAACAGTTTTCTTTTAATTGTGTATCAACAGAAACAGTTTTTCGCGCATCCACATTATTGCTATACTGGTTATCAGAATCTTTTGGTGATTTATAAATTATATTAGGAACATCAGTAACACATTCTGTAATAAGAGGGTATTGTTGTGGATCAGCTGAATTTCTTATAATATTTGATACATCCTGCATATTCATTTTGGTGCTATCTATTAGATTATTAACAGACAATAAGGCAGATGGAACAAGACTCTTAATTTTCTCACCTACATTACGAAATTCCTTTTCAATATTATTTACTGTGTTTGGCACAGTGGACGCCCTTAAATACATAATATTATTTATAAGTTTAATTTCAAAAACTTTGTTTACATCTATAGTAATTGGCTTACAAGCCTTTAGTAATTGTCTATTACGTGTAGATCTTAAAAATCCTATGGTTAATTTTTTTAATCTAGTATTAAAATCAGGATTTTTACATAGGTTTATGAAATTATAAATTCGTGTGCGTGGTTTTTGGAATAAACTACTAGATATGCTAACTTTCATTTTTTCCGATGTTTTATAGTTTTTGCAATCAGTAGAGTCAAAACTTTTACTAGAGCTATTAAGAAATAAATCATCATCATCATGAACATCTTCTTCGTTACAGGTACGGGCAACGCTATTTAGTACTGTATTGTGAGCGACAACTTTTATATTCTTATCCATTAAAGTTACATTTATTGGTATATCTTCTTTAAGATCGCTTATACTGTATGGAGTATTATTACTGTATTGAGTAGTAGTATTCAGAGAATTATTTAGATCAATATTGGTTATGGTATCTTTTGATAAATTAATTTCTTGTATTTCATTACTTACTATTTTTTCCTGCTTTGCTAATATTGGCTGTTCAATACCAGGTGCTTCCAACGCATCATTAACCATTAGAATGTTACAAATGTTAGATAAAGTTTCGGTTTCCATATGAACATTTCCTAAAACATTAGTTATAAACGGCATAACTATCGGTTCCGAAATAGCAGTATGAATTTCGTTACTAAGAGGTTCACTTTTGAGACGTATATCACTAAAAACAGTAAAATCTTGTTCTTCTTCCTTAACTATTTCACCGATATTAAAGGAGTTTTTAACAGGGATGCTAATTCTATCGATTACATTATCATTTGTTATAGGTATAAGGTTCATTGCCCAGTCTTTGCAATTGGATAATTTATCCAGAGCCTCTGTTCCCTCTGTTATTATTTCCAGCGGTTCGACTTTGACGTTGTATATCTGAGAAGTTGACGACTTTGAAACATCAGATTCTGTAGTAATTTCGGTACTAGCAGGTTCACTTTTGACACATATATCAATAGAAATTTCCTCTTTCGGACAGCCAGTCGGGTATTCGTTTATAGAACAATCAGCAGCAGATAGTTCTCCTTCATTAAGTGATTTATCAGCATCTTTTAGAGAGTTTTCGCCAGGGATGCTAATCCATTTTACGTTATCATTTGTTGTAGTTATAGGGGTCATTTCTAAGTCTTTGCAATGGGATAATTCAGTTAGAACGTCTATTTCCTCTGTTTTTATTTCGAGTACTTCGTCTTTAACATTGATCATCTGATAAATTGACGACTTAGAAACATCAGAATCAGTTTCTGTGAGTGTTGAGTTTGCGATAATAGCGTCATTATTTCTTTCAGTTGTAGGCAATATTTTGTTCGCCTCAGCAACCAAATCGCTTTCGTCATATTCACTTTCAGATTCGGAATCTACTCTAATATTTAATACTTCTATTTCTGGTTCCACTCTTATGAGATCTGGAGCGTTTTCTGAAATGTATGAATTTATCTAAAGTTTTAAATGTCTTATATATGCGCTAACCTTACCTATGTTTACACCTTCATTCCAGACATATACGGTAGGCAGAGTTTAATATTATATAATATATTGTTAGGGGGAAGTCCCGTAACGCCGGACGGCACCTAGCGCCGGACACTCCTACTGTTTAAGAAAGTATACAAATATTGTTGTGAACAAGGATTGATGGACCACGTTAAAGATTTATCTAACAGATGTATGCCACTCATGAAAAAGGAAAGCATACCAAAGGAAAGAGCGTAGACAAGGGAAAACAAGCGAAAAACGTAAAGTCTAATGGAAAAAATGGAAATAAAGTAGAACTACATCTAACACAACCACAACAATTGCATAATTTGTTTAGAAGACACTGACAAAGACTGGATCCAGTGATCATCCTATCGTGTACGGTACATGAACCATGTAATGACGTTCCAGAGTGTGTAGATGGCTACATATGTGATCGATGCAGGCTATTTTGAAATGTCCGGTACTAGGTGCCACTTTTATAAATTACATTTTTTATTATCCAAGTTTGATTGATAATATTAATTATTTTTAAGCTGAGGTTGTCTTTTTTTTAATTTAATTTGATTTCTAACTTTGTTATGTATTATTAGTAATAAATAAATAAACATTCCTTACAATATTTTTTGTTTTTTTTATAAAAACCTTAGGTGTCCGCCACTAGGGGACTTCGCCCTACAACACAAAATATCAAGTCTTTTTTACTTTAATAATTCTTCATACATGCCGAATTAAATATGCGGTTCCGAGATGTTATGCATCTTTACATATATGACTAGTCTTTATGGACCGCAAGCCACCACCAAGTATAATATGTCCTGCCTGTTGAAAACTTTTAAAACGGTTAAGGTCAAACGTTAGCTGCGGATCCTAAAGTGGCTCTAGGAATTGGAACTCTTTGGAATAATCTTTATGCATTATAAATTTAAAGTTCATTTCACTTGTTATTTACAATATTTATTTTATCAGGTTGTTACTGCTCAATAGATTGTTTTGTACAAAATGTCGTTAGGTTGTTGTTTCTGCTTTTATGGATTAAACGACACTCTTGAGTAATTCTTGCTTTTAATCACAAATAATTTATACATTTATATATTTTATAGAAAAATTTAACCTTATTTTTCTAAAATAAAAGTCAGCTAGGCTAATCTAGTAGAAAGTTACTGGACCGATTTTTTTTTTTTAATTTTTTGGCAATGCTTCCATGCGCTAACGGTTTACGCTGGCGGGGCACCAGTGGAGGATGATAAGATGAACATGAAAAATAAAGTTAAATTCCATCGTGATAAATTCATGTCGAATTACAGATGGTTTACCATAAAATTATACGCGTTAAGGTCACCCATGGTACAATATAAATAATGTATATTACAGTCACACAGTTTAATAATATGTTGTTACTCCTTATTACATCAGCACGGTTCTCTGAAATGGTCAGACCGATTTTGATTCAACTTTTTTTCAAGTAGCCTGAAAAAAAAAACAAAATATGAATCCCAGTAAAATTTATTATTAAAAAATAAAGTTAAAGTTTATAACGATGTCGAGGTTACAGCTAGTTTACCATAAAATTATACGCGTTAAGACCCAGTTAACAATATAAATAATGTATATTAAACACGAAAGTTTAATAATATGTTGTTAATACCTACTTACTTACTTACCATCAAGCGGTTTGGGAAGGTCAGAGGCTTTATTCAACGTTCTCATTTTCACTGCCTGAAAAAAAAACAAGATATGAATCCTAGTAAAATCTTATTATTATTAATAATAAGATAAGATTTAAATAATTTTTTCTTAGTTCTGTCTGTTTGTTCTTGCTAATCTCTGCACCGGCCTGACCGATTTTGACGGGATTCATTCACAGATAGCTAATATTATAAGAAGTAACTAACTTTTATTTTAGAAAATTTATTTATTTTAAAACCACACTAGAGTTGAGTTCTAGCTAGTACATTTTTTTTGGGGTTTTGGTCTATTGTCAGGTGCAACACTGCGACCTGCATAGAACTATTGTGCTCACCCTTTTTCAAAGCTCGTTACCTAGACCCGTGAGGGACAAGAATTGAAGGATATTCTTAGAAGCGATGGCTTTTATCTCCTCAGGATAGAGTGTATATTCCAAAGTAGATATTTCGATTATTCATGAGTGGGCTACAACCACAAAGAATAAGTAGTGGTAACGTTTCCTTTTTTGTTTGGGAAAAAACAGCTATACTGTGTGCGCTGTAACATGGTGCGGGTGACAGTTACTAATTTTACATTTAACAATTACATTTAAGTGAATACAGATATTAATTGCTGTACCGCATTCGTAATGTTGTAACTGGCTAATCCGATATGTATTTTATATTCTAAATTTGTATTTGAATTTATAGTTCTTTTATATTACATTCTTGTTTTTGATACTTCAATTCATTCTTTCTGTTGTCAATATGTTAGTTCTCTATTATTAATATATTTTCTCCGTATACCTAGTCTTCTTTCTTATTACTACAACACGTAATATATAAGAATGTGGTACAGCTGAAATACTAAGTCATAATTTGTAAATCGCGGCAGCTTTTAAGAGTGAAACGAAACGTTAATGAAACTGTCACCCGCACCACACTACAGCGCACATGGTATACCATACTATAGTATTAGGTCTTAATATTTGAAATTGGCGTATCGTACTGGCCACTTTGATCTCAAATATCTCCTCTTTGATTAGGATTTCCAATTTTAAATGTATACAGCTATTTACTCATGCATTTGTGTATATTTTAATTCCACTCGGACAAGTCACAGGTAACAGTTAGTACATAATATGGTATGTAGTTCACTTACAAACTCGTCAGGTAATATCGCAAAGCGTTTTTTTATTAATTCTTCCCATGGAATGAAAGGCATGGTGATTGTATGGGGATACCTGAAAAGGAATATGCACTGTACACAAAGATACATAAAATTAGCGAAAATCAATATAAAAAAAAACTGTGTCTTGTATCGAACGATTACGATTTTTATGAAAGGTTTGGTATTTTTAGTAGATTCGAGAATAGATTACGCTATTTTTTATATACCTGGAATCTAGGGGTATAGCCCTATTCTCTAGGACATAGATAAGGGTGGCTCTATCCAGAAATATTTGATATAACAAAATACGTTTTCCAGGTCAAATACTACCATATAATTTAATATTTTATTTTACCCCATTCCCAGATTGATACAAAAAATTATACTCATGAATACAAATTAAAGTAACGTGCGAGGACTCGAACCCGCGATCATCGCATAATCATTTAATCACTCACTTGTAATATACCAAATCAGGTTACGCTCTACGTGGTTCTCCTTGAGAACCATAATGATAAATTCCTGGTAAAACTGCCTGCAGTTGGTCCATCATGTTCATTCTAACATCCTCCGCTGGTGCTCTGCCAGCGTAAACCATTAGCGCAGGCGGGAACACCACTCCATATTCATCCAATTAGAAATCTATATCTTAATAATATTATAACGATATAGATTTCTATATCTTAAATTATTCTATATTTAAATTGAATTAGAAATCTATATCTTTATAATATTTTATAATATTATTGAAATACTAGATTTCTAATTGAAAGTTTGTGAAAATGTTTGTTACGTAAAAACTGCTGAACGGTTTTTGATGAAACTTTACAGTAATATAGCTTATACATCGGAATAACATATAGGCTATAAATTTCACGCGAATGAAACTGCGGCCACAGCTAGTATGATTATAATCTTACCGTACCACTATATAAACAGTGAGTCTTACCGTCTCACAATTGCAGTTTGTAGTTTAGTGGGTGCGTGTTGAGTGCGAGCGTCGTTTAAATATTTCTGGGTGCCGCGGTAAGCGTACCAAAAATTGTAGAATTTGTCACGCGCCAACATCTTCATCTGGTACCAACGACGCTGCAACAGCATCGGGGAGCACTGCCGTCCTCTAAAAATTGAAATAATCTTTATTTGAACCTCGGTGGAATAACTTCTCATTGCCGCAAACATTTGTATTCATTAATAAAAGGAGCAGGACATTGTACAGCCTCCTAAACACCATATCCAATATGACGGATTGTCCAGGGGAACTGGATATCGCTGCATTGCTGAGGACCCAGGGCTTCTGGACGTGGACATAGACATAAATGTATGAATTTTATGAATAAAATTGTAATTTACTAACATAATTTATAAGTTTATAACTAACATAATATGGATACATATCCCAAATAAATTAAATAATAATAATTGTCAACTACATACGGACCACGAGTAACTGGACATTGAGGGTCACGCAGCTGGACGCCAAGTTACATCAGACACAAATCGGAAAAAATATCATATTATACATCTGTATAATTTGATTAAAAGTATATCTTCATATATTGTTTAATCACTATAAAAATATAATATCTTCATTATGTATCTATAAACCTTTCATCATTAAATCTGTTGGCACTTCACTTACCGGCTATTGTAGTATACAGTGGCAGCTGTCCAGGCAGAAGCCAGCTCATTTCCAGAACGACCTTCCACGTCGAACCGCTGCACCAATGTAAACAGCTCCAATAGACACACAGGTTCCGACTTCAAGTTAAGGTCCTGAAACAATGACTTTCTCTTTCTTATCTGTATCTAAGCTGACCAACTCCTAAAGTAAATTCACTAAAAAGTCGTTTGCGTGAGTGGCACAGTTTCACCTATTTAACAATTGCCACCGTCAAGCAAATTGCTTTATTTATATTTATAAGCTTAAACTTCGGTTGTAGAGTGAAATTAGACATAGAAGTTATAAGAGGCCTGGCAAAATCGAAATCGTCCAGTTCAGTATAGGTACATATTTAATTTGTAAGAACTGTAAGAAATTCAAACGAATTTCTTCTTTTCTTAGTATTCCTTAGAATGGCATGTCACATGAGAACGTATATTCTTTGATGCTGTTCATCATCTAATAATATAAATTCTCATGTGACAGCATCAGGTCTATCAGCTTGTTTGCCATTGCAATTACATAAAAAACATATAAAAGGGCCTTATTACCACGCCGGTAAAGTCGATATCCTCGTGCACAAGTATGAAATCGAACATTATCCAATCTGTAAGCGTCATGCGCGCTTTCGACGAGATATTATCCTGATTATCCGCCGCTATCAGTAAGCGTTTTAATCGCTTTATTGTTAACGTTCTCATTCGATCCCTGAAACAAATTAATACAAACTAAACTATTTCCCGAGAACATCGTTCGTAATATTAATAATACCAGCTGCTGAGTTTCACCGCCGTACCGCCAGCTAGATACTAAAATATCCTGATGATGAAATATGATGATGTAGGACCGCTATTCATCGATATGCGATGAATAGCGGTCCTCCATAATCCTCCACAGTTTTTCTAGAAACTTTTTGCCACACACAACTACATTGTGGACTCATCTTCCAGCAATGGTATTTCCTAACCGATACGATATTGAAACATTCAAGAAAAGAGATTATTCCTTCTTAAAAGGATGACAATGCATTTGCAATTCCTCTGTGCTATAAAAAACACTCTATGCCGATGGAAAAACAATAGCAAAACCCAATTAATGAGTTATAGGGTTTGCTACTTTTTTTTTAAGAGTAGAGCCAAAGGCACCCTAATTGATAATCGTTTTTACCTATACAGGAATATCTCTACACATATATTGTCTAGATTTAATTATAAAAATGTAAAATTTGTCAGTTTGAATCAGGGATGTTATGGATATGAAATTTCGGATACGGATAGGTTCCGGATATAGTAATGATTATTATACCGGATACGGATACGGATGCGGATATTAAATTATTTCGGATTAGTTTCGGATAATTTCGGTTACAGATATTAATTTTTTAATGAATTTCAAAAGGAAAATACAAATAGCTAATAAAATGGTTACATAACGTGTCTCAATAAGGCTCCGCCGCTATCCGATATTATCCGAACTCTTATTTCGGATTCGGTTACGGTTACGGATATTTTTTTATATCGGATATCCGATAGTTTCGGTTACGGTTACGGAGCTCCCTAACATCCCTGGTTTGAATGTTCCCGTACTACTGATTCCTATTTTGAAAATTCTTTTACCTAATGTTGGATAGTCCATTTATCGAAGGTATGGGCTCTATCACATCACGCTTCGATCTATAGGAGTAGAGTTGCAATTGAAATTGTTATAATAACGGGAAAAGTCTGACTCAAAGTCATCTAGTAAATAATTTAAAATAAAAATTCTTTATTTAGATTTTTTACACCATTTTTACTTATTTAAGTAATTTACTTAAGTTTTCATAGCTGTTAAAGCTTAAAAATGTCTGTGCACGACTTCTGTCTTCCATAGCTGATATAGTAAGTTTTGATATATTTATCCTTACTAATATTATAAATGTGAAAGTAGCTCTGTTTGTATGTTTGTCGTGCTTACTCACACGCCAAAACTATTGAACCGATTTAAATGAAATTTGGTACACAGATAGTCAGACCCTGAGAAAGGACATAAGCTATTTTTTAATGCGAAAAAAGGGTTGTAAGTGTTTTAAAGGAGAGATAAAAGAAAATATTTTTTACGCTGTTGTTCAAATATATATAAATACGACATTCAAAGTTTGTAAAAATGTTACCCTTAAAATAAAATAGGGCATGAAGGTTGTATAGAAATTCGTAATTCGCTGTCTATTACACGGCGACGAAGTCACACCTAGTTATATTATATTTTCTTTATTTATATGATTTTTATATCTCGATATTTCGGCAGTGTTTTACCCTGATCATGGCGGTTGAAACACTGCCAAAATACCGGGAATTCAATAAAAATAAAACGTGGAAAGGTCCTGTGTGATTTTGCAATCTTTAAAACAGTATATAAAAAAATATATTATTCTAAATAATGTGTAAGACAAATATACTCACCATATCAATTTACAATCACATTTGCTGCCGTTCTGCAGTTGTTCCCATAGGACGTCTTCGGGCACATGCTGCTGGCGCTGTTTGGACACAGTCCGGATCAAGAACCTTTTGAATTTCTCCAAATCCGACGTTGTACTGTCACTCCTAATTGAGAATTTTCTTATTTTTTAATTTATTAGGTCCCAACAAGGTTTACTCCAACAATACATTACGGAAGGGTGATTGTTAGTAATGTTGCTTAATGTCCCCATTGCTAGCAATGTACCATGTCAGGTTGATCTCCACGCGGTTCCTCCTGGAAACCATCGTGATAATATCCTGGTGAAATTGTCACGATGGGCTAACTGACCTGACCTCATGCTCATTTTGTTATCCTTCACTGGTCCCCCGCCAGCGTAAACCGATAGCGCAGGCGAGTGCATTCCATTATCATTCTTAAAAGAAAATACATTACATATCTATATATCTATACATATAAATAAAATGGTAGTGTCAGTTGGGAAATAATATAATATTCTTGACATCCTATAAAGTGATTTTTATTCGAGTTTGATAATGGTATGGGACGATAGTCACCACACGCCGCGGGCGGCGCATCGAACTCTAGGTCATAATGACGTCATATCGCACACCTAGTGCAATAATGGCTTAAATCAAATCTTATTTTTTTTTAAATTAGACTTTAAGCATAAAGAATTACAGTGGATTTTCCATAGTTTGTATTATTTACACCGAGCTCAGATTTCTCGGCATTCGGATAACAGCTTCGGCAGTACTCGGCTAATGTACTGACAGTCTTTTCTGTTTATGTAGTAGGTATTCGTTCGGAGCTGTGATTAATAGTAGCGACAAGTGAAAATTTATCAGTGACCGATTACTCTGTACCTCCATTAAGTTCTAAAGAAGACAATAATTCCAATTATAGCCATTTTCTTCTTTAGGCTTCTTGAAATAACTATCGTAGGTAGAAATATATAGATACATATAAAAATAATAATTTAATGATTAAAATAATAAAGTACCTATCCTGACCTATAATCTAATTAATTATCTATACTTATATAATATTATAAATTATCTGTGTGTGTTACGTGACTGTTTCTATGTAACCTTTTCCAGACTTATAGAAAAATGAAATATCATCGCCATAATGTTATGGATTGGATAAATCAATGATCTTGTGGATAAAGATATAATAGGTTCTGGGACAGCAGGTACATAGGATGAGTGGATTTGTTGTAAAAAGTGACAATATATTTTTCTTTCTGAATTTACTAAAATATTTTATCTCTTTATATAATAGAATATATATAATTAGTAGATCGAATAGAAAGTGTCATTCATCTATAAATCCACTCACCCTATGTACCTGCTATCCCAGAACCTATTATATCTTTATCCACCAGATCATTGATTTATCCAATCCATCACATTATCGATGATAACGGTCTTAAAATAGGAACGGTCCGCAACCTACCTAATAAGTTAGTAACACAATTTTCACGATAACAAACAATACTGTAATTCTCTATGACGTGCTAGGGTATGCCTATATTCCGCAAGTGTTAATATCGCGCACTATATATATAGATTTTTACAATTGACATATATTTCGCAGAAACATAGACTTACTGCCTCTTTTATAAAATAACTAACTTTACGTATATTTTCATTTTTCATTTTTCATTTCATTTAACGTACCTATACTACATTAAAATGTTTAGATGTTTTAACAAAATATTTTTCAGGAAATAAATATAATAATTACATATTACAATATATACGGAAACCAGATAAGTTTATTTTTTGTTGTTTCATTCAAAGATAGTAATGAAAGCACTAGTTTGTTTACGTGATTTATAATCACGAGAATATGTAACTCTATCCCAATATTTCTATTTAATTATTTAATTCGACATAGCAGAAGACCGAAGAGCTGCCAGCTACCTCGGACCAAGAATTAGTCTAGCTATTCAAAGGGGGAACGCTGCCAGTATCTTCAGGACCTAAAGGGTCCTTTTATATATTTTAGTTATTATATTATATTTTTTTAGTTTTTAGTTTTAGGTTCATTGTTCTACTACATATTATTTTACAGCTATTTAATTCATCGTGCTAGAGAATTATAATTGGATCTTAGTGTTCCGAAATTACAACACCTGTGTACTACAGGCCTCGGATGACAAGTGAAATTCCTAGTTCTGTATAACAGATACGGTTTATATTAACCATCAGGAATTCCTGGTGTAAATACATCAGGAATTATTGATACACGATAGACTGACTGACCTGACCTAGCTCATCTTATCATCCTCCACTGGTGGAGGATGAAGCCGTTAATCGTTAGCGCTGACAGGTGCACCATTCCATTATCATCCATAAAGGATTAACCATCAGACGGGACGTGGTTATTTATCAATCCAGTAACATAAAGAAGTTACCAACTTACCGGTTTACATCTGCAGTATCGTTTTCATTTGTGTCTGTACCGTTTTGCTTCATATATTTCTTTTTTTGCCTGTGAACGAAATAGTAAATCATTAGTTGCTCTTCCCACATTTAAAATGTACTCTCCCTTACTAATGTTGGTGTAAATATATAAAGAAAGCTACATATAGTAAATAACCTATAGGATTTAATTAAAATTTTGATGTAGTTACATATAATCAGTTAGCATGCACTGTAACAATATGAAGGCACTTACAGTAAAAAAATTGCTCTACCCACTTTCTTATTTTGTAAACATGTTTTTGTTCTCTTTTTATTTCCCATTTTACTTTTACAGAGAATTCAGATGTGCTCAGTACCAATTCAATTAGATACGGCAACAAGCTGAGAGAAATAGCACAGTTCACCAATGGCGAACGTCAAATTTTAACTGCGCTTATACGCATAAGGCCGAGAGGGGAATAAAATGGGTGCAACTAAATTGCACTTGAACTGTGGACCTGCGATGTTAGAAACGTTATTTTGTTCTAGTAATCCATACTAATATTATAAATGCGAAAGTAATTCAGTCTGTCTGTCTGTCGCGCTTTCACGCCACAACTACGGAAACGATTTAAATGAATTTTGGTAAACAGATAGTCTAGACCCCGAGAAAGGACATAGGCTACTTTTTAATGTGAAAAAACAGTTGTAAGGCGTTGAAAGGTGAGATAAAAGGTTGTATGGAATTATTGGCATTTTTAAAGCTAGAAACTTATTTTTTAAGATGTTGATTGATCAATCTATACATTTTTTATACTACGATGGTGGCAATCAAGCATACAGCCCATCTGATGGTAAATGTTTACCGTAGCCTATGAACGCCTGAAACACCAGGGGTATCACGTGCGCGTTGCCGACCTTAAGAAACAAACAAAAAATCTATACATGTAAATAAAATTGTAGTGTCTGTTTGTAATATTGAAATAACCGTTTTTTACTACATGCATATGAATATAAATAAGGTACATACTCGTACATACTACATAATAGGTCGCGAGTATTTTAGATATAAAAACTCCCGACTTCTGAGAGTTGTCACTTTCTAAATTGTATTTTAAATACATCATTCGAAAATTGAGAAAAAAAGTGATGAATTTTTTTTTACAAACACCATTTGTCTATGATCAAATCGTGTAGGGATGTACGATAAAAAAAACATTAATGCATTCAATACAAAACAATAATCGAACATATACTAGGAATGTATTCATATATGGTCTAGCGGTTTAACACTCCGCCTTTCATCTGATAATCACGGGTTCGATCCTCGCGTGATTCAAATATTTCTATTTATGAGTATAAATAATTGTTTGTATCGATCTGGGTGTATTCTATATATATTATGTATGTATTCACAAAAATAATGTGACTATATATTTATTTCAGTTATCTAGTATTCATAACACAGGCTTAGCGTAAAACTAGAGGTGCTGTGTGAATTGTCGTAAGATATTGTTATTAGACTAGCGGTACACGCGACTTCGTCCGCGTGGAATTTAACTTTATTTTCTAAAATAAAAATAGCCTAAGATACTCCTTATTACATCTGCTATCTGCCAAAAAAAGTCCCGTCCAAATCGGTCCAGCCATTTCAGAGATTAGCCGGAACAAAGAGACAGCCAAAAATTGTAAAAAATGTTATTTTGGTGTATATAGATACCGTATTTATATTCATATGCATGTAGTAAAAACCGGTTATTTCAATATTACAAACAGACACTCCAAATTTTATTTACATGTATAGACATATAACAATAACAAATACTTCGGACATTAATCAATTAATAAATAAGAAAATAATAATTATTCACGTCAATGTTAAGAGGGCTATTACGAAATGATGTCGCTCAATTTTAGGTTAAAGCGCATGCGTGTGTATTACACGCACACAGACGCAAATAAACGTGTAACGCAATCGGTTTGGGTTTAGTATGAAACATTTTGATACTTGTAATATTTTAATTAATAACGTTAGGTTATTTTTACTTAAATTTGAGTAACATAAACTACTTATTTGGTTTTTTAAAATAACGTGATTTATCTTAATTATCAAAGTGCTAATAATGACCATATTTTTTTATTATACTATTCCTAGAGAGTTGACGTCAAAATAACAAAGTAACAAATAATTGTGATAAGGACGGGAAGATGAAATTATTATAACATAAATTTATTTAATTAATTCTTTTTATATATTAATTAAATTAATTTATTAATGAATACAAAATAATTTATTATAAGAGTCGGATACATTATTGCCATATTCACTTGTTCTAAATATTAAACTTAGGCAAATAATTTTATTTATATATAATAGTTGTGTTTTCATGGCTTTGTTTCGATTTAAAGGTCCCACCATTATATGTATACTAGTTACGCCCGCGACTTCGCCCGCGTGGTACAGTGACATTGACCAAATAAAGAAAATATATTTAGATTATAACCCAAAAAAGTTTAATTGTTTCATTTAAAAAATGATACTTTTATACGACCTTTTATCATCGCTTTTAATCCCTTATAACCCTTTTTCGCACTATAAAGTAGTCTATGTCCTTTCTCAGGGTACAGACTATTTGTGTATATATATATCGCAGTGAATCTACAGTGTACAGAGGAATAACACCTAAGTTCTGAGGAAATGGCAATGCATGGGGGAAACAATATACTGATATGTCCATGGTACAGCTCATGTCTATAGGCGACGGTTACCCCTTTCCATCAAGAGAGCCGTCAGCTTGTTTGCCATTCTGATTTGTACATAAAAAGCTTCAACTGCTATCATTGCTGTTGCATGATATTGCAGCTTCTCGTTCTTGGTTGGCCGATTCTTGCATCGACTTTTCAGCAAACAGGTACGCCAAATTTCAGCAACATGTTCGTGTTTATTGCTACATGATCGAAACTACATAATTGGTAAATCTTTTGAAGCATTGAGATTTGACAAACCAATTCCTACCATAATGGCTCCTGATCATGTCATGTTTATCTATATAAATTAATCTTTATATATAAAAATTACGTGTCATGTTATTGGTCCGCGATGGACTCCTAAACTACTGAACCGATTGCAAATTTTATTTGCACATTGTGTGCACTTTGAAAGATAGGAAGACCTTATGTCTTAATTTATAGTCGCAATACTATATTATTCAAGAACCTTAGCCACAGCAACGCGTGCAAATGGGTCTGCTAGCTGATTTATAAAGAACTGAAAATCTTAAATAATAAATAATTACGTGTTAATATCAAAACTTTGCAGAAAGGTTTTCAATTAATATTTTCTCGGAAAAAATTGTTTAGAAGTTTATATATAAGAAAATAGCTTTTACCAGCGACTTTCTTCACATGTTATGTGTACAAGGTATGTGTTAATTGACTGTAATATATAATAATAACCTATGTTTGTCTCTAAATAAAAACATTTATAATGTTGTTAACTTTTCACGCAAATATACATATTTGACAAAATGTACAATAATGTAAGTCCAAAGAGTATACCAGGATAACACAATGGCTGCAATTTAGAAATATCTGTATTGTATAAAATAAAATAAAGTAAATTGGATAAAATATTTCTAAACATTAGGGAATAAAATAATATAATTTGGTAGTTTATTTACAATCGACATTGCATAGTACAACACAAGTATAACACAAGAAAAATGTACGTAAAAATTATAATGGTATTTTTATAAATTATAATGTGAGAACCCTATTTTAATTTATAAAAAACTACGAAATAAACAGAATGTAAAATTCGTTTACATTTTCTTATATTGTTCTCTCAAATAAACTTTCTTTTTAGAATTACTAAAAGCTGTTTTATTTTTAATTTTAACAATTAATGTGACGAAATACCTTGTTTGTTGTGCTTTTCTTAGTGCAGCAGGGTATCGTTTTTTTGTAGCATAACTGTACTTTTTTCTTGGCATACTAAAATAATTATTAAATATGTATAACATATATATTAAACAACAACTTTAAATAATTATTCGTAGAAATAAGTATGTATAGCAGAATTAATTAAATATTACTTAAATTATGAAAACCATTTAGTCGCACTATAGTAATGTTCACAATGGTAAATGTTTACGAATATCGTATCGCAGCGGTGTCATAAAAATAGCACCAGTCCTACCTCGACGAGCGCTAGCGCAGTACTGAGAATTTACTTTTTACGCAACGGAATTTATACAACTTTAAATTATTATTATTTTCTTAGAAACTTACATATTTTTTGTTTATATTTCTAGTTTATAAGTATATAACCTTTATTATTTTGTACTTTCTATGCAAAAATTTCGTTGTATTTATGAGAAAATTTGTGATTCGGCAAAGTTTTAGATCAATTTATTAAGATATTTTAGTTGAAAATAAAAAATAACAACGCTATATCAATTTATAAAGTAATTACTAAGTTTTTGTAACAATATCATATCAACTTTATGTTTGTTTATTAATGAACGACGATCCCAAACTTCTGTCTCTTAGCGTTTTTGAATAAACTATTTTAGAAATTACGAAGACTAATAAATATCTATCTATATAATTCAGGAATATATACATTCCGACTCTTAATTCCTTAGAACTAGAACCGAAAAATGTGAAAGGCCTCTTAAACTTTGATAATGATTTGTCAGTTAAATTAACGTATTTGTAATGACGTCTAATAAATTTGTAAAATAATACATTTTAGAAACAAAAAATATTTTGTTAACTATCGTGTGACGCACCATTAATTAAAAATGGTAAAGTCAATAATCATATAACCTGAAACGGAACGTCAGAGGCCAGAGCCAAAGTAATCTATGTGACATTGACAAGTGGATGACGGACGATTGAACGGAGGCAGCGGGAGTTTTGGAGCGAAAGTGTTGATATGATTATAACAACAAATAAGAGATAGATAATTGTGAATATTGTAGGCATTGAGGTGTTTCTCTCCCTGACTAACCGGCATTACGCCTAAGTCGTCAGGATACTAGTGATTTTAAAAGTTCAGAAGCGGTACCAATCCCGCCTACAAATTCGACTGTAAGGTAATTCTGACTAGAAGTTGTGGTAAGTGAATTTACGTTAATAACACGCATACCATTAAACGCAGTTTCTCACTTGTTTTATTGAACTTTTGGATGAATTGCTTTCTACATATTAAATAGATTTAGTATGTACGATAACTTGCGAGAGTAATGACATGACATGTAGCACGATATTGAGGTATACAATATACCTAAGAAAGAAGTATTATGAATACATTAAGTATAGAACAACATGGCTATCTAATTAGTTTAAAATACAGAGTAACTATTGTTATGTTATTAATGCCTATGATAGAGTATGATAGGATATCAACAGATTAGAAACAGTTACATTAACTATGTTGACATACAGGTTGAACATGAGAACACATACCATGTTATACATATAAACAGTGTAATGGTATTGCTGAGTTTGTTGCTAATTCACAGTAAATTAGTCAAACTTACTGTTCAGTTTTGTGTGTTTGTTCTACGTGAATTGAATTGAAGAATTGTTATATTTCTTTACATAGGTACACATATATGTTTGATGATCCCATTTCAGATAAATGACAATCACAGGCATAGTCCAGGTATATGTCTTGATGGTGGTTATATTCCCAAATTGAGACACTGTCATATGTATATGTATTATATTGGTTGATACTTTGATATGTGTTTATTAATGAATTAATAAAGCATATTAATATAGATAGACACAGTATATTGTTGACATAAACTGATACCAGCAACATAACATGTTATATTTCATAATATTAGATATTAAAGACATTTTAGATGCTATCTCATGATTAGCTGTGAAGCTCTCAGTGAAAATAGTACTTAACTCTGATAGTACAATTATTATATTTATTTCTTGCTGTGTTTTGAATTTTATATATATAGCAATGGCTAACAATTGGTAGTAAACTCCAATGTTAAAAAAAACCGAATAACTGTAAACTATTATTATTAATAGTTCCTTATTTAATCATTATTTAGTATAAAATCCAATTGAGATCTATTAGGATCCTCAAGGTTATCATAATCATATGATATTGATTATTAATGTGTTGAAAAAGCACCTAGAAATGATATCCAATTCCTCAAAGGTGTCATATTATGCTGGAATTATATATTATATGTATGCTCAGATTGAATGTATTATATGTTTGAGCAATTGGTTCACTTCTTTGATGCTTCTCTTGAAATTCATTAGAATGGCCCTTAGCAGCCATTGTTGATCAATAAAGGTACTTAAAGGTCCTGTGCAGGTACCTGTAGCTATGTACATTTGTCATTTGAGACAATGTTTAGTAAGTGAGTGTTGGAATTTATAAGCACCACATTAATATGTGACATGTTAGAAAGTGATAGATTACAGGTAAGACTATTCTTACATGGTTCAGTTTTATAATTTATGAAGTTGTCTTTTAACCTAAAGAAAAGCTTTTGGTAACTCCAGAAATGAATGTTGTTGGCTCTTGATTGTATTATTGATTGTACAAGAAACCTGTTGAATTTTCTAAACAATACTTGAGCAACAAGCTTGTCTTTAAATTTACTATTAGTGTTATGAATATGAATAAAAGTTTTTGGAAATAAGTTAATATTTGTGTACATACAGAATGTTTGGATATATATATTGAGTCGCAACAGTGAGAGTATTTGCCTTTTGATGAGTTATAACTCTCCATACAGTAAATTGCACAAAATGTCATGATTTTATAATATGAATATGTACAACATACGGCAATTGTTATCACAATAATGAAAATAGACTATTGTAATATATTGCAATGTATTGCTATATTGTCCAATCTTGTGTAGTGCATAAGCTAATGAACTGAAGATTTGCTGCAAGGATCTGAGCTTAAGTTATCCATTGAGTTTTATTATTTAGTGTCATTTGTAGAATGACAGTACTAAGAAACTATAAAGTGGACAGATTCATTGTTAAATCTGTATTGGAATTGAAATGTCAACCAAGGAGGAAATCATAATTGTTTAAATTCAAATTGTATTATATATTTGTGAAGTACAGATAATAAAAAAAAAAATAGAATATATAGAATATATTATTGAATATTAATATAAATAAATGTATATCAGAAGATGATAATAACTGATTTAAAGCATTCATGAGTTAATAATGAACTCATCTTGAAGTTAGCACATGGATTGTGTCAAACAGTGTGGTCTAGAATTGTGAAATTTGGATAATAAACTTTATAATTCAGATATTATGGCAGGAAGATGGAAATAAATGAGTGCATAGCACTCTTTTGTTGTATATAGGTATGGACAGATGGGAGAGAATTAAGAGAATACATGTAAACTGTGATATGGTGAAATAGAGGAGAAAGGAAAATTGGATACTATTTTTAAATGGTTTATGTAACTTACCTTTTATGTATTTGTATACTACAGGATTATAAAATATTTTATGATTTGACTAATGAAGTTTCTGTATATTAATTAGTTATTATTAAATAGTCTCTGTGGGAGGCAATGTTAAGATATTCAAAATACATAAGCTTTAAAATTATTATAGAAGAAAATTATGAGACACAGACAGACAAGATTGTTAGGAAAGTAAAGAGATATGGATATTCTAGAAAACTTTGCTGATGACCTTGGTAATGTGGTTATTAATAGGTTGCATAACTTTCCATGCATGGAAATTCGTTCCCATTCTATACAACCGTTATATATTTATGAGAATTCCTGATTGTTGGTGTTTTATGCTATGCCTTTATAAGCATGTGGTTTGTTTTATTTAATATAACTTTGTTACCAAAGAGAATGAGACTGAAGTTAGTCGGTTTTATGAAGATAGCACTTCTATACTGTGGCAAGCTTCCAATTATCTTCTGTGAATCTACTGTACTGTAGAGGACAGTGCATGGTGATTTCGGTATAGCTATGACAGGAATATATAAGTAAAAAAAAAAAAAAAAAAAAATAGGAAAAATCCTCAATATCTTGTGAACACAAGTTAATCACTGCAAATGTAACTTAGATTGAAAGTGAGATGTTGGTATCCGTTGGGATGAACAGTGATTCACAAGCACAGTATCAGTATAATTTATAGAAGAAAAAAATATATAAATAGTAATGATTCAAAAGAAAATTGTATCATATGTACAGGTATAAATACATATAGTAATGCCTATTTAACATTTAAATAGTATTGTGATTGATTGGATTGTAGGACGCCATATAATGAAATGAAAAATTTATAAGCCATATATATATATATATATAAGAAAATGGCAGAGACGACAGACAAAAGAAACGTAGGACAGCAGAAAAAAAAGATAAGCAGATGACATAAGAAAAAAAAAGGATACAGCAGGAGAAGACTGGATGCAAACTTCCATAGAGAGAGACATGGATAGTCAGTATGGACGAGCTGGTTTATGAATATGGATACTGGCGTAATTTATGAGATTTTTATATGGTTTACTGATGGATAATAAACTACTTTATGAATAGCATATATGTAGAATGAAAAATAAATACTGCATGGTCTAAGTTGTAAGTTTTACATGTTATAGAGAATTATTTGTTGAGAAAATGTTTGCGAGCTGAGCCATTGTTCTTTAATTATAATGGTATTATAGTGAATACAAATTTAAGAAGCACAGGTAGTTAAAAGAAAAACAAAAACAAAAGGACAATTGATTGTTGTTAAATGTATGAGCATTAAAGTTTTGAAAAGTGTACATGGGTATACTAGATTTAAGTTGAAAGGATCCTATTGAACCTATAACTGTTTTAAGAGACCTTTATATCCAATGCAAATAAAATGAGAGACAATATAAGTTGTGGAAGTAAGGCTATATCTGTCAATTTAATCCCAGGAATATATAAGAAAAGTTACTAGAGGATATAAATGAAAGTTAAGATATAAGAAAGTTAAATATTGTTAACAATAGATTACAGTTTACAGTTATAAATTACTGTTGTAGATGGTTTTGCCAATTTTATTAATTTCTAGTTAACCTTTGTTAAATCTTGAGATATTGTATCTATTAAGATTTTAATTGGTTGAAAAAAAGAGTATAATCGAAGCGTATAATGCTAAATTAACGAGCATGTAAGAATTGTTGGTATACATGTTGACTTAATTGACTGGAATATGAGATTGGATGTGTTGTATTTAGACCATTGTCACTTTTGACATAACTGTTGAGTTGAAGTAAAATAAAAGTGTTAACTAAGGCTTTTAATAGTAAACTCATCAACATATAAGAATTGATGTTGTCACTTGCATAGCATACGAGAACGGATGTATTAAATAAGTGAGGGTGTTTTAATGTTGAATTGTACAAAATTACAGGTGTAGAGATATTGGAAGTTTATAATAATAACGGTGATGTTGTTTTCAAATATTTGGTTAATATTCATCAGATAAATAAGATTGAATTAAATTTAAAGCGTTGTCTTTGACGACGACGGAAGTTAACATTTTTATAAGTAATGATCAACGCAATCAAATACTGGGCATTTGATTCCATAGATTAGTCTGAGCACCTATATGCACTTGTATGTGTGGCTGAACGCCCTTTGGAGAAATCGGATTGACTATTGTACTAACTAAATAGTTTAAATTGAAATTAATCCTTTCAGAATTGATTTTATGTGTCTGTTGTAATTAATGGGAAATTAGAAGAGGTGCTAATTTATAGAACCCAGACACCGTATACAGACACTTTAGAAATAT
The DNA here is from genome assembly GCF_030625045.1 of Achroia grisella. NCBI lineage: Eukaryota > Metazoa > Arthropoda > Insecta > Lepidoptera > Pyralidae > Achroia > Achroia grisella. The sequence goes on along the minus strand of NW_026712984.1, from coordinate 3,931,975 downwards.
TATGAATAAAGCGCTCGAGGTGTACAAGATAGTTACACTGCAAGATTGTAGTAAGGACGATTACAAGGTAAAATTTGATACACCTCTATGGAAAATAGTCGGTAAATATACGCGGTGAAGAGTTGTACATGAACGAATAGATCTGAAAGATTAAGGAATGCTAGTGATACAATGATGAGTTACAATCGATGACAAGCTGAATTATGAGCAAAATGGCTAATAGAACGGGCGGTTGATATGACAATGAAAAATGATTTGCAATACTTTGATGAAATTATGAGATTAATATAATAATCATATGACTATGAATACGATTTATGGATTTTAAGGTAAATGATGGTGATTTAGATTTGATGATATACTGATGAGATGATTGCGCTGAGATCGCGGCTGATGGTTCCGTATACGTTAGTTCACGGAGAAAATGGGGATCCGCGTGTGCTCAATGCGACGTACAACGAACGACTCGCTTTTTGTTGATGCTACTCAAGATTTGGTAGATAATAATAGGAGTAGGGTATGTGGTAGTAATATATTGCATGTTCGTTCAGAAATTGGTAGATACTAGATATATATCAACCAGATATATAATTCGAATTTGGTACATAATTAAATTGAATTAACTTATGATTAAATGTTATAAAGTCCTTTAAAGCGTTGGAGAAATAGTAAAATGGAACCAGGAAATCCAGTTCTTAAAGATATGTAATAGAATAAAAAGTAATAGTAAATTTTGATGGGAGTGCATATAACCCATAGTTGAGTTGCAATGTAGAGCATTTGAGGCTGAAGTAAAAATAGCATAGTACCATAAAGAATATGACTAGTTGGAGGCCGTAACTCCTTGCGTGCGCAAGCGGTGAATGCCTCATTGAGAAAATGACCAGTTGTTAAATATTTGATGTGTTTCAGTTGGAGGCCGTAGTTCCTTGTGGCGGCAAGCAGTGGCTGAGTCTAATGAGAATCTGACCAGTTTGAGGCCGTAGCTCCTTGTGTGGGCAAGCGGTGGCTGAGTCTAATGAGAATTTGACCAGTTTGAGGCCGTAGCTCCTTGTGCGGGCAAGCGGTGGCTGAGTCTAATAAAATCCAGATCTGTTGAGACCGTAGTCATAGTGGGCAAGCGGTGGCATTTTTTAATGTTTTGTTTTAACAGGTAATTCACTAATTAGCTAGGCAGCCGTGTTTGCAGAGATGCTGACTAGTACCTGGTGTGAAAAATTAAGTGATACAACTTAAGGCGGAAAAATATAACAAAGACTGAATTCATGATGTTGAAATGTAATGTGTAGTTGTCAGTGGCAACTTTCATATTTTAAGTATGTAAAGTATCTCAAACTAAATTTTATATGATTTTAATTTTATTATATTACCCGATGTTAACTGTTATGATAATATCGAATGAGGCCCTTCGATAACGTTGGATGGCCGAAGTGGCTACGAATACCATCGATAAAATATAAAGTGAATAGTAGGCTTACTAAACTCACGTTCGTTTGACGAAAGTTAGTAATTCGTTTTATGGAAATTGCGCAAGGTTTTACAACAAACTCCCAGAGTCTGTACTCAATTTGCCAGAAAAAGAAATCAAATGTGTCATAAAATATTTTCTTTGTAAAAAAAAAAAAAGCTTATTATAAAATTGAAAAATTTATAAATGTCATCATTTATAAATCAGTGTTTTTTTTTAGAAAATATCTAACTTGAAATTCATAGCGCTGTCAATGTTGTCTGATTGAACGGAGATTAAGTGCGTAGCGGTTTTTATATTGATTGCCACACGCCTAATCCTTGTTGTTAATTAAATATAAGTAAATCAATATTTATTTAAAAGAGCAACACACAGGTTTCTTGTTTATTCTTCTTGTGATAAATCTGCGTTCCGAATAAGCGATAGATTCAAAAATCTTGACTGCTCAAAAGTGCTTATGTTAAGTTTGTTTAAATAAAGATTATTTCTATTTCACATTAATCTGGAACAGTGGGTTTTGGTTTATGTTAAACTGGTGTTGTAAAGAGAATTGAGATCAGTATCTACAATCATTTATAGTTCCCTAAATGTACAGGGTTCAAAGGGTGCAATAGATTACTTGACCAGTGAGCTGATGGTATTGTTAAGTAAATCATAACTGAAATTCAATGAATTATGTTATATTAAAATAATTCTCTGGTAAATCAAGAGTATCGTCGAAGTAAAATAGTAGTAGTAGTATTGAGGGTATTAGAACCACTTGAATAATATTGACCTGTTATTTTCTATTGGTTAGGTGAAGGCAGGCAGCGATTTTGTTCTAATTTTATGTCACGAGAATAATACTTTCTCTTTATATTTTTTTCTCTATATATGTAGGTAATTAAGTTTTACCTTTTGTAATATGTTATGTTAAATTTATCCGTTAAAATATTCATGATGAGAAATGTCAAGTTCTATTTTGGAGGTATAAAAAAAAAAAATGCAATGTTCATAAGATCGGAAACTTACATTGTGATGGTGATATGTTACAGTCTGACTCATAGAAGTCAATCACCGCCAAATAATTGTTTGTTACTCTAAAAGGTTGTTCATGTTTTTGGGTGATTTGGATTATGTAAATTAATATATGTTATGTTATATTTTGTGCATTCTGAATGCATGCCGAAACTTAGCTCTGTTAGTATTGATTTTAGATTGTAAACCTTTGACAGTATACTAAGATAGTCAATGTTATGAAAGTAATGTGTATCTTTAGTTTATTTAGTTAAGTATTTGTTATATGATCCTGTAGACACTATATCCTTTGATAAGCATGACTACGCTCATCAGTTACCTATGTGTCTGGGCCAGACACTATTGCAGGATGGCCGACTGTTAACTATCGTGTGACGCACCATTAATTAAAAATGGTAAAGTCAATAATCATATAACCTGAAACGGAACGTCAGAGGCCAGAGCCAAAGTAATCTATGTGACATTGACAAGTGGATGACGGACGATTGAACGGAGGCAGCGGGAGTTTTGGAGCGAAAGTGTTGATATGATTATAACAACAAATAAGAGATAGATAATTGTGAATATTGTAGGCATTGAGGTGTTTCTCTCCCTGACTAACCGGCATTACGCCTAAGTCGTCAGGATACTAGTGATTTTAAAAATTTATTAAAATCTATTTATTACAATTATTGATTTTTTTATCTTAATATTTTGCGTAATTGCTTTTGGTCATCACTAAAAATCTATGGGTTGATTACTAAAATGCTTATTGAGCGGAGCGCGAAGCGTGGATGGAACTTATTGTTAGAAATTATATTTGCACTCTATATAACGATACTTCTCCGAAATGGCTTGACCGATCGAGACCAAGATTTCATCGAAGGTCGACATCCGGACCTCCATCGTTTACCACTCAAAAATTCCGATCTCCCGAGATCGAGTTTTTAAGAATAATCGTGCTCCGCTCAACACGTGACCAAGTGTGTAAACAACACACCGGTAACAAACGTAGTTTACCTTTTTCATAAGTTCTAGTCGATCACAGTATAGTTGCTAAGATGGCGGACTGCAAATGTACACGGATAATGAGCCGGCACCACTGTTTATTTACAAAAACACTTGACAAAATATGTAATGTATATTTACCTTTTTCTAACCATTTCAATACAACGTTGTATCAAAAAGGCTCTCCTTTTCCTTTTAGATACCCTAACAGCTGTTTTGCCCATTTTTATGTTATATAAGTACTATTACGGCTAGCGCTTAAGTGCGATGTTTGATCGTCACAAGACCGACGGCGACTACGGTCCGTGTCAGACTGACGTCCAAATGCGGGGGGTAAAATGCGCACAAAATTCGTTGTAAGCTTGTTTATAATGAAAGATATTATGTGCAAAGTTGTTTATCACGTTTAAAATAAATTCTATTGTTTATTATACTAAAAATTATGGGTATATTAAAGTGTGTATTTAGTTTAATCGATACTGAAATTTTTAAGTCATAAGTTAGTCTGGTTTCCTTGTAAAATGTAAAATGCTGTTACAGAATCGTATTTATAAATTTAGATTTCTCTAAGATATAGGTATAAACAATTTTATTTTTATTGTCGACCATATAAAAGAAATTAGAATTTAATGCTGATAGGTGAGTAAACTGAAAAATAAATGCAAATAAATAATATTGAGGTCTGCTTTTCATTTCAAATTAACAATTTTTCACTAAATGCATAATTAAGAAAGTATTCACGATTACTTACATAAAATAAATCTGTATGTCTGGTACAGAGAGCTCTACAATTACACATTTAGTTGTTTTTTTTTTAATATGAATGTCTAGGGAATGAAAAAGGCGGGGTTATGGGTTCCAAAAAAATTTTATAACTAATAATATAATTGTTGTTGATCTATATAGATATAATATTAATAAAATATCTTTTAATTGATTAACATTTCATTTTTAATTTATAAATTTCTTTAACTGTTGATTGTAATTGAAGTTCACACAATTTTCTTTACAATTCAATTTAATCCTGCAACTGTCTTTTTAGATCTTCTATACCTATGCTTTTTTTATTTACATTTGTGTAGCTATTGCATAAAGAGGGTATAACTTCAGTCATTCCTTTGTGTGAGTAGCTGAGGTCGCCTACCGGACAATGATGGTAATTCTGAAAGCAATATAATCATTTTATAAAATTTTAATATTTTATAAAGCCAATTATAAAGTACCCATATAAATGCAACTTTATGACCACAGTAAAAAATATGAAGATAAGATTACTGTAATCCACATTTCTGTGCTATTACATATATATATATAAACTAGTTGTACTCGCGACTTTGTCCGCGAGTAAATTAACTTTATTTTTCTAAAATAATAGTAGCCAAACTCATTACATCAGCTACCTGCCAAAAATAGTCCCGTCAAAAGCGGTGCAGCCATTTCAGAGATTAGACGAAACAAATAGACAGACAAAAATTATAAAAAATGTTATTTTGGTGTATGTTCCTATGCATGTAGTAGAAAACGGTTATGTCAATATTACAAACAGACACTCCAATTTTATTTATATGTATAGATTAATCAGTAATAAATCGGCAAATTTGTATTGTTGTTACTTTGTTGCCGAAAATCAAAGTAAAGTAATAACAATACAAATTTGTTGGGACTAAGCTGTCAGTGTCAAATGTCAGTTCATGTCAGTGTCCGTTTGACAGTTGCCAAAGCATTGCATTCATACAGCCGACACACACTTTTTTTTCTCACAGTACTAAATGATATTAAAATTATTTTTATTCGTGTCAAGTCATAAAGAAGAAAAAAAAATTTTTATTAGTTGAAATAATGCAAGTCTTTCAAAATTACTATTAATTTTAAGATAATTGTGACTATAATCGCAACATCAGTAAATAATCGATAAATATATCGATTTTGTGAGCGACCGTAAAAAAAAAACCCGTCACCAAGGGAACTCGAAATAGAGTAATAAATTGTATTATCTATACATCTATACTTATAAATAAAATTGAAGTGTCTGTTTCCAATATTGAAATAACCGTTTTTATACTACATGCATATGAATATAAAGACGGTACATACACCAAAATATCAATTTTTACAATTTTTGTCTGTCTGTTTGTGCCGGCTAACCTCTGAAATGGCTAGACTGATTTTGACTAGACTTTTATTGGTAGGTAACTAATGTAATAAGGAGTAACTTAGGCTACTTTTATATTAGAAAAATAAAGTAATAAATAATTATACAGAATATTTAACATCACTTATCAAATCTAAACCAAAATAGAAAAGGAAAGTGGTAAAAAAGGTAACTGTTGCAGTTAAATGATAGGCTTTCCCAGTCAACATGTGAATTATATTTCATGAGGGTAGACAAAAAGAAGAGCTTACTCCTTGAAGGGCATTAGTCGTTAGAACCGGCTTTCCGTGACTTGGTGACTTTTATTTTCAACTATTGGTGCTTCGATGGATCTATAGGAAGCTCATTAGAAGCAAATAGAAATTGTACAGATTGTTCTGTTGTTGATGCTGTAAAGGGCTGATCATTTCTTGCACCAGTCACCATACCAGGTCAACAATATATTGATTATTAATATCGTTAGAAGCAGGTAGCATTATGGTTAAAGATGTACCTAAAATGTTTATAAAATGTGGCTGCAGTGGCGGTATATTTGTTATCTGATCAGAACTATTGCTGGTGTCTGTGTAACCATGCTTGTATTCTGTAAAATAGGCGGTTGTAAATACATTGTATTTAAAACGCTTCAACTTTGAACAAGTTTTAATATTTACTGTGCGTTAACACCACTCGATGCTGTAACCATATGCCCTAATTTTTATGCAACTTCCTTCACTTTTTTCTGCTTTGTTGTCGGTATTTAGTTGTCCGATATGTCTTGCTGTGATTTTCGTTTTATTCCTGTTGCTCTAGTACCAAGGTCAGTTTCAACTTCTTCAACAGTTTTGGTATAGGGAGTCGAGTTATTAGCCGTAGGCGTAAATTTTTGGAAAATTGATTGTAGCAACGAATTATTACATTTCATTTTAAGAGCCATAAATGAATTCTGGTATTGTTCAGATTTATGACCCATTATTGCAGTGTAATAACGATATTGATTTTTAATTGAATTAGAGCGTACAGGGAGACGATCTTTATTTTTATGGAAAAAAGTAGTGCTTCTTGAATATGTATTGTTCGCGATTGATGAAATTTTGTTATTTAAGATTTTATTATCATGAGTAATTGTAATAGAATTTTTATGGAATATGTTATTTACTGCTGCTGTGCCCCCAGTAAATCCGAGTTGTTTTACTTGCTTCTGAGCATTACGAATAATCATTGCGAGAATTTTTAGATTCCTAGTTGATAACTCGTCAGGTGGTGTATTTGTTATTGCCGTCACATCTCCTTGTTGAACATATAGCTGCAGGTTTTTAAATGTTTCATAAATATCAGTGTATTGATTACTTGATCTTTCTATATTTGGTTCAGTTAGATCTATATAATTTGAGTTTGTTTCGGCCTTTTTAAATGTAGATTGTGCCTCTTGGTGTATTGTGTTATTGTGTTGACTCTTGACTGATTGTATGATTTTAACTGTATTTCCATTCGTGTGTTTTATATTAAAATAATAATTTAAAGTGGGAGCACATTTACCTTTTTTAGCACGAACATTAAAGATGGATTTGCAACAACATGTGCACATGAGATCGCATGAGTGCCGCTTCTTTAAGAAATTTATAACACTTGGTAAGACAGAACTAGCTAATTGTAATAAACATTGCTTATATTTATACCAGCAACATGCCGTTGTCTTGCAGCGATATAAAGATTTCTCTAGCATTCTTGATTCTATTGGAAGATATACGTCTGATATTGAGCCATTACATACCGATATATATGTCTGTATCTCTCCACTTTCATTCAGGTAATAGTATTCGACATTACCGGTGTATTTCCGTAAAGTATGTATAGTGGTAAATTGGCGGTAGTTTTTTTTTACTTTGATATATATTGATCGTTTTGGTAATTTAGGTTCGTATAATATGGCCGTTTTTATAATACACCTTCTTCTCCTAGTACTATTTTTTAAATAGAACCATTTCCTTATGTCCAATCCACCAGATGAAGCCAAATTACCTATGCGCGTATCTGTTTTATTATGCATTCTTAGTAAAGACGACGCTTCTAAGACATGACTTTTATTACACTCCGTTTTAACTTTGCAACAACAAACACATTCTTTTGGAATACAAGGATGTTTTTCACTCATGAATTTTGACATCGATTTATTTTTAGCAATCGTAAACAATTGGCGTATCTTTTCCTCGCGTTTGTACCAACAGCAATTACTAATTTCAATGGTACATGTATATTTCGAGGCATCAATAAAATAATCATTTGTAACTGTGTCCTTTACCCGGTAATGTTCTGTTATAACGTCATGATCATCTATATAATAGATATCTTTGTAATCTGCATACATATACGTCAGAATGAGATAACTATTAGATATTTTATATACAGTAGAATTTGTATTGGCACTATGACTTATTGGTTGTATTTGACTAAAAAATAAAGCCTTTGGCGTCTGTGTATGGGGCACTTCTATAACAACCTCATCTAGCATGAAATCAGTTGTATCATCATTACCGTTTAAGAAAATAGTACGTATATGAGATTGATCAACAGAATCTTCATCAGGTGAAGAAAGTTGGACATTATTAAAATTATTTTCAACATTAACCTCTAACTTTTTGCACTGATTTTGGAAATGCTTGCTTTTATTTCTTATTTCAGCTAACGGTATGTCCTCAGCATCTGACGACAATTCATAAAGAGTGTAAGGTTCCAATTCCGTCCATTTCACTGATTTCGAAATTTTATTTTTATATTTTCTAGATGGTCGTTTGGGAAAATGTACAAGTGTAGGTTTACTTTCTTCAACTATCCTCGTTGTTATATCTTTAATTGATAAGGCATCAAGATTTAGGTCTCTCAATATTTTCATATCATCTAGTCTTTTTGTGTATACTATAGGAAAATTGAAACATTCCGCAAAATTCGTTGGTTTTTCATAAATGATCTCTTCTTCTTCAAATTCTTGTAAAATATCTGTAAAGAAAAAAAAGGATAAGTAAGATATCACAAACATATCATTTCGTGATATAGAAATACAATAAGGCTCACGTATTTCAGTTAGCAAGCAGCTTGCAAAGTAAATCGTGTTTCAGTTTAGGAATAATAGGATAAGTGTTGGTGACGCTGGCACGACACTACTGACTGGATAAACGTTTAAATAATAAAAAAACTTATATCTCTCGTTCTAGGGTTTCCACCCGTACCATATAATATAAAAATATCATACAAAATTTTTACTAATTAAGTTTCGTGCTTCTTTTTATTCACCGTATGCTGGAAAGTATGCGCTTCGCGATCATGATATCATAGATGTCTGTTGTAATGTCAAATACATAATGGACAAACAAATATTTTTTCTCGGATGTCTCAAAAGAAATATATTGTACATAAAAATTAAAATACTACTTTTTCTGCAAAAAACATGGCAACCCTAATTCTAGCAATTTATAATTATAATAAACTTATAATTATAATTAATTTAAATTCGGTGAATTATTTATAAAAAAAAAGAAAATACGACATTTATTGATCAATATTCGTAAGATTATATTCTATACTAGCTGCAACCGCGACTTCGTACGCGTGGAATTTAACTTTATTTTTAGTTACTCCTTGTTACATCAGCTACCTGCCAATAAAAATCCAGTCAAAATTATTTATGTATTACTGTGTATTCTAGCACTACTACTGCCTTATAATAATAATAAATAAATAAAATTAAACATACAATCAAATTGTCTCGAAAAACTCGATATCTCCATGAGCGGTTAGTACATCCCTATCGTAACGTCAACGACGCGCGTTCTATAATTCTCTGCACTATGGATCGTCTACAGTTCCAACGATTCAGTAAAAATGAGCTGTATGGAGTGCCCTTAAGGTTCATAATTAAATAAAACTATACAACTAAAATGGCCGTAAAAAAACTAGGAAATATTTATCGAAATTAAATTATTTTATATTAAAGATATATTCACCTGAATAATCCATTTTATATTAGATGTCTCACTTAAATCACAGCAAAGTTTACTCAACATTAGCCGTTTGTGATGAAAAATATGCCAGTAGTTTATTTTTTATTACGCTTTGGTTGTAAAGGATACCGGTATGTAGAATTGTAGACACGGAACGAAGTTCAATGGCGCCCGCCTGTTACCCCTCCCAATCCCTACTTCACACCCGTTTTCGCCTTTGTAAATTGTCCGTAAATATAGTGCCAATAGGCAATTGTCTTCGTTCATGTACGTTATGTTTTTGTGAATCGTTTTTATTAATAAAGAATATAATTTAACAAAACTGCGACAGTATTTTTATTACATATTATATTTACAGCTGGTTTGTCCTTTATTTTGTGTGTTGCTCTTAGCTGTATGATATTTCCCTAATTTCATGTAGGCATCTATCATTCAAAATAGTTGATGGTAGATAAAATACGTACAAAATTGCTTGTTTTTTATTATAGAAATCCTATTCCTAAGTAACAAGTTGTTTAGATTTTAGATTTAGATATTGTTGAATTCGAAACGATACTTATTGTTAATAAATTATAAAAAATATTAAAGATATGTATCGACTATGTTTATATAAGTACCTATATATTTTAAAAAAATATATAATAGAGTGGTGTACCTGCTTACGCTAATGGTACCTATACATTGAAAGGGCACCAGTGGAGTCAGGCCAGTTGAGGCTTGTCATGATTTCTACTATAAAAAAAGAAGCTATATATATACATATATTATAGGTACCTAATATGTTTTTTTATGTAACGAATTCAAACTCAATGTCAGTAAATAAATAAATAATTTATTCATACACAATTTTTTTTACCATATGCACGTCTAATCTGCTTAATTTTAGGTTAAATTTCATCCATGTATGTAGGTACGTATATGAGTGCGTACATAAATAAATTATATTTGTCTGGTGGTATTTTTCAAGTTTTAAAAAGATCCGCCTTATAACGATAGTAAGTATTAGTCGTAATAATTTCATAAAATAATTCTGCACTTGTTTTTTTTGCCACATTTTTTAATGTTTATTTATAGTAGACTTGTCAGACTTTTTGTTCCTTGTGAGTCAAGAACCTACCAACTCAATTTTATTCCCTCCGAAAATTTGGTCTCCTGAATTCCCCCATCGCCACAAAATAATTTCCCCAAATTTTGGGAGAATTTCCAAAAATGAGATCCCAATAATAGGGCGGTGCTCGATATCGATATCGATTACCTAAAAAGTCTATCACAATCAGAAATAAAAATTTAAACCAGTTTTTATTACAACACGGGTCCATACCTCGAGCGCCACGTTCTGGGGACGGCAAATTTTTATTTTTGCCCCACCTCGAGAAAAATTAAGATCCGGGGCATGTAAGGGTATGTAAGGTTACATACTTAAATAAAGTTGCCATCTCTAAAATTTGGGGCCAAAATAAAAAAACTGATACCGGACATGTTTAAAATTTTAATCATTATAAATTAACATAAATCGTTTTATTTATTACATTATCACGCGGGTCGCTATGAGTTCGCTCACCTTCGATTGGTGGCTTGGCGCCTTTTTAGAGAATGATGGTTGTAGCAACCAATTCATCAATTAACAGTATCATCGGCACTTGCAGTCTGACCAGAACTAACTAACGTAACTTTGAAAACCGTTTTGCAAATGTAGCTCCTGCCGAACTCTTCCCGGACGACTTTATTAGGACAAATCCAGCAATCCCGGACGTACGACGCTAGTCTCAATCGAAACAAAATCTTCAATCTTATAAGGAAGATGTATCTTGTAGAATATTATCTATTATTTCCATTACTTTTCTCTTGAAATGTCTAGTCTGATTCGGCGTCATTTGATCAACGTCTGGCAACAAGCTTAACAAGTACATCTTATTAGCTTCATGTCGATACGAGTCAGTCCTGTTTCTTTTAGCTTGAAAAAATTCTCCGTCATCTAACTGTGAATCGTCTTGTCTTAATGTCTTTCTATTTTGAAAAGGTTGGTGCCACGACGAAGAATACTCGCAATTCTCTTCCATTTCCTCTTTTTTAATAATTTTACATATCTGATGACTGTTTGACTGGTGATTTATTTGTGGGGATAAAGGCATGGGTGAGAGGGATGACTGGGGAGAAACTGGAGGCAACGAATGTGGTGAAGTGAGTGCTGGGGACGCCTCATTCTCATCTAGTTGCCAGTTACTTACTCCGTCGTCACACACTTCTATGTGCGTTTGTGAGGGCCATTCATTAGACCTTGGGTACAATGTTTTCACAAACGGCAAAGCGAACTGCATAGCTTCCGCTAAATAATAGGGTTTCTTTGGTTTTGTTATGGTACCATTTAAAAATGGTTTCATGTGCCGTACAAATACAGCACGTAGATTTTTCCATTTTTCTTTGGATTCACTTCCTGAAAAAAAAAGTATATCTGTTAAGTTGTAATACTTACAAGTGATAATACACAGTTATTATAACATCAATTTTAATAAGTACATATAAATTATTTACATATTGTGCAGGAAATATTATAACTATTATTTACCTAGTAATTTGTCTGTGGAAATACTCGTAGGTATTGTGCATTCGTATGTAATAGATGATTGATTGATTGATGATTGCTTTGTAAGTACATGCTCAAACTATTACTTATTTAATAGTTTATCAGAAACAGAATTAATTAAACATTTAGAACATATATTGTTTTTAAGTAGTTCATAAGTACCTATTAATTTACGACAATAATTACTTAATTAATTAAAAATGAATGTCTCTAGGACAATAATGATTACAATTAATTAGAATATATAAAAGTCAACAGCGCCATCTATCAAAATTAACACGTTATCATTAAATGTTCAGGGAACTGTCGAACTAAAGCGACTCTGCTTTGCTTGTGATTGCGATGGTGCTGCCATCTAAAGTTTAGAGTAAACAATACTAAAATATTCCATATGAAATTATTTACTTGCAGTGATGCTAGATAGTGGGTTTTCATCGGATTTAGCAGGAGTGAGAGGCTATGGTGAGAAATTGGGAGTGTGAATAACATTGAAATTAGGAGGATTTTACTCTTGCTTAAGAAAGGCTAAAGAACGAACAGAAGTTATTTTGACATAAAAACAACAAGCCAGAAAAAAGATTTAAATGTCATATAAAACACTTCCTTTGCAAAAAAGCTTACTATCAAATTGAAGAATTCGTTAACGATAATAATGTTTTCCTAGAAAAACTTAAAATCCATAGTACTGACAATATTATCTGATTACACTAATAATGAGTGTGTGTGTAGCGATTTCTATGTTGATTATCGCATGCCTCTTACTTGTTATACTCTAATTGCTTATATAAAAAAACATCTATTAAAAGGAGCCACAAAAAAAAATCTCATTCTTCTTATGATGAATCTAAATCCGAATGAGTGGTATAATCAAAATATGACTATTCAAAAGTACTTGTAATGAGTTTATTTGAATAAAGATTATTTCTATTTCTATTTCAAGACAGTGACAAGCTATCAAACAAAAGCAAACATTAATTTATTGGTGACAGTCGAGTCAGTGGTAACAAACATATTTCTGAAGTGAGGGAGTTTTGTTCAAATTCTTGTACTTTGGGGAGACTTCATGCAAAATTTGGAGAAAAATCAAGACAGTTATCTGGCAACACTGTTTACCTGACAAATTCACTTCTTTGCCGACTTCAGCCCAAGCGATTTCTGTTAAATCTCTGCGAGAATATTCACCAATCGTATAATTATATAAACATGGCCGTTTCTCAACTTCTCGTACAAATTTTAAATTAAGTAACTGCTCTGCCATTTTATGCGCCAGTTTTGTATTTGTAATATTACCGAGAGAAATACGAGCACACTCCAATGCGAGCGACTGATTACTGACGCGTTACAAACAAAATCCAATAGCTACGACGTAAAGTGAGGTTATGTTTCTTACGTAAGAGGGAGAGGTCCAGTTCGCGACAAGTATAATGTTAATCACCGCGTTTGAGACATTTTTATTATGTAATAATTTTCAACCGTTTCCGTAATAGAATTGACAAGATGCATCACTAGTAACTAATAACTGATGCTCAGATAATAAGTTTAGATTTTGGAATAAAATTCGGCAACTATTTTGATCCGAGGACTCCTTTCACATGCAACTGAGCTGATCTATTACTAATCTGTTCAATTATATGACGAACTATGTGGCACTACTGTTTGAATAAAACTGAAACAATACAAAACACCGTTTTTGATTTTTTTTTATAAAAGTTTACCTACACAGGACACTTCAATTAAAATCTACTAATTATATATATTCTATTTAATGAATAATGCCACTATGTACAGTCAATAATCTATATAACTCAATAATCTGATCAATCGAATATTAAAAAAAAATTACATAATACACTAACTGTTCCCGCGACTTCGTCCACGTTGAATAGACGACGAATTTCCATACAAACTATCATCCCCATTTTTATTTTACCCTCTTAAGGGTTAAATTGTTACAAAGTTAATAAAAAAAATAATTATTTATATTTAATCAACATCCTAAACACCAACGATACTCCCATACAACCTTTCGTCTTCCCTTTCAACTCCTTACAATCCTTTTTCATATTAAAAAGCACAATTTCATTTAAATCGGTTTAGTAGTTTGGAGTGAATGCGCCAGACAGATAGACAAAGTTACTTTCGCATTTATAATATTAGTACGGACTAGTTACTAAAAATTATATTTACTACTATCTACCTATATTTTTTTATAAATAAATTTCTAATAACAAAATTATTATATGGATGCGAGCAGAGCTGGACCGATCGTGGTGGGGATCTTTGGGGGAGGCTTTGTTCAGCAGTGGACGTTTTCCGGGCTGAGATGATGATGATTGCATAGTTCTATATTACTTTCTATTTAATGTTCTTTTTATTAGGTAGATATATATAGCCTTATCTAGTATATATTGCATGCATCTATATAATTTAGCTTTTACCTGGGATTACCTACATAGTGTAGGATTACAATCTAGTTCTGTACCAAACTACACTCTTCTAATCATATTCTTGTACTGATTGTAATCTGTTTTATGTGCTAATAAATAACTAAATAAAAACTACAATGAAAGAGGTTTCAAAGTGTTTTCATTTATAAGAACTGGGGCATATGTGACAATGTTACTTATAAGACTACAAATTATTGAAATCACTAACGTTTAATTAGCATGCTACAATAGATCATGATTTCGCAGTTTTCCGTCATTTCCGAGGGTTGCACCTTTATAATTATCTACTTCTACGAACTGTTTCCATGGCAACACACATTTGTTTACTAGACCAAGCACCTAAATAAGACGTAGCGACCTGTTCGTGACCTAAATATCTTTGGTGATATGGATAGATGGAAAAATGAATTACACACTTATATTTTCAAAATGCGTGGTGATTTTTTGTGTACAGAAGACATACCTAATGGCAAATACATAACGAACGTTTGAAGTGTTTTATTATTAAGATTCGAAGTAAGTAACCTAGTTATAACGTCTTAAAATGCTTTATATTAATTTTATTACTTACTGGTTGTTATCTGCGATATTCCTGCTCCTCTGCTGTTTAGTGTTTCTGGAACTTTCATCCCCAATTTCATTCTCTTTCGGATTAAATTGTGAGATAAAAGTTAGCATATGTTCGTCCTAACCATACAATATATATTAATACGTTCGATAATTTAGACATGAGATGTATCTACGAAATAAACACAAGTTCGCATTTATATTAGTATGAATATAACACATTTATAATTGGCATTCAAACTTTATAGCTGTATTAAATAACTTGTTTTACTATAGCACCTCTTAAAATATTGATTTTCAATAGTTACATTATCAGTAGGAAGCAATAATGAAAATGAATAACCTAAGATGTAACTTGTTTGGTTGTAGTTTTACAAATTATATATCTGGATATTTTATAATTTTACACATTACATACTAGCCACCCTCTTGAGGCTTGGGCCGGCCCCGTTGCAATTACTGTAGGGTTCTTTATTTTTATTTTTACCTGGCTTACTGCTTGTTACCCGTGAATTATACTTTTTCTTATTTATATAGAATAAAATAAAAGTAGTCTAAATTATTCCTTATAACATAAGCTGTGAGTGAAAGTCCTGAAAAAATCGTTCCAACCATTTCAGAGATTAACAAGAATAAAAAGACAGACAGACTAACATGCCTAAATTTTGTTTTAATGTAAGTACCGGTAACATAACTCGAACTTAGGGACTACTATGGCTCAATCGGTCGCCTTGTTTATATCTTCCTTCGTGTAGAACGATGGACGAAATGGTCACGAGAGGTGGTGCAATTTTTTTTTAAATATATGATGATGGAATGATGTTTCCTCCTGCGTTAACAGTTTACGTTGACGGGGCACCAGTGGAGGATGATAAGAGAGCATAAGTTTTGCCCATCGTGACGCATTACAAGGTACTTATCACGATGGTTTCCAGAGGGAAACATCGTGGAGGTCAACTGATTGGGGAACCCATTGCTAGCAATGGGTTCCCCAATCCACATTACTAACAATCCTATTCTCCCAGTTGATGCAGGTTTGTGACGCAGCCCCACATTCGTGTGTCTCTCATGATATAATAATAGCTTGGATAATTTACACAGCGATATATAGTCTCAAGTTAGCAGAGCTTGTGTTATGGATATTAGATAATTAATACATATGTATATCTAAATATAATGAATACACAGAAAACATCCTAAGCAATACTAATCATACTCATAAATACCTACAAAATTTTGTACCGTGCGAAACATCGTACCCGCGACCATCGGAAGTAAACCATTAAATCACCGAGGCCGTCGAATTTATACTGACATACCTAGTTGTATTAAACTAAAAACTTATTTTTAAAATAGCTGTTCCCGCGACTTCGTCCGCGTGGAATTTAACTTTATTTTTCTAAAATTAAAGTAGCCTAAGTTACTCCTTATTACATCAGCTACCTGCCAAAAGAAGTCCCGTGACGGGACTTCTTTGAAATGGCTTGGCCGATTTCGGTTCAGCCATTTCAGAGATTAGCCGTAACAAACAGACAGACAGACAGACAAAAATTGCAAAAAATGTTATTTTGGTGTATGTATCGTATTTATATTCATATGCACGTATTGAAAAACGTTTATTTCAATATTACAAACAGACACTCCAATTTTATATATATGAAGGTATAGATGTATAGATAAGATTGATATTACAGTACCATGGGTGGTGTGGTTGCTAAGTTGCGCTTGGGTGAAGGAGTGCAGGCCGCAGGTTCGGTTCTCGATCGTGTCATATCACAGCCTCACACAGAAGAGCATACAGTACTGTATAAACTGGCAGATTATAAAAAAGGTATTTAATAACTACATATAAGTTCACTTGGTATTTTAGAACAGTTTCGGGAGTTACTCAGCCCTTCAATAACTCATTATTTTTCTACATTCTACCTCAAAGCTATCTAAAAAATATACAAATAATTAATTTATTATTCTGTTTCCCGCGGTTGTTTTCTTAAAATATGCAGATGAAACTGCCTGTTTTAAGAAAAAGAGAGTATATGTGAAAAAAGAATATATATAGATATGTTTAGTTGTCAAAAGGCGAAAACAAACAGATACCTACACTTTTGCATTTAGGTTATAATATTAGTATGGATGACTAAGGATCGATGAGTAAAAAAACATAATCTTCCTGTTTTATAAATACGCGAAAAGGTACTTGTCTACGAAAATTTCTATTGTATTTGTACCGAAGGTGGTCTTCTTCTGGAGACTTATGCTAAAGGAGGCATGATAGCAGCCGAGAAGTTGATACGCGAGGAGTTCTCGGCATACATGTACGCAGGCGGAAGAGGTCGGGTCATCAATAGAGCTGAGTACCTCAGATGGAAGTTCAGGGATCATGAACAGGTTTGATGTTTATTATAAGCACGCGATACTCCTGATTTCTCTGGCGTTCGTAGGAGACGGTAACCGTTTACCATCAGGTGTGCCGTATGTTTTTTTACCGTAGCTTAAATAAATAGTCGATGAATAAAAGTTAATTACGATATGATGGTCAATGATGAGTTTTTTAAAAGACAAAGAAAGTTCAATTAAGTTTTTATTTAATTCTAATATCAATTAGGAATTTCCATTGATTCGACTTATCACTATACTAGCTGTGCTCGTTTTATCACCGGCCTAAAATTTCTAATCTATATGTTACTAGCTGTACCCGCGACTTCGTCCGCGTAAAATAGTGACCTTGAGCAAATAATAAAAAATATGTATTAATAATCTAACCCAATAAAAAAGTTTCATCGTTCTAGCTTCAAAAATGAAATTTCCATACATAATTCCATACAATTCAATCAACAGCCAAAAACTAAGTTTCAAACTACTATCTTTAAAATGAAGATACTTCCATACATACCATACATACATTACATCTCCCCTTTCAACCCCTTATAACCCTTTTTCTTGTTTTTTTTAATGCTACTTATATTAGTGTCATCATGTACCAATGATAAGATGTCGCTATACTGTAACCATTTATGGCTGAGTCCTGTGGCGATAGGTACTGATATTTTCTCAACAGCCTAAAAAATGGGTTTCAAGTTTCTAGC
Source organism: Achroia grisella (assembly GCF_030625045.1). Classification (NCBI taxonomy): domain Eukaryota; kingdom Metazoa; phylum Arthropoda; class Insecta; order Lepidoptera; family Pyralidae; genus Achroia; species Achroia grisella. The sequence goes on along the minus strand of NW_026712984.1, from coordinate 3,913,690 downwards.
TTTAAAAAATGACAATACATCCATACAACATTTTAATTCCCCTTTTGACCCTTACAACCCATTTTCGTTAATTATATTTAATCAATACGCAAAAAAATAAGATTGAAGCTTAAACTTTAAAAAAATTCCTTTTTCAGTCTCTTATAACCCTTTTTAGCATTAAAAAGTAACCTATGTCCTATCTCAAGATCTAGACTTTAAATTTCATTTAAATCAGTTCAGAAGTTTTGGCTTTTAAGACAGACAGACAGAGTCACTTTCACTTTCATAATATTAGTAAGGTATTTATTAAATAAACTGACCCAAAAAAGCGTAAGAAAAAAGCTTCATCGTTCTAGCTTCAAATATGACGAATTTCCATAAAAACTTTTATCTGCTATTTTATTTTACCCCTTGAATGGTGACAATGTGATATTTACAAATTTAAATGTCATATTTATTTATATTTAATAAACAGGTTAAACATTTCTTTAAATTCTTTTGAAAATTGGTGGTCCAGTTGGCCAATAACAAATTAAAATTTTGTTAAATCAAAATAATAGATGTGATATTCTAAATTGCAAACTATCCCTCTACTTGCGCGAACCATATCTCTGACTCTACTGGCCAGAATGGAGAAACGCGTATTCCGAACCTGAATAGCTCGGATGGAACGGTAGATGTTGTTTCTTCCAAGAAAATGTTGTTCATATGTATTGACAACATTTTTAATATTATATGTTGTTTTATTCTTCAAAAAATATTAATAATATATTCTTACGCTCTTGTCCAAGAGCAGGGTCATCAGTTATAGGCTATACCAGGATTATATTTATGTATTTATAAAATAAAATTGCAGAGCAAACGTTTATTCATTTAAATTCATAAGGAGACAACGGATTGACAATAATCAGTTGCGCGCGCTGCTTATACAAATGACATATATGTTTATTTATGACATATGAGCGTTAATAAGTCGCATATCTAGTACAATACTGGTGTAATTCAGAAATTAAAAATTTTTGAAAATAGACTTAATGACACAATTATGAAGTAGACTTTCCAAAATATGTAATTTTTTAGTTAAGCCATTATTATAATAAGTGTGTATTCAGCCGCATAAAGATAACCTTGCATTACCATTTTCAACCCCTTACAACCCTTTTTTCACATTAAAAAGTAGCCTATGTCCTTCCTCGGCGTCTAGACTATATGGGTACCAAATTTCATTTAAATCAGTTCAGTAGTTTTGGCGTGAAAGCGAGACAGACAGACAGACAGACAGACAGACAGACAGAGTTACTTTCGCATTTATAATATTAGTAAGGATTTGGATGTATAAGCTATGTTAATGTAGAGTTTCATCAAAATCCATTCAATAGTTTTTACGTGAAAGAGTAAAGAAGAACCATCCATACGCAGAAGCTTACGCGTTTATAATATTAATAAATAATAAGATTAACCTATTTGCGTTCGCGATTAAATCTAGAGTATTCATCCACCTGCCAACCTATGTTCTCGTGCCTATTGGAAGCCGTTCTTGTGAGTCAGCAACTGTTGGAAAGTATTGGTACGTACTTTCCAAGAACAATCAGTGTATCCATACCGATTATGTATCTACAAGTACCGTCTGTTTTTTAATCCCGGAGACAAATTTGACGTTTCAGATGTTGCCACATTTTTGCATTTTTTAAATAATCTACTATAAAAATTACTACTAGTACGGAAACGACAAAGAATATGTATTTTTGTGCTGTATAATACGACGAGAGTAATGGAAACACTAGTATATGTACGTAAATTTTAAAATTGCGTTGTGGAAACGTCATTTAAAGCTTTAAAACGAATATGTTACAATAAAACTTCCGATTAAACAAATCGGTGTCGCAGGTACACCACTACTTCGCTATAAGTGGTAACATTATTTCAAAGTTTTATATTTACACCTGTCAATTTAGTCTCCAGGATTAAAAAATAGACTATAGGTAGTTGAATGAACCTAGGGGATTTATACCGGTAACAATTACGATAGTAATAACAATAATAATAAAACAATATATAATAAATAAGCTAAGCTATACAAATTTACATTTTTTCAATATTATTTTAATTATGTTATGTTTTAATATAATAAATCAGGTGGTGCTACCAATAGAGGCGTCGCTTTCGCCCCACGACCCACTCGCGAAGTGGGAAGACCATATGGCCTGCTGGCAGATGTGTTACCGGGGAGCACTCGGCGAGTCTCTCCTTCATGTTCTAATCATATGTGATACTAAAGTATGTATACAATCAATTTTTTTTAATTGTTATATTTATACAAACTAATAATCGTTTAATGTGGAAATTTGACCTTAAATAAATTAAATTATAAATTTGAATATTATTAAGTTTCTATTGGGACGGCCTCGGTGGTCTAGTGGTTGAGCACCTTGCTTTCATTCGTCGCGGGATCGATTCCTCGTACGGCACAAACATTTTATATTCATGAGTATGATTGTTTGTATCGGTCTGAGTGTTTTCTATATATAATATATATTTGTACGTATGTATTTAGCCCCTCCGATCGATCTCCCGTCCAATTCAAACGGGGATCGAAATTACGACGGCCTGAGCCGAGGTTCGAACCCCTAGTGGTGCCCTCAGACTAAAGTCGTATCCGTAAAGGCAGGAGTTGGCCTTCAGCCGCTCCATAAGTCCTTCCGCGGGTTTGGAGTGCCATCTGCACTCGCCCCCTAACGTCCGGTGAAGCTGTAAAGGCCAGCTACGGCCAACAGCATTAGAGTAGTCCGAAAAAAAAAAACGTATGTATTTACGAAAAAAAAAATTATGTATTTGTATCAGTTATCTGGTACCCATAACGCAAGCTTTAGCTAGCTTAACTTGTGTCTAGACGGCGCTAAAATTATTGTTGGCAAAAATACTATACTTCTATGTGCATTAAAAAAAGTAGTATTGTTTTTTTTTTAGATCCACACTAGACTGGCAAGAACTTTGGTGAAATGTTTTCCTAAATTATCGTCGGACGTCGTAGAAGGCGAAGAATACTTGGGTACGTCACAATATTTATTTAACGACTAGCTGTTCCCGCGGCTTAGTCCGCGTGGAATTTAACTTTATTTTTTTTAAATAAAAGTAGCCTAAGTTACTCCTTATTACATTAGCTACCTACCTAAAAAGGTCCCGTCAAAATCGGTCCAGCCATTTCAGAGATTAGCCAGAACAAACAGACCGACAGACCGACAGACAGACACAAATAGTAAAAAATGTTATTTTGGTTTATGTACCGTATTTATATTCATATGCATGTAATAAAAGACGGTTATTTCAATATTACAAACAGACATTCCATTAACGATAGAGACTATAAGACTATAAGAACAGAATAGAAGAGAGAGTTTACTCACTGCACCCTCTGGGCGGTAGACCGTTTTGTCTTAATTTTATTATAAGCTGCAATTGCAACAGTTTATTGTTTTATTTCAGACAAAGAAATGTGATTATGTGAAAATGTGTAATGTGACACTTTCAGCTTAGTATATAGATTGAATAACAATCTATATACTAAGCTGAAAGTGTCTGCCTGTTTGAATAAACGAGCGAAAAACTGGCTTTAACTATCGAATTTGACATTTTTTTAACACTATGTTTGTTCAATTTTAGAAAAATGTATTGGGAGAAAATTAGGTAGGTGGTACAGGTGGTACAGATAAGCTACTTTAGATGAAACAAAAAGAATAGAAATCCTAAACGATAACAAAGTGCAAGCGGATTCTTTTTTTCTATACAGTTTTCTATACATATAAATAAAATTGGAGTACATACACCAAAATAACATTTTTTACAATTTTTATCTACTTGTCTATTTGTTCTGGCTAATCTCTGAAATGGCTGGACCGACTTTGACGGGACTTTTTTGGCAGGTACCTGATGTAATAAGGAGTAACTTAAACTACTTTTATTTTAGAAAAATTCAGTTAAATAACACGCGGACGAAGTCGCGGGTTCAGATAGTATTAAATAAATTTAAAATAAGTGAGTTACGGTCGACACGTATGATGTGGCCCATAATACAGTTTATCACGTAAATAATGTATACTTACCATTTCGTGAACTCGTGAATATTTCATTCCAGTTACATATTATATATATTATTCATTTTGAAAACAGGAGCAAGCTCATTACATTTGGCGATAGCGTACAGCAACAACGAATTAGTACAAGATTTGGTAGAAGCTGGCGCCGACGTCAACCAGAGAGCAATAGGTACACGTAATATTTATATACTTGCTTAATGATATATATAAATGTTCCTACACATATGATTTCTCTTGTTTGACAATCAAAGTAAGCCTAAAATTGCTTAGACTAGGAGCTGAAATTTTGATTTTATATACAACTAGCTACTCGCCCCGGCTTCGCACGGATGTGCATGTATTTTATATATAAACCTTCCTCTTGAGTCACTAGATTTAAAGATTTAAGCATACACAGGGACGGACAGACAGCTACAGCGACTTTGTTTTATACTATGTAATGATTATTTTGTGATATAGGCATCCCTAAGAATATTTTTTTGCAAATGTTAATTAATATTATATAAATAATTGGTTTGTGTTTAGTGCCTTTTTTTCAAAGATAGACTATAGTTTATAAGTAAATAAACGTATAAAAAGATTACTTATACGGCTACAATTATTATTGTGTTTTAAACTTGACGCGGTCATTATTTATACGTATAATTAGTAAAAATCACGGGATCTTACCACGTTTTATATTTGCTGAGTTCCCTGGAACTCAGCAAATATAAAACAAACTGCGGACACAATAATAATTTATACGTATAATTAGTAAAAATCACGGGATCTTACCACGTTTTATATTTGCTGAGTTCCCAACTCAGCAAATATCAAACAACCCCATTAGTAAAAATCACGGGATCTTACCACGTTTTATATTTATTTGCTGAGTTCCCCGTATAATTAGTAAAAATCACGGGATCTTACCACGTTTTATATTTGCTGAGTTCCCAACTCAGCAAATATAAAACGTGGTAAGATCCCGTGATTTTTACTAATTATACGTATAAATTATTATTGTGTCCGCGGTTTGTGTCAAAGCTTTGTTATGTTCTCACCGTTATTACAGGCAGTTTCTTTCTACCTCGCGACCAACAATGTGTGCCACCAGCCCGTGTTACTAACTACGAGGGTTTAGCTTACCTCGGTGAATATCCGTTGGCCTGGGCGGCATGCTGTGCCAACGAGGCAGTCTACAACCTACTACTGGACTCCGGGGCCGAGCCTGACGCTCAGGACTCGTTTGGGAACATGATACTGCATATGGTTGTAGTTTGTGATAAATTGGTAAGATATATCAAACTTTATTTACGTGTGAAATGATCTTCTAAATACGTCGCTGGTGAAGGGTATATGGGGTTTTTTTTTCATTCTCCATGTGGTTTCCCATGGTGTATCTAGAAGCCATTGCCGGGTTGGCATTCTAGTCTGATCTCACAGATGTGATTAGTTAAAATAGTGATTAACTTTTCTAATACATATATTCAAATTCTCTGCGCAATTTTCTTAATTGGTCGTTCGGTGAAAATCTCTAGAAACCTAAAACATCAGTTTTTTGGTTCATAACTTATTCCATATTCATCCTATTTACAGATGTCATCTTTGTATAAAATCTTCTGTCTCACCTATTTCAGTGGCCAAATAAGATTGTTTTGTAAATTTTCTTGAGGTCGTAGGGTGATAAACTTAGTCTTTTGAAAAAAAACAATGCATGAGTGGTACATACCACATGCTTCTAATGTCCTCAGATCATTCATAAATACACACGACGGTTATCACTTACCATAATCTTGCCTATATAGTTATACTAGCTATTCGCCCCTATTGATCACGGCTGTACATATATTGTATATATAAACCTTCTTCTAGAATCTCTCTATCTATTAAAAAAAACGCTTCCAAATCAAAATTGGGTTGTTTTAAAGATTTAAGCATACATAGGGACACGCAGCGACAGCGACTTTATTTTATACAATATAATGATAAAAATCAAGAAATATTTCAGGATATGTTCGGATACGCACTGCGTCATCCTAAGGTTCCCGCGAGCAATGGTCGGATGAACTTAGCTGGGTTTACGCCCCTAACGTTGGCCTGCCAGTTGGGCCGAGCGTCGGTTTTCAGGGAGATGCTGGAACTATCAGCCAAAGAGTTCTGGAGATACTCGAATATTACTTGCTCTGCGTACCCATTGAACGCGCTCGATACTTTGTTGCCAGATGGGCGAACTAGTAAGTATAAATTTTTATACTAGCAGTCGCCTAATATTCGAAATTCGACCATAATAAATTTTAATTATAAGTTTCAATATTATTAAGCTAAATTTCATACTCCATCATCAATATAATGATACGTTTTTTAATTATTTTTAAATCACAACAATTATCATACCGCCATATAAACCTAAACTAAGCAGAGCTTATACTTAAAGTTCTAAAGTACTAATTAAAATACATACAGTTATGTTGTTCAATACAAACAATCATACTCATAATAAATTACAAATATTTGTATAAAGTAAGTTAGATTTTGTAGAAAGTTGTCTGCGTGGGAACCTCACCTATTTCAGCCACCAAACAGTGTTGATTTTGATACAGAATTATAAATTTCTAGATTGGAATTCAGCTCTATTTATCATTTTGAACGGGACAAAGCAGGAGCATTTGAATATGTTAGACGGAGGCATAATACAGAGACTGTTAGAAGAGAAATGGAAAACATTCGCCAGGGTTTGTATACCTATATCACAGATAACATAATCCTACATATCTATATGTACTAGACGCCCAGTCGAAGGGCTACCAGTGGTCGAAATTCAACCGTAATTGGAAAGACTATAGACTAATAATTTTATTTAAAAACAATATTGTATATGTTTCAAGAAATATTAACATTCTGCACTCCTTTTCTTTTTAAACTAAGTGTGCGAAATTTCATACTACTCCGTCCGCGGAAATTTCGTAATTATATGTATATATAATGAGAAAAAATATATGCCTGAGATTAGCAGTGACTAATGTATGGAAATTCTTTATTTATTCATTCATTTTAAACGAATAAATAAAATTTTTACTTCAGAAAAAGTTCCTCAAACGACTAATGATCCTGATGCTGCACCTGTTACTTCTCTCTGTGTCGGTATACCTCCGGCATAGTAGTGCTGAAGCGGATGCCCACCCCGATTGGGGTCTGGTCGTTGGCGATGCTCGCAGTGGACTCCGCCTCGCCAGTGAACTGGGCACCATTCTCAGCACTTTGTGCTACATCATACTGCAACAAGGTGATGAAATCAAGAATCAGGGTCTTGTAGCGTATTTTAAGCAGTTGGTGAGTTCTTTTGATTTAAATATACTGTTTTTTGTGTAATTCAAGGCTAATTAGGCTAGGCTTAATTTAATTGATTTATAACTTAAGCGCTAAGCAGAGTTTGTGTTATGGATACTAAATTTTGTTTTTTGTAAATACACACATAATACATATAGTAAACACCCAGACCAATACAAACAATGATACTCATGAATATAAATATTTGTAGCGTGCGGGGAATTAAACCCCCGATCATCGGAAGTAAATGCTAAACCGTTAGACCACCGAGGCCGTCAAAGTATAAGGACCTTAATAGTGTTTTTTTTATATACAATAAGACAAAATCCTGAGTATACTGCTTATGTGGTTTTATGTGAAGAGTATAACTTTTATTATTGTTTTTATAATTGAAGTGTTTATATATTTGCGTAATACCTAGGGATATTGAGTAGTCAACAAAACAGGAAAAAAAAGGACATCCGATATCGTGTGATACCCGTAATGTCACTCATGCGTTACCATTGTAGAATACTACGATGTCATGTTTTTTGTAATTGTAATTTCAATAATTATTCAAACCTGCTGGAGCTCATTTCTGAAAAATATTTACTGAATTGCAACATTTTCAACCTTATTACTTCTAATTAATTCGCCACAGTATGTACGTACAAACTAATGTGCAATAATATCACATTCCTTCTTTTTAGATTCACGAACCAGCCAAGTTTATCTTCCTAGCGTCGAATCTGCTACTGTTGGCGTGCATACCAGCTAGATTGTCACGTCAGACGATGACAGAGGAAGCCATTCTGATTTTTCTGTTACCCGGCTCCTGGTTTTTACTTATGTTTTTTGCTGGGTAAGTATCTGTTTGCAACTTTGGTTATGTCAAACATATTATACTTTAAACTTTCTTTGAGCAATCAGATAATATTGTTAGCACTACTAATTTTAAGTTTTTCTACAAAAACATTATTATTATTTACATACTCTTTAATTTTATAATAAGCTTTTTTACAAAGAAAATGATTTATACGACTTTTGAATGCTTTCTATCCTTCACCAGTGTCCCGCCAGCGTATACCGTTAGTGCATGGTTGCACCATTACATTATCATCCATTAAAACAAACATCACAGTGTAGATAAAGCGTTGAGGTAGAATTTTAAAACAGCAATTCAAAATATCTTTATTCATGTAGGTCTATTATATGTCAAATATACAGACAATTCAAAATGATTTTAAGATGAGAAGAACTGATAAGAAACTCAGCTCGTATTATTTTCAAATAAATGTTGTAAATGTATTATAAACATTTACAACGTACAGATTCATTTTCAAATTTAAATTTGGTAGAACAGAGTGGCTACCAGCATATGCTTTGCAAAAGCAAATAGACTAATCAGTGCTCGTAGCTCGAACAGACCATTCCCCACAAGCAGCATCCGTTCACGAGTATGACGGATGAGCCAGCCACGATTGCACTCAACTACATTAGAGGGAGCACATTTACCCGGCCCACCACGCGGCCACAAGTTTGAACTTTATAGCGAGCATGACTGTTTCAAGTTACTCCACTACATCATTTATAGTATTTACAACACAAACTGTAACAATTACAATTTTACAATATATCAACAGAGCAGTGAAGCTGACCGGGCCCTTCGTGACAATGATATACAGCATGATCACCGGCGACATGTTCACCTTCGGCATCATATATTGCATAGTACTGTTTGGATTTTCGCAATCTTTCTATTTTTTGTACAGAGGTAAGTTATATTTAAATAACTTTATTGGCCAAAAAATCATTTTATAAAACTTAATATACTTTAATAACCTTAAAGTTAGTTTTCTCTGCCAGTTAATTATCGATATTTACTGCCCGATTAAAAATGACTTTGAGTTTCATATATCTTTAGAATAATATAATCGTGACAAGGCGGGCACTGATTATTTGTTTTAATGATTTACGTAAAAATATGGAAGTACTATGATTTTTTACAGAAAATAGCCAAAGAAAGTTGGAGAAAAATACCAAAGTAAGCAATAATTAATTTTGTGAAAGAACTCGTATAATATTAATAAATTTTTTTTTTGAATTGAACAAATTATATAAACTGAAAGGTCGTGAGTTCGAATCAGGTCGACACCAATAAGAAATAAAACTTTGTGTGTACACAATCTATGGTTACGGAAACACCGATAACAAGACAAAAAATAATTCTTACATTGATAGATGGCGGTAGGTTCGCCCTCTGCATTGAATTCAAATAGCCAAATATGAGCATGCTACGTGCACGTGGTACATTTACAGTGTCTACCCCAACTGCGGTAATAGTCGTATGTTGTATATATACAAAATATTATTTCAGGGTTTCCCAACGTCCAATCAACACTCTACTCTAGTTACCCGAGCACATGGATGGCACTCTTTCAAATAACATTGGGTGACTACAGCGTTAGTAATTTTTATTTAATTTTTTTACGAATTTGGAATGTCAACTTATATTGTAATGTATGTAATAAATGTCTAAATACATAAATCTCATATATAAAATTCTTCATTCAGCGCTATGAATTTTAAGTTAGATATTTTCTACAAAAAAATTATTATCATTTATAAATTCTTCAATTTTATAATAAGCTTTTTTACAAAGAAAATATTTTATGACACATTTGAATTTTTTTCTGGCAAATTGACTACAGACTCTGGGAGTTTGTTGTAAAACTTTACGCAATTTCCATAAAACGAATTACTCTGACTTTCGTCAAACACTTAGGTAAAACTAGTTTATTGACATTACGTAAGCTTTTATTAGTGTAATCACCTACTTTTTTAAAACTGTTAATGTTTTTCCTGGCATACATAATATTTTCGTAAATGTATTGAGAAGCAACGGTGAGGATATTTGATTCTTTAAAACATTTACGCAAAGACTTCCTGGAACCCAAACCGTAAATGGAGCGGATGGCCCTCTTTTGCAAAATAAATACTGTATTTATATCAGCTGCTTTGCCCCATAATATAATACCATATGACATAATGCTATGAAAATAGCTAAAATACACGAGTTTAGCCGTTGCCATGTCTGTTAATTGTCTAATTCTTCTTATCGCATAAGCGGCAGAACTAAGTCTATTAGCCAATTTAGAAATATGAGCATCCCATTGCAGTTTGGAGTCTAATGTGATACCAAGAAATACACTACCATCAACAAAGTTAATAAGTTTATTGTTCAGTACGATTTTTAAATCAACCTTCCTTACATTGGGGAGCGTAAATTTAATACACTTTGTTTTATCTCCATTTAATAGCATATTATTAGCAGTAAACCATTTTAAAACAGAAGAGAGAGCACTTCTTTTTTCATATCATCAATCTGTCGATTGACTTTAAATATTAATGAAGTATCATCGGCAAACAGAACTATGTCTGCTATTTTTTCTACCAAGTAAGGAAGGTCATTAATGTAAATTAAAAATAAAAAAGGACCAAGAATAGATCCCTGAGGAACACCCATTTTAACACTGGAACCTCCGGACCTTACACCATTTATTTCAACAATTTGCATTCTATTATCTAAATAGGATTTCATCATCTTTAGAGCTTAATTTTTCATTGTCATCAAAATCTAGATATCGTCGTCCAATTACATAAAATTAAAAAAAAATCAGTGATTTAATTATCACTGATTTTTTTTTTATTTTGAAAAATTAAGCTCTAAAGATGATGAAATCCTTACAGTATACAGACTTGGGTCTGACCACGTACCCAAATCTGGCGAAGACGGTGTTTGCTGTGTTCATGGTGTTTGTACCCATCCTACTGTTGAACATGCTGATCGCTATGATGGGCAACACGTACGCACACGTTATAGAGCAGTCGGAAAAGGAGTGGGTTAAACAGGTATTCGAGTGTTTATTAATGTATTATTTAGAAGTAGAAATAGAAATATTCTTTATTCAAATAAACTTAATGTAATCACTTTTGAATAGTAATTTTTTTATTCTACCACTCATTTGGAACGGAGACTCTTCACAAGAAACTTGACATGTCGATCTTTTGAATAGACATTGTTCTAATTAAATACACATTAACAAGGTTTAGGCAAGCGACAATCAACATAGAAACCGCTACCGTTCAATCTTTGTGTAAATAGATAATATTGTCAGCGCTATGAATTTTAACTGTTTACTACAAAAACATTATTATCATTTACAAGCTCGTTTAACTTTGTAATAACACGTAATAATCTTTTTTTTACAAAGAAAGTGTTTTAAACACATTTGAATCGTTTTATGGTAGAGTGATGACAAACTCTGGCAGTTTGTTGTAAAACCTTACGCAATTACCATAAAACGAATTTCTAACTTTCGTCAAATGGCACTTAGGTAAAACCAGTTTGTTGTTATTATTTATTACGTAAGTTTTTATTAGTGTATTTTTCACAGATCTAACATACATTATAAGTAGTATGAGCGGAATGTAATAATAATAATTGTAAAAATCATCTGTAAAGAGATGCAATAGAACTTATCTTAATTTTAATATAATAATATTATAAATGCGACAATTTATGAGTATGGATGGATGTTTATTAATCTTTCACGCAAAACCTACTGAACGGATTTTGATGAAACTTCACAGTATAATATAGCTTATATATCAGAATCACATTTTTTAAAAAATTTTTTTGCTACTATAATTTAAAAAGATATTACGTAAATTCGGCGAAATATAACGATAAATGTCAAGTAAGTATGATGCAGACGAAGTTGGGTCAGGTAGTTTATTATAAATATATACATTTACTTTATGTATTGAAATAGAAAATATTCTGATGGATTTATGAAGACTGAATATTTTAGTGGGCGAAAATAGTAGTGTCGTTGGAGAGATCGGTGGCACAGGACGACGCTCATCGCTACCTTCAGGAGTATTCAATAGGTTTGGGTCCATCAGACGACCCACGGTATGAGCAGCGCGCTGTTATGGTCATCAAGAGTAAGGCGAAGACCAGAGCTAAGCAGCGGAAAGGAGCTCTGTCCAATTGGAAGGTGTGTAGTATCTTATTTATATTCATATTAAATCAAAAGTCATTTATTCATGTACATTTAGCAGCTCATGAATTTCAAGTTTTTTATATTAATATTTTTTTCCCTTACCGTCCAGTTATTTATTTTTACTTGAACTACAGATTCAATTCAAAAGAAATGGCTAAAAACGCAACTGAATTTCTGTTTTTTTAATAACCAGTTTATATTGTGTATATAGATGTTTATGTCTAACGCAAAATGAAATCCTTTATGAACGATTATTGCTACGCATGTTTGTCATTTAGGTAATCGTTTAGTGAGTAATAGGATTTTTAATTATTTATTAAATACATTAATGTACAAAAACGAAAGTGAAGGTGCATTTGGTGGACTAAACACCTCTAGGCATTTTCTCCTAGTCAACCATAGCGCGAACATATGAATACAAATGTTTTCACCGTACGAAGAATCGAAACCGCGACCATCTGAAGTAAAGCGGTGTGCTAAACCGCTAGAGCACGAAAGTGGTCATATTGAATATAGAGTTATTATTGTTATTTTAATATGGTATACAGCGCGTCGGGAAAGTGACAATATCAGAGCTGAGACGTCGAGGTATCAGCGGTGAAGAGTTACGCCGACTGATGTGGGGCCGTGTCTCTATATCTACACCAACGAAGGCGCCATTGCCGTAAGTTTTTTTATGTAACTGGAATGACAAAAAATTGCCAGCAGACCTTGTGGTAAATGGCAACCATCACCTATCTACATGAGCAGCGCAAAAAAATAGGTTTAAGATTGTCAGTCTGTTAATCCAGTCCACCGGGGGTTGTTACCCGGAAGTTGACGCTGGGGTAAAGGCCCCTACGCCCTAAGTGGTACATCATCATGGATATGACGTTGTATAATAAGAAAAATCATTGGTTGAAGATTGAAAATTCAGGCTCATATTTAATTCAAACGGGGATCAATATTACCACGGCCTGAGCTGAGGTTCGAATCTGTGGTACCCTCAGACTGAAGTCATATCCGTCAGGCGGCAGTTGGAATTCAGCCGCTCCATTTCATTCATCATCTCAATCAATATATTCACTCAAAAACATTCATTCTATTTTCCTTGCATATCTTTAAATCTTTACTTGCACTCATCACACTTTCATGCAACCTACATACATAATATCATTTTTGATGTTTAATATTTCAATTGGCTTCCCTGTCTACTATCTACTAGGAGACGGGGTACCGCGCCCCCACCGGACTGCGTGGGGACCGCAGACATGGGCCTGGCTGCCGAAGTAGGAAACGGAGTGGGTCCGGCATTGTCGTCGGCCCTTAATGTTATGGCCTTCACACATGACCTCGAACTCGCCACTACTGGTATGCCATTTTGTTTAATTTGAGTGGCAAAGAATGTGATGATCTACCTAATATTAAATTGTACCTACATGTTGATACATACTTATGCGTCTTGTCAAACAAGCTGGAGGAAGAAATCGATGAAGCGACTGAAATCGAGTTTTAAATTTGTTTCTAACTTACTCGTCTCTTTTCCAATAATTAATATATTTATTATAATAATTATAATTATTGTATTAAAAAAATATTTTATTTTCCAGTGTAAAAGTCATTTTAAACATAAACTACTACTTACTAACATAAAAATTATTTCATTCATCGCTTTATTACTTCCAGACACAGTTCAAAAGCAACCAACTCCGGATCTTCTAGTGAATGGAAAAACCGCCCCAAAACTACCTACCTCTGTTATTCCTACCCCAACTCAGCAATTGGCCTCCCCAAACCAATTATCTGTGCCTACACCTACTATCCCACAGACTCCTGTAAAATCCGTTCCAAGTAAAGCTAATTTGGAAGTACAAGGTCTAAACTTTCAAAAGCCTGTATTGGATCCAACAAGTGTATCAGTTTCTAGTATACAGAAGAGTCCAATGTTGGCAACACAAACGGGATCGATTGGTATTGTACAAAATGTGACACCTATGTTGCCGAAACCTAAAGAAATTCCAAAGCCTGGTAAGTGTAAACTTATATATAAAATTCTCGTGTCACAGTTTTCGTTCCCATACTCCTCCGAAACGGCTTGATTCTCATGAAATTTTGTGAGCGTATTGAATAGGTCTGAGAATCGGCCAACATCTATTTTTCATCCCCCTAAATATTAGGGGTAGTCCACCCCTAAATTTTTTATTTTTATTTTAAGGCAAAACAACGTTTGCCGGGACAGCTAGTCTTATATATAAAATTCTCGTGTCACAATGTTAGTTACCATATTCCTTCGAAATGGTTTGACCGATTTTTATGAAATTTTATATGCATATTCAGTAGGTCTGAGAATCGGCTACTATCTATTTTTATACCCTTAAGTAATATTGTGCACTCCTAACATTTATTTTATTCTTCTATCACGAACTCCTATTTTTTAATTATATTAATTTATATGGCAAATAACGTTTGCCGGGACAGCTAGTTTTACTCTAATATCCACAAAACAAGGATGACTAACTTTCTAAACTAAAATACATCTTAATATGCATCTGCAATATTTCTTGGCGCCCAAAATAGTCGTGCCTCAAACGACTTCATACAAAATCAATCTCGGTATATTACAGTGGAAGAAGAAGTGTATCCAGATTACTTCTTTGATCTTGTGAAAATGTCAGAAACAACCGAACCAGGTGCTACTTTGCTGAAGAGACTTGCTGAACGGGCTGCCGACCTGAGCGGCGTGCCAGAGATAGACCTCAGTGTTACCGTGAGTATTCTTCATGTAGTGAGTTTCTCAGGTACGTATCAAATGAGCTGCCTGCTGTCATATCCTCTAAAAAACTGTTTTTTACAACGCCCCTTCATAAGGCGAATAGTTCAGCCGACTCTTAAATTACGACGCGTATCAGTACTAAAAAACCTTTTTGCTACTATACAGTTGTAACATACGTTGAGTTCTGTTACAATATATTTAAGATTGTTTTACTTTGTTAACTATATTTCAGTATAACACAACACTTTGGTCCTCAGGAATGGCAGGGCATGTCTTAGTACTATTCATGTATGTAAGCGACGACTCCCCTTTCATCAAGTGGGCTATCATTATTTGACATTTAAATTACATAAAAATAAATCTGATTATTGAACTCGGCAGACGGCAGCGAAGTCTGCCAGGAAGATGGTAGCTGGAGCAGTGTCGGGATTGTTCGGTGTGGCTGCAGATGCTCCTGCAGCGGACTCTGGATGGCGTCGCGAACGGCAGGAACACAGCGACAGTGACCCCATATCCGGTAAGAATATTATCTGTTTATATAAACTTTAATGCACAATTAAATGTACAACCCACAGACAACACATGCAGGTGTACCTACTAATGCGACGCTGAGGTAGGTAACACTGCGTCTAAGAGGGCGTTGACTTCCTCTCCGATCATTCCCCCGTCCAATTCTAATTTCCATTTCTAAACTAAAGTCGTACATTTAACTCCTCCCTAACAGATTTTTTTAATGGATGATAATGGAATGATGCATCGGCCTGGACTAATGGGGCGCCAGAGGAGGATGTGGAGAACGTGACGAATTCACCAGGATTTATCATGTAGGTTTTCAGAACAGCGTGGAGGTGAACATGAACATGACAAGGTACATCAAGGCAAAGGCGTCACTATTTCCATTTACTAAAGAATCTCTTTCCCCAGAGGGGAGAAATCACTCCGACTAATCATATAAAAATAATAGGTAAACAAAAAAGACGCTACTCTCTTTTTTCCAATGTTATAGAATCTGTATTGCTGGGGAGAGCTTCGAGGGCACGTCGCGCTCGCTCCGCATCCCGCCGCGCCGCGCCCCCACCCCCTCACCTGTACGTGCCTGCTAGGTAAGCCACCATTCAATAACTACATACATTTTATCATGCGGTGAAACTGTAAAGGCTAGCAGGCAAAAGCATTGGAGAAGTCCAAAAATAAAATGTACATTTTATTATGTACTCACCCCGACTTCACATTGCATTATTACAAATCCTTGAATTTCTCGGTTCTTCTGTATAATATACATAAGTATAATTAGTAAATCACGGGATCTTACCACGTTTTATTTTTATTGAGTTCCCGATATTTCGGCAGTGTTTCAATCGCCATGATCACGGGTAAACTGAAGAGAGGTATTGGCATCAGAACGAGATTACATCCCGATAATGGTTAGAGTCAATTGAAATACAGAAATATAAAAAACGTGATAAGATCCCGTGATTTACTATTTATACTTATAAATAATGACCGCGTCAAACTTAAAACAGCATGTATATATATATATGAAAACTGCATTGAAAACCATTGCGTAATTTAAAAGATCGAAGCGTACAGACAGCGGTGAGAACTTTGTTTCATACTATGTAAAGATAAATTTGTCGATGCTATATAATACAAAGCTAAGCAGAGCATTTTTTTGTGGATATATAAATAATATGCATACAAAACACCCAGACCGATACAAACAATCATGCTTATGAATACAAATGTATATACCGCGCGAGGTATCAACCTTGTGACAATCGCAAGTACGACCAAGACGTCTATTAGGTACTGTTGTATAATTGTACAAGACAAATATGAGTATCGGTCGAAACTAAACACACTTGTATTAGATGTATTGTGTATTTTCTACAATTCTCATTTCTTAATCTCACCATTTGATATACACAGATCTATGTACTTGGTGGCATCTGAGAGCAGCGCTGTAGAAAGCGACGCACCTTGGGATGATCCACCTAGTTCAGGAAATAGCTCGTAAGTTCAAATTTTTTGATCATCTTTCAAATATACTGCAATGAATTAGTTAAATAAACTAAAGAAAATCCTATTTTCTGGGACATACTGCGAAGACCCCATATGGGATAAAAGCAAGGCAATGCAATGATAATGATACATTTTCATGGGCTGACTAAGGCCTAGCAAAACGTGCCTAGAGCCCGTAATTTTTGGGCACCAAAATTGTTATAATTTTTATTTAACAGAAAAATATTAAACCGAAACCTTATTTTAATTATTCCTGAAACATGCAAATTATTCCGAATCGTTGATTGGTAATGCCTGGCCCGGAATTACAATGTCTGGCCTACTTTAGGCTTAGTCCACCAGTTTTTTATGACAAAAATGAAAATAAATACATGAATAGCATCACGAGCGGAATAAAGTATTTATACTCAATGTATTTTTCATAGGTGCTCTACATATTACAGTACAATATTTTATACATAGGGCTCTAGGAAACAGAAGAGACGAATCAGCCAGAATAAAAGCAGCTCGGCCACTTTGCATTCAGCATGCCACTGGGCAGGTGCCAGTGGAGCATTCATTGTTTATAGTGGGTAAGTAAACTATATATAAGTCCCTTATAAACATATTTTGGCTTGATCTGGATAAAAGTATATTACGTCCTGTTTCAAATAATACTTACCTATATGCTAAATTTTATGATGATTGGGCATATTAATTACTTTATCTTATTTAGGAATATTATTGATTGTCTCTATATTCAACCCATGGTTCGATGTTCATGTAAATGTATTTAAATCGTTAAGGTGCAGGTAGTGGGGCTGAGGTAGAGAGTGCAGCACCTGTATCTACTAATATTAAACACGAGAAAAAGAAAATACGCCCAAAAACAGCTAGACCTAGAAGAAATAGGTAAGTTTCCAACTTCACACCAAGTTGCAAAATAATAGATACCTATGTAATATAGGTCCGCGGTATATACAATTTCAACAGCAACTTAATATTATAACAAATATTTCTTACTTCCTTCTTCTTATATTTTTAATATAATTGCGCCTAACCTAAAAGATACTAGAATCAATTGGGTCTTATACATATTTCATATTAAAGATTCGAGTATTTCGAGTTATTCTAGACTACATGTTTCGTCTTATGCTCTTTCTCAATTAAATTCCGACCAAAAGTAGACTTTGTACAACATTATATTAGCCAAGCAGCTTGCTTTGAAAGCTGTTTCGGTTGAAGAGCGATGGAATAGTATAAGCATAAGGTAGTCTATGTGAAAAGTCGGAAATGTCGGAATACAATTTTGGTTCAAGAGACATGTTAGTAGTAAAATTCCGGGGTAGCACAGCATGCTTTAGTCGTCCGGTATGACAAAGTATGTGACGTTCTTAGGTATGTATGTAGGAGACGGGTGCCATTACCATCAGGGAGACAATTTTTGTCATACCAACACAAAAGTTGCATTAATAGTATTCCCTACTGTAAAATACTTTACTGGAAATGTGTTTTCAGGGTGTCGCCTGTGCCAGAAACAGGCAGACCATTGGAGCCATGGGCGACTGCGCCTCTTTCACGAATATCTCGACTCTTACGGTCTAGTAGCGTCTCGTCTACTTCACTTGCATCACAGACCTCGAACGAAGTCTCCCCAAGAAGATATTAAATTTAAATAGGCGTATACTGAAATTGATGCCTACTGTTGCCTTTTTTCATTGCCAAGGAATTTATCCTCAGCTCTAGAGAACCTAAGTGGTCTCGGACAGTACTGTTTCAGAGGATTTTCCCCCCGCGTACACTTAGATCGTGGAATGATATATGCAGAGGTTTTCTCACGAGACTATGTAGCATGTTTTCAAGAATATATTACATTTACCATCAGATGGACCGTGTGCTTGTTTGCCACCATAGTGGTATAAAGGATATTTACGTTAAAGTAATATTGAAATGACATTTTTTTTAAAGTTACCATCGAGACAGACACGTGTCATTTAAAAAGTTTGAATACAATGAATGAATGAATGAAATTTCAATTTAAATACGGTTGATTCATAAACATGTTAACATACCTAATTGCAAATTAAACTACATATTTATTCAATAAACCTTTGAATAATGCTATAGTAGCTTATCATTGCAGCATTATTCGATCGTGGAAAGTCAAACATCTTTGTAAATATAGTATACCTCGCTGAAGACGCCACATCGCAGATAAGCCCCACTAACCAAGGGTCATGTTATCACGTGTTTATTAATCAAAGCAACTATTACGCAATATCCATAATATTAAAGAGTAAGAACCCAGATACGATTGTTATTATAGAGAAATACTTACTGTCCATAACAAATACTTATTTCTGCCGGCTCGTACACAGGAATCGTCTTTGTTTACAGTTACGTTTTGTATATAGTTTAGAATCGTAGGAACGCTAGTTAAATTAGAAATAAAACTTCGAGAATAATATATCGCCTTTTATTGGATAACGCCAGCTTCGTATCGTGTTTTACTGAAATAACTAGATATGAATGCAAATGTAATAATAACTAAAATATATCATCATAAATAGAATAAAATAAACTTGGCTCGATGAATATATATGCATTTATAATGGAAAGGCACTGTATAGAAATATATAACATTTATAGTCTACGTAAAATACAAATCATAACAGAAATAGACATAAAAAATAAAAATAAAATTTCAGTCACGTCAAAAGCAGAATATCATCATCAATGGGTATTAGATTACAAGTAGAATTAAAAATTGTTAAAAAAATGCCTATAGTATTCTAAACCTTAGTCAATAGTATGATTTATAATCCATTTATTTTGCTGCTGGCGTTTAGTGTGTTATCGATGTACGCTGTCC
This sequence comes from Achroia grisella, assembly GCF_030625045.1. NCBI lineage: Eukaryota > Metazoa > Arthropoda > Insecta > Lepidoptera > Pyralidae > Achroia > Achroia grisella. The sequence goes on along the minus strand of NW_026712984.1, from coordinate 3,893,635 downwards.
TAGGTACCGTCATTGTTTTATTTTTATGGTATTCCATCATCACAATTGAATACTTACGACTAAGCATATAGAAAGCATATTTCCTAATATAACGCCCTAACAATCTTTTCACTCAAATATATGCAACACATTCCCTACACATTTTAGTAATGGTTACGGTTAGAAATATATGTACATCAATTAGACATAATGTAAAGAATAGAAATATACTAGAATCAAAGTTCCATTTTTATAGACGTGTGTAGAGATCTATCCACCACAAACTATCATCGTTCCTCCTCTGATTTTTATTACCATTTTTACAATTGACTAAATTAAGAAAAATCTAGAGTAGTTCTTGTAAGTACCACAGTAATTACGTTACTATTCTGTGTCTTTATTGTCAGTTATTATTCGCAGCAAACAAACTCATCGGTAAAGAAGACAGGTTGTCACCTGTCACTTTAGTATGTATTGTATCGGATTAGATCAAGTAGATCTTTATAAACAGTCAACTAATTACAAACTTAGTAGAAAACTCTATAATAAACCTCTACGATTTCAATAAAACTTGGTACTTCAATAGCAACAACATACATACATATTAATATTTTTAATATTATTATTGTAAATGGATTTTTTTTAAATTAAAAAGGTTTAAATACATATTATATGTTATCATAAAACCATTTATTGCCAGTAACCAAAGTTGTCTTTTCATATATATTTTCTGGTAGTCTAGATTTACCTAACAATGTCCCCCACGTTCATATACTTACAGTTAACAAAACCATCTCATTATTGTAGATATATTTTACTCAAAACTTACCAAATCTTTAACTGCAAACCACCATGTTAGCCAGCATTTTGTTCTGGATAACTCATTGCATCGTCCCGAGGACAGTTACATGATTTCTCTATTGTAATTACGTACTGTAGGCAGTTAGGTCTCCCACCTTTAACAGACCGACAATATGAAGGCAGTGGTGTAGTCACAAATTGGAAATGACACGGCATTGTACACAGTATCAAAATCAGCACAGAAATACAGTTACGTATTAATAGTACAATGGGCATAGAATAAAGTAACATCAAATGCAACAGAAGTGTGAGTTTTGAACAATACAGATATGTGATAGCAAGGCATAGTGATAGGCGGGCACAGATGGGGCCTTGCTACATCGCTGTGAAAGGTACGTCAAGATAAAATGCAAACCACATATAACTATATAGTAGTACCGATTGTAAGTCACCAACATGATTAAATACTAAGTTGTAATGACAGAATGGTCTTTGAAAACACCTAAAACATATCCACACATCAGCCAGGAATTCATAAATTAAAGTACAATAGTCGTAGAGAACACTTTAAAAAATGCACATAATCATGATCATCAAATAATATATGCAATGATATGAGACCGGTAAATCAGAATAAATATACATGAAACCACAATGTAATTACGGTGCAGTGTGAATTAATCTTTATAGGGTCACTTACCTCAAGGTTCTGTGGAGAGAAACCATAGTTAGAAATAAAATGAACACACAATATGTCAATAACATACACTTTATCTCTTAAATATTAATACAAAAGTTGAGGGACATCCGTCGTGTGCCAATGGATCGCGTTATAATTTTATTATACTGAACAATGTCGGGGAATGTAGAATAATATTACATTACCTTTTTACTTCTGCTATACACTGTCCCTATGGGATAATTACCGAAGCTATAACTTAGAAAAAAAAATACATATTCTAAATCGTGTAGCATATATGTTTACAACCTAATGGTCTGGAAGAATAGCAAGACCGAACGTACTAATAGTAATGCCTATCTTACACACCTATATATTTTCATATCATGATAGTGTTTCAGCTTTACGCCTCGCACCTCGCGGGGAGGGGTAAAGCCAAAACAGCGGTCGACAAGTAAGAGATTATCATGTTACACACAATAAAAATTACAATTCTATATACTAGTCACTCAGTGGTGCGTTACCTCGACTCCGCGGCGACGAAGTATCTCAATGCGATCGCACCATGGCGCTCTAACGCTCCTTCGTCCGATTCTTATTTAAAAGCAGTGTGGTACATTACAAACCTGGACAGATTGTCAATTGGCACAAAATAATTAACGACAGTTCAATAGGTACATGGAAATACGAACATAGGTAATTACACAGTCGAAATTATATATATGTATATATTGACCACACAGCCGTGATTTGTTAAATTTAGTATAATCTCATGTATTGATACAATTTACAAATAAAACATTGTAACCCACAAGAAATAAATTGATATGTAACGGATTTCAATGCAAGTAGAGCGCGAAATCGTTTGATTGGCTATTGGCGTTTCTTTAGCGACTGCCAGCGTGTCTAGTTAACCTAAATGCTGACAAAATTATAATGCGGCATAAAATAAAAGTCGACGGCGTATGTAATGCCCGCACAATGAAGTTAACCGTTCTAAAAACGAATTAGTGCAAAGAGAAGAGAGACCTATTCGTATTTATATAACTTATGAATAAAATTAAAAACATTATGTTACGATATATCTAATTAATGTCTTTTACATTATGTCGTATTATATTGCGATAGAGAAACGTCAATGTAGGAATAAAAGCTTATATTAAGTTGACATACAATGCTTATTGAATTGACAATTTTTCTATAACAATTTTAAGAATACAAGGAGCTATAACTATAACCATTATTGTACAGACTGTACTTTGGAATATATAATCAAAATTGATTGCGTAATATAGTGACCTAATTTATTTTTTTATCTTTGAACGATTGACTATTTTATAATAGTAGTGTATATTATTTATTGTGGGTGATCGAAGGGCGATCGTGACGTGTGTTTTAGTAAAAATTTTGCTTAAAATAACATTTACAGGCTACATCCTCTTGTTTTCTTGATACTCGGCAGTCAGCGCTCTGCAATCAGAACAAACGAACATGGCAAAAAGGGCAAAACAGTAGATTTTGGTAGTTTTTATATAAATTTTGGTATTTTTTGCGTTCTCGTGAGCAGGCAACCCCGGCACAGGCCTACATCTGCAACACTACATACACTAAACAGTTGTATCAAAACATAACCGTGTCGATACACCATAGAATTAAATCATAATGTAACAAACATGTTTCTGTAATACTAGAGCCAATGTTCAAGGACTAAATTCTACTAAAAGAATATTTATTAGGGCTGTCAACTGACATAGTAGAAATCTATTTTAAATTATAATTATGTTGATAAATCACTTAAAGTATATATTAATCATAAAAATAAAAGCTAAAATAAATACCTATAATACTATTTATGTTACTTAGTAAAATCTTACACAATTAAAATAAGTTAATAAGTTGTTTTATGGCATTTATATGAATAAGAAAAATGTAACGTAGAACTATTTGTAAAGGATATAACCAACCCACACCCAGTGTTAGTAATAACGGAGATACCCAAACAACAATCGAAATTAAAAGAAAAAAGTGAATGAAAGATGTTTCTAATAAAATATTCTACCTGGTTTTAGGATTGGTATATCCTTTATTACTAATTAGTATCTACTACCTGTAGTATAGGTAGGAGATAGTGAATAATAAATTGATTATTCAAAACACTAAATATACAGCTGTTAACTATATGTATGTATTAGTTATCCATTATGAAGCAATATCCTGATTCACTTTTGTGCTGAACAATACCTGTGCTATATATCTATCTATATTTACGCCAGGATCCTTACGTGGTAGGCAGAGCTGTGCTGTTACATTACAATTTAAGACTAGGGCAAGACATACTACATTTCACAAATATATTATAGCATAAAATAAAATCATAATTATTGTATAGTAATTACATTTCAGTCATGCAAACTGAAAGAGATTACAATTAAATACATGCGATAAAAATTTAAAAGCCTGTAAAATAAATATTATACTCGAATTAATGTACCAGTGACCCAAAAATAATACTATGAATGACATGCACAAAGGTAAAGCAGTAGAAATAATATTGTAATAAGAATCCTATAAACATTGTACGAAAGTTGATTTTAAAATGAATACTTTTAACGTTTTTTTTATTTGTTATAAATTTTAAGTTATAAACTCAGATCATCTAAAAAATATCCGTTGGAACACTATGCAATCAAAAGTGGAGCCACGTAACTACCGTGCACACATTTTCATCTAAAACCTACGTTCAACGCTAGTCAAAATCTGTCGAAAATAATTTTTTATACGTATATTCGCTTTCCCGGTTCCAAAATTGGTTAAAACACAATCATGTTATTTAAAAGTATAATCGTTGCCGGATTCAACATTCAAAAATACAAAAACTTATTAAAACTAGTGGTGGTCCAGTGGTCGAAAGTCGACCATAATTAATTCAAATTTAATGTTTGAAGATTATTAAGGTTTTATTGTCAAAGACTATATATATATATACATGTGTATATCGAATACGTGGTTGTGTATGTAATGATTTTTTAACAGATTTATTGGTATTTATTATGCATAATTTTAATAAAATACATTGGCAATCTGCCCTCTTTCTCTATATATACTATAAGTATAAGAAATAACACTCTTTTGTATTGCTTCACGTATTAATATAATACAAAATTCAGTCAAAATATAATTTCTTTAGACTTTTAGTAACCATTACAGGCAACATATAATATTTTATAATACTTTCTAACCTCACACATTCATAAAAATATACCTAAACTTTGTAAATAGAAAATGTTCCATTAAATAATTTTTAGGGGACTTAGGTTATGAATTAGCAATTTTAAGTAAATATAGACATAATATTTATCTGTAGTACAAATATACAAATAAAGACATAATTTATTGGTTTTATTTTCATCAAAACTACGGCTTTATTTCAGCCACTTCCATATAACTGTTGCTTATCATCACAGCTACATAGGAACATATTTATGTTATTTTTGTAACTGGATTGGACAAGCTGATGACCCATCTGATGGTAATTATCGTCGTCTATATACATGAATAGCATTACAGGCAGTGTACGTGATTTGTTTGGGCAGGAAGAGAAACACGAGCGGTGAAGGCAAATGTTGACGTATAAACAAAGGGGCCCCTAACATACACACGGGTCACGTCCCGGGAGCTGCTCGGAGTTTCTCTCTGTTCCATACTATCGACGCGACAACCGCACGGTGAAACCTTTTCCCCTTCGACTGACCCCCGTCCAATTTAAACGATATTACGACTGACTGAATCGAGGTTCGAAGCCCTAACGGTGCCTTCAGACTAAATAGTATCCGTCAGGCAGGTCCCATAATCCTTGGACTATCCTTCCAACGGACGACAGGACTATCGTCTGGAGAAGCAGTAAAGGCCAGCTGCGGCCAACAGCACTAGATTAGTCCGGAAAAATAAGTGAATCCATGGAATACTAACGAGTTCCTCTCTTATCCGAGGCACAACACTTTGTTATTCCAAAAGACTGATATGTCAAGGTTCGGTACCTGTGACCCTATACTCGATAACCAGGTGAATTCCATTTCACCTCCACACGTACATTCCATTTTATTCTGTTCTACCCTACTAACGTTCGGCAGAGAAGGGGATTGTTAGTAATATGGCTGTGTACCATGTCAGGTTAACCTCCACGTTGTTTCCCCTGGAAACCATCGTGGTTAATTAGCATTTGCCAAGATGGATTGATTTGACTTTATGCTCGTTTTATCATACTCCACTGATGTCCTGACAGCGTATACCGTTAGCGCAGACGGGTGCATCATTGCATTATCATCCATAAAAGAAAACAATAAGTACGCGCGAGAAGTTAGGAAACTAATGGCTCCATTGCTACTTACTATACCATGTTAGTCAAGTGGATATCGAATTCGTCATAGGCTAACTGATCTTTTATGTACATCTTCCACTGGCCCGCCACCATATACCGTTAAAGCAGGCAGGTGTCCCATTATCAAATATTGAAAAAAAAAAAAAAAAACATACGTCCGTAGAACATTTTGAAAGTTTATCTTATATATATTATCAATTTCCATTTTCATTCCCAACAGCAAGATTATTTGTTTAATCAATAAGATTCTAGAAAGAACTGTCTTGAGCCACCACCAAGAATAATAAAATAGGAAAATCATTCATGCTAACAGTTGATTGAACTGAATATTACAGATATGTATATATGATAATTTTACATCTGTAATGTCTTCTTGTAAGAGATAAATTGTAATCAAGTACAGTCAAACGCAGATAGGCATAAGCTAGTACATATATATTACACAAATTAATAGCATTGATATTTATAACAGTATCTAGTAAGCACATTATAATACAATATTAAAATAAATCAATATAAAGTAATACCTATTATAAGAAGTGTATATTAGATTGAGTTTCACGTAATAATTCCTATGTCCAAAGAAACTTTAAAATGAACGATTAACGTTTAAAATGAAATATTATCTATACATATAAATAAAATTTGAGAGTCTGTAATATTGAAATAACCGTTTTCTACTACATGCATATAAAATACGGTACATACACCAAAATAACATTTTTTACAATTTTTGTTCCTCTGTCCGTTTGTTCCGGCTAATTTCTGAAATGGCTGCACCGATTTTGACGAGATGTAATAAGGAGTAACTTTACTTTTATTTTAGAAAAATAAAGTTAAATTCCACGCGAAGTCGCGGGTACAGCTAGTAGAAAACAATAATGAATTAAATTTTTTTTCAAAAGTTATATTTTTATTTCCGTCTTTAGCCTAGTAAAGTATGTAATCTCACGTTATAAATCTACTTTTATTTTAGGAAGTACTGTGTTATAATTTTTTGTGAATAAAAAATATACGTTTACTATGTTAGCGTGTAGATTTAAGGGGGTCTTCCTATGTGATGGGTTGAAAAAATCGATTTTTTTTTTCATAAATTGCTCCCTTAACATGTCTAGAATACGGTAGTAAAGCGATTTTAGAAAATTCGAAGTCGTTTTAAAGATACAGCAGGTAAAAGAAAGAGCGGTTCGGAGCGGTGAGTTGGCAGTTAGAGACCGGGCCTATTGTGTACCGTCGGCTTTATACCTGGCCTCCCTTTTATTAATATATTTGTTTATACAAGTTTAGACACGTTTCTACAGACTTAAACAGAAAAGGAGCATAAATTTTAAAGTTATCCAAGAAATTACAAAAGTCTACGGATTAGCAATTCGACGCCATCCAGATTCGCTTGAAGATATGAGAACGGAAGTTTGGGCAACGTACTATCACAAATGTTCTTCTGATGAAAACCCTCAGCATCAATTTTGTCCAGAAGGCGAAGACAGTTGGTGTAAATGGCGTAAGGCTAAAGCTAATAATGAACTGGACCAATTTCATCACGATAAACCACCTCTAATTCCGCAAGTCCATTTTGGAGTTATCAAACCGGTTTTCGAAGATTTATCGAAAGACGTTATATTAATTCGTTGTTTAGGAGCAGAGACACAAAACAATAACGAATCTTTGAATTCTTTGATTTGGACTTTCGCTCCTAAACATCTTCATTCTGGTCCCAAAGTTGTTGAAATTGCTAGCTACTTAGCAGTTATTATCTTTAATGAAGGTTTTCAAGGTATTTTAAAAGTTATGTCGATTATGGGATGCCCTGTTGGTCGTGAAGCCCAAGCGTATGTTGAGAAACGGGATGAAAAGCGAATCTTACGCTCTGAGCGGCGCGTAAGTGATGTCGTTAAACAAGCCAGGATTGACTCAAGAGCTGAACAATCTGCTTTAAAAGAGTTTCACGAGGAAGAGGAAGGAATACTCTATGGACCAGGCATCGCCGATTGAGAGTAAGTTGATATTTTAATAGTTTTTAACGGACTTGAAACTTTAAACGCGTTTTTCTCAAAACTGTGTTTTTCAAACTTTCCTCCATTGTATCTCAGAAACGGCTGGACCGAATTACTTGAAATTTACAGGGCACACTCACTATATGTAAACGCATGGAATGAACTATTATCAATCGAAAATTTTCAAAACTTCGATTTTTTTATAGCAAAAAACAAAAAAAAAACGCCTAATTTGCAACTTTTATTTCAAATGTCTATCAAAAATCCAATTTTTTTTATATTCATTTGATTATAGGTCATTCCGTGCTTTTAAGCCTACAAATTAAAACGCCGTTTTTTTTTTTTTTCAGATAAGCCGATCAGCCGGAATCGTGGAGGAAGTGGGAGCTCTTTTTTTCGAGGCGGGGGTGTTCAGAGCGCTGTAACTCTAGTTTGACTGAATATTTTTAGCTGAAATTTTATATTTATACTGTCCAAATATGTGTTAATAAATGATAAAAAAACTTGAAGCTCTAAATATTTACTGGTCGTAGAAAAAAAATCCTAAAATATCCCTAAAAAACAGGCCGTCACATAGGAAGACCCCCTTAAGTTAAATTCCACGCGAACGAAGTCGCGGGTACAGCTAGTAGAAATAAATAATGAATAAAACATTTATTTCAAAAGTTATATTTTTATTTCCGTCTTTAGCCTAGGTGCAACCTGTGAGAGTATTTTTGTAAAAAGGGAAACGGAAGTATGTAATCGAAAGCTGGGAAAGTGTGTAGTTGTAGAGTTGGCTTGCGGATGTTATAAATCCATTTTCCGAAAGGTTGGTACTTTGATGTCAGAGTACTCTGGTGTTATACATTATGTTTTTTTCAGTCATAATTTATTCTGAACAAAAATGTTTATACCGTACGTTTACTATGTTAGCGTGTAGATTGAATTAAAGAGACATGGGTGTATTGAAGTTCTCCGTTACTGGTGGTTCGGGGTCCGAGGGCGCCGATTCATATTTATTGTGAACTAAAATAATTACATCATACATTGTCAAGGATATATTTCGTGAAACGCACTCTTAAACGATTACTATGTTAGCATGTGATTTAAATTAAAGGGAGATGTGTATACTGACGTTCACTGCTGGTGGTCCGGTCCGGAAGGCGCGTACCCTGGGTAGGGCGCGTACCCGGGGTACACTCCGCCCGGGTACACGGGGTACTGCGGGTACTGGCCGCCCACCATGGGCGAGCTGCCTCCGGGGGCGGCCGGGCTGGGCGTGGCCTGCTGCGGCGGCTGTGGCGGCTGCTGCATACCACCGGACCCTTGCGCTTGTTGCTGATGAAGACAAACTTCATTGTGAAATCCAACGATTCGGGCGATTTAAGTACTAAAACTTCACTGTTGTTTTAGTATTTAACCCATTAAAATGACTACAGCCACCATTCTGTATAAATAAATTTCAAAATTATAATTTTAATTAATTATCAAGGACATAATAAAAACATACTGTCCTTACAGACACGTGGAGCAATAAATACTCAAAAAAGCAATCAAATATTTCTAGTAATAGTTTCTAGTTAGCGCCATTCCATTAACCTTAAAAAAAACCCCATCCATAGACGTATGACGCACGTCGTATCCGACATATGGACGACATTTAAAAACAGAAGGGCACTGTTCTAAATTTAAAAATATAAAACAACAGATTCATACCTTGAGCTTGATCTGCGCCTCGATGGCCTCCGCCTCCTTGACCTTGCCGATGTTGCGGTAGTACTCGGCCCACTGCGCGCTGTAGTCGGCGCCGGCGGGCGAGCCCCCGGCCGGGCCCGCGCCGCCCGCCGCGCCCGCCGCGCCCGCCGCGCCCGGCCCGCCCGGCCCGCCCGCGCCCGGGCCCGGCCCCGCGCCCGCGCCCGGGGCCGCGCTCGCCGGCCCGCCGCCTCCGCCGCCGCCACCTGACACCGCTCTCTTATTAACTACGTCGCAAATTGACGCCTCGCGGATAACTTCAAACTCTATACGTGCGATTAGGAAAATTACGGGAGCTGCCGATATCATACTCATGTATACGAATTAAATTTATTCTCGTTAATGTGTTTACTTAGAACGACATTTATTTAAAAGAGCAACATACGACTCTCTTGCTCGTTCATTTTAAGATGAGTCTGCGTTCCGAATGAGTGGTAGAATAAAAAATAACTATTCAAGAGTGCTTATAGTAAGTTTAATTGAATAAAGATGATTCTTATTTATATATCTTCATGTTGCAAGGAATCGAACCCGCGATCATCCTAAGTATCCCATCAAGCCACCGTCCGTTGTTACCTCTTTGTCTTATTTATTATCATTTTATATATAATTGTGTATGTAACTGTATTTTTGAGAAGAACAATAAAGAGTTTCATTCATTTACCTTGCTGCTGCTTGGCCTGCTGCTCGATGGCCTCCGCCTCCTTGAGGAGCCCCAGCGAGCGGTAGTAGTCGATCCACTGCTGCGAGTAGTCCGCCTGCCCAGTCGCCGGGTTTATCTGCATTTGTTGCTGCGTGACAGATAAATGCAGCTCGATACATTCACTAACTGGCCGCTAACTGGCCACATCTCACCTACTTTTATTGTGGGGTTAGGGCTTTTGCCAGGTGCTTTATGCTTAACAATGAGGAGAGGTCGATAGTTTTCATCTCCTCAGGATAGTGTATACTTTCTAAAGGTAATATTTCATTTATGCATGAATGGGCTACAAACACATAGGATGTGTAATGGTGTTTCGTACAAGTTTTATAATAATAATGTAACTAATCGCCTTACTTATAATAAATAAAAAGTGATAATCTGTGATTGTTTACCTGTGGCTGCTGCGCGGGGTTGGGTTGGTGCCAGTGGGGGTTGTAGCTCCAGGCGGGTGGGCCGCCGCCACCACCGCCGCCACCGCCCCCGTAGAACTCCCCGCCGGGACCGCCACCGTTGCCGTTACCACCGCCGCCATTGTTGCCGCCATCTTGTATGAAGTTCACCGGCTGCACATAAATACTCATTGTTAATGTTTTAATACTGGCCACTATCGTAGATTTTTTGAGTAACATTCAAAATTTAATATTTTAAACAGACAATGTTTTAGTACTGGCCACAGTTGTAGATTGTTTTTTAATTCAGTATTTTGAGTAAAATTCAAAATTAAAATTTTAAACACTTTTTACTTTGAAACTTTTTTAGTTCTAATGAACGCAACATTATAGTGCATCGTTTCGTACCTGTTCACGCTTTGTACTCTAATGTAATTCAATATTAGATTCGTGTTTTTTCTGTGCTAAATGTGAATCGGCTACTATCTATTTTTGATACCCCTAAATGATAAGATTTGCCCAACGCCAACATTATTTTTTCCACTATTTTTTACTTTTTTATAATATAATTAAAAATTACATACAACCCCAAATTTTCACCCTTCTATCATCAACCTATATATTTTAATAGCGATATATATGATGTATTTATAAAAGTGTGTACGTACCATGCCGACTTTCTCCATGATGAGCCGCTTGCAGGCGTCGACCGCGTCCGGATGTCCGCGGATGTAGAACGTGCGCGTGTTACGATCGGCGCTGGTGGCTCGCCGGTCCACCTCGCAGTGTGCACCAGTTTGGGCGTTCATCTGCTTTATCACTTCACCACCTGGCGGGTACAGTGTTATCATCAGAAGAAGGAAAAATAATGTAATTACTTGAAATTGAATGAACATTGGAGTTGCCAGTATCTGTGGTATATTTGTGTATAGTGCTAAATAGATTTATATTTTTATTTTGTTTTGAGTTATAGTATTGAGTCTACACTCATATTACAATGTGGGTATAGACTCAATAAAGGTCGGAATTTGATAATTATTAGAAAAGTTCATAACGGTAGTTAAGTTTCCGCACTGAATATTTGTGTAGTACTGAAATTGACTTCTGCAAAATAACACCTAATTCAAGAAAATATACTCTATAGTCTTACTGGGAAAAATAACCATAATTTAAATTAATTATGCTCGAACTAATTATTCGATTCGACAAATTCTTACTATTGGGCGACCACTAGTAATAATAATTATCTCACATTGATCATCCCTTATTAGAGCTCTACAAACATCGGTTCAATAGGTACAGCCTATCGTAAATGGCTGTTAAATCACTAATCCTTGCCGATGAGGAGGGAAAAGGGATTGTTAATAATGTGGACTACTAACTCCATTGCTAACAATATACCATGTCAGAATGTCAGATTGACATACATTTCCCCCTGAAAGACATTGTGATAAATTTACCACTAAGCTAACTGACCTGACCGTATGCCCATCTTATTCTCCACTGGTGCCCCGCCAGCGTAAACCATTAGCGAATGCAGGTGCACCATTCCATTATCGTCCATAAGACCTTACCCCTGCCGATGATCAGGCCGCACTTGACGTTGGAGACGGTGAAGGTGACTCGTATCTCCGGGTTCTCCTGCCACTGCTGGAAGTCCCCGCGGTCACCATTCCTTTGACCCGAGCCTCCGCGGCCGCGTCCGCTCGATCTCACTTCCTGATCTCGTCTCTACATCACATCCGGAAGTTTTATTCCGTTATTATATTCACATGGATTTGGGACTGTTAGTTTAGGTTAGTGAATAGAACATATATAAATTGGCCCGGGTGTGTTATCCAAATTAACGAAGAAAGACTACTGACAGAAGAGAGTGGTGACCAAGAAACCAATATTATTATTTTATATGTTAGTCCTTAAGGTATATATAATACTAGCAGATCCGGTCACGCGTTGCTGTGGCTAAGGTTAAATAATATTGAGGCTATAAATTAAGATGTAAGTTATCCTCCTATCTTGCAAGTTGGATCAAATCACACAAAATGTGCAAATCAAATTTGCAATCGGTTCAGTAGTTTAGGAATCTATCGAGGATAAACAATGTGACACGTAAGTTTTATATATAAAGATGGGCCAATATTGTTATTTAAATAAAATTATATTATTATATTAAAAGTAAACTCATGAGTTTAATTTGTTCGGTAACATTTCTCATTTTAGTCTCAATGAGGTATCACTGTATTTCTGTTTTTAACAAGTTTCTGTCCACAACCTGATGAATATGACATTCCATTTAGAGAGTATCATCCAACATACATACATATTATATACATACAAATAAACTTTTTAATATATTAATTTTCTGATATTAACTTACACCTACATTGACACTTGAAATCAGGTCGTCAATCATTTGTCTGGCCTGCTCCACTTGGTGCGGTTTGCCTTGCAGGTAACACCTAGAAATACAACTTTAATTAATGGCTTGTAGTCACATAGCCTTTGTTCAGCAATGAACGTCTTCCGGGCTGAGATGATGATTAACATATAGGTTGCTATATGAATCCTACTAATTTGGAGACACTTTCTAGATGACTGAAAATATTCTGCTTTCTAGAATAGTATATATTAACCGGAGAAACGAGTATGTAGAATGACTAATGATATTATGTCTGATCATGTCCAAAGTATGGTGGTCCAAAGCATAAGGTATGGTATACAAGAAAAATTCATCATGATGAACCTATTCTCCCGATTATTCTTCAATTTTGAAATGTACTGTGTATTGCATTACTATGAACAAATAAATTAAAGAAATACCTTTTATCTCCAGGACCGTCGTCCCTCTCCTGATGAAACTGCACCCTGCAGCCAGTCTCTGCCTGGATCTTTTTGATCATGTCACCACCGCGGCCTATTACTACGCCTACCGCGATTTTGGGTACTAAGACCTGATGAATAAAAAACCATGTTATATTTCAAGTGTATTTGTGCTGTCATATTTGACTCTCAGTCTCTCTCTCTCGTCAGTCAGAAGATCTACAATATGCCAGAGCCCAAAATGCTTAGGGTATACACTTTCATGATTTACCTTCATTATATAAAAACTCTTTGAACAGTTAAGTTAATCCTTGTTAATACTGAAATTAATTGCAGTGCTATTGCAATTTGTTACCGTCATCATTCTGTAAAACTTATTTCCTAAACTATGTTGTGTTAGAAGTTTTTTTTAAACCTTGTGGGGTCGCTGCCTATATCGTTTTATTAATCTCTAAACTCAATCAATTTCAATATCTGCACCAGTTGACCTATTAAATATGAATATAAAAAAAAACAATATTTAATTTAGTATATTAAAATTCAGATTTACGCATGTATCTTTATTGTAAATATAAGTTATCATATTTTAAGAAATGAAAAATTAAAGTATATTGAGTTTCTTTTTACAACAATAGGGACGCGGACTGTCCACCTGCAACACGGCGCCGAATATGCTTAAGACGGCACTGATTATATTACTTATCATACAGATGCGTCTTACAGTATGTATAATACAATCACCTCAGTAGAATTAGTGGCCAGTCCGTTGCCTTGTTCCTGTGGTGAGTAGACGTCGTCGTACTGCGGCCGTTGTCCTCCAGCGCCGCCACCACCGCCACCCTGCAAGTCCTTCTCGGCCAGCAATTCATATACTAACTGCTTGGCGTGCTCTACTTTAGACGGATCGCCTGATATACGCAGAGGCTTCTCCTGTTGAATTGAAAAGATAATTTTTATAGTGTAAAACAAAGTCGCCGTAGTGGTCTGGTCGCATGTATCTTTTATATCATTTTAAAGCAGTTTTCAGCAATAGATTGGAGTTAATAAGTGATATAAGACAGAATAATATTTTTGTTTATGGCATAGGAGAGCAACGAGCTTGCGCCTTACACGATGGTAATTTATTACAAACTAGCTACTCGCCCCGGCTTAGCGCGGGTCTACATGTATTATATATGTAAACCTTCCTCTAGATTCACTCTATCTATTAAAAAGACCGCATCAAAATCAGTTGCGTAGTTTTAAAATTTTATGCATACATGGACAGGGACAGACAGCAACAGCGATTTTATTTTATACTATATAATAATGATGATTGTAACAGTGATTAATTTAAAGTTTTGTATTTATTTATTTTTTGTTTTTCCGGACTACTCTAATGCTGTTGGCCACAGCTGGCCTTTACAGTTTTAGTTTAGTCTGAGAGCACAGCTAGGGATTTGAACCTCGGCTCAGGCCGTCGTAATTTCGATCCCCGTTTGAACGGGGGGATCGATCAGAGGGGGGCAGTTTATATTCTACTTACATATTCTGTGTTGGGTCCATCCTGTATGACAACCATTTTGGCGCCCGATTGCTCTTGCAACTGTTTGATCGTCTTGCCATTCTTGCCTATAATCAAACCCACTTTGGGCCCTGGTAACATTATTTCCTCCTGTTAACAAAATTGTTTAATTATTAAACCACCAAAATGGAGAAAGAAACTATTAAAATAAGAATTTTTATTGATTATAAACTTGAAAAGATAGGATTACAGATGTAATATGTAAAATAAAACATGCACAATAACATGGAAGAAGACAAGAAACCTGGAAGACCATATCCTAGATGATGTGTGTATGAGAATAAATTAAACAAACTTGAATAAAGCTGTTACAACAAATGAACAATATCATATTCTGAGAATACCATTGTACCCATTTGGTTGGGAATATTAAAAATAATTTAAATAAGCAATATAATGAATGACCCAGTCAATGTGCGTACTGAATACAAAAGGGCTGTTTTTGTAAGATAGACTTATGCCACCTCATTGTTAACTTACCATATGTTGGATGAGAACAATGAAACTGGTTATGTCGTAACTATGAATTACTTTGTTTACTGTACACATAAAAAACATGGCAAAATATAAACAAAAGGTTCGTTTTATTATCTTTATTCATTTAGGAGCTTAGGATCACAGTAGTGAGACTGTTAGCTCCATCATAGATTCTAAATTTATATTACATCCTGGTTAACCCGAGCAATTTCGCCTGCATCACACTTACTTGGTGTTTATCATTATGTTAAAATATAGAGCTCAATTTACATTAGCTAATTAACTTCGGTCTAGATGGCGCTGTGTGAATTGTCCTGAGATTATTATTATTATTATTACTAGGCAACTGTGATGTTAGCTGTATGTATAGCCTGTTTGTTAATCCCAGAGACAAATTTGATATTTCCGATGTTGCCAAGTTTTTTATTTTTTAAATAGTGTTTTGTCACTATCAGAAATTAATATTAATTACCCATTTTTATAGGTTATCCAGAAATAATGTGTGAGTTGTGTGTTTACTTAAAACACATTAACACAAAATTAATAAAGTATAAGTAATAATAAATATATGGTTGTCGTAGCTGTTAGAAATATAGAATAGTGTTAGAAATAATGTTAGAAAGATAGAATAAAAATGTTGGTTTATAGCTTAATACTATAAAATATACTATTTGTATGTAAACGACAAAAATGTATTTTTATGCTATATAATACAACAACAGTAATGGAAACACTAGTATATGTACATAAATTTCTAAGTAAATAAAAATTCTGTTGTGGAAAGGATATATGCATAAATCTTTAAAGCAATATGTTAAAATAAAAGTTTCCGATTAAACAAATCTGTATCGCCACTTCCCGCTATAGGAGGTAACATTATTTGAAAATTTGACATTTACACCTGTCAATTTAGTCTCCGAAATTAAAAAAACAGACTATAGCACGAAGAATTATTGGGGTAGAGTTTACAAATTCTCGTGATTATAAATCACGTAAACTAGTGCTTTCATTATAGCCCAAGAGCCCACGACTGCCAGACATACGTCATTTTAATAAACGTGAAAGTTCTTGTATGTGTGTCCCCAACACAGGTAAGAACGATCCCCAAATATGAAACCTGGATCGTGGTTCCTTTGGCAGGTACCAGGTAACAAAGGTGTAAAAAAAATCATACCAAATTCGTTATTTTAAGAAACTCCATATTTTCATATATTGTTCGTAGCACTATTATAACTTGCGCTGCTCATTGCCAGACACGTAGTGTGGTTCCAACCCCCCGCCGGGCCCCCCTAAACTATACTATTTTAGAAATAAACTTACGTCATTTTAATAAAGCTGAAATTTATATATATTATTGAGAGTTCTCTCAAACTGAGTTTCCTAAATTGCCAGACAGTTTTCTTGGTTCCTTATCATACCAGACTCATTGAAACCGTATATTGGGTAACAACGGTGTATACAATTTCATATCAAATTCGTTATTTTAAGATTCTCCATTTTTTCACATATTGCTCGTAACAGTATTATAACTTGCTCTGCTCATTGCCAGACCCTTAGTGTGGTTCCAACCCCCCGCCGGACCCCCCTAAACTATACTATTTTGTAAATAAACTTACGTCATTTTAATAAAGCTGAAATTTATATATATTATTGAGAGTTCTCTCAAACTGAGTTTCCTAAATTGCCAGACAGTTTTCTTGGTTCCTTATCATACCAGACTCATTGAAACCGTATATTGGGTAACAACGGTGTATACAATTTCATATCAAATTCGTTATTTTAAGATGCTCCATTTTTTCACATATTGCTCGTAACAGTATTATAACTTGCTCTGCTCATTGCCAGACCCTTAGTGTGGTTCCAACCCCCCGCCGGACCCCCTAAACTATACTATTTTGTAAATAAACTTACGTCATTTTAATAAAGCTGAAATTTATATATATTATTGAGAGTTCTCTCAAACTGAGTTTCCTAAATTGCCAGACAGTTTTCTTGGTTCCTTATTCCACCAGAATCATTGAAACCGTACATATATTGGATAACAACGGTGTATACAATTTCATGTCAAATTCATTATTTTAAGATGCTCCATTTTTTCACATATTGTTCGTAGCATTATTATAACTTGCGCTGCTCATTGCCAGACACGTAGTGTGGTTCCAACCCCCCGCCGGACCCCCCTAAACTATACTATTTTATAAATAAACTTACGTCATTTTAATAAAGCTGAACCTTATATATATTATTGAGAGAACTATTAAACTGAGTTTCCTAAATTGCCAGACAGTTTTCTTGGTTCCTTATCATACCAGACTCATTGAAACCGTATATTGGGTAACAACGGTGTATACAATTTCATATCAAATTCGTTATTTTAAGATGCTCCATTTTTTCACATATTGCTCGTAACAGTATTATAACTTGCTCTGCTCATTGCCAGACCCTTAGTGTGGTTCCAACCCCCCGCCGGACCCCCCTAAACTATACTATTTTGTAAATAAACTTACGTCATTTTAATAAAGCTGAAATTTATATATATTATTGAGAGTTCTCTCAAACTGAGTTTCCTAAATTGCCAGACAGTTTTCTTGGTTCCTTATTCCACCAGAATCATTGAAACCGTACATATATTGGATAACAACGGTGTATACAATTTCATGTCAAATTCATTATTTTAAGATGCTCCATTTTTTCACATATTGTTCGTAGCATTATTATAACTTGCGCTGCTCATTGCCAGACACGTAGTGTGGTTCCAACCCCCCGCCGGACCCCCTAAACTATACTATTTTATAAATAAACTTACGTCATTTTAATAAAGCTGAACCTTATATATATTATTGAGAGAACTATTAAACTGAGTTTCCTAAATTGCCAGACAGTTTTCTTGGTTCCTTATCCTACCAAACTCATTGAAACCGTATATTGGGTAACAACGGTGTATACAATTTCATATCAAATTCGTTATTTTAAGATGCTCCATTTTTTCACATATTGCTCGTAACAGTATTATAACTTGCTCTGCTCGTTGCCAGACCCTTAGTGTGGTTCCAACTCCCCGCCGGACCCCCCCAAACTATACTATTTTATAAATAAATTTACGTTGTTTTAATAAAGCTGTAATTTATATATATTATTGAGAGTTCTCTCAAACTAAGTTTCCTAAATTGCCAGACAGTTTTCTTGGTTCCTTATCCTACCAAACTCATTGAAACCGTATATTGGGTAACAACGGTGTATACAATTTCATATCAAATTCGTTATTTTAAGATGCTTCATTTTTTCAAATATTGCTCGTAACAGTATTATAACTTGCTCTGCTCATTGCCAGACCCTTAGTGTGGTTCCAACCCCCCGCCGGACCCCCCCAAACTATACTATTTTATAAATAAATTTACGTTATTTTAATAAAGCTGAACTTTATATATGTTATTGAGAGAACTATTAAACTGAGTTTCCTAAATTGCCAGACAGTTTTCTTGGTTCGACAACGATCAGAGCAAGTTATAATACTGTTACGAGCAATATGTGAAAAAATGGAGCATCTTAAAATAACGAATTCGGTATGAAATTGTATACACCGTTGTTACCCAATATACGGTTTCAATGAGTCTGGTAGGATAAGGAACCAAGAAAACTGTCTGGCAATTTAGGAAACTCAGTTTAATAGTTCTCTCAATAATATATATAAGGTTCAGCTTTATTAAAATGACGTAAGTTTATTTATAAAATAGTATAGTTTAGGGGGGTTCGGCGGGGGGATGGAACCACACTAAGGGTCTGGCAACGAGCAGAGCAAGTTATAATACTGTTACGAGCAATATGTGAAAAAATGGAGCATCTTAAAATAACGAATTTGATATGAAATTGTATACACCGTTGTTACCCAATATACGGTTTCAATGAGTCTGGTAGGATAAAAAACCAAGAAAACTGTCTGGCAATTTAGGAAACTCAGTTTGAGAGAACTCTCAATAATATATATAAATTTCAGCTTTATTAAAATGACGTAAGTTTATTTATAAAATAGTATAGTTTAGGGTTGTCCGGCGGGGGGTTGGAACCACACTAAGGGTCTGGCAATGAGCAGAGCAAGTTATAATACTGTTACGAGCAATATGTGTAAAAATGGAGCATCTTAAAATAACGAATTTGATATGAAATTGTATACACCGTTGTTACCCAATATACGGTTTCAATGAGTCTGGTATGATAAGGAACCAAGAAAACTGTCTGGCAATTTAGGAAACTCAGTTTGAGAGAACTCTCAATAATATATATAAATTTCAGCTTTATTAAAATGACGTAAGTTTATTTCTAAAATAGTATAGTTTAGGGGGTCCGGCGGGGGGTTGGAACCACACTAAGGGTCTGGCAATGAGCAGAGCAAGTTATAATACTGTTACGAGCAATATGTGAAAAAATGGAGCATCTTACAATAACGAATTTGATATGAAATTGTATACACCGTTGTTACCCAATATACGGTTTCAATGAGTTTGGTAGGATAAGGAATCAAGAAAACTGTCTGGCAATTTAGGAAACTCAGTTTAATAGATCTCTCAATAATATATATAAAGTTCAGCTTTATTAAAATGACGTAAGTTTATTTATAAAATAGTATAGTTTAGGGTTGTCCGGCGGGGGGTTGGAACCACACTAAGGGTCTGGCAATGAGCAGAGCAAGTTATAATACTGTTACGAGCAATATGTGTAAAAATGGAGCATCTTAAAATAACGAATTTGATATGAAATTGTATACACCGTTGTTACCCAATATACGGTTTCAATGAGTCTGGTAGGATAAGGAACTAAGAAAACTGTCTGGCAATTTAGGAAACTCAGTTTGAGAGAACTCTCAATAATATATATAAATTTCAGCTTTATTAAAATGACGTAAGTTTATTTCTAAAATAGTATAGTTTAGGGGGTCCGGCGGGGGTTGGAACCACACTACGTGTCTGGCAATGAGCAGCGCAAGTTATAATAATGCTACGAACAATATGTGAAAAAATGGAGCATCTTAAAATAATGAATTTGACATGAAATTGTATACACCGTTGTTATCCAATATACGGTTTCAATGATTCTGGTGGAATAAAGAACCAAGAAAACTCTCTGGCAATTTAGGAAACTCAGTTTGAGAGAACTCTCAATAATATATATAAATTTCAGCTTTATTAAAATGACGTAAGTTTATTTATAAAATAGTATAGTTTAGGGGGGTCCGGCGGGGGGTTGGAACCACACTAAGGGTCTGGCAATGAGCAGAGCAAGTTATAATACTGTTACGAGCAATATGTGAAAAAATGGAGCATCTTACAATAACGAATTTGATATGAAATTGTATACACCGTTGTTACCCAATATACGGTTTCAATGAGTTTGGTAGGATAAGGAATCAAGAAAACTGTCTGGCAATTTAGGAAACTCAGTTTAATAGTTCTCTCAATAATATATATAAAGTTCAGCTTTATTAAAATGACGTAAGTTTATTTATAAAATAGTATAGTTTAGGGTTGTCCGGCGGGGGGTTGGAACCACACTAAGGGTCTGGCAATGAGCAGAGCAAGTTATAATACTGTTACGAGCAATATGTGTAAAAATGGAGCATCTTAAAATAACGAATTTGATATGAAATTGTATACACCGTTGTTACCCAATATACGGTTTCAATGAGTCTGGTATGATAAGGAACCAAGAAAACTGTCTGGCAATTTAGGAAACTCAGTTTGAGAGAACTCTCAATAATATATATAAATTTCAGCTTTATTAAAATGACGTAAGTTTATTTCTAAAATAGTATAGTTTAGGGGGGTCCGGCGGGGGTTGGAACCACACTACGTGTCTGGCAATGAGCAGCGCAAGTTATAATAATGCTACGAACAATATGTGAAAAAATGGAGCATCTTAAAATAATGAATTTGACATGAAATTGTATACACCGTTGTTATCCAATATATGTACGGTTTCAATGATTCTGGTGGAATAAGGAACCAAGAAAACTGTCTGGCAATTTAGGAAACTCAGTTTGAGAGAACTCTCAATAATATATATAAATTTCAGCTTTATTAAAATGACGTAAGTTTATTTACAAAATAGTATAGTTTAGGGGGGTCCGGCGGGGGGTTGGAACCACACTAAGGGTCTGGCAATGAGCAGAGCAAGATATAATACTGTTACGAGCAATATGTGAAAAAATGGAGCATCTTAAAATAACGAATTTGATATGAAATTGTATACACCGTTGTTACCCAATATACGGTTTCAATGAGTCTGGTATGATAAGGAACCAAGAAAACTGTCTGGCAATTTAGGAAACTCAGTTTGAGAGAACTCTCAATAATATATATAAATTTCAGCTTTATTAAAATGACGTAAGTTTATTTACAAAATAGTATAGTTTAGGGGGGTCCGGCGGGGCGTTGGAACCACACTAAGGGTCTGGCAATGAGCAGAGCAAGTTATAATACTGTTACGAGCAATATGTGAAAAAATGGAGAATCTTAAAATAACGAATTTGATATGAAATTGTATACACCGTTGTTACCCAATATACGGTTTCAATGAGTCTGGTATGATAAGGAACCAAGAAAACTGTCTGGCAATTTAGGAAACTCAGTTTGAGAGAACTCACAATAATATATATAAATTTCAGCTTTATTAAAATGACGTAAGTTTATTTCTAAAATAGTATAGTTTAGGGGGGTCCGGCGGGGGGTTGGAACCACACTACGTGTCTGGCAATGAGCAGCGCAAGTTATAATAGTCCTACGAACAATATATGAAAATATGGAGTTTCTTAAAATAACGAATTTGGTATGATTTTTTTTACACCTTTGTTACCTGGTACCTGCCAAAGGAACCACGATCCAGGTTTCATATTTGGGGATCGTTCTTACCTGTGTTGGGGACACACATACAAGAACTTTCACGTTTATTAAAATGACGTATGTCTGGCAGTCGTGGGCTCTTGCTCTATTACTATCTTTGAATGAAACAACAGCAGTTGCTATTTACCGTGGTGGCAAGTCCGCCGCCACCCCTGGGCATGGGCGGCATGCCTCCTCCGACACCGCCAACGCCGCCGCCGCCGCCGGCGCCGCCCATGTTACCCATCGGGTTATCCGGGTGTTGTGGCGCGTTTTCCCGCCCCCGATGGTTGACTATCTGATTCACTAGTTCCCTAATGGAATAAAAATCACAGTTACATTTGAAATTAAACGAAATGAAAATTCTTTATTATTCTCGTCAAAGAATAAAAAAAACATTTACATACTATGTACAAATATATAAATATGTACTAGCTGTGCCTGCGACTTCATTCGCGTGGTTATCAAAACACTTTATACATATTTTTTGGGTAACTTGAACCGTTTACACAGCGTACACAGCGTACGCAACGGAAGCCCTCAAGTATGAATAATTTTCCCCCTTTTTGCAACATTTTTCACTGATGCTTCATTTCTACTGGTCGTAGCGTAATGTTAAATTGCTTAAAGCCTTCCTCGACAAATGGACAATCCAACACAAAAATAGTTTTTCAATTCGAACCAGTAGTTCCTGAGATTAGCGCGTTCAAACAATCAAACTTTTCAGCTTTATAATATTAGCATAGAAGTATAGATGAACATATAAGAAAGGGGTAATAATGGGCAGCCTTATCCTTGAAAAGCGATTTCTTCCAGGGAACCTTAGGATGGAAAGGAGCGGAGTCTGTTCGAGGTGTAACAATAATAAACAATTCCTAGGTGTATTTGTTTCTTACAAACTTCCAAAAAAATAATAGATACTGTTAGAGAATCTAATTACAATGTCAATATTTTTTATGTAATTTGAATGGTAAGTGAGCCTACAGTCCAGCTAATGGTAAATTCTAATTGTCTATATACATGAACAGCAACATAGATATCACGATTATTGACGCACGTATTACTATTGCATAGGACTAAAATGTATATCCTGTAATTTGATGACCTCAGTGGGCTAGCGTTTAGCACACCATCTTACTTCCAATGGTTGCAAGCTCAAATCCTAGATCTCAACATTTGTATGATTGATTGTATTGGTCTGGGCATTTCCTAAATATTTTTTTGTTAATAAATACATTATACTTATATGTATTCATGAACAAAATATTTATATCAGTTCTGTAGTACCATGAGCTCTGATTAGCTTGAGATTAGATCGCAATTCACTTTGTGAATGGTCCAAGGTTCCTATTATAATAATTATTAATACCACTGTCTTATCCCATTCATGCTCAGACACACAGCTTACAAACGAATTGCAAGCAAACTAAAACAAATATATGAGTACATGTGATATACAGGGCCGAATCTACCCACGGGGTTTTTGAACTGCAGCCCAGAGCCCCATGGATACAAAGGGGCCCCAGCCGTCACTAAAAAAATAGGCGATATTTAGATTAAAAAAAAAACTAAACCATTAAAAAAACCTATCATAATGTTGACAACCCTGAGACCAATTAATCCATCAAAGTGTGCATTTATCGAACGGAAAGTGAAATTCCTGGCCGCTTATTTTTGGTCCATGTATTTTTTTTAGTTGAGTAATATAATTAGGTAGGCCCCTAAGTTGTTTTAGCCCAGGGCCCCACAAATTTACGATCCGCCCTTGGTGTTATAAATAACTTACTTGGCTCTCATTATGGCCTCCCTTGAACCAGTTAATGTGCAGATGCGATCAGGCTGGCCACCTGAATCAGGAGCCATTTGGATCTTGCATCCAGACTCTGCCTGCAGCCGTGTAATCTGTTCGCCGCCGCGGCCAATAACTAGACAAAAATTGACAATACCATGTTAAACTCATTAAGGATGTCACATACCAGTGGCCTAAATTTATAATTGTGTGTTAAATAAATATATATATTTTTATATAAAAACATAGATATTATATATATATATATATATATGTATAGAGGCGGTGTAATATTTTCTAATAATAGTAATTTATTCATTACTTTTTCTGAAAAAAAAACTTTAATTTTGTTTTCTTTGAGAATTTAGACTATAATTATTATCTTCAAAAACTTAAGCATCAATATGCTAGTATTCATTAAAAAAAATGAGATAAAAAAGTTGTCACATTGTGCATTTAATTTTTTTTTAAATAAAAAATATATATATGACTGATCTCAGATTCAATATTGGCATTCTTGAAATAAAAATTGTAAATGATTTACTTACTAAGTCCAACCATTTTGTCAGGCACTCTAATACGTTCATCAATAGTCTGTTCCGGTAAGAAGCTAGGAGGGGCACTGGGCGGAGCCGCTGGGGGCCCACCGGGGGCACAAGACGCAGAAATCCGCGCCGCAGCCGCCGCCGCCGCCGCTGTCGCCGCTGCTGTTGCACTGATAGTGTAAAAAAAAACCAATTTAGTGAAATTTCTCACTGTTTCTTCTCAATTGAATGTATAGAATTAACTAGACTGGATGGTAGGGAAATATATAAATACAACAACTCAAACATCCTAAATAAAGTTAAGGTTTTTTAATTTTCACTTTATTTCCAGGGTTTTAAATTTATGCTAGACTATTTAGGCATGGCAACCATTTACCATCAGTATGCTTATTTGCCACCGAAGTATTGTAAAAAATATATGATTTTTTATAATCCTAACCACTGGACCTTTTTGATGCATACTATAATCTCTAGAAAACACAAGGTATTCTCACAATGTGAGGATGCTATGGAGTAAACACCTCTGTAACCGCAGTTTCCATATAGGTTCCAGAAAGCATTTCAGTAACAAACAACTTGTACTATAAATATCAATAAATAACATTACTACCATACATAACAGATAACAAACCATAAATTTTTAGGTTTTTGATCTTATAATCACTTTTTGTTCCATTTCTACGTCATTTTTTATTATACTAGAAATATGGTTATAATACCTATAAATTCATTTACTGAACAGTCACTTTTACTTTTGGTTTTCACTTCATTGAAATGAAAGACTAAAAAAATGCAATAAAAACGCGGGAAATACAGTGGATGTGCGATGTGTAAAACAAGATAACAGCTAAATACTCACCTCATTGTTTGTTGTTGATAACTACTTTCCACTGACGCCGATTTCTTCGGACTCGGTTCTGATCCCTCTTCCAAAGGTCTCTTACTACCACCTACAAGTTTTGCAGCAACCTACAAAATAGTTTGACACTAAATAAACAGTTAATCGGCAAAAATCAACTGTGCAATATGTACATTAAGGAATGAAAGCTAAAGAATAAAATTATGTAGGTTAGGTAAAAGGACAAAATTGAAGGTAGATGAACAAAGTTATATATATCAAAAGATGATGGTACTGTGTAAAAACGTTGTGAAATTCGTAAAAACATATTTTTGGTTAACTTCATTAATAAGCTATAACGCTGAGTAGGCGATATGATTGTAATAATGCAACACTCACCAATCTCGCACGTTGTAGAGCATTCGCATATCCTGCCGTCTGGCTATTATTTTGAAGCGTAGCCATAGAAGGATAATCACTCATGTTTGATTAATAAACACATTCAATCGTATAATATGCCAGCCATGAAAACGGATCAAAAGATCCAAAAATTACACGATTGGTTTGTCTCGCAAACTCGCGAGAGAAAGACGCGGACCATCGATAAACATAGAAATCAATAGAGTGTTTTTTCGAAAATATGTAGATTGCTTTTTTTTATATTGTACCTCACCTACGTATCATAAGAGGTAGAGTATGTGGGAAGAAAGTTAAAAATGGAAATATTTAATCAAGCAAATTGTATATCGACTTATTTATTAAATAAAAATATTCTCACGGCAAATCAATAGGAATCGATTACAAAAAAAAAATTAAATGTTGTCTATGCTCAGAATTGCGTTTTGTTGATTCAAATCATTCTTTTAAAATAGCTTCAATATATTATGTTCCCTAGTGACTATAAAATATATAGATCTATAGAAAAGTATTTATTTTTCTTTAGTTTTTATACTTGATTGAAATTGACAGATTGGAGACTATGAATGACAAATTTAGCCCTGGAACATTTGCAACTGCAATTTTCATGTTATAGATTTATGTATATATTTTACGCTCAAATATGAAATAATGTTCAATCAATTTAATATAAACTATTACTACATTTGAGTTGCATACTCAATTGAAGCTGAAATAAAAATAAATCGCTCTAAGCTTTGTACAAAATTCTATGAAGTTTACCAAAACCAAGATATTTTTCCATGGGTATTTTAACCGAAAATTGTTTACCGTTTGCAAACTAAGTTTACAATTCCAAAAATGAAATGGTTCATACATAATTACAATTTTATACATTGATATTGAGAATTATTGATTTCTATAATCGTGAATTGTTAGTAAAAGCGATTATATTTGAATTCAATAGTTAAAAATATTTGATAAAACATATTTCAATTCTTCTATGTATTTTTAAGCCCTCTATTTGACCTTATGTATATCCCTTTTAATATAAATAAAAACCCAATGTCTTTGAAATCGATGTAGGATGATAAAAATACTATAAGAATTATTTACAATAAGTAAAAAATTGCTTCTTTCCTAACATGAATACTATTACTCGTCTTTTCTTACCTACAATGTTTAGAGAAACGAAACGCAGTTTTTTTTTTTTACTTATGTTATGGGTGCGTGCATTTGTGTTGTCCGGTGTTTGAAGACGCTTTGGAATTCGCTTTCAATTTCTTTGTAGGAAAAATGTCGGGTGATACCGATAAAGCGAAAATCAGTGACAATCAGGTATAGTTGTGAAATATGTATTTGTTTTAATTTTCCTTATAGTGGTGTGTGTCTAATAGGAACATTTATAGTGGTGAAGTGGTATTAATTCCGTGGTTATATCACTAATGTTTGCCTGCGTCGCAACATGGCTGACAGAACGTTTGCTTCCCGCTAAACGCGGGAACTACGCCACCGAGGGATGTTTTATAAGTCAATATTTTGCAATAAAAACTGTGAATGCCATTATGATCAGTTATCGAAACTGATTCTAACCACATATATTTCTCGA
The DNA here is from genome assembly GCF_030625045.1 of Achroia grisella. Classification (NCBI taxonomy): domain Eukaryota; kingdom Metazoa; phylum Arthropoda; class Insecta; order Lepidoptera; family Pyralidae; genus Achroia; species Achroia grisella. The sequence goes on along the minus strand of NW_026712984.1, from coordinate 3,866,068 downwards.
ATTCGCATATTTTACCACCCCCGCCCCTTTGCATTTAGATGCAGGGCCTTTGTTAATGTGCACGATATATATATGACATTGATAGGAAATCCGCATGACCTTGATATTTGGTTTCTTGCGATTATTCAATTTTAGAATCAGCGTGATATGATGTTTATTCCATTGCCGCCGCGTCGCATCTCATTACTCGCTCTCGAAACGCGGCCGGCGATGTAAATAAAACATATCCTTTGGGGGCCTTCATTACCTACTATGTTTGTTTTTTCGCTAATGATTTTTTGCTTTATAATTGTTTATATATTCATAATATTTTGATTGAATAAGAATAATAAATTAAAAAGAGAATTCAAGTTTATATATATACTTATTACAATGATTTTGCTATAGGTAAGCATAATGTGTTATATGTAGGTATATAGTCAAGTCTGAGCTGAGTCTTCACTATATAGGTATGTAGTTGCTATGTATTCAGGTGTATACAATATGACGATATAGAGTAAAGACAAGGAATTACAGCTCTTATGTATATCGTTCCAAGGTTAACTATCGTATGGCGGAAGTACGAAACCGAACATTGACGCTAAAAGCATAGAGCAATGATCAGCAATGAAGTTTGACAATTCTAGTCTTACTACTGGTTTTGCATTATGTACCTTATTATAATTGTCAATGGACATAATATAATATAAAAGTATTGGAATATTATCAGTTATGAATGTTCTCTTATTGGTATTTCAATTAATATTAATTGTTTTCCAAGAATATGCTATACTTGCAAATAATTTGAGAAACAAATCTAATCACAATAAGTGTTGTTGTCTATGAACCTTAAATAATTACACACTTAGGCAGTACACTTAATAAGGAGTATTGATTAAATATTACATTTTCTAACACTTTCTCTGTAAAAGTGCTTACTATAAAATTGAAGAGTTTGTAAAAATTAACAATGTTTTAAGAAAAAAACTTAGATTCACATCTGAATATTATATGATTGCACTAGGAATTAGTGCATAGCAGTTTTTATGTTCATTGTCACATGGCTCTTGTTTTTGTGTAATTTAATATAAAATTTATTCAAAAGAACAACATACAAGTTTCTCACTCCTTGTGATGAGTGTGTTCCAAATGAGAGGTAGAATAAAGTAATATAATTACTCAAAAGTGCTTGTATTTAGTTTATTTGAATTAAGATTATTACTATATAGGCAATACAATATATTTTTACCTGTTGTGATATATCTTAATAAATAAATAATTACTTGTAGTTAGTTTTTACCTATAGTAAGGTATACCTCTAATCAGTATTATAGAAACTAAAAGTCAGAATAGTTACCACTGTTGATATTGGTTTAGTTTCACTTTCCCAAAATTAAAACTGAAATCTAAATATAAATATAAACTTTGAATACTAAATTGATCCCATAAATGTAAAGTTTGTTATGAAAAATAATTCTAAATTTATTTCCAATTTTATTATTTGCTACTTTGGAAAATCTTCATTTTAATTAATACAACAGGTTTATGTCTCAGTATAACACTCTTTATAATTATTGCTTGGTCATACCTCTTACCTTAGTTGAAATTCAACCCTATTATAAATACAATAATATCTTTGACCCAGCAACAATAGTTAGTGTTAAAATTTTTTCCTATCTTAATGTATTTTTATAAAAATATATTAACATTATGTGCTCTTTCTCTATATGAACTATAAGTGTATAAAATTTCATACTCTTACTGCACAATTTACATAAAAAGGGGTACAAAGTTTTTGCTTCATATATTAATATAGTGATTTTTTAATTAGGATGAAGACAAGAAGTCTGCAACTGGTGACGGTCAAACAACAGAAGACGAGTCCTCACAAGACTCAAAGGGTGAGTCTCTGCAACAGCCAGAGGCCCAAGGTAACACCGATGTAGATCAACCAAATACAAAAGATGAAGACACCCAACCAGATGCAGAAGGTCAGGGAGTAAACATACTCACCATGTGGTCACTCCAGTGTTCATCTACATCGCTACTAACCTTGTGGGGCTATATTTGTAACAATATTTGCACATTTCAATACTTGTTGTTGATGATAAAGAAATAAAAACTAAATGACATTTTTAGACGTTTTGTGTTTTCATTAAGATTTTAAACTCATTAAAATGTTTATGTCGTCAGCAACAATTTAGTATTGAGGTGTGTAAAATGTCATTTGTGTATTTGTCAACATCCATCATCATGATTATTGTTCCACTATATTACTGTCTGATTAATTAAGGTAAGTGATTTTAGAATTTATTTTAATTGGGTTGGAAACAGCTCTTATTAAGAGCTGTTTCCCGAGAAATTATCTGCTTATTTTTGCATAAAAAAAATACACTTGAATTAAGAACCTCCTCCATTTTTTAAGTTGGTTAAAAAAAGGTTGAAATGGTCGCGCTATTGAAATAAAAAAATATATCGTGCAGAACAATGGTATAAGGGTCACAACCGCTTGAAAAGCAGGACGGACGTTTAATTGTAATTTAAAAATATACAGCTTCCCGCCAAAATCGTGACGTGGACACGCTACTCGTCAAACATTAAAATTCAAGGAAGAGGATTGTATGCAATGTCAGGTTGATGTCAACTCAGTTCCCCCTTGAAACCATCATGATAAATTCCTAGTGCATTTGCCACGATGAGCTAACTGATCTGACCTCACGCTTATCTTATCATTCTCCACTGAAGCCCCGCAAACATAAACCATGAGAGCAGGCTCCCGCCTGCTGCACCATTACATTATCAGCTATTAAAAAAAACATTAAGGTCAGCCGTTTAGTTGTGAAAATAACAAACAAACAGACAGATACATTTTCGCATTTATATTGTTCGTATAGCTAAATGTATGTACATATATGTATTAATAGATTGTAAAGAATAGATAAAATAAACATTATTATTAAGAATGATTCTGCAATTTGTATCTTAATATATCTATCTAAATATGTATGCAAGTATAATAAAAATAATTCAGCGGTAACTACACAGAAAGGAGGGTCAATAAATGAATCGTTAAAGTCAGGGTTCCGACTTCGCCGTATAAAAAAATAAAAGAATGAACCGTCTTTCTATGTCATCCCAATTGGACTTACGAGTTTTGACTTAAAAACATCTGCTAATGAAAAAAGTGATTAGAACTTTTTATTTCTATCTTGATGTGACCTATGGCATTGATAATCTTGTATCAACTTTTAAGAAGAAGAAAGTTACAAACCTTATTAAATTTTTAAGCTTTAAAATTTCTGGACTTGATTTCAAAACACCTGGCAACGTCAGTCACTTTGACTATGTACTTCAATTTTTTTCATTTTACATTGGGGTTGCTTCAAATGTCTAAAACTATTGTAAACTTTAAATCGATAACACGTATACGGGCGGAATGTAAAAATCGCACCTTAAAAGTACTTGTAGGTATCTACTAATACGCAAAAGTACCTATACGAAAGTTCTATATACGCTTACGGTTGAAAGGAACGTAATCCATGACAAACGTTACTTATTTTTCTATACTTTTCAAAGATCATCTATCATTTATAAAATAATAGAATTTACTAAAAAGTTATAAAAAAAATGTTCAAATCCAGCCGTCTAGGCCTGTTTGTATGGATAGTCAATGCTTGTGTGATTGTGTTATATAATTGATATATTTACATCAACGGACATCGTCGTAGGCACACTAACACATATCAAACTAGTAATTTAATCAGTCACGGTTTATCAAGTCAAGTTTATCAAAAATCTTAAAGCCAACGTGGTGATAAAACATTAATTAAATTATCAAAATTGTGTCATAATAGTATTATGCAACTATCAACATTAATATATTATATTCCTATTTATTATGGAACTTTAGTTATTACTAATGATATTTTTTTAGAATATATTTCAGACTACTTATATACTTACTATTATAAACTTAATATATTGAAATTGATTCTATGGTTACGGCACTGACGATGGCAATCTGCCACGGCAGCGCCGATACACCACCCTCTTCGACCAGTAGTCCTTCTTGATGTTGGTGGGTAACATGTTGGTTAGGACACGGACCACAAACGTATTGAAACTCGCGTTGTGACTCGACTCTAGTTGCGTCTCCCTCAAAGTCAGTTACTCTATAATGGAATGATGTACCCGCCAGCGTTAACGCTATGCGCTGGCACCAGTGGAGCATGATAAGATGAGTATGAGGTCGGCTCAGTTAGCCTATCGTGGTATTTAACATGATGGTTTCCAGGGGAGCCCCTGACAGAAGGTCACCCTGACAATGGTACATTGATAGCATTGAGGTTAATAATCCACATTACTAACAATACCCTACCCCCACTACTAATGATATTATTCATTCATAAAATCATTTATTTCTAAACAAAGAGCTGCGCCTTTGTCGATATAGCAATTCCCATTTATTACAACTCGCGTAATTATTTTTAAATGTTTATATGAACACTACTCGAAAGTTTTCTTTAAACTTATTATAACAGTATCTTGGTAACAGTACCCAACTCTTATCTTCATGTATTATATCACTTGCCCCTGACTTGGAATACCTGTAATTTATAGATCGCCATCTATTGACGATGACAACCACATGAAAAGCATCTATACAATGCTCTCTATTATATGAGTAACTAGCTGTGCCCGCGACTTCGTCCGCGTGGAATTTACCTTTATTTTTCTAAAATAAAAGTCCGCGGACTGAGAAAAATGCCCCTAAATAAATTAAAAATCGATTATATTACTGGTTGCTGGACAAATGACATCAAAGAATATTTATCTGATGATTGTTGACTTTTTTTTTATTACTATATAATTAGAATGGTACATAAGACATTAATTTTAAATTATAATATTATAAATTATTCCATTTTAATATACAAAATTTGCATGCCCGTAAATTGGGGCAATTAACACTTGCCAATAATATTATTACCTGGACATATTATAATATCTAACTGTATAATACGCAAATAAATAAATTTCATTTCATTTCATTTCAATTTCATCAGCTACCTGCCAATAAAAGTCTCGTCAAAATCCGTCCAACCATTTTAGAGATTAGCCGGAACAAACAGACAGATAAAAATTGTAAAAAATGTTGTTTCGGTGTATGTATTGTATTTATATTCATATGCATGTAGTAAAATACAGTTATTTCAATATTACAAACAGACACTCCAATTTTATTTATTTGTATAGATTAAAAATATTGATTGTGGCGTAGTGAAAATTAAATTTCATAGAACTTAAATCTCCCGAGGATTGTTACCTCCGGAGTTGATGCCGAGCCAAAAGGGCTCGCTTCGAGGCTCCAACCGTTATGCTCTCTTTTACGTGAACTTGACTCTGTTGGACGTATTGAAAATTTTCACAAAATTGATCATTGTTCCTCCCTGTTCTCACTTAAGTACCTGTCTTAACATTTTTTGTCTATATGTTGGTTCATATTTAACAATATATTATACGAAATTTTCATCCTATTTCCTCTAGCAGTTTTTACGTGAAATCTTAACACTAACAGACAGTTTTCGCCTCGTCACGATTTTATTATCCATAAAGATACAGAGAAGATAAAGATAAACAGAAATGACAATCGTATTATACCTCTCTTTGGCTGAATCATAATTTTGTAAAAGAATATGTATTTATTTATTTGTACTTTACGTCAATGATTATAGACAAAATATTTTAACAGCAATCCCTGCACTAAGCTCAAGGCTTGTGTCGCAGGACTCAGAAATTTTTATGTAAGAGACTTCAAACAGGCTCCACATCAACTAGGTATATAATTAACCAATATGACATCGGAAAGTAATTTACAAGAATAATAAAAAAAGATAATGTGTGTATGTGTGTGTGAACAGAAGGAAGTTTTTAGGTGTGTGCTTTTATATAGAAACTTCAACTACAGTTAGAATATACTTTAAGTGACGTTCATCGACGACAACTTATTGTAGCGGATCCATCGCAATGGTGCCCTTCATAACCTTTCCACCACAAACACGTAGCTACGGTTTTACATCCTTACTATATCGAATTTAAATCGAAACTCACACCCGCACGTTTGCATGCACGATGCACTGACTTACTTTTACAAGACCAAAGATAGGTATTATAATTATTTTATTTTACTCACAGATTAAATAGTACTATTATATTATCTAACAATGCGCTTCTCTATACCCAGGGGACTCAAAGTCGGCAACTGCTAACGGTAAGGACGACGCAGGGGCCGACGAATCCAAGGACGACAAACGGGATGTAAAAGCAGATGGTGACTCTAAAAAGGTTTGTCTATTATATACAAATAAATTATCATTCTCTTAATTTCTGACACAATTGTATAATTGGCATAGAATAAATAAATATATGCAATTAGTGATATACAAATGTTTTCTTTTTTCGATTTTACATAAATCGAAAGTGGAATGCCAAAACAGTTGATGGTCTACTTTATTATGTACTTCACCGACATCACATCTTTTGATATCTATAAAATATTACTGTGCGAAAAACTTAACGAAATTACATTATGACGAAAAACTCAATGATACTACTGGTGACAAATTTTAAGTAATAGTATATTTAATAGTATAGTTAAGTAATATTTATTATGTGTTTTTGTTTCATATTAAAATCCAATATTTATGTAAATTAGGCTGAATACCGAATAGAACATGAATATTCGTGGCATCTCTAGTATAAGATACTTAACTATTGTGTAGTGTAGACTTAGGCGTGCCAATCTATGTTATTTTTTAATGCGTGATAATGGAATGGCTCACCCGTCTACGCTAACGGTTTATGCTGACGAGACACCAATGGAGGATATTAAGATGAGCATAAGGTCAAGTCATTTGCTCCATCTTGGCAAATTCACCAGGAATTTGACGTGGTGGTTTCCAGGAGAACTGTGTGGAGATCAATCTGATATGGTATATTAGTCTACAACCAACAATTTCCTTTCCCTCAGCTCTACTTTGTATGTATGTATATCTATTAAACAGTGTGTATGTATTAGGAGGAAAATGGTGAAACACACGATGACGACGATAAGGATGATGTGAAGGAGAACGACAAAGGAGCAAAAAAATTGACCGCAAAGAAGAAGCCTAAGAAAGAGGTAAAACTTTTATTTTTTTTATATTAACATATTTATATTAAAAAATATATGTTTTACTAAAATTACTTCTCGACTACGTAATGACAAAATTGCTGTATATTATAAAAAATTCTGTAATAGTATGATATTCAATGTAATGGCAGACAAGCTGATGGCCGAAAGGTGGTGAGTGGTAACCCTCATTTTTGCATATGAACATGTTATCATGTAACGCCGTTATTGTTCTGAAGGACTAAAATGGAGGTCATGCCTCCAAATCCTGTAATTTCATTGACATATCTATCCCTTCAACCGAAACGCGTCTTACAAAATAGACAGGTATCCACCCAGAAGATTTAATATAAAGTCTACCTTGGTAATAGGCAGTATTAAAAAAAATTACATTTTAAAATAGTATTATTTAAAACAAAAGGTTCTTGTCTGATTTAAATTATTGAAAATGGATAAATTAGGATACTGAGGAGGAGGAAGAAGAGGATGAGGAAGAAGACGAAGAGGAGGAGGAAGGAGAGGAGGGGGACGAGGAAGACGATGCGGAGGATGACAAGAAATCAAAGCCTAAAGATAAGTAAGTAGTCTAGTAGTCCAACAATTTACAGTTTTGTAATTGAAAGTACTATTAAAAAGTGTCTAAAGCAAGGTTAGGAATACTTTAGTAAGTATATTGACATAATTTGTAACATTTAAAAATTTACATAACACATTGTTTATATAAATAATGGATTATATGCGTAATCAATAATCGATTCTAACAATTTAGGTTTACTATTTTATATGTGTGAATGTGAGACTCAAATACATTTTTACAATATGAATATGTGCATTCTCTTACATTAAGTTCTTACAATTGTCCTTTTTAATATCCAACCTTTATAAGTGCAGGCTTGAATTGACATAATATGTATGATGTATTATTAAAATATCCATTGTTTTATCACTACTGTTAATTAAAAAAATGGTAATACTAAATTTATTTTTATTGTTTAGAGTGAAAAAACCAGCAAAGAAAGCTAAGGATGAGGACGAGGAAGGCGACGAAGAAGGAGACGAGGAGGGCGAAGAAGAAGAGGAGGAAGAGGAGGAGGAGGAGGCGCCCAAACCAAAACCCAAAAAAGAGGTACTTATTAGAAATAGATATAATCTCTATATCATTGAACTTAATATAAGGACTTTTGAATAGTCATATTTTTTTTATTTCGGATGTTGTATGTAGACTCATTACACCGACCTCAGTAGACCGAGCAAGAAACTTGTGTGTTGCTCTTTTAAATAAATGTTATTCTAAGTCACACACTCACAAGCATTAGGCATGCGACAATCAACATAGAAGCCGCTACACACTCAATATTTGTGCAATCATATAGTATTGTCAGCGCTATGAATTTTAAGTAAGATTTTGTGGGACAGTTTTTATTTGTTATTACAGTTATTTAAAAAAGAATTACTATCAATGTATTGACCATATTATATTCTACACAGCCACAAGAACCTCCCGTCCCCCTCCCAGCCGGCAAGGGCATCCCCCTCGGTCACATTAGCAATGTGGAAGTCTCACTGTCACGGTTCAAGACTCAGGATCAGAAATTATTGCACCAGTATTTGTATGGCGTAAGTATTACCTATAATTGTTTCGTTATGTCCATACTAATATTATAATAGCAAGTGTGTCTGTTTGTGTTGTAATAGTAAAACTCTGTCTGATTTCATATGCATCTTAATGAAATTTATTTATAGATGAATTGTATTCTGAGGAGCAATATAGGCTATTTTTTATATTAAATCTTTTTTAAAAAAGGAATTTGCAATTAAGAGTTACCATAAAAATAATTGGAACATGGCTACTGAAACCTTAAAACGATGATGAGGGCGTCGTTTGAACCTGACTATTCTACTAGTACTACTATTCTCATATACTGTTCATTGTATATAAGGAATGTCGCCACTTAGAACCAGGTGTGTCATAGTAGCTTATTGCCATTCCAGGCACATAAAAATAGTCTGTCCTTAAGACTACACGACAGAAATGAACTTAGATTGACTTTTTAAAAGTTGTATATGTGGGATATCTATCTAATTCAGTTGCCGAGGAACTTTCTTTCTAATAGCTTGTGTGAGATAAATGGTTTACTCTTGCTGGTCACCAGTGGAGGATAATGAAATGAGTTAGAGGTCAGGTCTGTTAGCCCATTGTGACAAATTCACCAGGAACTTGTCATGATAGTTTCTAGGGGGAACAGTTTTTTTTATGGAAGATAATGCTCACCTGCGAACTTGTCATGATAGTTTCTTAGCCCATCGTGACAAATTCACCAGGGGGAACAGTTTAGAGCTCAATCTGACATGGTACATTGCTAGCAATGGATTCATTAGTCCATATTAGTCTTATTACCCTCTATAGATGATGGAAACGTCTTATGAGGTGGCTGATCAGCTTGACCATTTCAATTATTTTGAACATAAATTTCATAAGTATCAAGGCGAGGATAGGACAACCATGAGCCGTAGTCGTCGTTGACTACATCTTTCTCACTCATGGTATTGTCGAGAATAGCGTCGCCTGACCTTTACGATAATTTTGCTGTGCTGTAGTCAAACGACTCTTAGTACATGAGAGCCATTACTAACTGTCCTCTCCTCCCACTAATTCTAAATACTAAACTGTGGGCTTTGTTACAGCAATTATGTTTAGATCGTAATGTGAAACGTAATATCAAGAAATTCAAAGGCTACGAATGGGCAATCGGCTCGACGGAGTACAAAGCGAAGCTGGACGAGACCACCAAGATGGAGATGAAGCAACTGCGCACCATGTGCGAGATGCTCGACCTTGATAAGAAAGGTAGTTATTAAATTTCCTAGCATACTTTCATTTATTTTATTTATTAATGCATGTAAATTTTGAATAATTCATTGATAATGTTCTAAAATCTCAGTGTAGTTTTTAATAACCCTTGTACAATTAAATTAAATTGGACTGTTCAATTGTTAAATTGGTCTTTTCCTGATGTGGTACGAACATTCTACGGGCAATAGTTCATGAGTCCACATTAGTAACAGCCCATTTCCCCTATTTTTAGACCTTTAAAATACAATACATGTTATATGAAAACAATTTCTCACTAAAGGCAAATACTGATCTGTTTTTTGTGGTTGCACGCATCAGGTGGGGCCAGCGAGTTAGCGGGGCGAATAGTAGCATTCCTGCAACAGCCGGCCGCCAACTCTCCGCACGCTCGCGGCGTGGCCCGCCCGCCGCCCGCCGCCGCCCCCGCCTCCACACCCGGCGGTCGCCCGAGACGATCCGCCGCTGTCAAGGTGCACAATAGAGGTGCGTATTTATCACTTTATTTTTAATTTTAAGTACTTGGAAGCAAAGTCATACTTGTGAATTAATTACCTTGTTTTAGATGCTTTAAATACAGTTTATATACAGATGTTTATTTCTGCATATTATAGAGATTTACTCAGTGTTTTGTACATCTATGAAATGTATTGATATTTGAAAAAAAACATGTTTTATGTGAGTTTATCACAGTTAACTAGGTTACTATATTGTCCTGTAATAAATGATCATTGAATGTTTAGGTTACTCGGATGAGGAGTATGAAACTGATCCAGAAACAAAAGTCAAAGGTCCAAAACCACTAAAGGATGGATCAGAAGACTCAGATGTAAGTGTACCAAATTATTCAAATGAACAATTCACACAGCATTATCTACTCACAAGCGAAGCTTGTGTTATAGATACTAAACAACTGATACAGTACTTGGATACTTCCTTTCATGCAAAAATATGCACATATTATACACAGAATACAAATGTTTGTACCATGCGAGGAATTGAACCCAAGACTTTTGTAAGTATTTTGTTATGTACATATAATGCATTTTGCAAACATGAATTTATCTGTGTGCAAGTGCTATGTTTAAATGGCAGAAAATTCCAATATATATAGATATATTTGTGCTTTAAAATGTTATTAAACTACATTGTCTGAGCCAAATTAAATGTAATAATAATCTATGCCTAGGGTTCATTCAACCCCAGCGGTTCGGAAGAGGGTGACTCCGATTTCGATCCAGAAGCGGGAGAGAGTGCGAGTGGAGTCGGGCGCAAGCGTAAGAGTAGCGGACGCCGCCGGTCTTCTGGCAAACCTGGCAAGCGCGGACGCAAACCCAAGGGCAAGAAGGGCAAGGTATTATTAATTTACAATCGAGATTTTATATTTTTAATAAGCTACTCCGTAGACTTTTTAAGATGTCAGATTACTTTGTACAGAAGAATTAACACATCCATTGTGTGTGAAGAATTTATTATTTATCCATTCAGTATATAATCATTTTATATAATATATATATGTATATGATATATCATATTTATATGGTAAATGGTACCCTTCCATGGAGAATAGAATAAAGAATAAATAAATAAATAAATATTTATGGTAAATGGTTTCCATGGAGAATAGACGCATAAAAAACAAGAGGTGACATGTGCGGGTTGCCGACCCTAAAAAACCTATGTATTAAAGTTTCTTGCTTTCACTCAATGCCTTGATCTCTCGAGGAATCCTTGAACTTGGTTTACACCTCAATCTGATGTTGCACTGGAGGAAATCGTCTGAAATCGCAGTGTGTAAATATTTAAGACTTCAAGGTTTTTGGAATGAATTTCCTGTCGATGACAAGCGATGCGATGTTAGAAGGTAGCTGTAGACCTAATGTGAAACAAATTTTCAGAATACATTCCCTTATATAATACGTAAACCAATAACAATGTGAACAAATATTTTAATACATACAGGTATCAGCTGTTAAAGGCCGCGGAAGACGACCCAAATCAGAGAGTGATGAAGAAAGTGAAAAGTCAGAGAGTGAGAGCGAACAGGAATCTGGAAGCGAAGGAGAAGAATCTGACGTAAGTTCAAACAAGTCTATTACTTTTACATGTGATTAATATTACCAGGTATTACTCGAGATCGGGTGCTGTTTGTTCGGGTTACGGCTACTGATTAAATTACAACCCTTTGATAAAATACAATATAATACGCTGGTGGTCACATTCTCCCTAATTGAATTTAAAATTGGATTTGTGCCTTTGTAATTCTACAAAATTTCTAATTCTACAAACTCGTTTGAAAGTAAAATATATGGATTTTTTTAAGTATAGCCTCTTATTATTAAGTTGCTATTATCAAAGACTATATAGAAAAATAATATAAAAGACGAACAGTATTAATCTCAAATTCACCACAGACTAACAGTAAACAAAAGAGTATGTGTATATGAGTATATATATGTGTGCGTGTGTCAAACACATGATAGTGTGTGTAATGATTTTTATGCATAATTTAGAAAATATATTATAATTCTGCACTTCAAGTGAGCGAAATTGCATACTTATCCATTGGCGCAATTTTCGTAAAAAGGTGTACAAAATTTTTGCTTCACGTATTAATATAGTAATTATAAATTTGTTTAGGAGCCGAAGTCGAAGCGAGGCCGGCCGCCGGTGGCGGCGAAGGGACGCAAGGGTGCAGTGGCATCCAAAGCCAGCGCCAACGCCAAGGCCACGCCGGTCAAGCGGAAAGCACCTACGCCGCCTGGTTAGTAACCACTTAATTTTTCCTTAAAATATAATAATAATAATATTATATATATTCCTGCATAATTTACACAGCGCCATCTAGTCCCAAGGTAAGTAGAGATTCTGTTATGGGTACTAGATGACTGATATAAATATAATACTTTTATACTTTATTTTGTTCACCACATCTCATTATAAAACCATGATTTTTACATAAACTTTTGATTTTCTTATTTATATTTGTTTGATATTCAGCAAAGAAAAAGCCAGCAGCGAAACCTGCCGGTCGACCAGCCAAAAAGGGTAAGAAAGCGTCATCAGAAGAGGAATCGGGCAGTGAAGAAGAGGAGGAGGATGGAAGCGAGGAGGAGAGTGGCGAGGAATCAGATTCACCTTCTGATAAGAAAGCAAAACGGCCGCCTACTGTAAGTGCTTTCTCTGGCAACATTAGTATTGAAAACAAACATACACATGGTATTTTTGACTGACAAAATGCTTACTCAAAAGTGCTTATATTAAATTAATTTGAATAATATTTTTCTATTTCTATTTTTGAGTAGTTAGTTCATACATCTTCTGCCCTACTAGCTACAGGTAGAACCATAGGGATACTAGTACATTTTATCGATTGATTGTAGTTAGTTTTGTTATATCAAAACATTAACTAAAAGGCGTTAAAAATAGGACGAAAGTTTATGCAGATGAAATATTGGGTAACACCTGTTTGTCGCTTAAATTATTTTTCAATTAATAAAATGGTAGTCATCAATTCAAACATAATTGTTTATTACGCGATGTGTAAATAATGTTTATGTTGTTAGGATGATGAAATAAAGAAATACGTGAAGCAAATCCTCGAGGGCGCTAACCTGGAACAGATCACAATGAAGACGGTGTGCAAGCAAGTGTACAGCCACTATCCGGACTTCGATCTCGCACACAAAAAGGACTTCATTAAGGCCACAGTCAAGTCGGTTAGTACCTCACTGTACAAAATATAATTTGAAAACTGCCTTGAAGAAACCTTTCTCTTATCAAGTATACGAGAATGTTTTCTTCATACTCAAGTGGTGCTGCTTTCTCTTATTCATAGTGTGACATGATGTTTTATGTTTTATAACATTTTATTTATTTGTTTTTATTTTTTATGTTTTGTTTTTCTTTGTTTCAGTGTATTTAAGATGTTAGGAGTTAAGGGTGGAGTGTAGATGTCTGCATAGTATACCTATAGTTTATATAAGGACATAGTTATATATTATTACAATAATAATATATTATGAAAAAGTAAATAACTGAAATGCAATGAATGGATAATACAACTTTTTATTTTAAGGTAGATTTTTATTTTTGTTTTTTATATATTTTTTTATTATATTTGTTTTATAATTTAGAAATAAAGCAGAGCATGTTTTTGTACAGTATTTCAAAGGATGTTAAGTATGTGGTAGGTAAAAGCACTGCCAGATCATATTAAGACAGAGGGAAAAATATGTGTATGTAATTTTGTTGTAACATAATATGCATTATACTATCGGGAACCTAAACGGCCTTATTACAAAAAGATAAACCTGGTTTAGTACTAGTAATAAACCATTCACCAATGTATTCCTTATTACAAAATAAAGTTTATCTCTAAATCGTGATTGGTCTATGGTCTAAAGTTAGACCTAAGTTTAACAGTGGTCTAAATGCAAAAATACAAACTCCATTTTAAAAATTCTATTGTAAGTTGTAGTTTTTGGAAAAATAGTTTAACTAAATTAAAAATATATTAACTAAAAATATTTAAAGCAAATTTTACGACAATAAAAATATATAAAAGACGTTATTTGTTATTTTTTCACTCATTTGACTTTGAAATAGTCACCATTCGAACGCTCCAATAAAAATATCTCGCCGTTCCTTTCCTCCGTATAGGACTCCTACTTGTAATTTAAAACTGATTTTCAGCCTAATAGTACATTAATAAATATTATATATTAATGAAATAGTTATAATGAAGACCTAGATAAATAGAAATAAATATATTTTTAGTTTATACATTTTTCTTTGAACTAATATTATTTTTGATCTTTTCAGTTTTCTGTTAAAATGGAACGTAATTGTATACAGACATGAGTGACTGATATGGAATACATAATGAACGATTTAACTGTATAATAATAGATCTGGATTCGTAATAATGTTATTTATTCCAAGTATTAACATTAGGAATGGTTTAAACCACGACCATTTAGACCACGTTTCGTCCGAGTTTTAACAGATTTTTTGTAATAAGACCGAAAGGCTCCTAAGCCCCCAAAACACAAATTAAGCGCAGGTGATGACCAGAATGAAAAATACAAGATATTTACTTTTATAATAATAATATTTCTATCACTTTTTTTTTATTAATATTTCTTTCTCAACACACTTGCTCGTGTGTATCACACTTTTATGCTTGAGTTTATTTAAAATCGAGGGTGTTGAAACACGTCGTACGATATACGTACATATTTAACACACTCGATTCTATTACGCCTTCAACTTCGGCTCGGGTTGAAATCCTGCCACGTGTGTTATAACCGTCATAACGCACTTATATGGCAATATACTATTGATTTACAAAATACGTCCATTAGTGTATTGTAATTTATCCTAATAAGCTAATGTTTATTTCAGCTCATATCATCGTGAGCAGTGACCAGTCGGCCGCAAAACATAAATAGTCAAGTAAGATACGCAACTTAAACATTTAGACTAATACCCGACGCCGCGTCTGTGGCTACTCATTTCTGTACCTTCAATTGTTATGCCAGTAATAGTTACCGGTAAGAATCACGAGTGTTGGTTGACTAAACAGCACAGATGAGATTTTGTATGAAATAAGGCTTCTGCACAAGTGCTCAAGATTACTACCGGAGACTATTGATCTACTGGATGAAAAAGCAGACATTGAAATACCTATTTAGTGTATTAAATAAGCATTGTGTTCAAGTATTATGTAAGCAGTTTTTAATCAAATTTAAACGTTGTTATGTTGTTAAACGGTTTTAAATTAAAAAACATATATACTGTTACATGTGTAATAGTTTTTTTCTAAGTTTAATAAAAGAATAACTTTCGATTTTAAAGTTGATAAAGAAAATTACGGCGACTTATGTAATGCTTGAATGCACCCCTTTCAATTATAATTAATCACAGACGTCACAATGAAGGATCTGAATTTTAATTCGGTTAGAGACATTTGACAATTTTGTACGTAGTCGGCCACGGCGCGGTTTGGACTATGTAATTTTATGTTGTAGGAATAATTCCCTCTAGTGTAAGTATAATCCGAGTTAAATAACTCTAGAGCTTGTAAGGAGTTTTATGTTCATTGTGCCTGTATCGGGGACTATAAAGTGATATGCTATCACGTTTCTTTATATTTTGTTGAGTTTGAAATGTAACCCGTGCGCTGAGTGCCTTTCTACCAAAACTATGAATTGTTATATATTTTTTAAACTTTTATTTTCATTTCTAGACAGACAGACAGTGTCGGGACCACATTTTGTTGACTTAGCATTCAGAGCACGGCTCACTTCGACGGCTCAAACTAAAGTACACGTTATTTTTTATGTAAATTTCCATTGTACAAAGTTCGGATGCATCCGTCGGTCGCGGTCGGCGTTTGTCGTAGATTGACGGAGATTGTTTTAAAAATTCGGAATGTAAGTTTATTTTTAATATGAACCTAGGTTGTAAAAGTGTTCTTTTAACGCCTGGCACTATCGCAAAATTAAGCTATTCATATTAAGATCGTGTAAGTGTATCTTAAGAGGTGTAAATAAATACACAGGACTTACAATGTTTGGGGCTATGTTCGTATTGGTTGCGCGAGACGTGTTTTAGTAAATACGGGAGATTACGTGCCAGTATCTTCCATATATTTTTATATTTTGGCGTGAAATTATCGCGGACAAGACAACGGTCAAGTTTTCGATGTTCCACATATAAGTTTAGGACTTGTCATGTAATGTGACATGTAATAATTTCGAAATATATTTTAATTTCTATACTTTTGTCGTTTCTCATAGAAATGATTTTTAATTTAATTAAATAATTATCGTATTAGTTTTATTGTGTTTGTCTTCAACGATATTGTAATGTTAGGTTTGTAATTGTTATTTTTCATTGAGAGGCAATTTATACAGATCTAGAATTGCAGTATAATATATGTAAGCGTTTTAATATTTGAAAACTTGCCGTCTGTTTTTCGCTAAAGTCCAACTTTAAATAAAGTACTAGTTGTTATGACTGGCATCAGATTATTTTCATTTCATAAAACTGATTGACAACGTATTTATAATATAGTGTAATAAGATTTGTTTAAAACACTTGGGAATTTACTTGTAATGAAATAATATTGAATAACCATATCAATATTTTTGTGGTCGTTTCTATTCTGTTTCTTACAATATACTTATAGTCTGGATCAGCATTGAGCCGTTTCATTTACGTTAGGTGCTTTTACAGCATTTCAATTTGTAATTTGTGGCCGAAATAGTCGCTAAGTCCGAGGTGGAGCTACACTAGGATAGTCGGATTGAGCGAGCCGAGACATGAACAATGCGTTGTTTAATACTGACGTTATTTTGTCTATATTCGATATTTCACTATTATGCAACGCATTAGAGGCACCCCTATTTAATATATAGGGCTGTCTATTTATAACGTTTTTTTATTTACGTTAATGTCCTAATACAATCTCTCGGTGCGCGCAATCCTTTTATTATAAGCTAGATATAATCAACATTAAATGTGTATTTGTGAATTTTTAACCTTATTTCGGTTGATGTTTCTTTATAAATGTGTAAATGGTTGAGATCAGTAGTGGCGTAGTGACACGGAGTGATAGAGTGACTGGTACCCTCTTTTACAATTGGAATATAGATAATAAAGTAAATAAAAGTTTGACATGTCTCTTTTATTTCCATACCTCCTCTTAATAGTTGTATGTATAATTACAGTATTATACAATGATACAAATTAATTTATACATCCTATTATATATTATACTTAAACGGTTATATTAAATATATTGTACATTATGAATGAGATTCAAAAGTTTATTGGACGGAATAGTAATTTCAGTTAGTTTTCAAATAGTCTATGAAATATAAGCTTAGCATTTTTAGCTAAGAAATACTGGTGGACAAATAAATGAGTTATCAATAATTTATTCATATTATTATGGTAAACTATAATGTACATTAATAATAATTGAGAATAATTACATTGTCAAATATATAGGATCACAAATATATTACAATCCAAAAATAAACAAGATCTGAATATTAATGTACCTATACTTATTCCTAAATTATACAAGATATTGGTATTCTTATTTACGATGTTAGCTTAGAAATTTATCTTTCTGCGCTTAAGTTAAAACTCCAATAATCTAAATATTTTATTATTATTTAGATTATTGGAGCTTTGCACGGTTGTTTACAATTGTA
This sequence comes from Achroia grisella, assembly GCF_030625045.1. Lineage (NCBI taxonomy): Eukaryota > Metazoa > Arthropoda > Insecta > Lepidoptera > Pyralidae > Achroia > Achroia grisella. The sequence goes on along the minus strand of NW_026712984.1, from coordinate 3,847,839 downwards.
TATAAAATATTATATAAACTCTTGGACCCGTGACCAGGACGTTTTTAACAGCGTCCAAATATTGAGAGATTTATAGCATAAATTCATATATAATATTCATATTTAGTTAATAGTTAATCGTTCTACATCTATAACTATAACAATCGACTTAGATGTTGTAATATGCATATATAATATAATATTGTATGTACTTACATCGCTTTTTTATTTACTTCCAAATATTTTCATTGAGATTATTACATTATACATATCGCATATTCAATTTATTAAAGTATTGAATATTTTGGAAGATCACTTGAAAAATTGAATTCATCTTTTAGAGAAGACTAGAAGATATTGTGAAGCCTTTACCTATAATAAAACAGCGTCAACTGATTATATTATTGATTCATTCTAGAGGCTGCATATATCAACAGACAAGTATGTTGTCTAGTTCAAACTTAGGCGGGATCAATAAAGATAGAAAGATCAGGAAAGAGCGCCCTAGATTATAAATTTTAACTAGTTCTAATAGTAGTAAAACATTGATGTAGTTCGCGTTACTGCATGTCTGATAGAGGTTACTACATACATGGAGTTGGCGTTTCTCTACTTCAACTTGTTTAAAAGTTCGGTGTGAGCGCCTTTTAACCTCGCGCTTCTAGGCACTTGCCTGGTTTGCCTTAGGGAATTATTTATTTTGCCACCGGCTCCATTACTAAAGATATTCATTCTGGATGTGAAAAAATAATATGGATTATGCATAAAAATCAGATTAATAATAATCATTAAAAAATAATTTTATCTATTGATTTCATTATTCAAAAATATTGAATTTTCACATGGGTGTTTTTTTCAAAAAGAAGACTGGCCGAGCGAGCCTGTGAACACACGGGTCAAGTGCCCCATGAACAGATTACTTTAGACAAATCGATTAGTATAATAAAAATCGATTTCTTTATACATAATGTCACATCCCTAATCTTTAGACATGTACTAAGATATAACACCGCATTGTCCAGTGATAGTCAAAGTTTGGTCTCAGGTTTGGGTCCTTGTTTCCTAAAGCCTCTCCTAGGCCGTCGGTCGACTGGGCACACGGCGTACAACTCGCTGTAGCGAGGTTCCTCTGGTCGTAGTCCTTCCCTGTACTGATAACTGTCGGCATAGGTCGGGCTTTGGAGCTGCGAGGCTGCGGAGCAGTTTGATCGGTGGTCGCTGTCGTTATCAGCGCTGTCTACGTCACCTGAAAAAATTGTATTTAAATATGTATACTAGCTGATCCCGCAATATTTTGCCATATAAATTGAAATGACTTAAAAACTTTTATCACTATTTAGGATTATGAAAAATAGTAGCTGATGTTCAGATCTAATGAATATAAATTTTTTATAAATTGGTCCAGCCTTTTTGGAGTACATGGTAAATAATATTGTGGCACAAACATTTTATATACACATGATACATGTATTGAGAGTATATGAGATACATATATTGTTTATGTTAAAAGTGTATATAGAAAAGGGACATACCATCACTACTATTGTTGCTCGGCACATGTGCATCCCGCAGTCTCGGCCTCCGCCGCCAGTACCGGAACTCCCGAGGTAACGTGTACGAACGAGGCAGGGAGATCTGAATAAACCAACATAATGTCTTGTTATTCATAAGCAGAATAATGTAAGTTTATGCAGAATTTCTTTATAGCTTATTAATAGGGAAGGAGATAGTAATTGGGAGTAGTGACCTCATTGCTACCAATGTAACATGACTGGTCCTAGAAACTATTATTGTTAATTCTGGGCAGATGTAAGACCCTATCAGTCTCGATTAATTTGATTTGATTTTTGTATCTCCAGATAGCAATAATTAATCTATAGTTAGATGACCTCCATTGCAAAAACGGAGCAAAGACAATAATAGAGTTATTGTTAAATTATAAATTTTAAACATGTGAAAATAAAATCAGTGGAATAAAATTTTAAAAGGTGAAATGACTTTAATTAACATCGCTATCACGCGCTAAAGAGTGGTCACAAAAAATAGTAAAATACAATAACACACTATTGAACGCTCTTTAAGAAGTATGCAACTTTAAATTGGACTTGAGATTAAATTGATTTGGCACCTGGCTGTCGATGTCTGAAGGCGGCCGCGGAGTGTCTCGAGCTGGCGCATCAGGACCTGATTCCTCTCCACTCTCCTCTTTCTTTCTGTTTCTACCACAATTTAAAAAGATCATGATATAACGCATTTTCTGCAATACTTTTATTAATACAATTTTCTGTTATCTTGAGATGTCCGACATAAATTTGTGAAAGAGTAAATCCATTGATTCTACTTTCTAATGTAGTACTTTCCAAAATGTCAATTATCGCTAGTATCAGCATATCACGATAAGTGTAATTTTTGTTTGACAATTCACACAGCGCTATTTAGTCCAAGCTGAGTAGAGCTTGTGTTGTAGGTACTAGACAATTGATAGAAATACTTAACAATTATATTATACCCCTAGATTACCGAGGCCGTCAAATATAATTAGTATGATACTCACGTATATGGTGCTCCCCAATGACAGCACACCTGCCTATTGCATCCTTCCAAATAGAGCGGCGCCAGCAGAATCTCAGGAGTTCGGCACCTCTGCATTTTCCTTATTTGTTCCATTTTCTTCCCTGCCAGGCCAGGGTAAGGGAACATTCTTTCGCAATTCTGATTGTACTGAGTACAACCCGCCTCGTTGTATGTATTTCGTATATTGTCTATACTTTGAACGTTTGCTAAAGCACTATGTAACGCGGAGGTATAATCATCCTTTCCTTCATATTTGGTATAAGCTTGGGCGTTCTCGCAGAAACTCGTGTATTCACTCATAGGTCTATTTTCTTCTGAATAAATATTAATGTTTTGCGTTAGCCTTGGTTTGTCCAACGCTGTAGAATCATAGTTGTTATTGGAGACATCAGCATTATAGTTTCTTGGGCTACTATTCATTACGTTCCGAGGACTACTACAACCGTTTGCCTCGTAGTTCCTCGTCTCGTCCATTGCCAAGTAATTCGGCGAACGGAGAGGCGTCCTTGTGACGTCACTCCGCATATTTGCTGGGTTTTCGTAAAAGGTTCGAGGATTTTCGTACCTGTTCGGAAGTCTTCGGATTTTTAAATCGTTGAGGTCTGAAGCGTTGTTTTCTGTGGCTTGAAAACTATCGACTCCATACTCTGGTTTAATTTCTGTGTACGTTGGGTATAACATGTTGCAAGTGTGGGGTACCACGGGATAATTTTGATAGGAATGCGTCATTTCTATACTAGGCCAGGCCGGTGGCTCCGCATGTGTTTTGGCCCTGGGTATAGGCTGTCTTTGGAGACTGCTGTATATTTCCTCGGCTGCAACGGGCGTGGTCTTAGCCAGCTTCCCCTGTTTGATCTCTTCTTCTATAACTCTCAGTTCAGCGAGTTGCTTTTGTTTCTTCTCTTGTAGTTTCTGCTGGATATTAACGCGTGAGCCGACACTTGAACCTTCGTTTTCAGAGGAACCTCCCTGTAAGTTATTTATTTATATATTCAAAATTAATTATACCTCTAGTGTGATAGAGAGTTATTGCCCTAGAAGTAACAAGTAACATAAATTAGAGTTTTGTATATACTAATGAGCCATGAAACAGAAGTATAAGTACACCCGAGTGCAAGTGTTTATAATATCCCCGTAAATAAAACCCACAAATCGATTATTAATTAAATAGTTGTATTAATGAATGTCAATCGATATTCCCATAATGATTATTTTTCTATAACCCTAATATTTAGGCCTATGGGAGTTTATGTAGGTACATTGGATGAAAAATTTAATAAAAAAAGTCGATTGTTGATTAATCGATTTCTTTCCATAATAGATTATTTTCCACATTCGTATCTTACATGGTGATTATGAGCGGCCGGCAGAGGTCTTCTCCAGAAAGCAGCAGCTGGCGCTGCGGGCGGCGGCACGAACGAAGTGGGTTTCTTCTTCTTGCGTCCGTTGGCTGTGCTATTATTGACTGGATTCGTGAACCGACAGTTAAACACGCCTGGTATCGTTGTGTTATCCGTTTGTCCAGGTTTCCCTGAAGATAATATATTGAGAAATATATTAACACACATCAAGTTATAGAAAAGAAACGGAAAGATATATGTGTTTTTTAATGGTACCTAAAACAATGACAAAAGAAAACAGACGACCAAATAGAAGATGGGAAGATGAAACAGTTAAAACCGTAGGAAAACTATGGACCCGAATCACTGAAGACGGAACAGAATAGAAAAGATTAGAGGAAGCCTTTGCTTGGAAGCAAGTAGACGGCCAAGAAATATTAGATATTGTGTAAACAGCAAAAAAAAGTAATAATATTACAGCTGAATAAAAAAAAGTTATCGAAACTCCAGAACAATTTTATTTATTGTTGAAGCTAAAAAGTAGTTGATCAGAGTTTCACTTACGAGAGAGGCAATCTTTTGTGATGCATACAAAACTCCACGGCTCGATTAGGCAGTGTATCTGCCCTGACTGAACTCACATTACACTAATATGCATAACATCTTAGATCACTGGAATTGCAATGCATGATCACCCGGGGTCATGTGATAACGTGATATCGTAGGGAGTTCATGTGTGGAGACGACGGTTACAAACATCAGATGGGCCGTCCGCTTGTTTGCCATTCAAATAACATTCAATAAGTAGATAGAAACCATCGCCTAAATACATGAACAGCGCTAAAGATTTCAGGTTATCACGTGGCACCCATATACCCCTCATGTATTGCAACTTTGAATGACTAAATCCGTAATCTTTCATATCACTGTCACACAGCAAGCTGCTTTATATTATGCTTATATTTTTAATCGTATAAATAATTTTCTTTATTTTCTAAATTTGGTGTTTATTGACGGTTATTTAGATTATACAAAGGTACATAAGGTGGACTAGGACAGTCAATGGTCACTGCAAATTGAAAAACACATGGCGAAATTAGACCTTTGTTTGGCAAAATCTGCAGATTTTGCCAGAGAAGAAGAGGAATCGCCACTACACATCCTATGTGGTTGTAGCCTACTCATGAATAAACAAAATATCTACTTTGTAAAGTAGGTATACACGCTATCATGAGGAGATAAAAACCATCGTTCCTAAGAATATCCTTCAATTATTATCCCTCACTAGGTAGCGAACTTTGAAAAAGGGCGAGCACAGTAGATAAAACCACCAATAAAAAACGAACTTAAAACTTGGTGCATAGTCAACAATCGGTGGTGCAAAGATTTTATGGAAGGTCGGTGTTGGCACCGACTGAAATACAAACAAAAAACAACTAAGTGCTGTATTTGGCATACCGTTTTTATTCTGCGACGATGCGCTTGTGCTATTAGTGCCTTGTTGGTGCTCGCCGAGCATGTAGCCTAATCTTCGCACGTGGAAGTACCTGTAATATATACATGTATATACTGTAGTTATTACTAATGATTTAGCCTACAAAACCATACCAATGTTGTTAAAACACGATGATATTACATTGCGTTATTACAGAGTTCCGATACTTACATTCCGGTAACGGTAACTTACAGTACATCATCATCATTTGATGATAAAGTAGTTCATTGCAATTGTTCTAGTGAACCATAGTGGAATATGTATTTTTTCTAGTTATTTTCCATTGAAAATGAAATATTTTCTTGGTAAAATTACTGAGAGAACAATTTGACAGTATATTTTGGTAAATAAAAAAAAACTCAGTTTTTCTTAATTTACATCTGTATACTGAACTGGACAGTAGGACAAAAATATTAATACAAAAAACGTGTCGTTCAAGCGGCTAAAATGACTTACATTTTTTCTTTTTTCTCTTTTTATCTGCCATCAGCCTTATGGCTATGATCAGATTTTAAGATATTTAATTTGATCTTTCAAAATGTCCTACATGAATTTTTTTTTTTATTTTATTATTAACAATCGCCTTCCCTTCAGATGGCATAGTTGTAAGTCCTCTCCGATCGATCTCCCGTTCAATTCGAAGAGGAATTAAAATTACGACGGCCTGAGCCGAGGATCGAATCCACAGCGGTGCTCTCAGACTAGTCATATCCGTCAGGCGGGAGTTGGCCTTCAGCCGCTCCATAAGTCCTTCCGTGGGTTTGGAGTGCCCTCTGCACTCGCTCACTACCGTTTGGTGAAGCCGTATAGGTCAGCTGCGGCCAACAGCATTGGAGCAGTCGGAATAACAAAATTGTAAGTGAGACAAGCATAGAACCTGTAGTAGAGCAGCATGAAGGCCAGCCCGAGCAGGAAGGCGAGTGCATGAGCCGCAGCGAGCGGAGCGGGCGCGGCGGCGGACGACCGGGCCCGGCCCGACCACCACCACGCGCCCACCAGCACCCAGTTCTCCACGCACATCACGCAGTAGAACGTCACCTGAGTAAAGTGTACATGATAAATTTTGATTACTTCTAATAAGTGACCCCTGGAACTTTGTATGCATCATAAAAGACTACCTCTCTTTTCTTGATGATGATTGATGCTTCGTTCCTATTGGTCATAGAGAGGTGTCAAATAACCTATATTCCTTGATATATGGACAATCTAACAGTAACAGATTTTTTAAAGTATTTTTTGAAATTAGTGCGTCCAACCAAATAAACGAATAAACAAACTTCTGAATCTTACAATATTAGAATAGATTTATAGCGATTTACTAAGTTCCCTTCAGATTTTATAATTCTTAAAACAGGAGCCATATTATCTAATTTAAATGGTCACGGTATATTTCTTACCATTTTTTGTCTATGATTGAGTTCCTGTAGATTGATATACGCGAATACGTATACGAAGGCAATAAGCGCGGAGAGATATGCTTTCCGCGGCCGACTGATGCGTTCTCCGTGGAACACGTTCTTAGGCGATATCAACCAGAGAAACATTGACACCCAGTGGAGACCTGAAATAAAAAATGTTAACTTAGGCTCACTTGTTAATAACAAATAAAATATCGAAGCATGTTCTGGAACGTACATGGGTTATACCTAGCTTCACAGGATGACGAAAATTTCGTAGTGCTGTTCAATATTATAATAATATGTTTACCCATTTTGTTAGTATTACATATTAATGTTAGTATGTACAGACACAAATTACACATACAAAAAATAATAACAAAAATAAATATTAAAATTAATTAAAATAAAATATATAATATATATATATAGATGGGATGGTTGCCACTTAACATCAGGTGGTCCAATAGTTCACTCGATCATTCAGTTACAATAAAAGAAAAAATAGAACTCACGCGAACATCATTATTGGCATATTTATCCCTAAGTCTACTTCAGCGATTTTAATTTTATAAACATCGCCTATTGAAATCCAGCTCGAAGGACGCTAGAATGTTTGTAGTAGTCGTGCATGTAATTTTTTTGTAGATCTTTCGAGCTGTCTCACTTGTTCGTCATCGTTGCTAATATCATATTAGTAATAATTTATGTACATAAAACAATGTTAGTTGCTACAATTCTTACCTATGACTAAGAAGACCCAGTATTCATAGACTAGAGCGTAGACGGTGAGCGCGCACATCCGTGCCGAAATAGTGCCCAAACGCCAAAGGAACTGGAAGAATATAATTTATCGATTTCTTTATTAGAATAGAATAGAATAGAAAATCATTTATTCAAATAAACTTAATTTAAGCACTTTTGAATAGTCATAACAATTTGTTTTTTATCTACCACTCGTTCGGAAAGCTGTCTCATCACAAGAAGAACGAGCAAGAAACTTGTGTGTTGCTCTTTATCTTATTATTGATATATATATATCATATCACTCGATAACGACAATTTCCAATAGAAGATGATAGCTATTATTATTATTAAAACATTACGTACCTGGAATATCACTCCGAGCCATGTCAACACGAGTCTGTGCACGTTTTGGAGACGCACATTCTTGCTGAAGCTGGCCAGCGCCCAACACACGGAGAAGAGTGAGAGAGACGCCGATATCACGTTCAACTCCGCAAACGCCTTGTTAGCTGTAATGTTTTTTAGTTATTTAATAGTTCTTTTTGTATTATATATTCAAAACCTATACTAAAATGAATACTAGAATTAATACTTTAATCATCATTTGCTTATTCCTTTTATTTAAAAGAGCAACACACAAGTTTCTTGCTTATTCTTCTTGCGATGAATCTGCATTCCGAATAAGCGGTAGAATAAAAAAACTTGACTATTCAAAAGTGCTTATATTAATTGCATTCATTTAGATGATAGGTTTTTCTCATCAATTCATCACTGTTGCCAGTCACTCGTTATTCACTTCCTTTCTTGCCATATCATCTTTCACATAGTGCATCGATTCTTTTTTCTGCATTCCTCTGCCTTTATAACCATCCACATTAGTATATAACAAATATAATTAGATAATTAGGACCATTCCTATGTATTACATCTTACTAATATTACAAACGCGAATGTTTGTGAATATAGATGGATGGTTGAATGTTTGTTACTCTGTCACGCAAAAACTACTGAATGGATGTTGATGAAATTTTACAGTGATATAGCTTATCCATCAGAATAACACAGGCAAAATTTTATGCGAATAAATCGCGGGCAAAGCTAATTTATAATATGGGTCATTAGTATCCTGAAATAAGTAAAAAAAATTGACATATTTCATCAAGAGAAATTGCATTATTTCAATATTGGATTAAGAAGACTATTGAACCTCAGAGCAAGTAGTATAACGCGAAAAGAAGCTATGTTACCAGTTGACTCGTCGATGCTAGGTTCAGAGCTCACCCCCAGCTCATTGGTGGGTTCCAGTGTCTCTTTGAAGAATATGTGCAGCTGTAATAGCAACATCGGTGCCGCCTCGCAGAACGCGTGCACCAAACGCAGCATACCTGTGAATATCAAAATCTTACTAACATCATAAACGCAAAAGCTTGTGAGTATAGATGGACGAATCCGTCATACTCGTGAACGAGTGCTGCTTGTAGAGAATGGTCGATTCGGGTTACGAACACAGATTATTGCTTTTGATATACTATTTGCTTTTGACAAAATTGCTATAGGATATGTTGGTGGTCAAACTATTGTCCCAAACTTGAATTAAAAATGAATCTATTATTGAACATGTAAGACACATTTTTGAAAAGAATACGAGCCGTGTTTCTTGTCAGTTCTTCTCATCTCAAAAGCATTCCTATCTGACCGTAGATTTGACATATCATAAGAGTCTGTAATAAAACTATATGAATAAAGATATTTTGATGTGGATGTTTGTTAGGTACTCTTTCTCGTAAAAACTACTACTAAAATATGTTATTTTGATGAAATTTTACAGTAATATTTACAGTTAGGTTGTGGCTGCACAACAAACAAATTCTTGGTGAACAGTGATATATTTGTGAAGACCCTCCTACGTCTTCTTTTGCGCTTCTGCGAGGTGTTTTTGCTACTCTGGTAGTCTCGGCTCTAAGTATTTATATCTGTTGTCTGGTACCCATTAGACAGGCTTTGCTTACCTTGGGACTAGATGACATTGTGTGAATTGTACAGAGGTATTATTACTATTATATATTAGGATGGCAGTGGATTATTTAGGTAGTATGTTAAATGGAGATTAGGTATTATTATTATTATTGTTTTTTTTTTCTCTTTTGTTTTTCTTGTGTAATTACTGTTTATAATTGTATGTATTTGTATATTATCTTCCTAAGTGGGCATATTGGGAGACTGTTAAGCTCACTTAGTTATAAATAAATTATAGTTGGTAAGTATTTAAAACTACGAATTTATCGTTATATAAAGCATATACATGATCACTTACACAAATCTCTAACTTGATGTTTGACGCGCCGTAACTCAACGGGTACTAGGAGACGAGCGTACCGCCACAGTACCCCCAGTTGTAGACAGTGCAGCACAATGGGGAGCCACGGCGGCCGGCCTTTCCGATCCTCGTTGGCCCACCTTACATGCAAGTACCAACGGAGAGACAACACCTGGTTAGGACAAAATATGGGTATTATTATATTGGATCAAAATAAGTCGTCGGTCACACTTTAAGTCAAACAAAACACTTTAAGTAAAAATGTTTCAGACAAACCTGAGAAATTAGCAGCGACGTTACGACAATGGATATAGCCGCAGCGAAGCTGCCCTTGTACCCTCGCTCGAGCAACGCGTAGCCCATAACGACGTCGAAAACCACGTCACAGAAGTAGCCCGCCAATGAGATCACGTTGAACAACACGTCGCACAGGGGCAGAAACTCCGCCATTTCTCATCATTTCCTTTGACTAATTGTCTTGAAGGTCTTCCGTTTACACATTATTAGCTGTTAAACAAATATAATACAATTCTAAAGTAAGCTTTGAATTTTCATAGTGGTATGTTTCGGACCTACCCTCGATAACCATAGACAAAGGTCAACTTTATAACTTCGTAAAATCCGCGTGTACATCCTATCTGATTGTACATATATAGTTTACTAGCTGTGCACTTTCACTAAATATAGAAAATATGTAATAATCTAACCCAAAAAGCCAAAGAAAAAAGTTCTAGCTTCAAAAAGGATGAACTTTCATACCATATTTTATATTATCCCCTTAAGGGCAAAATTTTTACAAACTTTAAATGTTATATTTAATTAACAGTAAAAAAAATAAGATCCAAGCTTCTAGCTTTCAAAATGCCGATACTTTCATATGACCTTTCATCTTCCCTTACATCCATTTTTTAGCATTAAAAAGTATCCTAAATTTAAAAGTAGTTATATTCGTCCTTAGACTATCTGTATACCAAATTTTATTTTTCTGTTCAGTACTTTTAGCGTGAAAGCGCTCTACAAACAGACAGAGTTATTTTCGCACGTATAATATTATTGTACATATTAGCTTTATATACTTATGTAGAGGCGGATTGAGTTTGTTAGATTTTGTAAAGGAAGTCTTTTAAAAAATCCATAATAAGTAGCATACGTGTGTAGTAATGTATCAAGTTTTAACAGTTTGCGTAGTTCATTCATACTTCTCAAAGCTGTAAAATTTTCCTATTTGGCAACACTGCATAACCGGCGTTTCGTTGGTGAAAGTAGAATGTCTCCTAACATGCAGTAACGAAACGCCAGTGTAGCAGTGTTGCCCAATACGATGATTTACTACAAAATTGTAACTTTTCACCATATCACGTAATATATAATTATATTAGTATTTGTTTAGTTTTTGATAATATTAAAATTGAATTACTGAATTTCAATTTGTCATAAATGTTAGTTTCAGAATAAATAAAATTGAAATCGTAAATATTATGAAAACAAATTTCAGAATTTAGTATTATTTAATCGTAAAATGTATGTTACTTGGCAAAACAGTCCTCTTTTTTAATTGATGGTCATTCGTTAGTTTTCCTTGTCACAAACACCAATAATGACTCTGTTATAGAAAAAAATTGTAAATCTCTAAAATAGTAATTTTTGACATATATGCTCTTGGCAACACTGAATTTTTGTGTTCATCGAAATTTGATGACAAACAATCAGTTTTAGTAGTGAATTTTGTTACCTTTGCTTGGTTTATAAAATATTATTTATATTATTTAGTTAAGTACATATACGTTTTGTATAAATATGTCTAATTTAGATTTAGTCAACAAGTTTGGCAAGGAATCTTCGAGAGCAGCTTGTAAAAAGTGTGGTTATGCTGGCCACTTAACATTCCAATGTAGAAACTTTATTAAAGTAAGTTACCTTTTTATTATCTAATAGCAGAATACAGCGGCTTTGTACCGTGTGTATTCGAGTAACATTTTCTTTAATCTTGTTTTAATTTAGAATATTATCAAGTATACCAAATGTCATTCCTATGTACCCAATAGTTTTTGTATGAAAGAATAACAAAAATGCATCCATTCTCAACATATATTAAAATAGTGAAAAATTTAATATGTTTTTAATTATGCTTCAAAATATCTATTCTTCTATATATGAATCTTTTGGTGTATTTCATAATAATTTTATATATCTATTTAAATTGATAGACTTGTCTACAAGTAGTAGTAATTCGCGGCTTTATGTTTGTTTTAATTGGAAAAGTAAGCAAGCCCAACTAATGCTAATTGACAACCATCTTACTAATATTATAAATGTTGAAGTTTGTGAGTGTGGATGGATGGATGAGATGGATGTTTGATACTCTTTTGCCCAAAAACTCCTGAATGGATTTTAATGAAACTTTGTATTATTGTAAAGTTTCATTCATCATCTCATCAGAGTAACACATAGCCTATAATTTAAAGAGATATGTAAGTTGGGTGTAATACATCAGAATAATACACAGGCTCTAAATTTTACATGCATGAAACTGCAGGAATAGCTAGTTACCTATATACATGAACGAAACTAGACATCAAGTCATTATATGGCTAAAATAGGTGAAACAGAGGTACTAATACAGACAATATTGTAAAGTGTGACTGTAAAATATAGAATTAAATATATATAATTGTATTGGATGTAAATCTAACTTCTGTTGGTTATTGGTTAATGATAAAATCATGTTAACAGGTGGACCCAAACAAAGAGATTGTGCTAGATGTGAGCAGCACAAGTAGTGATAGCGAGCAGGAGTACGCAACACCCCTGCAGAGTTTACGGGAAGCAGAGTTACGGCAGAAATTACAAGAGAAGTTGAAGAAGGCCAAGGAGAAGAAGAAACTTAAAAAGAGGAAAAGATCTACGTAAGTATTTAATATTGAGGATAAACATTTAACCTTGTACTCTCACCAAGGGATGTTTTATAGAGCTCGCTTTGGAAGTTGAAGTAGTTACTTAAAAGATGGACGACTTTGATGGTCTAGTGGTTTAGCATATTGCCTTATTTCCGATGGTGGCAGGTTCGATTCCTCGCATGGTGCAAATATTTGTATAAATGTGTATGATTGTTTGTTTTGGTCTGGGTGTTTTCTATATATAATATGTATGTATTTACGAAAACAAAAAGGTCAGATATGTAGTGAAGTTAGGGAATAATAGTTATTTCTAAATATGTAATTTATAATATTTAATATTGAGTCACAACAATGGGTTTGAGCATCAATTAAAAGGTTTTTTCTTATAGATCCTCCAGTTCAAGCAGTACTTCGAGTTCATCATCATCATCATCATCATCAACATCAGACAGCAGTGACTCAGAATGTGACAAAAAGAAAAAGAAACATAAAACAAAGAAATCTAAAAAGTCCAAGAAATACAATGATAATCATGACAAACATGACAAACATAAGAGGCGTGAAAAATAACATTAGTTTAATCGTTTTAGGATATAACATTGTATTGTATTAATTGTTAATAATAAATATTATAATAGGTATACATGTTCTACAACAATTCTTGTGAAATAATATAGAATGAAATTCATGATATACTATATATGTATATTACTATTATTTTTGTCAGATAATTACTAATTATATTTATAAATCGAAGTATTGATAAATAACATTTGCCTGCCAAATCAATCTGGAATTAATGTTATGAATATATATATATCATGTATCAGAAATTGGTTAAAAAACTATGTTGAGAGCATGTACAGACAATGTGTTCATTGCATTAAACTATGTATTTTATATTGCGATCTTATACTATGTGATCTTTAAAATAATTTAGTAATAAATTTCTAAGTAAATTAAAAATAAAAATTTCTAAGTAAATAAATTTCTAAGATTTATTTACCTTTTAAAATATAACAATTAAACCTACCTATATATCGTTTGTAACATGAAATATAAACTATTTATCTGTCTTCAAGGAGCTTATTTAGTAGACTTTCAGGAAAGAGGTATGGAGGTGAAATTACATATTGCAACACATGGGATGTAACATGATGGTGTAGTATCTATATTATTATTAGTATTGTTAAAAAATGTTATATACAAAATACTTAATTGTTAATAAAGGATATAGTTACTGTATATTGCAGGAAATAGTTCACACTATACAACTTGCACCAGAATATACCTACAAAAAGTTACTCCACTGTTTTGTATTTACATTTAATATTGATAAATTATTTTATTTTCGTACTTAACACATGCATATGTATGTTTAATATGCATGTATGTTTAATACAGTATTAACCATATGAATGGGAAGATATAGTTTTGACAAAAAAAAATCTGTCTATATGAAAAACTATATGAAGTAAAAAGTTAGTTTAATATAATTTTAATTTTTTTTTTAAATCTTGCAATAATTGTCAGTATTCAATAAAAGACTAGTATGATGTAGAAACTGCAAGTAGTATAATTTTCGATAGAAATATACATATTACTAAGTACTTGCCTTGCACTCTACTACAAAACTAGGGGTTATCAATTAATAAGGGTTTTAAAATATATTAAATAAAACTTATGTTGAACCATGAATATATAAAAGGGAAATGATTGATATAAATTGAGTGGTCATTGTTTCACAATCAGATTCCATGTGATACAAATAGAAATTTAAAATGTAAGCCATGTATATATTATAACTATTACCTGCAACTTCATCAGTATTGAATGTAATTTTATTAAATTAAATAAAATTTATAAAATTAAAGTAGGCCTAAGTTACTCCTTATAACATTAGGTATCTGAGATTGGAAGTCTTGTCAAAAACAGTCCATCTGTAAGAGATTAGCAAGAACAAACAGACAGACAAAGATAAAATATAAAGTACCATATATATTTTCATATGCATTTAGTGGAAAGTTGTTAATTTGAAATTACAAACAGATAAAAGATATTTTTATTTGTTTGTATCCATATGTAGGTTTAAATAATATTATTATACCATCATAATAATAAAATCAAAGTGGAATAATTTAGTATATACATGATTATGGATAATTTAAATAAGTGCTTACTTTCTTAAGTATTAATATAAAAAACTGTACATATTTTAAACCAGAGCTATTGTAACATTTAATATTTTTATTTTACTTCTCATATACATATAACAATCACTACTTTAAAAATATAGATATTAATGTTTTTACACTATAATTGGTAAGTACGTTAAACCTAAACATAGTTATTATATTTGTTATTAAGTTCATATGATGTACTAATGAAAGTTACCTACTTCACTATTCTAGTTACCTACTTCTCTATCCCCGATACTTATATGTAGTATTCTTAATGGTCATAATCAGGTAGACTTTATTATTATTTTTAAATAAAATTATATTTATTTACTCAATTAATACTATAACTTACCCAAACTCGAAGAATTTCTGCTTAGTTTAGTAATAGCATCCAAAATGTCACTGAATTTGGGTTCTAAAATAATATAAACATTTCTCACGTATTGTATTTTAATTTGATTACAGTTTTATATCAACTCACACGGTTATCACTATTCGCATCACATAAAAAGCTTAGATATTTTGGTTAAGTTATTCAAGTTGCAATCAAGTTCACGTCAAAAGTTCATTGATAGTCACTCCATCTATCCATTGGTATGTGAAACTCGTGAAAGCTCGATCGATTGTCGGTGTGGCCATATAAAATAATACGTTTTGATACATCATTCGTTGCTAATTTCAACGGCTATTAAGGTTTTAGAAGTTGAATGTAGTTCTTTTTAGTCAGAAAGTGTTTAATTACCAACTCTTGGTCAGACATGTGTCGAGATGGCGTTTTTCCTATTTCGTTGTTGGAAACACTAAAAAAAATATTATTTTATAAATATACAAGTTACCTGAAAAACATACGATTTACTGGAGCAAACTTGTGTGAAATAAAAAATCAAAAGTACTTACGTACCTACAATGAAATGAACATGAGTTGAGTAATCTTAAAAATCCAGGGAGCGAAAATTCCAAGCTTGCTTCTTCCATTGCTAATGTTTTCACCAGTTGCAGGGGGTCTGCTTTCATGGATGACATATTACAAATGTTACCCTGAAAAATAGACAATGCCACTGACTTTTTTAATGGATGGTAATGGAATGGTGCTTCCGCTTGCGGTTATGGTAAACGGTGACATTAGGTACACCATTATTGCGCTGTCTGCATATACCATTTGATGGGATATGGATGGCCGGCTTTATAACTTTCAGGGAGCATAGTGTGGATGCCGGTCTAAAGCGCACATTGCTAATAGATAGCAATAAGTTTATTTGCGGACAACGTTATAATTTATTTTTCATACTGCTTTCTTGATATATGATAGCGTAGCGGCTTTTGTATTGATGGCCGCATGCATCCTCATGTAAAATGCGAATACTGTAACTACCATATAGTAATTTTTGTAGCTGTGACGTGGTCGAGTGGAATGAGTAGTCATGCTCGTGGCGGCGTGGTGGGCCGGGTCATTGGGCTCCCTAAAATATGGTCGAGCGCTGTGATGGCTGGCTCATCCGTCATACTCGTGAACGAGTGCTGCTTGTAGGGACTGGTCTGCTCTTATCACTACTACTACTACTACTACTACTACTACTACTACTTATTGTATATTTATATTTGACCCAAAAAATTAGTGCTGGTTGGTAGTTTGTATTCACACGTTTCGACTAGTAAATGTAAACTTACAAGGATTATTTAAAAGCAACACGCAAGTTTTTTGTTCGTTCTTCTTGTGATAAGACAGCTTTCCGAACGAGTGGTAGATAAAAAACAAATTGTTATGACTATTCAAAAGTGTTTAAATTAAGTTTATTTGAATAAATGATTTTCTATTCTATTCAATTCTATTCTCCAATATTAACACTAGGTACCTAATTCCGTAGAAAAGAAGGGAGGGGCCGTTCTTTTTTACGGAATTAGGTACCAATCTCCTATTAGGTACTAGAAGTGACAAATTATTGCGAAGATGCTGCTATTGGTCATAGGTTGATGTCATATAGTATAAAGCCCTCTTCCATAAATAGGCTATTGAATACTAAAAATAATATTTGAACAACCAAACAAATAGACTCTTCAGCTTGATAATATTACATATAGAGATTTAAATTCATGACACATCACGTAGGCTTGTTACCTATTTATTGAATCATTGTTTTGATCTCAAAACCAGTTTGACTGGATTTTAAACAATCTGTTTCGCAATGCTTACAACGTTCATTGTTATCATAATACTTAGGTACTTCTATGATTGTATAATACATTTAGGCTTTGGTAATAAACTAGGTAAGCTTAAGAATAGAAAAGATTTTTTAATAAAGTGAGTGTATATAATGATTTATCAGTTTACCGTGACCTTCGCATAAACAAACGCTATGCAGCTCATAAAATCTTATGTGAATATAAAACAAGCAGCAACAAAATAATAACAGTCAAAATAATACATAATTTGTATTGAGTAACCAATTAAATCAGTCATACTGATCAGAGAATATATATATATATATTCGCAAGTAAAATGCCAGAGAGTAATCATTGCATTCTAGCATAATTTAGAGAGCTCAGTAACCCTGTTATCATATCCATCTGAAATATTTTACTATTTTTTTACTTACCTTAGTAAATTCGCTCACATCATGCCTCTGCCTTTCTAATGAACTAACAAGATTCTTAGTCATAAATTCGCACTGACTGCTCACTTTCTTCACACACTTTCTGTATTCATATTTATTTCCTCGGCATTTTTTCTCAATGTCCGATGTTGCTTTAGTTGCCTGTCACAGATAAATTATAAAATTGCTTGAGGTCTGCTTCAGTACTGCTTTACCAAACAAAAAATGGAGCGATGGCCAAAGGCATTTCAAACCTATGGAAGGACTATGATTCTAGGAAGCTGAAGATTTTTCGTTGAAAACAGGAAATGGTTCACTAACGGTATACGCTGGCGGAGCAACAATGGAGGATGATATGATGAGCGTTATTATATTAGCGACAGAGCACCAGTTGTTAACCATTTACGACTAAACAACTTGTTTGAGCGTTCTGTGAGATGAGTAAAAAAACGCTCTCTTTTTTAAATAATATTAATCTCTCTGTTACATACATAAGTAAAAGAGTACTCAAACAAGTTTTTTTTTTATATTTTCTATTTTATAACTAGGTAAGATTTGTTGGAAATTAATTACAAAGAAATATTTAACAATTTAATCCATACCCAGTAATTTTTAGTGATTAAAACCCACACACCATCGTCTTTTGGTGGGTAGAAATCTTTTGCAGATTTTTACGCGACTTAAAAATAGAACTCTCGGATAAAATTTAGTTACCTCTTTGATATCCTTTAGTAAATAAAAAGCTTTCTCGTTGTAGCTCTTGAACATGTCAGACAGAGTCTTACGAATGAGTAGAATTAAATCCTGCTGAGTTGGTACTTCATACGGACCGATATTAGACGGTTTCTCTTTTTCAACACAGGGTGAAGTTACTGTGGACGATAAGGATACGTTCTCTCCTGCTGTAGTGATTGCGAGTATAATCTAAAATATAAGTCAATTTAAAGTTGGTACTTCAATAATGTTTCTCCATTACAGTGACCATGAAACATAATAAGTAAATGAAATAATGAAATGAAAACCTAGGAAAATCTTCATTTACTTATTATTTTTATGTAAATGGGAACATGCATATTCGGCCCACCTAGTCAAAATATGGCATCATGCTCTTTTATAAGTGTGCAGCAGTGATCGGTCAGTTTTATTGTATGTATTATAATTAGAACGACGAACAAGCCCACCCAATGGTAAGTGGAAACTGTCGCTTATATACATAAACAGCACCACAAACTTTTCGTCTTCGTGTGACGCCTGCGATACCCCATACAGGTGGGGGGAAGGGGATTGTTAGTAATGTGGATTGACAACCCCATTGCTAACAATGTACTTTGTCAGCTCGACCTCCACGCGGTTCCCCCTGGAAACCATCGTGTTAAATTCCTGGTGAATTTGTCACGATGGGCTAACTGACCTGACCTCATGCTCATCTTATCATCCTCCACTGGTGCCCCGCCAGCGTAAACCGTTAGCGCAGGAGGGTGCACCATTCCATTATCATCCACAAAAAAAAAAAACCCATACAGGTCTCTAATGAATCTATAAGTGTGTATTAGTGACGTCTCTATAAATGTCCTTTGTAAATATTTGAGCTTTGTTTTTATTTATCATTACATAGTATAAAATAAAGTCGCTGTCGCTGTCTGTCTCTATGTATGCTTAAATCTTTAACTAAATGGATTTTGAAGCAGTTTTTTTAATAGATAGAGTGATTTAAGAGGAAGGTTTTTATATATAATACATGTACAGACGTACGAAGGAGCGAGTAGCTAGATATTGATAAAACAATACTATACTATTCTATCATGTACGTAACAGACAATTTACATGAAGCAAATACATATTTGTGATCTTTTACCGACTCTTACCTGATTATTTGTGGTGTTTATTTTCACAGATTTGCTGTTGAGATCCAATTCCATCTCAGTTGTATTACGATTTGAAGTATCGAAACCGGGAAACATTTCGTACTCAGCCACACAATGAATATAAACTATATTATAAGCAATAATGATTAGAACTGAAATATAATAACAAAAGTTAGCTCACTACCAATATGTCAGGTAACTTATGAAACAATTACTACTTACCTATACATGTACATAGAAAGCATTTAAGTCATTAAATATATTTAAATGTAAATACTAGTCGCGGATTTTTGTTTTGACTCTAATCTTTCTCTTCTTCTATATTTAAAATCGGAAAATAGAGACGAGGCCAAAATTCTATTCTTGTGTTAGTCTATTTGTCTGTGTGTTTGATTAAATGTCAATATAGCTAGAGGAATTAGGACGAAATGATGATAGAATATGTTGTATCTATAATTTAACAGTAATATAGGTTATAAATCAGAATAACACATAGGCTATAAATTTCATGCAGGTGAAACACCCAATTAATTATAATTCAACTTATTAAGCATAACTTATGTTCTGGATACTAGACAAGTGATATAAATATTTAGATACCTAAATTTTTGTAATATATACAATGATATACATAGAAAACACCTAGACCAATACAAACAATCATACTCATGAAGATCAATTTTTGTACCGTGCGAGGAATCGAACCCGCGGTTTTGGACTAAGTAAGAGTAGTAAATCACAATGACATGGTTCCGTATCTTTAAAATATGACAAGAAATATAGTGTAGTTTCACAGAGGAAATTAATAGTACTTACTCAGACGAAGCACACAAAACTTCACCTTCAGTCCATATTTGATACAGTGTAGGCACTTATGTGAATACATAGTAATGGTACTGCAATATTGTTGTTGCTAAAGCGTTGTTCTTATGTTAGCTAAGAAATCCGTTAGGCGCTTTTACAATCACGCGTGTATAAGTATACAACTCGAAATATGACTATAAGATATATAATTTAGTTCATTTAATTTTGCTCGATATATGTAGAAATAGAAATAGTATAATCTATATAATATATATATAATCTTTATTCAAATAAACTTAATATAAGCACTTTTGAAAGACTCATTACAAGAGGAATGAGCAAGAAACTTGTGTGTTGCTCTTTTAAATAAATATTGTTTTAATTGGATTTACATTAACAAGGATTAGGAATGCGACAATCAACATAGAAACGCACTTAATCTCTGTTCAATCAGATAACATTGTCAGCGCTATGAATTTTAAGTTGGATATGTCTCTAAGAGTATAATTTGAAATATAATTTATTCGTATATTAATTTTAAACGAATCGGGTAGTTTATCAATGCAAATAATTGAATAACTATTAATTTTGTTACATTAATAAAGACGATCTTGGTGGTCTAGCGGTTTAGCACACCGCTTTACTTCCGACGGTCACGGGATCGCTTCCTCGCACGGTGCAAATATTTGTGTTCATGATTATGATTGTTTGTATCGACCTTGGTGTATTATATATATATTATGTATTTAAATAGAAATATCTAAGTATTTATATGACTTGTCTAGTACCCATAACACAAGCTCTGCTTACCATGTACTCGTAAATAAGTGACGTTGTGTGAATTGTCCAGGGGTATTATTATTATTATTATTATCTATTGCCATGCAGTTTTATTTTATACATAAAAATGAAGTTTTGGTATGCCGTAGAGCTATAGACCCCCTCGCCCCCTCTGCACCCTCCACGCGACAGCACTGCTCATAATGAAGTCTTGTTATACGAGAGTACAAACTATTTCCGTAACGCGTGGCACCGTGTTTGTTCAACATCGTCCTGAAAACGTGATAAGCATTGCATTAGTACTACATCATATACTGTAATGTTCCATTTACAGCTTCTTTTGGACTATATGTAGATTTATGTTTATGATCTACTAGCTGCACCCGCGATATAGTCCGCGTGGAATTAAACTCTTTTTTTCTAAAATAAAAGTTAAGCCTAAATTACTCCCTATGACATCAGCTACCTGCCTCCCGATAAAATCGGTGCAGCTATTCCAGAGATTAGCCGGAACAAACAGACCGACAGACAGACAGACAAAAATTATAAAAAGTGGTTTTTTGGTGTATGTTACGTATTTATATTCATATGCATGTAGTAAAAAACGGTTATTTCAATATTACAAACAGACACTCCAATTTGTCCTCCAATGTATAGATATTGAGAAATTTATAGGTAAGTAGTCTAGTATATCAGTACACTGATTAGATGTACCTAAACATGGTTTTTTAGTCGAATAAATACAGAACAGAGATATGTAAGTATGATAGAGTTTTCAACCTCGAGCACTTATTAATCAAATCAAATAGCGGGCTCTTCCCTGGCTTATTGTTGCACACTTCAGTCTTTCTTGTCGAATCACTGCCACAGATTATAGGAAAAGTAGAAGAAAGATGTTATACAACAAAAATATAAAACTGTTATTTATTATGTAAATAACAGTTTTATACAATCACACTTATGAATATAAATGAGAGAGCAAAGTGAGAGGAATCAAATCCGGGACTTTATTTCATCAAGACACTTCTTACATTCCATATTTCAGCTAAAAATAGTCTTCTGTCAGTCTATAAAGCTCCATATCACATATACATTTTTACTATTATTTTAATACTATCTTTGTAAATATCCTTAACACAACCTATTAGTGCAGGGTCGAGGGAGAAAGAATTACTAGCGTCTACTTGAATAATGGTAATAATGAATCAATACAATGAAAGAAAGTGTATGATATTTTATATGTTTCTTAGAGTACCAATTAAGTTTAGGTTTTAAGTTAATTTAGTTATATTTTTATAGTAGAACAGTGACTTTTCTATGTGGCCAGAAACATAATATGGAGTCAAGTATCTAGTAATCCTTTGCAGGTTAATATTGAACAAGCGAGAAAAGATGTGTCAGTTACTATGGGAACGGCTTCGAATGTCATAGTAACGTATTAAATGTTTGGCAAAACAGGCAATTAATATAAATGATTTTAGAATTTACTGTAAAACGTAGTTGTTATTTGCTCAGTGAATTAATGTTGAAAAATCTTTAAAAGAGGAACTTCGGTACGTTCTGTTAAAAGAAGTTACTTGACAATAGTTCATACAAATTTACTTCTACGTAAATAACACAGAAGAACAGGTAAACAAAATACAATTATTAACCAAAATAATATAAAAACACACAATTGACAAATTGTAAATATGATATCGCATTAGTTGTTAACTGGGGCTTATCGGCACTTTCACTTCTCTCATCCCCATCTTGATGCATTATTAGAAAAACATTTTCTTTTATTATAATTATTAGCTTCTTTCAAAAACATATTTTTATTAAACGATTGAAAGGATAACAAACACTCGTACAGTTTCGCATTTATAAATAATAGAATGAAAGTATGGATTAACTTATGTTTATAGTAAATTGACGTCATAATTAGTTTGTGATAGATGAAGCTAATGCATGATCTACTTAGTGTTGTGAATTTTTGATGGAATATTAAAAATACTGCGACATGTCATCGATCATTCAACAGGCGTATTTTATTTATAGACACGATCAACAAAGATGTATCGCAACTGATCACTTTGCTATTATCTATACATATGAGTATAATAAAAATATAACTGATCGCTGTCTGAAGATATAATCAATATTACTCTGTTTCTCACCAAAATTATTGTACTTTAAAATTTTTATCATAGCTAGTACACAGTGTTTTTAAGGGTGCGCAGTGTTTATTTATTAGGTCATCAACAAGGTTTACAACAACACAATTATATTATGTATAACACATTACAATATATTTATTTTACTAAGCGCAACCTTATTTATGGGTAACTACGATATTTATATTACAAATTTGTGCTTACACTTAACAAAACATAACTTACAACTTTAGAATTCTACCTTTAAAAAAAATACTTGCAGTTTACTTAAAGTTTCCTTGAGTAAAAAACTGCATTGAGCATATAAAATCATGTCCTATTTGAATTGCTGCAGCATATAAAACCAGAATCAGTACCATTACACTGCGGCGTACACTGGTTTTTTGTTTCTCAATATTGTTACCGGATTTACACATATATTTTATATTCACCTTTAATTGTATTATTATTTTGTTGTGTGCATACATACAAAAGAAAAGGTGAAGGCACAAATAAATGATTTATCTATGTATCTGAAAAATATTACTATATGCAATATTATATCTCTAGTATAGAATGAAACTAAATAAAAATCAAGAACAATATCAGAGGACTAGTAGGTAGCGCCTTGGATCGTTTCCTAGATCGCCTCGTGTGTAGTATATTAGGCGATTTTTCATAGTGCTGATGAATTTAATCTCAACTGCTCAAATATTGCCACTGATTTTAGTGTCGCATGGACTACGGTCAAAGTGTATTTTTACATAACGAAAACTGAAGTAAGAATTTCCTTTTTGAATCAGATTAAAATATATTCTACAGAATAACAATGGATAAACCTCTAACTGAAGAAGATTTGGTGGCAATGGAGCAGCAACTTAAGAATAGTGTGGAAGAAGACAGAAGATATTGGCAAGTAAACAGCGTCAAGTGCGACGCTATACACACTGCCAAAACTTATGAAGAATTCGCGTAAGTTGTGTATTCATAATAGAACTATTAGTTACCATCGACTTTGTCTTCCTTTTTGCCGCCTATATACGTGAATAACTAATTATACCGAGCGGGAAGAGAATCGATAGTTACGTGTCCACATATTGCTGTTGCATGTTGACCTTATTGCTAGTAATTTACCAGATAAGGTTGACCTCCATGTAGTTCCACCTGGAAACCATCATGATAAATTCCTAGTGAATTTATCACACTGGGCTAACTGATCTGACTTCATGCTCCTCTTATCAGCCTCCACTGGTGCTCAGCCAGCGTATCCTGTTAGTGTAGGCGGGTGAACCATACCATTAATAAATTATAATAAATATCTCATTACATAACAATATACCTACTTAAATAATATACAAAGTTTACTACATAAATTAATTAAAATTGCACTTATCTTTACATACATTTTCATACCTATTTATAAAATGGTCTTAATTTTTACGTTTTATTTTCTTTTGTTATCTTTACGTACGCTGTCTCGTGTGTGGTGGCTCCACTGAAAATCAGTGCTGTGGTATAACTATATTACAGTATAAATGCTGAGTGGGAGTCACATTCAGCGTTACTTGTATGTTTTAGCTTTTAAGTTGTATAGTAAATAAGATAGATAGTATATAAGAATACTGTAATGCGAAATAAATGTCTTTATTATTATTATTATTAACATTAATTAAAAAAACTATATGGACATCGTGTTATCTTGTGACACCCGTGATACCACTCATGCGTTCCCATTCCAGAGTACTAGGTTTCTAAGCTATTATCTTGTAATTTCACTGTCTAATTGCACTCTAAAACCGAAAGACTTACAAAGCAAGCTGCTTGGCGACTGAAATAAGTGAGACTAAGGACTAATACTTATAGTCTGCCGCTATCACAGTGTGTTTCTTTTCAACATCAAAGAAATATTTTAATTCTTTACTTAACTCATCTTGTTAAATTGTCTATGAATGTATATTGGTATTTTAGGATACAATATTTTAAAATGTTATACTGCTATAGAAGTAATTATCAGCTTTATATTTAACAAATTATCAATATCTTTTTTAAAACTCTTATAAATAAATACTGCATCATTTTTAACACTATATACTATATAATATAATATAATACATATAAATATTACTAGCTAGTGCCCGCAACTTCGAATGTGCAGGATAAGTACTTCGAGTAGCTTATTTTCTTCTCATATGTCCTATCTATCTTTGTATCAAAATTTGTTCTACGGTTTAGTCGTGAAAACTTATCAACGAACTTTTTCCTAGTAGAATTTTTTTCCTTTATTAATTTAACTGCTTAGGATATGATGCCTCTGTGTTATTTAATATTTTTTCGTGTAAGAGTAACAAACATCACCTACAAACATTGGCGTTTATAATATTTCTAAGGATTGCATATTAATATATGAAATATTATTATACAACATTAAAGTACATAGATACGGTTAATTATTTATTTATTACAGTATGTTTTATATCCCATGACGGTCTTACTTCCGACGGTCGCGGGTTCGATTCTCATAGGATACAACCGTGTCTTGAGTATAAGCCTTAAGTAGGATTGTTTGGTCAGGGTATGTTTTAATTATATTATGTACTAGCTGTTCCCGCGACTTCGTCCCCGTGGAATTTAACTTTATTGTTCTAAAATAAAAGATTTTAAATCAGCTACCTGCTAAAAAAAGTCCCGTCAAAATAGGTCCAGCCATTTCAGAGATTAGCCGGAACAAACAGACCGACAGACAGACAGACAAAAATTGTAAAAAGTGTTTTTTTGGTATATGTACCGTATTTATATTCATGTGCATGTAGTAATAAACGGTTATTTCAATATTACAAATAGACACTCCAATTTTATTTATATGTATAGATATATTTACAAAAACTGTATTTAGGTTTATCTATCAGTTTTTCAGTACACATAGTACAAGCTCTGCTTAGTTTTGAACTAGATGGCGCTGTGGTAATTGTCCTGGGTTAGGCAATTATTTGTTATTTGTTTCCTTTCAGAGATCGTGTAGCTGCAGCTCATTTACGTCCATTGGAGAAAAGTGATTATAAAAAGAAGAACTCCAGAGGATGGAACCAGTATGCACGCAGAGACAAGGATGACGAATAGATTTTAATAAATAAAACTCAATTGTTTTGACCCTATAGTATTTTCACATAAATTTTATGTGAGTTTAAAGATAAATTGTGTACGTCCTCGCGATACTATCTAGATAAAATATCATCTATTGCCATTTAGCTGTGAAAAAGTAATACAAAATAAATTTAATAATAATATAATAAATTCTCTGGACAAGTCACACAGTGTCATCTAGTCCCAAGATTAGAACAGACTATTGTATATTCAAATAAACTTACATTGAAGCACTTTTGAATAGTGTCACTTATTTTTATTTCATTATACGGAATAGCCGTCTCATCACAAGAAGAACGAGTAAGATAATTAGAACTTGTTATGGGTACTAGACAACTGACAGATATTTTTTTTGTAAATACTTACGTAATATACACAGAAAACACAGAGAAAAATACAAACAATCATATTCATGATTAGAAATGTTTGTACCATGTTGGAATGGTTGGATGGAATGCTTGGAATTAAATCCGCTACCATTAGAAGTAAAGCGCTGTACTAAACCACTTTACCACCGAGGCCGTCATACAGATTGTTGTATGTCTACGGATTGTTTCATACTTAGTAATATTATAAACACGAAAGATTGTGAGGATGAATTGATGGATTTTTGTTACCCCTTTACGCAAAAACTACTGAACAGATTTTAATGAAACTTTACAGTAATATAGCTTATACATACATCAAAATAACACATTGGCCATAAATTTCTTCCGGATGAAATGGCACGCACAGCTAGTATTAGAATATGGATTGAGTGATTTACTCAATCCATACTCCAATACTCGCCATTTCGTTATAAAAAGTATTATCTACCAGCTTAGTAGCGTAAAATATATGCTAAATATTCTACCTTTGCGTATTTATACGCAAAGGTAGAATATTTATATTTGCATATTTGGCATATTTAGTTTACAATTTTTTGATACAATATATCTTCGAATATATTTAATAAAATTAGGTATCTCAAAAAATAAAAGTTCCTTCGGACACAGAAAAGAGTTGTTTTATAAAGGCACCCCATTATAAAATATTGTTGTCACATGCAGGTATTATTTTATGACCTATTTTTGGGGTTAGACATAAGGATTATAATTTCCACTTTGGTGTGAGTGCTCTCTCTCTTCGGATGGTAGAAGCGTCGGTCGTTGCGATCCATTGCAACAAGCGGCATGAAGTTCCAACCGTACCTGTTATGCGACAACCATACGTTTAAAATAAAAGTACCCATAATAAAAATGTACACAACTAAAAAGTCAATTTATGGCGATAAATATATTTAATAAGTTTCCTAAATAACATACGGACCTTCTTTGCAATATAATTTAAGACAAAACTGCATAAATGGCTAGTTTTATAATGTTTCTATTAAATTATAACAGTACCTATATTTATATAAATAAATATACAAATTGAAATATATTCTAAACTACCTACCCGGCTTCGCACAGGTGTACATGTATTATATATATATATATATATATATAGACCTTCCTCTAGATTACTTATCTATTTAAAAAAACCGCTTCAAAATCCGTATAGGAGTATATCAATAAGGATTGGCAACGCACAGTGATTCCGTTTACCACCAGTTCATAGGCTCGATTATCTCCACAATAGTATAAAATACGAAGTTACAAAAATATTAATTATCAATTGAAACCAAAAATAATTTGTTTGGTATTTTAAATTGGTTTTCCAAATATTGTGAAAGAAAATACGTTAATATACAAATGGAATACAATTACAATTTTCAGGCTTCTGAGTATATAATGCACTTGGATATGAGTAAGAAATCGAGAACAGCTTACAAGGAGATAAGACATGATACTCACACTTGATTCTCGGTCGCTGGGGAAGGGTACTTGCTGTGGGGACCCTTAGCTCGGGTCTGTGCCACGTTGCGATGGTAGTTGTCCACCTTTTCCGTTTGTTCCCGTGATTCAGCCTTCAGCTGATCATGAGCGGCGTAAAATTTACCAGTTACAGGAATGGCTTAAAAATTATATTATTTTATAATAATTGTAATAAAATAAAGATGGTTTTGTCTACAATAATATCATAAGAAAAGAACGCGTAGTGTTTTTAGTCTGTGAGGAGATAATCGCCTGAATCACGATATACGAAATATTATTTCAATATTTGAAAACATAACATAAATCATACATAGTATAATTGGATTATGATATAGCTAATCAGAAGTACCACCAGAAGGATTCAAGGAATATTTAAAGTAAAAAGTATTATTAAAAAAAAAAATATTATTAGTATTTTATGAGAAATATTTCTTAGAAAAGTTGTTTTAAATTTAATATCAAACAAGCTAATGATCGCAACAGCCGACTGGATATATATATATATGTACATAAAGACGACCACGGATATCACGTCATCATTTGACGCCCATGATATTACTCATGCATTACCATTAATGAAGATATCGTCGTCTCCTTACTTTATAATTTCATGGTATTTAAAAGTATCTGTTATACTTAATATACTAACATCCGAAGTTAGGTCTGTATATCTTATAGTTGCGGAAGTGTTTCACTTCGCGGTGTATGATCTGATTCAGCATATGAATGTCGATAGGCATTCTCGAACCAAACGTGCATTTGCCCTCGTTTCCCATGCTTAAAATAAAAAATATAATTATTAGTGTAGGTTCCAAGTACAGTGTATTTATGATACTTTATTTTTTTAAGAGTTAAATATGAAGCTATATCTTGCAAAATGGTAACGTTTGTTATAAAAAATACCAACAGGAAGTATGAGATACTGATGCATTTGAAATGTTCTCCAAGGAGCCTGGATGAGGGAGTACGTGAAGGAGTTCCTCACGTCCAATGCAAAGACCTGACTGATATGGAATCAGGGTGAAATCCTAATCAACCTAATGATCTCACACTACATCGAATAGTATATATACAGTTACATTGTATTAAACAGAATATAGTTATCGGTATACCATAGAATTTTAGATTTTTTTATAAGAATCCTATATAACCCGATTATTTAGAAACGAGCGATTTAAAGGATGACACGATGTAAAAACTGTGTTGATAACGTTTCTGTAATTATAGGTGGAAAGTAGTAAGCTTATTTGTAGTTGAAGGTATATTTCTACTCTTGTTCTTCTTTATACATTCAGGCCAAGACTTTTATAGAGTAGTACAGAGTTCTATTGAACTCTGTTTTGACATAGGTGCTTCTCCTCGTTCAAACATTTTCGCAACTCATCAAGAATACACGAAAGTTTTCAAGATTATTTGATTTCTTCCTTAGTTCATATAGTTCTTGCTGTTTTACTAATTATATTATGATTATTAATAGGTAGAAGTACTGTACATTGGTACCTTTTAATATATGTAAAAATTCATAAAAGTAAAATGACTGTTAAAATTTGTATTTATATCAAATGTCAATAGTACGGAAAATAATAAAGTTGCATTCAGTTAAATAATATTATCGAAGTTTTGACTGGGCATGATTGATTCTTATCTCTCGCATACATGAATGGCCAAATGTGTATTTATTTGTTTAGATAGAATTTTAATCACTAACTATGAAAAATTTGAACATCGTAACCATAATTTTTGTAATTAATATTCAAGGGAAAAGTAATAAAACATCGGTGCGTTCAAATAAAAAAATACTTAGGTACTTAGCTACATTATTTTGTACGGAGACAATATCTTTTTAAATATGTATACCGAAGATGTATGTATATACCTAATATATATAAGTATATATAACTGAAAAAAATAGTAACTCTACTCATAGTTTCAATCAACTGAAGATCAACAGGTGGGGATGCTAATTTTAATGGGTCGGTTAACCGAGTTAGGATCTCACCAGCTTCCACAGGCTCCTACTAAATTAATCTGAGATGGGCTACATTATTAGATGCACTGCAGTCCTCTATACATATCTGAGATATATAGTGTAATTCCTTTAAGGAATTAAGTTAGGGGAAATGTAGTACTCTCTCTACTAACACAGAATAGTATTGACATTTCTTTACGATTGAAATAAAACTATGTGCCATCTAAAAATGATGTCATACATAATACAAAAAAAAAAGAAAAGTAAACATTTCGACTTTTAATACTAAAATAGAAATGTTATACTATAAAATCTAGGATTGCTTAACATGGGACTAGATAATGGCGCTGTGAGAATTAAAAAAAAATGGGTTGGGTTATATAAAAAAAAATGTATGATAAAACCACAATATTCAAAACAATTCAAATCATTTTACAAAGCACTCGATCAGAAAAAATCTAATAAATGAAATGTCCTTTGGAGGAACATCCCTGAACTGAATTTAAAACCTTGATCGTTGCCGCTATATCTGCCATTCTTCACGCTTCGAATACGCGCATGAGCCACATTAACCTGCATACATATTCACAAGCGTAACGATAAGCGATAGCGGTTAGTTGGGAATACGAATATATTTTAGTCTCTGTATGTAAAATATTAAAAACTAATAGTATATTTATTTATAATTGCCTTTAGTTTACTTGTTTTTTTTAGTCTTTTGTATTTTTTGGTTCAATTATATCTAGTTATGATCTATCATTAGCCTCTATCACTAACAGATTTGTAATATCATTAGTCTGTAAAGCCGTCAGTCTTGAAAAGTAGTAATAAAATTAATATACTATATACTAATTAGTAAGATCTGATACGCACATTTTCCGCTCTGTTTATTAAAAGATAAAAAAAGGGTGAATTATATTACCAATCCAAAACACTAATACAATTTTCCTAATGGAACATAAATCGAAATTAGGTACAAAATCAAATTCATGGATATATGTACTATATTGTATCGGTAAAACCAAGAAATAGCAAAATAGAAACAACGTTAATTCTAAAATATGTATAATTACAATAAAATAATAAATACTCGTTATTAGTAATCCGCTCCTCCCGTGTCCATGATGTAATCCTAACAAAAATTCCAATCGCCTACCGCTCCAGCCGATATTGCGGGTATCCGCGAAATCGACGCGCAGCGAGACAACTATTTCATAAGACGTATAATTGAAATAGCCGCGTAATACCCCCTCGCCCCTCACCCTGTCTCATGCCCACTGATAAGGGTGTCGGGTGCAACGCGGTTGGGAAGCTGCTGTTGGAACTCTCCATTGTTTTTTACTTCGCGCTACTGTTATGCTGTTGACCACAGCTTCACCGGACGATAGGGGGTGAGTGCAGATGGCACTCCAAAGCCGCGGAGGGACTTATGGCGCGGCTGGAGGTCAACTCCCGTCTGATCAGGAACTATATCTATATAAATATAATATCTCATGACAATTTACACAGCGCTATTTAGTCCTAATAAAATAATATACTTATTATACATAGAAAAACACTTAGACCGATACAAACAATCATACCCATTGGTATTCACCAATGGTTGTACCATGCAAGGAATCGAACTCTCGACCATCAGAAGTAAAGCGGTATACTATACCGCTGGACCACCATATAATTGTGTAATAATAGTTTCATATCCTTACCACTTTTCATGACGACTAGCCGCTTACAGACGAGACAGAGACGGCCTATAGTTCATCTATAAAACGTCATCCGTCAATAGCCATATACAGCCTTATTCCATATACAATTTTTCTTACGATTCGGGAGATCTCTATGTGATGAAAACACGAACAATTTTTTAATATTCAATGTGATACTTCAATGCAAAACAATAATGGGATATATCAATAAACATCGAATATAAAAATAATTGTACTAAAATTATAAATTTTATACATTAGGAATATAAAAGGACTTTGCGGCGCCTGGCTTACACTTTGAATAGATTGAAGTTATAGAAATAAACGCGGCGTCTGAACCGCACTCTAGACAACGCGCGAAACGAGAGCAATCCTGAAGTAGTTGAGGGCTGGATTCCTCAATCTTGGGGACAGGGGAGGGTCGGCGGGAGGCACGTGACAA
Organism: Achroia grisella; assembly: GCF_030625045.1. Classification (NCBI taxonomy): domain Eukaryota; kingdom Metazoa; phylum Arthropoda; class Insecta; order Lepidoptera; family Pyralidae; genus Achroia; species Achroia grisella. Next base: position 3,815,624 of record NW_026712984.1, on the reverse strand, counting down.
TAGTCCGCCTGCTTAATGACTGCCACCGGTAAATGAAGGGACAGGTGCGATGCAATCTGCAGGGTATTATCTGGGACTAGATTCAATACTCTACAGCTTAATGCTTTCTGGAATAACCGCCTTGTGTACAAACTAAAACCGACTAGCTTTATGTATTCAGGTGATATGTAAATTATATTGTATATTCGAAAGAATAGAGTTTAATATATTTTTTTTTATATAACACAGGGGACAAACGAGCTTGCGGCTCACCTGATGGTAAGTGATTACCGCGCCCATGATACCGCCCATGAGCACCCGCAACACCAGGGGATTTGCAAGTACGTTGTCGGCCTTTTAAAAAGGAATAAGCTCTTTTCTTGAAGGTTTCAATATCGTAATGTAATTTCATAATGTAGTTGTGCGTGGCAAAAAGTTTCTAATTTATAGAAAAAATAAATTTACGACATCCTATATATTTTATTTAAAATCAATTTCAGTAAAATTTAATTACGAGTCACAAATAAATTAAGTAAAAAAGTAATTTTCGTTCACGCTGTAATATCTTTATCATGGATTATGGTTAGATCTTAATACAAAATGTAATACTCAATAACCTATACTAATATTGTAATGATATAAAGTTTGTGAGTTGGCAAGTTCTCGGTAATCTCCGGTATAACCGATACTCATAGCCCATTTACAGAGTAAGAGTTAAAGCTATAGGAGAAGGCTATACGACTAATAGGCTGGCATTGTAATGAGAATTTTTGCAAAAACCGGTACAAAGTGCCTATTATCACACCCCTATCCGTATAAATAAATCCATCTTTTATTTTAGTTAGTCATTCTTCGGTAATGGTAAGATTAATAATAAATTACATAAACTGAACAAATACAATTTCCTTTAAATTTAATGTTTAATTATTGCATTAGTTATAATGTATAATTTATTACCCCGCACAAATTTAGATATGAAATTTCGTTTCAGTGTTTGTGAAATATAACTATTTCATGATAAATCAGTGGGGAAACAAATTGTTATTACAATTAGATGATAGAAGTAACAATTTAGGTAATTTAAACAGGCTTTTGGCGCGAATTCGTCTTGATGTCCGTCATTATTCACGAGTTTGTCCTTTGTTCGCTTTAATAGGTTCAGGAAACACAAAGTCGACCCCATCCAGGAGAAGACCAAGGAAATCCTTATCTTTAAACTTTCCGCCTTAAAATTTGTGGTCATTTATTTTTCACTCTAATAAGAAATCCATGCAAATATTATAAAAGTGAAAAACGTGTCTTATTCTCTGACTGTTTGCCCCCTTTTTAAAAACTAAACAGCTAAATGGAGCTTAAGGAAAATAAATGTAAAGCTAATTTTTTATACGTATAATTTGTAAAATAAAAATCGTATATAAGGTAGTTTCGATTACGAGGACTTTTGTTAAGAAATTGATAGTCTATGACTATCAATTTCTTAACAAAACAGACGATGTCTCGAAAATCTAGTATTATAAATAACGAAATTGTGGCAATTATCTAATAATGAAATAAAAAGTAATAACTTTCTGTCTGAATATCAAATTTGCCCTATAAAATCGTTTGTCTATAAACACATCCAAAATTAGGTAGTCTAGTGACCTGAAATTTTATCATAGTATTTAATATATAGCGTAGGCATCCGCTAACAATGACGCCGGAAACTCTATCCAATCTATATAAAAAAAGACACTTTAAAAGTCGAACGTGACACATGATGCTAAAAGTTGAAGTTATCTGGTTTGTAACGAGTTTATTTTTTATTTCTTTTTATGTAATTGGAATAGCGAACTAACTGCTCACCTACCTACATGGCGGCAAGCGGTCTCTGCTGTAGTGACCGCTTCTCATACATATATACAAACATGTACAGCACTACGAACATCACATTATCATGTGACACACGTGATACTCATGCGTTGCCATTTCGAAGGAGTTAGATCATGCCTCTCAATTGTTTAATATTTAAATCCGTTTCTTTAAGGTTGCCTTGAAAAGATTGCTTTCAGCAAAAAGGTCGCTTTATTGTAACTATACATGCGTTGTTTACTAGCTGTGCCCGTGGTTTAATGAAATTTATAGCCTATATCTGATGTATATGCTACATTACAGTAAAGTTTCATAAAATACATTTAGTAGTATTTGCGTGAAAGAGTAACGAATATCCATCCATACTACAAACTAACGCGTTTATAATATTAATAAGATATCTTTTCTTTAATGTATGTTATAAATAAAGTTTATTCTATCTATAATTCAAACATCTAATAGAACTGAAACACATCATGCAAAGCAATTGGCTGGGATCAGTCGCAAAACAACTTGCTACTGGAGACAATTTTTACAAAGTCTATCTAAGTAAAAGTTTGTATGTAGAGATATTAAATTATTTTGCAATTCATCAGTTTTTAATAAATACTTTATGCACAACAAAACAAGTCAACCGTGTGGAGGGTCATATTAATTTCACGTAGCTACAGAAACTGGATTCACAAAAGGTAAAAGTAATTTATCGGTACATACTGGCAGATGTTAGTATGTTCGAAACACTGTGGATGTATTTCAATTTAAACATATTATTAAATAAAACCTTTAATGAGAACGCAAACTACAATTAAAAATATATATGTATAATTATGGAATATAGATTATAGATACTTATTATATATTATTATGTTATTCTTTAGTGGTACAATTATCAACAGTAATAATATAAAGACGATTGATTTATATATTTGTGTATTTCTAATAAACTCAATTCTAATGATAAAATAATATTTCAAATCGGTCAAGTACTTACATTACTTTAGGTCAGTGCAAACAAATATACAATCAAATCTTTTCTCTTTCTTCTTTTACTATATAACAAAGTATGTGATTTTTTTTAATCTATCCCTAGTTTTTCAAATTCTCCATTATAAACTAACATACAAATAATTCTTCCTCGTAATATGAGTATTCACCAGCATAATATGTAAAATGTTCGTAGCGTTGTAGCGTTACTTACGTAGCTTGCTACGCAACATCTACGTGCCGTAGCGTATCCCGCCTGTGGCTCGTAGCGTATTCTACGCTTTTGTGTAGCCAAACGTAGCAAAATTTTAAATCTTATTCTTATCATTACAATGAATAGTTTAAAATTTATATTTTACTGTAACAGATTTTATTCAATATCGAATACATATTTTATTAAAATACATAAAATTTAAAACTAAAATAACTACAGATCTATTTTGATTATTTTCACATTTGTTGTTACAATTAGAGACAATTAATAAAGTCAAATGGGGAACATTTTCACAAATTAAAAAAAAATCCGTAGTGTGGTGTGTAGGAATAGAGGTATTAAATGGGATTCAAATAAAAAAGAAACACTACACTTGGGACGTTAAAATTTAGAGAAAATTAAAGATGATATTTCGTATTTGTTATTATATTGTATAAGCTTATTTGTTATTTTTATAAAATAATCTATGGTTTACCACGTTACGTGAATAACATCTTTAATAAAAAATGTCCTGTTAGACTAATCATGATCAATATAAAGAACCTGTGACCCATGTGAGTAAGAGCTTAGACAATTTTCAAATAAAAAAGAAACATCATAATCCAAGGTACATTCGAAAATTGTTGTATGATTGAGAAAAGAAATACAAAAATTGAAAATCTTACTTTTAAAAATTAAACGTTTGAGATCTTTACTTTCAAGGTTAGTTTAATGATTGAAAATATATTTAAAAATATATTATACACGTAGAAAAGTTTATAATATTATTTTTCATAAATTACATACAACTTTATGAAGCACATCCTCCTTAAGCGCTCTACACAAAGCTCTACGTCTGAACGTTTTCAGTCGCAGATAGTACGTTGGGGTGAATACACGTCTCTAGCTGCGCCAAAACTTTATCGTGACTTCTCTACGTTGTTACATTTGTGATAAAAGAACTGGACTATAAGTGGATTTGAAAACATTTTTAAACAGGACTAAATAATATCAGTTTAGTTATGAATGGTAAGTGTTATATTTCATTAACTTTAGATTAACAGTTTAACTTGTAAAATAAATAACATCTTTAAATTTAATTTATTTAACATTTGATAACAAAAATATCTTCATTTACCATTGAAAACTACATTTATGTTAATGCTAAATATTATTGCTAAATATTAAGACACAAATTATTCAGGTTATGTAAAAATGTTTTTAACTTATGCTTAATTATATTTCTAGTAATATTATCTCGAACTTTAGTGGAGTTAGTTACTTAATAGAGAAGAGACTTAGTTACTTAATAAAGAAATTCCCATTCGCGATTGTTAATTTAATTACCTATCATCATCATATATATATATAATAAAGTAAATATTTAAAATATTTTCCCAAAAAAGCAAGGTCAATAAAAATAGTAGTTTGTAGAATTTTCTTCTGCTTGAACGTTTGTGTTCGTAAATATTCGAAGTATCATTTATTAAATTAATTCATTAAGAATTAAATACGGTTTCTACAGATATATTGTAATAAACATCTGGATAATATGGTTCACAAACTATTATTGTTCCGAATATGAAGTCACCGGTATAGTGAGTATATATATCAAAAAAACAAAAGTGTTAATTGAAATCACATATAATTTACTTAATTAATTTTGTTAAGAATTTTGAATTTTATTACAATTAAAACGCGTAAAAGTGATTAAAAATATTTAAGTATTATTAGATAGCTTTATCATCACTGCTACTCTGTTATTAGTTTGGATATTTCTGCTTTTTTTACTTAGGAATCTTATAACAATTAATTAAATTAATGTACCAAGGCATAACATTTTAGTCTTCTAGTGTCACAGGATAATATGGATACTGATCTCTCCTTCATATACGGAGAAATTTGTACTACGTCTGCACAGATATTTTTCGTGTTATGGTATTCTTATGGGATAGTGAAATTACTACGTACTATGTATATGTATATAGATAATATAGATCCTTGTCATCAAAAATGGGAACACATTAGGTTTTAAATTATGATCTAATCATGCTACGAATACGATTTTCCATCCTGTGGACCGTCAGATTGTTTGCCGTCGGCATGAGTTAAAATCTTGTTCGTATCTGTACCGAATCTACATTCTTCTTCTTTAAGGAGAGTATGTAGTGAAATAAGAGTTTCCTAACTGAGTGAATAATCTGCTAACGTATACATTTATACCTATTTCTGAATGCAGTTCAGTTGTTTTTACTATCTGAATAATAACAACAATAATATTAAAATAGTAGAAATATTATACTACGGCCTCGGTGGTCTAACGGTTTAGCACTTTGCTTTACTTTCTACGGTCGCGAGTTCGATTCCTCGCAAGGTGCAAACATTTATAATCATGAGTATGACAGTTTGCATCTGTCTGGATATTTTCTATGTATTTACCAAAAACAAAAATCGAAGTATTTATATCAATTGTCTAGTACCCACAACACAGGCTCTGCTTACCGTGGGACTAGACGGCTCAGTGTTAATTGTCCCAGGTTATTATTGTATATTAATAATACATAAATTGAATATTAATCGTATTGAAAATCTATAGATGTATGATGAGATTTGCTATGAGATCTGCGTTGAACTTCAGAAACAATTTAAAAAGATAAAGGATCAAATTAAAAAGTTAGAAAACTTTTTCTTGATGGGACAAAATGTCGATAAAAAATTATAGATACCTTGTTACTCTAAGTTAATAAAGATTGGATGGTATATGTTACCTACTTAGGTAACATGTACCATCCATTTTATGATCACAAATGAAGAAAAAATTTAAAGTAAATATATAAGTTGATACATAAAATATACAACAAAAATAATTTTATTTACATTTCTTTTTTAATTCCTATTCTTTCTTCCTTTTATTCGCAATAGAATGGACAAAATGATGGGGAATTTCTTGATTCCATCAGAGTCTCACATTTAACAACAACAGTACTAATTTTAAATGTATGGATTATACTTTTCATACCACAACCAATGTGTCTAGTACAAGAAACTTGGCCGATGCTCTTATCAAATAAATATTATAAAATTTTACTACTTTAATCATTTTGTGTGAATGTAAACTATCAAATTGCAGAAAATCATGAGAAGTTTGTACATTAGAGGTTAATCCGCTTATCTCACCCTTTCACCAAAACATCTTACAAACCGAGGTGCTTGGCGGCATAAGTAGATGAATCTCTATCTCATCTTGACCCACGACGACAATTTTGTATAATTAATTAGGAAAATCGCAGGATCTTACTACGTTTTATCTATTTTATTGGGTTCCCTACATTAAGATATCGTGATTTTTCCTAATTATAAATATTGGCGCGTCATATTTAGATCAGTATATAACTTTGCACAAAGTCTATCTCAGTGCTACGAGTATGTCCATTACCACTCGGAAGACTAAGTGTATGGTAAATTTAATTGCGATCGACTGAGTTCAAACGTCAGACTGTAACAAATGCTACATTCGTGACTCAATTATCCCCAGGATATGATATACATTGATAGTCATGTCAAAGACAAAGCTTTGTCATTATTCAGCATTTTATCACCCTTGAGAAACCTATAATCTAGGAGTATTCAGCCGCCATATATATGTACAATGCTTTCTAGGCTCTTCTTTTTAGTCGACTAACTATTCGCACCGCAAACTTTTCCTACGAGAATATTACCACCCACAGTTGAATGGTAAATAAAGCTAGTAAAAATAACTTATATGCAGTTATAAGGAAATTGCGATATACAAATTCCCAGAGTAGAATAGGACTAAGATGCAAAAAATAAAATTAAAGGTAAACATTGAATGAATAATTATTCTAGTTGGTTGTTCGGAAAGTAATTTAGATTTTTCATGACAGACGTTTTCTCATGACGAAGATGCACCACGCTCGGGAAGGCCGGTTGAAGTTGATAAAGACACGATACACCGAACCGGCGAATAACATCACTTACAATAACATCCCAAGCCTTTTAAGTGGTCATAAACTGTTAAATTTAACCTCAATCCGATCTCACGTGTTGTTATTCGCCGGTTCGTATCCATCATTGCCTTTATCCGTCTTTATCAGCTTCAACCAGCCTTTTTTTTTTTATAACACAGGGGACAAACGAGCATGCGGCTCACCTGATGGTAAGTGATTACCGCCGCCCATGAGCACCCGCAACACCAGGGGAACTGCAAGTACGTTGTCGGCCTTTTAAAAAGGAATAAGCTCTTTTCTTAAAGGTTTCAATATCGTATCGGTTCGGAAATACCATTGCTGGAAGGTGATTCCATAATGTGGTTGTGCGAGGCAAAAAGTTTCTAGAAAACCGCACTGTGGAAGACCGCCATTCATCCAGATGATCAGGATGGTATTTCAGTTTCTGGCGGGTGGTACGGCGGTGAAACTCAGCAGCTGGTATTAATCCGAACAATTCCTCAGAACACTCCCCGTGATATATGCGGTAGAAAATGCACAGAGATGCAATATCACGCCGCAAAGCCAATGGGTCGAGTCTGTCACATAGACGTTGATTACCAATGATTCTGGCTGCTCGGTTCTGAATCAGCCTTTCCAAGCGTGGTGCATTTTCGACATCAAAGTTGCCGAATCGAAATTTAGCGAACCAATTCTGGCACAGGCGTTAACAATACGCCTGTGCCAGAAACACACCTTCTACATACACATCGGTCAATTTCTTCCTGGTTTGAACAGCATTTTTGCCCCTTCTGTAGTAGAACAGTAAGATATGTCGAAAACGAGGCAGCATTTTCAACAGATCTTACTGTTCTTCATATTTAAAAGGGCACCAACCAAAAACTACTTACATAGTAGAATTGATTGATATTTTTCACACACAAGCCTTGCTATATGAGCTCTCTAACCATATAAAAATTATACGGCTTAAGTGTGAACTGGGTGCAAAAAATACAATTAAATCCTCTGCCACGAAAAAACGAAATTACTTTCTGTACAACCTAATATATCTGTGTAAATAATATTAATCATAACCCTGAATATTGCACACAGCGCCATCTAGTCTCAAGCTAAGAAAATTTGTGTAATGGGTGCTAGATAAATATTATAAATAGTTGGATATTGTTTTTGTAAATACATACTTAATATACGTAGAAAAAACTCAGCCCGATATAAACAATTATAGTCATGAATTATAATAGAACCTTCATAATGTTAAAACTTATAATTTAAATAAATTATGAACCAATTTTGACTATTGAACGATTGGAGTAATTAGTCTTTTGTGTAAATTAATTGATTATTATTATGTATTTATTATGTTTAATATTTTATAAATGATAAATTAATAAGACCGATTAAAAAATATAAAAAAAAAAATATTGTTAATAAAAAAGTATTTATGGGTGATAGTGAATTTATAAATACATCAAGAAATCCTGAATAAGTATTACTTTATTGATACAATATCTTATTTTCTAATATCATACTGTAAAAGGAGCAATGAACGTCGTTATAAACAAAACATCCTCGTCGATCGTTAGATGTACCTACTTTTCTAATAACCGTATCGGATTTTCTGGAAAATAAAATGTTAAAACAGAACGGAAATTAATACGAACTGTCGGAAGTGTCAGTGGGTTTCAAACAGCTTGTATACAAATTAGTTTATATTGCGCATTTACACAATTTTTGAAGACGTAAATTATTATTTACTAGATGTATATCGCAACTTTGGCTCTTTAACAACTTATCATTTACGGCCTCGATGTTCTAACGATTTAGGGTTTCGCTTTATTTCCTACTATCTGACCTGCGCAATTTCCTCTACATAACACTTATATGACATTTACCATTATATTTCACCCAAATTACATAATATCTTTTAAAATTATAGCCTATGTGTTATTCTAATGTATAATCTATATCGCTATAAAGTTTCATCAAAATGCGTACAGTAGTTTTTGCGTGAAAGAGTAACAAACATCCATCCATACTCATAAACTTTCGCGTTAATAATATTAGTAAGATGGTTCGATTCCTCGCACAGAACAAACATTTGTATTCATGGATATGATTGGTTCTATGGTTCTGGGTGTTTTATCTGTATATTATTTAGGTATTTAAAAAAAAATGTGTCTAAGTATTTATATCAATTATCTAGTACCCATAACACAAGATCTTATATTGAGGCCAGATGTCACTGTGTGAATTGTTAAGGGATATTCACATTATTATTTTTTGATGGAAATAATTTGATGATTCCCTTTAATGAACTACCTGCCTAGGTTTTCTAGAGAGGTAGGTTGTCTATTTTTCAAGAACGGTTATAAGATTTCTTTAGGGCCGGCAACGCGCACGTGACCCCTCTGGTTTTTCAGGCGTCCATAGGCTACGACAACCGTTTACCATCAGATGTACCCTATAATTAAAGAATACCTGGTTTACATTTCGTCTTTTGTATTCGGTTTTGGCATGTAACGTCTCGTAATTGTGTCTTTGTCGATTACTAATAGTTTATAGTCATATTTAGAAAAGAAACTTATTTAAAAACCCTCTTTTTAAAGATAGGAACATAACATGTTCTGTTTTAACAATAACGTAAGTAGTTGTTCAATCCTCTTAACTCAGATACAAGTAAGCTATCTTAGCTTACTAACAATCCTGATAAGCTTTTCAAGTCGGCAAATACAGTTACGGTATTTCTGAAAACATATAAATCTTTGTTTCAATAACTAACGTTTGTTACTCGTGAGGTTTGTTCTGTTTGAGTTACGGCTACTGATTAAATTATTTCCTTTTAAAACGCAGTCATCATATGCTGGTACTACATTATCACTAATTGAATTTAAAAATATATCTATATTTTTGTAATCATGTACAAGTTGATTAGATAATAATAAGAGTTGAGTTTGTCGTTAGTTCTTAGCCTGAAAGCACTCCGAACTGATTATGATTTCACGTATCATAAAAGTCTGTAATAGATCTACATGAATAAAGATGTTTTGCTTTGATTGATTTAAATATTTTATGGTAATTATGAATTTATTGTACAATTTTCTTAGGGGTTAATTTATTTTCAGCATTCATTATGTGTCGATAGTCCTGAGAACGATAATTCCCTGAATATGAGATTATAATATAAATATATATATATATTATTACTTGTCAATCAGAGAAAAGTGTACGAGGCAAAACATCTTAATACTCCAAAATGGCAAATCAAGAGTGGTATCACGAGTGGCACATGATAACGTGATGTCTACATATAGTACTGTTCATGTATATAGGCGACGGTTGCATGTGGTCCGTCAGTATCTTTGCAATTCCAATTATATAAAAAATGTTTACAATCTTGATAGTTATAATACATTGCAATTGCATAAAGTACAAATGCATTTATCTTTGCAAACATCCGCGGTTATAATATTCAGTTAGATAGCACAAAAAAGGCATCTGCATAACTTACTTATACCATACCAACACTCATAATGAACTAAGTAATAATCTAAGTAGGAATAATATTTGTATAAAACGATCTACACTGCTCTTAAATGGAATTCAATTGAATTTTCTAAAAGCACTTGGTGCAAATTTATAGCTTTGAATACTACGATTCTGTTTGTAATATTGTGTACTGAATTCTATTAAAGTTTAGGAATTAGTATGCATTTTATTAAAGATTTAGCTGTACCCGCGGATTTACCCACGTGAAATTTATATTCTGATGTATAAGCTATGTTAGTGAAAAGTTTAATAAATTCCGTTCAGTAGTTCTTGCGTGAAAGGGTAACAAATATTCATCCATCCATCCTCACTTACAAACATTAACATTACAAACTTTATAATATTAGTACGATTATATTACAAACTATATATTATATACAAATTTGTAAAATTTGTATGGATTTGCCATACAAAATGTATAAATATGGTAGTGTTGAATGGATCTTAGTTACGTTTGACTCTATCTTCATATAGATTGTGTAAAAAGGATGTAAAAGCACTATCTTTTATCTCAAAAAAGCAGATAAAGTTATGGGTAACAGCTCGTTGATTGTACTCAAATATGGATGGATGGATGATGGATTTTATATGTTGTTTAAAAGAAAATCGATTTGTTGCGATAAAATTAGTAGGGGCAAATGCAGGAGTGAAAGTTTTTGATTAAAAAAAGAATGATCAGAATCTGTTCAGAATTGGGTAAGTTTTATAACTTTCCCAATTCTGAATAGATTTACGTAATGTATCTTATATGAATAAACTCAGTACTTCCTACGGCACTGTTTAGATAAACTGAAGAACATCTTTCTTTTTATTTAACTGTATTCCTAACTAGCTATTCACCTTGTCTTTGTACGGAAGCACTATTGAAAAGAATTAGTCTGTTTGTGTGTAAGCAATTGAACAACTAAACAGCAACGTATTAGATCTATTGCATATTTTATACTTTAAAAATATAGCCCTGGTATTTATGTTCCTTGTTTCGACAAATAGGTACAGTACACAACAAAAAAAAAAAATTCTAATAAGTACATAGGTGCAGTAATTCAGAATGTGACAATTCTATAATTTATTTTTATTACTAACTGTGCTCACGGTTTCATCCGCATGCAATTTATAGTCTACTAGTTGTTCCCGCGACTTCGTTCACGTGGAATTTAACTATATTTTTAAAAATAAAAGTAGCCTAAGTCACTCCTTATCTTATCAGCTACATGCCAAAAGTCCCGTCAAAATCGGTCCGGCCATTTCAGAGATTAGCTGGAACAAACAGACAGACAGACAGAAAGACAAAAATTTTTTAAATGTTAATTTGATGTATGTACCGTATTTATATTCATATGCATGTAATAAAAAACAGTTATTTCAATATTACACATTAACAAACACTCTAATTTTATTTATATGTGTAGATGTGTTATTTTGATGTATAAGATAAGATTATTGTAAAGTTTCTTCAAAATCCGTTCAGTGGTTTTAGCGTGAAAGAATAACAAACATCGATCTACCCATCCATTCTCACAAACATACGCGTTTATATTAGTAAAAAGAAGGTATTTTTTAATATATCAGAACCGAGAATTATTATTTAACAAAACGTAACGGTATGGAATCCTCTAGATGAAAGTTCCACTTAAGTTAATTAAAAAAGGTTTTAATTAATAAAAACGCTTGCTTGTATTATTCTTAATATATAGTTACGTTTACATGGTCAGAGTAATTAGGGACATTGGTCTCTCACCAAAAACTAGTGTCATTAAATCATTAAATATTTAACAAGGACAAAATAATCGGTTAGTTGTTTTTATCTTGGTGTATTCTAAATTAGTCGCGTATTGTGAACCAATATTTTTCCTTACATATTTATAATATTATTTATTTTATGTAATTCAAATTAAGAATCATATATATATATATATATATATATATATATATATAGCACTACGGACGTCACATTGTCATGTAAGACTCGTACTGCTCATGCGTTGCCATTCCAGAAATCTAAGATCTTATGTTACTATACCCTATAATTTTACTATTGTAAATGTTATTATACCCTTCGACCGAAACACATTTTACAAAGCAAGCTGCTTGTTGGAGAATTAATTAGGTAGAGGTGCCCATGCAGACAATATTGTTCAATGTCTACCTATTATTATGTTAAACAATTTCATACTAATTATCGAATTTCCAATATTTATTTGAAAACTAATGTTACTGAAGAGTCTGTTGATTTTTTCTGTACTTGAATTAATAAAACGTGAGATATTGTTTTTCTCTTATTCATGTAACTAGCCGATTCTTGGTGATAAAAAAAAATTAATAGAAAAATCACTTAATACGAACATCACTAAGTACGAATCGGTCGCGCCTTAGCTACGAGTATGTTGTAATATCTCTTTGACTATTTGTCCAAATTATATGCAGTAAAAAAAAAATTTTTTTTGGAACTTGATGCGATAAATTTATTTAATTGGATAAAAATACTTAATTATTATAATATGAGCAATAAACAGACCTACCAATTTAAATAATTTACTTAATTAAAAAAAAAAGAAGTCACCTAAATATATATAAATTAGTAGTTATTCAATTTTATGTTGATACCAATTCTTCTAAGAAATTGCTTATGCAAATAAGACCTTTTCCATTCCACTTTTTAATTTACTATCATAATGTCTGTTTGTTATCAGTGAGCAATAAAGAGTTATTATTATTATATGTACCTTTTACCATCGCACTGCTCGCCATCGTCAGGCAATTCATCCCCACACGCTGGGATCTAAGTGGTCTCGGACAGTGCGGTTTTAGAGGAGCTTTCTCGCGCGCTCACTTAGATTCTGGCATGAACTACCTGCCGAGGTTTTCTCTAGTACTAGTATATTAAGGTTTTTAAACATCGTGACATCCCTGTTTTTTCAGGCGTCCAAAGGCTACAGTAAACATTTAGAATGGGCTGTAAGCTTGACTAACACCATGGTGGTATAAAAAATATATAATTATTTAATGCCCCTGTACCTTATAATTTCACGGTCTTATCTTTCTCTTCAACCGAAATATATCTTACAAAGCAAGATGCTCAGCGGCTGAATTACCTACATGCAGAAGACTTCTGAACAAGACTACCTCAATAAATTTCATTTATTTATGCTCTTTAAAAACTGTACTAATCTATAACTAACAACATTAGCTGTTGCCTTGCCGGTATCTGCTGTGTCATATCCGTTACTAATGATGTATGCAGCGCCCTTGACTCCACAGTTCTGCATTACCTGACCTTTTACATCCAGAAGTAGACTGCTGACTTACTTATGTAATGTAATAATTGTATACAACAAATGTTTGAATATTTTTTTATTTTACTAAAGATATGAAATATTTTTTTGCTCTTAATAAATAAATGACCCTGGGCAATTAACGCAGCGCCATCTAATCCCACGATAAGTAGATCTTGTGTTACGGGGTCTAGACAACTGATATATTTTTTTTAAGAACATAATATGCATTGAAATCTTCCAGACCGATACAAACCATCATACTCATTAATACGATTGAACTGTGCAAGGAATCGAACCCGCGACCATCGAAAGTGAAGCGGTAACGTTTGCCAGGTCATTAGTAATTATATAATGGACACTATCTTTATAACCCACTAGCAACCTATCCCGGCTTCGCACGGGCCTAATATTTGTTTAATTTTTAAATTATTAAATAATTTTTTTGATTAACTTTAACTGCTTACGCAGAGCAGGTGCTGATGATAATTAATATTGTGCAAGTGCTGATAATTAATATCTTTTGTCATATTCTTCATTACTACTCCGCTTCTATTAGTCAAAGGATAGCCTATAGCAGGCGGGATAACATACCTTTCTAATAGTGAAAGAATTTTTAAAATCGTATCTTAACTGGAGAATACCCCGAACAAACAAACATACGAATTTACCTAACATACAGATTTAAGAATGGTGATAAAATTCATTGGAGAACTCTAATGGAAACATTAAAAGAATATTTGAATAATTTTGACATTTTGTACCTCGGACCAATGTCACACAAGCCATTCGTGTAATTCTTTGAAATTCCATTCTATATTATGCGTGACTTGTTAATTGGAAGACTTAATTAAAATGTGTCACGTAAGAGCGTGTCAGTGAATAGGGGAAGGTGGGGTAAGATGGGGTATTTTTTTTATTGGATGATTATGGTATGCTTCACCCGCCCGCGCAATGGTATACGCTGGCGGGGCACCAGTGGAGGATGATAAGATGAGCATGAAGTCAGGTCATTTAGCCCATCGTAGCAAATTCACTAGGAATCTATCACGATTGTTTCCAGAGGGAACCGCGTGGGGGTCAACCTGACATAGTACATTGCTAGCAATGGGTTATTAATCCACATCACTAACAACCCCATTCCCCCCGGTAAGATGGGGTAGCCATATATCAAACTGATAACTTGATGTCATCAATATTTTTTATATATTAAAATGGTAAAGAAGCTGACGACTCAATTGATAGTAAGCGGTAACAGTCGCCTATAGTCATACAAGAACTACAGACATCACATTATCATGTTATACTCATGATATCACACATGCGGTTGCCATTACGGAGATCTAAGATGTCATGCCTCTTATCCTATAATTACCTACACCACCTAATCTGAACTGTTTATTATGATTTTGAACGTACCTAATTCTTTCTTATGATACATTTTTTAAAGTTGTTCCTACTGATATTGTAAACATGATACATTTATAAGCATGAATGGACGGAGGGAAGTATAGATTATATGTTTTATTTTTTATTAACTTCTGTACAGATTCGAATGAAATTTACACAATACTTTTATTCAAATATCAGCTAGTATCTCTCTATAAGAATACCATTTTCTGTTTCGATATTGCCTAAAATTGTAAAGTCTTTCCTTAATAAAAATATCAACATTGTAAAATATAAAAAGATGTCCCCGGCTTCCCCTACCGGCGCTCGGTGGCAGGTATTCCCTGATAACTGTCGTATTGCTAATTGCATCATAATCTTTACACGTCTCACTTGGTGATGTAATTAGGGACTAAGACGAACGCTTGTACACCTTACTTTATCGTGCGTAGGTACGGTAGGGTATAGGTAATTTTTGGGGATATTTGATATGGCTTGAGTGTATTTGCTCCTTTTTTTTATAATTAACACAGCGCCTTTTAGTCCCACGGTAAGCAGAGCTTGTGTTATGGGTACTAGAATAGAATAGAATAGAATAGAAAATCATTTATTCAAATAAACTTACATTAAAGCACTTTTGAATAGTCATAACATTTTTTTTGCTTTTTTAATCTACCGCTCATTCGGAATGCTGTCTCATCACAAGAAGAACAAGCAAGAAACTTGTGTGTTGCTCTTTTAAATAATTTATTCTTACTTACAATTTAAGTTTAGACAATTGATATAACAACTTTTTTTGTAAATACTTACATGATATACATAAAAAACACCCAGACCGATATAAAAAATCATACTCATGAATACAAATATTCCGCTTCACTTCAGATGGTCGCGGGTTCGATTCCTCACACGGTGCAAACCATGTGAATCGAACCCGCGACCATCGGAAGTGAAGCGGTGTGCTAAACCGCTATACCACCGAGTTCGTCGTTTCTACCTATTATCTCTATTGTTTATTTAATTTTATAATTTATTTCTTGGCCAGGTAAGGTAGTTCCGGTTTTGTAGAGCAAGGTGTGACAATGAACTTGGTAGAGACTATAGGCCTTGAATAACAAGGTGAGAATGGCACCATGAATATGTTTCCTGCGACCATACGCTACGGTAAGCGTTTACCATCTCTGGTAAACGCTTACCGTTTATTATTAAATAGGTGTATTTTGTATACATTATAACTGTAGTAATCATAAATTTTAAATTACTAGTTTCTACTATTTAACAAAAGTCCTTAAATATTATTCCCATAATTTCGTTGCGAGAAAATGATTTGAATACGGGTTGAAATTTCATTTTCTATTTCTCAGCTACTTGAGGCTAGATAAGTTGTAACTCGAGGCATCGGAGTCGCTGCGGTTTGCTTATGAATACAAAGTTATTGCTTTCTACTAAGTGATTTATAGAACTCTTTAGTATAACCAAAGACAATATGATTGTAAACATTTTTTTAATCAATGCCTACTAATATCATTAATGTGAAAGTGTGTCAATCTGTCATATAGTATATGACGAGACATATAGTATACAATCCTTCGCTGCTTTAAACGGATGCGTTAAAAAAATTTTAATTTCTCGGCTTGTTCTATACTATACACACATGTATTATACATATAAACCTTCCTTTTGATTAAAACTGCATTAAAAAGTTGCGTAATTTAAAAGTTATAATCGAACAGACAGCGAAGGCGACTCTGTTACGTTTATATTCAAAATTATTTTTTAAAATTATTGTAAATCTGTCCATTAAACTGTATGTTTGCACAGGTATTACGTAAACACTACAGCATGACATTGAATGTGATTTTTATTAATGTGTTACTAGAATATTACCTTAAATATAGGCTCCATAATACTCCAAGAAATCTTTTATTCCCTGTGAAGCAAGTACTAAATATCTAGGGTATCCTATTGCCACAATTTTAATTAAAAATTTAACCTCGGAATTACAGAATTTAATGTTATCATTGGATCGCTGTCACACAATGAAGGAACTTGCGGTGAAGGATCCATAAAGTATGGTATTTATATTAAAGACGCAAAAGGTGCTTTTCCTTGATCCTAAACTGATATAAACAATATGTAATAGATATAGTCGCATCGTAGAATAACTATATTAAAACGTGAAGCAAAACCTTTGTACAGCTTTTTACGAAAATTGCAGACAGACAGTAGAGATAGAGAGTGCAGATTTTAAAAATGTTTTTATTTAATGCGTGAAAAATGCATTAATTCCATAAAAATATTACACTCACTACCATTTATTTGACACACACATGCATGCATACTCAATTGTTTAATTGTTATTGCAGGTTCAAAGATCGTTTGTATTTTTTATTACGGTCGAATTTGGATCATTAACCGACCACTATTTGTAATTATTCTTTCTAATTTTTTTCTCCGTTTTTTATATCACGGGTCGAGTTATGACCAAGGCGTCGAAATATCGAAAGAAATTCAGAACATCTGTTAATGTTTTTGTTTGTATCGACTTTACTAATTTAGAGGTATGACATTTCCTGATTTTTTAAACCGTTTTTTAATACTTTTGTTTGTATCGACTGTATGAATTCCTAGGTATGACATTTCCTGATTTTTTAAACCGTTTTTTAATACAAACCTTGTACTGACAGTTACAAACAAAACCAAAAAGGATTTATACAAATAAGTGTCAGCAGTTTTTTTTTTATATACCAACTATCTTTTGCCCGCGGCTTCGCTCGCGTTAATTTATCCCCTTAGGGGTGGAATAATCAAAATTATTTCTTAGCGGATGCCTACGTCATACTAGCTTTATGCCTGCAAAGTCTCAGCTCGATTGGTTTAAAATTGACAAAGTTTTATACAAACTTTCATCCCCTATTTTATCCCCTTGGGGGTAGAATTAATCAAAATCCTTTCTTAGCGGATACCTACGTCATAACATGTACCTGTATGCCAAATTTCAGCCCGATCTGTTCAGTGGTTTGGGCTGTGCGTTGATAGATCACTGTTACTGAGTTATATATATTTAGATTAGATTTTATTCTGATAGTGTGCCCTATTAGGACCTCCACGCGGCTCTATTGTGATACCCTAGTGATAATTCCTGGTGATTTTGGTATGATGGGCTAACTGACTTGAATTCATCCTCAATATATGTAGCTCAACCATTTCATATATGTACAAATAAATAACATTAAAGTTTCAGTTTTCATTATCAAATTAACAGTTTTCGCTAATTGCATATGAAAGTAAATAAATACGGCACTTACGTTAAAACTACTTGTTTGTTCATGATAATCTCTGAAACGAATGGACCGATTTTAAAGGGACTTTCAGTTGTAGATGCCTAATGTTATACTTTTATTTTTGTTTTTGTTTTTATTTTAATACGATTTTAGGGACTTTAAAGGGACTTTCACTTGCAGGTGCCTAATGTTATACTTTTATTTTTGTTTTTATTTTAATAAAGGAAATTAAATTTCATCTATAAAAAATAGTATAATACCAAGAAAAAGAAAATATTAATTATTCTTATTCCAAAATTTTTTCTTTATGCATTGGGGTAAAAAAAGATTAATTACATCACTTTAGTTAGCTCTTAAATTCTTTGTTAAACAAATATATATTGAAAGACTGAATGAAAATAAATGTAAAATATATATTTAACTAGTGACCCGTCCTGGCTTCGCACGGATATAATACAAATATTTTAATTTCTCGGCTTGTTATATACTACAACACGCATGTATTATACATTTAAATCTTCCTATTGAATTACTCTTTGAATACAGCATTAAAATCTGATGCGTAAATTAAAAGATATAAACGAACAGACAACGGCGGCGCCTTCGTTTTATACTATATAAAGATTTAATTACTGTTCCTGGTTATAAAATGAGACCGTAGCAAAACACTTATCAAGCCACAATCACAAGGCCAAGATCATAGTCGGTTCATAGCAGATTAACTAAAGCTTACGGTAGCAAAAGGCACCTTAGAGGGCACGATTAGGGTTCCCACCTATCCTTGAATACCGAGAATCTTACAGAATTAAGTCGTAAAAATTATAATTTGCTGGCTTCCGAAAATAACAAACGTAATTTTCTCGGATTTTGTAAGATGATCAATTACTTTATCAAGAACTTTATAAAGCGCCGAAAATAGTGTGCGAGATATATTGAATAATATAATTTCTTTATTTCTGTATATGTATTACCAATCTACAGTTAATATTATAAAAGCATACAACAAAACGGGTGCACAGATGATAATGAATTGCAACATGAAGATAGATACATGAAGAAGTAGCGGGTGATAGCTAATTTGAAATATGTATGTACATATATCGCAGATAAATTTTGTTTCAAATATAATAGACTAACTGATCCGCGCAACTTTGTTTCCCTCACACTTATTTTACATTTATTATTATATTTCGCTCAATTTACGTAATGTTTATTAAAAAATCATAGCCTACTAGCTACTCGCACCGGCTTCGCCCGGGTGTACATGTATTATACATATAAACCTTCCTCTTGAATCACTCTATCTATTAAAAGAAATCACTTCAAAATCCGTTGCGTAGTTTCAAAGATATCAGCATACATAGGGATGGAAAGACAGCGACAACGAATTTGTTTATACTATGTAATGATGTGTTATTCTCATGTATACGCTATATTACTGTAAAGTTTCATCAAATCCATTCAGTAGTTTTTGTGTGAAAGATTATCAAACATCCATCCATCCATAATAACATATTAATTTTAGTAATATGTTTTTTTCTCTTGGGTATGAGATTGCCTAAACGTGGCAACCCTAGGTACGAGTGAGTGAGCTCAACTGTGGAGCAATAGGTTTTATCAATGCTGTAATTAAAAGTATGCTACATTAACCACGGGTAAAGATTCTGATTTTCTGTGTAACAACATGCTGACGAAAGTTATGGCAGAATAATTAAGTTACGGTAACAAGAAAGAACAGTTATATATTTTACGTTCTGTCCATACTTACTATAGTGGAGCTATTAAATATACAACAGATCCATTCAACCGTGACTAGGTAAAAATCACACAGTTTCGAATTTATAATATTGGTACAAATAAACATTATATATAAATAGTTTGTTTTGCTATCAAACTCATAATCCTCATTGCCGTGCCTTTATCCCATTATTTGGGCGCAGTATATCCTCATCTTCTACTGATCGCTGTTAGCCGTCATATCTGAATTTAACTTTTATACCTACATCCTTTTATACATATCAAATTTCATACAATCCACCCATCTTTTTTTGGTCGTACTCTCGCTTTTATTCCACCCACATTCATGTTAAAGACTTTCTTCAAGAAAAGGTCCTCGCTCCTCCGCGTAATATGTCTTAACCAAGTCAATCTTTTACCTCGCTACTTGTCTATAACTGACGTAACTCTCAAACTTCCTCGTATATACACATTCCTTGCTATCAAACTTTATATCATTCATTCATAACTTGACGGCCTCGGTGGTCTAGTGGTTTAGCACACCGCTTTTCTTCCGATGTTCGCGGGTTCGATTCCTAGCAAGGTACAAATATTTGTATTCATGAGTATGAGTGTTTTTATAGGTATTTTATATTTATATAGAGTATATATTGTAAAGATATTTGTATTTATATCAGTTATCTACTACAGATAACACAAGCTTTACTTAAGTTGGGACTGGATGGCGTAGTGTGCAATGTCCTGAGATATTAGAGGAGTTCCTACTCAAAGTATTAGTACAATTAAATAAAAAAGCTGAAATAAACTTGGTGCGACATTGCAATTCTATTGGACGACGGCCGATTACAGTGTAATAAATTTCCTCTGAATTCTCAACGGAGTTCTTGATTGTATCTGAACGTCTACCCCTTTCTTGTCTTTGATTACAGTGGTGAAGAGTATTTATTTATTTGAAGTCAAGTAAGGTCAGCCGTAAATCGTTTAGTGCAGTCCTTCTCAAGCTTTACCAATACCGCGTCCTCTAGAGATTCTATATAGGTGTTTTCGATAAAAGTAATATCAATAAATATATAAAGAAAGTTTAGACTTTTCGTTCATTTGTTTGACTTTATTTTTATTAAAAGTAGTGGTCGCCCAGTAAGCGAAATTCAACAATTATAATAAATACGACAAGATCTTTGAATCAGCAATTATCATCATCTGTTTCTGCCTTATCGTATTTTATTTATTTGTGGTCGGCGTAACATGTTTTTCTCTTCAAATCTTTGAACGAGCAATAATATATGTTAACAATACACAAAAGAGTAGCTATATATGCGTTTGTGTGTCAAATATATGGTAGTATGTGTAATGTTTTATTTTACTGTTTAATGATATTACGTTTATATACATATAGTTAAAAGGTTTTGTCTAAACATATTATTTCAGCAGAGCTAAAGTTTTTTTTAAAATATAGTTAGATAAGATAGATAATTCATTTATTGCCAACATAACACAACAACTTACAAAGAATACACAAAATAAGAAATAAAAAATAACAAAGTTGCTTATAGTTGCTGTTTCTGATATAAGCACAACCTCAATGAGGTGCAAACCTATACAGCGCTGGTTTTGAGGCGGATATATATATATATAGCAGGCCACAATAAGATTTCCGTTAAATCTAGCAGGCCTCGCCTTGCCATACCCTGGCCATACTTGGCCTAGTGAATGCCCGCCACACGGTCGAGTGGACATTTTCATGACAATGATGCCACCAATGGGCCCTGTCAAATTATCCCACCTCAATCCGATGTTTTCATGAGCTGAGTTTGTCATATACGCCTTTGTGTTTTTTATAAATGAATTTCATATCTAAGGTTAAAATGAGAGGTAAAGTGGTAGACACGATATAAAATATGTATTACATACGAGTATAATACTACTAGCGATCAATACTAGCGATTCGACCCGGTTTCGTATGTCTACAGTTATTGGTAGCTACATTATATGTATTTAAAAATTAAGTACTTATAAATCGATAATGTACGACAATATTATGTTATCTGTGGTACGACTAAATGTATCTTAAAAAATGACTGCGAAAATATATTTTAATTAGTATTTTGAAAACAAGACTTTGTCTATTTATTAAGTAAAATTTTCTTGTATATAAGATTTTAAAGTTTGGTTATTTGTAGAGTAAATTAAAAGTTGTTTGTTGAATGAATTCTTTAAATGTTCACATAAGCATTTTACAAACAAAAAAACTAATCTTTATAAGATGCATTAATAGTGCGGCTAAGGCAATTTCCTCACTGGTGAGATAATGTAGTAATTTGGAGTATTAAATTTTAAAAGTAATAAAAAAAAAGATGCTTTAAATTACCGACTACAAATATGGAGAGATTCTGAGGTAAATAGCTACTTTGTTATATCTTACTAACATTATAAATGCGAAAGTTTGTGAGTATGGATGGATGGTTGTTACTCTTTCACGGAAAAACTACTGACTAACTATTTTAATGAAACTTTATAGTTACTATAAAATTTAAAAAGATACCTAAACTGTATTATTATTACCTAAATTGTATATTATATTGTGATGCGCCTAAATTGGGCGGTATATAATTATAAGTGTGATGCAGACGAAGTCGCGCGGGTTAGCTAGTATAGAATATTCGCTGTTTAATCCAGTCTGTATTAGGTACAGCAAACATCGGTATTAATGTGACACTGTATTATAACGAAACCGGCGATAAGATAGAAATAATAATGAATTCAAACCTTTACAACTGTTGTCATTATTCATCCGTTTACATACCTGTTCGAATTCATAACCGTTGGAGCGTAATGTCATTCGTCATTTTCATTTTTCATTGTAACACCTATTAAACTCAGTGGGAGAATGAATGAATTGTATATTGGTGCCAATGAAAGTGTCTAAGTTTGGTTCTGGTCGAATAGAGTTCTATACTTCACAAAAATATCTTTTTACTAATATTAGTTATTATATTTATCATTGATCTACCAAGATAGTAATAAGTGGTCAGCGAGACAGATATGCGCTATGTTTGGCTCATTTCAGCCGCCAAGCAGCTTTCTTTGTAATTTGTTGAAGGGTGACATATGGCAGTCAAATTACAGAGTTGTAACGACTAACGTTTCTTAAGGATTGTATATTTTTATATTTTATGTTTAGTTCGAAGAGAAACTATGGTCACTGTTGGTAAAAACATATATTTCAAAATTGTTAAATAATTCGTACTATAGAAAAATTGATTTTAAATATATATAAAAAAATACAATAAAAGTCTAAGAAGCTGCGTCGTACACACAGTGTATCTTGGTAATTGGCATGATATCTTACTTCTCCACGATGTTTACTCTTAAGAGGAAACTGTCGCATTATACATGTATCTATATTTATTTTACTTATTTATTTATTTATTTCAGGCTACTAGGCCCATATTATAAATACCTTATAAACTAATATTTTGTAGTCATGGATATATAGAAGATAATTACGTAGGCCGTCAAATTATTTAGCATTCATCTTTTACTACAAGAACAGATTTTTTTATGTAATCATAAAAAAATCTGTTCTAGTAGTAAAAGATTGACACTTAAAAGTTTAATGCCAATACTTAATTGACTGAATGACCAACAAAAAATTTATACTATCTATAAAAAAGGAAGAAATTCAATTTCCTCTACTTTTGAAAGGTATTCGTCTGTGTTTATAAAATCTGTCTGTGATGGGTACTTTTAATTATATTCGTTTGTTTACTATAAAAAAAAACGTAAAAAAAATATTATAAACATAATGAAGCTAATATAACAAAAAATAATATTTCTTAAAAATGTTACATATTAAATGATATCTAGTACTAAAACTTGTTAAATTTTGCAAGTTTGTGACAGTTCATTAATATCATAACTATATTGTAGTATTCACATTAGGTATGTAGTTTCTGTAATATCTTAATTGAGACAAATTATGATTAAATTGTAACGTTGTATTAATATTCATTAAGTTTTTGGGTTTGCGTTTGGTGTTAAGACAAAAATAGGAACTTATATACATCCTTGTAGTAATTACATACGCTCTCAACAACTAGGGGATTCTATTCCTATCATCAAAACTTATTTTTATTCTTTGAGTTTTAGTTGTTCGTGATTTATTCTATTAATATAGTTAATCGGATCTTAACATGAATAATTATAGTTGTCAAAAATAAAATTAAGGAACTTATATACACCCACATTATTATTGATATACACACAGCTAGTCTTTTACCCATCATCGAAAATTCTTTCTTCTTTTCTTTGAATTTTAGTTCTATTTATACAATTAATTTTTTTATAACAATAATAAAAATAACTCAAGACAATTCACACAGCGTCACCTAGTCTCAAGCTATATGTATAGAGCTTACGTTATGGGTACGAGACAAATTCATACAATATATTATATAGAAAACACCCAGATTAATACGAACAATCATACTCATAAATACAAATGTTTGCACCGTGCGAGGTATTGAACCCGCGACCATCAATAGACAGGCCGTATTCCAAAACCGCTAGACCATCGAGCTGTCAAAATCAGCTAAACATTAAATCGCTAATTTCGGAAGGGTTCTTTGTGAAGTCAAGAGTTGTAGCGGTCACAGATAGCGTTGGAGACATGAGGGTTTTGAGTTGGGTATAAAATGTTTTTATACGTTAATTATATTATTATATTTTTGCTCTAGATATAATTTTAAATTATAATACTATTGCTATGGCTAATGGGTTATTTTGGCTTTAGGATGTTGTTTGGGCTCCCTCGATTCTGTAGCGCATCAGAGATGTTTGCAGCAGCGCGGATAGATGGTTTTGAAGCCATAATGCGAAATAGAACTGCATCACTGATGTGTAGAATTCGGGGGAGCGCAAACAGCCTCCTAAACACCATATCCAATATGTCGGATTGTCCGCTTCAGGGGCACTGGATATCGCTGCATTGCTGCGGACCCAGGGCTTCTGGACGTGGACAAAGACATAAATATAAATATATGAATTAAATGTATAAAATTTACTAACATAGTTTATAAGTTGTTTACTAACATAATATGGATGGATAAATATCCGAAATAAATGAAATAATAAATAATAATAATAATGTGACATTATTTGAAGTCAGTATCTAATTTACTAAAGAACAAGCTCGCAGTAGCAAGTTTGTTCATTAGCGACGACGGGATGTTATACTGATATAAATAGTTATACTCATGAATACAACCAGTTGGTTCAGCACAACGCTTTGCACCACACTTTGCGATGGTCGCGGATTTGATTTGATTACAAAAAATACAGAATTTACAAAAACAATCCTTATCATTTGCCGGGATCAAATCTGTGGCCACTAAATTGTGAAGCATTGCGTTTAATCGCTACACTACCAACGTCGGCAACGGTAGGCAGAAAAATATTGTTTATTATATTGTACACTGTAATATGTATCCAACGAGCATACGGTGTCTATAATTATAACGGTACATTGACTGACATATATACTCAGCACTAGTTCAATATATTAAATGATAAGTAAATAATTGAATATCAAAGAAAAATATTGCCATAATTCGATAAAATACAGTCAGTTTATTAATAGAGCTATGATTTCTAGTATAATAGAGATATGAATGATGAAATAGAATATATAACAACTTTTCTGTGATGGTTTTTCATGAACATGAAAATTCTTTTTCTTCATCCTCGCCTCGTCCCGTTCCGCGGGGTCGGCCTTTCTAATCTTGAAGCGCCATGCATTTCGCTGATAAGCATCGACATTAGATAGGCCCCACTCCATTTCACTATAGACGTTAGTCAACCAGGTGGTTAGTGGTCTGCCTCGTCCTCTTTTCATTGTAGCCATGGAAAGGATCTTCTTCATTCCGTAGTTTTTGGGTTTTCGCAAAACATGTCCATACCGCCTAAGTCTACACTCTTTCAACATTAAAATAACGATATTTGCAATTATTTTTCGACTGGTCGTACAGCTTTAGTGGACGTAAAAAGGGGCGAGTGCAGAGACTCCAAAGCTGCTGAAAACCAATTTCTGACTGAAGTCTTCAGTGCGAGGCCACCGTTTAAGTTCCGAACCTCGGTTCAGGCCTTTTTGATATCGCAGTATGAATATATGACGGGAGATCGATTGAAGGAGGATCTGTATATTGAACCGGACTGTAGGGAAAATAAATATTAACACAAAGAACTTGACGTTCTAAAATGTCCTACATGAATACATGATTTTTTATTTGATTTGGAGTCCAAAAGGATATCATATAAAATCTCACCACGTTGTTATGGATACAGAAAATGTAATTTTGTGGAGTTGTATATATATTTCTATTTTATTGATATTCTGTTTTAATATGCTTTTGTGTATGTAACGACTAATGGCCGTGAATGTAAAACAAACAATATAAAATTCTAATTCGCTGAGTGACATTTAATAGCCGAATTCCAGGTAAGTTTCAATATTTTTTAATTGAATCCCACTGTCGTACTTAGGGATGGCGCTTGCGCTACAAAATCCTTAAATAATTAAAATATTTCATAAATAAAATAAGGCCATTATTACATTATCAAAACTCCAGTCACATAATAAAATCCAGTTTTATTACTAGTGTCATATATATAAATACTCTCTGCGGTAATTGTTGACTCCGCTCTACTTCGCTAAATAAAATAATATTATAAAAATAAATGTAATGCAAAGATCAGAGCTCAATGCATGGTATGACGGAAATAATGTTGATAAAATGTACATAAAATATTTACGATCTACTTGGCGTTGATTCGACACGCCCGTGAGTATGGATGGCGAGTGTAAAAATTCTTGTTAACTCAGTTTAATAAAGGTTGGGCTACTTGAAGAGTGTTGGGAGAATCTAGAAGGTTCTAGATTATCATAAAGTGATGCGTTCGGCTATACTTAATGCTCTTTCTTGATTATATTTGTCAAAGCTTACTATTTACTTGTCTTTATGTACTTATTTTGATGTTAAACTTAACTATATGTACATATATAACATATATATAATAATGTTTTTATTAACACTCATACATTATTATTACAACATAAAAACTAAAAACAAAACATGAAGAAGCATTGTGCAAAATAAGAGTGCAGTTACGAAATTATAAATACATAATGATATACTCGTAATATCATTATATTAATACGTAAAGCTAAATAAACTTTTACGCCTCTCTATGAAAATTGTTAATTTATATGGAGAGGATTGTAGAATGCTAATATTTTTTTTAATTACCTATGCATAAAAATACATTGAATCAATACACTACTGATAACAAAACGTCAATATGAAATAAATGTTAATAGTTAAATCAGTGAATCGAGGTTTGAATCCGTGCTGTTATCAATATAATCTATATATTAACTAAGTGAAGTAAGTCTTTACCGTAGAACCTTAATAATGTTCAAACATATTTAAATTAATTGTGCTCTAATTATTTATATTAATTCATATATTTATGACACTTGAGGATTCTATGCAGATATTAACGGCCTCAGTGATCTAGTCGTTTAGCATATCGCCTTACTCCCGATAGTCGTGGGTTCGATTCCTCGTTTGTATTCATGAGTATGATTGTTTTATCGGTCTAGATATTTTCTATGTATAATATGTATGTATTTACCAAACAGTATCTATGTATTTGTATTAGTTATCTAGTACCCTTAACGCAAGCTCTAGCTAGCTTAACTTAGGTCTAGATGGCGCTGTGTGAATTGTCCTGAGATTATTATATTATTATATATTAATAATATGATAAGTGGTATCAACCCTGCAGGGGTGTGAACATAATTGATTGCTCGCTAAGTGAGAGGTCCCGTGAGGGCTCGTTATACTCGTAGCTTTAGATTTAAACGTTATTACTGCCTGTCCCTGAATAATTATATGGCCTTCACACGCGCCATATTGTCTACTAATAACAGAATATATACTCGATTGTGTCAGATATACTTTGTACAAAGTGACAAATTCTGCTAGCGGACCTCTCTTCAACTTGTTACTAATATTATAAACGCGAAAGTTTGTGAGTGTGGATGGGCAGATAGATGTTTGTTACTCTTTCGCGCAAAAACTACAGAACAGATTTTGGTGAAGCAGTATCTTCTACACCAGAATAACTCAGAGGCTAAAAATTTCATGCGGTTGAAACCGCAGGCACAGCTAGTTTTTTATATTATAAGTAGGGAGCAGATTAGGCAATGAAATTACAAGACAAGAGGCCATCACAGCATAGTTCAGAAGAAAGGCAGTGGATGAGTAGTAACGGGTGTCACATGATAACGTGATGTCAGTAGTATTGTTCATGCATGTAGGCGACGGATACCTTTTACTATCAGGTGAGCTTTAACCTGTTTGTCATTCTAGATAGTGAAATAAAACTACGCATTCGGGGAACAAATCTTCCTTATAAATATAGATAGGTCTTACCTTGAATATTTAATATTGAAGTATATAAATATCTCGACATATTGACTTAAATTACACTAACCATAAGGACGTTCTGTTTGGAGTACAGAGATGTCAATATTCGTAGATGTTTGCTGTTTGTTCAACTACCATAACCAGATTGTCCATCGAAAGATCGCTCACACAGCACTCACAGTATTCCTAGTTTCTAAATAGTATACTGCAATGACTTACAAAATACAAATTATTGGAACTTGATTTTGAAAATCAAAACTTTAGAGTAGATATTTCATAATTTATATTCTTTGAGTTAATGTAGTGTTATATTGAGTGTGT
The DNA here is from genome assembly GCF_030625045.1 of Achroia grisella. Classification (NCBI taxonomy): domain Eukaryota; kingdom Metazoa; phylum Arthropoda; class Insecta; order Lepidoptera; family Pyralidae; genus Achroia; species Achroia grisella. The sequence continues at coordinate 3,786,614 of NW_026712984.1, read as the reverse complement.
AATTTATTGTCCAATATCATAGAACTTGTTCTTTTAAACTTATTTGTCATGCATTTTTGATTCGACGCAAATAATTACTTATAATATTTTTAAGCTAACTTTCCGTCTGATATTTTGTTAATAATAGCCATAGGTGGAGACGTTACAGCATTCGGATCATCGACAATCCCCATCTCATTATGTAAACATCAGTTACAGCCAATAGCATTAGAACAGGCGAAAACTGTAAACGGTTGACGATTTTATAACAAAATAATAAAAAAGACAGTTTACCAGTCGTACAAGTCGTCTTTATATTGTGCTACACTTGTAATATTTCCGTCAACACTTGAGACCCTTCCATTAATATCTCTCCAGATAACTTAGATTTAAGTTAAATGTAAAAACAGTTCACGTATCGACTCCGCGTCAAATGTACGCGTTACTAATAAGCCATGTAGGAAACTACCAAATATTTTTTTTGTAACACAGGGGACAAACGAGCATGCGGCTCACCTGATGGTAAGTGATTACCGCCGCCCATGAGCACCCGCAACACCAGGGGAATAGCAAGTACGTTGTCGGCCTTTTAAAAAGGAATACGCGCTTTTCTTGAAGGTTTCAATATCGTATCGCTTCGGAAATACCATTGCTGGAAGGTGATTCCACAATGTGGTTGTGAGTGGCAAAAAGTTTCTAGAAAACCGCTCTGTGGAAGACCGCCATTCATCCAGATGATCAGGATGGTATTTCAGTTTCTGGCGGGTGGTACGGAGAAATTTACTAATGTACAATAAATAGTACAATTATTTCTGTGCTATACTCACTACCGACATATTTACTACAATAAACAATATATTAAGTAGCGACCCATCACATCATACATAACGCTACAGTAGAGAGGTCATACCACCACACTACAATATTAGCATCATAAAACTAAAAAGAGTAGTGTAAAATATGAATTAATTACAAACTCCTTCCATCTACGAAGTTTAGTTAGATATTTACAATTTAATTTGTGTTTAGGACTGTTAATCCAGAGAAAATTATTAAAATATTAAATACAAATGATATTCATATAAAAACAAGAGGATAAAAGGTGCTTTTGTTGTGAAATACTTGTTCACTTTGTAATGGAAAATAAAAGTTACGCTTGAAGTGCGAGCAACGACCTTGTGAAGGCGTCTGGGGAGGTCTTTGTGAAGCATTTTGTGCAATTTGAGTAGTGCAAAACAAATTACGCTGCCGTTATAAAAAATAATGATCTCTTGTTTGACATTTGTTTTCGGCTTCGGTGGTCTAGCGGTTTAGCATACCGGCTTACTTCCGATGGTCGCGGGTTTGATTCCTCGCACGGTACAAACATTTATATTCAAGAGTATTGTTGCTGTCGTATCATACCCAGCATTATTATACAGTATCATTAATACTGTATAATAATGCTGGGTATGATACGCTGTTGTCCGTTTCCGATGGATGTATATTACATATGATAATTGACTGACAATATGTACATAAAAATATTGATCTTATATATTAAATAACATTAGCAAAATGTAAAATGTAACACAGTATAGACACGGTAGTGCTTAGTATTACAATATTAAGTTTGTCTTACTAGCTATAATTGATTGCAATTATTATATTGATGTATTTAGGAAACTGTGTCCCATAAGTATGTATGTTTATATTTTTAGGTTTTTTTTCTATATCTATTATAACTACATATGTATTTAAAAAAAAGAAATGTATTTATTATTCGCTGTCTAGCACCCATTATATAAGTTCTGCTTAGCTTAGGACATAGATGACGTTGTATGATTTCACTGGAGTTATTATTATTAAAATATAATATAGAACTTAATACCAAATGGCTTTCTCTACCAGTCTACCATAAGACAAACTGAGTGAGTGACGTGAGCGAAATTAGTATTTAAGTTTCTTCTATTACATAAAAGAAAATCTAAAAAAATACATATAAAGTTAGATCTATGTGTAACATAATTATCTAATATCGAAATTTGTAAGTATACATACAGCATTAATAGGAGAGGATCTTCAAAGCGTGAGTATTGTGTAATTATAATCTGTAGTAAGTGTATTTAGATTCTATCATATACCTGAAATGTCTGAACAGTCCATAACCCTTTTCGTTACAAATTGGCATAATAAAACCTCAGACACTATGAAATTCTATATAGGTACAAGCCAGGGTTGCCAACTTTAAAATAGCTTTATACGAAGAAGTAAAAAAAATATTATAAAACTTCGTACCTTAGCTCAATTAGTCTCTCAAACTTCATACATTATATTTTGATTGATTGTCGTAGATCAATATCTAGTACAGACTACAAGTCTGTACAAGATATGAAGATAGATAGATATAAGGAGGGTGGAAACATACTCGTAACTAAGAGCTAAAACCTCTAATTTGTAAGAGATTTTTCCTTGTACTGGTGGCATCCCTACTACAGGGTGCCTACGCCGTGGACATTTAATGGTGCCGTGTTATTTTATTCGAACATGAATTTGATTCCTTGCATTCGAATTCGATTTTATTTAATTGAAGAGTACAAGAACGAGGCGCCATTTGTGATCGTTGGTTGTTTGTTTATATTAAGAAAACTTTAATACCTACTATAGGAATACTGTAATACTAAGAAAATGGGCAAGAAACCCTATTGACGGTTTACTTTTTATAATGAAACATAAAAAATAAAGAATATAGGTTAGTTTTATTCTAAAAAGTAAACCGTCAAAATACCGATACCGACAAAATTCATTCAGTTTTGTCTAATATTAGGTACATCGTTTAATTTAAGAACTTACTTACTGATAACAAGAAAACAAATAATCATTAATATAAAAAGAAATAATTAATAATTACCGTAATGAATAAAATAAATATAAAACGCCACATAGTGTAAGAATATAAATGCATAACTATGGAGAGAGAATCTCCAGAGTATCAATATTCTACGAACAATGACCCTGTTGTTTGCGACATTTTTCGCATGGTTCAACATCACGAATTTTCTTCGTGTTTACATTATTTATACTATAGAGACTAACACGCAACGGTTTTATATTTTTCGGAGGCAGATGACGCATCCAAACTTTCTTTTTTCTTATATATATTATTTAAATTAAGAACATTAACCGACCAAATTGTATGTTGTCTTAATATGTAGTATGTCTAATATAGCCAGGAGCAAACATCAGTTTTGATACTGTTCTTTTAATTTTATAATACCACAATAATATTTTATATTGTAGTAACAGAATTTTATAGGCATGTTACTTATTGTAGTAACGGAACCTATGACTAAGGCGGTGGTAAAATGAAAACTATTAAAATTAATAATATAAATATTCTATATTCAAATAAACTCAATAGAAGCTCTTTTGAATAGTTTTTTATTCTACCGCTCATTCGGAACGAAACTCACAAGGGAAATGAACAAGAAACTTGTGTGTTAAACTTTTGAGTAAATGTTATTTTAAATAAATAATCACACAATAACAAGTTTAATATTATTTTTATAATTTTTTGATTGTTATTGTTAATTAAGGTACAATGATACTGACGTACCAAAATAATGATGGAAGTCTTTAAATAAATTAAGAAATAAAAGAAAAACAATGTATGTAAGATGCAGTTAGGGCTGATCTGTTTCTGCAGCTCCTCCGGCATGTTTACGGAATTTTCTAAGCCTCATATATTTAAATAAATTGCATGTTAATATGCCATCTTGTTGAAACAGATCTCACAGTATGAAGAAGTGGCGAGAGTAGCAGTCGGTATGGCGGGAATGCCCATTCTGGGTAACAGTGTCGGCGCCGGGGAGTTTCGCGACGGCCGAGGTAAATATATTCGTTTATAACAGAAACGTGCGTGTAATGAAGAGATTTTAACGCATGGTTTAACGCCTTTACACGTACGCTTCAAAAGCGTATGCAGGACTGTGTTCAGTCAGTCACACCTATCTGTACATACGAGTAATACAACAAACAATTAATAATAAATAATGTTTTTAATGTTTAAGTAATTTTCATAGTTTATTTAAGTAAAAAATGTACGGATACAACTTAGGCTAGGGGCACGAACTTCGGCCCAGGGTGTCGGAATTAGTAGTCCTAAGACTCGATATCATTAAGTAAATCACGCTTGAAATTCCGACGCCCTAGGCCGAGGTTCGTACCCCTAGCGGTGCCTTAAAGTAGTATCCGTCAGGTAGGAGTTGGCCTTCAGCTACATTGGAAGTTTTTTGAGTGCCATTTTTGTCTAGTAAAGCTGTAAAAACAAGCTAAGGCCAACAACATTAGAATAATAAAAAAAAACTTTTGATTGACATTTGTCTTTATAAGTAGTCTTCCTTTGGTAAGTATTACATAATAGTGTAGCACTGGTTTAATATTGTCTTAATAAAGAAATACTTGGTTAATCCAAGTAAAAAAGATATATTTTTTATTTATATATTATTATGATCTGTGGTTAATAAATGATATATCTAATACATGAAACAGACTAGTTATATTCTAAAATTAAATTTATATTTTAATACTAACTTGGGCCCAATTAATGTTCTAATATTAATTAAGATATTGTCTTAAATAATTTTAATCTGTTATCCTTATTTTTATTTTATTATTAAATATAAAACATCCTTGTAAAGTCATGATTTGTTACAATGTCAATAAACTTGAAATGATGGTCGCTGATGCCGGGGGCACATGTACCCACTGAAACTCCCCGACCCATTTCGTAGAGTTGCCGCGAATGTCTAAAAGTAAATAGATGTTAATACGTGGGACATATTGACTCTCAACCTCAAAGACCATTGTGACATAGTTAAAATGTAGAATGTCGTCTATAGGGGGCAATTGTATAAGTATCTATTAAAGTAAAATGTAAATTACAATATAGTAGAAATGTAGCTAAATATTGGTACAAAAACGATACAAGAGAAAAACTTCAGAGACTATCAACGTGATACCAGAGAATAAAGAATAAGAGAGAGAGAGAATACGTAGTAAGTTAAGTTAAGTTAGTAAGTTAGTAAGTACCTAGTAGTTGAATTACTACCAATGTTACCTTTAAACGCTCCTTATTTTATGATAAATTCACCACGACGGGCTATTTGAGATAATACTCATCCTACCATTATTCTGTTCTGTTGCCCCGCCAGCGTATACAGTTAGTATATGTGATGTTACAATACTAAGACGGTGCTATCATCGCGTCGGTAGTAAGACCTTTACCAAGAACTGTGCTATTGATGTTTAATCGTAGCAAGCTTTTGTTGCTTTACCGGACTAATGACGCAGGCGAATGCGCAATGCCATGTTAAATGAACTGCCATATTTAGGAAGATCATCAATTGCTTGTATTTAATATATCAATGTCTTTCAACAACAAGTTTTTATTAAGGACTGGCGTTACTGAAAACAGGAGGTTGACCAGAATACCATTTAAAAATTCAATAGAAATACTTTAGCTGAATAAGTATTCTGAAGACGTACTAAAAGATTAATGGTCGTACCACTTAGGTACTCCATTTATTGCGCAGTTTTAGAATGAAAACAGAAACTGCAGTTAAATAAACTTGTCTACTAACTTACATATGTATAAATAGTAGATATTTATAAAGAAAAGTCGTTGTTTTTCGTTATTTTTTCCTCTGCTGTTTAATATTCTCATAAACTTAATAAAAGGTTATTCACTATACTTCCATTGTGTTGTTGTTTATGAATTTAGGTTATTTTTTATGTTAATAACTAGCCAACCCGCGTAATGTTTTAGCAATATTTTTTATTGCAGTTCCGCTCCTATTCATCGTAGCATGATATTATAGAGGCCTAGAGCCATCCTTGATAAATAAGCTAAAATAATTTTTGAAGTGGGTTCAGTAGTATGCAGATTTCCCCGAACATAGAAATTTACAAATTTTACTCCTTTGTAATTTTAGTGCCATCCTATCTCGATCTACTTATGGATATATAGTAAGTATGACGTAGGCCGTATAACTTGTATGTATATAATATAGATAAAATCTAAATTCGTTCCGGGTTTAGAAGAAATAGATACGTGAGTCGATAAATAGAGAAATGAAAATAGATAATTTAAATACTTTAAACAATTGCATAATGCACAGAAATGTATCCTACCTTCCGACTATAAACTAATACCTGCGTAAGTTTTGTGTTTGTGATTATCTAGAGGCTGGCGGTGACAGGTGAAATGCGAATGCAGTTATTGTGTATAAATTAATTTTAATGAGGTAACAGTTATGGTTTTGTTTTCCAATATATTGGCCTCAAAAATTCTAGTATTACCTAATTTTTTTATTTTTTAATTTACACAGGAAAAGTTACATAAATTAAGAATAATTAAATAAATGAGAAGTACAAAAGCGAGCATATCTCTAAAAATAATTTTTCAGAAAAACTCAATATTTCTTTCTGATTATCCGTAGGAAATTAAAATCATTAATTAAAATAAAAATAGTTCTTCTATTTTTGTTTTTATATATTCCAAATCTTTATATAGTATAAAACAAAGTCACCGCTGCAGTGTGTTCGCTTATATCTTTTAAGTTACGCAACGGATTTTAATGCAGTTTTCAGCAACAGATAGAGTGATTGAAAAGGAAGGTTTATATGTATAATACATGCGTGTTATAGTAGATAACGAGTTATGAAAATCAAATGCTGTGAGAATTTCGTAATAGAACATTAATAGATAAATGTTTTATTAATAAACCGTATACAAAAAGGCAGAGAAAAAATATTTCAAGTCTAGTGGCGCCTCCGAATACGTACAGTTGTACATTTATTTATGACCAGCTTACCCTTTTCTCACTTTGTTGGGCGGTAAACATTTTTACTTGTGATGAAATTATGATTGTGGTTCGGTTAGTACTGAGTGCTATGATTTATTTCCTGACTACCAAAAGAAATCTAAAAGTCACTGACTTTACTGTAGGCTTTATCAAGCATTTTCTCTAGAGTTTTCGTTAGAAACATTTTTGTTTTTATCATGCAAAAGCCTTTACATTTTTCGAATTAATGTACAAGCTAATGACAATCACAAAAAACGTGGTTTTCTATTGGTGTAAGTATGTTCAAAATTGGTTTAGTAGAGCCAGTATCTATAATAATAATAAGCTCACAAAATTTATCTCTTTATAAAATCTGTACAATTTTCAGCGAATATGTTGTTAAATAAAGCCAAAATAAAGATATTTTATGTTTGCTCTATTAACAACATATTCGCTGTAAAATTAATAGTAATTTTTCAGAAATAAATAGACACGCATAATTACTATTTTATGGATTATACGTAAAGATACAAGTATAGTTGTATACAAATATAGTTCAATGTGTATGAATGTATATGTGTATGTATGTATATTATTGTATATGTATGCAATATATACGCAGTCATTGCAGTGGGCGGGTCTCCTATATTGGATATTGTGAAGTGCCTGACGTACTGTTTGTTTAGGCATCCCCCTATAGTCCAGTATAGCATATTCAGTTTCTTTTTTCATTTGATACCATATAAAATCACTCATGTCTAATTAATTGATATAATATAATATAGTACAGCTTATTTATGTCTAAGTATAACGATAGTAAACTCTGCAAACACTGCAGTGATAAACTTCTAGTAATAAGTTTTTATTTTATCTCCAAAACAAATTTCATGAATCCAGTTTCAGATTATGATGGTTTGCATATGTATTTATAATAAACTGTGGGTTCTGTAGTCCAGCACACCTCTTTCCTCGATGGTTCCGATGGCAGCGGGTTCGATTCCTCGCACGGTACAAATATTTATATTCGTAGTGTGTTCGTTTTTGCATCAGTCTGGGTGTTTTCTATACATATACAAAAAATACATACATATGCATATACAAAAAAATATTTAAGTATTTATATCACCGATCAAAGTATCACCGACCATCAGTACCCATAAAACAAGGTCTTAAATTGACCACAAAAATTCATTATTGATTGTATCACTAATAATGTCTTCAAGTAAATCTTCAACTTAAGTATTGTCTTATATTTGAACGTTGTTTCAGAAGCAAGCAACAGGTCGTCGAGCAGCGGTTCCCGGCGCGGCTCCTCACCCCACAGGCCACAGGTATGTCTCATCTTGATCACTACTAATATTACCAACATTAAAGTGTGTCTGTCTGTATGTGTTTTTTTTTAATTATTCTAATGGCCGCAGCTGGCCTTTACAATAAACGATAGTGGGCGAGTGCAGCTGAAATGAAGAAATTTATTGGTTACAAAACTGGTACATAGTAGATGATATTTATGTTATATAGCTCTTACTTTTACTCTCAATTTAGAAATAATATACAAATATATCAAGGAGTTCACTACAGTGCTGAAGTTATGTTGTTTTAGTTAAAAAAATATGTGCTATTAAAAACATACCTGAACATTAACTGTGTAATATTGTTTAATGTTTATTAATTAATCCAAAATTCTATTCATTTATATTATAATATATCCCTTTACCTTTTTATGAGAAGAAAGATAAAGGGTCTGGAAATGACAATCGTCATATTAATTTCGTATTTCTTTTATAAATAATAATATTTTATTAATTACGCGTTACATGCGGAGTTTTCTCTACATTTATACCAGTATAATAATAACGAGATTCTACTATTATGTACACTATGGTCTTAACCCTCATTCCATTATGAATAGTATTACGTTGGATTTAGTCTGAAAGAACAAAGACAGTATAATAAAAGCAAAACCTGAATAGACAAAACCATGTTAATTTAAACTCATCATTTGCTTGTGTTTCTCACATTATTTAACAGAATAATATAATAATAATAATAATCTCAGGACAATTCACACATCGCTATCTACACCCAAGTTAAGCTAGCTAAAGCTTGTGTTATGGGTACTAGATAACTGATACAAATACATTGCTATATATATTTTTTGTAAATACATACATATTATACATAGAAAACACTGAGAACGACAGAAACAATCATACTTCAAGAGTACAAACCCCGCACAACCCAAACATTGTATTCAAGATACAATGTTTGTGTTGTGCGGGGAATCGAACCCGCGACCGTCGGCAGTAAGGCGGTGTGTTAAACTGCTAGGCCACCGCGACCGTTGAATATCACCGATAAGATATGATAATATACTATATATTCTAATATTAAGAAGCACAAAAGGTTTTTATTTGCGTATTTTCATACAATTATTTATTGACTATTGAGCGAAAAGGGACTAGTAGCCCTTTGTTAGTAAAGCATTACACCTAGGATTAATAATCGTTAATTATTGGTGAATTCTCCATGATTGGTTACCTGACCTGTCCTTAATCCTTAGGCTCATCCAATCAAACGGTGCCCCGCCAGCGTATACTGTTATCGCAAGCGGATGGACTTTTCTATCACCACCCATTAAAAAAAAATCAAAGCAAGTGATTCTATAAAATAACTATACCACCAAGTCCATAGATTATTGTTTTTTATGTAATTGTGATGGCAAATAAACTGACGGGCTACCTTATGGTAAGAGGTAACAAGAGGCAAGACATGATCAGCTGGCATAACAAGAGGCAAGACATCTTAGTCCTCTGAAATGACAACGCACGAGTTGTATCACGGATATCACTTGATAACGTGATGTCCGTAGATCACGTTATCATGTGACATCCGTGATACGACTCATTCGTTGTCATTCCATAGGACTAAGATGTCACGCTTCTTATCCTGTAATTTCTTATTATTCATAGGATCACAATGGGGGAGGAGTGGACAAGGCAGATATCTCTGTACCGGCCAACAGAGCGAGGCTGAACTATGACAGCGATGTATATCATGATAGTAAAGTACCTATTATGGTTAGTAGAATTATAATTTTAAAATATAGTAATAAATAAAGAAGGTTATCCCTAGTAATTAGTAATTTACAGAACGCCATCTAGATTTATACTAAGTAGAGCATGTACAATAAAAACTAAACTCCTTTTTGTAAATATAGTACAAACCGAATATAATGACATCGATTACATATCCTATAATAATTAAAGGGTAGTTGTTATTAAATGTTTTTTGATCTTTGATGTAAATTTATGTTTAATCTTATCTGGGTGTCCTCTCATTTGAATTGGGGAGTCCCACACATTTACGTACCACACTTTATCAATAATTGGTCAGCTCTTGGTCATTTAGGATCACTCGTAAAAAAACTGTCATCCGTCGCCAATGAGATTGTAGGTTACTGATCTATGAAACCGAGTATCGTTCGTAATATATTTTGTTGTTGTAACGTTTATTTGATTAACAATAATCAAAAGAAGAGCTCTGCCGTTAAAACCTTGAGTTATGAAGCTCTGGCCCAATGTGTCCAAAATTCAGTAAGATTTTCTTTCCAAATTTACAATAGTTTAAAATTAATTTTATACCCAGGCATCTCTCAGCGGAGGCGGGGTGGTGACCCATACAGCACCTTCTTACGAAGAGCAGCGCGCCAGTCCAGCGCTTCTCAGTCGGGGCACGAGCGGCAACAGTGGAACTCCTGGCGCCCGCAGTGTACGAGACGACGGCTACTGCTCTGCTAGTAGTACGCCCAGAGCATTTGGTAAGCATAGATTTAATGTAGGAATTTAAAGATATAATTTCTAGAGGTAGACTGTAAAAATACCACTATGCGAATCTCAGTTAATTCACTCTCACTTTCATGCGGCTTGCGGCGAACAGATTGATTTGCAAGCTGTGTTTTGGTCGTAGAGTGCAGATTAGGTCTTATTCCTCTGGTATAGGAACGTATGAGTGGTATTGGAGGCGTAATATATATGTAGTAACGCGATAACACGCATTTTTTTTTTAAATGTTTTACAATTGACGGAATTAAAACATAAAAAAAATATAGCCAAATTGTACTGACAGAGTCGCGAGTAATAGTTGTTAAAAGTAACTTTGTGTTATTCAAAGTCGTTAAATAATGGTTAGGAGCCATTCATAAGTCACCCGTCCTTGTTACCTCCTAGTGAGGCTTCACATATTATTTAAATTGAACTGTTTTCGTTAATAAATCTAATTTCGTGTTTTCAGTTAATACTAAGTGTATGTAGTATTTTGAAATATGACACACGCAATTTTGGAACTCCGCCTCTTGTCACACAACGTCACACTTTGTCAACCCTACCTTATGCTCACCTTAAAGTGTGACGAAATTTATAAAAACCTTAACCTAACGATTATTATAAAATGTTTTACCAATTTATATTCCCGTTTCGACAGGATGAAAATGTCCTCAGGGTATTTAATACTTTAGCTTCAATAATAATCTTCTGATTGCCAATATTTATTATAGAGTCAACAGTTGTCTATCCAAAAAAATGTTGTAAGAAAAGTTGCTATAATATTTTTATATTTCGACCTTCGACCAACGTTCCTTGGGGAAATTTTCAATTACATGAATACTAGCACTGGATTAGAGATTTCTTATACCCTTTCAGTAATACCAAAAGTTTATATAGAATATTTCTTATTTATTTATAGTTATAAATATATTACATATAATTATAATACAAAGGTATATCCAAAATTGTGTCTATCGTATGTTGACACTTGAATACTTTTTTTTATAAATGTTGATGAAATTGAATATCTGCCTGAGCTAACGATATATGTTGCTCACCACCAGTTATGAATGATAGAATTAGAATAATGAAGCTAGAGCAGTCAGTCCATCGTGGCAAATTCATATGGCGTTATCCATAAAGTTTCCATTAGAACTCAACTACATTACTACTAAGGACCGCTTCAAAATCAAAATCAAATATGATTCTTCTTATCCTGTAATTTCACTGCCTACTTTTAACCGTACAATCTAAACATAAGAAGCAAGTTTGTGGATACGAATTATCAAGAAAAGCTTGTATGATATAATGCAAATGAACAAATCCTTAATACCTTATATATAATATAATAATAATAGGATTATATTTTGAGTTTTTAATAGGGGATTCTTTATCCATACACTTTCAGTTTGTGGATAAAGAATTCGCGGATAAAAGTATGGTATACATATAATAGACAAAGACATCTCATCACCTAGAATTAAATCATCTCCGTAGTGAAGCTATAAAGAAATAAACATGAAACGCATTCTTAAAATTCAAATTATCGATGAATACCGAAGTGCGCGGAATCCGTCGCCTTCATTTTTGAATGCCGATAGTCGGCACCTTGCGGAATTATTGGGAAATTTTTCCGCACCGGCATGCCATTATGCGGGAAACCAGGCCGAATTCCGGGGCATTATTAAGACGCGAGTGAATGAAGGGCATTTGTGCGCGGAAATGGGGGACAGTGGCCAGTTATCGGAAACTCATCGGCTATCGACACGGAGGTATTTAGCCTTTTATCTAGTACTAGTGCCCGGCCTGGCTTTGCCCGGGTGCTGTCTGACTTAGACGAAAAATGTTATATATTTCATTGTAAAATATTTTACTTTAAAAATAGTAAAATTTTGTCTCTTATCGATGCAGTGGTTTCGGAGTTTGTTTTCTTATCATTCATATCAAAATTTTCTCTCTCTCTTAATAATATTAGTAGGTATACCTAGACCTATGATCTATCCTGACAGTGCACGGGTACATATTATATTACGTACAAAGATAAATTAGGAAATTATCTGTAGAAAATACCCAATTACTAGAGTAAGTACGTATCTTATTCGTAGGAATAGACTCATAACGATTTTTAAAGGCAAACTAATGGCCCAAGATGGTTTATGTTATTGTAATTACTGTGGGATACCTATAATATATTTAATATTATTATATATACAGTTCATATAGTTACTGACAATAGAACTTTCTTGTTATTTAAAATTGCATAAGTATACTTTGGACAGAATAGTTCTTAGAGCAAATGCATTTTTTTATAATAGATAAAACTTGGCAAAATTACCTTATACTTTACTTTACCTTATTTAATTAGTTACTAATCTCTACTTTCTATTACAGATCACAAGTCAACAAAAGGATCCGTAGTGACATTATCATGTTACAAAAGTATGTAAAAATAAATCTATTTATGTACCTACAGATATTTTAAGAGCGTCGAAGCTACTGAGCTACGACGCTGAAAGTCCTTATATTACTAAAACTTATAGATCAAGACACCATAGTACAACGATTAAGTGTTAGAAATTTTGTTTTTCAAATTATATTTAGTCTAACGCTTCAGCACTCGTAGGAGATAACAAATCAAATTAATCCATTGAAGGAACATCGGCATTAACTAAGCTTCCATGTAGGATTTAAAAAATTAAAGTGACTGTAGACTTGTGAAATGTTATCTTGTTGCGTATGCCTTTGATTACCATACAGAGAATTTATATTTTGAAGGAATCTTATATAGTTTTTATGAGAATCAGTGATAATATTACCAATTACTAAACGGTAATTTACGTACCAGACATTATTAAGTATTATATGTTGAATAATGTAGCAATCAGTTACAATTAAACTTATTACTAATTGCTTACAAACATAACATACATATAACAATTTTAGAAAGTCGAAGATAACAAGAAAGGAAATAAATATCCTATCGGTTTATTAGTATTTATTAGATAGATAGTTCTTAACAAATAAGATTGTGAAAACGAATTTGATTTACAAATTTTCCCTCAGAGGAGCCGAAAATCCAAATCGAGGAGGAATGTTTCTATAACGAAAACTCTAAAAGAATCCGTGCTAATAGCATCAAAGCAGGTAAATATCATTTTCAACATTATAATCTTACTATCTTATTTTTACAATCTGTTTAGTCTTAAAATTTAATGTATTAATAGGACACTATTTCTCAGACAAACATTAGGGTCAATTGTTCTTACGTGTACTACATCAGTAGTTATTTCATTTATTATATTAACAAATTGTATACTATGATTAGTACTATAACAATCACCATGTTACTCGCATTATTTATTGTTGTTATGTATAAGTTATATTGCTGTAAATTTTCATAAAAATCCATTTTTGCGTGAAAGGGTAATAAACATCCATACATCCATTTATTTATCCATACGCACAAACTTTCGCGTTTATATTGTTAGTATGATCTATGTACAATCATTCTAAAACAAAATATTTCTTGGTAAATTTTGCCATGTGTGGAATGTATTTTCCACCTGACAATGTAATTGTGAGATATAGTGATGATTTAATAAAAATAGGATGCAAAATTAGATTTACCGCCGACGATAAGGTCAGCGGTAGGCTTGCCCCCTGCCACGTTGTATTCAAGATGACGAGCCCACGAGTGAAATGTGGGCATGTCATGTATTGCGTTCACTACACGATCGACAGTTCTTCTGACTTCTAACTACCCCATCTCGGATATTAGTCGTGACTCACATCATTACATTATACATTATTTTAGCTGTGACTCTAGATTTTATATTTGTTACTAAAAATCTAACTCTTGAGACAACTACATCATATGCATTTTGTGTTATTTTCTAATAGTTATGTGTACTTATTATGTCATGATCATAATAAATTACATACATTACTGATTTTAAGAAATCTTCAAAAATATTTTTTTTTTTATTTTCATACAAGTTCATTTGGTATATGTACATTGTTTTGTTCAATACTTATTGATTGAATGTGCTAATATCAGGAACTAGTGGATATATTATAATTGTGAAATTATTTTAATTAATATTATAAATTGCCCATTTATCGAGATTAGCTATAGGCTATATAATATCATGCTATAACCAATAGAAGTATAGCATAATGAAAAATGTTGATTCTGTATTGTAATAATGTTGTCTCTTAAGTGACGCCAGCGAAATTATTAATTTTATACACTTCAGAACCAAACGATGGTCGAGAGACGTGGGGGACAGGTGCAGATTTCTTGCTTTCCATCATCGGCTTCGCAGTCGATTTGGCCAACGTGTGGCGGTTTCCTTACCTCTGTTACAGAAACGGAGGGGGTATGTAATGTTTTTTCTGTAGCAGTAGAAGAAATAAAGAATAATTTTGAATATAGAATATTACATCAGCTGCTGCCAGCGTCCACCTGATGTTTTTACGCATTTTTACCTCCCACGGTTTCCTCTTGATGATACGATCAAGGGGACGCGGTGATTTTTTGACTAACCATTTCCCACCCCCACTCAAAATTACATATATTTTTAATACCTATAAAGAAACTTACAATATTTAGAATATGATTTTTAAATATAGTAAAATATAGTAGTATAAACTAATTTTATTATAAAAAAGTCAAGATTCCACTACATGCCGCTACACGTGTACACGAAGAAAAAATAAATACACGTGTTGTCTTACTACAAACTCTCTCTCACTGCAAACTACTCTCGTTTTATACCTCTCACTGTATATAAATGTTTTCATTTCATAGGTGCCTTCCTCATTCCATACACTTTGATGTTGATCTTCGGGGCAGTACCTCTCTTTTACATGGAACTGATACTTGGGCAGTACAATCGTCAAGGGCCGATAACATTGTGGAAAATTTGCCCATTGTTTAAAGGTAAAATATTTGTTACTATCGCATACGTATAATTAGGAGAAATCACGGAATCTTAGCACGGTTTATTTATTTTTATCGAATTCTCGATATTTTAACCGTCTTGATCACGGGTAAACTGTAGAGCTGTAGTGAAGTAGATAAATGCTATGTAGAGTTAAATGCTATAAAATCTTTTATTGACAGACATATACGTCTACCTTCACACGTCTTTGTTCGTTTGAAACTGTAAGTTATAATTAAATGTATTTAATACTATTCTAGAAATATTATACTGTTTTTTTGAGAGAGAGAGTTTTCTCGTCCTCAGAGTAACGATTTATTGTACTCGCATGAAATGAACAAACAAGCTGTTAGATTAAGGACGTAGATTTGAATTTTTTAAGTGAAACTTATATATTTCAGGTGTTGGATTCTGTGCTGTGATGGTAGCGTTTTACGTCTCATTTTACTACAACGTTATAATCGGTAAGTTTTGTTTAAAATTTTGATAATAAATCCTATTTCGTTACTCAACGAACGTATGTTTGGTGAAATATCAATTTGGATGCAAGCCAAACTGCGACCATATGATAAATATTAAATTTTATCAACAGCAACTCGATTACAGCCCAATCAACCTTGTAAATCGATTCAAATATTGAATGTATATAAAGCGTGAATATGTGAAAAAAATCACAAGTAAAACTTGCTTGTTTAATTTTTGATGTAGACTCTCTGATTTATTCCCCATCAAATTCAAACGGGGATCGAAATTACGATGGTCAGAGCCTAGATTTGAACCCCTAGCAGTACACTTAGACTAAAGTCGTAACGTCAGGCAGGTGAAGCTATCGTCCTGTGAATCACTAAAGGCCAGCTGCGGCTAACAGCATTAGAGTAATCCAAAGAAATCTTTGATGTCGGTATAGAAATATAGTTCTTTATATGGTTTATCAAATTACGTGTTATTTTTCGGAAGTCTACTTCATTCCCTAATTATTTTGTTTAATTGCGCTTCCATGTGTCGCATTCCATTAAGTAGTGATGGTCAGGTTAACATTTTGGACAGGTTCCATTAAGTAGTGATGGTCAGGTTTCGCACTGAATATTTATGGCCTCATGAATTAAATGAAATAATATAAATCCATTAAGTAACAGAAATATAGGCCATTTTTAACTAATTTAAAACGCTATAATAATTTTTATTGGTTATAATCATCTGGATAGAAACCATTGTATAAGTTCTACCTATTTTTGCATTCAAGTAACGTTTTAGAAACTATGTATCCATTTTGAGGGTTTATAACACTGAATTTACAAGCTACAGAGCTAAGTCAGACACAGGAGCGTCTCAGTTATCAAAATTAGTAACGTTATAGGCTCATGTCACCTAAAGACGTGATGTCCATGTTCGTGATTATACTTTTAGGCGTTGGTTGCCACTTTCCATCAGGTAAACCAGTTTGTTTGACCATAAGGGTTTTTTTTTTGGGATTTCGGCTATTGTCAGGTCCTTGGACCTGTAGCACTGCGACCCACATAGATCTATTGTGCTCGCCCTTTTGCAGAGTCCGCTTCCTAGACCCGTCAGGGATAAGAATTGAAGGATATTCTAAGGAGCGATGATTTTTATTTCCTCGGGATAGAGTTAGTGTGCCATAAGGGTTACGTAACAATTACAGTGTAAATTGTTCAACAGGTTGGGCATTCTATTTCCTGATGTCATCAGCGCGCTCTGAGCTTCCGTGGGTACATTGTGATAATGCATGGAACACAGAACAGTGTTGGGACGCCTCCCGGCTGAATGGCACTAACAAAACCGATGACATTAAGTACCAGGGCCCTCTCTCGCATTTCACGCCCGCTTCGGAGTTCTTTCAGTAAGTAATCGGTTCAATTCTCACGTTATTACTGCTGTTTATGTCTATAGGCGTTAGTTATTACTTAGGAGCTATTCACATGAATTACGTTACATAAGTTTCATGATTTTTGATAGGATCCTTATCATAGTCATATCTGTAAGATTCCGGCCTCCTAGTTTGACGACACAGTTTGAAATTTGGCCCAAAATTATACATTTGATATTGAAATATGACGTCACGAAATGTAGCTCCTGCTAGTCACATAATATTCACTGTCTCGACCTCCCTTCTTCAAGTTGTGACGTAATTTATATGTAGATAGCACTTTACCGTCAGGTGGGACGGCAGCTTGTTTGTCAGTATATTTAAAAAAGTGTTCAATAATCATCTTGCAATACAGCACAATATAGGTATAAATATCACAGTACAAAAACTATTTTTTTTAAACTGTGATTGATATTTGACAACATCGTCTGCCTGCCGCCATGTGTTTTTAGAATCGAAACACAGCTTAAAAAAGAAGCTACTTGACCTTAATCAACTGAAATAGGTGAGACAGATATAACTCGTTGCTAATTTTAATTTCTATTCTATTACAGTCGTGCTGTCCTCGAGATGCAACATTCAGAGGGCTTGAACGACTTAGGCTTTCCAAAATGGCAACTGGCAATCTGTCTGGGTTTGGTGTATGTTACACTCTATTTATCTCTTTTTAAAGGCGTTAAAAGTTCAGGTTAGTGAAAGTTGTCATATATATATATTTTATTAATAAGATAGATAGATAAATGCCTTAATCATCAATTACAAATATATAACATAAATGAGATAAAGAAATACAAATTAAAAAATGGAGTTGGTTTGGTGTCGCAAAGATCAAGAGGCAGCCAACTCAGCATAAAGCTACACTAGTTACAGATTTATCTGTAGCTTTACAGCGCTGATATTCCGTTGGCTCCCATAGTTAAATATATTATTATATTGCAGTAAATACATTAATAAAATATATTTGATACACTAAGAACAAGGTCTATCAGTTTCAGTCTAGTTTTTACCACGATACAGTGGCACATGTGTGTGTGTGTAGTGGCACTAGACTGAGTTATAACAATATTTGAAGTTGTATAATATCCATTTGGCAGGTAGGTATTTCAAATTTGATTTTTGTAATAATTGGAACATGTTTACTTCTATCAATATACTTTACATATTATCTATATGAGTTGCAATATAGTGGCTCAGTGGGTAGTCAGTTGACTTCACAATCGACTCGTCCCATGAAGGTCTAAGCTAAACTCTGTAATTTGTTGATGTTTTGATATTTTATATTGAGTATGGATTATGTGATATACGTTTGCGGGGGATTCTTCAGGTATCAACCAGGGGAACCGCGTGGAGGTTGACTAGACATGGTGTCGCTAGCTATGTGATTACTATTCCCTTTACTAATAATCCCCTCTCGCGTACATTTTGAAGCTGAAAATACGTCTGTACAGGTAAAGTGGTGTGGATGACTGCTACCATGCCTTACGTGGTACTTTCCATATTGCTTGCGCGGGGACTTCTATTGCCGGGCGCTACACGAGGCATCGCCTACTACTTGCAGCCTGAGCTGACTAGATTAAAGGATACTCAGGTATATATCTAGTACATTGGGAGCAAAAATAATTACATATTGGTATCCCACAGATGGAAAACGCAGATCAGGCAGATGAAGTAAAAAATCGTGCGACGACATAGTACAAATATCGAGAAAAGTATGGAGTACAGTTTCAAGAGACAGACTCTTTTGGAGGAGGTTTTTTCTACTTGCGATTAATATGCATTTATTATATGATTACTATTGCAAAAAATATAAACAGAGGAATCACGGGCATCTAAATCATCTAAAGTATTTAACAATTGTAGTACTGAGACCTCTCAGTAACCTTGAAGACCTAAGCTGTGTCCACACTTTTCGATGGTATATCCTTACACATTTCCCATTCCACCCCATATTTCACTTACGAAATCGAAAGGGACAATTGCAGCTCGGTCTGATTATACCCGTATAAACAGCGGAATTAGTGATTTCATATCTTAGTTAATAATATTTCTTATTAAATTATTTCTTCCCTTATTTAAATATTTCTTCTCCAAAATTAAACAAATTTTAATGACTTCTTTAAGAATAATAAAGGAAGAAAAAGAAACACATAATAGGCATAGCGAAAGGTCGCTAAGGTCTTTTTTCATTTGTCAATTTTGTATGTGAGACGTCTAATTTTGTATGACATTTGAATCCTTATATGTTTTGAAATAATTATATCAACAAAAGGATATATATATGTATAAAATGTAAATTTTGTGGAATAAATAGACTCTCGTATGAATCCAAGATAACAGAGGAATACGATTGTGTTGTAAAATAGTTTATCCGCCCGCGTTTACCTAAATAATGGAGACTAGTGTAGAATATATAATACAATAACTATTTCAGGTGTGGGTAGATGCCGCCGTTCAGATCTTCTACTCAGTCGGCGCCGGTTTTGGAGTTCATCTGTCATATGCGAGCTACAATACTTTTCACAATAACTGTTACAGGTAATAATTGTTTTGAATATATTTTCTGTTTTGGATCCACTAAAATAACGTAAGTGCTTAGGTACTTCAATAACTACTTAGCTTTATTTTTCAAGAAGAGATTATTAAGGTTCCTCAAAGGTCAGTGTTTCAGGCGTCTATAGGCTACAGTAACCGTTTACCATCAGAAAGGCCGTATGCTTCTTTGTCACCATCGTAGCATAAAAAAAAATACTTTTAGTGTACACTTTTTTTTTACGTTAAAACTAAAGCCTCAAACAAATTAATTTTAATTCTTGGAGTGTTTTGTCACTTTCTTTCAAATGGCGAAAACGGCAGGAGAGAAAAGAACAATTATTTTGTGGTACGTTTGACTCTTTTATAAATGGGTAATTACTAATTTACATACATATATTATGTATGTACGTACATTTATCGGGTAGGCGTCTTTAAGGATCACAATTATAATGTTTATTATTAATTACTCCACAATATTAAACAAAATTAATTGACCTATTATAAAATTATTAAAATTAATGAACTTAAAGTATCTAATAAAATAAAATTAAACAGTCTGACTGTTTAATTAATTTTTGGTTTTTACTTTCAGAGATTGCTTGGTGACTACCCTTGTGAATTGTTTCACGTCATTTTTCTCCGGATTCGTGATCTTCACGTATTTGGGGTTTATGTCCCATAAACAGGGTGTGCCGATATCGTCTGTGGCTACAGAAGGTAATATAATTACTGATTTTATGTTAACACTAGCAAAGCTAAACAATTTTACTTGTCAATTTTTATTATATTATGTTATCTGTGGTTTTTATAAAAAAAATAGGGTGAAAATATTTAGAAATTTCATCTTATCTTTATTATTATTTTCAGGACCGGGACTAGTATTCCAAGTGTACCCCGAAGCGGTTGCAACTCTACCAGGAGCTAGTTTATGGGCTATGCTATTCTTTTTTATGCTGATCATGCTCGGTTTGGATTCTGGGGTAATTTATTTTAAATTCGTTATTGTTGTTACATATCTTATTATTGATATTAATACAAATTTCCAAAATGCACGCACTTCATAACAACATCTTCTGTGAAATTTGGATTGTAATTCCTTCAACCATTTTTATGTGGAACATGACAATTGACTGAAACAGACTTAGCTTTATCCTAATTATTATTTTATGCTTATTTTTTAAGTAAAGATGATAAATATGAAGATAAAGATGCTTGCCTTAGTCATTAATTATCACATGCACTGCATTCACATCATGAGCACATCACACACTGTGACGTCACTGGGTTGTTCCACGTTTCTCCCATTCCTATGTATATTCCTAAATATATATAAAATTTTAATTGTTTTCATCAGATGGGAGGTCTGGAGTGTGTGATCACAGGTCTACTGGACCAAGCTCGGGCTAGTGGAGCGCACTGGCTACGTCGAGAGCACTTCACTCTGTTTGTTGTCTGCGTATCGTTCTGCGTAGCTTGCATCAACGTAACACCGGTAATGTTTTCTTATAATATTATATATAGCGTCGACCCCTAAAAATGGGATAAATGATGATGCAGTGGTCTGCAGTGGTCTCTGGTTTAAAAAGTACTAGTCTTCACCTTAGCTGCTAGGTGGATGAAATACAACCACCAAGCAGCTTACTTTATAAGCTGTGTTTCGGTATATTAAATTACTTTATTAATTTATTAATAAATTGTAAGAGGCATGTCATCTTAGGAATTAGTGGTATCGCAGGTGTCACATGATAACGTGATGTCCATAGTGTAGTTCAATAGCTTATATAGTCGTTGGTTGATATCCAATTATGCCGTTTAACATGTGCGCCGTAAACCTGTTTGCAATTTCAATTACATTAAAAAAATCACACACATAAAATTCGCTCTCTCTAAGAACTATTACTATCTATAGGCGATTTCGTGTAATAGGGGAGTTGTATAAATGATAAACTACGGGAAGCCATAATACATATTTTCGTGGAGCAAGAAAACCGAGGAAAAAAAAATGGACATAAAAATAAAACGCAAAAAGAGCGTGGACCTTCAGTCTATGGAAAAAAAGGGTGTAACTAGAAAAAAATCTTTAAGAGTTGCTATTTAACTTGTTTTTGTCATATTTTTCAGGGTGGCATCTATATGTTCCACTTACTGGACACGTATGCAGCTGGTATATCCCTGCTTTGCTCAGCACTCTTTGAGGCGGTCGCTGTGTCATGGTTTTATGGTAAGACTCTGTTAATTGCGTAAAATTTTTCTTTTTATAAACTTTATTTCATTTGTCCAAATTTTTACTAATATATATTTTTGCTGCAACTTAACCAGCGTGTTCCTTTGCTTCCCTTGGAAAGTTCATTAAATCGTTTTATTATTGAACAGTAAGTCTTAGAATTTTCGTTATTAATAAAAAGGTTTGTTTTAGGATTGAAAAGGTTTTCTGATGACGTGGAAGAAATGCTTGGATTTAGACCCGGGATTTACTGGAGAATATGTTGGAAATTTGTCAGCCCTACTTTTATAATTGTAAGTAATAAAAAATAAATTAATATTAATTCACGGCAGTTATCCTAGATGGGGTAGTCGGAGGCATTGTCAACTGTGACTTATCATTTGACATGCCTACATTTCGCTGCATATTTGATCCCAAAAGCCACGTTGTTTCGTGTCTGTGGTAGGAGAAGAGTCGACCACAGTCCTTCGGTTTAATGTGGAAGATTATCGGTGTTTTGCATTACCAGAGAATTGGAAGTATAAATGGAAACGCATAGTTTTTGATCAAAAAATATTATAATCCAAAATTACTTATTTGTAACAAAAGGTAATTTTAAAAATATTTGAGAGAAAAAGGTAATATGCTGTTGTCAAAAAAAAACTATTGTAATATTAATAGAATCTCTTTCATGTACCTTTTTCTTCTTCTTATCCTACTCTAATAAAGAGTTTATTATTATTACCTACATTTTATATCATACTTTATTCCACATGCATGCATTCCACACTTTATATATCTACATTTCAATACCGTACGGTAAACAAAGTCATCCAAACATACAAACCTTACTGCATCAGGGCGTAGTGGTCTTCGGCTTGCTGTATCAACAACCGCTCCAGTACCAACACTACACATACCCGCCGTGGGCTGTAGTGCTCGGCTGGGGACTGGCGTGCTCCTCTATACTGATGATACCCATCGTCGCTGTGTACAAGATCGTAACCACACCAGGAACCTGCCGGCAGGTAGGTAACAGTATAAGACGATGACTGTTGGGATAAGACGGGTGCCAAGACAAGTAGTTCTGTTGCTGTTCATGTATATAGGCGGCATCAGTAGTCTAGCGGTTTAACACACCGCTTTACTTCCGATGGTCGCGGGTTCCATTCCTCATGATGCATAAATTTATATTTGTGAGTTTGATTAAAAAAATATATATTTAATTATTTGTCATTATGTATCAGTTGTCTAGTACTCATAACATATGCTCTGTTTAGCTTGTGGCTAGATGACGCTGTGTGAATTATCCTAGGTTATCAGTTTGTGTCAGTTTGTTTATTAATGTAGGGTCATAAAAACATAGTAATAATAATTAAAAGTATACATTTTAATGTTTCAATAATTGTTCCAGCGCATAGCCTGCTGTATATCTCCAGAATCAGAGCATGAAGCAATCCGCGGAGGAGCTCCAGTCACTCGCTTTACTTGGCGGCATTGGCTCTACGTTTAATTTTAAATAGAATAGAAAATCTTAGAACTACTTAAATATCGACGATTCTAGATGTCGTATAATATATTCCAAAATTGTATTACGAAAGAAATGGTTACCTACTTTTATCGTTAGTATCTTCTAGTCTTGACGCGTGGTTGACGTTAGTTTTTTTCTAATATTACAATAAGTATGTCCACTAAATTATTTTCAGCATCAAAATATGTGAACACGACAAAATTATAAATTAATTTACAAATACGTATTCGTAATAAATGTAACATAACCATAGTGGTTATAAATTTAATTTAATTTGTGCGTATAAATTTAAAACTAACTCGGTTAAAAAACGAGTAGAATTATTGTTAAGAATTATCTTTTTAATAAATAAGCTATTGTATGAACCGCTTTGAAATAGTGTCAGTAAAGACAAAATTATGAACGCTGTAAACTTAGATAAAAATAACATACCGTAATACCTAAACGTAATCATAATTAAAAAATTAAACGACGTAGACTTTATAAAAGTCAACTTTCTAAAACTCCTGTCCTTGGTGGTGGACAGAAGTTTTATAAAGTATATATTTATTGTTTATTATTTATATTATAGTTTTATGAAGTTTTATAAAGTTAACAACACCAAATAGCTTACAAAGCAAGCTGCTAGGTGAAATTGGTGGACTAGGGGTTTTGTTGAAAGGAGTGAAATTACAGGATAAGAGGCATGACGTCTTACTCCGCCGGAATAGCAACGCCTAAGTGGTATCTTCGTCATAATCTGATATATATATAGGCGATGGCTACCACTTATCATCACCGTTAACTTCTTTACTAATTATTTAAAAAATTGATGTAGAAGTCTGTAGTGATGTAAATTATTCACTTTTGAAATTCTATTATATCTATAATTAGAATATAAATATAACTGAAAGAAAAAGAAATGTTTTGAGTTTCAATACCACGGGATCGATACGCCATTCGAAGCAGCAAGTATAGAAAATACAGTAGGTAATAGATCTCTGTCGCATCTCATTAACAATAAGTAGTAGTAGGTAGTTGTAGTTTGAAAGATAGTTATAAGGGCTAAATCAGCCTGTGTAAAAATCAATTTAGCAGGTACATACATCTAGCTAGATTAAGTGCTAAATGTACTAATTATTACTATGTGTGGTATATAAAAAAATCAATCAATGAACTGGTGGTAGGTACCTACAAGCTCAGATCAATCGGTCAAGTTAAAGCGACTGCATATATATGTATATATGTATGCAGCATATAATCATCAGTCGTTATGTTGCTCTAAGGCTGGTGTAAGACAGTCGGTTAGTCATCAGGTTCCTCGAATACCATTATGAGCAACCTTATTCGCTATATGACAACCTGACGATTAATCGGTTGTATGCGGCCGCTCTATTAGCCCATTACAGCGTGGTTGATTCGCTATGAATTTACCACGTTTGATTCTAGGGGGAATAACATGGAAGTCAACCTGACTACATGTCAGGTTCGATAGTCCCCATTACTAACAATATACGGCTAGGTACTTACACTCACCTGTCTTAATTTTGTTAGGACTTTAAATTAAATATTATTGAATGTCAAAATGTTGGTTCGACCTAGTTTGGACCAAATCGCGAACAAATCTGTGACAAATACAATAAATTTGTATTATAGCAATTTAATCAAACTGTATTTATACCTGAAAAATGTACACATATCTACAATAATAGATAAATATATAGTAGACAATATATATTCATATAATTTTTTAAGAATTATATTTAGAATATTTTTATATATAACTAGATGACACTGCAAACGTTGGTTTGCCATATAAATTAAAATCGCTATTAAAAAGTAGGGGTTGGTGATACGAGGGTGAAAATTTAGGCTTGTATGTATTTTTTAATGCCACATTATAAAAAAATGTTAGGGTTGGACAACCTTTATCTCTTAGAAAAATAGAGACGAGCCGATTCTCAAGCCTACTGAATATGGATATAAAATTTCATAAAAATCGTTTCGGAGGAATATGGTAGAATTATATATATAAGTAAACTTTTTAAATAAAAATTATACTGGAATATATAACTAACAGATAGGTTTTCTCTTTGCAGTTTTAGTTTTAAAATAATATGATAGGGCCTTATTTTTATAAAGGCGATATTACTAGTGGCGCGCCTAGGCTTAGCCTAAATATTCATAATTTTATTAATTATGTATATATAGCTTTCTCTATATAGTTATTCTGGTAAATATCTTACCTAATAAACAGTGCAAGAAGATCTTTTAAGAAAGCAGTTGATTCCCAGTTTTCCATAACAAAATCCTCTCTCTCTTTATCTCCTTATAACATAATTATAGATTGCATAATTATTTTCTATCATTATTTTAATGCGTTGCAATAAAATTTTAAAATTCTAAAACAAATCCATATTGTAGAAATGAAAATGTTTTGTGATTGTTTTATCGAAGAGAATAATTAATTAGTTATCTACTTATTAATAAATTTTTGTATCAAGTTTATATTAGGAGAATTTAGGTTTTTTTTATTTAGATATTTTGTATTTTGTAATTTAATGCTCCTTTGAGGTCACTATTAGGGAAAGTATTACAATATCAAATACATAAATACCTAAATATAATCAACATTGTATAATCGATGCAGTTTCTAAAAACCTAAAGAAATTTACGCTATTTACAAAAAATTATACACTGTGCTTATATGTACCAACATTTGATAATGTAATACCTCCTTATTATTAGAGAATGTAAGATCATTTTTAGTAGGTAGAAATAATACGTCTTTTCATTCGTAGATAACCCATATGGGTATGAAAAATGATGTGTGTATAGCATGCCAACGAGATTTTATTATCAATTTGAAATTTGTTTTTATATATTAAATAGACGATGTTTCTATGATATAGCTTCATATTAGATGTATAGTAGGTCCATGAAAATTACGCATTAGAAATAGTTACTTAAAATTAATGTAAAATAGATACCCTTTTCCCTTGTAGTGCTGTTGTACGTGTAGAGCCGAGATTACTTCGTATTTAATTCAGAAGGAAATGTATAAAATATATTATTATATTTAAGCAGTAAAAATAAACAGCATATTAGATTATTATTAGGTAAAAAGTAGAAGTCTTTTTAAATCCCGCCATTTTGTATTTTTTGCTGAAAGTGTTTAGTAAAATTATTTAAGTAGATATATTATTAGTATTATTATATTTATGGAGATTTATTTTATTGAAAATATATTTTATGAGAATGCTCCAGGCGAGTTAAAAATAAATTATATATTGTAAAGAAATGTTTTGTGCGATAAGTTAATAGAACATTGTAAATAAAAATAGTTACGTTGGAAACATTAGTAAGAATCAATGTAAACTGTGTTCATTTATATAATAAATGTGTTAGTTTAACTGTGTGTTATTTGTGTCAATTATTGACTACTAGCTGTGCCCGCAACTCGCATCCCTATGGAATAGTGTCCTTGAGCAAATAAAGAAAAAAACATTTAATAATGTAACGCAAAAAAAGCTACATAAAAAAGTTTCATCTGGGTTCTAGCCTAAAATATAAATTTTAAGTTTCTAGCTTTAAAAATGACGATATTTCTATACAACCTTTTATCTCCCCTTGTAACCCTTTACAACTCTTTTTTCTTTATTTATATTTAATTAACAAACCAAAAAATAACGATACTTCTATACAACCCTTCATCTTCCGTTTTCACCTCTCACGACCTTTTTTTCTTTATTTACACTGAAGCAACAGCTTTAGAACTAAGTTTCAAGGACTTCTGTCTCACCAATTCGAAACCAAAGCAGCTTGCTGTGTAATCTGTGTTTTAGTTGAGATATGGCAGTGAAATTACAGGGTACGATATGACACGTTAGTGTTCCAAAATAACAACACAAGAGTTGTTTTTAGTGAATTATATTGGTGTAGTACATCTGTTGGCGGTAACGCCGTATGCTAGCTCCAGTGGGAGATGATTAGTCTCAAACCATAGTTTGTGTGTTATGCATATTAGACAACTGATAGAAATAGTAAATATTATGCGAAAAAAACCCTGACCAATATAAACAATCATACCCATTAATTATGTTTCATGCGAAATATCGAACCCGCGACCATCCATAAAGCGGTGTGCTACATCTGTATACCACCGAGAGCTTATCAATTGATTTCACCAAGAACTAATGACGATTTCATATATCGGTGATTTTGATACCCTATCAACAAATCACATTGCTACATTGAATTGAACTGTTAGTCTCAATGTCTTATGCCCAAAAATCAAATTACTGTTACTATAGGAGTTACATGATTTTTTCCTTGGTGCTGTTAATACTAATACCTATATAGATGATGATTCAATAAAATACTCTAATAGAGTAAATATTAAATATACTCCCAAGTGGTTGAGTAAGTAAATAAGAGTGATTCAGTCACTAGATTAGAGCTGAATCTACAAGCAGCACTCGTTTTCGAGTATGAGGGATATATAATAGCGTGACTATCTGAACAACGTCTGTTCGTACCTAACTATTAGGTGGTTGTGGATTTGTATATACATCGTCAATGTCATGATCAATTAACGATCTGAAATAAATTTTGTTTATTTGGTTTTGCAGACGTTGATCATTACTGATGATGACGATGATATAAATAGATTCTAGACTATGATCTCATCGTCTACAGCTAAAAGATGAATGAACACGAATAAATAAATCAATAACTGCAGTTCGGAATAAAAAGAACATAACAACCGTTGAAGACTTAATTTAATCGGACAGTATTTAATAATTTCGTTGTCCTTTAAAAACTTGTCGAATAAAGTCTATGGACCATTTAGTCTACGGATTTCTTTCTGTTCCGTTTCAGGCACATATCATCCACTTGATGGAAACTGTCGATCCAACTAAGTAATTGTATTTTTTGATACATTACAAAATATTAATTAAAAAAGAAATATATTGCTACACAAATACATTTTTTGTGTAATTATTCAAAATTGGCATATTTAATTAACCTGCTATCAGTACCTCGATAACTAAAATAGATATTACGTAAAAAGAAACGCTACTTCAATGGCAGTCTGTCAACTGAATCTCACTTTCATCACGAATTGTCCGCTTTTCTTAAATTATTAAAATTTCTAATTTATTTACAATTGTAAACTAGAATGTAAAAATACAGTTCGTGACTCAGCGGTATTCATGTATTTAAATAAGTTTGTACCGCATGATATAACTAAAAATAAAAATAATTAATGGTCGCTAGCAAAATCTTGAATCGATTTATAAACTACGAAATTATATCAAGTTTATCTTGAATTAATTAACGTTATGTCAACAAAGTTATGAGCTGACTGTTTAATTGTTCACAAAAGGTGAGAATATATCGTTGTGTATTAGTCACGTTTTTTTTTAGATTAATAAATGACTAATATTTTTATATAGTGTACATATTTGCGTTCGTAAATTACTGATACGGATGGAGCGATCTGAGTTTGTATTTTCATCTGTAGCTAGTGTTAATCTGCGACATAAAATTAACATGTCTTAACAGTTACAATCATCAACTTTAATATATCATAAACGTATCTACAATTTAAAGAGATTAAAACGACATTTCAGAAACCATCATGTCTCTTGAACGTGATAACATGAGTGTGGGACCTAGTATGAGCGTGGGGGGATCCTCAAATGATCCCAGGTCACAGCTGCTGCAAGAGATGAGGGAGCATAATTTCGATATGATAAGATTTGCATCATATAGAACAGCATGCAAACTCCGTTATGTTCAGAAGAAATGCAACTGTAAGTTATAATAATTGAATGCTTATTAATAATCATGCATCATATGTGTAATATGAAATGTGATTTGTCTGTGTACTACAAATCATATTATACTTCATATTACACATATATCCAATCCATTTAGTGAAATTAACTATAAATTTTATTTTGTATTAAATATCTCACCATTTAGATAAATATTCATATTTATAGTAATTTTTTAATAGTAACGATGGATGTAGTATGTGAAAGATGCTATGCATAAGAGGAGAGTAAGTTATGATGGCTGTGGGAGAAGCAACGCAATAGTATTTCTTGTATTATTAGTGAGTTCAACATAATATCCATTTCAAGACTGAGATAAATTTAAATTAATTAATTAATATATTTTATTTTTCTATAAAAAACATGGTATAAACTATATAAAACAAAAACAAAATATTTGAATTCACATTTTATTAACTGACTATTAAGTTAGTTCTATACATATATTATATATTTTGTATAGTTGTAATTCACATTTATATAATTCAGATTTGCATCACTACACTTATTGTTGGCATCTAGTCTACCATTCTTTTTGTAAACTTTGTATCTTTGATATCTGTTTTTTTATATGTCACTTTTGACTAACTGTTGTTACTTTTTGTTGTGAGCCCTTTTGGGAAATATACACATTTATTACAATTATTAAATATTTTTATTAATAGTTTTTGTGTTCTCGCTCCAGTCACAACAATATAAACTAACAGTTATTATGAACAACTTATAACTGATATTTTATAAATATATATACCTATTAGTGGAAAAACTATATATGTTTCAAAAATAATATAACTTTATAACCATTTCAGTACCTTATTACTGTAAAACTTTAAATAATATACATAAATATCTAATATACAAAAGAATGGGCCTTTTCTATATAAAAGGCTTTGGTCAAATCTTTATTAAGTATCCTGGAATTCTTCACTATGTATTCTGTTATCAGAATATTTACTAAAATGTCTATTTCTATTTCAGTACATGTAATAGATATATGGAATGTTATAGAAGCGTTCCGTGAGAATGCTCTCAATACGCTAGAACCAAATGCATGTGTCAATGTTACACGTCTAGAAACACTAGTGTCATCGCTGTACCACAATTTGAACAAGCGTCTTCCTCCAGCACATCAGGTGTCCGTTGAAGCATGTTCAGCATTATTACTAAATTGGTTGTTATCTGCTTACAGTACTGGGTAAGTGTTAAAAAAATAAAAAGATACCTGATAACCTTTTTTCTGTGTTAGAATACCTTTACTACTGTATCATGGATTAGTGAGTTTTAAAAGGGTAAATTTAGGAATATCATATCATGTATGGATGAATATATGTATAGGATTGTGAGGTCTTTCTCAAAGTTTATTCTTTACTTTTTTTTTAAATAGTAATGTATTCTGTTTATGTCAGGATTAAGTAATTATTATAATAAATGAGTATGTAGTCACAATATCTATTATTTTTAATTATAAAAGGAATAGTGCATAGTAGTGTATATTTTTTTTTATATATTAACATAATATATTGCCTATGTCACTCTGGAATACTTTTCAAATTAGGAATTAGCTACAGTGAATCCAGTGTTTCTTATAACAAAATACAATCTCTCACTCTTCATAATATAAACTACAATCAAATGTAACCTGAGAATTATTATACATTTTTTTTTTGTAGTATAAGGTCAGCTTGGTTATTTGATATGAATAACTAATGGAGTGGAATAAACATCACACATTGAGTGCTTATTGTTAACAGACTAATTGTTACATTGACTGTTTTATACCAAGCTGTTATAAGTGTGTACCATGGCTATACTTCTAACATATTCATTTATCTGGAATTTATGGTTATTCCAGACTTTCTTAAGAATGTCAATTTACTGACCTCATTTGCTTCGGCTATTGATTCTTTGACTAACTGAATAGTCTACAGTTTGTTAAAACTCAGTTATTTTTTAGATATTTAAAGTTACAATTTTGTTATGACATAATCAGATATTTGATACTCTATAAAGTGGGTGGATTCTAATTATGATACAGTGTAAACACAATCATATCATAAAACTATACATATATTTATGCATATTTTATCTATATAGTATAGAACTTAAAAATAAACATAAAACATTTAGTGTTTTATAAAAGAAGATAGTTAAATATAAAAGAAGAATATTCTGTTGTTTCAGTGAGAATGTGGGGAAGATTCGTGTCTTCTCGATAAAAGTGGCGCTCGCAACGATGTGCGCAGGCAAACTAATGGATAAGCTCAGATGTAAGTGTCTTGTATAAAATGGAAGACCACCGTGTCAATAACTCATAATAATTAAATTATATTTAATTAATTCATTAAAGTATATTTAAATTAGTTATTTATACACCTACATATTGTTTAATTACATTATGCATTTCATTCACTCTAGCATCTAGAATAAACTAGAAATATGTTTAAGGAAAAAAAATGTATTGTCATGTCCAAAAATTAAATCATTGTGTCCCTAAGTCCTGTTGTTATCTATTTATATGTAATAAATAAAGTGTCTGTTTGTAATATAGAAATAACCGTTTTTTACTACGTGCATATGAATATAAATGCGGTACATACCTACATCAAAATAATATTTTTTACAATTTTTGTCTGTCTATTTGTTCGGGCTAATTTCTGAAATGGCTGGACTGACTTTGAAGGGACTTTTTGGCAGGTAACTAATGCAATAAGGAGTAACGTAGGCTACTTTTATTTTAGAAAAATAAAGTTAAATTCCATGCGGATGAAGTCGCGGGCACAGCTAGTTGTAAATAATTTAAGTATATGATTTTACTGGTTCTAACGCATTAATTGCTATTATACAACACTAATTTTATTACTACTGATAGTCATTCATTAATCATTCATTACCCATACAAGCTCTGCTAAGTTTTAGTCTAAATTTGAATTGTCCTGAGTATATAATTATATATTTTCTTAGGTCCATAACCTATTGAGAGTGGAAGATTAATTGTGTAATTTTAGTGTTAATATATTATTTATCTCTGCCACAGATATATTCTCACAGCTGTCAGATGGTAATGGCCACTTGTTAATGAAAAGACTGTCGGACTATCTTCGTGAGGTGTTAGCGCTTCCAGCCGCAGTTTACGAGTCGCCTTCCTTCGCCTACAACGACTCACTTGCACTCTCTATATTTAATCAGGTATATATTTATATCACTCAATATGAGTGTCGTAGCATATTAATCTAAAATAGAAAATTACGCCCACAAGGTTGTGATTTAAAATCTGGTGTGAACAAAAAAAAACCTGTGTTAATTTATATTTCAACTGACTGATGAAGGAAACAAAGATATCCTAAAATCAACGCTTGTTTTAAAATATACCCAACAAGATGTGGGCATGTCAATTGTTGTGTTCAACATTGTGATCATCATCAACAGATGACAATGTATATCTATCCTAGGGTATAGCCAACAGTATAGAAAATTAATAAAAATTAACACTCATCTATATATAATTAAGTCTTATATTTACATTAAGAGTTATGTATTTTATATCAACTATAGTGTTACAATTTAAATAATCTGGGCTTCGGCCAGAATTTCATTCCATATCTCTCAGATATATAGTTCAAGTGCTTTCTTTTTTACACCATAAAAGGAACACTAGATGTGTTTTCAATTTCTTATTAATGTTATTAGAACTAACGTAGGCACTCTACTGTATAACAGTGTGGTCCCTACATTGAGTTCTGAAAAAGTTGAAAAGGGTTACTTTAATATTTCTATTATTTTTAACACTAATAATGAATACATAATGACATAAGTTTTATTATCACATTGTTAGCAGAGTGGTAAAATAACAGTAAACGACTTCCTGGACACACTTATGTCGGACCCTGGCCCGCCTTGCCTCGTGTGGTTACCACTATTGCATCGTCTTGCCAGCGTCGAGAATGGTATGATTTTATTTTAATTACATTTATTTATTTTAGGAAGATTAATCATGTTACATATTTATTTCCATTTCATTACTCTATATATTATCCTATGCCAATAATAATCTTCATTGATAGTGTAACAAAAAAAAACAGATTACTTAGAAAGCTGTTAAGCGACTGAAATACAAGACAGTACCCACGCAGATGATTACTAAGTCTGCTAACAGAAATCTAGCTCCCATACCGTCTTCGCACGGACGCATTACAAATCTTAATTTCTTGGCTTGTTCTGTACTACAACAAGCTTGTATTATACATATACCTTCCTCTTGAATTTCTATCTATTGCTGAAAACTGCATTAAAATATGTTGCTTAATTTATTAGATATAACCGAACTGACAGTGACGATGACTTTGTTTTATACTATGTAAAGATTTGGGCTATATTTTATTTAACAAACATATACATGTTTCTAAATAGCACATACATACTACTAGGGGTACTATACTCTAATAAACTATTGAGTAAAAACAATATATTCATTAGGACTAGGACCCTTACTGGATACTGCAAATTGAATAAACACATGGCAAAATTAGGCCTGAACTTAACAACAATCTGCACAGTTTGCCAAGCTGAAGAGGAAACGCCACTACACATCCTATTTGGTAGTAGCCCACTCATACATAAATGAATTATTTCTTATGGAAAGTATACACTATATTCTGGGAAGATAATACCATCGCTCCTTAGAATAATCCTTTAATTCATGTCCCTGACGAATATAGGTAGCGAACTTTGGCGAGCATAATAGATCTATGCAGGTCGCATTGCTTTAGCACTGTCTTAGCACCTGGCAATAGCCCAAAACTCTCAATAAAACTAATATGGGTATAATTGTAGGCACCTACAATGACAGGACCCTTATATAGGCTTTTGATGCTGTCTACAGTGGTACACCCGCTGGCGTGCAGCGCTTGTCGCCGCGGTTCACTGACTGGTTTCCGGTACCGCTGCACTCGCTGTGCCAACTACACGCTGTGTCAGGACTGCTTCTGGCGCGGCCGCGTCTGTCCGCCACACACCAACGACCACGAGGTCAAGGAGTACGCCGCCTACGTAAGTATACATTCTATTATTATTCTAATATCCATTTTGTGTTGTCTTAGATCGATTCAGGTTATGGAATTTATATTATCTTTGTGAGTATAGATGGATGAATATTTGCTATTCTTTCACGCAAAAAGTACTGAACTGATTTTGATGAAACTTTACAATTATATAGCTTAAACATCACAATACCATATAGCCTATAATTATGTAAAATGGGCGAAATATAATGATAAATTAACATGAATAATGTTATGGTAAATAAGATATTTACCTCTCTCTCAGGTAAGTAGGTACTTTCATTTACCATAAAATTATTTGTGTTAAGTCCAGGCCAAATATAAATAATGTGGTAATTAGCTAGGCTTCAGTAGGCCTCGTCACCCAATAATTATATTAATAGTGTGTAAATGTGAAAATTTAAACATAAGTACAATGGAACTTTAATTTCCGAGACATATTAGATCTTTCAAGTCGTAGAGTTAATAGGCACTATATGAGCTTGCGAGTAATAGTGTAACATTAACTGCATCATTAACATTGTATGATATTGCGGTTAAACGCGTTCAAAATTCTTAATAATGAAACAACAATATTTTAGTACAGGTAATGAGTGGTTTTTGTGGGGTTACCGTACTGAGCAAGTACCGTATTTTTGGTCTGTAAGTGCGATTACACATTATTTAATACAGTCTAGACTATTGTAGTGGATGTTTTGTTCCGATTGGCGCATTTGCAAAGGGGGCGGGGCATAGCAGCCAAATGCACCAATGATACGTAGATTTGAAAATGTGTCATTACAAGAAAAGTTTTGTGCAAATATATAATAATATTTACTATTATCTGACTATCTATATTGTTAATAAGAAAAAATTACAACTATGGCCGACTTTATCCTGAAATAATGTCTTCCATACAAACTGTATGTATTATGACAAAAAAGTATATTGTTTTTTGCAGAAATCCCCATCAAAACAGATTGGTGCGACGCTTCGTAAATCATTCCGCTGTGTGCCGGAACGGGCGCGGCCATTACCGCGCTATCCTGACCGCCCCGAGAGGACGCTCGATCTTAGTCATATTGTGTAACTATATTTCTACTTTATTCACAATTCGCTTCGACAATACCTCTCAATAACCCCCTAAAAATTCTAATACATACATTATAGTATTTGTCTCTTCAAAAAATATGACTATTGAAAAGTGCTTATTTTAAGTTTATTTGAATAAATATTTTTTCTATATCTATTATCTAATTCTAATTCTCGTCTTACAATGTTATCATGCATTCTCCTCCGAAACCGCTTGACCGCTTTTTATGATATTTCATATGCATATTCAGTATGTCTGAGAATCAGCTAATAAAAAAAAACAATTCAAATTCTAATGTTTCACCCTTCTACCCCTATGCCTATTTAATAATCTCATTTTTTAATAGCGAACTTAACTTAAATTTACTTTCATTTATATGGCAAAACAATGTTTGTCATACAGAACAACTATCTGTCCTGTAAGTTGTTGTCTATGGGTTGGTGTGAAGGGTATATATGTGCGTAGGCCGCCGTCGCCGGTGCCGGCTCACAACGGGTTCCCGGAGTACTGCGGCGGCGGCGCGGGGCCGCACACGGGGTCGCTGGACTCCCGCTGGGTGCGAGCACGAGGACACGACCTCCGGGGAACTGACGATGAGCACCGCCTCATCGCCAGGTACGCCGCCCGCCTCGCCCACGAGAACCGCACCATGGTACGTATTGTTTTTGTATATGCTTCTTTTCGAACACTAATGCTGTTGGCAGCAGCTGGCCTTTACGGCTTCACCGGACGATAGGAGGCTAGTGCAGATGACACTCCATACCCGCGGAAGGACTTATGGAACGGCTGAAAGCCAACTCTCGCCGGTCTGAAGAACTAAGATGTTATACCTTCAATCGAAACATAGTTTACAAAGCTATGTGGCTGCTGAAATGGATGTAACAGAAAATACTTCGATTTCAGATTTTCTTCATGATTAACTTGTTTTGTTGACAATACTTCAAAGATGAAAAACCTGGTATTTACAGTAATAAATAGTTACTTAATTCATAACGACTTTGGGAAGTAACATCACTAATGAGGTAATTTCTTAG
The DNA here is from genome assembly GCF_030625045.1 of Achroia grisella. Classification (NCBI taxonomy): domain Eukaryota; kingdom Metazoa; phylum Arthropoda; class Insecta; order Lepidoptera; family Pyralidae; genus Achroia; species Achroia grisella. The sequence goes on along the minus strand of NW_026712984.1, from coordinate 3,749,908 downwards.
CTATTTCGCGGATTTAAAAACAAATCACGGGTATATAGGTACTAAATAACCTTACTGTAAATCTATTACTCATAAATAATCAATTGGACTTGAATACTGACCATAAATACTTTTTACGAATTTCACAATTTTTGACACCCCTCTCTTCTCCCAGTGCTTTCCTCTTCAGTCAATTAATTTAACATATTTTTTACAGCCAAGAGCTGGAAGGTCTGCTTCACTAACACCAGAATTGGTAAGTTTGAAACCTTTATAGTAGATATTATATATCAAGTAAAAAGTACTAGTAGTAGTTAGTAATACTTGTGTAACATACCTTAGGCAGCACATTTTAATTACAGTAATTATTGGTTAATGTAGTGGATGACACCTTAATTATAAAATAGCCTTAAACCATATTCAACGTGAAACTGTTTGTTGACCTAAATAAATAAAATAAAATATGCACATGCTGAATTTCTTTGTGACAAAACCCAGCTATTTATTAACATTAGCTCTAAGAAAATTCACTTGATGGAAAGTGGTAACAATAGTCTATATAACTGAAAGACAAAACGTATATTACAAAATGAACTTGTGGCAGCCATGGCTTAAGATTAAATTAAGCATTACAATAGTTTAGAACAACAAAATTTTTGTAGTATTTATTGTTTATTAAAACAAGAAATAGATTCACATTCTAAACTTTCTCCTGGAACGGTATTTCAACCTTCCTGGGCAAAACGTAATATCATTTTACTGCCATAGTTGACCCTTCAAAATGGAACACAGCATACAACATAAGCTGCTGACCTACAGAAATAGATGATTATTCTTAAAAAAAATGATAATCTGTTATTATTTATCTTATAGGGCCGGTCGTCATCAGAAGGATCTGAAGTAGACGCGGCGCGGCAGCAGCGCGAATTAATCTCACAACTAGAAGCTAAAAACAGGGAAATAATGAGAGAAATCGCCAGACTACGGTATGTATTGGCTCACTTGCATCACAAGGAAGTACTTTTTCTTTTACATTTGTTATTATATAGCAGGTCGCAATTAGAAATTTCATACTGTCCTGTTTAGTGAATCATGCTATTCTAGATATTTATCTGGCACTTCAACACTATTGTCTATTTTGGTTTTTAAGTTCTATAACATTTCCCATGAAACTCGTAGTGCTGTATACATATCAAAAAGTTTGTGCACGTTAATTTTCCAAATTTCCGTAATGCGCTTTTCACTAATATATTGTAATAAGTTTCCCCTAATATCAATGTATATAAGCGGTTCATAAATAACAAATTATATACTTTTATTATTCCGAACACCATCGTTAAGGAGTTGCGGGCTCATTACATTATGTGTATAGACATGATACTCATAAATACTATTATTATTATATTGTCCAGACGACAGCAAGAAGCAGAAGCGAGCGCGGGAGCAAGTGCAACAAGCGGTAATTCCGCTCCGCCGCTTGTATCGGAGCTGCGGGCGCTGCGGCAACGGAAAGATGAATTGGAAGGCCATCTCTCCTCACTGCAGGAGTCTCGGAAGCATCTCATGCAGCAGTTGGAGGGGCTCATGAGGATGTTAAAGGTAAATAAGTAATAACAACAATAACCCTGGATATTTAGTGGATAGCTAAACAGAGTTTATTATATGGGTACTAGACAACTAACAAAAATAATAGAATAATCCTTTTAATATACATAATTTATATAATACATAATATACAGACATAAAGCTGTCACAAATTAACAATCATACTTATGAATACAAATATTAACATCTTGGAAGAAATCATCACAGCAAGTAAGACGGTATATTTAACAAAAATCCTTATTCATAAAGATATGAACAAAAGAATTTAATTCAAAAATGTTAAAGGTATCGTCACATTGTTTTTTTATAAAAATCTTATCTTATTAATGTTTCATTATAAAAGAATAATGGATTTCTACTGTTCGTTTTTCTAATTATCTGCTCTCTGACAGCACCATTATTCTCACTTGCCGGTTACAGCATAATGACCTCATGACGCCAGCAGTGTGTGCTAGAGACAACATAATGCTTCCTTCTCTTTCTCACATATACTACTGGATTGAGGAATTAATTAAGCTATTGAATTAATTTAATCAGAGTTTTTTAATTGGGAATCAGGATTCATGTAAATACTAACAAAAGTGTAATAGTTCTTTTATTTCAGAAAGTAACATTAAAATTGTAATCATAAATCATACATATTATATTTAAACGAAAACAAAAATGAACAAACGAAAAATAACATTGATATTTAATGCTCATTATATTTCCACAGAGAACGAAAAATTGCAACTATATTCATATTTGAAAACTGTTCGTATATTCGTATTCTGAAAATGAAAGTAATTATTTTATTACTACTGTTTATTATATCATTATATGAGTTAAAATTCCATGACAACACTGAGACATCAATGGGTTCCAATTCAATTTATAAAATACTCAGAGAATTTTGAGGAGATAAGTAAACTGAGTATATTCAAATTAAAGCAAATTAAAATAAAGTTATTTTGCGAGAAACAGGTCTCCTTAAGTTTTTATTATAAAATATAATGCTATGTTTTGCTTTATTATGCATGCTGAAATTTATAATTATTTAAAACATAATTCATTATCCAAAACTTTTTAATCAGAACATTTATTATTTAAAAATCATTCATGCGTTTATTTTAAAAAAAGTTGCAAGTCAACTGTGTGATTATCAAAATACAGTTTTTTCCTTTTAGAAATAAACCATTCAAATAATGAAAATTAAAGTAGTAATCGCTTACGGAAATTACCACGTGTGTGGTACCAGTGGAAGTTTTGGCAGAAGTAGACTTTTTAGAATTAGTTACATGTGTATCTCTGCCTTATCTATTTAGCTGTCAAGCAACTTGTTTAGTCAAATGTATTTAAATCCCCATAACACAAGCTCTACTTAGATTAGGATTAGTTGGTATGTGAATTGTTCCAAGATATTATTATTATAGTGTTAGTGTAGATATACCTTCCGAAGAGGAGCAGTCGTCATCGTCGTAATGATTATATCCGTGGAGGATATGTAGCATACATTTTAGAAAATCTTCCAATATATTCGTGGGCTCAACGGTACTGTTATCTGCAACTACAATGGCCAGTAAATAATGAGAATCTATACTAATATTATAAATATATAATTTTTTTCGGACTACTCTAATGCTGTTGGCCGCAGTTGACCTTTACATCTTTACTGGACGATAGGGGTCGAGTGCAGATGGCACTCCAAACCCACAGAAGAACTTATAGAGCGGCTGAAGGCCAACTCCCGTCTGACTGATATTTTAGACGCAAGAGTGTGTGTAAATCGTTTATCCATCTGTTTATTCCATCATTTCAACCGTTAGTAGTTTAGTAAGTAGTGAACGACCGATATGTTCGTAATGAAATTTGACGTCAAGACAGATTGTGGCTCTAGAACGGATATAGCTATCTTTTATCTAAAACAATGCTAGTCCAGGGCAACAGCCAGTCTTCTTCCTCTTAGCGCTAACATATGCGGGGTCGCCTCTCCTAATTTTGCAGCACCGAGACAGTCTGTCCTGGGTTCTTCGGTTGCGCAATTTTCCCGCAGCGATAAGCTTACTCATGCTGGTCCACCAGGTGGCTGGAGGACGTCCTCTACCTATTTTACTTTCGGGTAGTCTTAAGGCTTTTTTGATCACATAATCGTTACTTTGCATTATTATGGTCATACCAGCCAGTGTTGACATAAATAAATGAAACACTCATCATCATCTGCTTCTTCCTTATCCCATTCATCCCTGTTTGCAGTTATCTCGTTATTCACTCTCTTGCTATATCCTCTTTCACACAATAAAATTCAATAAAATTGTATTTATTACCTGGCTTAACCTTCTCAACAGTACCATGTGCTCTATTCATAGCATTGTCTGAGTAGTATTTGTAATTGTGCCATTTTTGCATGACCTCATCCAAACTAACAATCAAATTTGGACTCATTGACACAGGTTTATAAGAACCATATGCGCACATCGCAATATTATTTATGATTTCATAAATGCATAGCCCCGGGTGGCTTTCATAAGCTGTAATATTTTAATTAAAATTTAAATGTAATATTAACACTTTGTTACATGTTATAGATTTTTTTAGATATTAGTATATACTTTACTTTTAACATGGAGTAAAGAAATGACATAAACAATGTATTAAAGAATACATGTCAATTATAGTTACAATAGGGCGGCCTTATTGATGTTCATAATTATGTAAGAAAATAATCACTATAATATAAATTAAAATGCGCGAAATGATTGCCACTTTACAATACGTTGGCTATTTACATATTTGTCATTAATAAGTCATTAAAATAACTTAGGTATTTTTTTCTATTCTAATATTTTAAATGCATTATACATTAAATTAACATGTAATTTAAATTTATTTTCACTAAATTGATATGAAAGTATATACGGTAAATATAAGGTGGTAGCTAATCTCTGAAACGGCTGGACTGATTTTGGACTTTCACTCGCAGATAGCCAATATTATAAGTTTACTCCTTAGTCTATTTCTCTTTTATAAAATGTATTTATATTAATAAAAAAACTGAAATTCTACGCCGACATTAGGACCTGGGTAACAGCTAGTGCCAAATAAAATATATACGACCTACATATAGCCTAATAAAAGTTCATTATCATCAACGAATTTTATAAATATGTAATAGATCTTACCTTCCATTTGAATGTTCACGTCATTCAGCACATCTTGCATACACTTCAATATGCTATTACTGTTATCAGTTGCCCAATCTTCTGCTGGATAAGCTGAAACCAACCCCAACGCTAAAGCAATAAGGACGAAAGCACCATGGAACATCATTGTTACTTCGGTTGCTTTAAAGTTGATAGTAATATAATATTGATACTAGTGGATAATCCTGTACTGTCCTTGCAAATGCTTTTTACACCTGTATTTATATATGCTAGTATCGAAATGGGAAGTAATAATTTTGTGCTGTATGTAAAGAATGCAAAAATAATTTTAAAAATTCAAACTATTAACGGTTTTCTATAATAAAGTATTTTTTTTATTAATTTACTACGGGCATGTACATACAGCACCTACAGTCAACTGCATTAAAAATATTTATTGTTTAAAATTATATTACACTGTTACACTTATAATAAACTTAAATAAGACTGATTATATATTAATTCAATAAATTTTTGACCATGAAAAATAGATATTGAAATAATCATTATTAAAATAAACGTAATACTTAAACACCTTTGAATGAGTTCAGAATGAAGATCTACCTCGAGAGAAAGGAGCATGCAGACACTTGTATTCATGAGTATGATTGTTTGCTTTGATCTGTGTCTTCTCTCTTGCTTGCTTACCATACCAGCAACCATTAAACAAGCTGGAACTAGATGGTGCTTTGTGTATGATCCAGGGTTATTATAATTATTAATAATAAAAACTGTTACAAAATGGGTTTAACTAAGTTTATGTTAAAAACTATAATACACCAAGTCCAGTGCAGTAGTGTCTGAGATACAGGCTTGGCCTAGTTTAGATTAGTATTATTATACGGACAATTTTAAGAAGACGTCAATCGTCGATTGGATGGAAAGCGTTTGGGAAGCTCCGATATATCTATTTTGTCCACCCACCTCAGTGTCTCAAGACGCAGGTTTACAGCCAACTTGTGTTGCCAGTGATGACTTACGGCACAGACGTGGTCGCTAACTATGAGCCTCATAAATAAGCTCAAAGGGCAATGGCTATGCTTGGAGTATCAGAAATGAGGAGATCCGCAGAAGAACCAGAGTGGCTGGCAACGCCCGAAGAATTGGCAATATGCAGAGCACATAGCTCATACGACTCTAGTGGTGACCGCAAACCGGAAGACGCAGGTAGGCCTCAGAAACGGTGGACCGACGATCTAGTCAAGATTGCTGGATAGCGTTGGATGCGAGCAGCGCAGGAGCGATCGTCGTGGAGATTTTTGTTCAGCAGTGGACGTCTTCCGAGCTAAAATGATGATGATGATGATACGGATAATTTAACAACAAGCATAGTTATATATTGTTAGTAACTGTACCTGTTAACTATTTGTTAATAGGTTGTAAACATAATCATAAATCATTATCTTGGAATGTTAATATAGTTGTATCTGTACAAAAATAAATAATTTAATACTCAATAAACTCAGTAATCTCAACAGCTATGCTTGTATTACATAGCTATGACGTCACAGAACATTTATTACGATCATTTATATCTATACTAATATTACGAGCTGAAAAGTTTGTTGGTTTGACACTAATTTCAGTGACTACTGGTTCGAATTGAAAAAATGTTTTAGTGTTGGATAACTAAATTATCGTGATTAATCCATTTATCGTAACGTGATGTCCTTAGTGCTATTGCAGGGTCACTCCATAAAACCATTATTGATAGCAATTATATTAATTAATTTGACCGCCTCGGTCGTCTAGCGGTTTAGCATACCGTCTTACTTCTAATGGTCGCGTGTTCGATTCCTTGCTCGGCATACACATTTGTATTGATGAGTATAATTGTTTGTATCGGTTTGGGTGTTTTCTATATATAATCTGTATGTATTTATGAAAAAAAATCTTAAGTATTTGTAACAGTTATCTAGCACCCATAACACAGGCTTTAGCTAGCTTAACTTGGGTCTAGACGACGCAGTGTGAATTGAGATTATTAGATTTTTATTATATTATTAATTAGCTTGGATGATAATTTCTATTTTTCAGACGCAGCAGTCATCGCCCCGTTCCACTCCTAATTCATCGCCCCGTTCCACCAAGAGTCCGCCCTTGCCTGGAGCTCAGCCGCAACCCTCAGCGCCAGAAAGGTACCTTTGTACTGTTAATAAAAAACCGTATACTAAATTGTCAGTATAAAAGTATCCGGGTCTTAACACAAACATTTTTTAAGGTAATTAAAGGTATTTACCTCACTCGACGTTTCGACTAGGTTGCACTAGCCGTGGACGTAAATAAAGTTATTATTTACCATAAAATTATTTATCTTAATACCCGTTTAAAAATATAAATAATGTACATTAAACACAAAAGTTTAAAAATAACAAATTATGTTGTTTTATCAGAGAACCGACGAGTCGCGGTACAGTACGCAGTGCGCCGCAAACTCCGTCGCTGGGCGAGCGAGAACGTATCGACATGACGCACAGTTTAGGTAAGAATTCCATTTTACTAATATTATAGATATGAAAGTTTGTGATTGTGAATGGATGGATAGATGTTTGCTACATTTTCATGCAATAACTACTTCTTCTACCGTTCAATAGCAATTAAATGCATTTCTTATATGATGATGATGGTGTGACAAAGCACAGGATATAGTAAGTGGGACAAAGTCTGGGATGATACTCCGCAGTTGCAAGCCTCCAAAGCGATACCCCATTTCACCAAGTTGTACCCATGTAGCGGCCCACCTGAGTTCGAAGTCTATTAAGAGATTTCCAAGTGGGCTATACCAAGTCGCTGTCTAGGGGCCCGCAAGAACTACTGAATGTATTTTAATAAAATTTTACAATAATATAGCTGATATATCAAAGCGTGCAATGAAATAATAACCTCAAGTACATTGTGGAAAGTTATGATACAGGTGTCATAATGATGAATTATCTTGTTCTTAGGAGGAATGGAAAGTATGGGTGGAGACGGTAGAACGTATCATCAAAACCAACGACCCACGACGAGTAAGTAACTACAGTTTTATTTGTTTTAAACTAAGTAATAGTTACTTCAATGTGACTATAAAAGTGTCAAAAACTAAAACTTTAAGTTTATGAATGCAATCATGCTATAAGATAATAGATAAACTTATTTATCAGTGGGCATAGACAACCGCAGCCTCCGAAGTGATCTCCTGTACGCAGCGGATTCCGTTACAAACGCTATGTCCACACTCGTCAGAGAACTCAATTCTGGTGAGCTTATGGCTGTGTGTTCAGTTTTCTTTTGCCTGCATTGTTGTTATGTTTTATAAATATAGAAAAAAAGATTGAAGATTTGGCGGGAGAATGTTGACTTTTTACTTTTTTACACGTATGTTGGTAGGTATGTTATTAATTACGGACGGTTCCATGACGAGCAAAAATAATTAAATAGTTTTAAATAAATTAAGTAGGAACTTTAATTTAGTTAAGGCATCAGAATGCATTTAGTGTTGTGACCCTGAATTTTAAATCTATTTTATATTTATTTTATTCATACACCTCATGTTTTATTTATATTTTATAATTTTCAAAATATTGCATGGAAGTATATCGAAACGCACGTTAATTTTATTACCATTTTTCTTTTGTAAAGTCTAATCCTTACTTAGAATCAGGTCTCATCTCATAATAAGCCTTATTCGTAACAATTAGAACTCATAACAAATATTGTAGTCTTTAGTCACTTTCTTTGGAATTAAAAGAGCTAAAGGAAAATATAGCTAGAACGTAACAACACAATTTATCAACTGATCAAAATTTTCATACTAGAAACTCTATGTGTGAAATGTATTTGTGATGTGTGTTTATTTGTGATGTATTTCAGAATTTTTCTACATGAACTGATTTTTATGATCCTATGTTTACTTATTACATGTACATTTTGTTTAATTCCGCTTCTTAAGCTTGTACGAGACCACAAATATTCAGTGCGGAAACCTGACAACCACTGGAAGCGTTCTGACCTTCCCTAGTAATGATCAAATACCGACCGTTATTGGATCTCCACCTACCGACACGTATTACGCCTCTAAACGAAGCATCATCAGGCAATGAATAGAGTTAGTAAATTTAGGAAGCCTAGCGGTGACTGTACGGCGACCAGACTACAACTGACTAGCCGAATTAAACAAAATAATATAAATTCCATTAAGTAATATTTCTTTACTTAACACGATAAAATATAATCCTTTATTTATATGAAAACAGAGGCTTCTCAAGTGGTCTCATATAAATTTGATTAAGATTTGACCAGAAGTTTTTTTCATTGAGTTTACCTCAATAATAAATATTCTTTATTGCACTTAAATACATTTGTAAGTATATTAATTACAACTAATGTTAACAAAGGAGGAATAATGCGACTGATTTTTCATGGCCTGAACCCGGTATTATACAATAAAATAGGTTTATTTGACTTCAAATCTGAGTATGACATAATAAATTGGCAATGGATGTTATTGATAAAGGTTGTATTTAGTGGAGGTTATAATATTTTTATTTTATTTTCAGAGGGATCCGACACTGAAGACACTATAAAGGGAGAGTCCAGAAAACAAAGAAGTGGTATGACTACCGTCTTCACAATTGTTTGCTTTCAGTATTCATAGCTTTAACGTAGATAACGTTGTATGTAAGTAGATGATCCTAACATTATCTTAATTTTCAGATTATGAGGACGACGACAGTGATGAACCGATGCCGCGACCGCAGCCACCGAGACATTATTTACACGACAATAATGTTCAGGTAACTATATATTTATATACACCTATAGGGTCGTCCATTAATCACGTGAGGCTTGAAAAGAGGCGAGGAGGTTCAGCAAAAAATCACGAAATATCACAAGGGAGGTCTAATAAGATACTTGGTTTAGAAATCATTCATAAAAGGTGTTTACTATTTTATGAATGATTTAAACATCCCGGGACTAATGGACGGCCTCTATACATTAGGTTAGGTTAGATTATTAAGAAATTATTATCGTAAATTGGATTATTTTTGCAAGTTATATTTCTTTTTAATCACCATATATGTACTATTGTTTAAATACATTGTTATGTCATGTATTATTGGTATTAATATAATACAGAAATTGTCAATTAAATAGATAATACGAAATATTTCTTAGATTTGGCTGTATGAGCCTAGTTCCTTTGTATAATTTATTGCTTTTTTTTTATTTCAAGTGAACACGTTTTTGTTTATTTCAGAGTATGGCATCTATTATTAAGACCTAGTAGTAGATATGCACGCAGATATAGTTTAAGGTTTGTTTTTATTTTTATTTAAATTGCTTTTTTTTATCAAAAAACATTATATTATTTATTATTATCGTGATTTCATTTTTGGTTTACTTTAATTGTTTTATTGTACTACATTTATGCTAAATTATTAAGGAAATGTATGACAGTTATAGGACATAGTTACATCTACATAAATGTAATTCTTACAATTAATTATGGTTAGTAAGACAAACTAAGACTATATTTAGTTTGTCTTACTAACAATAATTAATTAAGAATGAAGTAAGAATTATATAAACACTGCCGTGTCTAAACTGTGTCACCCCACCTTACATTTTTACTATTATTATTTAGTATATAAGATCAAGTTGCATGTGTTGTCGCCATAAGAATAGTACCACCCCATCTTCACCCGGATGGGTCGTAGAAGGTGGCTAAGGGATTCATCGACCAGTGGTCGGGCAGCAGCGATCTACTGAGTAACTACCACCACACTGCGATCGCCAACCCGCGTGCCAAACGTGGCGATTATGGCAATATCGCCCCATATGAAAATTCATAAAATTCATCCAAAATATCTTGAGTGTAAATACACCCAAGATATTTGGGGAGGCCTTTGATTAGCAGTAGATGTGTTCCTAGATGAAATTATGATGATGATGTAAGATCAATATTTTTATGTACATTTTATTTATTGCTTCTCACATGATACATTATAGATATTATTAATAAAAAGCATCCAAGACATGTGATACCCCGTAGGGGCACCGCAATTACATTATTATAACTAACTATATACAGTTACATTACAAGAATTAATTAAGTTCACTATTAAATATCAATAATTTTTACAATGTCAATAAATTTATGAATAATTTAAAAAATATGTCAACAATATATTAAATGGAATTGTCAGTTTACTATCTGTAATATACGTCGTCTCAACCGACAATGTCGTACTACTATCCTTTAATATGGAAATGTATGACCGTCACTTAGAGATCGTTGTAATTAACAGTGAAGTGTATTGTTGTCAGGATACACCGCCACCTCTACCCGCGCGCACCGGCCTCTGCTACCCCCGCACCTAGCTCCTGACTAATGTCTCACCACTAATTGTAAGTAAATTCTATTTATTTTTTATGGATTAATAAAAATAATAGGAATATCCCAGGACAATTTACACAGCGCCATCTAGTCCCAAGCTAATTCGGCTCGTGGCCACAACCTTCACCCCATCTAGAGAGGTACACATGAATCTGTGTCTGTATAGATGATTCATTTGTTTTTGTTTGTTGATCACCAATACACACCCATGAAGTTTTTATATATTATACATTTGTGTAAAATGTCGTATTTATATCTTAAAAGTTGTCCCGGCACGTTATTTTGCCATATAAATTAATATTACTATAAAAAATAGGGATTCATGGTAGAAGGCTGAAAATTTAAGGTTGTATTTTTAATTCCGAATCATAAAATGTTGTATAAATATGTAATAAAACTATTAATGACTGAAAATTGTATTTTAATGTTATGGTAGATAGAGAAGGTGACACAATATAATAATTTGTTTTTATATTTTTGATTATAGAATAGAAAATACCTTTAAATATATTAATATCAAAAGAGTTTTCTCAACATAAAAACTATATGTTAATAAATAAATATTTTGGAGTGAACCACGCTTATCAGTTCGGAGTATTAAAATAGATAACAACCTAATCTCAGACCTACGGAGTATACATATAAAATTTCATCTAAATCAGTTCAGTACTTTAAGAACTCATCGCGGACAAACAACGTTACACGAAATTTTTATATATTAATATATTTTTGTTACAGTAACACACAAGAGGATGAAGACATTGTAATGCAATTTACTATATTATGTGTAACCTCGGAGTGACGAGGATAGTCTTATAGAATGCACTATATACTTTTATTGTTGTATATAGATATATTTTTTTTGTATTCGCTTATTGTGTCTAGTCCCAAGCTGATTCGTTGTGTGAGCACGGAATTGTATAAAGTAAAACCACAGAGTATACAGTAAGAATACAGAATGTTAGCTTGAGCACTGGCTTAATTTGGAAAGTGGAGGAATAACAGAAATAGGGAGTATGTGATTTTTATCACTCTATAGACTAAACGAGATTATACACATATGCTTGATATATCCTATACAGATATGGCATTCCTGAGAGTAATATTTTATTGCAACAGTTACAATATAGCATGGTGAGCAATGGATTTTAAGCTTTCACTCTGTATGTATACATATATACTCTGCGGTAAGAGCACTGAGTGCATTAAGTTATATCGAATATCATGGCTGTCTATTCATGTCTTATATTGCATTATGATAATTAATAAATAATAATGCGACGTTATCAATACTACTTTCTAGTAGAAATGTTATTAAAAATATACTTAGTTGTATTGGTAATGTAACATTATTATTGAGAACTTGATCTAAACACTATTGAGCATTTGTAACGAGACGTGCAAAATTGTGTTATTAATTTATTTGTTGAATAACCCTAAAACCTATGTACATAAAGTACAAACTCGTTTAAGAGGCCATCTTTGTCTCGCCTATGTCAACCAAGTAACTTTTAAGTTGAAGGGTGAGATAGACATTAATATTGTAATGTAAATTAAAATCTACTTGTAATAGCTCAGAAGAGCAATATTGTTCAATAGACAATCATTTTTCTGAGGACATAAACAAGTAATAAATGTAGTAAACCTGTATACAGTCCCTGTCCAATTCATTAGATGCACAACAGTTTTTTATAAAGTTTTATTAGTAGCTTAATAAAACGTGGTTTTAATACATAATACAAATAATTCTACGTCATTATATTGGTAATATCACAAATAAACATTGGTACTTGTTGAAAATGTTTTACTTTATGATTAAAATATAATAATAGTAAAAAGTGGCCTATTTCAATACCTACGTTGGCAACACTCGTTACAAGTGCTTTATATATAACGGCGTCTATTGTTCATACATATTATTCCTTTTCTGTCTTCCATTCGTCAATTCCTTCCATTATGTACAAAAATGTCAATTGATACTTCCGTTTTTAATTAAAGCAATCAGCATGAATCTGCTTTTGAATTATTGTTCAGAATAAATGCATCATTAGAACAATAAAAACCGGTTCCAGATAAAGTACGGGTTAAATGATCATAATTAATTTTGTTGAAAATGAAACATTGTACCTTCCTATATGTGAAATATTTTCGCGGTAACTTTCAGACACGCAACAGTCATACGATGCTTAACGCCCGAGGGGTTAAATCAGTCAATGTGTTTTATTATTTATTTATTACAAAAAAAAACTTGCGCACTTATAATATTACTTTAGATCAGAATTTTAAATAGTTCTAAAGCGTCCCTGTAGTTGAAATCAGATATAAACCTGATTTGTTGTTATAATTTTATTACAGTAGGCAGCTACCATTCTTATTACTTAAGTAAAAAATATTAGTTGTAAGTAATTTCAAATTTAGAATCTGTAAATGTTATTTTTTTTTTATTTATGCCTGAGAATATAGATTATGTAATTAATTTATAACTGTATTGCTGTGACCTAACAATTACTGTTTTTTTTTAATTTAGGTACATAACTGGCCACTTTTCAATGGTGGTACAAATAAAACTCACAAGCACTGTACTTCACACAAAAAGAAAATCACAATTATTAATAAAATTACTAATATATGGCAGCCAAAGACATTATCTTGCAAAAAAACTTACCTGGTTTACCAGATCTGCTTTAGATCTCATATATAGCAGAGCTTTTTAACTTACTAATATTACCATACACTAAATATGGATGTACCTCAGTGATAGTTCAAAGTTTGTAGTTTCACATAGAACGAAATAGAAGGATCTAGAAAATTCTTAGATGGGATCGTTTATATGAAGTTAATTACTTTGGAATTATTGTCTTCAAAGATCTTAATTTGATACCAAACAAGTGGCTTCTTCTGTACTTATATAATATTTAGTCTCAGTAACATAATATAAAATGTTCTATTTGAAATTAAAGACAATGAAACTGTCGGTACATGTATTTTGCTTGTAACTTATAATTCCATTTAAATTGCTCACTAATTAATTTGTTTTAAAGACTGAATTATATTTGTTTTTAAGCGTATATAACCGCTTTAACACTGACTGACACCGTGGGAATGCCAAATTGTTGTACACCAAAATGTTTATTAGTTTTATTTATATGTTGAGGCATCTTCTAGTTGTTTGTCAATATCTTTTTGTCATAATTTTGACATTATTAGTAATTAGTGTTTAAGCAGTAAAAAAACTTCTTTCATTCTTCTTTTATGCTTGAAAAATCTGGTATATTTATATTCTTGAACATATTATTCTTTAATCTTAATTTCCATGAATCTGGGAGTATATCGCTTGATGATGTTGTTTTATTCATGTTAATAATGTCTTCTAAGTTTAACTGCTAATTATATGAGTTCTGTCGCTCGAATGTATATAGTCTAGTATAAAATATAGTTTATGCGTGCATTCACCTGGTTAACAATTTTTTTGAGAAACTCTGAGATCGTGCGACCGAGTTATATTCTTCCTATGGCATAATAATAAAGTATTTAACGAAGTACAATGTTATAATATGTTAACATAGTAGTTAAATGTATTACATATGAATGTGGATCGTTATATGAGCAAAGGAAGTCCGAAAAAGTGGTGGATGGATATTGCATGAAAGTAAATATTGAGATGACTGCGAACGGGGGATGAATGGAAGAGAAAAACATTACGCCGACCCCAAATGAATGGGGTAAGGAAGAAGCAGCTGATGAGAGTAATTTGAATGAATTCAATCTGGTCATTTACTACTGTTTAATACATTTACATGTATAAGTACGTAATACATAAGTATATGATTTTTTTTTAAATATTGATTTTTTTTATATAAATTATTATTTTAATAAAATCAATTAATACGTAACTATTGATATTTCAAATATCAAACGAGCAATTATGAAATTTATGACTGTAGTCAGATATACCTTTTATTGAAACCTCTTTCTTATTATGTCAACAGTTTATATATGTGTACTCGTAATTTTTGAACTTGTATGCTATCGTCGTCTTTTATTTTTTTATTGTTATAATTTTCGGTTAAAGGCTATGAAACAATAGCAGGGAGGGTGGAATCGCCTCCTCTGAGTGTCGATTAGTAGACTTAATTTTGTTGTATATAAAAATTAAGTTAACTATTTGGCATTTTTTATTATTATTTGATTAGTTCTATGGGTCATATCAATTCATTCTGATGGCAAAAAATAGTAATAATACCCCAGAACAATTCACATAGCGCCATCTAGTCCCAAGTTAAGCAGAGCTTGTGTTATGGGTACTAGATATAAATACATAGAAAACACCCAGACCAATACAGTCGTACTCATGAATACAAATGTTTACACCGAGAGTAATTGATCCCATCGGTAAGACAATGTAATAAAACGCTGGCCGAGGCCGTCAATAAATATTACAGTTTTCAAAAGTACCTTCATAATGTATAAGAGTGTGCCCATCAATTTGGATCTATTAAAACTGCTAAAAATATGGCATTACATTATATAGAAAATTTACCTATCGTAGATAACCGTATATCAGATTGAATTGATACAAAGCCTCGAATATATAATTTTTAAGGCTTATTATTGGCATATCATTTATGTAACTAAGTGCAATATAAGATAATCTCTACTTATTCGGTATTGTAGTATTAGAATTAATCGTTTTGGCTTTATTATTTACGTTTGAAAAATCCAAAGTAATTTATAGATTTTAATTAGTTTTTAAGCAGTTAAGTTGTTTAGTTTTTTCGATTATCAATAGTACCTGTCGATTCGAAACCTTAGTACAGTGATTTACGGGTCTCTTTTGTGTAACAAGTGGTAACAAAATGGCGACATCATAACCGCACGTATAGGAATAAGCAAGAGGCCAGATGTTGCTGTCTCGTTCTATCTTATACGTGCGTGCTATCGATGGATCGTTTTGCATTTGTCGTTTAATTTCGCTCACATGTACGAAAACAGGATAGGATATACACAGACTAAAAAAACTTGGCATGTGTAAAGTTTGTATATAGATTTGCACAGCAAAACAATAATGATTTTAATAAAACCAGAATCCCAACAACAACAGAAATGTCCAATGATTCCATTATTGGGAGTTTATAGAGGTTATCACGTCTCATTAAATATCTATTTTTCACTAAAGAACTTCACGAAAATAATCAAAAGGTTAAAAAAAAAACTTTTTATGTGCAGCTAATTTTTTTAAATGTTCAGTACATTACATAGAAAAACCTTGTATTTTGGGTCGAAACGAATTTATTCTAGTTATTATTTATGGTCACTTATAATGTTCTTTTTAGTAATGTACATTCATCGGCTGATAGTATGTAGTTATTATATAATTTTTGTTTTAAGTTTTATGATCTTTCATCACATGTCTATTCTATCACTATCTTATTTAATAAGCTTTTTCTTCCATAAATAATTGATTTGTTATTACTTTTAAAGCAAAATAATCACGCTTAATAGAAAACTGCATTAACTAAAACAAATGTTTTTGGAAAATCTACTTTAATTTTAAAGTTCTAAGATCCATAGCCCAATAATATATTTTTTTACTTATTGCACTTTTAGTGTTCGATTATGTTGTCAAATGAATGCTGCGCTTGTAAATATTTGACCATTTCCCGACCAAATGCTTCCCCGACCCTCCCACCAACGTTTTTATATGGACAATTGTAATAAATCGGTGAAAACCTTACTATTTTTAATATAAATATAGCAAATGTGTAATGAATCTTTTACATAATAGTTACAGAATTAAAATTTCATAATAAACTTAAGTGGACTACCTAATTACTTGTTATATACTTTGTATTAACAAATAGAATTGTTTAATAGGTGGTCCACTTCAGTTGGGAAATAATAGTACTTTTGTAAAGCATAAAAACATACAACTTTTAAAGGATGTCTAATTAACATTTTATACCAGACGAATGATTAGATTTTGTAATAGTATAGAAAGTAGTTATGTATGTGTAATCTTATATAAGATATATAATATAAACAACCTTATAAGATAGTTGAAAGCACAAATTCCTATAACACAGTTTCTGTACTATTGTGACGTCATTTTATATAAACTTCCATTTTATATCCATGTTGTATACGTTAGATCACAATACTAAAATATAATATATATACAAATAATGCAGTGTTTTGTATTTGTGTAAGTGAACGCTTCGGACTGATTGAAAGGTGGTCTTGCTTTACTTTTTTTTTTATTTTGTCTATAGTTTTTTTTGAGGCAACGATGTTCGATTTGTTATGCCAAGTGAGTGTATGGTTGTGATCTCAACGAATGGTTTTGATGTCCTTGAGAGTTTATCTCCAATAGTGTTATAGTAAATTGATATATAATTAAAAGCAAAGTAAGACTGTCTTTCTGTAAGAGGCTTGTACTTATATATGATATTGTAAGGACCTTTATCATTGCAATTGTAAACATTCCATTGCTTGTCAGTTTTGTGTTTTATTTCCAACTATATATATAATTCCTTCGATATCATCAAAATTTACATAATAGTCGATAAATATTAATTACTAAATTAATGTATGTAGACACGATATCTTACTATCCGACTTCGAGCTTTATATCTAGGGGATGCGGTGTATGAAATATACTCTCTCTATTAGTATCTAACATATAAATATTGTCTACATAATTGTAGAATTTTAAATTGCACATGGGTTTTAATTGATGATAATGGAACTACCCATATACGTTAACGGTTTACGCTAGCTAATTACCGACATATCGGTCAGTTAGCCCATCGTGACAAATTGACAAGAAACGTATCACGATGGTTTCCTATGGGAACCGCGTGGAGATCAACCTGACATGGTCTAATGCTAGAAATGAGGTTATTAATTCTCACTACTAACAATTCCCTTCCCTCAAATGAAATGTATTTGTTTCGCCACGGCGACATTTGAATGCCTCTGGCTACCACATCTGGAAACACAGTCGTATGGATATATATGGCGCTACATATAATTAAAAAACTTATGTTTTATCAAAATGTTTAATCATTTAGTAACCAAAAAATCGTTTTGTTTTTTGATATTTCATTAAAATCAACTATCCTATATATTACTTACATATTTCTGCTACTTAAATAATAGGTAATTCAAATTCGTTAATACGAATAAGTCTAAACTATAGTAAATTTATTGTTATTATACTATTATTTATAGTAAAGACGATAATTTATAGTAATTATAAAAACTTAAGAATTGCTTGAATGAATATATAAAACAACATACTGTTGTAATGAAATGTTATTCAACGTGTTACGTAATTAACGCAATGCCAGAAAGTAAACACCAGCCATTTTAAATATAAAAAAACAATTATACACTGCTCAGACTATTAAAATATTTAAAAAGAAAATAATTCAAATAAATTTACGTATAAAAATACGGTAGGTTTATATTAGAATTTATTAGGCATTAGAATCTATACCTATAGGTACCTATTTATGATATTCGGGCGCAATAGCAATTCCAACCGACCATTGCGGCGTATCGCAATTTTTTATACTCTTAAATTATATACTAGCAACGTATTAATTCCATATTTTTGTCAACGAATGAATAGTACAAAAATAGATTAGATTGACATCAATATTGATATACTCTAGAGCGGACCTGCCGTTTTGTATTTCTGATTCTGTAGTTAGAAATACTTTACATTAGATATGGTTACAATACATTGGTTCTACAAAATGTAAAAACTTATATAACTATCAGATTAATTAAATTATTTACAGTTGTTTTCAGCTTAGGTAATTATAAATACACCATCTGTGGCTCGTGGCAATTTCATCGGATAAAGCTATCGCAAGATTGACGACGTATATTTAAAAATTGATTAGTACATTATATAATATACATATGTTAGATTCTTCCTGTGTTGACTATTTTGATGATGATGATGATGATGATGATGATCCTGAATACAGTTACAAATCACTAAAGTCGTTATATAAGAATAAAAGTAATGCAAAAATTTGTATATTCTATCTATTAGCATACTTATAAATTCTTATATTTGTGGTCATCACTGGTAGGTCCAACCATAGTACCTTATTTACATCGTTCAACAATATATACTATAGTTACTTGTAATGTAAACATTACAGAATACAAATGTATGACAGTTAGTCTACCGCGAATCACAATAACAATATTTGCTTCATACTACAACATTGATGCACATACCTACGTCCTAGAGAACGTATACAATAATTGTGCACCGTAGGCAGTGAAGATGAATATTTTTATTTATTACATATGGTAATAGGTGAAAACAAAAATATCCATCTTCATGTGATAAAATCAGTTCTTATTAACAAACTAAGATGCATCTAGCGGATTTCATCACGTTAGTTATAACAAAATATTAGATTTGTATACAAAATTGCATGACTATAGCCGTTTCGTCGTTATTGATTCAATTGAACAACTTTTATATTAGTAGACCACGGAGCACTGGAGAGAGAACATGAATTGCGGTAATGTTGCCACAATTTGTAAAATAGCGACGACTACTACAATGTGTTATCTAATACATAAATTATTGGTTATACAATGTTATAAAATTACAACCTTGTTACATTGGCTTCACAGTCTTTACCCTCTTTACTTTTCTTGCCTCCTATCTCCGCATATATTTCATCTATGCTACGCATCTTCGTCTCCGGTACGACCAGCGCTATGTACACGGTGCTGACGAGGCAGATCCCGGCGAATAACCAGAAGATAAGGTACAGACCCACGGCAGATGCGAGAGGCTGGAACACTCGCAGTTGCACCGACACGAGGGCGCATGCAAATGATATCACTATGGACGTTACAGTGCCGCGGAGCTGAAATGAAATAAAATGTATAATTATAATTATTAAAACGGGTCGCGGGTTCGATTTCACGGACGGTGCAAATATTTGTATTCATGAGTATGATTGCGGTCTGGGTGTTTTCTATGTATTTATCAGTTGTCTAGTACGCATAACACAAGCTCTGCTTATCGTGGGACTAGATGGCGCTGTGTTAATTAGCTAGGGTAATGGGCAATTCACACAGCGCCATCTAATCCCAAACTAATCAGAGGCATTGTTATTGGTACTAAACGACTCATAGAAATATCTACTAAGACCCAAACCAATACAAGCAATCATAATTATCAACAAATATAATACAAACGTTGTGCCGTGCGAGGAATCGAATCCGCGACCATCGGAAGTAAGACGGTGTGCTAATCCGCTAGACCACTGAGGCCATCCAAATGCATCAAAAAATATATAATATAATATTGGTATATTAAAATATTGATTTTCGTTTAAGTTTTTTTTTGGTTGCCATTCCAATTACATAAAAAAATAGTTAAGAAAGTAATATGTACCTGAAACGAAAACATCTCCGTCATTACCACAAAAGGTACAGGTTGCAAGCCCGCGGCGTCACAGTATATACACAAACATAAGGCGGCAATGGGCAGCCATGACGCGCCGGCGCCTTCACCCAAACTCTGCACGTAGAACCAGGATCCGAGGACGCAGAGAGCCACTCCTGATATTAGGCAAGTGGTGCCTAATAGAGGCTGAAACCAGCAAAAACTATTTATTTATAACTCTACCTATATAAGGTATACATGTAGGTTGTCCCGAGTAATCATTAGTTCGTTCTTATTTATTTAAGTTATTTTTTAGAATTTTAATGTTTAATCAGTTTGTCAGTAGAGAACAGTTTTAAAGTTAATTGCTGACATCGTCGTCGATTTCTTTATTATAATAATATGTGTAAGAATATGATAGAAGATCGAGGAAAGTGGCAAGAACTCCACAGATAAGAGCCTCGCTCTTAAATTATAAATGAATAAATAATTTATTATTTAGGCTATAACGAAGTAGTAGACTGTTTTGTCTCGTATTAATGGACACAAAATAGTCTACAAATCAATGTTGTCTCGATTAATACCATTGAATGTTATTAAAACAAAATATAACAGTTTATTATTTGAGACAAATAAAGACTATTATTATTATTAAATTTTAAGTGGACCGTACCGTTTTCAATATTCTTTATCGTCAACTAACATGTCAATATCCTAATTTCCACTGTCACATCAATT
This sequence comes from Achroia grisella, assembly GCF_030625045.1. Lineage (NCBI taxonomy): Eukaryota > Metazoa > Arthropoda > Insecta > Lepidoptera > Pyralidae > Achroia > Achroia grisella. Next base: position 3,728,601 of record NW_026712984.1, on the reverse strand, counting down.
ATTAATAAACCATAATTGTAAAATAACATTTCAGACAAACTATATATATCTCAATAAAATTGTAGCTAAGAACTATCTGCAATACGTCATCTTTCAAACAAAAGTAGTATCGTAGTCGGCCCGGCAAGAGATATAATGCCACAGACAAATACATCTTCCACCAGACCTCTATGCGTCGAGGTACATGTGCCAGTTAAAAGAAGGAAGCATAGGTACCTTTCTGCCGGTCTTTTCCACCAAACTAGATGCAGTACATGATCCGATGAGCTGTACTACACCTAACACGGCCGCCTGTTGATTAGCAGTCAGCACCCAACCACCTTGGCTCGCTTCGCTGAATATCAACGATGCAAAATGTAACACCGTGAGACAACCACACATTTCACGAGCCAGTGTTATTGTTAATGTGATCCTGAACGCGCGGAAAGTGCTCCGATCCGTAACTGAAAGAACAAAGTTTAATAAAGTAATTGTATATTTTTTTTACAAGTATTTATAGAGATAGTAATAAAAAACAGGATGTACCCAAGAGGTGCGCTGGGTGAACTGGATTATCCTGGGTTATTATTACTATTCTTTACAAAAATAACCAAATCTCTCATTATTATAATAGTCTAAAGTAGTCATAATAGACTAGCTATTATATTCCAGTTCGGTTTGCTACTTCAGTTCAGAGCTGGCAAGAAACGCAACTGTTACAATTTTAATGTTAATATATATTTTTTTGTCGTTTTATAAATCTCTAGAACAGATAACATGGTATTTGTAGCCACAATAATTACAGGAAATCTATGAAATATTACACAAAAAAACTTAAGTTCAAATATAATACTTCTTCGGTTCAATAGCAACTAAATCTATTTACCCCATCAAGAACCATTATACGTATTAAGGTAAATAATAACCCTGGACAATTAGTTCTATCTAGTTCCTGGTACGCAGAGCTTGTGTTATGGATACTAGAACTGATATACATCCAGAACAATATAAACAATTATACTTGTGAATATACATATTTGCACCGTGCGAGGAATCGAACCCGCGACCATCGGAAATAAAGCGGTGTCCTAAACCGCTAGACCACCGAAGCCGTCAAGATATGTTGAAACTATTTGGGAGTCATCGGAAACTATTCAAACGACATAAAAGCAAACGTACAGACAGGTTACCATCATTAAAGCTAAACAGCGATTCTGTCACCCGACGCTGTGAGAATGGGAGTATGAAATCAATAATGTTTGTCGATCACTCGACCGCTGTCTTGTTTACATATTGTTAAAACTCTACAAAATGTGCATATACCGTAACATTAAACATAAACACAATCAAATTCATACTTTTAATGATCGTTTAAGATCCTAATGTTAGAGATCAAGTTATTTTCTGTTTTTTTTTTACAATAATATGTAATTATTGTATATTTGAAGGAAGTATTTAATATAAAGCTAGTGAAATTACATACTTATTTAAAAAAAATAGATAATTTGTAAAATCATGTCTGATAAAGTTAAGGATTTAAGACCTACTCGAAACAAAGATGTTTTTTGTTTTTTTTTACGAAATTATTATTATAAATATATATTAAAAAAAATATTATGCTATTGGAAATTCATATTGATTAAAAAACTATCATCTTTTATCTGTCAAATGCTTCTAAAGTCTAAAATGTAGTTCTATTAACAATTGGATTATTGAGTGACAAACATAATTGACCGAAAGTCATTGGTAATTTCATAAGATTACTTAGCTACTGACCTAAACCTTTAAATTGACTTATAATATTTCCCGATTTGCTTTGCTCCAGTTCTAACAAAAGCAATTGCAACTCGCTATCCACCGCTGCTTCGGATGTATCTCTGCATCTCAACCAAGCGAGTGTATCCCTTGCTTCCTGGAAAACAAAATAAATGAATAAAATATTATATAAAATACATCTTCACCCCAGCTAACTCTGATGTGGTAGTCAGAGGTCAACTGTAGATGTCATGTGAACGTAACAGATAACATGCTCACATTTCGCCCTATATATTAAAATTTACCGCCCTCTCTCCAACTAACTTGGTTGATGTTTCGATCACTTAAGTATTTGACATAAATACATTGTAACACTTTTTTCTGCCCAATGAATAGAATAGAATAGAAAATCATTTATTCAAAGAAATTTACATTGAAGCACTTTTGAATAGTCATTATTTATTTTTTTAATCTAACGCTCATTCTGAAACCTGTCTCATTACACGAAGAACGAGTAAGAAACTTGCATGTTGCTCTTTTAAATAATTTAGTTGCTATTTTACATTCTTAAGTATAAATACAAACTACCAAATAGCAATAATTTATTAGAGTCAAAATATTAAGACACAATAAACTGGTTGACTAACTACGCTTAACTTTAGGATGAGAGAGCCACGGAGGAAACACGATGCTCACAGTGAGTACGTTAATACAAAACGTTTACATTATATTTGTTCAAAGTTGCAAAAACTATTTGAATAAATAAGTAGGTAAACCCTGACTTTAAAACTTGAATTTAAAAGCATCTCACCTCAACCTTTCCGCACTTCAACAAATAAGATGGCGTCTCTGGCATGGTAGTGAACACCAACAAATGCACCAATGGTATCGCTAAACATATCCACAACGTTGCCTCGTAACTCAAATATTCTCCCATAATATACACCACTAAATTCCCCAAGTTCTGTGACAGTACAACGAGACTCCCAAGCACTCCTCTGATGGAATCTTCGCTGATTTCTTTGATGTACAGAGGAGTTACTACATAGGAACCGCTTACGCCTAGGCCTATAATGGCTCGCGCAGTTATCAAAGCCCAGGTCGATGTTGAATATAATTTAAGACCCCAGCATACCTGAAAGCAAACAGAAAATCAAATTAGAAAGGAATGAAATAGTATTTTCTCTGTATATTATGTATGTATTTACAAAAAAACTGTATTTATATCAGTTGTCTAGTACCCATAACATAACTCTGCTTACCATAGGACTAGATGACGCTGTGTGAATTGTTCATATGGATATATGTTAAATATTTTATTCATAATTCAACATATATCCAGTTTAAATATAAATAATAGGATACTTACAACCATAGATAAAGAAGTAAACATCAAAGCCTTCTTTCTGCCATAATTATCAACAATATAACCAAACAGGAACACAGCAGGCGTACCCACGAGGTACACTACGGATGCCATCCAAGATATGACGTCAGGATGCACTGGATCCGTCGCAGGAGACTCGGCCGACATCAGCCGAGGTCCCATCGGGGACATCCATCCCACGGCAGTACCGTAAGAAAATACAGGAAGTACCACTGGAAAATTAAATTAATAATGCTCTATGTTATTTGTGGATAAACAAAAAAAACGACTTCAAGTATGATAGTATATCTACGATGTTATAGATACTCATTTTTATGAAAATTGCACGGACGGAGATTTAAATATTTATCAAAATAACACATAGGTATGCTACGAATTTGATGCGGCTGAAACCGCGGACACAGCTAGTAAATCATAAAAAGGTAAAGTTTGTAAGGCTTTGTGAGAATTCTTTTACCAATAGAAAACCTAGTTATTGGTAAATGTCATAGATTATAACATCATCTACGACCAATAGGAGCGGAGCTACAATGGAAATTGTTACAAAAACAAAGTAAATTTGACGCAATTAAATCACAAAACATTGTTATCCAATAGTGTCTCAAATATAAGTTGTGTATTTAATATTAAATATTAGTTTTCAAACGATTTTGTGAACTTCCATTTTATTTTTAAAACACCAATTCTTCAAACTCTACACGGTGTTTCCCTTCTCCATGAATCTTGGATAATCCCAACTTCATGATCAAATATTCAGACATAGACGGTGTCGCCTTGGTTTTTACGATTTTATTAAACTGATTAGAAGATCCTTAATCAAGAGCTCTACTAATCTACTTGTTGTACCAATTTAATACTAACATAATGCTTATTGTATTTAACGAGCACAGAATACATAGGTATAATACCTAATTATAGTATCTATATTTTAAGTAAGTCTTGTGATTTGTATGATGTTTGTATGGTTTGTATGAAACCTTTGTGCTTATACCATTAAACGATAAGCGATTGATTTATTTATGGGCTATTATAGATTATATTGATATACTAAATAGTCAAGCATTGCTGGCTCTTATATGCTAGTACCTACATTCAATTTGTACTTTTGTTCCTGGACGAAACACATAAAAAAGACTTCAAGGGGCTATATTTGTTAACGACATACCATTAGACCCGGTTTTAAATGGATAAAATTATTAAAGAGACTTTTTTTTACTTTTCAAATAAAACATCAATCATATTAGGTAAGACCTAACAACGTATCCTTCTATAAGTGAAAATATTTTTAAAATCAGTTAATAATTTCTTTAATATGGAATGAATAAATTCAAAAAATACTTTACAGACTATGAAACAGGTACCTATACTTTTGTTAAAGTATATAGGTACCTACGTATACATCTAATCTATCTCAACTCTAACTCTATTTAAATTAGAGTTGATATATTTTTTTTGATTCTATATTTTCACAATAACACATATGTATATAAAATAATACTATATATTGAAAATTTAAGCAAGCCTCCACTCCCAAGTTATCATTTGCTTTAGGTACACAATAAGCATGTCCGAAATAACAAAAAAATATTGAAGGATAAATTTAATTTGTCTTTTCGTAGCTTACTATTGAATTAAATGTCTATTTTCGTAAAAGACACATTCACAACTGTAAGTTCTTCAAAACGAAAACTCAAATCTTTAGTTTGCACCACAGATAATATAATATTACGTTGGCACTAATTGTAATATGAAATAAACTATGAATTTCCGCTAGAAAAAACAATATTATATTTGTTGTGACTATTATTTACTATTGACCTATTAGATTCATAAAAGTCCCATAAATTAAACTTTGTTTATTGACCCGTGACATCAGCATCATCATCTGTTATTGTAATTGTAATTAGTTCTGTCGAATGCCAATTGTAGCGTAACACGCGCCACCATCAAATTGTACACGTGGATGTGTTTTTTTGTACTATTGAACTGATACGACGCCCGGTGGTCTAGCGGTTTAGCATACCGCCTTTCTTCTGGTCGCGGGTTCGATTGACACAATACAAACATTACTATTAATGAGTATGATTGTTTGTTTTTGGATTGGGTGTTTTCTATATAAATTAAGTATGTATTTATAAAAAAAATATGCATCAGTTGTCTAGCCTTTCAGCTGTCAAAATTACATTAAAGTAAACAGATTAAAGTGGCTAACCAATATGGGTAGAGCGGGTGGAAGGAGATTGTTAGTAATGTGGATTAACTCATTGATAGAATTGTACTATGGTGGCCGTTCAAGTATTACGTAAGCAGATTTCTTACAATTATTTACCCCCCCCCCCCCCATCCACCTTGTCAGCAAAAATAAACAAAGCTCTTACCCCCTCCGCCCATGCTTACGTAAACGTTTTTCAAGTAATGTACTGTTTTTTTTTAGCATTCCACAATCTAAGTGTACGCGGGAGGAAACTCCTCTGAAACCGCACTGTTCGGGACCACTTAGGTTCCAGTGTGTGGGGATGAATTCCCTGTCGATGGCGAGCGGTGCGGTGGTAAAAGGTATTTGCTACTATAGGCTGACTAATCTAACTTCATGCTCATCTTATCATCCTCCACTGGTGCCCCGCCATGTATACCGTTAGGGCAGGGGGGGTGCAACATTCAATTATCATCCATTAAAAAACATGGGTAGAGTAGGCAGTCATAATAAAAATATATTATTTGAGGTAGTAGGTACAGATGACTTTGTTTCCAGTAATTCTCTCAACTCGACTTTGTACTTGTCTCATGTTCAACACTAATGATTGGCATGAAGATGATGAGAAAACACTCGATCTTCATTTGTTTTCATTGTGTTGTCAATGGTAACAAGATGGAGAGGGCAGGTCGAGATTAAACGGGTAAATTGAAGTTCAATTGGCTGCACATATTGTTGCATTCTGATTCTATGACGCTCTCCTGTTAACAGCCATCTGTGCAAGAGTGAACATTCTAGAAAGTACATATTTATGTTTATAGAATAACTACAATCTGGCGTCGAATTCGAAGGCAGAATTTTCTTTTTTAATGAATGATATTGGTATGGTGCAGTACCTACTAACGATGTACACAAGCGGGATAGTGGAGGATGACAGATTTAGTATGAAGTTAGGCAACAAGCTAATCATGGCATGCATGCATGCATAGTAGTAATAATAGTTACATAATAATAATAAAATTTCTAGATATTTATAACAGCGCCATCTACTCCCAAACTAAGCGGAATTTGTGTTATGAGTACTAGACACATACATACAACATATTCGTGACTAAAAATGTATGTACCGTGTGAACATTCGAACCCTGACCATCGGAAGCAAAGCGGTGTGGTAAACCGCTAGAGCACTGAGGCCGTCAATTTAGATTAACTCTAAATACAGACTAGCAAGCATGCCTCCGAACAGTAAAAACTTTTTATACAAAAATTGCGCAGACGGAGCAGTATGAAATTTCTCATACTAATAGTTTATATAGAGAAGAAATGCACAATTTTTTTTAAGTTCTGATTAAAAATACAGTAAATCAATAAAAAACATTACAGACAACCATGTATTTGACATACACGTGCATATATACCTACTCCTTTATTTATTGTCAAAGTCTATCGTCAAATTAAGAAATGATTAATATTATTTGTCCATAGTATGTATTATTGAAAACAACTTAAATTTTTTTCAAATTCAATTTGTTTTTAGTGAAATACAGCTCGATCAATATACAAATACAAATCTTAATAAAAAGAGAGTTGTGTAACATTCATACTTATAATTTAAATTATTTATAGTTGTATTTCGAACACTAGGCGACCACTAAATATAAAAATATATAAGTAGTCTCGTTTCAAAGGAAGTTACATAAAAACTTATCAACGATGTAGTAAAAATAAGTATATGTATATACATATAACAATCATCCATTCTTGTTATTTACATCCACCAATTGAACAGCTTGTGGCTTCATTCACAAATGTATATTTTATTACAATGTCATAATGAAAGAGTACATTATATGTACGCATTGATGTATATCACGTGAAGTTTAATGAAACTGTATTGTTCTAGCTTACTCATGAATTATTACCTACGAGCTTGTGTAAATAACATTAGATAATCACTCCCATTCATGAAATATTTTAAATGACAACTAGCTGTGACACTTGTCTTTGGTGATGGTCCAATTAAAAAGAATAAATTCATTTCTAAAATCTTTTTAAAGCAGTTGATTCCTGCCTCAACCCTTTACCTCCTTCCCCTTAATATGGCTGATAACGGCAATGTCCTTTATTAAGGTAAAATAAATAATTAACACACCAATCCATAGCAGTATATTTAACAGGACAACAATGCGAAAGTTAAAAATTATAGATATATAAAAGGAGGTCTATCGCCAACACCCCACTGTTTTATAGATTATCAAGCAGGCCAGATATGTTAAAAAAAAGTTACATACGAAAATATCTTTGCCTCGCATTTCACCTTCGTAATAAGTAAATCAATTAATAGTTTACATCAATATCGAGCGAGTTTCCATAGTAGCAACAAACGAAAACGTGTGAAGGTAGACAAATATGTATGCCCATAAAAGATTTATTTACCATATACCATCTGCTCTTCAGTTTACCCGTGATCATGGCGGGTGAAACACCGCCGAAATATCGGAAACTCAATAAAAATAAAATGTAGAAAGATCCCGTAATTTACTGATCATACGTATAAATAATGACCGCGTCTATTTTTAAAACAGGATACATCATTATGTTACACAAATCATTGATAATCGACCTATCTATTTAGCATTACTGCAGCACATTCATATCTGTAGAATAATATTTCTACTACATTGCTTGTTGACTATAGAATTCTACAAAACTATAGATAATAGTTTATAACTATGATTCCCTGTACTAACGGCATAACGAGATGTTGGGACGCACTGTGTCATTAACGGTACGCATTAACGGTCGTTCCCAATATGATATCTCGGATAAGTAATGACCTATCTAATTTTCTTAGTAGGTGTCTACACAATAATGATCTAATTTGGAAATATTTATAATAATACCGGGCAATTAACATAGCGCCATTTAGTCCCAAGCTAAACAGAGATTTTGTTTGAGTACTAGACGACTGATACAAATATTTAAATACATACGTAACACAGCTCACAGGGTGGAAGGGAGTAGTAATGTGGACGAATGTCACCATCGATATCAATGTACCATTTCAGGTTGACCTCCACGTGGTGCCCCCGGAAACTATCACGGTAAATTGCCATTTTTCAAGGTGGGCTAACTGACTTCATGCTCATGTTGTCATCTTTCACTGGTGCCCTGCCAGCGTAAAACGTTAAGGCAGGTGAATGTATCATTCTATTATCATCCATTAAAAACACAGTTTACATGTCTATAAATTATACACATAATATACATAGATATGAATACAAATGTTTGTACTGAGAAATCGAACCCGCGACCATAGAAAGGTGGAGGCTAAACCCCAAGACCACCGAGACCATTAATATAGAAGTACATACACTTACACACAAATATAGAAGAGTTTTTACAATGTCATCGTGTAATCACTGTATCTTACTACTGCGAAGTATGTAGATTGTTTTGTAGGTTATATTTCAATTAAAAATTAAAGCACATAAGGTATTGATATCAAATTACGGAGAATGCTTAGTCCTGAGAAATGCCAAGGCATGAGTCGTACACCGGATATGATGACGTGGGTCTGTCGTATTGTTTATGTACCATATATCGGCGAGAGGTACCATCATATGCCATCCTATGTGGTCGTATCCCACTCATTTAGGAAATATCTCCTTTGGAAAGTATACACTCTATCCTGAGTAGGTAAAAACCATCTCTCCTTCAATTCTGGTCTTTGACAGGCCTAGGTAGCGAACTTTGAAAAAGGACGAGCACAATAGATCTACGCAGCGCACACATAACACCTGACAATAGCCCAAAACCATCAATAAAAATACCTTCAGATTTGCTATTTCAGTGACATAAATATGATATTCAAAATCTCCAGTTTATTTTCTATGAACTAACAGACTAACAATATAAATAATGTTTGGATTCAAGCCATCTGATTCATACCACCTGTATTGTAGGTTCAGGTGACAACGAATCAATTATTGTCGGTAAATATGTTATATTTATTTCATAAAGTACATAGTTCATTAACAATATTCGTCTTATTGTAAAGCAACGAAAAACTATTTAGTAGCTAAACTTTGCGTCATATTTTCGTCGTTTATTACAACAATTTTTATTGCAAGTCCTCTATTGGTCATAGGGTGATGTTATATAGTTTAAGACTCTCATAAATTGACTTTTTAACGGTAAAAGAATTTTCAAAATCTGTTTAGTTGCTCCAGAGAGAACTTGAAATCTCACATAATATTAGTAGGTATAATTAGACACAAAATATTTCTAACCGGGTCTTTATTTGCTGATCCTCTTTTAAGCATTAACAATTTTTCCTCTTTTGAGCATTAACAAAAAGGATGACATTGTATTCATACGGTGAATTTATATTCACTAGGACGTCGATAATTGACAAACAATTAATACCTACCTCTTTCTGACTCACCATCTGGAATAAAAGTAGTGAATATATTTAAAATGTCATCCGTTTTTTAATGCCTAAAACAGGACCAGCAAAAAAAGACGCGGTAGAAATATCTGCCGTCTCTCAGATTTTGGCTTGTCAATCAGAAATATAAATTGTTACATGAAATTTTAATAATTATCGGCCAGACTAAAGTCGGGTAATAAAGCTCAAAGCCACGACGCCCTAACAAAATAAAAAGTAATAAAAAAATAAAGCATAATATACAATTATTAATTGCTCATTTTGACCCACTAAATACTTCCTATGCCACGATGTATTGGGTTGGTTTAAGTGCAATAAAGAATATATAAAGCAAAATACCAAACCTAACTTTCTCAGGTAGGTACACAATTATACCCAGGACAAAAATAAACCTCATCCGCCTATACTCGTAGACATTAAAAATCTACTAGAAAACTTGTGCCAACATGATGAAAAGTATTAAACCACTATTACAAGTTAAAAAACATGGCATCCCCTTGTATTGTATACAATAAGCCGCGTCTTAATTAATTTTATACGAAGCCATAATTTAAATCCAAATATAGCAACATAAGCGAAGCTAGGCCAATGCGCTAGTCGGTTTGTAAAACAAATACTCGCAAAACCGGGATGGGAACCGGCACTACTGGTTTTAGATATATTTTTAGACGCAATCCTAGATTGACGATTGTCTAGGGTCATTGCAGCTTTCTGATGACTATGGGGTAATGCCCGTAACTTCGTACGTGTGGCATATACTAGATAACTAACAGTTATCGCCGTCGTTGTCTGCGTTTTTTGTGATAAAAGAAAGCCTTTGTCCGTTCTTGTCACACAAACTACTTTCTCGTCAAATTTTATTAAAATTGTGGTCCCAATTATATGGGACAATGTTATTAATTAACAATTCTCAAATCAAATATTTCAAGTAATACTTACCCTTCGATATTATTGTGCTCTATTACAGAGGCGATATATTAGGGAGGGATTTATACGCCTATTTTTATCAATAAAACAATTTCTCACATCGAGTCAGTATTTTCGAAGCCTATCCAATGGAAATAATAGAATTTTTCCTCTTTATAATATTAGTACAACCGAAAATTATACCAACGTTATATAATTAAAGCCCCGTTCAGATCGTGAAAAGAGCCGTGAAAAGGCAACAAACAGCCAGATAGACAGAGACATCTCCGCATGTCGCTGTCGCTGTCTGTCCATATGTATGCTTAAATCTTTAAAAGTACGCGACGGATTGTGACGCGGTTTTTTTAAATAGATAGTGATTCTAGAGGAAGGTTTATATATATAACACATGTACACCCGTGCGACGCCGGGGCGAGTAGCTAGTATAATATAGATGCATATGTAATGGATTGAAAATTATGTGTAAAAGTTAATTGGATTCTTCGTTTATAAATGTCACTGGAGATCGTTCGAAAAATTCTGAGAATAAATTATCTTTCATTAAAATTATTATGGCCTTCATGGCTGCACTCCTAGATCCTAGATCAATCAGTCATATGGTCAGTAATTGAGATGCATTGTCTACTGTCCACGTCGACGTCGAGTCATGGGGAACACAATATTTGACATGATCACATTTCGCTTCATACCTATATTTTAAAAGGAATCTTACTAATTTTATAAATGCTAAAGTTTGTTAGTATGGATAGATAGATAGATAGATGTATTGATGGATGTTTGTAACTGTTTCACGCAACAACTACTGAATGGATTTTGATGAAACTTTACAGTAATATAGCTTATATATTAGAATAACATATAGGCTATAAGGGCGCAGCTAGTATTAATATAATGGAAGTAAGGATGTATGGGTGTTTGTGGCTTGGCTGGCTTGAAAATGGCTTGTGTATCCGAATAAAACATAGGCTATAATTTACAAAGATATTGTGCGAATTTGTGAATATATTTGTAAGTCTACACTGTTATAAAACTGAGAGCTATCCTTGTTACGCTGCATAAACTATGAGTCACTGTACGATAATGCATGATCAGATTAAACTTAATTCTATGTAAAGTAGTAAATTTGAAATATTCTAACACTGTAAGAAGAATCTCTAATTTACAGCACTAAATTAATTTATACGTCAAAATAAAGATCTTTTATTTTAACGTGGGGAAAATCGCTCATGGAGTCCCGCCCGTCTCAGGAAGTCAAATAAAGACGTAACCTAACCTTTTATCGGATTTGGTATTAAAAGAGGTACCTTGGTTGTCCATAAGGAGCTATTATTATTATTATGTTGTCTCTTATACTTACAAGTAATTTGATAATTATTTTTAGAGCTTAATTATTATACTATTAAAAAGTATTTTCCTCTAATATTATTTTATCTAGGCCCTGCAATTGCTCTAACTATCTTATATTTAAATCTAGTTTTCTGAATATATGTAGTTATGATCCACATTACATTAAAGACTAATTTAATATAAATTAAGAAAATAAAGTTTTAAGGATGAGCAACGCCATGTTAATTGGACAACTAATTAAACAATATATATATTATCGTGCTGTACTAATGATAAAATCGTTTAACTTCGTAAACACATAAATGGGGTGTAGGTGAAAATTTAAAACGGATGACGCATAACATTATTAGAATTAACTAGGTCATAGATTTTCTATGGATTAGTGCTTATGGGTATTAGTGGCGGATGACAGGATGAACATGCAGTCAGGTCAGTGAGGCCCTTATGAATACGTCAAGAATTGACTGACGGCCTCAGTGGTCAAGTAATACATATTCCATACCACTTTAATTCCGATGGTTGCGGATTGAATCTGGCATCGTACTAGGATTTGTATATAATGAGTATGTTTGTTTATATTGGTCCGGTTTTTTTGCTATGTATATTTTGCATGTATTTACAAAAAAAATGTATCTGTATTATCTGTTAGGTTGTTCGGAAAGTAATTTCTTTTTTTCCTGGCAGAGGATTTAATTGTATTTTTTTGCACCCAGTTCACACTTAAGCCGTATAATTTTTATATGCTTTGAGAGCTCATATAGTAAGGCTTGTGTGTGAAAAATTTCAATTAATTGTATGCAGTAGTTTTTGGTTGGTGCCCTTTTAAATATGGAGAGCGATAAGCAGTATTTTCCATATATCTTAGTGTCTTACTACAGAAAGGGCAGAAATGCTGTTCAAGCCAGAAGGAAATTGACCGATGTGTGCGGAGAAGGTTGGTTGGTTGATTCGCTAAATTTCGTTCCGGCAATTTTGATGTCCCCAGGCTCGGGAAGGCCGGTTGAAGCTGATAGAGACGCAATAAAGGTATTGGCTAATGCGACCAATGCATTTTATTGAAATATGTTAAAAAGAAATTTTCACTTATATATAAATAGTTTCTCACCCAAATAATCATTTTCAACGGTTACCCAGCGGTTCCTCGATATGGCATAAAAGTGATTGATAGACCATGAAAAGGGCTAAGAAAAAAAAAGGGTAAGAAAAACATGTAGAGTGCATATCTTATCTATATTTGAAACATACATAGAAATATATATGAATAGATAATGAGTATATTTTATAAATATTGTTTAATCCGGACTAAGTCAGTCTGTACCAGTAGGCAAAATCATCTAATTCATATGTCATAAGGTAGGATGGATATCCTACACAACCTATCCAACCCATAGGATGAGATAACTATGTATTATACATATTGCTGACTCCGGACAAAGTAATGGCTTGCCAATAGTAAGGCATTAACATTTTAATTTCACTTTCATTGTCGGAGAAGGTCCTCAATTGCATTTTTTTTTGTAAATATTTAACTTTCACTGACATTGTAATAGACTTAAGACTCTTATCATAACCCGACTAACTAGAGGTCAAGATGCCACCGTTACTTTTCCTACAGTAGTCTCCCATACAAAGTGGTTATTAGAAACTTTAAACTAAACAATAATATAATTAGAAAATCAACGTGCTCTTTATTGATAAGAGACGCGTGTCACGGATGTTTGAGTCTATTAGCGGTTAACTCATCATAGATAATGTTACACGATATTAAAAATACATAAATGTAAATTTACTTGTGAATAATCTATTTAATTGTCTCAGCATTAAATGTGAACTAGCAAATAAATTAACGGTAATCTGGCGGTAAATGGAAATCGATGCCTGCACAGGAACAGCACCAAGGACATAACGCGTTGTGATGTCTGTGATTCACTAATTTCTTGATATTTCTGGGAATGTACTAAAAGGTCTACAGACCGAACTAAAATCGGTGAACAACGGGGCCGTGTGACGTTTTATATATCATGAATTAGTAGCTTAGCTTTAATTTTGAATTTATTAATTTAATTATTTTTAATATTGCTTACATTATAAATGCGAAAGTTTTGAGAAATAATGGAAAGAATTGATGCTTGTTACTCTATGATGCAAAATCTACTGTAAGGGTTTTGGTGAAACTTTACAGTAATATAGCTTAGACATCATAACACATCAACTTTAGACACACTTTAAAAGCTACAGGCAAACATACATACAAAATATATAGACATATAAACCTTCATCTTGAATCACTCTATATATTGCTGTAAACTGTATTAAAATCCGTCGCGTATTTAAAAGATATAAGTAGTCAAAATTGTTTTGTTTTTATTTAACGATTACATATATATGTTAATCTACAAGCTATTTATATTATGAGCCATCAGAAGCCTGAAATAAACATAAAAAACAATATATCAGATAGTACGTCAGCCAGTCCATTAACATAAATATATTTGTTAAATTAAATAAAAATAGTTCCTGGTGCATTCTAGCAATAAGTGGATAGTGATAAAAACTTTCTCGCGTTCCTAGAAAATTGTGCATAATTCCCAATGCAATAACAAATTGCAGAGTTCCACGTAATTATTATAGTGCTTACAAGACAACTTGATCATTAAAAACGCGTTACGAGTAAAGCGAAGTACATTTGACATTTTAAACCCATAACCAAAGCACGTGATTAGGAATAAAAAACAGAATTTCTAGAAGTAGAACTTCATACTCCTTTTTGTGAGATTATCCCCACAGAGTGTACGAAAATAACGCGAAACTTATTATAACAACTTCAAGTTTATACAGAGGAGTACAGAACGTTAATATTTATTTGTATTAAAATAATATTAAACATATTCATAACATTAATACTAGATTTATAGACAAAGTTGCTAGTCCTATGCATCGGTTAGAAAAAGTTAAAAGGTTTTTTATGGGAATGGGTATAAAATTTTACAATAAGATACCAAAGGATATATATAGAATTACATTAAAAAAAAATTAAAACATCTGTTAAAAGTTTATGCTAGACAAAATTTTAGACAAAGATACTTATATAAGTATATAGGTACAATGCAAATAAACTGGGTTTTAATAAAAAGAAATTCAGTTGAGTTTCTTGCCAGTTCATGTCAATTGAATTTGTATACTAACTGGACGGTAGGATAAATATATTATTTAAAAAAGTTGACGTTCATAAGCGGCTAAAATGCTCTACATGAATAAATGATTTTTTATTTTGATTTTAATTATATAAAAAATATTTACCTTACACATACTATCTATGATTTTCCTATGTTTTTGGTAATCTCATATAGAATAGATTAACTTTGTTTACCGGAAAACTTAACCATTTTTTCCTCGCGCTTAAGCAATCTCTACCAAACAACCTTAAGGTTAAGTTAGCAACTGACTGTTGCCAAAAATAAAAAGAAAAAACAATTACGTTAAGATTCTTCTTAAAGCACAGGGAACTAATGAGCATGTTATATGCTCATTAGTTCCCTATATCTATTAATTGCTATTTCTTTTTTACCTCCACACTAAGAAATAGCAGGTCAGTTGCTAACATTAAGGAGGAATAAGCTCTAAATTTGAAGCTTTCGATTTATAGTACGGTTCGGAAATTCCATTGCTGGGAGGTGATTCCACAATTAATGAGGCCACGGAAAATATGTGATTCATACCGAAGGAATATTTTTCAGTACTCTCAGTGTCCAACTCGCATATTACTGAGATGAATTAATACAATAAAACAAAGAAAAATATAGTAGGGCCGTAAAAATAATTGCCTAATAATTACATTTACTGTTATTATGCATGTGATACTATACCTATCTTTGGCGAAAATAATGTTCGTTGAAATGAAAATAATATAAATGTTTCGTTGATTCTTTTTGCAATTGATTATATTTTTATATTCGATATATAACACACGACACAATTTTTTTTTAAATAAATAAAATATATTCCGCTTATTTTACCAATTCCTGATCTTTTCAAATAAAAAAAAACAATTCATTATTAATAAACAAAATATTCAATTATACAAATATTATCGAAGATCTTTTAATATTTTTAGAAAGAAATCTACACACTATTCTCGAAATATATTAAAAATATATTGGAAAAAATAAAAAAAAATTGTTCTAAGTACTCACTCAATACAGCTATGATGACTTGATTTATTTTACTCCCTTCCGAACAATATTTTTTCACAGTGTTCTTTAACATTTTTGTTTTATTTTTACTTTTTTTTTCTGTGGCGAAGAAAAAAAATAAAATGACACGCACGCGGTAAGACGAAGCGATGCGTACGGTCAAGTCACAACCGGCGGACGACCGATGTGAGACTTTGCACAAGTTTATACTGCGTACCGTACTGTACTATAGTACAGTCGTCTTGATTAAAACTGTTAAGTATGATAAACACAAATACAATAAATAAATAATAATAATAACCCTAGAGAATTCACACGTCCCAAGCTAAGGAGAGCTTGTGCTAGGTCACTAGAAAACTAATATAAATACGCATAAAAATACATTTTTCACTAATAATATAATTATACATATTTATGTATATAAACTTTGTAATTGAATTAGTCTATATATCGATCCGCTGCGTGGTTTAAAAGATGTAACCGTACAGACAACGGCGACGACTTTGTTTTATACTATGTAAAGATTACATATTGTATGCCCTCCGTGATCTAGCGGTTTAGCACATCACCTCACTTCCGATGGCCGCGGATTCGATTTCTCGCAATGTACAAACATTTGTATACATTAATATGATTGTTTGTAAAATGTAATGTATAAATATTTGTTCTCCTCAACCGACGACATGTCGCTTGAAAAGTAAGTACTAAGAAAAAGTGTTAAGTGGCTGGTGTTATAATGATAATAATGGTAGTAAAAAGTCTAAATAAACCCCAGCATACAATTTACCATCGTGTAACATTTTTATGTAGCTGACTGTACTACGTATACGTACTGTACTGTACTACATACACTTGGACGAGCGAATTAATTATTTTTAATAATAGAATAGCATCATAGGCCTGTGGTTTACTGCCTTCTCTATTGATATGGAATGTTTTTTTGGTGTATTGTTTATCTCACGAGCTCACTAAGAATTCCAATCTGAGCGTCATAGGGGTAAGAGGATTGTTATTAATATGGATTGATGTCCCCATAACTAGTAATGTACCGTATCAGGTTGACCTCCATGCAGTTCCACCTGGAAACCATCGTGATAAATTCCTAGTGTATTTGTCACGATGAGCTTACTGACCTGACCGTGTTCATCTGATCATTTTCCAATGGTGCCCCGCCAGCGTAAACCGTAAGCGTAGGCAGGTGCACCATTCCATTAACATCCGATAAAAAAAAATCTGACGTCATGGGTGTAATTTTAATTAGCCACGATAGATTCACTGACCTGTCCTCAGGCTTACAACTTAAAATGCATGCTGTTTGGCAGCTGAATTAAGAAGATAAAGGTACATAAGGAACTTTGTAGAAAATCTATCTTTGGTAGATTTAGTACTAATGTTTGCAGCTTTTATCGATATACAATATACTAGCTGTCCAGGCAAACGTTGTTTTGACATATAAATTAATATCGCTTATAAAAAATAGGTTCATGGTAGGGGTGAAAATTTAGGATTGAATTTATTTTTAATGCCTAAACATAAAAAAATTGTAAAAAAATAAAGAACATTTTTTGGGTGAGCCACCCTTATCACTTAGGGGTATAAAATTAGCAACCTATTCTTATGCCTACTATATATATAATATAATATATAAATTTTATATTTATATAAGATATAAAATTTATATATTAAGATGTATGTATATAAAAAATAATCTCTATTTCCCTTGGTAACAGCATCACACGTGACGGCTGTACCGATTACTCCAATTCCTTTTTTTGTGTTTGATATGGACAGAAAAACAGAAGAAGGGTCTTATAAAAAAATAACATTAAAAGTTGCGAGTATTTTTTAAATTATTTATATCAATGCGAAGTCAATACCAGGACAACCTCTGTTGGGTCCACTAGTAATTTGAACTAAACTTATTATATTTGTTGTATTCATAAATCAAATTCTCTTCGAATCGAAATTGAAAAAATAAACATCAAGAACTCCAGCTGGTATTTTAAATCATGTGCTTATTGGTCAATTGGGGTCTCTACACAATTTATTAAAGTAGGTACACCTATAGGTTTCTTTTTTAGGGTTCTTTATTTTAATGTTTTTTAATAATAGATCGTTGCACCCTTCAGCACTAACGGTATACGCTGGCTATTTTAAGAAATACTGGTATTTTAAGAAATCTAAAATCTTAACTGGGACAATTACCCAGGACCAGTGGAGAATAAGATGAGCATATCTGATCTGTTATATTGATAAATTCACGATCATATTCAGTGGGTAAAAAATTACTACGAACCACCCTGTCACCTTCGATGGTAAACTAATATTGATTTGTAAACTTAATTACGGTGTTGTATACCTACTTCTGTTATTTCTTTAAAATTTCTCAGATAGTATTATTTAATATATGTATTAGGTCTATCACATTATTATTTTATTTTTCTGACAACGGCACTTTTTTTTTTTGGTACGGTTTTTCCCGTTTTAGGGAAAGGCAAAAGGACTCAGCCCATATAGCCATTGTATGACTGACAAACAAGTATTTTGACAGTCATAGTTAGGGAGCTAGATGTAAGTAAACAACAGTTCAAATTCGGACATGACATAGTAACTACATGGCATGTAATATATAATCAAAATAAATTAAAAGATTTGTTTGATTTTGATATTGCTTGTTTTAATCGAGAAGATTTACTCCTCTGGTGTTGGTTTGTGGTCGTGGTTGTGGTTGGTTTTTGTAAATATGGAAAATATTTAAGAACATTCCATATATATTTCTTAAGTGTACTGTTAAAGTTTTTTATATGTATTGAGACTGTTACAATGTTTAAGTGGTGACCTGTACCTATCTACGTTCTATTAAACGATCAATGTTACATTTATCCATTAAAAAACGACTCAGTTTTAATTAAATTAAAGTTAAATCAATAATTAAAACAAGTAGAAATATTAAGTTTTATAAAATGTGTTTAGAAAATTATTTACTCTAAAGTTTCAATAAAACTAAATACCTACTAATAACGAAATCTATACTATAGTGGTATAAAGATAAAAATAAATGCATATATAATAATATTTATTACACATTTACACAGAATTATTAACCCATAGTAATAAAACATAACTGAGAGAGTAAGACCATAGTTTAAGTAACTTATAAAGTATTGTATAACATTAAAGTAGTGAACGGATACGTAAATATAATTATAATGAAAATTAAATACCTTGAATTATATTAATCTGTGGTCAAAGTATAGAGTACCGTTTCTTTGAACCTCATCAAGACTTGTCCGAGGTGTAGAGTTACTGGTAGCGTGCTACATAATTTATTACAACAGCTAAGGTTGCCCTTAACAAGTTATATAGTACAAATCAAAGTCGCCGGCGCTATGTATTCGCTTATATCTTTTAAATTACGCAACGGATTTTAATTTAATTTTCAGAAATAGATAGAGTTATCCAATAGAAAGGTTTATATGTATAATACATGCATGTTATATTATAAAACAAGCCGTTAAATTCAAAGATTTTTAACGCATCCGTGCGAAGCCGGTATGGATCGCCAAATCTCTAAAAACTGTTTTAAATATTGAGATGTTTTGATCTTATTTTAGAAGCTTTTTTCTTTATTTCAGAAGATTTGGCATACCGTCTTTTTTTCAAATTGAATTATAATAGACATGCAGGAAGTGCTTCAATCATTGCTTCCTAACCACTGTTCTGATATCGTTATCAGTTTATAGATGGTTTAAGTCAGCGATTGACAGCCCTAGTTATATGGAAGATGCTCAGACTCTTTCCCGTGGCATTCTGCACGCAAGACTTTTTCATTTTTAGTTATTTATAGCCTAATGCTTTATGCACACGGATATTATGTTAACAAATACTAATGTATGTTTGTGAATTAATAGTATATGTATAAAACCTTCACGGTCCCCTTAATAATAATATGATATCCAGTATCCTCAATCTAATAAGAGACTACTATTCACACTAATAATGAGTGCGTAGCGATTTCTATGTTGACTATCCTCTTACTTGTTATACTGAATTATTTATATAAAAAACATCTATTAAAAAGAGCAACACATAAGTTTCTTGCTCATTCTTCTTGTGATGAATCTGCATTCCGAATGAGTGGTAGAATCAAAATATGACTATTCAAAAGTGCTGGTAATGAGTTTATTTGAATAAAGATTATTTCTATTTCTACTAGACGTAGATGTTTCCATTACCGTAGTGTAAGTCAGAAATCTATCCAGAGACAACGAGTTTTGGTGCCAGACAGGTTAGACGTTTTGATCTTTGTAAAATGGATGAGTATGTATGTATATCACAGTATGCTCTCCTTTTAATGCACAAGTTATAAATAGAGGTACATACTTGAATTTAGACTGAAAGAGTATTTTGCATAAAAATACAAAATTTATGCAACAATCTCAAAAGCTTCCAAACCAAATATCTGCAATCTAACTTTACAGTCACTTATAAAAATATCAGATAAAAAATCTGAGTGTTTTCTGTGTATATTATTTACAAATAATAATATCTAACTATATGTATCAGTGGTCTAGTAGCCGTAACACAACCTCTGCTTAGCTTGGGACTAGATGAAGCTGTGTGAATTGTCCAGGGTTATTATAAAAATATGTATAAATTTAAAAAAGTACACAGCTTTTTACATAAAAATCATGAATAAAATTATTTTAATTGTATAGGAATTAAACGTGCGACTAAATAATGAGATTAAATAAATTTAAAGATAAACTCTAACTAAATATTTCAGAGATAAGCCTGCCAGTGTGACGTAACTCGACAATATGATGTACAGGTAAGTTTATTCAGTGCATAGTTGCATAGTTTTTAAAGGTAATTCATTAATACTTATTCTATAAATAGCCACCGATACGTCCTGAGTCGTTGACTTTCATGATTCACGGTAACCCACGATGGCGTGGAATTATGTACTAGTGGAAACGTCCATCCTTTCTTTTTAGCCCCCGAAACAAAAAAACAACGGTGTTCTAAATAAATAAAAGAAAAAAAAAGTTTCACTTATCTATATGTCAGAGTCTCTCTGTGTTATTAGCCCTCATTTCTTTTTATTTCATTTTAGCCCTCGACGCAAAAGAAGACGCAGAAGAAGAATATATTGAAACTTATAATACCATTTTTCGTATTATAAGTTTCAATTTTCTTCCGTACATCTGTGTAAAAATATCTCAATCTTTTTGAGGTCTATGACTTTTTTTATTTATTTTATGCTTTTTTTCCGTGTCGGAAGTTACATAAAATTATTATTTTTTACTTATTTTTAATTTATCGCTTAGGTACAACTTATAAATGTTGTCTAAAAGATATCATTAATAATTACCTACTTTAATTCACTGGCTTTTATCTTTAATTTGTAATTTTTTAGTTAATACTTATTCTTTTCCTAGTAACTTCCCACCGGCAGAATAAGAATTTGAATTTGAATTAATAATGTCTAAGCTAAAAGAAATATTTTTTGAATAAATTGTTTTTTAGGTTTTTCCTTACAAACTAAAAATCATTAAAAAAATATCTTTCCTTTTTATAATACTCTACTATCGTACCCTAGATCGATAAATGGAGTAGCCATTTATATCCAAAAAGTCGAGAGTTCAAATCTGATCGACATCAGAGAAACACTTTGTGTGCCAATTTATTTTTCCGACACATTCTCCAGTTAGGCAAATATCGATGATAAAAAACCCAAAATTGGGTTATCCCTAACATCGATAACAAAAACACAAAAGCAAAAAAAAGTATTTTAATTTGGATAAAGAATCCTAGTAAAATGAGCTTCCAGACGGTTCTACCATAAAGATATCGGTGTTGGCACACTGCTAGTCTCTTGTCAGACATACGAGTCGTGGTGTAATTACTTTAACATACACACATAATGATTACTTCGCTATTTCGATGCACTCTAATTGGTTTCTTATACGACATACATACTAATTTATGAGATATTCAAGTATTGTTCGTCATTCGAGTTAAGACACAACTTGCATATCAATATTTCGTCTATGCGTACATTTATTAGCAAAAATGGACAGGACAAAGAAAAGAAGTTCCTAAACATAATCCTAATCGTCTGAATGAATTGGAAGAATGGACTAGAGAAAATAAAAAAAATACATAGCAATACTCAATCTATAATCAATACTAAATCACTGTTCTTTATAATATTAGTGTAGACTAAATAAAAACTCTTACAACTGCTTACTAAATAAGTGGGTATGAAAGAAAGAAAGTCCTGTCACACTGTCACTATTTGATATGACTTCATTTAAATTATAAAATAATATTTCATCATGCATCCAACCGTAATACTTTATTACTGGATTATCGGATATCTAACTAAGATCACAAAAGAAGAGATAAACATTGATCGAAGAGGCTATGCAATCTGCAGTTCATATGGATTTAAACTTATTGAAGCTAAATTTGGGAAAGAAACGCATCTGCTTTGTTTAAAGCTAAAAGCTATAGGTATACATTAATTAGTAGCTTTTTGTAATAATTAGTCGATTACGCACGAAAAAAAAAAATACCGGCAATCTTGAATGTACAAAGTCACATATGTAGAGTCACGTGGGGCAAGTGTGCGCAGCGGGTAAGTGTACGCACTCGAAGTATTTCAAAAACGGTTTATAGGTACGAACTGATAACACCCCTCCTCATTAGCGCACAAAAGGCTATACTTAGTGCAACTTTTTCACTGTCCGCCGGTGAACCATTTGTTTCTGTAAGTGAGTATTGTTTTTTGCTTGAAATATAGCGATTTTTGTCTTAAATGAGAGACTCATTCCTTTGTAATATATTTATATTTTGAAATCATGCTTTATACCATCGAACAGTACATTTTATGTAATATAAGCCGTGTTTAATCTTTTGGTGATGACGATTACGTAATATTGCTCAGTTCTGGTTAAATTTTATTTTGATGGTTTGGGGCAAGTGTGCGCATACGAATGTCGGGTAAGTGTGCGCATGCGAATACTTACCCCGCTCCGCTTTGGCTTTGTATTTATGATGCAATTTGTTATTTCAGAGTTTAATTATACATAAAAAATGCCTCGATTATAAAAGAAATGCCGGATAGAAGTGTTGTCACAGAGGAACAGCTAGAAGCTGTAAAAGATTAATTTCGGAGGTTGGTAGCAAACGACAGTGTGGCACCCGCAATAATGAGTGTACCTTCGTCTAGGAATGAATATGTACGACAGTCATCCATCCAAGAAATACCGAAGTTGGCCTTAGGCATTTCTTGGATGAATGACTGTGATTCAAAATCGGCGAAAGAAAGGCAAAAAGTCAATCATTGATACTGTAAGTCCTTATAAAGTAGAATTGGAAAAACAAAAAACAAGAGGAAGAATAAATTGCCAAAAAAGAAGATACGACTTGATCTGAAAATAAATAAAATGATGAGCAGGAATTATTTTGCCCACTGTGTGGAGAAAAATACATATTTCCACCGAATGAAGACTGGATCCAATACAGCATCTGTAAGAGCTGGTGGCATGAACAATGCAATAACTTTGAAAAGGAATTATATGAACTGATGTATTATTAGGTTGAGGATGTCTATTTTCTGGTTTATCATATGAGTCTGACTCTATTTACTGTATGTTACATGTTGCGTACACTTACCCGCACTACTGCGCACACTTACCCCTATACTTGGGTAAGTGTGCGCATTTAAACAGTTTTGATTTTGTTGATTTCCAAAGAATTTGTGTAAATGATAATTATTTATTTTGCATTTAAGTTGTTGATTATTAAATATTTTATATAATAAACCTTGTTTTGTTCCAGTTAACTTCAAATATTTTATTATATGATACTTCAAACCTTAAGTGCGCACACTTGCCCCACGTGACTCTACATATGTGACTATTTCACCTATTTCTTCCTTTAAACAACTTTTTGTTGATTGAATCGCGAAACGACTGTGAAATTATATAACATAACACTGTTTCTGTCCTTTCTCGACTAGGTTGCACTAGTCGTGGTCACAAGCTAACCTGAGAGAGTTAAATACCTTTATTTGCCATAAAATTATGCGTGTTAAACCCGTTTAACTATATTAATAATAATGTGTTCTAAACGCGAGTCCTCAGGAATAGCAACGCGAGTTGTTACTATGGCATCAAATAACCACGTAGCGGCTTTACGATTGTTTGTCTATATACTTATTTTGTCATTATTATTCCAATTATTATGTATAAAATAAAATAAATGTAATTTTATTTTCCAAAAAGTTTTCGTTTTGCTTTTTTTTTTGAGGATATAAAAGCTATGTATGTGAATTTTAGGCAGTAATGGCTGTGTATCTAATGACGGTAATTACTGTTGACCTTTCGCAAAAAAGTCATAAAATTATTTTAATCTCGCATATTTTACTCAAATAAAAGTTTCGTCTTTAAAGATACTAGTTTTCTTGTCAGTTCTTCTCAAGTGAAACTGTACCTTGAAGTAGACGGTAGGGAAAATTCAAAATGTATATATTGAATTTTCCCTACCTATTGGCTTACATACGTATAAGTAACCAAAATCACCTAAATAAAAACGATTCTTAGAATTTGACTTTTCGTAAAAAAAATTAATCGAATTTCAACGTATTGACAAAACAGCACTTATTCTAGGATCTTCCACATTGACCACGCACCGGACTGCTTTATTCCTAGACCCTGATCCCGAAGATGATATCACCACTTTCTCCCTCGCTGACGTCACTATGGCGTATGGATTTCCTATAGAAGATCCTTCAGCTGGCTCGGCCGAAGGTTATATTGGTGATGACCATCAGTTTTATGGGGTTCTTCATTTAGGTAAGTTATTTTTTTACATATCTGAAATACTAAACATATGGATAGTAAGTGGTAACTATCAATGTACGAGGAGAAAAACATCACGGTGTCATGTGATAGACGTGATACCTCGTGATACTCATTCATTGCCATTCCAGAGCATTAAGACATCATGAGTTTTATCCGGTAATTTCACTACCTGATCTGACCCTACAAACGAAACAAAGCAAGCTGCTTTGCGGCTGAAAGAGGTGAGACTGATGTACCCACGTAGACGACATTTTACAGTCGCTCTCTGATTAAATCATTTTTATTCTATCATTAAAAATAATTTGTTTTTTGGTGTGCGTACCTGTAGCCTAAATAAAGTTTGTGGTTGTCTGCGATTGACTGTAATACTCGTATGTATAAAATAAAAGAGCTAGTGGCTTTATAAAATTTAATTGCAATTTTTATCATTGAACAATATTATTAGTTCACTCTTTTAAGTTGTAAATATCATAATCAAAGAAGGAATGTGCATGTACTCTAAAGTAATAGGAAATATACTCATGGCCTTAATTCTGAATGGTATAGTCTGAATGCTCCTGATTTAATTGTTTACTAGGAACCCGATCACGCGTGTCTATGGCCCGGTAGTTCCAATACTGAAGTCAATAAAACAATTGTATCTCATAATTTACACCGGCGAGCCGAGAATATCTCGGAAAAATATTGTTATGCGAGATTTTTACATACATATCCAAATGTTTTAGTTATTAGTTTAGGGCGGATCAAGCTTCAGACTAGAGATATCTCTAGTTCTGCAAGTACTTTTTGATCTATGACGGATATTCACCATCACGCGGGCTGTGAGCACCAGCTATCATCCTCATCGTAATCAGCGCCTAAATAAACTTCCAGGCAATCGCACCCTGCACGCAGACCCATATGGTAAAGATGACCCGAATAAGTTCTTTGGCGCGTTTGAAAATGATAACATGGCGGCGCCGAGATCTCGACGTGATCATGCACAGGTGATCAGGTGAAGTTGTTTACTTAAAAACCGTATTAAATCTAGTAATAATAATCCAGAAGAATTCACTCAAATGCGTCTAGTAGCAAACTAAATTCAGTTTGATACTTAGACGGATAATATCGCCCGTGGATGTTGGAAGAATCGATCATGGAAGCATAGCACAAATGTATATTGATATTAATATGCACATCTATATATACACAGACAACGTCATGGACATGATGATATCATGCGATGACCATGAGGTATCATGGTCATCGCATGATACCTCATGGTCATCGCATGATATCTGACTGAGTGGTAACTCAGTCCTTGTCATTCCGGAGGACCACGATAGCATGCCTCCATATCCTATAACTTCACTGCTACAACCACCATTCAACCGAAACTCATCTTACAAAGCAAACTGTTTGGTGACTAAAATAGGCCAGACTGAGGTACCCACGCAGAGGATTTTTTACATAAGTCTACCTTGTTTGCTTTATAAGACACTAAACAGAGTCCCCTCCGATTGATCCCCCATCCAATTCAAACGGGGATCGAAATTACGACGGCCTGAGTCGAGGTTCGAACCCCTAGCGGTGCCCTCAGACTAAAGTCGTATCTGTCAGGCGGGAATTGGCCTTCAGCCACTCCATAAGTCCTTCCGCGGGTTTTGAGTGCCATCTGCACTCGCCCCTTATCGTCTGTTGAAGCTATAAAGGCCAGCTGCGGCCAACAGCATTAGAGTATTCCGAAAAAAACTAAATAGAGTATTATTTCTAGCTAGAATTCTTGGAGCGCCTACCTTATTTACCTTACCGAATAGAAGAACATAATAGGATGCCTGGCATTGCCCGTGCGAGAATATGTGACCTCCTACTCCTAGCTGACAAAGAATTCTTTGAGAAAGACGCCAACTCGAGTCTGAACCATGTAGTGCGTAGAATGATGCACGCGGTAGCCCAAGCAGATATTATTTTCAGGAATGCAGATTTTGATGAGGACGGCATGCCTGATAATATAGGTATCGATTTTTTACAATATGACTAAATTTGCAGTGTTGTTTTGTAGAGATTACTATTTTTGTCTTGTTTCTTAAATTGAACTGACTATCTTGCAGTTACAATACATATGTATTAATATAATAATAACTGCATAATAGTCAGCTGCTAATAGTCAATAACTCATCAAATTAGTTATTTTTAACTAGTTAATTTATAATTATTTTACCTTTAGGTTTTTCAGTGAAATATATCTTGGTACTGACATCTGATGAGACAAACGCTCGTGTATTTGGTAACCTGCTTAATGATCAAGCTATAGATGGCCGAAATTACCTGATGCAGTTTGCAAGACTTCGTCGCTTATCGGAAGTGTGTCTTGGAGTAGCCTTCTCTGGTCATGCTTTTCAAAATAGAACTCTCGGTCTAAGGTAGCAACATTGAATTTTTATTATAAATCATATAATAATAACTCAGGACATTCACCCGTGCCATGTAGTCCCTAGCTAAATAGAGCTTGTGTTATGGGTACTAAACAACTGATCACTAAATAATATATATTTTAAATACCATGAATTATTGTAATTGTTCTAAGTGTGTATGTATGTATATTTGTATATGAGTGTGTGTGTGCATATGTGTATGTATATGTATATGTGTAAAATGTACATTTGTCAAATATGTAAATGTAATAATGGTTGTCAATAAATATTTTTCTTTCTTACTTTCTTCTTCTTTCTATATGAAAACACTCAGACAATACAAACACTGGTATTCATAATATAAATGTTTCAACGTGCTGGAACCGCCAACCAACCTCAACCATGGTCGCTTAATATACTTTTTTATCCTTATTTCTTATCTGTGCGCACTAAATATTATTATTAAGTAGCTGCATCCGCGACTTCGTCCGCGTGATATTTAACTTTATTTTTCGGAAATAAAGTAGCCTAAGTTACTCCTTATTACATCAGCTACCTGCAAAAAAAAGTCCCGTCAAAATCGGTCCAGCCATTCCAGAGATTAGCCGGAACAGACAGACAAAAATTGAAAAAAAAAATATTTTGGTGTATGTACCGTGTTTGTATTCATACGCACGTAGTAAAAAACGGTTACTTCAATAATATAAACAGATACTCCAATTTTATTTATATGTATAGATAAAAACTTTTGAATATAATATTATTATTTTTGTAATAGATAAAGTTAAAGGTACTTAATACCGGATAGTCAGTTGGAAATATATATTGACACACAATATTTTTCTTATGCCAGCCAGATTTGAACTGACGATTTCTTTAGTGTAAGTTAATAGTGTTGGCAAACATTCAGTAATTTAACTCGTTGAATAGTTTCACGTCCTTGGGAGGCGGAATGGGTGGGGCAGCGGGTGGTCTCTGCGACCGACGTGCATTTGGTCGCTCCTTCAATACCCTGGCAATCGCCCACGCTACCACTGAGGACAAGGAACGTGTACCCGAGAGGATAGCGGCTTTGACTCTCGCACATGAAATGGGTGTGTTCATATTTTTAAAAAACAATCAATTGTATTTTTTGAATACTTGGAATGACAGGTGTCGGCCCTTTTTGGTAGCCGTCGTCCTTTTTGGTAGGATTATTAGTACTATGGGCATCACGTTATCATGTGACATCCGTGATACCACTAATATAATAACTATACATACATTACGAATTTACGACATTCCACAAAGCGCTGCCATTCCAGACTGACTAAGAAAGAAATATCATGCCTCTTATCCTGTAATTTCACTGCTTATCTCAGTCTTTAACTGAAACACAGCTTACTATGCACACTATGAAATATATTGTTAATTTTGGATGAAGATTACTCGTTTCGTAGCTGTTCATGCCTTCAGCTTTATGATTTGAAACCTATCTAAGTAATCTCTATAAAATTCTCTTGTCACAATGTTTCTTACCGTACTCCTCCGAAACTACACATACATATTTTTATGAAATTTCATATGCATATTCAGTAGATCTGAGAATCGGCTATTTTCCTTATCCCTAAGTGATGGTGTCCACCCTAACATTTTTTTTAATTTTTTGGACCATTTTTTTATTTTTATAATGTATGTATTAAAACCTAAATATTCACTCTTTTGTGACCAATCCCTATTTTTAATAGCGATTTTAATTTATATGGCAAAACAACGTTCGCGGGGTCAGCTAGTATTACTATAGATATTAAAAATCTGCGCTTACCTTCAGGGCACAGCTTCGGTGCTCACCACGACGATAACTTCCCGAACCCTGAATGCCGCGGTTACCTCATGGGTTCGCAGTCCTCCACACCAGACACGGGCAAGAACTTTGAGTTCTCACTGTGCAGCAAACGGTTGATAGCTGCCACTCTTAGCAGCATGAGTTATTGTCTCTCGGAAGAAGATAGGCCTTATTGCGGAAATGGTAAAGTATCTACAGTGACCTGGTGACCGAAACTGTAACTAATACCACCATTTTGAAATGTTATTTTGATGTTAAGTCTATTGTTGTGCATTATGCAACAACAGCGACGCTGTCACCGGCACCCATTGGATCAATTCTAACGGCGATCGAAATGAATAGCTCTAAGAACCGAAGTTCAAACCTCTAGCGGTGTGGTCAGACTACAGTCGTATCTGTCAGGCCGGAGTTGGTCTCCAGCCGCTCCATAAGTGCTACCGCGTGTTTTGAGTACCTCGCTTGAATACTCGCACCCTATCGTCCGGTGA
The DNA here is from genome assembly GCF_030625045.1 of Achroia grisella. NCBI lineage: Eukaryota > Metazoa > Arthropoda > Insecta > Lepidoptera > Pyralidae > Achroia > Achroia grisella. Next base: position 3,698,790 of record NW_026712984.1, on the reverse strand, counting down.
AGTTGTAAAGGCATTAGTGTAGTCCGAAAAAAAAAGCTATTACCGGCTCAGATAACTTTGTGAAACTGTATGAGAATTTTATTAAAAAAGATATATTTTTTATATTTTAAAGATATATTTTTTATTTTATTGCAATTCCAAACATAATGTCTAATATATTAGGACTTAACTGCGTTGGTTTCCTGAGCGGACCGCGTGGGGATAGAGCTGTCAAGTCTACTATATGACTTGCCTCATATGACTTGCAATGGGGCCTCTAATTCCCACATTACTAAAATCCTCTCCCCTTTTATATAGGTATAGTGGAGGAGGGTGAGGCGTGTGATTGCGGTCTACCATCACGCTGCAGCCAAAAAGATCCGTGTTGTACACCACGAGCAGGCGGGGCTCTTGTGTTCGAAGAAGGGTATACATTACTTTTTAAATAGTAAACAAAGGTATACTGTAAAAAGTTAGATTTTTAGTCTCACCTATATCACCTATATTAGTCATCAGTAAGTTGTTTTTACGAAGCATAACAGCTTTGTCTTCTAGAATGGCAAGGCATGAGGGGTGTCACGGTATGTCTATGAAATATTTTTTAAATCGGCAAGTAATTTTGAGCTTACAGCACACAAATATACAAGTAATTAAATGTAAATACCTCTGGTGGTAAAGGATAAGAGACATGGCACCTGAGTCTTCTGGAATGGCGACTGGCGGCGTATGCGTGGTACCACGGGTGGCACATGATTATATGATATTCGGAGAGTCGTTTAGGCGACGGTTACCGATTACCATCATCAAGCAGATAACCTGGTGTTCGCCATTCCAATTACATACAAAAACATTACATTATAGGGGTAAGCTACCTCGAGGGAAATCAGTGTTTAATATAGACTAGCATTCAATCAGATGACATTTCATAAATTTTACACCAATCATGATAATATAATAAATACACAAACATTTCATAATAGTCACTGTTTTACAGCACATTACACAAGGAGGGTTGCTCTGTGGCCCCGACTGCTATGTGTCATCCCTCCCAGGGGCTGTGTTGTAACACAAATTGTCAGTATGCGGACTATACCAGTAGCGGAATTGTAAGTGTTACCACATATAAAATAATAGTACATAGTTCTTATTATTATAATAATAACATACATAATTCTTCTGTCTAAACCAGTGATTTCCAAAGTGGTCTATATCGACCCCTAGGGGTCTATAACAAACTGCAAGGAGTCTACGACACTAGTCATCTGCTTTTTACTCTTTTTTGACACTAAACTTTACTACAGTTAGAAATTTACAAAAATTCGATACAAGGTAAGAATGGGGGGTCTACCCAAAACCGAAAATTAAAAGTTTGGAAACCTCTAGTCTAAACTAATCACTCTAGAGGAAGGGGATTGGTTGTAATAAGTACTTCTATTAATGATAATAATCCAGGACACTTAAAAAAACGTATTTAGTATTCTATCAGTTTTAGTTTAGTCTAGTTGGCTAATAGCAATAACACAAGTTCTAAATAGCTTGCAACTATGTAATGACGCTGTGTGAAGTGTCCTAGATTAAAAAAATACGTAATAAATGCGAAAAGTGTATCTGTCTGTTCATTATCTTTTCACGACTAAACGACTGATGATCATAAGTTATTGGTGAAGGTATAGGTATTGTATCTTTTATTATCCATAATTAATAATGTCCCAACAATTCACACGATGCCATCTAGTGGCAAGGTAAGCGGAACTTGTGTTTAGGTACTAGACTACTGGTATAAATACATACTTTTTGTAAATACATACATAATATAGGTACATTGAAAACACCCAGACCGATACAAACAATTATACGCATGAATACAAATATTTAAAGTAACGAAGTAATAAAGCGGTGTACTAAACGGCTACACTACCGAGACCACCCAGACCGTCAAATTAAATAATATAAAACAAATTAACGTAAATATTCTTTGATAGGACTGTAAGAGTCAAGATATGGAATGCACGTGTGTGAACACAACGGACTGCCGATGTGGTTTAGGTGGTCGATGCTTGGCTGACGGCAGTTGCCACGCGGCTGAATGCGCCACCCTCGGACTGAAGGAGTGCCAATGTGGTATCAGCTCCAGGAAAACCGTAAGTTATCATTACCCTGTATCGATATTCTTCGATATGTAATGATTTTCATATTGTTTTTACAAAACCCCAAACTTAAGAACTAAAAACTTATGTCCGAATCGAAATCCGGCACTGATTTCCAAAAAACTAGCTGTCCTGCGCAACTTCATATTGAGCGTCGTGGTTTCTCACTTTTTGTAACATTTTTCTTACTTGCGCCGCACCTATTAGTTGTTGGTGTTAATACTAATAGACTTTCTCGATAAATGAGCTATCCAACGCTAAAATAATTTAAAAAAATACTTTAGTGTTGGATATTAGTTTTAAGCATACAACCTACTATTAGGAAGTTTCATAAATGATACGTCGATGCAGCAATATGCATTTGATTTTTATTTCTCTTTCATTTTTTTTTTTACTTTCGACTACTTTAATGCTGTTGGCCGCAGCTGACCTTTACAGCTTCATCGAATGATAGGAGCAAGTGCAGATGGTACTCCAAACCCGCGGAAGGATTATAGAGCGGCAGAAAGTCAACTCGCGCCTGACGGATACGACTTTAGTCTAAGGGCACTGCTAGGGGATCGAACCTGGGCTCAGGCCGTCATAATTTCGATCCCCGTTTAAATTGGACGTGGGAGCGATCGGAGGGAAGGTCGCACCCTTTCTCCTTCTCTGGACTAATTGGGGCGCCACCAATAATTCGTGACATTACAAATTTGACAAATAATTATTCTAATTTTATATACTGAAGCTAACACTACAACCTCATAAACTTTACCTCTCCCTAATATCAGTATATGTAGATAATTAAAATTTAAGCTATTGCCTGTAATAGGGGGATACATTAAGCAAAGCGCACACGTGTGGTATATGTTGTGAGCTGAACAAAACGACAACTAGACACGGCGAAGGACATTGCATCGGCGCTGAGTTGGCAGCCATGGAGGTGCTCACTAATACCTCGCGACTACCAGAGAATTGGCCGGATCTGGATCATGGAGGTCGTAAGTGTTAATGTATTTATGGCAAAACAACCTGAGTAAAAATAGAGAATCCTTGTAGCATTTCTTTCTCCCCCGAAATAGGATAGAATTGTTACAACTTTACCCATTGGCTTAGTGTTTTATGCTAACTTATCTAACTTTATGCTCATCCTGTAATCCTTCACTGGTGCCCCTCTAGCTTATAACCTTGTAAAAATTTCTTTCTCCCTCGAAATAGGTTAGAGTTGTGCTACATCTCCACACATTGGCTTACTGTTTTGTTATAACGTAGGGGGAAAACCAATTCATATTCTTTAAAAAAATCTTGTGACACTGATTCTCTAATTATAATGACATTTTTTATAGCAAATGTAACCGTGCGCCTATGCAAGGGGAACCAGTGTTACCTGGCGTTGACCCGCGCATGGCCATCAGGCGGGCCGTGTGTGACCCGCAACGTGGTGGGGATATGTTCACCGCGTGGTATATGCAAGCGCGATTACATAACGCCGCGGTCTAACATCTACCCCGATATTATGGTATTTTTTTATATGTAACTAATTTTCTTTCTTTCCTGTAATGAGCCAAGATGTTGTACTGGTGACTGTAGTGGCCAGCCGAGGCCAACAGCATTAGAGAAAAAGAAAAAAAAGAAGGGCGTTTATAATTTTAGGGCGAAATAATGATTTATTTTACAAAATTCTTTCAAAATGGACTTAGGTAATTTTTTATATCCAGTAGATAGGTAATACAGGAAAGTAAATTGTTCTTAAAAAGCCCCGTGCAGTAATGTCTAAACTAAGCCAAATCTGTATCTCAAACACCATCTGTGGTACTTCTCTATAAAACTACTAAATATTACCACATTGAACAAATAGTTGTTTGGTAAAGGTTTGTTAATTTTTGTTCCACTTATAAATTATTATATATTATATTTATATATAATAATATTTATTTTCAGAACGTGAAGTTACTTAGTGAAAGAAAAAACTCGGGTACAAGATTAAGTATGACAATAAAGTCTATTACAATATTTATGATGTTAAAATGAATACAAATTATATAAAAGTAAAAATAATTTATTATTAAAAAATGCCTAAATTTAATAATTACCACATAATTTTTCTAACATTTTATAATAACAATATTTTATATCATATTCCATATCATACCAGTAGTTAACTGCTATGCACCCGTGGCTTTGTCTTACGTGGTGAAACCATAGACTAGGCAGGTATAGACAATCCCCTTTATTAAGACGTACTTTGAATATATTCGCCTGCTTGAATTGTGGAAATTTTGTGTAGTCTGGTTTAAGAGGATCTGTAAAATATTAAACATGTTTTAAATGTATCCTTTTTTTAAATGTGTCACATTACAATATTTAGTTTCTTACAGAATAAAAGATATTTGCAAGAACATTTTTAATCTTATAAATAACATAGCAAGGTTTTTATAAATTATTTTACTTATCTATGTATAGGCTTACGGCCTCCTAGTACAAAGACCACTTGGCTTGATGCTGTGCAGCTCCTTTTTCAATGGATTAATATGTAATAGTGGGATAGCAGTATTTTTTCCGGGGCATTAGTAGGCATGTGTAAAGAATGATAGGTGAAGTCAGGTCAATATAGGGAATGAGAGATTATCCACTATACCAGATTCCAGGGGTGACCAGGTGGCGATTGACCAGATACGGTAACATCCTTGCAATGGGGTCATAATCCATTACTAACAAACAATCTCCTTCCCTGTGCTATGTGAATTTTACAGGGTTATTTCTTATTATTTTAAATATTTACTCACCTATACAAATCCAAGGTAATTTTGTATCATCACATTTGTCTCCCTCTGTCCGATCTGTATTTATAGAATTACCATTAGATGTCAAATTTATAGGCACAATATCCCATTTTCCACCATCATGTTTGAACTCGGCCTGAGGGTATCGTTTGTATGGGACATAAGGCAAATCCGTGGGAGGTATTAGTATGAAATCTTTGTATCCATCGATAACACAGTATATGTTCTCATATGGGTCTTTGTGCACTGTAAAAATAAAATATTATAGACATAAAATTGTTTATATTTTTCGTGTTTATAAAATATGAGTCCATGAGATGTAGAGCAGTTAGAATCAAAGTCACAATTACCTAGTATTACTTATATTCATTCATATAGAAAGAACATTTCAGCAATATATGCAAAATATAATTTCTTACCCTAATCCTACTGTCCTAGTTTAGCTACTTTACTTGAGGAAGAACTGGCAAGAAATTCAACTGGTACATTATTTTATGTTACCTTTTTTTATTCAGTTCAGTCATAGTTTGAGGTAGATTTTGTAGAAAGTCTGATTAAGTACCTCTGATTCACCTGTTTCTGATGTCTATAGTTTTCTTTATATCTAACTATAGGTAATATATAACATTGCTATTTTCATCAAGTGGGTCTTCAGTTTGTTTCATTAATTAAAAAAGTAATAAAATTATTAGTATATACTAACTAGAAGTGACAGCTCTTTCATCTCCCATCCAAAAATTTATGGCATCTGGATTTTTGTTAAATGCCTCACTGGCAAAATGTATGTCTGTATCTACATCAGATATAAGCTCCTTAAAATCCTCTGTCAGGTTGGAATTCTGGCGTTGAATGTATGTTATATAGTTGTCACTGTAATTTTAAAAAAATTACAACTTTTTTGAAATATTAAATATACATTTTTTGTGAAAATTATTAAAAATAATCTGAATCAAATTCATACCAAACGTTTTAGAAATCTAATTGTAACTCTGAACACAGTAAGAGGGGTGTTATAATTTGTATGTGTATGTCTATGCCATTGTAACTCCTAAATAAATATACTGATTATGCTGGAGATTTTTGTTTCAAAGCTCATTAGATTGAAATGGTACAATTTATTAGGGATTTTTTTATTCAGGATTTTTTTAATATTATTCATTATATAATAATAGATATTGGACTATTTCATGTGTCTACCCAAACAACCCCTTATCCCTAACCAGGGTGATTAATGTACAAAACAAAACATAAAATAGACTTGCATTTCAACATATTTTTTATTAACTCTGTATCCAAGATTACTTTCAATGGCTAAGCAGCTTACTTACCCTTTGGACTCTAAGCTATCCAGAAACTCTGTCATTGTCATTTCAACTTCACATGGCGTTACAAAGTATTCTACACCCGTCTCATTACTGGTGACACCATCTGCCAAACCATTAGGTGTTACTGCAACTGATATTTTCTTGTCTGAAATAGTCTGTCTATAAATGTTAATATTTTAAATGTTTGTTTCAGTTGATAACAACAGTATCATCTCTCTGTTTAATATATAACCCTTCATATTCAATATTTTATTTAGAACTGCAGTAAGTTCCATACCAGAATGTGTATCTAGAACTGCACTAGCTGAATATGACCAGATTTGACTGGGAGGAAAAAAACCAAGTGGTGAAGGTGAGGCCTAGGCTTTTTGTGAGGCTCCTGGACAGAGAATCCAACTAATTCTTTGAAATTTGTCTCTCAATGTAATGGCAAAAAACCTGACATCAGTCCTAATGATAAGTGGTAACCAACATCATAATATGTGAAGCCAGCAAACACACTCATGCATTGCCATTCTGGAGGACTAAGTATCTAGTATATATAATAGTTATTTTGTCGTAAGTGACGCAAATACTCCACTAAACCAAATGTCTGTTGACATATCACATATAGCCATTTGTTTTCATGTATTTGGTTTAAATACTAATATGTGGAACTAAATGACTCATTGAACCCCTATGCTAGTATTGATTTATCTTTGTGTACATAATGAAAAATGAAATATATCTAAGTTTAGTGTTAAATTAATTAGTCCCTTACTAATTAACTCCCTTTCAACAATATATACTATATTTTCTGTGCCACTGTAGTTTTGTAGGGATTATATCATAAGGATAAATGTAACATTGGATTGTATAATAAATAAATAAAATAAATTTATAATTTTCAGTACCTAAAATACTGAGCATTCCATTTCGAAACAGCATCCCAAGTTGCGCATCCCCTTCTTATTACCACTGGAATATTTTTGGATACATAATCCCTATAGAAATCTAGAGAATCCAGAATACATGTCTCGGCTATCTTTCTTCCGAGATACAGTTCTGAAAAAGTGAAAATTTTAGATCGTGACTCTTCCATCCATAGGGTTCGTATATCTCCTGGTTTGGTTATATATGTTTGCCACTCAAAGAGTTTTCTTGTGATAGACAAGAATAGTTAAAAAAATTTGGACAGTTCCCCAAGATAAATTTGAAATTATAAAATTGTTATTATACCTGATGACTCCGTGTTTAATACTTTAAAAGCTTCAGCTATTACTTCACACATAATTATATCAAAATAAAGGCAACAATTTTGTATACAATATTTTTTATATTTAGTAAACAAACATTTGGTAATTTAATAACCTCTTCAAATCAACACCTATCCTCTCAATAGTTTAAGGAGGTATTACATTTTCAAATACATGAATTGAAAATTAAATTTATTTAATCACAAATTTATGAATATATAATTATAGCAGATGTTGACTAAAATGTTTTTAATTATTATTATTTAAAATACATTTTTAGGCATTAAATAATAATAATTAAATGTCAAAATAGTAGATTTGATGAAGTAATACACACGTTAAATTAGGTTTCATTACATGATAGGTCTTCGGTACAAGTTGTTAACAACTCATGTTCATTATTAAACTGTCTTTGTAAATATGTCAAGAAAATGAGATTTTTGTGTTTTTTTTAAGTTGTGTCAAGTTCTGAAACTTCGAAGCAAATAACACCTCACACTTAATAAGTGTTAACAGTCTTATTTGCCTTCGAAATTTACTTAGCAATAGTTTTCAATACTAGTAATTGCTATAAAGATATGCTAGGCGCTTGTCAATTTATTACCCGAGTCAAACTGCCAATATTATTTTTTATTATCCTTAAATACTCGATTCTCCGACTCCTTTTATTGTATTAGTTTTAAAGTTCTCGTTACTCAATCACATTTAACTTGTTGAACGAATGTAAATAAATTTTGGCGTCCAAATTGCCATGTTAAATTAACTGTTGATTTTAAGTTGCACTGAAAAACCGCGAATGTTCGTGTATAAAATAAATATCGCTAAAAGTAAATTTTATTACTAATTAATTTCAATAACACGACAGAGATTCACGAAATAAAATACAATTCTATTATTATATAAGCATAAATAAGTTATTACGATAAATATTTTATTGGCATTGGTTTCTTCAGTATCCCTTTAATTGGAACGTCAGTTGTTTCAATCACAGGTTGTTTGATAGGTGGTGGGGGTTCCAATGGAGTTGCAGTGATCTCGTGAGGCGATGGTGCTGGTTTGGAGCGCCAAAAAGCACGTGGAATAAACGTATACGTGGAATCGACTGCTGTTACTGTAACAATTTCTTATTGTTAAGTTGTATTACACTATACTGCAATATAGGGTTAGGTAAAGAGTCTAATTTGTCGTGTGACCAACTTATTACAATAAGTTCAAAAATTATATTCTCATGTTCAAATAAAAGTGACTCAGTTTCATGAATTATAATTATTAACTGCGTTATCAAAATATCCATGTTATAATTTCAGTACAATAACACCAATAAACTTTTTTTTTATAAACTATTCTAATGTGTTTCTCCGCAGTTGGTCTTTGCAGATTCTTCGAATAGAATGCGGGGTGTGTGCAGATGTTACTTAAAATCCACGAAAGAACTTATATTAACCCCTGCTTGATGACTGCGATTTCAGTCTAGGGCACCGTTAAGGATTTGAACCTGTCATAATTTGGATCCCAATTAGATTGAGATATGGAATCGATCACAGGGGTAAATGACGTGATAGGCAAGCATACGATAACTGTTTTGTTTCTTACCTTTAGGTTTTTGGTTACTACACTCTGTTATAGAAAGAGCACTTTGGGTTCTAGGTCCAGGCAGCATATTGAGTTCGAGGAAATCATCAAGTCCTTGCTTATTCATATCCAATTTATTATTTTCGTTGAGTTGTCGCAATCTCACAGCTTTAACGAAACTTTGTAGAAATGTTTTTGATGTACTATGGATAACTACAGAGTCTAAAACGCCTGCAAAATGAATTCAAGTATAGTAAATAATTATGATATCTCTAACAAGATAAATATTGTTTTTCTTGTTAAAACGAGTGGTAGACATTGTAAAAATATTACTAATAATTCTCAGCTATAACAGATTTTATTTTAATCTGTTGATTTACTTGCGATATTCTATAAACCCTAATTATGGTATTTAGCAAGTTTTTTACAAGTTACAGTTACAGTCCGTGATTATAATTGTAACGTCCATACATAAATGCATTTTACAGTAAAAGATTTACATACAATCAAGCATCTAAGGATTAATTACATGTATATATAGGTACTCATCAGATACTTACGAAGTTGAGAACATCTAGCAATAATAGTTTCTTTATAGCGATGTTTCTTAGTCATTGGGTTCCCAATGAAGTTCAAGTCAACCAGAGAGGTTAATGAACATAAGTCATCAGCCACATTCTATAAGTAATAGATAAAATGAATTGCATTTATATAAAAAATATAAAGCTATATTAATATTATTAAAAGAAAGGGAAATATTTCTCTTTTTCTTCTTGTTTATTTGATTGCATCGATTAGACTCCAAAAATACTGGACCGATTTGAAAATTTCTTATACCATTAAAATTATACCATGAAAATTATAGAACATAAAATAGAAATCCTACATTATCCCTGATGATCATAGGTGATAGAATATCTTCAAAGGCTTTTAGGGATCCCTATGAAAACTTTTGAAATAATGAGAATAAGGCATTGGATGCGAGCAGCGCAGGACCGATCGTCGTGGAGATCTTTGGGGGAGGCCTATGTCCAGCAGTGGACGTCTTCCGGGCTGCGATGATGATGATGATGAATGAGAATAAAGCAAAGAGGTACTGCAGTTTTATGAAGGACATCAATATCGAAGTATGTGTGAGTTAAAATCTATACTTTTTGAAATTTATTCTAAATACTGGTGCCAGGGCAGGGCACTACTTAAATTATAAATGATGGTTTATGATATTGGATACCTGAAAATGTTCCAAATTGTTCTTTTTAGCTATGAGGACTTCTAATCTACGAAGCGGTTTCGCCCAAGTCATATCCGTAATTTTATTTTCAGATACGTTTAAAATTCGAAGTGATGGCTGAAATTATTAAGCATGTATAACGATTACTGTATTTACGTCATTTCATTAGTTATATAAGACTATTTGGTTGAATAAAAATAAGTCTCGTGGAATTCAAATATATATATCAAGTGAATGAAGTCTGCGGGGTAAAAGGTGGTTTACCTCGCGCGACGTAACAAAAATTAATTAATTATAACACTTTATTGCACTAACATATAAAGGACATGAACAAAATTAAAAACAAAAAAAAAACTAAGTACAAAAGGCGGTCTTATCGCTAATGCAATCTCTTACAGACAACCTTTGGAAAGAGAGTATTTACAAAAAAATAGAGTAGGTGGCGCATTAGTGGAAACATAAAAATTATATACACTTATGTAAACAAAATATAGTACATACACAAATTTACATACATATGAATACATAATAATATAGTATACATCAAATAATTATACATAATCAAATATTATACACTTATTATAATAATATAAATAATAATTAATGCACTTATTCTTAGTTTTACAGAGGGGGGTTGTTAATAATGGAGACTATTTGCCCCATCATTATGTACCATATCAGGCCGACTTCCATTCGCTCCAGGAATTAACTACAGCGGTTTCTAGGGAGAGACTATTGTAGTTAATTCCTGGCGAATACGCGACTATGGTCGGACCTGACTTCATGTTCATTTTAAAAATCCTCCACGACAGACCCAGCATTGCGTTACCGCAATCGAAAGCATTAAAAAAATTGAGTTGAATATTTGTGCTTAATTTCATATGATCTAAGAATATCAACTTGTTTACAACCTACTTACCCCAAGAGACATGATAGTTTTCGGGTCAAAACACAAGCCATCCGGGCTATATATATCCTGTTTTTCAATATGTAATTCTTCTAAATACCTGTTGCCTTCTAAATTTTCCACAACACTAATCCGATTATTACCCAAATACAATTTTTTTAAGTTATACAGTTTCTCTAGGCCTTCAACTTTCTCTATCTTATTCCATTGCAAATGTAAATGAGTCAATTTATATAGTAAATCCAGATTTTCTATTTTCATAATATGATTGTTGTGATAGTAAGCGTATATAACATTATTCCCATTTTTTGGTTTAGACTAAAACATAATAAATATTTACTGCATATAGTAACAAATTGCATATATTAAAAAAAAATGTTTTGAAGAAAATGCTAAGAATATCTTCAGATGCCCTTTACGGAATATAAAATACAAATAGGTGTATAAAACTATACCTAAAATATAATTTTAAATATTAGCTGTTTCACATGACTATGTTTGCATTTTTGCGCTTTATGATATGTCTGTCTGTCTGTCTGATATATCTAAAATCAGTTCTGCTGTTTGACTCATTTCTGCATTATAATATGTATATCACTTATGGTAATGTATGAGTGTATAAAAAAAAATATTTACGATTTCAGTTAAACATTTCTCATGCATAAAAAGGTGTGTTGGTTTTTTGAACGAATTCTTCAGTTTATTTCTTACGATTCTTCTTGCTTGTTTTCGTAAGCTGTCTTCATTTTCCAATTGAATTAAATTACTTTCCATAATTTGTCTAAACAAACTTCGAAAACTACATGTACATGGATAAATTTATTGATTAAACAATATTTTGAAAATAGCGCCTAGCAAAAAGTTTTGTTGCACTAATAGAAAATTAAAGAATAAAATTAAATTTTAACTTACAATAATGTAGTAACTAATATTATTGTAATATCAAATTCATAATGAAAATGCACAATTCATTAAAAATTTTTAATCGCTAACTATGAATATAAATATATATTAATATAATTTATAAATGTTTGGTAGGTTTCAAATATTGTCTGTAGTTACCCTACACCCAAGTAATCTGTGAGCTGTCACGTCATGAATGCATCACATCTGTCATAGCACAGAGCATATAGTGTAACAACAAATATAATTTTGTTTGTATTTCTATAAAATTATACAAAAAGGATATAATTTGCTGTTATTATATATAGACACAGAACGGTACTAATAATGTAAATTATATATTGTTTAAATTTTTTATTTAGTGATTGTAATAGCAGATTTGTAACCTAACATTTGTTTTTAGCAAAATGGGCGAGAGATATAACATTCACAGTCAGCTAGAACATTTACAAAGTAAATACATTGGTACAGGACATGCCGACACTACAAAATACGAATGGCTAATGAATCAACATCGTGATTCGTGTTGCAGTTACATGGGGCATCCAGACTTGTTGAGTTATTTCGCAATTGTAGAAAACGAATCTAAAGCACGTGTTAAGTTTAATTTGATGGAGAGAATGCTACAACCGTGCGGGCCACCACCAGAGAAACCTGAAGACTGAACTTCCTTATAATAATTGCAACCATTAAAAATTAAGTTGTAGAATGCTTAAATATAATAAATTTATTTTATAAGTCATGTATTTTTTTTTTAATAGCAGTGCTGTTTATTGTCCTTTTTTGGGAATATATGTTCAGTCAGTAAATCAACAGTTGTGTTGCAATGACGATCCTTGTGATCTAGCAGTTTCACATCCACTTTTTACTTGTTTAGTGTTTCGAGTCTTTTATTCTAAACATGTATAAAGAAAAGAAATTGTTTTTGTCTGGGTGTTTTCTATGTATGTTATGTATTCACAAAATAAAATGCAAGTAATTGTATAAGTTGTTTACCACCTATAACACAAGCTCTGTTTAATTTTGAACCTATTGATGCTGTGTGGATTGTCCTTGGTTATCATTATTAATCAAACTGAAAAGTATTTCAGTTACAAGAATAATAAATCCTAATATTTTTAATATTTTTTATTGTTACATCACTAAATGTGAACAATATTACTGAGATTGTCTTTTTTAAGATCTTTATTAATATAAGATTAAAAAATAAAATATTTTGTTATTTAGAAGACTCTGTGAAACTTGTATTAATAATTAGTGTTAATAAAATACTTTTTTAAAGAAGTAGTTTCAGCATGTAATTTACAAATAGCTTAAACTGATGTAATTTAGAATAGTCATTCTGTCTACCAATCATTTTGAATATAGTTTCAGTCAAGAAGAGTGGTCAAGATACTCGAATGAGTATCACATAATCACATAATTTTTACATTCGTTTAAATGAATATTTAAATGAATGTAAAAATTTACATTTATAACTAAAAAAAATTTAGTAAGAACAATCTACCACATAGCACAAAAATTCATTACAGTAAAAATATTAAATATGTAGTTGGTATCATAACAAAATAATAATTAATTACTGCAATAAAAAGCAAAAATGCAAAAACCAGTAATTATTTGTATATTAAATTAGCCTTCAAGTACAATCAGATGTTTAAAACAACATTTACAGAAAATATATACAAAATTATCAACCACCATTTAATAGTGTTTTCCATACTTCTATTTTAGCATTTAATATTTTTTCCCTTTCTTTAGATTCCTCTTCAAGTATCTTCATTCGTTCAATACCTTGCACAACGTTTTTAACAAGCACTTTTTGTATATTTGGCACAAGTTTTTTACACTCATTTTCTAATAAATCCATTGCTTGATTAACACTATCAATATCCATAGATCCTACTTGGGTAAAATCTGATACTTGTTTAAGTCCTGATAATACTGACATGGTTATGACACCATGGTTTATATTGTCATCTGGGCATGTGGTTGCTATATATTCCTCGGCTTCTGTGGGATCTACCAACATTTTATCACCAACAATTGCTACTGAACTTGATGTAATGATGTCATACATGGGCACGGCTGCATTGGCTAATGCTAAACCTGCTGCATTTATGGATGCTGCTAAACATGAACCATCTAGTTCTAGTATGTATACAAAGACGTCAATCTGGAACAAATGATTGTACATATACAATGTAGTAATTGGTTTGAAACAGTTGTAAAAAGTATATATATTATTTGTTTGTTGTTATTATTATTTATTTGTTGTAATATTTTGTTTTTATTAAATAGATTTGGCAAGCAAGTGATACCACCTGGTGCTGTGCTGAAACCATTGCCTATATGTACAAAGAGTATTAACCTATATCCAAGATATTAGCCCTCCATGCACTTTAATTTCACTGCCATATCATTAACCTAAATCTAAACACAGCTTACAAAGAAACTGATTTGCGACTGTCTGAAATGAGTGAGATAGAAGTACAACCTATACAAATTTGTAAAATAAATCAATTTAGGGTAAAAATGATTGTTTTTTTATTGTAAATAATTTATTACATCTGTGTCCAGGAGATTGAATGTTAGAAAATATAATAGATGCAATAAATTGTGAGACCTATCTAGGCTGAGGGCAATGAGGATTAATAATTGCTTGACCATTTAACTACAAAATGCCATTAGGTGTATCTAATCAAAGATCACCTGCATCCATAGAAAGCTTTGATTGCCTACTTGGGACATTCAATCTATCATGAGCTTGTTTGCTTGTAACTATAACATAATCCTTACTAATATTATAAATTTGAAAGTAACTCTGTCTGTTTGTCTGTCTGCCTGTCTGTCTCGCTTTCACACCAAAACTACTGAACTGATTTAAATTAAATTTGATACATAGTTTCGCATTTTTAATACGCGAAAAGTGTTATAAGGGGTTGAAAGGTTGTATGGAAGTATCATTACTTTTAAAGCTAGATGATTGAAATTTATTTTTAGGCTGTTAATAAAATATGATAAAATATGACATTCATAGTTTGTAAAATGATATACAGGATGGAAGTTTGTATGGAAAATTGTACTTTTTGAAGCTAGAAGATAAAACTTTTTCTTTTGATCAAGTTCACAACATAACACAGATGAAGTTGCAGGCACAACTAGCAAAAATATAATTTACCTGATAGTTTGGGAACAAATGTCTGCATACAGTGGGCTCCAGTGCTTGTCTTAATGATACAGAGAGTGCCCTTTCTTCCGCATCGGGCGCATGCGGTCGCCGTTTTCGAGGACATGAAAATGGCGCAAATTTCACTTCACAGTACAGCTGACCAAGTTGACTGTTAATGGAAGAAAAAAGTAAGAATTTGCAACAGCTATTGTAGAAGAAAAAATGAAGAGATATTAAAATCTCTAATTTTATTATAGCTATATAAATCTATAATTTTATTATAGTAATGATAACTTTGGACAATTCACACATCACTACTTTGACCAGGTTAAAGAAATTGAGTTATGGGTACCTACTAAAAAACTAATAGAAATACTGAAAAATTTTCTTTTTTCATATTTAAAAAATAATATTACATAATACTACATATATACAAAATATTAATTGGAAACATCCAAATCATTCAAAGTATAATATTTCCTATGCGAGGAATACCCCCCAACCATCGGAAGGAAGGTGATGTGCTATACTTTTAAACCACTGAGGCACTGAGTCTAATGACAATATGTAAGAGAAAGAGAATATACATGTTGATACAAAGACAATATATTTATAAAAAACTAATGTTTTATATTTTGATTATAATGGATAAACTGTACCATCTATAGGAATTGCACCTGTAAAAGGCCTGGGTCCATTAATAAATATGAAACAAACCTGAACTCGTTTTGATGTGGTATCTCTCGTGGATCAAATACAGAGCATACAACTTTGGTTTTCTTCAGTTCAACATATGAAGAACCCTTAGCTTGCGACACCATATCAGTTCTGGCATCTGTTGCAAAAGTTTATAGTTTAAGTTTATTATAAATATTAATATTCTATTGAATAAAAATAACCAGTTAATTTTTCACAGCACCAACTGAATACCTAAGTCTAAGCTAATGCTTGTAATATAGGTACCTACTAACTGACAGAAACAAATAAATATATTTTTGTACAAATACATACATAATATACATTGATAACACCAATACTTATAAATACAAATGTTTATATCGTGTGAGAATCGAAAACATACACAAACTCCTCGATTCATTTTGAGCACGTCCGTCCTGTCTCTGTCCTTCGTCATTTAGTAAACAATCATGAAGCTCCTGATAAGTCTTCAAATAGTCCTTTGTATAACATTTATACGATATACTATCCTCGGGCCCATTGAATCTCCGATAGTCAAGAGGCATTTTGAAATTTTTTGGTTAGGTATGTTAAATAAATTTATGAGACAGTTCTTGAATCAAAATTTTAAACGTAATGGTTATAAGTTATCCTTCTCACAAGTTCTGTTAACATTAAAAGTATTATATGAAAAGTATTTAATTAGCAGTTGATTTTAAATTTGAATATTGAGCATGAAATAATGGATTTCAATAAATTTGATTGAAGGAATGTCAACAGCAATCCTTTAGGTATGTTTTTTTTGTTCAGTTATTGTTGTTGTTTTAAAATTCGTCCAATTTGGAAAGGCGAAGAGCATTGCCTATACTGCCAAATCAGTAGTTACAATAATCTTCAGGATATAAATCAATTTATGTCTTTCGTAGAATATCCGAGCTAATCATGACTGCTTCAATGAAGTTCTTTCTTAAGTAGAATGTTCGAAATAAGTTTCTTCGGTAATACATAGATTTAAAATGTTGTTATTACACCGTTCTGGATGACGTACAGCGATCTATAGGTATCATGAAGTGTTACAGTTTCGACAATGAAGCTTCCTCATCTACATCTAGCATCATCTATCCAATATGAAGATCAACATTTTGAAATCTTAAACGAAAACATAGTTGATTTAAATCTAAACTTTTAGATTTTGTTGGTTGATTAAATATATACAATTAAAGTAAAGTTAATTAAAGTATTGCAGTAGTCGTGTTGGAAACACTCATAGTAATTTGACATTGACAGTTAACTATTTTTAATTATCTATGGTGTGACAACTGACAGTTTATTTATGTATGGACAGGTGTTTTACTTCTCCCATTGACTTTTAATTAGTTTTTCCATAAAATTTATACTTTTTTTATTATATTTTATCATTCAATTGTTACAACGTTATGTTATAAATAATATTTATTAATAAATAATAATTCTTTACGCCCTGTGCATTCAAGAACAGCGTTTTTGCAAAGTAAGTTGGCATTCACCAATCGCTTCACCGGTGACGTTTCATGGCCTTTACTAACACGAATTATATTTGAATTGAAAGAATTCTACACAACAATGTGCTAACTCTATTATTAAACTGTATTCGTTAAAAAATATGTATGTTTTAATTATTGTCCACATAACTATTTTATTTTTATCTTGAATGAACTGGTTCTTTGATAGTATTTCATAAGTACTTGAATATCAAGTAGTGTTTCTAACGTATTTGATAAGAGAATCAGTCCAACAATGTAAATGACAATTATTGATATTTATATTAATAAACCATTTTCAAATATGAATTATTATATTTGACAACAACTTCATAAGACTGAAATGATTGTGACATATTATAATTACCCAATTTTTGGTATTTTCAATCTCACCCATCATTTTTTATTGAAATATTTTTTAATTTAATGTAAAATGACAATATATTCCAATATTTAATAGATACTTATGAATAGAATACAGTGGCTGTTCCTGTATAGGGTTTTCACCAAATTCACATACTTAGAGTAAAAAATATTAAATATTTATATATTAAAATCTTTCTTGTACCAGAAGTAAATTACAAGGAACTTAAATTAGTGTAATAATAAGAAAATATAGTCTTTTTTAATTTTATTAATTTAATTTAATTACCTGGATGCTGTAAAATTATCTATTTGTTTAGGTGAAATATATGTATTTGAAATAAGAGATTAATGCAGTAGACAAAATATTAAAATATATTAAATTGATTAAGTAGTTTATATGTTGGCACTATAAAATATCTATGGGCAGTTTATTGTCAATTTGTATCCAGTAGCTTTTAAAGCTTACTGATAACTGGGTGTTATGAGTAGTTACTTTGTTTTTTATAAAAAGTGGAAGTTTAAAAATATAATTTACACTCTCCATACTCACTGACTATGGTACTGTAATTTGTGTGGATTTTAAATATAACTTTGAATTTTTCACTTGGATTCATTAGGGAAGCTACCACATTAGTTTTACACATAAGTCTTTAATGACACCATTAATAATTCTATAAATCAATATTATAATACATGTGCTATGAAATATCATTATATAGTCCACATATATCTGCAATAATTATTTTGAGAGAGACTAACCACTGTTTTCATATAAATGAAATTTGTGTGCACAGCTGCAAATATAAATAAAATTGTAATTCATATTTAAATATCTAACAAAGTGTCTTTAAATTTATCCAAATGTCTAACAAAGTATCTTTAAATAATATTATATTGTAATAAAATCAATTATAATTTTAAAATATCAGTTAAGTTAGAAATAAAAAAACCCAATAATATATACATAATCCCTACTAATATTATAAATGCGAAAGTAACTCTGTCTGTCTGTCTGTCTCACTTTCACGCCAAAACTACTGAACCAAATAAAATTAAATATGGTACACAGACAGTCTAAAACTTGAGAAAGGACAAAGGGGACTTTTAATTTATCCAAATGGGTTGTAAGCTAACAAAGTATCTTTAAATATTTTTATATTATATTGTAATAAAATCAATTATAATCCATTTCTCTCAAAATATCATGGAATGCTAAGTTTGATATACATTTTGAAATGCTTACAAATTTTGAATTTCTCTTGTTCTACACACATATATATTATACATATAATCCTTCCACTTGAAGCACTCTATCTATTTCTGAAAACTGCATTAAAATCTGTCTGTCTGTCAAGATGTACTTAATTGAACACACAGCGAAAAATTTGTTTTAACTAACTGGTATTTTTTACCAGAATGTATTTCTTTTAATGAAACTTCTAATATTGTTAGTTGTTACTGGTCTTCACAGCTTCAGCAGACGAAAATATGGCCCAGTGAAGACGTCACTCCAAAACAGACTTATAGAGAAGCTAAAGACCTTTTGAATGATATGACTTACATCAGAGGGCTCCGTTTCATATCTTTGCTCAGGCTGTCATAATTTCGATAACCGTTTGAAAGAAACTGACGCCTACCAGCTTGTAATTTTAGCATAGGCATTTCATAATGATCCTGTAAAATAATATACTTGTAATATTGAGTATATTAGAAATTAATTTTTTTTTGTGTATTTCAGTCTCAAGATGCTACAAAAACGGACAACGTACCTTGCTCTTGCAGTATTTGCAGCAACCTGCATTCTATCGACCGCACAGGGCCAACCTCCACATGTAACATCATCAACCGCTGTGCCAAATGCAGATGTATGTATTTTTTTTATATTATTTGACTTAATGCACCTTAGCTGGGAAGGCGATTGTTAGTAATGCTAGAAATGTTTGCTCGATTAAATTAATTTAATTATTAAAATATAAAAAAAAGCATAGCGGGAATTGAACCCTGAACGTCCGCGTAGTGGATTAAGACACTGCTGATTCGTGTTATTTTGACCAAGAGACCGAGCCATTTTGCCGTTAGTGCTAGCGATGAAAATAAACTAGTATATAAGTTGCACGTCGAGTTTCAAAGGCTTATTTCTTTGAAACTACTGGCCATTCTGAAATAATACTTTAGGTTTGCATACCCTTATGGGAAACTACTACCACACGGAGTCTCGTCCCGAAGGGAATTTCCCCACACCGTGCCCTCCCTTGTAAGTATTTATATTAGATGTCTAGTACCCATAACACAAGCTCTGCTTACCGAGGGGCTAGATGGCGTCGTGTTAATTGCCCAGGGTTATTTACTTATTTATATATAACTTATAAAGAAAAACTACACGCGCCACGATCCAATAATAGTGTGGAAAATGGATTCCCATTTTACACGAAACTAGATACTTGTTATAATATTTGCCATATTTTTGCAAAAACATATATATTTTGTAGTGCCAAGTCGTTGTAGAATTAGATACCAGAATAGTTTATTTTCCTTTACCGCTGGTCACGACATGTTCTATTGTACAAGGGACAACAGCAGGTAAACGTTGTTTCCATAAAATATTAGGTAAAACAGTAGTCATGAAGTCATTACGTGACTTTTTATTTGATGTTTGCTCATTTGACAATTAACACTACTTTTTACGTGTGTATAAAAACATAAAAAATGAAACGTGGATGTGTCGTCATTAGTACTATTTTATATAGTATCATTCGAACAACTAGTACAATTATGGTTTATCTCAAAATATTATGAAATTAGACCTTAAATATAGTCTTATAGAGTTGATTTTCTAAAGTTTGTTATTTTTGAGTTAAAACAGTATTGTTTTAGATGAGCTACATGGAATAGGGGATTGCCAGTAATATGAACAATTAGGATGATCATGTCATTATTGCTAACAATGTATTTTATCAGATTGACCTTCACGTTTTTTGTTAATTCTTCGGGTATCCGCTAAAATATTCATCAACTCTGATCTGAGACCATAAGGTGTAATTTCATGCGAATTCTTCCATTCTTCTTTTTTTTGTTATTGGAATGGCAAACAGGCTGAAGGCCCACTTGATGGTAAACGGTAACTGCGCCTATGTATGTATATGGTAAGATGCCCAAATTTCGCCCAAATGAAATAGTTCTTTTCATGTCAATTTCACTACCAAATCGCACCTTACCTCCGAAACAAAACGTACAAAGCAAGCTGCTTTGCGCTGACAGTACTGCTGTCAGCGTACACCATTTTTATGTTATATGTTACTAATTCATTCGAATACTATGAAACGTATTATCGTTTTGCTTCTTTTTTTAATTCTTTGGGGTCTAATAATATAATCTAATAATTCATAAAAAACTAAAAATATACTTACATACTTTTTAAAATGTCGTTGTAAAAAAAATTTACTCGAAAGCGCCTAAAATATTTGTTAGTAAGCATTTTTTTCAAATATCAATATGCAATGGTGCACCTGCCTGGGCTAAAGGTTTACGCTGGCGGGCACCAGTGGAGGATGATAAGTTGAACATAAGGTCAGTTGGGTCAACGTGACAACTTTACCAGGAATTTATCAAGATGGTTTCCAGGGGGAATCGCGTGGAGGTCAATCTAACATGGTACTTTGCTAGTATTGGAGTCAACAGTCCTGATTACTAACAATTTCCTTCCTTCCCAGTTAGTAAACATTCTCTAAACAAATGATATTAATTTACTTAACATTGTTGACCTATTGTATAATAATTAGTTTAAATTATAGAAAAAAAAAAATGGGTTTAGAAAAGAGCATGTCACAAGCTATTTATCATAATAAACGATTGAATTATTAATATTTATTGTCCCTACTTTCCTGCTATTGTGATTTTTATACATAGTCGTGTTTGATATAGATCACGATACTAAGTAACCACTATAATTAATACATTAATAAAAAATGAACCTGTTTGCAGTAAACAGTGACGTCAAGATTAGCCCGCATTTTGCATAGTGGTCTACAATGAAATTATTGGTTTTGCTCTAGACTTCTTAATTATTAGAAACGTTTATCTGCGCCCCCAGAGGTGCGAATTGAGCACTGCGCTCCAGTTGCACCGTGAGAGCAATTGGTGATGGGTCTCTGAGGCACGCCGCGCCGGTCATGAGCTATGGCATGCTGGCCTGGCTGGCGGCACCAGATGGCTCCCAAAGTTTTGGAACGCTATATCTTGGGAAGACAAAGCCTCCGAACCGGCGCTTGGTCTAACGATCCTACTAATTATGAAGAATATCCCAAAACCAATAATATCACTGTGGACCACTATGTAAAATACGGGCTAAATTGTATGGGGACTTTGGCGTCACTCTTTAAATTGGAAATTATAATAATAATTACAATCCACGACAATTTAGACATCGCCATCCAGTCTTACACTAACCGGAGCTTATACTATACGTACTTAAAACTGATAGAAATACTTAAATACATTTTTGTAAATACATACATATTATGCATAGAAAACATCCAGACCAATAACAAAAATGTTTGTTCATTCAATCGAGCACGCGACCATCGGAACTAAACTTAACACTTACTTTATTTATACTTAGACATGGTTGCCTTATGTGACATCTTGGTTTAAAGGGTGAAAAGATATTTAAATTACATGACAGTTTAGTTCGGAGAATCACCACCAGTGTGGTGCCAAGTGCACCACTCACATAATGAAGGTGTGTTCATGGTGCTATTCATGTATATAGACATCAGCTAATTAGGTATACCACAACCATATGGTTTTGGTATACCTAAAAAACAATATTATCTTCACATAATATAAAACAAAGTTGCCGACGCTGTCTGTTCGCTTATATCTTTTAAATTACACAAAAGATTTTAATGCAGTTTTCAGCAATAGAAAGAGTGATTCAAGAGGAATGTTTATATGTATAATTCATGCGTGTTATAGCATAGAAAAAGCCGAGAAATTTAAATATTTGTTATGCACCCGTGCGAAGATGGGACGGGTTGTTAGCTGAAAATTAATTTAATCAGTTCCTCATATATAAATCAATGTAATAATATTGGAGTCTCATTATATATTCTTTCACACAAGCAATGGAAAGGGGGTGAAAGGAGATTGTGTACTTGGTAGTTACGTAAATTTTTAATAGAGGGCGTTAACAGAATATGTAAACAATGTTATCCTTGACAACTTTTCCTTTTTGGTAGTCGTATGAAATATATAGCGTTATATACCTAGAGTGTTTTTATCACGCACAACCCCATTGTATCACCTCCCCGCAATGGTATATCTGAACTGATACGATATTAAAATCTTCAAGGAAAGAGCTTATTTCTCCTTAACAAGCGGCCTTCTCACTTGCAATTCTTCTGATCTTGTCGTTGCGCACGGGCGGTGAAATCACCATATATTTACCATCATGCTATATAATTTTTTTAAATTTGTTTTGTCATAGTTAGTGGAACGTGAATGTTTAATGCCGTATTGGCTTGCCGTGGAAAATCTATCCAAACATTTGGATTCTTTATCAAAGTTCATTCTGTTTCCCTTATGGATTTTAAATGTTTGAAATATTATATCTTTTATGCAATATTTTTAGTCGTAGTAGTAGTTTATATTAATATTCCTGAAGAAACGTAACAAATGGGACCTTCCGTTACTATACTTACCTTCTGGAATATAAAATTTTCTTTGTGGAAAATTACGAAAAAAATCCTTGATTGAGGCGCTTCTACAAGCTTAGAGGTTCATAACGTAATGCATTTGTATATTTCATGTTTCATGATTAAGTATGAATCATTTGAGTTACTGATGCAAATTGATACAAAAAAAAACATTTGCAAAGAACAATACAAAGTACTTATTTCATAGCTGATAGACAATCAGTATCGTCCCCTATATAGGTACTGAAGCCATGTTGCGTGCAAGACGTAACCTTGAATATTTTACTAAATAGTCGTGGTATTGCGTGTGGTCTGAAATCAATCGATACTTAAGCAGTTGTTATAGAAGAGATGGATTTAGCACACTGTCGGTAGGGCTGATTGCCCAGTCCATAAAAAGTGGTAGGTCAAAAGCCAGTTACAGTCGACATCAGTTAATAAGTTTGTATGACATAGCTTATCTACATACATACATCTAATGTCAGACCTATCATACTGACGTAAATTTGTACAAAGTGATGTGTGGGTACTTTGGTTTGTTTGAAGAGCAAAGCAGTGAAATTATAGGGTACAGAGGCATGACATGTCAATCATATGAAACAGTAGGTAACGAGTGGTACCTATAATCAGCAGCTTGTTTGCCATTAAAATAACATAAAAAAATAAATTTATCTCTTCACGTGCCGTCATAACTGAACGTGTTTAAAAATTTCACGTGTAAATACTTTTCATATTGTCTTTGACTTACAAATAAACATCTTTCAATTAACTTTATATCATCATTTTCGTAATGTAAATTAGGTTTGAAGATTATGCGCTAAATACTGACTTATATGTCCAGTGACACTGATATACAAGGTAAATAATCAAGCGGATAATTGTAGCCATTGATAATCTACTGCAAATACAAGTTTTCCTGTCTTTGTCGCTTTAAATGTATTAGAGCGGCAAAGGTAAACGAGGTGATCTGCACATGTAAACGGAATATTTATTAGTGGATGATAATGGAATGATGCACCCGCCTGTGCTAGTGGTATATGCTGGCTAAGTCCCAATAGAGTAGAATAGGATGAGCCTGAAGTCAGGTTAGTTCGCCCAGCGTGACGAATTCATCTGCAATTAATCACAATCGTAATAATACGTACCTAATAAAACGCAAAAAAAATGTTTTTTTAGGTAATTAGGTAATTGACATAAGAAACCATCTAGTGGTAACTGGTGACCATAGCCTATTCCATATAAATAAACAGCATCATGTTATATCCGTAATACCTCATGCGTTGTCATTCCAGAGAACTAAGATGTCACGCCTTTTATTCTGTAATTTTACTGCCTAATCTGCACCTTTGGCCCTGGCGGTTGAAATAAGTGAGGTACCCACGTACGCGACTTTTTACAGTCTACCTCTGTGTTTAGGCCATTTGCTTACCTAGTAAGGGTAGTGGATTAAAATAGGGATTATAATATTTCGGCCATTTAGCTTAGCTTTTGTATTCAATAGTTTATACAATACGGGTTGAATTAATATTATCTTTTATTAATGAATTTTCCGCGGCGTTGCCGGCCGTGCTCGGCCAGTTAGAAAAGCAAAGTCGTAACAAAGGTTAAGCGATGGTCAAGAATTTTAATAAGATATCTATATATTCACACATTAATGAAATTTTAACGGGCCTAGTTCCGTGTATTTAGTGTTAACATTAGAAAAAAAAAAATGAAAGTCTTAATTAGAATTAATAGAAACTTTTTTTGTACTTTTTTGTGCTCGCGTAACTTCGTGTGCATCACATCACCCTTAATTGATATGTATTACTATATTTCTCCCAATTAACATACTATCGTCTTAAATTATAGCCTATGTATTATTCTTATGTATAAGCTATATTACTGTAAAGTTTTGTCAAAATCCGTTCAGTAGTTCCTGTGTGAAAGAGCAACAAACGTCCATCCATACTCACAACCTTTTGCATTTATAATATCAGCATCGATTCAGAACGACTGCGCCATACAAGATTTGTACGGAAGATGAATATATGTTTATATTTATCAATAAAAAAATAATGGACAAATTAATTTAATTTTCACTTTATAGAAAACACTTGTTTGCATTTTCGTTGCCAACTTCGGAAATTTCTATTTCTATAACTAGAAATTACGATATATTCACATGTAATAATAAATGTTATTTTGTATCATATCATAGTTATTCATAAACTATCTCGATGATCCTTTCATCTAATATATACGATGATAAGATTTATAAGCGAAAGTTCGTTATTAATAGAATATTTGACGTCATAGCCTTCGCAAACAGCGCTGACGTCCATCCCAAAACTGAACTATTTGTATTAAAAAAATCACCATACTATAGACAGGTACATGTGCGCACATAATATTGGCACAGTGTCAAAATTTATAAATAGTATATTTTTTATCTAAACCGTTTTCCGTCGACTGTACTTATGTAAAACTCCTTGAGTTATCCTCGAAAAGGTGTTTGAACGTAGTCTTACCGCGTACCACACGGCGTATGGTCGCGTGTTATCGCCATTTATTTAATATATACGGGGTCTACGTAACTAATGTATCCATATGTAGTATTATTGTTATCAGATGTTTAAATGATAGCTGTATCAGTATAAAACACTTGCTTTGTTAATTATGCAGTGTTTTCTTTTGGCGGGCACGACGCCGCTCTTTTGTTTTTATTTTTTTTTTAAATTAGTATTGTGACTGTGTATAATTAAAAATGAATACTAGTGAGGTGCTCGAGTTTATAATGCCATCGACGACTTTGTTACCATTATCGATGTATGTACCAGACATGACAACAGTTATGCCTGAGAGTGGCACTTTTTTCGGTGATACAACCATTATGAGTGATGCATCATTGTTAGCAGAAACTACATCTTTCTTGTCAGAAACGACAACTTTTTTGCCTGAAACAACTACAGGTGCATCCGATTTTAGATCATGGCTGACGGATATTGTAATGAAGGTTGGTTTCTAGTGTTTTTAATTGTGTTGTGGATGACTGCATCTCGTCATTTTAGGGTTCCTTATTCAAATTAAATATCGTTTATGTTTATTCTTATAGGAATCTTTCGGCCGCTTATAATTGTCAATTTTTTGGGTGGGCTACAACTCAACTCTCCACAACTGATAGATACACCTGCATATTTTTTTGTAAATGCATACATAATAAATAGAAAACACCCACACCAATGCTTATAACAATCATACTCTTGAATACAAAGGTTTGTACCGTGCAAGGAATGAAACTCGCGACCGTCGGAAGTAAGGCGGTATGCTAAAACGCTAATGCACCAAGGCCGTAAATTTTTTTAGTTTATATAAAAGTATTTCGGGCGGAAACCCGTTTTTTTTCACTAACCGTGTCAGTTATCTATTCAATGAGGTTTGTCGTAGTGTTTCTGTAGTTTAATTTTATTACAAAAAATGTACAGTAGGTATTACACATACGAAAGAAGAATTGAAAGCACAGTAGTTATTACACATAGAAAAGAAGAATTTTCATTGACAACCATTGCATTATTGTACACATAAACAAAACTACGGAACGCATTTTCGAACCAATTCCTGATAATGTTTGGTGTACAATATAGTAAAATCCAAGCTAAGCCGGTGTGCATCGATAGTTATAAATTACGCCGGTAGCAAATCTCGAAATGATAATGAAAACTACATCTGAACGTCTTCTTCTTCTTCCAAACCAAAAATATTATATAGTATGCAATTTTTTCGGTTTGGAAGAACTAAACGAAGATCCAAATAGACGAAAATAGCAACATTAATTTATACTAAGTATTTATAGATGATATAATTTACCAATACAATACTATATAAGAAGTGTACATAATAAGAATAATAAAGTAATAATGTAAGAGAAGGAAAACTCTATGTAAAATCCTCCGCTAAGTGTCTGCGTTGTAATAGATTTCGGGGACAGACCCGTGCCCTGAATGTAAGTCTTTATGTGTTGCTATGGTATACTATGAGATGTCTTTACATAAACGATGCAGCGCCATCTAGTCCCGAGCTAAACAAAGCTTGTGTTATGGGTACTGGAAAACTAATAGAAATACTTAAATACATTTTATTTGTTATATATAAGTAACTAACTGACCCCGCAAACGTTTTGCCATATAAATTACTATTCAATGATAGAGGTTGGTGATACAAGGGTGAAAATTTAGGGTTATATGTATTTTTTAATATCACAAAATTTATAAAAAAAACGTGTCTGTGATGGACAACCCTTATCACTTAGGGGTATGAAAAATAGATAGTTCTCAGATCTACCGAATATGCGTATAAAATTTCATAAAAATCGGTCGTCAAGCCGTTTCGGAGGAGTATGGTAAATAACATTGTAACACGAGAATTTTATACATATCTAACATATGCATAGAAAAGACGTAAACCAAAACAAACATTCATAATAACATTGTGACTGTAGAATGTTATATATAAGATACACATAGAAAAGACCTAGACCAATACAAACACTCATAATAACATTGTGACTGTAGAATGTTATATATAAGATACACATAGAAAAGACCTAGACCAATACAAACACTCATAATAACATTGTGACTGTAGAATGTTATATATAAGATACACATAGAAAAGACCAAGACCAATACAAACATTCATAATAACATTGTTACTGTAGAATGTTATATATAAGATACATATAGAAAAGACCTAGACCAATACAAAGACTCATAATAACATTGTGACTGTAGAATGTTATATATAAGATACACATAGAAAAGGCCTAGACCAATACAAACACTCATAATCATGAATGTAAGTTCGCATCGTGCGAGGAATCATCAGAAGTAAGGCGGTGTTCTGAACCAATAAACCACCAAGGTCGTCATTTCATTAACATTTAAATGGAGTCAAATAACTAATGCTCGGTAGCTAGGTGACTACTGAGCGATATGAGTCCACATTATTAAGTATATTGTAAGACTGTTAGAACAAAAAATAATACGAGATATTTGATAACACGACCTATATTATCACATAAATCAATAATAATATTGGTACTCTTACCCAGATATGTGTTATTTACCTAGTACTTATGTTAAAAGTAATAAGCCGAAGTATAATGTGTACAGAGAAGTCTGCATAGGTGCCTCAGTTTAATTCTGCCGCGAAGCAGTTTGCTTTTTATAAAGCATATATAAACCAACTTACATGTATTATACATATAAATATTCCTCTTGAATCGCTCTATCTAATGCTAAAAACTGCGTTAAAATGCGTTGCGTAGTTTAAAAGAACTAAGCGAATAGACAGTGGTGGTCACTTTCATTTGTACTATGCAAAATTGTGCTGTGATTTTGTTGAAAGGTATGGGGAGATTACAGAAGCATGTCATACATCGTCCGGAATGGTAATGCATGAGGCGTCACGTGATAATGTAATGTCTGTAGTGCTGTTCATGTATATAGGTCATAGTTACTACTTATTTATTTATATAGTGTAACTTCAAAGCACAAAATACCAAGGTAAAAGTACATATGGCGGACTTAACGCCTTACGGCACTTTCTACCAGTCAACCACAGGTTGTGCAGAGAAAAATTAAGACACTATCAGAAGGACCGTCAACTTGTTTGCCATTCCAATTACATAAAAAATACTATGTGTATGTACTAACACATGGATAACGTAATGTAACCAGGATAGCGAATATGGACAATCCTAATGATTATTGGTTATACATGAACTTAGGGCTGCCAACTCATTTTGAAAAATATTAAACCACTAAATATTATAAATGTGGAAAGAACACTAACACAACAATTTAAATGTTATAGTGTATAATATTATGTAACAGACTTAGTTAAGTCTGCGACTTTACCCGCGTGTATATCTGTAAAGGTCGTTTATTGATAATCGTCAAACAACAACCAAATAACAGTATTTTTTTTAATTTATCCCATTTAGATAAGATTTTTTTAGCCTATATCTTGATCTACATTTAACAACATATTTTGTTTAAATTTCATACTAATCTCTCCCGCAGTTTTTACGTCAATTCTTGACACGCGAACAGATCAATAGACAGTTTTCGTCTGGTCACGATTGTAATGAAAAAGGAAAAAAGAATAAATATATGCAAGGAGAAAAAGTTAAAGATAATAATAAATGCTTTGGTTGTCAACCCTATATTCAGTAGTAATGTTTATTTCTCACTATTTATTTGTGGCTGTGTAAGTGCAGCGATTTGCGGTAAAGTACAAAACTGGTTGTGCGAAATGGTGTCACAAAGTCTAGCAATCTATAAATAGAACAGATAATATAAACCTGTACGAATTACTAGTTAAGGTATCATTTCTCTTAAATATTTCTAAGCAAGTTTTCTTTTCTGGTATATGATCAACGAATGATTACGTTACTGGTTTACGGTTGCATCGTCCAAGTAAGCATGATTCTGGCTGCGCCCAGACACTCCACAGTGGCATTCTCGATCACCCTTCGATCGATCATATCCCATTTAAATACGGATCGATATCACGCGAGATTAAACCGACGTGACGCGACGTTCGAATTCACACAGTCGTATCCGTCAGTCAGGAGTTGTTCATAGTCGCTCCACAAGTCCTTCCTCTGGTTTGGAGTGCCCTCTGTTTTGTCCGTAAAGCTGGCCAGCTACGGCCAATTTGCATTAGAATTTACGTTGGTATCGCACCAGTTTACTTAGAAATCTGCCGTTTAATTATGTAAAATATAACAGGGGTTTCTTATTTAGAAAATTCAAATTGTTACTGCGATTCTATGAACCATTTGATAGTTGCAATTCGTAATATATACTTTGCTCTGGACGAACCCTGTCCCATTCCAAGGAAACCAAAATTATGAGCGATATTATCTGACGTTCGAAATCTTGGCATTATCCTCAAGTCATATCCTTCAGCTGGTTTATAAGCCTTTCTGCGAGTTCGGCCCAATTTTCGTCTGTTTATTCTATAAAACACAAGTGCGGCCAGTAATATTAGAAAAAAGAGATACGTATTGGTAATACATTGTACTGCTGTTTGTTATTAACATAAGAATCTCTTGAAACAGCGTACAATAATTGAAATTAATAAATCATTAATTTGTTCAGCTCTATCCCTAATAACCTATGGTGTGTATTACTTACATAACATCACCAGTATGGGGAGGCTATGACGCATTCGCCCCCGAAATAGAGTTGTCCGTGAACTTATGTTTTGACCTTGCCTTAGAAACCATGCGATTTCATTATAATTTAGTTTACTGATGTGATTATTATTGGACTATATACGGTCAGGCGGAATGGTTCTCTATCAATTGTATCAAATTAATTTGCTGATTTCGTTTATTTCTCCAATTACTCTTTCTACAACTTTCGAACTATTATAATGCTGATGGCTGCTGCCATTTACAGCTTCAACAATTGAAATGGTCAAATGCAGAAGGCAATCCAAACACATGAAAAGACTTCTGAAGCAACTAAATGCCAAACCTTCCTGTCGGATACGATAGTTTTCACTATCATTTGGAGAATTAGTTCCGGAAAATTTATATGTAAATAACTATATTCTCTGTAGACATTCGCTAGTAACTGTACATTCTATTTGTTACCCGTGACATTGTATGCTTTTTTGAACTTACAGCTTAAAATGTAAGTGTCTGACTTTTTAAGTACATAACTTGATTGGTGGAATTACTTTTCTTTCTAAAGGGGTTTTGTGGGAGTTATTGCAAAGCCCATGCGTAATATAGAGTATGCTAGATGTATCATTTAGACTACCAGTAGAAAGAAACATTGACTTTAGTAATACAATAGCTTTAGACAACACTATCTCCGACCACCTCATATGAGATTTAGGTGTGACTGTTCTATTTATTTTTAAATTACTAATTTATTGTTACTTTATATTCTTCAAATCACACTTGTGTAAACAGCATATCATACTTATACTGCTTCTACAAATATGACACATTTAAATATTATTAATAAGTACGGTTATTGTTTATCTTCGTATATGTAGTTATCTACACGGTGTATGCTGGAGAGACTATTAGAGACTGAAGATTGATAGCATGAATATGAAGTCATGTCTTTTAGCCATTGTTTTTTAGCCCATGTTAGCCTATTCACCAAGAATTATTCACAAATCTTTCCAGCGCGTATCGCTTGTAGATCGACCAGATGTGGTGCTGCTGCCAATGGGGTCGCTAGTCATCATTATTACACTATACTCTATAATAATACAGTTTCACCACATTCATAAAAATTAAAACCATGTTTTCTTCATTCACAGCGTACAGCAATCCAGGGCAGCTTCTGGCAGGGTTTCCTGGCTTCTCTCTCCGTCGTTATCGTGTCCGAGCTCGGTGACAAGACCTTTTTCATTGCCGCCATTATGGCGATGAAACACCCTCGAGTCATAGTATTTGCTGGAGCCATATCCGCTCTGGTCTTCATGACAATACTGTCAGCTGCCTTCGGATGGATAGCTACCGTGATACCTCGGGTATATACGTATTATGCCAGCGCAGCCCTCTTTGCAATATTTGGATTGAAAATGTTAAGAGATGGATGGAAAATGAATCCTAATGAGGGTCAAGAGGAATTAGAGGAAGTACAGACTGAGTTGAAGAGAAGAGAAGATCAGGTGAGTTGGTTTTAAAATATAGTTTCATTTACATCATTTTGAATTTATCAAGTCCATTGTATAATATTATACGCATGTCTATAACCTTTAACAAAGAGAAAATATCAACACAGTGGCCACTGTACAGAATTACAAAGATTAATAAATGTACAATACGAATTATTTTATCGAATTAGGTGTAATTTCGCTATAACCCATTTTAGTGTTGGATTTATATAATTTTGTTTAATTCCGCTACCAGTAGCATGTGAGACCACAAAATTTAGAGGAAACTTGACTGCCGCTACTGTTTCGCCTCTGAACGAGGCATCATCAGGCATTGAATAGTTCGTCGAAATATGGGTTTAGATTCTATAACGGTCGAAATTTGATCACCAATAGTTGTAATGCTTCCAGTAGTTTATATAGGACAATATCCTTAACGATATGCTTGAAGGTTTCTTCGTGTTCTGATTATTTGAGTCTATATTATTATTTGTCGAAAGACTGGCTGAATATTTTAGCGCCGAATGAAATAGTAAAATGCGGATTTTACCGGATTACATTAATAGTACGCGTCATAGTAATCCTTTATTTATAATCTACATAATATGTAATCTAATGTCTGATTTATAATATATGATTCATAAGGTATTGTTTTTAATCATTACACACAATTAAATTTGTTTTAACTTAATATAAGTTTTTATTAACTGGTCCCGATTTGTACTCCGAAGAATAACATTGAGGTAAATTATCAATATCCAATTATATTTCCTTGATATTTTATGATTGGTGGTGTAGTGGTTTTGTAAACAGAACGAAGACGACTGCGGAGTCTATTTCCGAGCAATAGAATATTTACATTCATGAATATGTCTGTGTAATCTGATTTTGTATGTATTTTATGTACACGTGGCACGCCACTGCTTCTTTTAGATACTTAACAGTACTTTGTGTATTTTATATATAGACTATGTCAAAAAGTAAAAACTTTTCTTTTCTTCGATGCAGTGGTTTCGAAGTTTTATAATAATAGTTTTTATGGATTATAATGAAACAATGCCCCTGCCGCCTGCGCTAGCAGTATACTCTGGTGCCCAACCAGCGGAGGATGATAGGATGCGCAAGTAGTCAGTTTACTTAGCCCATCGTTCACCAGGTCCAACTATAATGGTTTCTAGAGGGCCTGATATTATATATTGCAAGCAATGATGTCATACACTAGATCCCGACTACTAACAATTTCTTTTCTTCCACTTATATTATTAGAACAGATAAATACATACATTGTAATAGAATTACATGTAATGTCTGGTTTTAAATTGTTACCGTGTTACAAGTTCGGTCGTTGTATATCAACAAATAATAAATATATTCAATCTACTTAATTTACTTAATGATAAATAAATCTTAACATTTTTAGCACAATTACCAAGTGTTTATTATCACGAGATGTGGGAGCGATACGACAAATTTAATTATCTTTTTTTAAACAATAATCTCATTGTAGATAAGATATTTAGTTTTGTATAAACCTATTTTAATTAGATGTTAGATAAATTGCGCGAATAATGTTGCCAAATGTTGAATTCCTTTTAGTTTTTTGTTTTAATTGTTTTAATTTATTTTTCTGTGTACCTTATATAGTTTCGTACTGGCATATAACATTTCGAATACAAACTCGAATCCAAGCATAAAAAGGTACAAAAAAATACAGACAGTAATAAAATCAATGTCAAATTAGTATGGTACTGCACAGGAATCTACGAAAGAGCGATCGAGGTCGCCCAGTGCGGCTTCTTCTACATCCGCCCGTTCACAAATACCAGGACCTTCACGTGTCCCGGAAGAATCTTCGGGGATCCCAGAGGAGCCCCAAGCGGGACCCTCGTCGCAAACAGAATCGCTGAGGGTGATCTAACGTCATTATGCCTGGCAGTACGAATGACACCATAGTTATTTTTCGTTAGCTTAGCTTTTTCTTTTTTTACGTTCCGTTTCACGCCATGTCATAATTCATGCAGAAAACTTTTTGACAGCTTACGTATATTGAGTAATTACAAAGGAATTCAGCATTTGACGATTTGTTTGTAGAGTTGTTATCAGAAAAATTTTTCACGATGATATTTAGACAATCATTTTGCACGTAATAGTATACTGCACTAACTCAAACCCTATCAATATAGAAAAATGGACGTAATATTTTTAGTTTAAAGTTGATTTTCGAAAAGTTGTTATTTTATAGTTTATGCATTTTATTATTAAGACAAAGATTGTGTAAAACAATTAATAAAAATAGTGAACATCAACGCTAATTAATATGGTTGTGCTCTTTACTCATACGTAAAAATGTAGTTGCAAGAGGGACAGAGATAAAATTGCTTTAGTTCCTGTTGTTAGTTAAATAGTTTATCATTTCATTAGCACAGTTATGATCATGTGACCTTACTAATAAAAGACTATTAAATTCGCAGCTAAATCTTTATAATCATTATGATATATTTAAAAAATAATGTTACTTTATCCTTTATTGTTGTTTGATAAAACACGAATGTTCATTTTTCTTTTATTAGTACAGAGTCATTGCATTTTGAGTAGTTCATTAATATATCAAATACATTACCGTCACATTAAAGTATTTTGTATGCTTTAATCGTTCATTTAGAAGCTTAATATTCAAAGCTTATGCGCAATGATTCTTCGATATGGCATCAAAATTATGTTATCACTAGATCTTGCCTGCGACTATACTGATAATAATTATACTGGACCATTCACACAATACCATCTAGTCCCAAACAAAGCAGAGCTTGTGTTATGGGTACTAGACAACTGCTAGAAATACTTAAATATATACATAGAACACACCCAGACCGATACAAATAATCATAATCATGAATACAATTTTTTGTATCGTACGAGGATTCGAACCCGCGACTATTGGAAATGAGGCGGTGTGGTAAATCGCTAGAAAACCAAAAATTAACTGCTATAAAGTGCTATACTGTAGATATGCCAAGTTGATTGAATAACTATTAAATTAAGAACATGTAACAAACAAACCTTCACTTTCCAATTTATAATAAGTAGCGAAGAACAGCCACTTCAAACGCATTTAGAAAGCAAACGCCATATATAGATGATATTCAGACGACCAAAAAATGAAGATCTTATACAGCGCCATCTATTATTTTAGTAATAAACTAATTAGCAATATTAGATGGAGTATTTTAAAATTAATAAGTAAAATAAATAAATTGCCCTTTTAGGGTATATCTTCTAAGACTTCTTTAAGATCTATATGCTGACCCATATTTAACAATATTATGTGGATTTTTACCCTAATTCTTTCAGTAGTTTCTACATGAAAACTTAACACATATAGCTTAGCAAATATATACAGAGACAGTTTTTACTTTCTTCTCAATTTTATTATATTTAAATAACACATAAAAATAACATAGAAAATTCTCTATTCATATAAACTTACATTTAACATTTTTGAGTAGTCAGTTAATTTTTTTAATCTATCATTTATTAGAAAGCTTTCATCACAATAAGAACGAGCAAGTAACTTGCGTGTTGCTCTTTTAAATAATTGTAACGTTACATTGTCAAGCTGAAATGTGTGAATACAAAGAAGTTGCTTATCCACGTGTTTTTATATTTAATCGCTAACTATTAAGCTAGTTGGCTATTTAACGCTAAACAGTAGGTACCTATTATTAGATTATATTATATTCATAAATATTTTATGACATTTTTTGCACTTTATAGCTGTGGCACATTATGTGATAAAGATAATGCAAAACAGGGCATGTACTATATATATAGTTTCGCCTTATTTTACTATAGCATATAATTTGATTTCATAAGTATAACAGATACTACTATAATAGCATATATATATTTTCATACTACAGCTATAGAACGTTGAATCGGTGATTTACTACCACGACGTACTCGCAAAAGGTTGTGGGTTCTGTTTTTATTTATATTTCTGACTAACACTCTGGTAATATATACACCGATAACAAACCAAAAAAAATCTGAGAGACGACTCCCCTGCCACGTTGGCTTCAAAATATACCCATCGCGTGAGCTAGATGATAACAAATGTATCTATAAAAAAAGTGAAAATGTTGCAGCATATTGTTTTTATATACGAGATCTTACCATGTTTCTTTTATTTTTATAAAAGTTAATAATGTACGTGAAGATACTGTGAATACAGATAGCCGAGATGAGTATCGATCGAGTTTCAATAGTAGCAACAAACGAAGACGAAACGAAGGTGGATGTGAAGAAATGGAGATGAATATCTACCCATAAAAGCTTTAATTTACCATCTACCCACTGCTCTTCAGTTTACCCGTGATCATAGCGGTTATATGTTCATTCTGTTCTGCGTGAACGCCGATTCGCGGATATAGAACGTACCTGTAAAGGCAGCTATTAATAATATTGCTAATACTAAAAAATAAAAAAAAAGATTAACAATGAAAACTTTATTCTGTGTTCGTTCAGTGAAAACTATTCACCATGTCTCAGGAGTATCAGAAAATCATGATATATATGCTTCAGAAATATTTTGTCATTCGTTCTAAATTGCATGTCTACCGACAATATATCTTTATAGCGTTATAAACTTTATCATCTTATATAGCACTACTGAAAATATTTAACTAAGATAAGAAGGAACATGATTTGTGAATATATTTGATTTTTTTTATGTAATTGAAATAGGCAAATGTACTGTAGGACGCCCCGTAGCTAGGTGGAGCGATGACATATGTACGTACAGTCGGGGCGTCCAGTCAGTACAGTCGCGGGTAAAGATGGACTAGAAGATCTGATGATCGTGCCAAGTCGCGTCCCTTGAGAGAGGCCTATGTCCAGCAGTGGACTGCAGTGGGATGATGATTATGATGATGATGATAATAATTGGAATGACTCACCGAAACAACTTGTAATTTTGTAGTTTATCCTGCATAAAAATTGTACTAATGTGATAAATACGACAGAGTTTCTGTCTATCTATAACATTTTCACCAAACGACTGAAGAGATCTTTAATTAAATTTGAAATGATTATATATTGTGTCTAGCACAATGTGTTCTTCTGATGTATAAGCCTCTCATGTACTATTGTAAAATTTCATTAAAATTCATTCAGTAGTTTTTGCGTGAAAGAGTAACAAACATCCATTAATTCAACCATACTCACAAACTTTCCCGTTGATAATATTAATAAGATTGATTCAGAATTATAGAATCTGCGTTTAAAATTGAACCTTAAAGATAAATTTATAACATTCAAACTTCTAATTTGCAGGACGAAAAAGAAGAAACCCTAGACATGCTAGAGCAGGGACAGCAAGAAAGCAGACGGCGGAAACGGAACGCCGTATTCAAAGTGTTACTGCAAGCTGCATCGCTAACTTTCCTAGCGGAGTGGGGTGATCGCTCGCAGTTAGCCACCGTGGTGCTAGCGACGCGGGAGGATGCCATTGGTGTCGTGGTAGGCGGGTCCTTGGGACACGCGTTGTGTACTGGACTGGCGGTTATCGGTGGTAGGATGGTGGCGCAGAAGATCTCTGTGAGGACTGGTGAGTAAATTTTTTTTATAATTTATTACGATGGAGGCAAATTAGTAGTCTGCCAATAAAAAAAAGTTATACGCATTCTTGGTCCAGTATGCCTGGCTAATTTTGTTTACTCAAGTTAAATAGTTAACTTAATACCCTGCTACGCCGATGTAAAATCAAAAATTATGATTTCGTTTCATTAATTAATTTTTGTATTTATGTCGTTTACTTTAGGCAACTTAATATTATTTATATAATAATATTGGCCCGTATTAGATATACATTAAGGACTAAACATACATACATATAGAAAATATTAATATTGTCTTTGTGGTCACCACACTCAGTATGACAATCTGTCATGGTAATGCTGGTAAACCATTACCTTCGGCGAGTGGTCTTCCTTCATGAAGGTCGACAGCATGTTGGTGGGGACCCGGGCTACAAACGCTTTACTTAAAGATAAATGCAAACGCAAAATATTTAAAAGAAATCTATTTAAAATAACAACAATTTCTTGACCAGGAATTCTTATTGCCTGCATATCCATTCCGATTGAGTGGTAGAATAGGCGAATAATAGTAACGATGTCTTATTATATAGAATTGTTCTATACGTGTGTTTGTCACCTGACTTCTGAACAGCTGGCTGACTGCCAGGTCCGCTAATGGAATGAATGATAATATTAAACTTATCAGAAAAACCTCAACCTGGCCACAACACTAATTATGAAGATGTAATGAATAACAACAAAAACATCGTTAATTTTTTATACTATTAACACCTTATGCTCAATTGTACATCCGGCTCGAAGGACTGACATAATATTTTTTTTCATTTCAGTTACAATAATCGGTGGTATAGTGTTCCTGTTCTTTGCAGTAAGTGCCCTATTTATCGGCCCCGGTGAATAAGGATAGAATGTTTCCTACTATATAAGTGACAATATGAATAATTGTTGTACCCTAGTGAATATGAAGATTTTATATTTTATAAAGCTAGGACGAAGCAACAATAAACTTCAGTAATAATGTAAATAAAATTGATGGATCGTACTGGATCAAACGAAAATGATGCGACTGTAGTGCATTTAGCGTTACTTGTAATTATTAGATAGCTTTTGGAAGAGTATAATGTGGACTAAGAGTAGGTACAGTTAATCAAATTCAACAACAACAGTCTTGTCTAGTTTTGTCATCAGTCAAACAAAGCAAACTTCTGCTGCTTGACGAATTCGCGACTAATAATTAGTAATAAATTATACAATTCATCTCTAACACAAACAATTTATTTAAATATATGTTCTTAATTTATTTGACGGTGGTAGATTCTCGAAATACACACATTTGTATTTATGAGTATGATTGTTTATATTAGTCTAGTTGTTTCCTATTTATATATGTATTTAAGTATTTATATAAATATATAGAATGCTTCTATTTACATTATACAGTAAAATAATAAGAGTACATTTAAATATTAAATCAACACATCTGTAAAAATACAAAAAGGCGCTATTTCTGTTTTAGTACACTCATTACAAGCTTCGTTAAGTTTGGGACTATTATGATTATGTCTGGCGTTATTATTATTATTATTATTTGTATTAACTGTATTGCACATAAAATATTATAAATACAAATGGTTACAAAAGTTAGGATATGTACTAAACAGTCGGTCGTTTAGTTTGATCCAGTATAAAACTATCTACTGTTGTGCATTAAGTGACCTACAATACACTTTATTGTGGCTGTAAAACAAAAAACTTTAAAAGAAACCTTCAACAAAATTGCCTTCTTAATAATGGTATATGACTTGATCAGAATCTTCACAAATATGTAATGTTTGTTGGTGCAATATTTACGATGTATGGTCATTACATGTGACAAGAATGTATGGCTGATCTAGTAAACACACAATCCTATGACATTTTCAAGGTTTGCTGGAAGAAATCTCTTTTTAAAGATAACCTCGCCCTTGTACATTACATTTATTGTCACGATATTTTTTTCTATGTGTGTACAAGAAAGAATAAAAAAAGAAAGATTTTT
Organism: Achroia grisella; assembly: GCF_030625045.1. Classification (NCBI taxonomy): domain Eukaryota; kingdom Metazoa; phylum Arthropoda; class Insecta; order Lepidoptera; family Pyralidae; genus Achroia; species Achroia grisella. The sequence goes on along the minus strand of NW_026712984.1, from coordinate 3,658,995 downwards.
ATATATGGATATTAATGTTATAGATTATAATTGGTGACTGTTGTGCGAATGTACCCCATACTCTTGATTATATATTATCTGTATCAAATTCTGATGTTTATTATACTCTTCTTAAATTTTTTGTTCCGAATTATATAAAATATTATGACTAGATTTTTAATATATTTTTTCATTATATAAATCCATATAGCCATAAATTCTTCGTGGTAAGCATTATCATAAAACACATTTATCACTGCTTTTTTCATGTAATAAGCCCAGTTCTTGTCGGACCAGTACATTGGTCAATAAATTTGCTACTTGGTTGTGAAATTGAAAATTCAAAATATGAAGCCGGTGTGCAATTACATCGTTATCTTCTGGGCTTGTGTTGATGCATTAACATTTAATATTAATATCTTCAACATGACCTGTCACTTGAAGGAAATAATTGTTAACTGAAACTGTATAACGTTTTTTTTTAGATTGAAATATTTCTTAACAATAATTTGTTAAAGATTAGCTTTGAAGAATATTTCTTATCGTGGAAGCTATTCACTTAAAAAGAAATTATTTTTGTGAAACAGTCCAAACTATTTTTAAAGAACCATTAATTTATTTTTTTAGGTACGTTGATTTCATTCTCATAACGGCAGTACCAACACTTATATGACATAGTGATAGTCAATAGACTGTCGCTATCCTTTTGAGTATATTTGTACATTTTAAATTTTAATACTGATTGTAGCATTAAGTTTTTGCATTGTCTTTTAGTCATGAATGTCAATAGGAGTGCGATCTAATCTGATAGTTATTTACTTACACAATTGTCGATAAAATCGATTTAATAGGTACGATACGGTGACAGACATTAGTTCATAAGTACCGATATATCTATTCCTTGTTAAGCAGTTATCATCTTAAGAAGTGGCAGGTATTCGATTGTAAAATGACGTAAATGTCGAGTACATTATTGTGTTGATTTTTTATAATAATTGTATTAAGTTTGGTAATATCTTTAATTATTTTAAACTGATAGTCTGGAGAGGTGTATATATACAATGGAAACCGCATATAGCGACGGATTGGCAGATTACGACCAAATGGCAGACTAAACTGCCTCAGGCAGGATTAAATAAATATATAGAATAATTTATAAAGCTTTTATGAACTATCTGAACGTACAATAATTTTTTAAAGTACTTTCGATGTTGTTATTTCCGGTTTCTATTGTATTATTTAAATTATATAGAAATATATCATTTCGCATCGACTATTCTTTTAAAGATTTATATGCATATTAGTTAATGAATCTTATTGTATTGCAATAATGTTGCTTTCATGGTAACATGTAAGACGACTACTCATAGTAGGAAAGCACTCAGTAATTTACTTGAGATTATTATAATAAAAGAAATTAAGCGTTGTATTTATATTGTTGTAATGTTTAAAACGTTGATGTAATCTGTGGAAGCGCCGAATTTAGACAATATTTTTTATATAAAAAGTATTGTCTCTAATAAAAGATGAAAAGAATGCAAAATACTTGTTATTTATTTTTCTTATATGGGTACACGATATTGAAAGTATAGAATGTTGTTAAATATGCTGTAGATTTTGGATTTTTCTAACCTATACAGATGCACCAAGACGGTATAAGAAAAAATATTGGTGTGCGGTTTTTATGAGGGCACCAAATCCTTAATGATATAATATAATGCTTATTACTAGCTGGCGTAATGAAATACATTTTCTTTGTTTTTATTTAAATCTTTTGAGTTTGTTTACTTCTTAAATTATGTATAAAATGTATTCTCTATACCGATTATTGTAATAGAATTGTAATAATTATATTGTTAGCGTTTATGGCTGTGATAAATATTACCCATTTTATGCTAACCATACTAAACATTGTTTCCAAATATTTTTAATGTAATAACAATACATGAAGTTAGTCATATTTCTGTTTCACTCAGATACTCTTTCTTTTTTTTTATATTGTAATTATTAGCAATAATTTCGATTTAAGATCTATTCAAAGTAAATCTTATTACATTACTATAAGGTTTACTTTGTTAGGTTTTGTTCGGCTACCAGGCATTGCAAATAGAATGTATCCCTATTTCACATCTATTGTTTTTCAATTTCCAAACATACCTTATTGCTATAACTTATTTTTATAAAAATACGCCTGAATACAGGCATATTGGAATTAATATAGATATATTTTTTATTACATTTGCCTCATTTTGAAATGGTGTAGGAATGACTGGCATTTTTAGGTTAAATTGTAAAAAACGTATGTGCTAAGAAAGTAAAATACCACAGGCTAATGGGACCCTTTCTCCGCGAGGGTGTGAGCTCATCACAGAAGGGGTATACAAAAAATTGTTACTTAATGAAATAAAAAATGTATTACAATTAATAAACTATAACGTAAAGCTTTTCTTGATGACAGACAGACTGGTAGTAGGGTTAACTTTCAGTTAAAAATGTTGAAACCTAGGTCTTAGATTACGAGACGTCACATTTCAATTTTAGTATTAAAACTGAAACACTTTCACACTAAAAAACAAAGTGGAAATGTGAAAATATTTTTTTTTATTTTTTGATACCAAATTTATCACGTGATCACGCGGTTTGTATGAAGGTTTTTATTATATATATTATTTTCAGTTTTCCACTTTGCTTTCATAATGTTAAATTATTCAGTTTTTGTCGATACTTTCGGATTGGCTATTCTCTAAAACTAAATAAGTAGTCATGTCACTTGAGTTATAATTTAATGTGACTACTAAAATTTACGGCTTCGATTACCGCTTTACTTCTAATGGCCGCGGGTTCGATTCCTTGCGCGGTACAAACATTTGTATTCATTTATTCAGTATGTTTTTATCGGTCTGGGTGTTTTCTATGTATATTAAGTATATATTTATAAAAAATATATACATATAACCTAACACAAACTCAGCTTAGCTTTGGGACTAGGTGCGCTGTGTAAATTGTCCTGGATTGTTAATATTATTTAATTACCAGATTTACTCTTCCTTATATTATAATTTACGAATATTTAGTTGATCTAGCGTTCTCTCAAGAGATTGTGATATGATTTTGTGTATCTACGACCATCTGTATACTATGTCTTTTTTAATGTAAGTACAAAATATTTTGATTGTCAAGTTCACATCATATAATGTTGCTTTTTGCTAAATGTTGAATTAATGAAAGAAAAGTATTATTTTTATGTAAAAACGAATAAATTATGTAAATAATACATACTGTTGTTGTTAATTTTTTTACGATCAATCAATTAAGACATCACTACCAAAATATTTTTTTAAAAAGCAGGGTATTTCCAGAGTCCATATTATATAGTGCCAATTATTAGACTACTTTATGTGCATTTTATGATTAAGTTTTCTTTATGAAACAGAATAGCAATCTGACGGCTGGTGGTAAGTGGTAAACCGTAGTAGTCTATATACATGAATAACACCACAGACATCACCTCATCATGTGACACATGTGTATCTTACATGCCACACGAGAGGACTTGTACTCCTGTAACTTCACTGCAATCTCAACCTTTAACCAAAAAGCTAATAAACCAAGTAGTACCCCGAAGCAGGTCCTAATTTCGTAAGTCGTTTCCTTTCGTCCGAAAACTTCTGAAATTGTTAAGGTAGTTGTATTATGAAGACTAGAGAAAGTCAATTACCGTGCTGAGAGTGGGTTGAGGATAAGAATCCTCGCAAATCCTACATTTTTTAAAGGTTGTTGCTTAACCCCTTATGTTCTATAACTTCGAGTTCATTCAAAAACAAAAAATGTAATGTTTGTGAGGTTCCATTTCCTCAACCCACGATTGGAACCTTAGCAAAAGCAGATTATTATAGAAGTTTTCAACCCTGTCCTTACTCAAGGAAGTCAATGTATGTCAATCAATGTATCAATGTATGACAGTCTCGGTGGTCTAGTGGTTTCGCACACCGCTTTACTATCCGATGGTCGCGGGTTCGATTCCTCGCACGGTACAAATATTTGTATTCATGAGTATGATTGTTTTCTATGTATAATATGTATTTATTTACAAAAAAAAATGTATCCATGTATTTATATCAGTTGTCTAGTACCCATAACACAAGTTCTGCTTAGCTTGGGACTAGATGGCGCTGTGTGAATTGTCCTGAAATATTATTATTATTATTAATGTGACAAATTTCCTATTGGTCCCATTGGCGTGTTTGACTGATGCTGGTTCACGGCCCATAACTTCACTTAACGGTAGAAACAGGTGAGGCACAGATACCCACGTAGACTTTATACTTTAAACTCCGTAGGCACTTCGGGATAACTGACGTAAAATAAAATAAAGATAATAATTTTATTGATTTATTTAAGATACATAATCGTTTTATCGGGTTCCATTTTTTTTAATCTATCGCATTATGTAATCTAAATGAGCTGACAGGATAAATATAGATACGATCACAATATGATTGATTGATTTTTAAACGTTTTTTTACAAGACTATCGTAATTTCACTCATCATTATCTCAAACTTCGTAAATGATATCAGCATGCATTTTATCTATCACGTACTAAAAGACTGTACCTAGAGATAAGTGCTACATAGGCACTTTTTCTTATATCTTAAAAAAACAGTTTTTATTTAAAAACATAAATAATTTTTTATGATAATTTTTAATAAAAATTATAAGTATATATTTTATGTTCATGATTTTTCGTATATTAAAACAAACGTCAACTTATCATATGCAATTTGTTTCAAACGAGTATTATTTTAGCAACTAAGTTGCAATCCAAATGTTCCTAAACATCTAAGTATCTAATTTCTAGAAAAATTGTACAAAAATAGCGAGTGAACACTCCCTTTCCAGTACTATAAAATAGAGTAAACAATTATGTATACACATCGACTTTTTTGGAAATTCTCAAAACCACTATTATTTCAGCGCCTTTGACCTGATGACTAACTTACTTAATAATAAAATTATAAAATTTGATTAAAAACAATGTCAATCATCATTACGATACAAACTGATTAAATATTTATAGATAAACATATAATTATAAATATAGGTGCAAAGATTTTGATAATTTAATCACCTACAACATGATTCATAAAAACAAAAAAGATATAAGAATGTATTATATAAAAAATAACATTATTCGTATTTTATGTAGTGCTATACCTTTCATCCATGGTATGACTTTGTCAACTTAATGGCTAGTAAAATTATACCTACGTTTATTATTATCATTAAGATTCCAGAACAACTTACAGTAGATGGCGCGCATGTCGTGTACTGGAAAATGGCATATCTGTATATCTTCTTCCTCTTTTCTTACCTAATAAATGACTCATTCCCATACCTTCACTGAAGCCTACTACTAATTACGTATGCAGGTAATGAATAGTTAAACGAGCAGAAAACACAATGTGATAGTCGACAAAACTTTGATTTATAGGTTTATAGGATTGATTTCGTAACTACAAAAAATTGCTTACAAATATGTAAGCAATTTTTTGTAGTTACGAAATAAACTGGGCTCATATTATTAGGTTTACCTACTTTTCGCACTGAGCAACAAGTAGGAAAAATGCATTTAGGTCCTTTGGCAGATGAGTATCAAAATTATATATCCATTGCCACTTTCCATATTCATGATTTCTGAGTTCGCTTAGTCATAAAACTGATCGTCAATTATAGATACAATAATTACAAATTCACGACATGCAGATATTACACAAGAAAATCAAGATAAAAACGCAAAGGAATATTTTATTTCTCATAACTGGAATATGCTAGTTGCAGGTACTTACAATAGGTAATTAGGAAACAGATGAGAAATTATTCCTTTGTGTCTACTATAGAAAAGCACTTAATTAAAATATTGTACATGCTTTTTAGTTTGCAATTGTATAATGGGTTAGTCACAATGAACACATGTATGTATACATGAAAATGAACAATATTGCCAAAGCAGCAAAGTGGAAAATTGAAAATACTACTTTAAACATACAAACCGAGTATAATGAGTAGGTACTCATACTCACGTGATCAATTTACGTTCGAAATTTGAAATGTTCATAATTTCTTTTCAGCAAACCATTTTGTGTTTTGGTAAAAGTGATTCAGATTCATGAGTATTGTACTTGATACTATGACTTATATACTTAATACAATAAAACATTAACTCAAAAATCACACATTTTTGAAGCTATACTTTAAAATTAAAACTATAGAGTCGATTTCTAAAATTTATAATTAAGTTGATGCATTATTGTAGTGTCATATACATATATGCGCATGCGCATGCTCTAAATAATTCGCGGTACTTCTATCCCTGTGTATACGAATATATATCGTAATATATTCATATTTATATATATCATGATGTATAAAAACCGATCAAATATAGATTATTTACGTATATTTACGTACGGATTAGATCGGTATTTATAATTAAATATTTACATGCATGTTAAGTTAAATAAACTGCTATATAGTCATCGGAGGCGTCTAGCACAGCCTGCTGTAGTATGGGGTCTTTGCCGGTGTCCAGCGCTGACGTGTGACTTGGCAGGAACAAGCACATGCGGTTGCCATCGCCCCAAGAGTGGTTGTTAGTACCTGTACCCATCACCATACACTACCACACTACCCAGTAATTATAATGATAAAATAATTTAGACAAGCATAGTCCATTGAGGAAAGGGAATTTTAGTAATACAAACTAATGGACCCACTGCTTTGTACAGGTAGACTTCCACGTTGTAACAAAAAGAGTCGTTATAATCATAATTTGTTATTTAAAAAACAACCAGACGCATCATTACATATAATAAAACAAAGTCGCTCTCACTGTCTGTCCGTCACTATGTATGTTTAAATCTTTAAAACTACGCAACAGATTTTGAAGCGGTCAATTTTAATAAATAGAGTGATTCAAGAGGAAGGTTTATATATAAACATACCCGTGCGAAGTCGAGGTGAGTAGCTAGTTTTACATAAATTAAATAGACACGCACTATAACATTATAACTAACCAAAACCAAAAACAATAATATATATAATTATATTTCCTAAGAAAAAGTTTTCTTAGTATTAATACATCACACACGTGGTCCATGGAAACCTTAGTAGATGATTCCTGTTGAATCGGGAACTATGAAGTAACTGACTCGACCTGATGCTCATCCTATAATCCCCCACTGGTGTTCCACCAGCGTACACCGGTAACGCAGGCGACTACAGCATTTCAATATAACCCATTAAAAAACCATTGGGCGACTACTAGAGTCGCCCAATGGTCGAAATTCTATACTTCCATATGGTCTATTACCATAATTAATTTAAATTATACATATAAATGAAATTGCAGTCAATTTGTAATATTGAAATAACCGTTTTATACTACATGCATATGAATATAAATACGGTACTTACACCAAAATAACATTTTTGTCTGTCTGTCTGTTTGTTCCAGCTAATCTCTGAAACGGCTGGACCAATTTTGACGGGACTTTTTTGTTGGCAGGTAGCTGATGTAATAAGGAGTAACTTGGCTACTTTTATTTTAGAAAAATAAAGTTAATTTCCATGCGGACGTAGTCGCTGGTATACTAATATAATGAATTAATATATACCGTTTATATGTGTGCAGATAGCCTAATCTATCATTATTGTTCTAATACATGTAATGTGACGAAATAATAGATAATTAAATTAATAACAAAAAAATAAGGTAATTCTAAAGTTAAGTCTACAAATGCTTTGAATGTAATAATTTTCACGATAGACTAGTCCTCATTACTATTTACTCCCTGCCCTCAATCCATGCGGTTGCAACATATATTTATTATCTATATCTGTGAGCACCACAGACAATAACAGGATATAATTGGTGCTACTTACCTATGTATTGCAACAGGCGGAGATTACAAAGCTATCGGTCATAACCTCCAGAGCAGAACAACAGTGCATGCATTTCTGTCTCTCGGTAGATATAGGCAATAATATCATACTTACATACATACATACATCCAAGAGCGTCAAATATATATATGCGCGTTACCAACCATTGTGAAACCATAATAAACACATTCTATCCATAATAAAGTTTTTTACTGTATTTCAATATGCAACAACGAATATATATGTATATATACGCACATAACTAGGCGTCCATAAACTACGGTAAGCATTTACCTCGTAGTATAAAAAAACCTTACAAGAAAATGATATTTTAAGTTTAAGTAGAATGGAAAACAGACTGTCGACTAACCTGACGGTAAGTGGTAACCGTCTCAATATAGGTATATGATCATGACGACCGTGACTCATACATTGCCATTGACGAAAACTAAGATGTCATGCCACTTATCCTGTAATTTCTGTAATCGTACCCTTCAACGAAAACATATCTTACAAAGCAAGCTGCTTGGAGACTGAGACATGTGACACTATATCCACGCAGATGAGATTTTATACCTTCTAGAAACAGAGTATTAAAGTAAAGAAGAATGAAATCGGTTAAGTCGTTGCCAAGTTATTAGGTGATCAAGAGAAATAGTTGTTAATTTATATTAATGCATAGAATTTTCGAATTCTATTCTATTGTACATTTTTTCTATATATAAAGTGATAGTCTGTGAGTTATTGCTTTAATAGATAAGGCTGCTTATCTCTTAAAGTAATATGTTTAGCTTAGATTGTTTGTATCAGTCTGGGTGTTTTCTATTTGTATTATTGTAGGAATTTACAAAAAAAAATGTATCTATGTATTTGTATCTGTCGTCTAGTACAAACAAATAACACAAGCTCTGTTTAGCTAGGGCTGGATGGCGCTGTGTGAATTGTTCTGATATATTATTACTAGCTGTGCTCGCGGTTTCAGAAACGCGGTTTTTCGCGTGAAATTATAGCCAATATATTATTCTGATGTATGAGCTAAATTACTGTAGTTTTATCAAAATCGGTTCAGTAGTTTTTGCTTGAAAGAGTGAGCAAACACAAAGTTTATAATAACATGTTATATTGGTGGAATTTTAGGGTAAGAATAAGGTAACTGTCTCACCATAGTACTTGAGCGGCCACTGGTATGGATTGTGTGTACGTGCGAGTAGACACGACGGGGCTTCGCCAGGTGACAACACGCGCGCCGGCCACCAGGGACAGGAACCCAGCTTGTGCCACACCACGTCGTCGTACCTGGCCAGATTGAATGATTATAGTTTTTTATAGGGAACTTGACGTAAACCTCTATACAAGGATATAGTGACTCTATTTTTGAACCCCTCCGATAGATCCCCTATTCAATTCAAACGGGGATCAAAATTGGGGGACCTGATCCGTGCCAAGATTGCTTTGCCAGTTGGGTTTCGGTTGCAAAATGAGATATGGTGGTGAAATTATAGTCCATGCTCTGATCCAAAGGCTTGAGCCACCTTATTGCTCTAAAAATCCAATGCATGAGGGATCAGTTTCTTTGTTATTAAAATCTGAAAGTGTTTTCCCATAGAAAGAGAGAAAAAAATTATTTGTAATTTGGATGGAATGGACATGGGTCAAAGAGAATTATTCTCATCAAATTACTCAGTGCAATTTGAATACGAGATAATCGAAATTAGAGTTAATCATAGACCACAGAAATTACTCACCCCACTCGAGGACCCCACATGCAGCTCGGACACAGAGCTAAATTCTCTTTATCCTTTTGAACAGAACATATTGTTCTGGTACTAGACAGGATCTTATCTACAAAAGTCACTTTTGTTTGAGTCTTCTTTGGAGGATTCTTGCGGTCTGAAAGTAGGATTTTACTGTGAATAATACACATATAGTAATTTATCTTTCACAAATTAATAGTTTCCTTGACTGATAGACATTAGTATCAATCACGAATTGTGTGAATATTCCGGTCGAGTACGCACTCGAGCTACAAAATACGTAACTGGCCGTTAATAAAGTGAACAGCTCTCTGCTTATTTTTTTTATTAAATAATAATTTATTTAATTAAAAAATAATAAAGAATAGAATAAACACCCACCGTCTTTTGTTTTTTTAATGGATGATAATGGAATAACGGTTTATGGTGGGGCACCAGTGGAGGATGAAAGATTGAGGTCAGGTCAGTTAAAACAAATTCACCAGTAATTTATCACGATGGTTTCCAGGGGGAACCGCGTGGAGGTCAACCTGATATGGTACATTGCTAGCAATGAGACCATCGGTCCACATTACTAACAATCCTCTTTCCCCCTCACCGTCTTTTGTTATTTATACTAAATAATTAGACAGTTGACACAAAAGTAATATACAGATACAGTGTGCAGTTTTGTATGAAAAAAATAATCGGGGTAAGATAAGGTATAGTTTGCAAGTTACATAATATTTTACACTGCTGCCCCGCCCAGAGCCCATGGCTGGCTACGACCATGCATATAGGTGATGGTTATCACTTACTATCAGATGAGCCTTAAGTCTTTTCCAATATTAAATAAATAAAGATGTAATTCAGTGGAGATTATATGGCATACTTACGCATCAAATTAACTAGCCATTCACGTCTACAAACAGGATGGAAGGAGGCTGGACAGTTGGGGCATTCTCGCAATTTTTCTTTTTTTCCACAAACAAGGCACCAGGGCGCGTGTAATGTTATAGGTGTCTTCACCGGTGATGTTGAATTCTGGAACACATATTATAATAATAATCCAGGATAATTCATACAGCGCCATCTAGTCACCAGCTAGGAAGTTTGTGTTATGAGTACTATACAACTAATAGAAATACATTATTATAGTGGGGGAGGTTAGGGACTGTTGGTAATGAGGCTTTGAGTGGCCATTAGCAATGTGTCCAGTCAGGTGGTCTTTCCTGGTAACCATTGTTGTAAATCATGGTGAACTAGTAACGAATCTAATTACCAGTACCCTTAGTGCAGGTTTGTGTACTATTTACATTAAAAATATATGTATAGAATTTAATAGTTCACTATGGTCTTAAAAATAATAATATACCCTCAATTTATTTAAGTCACCAGGTAATCAGCAGACCTTTAATAAAAACTAGCTAACAACAGCTGAGTCTGCTTATTTTTTTTATTAATAATCTCAAACTATTAAGAAAAAAAATAAGCAGACCCAGATAGTATATGTGTCCTCATGATAAAATCATACAGATTATTATAATTTATTTTATTAGGACCCTTTCAGTGGATTAGTTGTGAAGTGTGTTACATACACTTTTGCATTTATAATACATGTAAGTATGGATAGCTATATATGGAGTTTTGTAATTAACACTGTAATTTTATAAAACATCAAACATACTAACAGAACACTCAGATCCATCTTTATTCTCCATCTGTTTGTGGACAAAATTATATTTCCAGCATTGATGCAAATAATTTTCAATCTCCTTGAATGTTACAATATTCTTAATGACTAATTCATATTTGTCTTCGGTGCTTGCATCCACATTTAACAAATAATCCAGGCAGTCTTCATTTGATTTGCAATTATCTTTTAAATTTACATAAAATTGATCAAATATCATCTCTGTACCTTGTCTTACAAATTCTTTGAAAGCATTTTCATATTTACCCTGCTTTAGAGGAGTGTGTCTTATGTCATATGTGGTATTGAGATCTGGTTCTTTTAATTTACTTAATTTTACATTAAAAGGTACTATGTGATCCTCTTTTATTTTTCTCTGAAATATAATGTAAAAAGTATTAAATATTATTGTCATTTTTATTATTTAAAATGATTAACTTCTCAGTTTGCCTTATGGTTGACTGGTAGAGAACGCTTAGAGAACTTAGGTGTTAAGTTCGCCATATGTATATTTATATATTGTATTTGTGTATTAAAATTTAAATAAAATAATTAATTAATTAAAAATTTATTACAATATGAAATTTAATTTCAACTATGCTTAAATCAAATAAGTCAAAAAATTTAAAAATAACAGTATAAAATAAGGCTTACTTTTCAAAACAAAGAGCATAGCCAATCCCAATAAGAAAATTCTGTGTTATGTCCATGGTGCTGTTCATGTATATGTGGTACAATGTATACTCATGTGTGGTGGTGTTAATAGCCATTTACCATTAGGTGGACTGTTAGTTTGTCTGTCAATATAGTTACATAAATAAAATATTTATCCAAGTAGAGTACTTAGAGAATTTATTGCATTATAGAGTAAATAAGTGCATATTGTTGAAGAAAAAAATAAATAGCTGTATATAGGCACCTTTCTGGGTATAGTTGGTTGTTGTTTTGCTGGTGAAGATACCTTGTCAGCAGCCCCATAGAAAGGTCTAGAACGTGCAGCGAGATGTAGACTGGTGTATGGGAGCCAAAGTCTCTGTTTTGTTCTACTGATCTCGACGTAATAACAAAGTTCCTTTGTAATTTTAAGTGTTCCATTTTCATTTACTGATATTCCTAGAACTTAAATGTAATAACAATAAATTAATTTATTAGTCAAACAAACACTATGACTATGACTATGACTATGTTTAGAACTTTAGACTGCATAAAAGTTTAGTCCAGTAAAGTTTTTTAGTTTCGCAGCCGTGTCGAGTTCAAGTTCAAGCTGTTAAACTAATTTAAAAAGTAGACATCACTTGTCACCGCTGTAACGAGTATGTTCTTATTAAATTACTTACTTAAATTTACTGAATTAAAGAGAAAACATTAGAAATAGATAATCCATCAAACCTTTATCGTCGTGAAACAGACCCTTTTCATCCTTCACCACTTGGATTTTAGCATAAACTTTTTTACATACTTTAGCGAGTGCTTTCTCACCAAGTGTCCAATGATAAATACTCATTTTTATATTTTCTTGTCAACGGTATGCGAAAATATGTGAATATTATTTTCTTAAGATATAATTCAAATCTAGTAAGGCGGGAATGAAAAACGTGACATTAGTTTCAGATTTTTATAACAAATTCGTATCGCCATCTATTGTCGAGTAGAAACAATTAAGATGCTTAATAGACTACGTATGTTTACTAACTGATAATAGATGGCAGGACATGTATAATATTTTACAGAAATTATATATGTAAGAAAATGTTATATAGTCATGAAACCTTTTTATAGACAATGATGGAATTAAAATAAATAAATTCAAGCAAAATAAATTATCTCCAGTGCTCCCTATACTAATTTTATGTAAATTAGTGATGAAACAAAAAACTCACGTATCAGCCGCGCCGTAGGGTAATCCAACAAGGTAGATATATATAGGCAATACCGTCTTTACCATGAGGGCACACGGGGCCCAAGGAACAATTTTTCTCACACATTTATTCCCAAAAGATTTCTGTCAGGCACACTATTCTTTTTTCACAAATGTTATCAGAATGTATTTGCAAGGCATATACTACGCCATTATACCGATTACTTCGCCTATTCCTATGTTTTTACCTAATGTTTTTTTTTTTACTTTCCAAAAGGGTCCTGAATTCTTGTATGCCCCAGGGCCCCAGCCTAGTTTAAGACGGCGGTGTATATAGGGTGAAAGGGATTGTTAGTAGTGGGGACTATCGACCCCATTGCCATTTTTCATGTCAGTTTAATTTCCACGTGGAGAGGGGAAGGAGATAATTCGTAATGTGGACTATTAAAATAACCTCACTGCTAATAAGATACCACATCACTCCACGTGGTTTCCCCTGGAAACAATTGTGATAAATTCATGGTGAATTTACCACGATGGGCAAACTGACCTGACCTCATGCTCATTTTAACATCCTCCACTGCTGCCCCATCAGCGTAAACCGTCAGCTAAGGTGGTTGAACCATTCCGTTATAATCATCCCATCGTGGTTGTATTAGGATAGGAAATTTGAAATCTATCAATCAATTAATCAAATATGAGTAAAGTATGTTTTTAACAAATTTTATTACTTTGCAATTACGCCTTCTTATAATATTTATATTATAATTTCTTATAATATGAAATAGAAATTGTTTGAAAACTGTTAAAAAACTGCGGGAAATTCAATTATTTAAAACGCAACGCTATTGGCGGAGCGAAAGGGACGTAGAAGGTTTACTTTTATGCAAACTAAGATAACTCAAAAATTGAAATTTTGATTTGTCTCTGTTTAGATAGGTTTCGTTTAATATATAGTTTCTTATCTCCAGATTATACAGAATAACAGTTTACAACCTATTTCTTATCGAAAATAAAATTAAATCTTATAATTTCTCTAATAAAAACTATAACTGAGGATTTTATCATTTCGTAAAAAACTAATATTTTAGAGTTATCTCAGTTTGGATGCAGTTGCACTATATGACGAAATGTCAAGGTCAATTTTACCGCGTCGGTTATTTGTGTTTGTTGACGAGTGTTTGTTTTTATTGTGATTTCATTGGTACATTTGGTTTTTAAATTGCATTATGTTCAATAAATAATTACAGTAAAGACATTAGAAAATGACCGACAACGATTTTCATTCAGCGGATCAGTTAATTTGCCAAAAAAAGTTGTGTTCGTGATAACCACATTTTTTACATTAAATCATGATTTCAAGTGTGTTGAAATGAAAGGAGCAAAAGTTTTAAGGTAATTAAGAATGATATATAATGTTTACACTATCTTGCACGGGTATTCTGGATTAATTTTGATATCAAAATTAACATAACCTAAAACAAAATAAAAAAATATTACTACGATTTCCATTGCTTTTTTTATTTGTCATAGATAAGATTTGATTGTTATATGATATACCTATGATATTAGTTAAAAATATAAAGCACTGTAAAATTGTAGTAAGTGATGTGATGCCTGCATATCATGTAATTTTATTGCTTTATCATTACAATAGACCCATTAACCGAAACACAGATTACAAAGAAAACTGCTTGGTAGCTGAAATGGGGAAACTGAACTCCCCACTCAGTTCAGATATAATCACGCAGATATCTTCGTAGATTAGCTTTGTAGTCTGTACGGCTGCCTTTGCTAACGATATACGCTGGCGGGGCACTACTAAAGAATAATGCGATGAGCATTTTTTTTATTTCCCCATATTAAAAGATAACCGCTCATCTGATAGTAAAATATACCGGGGGGAAGGGGATTGTTAGTAATGTGGACTAATAACCCCATTGCTAGCAATGTACCATGTCAGGTACCCCACCACGCGGTTCCCCCTGGAAACCATCTATAGGCTAACTCACCTGACCTCATGCTCATCTTATCATCCTCCACTGGTGCCCCGCCAGCGTAAACCGTCACCGCAGGCGGGAGCATCATTCCATTATCATACATAAAAAAAAAAAAACCTTAATATACCGGGGCGAGGGGGATTGTTAGTAGTGTGGACTCATGACCCCATTACTAGCAATGTACCATGTCAGGGTGACCTCCACGCGATTCCCCCTGGAAACCATCGTGATAAATTCCTGGTCAATTTGTTTTAATATTTTCAAAAAATATACGTTATCATCTATTTAAAAAAAACCTTAATATACCCTTCTTGAAAAGCCCATGCAGTAATCTCTATAGAAAACCTCGGCAAGAAGTTTTCCACAATCTAAATGTACGTGGAAGGGAATACATCTGAAACCGCACCATTTAGGAAGTTTTATCAATATTCAATAGATTTTGTGTGAAAGAGTAACAAACATCCTTCCATATTCACAAAGTTTCGTGTTTATATTCGTAAAATAAGCCCTGATGACACACGAGGCGACCTAAAACAAAATGCTCACTACTGCTCCGATAACGCGCCTGATTTTAGTGTTGTGTGTAGGCCGTTTTACTTTAGAATACAATTTTTATCAGTACCAAATACCTATTGATATTACAAAAATGATTGAAGCGATCTCCATATCAATTTGACACCAGCGCGTTATTTAAGATGGGCGCATGTGATTGGTGGATCTTGCGAGGGGCGTGGCGCGGTACAGCGCAGCTTCCAATCGTCAGCTTCATCTTTCACCGAGATTGCAGATAGGGGACCGATTGTATATAGGGTGCGTTGCGATTATATAAGTTTGTGTGTAGGTAAATTCCTGACTTAAATGAACTGTAATAAAGATTCATTTTGAGTTCTACAGTTATTTAGGGTTTATTATTATATGTACATGGCAATATTACAGAAATTGCCATGTAAATATAATAATGCCATGTGTATGTATGTGTATGTATGGCTATTGGTGTATTGAGTGTACTATACGACAATGAGAAATTATTGATTGATGGTGTGATGAGTAATGAGGTTTGAAAAGTATAAACATAAAACCAGGATCTTCAGTTCCATACTGGAAAATTCACATAGGCTGGATTTCACTAATCGCAGTATAAACAAGTTTAAGGAAACGGAGTTCAGAGTATACTCGAAAAAAAAGATCGATGTTGATCTCGTTTTACTTTAAATAGAATTCACCAGCATTATAGAGATCGCGTTTACCAAAATGTAGTTTAGATTTTCATTCGTTCACAGTGTTACACGCTCATAAAATAATATTTGATGCAATGGGTAATTTAACTAAAATATAGTACTTTTAATAAATATTTGTAATTCAGTCATGTGATAATTCGGATAAATTTTTAGGTTTTAATTTAATAAGTAGGTACTTGTTGACTACAATATATATAACAACAACCTTTACCTATAAACAAGGCAAAACATTATTTTATTGAGAATTTTTTTACACTAGGGTCCTTTTTTTTTATTCCCGATATTAATTTGTCAAAAATTTGATTGATGTCTATTTGACAAGTGACAGCTGCTTTCACGTTTAGAGAATTAACCGTAGGATATCGGGCGTTCAGAATTTGTAAACGATTTAGCGAAAACTAGTTCAGTTTGTAGTGGGGAAACGCAAAATGAAGCTTTGAACTTGTTTAAACGGTTTTAATGTTTAGTTCGAACTAATCGCGATCAGTTTTGAATTAAAAAGGCCTACACACGACATTATAATGGAGAGCACTCTGGATCGCTTTCTAGATCACCTCGTTTGTAGCGATCGATTCCCATTTTAGCCTCACTACCGTTGCTCTGATATTAGTCTATTGAAATCTCGTATGTAGCCCGTTTTGTACTACTCATCATAATATGAACATTTATTATGAACTAAAATACTTTAGTGCAAACACGAGTTGATAATTTTTTTATTCATAATTTCATTCATTTCATTTCATTAACTCTAAAGTTACATTGAAGTTTTAGTAGAGATCCCTAATTATTTCTATTAATAAATATATATCTATGTTACTCAGGGATTTTGTAGCATTATAATTATAATGCTATAAAATTCCTGAGTAACATATGCTATATTTACAATTACAAATCTTCTTACACAATTTGTAAGAAGATTTGTAATCGGTCTGTTAGTTTTTGAGTTTATTCAGTACAAACATAAATAATGCAAATCTTTCCTCTTTATAATATTAGTAGGTTACCTTTGTCCTTTTCGCGACATTATAGTGAAAGTGTGACGGCAGATGTGTAACTTTCGCCAAATTATAATACGGCACGCAATGCGCACGCGGCTTATGACAATGATTATGAGGACATGTGTCTTATATGGCCTTGGTTTTTTTTAAATATTTTATACTAGCTGACTTGCACAATTTCGCCTGCATCAGTTACTTGACATTTATCTTTATATTTCGCCCAATTTACATAATAAGTGTCAATGTAATGTATAAGTTGTCATCATCTGATTTTCTTATCTCATTTTTTGGTGTCGATATAAGCATAATATCAGGATGAAATTACAAGTTTAAGAATTTTGATATTTTAGTCGTCTGGATTTTTAACGCAAGAGCAGTATCACAGGTGTCACATGATAACGTAATGTTGTGTATATAGGCGACAGTTACTACTTACTTCCCCTCCGATCGATACCCCGTCCAGTTCAAACGGGGATCCGATCGATACCCCGTCCGGCCTTCAGCCGCTCCATAAGTCCTTCTGCAGGTTTGGAGTGCCATCTGCATTCGCCCCCTATCGTCCGGTGAAGCTGTAAAGGCCAGCTGCTGCCAACAGCATTAGAGTAGTCCGAATAAAAAAAGCGACGGTTACCTCTTATCATCAGATGGGCAGCTTCATTCGTCGGCTTGTTTCCAATTACCTTAAAAAAATGTTCTGAATGCTCATGGAGACCAGCCCGCCACAAGGGAGACAAACGAGTTGTGGAACTCCTACTCACAAAGAAATAGAAAATGTCTCTCATTCAATGTCATATGTTGGAGTCGGGGGACCGAATGGCAGTACTCCGCGACTCTAACGGCGGTACATACTTTATGTAGGTTCCTACTTTTTTTTAACTTTCCCGTTTAATAAATATTAACCACGGCTAATGTAACCTGGTCAAAAAGTCGAGAGAGGTAAATACCTTTATTTACCATAAAATTATGTACGTTTATACCCGTCCGTACTTATACACTCTATTTTTCTATTACAGGTACATTTTATTAACTAGCTGAGCCGCAACTACTTATCTTTTAACGGTTGGATTCTAAAAACCAATATATTAATTTAATATAAAGAAAACTATTTTTTATGGTTGATAATGGAATGCTTCACCCTGCTGCGCTAACGCTCTACGTTGGCGGGTTACCAGTGGAGGATGATAAGATGAACATGAGTCAGGTCAGTTAGCCCACTGTGGCAAATTCACTGGGAATTCATGACGATGGTTTCCAGGGGGAATCGCGTGGGGGTTAGCCTAATATGCTAGCAATGGTGTTATTAATCCACGGTACTAACGATGCCTTTCCTCTTAATTAAGTTGACCTATACTTTGTTCAAAACTAGATGGTCAATTTCTTTTCTAGACAAAAAATAAAATGCATCTCGTCCGTAGTCAAATTCTTGATAAGACGAAAAAAACGGTGCCATTAACCGTTTGCTATGAAGAAGACAATTGAACACTTTTTACCGGCATTAGCTCGTGCCGGCCCTATCATCCGGTACACTCGTCCACATAAAATTCACAAAATTTTCTATTAAAATTGTTGACATATCTGTTGATCCTAACCAGTGGCGTAGCGTGGGGATGAGAGAGCCCGTAGTCCCGGGCGGCACAACAAAAGGAGCGGCCGAAGTCGCGTTTAACAGCTAGTGTGATACCTAATTGCTAATGCGCACTTTTTACATCTTAACCGCTTACTTGATAGATATATACCATTTGGAAAAGAGAAGTATAACTATAGACTAATACAGCGGCGCAGACGAAATTGGGCCAAACTAGTTTCATATACCTAAGTATATATAGGTACCCAATATATTTTTTTAATGAATGTGGTAATAGAATTTTGCACCCGCCCGCGCTAACGGTTTACGCTGGCAGACCATCGTGACTATTTCACCAGGACATTATCATGACGATTATCAGGGGAACCGCGTCGAGGTCAATGCAGTCAATTAAAAATATACATATAAATGTATCAGTTTAACAATATATTTTCACCGAAATTCTATACCTGATAGGTACATAATCGCCAAACAAAGAAGTTATTAAAAACTAAAAAAAGTGTAATAATATTTATATATTTACATTATGAAAAAAAAAACTGTGGTTGACTGTACCGCCTTTGTCAGCATCTGTCGTCAGTTTTTTTTTGCAGTGCCGTTAATTTTCTCCCGGTTTTTTCCGTCTTTGTCCAATCTCATTGTTTTCTTATAGGTATTGTGGGCAGAACAGGTAGTCGACAGATGAACTTTTACCTTTCCGCTCTGTGACGTTTTGTTCATTGATGTTGTTCACTAACTTAATCTAGTAAGGTTTTTACACTGGAATAGCAATATTTTTTTCTTGCACACAAAAATGTACATGGCGGTCTTAATCCCTGATGGCATTCTTTACCAGTCAACCGTCGCGCTGATCAAAGATAATCTATACATCATACGTATAAATAAAATTGGAGTGTCTGTTTGTAATATCGAAATAACCGTTTTTTACTACATGCATGTCAATATAAATACGGTACATTAACAATTTTTGTCTGTCTGGCTGTTTGTCCCGGCTAATCTCTGAAATGGGTGAACCTGTTTTGATGGGGCTTTTTTTGACAGGTAGCTGATGTAACGAGAAGTAACTTAGGTAACTTAATAGCCTAAGTTGGCTACTTTTATATAGAAAAAATCTTATTTTAGAAAAATTAAGTTAAATTCACACGGACGAAGTCGCAATAAACCGCAGATAAACCAAAATAATATATAAACACACTAATATACATATACGAACTATAAATAGCAATATATATAAATATATATACTCATGGATTATATACAAATTAAGTATAAAATGAAACTATAGGTAATAAATATTCTTATAGTCTCATGGAATCTTCAATTAATGGTGTGACTGAGTATTAAAATATTTTTTTAATGTTCATGCAATATTATATTAAGTTTATTCTAATAAACATTATTTCTGTTTTGATTTGATTTGATTAGGTATATAAGCGACAATTACCGTTTATCGCAGAGTCTCATTTAAAGTAGCACCTAACATCCAAAATTGATTTATACGAGGATGTGATTATCCAACGTTTGCCATGCTTAGGACGGTCAGGAAAGGATAACAGCCATAGATCCTTCGGAACCAAGCAACGAGGCAGAACTAGTTTTTATTGAGCACGCGCCAACAGGATATGGTCAGTTAAGAGCTGGTAGATTTTAGATTATTGTGATGAATTGGGGATTGCTTTTTGTGGTATTCGTTCCGTACAAGTGACTTTTGAGGTTTGACAAACTAATATTTTTTTTGACTAACTAATGTATCTTTCTAATATAAAAGTAACTTAAAAAGTGAGACTTATAATGTAGTAATATATACTAGCTAACCCCGTGACTTCCTCCTCGTGGAATCTAACTTTGTTTTTCTAAAATAAAAGTAGCCTAAGTTACTCCTTATTACATCAGCTACCTGCCAAAAAAATCGTCCAGTCATTTCAGAGATTAGTCGGTCAAACAAACAGACACACAAAAATTGTCAAAAATGTTAGATTATTTATATTCATATGAATGTAATTAGTAAAAAAAGGTTATTTCAATATTACAAACAGACACACAATATTATATATTGTATAAAATGTTTATTTTGGTGTATGATTCCTTCCTCAAACATTGTGCAAACATTTATATTCGTGAGTATGATTGTTTGTATCGGTCTGGATGTTTTCTATTTACAATATGTATGTTTTTACAAAAAAAATCTAAGTACCTATTTATATCAGTTATCTAGTAGCCATCTCTGGTACTAGATAACTACTATATGGCGATACTAGATGGCCCTGTGTTATCTGTCCAGGATTATTTATTTACTCGGGTCGAATAAAAAGAAAATAGAAACATTGCACCTGATTCGTACTGAATTTTTTCAGCTTTTACATGGACATGATTGAATATTTAATTAATTATTATTTATAACACATTATCACAGATACCTATAGGTATATGAGCATGTGTTCTACACCACATTACTAGACCACAGACTAGAGACAAACAATTACCATAAATGCAACAAAGAGCGCCAAAGGTGTACAGAGTAGATCCTGGGCTTACCATGTCCTCTCTACAGTCCATCATAAATATTGTGCTAATGTCACTGACAGATATGTGCCAAATCTACATCTGTTATCTATGGATGATCTGTGGTTTTGAAGTGGTTGCTTTTTGTCTGATTTTAAGTAGCATTGTGAATATTTAATTAAATATTCACAATGTTACTTAAAATCAAAGAAAAAGCAACCAAAGCAAATTGATCAGAACGCGATAACCGCGTTGTTTTCTGTGCTTAATAAATAAAAAACTAGTGAATCCAACTTTATTTTGTATCCGTAAAAAGTATACTTAACAACGCCTTTTTAAATAGTACCTGCGGACATTTACCCATAAATTAATATATTCATTGCAAGTTGTTACTCTCAAGCATCATAGTTGCATAACTATCACTCATTATGTATGACATAACGCGTATAGACAGACACGCGAACTGCGAGATGTTATAATTCTATCAGATGCCGGCTCCACGGTCAATGTCGGGATGAGTCATTCGTTAGACGCGTAACAAGCGATGAGAGGTAGCGGGTGATCTTTTAATAGCATTTGTATTTCAATTAAACTTTCGCATTTAGTGCACTTTATTAATATAGTTCCAAAGTAATTATTATCTTTTTGCATAACAGAAAAGACGTGGTATGATCTATAATTCAATAATGATATTATTGTATCGTTAGATCCATTATCCTTGATGGCGTATTGTCCATCAAATCAAAACTTGACAATTCCAAGTTTCGCTTGAGCTTAAATTAATCAAAACTTATTCCGAGGTACTAATTAATTTTTGTATTATTATCGATGTTTATGTACTACTGGAAGGTAACTAAACAGCACGACTTTTAATTCTATGCAGCAAAAGGAAAGAAGGAAATGTAAGTTGAGAGCAAAATTTAAAAACACTGCAACTTTTTATCTTAAAATTGTGTGATTCTATATTACTTTAAAAACTAGTGTTCATTTTTGTACTAATATGTGCAAAATGTTTTCGTATGTTTACTTACTTATGAGGCGAAAGGTTGAAACGAATTCGTCACACTCACCCTAAAGAAGACAACATAACATCCTGGAAACATACCACATACATTTCTGTCGAAAACATTAAGTTTATTGAATTCCTATACATAGTTATAACAATTTTTATATACGTGTAATTCGCTGAAATCTTATGTCTTGATTCGAACTCTCACACAGATAGTCAGCCGCGAGATGCGCACGCGCCGTTTGTGCGGCAGCTGACCGCGTTGTACTCGGTACAAACGATCTTGATAAGTTTAAATCGGTATTTATTTAAGTCTTTGCTATTATAAATTGATCTATGTATACCCAAAACTGATTGAAGGCCATTATAAAAATTGTACTAATTCTATTTTTATATGTAATTGCAAGGGATAATATGCTGAGACTGCCTGAGAGCGCCTTTTTGTAATAATTAATTATTTATTTCAAAATGGCGGACGTCTGACTCTGGAATAAAGACATAATTATAAATTTATTGATAATTTATAAATATTATAGGGGTTATTGGAAAATAAAGTCAGTGGAAACTCGAAAGGCAATTCTATGTCAGAAAAATTCACAATGGCGCGCGCTGGCTACCCGCGCTAAATCGCGCGCGCTCCTGATCGCGCGTGAAACAACGTGTCGTGTAAAGGCAGCTTTCACTGAATTTATGTATAGTATAGGAAATGAAGTGCAAATTATATTCCAATTTATTTGCACAATTGATAATACATAACTTCTCTATGCATTCATCAGTATAACTTTTATTTATGTCGATTACTTAGAACATGAAGGAAGATATTGTTTAAAAGAACAATATTATTGCAAAACAAGTCATGAGTCAGTGTAGGCTATAGTCTCATAACCCTTCCTATTTGTCTTTGTCTATTGAATTTACTTATCCTATTAGTTACGATATGAGTAATATCTAAAGGGTTAGTCGTAAAAATATACCAAGTCAAGTCAGGTAGAATACTTATGAAACTAAATCATTTACATCATGAATTGGAGCTGTAATCTGCTGATCTGCATAATAAATCATTAGGTACATTACACTTTTATATCGATCACGTGACAACGTAATATGTACCTATAATTTTTAAATTTATTACCATTTTCCAAAAATATTTTGCTAAGATATTTTAAATTAGAAACTTGATCACGTGACGTTTGTGTGGGAAGGCTTTAACATATTTTCACTGTAGGTACTTCTTGCGGGAAGGTATATGTTGACGGTTTACGTTTGACAGACTTTTGAAGTTTACCTTGGCAAGATGTATGATATGGATAAGGCATTATGCCTCTTAGATTATACCCCTTTAATGATATGCCTGCTTATCTTTAAGTTTGTTCTAATGTGAATGTAATGATTAATAATAATATGTAACTAATCAGAAGTAAGACGGTGTGCAAAACCGCAAGACATCAGAAGTAAGACGGTGTGCAAAACCGCAAGACCACCGAGACCGTCAGCTTAATGAAGTATAAATAGTATCAAGTAGTGTGAGTCCTCCCGGATAGTGCGCATTACGGCAGATGTGCACAGCATCTGTCCGAGCACACGCGCGCGCATCTCCCGCGCAACCTGTTGCACAGCTGATCGCTACCTGATCGTAACTTATTTTTTCTAGCCCCAGGGGAAACGGATTGTGGTCAGTAAACTCTAGAGGTTGTTGCTATGTGAAATAAATTTGAGATTTTATTAAAGTAGTAGATTTTTTTCACCTTCATATTTCAGTTGCTTTACATACTTTATTACGGAAGTAAGGTCAGATGGATTGTAGAATTATAGGTTGTGGAGGCATCTTAGTTCTCCAGAATGGCGACGTATGAGGGGCACCGCGGACGTCACTTGATAACGTGATATGCTCATAGATGACGATTGCTATGCATCATAAGGCAGGCATCATCACCTTTTTTTCCCCACAGACATATGGTCCGTGCTCTTATAGTTTGTTTCTTTATATTATTATGCCAAGCGTATACAATTCTTTATCTATCGTAATATGTAATCGCTTGATTTGTTTAAAGCTGAGACCAGATCACCAGAGTAATGCAATTGATCAATAAAGGTATCATCACTTATAGCTAAGAGGTCTCAAAGTTTTGGCCACCGACGTGTAATGGTTTATCTATCGAAATGATTTCATTTCTCTAGCACTGTTCTACCACCACGTTCAACAATACTTAGAGAGCGTCTCCACTCATATACAGTTAAGCAGTAGGGATGCTGCTCGTACCAACGGATTTGCATCATCTTTTCTTATGCGAGCAGCTAACGAGTGGGAATCTTTCCCATGGTTTTAGTGTTTCCTGCTTCTTATAACATTGGTTCTTTCAAGTCTGTCTATCTCAAGGAGTGGACCACCCGTATCACTTAGGGGTATGAAAAATAGATAGTAATCGATTCTCAGACCTACTAAACATGAAAATATATCATATAACATAAAAATCGGTCAAGCCGTTTAGGAAGAGTATGGTAACTAATATTGTGACACAAGAATTTTATATTAAGATAATAAAGAAGATATATAACAATACATACATGATATTTTTAAACGTTAATCTTATAATAAAACTTGTGCAATAATATATGAGTATATTAAATTCTAATAAGACTTTATCTGCAGAAGGTTTAAAAGCAATGTGTTACAAAATTAGGTCATAAGGTCGGTGGACATTAATTTTTGGCAAAACAACAGCTGCTCTGATCCAGGTGTGTGCATAACGTCGCTGTTGGTAGATAATTCGTGTACTACACGACTGTTATGCATATTAAATATGTTGTTTTCTGTCTGTGCTTAAACGAGGCGATAAAATTTGGCAAATTACGTACCTACTGTTTACGTCGTGTGGTGAATTAAAATGGTACACAGAAAGCTGTTTGAGTTTTTTCCTTGATGATGAAAAATTTTATTAAAAAGAGTTAAGTAAATATAATATCCGTGCTTGACTATAGGTTATAACATAATATATTTTTTGTAGGAAATTGTGTAATAAAAATTGTTCAGTTATGAATTTTTTAAGGTTTTAAATTGTGTTTTTTTTAGTTATTATCTGAACACGTTTATTAATCTTCTTTCATTTAAATACAAGACCATATAATTAATTGGTAAAAACAATAGTATTTTTTTATAATATGTTATATTTTATTGCGTTTAGGTTTCTGATTATCTACTATTCTATGATATTTAAATATGTATATGTATTGAGTTATTGACCTCAAAATCCCTATACAAAGGCAGGTGTAGAAGCAGCTGTGAGATTACCACCCCACGTCATGACCGCTACAACTATTTGTATGTATGTATGTGCAGTTGTAAGTTATAAAGTACTGATATAGTCTAACAAGAATGTAGAGTAATGAGAAAGTTTCAGAGGATTTTTTATACTATTGGAATGGAAAACAAGCTGACGACTCACCTGGTGGAAAGCTGCAACTGTCGTCTAACAGTATTTACAGAAAAATACTGCACTACTAATTTGCATTGTAGTAAAGTATTCAATATCTAAATAGTGCTGTTTACTTAAATCAATAGGTGTTTGTTTCTATTTGTAGAATACTTTATTGAAATAAATGTTACTTAGACACATTGAGAATTAATTTAAATTAATTAAGAATAGTAAGTTTATTCGATGAAAATGTAATGGTCCACCGCAATGGTGGTATGAAGGTTTTATTTTTTATTTTAGGATAATAATGCTAAGGTGCAGTCGCCTGCGCTAACGGTATACGCTGGCGGGGCACCAGTTCAATACCATAAGTTCATCTTATCATAAGGTCAGATCAGTTAGTCCATATTGACAAATTCACCAGGAATTTATAATGATGGTTTCCAGGGGACACCGCGTCCACCTGACATAGTAATTCTTAGCAATGGGGTTAAGAGTCCACAACAGTAACAATCCACTTCCCCCGCTGTATGAAGGTATAGTGTAGGCAGTAGGTAGTGAATGCTAAGATGAAAAAGAAGTACCTACGGTTAGTTAGTCTATTGTAACGAATTCACCAGAGATTAAGCACAACGGTTGTCAAAGCTTTGACCACATGGAGGTCGGTCCCTGGTATACATTGAAATAGAAAGAATCATTATTTAAATAAACTTAATATATAAATTTTTGAGTAGTTATATAATATTTTTGTGATATTACCGCTCATTGGGAAGCAGCCCCATCACAAGAAGAATGCGCAAGACACTTGCGTGTTGCTCTTTTAATATTTGATCATTATTTCAGCAATTTTTTTTTTTGTGAATGACCAACAGCAACTTTTACAACAGTAAATAACTATAATAGCTACTTGAGTAATATTGTAATTGTTTTGCTTCTGCATCCCCAAAAAGTAAGTTATATAATTAACTAGGTATGTATAATATTTATTGATTATTTGGTACTTCATCTTTGGAGCAATTCTTTGGAATGATTGAGTGTTGTTTGTTTCTTAGTTTGTAAAAGGGCTAAAAGAAGAGATTTGCTATTTACACGGCTCTATTTATTTATTTTATTATTTTACATGATAACAAGAGTGTTCTTAGTGCTATTCATATATGTATTCATATATGTAAGTACAATCAGGTAGCCCGTCAGATAGTTTGCCAATTAAATTACTTAAAAAAAATCAAGAATGCACTGAACAATGCCTACTTAGTGACTGCAATCGCTGCTACTTGTTAATCGATTCACTCAAAAAACACAAGTAAATAAATGACTCATGTGTATTTACGCATTTTTACATCTAAACACTAAATATGAAACACTACTTCTGGGTGGCAGGATGATGTGACGCGTATGGTTATTACCATATGTAACATGTACATGTATGGTGATGTTTTCGATTTCAGAGTAGGTACCTACTCAACTTAATCAGTTGATTAAAAATTAATTTGACTAAAGTACATAAACGTACATAAGTAACCTTTATAATAGAATATATAACTTTTATTTATCTGTGTCATTATTATCTTTTACACAAAAAAAACAGTGACGAGGCGTCCTTCGTTGTCCGATTGTGTGTTTTTTATTTGACGATAAAAGTGTTGCACATGCTGTTGGACTTACGCTGGTGGGGCACCAGTGGAGGATGCATCAGTTGGCACATCTTAACAAATCCACCGGTAATTTATCACTATGAATTCCAGGGCGAGCCACGTGGAAGTTAACCTGACTCCATTGCTAGTAATGGAGTTATCAATCCACAAATCCCTCTGCTTATGTGCTAATGTTTCACGTAAAAATGACTGGAGTTGAAAATTTCAAGCTGATTACTTGAAATTTTCACAGTAGCTATATTTAAATATGGATCAGCGTTAAAGGCAGCAATTCGAAAAAAAATTTTATTTTTCCTTGACTTTCTTCATTTAGGTAGTCTTAGTTAACGGTAATAAAAGATAAATAAACGGATGAAAATTAATTTCGAGTATAATGCACTACTTCAACTTAATATAGTATTAATTAATTTATTGTTGTAGTTTGGTTGTCATATATAGATGACGATCTGCAAATATACAAAGTCACGACCTCTAGTATATAATAAAATATCTCTACAATACAATAAATTATTCATATTAATTACCTACTTTTTACATCTAAAGACAAAATATGATACAACACTTCTGGGTGGTAGGATGATGTGTGACTCGTTTGATTATTTATACGAAGTAGGCTTTAAGATAGGCACTCTGTGGTGATTTATACCTTTTTAGGCACCCTGCCTACTGAACACGATTTGCGCAGTATAAATGATTTTTTCCGAAGTAAAACAAACTTTATTGTAGAATACATCAAACATTATAGGTACAAAGTATTCATGAAGCTGTACTGCTTTTCAGTAGAACCAAAATGCTATATTTATCTTTTTTTAAATATTAGTATATTGGAAAGAGATTTTGGGAGTTACAATGTTCGGGTTAATCTTGGGTGCTACTGATCCGATTTCGAATAATGCTTTAGCGTTAGAAAGTACATTTACCTAGACTACAGGTTATACCTATAACATCACGATACGACTAATAGAAGTGGAGCTACAATTTTTGGCAACATTTATCAATGTTGTTGTTGCTAGGTACCTATCTAGGAGAGATGCTCATGTAAAGTGTTAGTTAAGATTATTTCTGAAAGGAAATCACATAACCTATAAATTGTGCTGTAACTTGAGCAATTAAACACGATAATTTTAATTTTATTTTCAATTTTCTTACTGTTTAGCGAAATCAATTCTGCGGTCAACACTCGGTGTCTTTATGGAATGTTAGGTAGCTGCTTTTTTAATTCTTGTTTGATTTAGAGTAGTTATCAAAATTCTAATATTTGCTTTCAACTTTAATCCAGGAATCTTTAGCACCTGGTGTTTGATTTTTATTGGTGTTTACAAAATTTTTCACAATAATAATTCGAATAATGAAGCTTCTCTGAAATAGGGATATCTGACTGTTACAGTGGTACTATGTATGGTATATTTATTATGTAATTGAAGTAGCAAATAAGCTGACGGCCGGCCTGATGGTAAGTTGTACTCTACGCCTGTAGTGAATGTCTTACTATAATCATATGTAAATCTCATTTGAAGTAAGAGCAAAGTTTCCTGTCAGATTTGCTCTGCTCTAATTAAATTATGTATTGACGGTAGATTTGACTTAAGCATAATTAGCTGTATATATGTATTAAGATTTAGCTGTTAATAAATCATAATACCTATATATCATTCATCCGTATGTATGTTGTAACCAAACTCCGTCATATTTTATTAAACGACTGTATTCATTTGATTGAAATTCCCGGATGATTTGTAAACACAAGTCCGTATAGATAGCGCTGATTTTCCTGCCAGGACTACAACTGTCAGGTTTATTTGTATATTTTGTTTTAGTACTGTTACTTATAACGAATACCACTACATCGTTATACGAAATTTGATGACCAAATAATACAATGGTCACGACCACAAATAATCCAGTGCAGTGTGTATATATTTTGTAAGCGATCTGTCAGACAATAACTAAATGATTCAACGATTGTCCATCTAGTGACTCACTGTCTGTCTGTACGACGCAGAGCTAGAATATTTTTATATAGGTATCGCCTTGTTAAGCGGTGATTCATAAATATTCGCACTTTCTACATTGCATCTTTGTTTGACGCATGATCTTTGTATGAAATTGTACGATTTTAAGTTTACTTAATTTAATGATAAGTTTATTTGTGGTAGAGTTTAGTCTTTGTTTATGTTATTTAGAATTACTTTGTATAGTCATCTCTGCGGGTTACCTATATAGGTAAGATGTATCGTGCAAGATAGTGTAAGATGTATTTCGGTTGAAAGTTCAGTTAGGCAGTGAAATACATAACATAATGGTCCTCCGGAATGGCAATGCATGAGTGGTAGCATGGGCGTTATATATTACTTGTTGCTGTTCATGTACCTACTAATATAAAGAATGGGGGGAAAAGGATTGTTTATATTATGGACTGATGGTCCATTTTATAGCAATGAAACATGTCAGGTTGACTCCCACGCGATCCCCCTGGAAACCATCGTAATAAGTTATTGGTGAATTGGTCACAATTTCAATTCATACCTACTTATCATCTTCCACTGGTGTCCCGTCAGCGTAAACCATTATCTCTAGCGGGACGTCATTCCAATGTCATCAATTAAAAAAAAAATAGGAGACGATTATCACTTGTCATTGATGGATCATCCGCTTAATTGTTCCTGGCACATAAGAATTCAGTGGGTATTTTCTAACTAGACTTTTATTTCCTCAAATACCTTATTTTTTGTTTCTTTTTCATTTAGTCAAATATTACATGTTTAACAATTTATATGAGCACAAATTCTTCTGCTTTCTTACAATTTAAACAACTGAGTATTATGAAATTAAATAATTTCTAAAAACAATAGTACTTGTTGTTTACGTGGCAATATATACTTAGTGAGTATTCATTAAGAATAGTTCAGTTAGAAATGATAACGATTGTTTGCTAGAAAGGACAATAATATCAATCTTTTCTCTACAGCGCAGGGTGCATTGACACTGCAGGTGTGCGGCGCGTGCGCACCGTAACACCTTGCGTTGGACCCACTCGTATTGGTGATTCTAATAAGATTACTGTATATAATTGCTATATTTATTTATTGATGGGTGCAAGCCTACCGTTACTCGCAATTCAAACATGTGATAATATCTCAGGACAATTCACACAGCGCCATCTAGTCCCAAGTTAAGCAGAGCTTGTGTTATGGATACTAGACAACTGATATAAATACATTGAGTTTTTTTTGTAAATATGTATGTATACAATTTACATAGAAAACACCCAGACCGATACAAACAATAGTACTCATAAATACAAAAGTTTGTACCGTACGAGGAATCGAACCCGCCATAAGTGCTAGACCGCTAGACCACCAAGTTCGTCATATAAAATTAGTCATAATATCATATTCAAATAATTGGATTATATATCGATGTGCTACTTCTATATGGTTAAGTGCAATGATGGCTGGTTCATCCGTTATATCAGTCCTGGTTGTTACCACTGGTTGGATTATTTCTTTTTGATTTTATTGCAATATCGTATGCTGTTGGTCATTCTATATTCGAATTGGACTTTAAAACTAAACCTGAATTTATGTAGGTAAACATGTACAAGCTCATTTGAAAAGAATAAGACCCGAGTTTCTTGTCAGTTCTTCTTGGTTCGAAAGCACTCCAAACTGACGGTAGATTTGATATATCAGAGTCTGTAAAAGAATAAAATAATAGAATAGAAATTTGATACGTAAGTAATTGAAAAGGCAGACAAGCTGAATACCCTTTCCTCGAACTGTTCTAATGCTGTTGACCGTAGTTGCCCTTTACAGCTTCACAGGACAACAATGAGGGCTATTATAGCGACGGAGCAAGGACTTATAGACCGACATAAACAAAGTCAATGCCTGTCTGACGGATAGGCTTTAGTCACTCAAGGGCACCACTAGGGTTCCAACTTCAGATCAGATCGTCCTCATTTCGATCTCCATTTAAATGTCACAGTTGATCAATTGGTGTGGCTACCGAAGGTGGAAGTGTAAAGCACCCATCGTAATAAATTCCTGTTAGCTATGGTGGACCATATGACCTGACCTAATACTCATTTTAATATCCTTCACTGGGGTTCCGCCATCGTAAAGCCTTAACTAAGGTGCTCAATTTCATTAAAAAAAAGACCCAATATAATTAACGTTATATTTTTGTCTCTTTGTGTTTAATCAATTTGGGTACGGTGTTCTTTGCGGTATTGTATATGTAAGCTCTACTGAAAATGTTTCTTTTATTCTAATTATTTCGTAAAAGTTATTAACTATTCTAGTTTCTAATACCACGGGTACTAACTTGGTCGTGTACGAGTTCAATTACTTTCAAAAGATATAATTGATTATTGATTTTACAAATTATAAAGGATTGATTGTGGATTCCTTAAAAGCATTGATTCAAATTAATTCCGTACAACTTCCGTTGAAGTGAGTTCGCATATATTTACATACGTTAAAATGTACTTTTGTAAGTATAAAAAGGAATTGGATTCTTTGTAATCAAAACTTGGGTAACGGAAACACCGGACCTGAATCGAAGCAAATCAGCATAAAATATTAGATAAATTACGTAAAACGGAATGTATTTCTGTTCGTTCAAAAACCAACAGAAGGAAATGATTACAATAACTTCGGCGAACAAAAGCATTTGATCCGTTAGTATGGCAATTGATTGAAATCTCCCTTCCGCTCGGGGTGTGGGATCGATACGTTTTGATGTAAATTAAAACGGGGTATATCCTTACTTTTCTGATAATTAATTATACCAACAGGTTATTTGATTAAAATTTTATTTTGATACGTATTTTGTTAATTCAATAGTCATATACAAGACTAAATATATTAGTAGGTACTATAATCTACCACTATGTATTAGAATGTCAAAACATCACTCATACATACTTTCATATTTATATCTATAACCTTATATATTTAAGAAAATATTGAGATAATTTTTATTGCACTTTAAATAATTTTCTCATTTTCCTTCATAAGCTATAATTTAAAATATGTGAATACATAAGAAATACTACCTCGAATGAATAAAAATTAGGAGACATTTTTCGAATACCTAATTAAAAGCTACAAAAAGAAAGTGATAGGATATTTTTTATAATAAAGTAACATTTATTGAATATTAAAAAATTCGACGCACTCACAAAAAAAAAAGAAACTGTTATTACAACGAACAATAACGATAACACCTAACACAACGCAACAACCAAACATAGCAAAATATAAAATATTCAAATAAGAACAAAATGCAGTAAAAGACATAGCATAAGAATAATACGATAATATTTTTTCTAATAGAATGTATGTACTCTTCATTCTGAAGATTATGAAGTGATGTTCTTCATGGGCAAAAATATAAAAACCAGATAATAGTATATTAATTATCGGCACCGTTGGTCGATCGTGTTTCCACAGTGAGTGGTCACCTGGTTGACAATCATATCTGGACCTGCACGGTGCCAATTTCACGGCGCAAGAGTTGCAATCGGACACGCGCCGCCAGCGCCACCTATGTCATCCGATCTAAGTGATCCGATGTAACTATCTATTGGAGAGAGACCGCTATTACTAATTGGAATTTCACTCTAGAATGTCTCTCAAAAATGGTTTCTACAAGTATTACAGGCCACAAAAATACTAACTTCAATATTACTTACAAAACAAAAATACGGTTCAACTTTTTTGTACACATATAAGTGTTTATTTTTAAAATATGCTGTAAATATTTTTTTATTGGGATAAATATTTTAATAGCACTAGTAGAGACACTAGGTTAACACATAAAGAGTATTTTGTTTTATATTTTGATAAGAGAATAGAAAAAATGAACTTTAATTATATTTTTCATAAAAGAATTTCTCAACAGTGTTTCGGCTAAAGTTGAAATATGGCAGTGAAATTTGGGATACTGGAAAGCGACGTCAAATGTCCCATGACGCCATATGAGGTCAGGATGTGCGTGGCACTCTACGGTTGCTGATTACCACCAATTGCTTCCATTAACTTGTTTACATTTTATTTATATAAAAAAATGTTTTCTATAAGCTTTAGATACTTCTGAGAGTATCGTCTCAAACTAATTCTGATTTAAAGTATTTTTTTCTGTAATAATATATGTTTGCTCTAAATCTTATTAATACTTTAACTGATATCCAAAACTAAAATATAACAGTAACGATTTACAAATCTATTTTTTATAACACAACGAACGGACGAACGGTACGGACGGAAGCTAAGAGTCAAGATGTCGCTAATTAGTGGCTTACCTGCTCTAAAATATTCTTAGAAATTGCCATTTTATACTAATTCATTCTTTGACACCGGATATAATGTCAATTTAAATGTAATACAATATACGTACAACTTTTTTACCTGTTTTTCTTTAAAATATGCTAATATGATTGGAATCGGATAAGAATATATCTAACCTTATTGTTATAGAGTTAATTTTACTATTCCAAAATACTAATATAATATTAATAAATTAATAATAATATTATTATAACGGACGGACGAATGTCTATTAACCTTTCAGACAAAAATTAATAAATCAATAATGAATTTATTATGGTAAGATGATTAACACATAATATTCTTGTATATCCATTAAAATATTAAACATAAAAACATAAAGTTTATTCTAATTAGGAAGCAAATCGTAACTAATTTTAATATAAAAATATCTTTCAATAAAAATAAAATTAAACCTTAAGAATAGAATTCTTGAAAAAGTAATAAATAAAAAGATAGAAAGTCTGTATTTTGGTTTAATACGAATGACAGTCTTTTTTTCTGACTGGGTTAAAACTGTAGAATTTTTACTAATGGACAAATTTTATCTATTTAGTTTCGTTACTGTAATAAAGTATGACCTTCTGTCATTGTCTGTGACCGCATGTGAATTACGTACAAAGTAATTTTTCGTAAAATCTAAATGAACCGTAAGTAATGGCTACATATATTTAATTTACAACAATTGCACCCATGGGTAGGTCAATAGTTGAATAGCATAGCATATTAGTCGATAATTCTCGATATAGTTTTCAACAACAATAAACATTCGCAATTTATTTTCGAGTGAATTAAATGTAAAAAATTATCTAATGTAAACAAATCCAAAAATGTGCTGCAATTAATAGTCTCAAATGATAAACAAACTTGACAACCTACAACCAAAATCTTCTAATTTTGGAATGATCTAAACAATTGTGGTTTGCATCGTATAAACAGATTTGACTCATCTATTGTAAGATGGGTCAATATATATACACATATATATCTATATCTGTACCTATAATAAATCTTTACATTGTATAAAGCAAAATACCCGCCGCTATCTATTTGCTTATATCTTTTAAATTAACTAACGGATTTTTCACCATTAGATACAGTGATTCAAGAGGAAGGTTTATATGTATAATACATGCATTTTATAGTACAGAACAAGCCGAGAAATTCAAAGATTTGTAATGCATACATGCGAAGCGAGGAGGTCGCTAGTATATAATAAAAATTTAGGGACATCATTAACGTAATAGAATCGAAAACAATTATTGTTAGATATTTTATCTTTGAAAATTTCAGAAACGGCTTATCAGATTTTGGTGCGCTTTTCACTAATGTATTGTCGTAAGCTTTTTTTATCGGTTTATAAACAAATGTCTATACAAGTACGAAGCCGCGTGATAGCAAGTGTAAAATATAATGGGCATACCAGAAGCAGACACTGACGCAAATACAGGACTTAGTGACGTGAATTCATGTGAACAATTATTCTTATCAGTGTGGTACACCGCAGCATCCCGTCACACGTTATAATAATATTACTAAAAACAGCTGAATTCTTTTTTTTGTAGTCATCTTTCAGAGGAATTCTAAATTGATGCGTATTTGTTTATGTAACTCAATACCTGTTATAAACTGGTACTATATGGGTAATTTTGTTGTACCTAATGGGAATGGTAAATAAGATGACGACACACCCACATTGACAATTGCAAACGTTATTTGGCCATATAAATTAAAATCGCTGTTAAAAAATAAGGGTTTATGGTAGATGGGTGAAATGTTTGGTTAGTATCTATGTATTTTTAATACCACATTATAAATAAAATAAAAAAAAGTTAAAATAAAAATATATATTAGGGGTGGAAAACCTTATCACTTAGGGGTATGAAAAATAGATAGTAGCCGATTCTCAGACTGAATATGCATATAAAATTTGATAAAAATCTGTTAAGCCATTTCGGAGGAGTATGGTAACTAAGATTGTGACACGAGAATTTTATATGTAAGATCTTTTTATATTCTTTGTTATGGTCAATTTTCGGACACCGGGCAACCGCTAGAGAACTTATTATACATAATTACTAAAATCCAACGCGGCACATCGTGGCAATTGATTTTTAATTTATTATTTAAAGCATCGTAG
Organism: Achroia grisella; assembly: GCF_030625045.1. NCBI lineage: Eukaryota > Metazoa > Arthropoda > Insecta > Lepidoptera > Pyralidae > Achroia > Achroia grisella. The sequence continues at coordinate 3,622,917 of NW_026712984.1, read as the reverse complement.
CTCGTTAAGATTGACCACATAGGATGAGATAATGTTTTACCGATACCAGCACGTGTGGCCGGCAGGTGTGTCAGGTAAACGGAACAATTTTACTTATGCAACACCCTCCTTCATTTCTACTTTAATGATAGTCGGCAGTCCTTTTTAGGTAAGCACTAGGTGTGTTCATTTTTATAATTAATTCTCACATTCTGATTCTACAGTACAAGACGCGGTCTTATCGCTTAAGCAATCTTTTTCAGACAACCTTTGGTGGAAAAAATAGAAAAATACGTAAATAATAATAATGTATATCAAATAATAAACTTACATATAATATATAAATAAAATACAAGTTACTATAAACGCAAAAGTTTGTGAGGATGGATACATGAATGTTTGTTACTCTTTCACGTAAAAACTACTGAACGGATTTTGACGAAACTTTATAATAATATAGCTTATACATCAGAATAACATATAGGTTATAATTTGAAAAGATATGAAAAGGAGAGAGAAATATAATGATAAATGTCAAGGAAGTGTGATGCAGACGAAATTGCGCGGATAAGCTAGTGTTAAATAAATATACAATTATATAACATTAAATTAACTATGTAATATGCAATTAACAAAAAGACAATTAGGTAGTAAGGCAGAACAGCTGAAAAAAAATTGCCGATTTTTTTAGGGGATAATATGAGAATGAAGTCCAGCCACTTGTAATTAATTACGATGGTTTCCAGGAAAGATCTATGTGATATGGCATATTGCTAGCGAGCTATTACCAATAATCGCTTCCTCAACTTAGCTTAAGTAAGTTAGGGTTCGTACAAAATCAGTCTACATTTTACAAACTAGATAGAGAATCTACAAGTTCGATGACTGGGCCAGATGTCCGAGCATCTGTCCTCCACCCCTCCTTGGCGTTTCGCTCTGGCGAACATAACGTCTAGAGTTTAATAACGACATGTTCTCATAGGTTTTAGTCTAAGATACGGCACAATAAATATATAAGCCTTCATCTCTTATTTTATAATAAATATAACTATTATGTAATTTTTTTTAATTTACTCGCATCATTTTTTATTCATGAAAATCATGCACTAGTCGAATGAATATTATACAAATAATTGAATAAATTTAAATTTTAATAGATTATAGGTTTATCCTTTCCACCTTGGTTAGCTGGTAGAGAATTCCATATGGCATGAAGCTCGCCAAATAGTACAATTTTATATGTGCAATAAAATAATACCTAAATAACAATATAACCTAGTTGTCTATAAACAAGTCATATATCATCTTAGGGAAGATAATAAAATAATATTAATTGCAGTTATTATAGATGGGATTTATCCAGCCAACTCATCTGCTATTTTTATCTGCGTATTGACTAATAAGTAAAGTGAATAAATAACCCTAGACAATTAACACAGTGCATCTAGTCTAGTCCCACAATAATCAGACGTTGTGTTATGAGTACTAGACGACTAATATAAATACTTACATTTTTGTAAATACATAATATAAATATAAGCCAGATCGATACAAACAATCATAGTCATGAATACAAATGTTTTCACCGTGCGAGGATTCGAACCCGCTACCATCTGAAATAAAGCGGTATGCTAAACTGCTAGACCAACGATATATAAACGTTGTCATTGTCAAATAACAGAGGCTATATATTTCGTATGCCGTATCTCCAACTATTAGTATGTTGCCTCCTGTAGTTGTGAGCTCTAAAAGCCGTTTTGTGTTCGTGTAAAAAGTACTACCTCTTACAAGAGGTTAAGAACATAAAATAGTGATGTTAATCAAATGGGTTCATCTTGTAATGCAAATTACATAAATATTGAGTTTTATACTTAATTTATTTTTATACTGTTATTCCGAACTTGTCTATTCAATCGTTCTAGTAATTTAATAATATCTTACTAATATTATAAACGCGAAAGTTTGAGAGTATGGATAAGATATTTGTTACTCTTTCACGCAAAAACTACTGAACTGATTTTGATAAAACTTCATAGAAAGTAGCATATATATTAGAATAACATATATACTAAAATTTAAAATGATATTATGTAAATTGAGCGAAATAGAATGATAAATGTCAAGTAAGTGTGATGCAGAAGAAGTAATAAATATATCTAGGTATATACCACACCATTGCTAATTTTATGTATGTAGGTTTTTTCATAGAAGATTATGTAATGGTCTATTTTAAAATATAGACAAAAGAAATAAATGTCAAAGTTATCTCTTCAAAACAAAAATAAACTATATTTGACAGGACATAAATGCGAGAATACTTTATTTAAGTGATCGATCTACGGATGGCGTGGAAGCAGTGCGGTCGGTCTCATGCATGGCTTCCACATCTCGGGTTACTTTCCGACCGGACATTGGGGATGCATTGTACTGTACAGGTAGTGTTCCTTCAATACAGGAAGGCGATCTCACCGCGGTATTAATTGTATGGGAAGCTTTTGATAAGCAGTTTATCTTTTGTTTTTACAAGACCTAAGTAGAAAAAATATAATTACAATTTTTGTTATTGCATATACGAACATGTTGCGACAACCCTGGAAAGACCTAGGAGTAATCGCTCTTATAAAAGAAGCCCCGATGCCCACATACACTCAATTCTGAGAGTAAAGGTGCCAAGCATAATGTTATTTCACTTAACTATCACTTTTATATATAAAAAAAATATACATAAGTACATATCTATTTATTGCTCTGATAACCGACTTAATTGACATGATATTAAAGAAGAGAAAAGAACATACTGGTCAACCAATCATATAGTTTTCTTGATGTTGGCTGAATTGGAATATACGACCTTTGTAGTATGAAAGTACAATAATAAACCTAGCCACTCAACTCTCTCACAAAAGTCACGCATTTCCCAAAGGAGTTAAAATAATTATTTGATAGCATAATGTTTAATATCTAATAAACAAAGTTTTTGCTTCACTTATTAATATATATTAATACGTGAAGCAAAAACTTAGTTTCACTTTTTACGAAAGTTGCGCGGACGGAAAAGTATGATATTTCACACACTTACGCTACTTACTTCATTACATAAACTACGGATTATGAAGCGTTTTTTTTAATAGATAGAGTGATTCAAGAGGAAGGTTTATATGTATAATACATATAAAACTCTTCATGCGAAGCCGTGGTGGGTAGCTAGTAGTCTATATAAGGAATATTTTTTTTATTAAATTATTTAATAATTTAAATAAATTATTAAATAACTTTAATAAAAGAAAATAACATTACGCACTACCACGTATTTGACACACGTTTTTTTGTTCATTTTCAAAGTCTGTAGTAAATATGAGAATAGATTAATATTGTTTCTCTTTAATATTGTGTCTATAGCCTTACTGATGTTAAATTAATTTAGGTTCGAACAATGGGCGAATACTACTAATAAATAATAAACATACAATGCTTTAAACAATAAAAAAACATAAATTACTTGCTTTAACTACTGTACTTATGAAACTGAAAAGAAAGTCGGTATCGTAACGTGGCGCCTAAAATAACGACTTATAACGTTCGCCCATATGTTCGACTTGCATTATTGCACCAAGGGTCTTAGTAAATTCGACCCTTAGAATGAATTGTATATAAAATAAAGTAACTTAAGTGTCTGCTAGGGTGTCATATGAGTAATGAAAAGAATATAACTACTTATTTTTAAATAATTAGAATGGAAAATACGTTGACGACCCAACTAATTGAATGATGTATCTATTTTTGGTAGAAAAAACTACACTAATGAAATAGAAATAATCTTTATTCAAATAAACTCAATATAAGCACTAATGAATAGTAATATTTTTTTATTCTACTACTCATTCGGAACGCAGATTCATCACAAGAAGAATGAGCAAGAAACTGATGTGTTGAATATTTTTTCTAATAAATAATTACACAATAACTAGTAAGAGGCATGCTATAATCAACATAGAAACCGCTACCACAGATATAATATTACATACGCTACTCATCATTAGTGCAATCAGATAATATTATCAGCGCTTTGATTTCAAGTTTTTCCTAAAAAATATTATTATCATTTAAAAAGTCTTAAATTTTACAAAAAGCATTTTTACAAAGAAAGTTATAAAGACGAAGATTTGACTTTTTTATGTTTGTTATGATTAAATCCAAAAAACTACCGGGGCAATTTCATAAATTCTATTGTCTACATTATCCCTAAGTAACATAGATATTTTTATGTAATTAACATGACAAACAAGCAGATAGCCCCTCTGATGTTAAGCGGGAACCATTTCAACCATACTTTTAAAACAAAGCGTTATCATGTGACACCCGTAACGCCACGCATGCACTGCAATTGAGAGTGATATTACGGTCTGGGAAATTTACAATAACTAAATTAGATGGTCATATCATTCCTATTTATTTCCTGGATAAAAGCTCAATGAAAAAATACAAGTGGTAGACTGTAAAAGGACGTCTTGGTCGGTACCTCAGTCACACTAAAATCAGCCGTGATGCGGCTTGGTTTATATGCTATATTTCGGTTGTATGATTAAGCAATGAAATTACAAAATAAGAGGAAAGAGATCTTAGTTCTCTGGAATGGCAACGCATTTGTGGTATCACGTGTGTTACATAATGACGTTATGTCCACATTGCTGTTCATGTATGTATATATGCGATCGTTGCCATTTACAATCAGGTGGTTCATCTGTTTGCAATTCCATTTACAGGAACAACAGTAATAAATTACAGCACCGCCACTTGTACTTCGTTATAAATTACATGGAATTCTGTATCGAAAGTATCCCGACGTTCGTGAACTTTTATCCGGAGACAGGACAAAGGAAGCGGCGCCGTGTGCCGTGGGAGATGGGGGTGAGGCACCAACGCACCTGTGTATACTGCGGTTGACTCGTTTTGATACTTTATTACCTATGTTATTAACTGGGCATAAATATCAAAATATTAACATCAAGCTGTGAAAGCTAAAACTAGCTATGCCCGCAGTTTTTCCCTGCATGAAATTTGTAGCCTTTGTATTATTCTGACGTGTAAGCTATATTATTGTAAAGTTACATTAAAATCCATTCAGTACGTTTAGTAGCTTTTACGTGAAAGGGTAACAAACATCCATCCATACTCACAAACTTTCCCGTTTATAATATTAATAAGAAGAACCATCCTTTAAATATCAAGAATATATATTAAGGATATAGTTACATAAGCTATTGCCGCAGTTTCACCCTCGTGAAATTTATAGCCTATTAGTAAGGATGTGTTAATCTGATGTATAAGCTATATTATTGTAAAATTTCATTAAAAACGATTCAGTAGTTTTTGTGTGAAAGAATAACAAACGTCCGTCCAACCACACTCATATTTCTTGATTTTTAAGTGATAGTTTATAAAGAAATATTGTTTTTATTCGTCATAATAATCATTAATTTTTGTCATTGCTGAATAGAATAAAGATATTTTTAGACATATATTTATTTATTAATAAAACAAAAGGTTACAAATAATTTATTATTATTAGTAAAGTATTAATAAGTTCGAAGTAGGTATTTACAATAATAATATTGTGATCATAATATTAAATCAATTAATTTGTTTTCAATAGTCGCAGGAAAATATATTCATTCATTCCTTACAACTTCGTATACATTTGTATTAAGAATAATTATATTATAATTAATATTTGATTTTTATTAAATATATTTTGTTTGTATACCTACTGTGTTAAACAGGCTTTAGATTGTTAGTGACTGATAAACTTGTAAGTTTAAATTTTTATTTACTACTATTATTATTTTAATTATATATTTAAAAAATGTTATTATAGGTATAGAAATATTCGTATTTACGTTAAATATAAACAACTGGTTTCTATAAAAAACCAAGCATACAATCTCGATAAAAAGAAGTGATATGTATTCGGAAAAAGTCGCTTCTACTCTCTAAGAAGTTGTAAGTTATTTATTACGTGTATAATTGTATGTATTTATTATAAATTAGATCTTATTACACTTCTTAAAGGTGTTAACCTTATAAGGTTTTGCATGGCGTCGTATATAGGTCTGTATACATAACATAAAACAGTGATCAACACGTACTTTGATCTTGATGAAAGTTAAAAAAATAAATAACGGATCAACACGTGAACAGTCGTTGCGGCGGTTAAGAGGATATTGCAGGGGAACCAAACCTTTTTGGAGAATAAAATGCAAATAATATATTTTAATATTTATTTTATTTTGTATAGACGTACGTAAAAAAAGAACAATTTCATAAATTTCTATGATACTTTGAATTTACAAAGATCTCTCTAGCAGTGTATTAAAGAATAGCAAATATTACGAAATTAATATCAGTCATATTGTTTTTTCTTATATAGGTATAGCACTCGTCGTATAAGAATACTCGTATAGGTTAATTCATGTAATTCATGTAAAACTTTCGTTAACTATTTTATTTAAGTTACAATATCAAATATAAATCAGTGAAATACAATTATGTACAATAAAGATATCTAGTAAAGTGTTTCATATACTTTCTTGTTTGTATTAAACTTAAAAATGTATTATATAGATATTTAGTAAAAGTCAACCAAAGGTTGGCGATATCTGATTAGAGGGTAGCAAGCACCTGCGCCTGCGCACGTGCCAACTGTCCCTCTCTGCGCAGCTCCCCCGCTTCACCCTTACTTCCTCCACATCCGGGGAGTTGGTTGACCGGCCTCTTATATTATTATCTCTGTGTGGTTAACTTTCTCTCATACATTCTTACCTGATATGGTAATGTTACTGCATTATTCATTTGCTACTTTTATATGTATTAACAAAAATGGTGTAAGTTAAATTATAACTATAGTAGTTACTATAGTTATAATTTTAAATTTTATTCTAAAATAGACGCTCGCGGTTTCTCTCAATAATAAAATATATTTTTATCCTTTAGAATCTAGAAGCTCTGCTTAGTTTGCGACCACATGACGTTATCTATGTGAATTATCCTGAGTTATTGTGTAATATTATTTGTGTTATGGAAATTTCATAACAAAATATTACCGAATATTTTATTGTACATAATTTATATTTGTAAGATATCAAATTTTATTAAAAACTACGTAACTCGCGCAACTAACTTCATTTGCGTCATATTTTTCATTGCTTCTACCCTTCTATTAATTGAAACGTTTTATAAACTTTATCCAGGAAGGCTATTCCTGGATAAAAGGATTATCCAATATTTAAAAAAAAATTCAAAATCTGATCAGTAATACCGGAGATTTACTATAACATCCAAACTCACAAACTTTATCTCATTATGATATTTATATAGATTACAAAAACAAAATATTGTCCATGTTATTGGTCGATAATGTAGCTTTCAATATATAAAATAAATTTTAAAAGTGAACGTTTAAAAAAAATTATTTTATATATTACATTTATTATAAATGTAATAATTTGTACATTGCCAACTTAAAGTAACATGTTTGCTCTTATAGTATTAGTTTAAATAGGTAGACGTATTTGTTTTTAACCAAGCTAAATATACGTAATATGTACTATGACTATATAATACTAATTATACAGTCGTATTCTGAAAAAATCCAGAGATTTTTCAGAAAAGAATGTTCAGGATTTTTATTATACATATAAACGACGTTGCATATATTAAGTTAATTAATGCATTATATTTGAATGCATCGTATACCATGAGTAGAGCTTAGTCCGAAATCAGTTATGGCGCTTAGCCGTACCGCTGCTCCTATATATAGTATCGCCAAATCCGTTGGCCAACGGTCACCGATGACCCAACAAAAACTGTATCAAAGCACCCACGAAATACAAAGCGAATCATTAAAAAGAGACCACTCTATTGTCTAGTGAACAACGAAATCGCCAAACTTTCCCATAAAGGACCGAGCTTTGTCCTTTGGACGTTACAATTTTGCAAAAGAACTAGAACGTTCTCACGAAAGCAAAATTTCAGCGATAGACAAACGTCCGATCTATAGCCGATGAATAGATGAAGGACAATGTAATAGATTCGCGAAAGGGATTACAAATAATGCCTTGTAAGAAAGGGGTAGTTTTCTAAAGATTGGGTCAGTTAGGTCAGTCGAGGCGCGGGTTTGACCCCATCGCTCACGGTGCAGCAATTTCGGGGTGTTTAAACTGGCGTAAAGGGTTGTTGTGACCCTGTCATTGTTTGTGCAGGTCAGCACGGGTTGGTTACCTGACGGACGGACAGAGTGACCCTCGCACTGAATGGACAATTAAAACGAGACCAGCGGACATCAACGGACACATTGGGAAAATCGCGATAACCTCTTAAACTTGATCTAGTATTAGTTTAATAGTTCTATTTGTATGCAATTTAATAATTTACAGATAACATTAAAACTTGTTCTATTTTCAAAAATGTTACATTATCTATCGATTTTTTATACATTTATACGTTAATACATATCTAAAAATAATAATACTTGGAACTCGTTCTGTAACGGTTTATTTATTATAAATAATAATGTTATAAACATACGAATATCTATAACGAAATTGTTTAACGACGTACATTTATTAATAAATTCCAGTTATTTCATATACCTAATAATAAACCTGCTTTTATCTAAAAACTATAGAATATATGTACTGATAATGTATTGTATGTCTATATGAAGTAGATATACTTATTTTACTAGTTCTAATCATAATATAGAATTAACTGCACACATACACGTTGTATTGTAGCCAACTAAATGACAAAACGTTTGACGAATAACCGTCTTACATCACAAAAGAATTTATATATTACAAATAAAAGCGATCTATTATACTCTATATTATATTAAAATCACATAAAGATTCGCCAAAGGCAAATCCGTTGGCCCACTGAAGGTGTTCGGACAATGCAAAAATAGAGCATAGAAAGTTGTTTCCCATAAAAATTGTAGCGCGAAAAGGGTTTGGTCATAAGCGGCCATTGTTGGACAGTGGGAAATTTTGCTTAGATTCAAAGGGCTCTTTGCGAAATAGAAATGGGTCAGTTAGACCCGCTGGGCGATAGACAGTGCACTATTGTGCGGGTTGCATCGCAGGGTTATGCAAATTAGTTGGTTGCGGATGCACTGTAGACAATGGGCTATCTCGCTTGAGATGCAGTGAGGTGCAATCGTAGGTAAAAGATGGACAAAAGAAAAAATAGATCCCATTCCCTTGAGATGGACTATGCACTTTTGTGTAAGTACAAAGCATGTGTCCGGAAGAGATCGGTTCAATTAACAATACAGATGGAAAGGGTTTAAGTCAATAGTTCATTGTTATTAATTTACAGGCATTAATACATTTTATTATGAAACTTTAATTTGGTATTTAATGTTATTATTTTATTAACATTCTAAACATTCTAAACATAATTAAAATATAAATACCTAGAACTTAATAAACCGAAGAAAAATCCTTTGTTACTAAATAATTATGTATTATAATATTGTCCTGTTTACTTGTATTTTAGTGACTTTTAATTAGTAAGTAGGTAACTACGGTTATTCCTCATTCTTTTATAATTATTTTGTTATACATCCTGGCATACATATTAATAGGAACAGTGCCTATATACAAATTATTAATAATAATAATAACATCTCAAGACAATTCACACAACGTCATCCAGTCCCAAGCTAAGCAGTGCTTGAATTACAAATAGGCATCTGATATAAATACTAAAATAGTTTTTTTTTTGTAAATATGTACATAATATCTATACATAGGAAACACTCAGACATCTGTCTGGGTGTCTTCTATGAATGTTATAAAATAGATCAGTTATAAGGTAGATGTTCATCGACACCCAAATGTTATATTTCCATTTAGAATTCCGCTCTAATAAGATTTTCTGTTTTAATAACAAGTTGTACTCATGTTTGGACGTTTATACCATTAGTTTTAATAAAGGTACCCTTAAAGATTAATGATAAAATATTAGTGCTTCGAGTAGTTTACATTCTTCTCCAAGTTCTCATTTATCTTTATACCAAAATTTATCAACATTGTTTCTGCGGTTTAGTTGTGAAGGCGTAACAGACGCATGCCATAATAGCTCGCACATGGCAGAATTTTTCCTACTTACAACACTACATATATTTTGAACAAAGCATACAATATCTTTAGACATGTGTTATTCTGATGTATAACCTATATTATTGTAAACTTTCATTAATATTATGTATCAGTAGTTTTTGCATAAACGAATTACAAATGTCCATATATACATACATACTTTCGCGTTGTTTATAAAATTAGTGAGATCAGAACTTGTTATAAGAAAAGTAAACTTAGGGACCACTGCACAGATTTTAGAAATTATTTTACCGTTACAATGTACATTATTTCCCAGTATCTAAGTATCAAAGATTATCCTTTGATACTTAGATACTGGGAAATAATGTACATTGTAACGGTAAAATAATTTCTAAAATCTGTGCAGTGGTCCCTAAGTTTACTTTTCTTATAACAAGTTCTGATCTCATCTCATAATATTAGTATAAGTAAGGACTACTAGTAAGTCAATAGACCAAGACATTCCAGTTACTACAGCTCTGAACTGCTGTTTAACACTAAAGATGTAATTTTAGTGTTAAACAGCAGTTCATTTTTATGCATGGTAAAATTATCAGTTTCAACTCTACCAACAAAAAAAACTGACATGTAACGTTGAAAATAAACGGTCGATTTTTCTCCCCATTTTCTCGACAACTGATAATGGAACAAGCTCCAAGGTGCGAAACGTTGACCTCAATAAATAAACTACCACCAATATCTTACACTTCGAAACAATGCGAACAATATAAAATCAACTCTATATCGCCGGGTATAAAGTTACTAATGATTTCAGCGGCTGCAACATTTAATTTTGTGAATATCACCCACACGTATGGAGAAGTCAACGTGTGATTCATGCAAATGTTTCTATAGACAAAAGGGTACAGTACAATAGGACTCTAAATCGACGTGTTAAGATAGGTTTTTGTTTGTTTACTTCTACGTTATTATCCTGAACCGACAAGCGGTTATCGTTACAAACGAGTTCCTTATCAACAAAGTTCGGTACCCGGCAGATGTATCGATTTTTCAATTATTTTCTACACTTTGGATAGGTATTTCATTTACTACTTTGTTTACAAGTTATTTTAAGTTATGTACTACACAGACCAGCGGGTAAGGACACCGCTTATTTCTGATGACCGCGGGTTCATTTCCTCGCACGATGCAAATATTTGTAATTGTAAGTAATGTCTGTTTGTATTGAGTGAGTATCTGAGTGTTTTCTATGTAAATATACATAGAATCTTTTATTATTTTATAACTTACAAATTTATAAATTGAAAGACTTATAATGAGAAAATTATTTTGTTAATATTATTTAATAATTAGTATTAATTATATACGAAACAGGCATGGTCGAATATTGAATGAATTTCTAGATTCTACTTTTATCATTACATTAAAATATATAAAATAGTATATAAATAAAAAACGTTAATGCATTGTATACTTAATTGTTTCTCATAAATAGCTCTGTTGATAAATTAAAATCACAGGCGCATATCTACGCAACGGATTTGGAAGAGGTTTTTTTAATAGATAGAGTCATTCTAGAGGAAGGTTTATATCTATAATACATGTGCACCCGGGCGTTGCCGGGGCGAGTAGCTAGTACAAATATAATTTTAAAAACAATTTAAATCGTATAAATAAATTACAGATATTTTTGAATAGCTAATATGATTTATGACAGACTACAATGAGAAATGTCATGGTCGGGATCTTTCGTTGGTCAATCTACTGACAGTAGTTGAACAATTGCTCACACTTATCGACGTTTACATCGCTGTACTCTAGTCAGCTCACCACTCTGACCGATATATACCCCGTCCCCTCCGATCGATCCCCCGTTCAATTCAAACGAGGATCGAAATTACGACGGCCTGAGCGGAGGTTCGAACTAATGGTGGCCTCAGACTAGAGTCGTAACCGTCAGGCGCAGGAATTGGCCTGCAGTCCCAAAATAAATCCTTCCGTGGGTTTGGAGTGCCATCTGCACTCGCTCCTTATCGTCCGGTGAAGCTGTCAAGGCCAGTTGCGACGTGTAGTGTACTCCGAAAAAAAAATTCAGTCAGCTTATGACCACAGTTAGTAGAAACGTCGAGTGAAGTAAATATACCACAAAGTTATTCATATTAACACCCGATTATATTAATAATACTTTCATAAAGAGTTTCTTAATTCGCCAGAGAACCCTAAGAAGTTAAATATTTAAACATTTCTGGTGAATAAGTGGCGGTTCACTTACTGTCATTAAGTGATGTTATGATAGTACGAGTGACATTACGAGATACCGTAAACTGGAGAGTGTTAAATCTCTGCGTTCCCACAGTTTCCAAATCCCTATGACACATACGTAGGGTTGGCACATTCAATATATTCAGATATTTACTGTTTCTTCAAAAAACTAAATATAAGATAATTCCATGGATGTACATATACGCCATAAAGTCAACTAATTTATCAGTGTGATCTATTAAAACGGTTAAGCAGCATTCTTGTCCGCTGCAGAAATCTTTTTGTTGAGATAAGGTAGAAATATGAATATTTTAGTACTTCGGAATAGCGAACGGTATCACCAGCATTACATTAAAACTTCATGTTCGTAGTGATCATTTATATAGGCGATAGTTGTCACTTACCATCAGGTGTGCCTTTAGTTTGTTAGCCATCATTCCAATTTCATATATAAAATATAACGGTTAACATTATATTGAGTACTATCTGCGACTCATGCAGCGTGTACGAGTATACTAAAATGGAAAATATAAACAATTATTATATTCTCTTTTTGACAGCCCTATAAACAACACGAGATGAGGATTGACCTGTCGCCTTTCTCATGAGTGTTCCGACTTTTATAATGAACTTGCTAATTTGTAACTCTTGTGTGACCTACAAAATAGTTAAGTATACATTTAACAAGCACACGCTGACCGACAGATCTATTCTTTTTATTGAGTCACTAGCTACTTTGTGGAAGTCCACTTCATTACTTAAGGGATTTACAGTGTTTTGTTTAGTAATTGTAATGGTAGAGGAATTAAACAAAATAATATAAATGTATTAAGTAATATTTACATAAAAAAAAGATGGATGTATTGTGTGAAAGATGATATGAATAAAAGGAGAGTATGCTCAGATATGACGGCCAATAGAGATCAGTGGAAGAGAATGAAATACTGCGCCGACCCCAAATAATGGGATAAAGGCAAGGCAATGATGAAAATTCAAAATCAAGGCTAATGAATCATGTAGTAACGCTTATTTTTCAAGCGTATGGCAAGTCTGACTTTATTACCCAATTAATATATTTTAATTAAAATAATACCTAGCATACACAGTAATTAAGATAAATAAGGACGAGATAAATTATTTTTGTTAAATTAAATATTAATTTAACAAAAATAATTTCTAGTCAGTATCCCATGGGAATAGATGGGGAAAAACAATGAGATGATAACAAAAACTATTAAGCAAACATATCCGGCTATTAAGATCATAACATTCATAACAACCCTTTGTATCATCTCTGTTTGTCCATCTTTCAAATTCTCACTCTTAATCGCTTAACACCCTATCTGCAGGAGCGGTCCATTCGGCCACACTAAAAACAAAAAATAGAATAAAGGATCGATTGTGAACTGGTGTCGCGGAACTATAGGATCTGACAATTTCCGGACAGAACTGGTTCCAAACTGGTTCCAACCGCCGTCCCGTAATGCGTTGTTTATGGTAATTTAGCACTTTATTGTGTGGGGATGTTTGTTTTTATAAGGGATGCTGTCTCAGGAATAAGATTAGCGGTCGTGTTTTGAAATTTAATAGAATAAAATCATGATTTTATGATATGAGTAGCTATTACCTGCTACTTCATCGGCATGAAACTAAATATTATTTTTAATTGAAATAAAAAAAGTAAAATGAAAATAGTCTAAGTTACTCCTTATAATATTTGCTATCTGCGAATGAAAGTCCTGCCAAAATCGCCATTTTAGAAATAAGCAAGAACAAACAAACAAACAGACAATATTTTTTTAAATATTTTTTTGGTGTAAGTTCGTATATATATCTATATATATGTATTTAGTGGTACTTTCATATGCATTTAGTGAAAAGCTAGACCGCCTTTTGTGCATCAAAATCTCTTGTCAATATTATTATTGTATTTGATTTTGGAGCAATAAAGCATTAAATATAAAGTAAATAAAACTATACTACAAATCTGTACAGATAACATGTTTACTTAACTTAATGAACTACTGTTAGGTTTATAATTACTTGAATGAGTTGATAACATTTTGTATAAAGACTATCCTTTGCGAGTTTTATCCTCAAACCAGCCGGTCTATTCTTGAAAATAATTTAACCACCACTGGAATGCGTCATTTCACTACTTTTTATAGTCTTGAAACACTAGCATAGTATAAGTGGCATGTTTTGTGGTCACTATAATAAATATACTGAACGAACCGATATTGTAATCAATTCTTTATGTAACTACAGAACTGTATTGGAAATAATATTAATAGTAATAATAATATCTCAAGACAAAACAGCGGCATCTAGTCCCAAACTAAGCAGAGCTAGTGTTATGGATACTAGACAACTGATATATATATATATACATGATATACGTAAAATAAAACCCTGACCGATACAAATAATTATACTCATGAATACAAAAGTTTGTGCCGAGGAATAGAAACCATGACCATCTGCAGTAAGGCAGTGTGCTAAACCGCTGGACCACCGAGGCCGTCTAGAAAATGACAGTAATAAATGTAATTATTATTGACATTATACTAATGAGATCTCAAGCTATGGAGTAAATTTTTATACAATATAATGCTTCGTTTTTTCTAGCTTCAGATTTAAATCCTTGCCCACTTCCGTGAAGTTGCAACATAACCCTCGGCGTCTATAGCTTCTGGCAATCAATCATGGGCGCATCCTTTGACTGTCCCTTTTAATATTATTTCTTAACCCTTCTTGGCGTTTATGCAAATATTCGCAATTAAAACACCTCGGGTGTAACGGTCCTTGCGAATCTTTTGTTACTTGGACGACAGCTGGACGATACTTTTTTATTAGAAATTATTCTTTGAACATTTCATTTATCTTAGTTGCATAGACTTTAAAATATTTCTTAAAATATCGCCTTGTATTTTAAGATACCGTTGCCGTCATATTTAGCCTTTCTCATTTTGTCTGTATTTTTTATGTTATTATTTTGATATATAGGTACATCTTACTACTATATTTACTTACATCTTATGTTATTCTTTCAATATTTTTTAACAAATTATAGCCCATAATTTCATTTTTAATTATCTCACATACACATTTTGTCTTGATAATTACAATTACAATAAATATATCCGTACCTAACAAAATAAGTGTAACAGCTTCAAAGTGATTCTCTTATTCTGAATGAATATTTAATATCAAATCAAAATTTATTTTCAAATCATAGACAATATTATAAAATAAATATGAGATTTTCAATCCCTTTAATACCTTAGAGAATCCTAAAAGGCACTCGGTCTCCATTTTACTGATCTTCATTATATTTTTCTTTTTCGTTCGAAATCTTAATTCAGTTGTTTTCTCATATATATTATTTTCAATGTCTTTTACATTATGTATATCTAATTTTAAATCGTTTTTGTCCATGATTGTCGAACTCGGGAAGAAATATGCCTGTCATATTAATGAGGTCTACATCATCATATTCTCTGAATCTTAAAATTTGTTTATCACTATCGTTTATTATTTCAAATACATTTTCCACTAGAATTTTCTGACACGAATATCCTATGAATGTTACAACACAAGTGATAAATGAAATATTCATTACAGGAAATAAAAAAATAATTGATTTCTTAGTAGTTACGGTATTGTTTTTATAAACCGTATGAAATTGAAATTGATTATTCAATTAAGTAACAAACGAAAACATAAAAATGGATATGGATACAAATTTTCATTATTTCTTGTATACGTATTGCAATGATTGGCAGAGAGGAAGAGACAGAGAGAGAGTTCTGCAACAAATTTTTGTACAGTGCGAGTAACCGAACCCAGCCGCCTAGACCACCAATGCCACTGATAGAAGTCCTAACATTTTTTTAAAATACACACATAATTTATTTAATAATTCACATATATATTTACATAGAGAACAATAAGACTTTATGACTACAAATTTCTGCATCGTGAGATGACTCAAACCCGCGACCATCGGCAGTACTTACTAAACCGCTGGACCATCGAAGCCGTGAAAATATTCTATATATGTAGTTATTCTCAAATAATAATGACTTTAGGGCCCTAACTGACCACTCATTTAAATCCTATTGACCCCTCACATTGAAATATGAACTGGGGTCATCTGGACCATTTTCTTTATTGGCGGACTTTATAAAAAACACGGATTGGCGTTCAATACAAAAGACGGTGACCCTTCCAAATTATCCTACAGAGCTTTGCTTGACCTTTTGTAGTAGGGTTGCATTGTGTAGTTTGGATTAGAGGTGTAACGGTGAACGATGAATGGGTTAACAAATACATTGAAAGAATTATAATAAGCTATGTTATATTAAAAAGAAAAAGTTTATTTACTGCGTGTAAGAAATGGTAGAATGTATTGTAGATATATTTTATTTATTTTTTATCTGTAAATTCATATTATTGGGTATTACTGTTTGTCTTAAAAGAAATTACCTTTGTGGTATTTTGTTCTTTTTTTGTTGTTAATAAATGTCTATTAGCATAATTATGTTCCAATATTTTTTATATTTGAATTATTTATTTCAATTCTTAATATACGTACCTATTAATTAGTAAAAAAAAAAAAACAGAATTAACAGCAAATTGTAAATTGTTTGAATTTTAATAATCTTATCTTAAACCTAATTATATTGTACATGCGAAAGTTTGTGAGTATGAATGCTTGTTACTCTTTCACGCAAAAAGTACTGAACGGATTTTTCTGACACTTTATAGTAATATAGCTTATACATCAGAATAACACATAGGCTAAAACATCAAACGGGCGAAGCTGTGGGCACAGCTAGTATATAAATATTTTAATAATTATTTTATTAAGAACCCTTTTAGTATTTAGTTTATAATTTCCAAACAGAGAACTCTATATAGTTTTTTCTTCTTTATTTAATATATTGTAATAATAATGTAAAGAAGAAAAAAAACTAAATAACTGGGTAATAACAACACTCAAGTCGGTTTTATTATAATTTAATTTTATATATTTTTATCGATTAGTTTAAAATCTAGTTTATTATAGTTGGTCCCGTTTTGTCCCATCTTCGTTATTTCCCAAGAGAACAATACGAATTACCGAATTATCGCTGTGTACGACATACCTCCAGTCATTCGGGCGTGTCCCAATTATAATGGCTGGTCGCACCTAATAATTAAGCCTTCTTATTTAATTACCTTTTAACTTTAAATACTTATATTTTTATGTACCTAATTGGAACGGCAGATAAGATGACGGCCCACCTGATGAAGGGGTAATCGTCTCCTCTATAGATGATAGCAAGCACTAAGATGTCTGTATAAATCATAGTTGAATTAGTGGAGATAAATAAGAATTCAGTACCGAACACCTTGATAAGTTTTTATACTATTTTCAAATTTTATAATAACATTCTTTGACATATTCTTTATTGTCATATTAGTCCCATTTTATTTTATCTCCGTATTTGCCTTATTAAAACCCTCAGCACCTCTCACTCATCAGACACGTTAGATACCTCCGCTTCAAACTCCATGGTGGTATTTTTCATATCTCTATAATATTTTTATTTTTATTCGAAATTTAAAATAAATACAAAGGAGTTTTTATGTCTCGTACAATATCACTTTATCACGTGACAACCGTAACATCACTCATACATTGCATTTGAATGGCCAAGAGCGAAAATATTAAAATCATGTCGAGTCCATTTTCGAATTGCCCCCTTAAGAATCAAACTGCCTCCATGTGGTGCGTGGACCTCACGTTGGGAAACACTGGTCTAGACCATTATGCAGACCTATCAACCATCTAAGTTTACAATTAACAATGTTGATAAAAATCGCTTGCTTTGCATTGAAATATTACAACTAGAACGGCAATAATTATGCATATGCAGATGTGTTCATATTGCTTTTTATGATCGCATTGTGCATGGGAAAATAGGAGATGTAGTTATATTACGTATTCTGTGAATCTCTCGTGTTGACAAATGCAAGTACTTATATGACAGGAACTTGTTAGCAAAGAGAAGCCGCCGCCGCGCCGGTCGGTCTCCAGTGAAATATTAGTGTTTTGAAAGCAATATGTTATCAGAACGTAACATTGTGTAACAGTAGGTATAATTTCACTTGCCTTATTTTTATACTTCAGTAATTTATAAATATATAAATAATACTAGCTCACTCTTGAATCCTATTCTCTATTTTTGAAAACAATTTTATTATCATATTATATAGCCTTTTTTTAAAATCCAATCTAATCTATCCAATACTAAAAGAATTTTTAAAAGCAGATCAAGAGCCTCACGTATTACTCTCTATCTTCAGATTTATTATTATTACCTCTTTATAATATTAGTATAGAATAAAATACGCAGTTGCTTGTACAGATAGACATTTCTCTAAAGGTGTGTCCACCTCGTACGGTTAATATGAAAACGGTTGTTTATCTTTTTTTGTGTGAGAGCACTCCCCAGAGAGGCTCGTGTCTGCGCGGCGAAATATTAATAACGACCGACCGGGAGGGAATAGTACGTTTAGTGGACATTGGTCGTTTTGTTTTACACGAACAGTTGATCTTTTAAATGGATTATTACTAAATATTTCCTGCGATACTGCTTATTTGAAATACAGTCAATTGTAATGTAAATTTCTATAGGTAAGTGAAGGCATTTTAAAAACTTTTAAGTATTTTTTTCTTTAACCTTTACAAACTATAAATATTTTCGATGAGACGAACTTTTTAGCCTTCCATGGATTCACCCGTGCATACGGTTCACGGTCCATAGTGTGGCAGAGAGGGCAACTCCTACCACAACATCCGGGTAACAAGTGCAACTGTACAATACCTAGTCAAATTTAGGTTTCTGGACTCTATGCAAATCATTTTAGTAGTTCTGTAATCGATTAAAATATTACATTTTGTACCAATTTACTTTCTCATTTATATTACCAAGTAGGTACTACATCTGCAATTAAAACTTATTTTGAAATCCAACTGAAAATCATATAATAACCTTTATTTAGCACTAACAAGTGTCCTTACAATATTATTCATAATTGTATTTTTAGGTAAACGCCATTTATTCCTTACTAGCTACCCACTTTGGCTTTGCACGGATGTACAGGGGAAGGTGGTGAATTCGTGCGGTTAACTGTACTGACTTTTCTAATCTAATCTTTATACTAATACTTCAATGATGCACCGATAGCGTATGTCGTTAGAGCAGGCAGGTCGACCGGGAGCATCATCATCAACAGCGTGCTCTACAACTTACAATAACAAAAATACTATTATTAAGTATACGTATACCATATATGTATGTAGGATACCAATGCTTTGTAATCCTCTCGCGGCTACCGACGCCAGTCTGTCTCGCACACACACACCGGCACACACCCACACAAGCGAACGAAGATAACGTGTGACTCACCTGACGAAGGGTGTGTGTAGTGTTACCATCGTTTACTTATAAAGTAAGTTATTACTTATTTTTTATTATAATTTTCATTATGTCCATTTCTAGTAATATTGAATATTTAAGCTACTTAAATATTAACACTATAAACATTAATAGCCTTTATTCAAATAAAAACGATTTAAAGCTCTTTGAATGTTTATTTTTTATTCTAGAACTAAATTCATCCAGAATAAAAGACATTTAATTGGAATATAATAATATTGAATGTGTGTATTTGTTCGTAATATGTATATTATGCCGTATAACGTATAAGTGGTTTATATGCTGCCAACCCATAGATTTAAATGATATTTTAGTTTATAGCATGACAGCTGCGAACCAAGCGACTGTTAGCGACTTTTTCGCCACAACCTTTTTTTATATGAAGTTTCAAAATATGATGGTGTCAAAAAGTTCATTGCTTAAAAAAAAGTCTAATGATTGAAATCCTAAACGCCTAAACCGAGATTCGAATCCTTTGCGGTACCCTCAGATTAAAGATGTATCCGTTTGCCAGATTTTACCCTTCAGCCGCTCTTCAAATATTTGCGCAGATTTGGAGTGCACTCTGACTCGCTTGTACTATGGTATCGTATTATAAATATCTAAAGGCAAGCTGAGGCCTAATTAGCATTAGAATAGTCAAAAAATAATCATGTATTGCTCAATCTTGTCCGCTTATGTTTAGCGGTTTTGTCCACCTTCCATTTCATTTCAGGCTACAAACATTCGTATTCATGAGTATGATTGGCTTGTTCTGGGTGTTTTCTGCATACAATATGGATGTCATTGTATGTATTTAAAAATGTATATAAGTATTTATATCAGTTATTAAGTACCCAGTTGTAATTTGTACAGGGATATCATTATATTAATACGTACGTAAATACTACGAAATTTCATAGTTTCATAAATAGTATGAAACTATGAAGTTTCGCACACTTTAAGTTTATACAGAGAAAGAAAACAGAATTCTATGTAGATCAAAATTTAAGAATATTAACAATATAGTTGTGCAAATTATTAAATTAGGAATGTCCCAGAGTAGTAACAAAGTGTGGTGTGTACAGGTGTTCATGCATATCGATTGAGCTCTCCCTCCGCGGCCAGGGGTGGCTGGTACTCTTCGAGGTGTAGGCTGATTCCGAGAACCAGGGGTTTTTCAAATTCGATTTTTCTGTTTTGTGCGCAATTGTTATTGTTGTTTTTCACTTAACTGCGTTTCAGTTGTGTATGACGCAAATACCACTCAAATGTCATACCACTGCGAAATGAGGTAAAGAGGTATGGAAGTATTTATAAAGTGCATGTTTGTTTGTAACAATTTTGATAGTCTTCTCACGTTGAACAAACCTTTGTAAATGATGATCTCAGTGAACTAGCGGTTTAACACACCACCTTACTTCTGATGGTCGCGGGTTTGATCGTAGGTGGAAACAGAGTGTGAATGCATGCTCATGAGGATTGTTTGTATTGGTCTGAGTCTAAGTGTTGTAGTCTATTTATTTATTTATTCTTTTACACAAAAAATGTGACATGGCGCACTTAATGCCTAATGGCATTCTCTACCAGTCAACCTTTATGTATTATGTATTTCCAACAGTAGTTTAATACCCATAAAACAAACTCTGCTTCTTTTGGCACTTGATAGCGCTGCATGAATTGTGAATTATTATTATAAATTATAGCTAACATTATCAAGTTAACGTCAGTTTTTAAATAACTAATGTATCAAAATCGGATATACGTTTGGGAGCTATAATCTCTTAGCATATAAGAGATTATAGCTCCCAAACGTATATATACAATTCATGCGGCGCTATCAAGTGTCAGAAGAAGCAGAGCTTGTTTTATGGGTATTAAACTACTATGTATATATATATATAGATAGGCAAGATACACTTATACCACCCCTCTTTTTTATAGTAGATTTTTTTTAAATTCTAATAAGGTTATATGAGTAAACCTTCTCCTATTGAAAGACGGTTAAATATAGAGAAACCTAATAAATTACCGAGTAATTGCCTGTTCTATTTAGGTCAACAACCTGGTTGGTCGCGTATTCATCTCAGTTTTTCCCATCCGTCATATTACTTAGTATTATGAGCCATTGAACAATAGAATGATAGCAGTGGTCACGTTGACATACACAGCTTGCGTAAAACGGACAGATTACTGTTTATTGGTGATAGGTTCCATTTGTGTCGACAAATCGCTTAATATATAAAATCATTATATTCATACGTGAAACAATAACTAACACGCTATTTATTAAAATTGGGCGGAAGAGTATAAAATTTAGCAAACTTATAGTTTATATAGAGAGTGCATTATGGTTAAGTCGTCAAGTTTCCTATTACGACTAGACCGAATAATCGTAAGTTCAAATTAGGCTGACACAAAAAAACGATGTCTATCAATTTCTATATTTGACTGATTCTCCGATAATGTAAACGCACTCAAAATAAATCCAAAAAAATAGCCCCCGGTGACTGAATCTAATAAAAATCAATTTATGTATGAAATTTAGAAATTCATAACCTGGCAAAAAGATTAAAAAGAGCAAATATCCTCGAGCTGGATGAAAGATTTCTACCTAGCTGAAATAATGGGGACTTTGCCAGTGGATAAAGATCCTCTCACGCCTATTTCCAACAAATCATCTGCCTATAGTACCTGTACTGATTGCAGATAGTCAAATTACAGAAAAAAAATGTATTAAATTAATATAGCTACCGCGATTATTTCACGAAAGTACAAAAAATAAATGTGTTCATAGACAGCAGAGTCGGAACCATTGGTAAAGAACAAAGTTACTTGCAGATATGTATACTTGTGTCAGACAAGTGACTCTATACAGTGACAGATAATAGAATTAAAGGTCCGCGAGAGTGGATCCCACGAGTGTATCTCGGACGACCATAGTCGTTACAAAATAAAAAAAAATGCCTTCTTTGTAAAATCATTTCATTTAAAAAAGTTGGTTAAGTATTTATATTTTTCTTTTAATATATAACTTAAAATTATTGCATGTTTATAACGACAGTTAATTACATATCTAAATCTTTCTTCTAATCTATAAACTTCTCGTGACACAGTGTTCGTAACAACAGTGCTCCAAAACGGCATGAATGACCGATTATTATGAAATTTTGTGTGTATTTCAATTTAGTTGGTCTGAGAATAGGAAATAGAACTTTTTTCATATCCTTAAGTGACATGATTGGTTCACCTAATTTTTGTTATTTTTGGGTACCGTCTGCTAAAGTCTCCTATAAAGACGCAGGCTGCTAATCAATCGAATCTATTTTAATTAAGTTTTCTCTTTTGTAAATATATATACAAAACATTATACATAGGAAAACACTCAGACCAATGCAAACAGGCATTCTCAATACAAATGTTTGTATTGGACGAAGTTTTGATAATAATTTATCAACGGATTTTCAACCTACATTGACATTCTTTGTGGTATATATCATGTGTTATAATTGTACATTTTAATGTTTATATTCCATAAAGAAAGAAAATTATAAAATTAAATATTTTATAATTTTCTTTCCCAATTTTTTTCCTATCGACTACTAATATTATAAAGGCGATGGACATGGATCACTGTTTGTTATTCTTTCACACAAAAACGATTAAACGGTTTATCAAAAGCTGTTTACTCATAGTTTATACACCAGTTTAACACCTAGAATATAATTTAATAAGAGATTCTTTATATTGGACGAATTGTAATGTAAAATGTGTCTAGATTTTTGTTAATTTGAGTTAAGTTAAGTTACTCTGCTACGATATGTAGTAAGATAGATTTTTTTAAATAGTTGTAAAACAAGTCTGCTATAGTTATATATATATATCTATATGTTGACCATTATTAAGTACTGAACTACATATTTATTTTATATGAAAACTATATTTATGATGCGTAGGTCTTGTATGTAGTGTTTACAGTACTAAATTAATTGATACCAAAATAAGTACTTTCATCGATTTTGGTGTTTAAATTAGATACTTTGTACTTTATACTAAGTATTATAATGTGGATAAATGGTTCGAAAGTCACGACAATGAACAGAAACACGCCCGTTGCATCATTATGTAAGTAGACCTGTGACACCATTTTGAAAATTGTCAGATCGTAATTAATAATGAAGTCTAAAACCATAATTAATTCTTAAAGGGTTACGTGTTACAAGATCGTTTATAAAAATACATACACAGACAAAGTCGCTTGCGGTCGCTAATGTTATGGAACTCAGATACATATACTTCGGGTTAATTTTAAGGATATCTCATTTTAAATTGACACGAATAGAGTCGCGCAAGAACTTTCAAATAAACCAGTCAAAAGAATTTAATCTCAGGCATCAAGACAAATAGTAACAACTCAATATGTTTATCACTTACCTTGATTCACTAAATGACGTCTACATAAACTGATTTAATATTCATTGAAGCATGTCTATCATTATGAACTCAAATAGTTAGATAGAAACAGCAATGTAATTTCAAAGGTGATGTTTGTCGATTAGTTGTTTAATGTTTGTGGTGAATGGTTGGTGTAAAGGTGTACAAGAAACGTTTTAGTCGTTATCTGAGCTGGCACAGGCTCTCGTCTCGGAATGTCGCTATTATCTTGTGCGCACGCGCCTCTAGTGCATTTAGAATATTTCAGACATCCCAACTAACAAAACAATGTCGTACATTTAACTCTTCAAGTAATGTTTTACATTGTAAGCCTTATAAAAAGTTTAAAACGAGGCTAATTAATTGTGGGACGAATGTTTAGTATTTACTATTCTAGAAAAAACTTTTAAAGCGAAGTTAAAAATTTTTTATAGCGATGTATCATTATATAGGTCAAGCAAAAAGGTTCTACCTCTTTTTACGAATATTGCGCCGCACGGACGCAGCAGTAAGACATTTCGCACACTTATAGTTTATATAGAGAAGTGCAAAATGCTAATATTTATTATAATTATGCATAAAAATACATTACACACACTACCATACATTTGACATAAACACGCATAGAAATCTTTGCCAAAGTCTTTGAGAAAGTCTTTGACAATAGAACCTTAATAAAGTTCAATCTTATAATTTAAATGAAATATGGTAGAATTTCAACCACTGGGCTACCACTAGTACTAGCTTTTTTTTTTTTTATACCACTTAGGTGGCAAACAAGCATACGGCCCATCTGATGGTAAACGGCTACCGTAGCCTATGGACGCCTGAAACACCAGGGGTGTCACATGCGCGTTGCCGACCCTTAAGAAACCTTAATATACCCTTCTTGAAAACCCCCATGCTGTAGTCTCTCGAGAAAACCTCGGCAGGTAGTTCATTCCACAATCTAAGTGTACGCGGGAGGAAGCTCCTCTGAAACCGCACTGTACGAGACCACTAATTATTTATGTAATATTAATAAATTGGAGGATTTGCTGTAAATAGTAGCTCTATTGCCAATAAAGAACCCAATCACAATACCGATTTCATTTCATTTGTATAAATTTTTGTACTGTTGTTTGAGATGTAACCGAGACAAATT
Organism: Achroia grisella; assembly: GCF_030625045.1. Classification (NCBI taxonomy): domain Eukaryota; kingdom Metazoa; phylum Arthropoda; class Insecta; order Lepidoptera; family Pyralidae; genus Achroia; species Achroia grisella. The sequence goes on along the minus strand of NW_026712984.1, from coordinate 3,597,508 downwards.
AATAATTCGTGATGAATAGTTTACGATGATCTGACCTAATATATTTTACAGTTTAATAATACCCCGTTAGTGCATAATACCTTTAGTAGGGGAAGGAAGGAGATCGCAAGTATCGGGGTATAATGGGTTAAACTTCTAGAGATATTCCATGTCGAGTTGATATCTACATGGTCCAAGGAAACCATTGTGGTAAATTTCTGGTGAATTCGATTCCATGATTGATCAATTACCCTGACTTCATTCTCCAATTAACAACGTTATATTTTCAATCATTATGATTAATTCGTTGAATTAAATAAATTCGTTACTTTATAATATGCAAAAAAAAATAGTAATAAAAAAATTTAAATTATGCTAAAAATCCGTTAGCCTGATTGCCATACTAAATATATCATAAATAGGTCATTATATTTTAGAGAAGATAGACATTGACTAAGACATAAAACTTACACATTTCGCAATCTATTGAAATTACGAGCACCTTTTGTCTCATTGCAACACAAAACACTTGCTAAGCTTGTACTAGAATAAAATTAAATGAAAAAGTCACGATGCATTCTATACTCTTTTAAATCGATTCTGAGGATGTTGGATTCATCTCCCGAGTATGTGACGAGCGGGCGGGTTATCTCCGGCGACACTCAGCGCATTAGATAATGTCCTCTCAAATTTAGACTACTTTTGGTGGTTCACTTAACACAAAGTGCATGCCACTGTTTTGAAATGCGGACTCACACGACGTTTCTTTGTTTTTAACCGATTTCACATAAGGAGGAACTTCTCATTTCCGCATGGACTTTTTTTATCTTTGCTGCCAATATGTGTATTTGTTTACGCGGATTGAATCTTATATATATATAGATTATTGAAGCAGCGTAACTATATAAAGAAGAAAGCTAGACTCATGCCCAATCTAAACCTATGGACCTAGAGAGCTGATTATTACACAGGTCTTGTTTTAAAAATTTAGATGAAAAATAACCGGCCCACCACGCCGCCACATGTTTGGACATTTTAGTGAGCATGACTACTCATTCCACACGACCACGTCACAGCTACAAAAATTACTATATGGTAGTTACAGTATTCGCACTTTACATAAGGATGCATGCGGCAATCAATACAAAAGCTGCTACGCTATCATATATCAAGAAAGCAGTATGAAAATTAAAATTATAACGTTGTCCGCAAATAAACTTATTCTTGCTATATATTGCTATCATCTATAAATTCATCTATCTTATAGCCTTTTTTACATAACATTTGTTTAATATAAGATTTGAATTGCCTCTCTGTAAGATTTAGCGTAGACTCTGGCAGTTTATTATAGAATCTTACGCAATTACTATAAAATGAATTACTAACTTTGTGTAGACGGCATTTAGGTAAAATTAGCTTATTTTTATTGCGTAAGTTTCTACTTGTACAGTCTTTAAGTTTCTTGAAACTATCTAAGTTTTTCCTTGTATATATAATATTTTCATAAATGTACTGTGAGGCAACGGTGAGGATATTTGATTGTTTAAAGCATTGACGTAATGACTCTCTAGAACCCATACCATAAATAGAACGTATGGCTCTCTTTTGTAAAATAAATATAGTATTTATATCGGCAGCTTTACCCCATAGCAGTATGCCATATGACATAATGCTATGGAAATAACTAAAATATACAAGTTTTGCCGTCGCCACGTCTGTTAATTGCCTTATCCTTCTAATTGCATAAGCAGCAGAACTAAGTCTACTGGCTAATTTTGAAATATGGGGCCCCCATTGTAACTTCGAGTCCACTGTTATTCCTAAAAAAACTGTATCATTAACAAAATTTACTATTTCATCATTAAGCAATAGCTGCGTATTTACTTGTTTTACATTAGGCAGCGTGAATTTAATGCACTTAGTTTTGTTGGAGTTCAATAATAGATTATTACATGTGAACCAATTAAATATAGCAGAGATAGCATAATTTACATCGTCTAATTGATTACATTGGCGACCAATTTTAAACACTAACGAAGTATCATCCGCAAATAACACTATATCTGCAACTTTCTCTACCATGTAGGGAAGGTCAATTATATAAATTAAAAAGAGAAATGGGCCTAATATTGAACCTTGAGGAACGACCATTTTTATATTAGTTCCCTTAGACTTTACACCATCAATATCTACAGTTTGCACCCTATCCTCTAGATAAGTTTTCATTAGACTTAGGTTATTATCTCTAATACCATAATGTTTGAGCTTGTATAAAAGTGTTTCATGATCTACGCAATCAAACGCCTTCGACAAGTCACAAAAAACGTCGAGAGCATCCTGTGAGTTTTCCCATGATTCGAATATATGTGTAATAAGCGCAACACCTGCATCAGTAGTAGACTTGCCGGCAGTGAAACCGTATTGCTGACTGTGAAGCAGTCCGTTATCCCGGAAGTATTTTAACATTTGGTTAAACATAATCTTTTCAAATACTTTACTTAGAACTGGCAAAATAGAAATTGGTCTATAGTTGCCTAGCTCAAATCTATCTCCAGATTTAAACAGTGGAATTAATTTGCTAAATTTCATTAATTGAGAAAACACGCCATTATCAACACATTTATTGAAAATAGTAGCTAGATAAGCTAGCAATCTTTCTCTTATAATAATATAAAAAAAAACTAACCTGTATAATGCTAATAATGTTATCTGTTTGCACAACGAATGATTGCAGTTTCCATGTTAATCGTCACATGCCTCCTCTTTATTAATATGTATTTATTTAAAACAATATTTATTTAAAAAAGAATTTCTTTCATGTTCTTCTTGTGATGAGTCTGCGTTCCGAATGAGTGTTAAAATAAAAAGATATGACTATTCAAAAGTGCTTATATTATAATTATTTAATTAAATATTCTTTCTATTTCATATTTTGTATGGGGATATAATATTGCGTTAACATTATAACTAACTAAATAAATACATACTCAGTTTCATGTTTTTTTTAATGGTACTTTGGAATTTAGGAGTTACAGTTAGGGCTTGTAAATTGGTGTTGTTAAAGTGAGCGAAACTGCGGGCAAAAGCTAATCTATACATAAAATATACTTACAGAAAACCTAATATCTCACCAACTAGATAGCCATCGACCTCCAGAAGGAACGGAATTTCTGATCGACGCCATTTTGTAACCATTGATCACTACCACACCCTCAGTAAAATATAATTAATTGCTACTTAGTGACCTATAAATATTTCTAGTTTTTCTATATTCTAAGTATTCAATATACGACGGTTTCGGTGATCTAGGTGTTGAGTATACCGTCTTATTTCCTATAGTCGCTGGTTCGATTTCTCGCACAGTACAAACATTTATATTCATGAGTATGATTATTTGTATTGATTTGGGTGTTACCTATGTATATGTTTGTATTTATTTACAAAAAAGTATAATATTTATTATATCAGTTGTGTAGAACTCATAACATAACTCTGCATAGATTGGGACTGGATGACGCTGTGAGAATTGTCCTGTGGTTATTATTATTTTATAATTTATTGATGGAATTAATTGCATTAAAAACAATGAGAATTGTATAAAAAATACTTCTACCTTTAAAAAGGTGTTAAAAAAGAAATTTGCCAGATCTATTCGACTATATTTCTTTCTCCGATTATGTTTGTTTGGCATTCCATTTACATAAAAAAGCTGTCTAGTCACTAAAAGTAGTTTAGACAGATAGACAGACGGACAGACAGAAAATTTTGCATTTACAATCTTAGGAGCAACTCACCTTATTCACTATACTGTATACTAGGATAGTATAGTGAATAAGGTGCGTTGCTCCTACTGTAAATTGTATGTAAATAATCAAACGCCAATACAATGACATTCATCTGGTATTATTTGCTGATTTTGTTCTCAGAAGCAACTCAGAGGTTCTCTGTTGCACTATGAATAATGAAATACATAGTCCAAGAGCTGACAACACTTTATGTACGAGATGGTGGGTATGAATCTTTATCGCGTGCAAAAATCTGTCTTAGTAACTTGCTCTGTAAGTTGTATTTTGACTGAAGAGTGTTTTATAGCAGTGAATTACAGGGTATAGAGGCATGACATATTGGATCTCCGGAATATTAACGCATTTTATTTGAAGGTTTCTGTTGTCTAGCGGTTTAGCACATCACTTTACTTCCGGTCGCGAGTTCTATTCCTCACACAGTACAAACATATGTAATCATGGATATGGGTTAAACAACCATATATATGATCTTTTTTTATGTATATTATGTATTTATTTACAAAAAAATATATCTGAGTATTTATATCAGTCGTCCTGTACTCATAACACACGCTCTGTTGAGCTGGGGATTAGATGGCGCTGTGTATTGGCCTGGGATATTTTTATTATTATTATTTTTACGCAAGTTACCCATTTACTTTATTTTAATATTGGTTAATTGCTTGTAATAATCAAACTTACGTATTCAAAATACTTTGCGACATTTTTATAATATTAGCTCCTGTACTAGTCTACACCAATATTGCAAAGAAAAATTTTGCGAGTTAGTGCATGGAGAGTAAACCACTGTACGCATTACAATTTTTTTTATTATACGAAATATACATTATTTTAAGTGGCTATTAATACTAATAACCCCTTCGAAGTCGAGAGTCACTTCTTGTTATATTATTATGATACTATTAGACATTCCAAACCTTTGATTCGCCGGTCTCGAACCATATTTGGTAGGCTCTTATCATGTCATCATTCATATATCATCATTATTATATGTACCGAATAAATTCATCAAAAATGGCCACTACCTTCTTCGTCTTATTTTCATACTCAATTATATTACACTGCGTACAATTTAATTTGACATTCTTAAACTGATTTAATTTGTAATTTAAACTTTATTACGTTAGCGCTAAGTATTAATATAAGCTTTTCGTTACTAAAGTTTATTATTTGTTTGTAGTTAGATATCATTGGTTGGAACTTGTAGAATAATAGGTGTCATTGTACGAAGGAATAGAATTTAGGCCGTATCTATCATTAAAACACGTCGGTACATGATTTGAATGCTAATTAGGTCTGTTCACTAAAAGTGATTAAACACGATAATTTGACTTTTGACTATGTCATTCTATTTGCTTTTTTTGTACTTTTTGGTATAGAAACATATTACGGCGACCCCAAATGAATGGGATAAGGAAGAAGCAGGTGATAATGGAATGTGGTAATGATTGGTAAGTGGTAGATGTCGTCTATATCATCATTATGGACATCACGTTATCAGGTTACCAGTCCTGCATCCTGCCATTCCAGAGGACTAAGACGTCATGTATCTTTTCCTGTTATTTCACAGGTTTCTGTCACCTTTCAACCGAAACACATCTTACAAAGCAAGCTACTTGGCGGCTAAAATAGGTTACTATCCACGTAGACGACTTTTTACAGTCTACCTCAACCCTAGGTTTTTATAGCATAGAGGACGAACGAGCTTGCGGTTCAACTGATGGTAAGCTCTTATCGCTGCTCATAAGCACCCACAATACGAGGGTGTGTTGCCGGCTTTTTAACAAGGAATAAACTCTTCTTGAAGGTTTCAATATCGTATCTATTTGGAAATGTATAGAAGGTAAAAAAACATAATCATACCAGTTTTGCACGCATTTCTTTATGCACGGTAATGGAATTACTTTCTTCCTTTTATAAGCCTGAAGAGACGAGGTCTGTTAACTCATAGTTAGAAAATGACGAGGTTTTTGCGACGATGGTTTCTAGGGGAGACCGTGTGGATATTGACCTAACCTATCACTTATTAATATTATGATAATTAATAAACATTATTGTTACCAATCTTGGAATGTCGTACATCCTATTATGGCAACGTGTAGAACAATCTCAGAGTTCAAAAACCTCAACGCTATTACGATGGGTGTTTACTATGAAATATTTTTACGATTTATTCTCCTGCTTTCATTGTTTGTCTATGGCTTTGTTCCAATTATATTAGCATAGAATTTAAAATCATACTAGCGACCGGACCGGGTTTTGCACGGGTGAAATTATTGTAAAAATATCTGTTTTCTTTTTTATATTTAGCCATATTACTGTGGACAGTTCAGTTGAGAATAATGGATATGTAGATAAAACCCAAAGCAATACAAACATACTTACGATTGAAAATGTTTGAAATCCGCCACCGTAAGAAAGAAAGGAGGATTTTATACCTCTAGATCACTGAGGTCTTACAAAAAACTTAGCTCTTTTCGAAACATTTCCCTTATTTAATAACAATTTCCTTAGTTTCGTTTATAACATCTCTCATATTCGTCAGATAAGTTAGTGGGTTAACGTCACGGCACAGTACAAACCTTTATGTTTATTTATATGATTATTTGTCTAATTTAGTTGTTTTCTATGTATATTATGTATGTATTTTAAATTATATATTTAAGCATTTATATCACTAGTCTAGTGCCAATAATACAAGTTCTCTTGGCACTACATGGCGCTGTGTGAATTCTTTCAGAGTTTTTATTTATTATTATTAAATAAGAACCAGCCTCCCAATTAATTATCTTGTCCAACTAGCATCATTATAATGTTAATGATATGTTAATTAAATTACTATAATACATTTATGCAATGCACGCACATACCGTATAAATGCGTAAAACGAGTTGAAGTTAAGTAATTTGCGCTTTTATTACACGCTAATATTCTAAAGGAGACTGTACATTAATCGGCACACATACGACACTAAAATTGAGGGCAATATTGGAATAGTTGTGGTGGAAGTAAAATCAGATCAGTGGACAAATCGGCCCTAATTTTACTACACACGAGACGATCTAAAAAGTGATCCAGAGTTGGGATCCCTGTTACTGCTCTGAGATTAGTCATTTTAGTATAGAGTGTGACCTACACCTTTAGATATATCTAGTAAATATCTAAAAATATTATCTATTGTATTACATACTATTTGCGACGTCTTCTACGCAAACTTTCATCCCCTATTAGATTATTATTTAATATAAAAGGATGAAAACATAAATATTTCCGTCCTCGTAGTATCAATTATCTTCGAATTCAATTTCGTTAAAGTCCGTTCTGTTATATAGTCCATAAAATATAATAAACAGGGGGACACACTTTCTCATTTATAATAAAAAATATATACATATGCTATCCAAAACTAGCCATCAAATTTTTACTGTCCATTCAATAAATTTCCATACAATGAACAGACAGAGTGTAAAAGGTGCTTTAGATTTAATAAAAGTATAGAAGTATCTAAGCAAGTGGGTCAATACAAAAGAGAGGAGGAACGGAGGCAAAGCGAGGACATGTTGCACACGAGTCGCGGGCGAATTGAAAATTTGGAATTTTATGAAAAGTCCCAAATACAAACTGCTATATTAATTCAAATATGTCATACATTTTTTAACTGTTCAAATGCTTGATTTTCTTATAATGTAAACATTTATAGAATGTAAAGATAAGAAAATCAATTTAATTTTTTTTTTGTTTTCCCCCATAGTCATAAAAATTAATATTATTATGTCTTAACAAATAATTTAAAGTAACATACTTGTAACTCTTGATTTAGATGGTATACTCGTAGGCTTTGTCAACAGTCGATATCATGGTGAATGCAACACTTGTTTTCTCTACGTTACACTAAAAACATATAATAAACAGACTATCACGACTGTTATCGCAGATAGGGTAGTTGTCAATGTTGGAGTCAACGTAACATTTGATATCTCCGCATTGAACTCGCGATCTCCTAGGTGTAATTCAAAGTAGATAAAAAATTTTTAAACACTAGGCGAAGCCTTAGCTCGCTTAACAATAAAAATTAAAAAATATTGTTCACGATTAAATACGTACAAACTATAAAAGTAAAACAGTGTAATGTAGACATTTTGAAAAACACCTAAACATTATCAAACATAAGATTACAAAATCACTAATTAAGATATTATTATGGATGTTCATAGCTCTGGAGGTCGTTCTAGAAGAAAACTTTTCTTAACATTCGGTACAGTTTCGTAAATTTATTACACAAGGTCAAAATGTACATAAGTGTATTAATAAATTAAGTATATTGCCTCATTATTGTAATTTATATATTTTTTAAACAGAAGTTGGGTGTTTGGGATGTTGTAAATTGAAATATTTCGCTGATGGTGTAGTTTTTTTTATGTAATTGGAATTGTAAGCCAGCTGACGGTAAATAGTAACCGTCATACACTAGTTTATGAGCTCTACCACATCACATTCACATATGATATTCGTAAACACAACACATGCATGGCCATTACAAAATACTAAGATTATGACTCTTATCCTGTAATTTAATGGATTTTGCTGTATGTTCCGAAAGAGTGGCAAAGTAAAAAAAATATATAATTATTCAAAAGTTATGAGAGAGAGAGTGAAGTTTATTTGAAAAAAGATTATTTATATTTTACTAGCTATTATACATACATACAAACCTTCATCTTGAATCACTCTATCGATTAAAAAAACCACTATAAAATCCGTTGCGTCATTTTAAAGATTTAAGCATACATATGCACGGACAGACAGCGACTGCGACTTTATTTTATACTATGTAATGATGTTTATATTTCTAATTGTGATCTATTTATTGTATAGTATAATGTTTTTAATGGAATATAAAATTCTCTATTAAAGTAAACTTACATTTAAGCAAGCACTTTTGAACAACATAATTAAGAATATAATAAATGATAGACCTTGTTGATATATAGAAAAGAATAATTTATTTCCTTTTTATTACAAATCACTTTATAATTTTTATACAATAAAAGTGAATTCGAAATAAGTATACATAAATAGCTAAGCATAAATACCTACATACTTACAATAAGCATCATTTCCAAAACATGTTTTTGTATTGATTTTATTTAAAATTACATTTATTTCCTTTATTGAGTTACATATTGATAGCGTGTTTGCTTACGATTCATCAGAATATTTTTAACTCCTTGTAAAGACGTGCAGGGTGCAGTTGTATAGTTATGGCACGCATCAGGAAGAACGACTCCAACGCGGCGCGTGCGCACCTAACATTTCCAGTTCTAAGCGGCAGGTTCGTGCGCATGACATTGTAATACATAATGCAATGCAGTGCAATGCAATACATTGGAGAAATGTCAGTTGTCTATCTGTAACAATTAATTAAATAACTTTATTTGTTCCTGTTGCACTGACTTTGATATTATTGTAGTTCACGGTTTTGCGAGGTATTGTGTAGGTATGCTATGGAATGTCTTAATTACTTTCGAACTGTAATGATCTGTATTGTGAACTGTAATGAACTGTAATGACTATTTATTTATTTGCAATCTTGTTCCTAAACTAAGCTTTGGTTTGTTTTTTAAATGGTACATAATTTGTTTTAATATCTAATTTGTTTCATAACACGTAATCTTTCAAATCGCTATATATTTATGAATCATCTACTTCTTATTTGTCATTATTTATTTAACTTTATAATTTAAAAAACATTATATAACATTATAATTATAACACTATGTTAACTAACAATCTTCTGGTCAATAGAAGAAATTATGTAGTATGAGTTTAAAATGATTTAAACTTATTAGGCACTGAAATATTGTCTTATTTTTTTTTTACCAAAATTTAAAACGTATTTTTATAATATGTCGCGTTCGCAAAAATATTGTTTTGTACAAAACAATATTTTTAGACGGTTTTGCTTAATACGAATTATAAAAATATCAGTTTTGCAACAATTATGCGTGTTATAGAAATTAATTACTAAGTTCTATTTGCCTAACCCAAAACAAAATCTAATTTAAAGATTGTTAGATAAAATGACTGTGTTTTCCTTCTTGGGGTATATGATGTTATGATCTCAAATAAACATGAGGCATGTCAGGTGATGGTATTAGTATATAATTCCAGTAAGCGGGCGTTGGGTCACGATAGGACCCTTTACATAATAATCGTGAATCACTGATTCTCGCGCGTGGCGCTACTTATTTATTATGTGCCATGAATATATATATGGAATTATGTACCTGCCTACGCTAACTATATCGGCTGGTGGGGCACCAGGCTAGTGGAGGATGATAGGATGGCCCTAAACTCAGGTCAGATTATTAACAAATTCATAAACAATTAACCACGGTGGTATCTATAATAAACCGTTATAAAGGGTTGAAAGGGGAAATAAAAGTTAATATGGAAATATTATCATTTTTAAAGCTAAAAGCTTGAAACTTATTTTTAGGATGTTGATTAATGAAATATAAATAATTATGACATTCAAAGTTTGTAAAAAAATATCCTTAATTCGTCAATATAAAGTTAGAACGCTGAGACTTTATCTTTGGTTTCTGGATTTAATTTTTTTTCTTTATTATGTTAAGATCACTATTCCACACGGACAAAGTTGTGGGCATACCTAGTAAATGAATAAAATAATTTCATTCCCTAATGTGTAGCTAGAGAGTTCATTAAGGTAATGATGGTATTGACAGTTTCGTTCTCTGACCGGCCACCCTAGTGCGCACGCGCCATTGTTAATGATTGATCAATGATCCGTATTTGGGGTTAGCGATGTGAGATGATTTGCTGTAATGGTGTAGAGTTAAACCCCTATTAACTCTGTTTATTTAGGGTATATTTGTGTAACTACTATTTGTTACTTCATAAATTAAATTACCATGTAGAATAGGCTAGAGGTAGACTTTATACAAATTCGTCTCGCTATCAATTTTCGTCAACTGCAAAGTATTTTCTTTGTATACTAGGTATATTATGGTTAGACAGTGAGGTATGGCAGTGATACATTTTTTATAAACTTTGAATATCATATTTATTTATAATTAATCAACAGCTTAAAAAATAAGTTTAAATTTTCTAGCTTTAAAAATGACAATACTTAGATACAACTTTTCATCTCTTCTTTTAATCCTTTAAAAAGTAGCCAATGACCTTTTTCAGAGTCTAGACTATCTGTGTCAAAATTTCATTTAAATCGGTTTAGTAGTTTTAGCGTGAATGCGCGATAGACAGACAGAGTTACTTTCGCATTTATAATATTAGTAATAATGATTGCCACTTTTTCAACTAAATGGATGGCTATTTGAATTCCAGCTACACTGAAAATAAAATTGTTTTGCTTTAAAATAAAACCGAGGATAATTTAAAATCTAAAAAAAATCCAAATATCTAATCGATGTAGATTTATGCACGGAGAAGTAAATGCTTTGGGATTTTGATTATATAAAAATATCCTCTCAATTTCATGATTATCTCACCATTGAGTGGGGTAGGGTGGGCGCGGCACAGATGTGATAGTGATCTCACGGCGATTGCGTGTCCGGTTACAGTTTGCTTATAAACTGCGTTATTAAATTAATAACTACTGGTTCTCGATTGTAATTTCCATAGACAACAATATATATATATAGTCGTTCTAATTTAGAATATCGAGAAAATGTGACTTTTATACATCATCTCGATAGTTCAGCGGTCTAACACGCTGCCTTAGGATGATGGTAGTTTCGATTCTCGCTCACCACATTTTTTTATTGTTTAGTATTCCTCTCTTTGCAGACTAATAAGAATTTTATTTGCATATCTGTATTATCTTACAAACGTCTTAATAATTTTGTTGAAGAGAGTCTTAAAAAAGGTAGAAACTTTTATACGAAATCGTAAGAGCCATTATTGAGAGATATTTTATTGTGTCTCTGCTACATACTTATTTTATTATTCTATATATGTGTTGTTAACACCTGAGACAGATAGATAAAATTCTTTTACATTTTGTTACGTAATGTTATTAAATATTTGAAAATTTTTATATCTATAAGTATATGTGTATAGTAATATCTATCTGTAATTTATACATTAAATAAAATATATATTATGTTTGTATTACATTTTTTCACAACTAATCTTTTTTCATACTATATATTCATTTCAAAATCTCTGTCGAGAACCAATAGTTGAGATCCGAGCTCCCTCGAGTTTGCGACGAAGCGTGTTTCTGTTTATGTACACCAATTTACTGATTGTACGGGAAAAAAAGCTAGCAAATTGATGGGGAGCCGCGAGAGAATATCGTGACACTGGAGTTTTATCAGTAATGAAAATACCATGGAAATGAAGGTGTATATGTGTACGAAAATAATAGTTAGGTCTGGAATATTCTAAATTGTGTTCATGATAATTTAAATCAAGAAACAACTCTTTGAAAACTTTCACATTAGAGTGATTTATTAAACACTAGTGATAAGATACTCATAATGAGTTAAACTATAAACAAATACTTTGTTTTTATTGACAATCTATACGTAAGTGTAATTTATTGGACATATATATTACCCCGACTTCGTCTGATTTAACGTACATAGCTATCTATGTACGTTAAATATATAGATAAGAATTTTATTTGTATCTTCTTATACACATATAAGCTTTATTACAAATAGTCTACAATAAACCTGCATGCATTTCATTACCTTCCACATTATTGGTACTCATCATAATTTGAATCGAATATTACGGTAACCGGTTACCATGACATGGGCACTAATGGGCAGTATTCTTGATTACTACCACTATGGTATATAAAAAATATTATAAGAATATTCTGGTCAATTCTAGTGACAATTTTGACAAAGTAACTAAAAAGTAACCTATAATTTTCGTAGACCGCCGACTCGTATTTACCCGACAAAGCAAACACATCCATGTTGCACGTCGCTACCCATAACAACCGTAATGATGTTTGCCGACTCTCCCCCGAGATACGCCGTCGCGTTTTACGGGAATTAAAAACGCAACCCCCGCCTCCTTTTTATTAACCATAGATAGACAATATCATATTTTTTTAAATAGATTAACTTGTGAAGACGAGGGAAAGCAGATTAAAACTTTATAACTCCCTCGTGACTATATTTGGCAGATGAAATATTTAATGGGAGATTTTATTAATAGGGTGTTTATGATGTGATCCAGTGAAGATAAGGAAATATGCTAATTAAATTCCTGTTTTTACTATATTGTGTTTGTTAATTATAATAAAAATTAAAATTTAATTAAAAAAATCCGTAATAAACGGAAGACTGTAAGAACCATCTCTCTCGTATCACTTTCTACAAGAAAACCCATCATAATCGGCGATTCGTTTAAGAGTTACAATACCACCGACAGATACACTAATATACTGACATATCAAATTTATAACACCTCTCTTTTTGCGTTGAGGTTAATAAGGCTTATATCAATGTTGAGTAGAATAGTATAATCTTTACATAGTATGAAACAAAGTCGGCGCGCGCTGTCTGTTCGCTTATATCTTTTCAATTAATTATCGGATTTTACTGCAGTTTTCAGCATAGATAGAGTGATTCAAGAGGAAGTTTTATATGTATAACACATGCGTGTTTTAGAAGAGTATGTTTAGATATGACGACCGATAGAGAGCAGTGGAAGGGAATGACATACTACGCTGACCCCAAATAATGAGATAAAGGTAAGGAAATGATGATGATGATGCGTGTTATAGTATAGAACAAGCATCAAATTCAAAGATTTGTAATGCAAAACCGGGAAAGAGAACGCTAGTAGTATGTAAATTAGTTTTATTTTTAGTATGCTAGTTATAAGTAAGTTAATTATATCTTGTAGGCATACAAAGTATCTACTATAAATATTTACAGCATATATTTATAAATGGGCGTATTAATGGAGCAATTATCACTATTAATTATCATCATAGGGCTATATGCGATATCATTAAGGATTTATGTAATTACACACTTTACTATTTTATTTGGTTATTTATTACTTACATTTACGATTAAATACTTACTTCAATACAATGTTCTTGTTATAAATACATAATTGAGCAATTCGAGGTAGATTGAATCAATCCAATATGTCTGAAAGGGAGGGAATTTACTAATTTACTCTATCAGGTCATCCTCACTAGCCCCCCTTACACTGTTAACCAAACCAAACCATCATAGTTAACTTCTGGTGAATTTAACACTGGATGGCTGATCTAACTTCATCCTCATGCTATCATCCGCTGGTGATCCAACAGTGTATACCGTTAGCGCAATCGGGAGCATCATTTTATATTGATCCATTAAAAATAACCATACGTCATTTTGTAATAGTCAAGAAAAGAAATAAAGAAAACAAAGTTTGAAAATGGGTTTTCTTGAGACTGGTAAGAACGGGGTATATTTAAGGCGTCCATAATTTTCTAACTGTCTACGATCAGATGGGCCGTATGCTTGTTGGCTACTATCGTAATATTAAAAAACAAACGACAATCTGCTAGAAAGAGACATTTATACTTCCTGATCACACCACCTGGCAATCAGCGGCACAACATGCGTTAAATATTCGATAAAATAATCGAATGAAATAAAAAATGATCTGTCAAAAGAGCAGCTTTCCCGCCAATTTGACGGCAGGTCGAGCCCTCGCAACTGCGTAGGGTTACCACTTCATGATCACGTTGTATTACAATATAGTTTTTACTATAAAGAGACATGACGTTCATAGAAATTTAGGACGTTAATATTTATATAAATTGCGTACGTTATATAAAGTATAGGTAAGTATTCTTACTATAAGTACAAATAATAGTAAGCTGTCTGAATTTTCTCTGTAAATCTCTGAAAATTCTCTGTAAATAATAATCAAGAAAATCTGTATATTAGTTTAGCGTGACAATACACACTGTATAGTTAAATTCTATGTTCTGTTGACACCTTTAAGATAAATCATAGTTTTGGTTAACTGCAATAAATATTATAGTCTATTTGTGATATAAAAAGCAATATTTAATTTTTAGTAAAAACTATTTTAAAAGTAATGTGTGTAGGAAGAAACATATGTATTTACATATATTAATATGTATGTATATACATATACTTCGACCTACATACCTGTATACGTTTATGAGTTTTCACCAAATAAATAAATAAAACATAGGTTTTCGTGTTTTCTATGTATATTATGCATGTATTAAAATATACGTACGTATGTTTAAGAATGTCTATCAGTTGTCTAGAACCCTTTTAATTAAATCTCTGCTTATTTTGGTACTAAATGGCGCTGTTGGATTTGTCATGGGTTATTATTATTATTCATTTTAATATCAGTCGAATCTATATACACATATATATACCTATTTTAGCATGTTTTCCGCTCGGTAAGTAAGGTTATCCAGTATATATTAAACTCTACGATTTTTTTAATGTTACTCATATTTGATAGTATTGTAAGTTTCTATTAGTAACTAAGGAAATTTAACACAAAATTGTAATGATTAAGTCATTTTGAATGGATGAATAATAGATACAGTTATGAGTATGATATTATGAATGAACGAGTTAGTCAGTAGCTTCGAACGGACCTCGATTACTTTACGATAATGTTGCAGAAAATATTTCAATACTCAATCTTTATTGCATTTCATAATATTACAATGAAAGATGTTCATAATTCGTTTTAGATCATTATGGTCCCTGTTAGGGCACGCAAACATAACATTAATATTATTATAACTAACTATTACATGTAATTTAATCATACATTTATCTATTATAATATGAAATTAATTAAATCTTACATAACTAAAATATATTATTTAAATATTCGCTTACATTATAATATTGTAATTCATACATGATTTACCTAAATGTCGTTACCATTTGCTACAAACTTTTTGGTCTATACTCTACAAAGTAAAGATCAAAAGTAACAATGTTTTTTATGTAACCTTACTTATGGAAATGAGGGAATTAGAAGAAAATTAATGTCAAAAATTTCCTCATAATGTATATTTTTTCTTATTAAAATATATTTCAGTTGTATACACACATATATTATAAGGTAATAAACTAAAACTATATTAAAAAAAAAATACTGGTTTTCACTTATATATTACGACATACTTTCCGTAAGAATCGGTTCACTAATAAAAATTTTTACTTCACCTATATTATCATTCAAAATCGCAGGCACCGATAGTCTTTCCTAATTCTTCTGTGACGTGTCCGTAGTTTATTTAGGTACATATCAAGAAAAGTTTCTGAAAAAATAATATAAAATCATATAGCATTATTGTTAAAAAAAAAACATAAAATAGCAAACTGATTCACATTTGAACATCATTAAATCAAAATCAGTCGTCATTACTCAAAAGTTTGTCCACCCTCCAATTTCGACACGCCCTAACATTGAGATTAATAGGGCTCCATGTTTAGACTACGGTCGTCATGGTACCGAGGGTGGGATTGACAATCTGCCCACGACTCTGTGGGGCCGTATAAATACCACATCTCGGGGGGACGGTATACGCTATCTGGCAACACTCGTTTTAATGAGTCATAGTGAAAAGATGTTGGCCGGAAAGGTCATAGGTTAATTAGTTTTTTATTGTATTACTTTTTTAGTACGATAATCAAATTTTATTTTATAAAAATAAATAGATATTATGGGATCATAAATGACTTTTAAAGAATGAAATAATTTTTCTATTTACTATAAACTCGGAATGTTTACTTAATAAATATATTAATATGTGAAAAAAAAGGTTTGGTCCCTTTATTCGAATATTACTCGGACAGAAGGAATTAAATTTAGCGCAATTAAATTTTATATAAATAAGCAGTACAGAACGCTAATATTTATTATAATAATTCTTAAAATTATAAATAAATAAACATTACACAAAATTATATTATTACAAGATAATTGGAATATAAAATTTAAATAAAATAGAGTCTAATTTCGACCATTAAGTACCTACGTACATATGTTAATAGTAAACACTTAGAGAGAACATTCATATGATATTTAGCTTAATTCTGTAGACGTCATTAACAATAAATCAACTTTTTGAATACGATATTGTAGGTTAATTCCTATCTTTATAATATAAAAAATAGATAATACCTTTTCTAATAAAAATAAACGTATTAAACCTCCATTGATACTTTTTTACCAACTTAAAAATCTTATGTTTGTCTCTGATTGCAAGTTACTGTCAAAAAAGAAAATATTTCATTATTGACTGATCCTTTACAAAATTTACCGTGTTTAATTATCACATTATACATTCCAACCATTTGTTATTAAAATTATCTAATTTATAAACAAAATGTCCGACAAGGTTTTAGGAAAAAAAATCAATGTGCCTGTACAAATGACGGATTTATCAATATTCGACGATACATTTTCCACTATGAAAGAAAGGTTTGCAGCAGAAATGAAACGTCTTGATGAAGAGATGACTAAGTTTAGGTAATTTTATTGTGAGAAAAATACTTGTGTACTTTTATTGTGAGGTCAGAGTCCGAGATAGACTTCGAACAAAGCCATTATTGCATAGCTTGGATTGTAAGATGTGTTTAAATTGAAGCGCGAGGTATGACCTCTAAACTAAGGAGGCATGGCATCATCGTACTCTAAAAGAAAGAGTAACGCATAAGTGGTATCACTGACGTCACATGATAACGTGATGTCCGTGGTGATGTTCATGTATGTAGGCGTTACATACAGTTACCATCATGATGGACCTCTACTTGTATGCTATTTCAGTTACAGAAAAAATAACAAAAACTGATAATCAAATCTGCCGTTTTTATATCAAGTCAGATTTGATAATAGGTTAGTAATAGAGAAAACCTAAAAAGTTTTTTATAATGAATTGTATTACAATCTTATTAGTTCGGATCTCATGCGTGTCTATGGACAAGCATCCACTGTACAAACCGGACTAATGAATTCGCAAAAAGATACCCCTCAAACCAGCTGGGATACCATCACTAATTCGCCCCTAGTGGAAGGAGAAGGAGACGATAGATCCCTGAAGCTTCAATTTGATGTCAGCCAATTTGATCCTGATGAGGTTCGATAATTTCCCATTCGTATGAAATATGAGATGTTACATGTAGGTATACTAATATTGATTGTAGGGCATAATCTCCGTATCTAAACCTATTTAGAAAATTCTTCTGGTGTTAAGTAGCCCATTTTTCGATGAGTGTTATAGGCTATATAACATCACGCTACGACAAATAAATGTGATTGCTATCCCGAGGACTTACAATAGATAGTAGAATTGATTAAGTCAAGGGCCTATTAGGTTATTTGTAACAATTCCAATGGTGTTGGATTTACAGCTACACCGGAAACATCTCTATACAGTACCTATATAGTCATATGTAGGTATACTCGCGGGTTCGAGATTTATATTTATCTAGATATATCTTCAATATTTAAAGTTTATATTTAATATCATATAGATATTTTTATGTAAATGGATAATTACAACTGTCGACCGCTGTATGTATGATGTACTGACATCTATGTAAGTATGATGTACGTGAGAAGCACCACGGATGTCACGCTGCAATATGACGTTCATGTAACGCCCTTTTATGTTTGTCTATGTTTACTATAATTTTCCTGCACCTTTGCAACCGGAACACAATCTGTATTTATCTATTGCTAGTTGTGCCCGTGGTTTTGTGGTTTAAAATTATTGTGTTATTCTGATGAATAAGTATTATTACTAAAGTTTCACAGAAATCCGTTCAATAGTTTAGCTCAAATAAATAAATAACAAATAGTAAATTGTCAGGATATCGCGTGCGCGTTGCCAAACCTTAGGAAACCCAATATACACTTGAAAAACCCCATGATGTAGTCTCTTGAGAAAATCTCGGCAGGTTCATTCCACAATCTAAGTGCCTGCGTGTTAATGCTGTAATTTAGATATGAGAACATTCTAGATTTTCTTGTTTACAAACAGGTGAAAGTAAAGATTCTGAATGATACCCTTGTAGTATCAGCTACACATGAAGAGAAGACCAACAATTCCACTGTCTTTCGGGAGTACATCCGACAGTTTCTATTGCCCAAGCAGGTGAACCCGCAAGAGATTGTTTCATATCTATCCAGGGATGGAGTACTAACCGTACAAGCTCCGTTATCACTTCAGGCATTGTCTGATAAGCCTGCTGAAAGAATAGGAACGAAATAGAAACTTACCGATATGAAAGAAGGAATAGCAGCTATATGAAATAATCAACTAATGACTGAATCAATAAATTGTTTGTATCTTCAAAATTAAGAATTTATTGATACTATAACAACGACTTTTAGGTAAATTAAAATTAGAATAAAATATCATGTAATAGGTATAGTTTATTTCAACAAAATAAATAGCGTAAGCTAAAATAAATGTTTTCATTACCTCCCGTTTTCACGCAAGGTAAGTAAAGTAAGGAGTAAAATATAGTAATTTACTTTACTCTATTATCAATCATTTCCATAGTGTACGCAATATAAGGACTTTTTGGTATTTTTTTTTTTACATTGGGGTACATTATTGAGTTTTATACGGATACCTAACGTTTTTGAGAATATTCTATCGCATAATCGATTAGGTTATTGAACTTAGGTTAATCAGGGATAATGAAGAATTCTAATGATATTTTTGTTTAAGTAGGATGAGTGATCTACGTGCATAGACTACTTTGCACAAAGTCTCGAATCAAAGACATATATACACTACAATTATATCCACATGGCTTGTATAGAAGTTGCAAATTGATTTATAAATGAAGTCCATGGGAACAAAGTTGCGATTAGCCACTAGTACTAACATATAATATGTATGTATCATATACTATTATGTACTCGTAGTAAAAGTACATTATCTGTGTACGACATCGGTGACGTGGCCACAGCAGATAAACGCGACCCGACACACACACACACACACACACGTAATGATGAATAAGGTTTGAGGCGTACACAGTTTTGTTCTAAAATTAATGCAATTATTTTTTTAAGTTTATTAATTAGAAATAATGTTAACAAAAGCTGGAAAAATTAATGAAATTAGTAGTAACAATTTTTTTTTTCAGGATAACCAGCGGGCCAGCGATCTTGCGGTACACCTGAAGGTAAGTGTATACCCCCGTCTACGAGCACCACTACACAAAGGGAATTGAAGATGAGTTGTCAGCTTTTTAAAGAAAAAAGACGCTCTTTTTGTTGGTCTCAACATCGTATCGGTTCGGAAATATTGCTGGGAGACGTATCTACAAGATGGTTGTGCGTGATAATTTTTTTCTGTAAAACGCACGGTGAAGGACCGTCATTTGTCCAGGTGATAATCGAGATGATATTTTAATTCCTGGCGGGTTATGTAACGATAGAATTCAATAACTCGTGTCAAGCCAACCAATTCCCTAGAACACTCATTATAAATATGTAGAAAACACACGAATATGTCCAGAAAAGATCCAGTCTATCTCACAAAGACGTTCATCACCAACGATTAAAATCGCTCGGACCTCGGTTCTGAAATAGTTTAGTGATAGTTTACTCAGTAACTGCTACCGGCGAGTGTTTTCGCGTAACCGCGATTTCCCATATCTTCCATTCCAAATGCTGCGTAAAAACCTGATAACTAAACAATCAAACTTTCTTTTCCATTAATAATATACGATTATAGATACGATTATTTTACTGATAACTAGAACAAAGTAACTTAGATAATATAAAATAACATAATACCCATACAGTAATTACCTAAATGAATAATTCGTTTTTTAAATAGTTCATTATTCCAGCTAGACAGTCAAGCCAGCTTGTTTGTTAGATGTGATTCAATTGAAAAATTATGGTATAGGCGTCATCTTGTTTACCTTTTATCACACAAAATATTTATCCTCAATTATGTTTGTATAAAAATACCAACAGTTTATTTAAAATTAAACACGTAAACATTGCTATATCGAGCATTTAATCTCATATTGACACCTCGCCTTGACATACAAATAGTAAAAAACCTAATAAAAACGTTTATGGGTACAATGACACAGGCAAGTAGCTATTGAAAGCTCTAATTGAGTGTATTATCATTTGACGTTTCCTTTTACAACTTGTTCGGTTGTTCTCATTGTGTCTCAGACCTAAGTAGGTCACCTGTACATTCACACGTGTGTATGTGGTCGTGTCCGCGCAGTTGCCGTGTTGATGCGGCGCGTTGTCATGGCAACACACCGCGCTTGCTTCCCAGAAGAGTACTCGCCATTTCCAATGAGTACAAAATCACGGGACTTAAAATAATGTATTTAGATTTTTTTTATCTGGTGTAGAAGGAAAAAATTAAAGAAATTGAGTCTAGAAATTTCGAAGCTAAAGATGTCTTTAGCTTTTTAAGACTACTTTTTTTTTGTTTAGTTAATAAAACTTGATTAAATTGTTCACAGTTTTCTTATTGAAATTTTCAGCTGCGTAGGTATTTACAATTAGGCGGCCGCCTTCGACTAATCTTTCAGCTTTTATTATAAACTTGATGGACATTTTATTAACGGCCAATTTATTAACGTCATTTAATTTAAGTATGACCCGTAAAATGTTTTTAATATGGTCATATCTTATGATTCTATGCAAAAGAAAAAAATATTCCTCCGATTTCTTTTGTTTAAGACTATTTTAAATATTGCTATTTTACTATTTTTACTTCTTCCTCCATATTTAAGTCGAATATAATAAAATATGGCTGCTTAAAAATAACTAAGTACCTACTTCAAAAATGAATAATTACAGTAAACTAAAGCCGACGACTTGTTTTGTTGTCGGAAGATGACGTATGGGGGTGAATTAATTAACATTTTATTTTTGTGAATGTTTTGCCTAATTAATAAAACAATTTCTAGGTGTTCAAAAAGGCTAAAAGACGGATTTAGAAATTATCACTTAGATCTGAATGATACTTTTTGTTCGAAAGTTTGTTGGTACTGTTTTCGTTAATAAATAAAAAAGTTAAATCGTCGTAGCTATACTATTATGAAATACCTAATTATATATAAAACAGTCTATGAATATTGCTTGATCACATAATTAATAGACATAGTAAACACGCAGACCGATAGAAATAATCATACTCATAAATACGAATGTACCGTGCGAGGAATCGAACCCGCGATCTTTGGAAGTAAGGTGGTGTGCTAAACCACTAGACTATCAAAGCTGTCAAGAAAGTGTTAACTGTCGTCCGTAGACATGAACAGCTCCACGGTCATATCGTTATCACGTCTCACACGCAGTATTCATCATGCGTTACCATTAATGATGACAAAGTTCTCATGCCTTGTTATCTTGTATTTTCACTGACATATCTCAACCTACAAAGTAATCACAGATGGCCAGGCAGGTTTCTTAACAATAGGGTTTTTTTTATACCAAGATGGTGGTAAACAAGCATACGGCTCATCTGTAGCTTATAGATGCCTGAAATACCATTGATGTGTCACATGTACTTTGTACCATGTTTTTCTTTGATGGACGCAAACAAACTTATCTGATGATAAACGGTTACTGAAGCCTATGGACTCCAGAGTGTCAGTGTACCTCGATCGCCTTGTTAGCTATTCTAGCCGCATAAAAAATCCAATTTAATTGGATTACGATGTGATAATATGGACCCCAAACTCTAAATCATTGACTTTTCCACGTCACCCACCTGTGTACCCCGCCGTTACAAATCAGTGGGGCGGTGAGCAACCCCCAGGCTGCGTCAGTCACGGTTCAACAATATGACCCTATAACGTATGGTAAATCTAAAAGTCACCCCAAGCGGTTTATTTGTTATTCTCGCTTAATCATCAGCGTAGGTGTTTTGACAACAACCGAGTATATTTTGTAATTGGATACCTTACGTAATTATTCAATATTATCAATTACTGTGATTATTCTAATCCTTACTAATATTATAAATGCGAAAGTAATTGTCTGTCTGTCTGGCTTTCACGCTAAAACTACTGAACCGATTTAAATTAAATTTGGTACACAGATAGTTCAGACCCTGAGAATGGACATAGGCTACTTTATAATGCGAAAAAAAAAGGTTGAAAGAGGGGATTAGATTGTATGGAAATATCGTCATTTTTAAAGCTAGAAACTTAAAACTTTATTTTAAGTTGTTGATTAAATTTAAATAAACAGAAAAAGGTTATAAGTGTTTGAATTGTATGGAATTTCGTCATTTTTGAAGCTAGAACGATAAAACTTTTTCTTTGTCGGTTTTTTGTTAGATTATTGGATATTTTTTTTAATTTGGGCCAGCTAGGTAATTATATGGTGTCATGATTTTTATTTGATAGCACAAAATTGCATACAAAATTTTATTATGAGTGATATATATGTAAACTCTGTTCTGTAAACATCAATATGCAATATAAAGTTAAATACAATTTGCAAATAATAAAATTGTATTAGTATAATTAGAGGCAACAAATATCCATCCTTGTGAGATAGTCAGTATCAAACCGAACTTCCTGAGGGGTGACTACGAGTATCAACCTCATTTCCTGTACACCCTTCCATGGGGAGAGGGCACTGCAACGTTGTTATGCTGCTACAATTTTTTTATTGGGCTTCGAATTTCAATATTTAAGAGAGTTTTTGTAGTCGATGGTCACTATTTTGGCGCGAAACTATCGAGACGACCAAAGTCACAGTTTTAAAAATTTGTATGTTATTTTTTAATTACTGGTAATTACTAAATTTAAATATTTAAATCAATTGATGATCATGGATGGCTCTTCATTGCTTTTCTTTTCTATTCTGTATAGGTAAATGCTAGTTCAAAACATTTAGGTTTAACGTTGGCTGCTTTTTTCTTAACTCCGTTTTTTTTTATTATATATATACTTATACGAAAAGGAAGTTATTAGGTCAGTGTTTGGGTTCAAAATTCAAAAGTGAAAAATCATTTATTCATGTAGGACTTTTAGCCGCTTATGAACGTCAAGTTTTACATTACACTTTTTTTTTTACTACCGTCCAGTTATATAGATCCAATTGAGAAGAACTGGCAAGAACTGGCTCAATTGAATTTCTTTTTTTTTTTTAATCCAATTCCGGTTTATTGTTGGCTATTCATTGGTTTTTTTAATTGTATATAAGTACTCGTAATTGTTAATCAAAAAGCTTTAAATTTATGATAAATGAATAGTCATATTCATTAGTATTTATTTCCTGATTTATAAAATTTAAATTCACCGACTGACTGACAAATCATTGCCTTTTCCGCTACCTTATATAGACAAAGTATATAAGCCTTTTCACTTGGATATTAATTAATAACAATTATTCATACGAATGGCTAACAGCACGAGCCGTACTGAAAACATTATCTGCTGATTATGAAAACATTTACATTTTTAATTCAAAATATTTGGGATATGTCTTATGAACTTAACTGTTTGTAGGTGATGTCTGAAATACAAAGATGACTGGTTTTTGTTTCTAAAAATAAACAATTTCTTTTATAATACACACATAATATCGACTAATACATACTTACATACAAATATCACACATAAGAGAATATAACATACTAACATTATAAATGTGAAAGTGTAACATTTGTCACCTTTTCACGTCAAAAAACTGAACGAATTTTAATGAAATTTGACGTGAAAATTGATTGCATCACGGAAGAAATTAGATTTATTTTTAAAAATAAAATGTAATCTAAATTTAGTAAATCTACAGATAGATTATGTAAAAAGTCGTTTGCATATATATCTCTATCTCACTTATTTGAGCCGCTGTTCATGTGTATAGGTAATGGTCACTACTTACCACCATGTAGGCCGTCAGCTTGTCTGCCATTCCAGTTACAGAAAAAAATATATCTAAGTAGTATTTGAAATGAAGAAGCATTTTCCCATTTTCTTGTCGTGGTTACCAGGACGAAACCAAAGACAGAAGCTAGTCATAATTTTTTAACGATTCTGTTACAGAAAAAAGCATATCTAAGTGACATTTGAAATGAAGAAGCACATTTTCTTATCGTGGTTACCTGGACGAAGTCAAAGACAGAAGCTAGTCATAATTTTTTAACGATTCTGTTACAGAAAAAAGCATATCTAAGTGACATTTGAAATGAAGAAGCACATTTTCTTATCGTGGTTACCTGGACGAAGTCAAAGACAGAAGCTAGTCATAATTTTTTAACGATTCTGTTACAGAAAAAAGCATATCTAAGTGACATTTGAAATGAAGAAGCACATTTTCTTATCGTGGTTACCAGGACGAAGCCAAAGACAGAAGCTAGTCATAATTTTTTAACGATTCTGTTACAGAAGAAAGCATATCTAAGTAACATTTGAAATGAAGAAGCACATTTTATTATTGTGGTTACCTGGACGAAGTCAAAGACAGAAGCAAGTCATAATTTTTTAACGATTCTGTTACAGAAAAAAGCATATCTAAGTGACATTTGAAATGAAGAAGCACATTTTCTTATCGTGGTTACCTGGACGAAGTCAAAGACAGAAGCTAGTCATAATTTTTTAACGATTCTGTTACAGAAAAAAGCATATCTAAGTAACATTTGAAATGAAGAAGCACATTTTTTTATTGTGGTTACCTGGACGAAGTCAAAGACAGAAGCAAGTCATAATTTTTTAACGATTCTGTTACAGAAAAAAGCATATCTAAGTGACATTTGAAATGAAGAAGCACATTTTTTTATTGTGGTTACCTGGACGAAGTCAAAGACAGAAGCAAGTCATAATTTTTTAACGATTCTGTTACAGAAAAAAGCATATCTAAGTGACATTTGAAATGAAGAAGCACATTTTCTTATCGTGGTTACCTGGACGAAGTCAAAGACAGAAGCTAGTCATAATTTTTTAACGATTCTGTTACAGAAAAAAGCATATCTAAGTGACATTTGAAATGAAGAAGCACATTTTCTTATCGTGGTTACCTGGACGAAGTCAAAGACAGAAGCTAGTCATAATTTTTTAACGATTCTGTTACAGAAGAAAGCATATCTAAGTGACATTTGAAATGGCGAAGCAAATTTTCTTATTTTGGTTACCTGGATGAAGCCGAAGGCCAAAGCTAATTAGGTATATTTATTTAAACCATTCAAAAACTACGTCCTGATTCCATGATTGACTTTATTAGAACATAGATTAAAGATCTAACGATTAAACCGAATAGATAATAAATAATGCAACCTGATAGCCGACACAATACGCTGTATGCACGATTCTAAGTCACGATAAAATATAGTTAAAATTATCACGTTACGAACAATAACGCTATTTATATTCTGAGGAGCCGGGCAGCCGATATTAAGGTGGTTTTACACTCTCTCAATGGACATTTGAGGAATAGTAATTTGTTAGGTTACCAATTTTGTATATACTGGCCGATAAGGGCTGGTAACACAACTATTTTATTTAGTACTAATTGCCCTCTTTGGTTTTGCGTCGGTGCTTATAAGTTTGTTATTTTTTTTATTATTTATTGGACTATTTAAAATATATGTACAACTAGCTGACGCGCACGACTTCGTCTGCATGACACTTATCGCCCAATATCGATATATATCGCCCAATTTACTTAATATCGCCCAATTTAATTATTCAGATGGAGTTAAGAGTTGCTCTATTTAAAGAGCAACTCTTAGCACTCTTTACAAAATATATCTCGGTAAAAACGGCCGCTCATGTAATCCTGGAGTGCGTCGCAATGAACACAAATTCTCGAAACGTTGAGGTCGCTCCGTGAAACGTGTGAAGACCACAGGAGATTTTTGCGCTTTTGGGAAGAGCTTGGTGCTTCGCTTCGTGTAGAGCCGAGACTACTAAAGTATCCAAACTTTAGTAGTCTCGACTGTATACGTACAACGTCCTAGATGAGAGGTTGATTGCGGAAGAACGAGACTAACTTACATTTACGTTTACATATGCCTCGGTAAAATTCAATGATACGGTATACAAAAATTTGATTCATATGACCGCTACATTACTATTGCTTGATAATTGTATTGACAAGCAAAAACTATTAGTATCGTGACACGAAGGGCTACTCCTGCCCCCGACACGACGCCGACGCCGTTTTTTCTCAAAGCTGGCATGCGCGTGCGCACCTGTCCTTATAGTGCTTTGAAGCTATAGACCTGTCAAGAGGTAGATAGGAATTAGTGTTTTATATATAAGAAATTGAGGTTTCATATCTCTTATCATATTTGATACTAACTAACTATCTTAACATATTAGATACTAACTGTTATCCTTAACTTTGTCTTATTCTTTAAGATAAAATAATCAAAAGTCCTCGAAATAGAATCGTCACGTCAAATCTCATTAGATCCTAATGGTCAGCTGTTTAGTTAGAAAGGTAATAATTAGATAAACGGACACACTATCGCATTTACATATTATATTTGTATCAATAACTAGTAAGAAAATGACAAAACTATTCAACGGATTTAAGTAAAATTTTAGAGTCTGTAAAACGTTGTCTGACCTTTTTAAAACTAATTTAAATAGAAATGGGGACACTTGTTATTTTTAATAGAATAGACAGACCTTTTATTTGTAATGCAAAACTCATAAATATAGACTAACAGCAGCACGTATGTAGATAACGTTTTCATGTGACGTCCATATTACCAGTCATAAGTTGCATCCCCATCCATGACTATGATTGTATCGATGTGGTTGTATTCTATTATATATGCATTTGCAAAAAAATATTTATGTATTTCACCCATACCACAAGCTTAGCGTTTGACTAGATGGCGCTGTGTGAATTGCTTTATAATGTTATCATTATTATTATATTCCGGAGTCTCCGCCTACTCTCCTATACGTAAAGACGTTTTCTCACTCTGAAATATCACATCAATATCTAACCTAACAAAGCTTATAAAGCAAGTTGCTTGTCGGCAGGAATAGGTGATAGGAGGCTCAGATAACGCTGTCGAAAATCCACCTCAGTAATAATATTGTAGTAGAAGTAAATTTTAAAAACATATAATGAAAAATTGAAATTCTACATTCAGTATGATTTTAATAGAGTCCATTTTTGAATTACCTCCCTTAACAATCAAATTGTCTCCCTGCGGGTCGTGGGCCCTGCGTTGGGAAACATTGCTCTATAGTGTATAAGTTCTGTATCGGTCGCCAACGCGCATGTGCCATTGGTACCGTAGCTTATGGACGCCTGGTGATTCAGGCATCCATAGGCTACGGTAACCGTTTACCATCAGATGGGCCGTATGCTTGGATGCCACCATAGTGGTATAAAAAAATAATAATATATATATATGTCTTAAAATAACTAGGCAGTTCTATACATTGTTAAGGTGCATGTGAACGGGCGAGCCCGCGCACGCGACCATACAACGCATCCCTTTCTCCTGAGACAGTTGAAACACCTTCGTTTGACCGTTATTTTTTAACTACTATCGATGTTTTCAGTTAGGTTTCTCAATTTTATGTGCATTTATAACAGTAAAAATATTATCCAAATAATATATAGGTAATTATTATATATCTGACTGCGTCTTCAGGTATAACAGTTAAAAATAATTATCCACATGAATTCAGTGACAATTGGCACTAAGGATAAGTGTTGTACTTATCCTTAGAGCCAATTGGTACACTACTGTTCCAATACCATACCGTTCCATACATTTTATTACAATAAAAGTATATTTTTTAAAAAGCAGTTGTTTGTAATAAAATTATGTTTCTCAATTACAGTGTCTCAATTGTAAAAATATACCACTATTGCATAATAGAGAGTATCTAAGTTTATAATCTTGCAAATTCTAACTATTATTCAGTGGAATAATTATTTTACCTAATAACCATTAATAGAAAATAACGTCAGTTTTAAGGTTCTAAAGTTTTCCTCATTATATGAAGTTAACAAATAATTTTAAATATATAAAACATGAATAATTTCGTAATTATTGTTAAGAAATTATTTCTATATACCTATATCAGTCAGTAGTCATAAATTTCATTGGATGCCAAGCTTCGATCTGATGTGAGTTGGTACCTAAATCCAGTGAACAATGGACAGCCTTGACCCTGTTGACCTTACGCCTCACGAGATCAGATAAAAATACTGTTATCACTTTATTCCGAGTGATAAATTACAACAAAACATCATTCACACTGTCATTAGCCATTAGGCAACTACAAAATAAAGACGATTTACTGGCCACTTTCATTCCATTGGTTCGTTTGTAGAAATTAAAAAAAGTCACGCACCTTGTTCGAAGTTCAAAAGCTTTCAGATAAAATTATCTCTGTTGCGTCTTGAAGCGAGACGATCCTGCGGACATGTGTAGAAAGAGAGAGTGTATTATGGTAATTGGGTGATGCAAGCGGGACAGATGAGGCGCATCTCGGCGGGATGCCAGAACGGCAACGCCGCGTCCACCAATCGCTGGACGTTCATCTTATTGTTTGTTTTTCAATTCGTTTTTCTTGTATATTCCTTTTATTTGGGATCGCGGAAAGTTTAGTGAGGAATGGGCTTTTATAATCACGATTTTCATTTCGCTCTATTCATTATTTTCAATTGATTTTTGACCTGACCATGGCCTATATACATAGGCATAGTACATGAACAGTACACAAGCATCACGTTATTACGTGACACCCGTGAAACCACTAACGTTTTGCCATTCCTAAGGACTAAGGCGTCATGCCTCCATCCTTTGTAATTTCACTGCCATAGCTCATCCATCAAACTTAATCAGAATTTACAAAGCAAGATGGTCGGCGGGAGAAATAGAAGAGGGAGAGAGAGAGTGTGTTACCCAAAACTATATTATATTACTATGTAAGATTATCTAGGTAGGGGGACCAAAAAAGATGGATTATGTGAAAAATTGTATGTTTAAAAGGAGAGAAAGCTCAAATATGACGGCTGATAGGGATAAGTGGAAAAAAGAGGACATACTGCGCCGACCACAAATAATGGGATGAAGGCAAAACGATGATGATGACTATCCAGGTAGAAAATGTCATCCCTATTTTTTTTAATCTGTTCCAGAAGAGTAGGTATATCACTACAAACAAAAATGTTTAAGAGGAAAATTAATTTTATTCATAATTTACTTCTAATTTAAATTTTAGTTCATTTAAATAAAAATGTAAAATAAAAAAAGTAAAACAAATGAGAACAATGGACGGGATAACAAAAAAAACATTTTTATGTTTAAGGAAGGCAATAAGTGCTTGATATCGCGTGAGGCAAGGCGCGTTTGAATATTAAAAATGGACAAAACAGTTGTGTTTTGCGTGGGCAAATGGCGCCGTTAATTAAAATGTGGGTTAACTGTCTTCAGTATGCTTTAACTCAATTTAAAATATTTCACACAGGTAGTTGATAAGCTTATATTTGAACTAATATTGTAAAGATAAATGATTTGGTTTATTTACTGTTTGTTTTAAACTCAAAGAATTAATCTCTTCGGTAGCATCGGTCAATAAATGACCGAATAACTTTGGACAATATTTTTTTTTAAGTTAGTGGTACAGTTCGTTTCGTCTTCGCTGAAGAAACTGCTGTCACCTACCGAAAATCACATCGCTGTACTCCAGTCACCTCGTGACCACCGTTAGTGTGACATAACAAAAAATTATTCATGTTAAGACCCGATTAATTATATTAACAATTTTTTTTTGATGACGTTATGTTCGTTAGTTTTGCCAATGCAGTTGTATAAAAAACAAAATTGAGCTGATATTTGTTAAAAATGTAAAGAAACCTACATCAATCAATAATCCGTTAATTAGTATATGTAGATATTTTACCATCATTCTTGGATTTAGGAACTTCTATACGAGTAGAGTCTCGACTGAACATTTTTTAAACAAAAAATTCGCTCAAGTTATTGAAGGATACTCAGTAGGTTCAACATCGGACCCTCGTGTGCAGTGGAGCGCGAAGGCCACATCTCGTCCCAGGCACGGCCGCGGGCGCTGAGTTAAGGTTCCCAGGGCCCCTGTCACTTCTTATACATATATGTTATACATTAAGTATTAACGTGACCATTAGTGTTTTCTTTAAGTTAAAATGGAGCATTGGCTTATTTGGAATAGAAATATTTTTTTAAATTGTTAAACAAAAAAACGTTAAAGTTGTAAAACATTCAGAAAAAGTTAAGAATTAAACAAATAATAATACCCGATAAAAAACGTTTTGTTTAATTACGATTACGATTACGATTTTATTTATTGGCACGTTTTTTTATATTCACCTTAAGACGATTAATCGCACGGTACAAAAATTTGTATTCATGAGTGCGTATTTTTTTAGTGTTGATCTGGGTGGTTTTGTATGTATATTATGTATGTATTTTCTATTCTATTCTATTCT
This sequence comes from Achroia grisella, assembly GCF_030625045.1. Taxonomy (NCBI): domain Eukaryota; kingdom Metazoa; phylum Arthropoda; class Insecta; order Lepidoptera; family Pyralidae; genus Achroia; species Achroia grisella. The sequence goes on along the minus strand of NW_026712984.1, from coordinate 3,566,246 downwards.
ATTTCTAACAGTTGTTTATAGAAATTACTTAGTTGGCGCTGTGTGATTTGACCTGTGTACTATTATTTATTCTTTTTACATCTTAAAATTTTAAAAATCATTATCTTATTGTAAGAGAAATCAAATGAAATATACTGGGTTCATACCTATACATAATGAGCGTAAAACATGTACCATCATTTATTGTCAACCACTTAAGTTAATTTATTCTGGCGGAAACCGAACAAAGATAATTTGACGAGCTTCTTCCATTCTGTTAATGGTTTGCGAACCTCGCATATAACGAAGATGTGGGAGCCATTAAGTTTTTACCTCCCGTCCTTTTCAGAACAACTCACCAGTCCGTGAAGACATCGGGGGACATGTATCCTGCCTTCTCCTAACGAATTATATTCTACCACCCCTCTGAAATGTCGTAACACACAAGATACAAGCTAGTCAATAATAATGCTAGTATCAATGATAGAAGGTCGATAATTGAATGGGTTTTGGAACTTTTTCTTGGTATAGCTGCACAGGTCTCAGACATGGGAGGCGGCGCGTGAGAAACCTGCGCACACGCTTCGGATGGCGTTGAATAAATTATATAACATAAGAGTCGTTGATGCGTTTAGGGCTGTACATGACGCTGTTGAAAACTGCACTAAAAATAATATAAATGCGTTTATTACCTTTTTCGACTAAAAAGGTGAAAGATTTTACACGGAAAACGTAACAGGCCGCGGTCTAATACGACGACGGTGATGGCACATCTATTTTTTTTAATTTTTATACATTATTAACTAACAAACTGAGACGTAGCTTTTAATATAGAAGATTAGTATCGATATGTAGTGGTAGGAATTAAAATATTCCCTTTTACATTTTCAACCGATTTCAAAAAAGGAGGAGTAAATGTACAGGTTCAAGAGAAAATGTGTAGGTATTCAACTGTACTTTAATATCAGTTTCCTCAGAACTTTATTTCGTATAAATCAATTTTTATGATTCATTTTTTATTTGAAAGTTAGTACTTGTGATGTGGTTCTATACAAATTTGATCAATATCTGACGAGTATTCAGTTATCTTTAATAATGCGATTGAATTGATATATATAGTGAGGTCCCTCCGCATGGCCTAAAAAATAAAGTTACAGGATGAATTCGGTCCCACGCTACGAGTAAGTAGACCTTGTGTTATGGGTACTAGACAACTGGTAGAAATACTTGAATACCTATGTGAAATATATAATAGAATTGTAACACGGTCCCAATATTAACAATCACACTACAAAATACAAATGTTTCTACTATGCCAGGAATCGAACTTGAGATCATCCAAAATAAGGCTGTGTGCTAAATCAAGTTAAATCAAATGTAATATTTTATAACTTTATAGCAAATAAACTCGTACTCCTCTCTTCTCTGCTTCCTACGTCCTAGAGGATATAATTGATCTGCTTTGATTTTTTATTTTCTACCTAACCACTGCTTATTGTATTATGGAATGTAATGCTTAAATAAATAAGAGGTTGACGTTGGCAGCCCTACCGCAGATACATAGTTTGATGGTCCAATGCGCCTGATTCATTTAGATAATGCGAGAAACAGCGGCGGCGATCGCTGCGAGATACATCGGTGGCTGAACTCAACACCACAATTATGCGTGTAGATAGACAGATAGATCTGTGCACATCACTACAATCATACATAAACATCTCACTAGGAGGTTATTACACCATCATATATATAATATTCCTGGTTAAGTCAATGAAACTTATTACTTATGAAGTATAATCAGAATATATGCGTTATATCATTATAATAATGTATGAAGTACCCCAAGGGAAAAACTTTGTACCCCTTTTTACGAAATTTGTGTAGACGGAGTATGAGATTGCGCACACTTACAGCTTATATAGTGAATGAGTGCAGAATGCATTTTTTTTTAATTATGCATAAAAATACAATAATCAATAAAAAAAAAACATTACACACATTACCATGTATTGGTCACACACTGTCAATACTTGTGTTATAATACCTAGTTGACAATAGCCTTTCCTTCCTTCGCCTTAATGTTTCAAACTTATAATTTAAATCAATTATGGTCGACGACTAGGCGATTATTGTAACTTAATGAAATAATACTTATATTATTAATAAGTATTATTTCATTAAGATTTTGTTCATAATATTTTATGTGCGACACTACAAATATTCAGTGTTAAGACCTTACCACCACTTCTAGAAGCGTTGAGACCGTCCCTATTAGTGTCATTTTCTGACTCTTAATAGATCTATACCCATATTTCAGTGTTACAATATGGGTATCGTCTCTGTACTAGGCATCATCTGGCAATTAATAGAGCTCGGAAGCCTAATGTGAATGTTCGGCAACAAGACTACACCTCTGGTAATATGAATCTATATATTTTCCATTCAAGTAGATTTTTATCAATTTTAAAAGCTTTTCAAACCTGCAACTTTTTCTCAAACTTCCATCATTTTACCCCCCTTCCAGATTATTATTGACATAATACTAATATTAATATTATTTGCTGTCTATTAAATATAACATCTAAACCCATTTCTTTATTACTACAAAGAGAGTATATAATCTGTACACTTACTCTAGGGACTTACACTTATGCCAATGGATGTTTATATAGATATCAATGGATTGATGTACATTTTTTCATTAATACAAAATATTTGGCAGTACATATTGAATGTTGTAAACAGTACAAGATTTGTCTTTTTAATATCTTTTAGTTATAATAAGTGCCATTCTATATATAGAATTAAAAATGTCCAAAAATATAAATAACGTGTTTGGTTTACCAACATTAATTCCCTTCTCAGGAATATAAAAAATGCGTACTGCAGTACAAATTGATCACAGGCCATAAAACTACATCAAAAAAGTCAAATAAGTACATTGAGTGTACTAAATTTGTATTCAGTAAACACACTTTTAACAGTGAAATGTGTTTGCTTGTATATTTAATGATGTTTGTTACGACCTCCGAAGTATTGTGGTGAGAGACGTTACTTTGTAAAATGTCCCAGATGCTATTCTCGGTTAGTTCAATTTTCAAAATTTTAAATTAGACTTCCCTACATTATTCATATTCCCTTTAGTATTCTCTTAGCTGTGTATTTTCAGATAATTGCTTATTTCAATAGCCTCATCAGTTTACCGAGTTAGACTTTATGCAACGTCGTCTTCGTGGGTTACTTACCTCTGTTTCACCTATTTCTGCCTCTAAAGACTTTACCTTATAAAATTCATCCCAGTTTAAAATATGATATATCGCAGTGAAATTACAAGCCTAACTGGTCTGACCTCATACTTATTTTATGATCCTCCACTGGTGCCCCGTTAGCGTAAATCATTAGCGTACAGGGTACACCATTCCATTATCTATCATTAAAAAAACCTATTTGCAGACCCACGAAATAGAAAACAAAAATTTTATAAAATTGGTCATGTTTTAGAGGTGTTCAATAAACAAACATATATTTATAAGTGCTATTGACATTGACCTTCCTTTACATCATAAAACAAATGAGATGTTTAATATTTTTATACATGTAGTTGTTTATTTAAACAAATTAGATTTGTTTAATACATGTATATAGGGGGGAAGGGGATTGTTAGTAGTGGAGACTCATGAACCCATTACTAGCAATGTACCATGTCAGGTTGACCTCCACGCGGTTCCCCCTGGAAACCATCGTGATAAATATATATATATATATATATATATATATGCGTAAACCGTTAGCGCAGGCGGGTGCACCATCCCATTATCAGCCATTCTACGTATATATATCTACATGTATCTTTATACCTATTAATTTCGACCTTTTGTCTTATGAATCCTTTGTTAAAAGTACCTCATCTGACGGTATATGGGCAGCATAACCCACTCATACATAACAGAGCCAATTCGTCATCACTGCCATCTCGGGTGAACACTGGCCATTTAATTAGTATTCACGGATGGCTGCGTCGATCTCTCGGTACCCAGAATCCGCATACAATGGGCCCGGGTGAAATCGACAAACCGCGGCGTTATTCTGTTTATTGATGTCATAAAGTAACCACAAGGTTAGCAAATGATTAATACTGATTAAATCTTTTTATTTTTACTTTTAAATTTAAGATTCTTAAATATTTTACGGATGTGGAAGACTGCGAAAGCTTTGCCGTGACCTTATGCGAGTAGGTATACTGTATTGTTTTCTACAGAGTAAAAATCTCGCTGTATCCTGTCTGAAGTGGAGGTATCAAATGTTTCTGATGAGTGAGAGGTGCTGAGGGTTATAATAAGGAAAATACGGAGATTAAATAAAATGTGTCATACTAGTCGCAAGTGTAAAGAATATGTCAAAGAATGTTATTACAAAATTTAAAAGTAGTATAAAATCTTATCAAGGAGTTCGCTACACTGTCCTCTCCTCTTTGGCGAGCGTTTCTCTTTTGGAACCTTTTTACATCATTACAAAAAAGCATACTTCTTAATAATACATAAGGTCCAAAAACATACCTTTATGGTATGATCTTATTCGTCTTAATACTCTGTTAATGTAACATATTTAACAACTAATAAATAATTGATTTATCTGAAATATTGATTTGGTATTTAGAATACCGATTCTATTAGCATAACGTTCGTCATTGCCTTGTCTTGATCACTTTGTATCAGCGTAGTATGTCTGTAATCTCCATCCACTGGTCCCTATCGGCTGTCATATCTGAGCTTTCTCTACTTTTATGGATATCATCTTTCACACATTCCATCCATCTCTATTTTTGGTTGGCTCAACATTAGGGTGTCAAATTAATTCATACTAATAGTTTAAATGTATATAATTATTATACTACAAAGTCTAATTGTAAAATCAAATCTATACTCAAAACCAGTGATAGTGTTAATAAATCTGTACGACTTTGTCAAAGAAGTAAAATCTATACAAATAAATAAAATTGAAATGTCAGTTCGTAGTTTCAAATTAATAGCTTATCACTAAATGCTTATGAAACACTAGTAGGTACAGTAATTATTTGTATAAAAACAATATTTACAGAAATTTTGCCTTATGATAATAAAAACACTGGCTTTGTCATCCTTCTGGAAAATAAATGTAACGTTTGGACCGTCGAGGATAAGTTTGCGAGTGCGACATTGTTTAAACGGAAAACTGTGGTCGATGATCTATCTATAGGACTTTTGATAGTGGAAATTCCCTGCTTTAGACTATTTTCCTTGACACTCGCTTCCTTGGAAAGAGAGGTTGCATACGATATGCATAAGGATTCTATGTACTGAATATAAATACTATTTAGAATATTACAGGTTATGGAAAACGCAACTCTTTGTATGGCTTTTTGACGTATTCGGTAACCTAAGCTCGTGGCTCTACCTGCTTCAAATACAGATAAGTATTGATCTCAGATAACATAGGTTTCTATAAGTGAAAGAATATTCATAATCATTGCAGTTTTCTTTGAATAGTTCAATTAAAACACGTAGACAAAGTCGCGTCTAAAAGGTATTTATAAAGTATAAGTCGCCCAATGGTCGAAATTTGATCATAACTAGTTTAAACTATAAGTTTGAACATTATTAAGTTTTTATTGTCAACGCGTATAAGTATAAGTCTAACGCGTGTGTGTGTCGAATGCATCGTAGTGTATGTAATGTTTTTTTAGTGAATTTAGTGTATTTATTATGCACAATTGAGCATAAAAACGTTAGTATTTTCATAAAAAGGTATGCAAAGTTTTTGTCTCACGTATTAATATAGAGATAACAGACCAAGAGTATAAATCGGTGACTATCGACAATAAATACTCATTGTTATTTCAACGACAGTAAGGATTTGTACAGCGTATTTTCCACGACATCTCACGAGATGGTCAGGGCGCTGAGCTGAATGCATTATGCTGCATTATGTTGCATTATGTGTGCACATGTTGACATGCGCGCCGCGTGCAGCCATGTTTATGACCGGCGAGAGAGGAGTTTATGCGAATTTATCGATATTCGTAATTGATTTAATCTGACCCATTGCAAGTATCGATAAAGTAATACTTGCAATTATCACAAAAGATTTTGCAGTTGCTTTAAGTTCTATTGTAGGTATTACTAGTGGCGCGACTTGGTTTCATAACCATGGTAATTTTTTCACACCTTGTTTTGAAGTGTATATTAATTGTATGTGTAGAGAAATTATTGAGGCTGTTGCTAAAGACGAGTATTTGTATAGGTACGAGGCCGAGTATAGGTACCTAATCTTATTATTGTACTTTTATTATTAATTAGGTATATATAAATAGAAGGATTAGTTTTTTTTAATACTATAAATCAATTTTAAAAAGCCAAATTGAAAATGCTTGACGATATGTTTTGCTTTTTATTAAACTGTAATAGTACTAAAAACTGATTCAAAATTACCAAAAATATCTTGTAATAAATACAAATATTGAAATCAGTTAGCCGTAAACATAGTTTTCTATGTAGTAAAATGAATAATTTGTGTTTGAACAACAAACGGTAAAGTTAGCGACAGGATATCGCTAGATCTGAATCTGAAGACCTGAATGACATACACACAGACGTCCAGTGTCGTGTTCTCGTTAGCTCCATTGATAAGAGATGTCACACAATGCCGCATTATGTGTTACTTGGAACACCGTGTTTACCTCGTTTAGACGATCGAAAAGTATATTCCACTCATGTCAAAAATATACACCCTATTTCACAAAAGTCTAACGATTTGACAGCGTTTTTGCTTTTTTAAATCGTTAGAATATAATTTTTTGTTGTGTTGATAAAAAATGTTTGTAGTAATAAACAAAAGCACATTTTATAATTTTAAATGGTTTAGATTAATTTGTAGAATGGTGTAAATGCGATACTGAGTTTGTAAAATTACTTTCACGCCTCAACAGCTCAATTTTTTTTATAATTTCTGCTCCCCTTCCATTGGTCATAGCACGATTTTACACAGTATATAGTCTTCTTGGATAAATTATCTATCCAACACTTAAAGATTAAAATTCAGATAGGTTTTTTTTAATAGATTATAATGGAATTGTGTACCCGTCTGCGCTAAAGATATACGCTGGCGGGGCACCACACAGTGGAGGATGATAAGATGAACATGAGGTCAGGTCAGTTAGGCGAACGTGACAATTTCGCCAGGAATTTATCATGATGATTTCCTAAGGGAACCGCGTGGAGGTCAACCTGACCTGACTACCTCTGATCAATAGTACCAAAGATTACCCTGAACATTCCAAGTAACAAATTTTACCTCTATATAATATTAGGTACTATAAATGGACATAAGGAAAAATATGCTTAAAATTTATAAAATTATAAATAGCAATATACTCTCGATTTTGTGGCCGTTATAAATCATTATTTATCTAAACAATATAGATTTACATTTATACTTACTTATGTATGAACACAAGCAGATAAATATACATGAAGAGTATATCAGTCTAATCTATTTCAAGTTTTATAAGCTGAAATACCATTTAAACGCAAATGTCCACTAATCTCTGTTATCATGGATTTTCTAGTTTAACAGAAATATGATTAAATCAATCATTATGTATACCTATATTATGTCACAAGTTTATTAATTATGAAATTTGAATTTGAACTCTGTTACGTGCTAATTGTCCAGTTGTTCATGTAATAGATGTTTCTTTGTTTGTATTATTTATTTAGTTCGTATTCTTTGATCGTACCTATTTTTTTCATAGTTTACCATCTTTCGCGATGAAAATAGGTCTTGCTTGGAAGAGGGTTATGGTATATTTGGTTGAAGTAATTTAGAGTAGATGTCATTTATGTCGTATCGAAAGTATTTATTGAATTATATGAAAGAATGTACTTATAATCTTTCCTTTCAAAATCCCTTTCCATCGATCATCCTTCCAATTCAAACGGGAATCGAAATGACGTCGGTCTGGGCCGAGGTTCGAACTAGCTACAGTCTTATCCGTCAGGCGGGAGTTGGCCTTCAGCCGCTCTATAAGCCCTGCTGCGGTTTTGGTGTGCTCGTTTTGTCGTCCGGTGAAGCTGTAAAGGCCACCTTCGGCCAACAGCATTCGAGTAGTCCGAAAGAAAATCCTGTCAACATAATTTTAAAAGTGATATTCAATCAATAGTACAAGTATATACTTCTTTTTTAATATTTCGTATACATTATGTAATCGCAAAAGACCTAAATGGAACACATCTTTTACTTCCCTATAACGGCGAGGTCGGGAATAAATCTCGATCACAAATATTGATTTTTAACCGCACATGATCGATTTCTCGATACTGATATCAGTTGAGTAACTTAATTTTACGATAAGTAACGGTACTTATTTGTCTATTGTAAGCATGATTTTCAATTATTTAATGTCTTTAAAAGATTTCTTAGCTGTAAGTAGCTCCGACCACTGAATATCTGTGCCTCATTTTTTCAGCCACCAAGCAGCTTGGTAAGCGGTGTTCTGGATGTGAAATTACAGGATAAGAGGCATGATACTGTAGACCTCTGGAATGGCAAGGCATGAGTGGTCTCACAGGTGTCACATGATAATATGATTTCCGTAGTAGGTACTTGTATATAGGCGACGGTTACCGCTTACCATCGAATGAACCGTCAGTTTGTTTGTCATTAGAATTACATACAAACAAAAGTTAAAGATACTTAATTTACAAAGACTTACTTGCCGAAGTTTTCTCACGAGACTACAGCACGAGGTTTTTCAAGAAAGGTATATTAAAGTTAGTCGGCAACGCGCACCTAACTCTCCTGATGTCTCAGACGTCCATAGGCTACGGTAACCATTTGCCATCAGATGGGTCGTATGTTTGTTTACTACCATAGTAGTATAAAAAAAGGTATTGTTCCTCAGACGAAATCCTATTTCAACAACCTTACAAAAATTTTGTCTTCTTTCTAGTGTCTAATCGATACATCCTGTTGAGTCCTTGATACCTGTCTACTAAACTTTGCAACTTCATTTTTTATAAATAACTAGGTAAGTGTTTTAACTTTAACTTTAACTTTGACTGCATTTTTTTAGATAAAACATAGCTTATGTCCGTAATCAGATCCCAATCTATTCTTGTAAAACATCCATTTAGTTGTAAAAAAATTGCAACCACAAACACAAGTTTTCAAATGTATATATTCCTGTATTACCACGCTGGTAACTACGTGATCATAAATAGTTTAGTAGGTAGGTACAATCTTATTATTTTCCTCGTTATCAAACTAGATTACGTTAAGACGAGCTGCTGATAGATTATTTATATAAAATGTCTATCGCCACATGAATTAGGTGTTTAAATATTTATCGATTCAATTTACTAACTATACTAACATTGACTCCAACAGAAACTACTGATGTAATCCTTACTAATATTATAAATGCGAAAATGACTATGACTGTCTATCTGTCACGGTTTCACACCATAACTACTGAACTAATTTAAATGAAATTTGGTATACTGATAGTCTAGGCTCTTAGAAAAGACATAGGCTTCTTTTTAATGCTAAAAAAGGGTTGTAAGGTGTTGAAAGAGGAGATGAAAGGTTTTATGGAAGTATTGTCATTTTTTAAGGTAGAATGATGGACTTTTTTCTTAAAGCTTATTTTTCTTAAGTATTCATACTTATGTGTCTTATCCGTAAAATAATTAGTCTAAACAATTGAAGATGTTATTTAAGATCACTATTCTACGAGGATGAAGTGGCGGGTACAGCTAGTATTCAAATAAAACTACAGATTTGTGGGGAAACAGATATTTATATTTGTCTTGTTATAATATTGAAGTATATATGAAGCACAATATAATATAGTTTATATTGTTTCCAGTATTTTATATTAGCTTACATTTCAAATTAGTACTTCTACTATTCTTTAGCAGGATGCATGGATGTTTGTTACTCTTTCTTGCAAAAACTACTGAACGGATTGTAATGAATCTTTACAGTAACATATTTTATATATCAGAATAATATATAGGATATGAATTTCATGCTGATGACACCTCGGGCATACCTAGTTCATTATAATATTATACTTGTCTTTAACGCATGTTTTAATACTAGTAATTGTAACATCTAGATATTAGTTGCAGTTCCATGAACTCTCACTGAATTTCGGATTTTATACTAAAAAAAGAATATACCTTTATGATGACCCTATATAATATATAATTCTCAAGAGCATTGTATAATGAGACGAAAGAGATGTTATCTTCTCTGTTCGATTGCGCGGACGCAGCTTCGTATGCTGCGCACGCTGCCCGTCCGGCTGACCGCTGCCTCGCTCAGGAATTTTAACAGTTCAAAACACCCAACCGATGTACAGTCCCACCAGTAATAAAATGACAGTAAAATAAACAACGGGAGATTGGAGGCGAAATGTTTAACGCAGACACGATTTCACACGGGAAACTATAAACTTATATAGTTACAATACGTTGGCGCCACGTAGAGTTCGTGTCAAGTAAAGTCACAGAGGTAGATTTAGTACAAAGTTGTTGGCGTCTGCATGCTTTGTAAGCTGTGTGTCGCTTCGAAAGCTGAAACATGGCAGTAAAATTACAGGATATCCCATCCTGTATCTCCTGAATGGCAAAGCATGATCACGGGCGTCGCATGATAATGTGATGTTCGAAGTGCTGTTCATGTATATGGGCGACGGATACAGCTTGCTATCGGATGAGCCGTTTTCTTATTTACCATTGCAATTATATAAAAAGGTAAATTAATTATCAGTAATTGCTATATAAATTGAAGTAATTTATTTTAAATTACACTTTTTCAAGTTTGAAGAAATTAAATCTTAATGTGAAGAAAATACGTAAATGATAAAGGTCTTGTGACATACATTCAATGATAATCAACAGATCGACGATAATGAGACATTTGTTTTTTAGCAACGTTGATAAATGAGGCTAATATCCAAGAATTGGCGTTATCAGGATAATGATAATGACAATATTTTCAAATATGTGCCGATAACATTACAAAACAATATTATTATCCAAGTAGAGATCGTATTATGTATCTAACTGTACACGATTCAATTCTGTGCAATGCGTATAAAATAATATTTCAAGGAAACATTGAATATTTTAATGTAATTTATATTTTCCTTCATCTTGATGTAAAGTAAAAATATCAACCGAATTCTAAAAGGTATAGGTACAGAGGTCTTTGACATTTCTGGATCCGTTTTAATTGTCCTATTTTTATGTAATTGGAATGAGAAACAAACTTACAGTCACTTGCACCCCATCTGATGACAAATAGTAAAAAAAAATTACGTCACGTTGTGAAGCCCGTGGTACCTCTATATACCATTCTAGCTCTAACTCATTCTATTTCTTTTATTTTTACTCCCGTTTTAATTTTAAGTTTAATAGTCCTATTTTTTTCTGTATTTTATCCTATCTAAGAAGTTTTTTTTGAGCTATTGTTATCGCTCTGTTTCAGAGTTCTGCTTACTTATATAAGTCTTCATAAATGGAATACAACCACATAGGGTGTGTAGCTGACTCTCCACTTTATTTTGGCAGAATCTGCGAACCTTTTGTTCTTATCATTCAATATAAATTTGACAAGAATCTGTAAACAATTTGGTTTTCCTTATCACTGAATATAAACGAAGCTCAAATATTTTACAACTTTACGAACAACTTACCCAACTAACGCAGTCATAAATTAGCATTAACGAGTGGCTGTTTGATTCACAGTATGTATGTAATAAATTAGAATTCTCTTGCTCAATCAGCGAGACAAACAACATTGTCTAGTAAATCCTTCAAGTCACGCGTGTAATAATGCTAATTTTACGGTCTCCTCTCGTTAGATCATTAGCATCTCACGCGCTGGGAGCTACTCGGAGCTAAAACTTCATCAGTATGTGCGCAGTGTTTCGGTGGCAATGCCCGTCGCTTCCGCGCTCGTTGCTTTTTTTCCACTTCCTTTGGTTGTGAGATGTGAATTTTGGATTTTAGCCTTTCGTTGGTACAATCAGGGTTAAAATAATTTTGCAATTGTAAAATAGAAACAGAAGGAGAATTAAAAGAAGGATTCGAATGAAATCATCATACTTATGTATTGTTAACTTGACCAAAGATGGAAATGGCTGCTCGTTTAGTATTTATTATAGATGAAATGAAAAGGCTTTCGTCTGCTCTATTGTTTTTTTTATAGATAATAATGATGGTATGGCTTTATTGATATCCGCTGAAGGAGTAGTAGCGGATTACTATATAATCTAAGGTTAGTCAGCCCAACATATTGAATTCATGGGTTGTCAGAGGGCCGGCGTAGAGATCGACGTAAAAATACGATTAGATAGTGATTTTAATTTGAAGAAAATGGTAGTGAAACTATATATTTACAAAAAAATATCTAAATTTTATAAACTTTGCAAAGATATCACATCGCTTAACATAATCCACAAAAATTATATAAATATGTCAATTTTCTAACGTTGTTTCTCATTTTATGTACTTTATATATTACTAGCTGTACCCGCGACTTCGTCCGCGTGAAATTAACTTTATTTTCCTAAAATAAAGGAAATTTTCTAAAATAAAAGTAGCTTAAGTTACTCCTTATTACATCAGCTACCTGCCAATAAAAGCCCTGTCAAAATCGGTCCAGCCATTTCAGAGATTAGCCGGAACAAACAGACAGACAGGCTAAAAATGTAAAAAATGTTATTTTGGTGTATGTACCGTATTCATATGCATGTAGAAAAAAATGGTTATTCTGAGGAGTCTGATGATGATATGGGCTTCGATCTGCTTGACTAAAAAGCTTTATTTTAAAGCTGCATTATTCCCTTGTAAGCTTGATGAAGCATTTAGTTGTAAGGAAATGGTTTTATAAAAATATTATATATTCCATACGGGTTTTGACCGAATATATGTATCATTATCACATTTACACTAGGTACTAGAACGATTTAGTTGATTTCAGTTAACAAGTCTCATGTATAGTTGTTAATATTAATAATATATAATGCAATTGTGACGATTGGTTTTTTCGGACTGCTCTAATGTTATTGGCCGCAGCAGACCTTTATAGCTTCACCGGACGATAGGGAATGAGTGTTGATGGCACTCCAAACCTGCAGAAGGACTTATCTAGCGGCTGAACGACAACTCCGGCCTTACGGGTATGACTTTAGAGGTTCGAACCTTGGCTCAGGCCGTCGTAATTTCGATCCCCGTTTGGATTTGACGGGGGATCGATCAGAGTCTGTGACGATTGGTAACAAACCAAAAATCCATACAAATAATATAAATTCGAAAGTATGTCTGTTCGTTATTTTGTCACGACTAAGCGGATATCACAAAATATACCATCATGAAAGCCACGCCCACTCTGCCAAGAGTGAACGACTGAAGAAGGAGCGGATGTTAATGAAAGTTTACTTGGAAATAGATTGTATTACGAGGACGGACATAGGCTAACTTTAAAATTAAAAATAACTAACGAAGTGACCGATAAGAGTTAGTGATTTATTGTATGTATCACTATAGGACCGGTTAGCCTACGCACAGGTGGACTTTTTTTAAAAGTTTAGGGTTAAACATAAAGTAAATGTTAATACAGCTAACATAGCTGATCAAGAATAATGTAACATTCTAATGGCGAAAGAATTCTTGAAATCCGTCCTGTAGTTTCAGTTTCTTTGTTACAAACATACAATATAATCTTTCCTCTTTGTAATGTTAGTGTAAATTAATAAACCTGTCGAAAGGACAACCTCCTCGTTTTGGCAGTCGGTTGAAAATAACCAAATATGAATCGTTCACAAGTACATACTGCGCACATGGCATTGCTTCACGGAAGACACACACGAGATCTGAATTCAAACGCGTACTCTTACAATGACCAGTATCCATTGAGCTTCCTTGCCTCCCCTCATCGTATACCATTTGGTATCAGCAGCGGTCAGTTGTATCCTATCTTAGGTTCATTTATCCTGGTCGGTATGATAGACCATTGGTACCGTTATACCTGGGTGATTGAAGTGAATGAATGCTCGGCCATTCAATCAGTTCGGGGAAATGTAGCGGATTATTTATGTTCAGGAGATCGGTAAGAAACTACTGTTTGGAGTGTGAATCGATTCTGATTACTGATTAAGAATTGTGTGACAGTTTCAACGTGTTACCATAATAGAGGACCTCGGTGGTCTAGCGGTTTAGCACATAGTATTACTTCTGATTATCGAATGTTCGATTCCTTGCATGACCCAAATGTGATTGTTTGTATTTGGCTGGCTATTTACTAAGTATGTTATGTATTATTAAGAAAAAAATATATTAAAATATTTTCTAATCGTTGGTACTTAACTTAACGTACGTAACTTAACTTGGGAGTAGATGGCGCTGTGTGAGTCCGGCCAGGGTTATTATTATTATATTTTGGAATTTTATGATTACAAAAATTTACTTATATATATCATCTGCCTCAGAAGTGGTATATAACACATCTAAATATATAAATCTTGTAGTTCCAGTAATAAAATTATTATTATTAAGTTTATCTCCAAAACTAGGTTAGGTTGTTATCTAAATAATAGTTCTGTAATTCGTTTGAAAATTATCTGCGGCCTGCTGTTTGTGGAGCACTCGAGATGTGAGAGGCTCGGTGTCTTATCTTCAATCCTGATACATCGAATTAGGTGGATTGTACCTACTTACTGCTATGAAGATTCGTGTTGTGCTCTACAACTGAGAACGTATCAGTGTACCTATTACTACCACATATCAACGTTTATCTTAAGTACCTAAACTTATCTATCCGTATTTAGGAGACATTCAGTTGCCTACCGTTTTAGACGTTCATAATTTGACTAGTTGTGTCCCGTGATATTCCCCGTGTGATAGCAACGTTGCGAGCGATAGGAACCGAATGTGGCAGTAGAATCAAAATGTGTTTATAATGTTATTTTACTGAATGATAATAATTAATAAAATAAGTATATTATATTGTACGTAAAACAATTTTTAGTTCAGTTTCGTAGTAACTAGTTCCTGTAATAAAAACAAATAATATTACATAGATAGATGGATATAGTAAAAGAAAAGTGGTAAACAAAATATTAAAAAACACATGTATGTATAGTTACAATAACGCAGCCCTATTGCTAAAAGCAATCTATTCAAGGCAATATTAGTGCTTCTTGGGTATTTAACATTTTGAAATAATGTTCAAAATTGTTTAAAGAAATTTATAAAATTATATGACAAACATACAATCAAATAATTCTCTGTATAAATATGAACACTATTTTTAAATTTGGTTTACATTAGTAAGCATACTAGTGTAGGTACAGAGAGGTATTATGTTTTCAAATATAATTCCAATGCTATAAATGGAAAAAGAGCAACCTTATCGACATTCAATACCAGATATCTAGCCTGTATAAGTTTTACAATGACAGGTGGCGTAAGGTACTGAGTAAGCTCATATAAAGGTGCGCCACCACTTCAAACTCAAGGCTGCACCTGCCTGAAAACATGCGTCATTATAAACTTGCAATTTTGACAGAATTTCAGAGCAGTGTCATATGATTTTATACACATCCCATCGAAGACTCGTCAACATATACCATTAACGAGAATGACCACAATTCGATCATCATCAGTAAATAGCGGTGGTCAGGTCAGGAAATAATAGACTTCAAAGCGATATTAACGACTAGCTGATCCGCGAAACTTCGTCTGTGTCACATTTTTCCATTTTTTCAACAGTTCATATTGTAACTCTGATCATATTAGTCGTACCGTCGTGATGTCATATAAGGCTATATGACATCACGACGGTCGCAAATATTCCCGCAATTATTTTCATTGCAGCTCCTCTCCTATTAGTCGTAAGGTGATATTATATAGATAGCCTATAATTAATTAATATTAAAATAGAAAGCCACGTGGACTTTCTATTGATAAAAGAGTTTTGTAAATCTGTTCAGTAGGATCAGAGATTTCCCCTTACAACATCAGAAACATTACCTCTGTATAATTTAGTATCGATAACATAAAAACTACGTAGATCAGACAGATCTTGAACAAATTTATATAGGACTACATGAAAAGTACCTACTTGTTTTAAAATAAAGATAAGAACCGTCAAAACAATCTTATACACAGGAAAATAGAAAAAAAGTACAGTCTAATTGACAATCTCTTTTTTGAATCGTTTTTTTATTCTAAATTTGCAATGTCAAAATGTAGTTGAATATGGAACTATTTTTTTATTCCTAAGTATTCAATATTTAATTAATATCAATTCAAATACCTATTCAAAGTAAAGAAATATATAAAAAATTAAAAGATTTTTTCCCCATTTACGTTCCACCTAAATAAATACCAAAAATTAAAAATTAAACTACACAAAAATTTCGTGGTGAAATAAAGAACAGGTGTTTTTGACATTATCAAGTATTTTAGGATGAAAATAATTATTTGACTAGATGATAAGGAAGTCCCCGCCCACAGGATTAGATTACGACTGATTGGTGCTGATATGAAAACTTAAATATAAATACTTTGTATCAACAAATTTTGTCACTTCAATGAAGTATAAAGGTAATTTCCCGTTTTTCGTAAAAATATCAATTTGTCTCTATTTAACGCGGGTCTAATAGTTAAAAGTAAACCTTGCTGTCAGAACTTACAACAATTTAAAACGATTATTTTAAGAGAATATAGTCGTCTCTACTAATTTTCTACCGCGACTTGAAAGGTCGTGAATTCATATCTGGCTGACACAATAAAAAATGTTGCTTGTAATTTTATATTTCTGACCCACATTCCAGTGAAGTAATCACCGATAACAAACCAAATAAAGTAATCCAAGAAATGGCAGTAGCTAGCTGCTACGTTGGATCCGTAGTGCATGTAGGTACTTATATCCAACAAAATGTAATGATATCAAATATTACATTAACCACGTCGTTGGCAATTGCCAATGCCTCTGATTACCCTATCTGGGATAACAGTCGTAACGGTACAGCATTATTATTGTTATTAACAAAAATGACAAAATCTAGAAATACGGTTAATTTTCATTATGTGTTCTTTTTAAATGAATGCATTATATTTTTGTGTTATAAAGAATGAAATTTGTGGAAATGAATGATTAAATAATTCATGAATTCAATCTAATTTAGATTCAGATAAGGTGAATTAACGATGAAAAATTTTGATAATCTTCATACGCACAGTCAAGCTGCTTTGGAATGACAATTTAGGGGAAAATAGTCTCTTTTGACATTATACAAGTATTATTAAAGTACTTGGATAGGTTTGACATTTTTTGTTATATAAAATGTAGTATCATAATAATAAAGTCAATGAAACAGAGTATTTTTAAGAAATTCAGTAAAAATCTTGTTTGTATTTATATAATATTTATGTATATTATTTTTTCTATAATACGTATGTAACAAATAAGCATACAGCCGATGCATAAGAATCTGATGGACCGGTTACCTATGTTATGAACGCCTGAAACACCAGGGGTGTCACCATATATGTATGAATAATAATTTTATTTATATTTATGTATATTGTATTTATTATTGTGTATATTATTATAATGATATTATTTATTTTTAATTTATATTATTAAATGTTAAATAATTATTTTCAATTTTTGACATTCCAACTACTGTCGGCATTGTAGGTGCCACGCTGTGTTGATTTAACTGGTATCTCTATTTTAGAGATAAATCCGCTTGTGGTCAAATTGTCAAATATAAAAATAGTAAAGAATTTCCAGTAACTGAAAGTATATTTGCACGGCTACCAACATTGTATGAAGTACCTACCTCTGAAATTATCGAAACGTAGATACCAAAACGAATTCATACACAATCTACAGTAAGCAACTCCTCTTAACAAACACCAAACGAAATTACTCTGAAATTGATACGGGTAATCTTGCCAAATTCTTTAGATAGCCCTGATCGGGTTATGATGATACGAAAATCATTGGATACTTATTTGCTGATGGCTCGATAAGCTGATAAAATGATGTCATTACATTCTGAGTTTTAGAGTGTTTACCAAGTAACGAGGTGACGCATGCGTTTTGTTAAATAAATATATAATAAATTCAGTAACTTCTATCGCTCCATAACTAATTCAGAATAGATATCTAAAGAAAAGCTAAAAGGTTAATCTGTAACAAACTTTATTAAATATTCATGTCATAGGAATAACTACAACATACACTATTATGTATAAGTTTTCTGGATACTATGTATATACTTGATAGTTCTATTGACAATGCAAATTATATAAATAAATGAACATTAAATCCCTAATTAAAAAAAAACACCAAATGTCTAATGCCTACAACTGTTTTAAGTATTGGCTCTATCTCGATTCCTTTCAAATTATTTTCTTAATTAAAAAAATTATCAACTAAAAAAATCTTCCTTGATATCTTGTTTTATAGATGTTTTGAGTGAATAAGGGTTTTACCATATTCTATTCATATTAGTAAAAAAACTACGACCGCCAGAATCTTCTGTATTGTATCTTTTCTTACACTTGAGGTATTCATTTTTATTGAAGACAAAAAAAAATATTTCTACCTAAAAAGGTTTAGCTCAAATTACGAAGGTATATTAATGTAAATAATTGTTTGTATTCTACAATAGGTATATATAAATATAGAGTGACAACTATTTCTTACGTTACGTAACTTCTTTGTAAGCTACTGGAATGACTGTAATCAATTTTCTTCACCGCAAAACAATTTATAAGCCAGTTCATAATTTACATAAATAATTAAAATAAAATATATTTTTATTCGTGAGAACTAAGCTAAAGTATCTTCGTACTTTGTTTTCATTGCAGTGTTTTATTTTGCAGTTATATTTGATCCTGAATCAAATCCACGCTGCTTGGCGGCAGGTATAAGTGCTGCAGTAGGAACTACGATTACGCCACGGCATGGATCATAATAATTATTATAATTAACCTTGGACAATTCACACAGCGCCATCTAGTCGCAAGATAAGCAAAGCTTGTGGGTACTAGACAACTGATAAATATATTCTTAATATAGATAGAAAACAATCACACTCATGAATACAATATGTGTTTATATCGTGCGAGGAATCGAACCCGCAGCGGTTGGATGTAAGGCGCTATTCAATACTTCTATATCATCGAGGCCGTATATACCTAAGTATCTAGATAACTATATGTAATTTTCTCCTTAAAACCGGAACCCGTATATATCGTAGGCGCGGCATTGACTCACCTTATCTGTAGAAGTATAGACGTATTCTACAACAATATTATATTTTAAATATCTATGTATATCTATTGATATACACTAACTAGCAAATAATTTTATTAGATAATTTTATTCGCTATAACTGAGACGAAACACCTGTACATACTTAAATTTAAATACTTTTTCTTTTTATTTATCACTTTGTATTGTGATAAAAGTTCTATAGCTGTTGGTTAGCCCTCCGCGTCAAATGGTTGTTACCCTATTTATTAAGAGGCAGTAAAAGCCAGATGCCTTTCTTTGCTGTCTCGTTCTATCGCGTGTACAATCACATATTTTTCTTACACAGTAAGCGTATTAAAACATACATTACAATATAGTCCAATTGACAATTGTATATGTAATCGGTACTATTTAGTCTTCTGTTTTAATATATATTTATATTTTTAATACAGAATTTTTATCAAAAGTAGTAGGTAGTCAGTTTGTTGTTTAAAGATAATAAACCTCAACGAAACTTATATCATCTATATGCAAGATTGGGGCTTCCTTGATCGTCTAGTAAATGGTTAAATCAGGGCCGATTTTATACTGAGTGTGAATCTAATCTCGCCACAACTGCTCCGATATTGCCCCTGATTTTAGTGTCGTGTGTAACCCGTTTTAATGGCTAGTGTAAGCCTTTTAAGCTAATCTGGGAATATATTTTTTAATACAATGTTTTCCAAATATGTTACTAGTTTCAATAAACACAAAATGCAAATTTCTTTGGAGTCTTTAAACCCATTTCCGACATATCAATTGCATATCCGAGTTAGGTGGGAAGAGGGCTGATAGTAATATGGATTAATAACCCCATTGCTAGTGAAATGTCACGTCAGGTTGACCTCCACGCGGTTCCCCCTAAAGACCATCATGTTAATTTCCTTGTGAATATACCACGATGGACTAACTGACCTGACCTCATGTTCATTTTATCATCCTCGACTGGTGCCCCGCCAGCGTATGCCGTTAGCGCAGATGGGTACATTCTAATATCATCTATTAAAATGTCCGAGTTAAAGCTATGACTAATATCCAGTTTTACTCATATGTTATTAGTTATGATTACGATAAGCCCTGATGCCGGCCACTGATGGTTCAGGGAAAGAACCCCAAGTATCCAAAACACAACCGGCACGCTCTATGCTCGTCGACCGAATGCCGTGGCTTATAAGACCCCCCCCCCCCCTCCCCTTCCCTCTCACATAGATATGCATGGGGGTTATACGCAACTAGTTTAACGATACCGAGTAATAATGAAACTACCTTCTTTTAATATATTTTAAAATATCAGATTTTCTATAATATCGATGTGAACCCTAACATTAGGTAAAGTAAATAGGTACAGAATAACACTTGAATGCAATCAGTAAAGTATGCTACGTTCGTTCAACAGTTGAGACTTCCCCATACCGCACCCAATGAACTCATTACTAATCTACGATGATCTGTTTTCACGCGGTAAATGTAGATAGATAAATCGTTTGCTCAAATCACATACAATTGCATCATTATCAATATAGAATATATTTACATAATTATAATTCAAATGTAACTCGGTTTAGCACACCGCTTCAATTCCGATGGTCGTAGGTTCTATTCCTCGCACAGTACCAACATTTGTATTCATGAGTATGATTGTTTGTATCGGTGGTTTTTATGTATATTATGTATGTATTTACAAAAAAATGTATATATATATTTATATCAGTTATCTAGTAAGACCGCTCAGCTCTGCTTAGCTTGGGATTAGATGGCGCTGTGAGAATTATGCAAGGAAATTATTTTTGTTTTTAACTATTTTGTGGAGGTAAGGAAGTACATATGTATACTAGTATAGTAAAAATAATAATAACCGAGGACAATATAATGTACATAGCGCCATCTAGTGCTAAAGTAACCACATCTATGAACACTAAACAATCGATAAAATAGTTCTATACATTTTATTTTGTAAATACACAACATACATAAAAAACACGCAGACAATACAAACAATCGAACTTATGAACACAAAAGCTTGTTTCGTGCGAGGAATCGAACCTGCGACCATTGAAAATAAGGCGATGTGCTAAATCGCTAGACCACTGAGACGGTCGAATATCTATGTTAAACGATATTCAAAGACGTAAAAATAAAGATTGACTATATTACGTTAGTGTATTTGCAATAATTAATAGAAATTTTTGTAGCTTAGTGGTTGCTATCCTAGATAATTAACACAGCGCCATCTAGTCCCACGGTAAGCAGAGCTTGTGTTACGATTACTAGACAACTGATTTAGTACATCGATATTTTTTTTTATAAATACATACATAGAATACACCCAGACCGGGGGGAAGGGGATTGTTAGCAATGGGAACTAGTAACTCCAATTGCTAGCCGTGTACCATATTAGGTTGACCTCCACGCGGTTCCCCCTGGAAACCATCGTGATAAATTCTTGGAGAATTTGTCACTATGGGCTAACTGACCTGACCTCATATTCATCTTATCCTCCACTGGTGCCCCGCCAGCGTAAACAGTTAGCGCAGGCGGGTGCATCATTCCATTATCATACATAAAAAAAAATACACCCAGACCAATGCATACAAGCATACTCATGAATACAAATGTTTGCACCGTGCGAGGAATCAAACCCACGTCCATCCGAATTAAAGGGGTGTGCTAAACCGCTAGACCACCGAGGCCGTCAAACTGTAATCTATACATATAAATAAAATTGGAGTGTCTGTTTGTAATATTGAAATAACCGTTTACTACGAGTACATGCATATGAATATAAATACAGTACATAGAACAAAATATATTTTTTTACAATTTTTGTCTGTCTGTTCCGGCTAATCTATGAAATGGCTGAACCGATTTTGACGGGACTTATATTTGCAGGTAGCTGATGTAATAAGGAGTAACTTAGGCAACATTTATTTTAGAAAAATAAAGTAAAACTAATTAACCTTTTTGTTAAATACCATGCGGACGAAGTCACTGGTACAGCTAGTGTACTGATAAAACAGATGGGAATACCATTGTGTCATCATTCGTAAAAAAAATCGTGAACGGCCTCTATCGTATCTGTCTATATCTAAAAATAGATGTATCAACATGATATTATCTATCAATTTATTGTAGATATTAGTTCGAACCGAGGACAACGCCCTAACAATTAAATAATATTATAATACAATTAACCATTTTGTATGAAAATAGCACCTTCAATATGTTTAATAATATAGGTGTTATTTTCAAACATAAATTATGTATTATTATGTGTTTTTATTATGTATTATTATTGATAATGTAGAGCGAACATGGAGCAAACATAATTGATTGCAAACGAAATTCTCAGAATCAGCTAATTTTTTTATCTTTACTAATAACATTTTATTTATATTATTTAATTTAGATTTTTTTATATATGCACAAAAATGACGTTACGACCTATTGTTTGAGAAAAAAACATCAGAATAAACTGCAAATAAATTGGCCGTAACCTGATGGTAAGTGGTAACTATCGCCTATAAAGGATCAAATAGCATTTTCTTATATCTTTTTAAAATTAGAATTAAGTCAATATTATCTTATTTCATATATACTATATCATATTATTAAATATATATCTAATATGGAATATGTAAGTAACCTTAAAACTGTACAAAGAGATGTGGTATCACACGTTACATCTCTATGTTTATAATATGACAGAATAAGTAAATAATTGGACGAATGAGATTGTTAGTAATGTGGATTAATGAACCCATTGCTAATAATGTTGCAGGTTAACCTCCACGTGGATTCCCCTGGAAAACATCGTGATAGATTTGCCACGATGGTCTAATTGACCTGACCCTATGCTCATCTTATCCTCCACTGGTGCCCCGTCAGCGTATACCGTTAGCGCAGGCACGCATACTATTATACATAAAAAATACCTTATAGTTTTATTTTATATATATATATATTTATATATAAAAGGAAAATTATAGAAAAATACTTGAAATACGGTGATATATATTAGGAAAGTATTGACAAGACAGAATGAATATATACAAGAATGTACTATAAAAGAATTATAAATTTAAACACAAACAACAAAAAATACATTTCCGTTTAGCCAGATACAACATACCTAATAGATATAAAAATACCTACCTCATATACAATACATTATGTCTTTGTTTGTGAAATGTGGGAGCCGCCCGGCTCGCGAGAGAGCGCAGATGCGAGGCGGGCGGCGCCCTCCCTACTGTACCTTCAAAAACAATTATGTGCTGTTGCTAAGCTATCCTTTGTGGAATAAATAAATATATTTACTTAAATTTATTATTTTAATTCTCTGATTAGAGATAATAATATGAGGTGTTTATTAAATATATTTTGTTATATAGAGATTTAAAAAAAACGTAAGGTATATAGGTGTTTTTCTTGTATTTCTATAGTAATATCAATTCTTATAATTATGTGTCTGTCATTCCCCTTAGGAGTGTTAAAACTAAAGCTGTCGAATGAAATATATAGGGTGTAATTAAGTCTGAAAAAATCAGTCTGAAAATTATTCAGAACATTGTAACATACGCTATTTTATATTCTCAATATCTGACGTGGCGCGGTCTCCCCAGAGCAAATCGATCTTACCAACCTTGGCCACCTTCACAACGTCCTAACCCTTATGTTGCTACGTAAATATCAACCTTAATGATGGCATATCTCAACGTTGAACAGCGTAAATCCCTTATACTAGCCACCGGCTTTTCCCTAGAGAACCATCTTTGAATGTTCCGTATTTGAATTGGTCTATCATTGCCAGTGCATCGAAGGAAATTCAACCTTACACGTATTGAGATTAAAACACATATTACATTTTCATCTGTCTTTTTAAGAGAATCGATCTCGTTTCCCCTTCATTTGAATAACGCCCTAAGTGTCACAGGTGATAGTCAAAAGATAATGTACTCTAAAAACTTACTTTCCGATGTTATCCGTATAAATATTGTGTAAACACATTTCAGTAGGGAGTACTGAAGTATCTCTGTAAGACAAAATACATTATTTTGAGATCGTATTCATCAGGATACAGAGGTCTCATTGGTTCGCATTTAAAGGGGATGGTCGAGAGGGTACCTTTAAAATGTATGTTATTATATCTTGTATTTTACATATACATATTTCATATATCTACATTTTTATACTTACTAATGTAATGGCGCACAAACTGATATAGAAGAATATATAATATAAATAAATAATTTTATGACACTGCATTACTGTAAGACAAAGTAAACTAAATAAAACTTTATACACACCATCAAATAAAGTCAGTAGTGGTAACATCAGGGTAGTAATGGTAGGGTATCATTCTTGATTCAGATTCCAGGTTCGAGTTTCGCTTCGCACAATTTTATATATAATATTTCCTAAATTATGTTAATTGATAAATTATATGAATAGATTGGCTGTTTATGGAGCAAATGGAGTTTGTATATAGCATTTGACAATAAATTATCTCATAGTTACTTCAATTCGACGTCACGTGTGATGATACGTATAGGCGTTTTATTTATTTAATTATTTGTTTCAGGCTACTAATGGCCTATATTATAAATACATTATAGACATACATGTATAATAATAATATAAATATAAATCGTCTCTGTAGTCACGGCACTGACGACGGCAATCTACCACGGTATATGTATTCACTTTTCTAAATTATCTTCAGTCTGAATTACAGAGCTCACTTGTCCCGTAATAAGTTCGTAGTTTAGTTCATAAGACAGAAAATGTGGCTGTTATTATAATAGACTTACAAGATGTTTTCCTTTGCCTAGGCACTGCATATAAAAGTCTGCAACCGGCCAGCATTTCCCAGGTGAATTGTTTATGCCGTCTACGGTATGTTTCCTTTGTTGTGTAATGATCATGGATGTCTGTAATTTGTCACTGTCATATCATAATTGACTAAGTAAAATGATAATTAAATATGTTCAACATTTTCATGTTTTGTTCTTTACATGAAAGTAGAAAGAAAGAGTACTATGGGCACTGGCACATTAACATAAACAACTAGAAGTAATAATAATTGATATACAAAAATATAGGCACACTTAAAAACATTTTAAAACAAAATATACTGTTTCCTTCTTATAGTACTTCATACCATTTCTTCCAGAACCTTAAAAATGCAATGAGCGACGAATAAAAAAGAAAAGTAGCGTTTTTACGTCTTCAATCCCCTGCAGTAAGGATTTTGGTGCCAGGCGCTGACTCGTAAGAAGGGATTTCTCCCTATCACCCCTTCAACCCCTCCACCCTCTAAGGGTGGCAGGGTGATAATTAATATTCGAGCCGCTTTCAGCGTGCTACGTCGCTTCCTTTGTTGATTCTACGAACACTCGTCGTACTCTTGTACTAGACCACGCATTTCGAACTTATGCAGACTAGTTTTAATATTCCATATCAACTAATTCTCGTTTTTTATTTATAGTGCAACTGTTTCTGTGGAAAATCCTACCAAATACATATTTTTATTTTTTGATCACTTTCCTCTTTCATATTTGGTTAATTTCATTGAATCTGTGAAGTATTTTTTAGGTTATCCATAAATTAAATAAACATACCGTCATGAATCTTATCCTAGATGGGGTAGTCATTGACAACAATAAATATAATAATGAACGCAACATTTAATATGCCGACAGTAAAAAATCCAACATGGCATGTAGCGAGACTACAGCCGTCTCTCGAATTATTTTCTGGTTTAGCTTCGGTGTTCACCGAAGATATTTAACTAGAATAAATTGTCACACAAAGATTTTTTTGTGCCGGGTCGATTAGAACCCACGACCTTTTTTAGGACACGACGCTCTCCAGGACGAACGTAAAGTCAAAATAGGAATTAATTTATACTATTGTGTTCCTAATTATCCTTTAAAGGCTTATATAGGAATGCAAATTATTTTTATCACAATGCCTGAAAATGTATTACAGATTCCCAAATGTTTGTTTATGTTTACGTACTATCCTTGCTTCAATATTTCACGGATGGCAACCCAAGCCTATCAAGTCGTAAGCTATCTGTCAATATTCTGGTATATTTTATAGGACAAGTGTTACAACATATGCTCATTGAATGGAATGAAAACAAGACGTGAAATGTAGCGAGAAAAAACAATGAAAAAACGAGTTATGATTGCATTGCATCCTGAGTATAACGATCGCTCATCGATAATTATCACGATCTAATAAACATTGAATTTGATTATTTGCAACGTCTAATAAAGTATAACCTACCATTTGTACAAACTGGTGTCGTAAGGGATGGATGGAGTCACAGACGTAAATGGAGATAGACCTACATACCTCTGTCGATATGAATATGGATAATGCTGATATTTTTCTTCATACTGTGACGTTGGAGTGGCTATTTGTAATATGACTTGTTCTATTTATAATAATAGTATTTTTTTATATCCGTTTTTAATTAAGATGAGTTCTACACCAAGGATCCTTTGGTATTCGTCTAAACTTCTTTCAATTTTTAAATTAGGAATTCGATGAAATTAGGAACTTGAGTCCTTACAGACGGATTACAGAAGATATAACGAAAATTAGGCTGCACAGTTTGCGACTTTAATCTGTTTCACGTGTGTATCACAAAAATAAATAAATAGAGTAAAATTATATACGCAAGTAGTTATATATTATTAATTATTGTTAAATTATAGGATTTGTGGGGCGTGATCTCACTAAGAAAAGAAATATTAATAGTGCCTAAAACTAAGAAAAATTTTATTACGATGATATAATAGTCGACTGTACAAACTTGCAAAATATAGATATATTATCTAAACGAAATTCATACATCTTTAAAAAAAATTACACCACTTCCCAATACACTAAAGGCTTCACTAAAATCTCATAATGTATTCAATTTTGTCCATACGTTACTGTAACGTTATAGGTACGTTCCTACTATTCAGTAATAAAGGAACGGGTTCTATGTAATAACCAAACACCATTACTGTACAGAATATACCTAAACCTCATACCGTACAATAGGTAGAGAGGTACATCCAGAAAACCATTAAAAATCCGCCCCAACAGACATGGCACGAGATTAACGGAACGGCGCCCCACCTCGCGCCCACCTCGCGCGGACGCGATCAATACTTCAGAGTTCAGACGAAATGGCTTCTAATCTCGTGGCGATCTTGCGTCCTTGTCCCGCTTGAGATGCGGATCATTCCAGCTCATCTTCAAAAACACCCCTATTCCCAGCGCAGCTAGAGCTGTTTTCCAACTGAGTGTTGTTAGCATTTCAGTTATATACTCTCCTTTTACTGTACAGTACATATAGGAGATGTATTTCGTAACACGTGCCTCGAAAATGGATTTTGTACGCAGTCACAAGTTATGTACGCTATTTGGGTTGTACGTTTATATATCTATTGTATAATATAAAAGTATTTCATTATACATCTATATCTTCTATACTAAGATTACGTTTAGAAATAGTCAATTATCGTATGATGAGGTTGGTATTGAAGAAATAGATAAGAAAATTATATCTCATTTAATTGCGTCATGCTCCTCCGAACAAAGACATTCATACTTGTTATATTTATTACATGTTTTATATAATTTAAGCGTTTCTCTTTTGATTATATATTTTATATTAAATGACATATTAGGGAAATTGACACGTCATTTGGTAGAAAGTGATAGTGATATCGGGATTTAAAAAGGTAGACATTTTATTAATATGTTAACTACATATTAATAAAATGTCATATGTAAAATGTGTTGTAAAATCGTAGCTATGCTAATAAGTTAAGCTTCAAATTTAAATAACTAGCTCACAGCTTGAAATCTGTAATTTGAAAGTTCTATATGATTAGATGCGTCATTATAAATGTTATGAACATCATGAAAAATCCGTAGAATCAGGAATAAGCATAATTATCTATTGACTTGTTCATTCTTAGGTTAATTTTCTACCAAATTATTTTACCTAAGTACTTTCAGTATTAAGTCTGAGACAATTTTTTTTTCAAATCATGCAGAGACCTATTGTAATATGCACACAACATTTCATTCAAATCAGTCTAGCCGTTTAGTAGAAGTTAGGTTAAAAATACACAAACAAAAAAATTATAGGTATAACTTATTAATATTATAAACGCGGAAGTTTGTGAATCTGGATCGATGGATGGACGTTTGTTACTCTTTCACGCAAAAACTGCTAAATGGATTTTACTGAAACTTTATAATAATATATCTTATACATCAGGATAACACATGGGTTACAAATAAAAAGTTTCACGCAGGTGAAACCGCGGCCACTACTATTTAAAATTAATTAGATAATTTTAGTACTAAATATTTAATAAATTAATTTCCATGCTATTACAACTATAGATTTTAACTTCTAACTTTTTTATCATTATGTATATAAATATTGCTACAATAGTGATGTAAAATGAAAACAAAATCTGTAAAAAACTACTACAAAAAGCTTTACTAGAGAAATAATAGGAAACGTCTAAATTAAATTAGCTCAAATAAATGGGTTACCATTACTCGTAGATTATAGAATTATAACTCTTATCTCAGATTACATTATCTATTTAAATCGAAAAGCAAGCGTAGTCTGAAAAATAATAATGTAAAACACGGTTAGGTGTATCAGAAAACCACTTCGCAATCTTACAGTACCTAGTAATCAAAAAAATTTAAGAAAATATCGCGGTGTTTTTGTATTTACGAAACTTTAACATGAAATTCGAAAATAAATTTTGAATTATTTGTATGAATCGATTAATTGTGTATTGATGAAAAATTCCAAACAAATTTTCACAGGAACGAAACGCAAAATTGATTTCAAATTATATATTTCAAATTTGTCACTTTATTTCATAGGGAAAAGTTTTCAGTTTCATGAATATTATTGTAACTGGCTTTCAGCTTGTTAACAACTTGTTTTCAACCTTTTAAGAATAACCCTAATCTTATTGGGAAAAAAGTAATAAATCATTCACACATTACTAGAACAAAAACTTCATCTCCAGTAACCAATGATGTATTGTTAAACTGCATGCATTTTCGTGCACTAGTAAACGTTTCAGTATATCCAGGGCCGTATTAACCATGTCTGGGCCCTTGTGAAAATAATTTCACGAGCATAAGTATTAAAAAGAGATCCTTGATATTTTATATCCGTGTATTAATAGAATATTGTTTAAACAGGAGTTTTCAGTCGTTTGAAAGTCTTTATAATGAGCTCTTTTCATGTAAACGAAAATTGAGTTTTGTTTATACAATACGCTATTTAACGCATCCATATTATATCTTTCTGTATAAAGTATTTCATCAACTATGCCTCGAAAAACAAAAATCATTATTTATTATCACTGAAGAACCATTTTCAATACATACTCATATTTTGTAATGCGCTCGATTCAGGGTCCCGAATTGAGACGGGGCCCCGTAGACCGTTGTTTACTCGGCCTTAATCCGGCCCTGAATATATAACTGATTCGCATCTTCATAAATGTATCGATCAATCTTCTTAGACGAGTATAAGCACGTTCACTAAAGAATGTTGTAATGATACATAACTTTACGAATGCAACAATCTACAAGCGTTACATGCATTAGCCTCAGCACTCAAGTATATCAGGTTTATATCGGTTTAATATTTTAACAAATAAATTGCAGTGCAACTGCAATTTTAAACCGAGTTTTACCGTAGTATAGCTACACTAACAAAATTATTTTACAACTGGATGATACACAGCGCTGCCCGCAAGAATTCTGGTAAATACAGTAAATACTATATGTTAAACTAATATATGTCCTACTTGTACGTATTTATTTGTTAATTTAAATCCCTTGAATAGTTTTTGCATTAAAGTGTAACAAATGTCAATGAAACATCGATCCAAGCATTCTCTTTTTTTTTTATATTAGAAAAAATATTCATTTAGATGCTTGGCGATTTGGGACATTTATTGCCTTATCGCCCGCAGTGGCATGTAGGAATCGCACATAACAAACTATAATTTACGAAAATGCAGGTAAGTTTATCAAATGTCGAATGCCCATAGTACCTTCACTTCTTTTAGCGCTACTAGATGGCGCTATTTGTTTGATTTAAGTTATGTAATTTTGGTAACAAAATATGGCATATGTACTGTAATAGGAAACAAACGTCATGGTTCAGAATTTTACCAGTGGTACACTGTAAGTCCCTAAGTATCATCTATTTCAGTCAAGCATTATGTGAAAAGGATGCCTTTTGGGTGTGTTTCAGTTGAAGTGGTTTCGCTGTATAATAAATACAAAATAAATAATGTAAACTTTATTTGTTGTATATTTATTAGACAGTGAAATTATGGGATAAGAGGCATATCAGATAACATCGTGCTCTGAAATGGCAACGGACCCTTGTCGACAAATAGTATAAAAAATAGTTTACAAAATTCTCAATATTTTGTTAAATCTATTAGGGCGCTCAATTAACATCGATTTCACAAATTGATACAGCAGTATATTTATTACGAGTACAGAATTTTTACTATTTAAGTATTTAAAAGAGGTAGAGATTTTTAATAATATATATTATATCAGTTCCGCCTTCAAGAACTCCTCCTGAAAACACCTAGAATTAATCGCAGTAGGCTACCCGACTTCTATCATTCGTTAGTGTATACCATTCCATTAGCACCCATTAAAAAATAAACCTGTAGTAAATAAACAATTAGAGTTAGAAGGAAGAGGATTGTTAGTAATAGGGACTAATTACCCCATTGCTAGCAATTTGGGGATGTTCAGAGGTCAGGTTGATCTCCACGTGATAACCCCTGGGAACCATCGTGATATATTCATGATGAATTTACCTCGATGGGCTAACTGACCTAACCTCGGGTGCATGAAATGGTCATTATTATTCATAAAAAAAACTATTAGAACACTGATCTGTGTTACAATTATTACTCTGTGGTTACAAATCGTAAGGTATACGCCTAAACGAGAATGCGCGCGCGCAAACTGGAAAACAGGTGAGAATTCATGCAATTATCTAGCTATTGTTATTTGAGCATTCTTTGTTATAAATTATCTCTCATTTAAATGTATTCGTTAGATAATGCGCAAATTAGTGATTTATCTCTGAAGTATTTTGATAAGGAATTTCAATTTAAATTGCTTAACTTGTATTTCTTTATTTTTTATATAACGTTCTTAAGACGAGTGGTATATACCTATAGATACAAAAATACGAGTGATATACTTGTATGACCTTGTTTTTAAAATGTTTCTTATGGATGAAAAGAGATTATTTAAAAATTGCGTAGGTGCAAGTGAAAAATTTGGGTTGTAATCTCCTCATAAGAAGGTAGGGTCAGACTTGATAGA
Source organism: Achroia grisella (assembly GCF_030625045.1). Classification (NCBI taxonomy): domain Eukaryota; kingdom Metazoa; phylum Arthropoda; class Insecta; order Lepidoptera; family Pyralidae; genus Achroia; species Achroia grisella. The sequence goes on along the minus strand of NW_026712984.1, from coordinate 3,534,491 downwards.
TTGACGTCATTGTTTTAGCCGTTTAATAGTGTAGTATATATAGTCTGGTATAATTAATCTATGATGTTTATAACGTACTCTGTGCAGTTGATAGAGTCTGTATTGAAAAATGACGGCAATTGCCAAATTAAATGTGAAGCGTGTATTAGCTTCTTATTTAAATTAATAAATAGATACACAGGGCAGCTAGTAAGAATAATAATTGAGTTATAACTTATATATTAGCATAAACCGAATAAACTCTTAGTTATCGCGGTGCGTCCATTTCACTTGTCCCCGTTGACAGGTCACCCGACCCGTCATTTGAATACAATGCCGTCGACGCATGCGCACGCCGCGAGATCGAGAGCTTCTCGGTGACGTGACGATTTCTTTGTCTAATCGACCGTTCTGTTTGCCTCTGAATCAATTGTTATTTATCAGTCGCAATAAGAAATGCGGTCGCTTAAAATGTAACGACGTAATATTGCGCACAATAATGAAAACAGTTTAGTAGACAAGATGTAGGTGTTAAAAGGAAAGAATTTCGTATTAAAATTTATAGAGAACTACAGAGTTATAGACAATATTTTATATATATTATAATCGCGAAAGTTTGTGAGTATGGATGGATAGATATTTGTTACTCTTTCACGCAAAAACTACTCAACGGAGTTTACAGTAATATAGCTTATATATCAGAATAACACATAGTAGGCGACAAATTTCATCCGGGTAAAACCGTGAGCACAACTATGTAGTTGTATATAATTAGATTGTATATAAGAAATTGACTGAATGAAATCTCAAAGTGAAAATTTGATGGCGACTAATTGAATAATATTATTCGTACCTGTCATAACCGATCAATAATATTCTTATATTGTTAGCGAAGTGTAATGTCTTACGGTTATGAATAAACTTTTGGGTTACACATACACATCGAAAAAAATATTATATATGTCAATTTTCTATTTTGTTAAGTTTCAGCCTTAGAAAGTAAGGGATTTTATATAATCGCTGATTACATAAAAAAAGAAGAAGGACACACATTACACTTTGTGTTAAATGACACTAATAATATGAATCATTCTGTAAGATTTAATACAATTACTACAAGAGAATAATCATTCGCAATAAAAATAAAAGGAAAACCTCAGTAAACATTACAAATATACTCCTATGTTCTCATATGTTCCTTTCTTATACATTATGTTATTTATCAGTTACACGTGTATTATTTATCATAAAACTAATAGTTTTTAAATAATCAACTCTGGTACTGATAAATTGTTTAATTTTAGAGGAACAATCTAATCAGAAGAAAAGAAACACAATACGTTCTTGTACAAACTTATAGAACGTAATCTGGCCGAGGTAGGTATTATAGATAATCAATCAAACAGAATAAGTACTTTAGTGAGTAAAACCTGATTAAATCGATTCAGAAGTGACCCATCGAAAACAAAACATAGAGTACTAAAAATAATATAGGAAACGAAATGTTACAAGAGAGGTTGTTTGTTTTGGGACAAAATATGGCCCTAATATATGTATATCCCATCACATTGATATCCTTTTGTAATTAAAAGGTAACAAAACATAGGTAGAGAGGTACACTTGCGCATTTAATGTTATATTTATTTTTTTAATATAATAATACTAGTTTATTTATATATTTAATATAATAATATTAGTAAAATATAAGAAAATTATGTTTTAAAAACTGTATTTACATAAGTATTATATTATGTGACTTCGTCATATAGTTTACATATTCGTCATTAAGATAATGCCTTAACACTTTGCGGGGATTTAATTTATATTGTTGCTTTTGATAGCCCAATTCTTGACAAATATTTTAAACTATTAAAGATCACAGATAATCCCTTAGAAAACAAAAGTCAAAATAAAGACTAAGCGAAAAGAAGTAATTGTACACTCTGTACAACAAAACTGCAAGCCAGACAGGTTACAATAATTTTTTAAAAGGTATCTGGAAAAAATAAACGAAACAGTTAACTCGCAATCAATCAATCACTCGCTAATAATCGTGAATTAGCACAAAGATGTGAGGGCATGTGGCAACACTACTTGCGTGCCGTGATTGCATGCGATGAGAGCCACAGTAGTCGCGCATCCTGATTGTGCCCGCGCCACATCTGCATCGGAGCGCGAAATGGTGTTGCCGTTGAAAAAACTGTGTTTATTTATAATAATAATAATCCCACGACAATTCACACAGCGACCCAAGTTAAGCTAGCTAAAGCTTGTATTATGGGTACTAAATAACTGATATATATACATAGATATTTTTTTTGTAAATACATACATATTATATATAGAAAACACCCAAAGCGATACAAACGATCATACTCATGAATACAAATGTTTGTGCCGTGCCGAATCGAACCCGCGACCATCGGTCGTAAAGCGGTATGCTAGACCGCTAGACCACCGAGGTCGTCGGTGGTCACCGGTAAATTTTACGGCTATGAGCGTTAGCCCTTTAGAGTAAGATAGTTGATATATGGGTACGTGATTGTTTTTAGAACTCAAATAGGGCAAAATTGCTAGTCGCAATAAATCTCGTAAATTCTTTTAGACATGCATGGAAAAGCGAAATTTTAATACATGGAATTATGACAATATTACAAAACTAATATAAATAATAGGAGGGGAGGTTTTTGTTACTGGATGTACCTAGTGAACTTCAACTTCTTTTAAACAATTTGCGTGTTAGATTTTTAAAATATATTTAATATGGCAACCCTACACAAGTAACAAATCGGCTAAGACCAATTGCCCGAATGATGTTGTGGCGAAAAAAATTACTTTCTGTTTATTTCGTTGACTACTAAAGACGGTTCTCAATTTATAGAGGAATTACATTATTGGTTTAAACGTTTAAACGTTTCTGTTATTATTATAATTTTCTTTTTGAGACTGATAGGAAGAAACCATACACAGCATTTTAAATAAGTACTACAGATGACACAAACAGATGAAAATTGTCATTGCAACAGTCATCGTTTTGGGTTATGGATAAAGTTTCCCAATAATAGCTTTTCTTATATATCTTTCAGGTACTGACAACGATAGATTCAGTCGGGTAGGCCGTCGGCCGTTCCATAAGTTTCTCCGCGGAAAGTGTCATTTGCTTGCAGATGACTCGTACTTGTCCAGACAGGTACGAGTCATCTGCACTCCCTAAAAGGGTGGACGTTGGGGCCTCAGGGCAAACCTTATTGCCCCGGCATCAACTCCAGGGATGATCAACTCGTGAGCAAATATTACATAATTCTAAAACTTAATATTAAAGTAGAAAATCTCTAACTACAGTGGTGGCATTTTCTTTGAGTAACGCTGTAAAGGCCACCAGCCAAGATAGATTTAGAAAAATAGAGTGGATCAGTTAAATTTTTACTATATGTATAGATATAGAACATCTAAATTAGATAAACATTAAATCATAACAACAACAATAGAAGTGTAAGTAAATTAATTCATTACACACATTGTTAAGTTGGAGTAATAGTGATGCGTTACAGCGTCATGGTAAAGACGTCGAGATCGAAAACTAGCGTTACCGTAGCGTTAGCGTAGCGTGACCGTAGCGTAAGCGTAGCGTTTTTATAGCGATAATAATGCTCTTATTTACTTCACTCCACTATATGTTTTTACGCCATTACAGTTTTATTGTACCGTAAAATGGAAAGTGATATGTCAGATTACATAGAATGATATTTTGATTTTTAGGTAGGATTATACGAAATTAGTACTTCTGTACTATATTTTTAGCGCGAATTTCCGTAGTGAACTAACTAGTAATTACTGTGGCTGTTGTACTCAAAATCAATGTACTTGTGATTGTTTTTAGTTGTAAACTATATATAAGTGTTAAACTTCAACTAGGTCGCCTTGCTTATAACATATACAAATATATATATACATTACAATACAAATCGCTACTGTAAGCATTAGATTTTGGTTCACTTTACACAAGGGCTGGCCCAAAACTTATAAAACGTAAGTTTTGTTAATTGATCTATGATATGAATAATATCTCTAGATATTAGTATATTATATTAGTTAATTATGTGAACGTATTCCAATACACTATTATGTTTATTACAATATATCCCAGATAAGGAGCAAATTGTCACGAATTCCTATTAAAATAATATACATAATATACATACACTTGCTTATGGCTTATGGTACATAAAATGCTGGAGCGTTAAATGTTGATAAGAGTTGTTATATTTATCACTTAATACTATTGTTAGTAGAGTTGGTTGATGATTCAATAAGGACGAATATAACTTCATTATGTACAATTATGGATGACTAATTTATGCCTTTATATCTTTTAATCAAGGTGTATGAAAATATTATTATGGTATTTATTTTTTATAATCATAATTTGAATTAGAAAAATTTGTGTTTTAATTCGAATATACGTAAATTACCAAAATTAAAGTAAAGCACCATTGATAAATTATGGCACAAGGTATGGGGGGAAGGGGTCGACAAAGAGTGACATATCTGGACAAGGGGTGGAGGGGTCCTAAAATACATAGCGCCACACTTTAAAATCTCATATACTTGTATATACATACGAGTTTTAAAACACGAATTTAAAGTGTTAACGAAAATTTTGAGAATATTTTCATAATATTTAATATAATTCGTTAACTATTATCATACTAGGGTCATCATCTCAGTGTCACAAATGAGACGTAATTTAGACATAGACTGTGAATTAATTATGGGTTTTTTTGCTAAAATTTGCCTGAAAAATGAAACCGATAATCATGCGAAATAGTATCTTCTAATCATCACACCTGCACTTTTTATAAAACTACAAGTAATTAAGCTCAAATAAAAACAAAGCAATAATTATTATTAATGTGAACGTAAACAAAAGAATAATTATATCTCAATTGAAGAGCGCGTGCCACGAAGAGCGGTAGTGTACGACAAACTTATTATATTCACATACAACAAGAAATCTACAACCTTATATAACAGTAATACAGATTTATTTTAATGTAACGGTAAGATTGTGCGCGTGTATCGACATGCACGCAGCCTGCCAACCGACCAATGACCGCGCTTTCACTGTCGTCCATCTTGCAAATTTTGATTTCAAAATTAGAACGCTCAACGGTCGGTTTATGAACATGCATGGAATTCAAGATTTGAACTTCGAATTCGTATTTGGAGCAATTTATTCACGCAGTAATGAGTTTAAAGAGTTTTATTCGAGTACTTTAAATGAACATGAGTTTAACAAATTGATTAAACAGTTTCCTATGCAAAATTACAAGGCAACAAGAAGAATAAATAACAAGTATTATGAAATTACACAGAGAAAACATAGGGTCATCATACTCTGTATCCATAACAGTAAAAACTAATCTAATTGTGCTGCCTATGGCAGTCTAACAAATCTTGAAGCCTCCAAATTCTAATCTCTAGGGAAACTTTCGTCCTTATTCCACAACCGTATTGCTGTTGGTGTTGAGCTCGCCTTATCTTAATTGGTAAACAAAGGAGTCAATCCGGTGTCAGCTAGAATCGAATTTCTAACGCCAACAGAGTATATTAATACCCACTAGGCCATAACATACTCTCTTGCTCTAAGTATATATATTATATTGATTAGGTTCCACAAAAGACTGATAATGAATCGTATCCCAAATTGAATCTAATATTTATTTCTTTAATGATTTTTTTTAATTGCCGCCTCCGCTGGCGGGTCGTCAGTGAGGGTTGATGGGATATGCATGAGATCAAATTCAGTTAGCACATCTTGACAAATTCACCAGGAATTAACTACGACGGTTTCAATTGGGGATCAGGTTGCCTTGTCACGGTACAATGCCAGCAATAGAGTCACAGATTCATTAACAATCCCCTCATCCTTCCTTTAATCTCTGGCCAAGTGTAGTTAGATCTGTCTACATTGTTAAGAGGTAAAGTTTGTTAGTCTACAGGGGATAATCTCTGATTGTAGTGAGTCGATTCTAAATATTATTTTAGTGTTGGATAGTGTTTTTATCGAGAAAGTCTTTAATCCTTCAACTGTTAGTTGTCAAAATGTCATTATAGACAAGTCTGTGAGACCAATTACAAGACTTCTAAAAGATGGGGCTATAGTGTCCGAGTCCAATAATAGGCTCCTTAGCAGGTGAGAGGATCAGGCTTGTAACATTACGCTATGACCAATAGAAGCGGAGCTGCAATGAAAAATGTAGCAATAACGAAATGTGATACAGACGAAGTTGCGTGGATCAGCTAGTTATATATATTATTGTAGTATTAGGCGTGTACATAAATTAAAAAATTCTATTAACAAGCTGAGCCGTCAACACGTAACTTTTTTATTTTTAGTTAGAATAAAACAAATACAAAATTTTAAACGAAGTCTATCTCAATAATTTGGTGATTACTGCAGCCAAATTGATAATTTCTGTGATTAGAGCTTATTAACATACAAACAAACAGAAAGTAATTGTAATAATCATTGTTTTGGGTTCTATTACGTTGATATAGTCTCTAATATTGTAGATTTTCTCACATATCGCCGTGTACAGACAGCAATCAGTTACATTTTTGTATACATACTAGCTGTTCCCTCGACTTCATCCGCGAGGAATTTAACTTTATTTATGTAAAATAAAAGTAGCCTAAGTTACTCCTTATTACATCAGCTACCTGCTAAAAAAGCCCCATCAAAATCGGTCCAGCCATTTCAGAGATATATGTTATAGAGATATTTGTTCCGAGTAACAAACAGACAGACAAAAATTGTAAAAAAAATATTTTAGTGTATGTACCGTATTTATATTCATATGCATATAGTAAAAAAAACTGTTATTTCAATATCACAAACAAACACTCCAATTTTATTTATATGTAAATGTATAGAAGATATGTGTATGTAATGTGTGATACAAGATGCCTTTCCCAAGGGTGTTTACTTAGCTACAAGCTCAGGTGTTCCTTTGCAATGACCGCCTGTTGATTATGCATGTTTGAAGGGTTGTCACTTCATTGTAACTTTATTGTTTTAAAATGGTTTACTCACTGCTAATTCGATATTAATAAAACGAATTTCTTTTTTTTTTTTGTAGGTAACACGATTGTCTATTGACTGGCAGTAACAAACTCCATATACTTTTGATGCACGTAATTAAAAAGTATGTACTAGAACATACGGTCGGGTCGCTACTTAAAAGTAGTTTAATTGTATTACTATATACTATACAATTGCACGACATTATCTGAACTTGTAACCCTTCTTCTGTATTTCATTTTCTGTCTTAGTTTTTCTTTTTAATTTCTACTAAAATTTGTGGCTGTACATGACATTTCATAGTCTGATTATTGCATCTCAGAACTCTCTCACGACACTCTGAACCACCTATGGTTATCTGGTAGATAACGTTACAAGGTGTTAAGTCCGCCACTTGCGCTTATATATGTGCATTAAAAATTAAATAAAGGAATAAAAATGCAATGCTAGTGATCGACAACCCTATCAGAGATCATCTCGCATTTTCCGGTAAATCGCGCAGTTGCGATTGCGTGGGAACCGTTCATTGTACCGGCCACAAGACACAAGTTCTAGCTACCGACTCTTTGTTTATGGTGATCGTAAAATCTCCCATGTATGCACTTATGACTATGTACTTTTGTTTGATGTAAATATTCAATTTACGCTGAAAAAGGTATCCAATCAGTTACTTAAACAAAGTCATATTACGATGACTTGTTGGAAACTAAAGGATAATAGAAAGGTACTGATAGTATAAAATAGTGACTCATGTTATAGGTAACAAGATTATCTATCTATATTACTTGACCCGTCAAACGTTGTTTTGCCTTATAAATTAAAATCGGTATTTAAAAATAGGGGTTGGTGATGGAAGGGTAAAAATTTGATGTGGTATGTATTTTTCAATCCTAAATAATAATAAAATGAAAATGAAATATTATGTCGAAAAAATAAAAAATATAGATTTAGGGGTGGTTATCAATGTTGTCAGTCAATGTCTCGACAACCCTATCAGAGATCCTCCCATCTCCTGGTGTCATTTTCCGTTCCGTAAATCGCGCAGTTGCGATTGCGTGGGAACCGTTTGTGTACATTGTTTACAGTGGCCCGGCCACAAGACATGCCTGTCCAGATTTATTAGGCGTTTTGTTATTCACAATTGTTTACAATCGGTGGTTTGTTTCTTTTGTACCGTATCTTTGTTTATGGCAGAAGCGGGAGGGGGCCTGCTACCGTCATGCCTGATCCTCTTCTCGATCCGTAAATATCTCTCATGTGGTTATGCATCCATGATATTGACATATTATTAATCTGTTGTTTGACTTTTGTTTGATGTAAATATTCAATTTTGACGCACTGAAAAAGGTCGATGTGTGGGCCAATCATAAGTTCATGTTAAACAAAGTCATATTACGATGACTTGTTGGTCTTGTTCCTCCTGATTCATTTGTATTTGGTATTTTCTGTTAAATGGATAATTTGAGAAAGGTACTGATAGTATAAAATAGTGACTCATGTTATAGGTAACAAGATTATCTATCTATATTACTTGACCTGTCAAACGTTGTTTTGCCTTATAAATTAAAATCGGTATTTAAAAATGTTTGTTCCATAGGGTACTTGACTTCTTCTTTTAGATTAAGTGTGTGGAAGGGTACCAAAAAACATGATTGATGAGAGTTGTATCTCTCTACAGTATTTTCATCAATCCTAAATAATAATAAAATGAAAATGAAATATTATGTCGAAAAAAATAAAATGTTGCTTATATTCTATGATAGTTAAAGGTACTCCATGTATGGCAAGAGCCCGGCTTATGCTGGTAAAATTCGTTTTGTCAAAGGCCCCTTCGATGTCTATAAAGGCACCTAGTGTTGGCTGCTTTGACGAGTTACCAATTCGGGTTACTACGCTGTGGAGGGATTCCGTTGATTTACCTTCGCTGTAAAAACACAAGGTTGATAGTAACCGATTCTCAGACCTACTAAATATGCATATAAAATTTCATGAAAATAGATCAAGCCGTTTGGGAGGAGTATGGTAACTAATATTGTGACACGAGATTTTTTTATATAAGATTAGATTAGATATATACTGCTACAGCTTCGAACTGGTGTACATACATGCTTTAACTTTCCCGTCCAATTCAAACGGGGATCGAAATTACGACGGCCCCTACTGGTGCCCTCAGACTAAAGTCCTTTCCGTCAGGCAGGAGTTGGCCTTCAGCCGCTCTATAAGTCCTTCCGCGGGTTTGGAGTGCCATCTGCACTCGCCCCTAACGTCCGGTGAAGCTGTAAAGGCCAGCTACGGCCAACAGCATTAGAGTAGTCCCAAAAAAAAAAGCTTTAATTAGATGAGGAGGTATCTTTACCGCCTCTGTCTGTTATCTTTTAAATTATGCAACTGAGTTTAGTGTGAGTATAGTTTTCAGCCATATATAGATTGATTCAAGAAGAAGGTTTATGTTATACATACAGGCGTGTTATAGTATAGAATAAGCCGAGAAATTAAAAGATTTGTTATCCGTACAATTTATTATTATTACAGTTGTACATTAATTAATATTAAGAAGTCTATTTATATGCAGATTGATATTTTATACATTACAATAAACAGGACCAAGTGTCAATCGATACAATACGTCAACCGAGTGTCGCGACGGGGTCAATAGCAGCAGGCATGCACAGGAAAAAATATACGAGAGAAATCGGACACAGATTAATAAATAATATATTGCAGATATGACACTCATATATCGTATGTCTCTACAAAAAAATATCCAAATATTTATATAAGTTCCCTAGTACCCATAACACAAGCTCTGCTTACCGTGAGACTAGATGGCGCTGTGTTAATTGTCCAGGATTATTGGGTTATTTTTATATGTTTTACATTTTTTTAACATACTTGTTTGTAAAATGGAGCTCATAAACAAGCATGCAAATAGTGAAGTTATATTCCATAACCACACTATTTGCTATTTTTTTATCAAAATTCAAAGTGACCTCCGTGCTACTGCTACTGCGTGTGGTGCCCACCTGCAGCAACAGTAGGCAGTAGGCAGCGAGTGGGTGGATAAGGATTGTTATAAATATTTACTAGGAGCCCTATTGTTATCAGTATACTATGACAGGGTAATCTCCATTGCCCCCTCTCCACCTGAAACCTTTGGATTTGATTCGTAATCAATTCGCCAAATTTGGTTAACTGATCCTCGTCTTATCATCCTACATAGGTACACAGCCATCATTTACAATTAGCGCATAAGCGCGGATCACTATTCAATATTTATCTATTAAAATGAAACACGCAGTAATCCAAATATCAGAATTGGTTAAGAAGTTTATACCTGATAAATATCATTAAGCGATATTTCTATATATAAAGTTTTTTATGGACTAGATTATAAATCACGATCTGGCCTAACCCAAGAAGGTCTTCTTGGATTAGAACACCTATCGCCATGTTCAAGTGTAAGTAATTTGTATGTAGTTTTTTATACATCAGATTAGAATTCACGATCCTTAGGTCCTCTCGGTCTAGTTCACATATCACTTGGGAATGTTCAAATGTAAGTAAAATCTGAATTGGATACGTATGCAATGACAGGTCTGCACTTGCCGTCTTTGACGTGTTTTCAGCGGACGTAGAGTCACAGCTCAAAGGTGACATGAACGATCCCGGTACAAATGAATATTCATATATAATTACGTACAAATACATATACACTACTTTGTGATACAGTAATCTGGCAACCACAAAGTTGTGGCGCCACCTTATCCTAATTATTCAGCAGAATATTGCAGTGTTCCAAATATCGCACGTATAACATACATTAGCTTAATGAAAATTTAAAAGTTTTAATAGTAATGTCCATTTTACAAAATCTGTACATTTTCAGATAACTAGTGGTATACTGTAAAAAGTCGTCTATGTGAGTACCTCAGTCTCACCTATTTCAGGAGCAGAGCAGCTTGCTTTGTTTTGATTTAGAGTCAGATTAGGCAGTGAAAAGACCGAATAAGAGATTTTTAGTCCTCTGGAATGAATAGTAATATATCAGGTGTCACATGACAATGTTATGTTCATAGTACTAATCATATATTATATATAGGCGATTGTTACAGCCTAGCAGCTGGACCGTCAGCCTGTTTGTTGTTCCTAATTTCTTTTTTAATTGATGATATGACATGGTGCACCCGTCTGCGCTGTTTACGCAGACGGGGCACCAGTGGAGAATAATAAAAAAACTCAGTAAGCTCATTACCAAATGGCAATTTATCAGGATCTCTTTCAGAGGAAACCGCATGGATGTCAACCATTGTGGATAATTTAGCTAGAAATTGGGTTATTAGTCCACATAACTAGCAATCCCCTTTCCTCCTATAAATATTATAAAGAGGTAAAGCTTGTAAGGTTGGTATAAAGAGGTAAAGCTTGTATGATGTAATCTCTGGATCTACTGAACCGATTTTGAAAATTAACTTAGTGCTGGATAGCCTATTCATCAAGGAAAGCTATAAGTGGGTGTATAATCGCGCTACGACTAATAACAGCTAAGGTGTAATGAAAACTGTCGCAAAACGAGGGAAACAGACGCATTGCGCGGGTCAGCTCTAGTCTTATGATGTTAAGTCCGCCATGTACACCTTTATTACTTGTGCATTGAAGTTATAATAAATAAATAATTTTTTTTTCGGACTACTCTAATGCTGTTGGCCGTAGCTGGCCTTTACAGCTTCACCGGACGTTATGGGGCGAGTGCAGATGGCACTCCAAACCCGCGGAAGGACTTATGGAGCGGTTGAAGGCCAACTCCTGCCCGATGGATACGACTTTAGTCTGAGAGCACCACTAGGGGTTCGAACCTCGGCTCAGGCCGTCGTAATTTCGATCCCCGTTTAATTTGGACTGGGGATCGATCGGAGGGGAATAAATAAATGTCCGTTCCTTTCTTTATATACTTATATGTAAGCGACAGTTGCCACTTGCCACCAGGTGTGCCGTCAACTTGTTTGCCATTCCAGTTCCATAAAAAACTCTCGCTTGAAGTTACACAATTGCATCTATATATACACAGCCGTATTAATTAATTATACGTAAATTCAAAGCGGCAAGAGAAAGCCAATTACTTAATGCCCCTGAGACTTGTCACAGAGAGGAATGTTAATCATCCAGAATTGTGTAATGCGATCGATATCTAGCTATGCTAATTTGTTTTATCAATGAGTAGTTATTTATGAACGTATAGATATCCTGTTTGATGTTTTTTTAATAGATTAATACGGAATAGTACCTCCGTTAGCGTTTACGATGTTCGTAGACGAGGCACCTGTGAAGTATGGATAGGATGAACTTTAAGATTGATCACATTGCGGCTAACCCACCATGAATTAACAACTATGGTTTCCAAGGTCCTTGGAAATCATACTTGATCAAAAACGTGGAGGTCGACCTGGAAAAGGTCGATCTGCTTATCTTAACTTTCTTGACTGTTGCCAGTGTATACCATTAGCGCAGACTTACGCACCGTTTCTTATTCATACAAATATTCACTAACTGTGTTAAAGGAAACTCAATAATATGTAGTTTATGTAATTAGTTTTAATGCAATTTTAATACAATACTGCATTAACTAAAAAAAGAACTTAAGAACTATACTTTAAATTTATACCCTACAGTCACATTCCCAAAAAAAAATTGAATTAGTGCAGTATGATATAGAGTTAGATTCGACAGAATTTGTCGATAAATAATTCTGTACGCATTATTTTCTCGTATATAATGTACAATGACTATCATTCATCTGGTTGATGATCAAGCAACACGTCTCGAATCGACAAATGATGTCGAATCGAATCAACGGCCCGCGAAAGCGGCTGGATAGCTGCGCGTACGCATCCCGCACCGCGGCGCATGCGTAATGGACTGTCAAACTTTTCTCCAGAGGAATTTTAAAGTCAGTCAGACATCGATTGACCGCTGGCGACCGATGACGTGCAAATGATTCAGTTATGAAATACATACTTTCCTTGATGTATGACAATAAGATTCTATCAATGACTAATGTCATATCTAATAATGGTTTACCTTGTTAACAATTCGTTATAGTGTTTATATATATAATAATTATATATAATAATTATATATATAATTATTAATTACATATAATTTTCGAAGTAAGTAACTGGAGATTTAAACGTTAATTATATAATTTCCTAATGCCAGCGAATTCCTCTGCTTTTTTTAATAGATCATCTGATTTTATAACTTTGTAAGAATTAGAATTAATCGTTGTTATATTACGCAAAATAAAATCTCTCCCGAATTTCGACGTGGTTGTTCTAATCAATTTCATCTTAATTTCATCAATTCCCCAATAAAAACTAGGCCCTGACTCTAAAATGTATTTACGTATACAAAATACAGAGAATATTAACTTTAATATGTTGCAATATATTGAAACTAGTTATCTACACCGGCTTCGCCTAGGAGTAATAACTGGCTGCTCCATTGCTGGCAATATACCTACTATGTCAAGTTGACACGTAGTTCTCTCTGGAAACCATCGTTATAAATTCTTAGTGAATTTCTCACGATGAGCTACCTGACCTGACCTCGTGCTTTTCTTATCATACTCCATTGGTGCCCCACCAGCATATACCATTTCCAGGAGCACCATTTTATTATCATCCATTAAAAAAAGTTACCTTCACCTACACCTACGAGAGATGAGATTGGAATATCAAAATAAAAAAAATATATACTTAATTGTCTATTCTATGTAGACCTTGTTACTAGTTAACGCAGTCGTGCACACACCACAGATATAAAATTTATAGTTGTGTCATCGTGGTAATTGCTGCGTCACAGATAATAAATATTATCAGTTTGATGTATTAAGAAATAAAAGTAATTTTCTCAATAATAACGATAGCGGTAATAAATTTTAAACCTTTTAGAAGGATTAATAAAGTATAAAGTTGTTTTAGCAAATAGAACAGTCTTTGCTCGAGCAATTTTATGTCTATAAATCCTTGAAATCCTCGTGCAATTTTAATTAAACGTTATTTGCAAAATACGCCACTTTCTTACTGTGCTTTTTCTAGTCTTTCCGATAAAAAAGAACCGCACCACCGTTCTTCTAATCCAATTTCTAGTATTTCATTTTCGTGTACAGGTCATGTACAGGTACTTACTTAAAGTTACTTATAAAATAAAAATAAAAAATTCATGCTAAATTTCTAATATGCAAAAATCTATCTTTTTGACTTTAATGAAAATTGACATGAACATAGATTGTATCAGGAGAGAAACATTTGCTTATCATTTATCTAAAAAAGAGGCACCCAGTTACAATTAATATCTGGTATAATTAATATAGAAAGATGGCTTTTTCAAGAATAAATTTGGTAATACCTAATTGAAAAAATATTTTATACATTTCTATACTTTAAATCACACAATTCACAAATACATTTTTTTAAGGATTAGAGTAGCTACCACATGTACACTGTAATAAGTATGCATTTGTACCTGTCTCAAAAAAAAAAGGAAGCTGTGTTTCGGTTGTAGGGTATAGATTAGGCAGTGAAATTACAGACATGCTATAATTAAGAAGCATGTGATCTTAGTATTCTCGAATGACAAAGCTTGTGTGGTATCATGACGTGAAATCTGTGGTGCTGTTCATGTATATTATTGTTACTTGCGATGATTACCACTTACCATCGATACCTAAGTCATCTTGTAGCCTTCCAATTTAAAAAAATGTAGATAAGTATAATTACAGTCACGAATTTACAATTTCGTGCAATTTGCTCTTCCAGTATTTCTCTATACATAGACAAATATTAAACTATGCAAATTGGTAAAACAATGCAATAAGAGTAGTGATTATAATTAAAATCGTTTCATAATTAGTATGTTAGTTATCTGAACGTTCAGGTTATCTTGCTATCTCTCCTATGCAATGCTGTGGTGCAACTTTATGCGTAAATGACGTTAGCCAATTCTTAACTCATCTTTCGAAAGATTATTATCTAATAAAAACATGTATTACCAGAGATAGATTTTATTAAAAGTCTTACGTGTGGGTACTTCTGTCTCACCGATTTTAGCCAAGGCGCAAAGCAGCTTGTTTCGGATGATGGGTGAAATAGTGAAATAGGTATGGCAGTAAAATGCGCCTAAATGTATATATTTGTATGGGTGGAAGGGGATTGTTATTAATGTGGACTAATGACCCCATTACTAGCAATGCACAATGTCAGGTTGACCTCCACGTAGTTTCCGCTGGAAACCATCGTGATAAATTCCTGATGAATTTGTCAGTTAGCCCATCGTGACAAATTCATCAGGAATTTATCACGATGGGCTAACTGACCTGATCTCATGTTCATCATATCATCCTCCACTAGTGTTCCGCCAGCGTAAACCGTTAGCGCAGGTGGGTGCAGTATTACATTATCATCCATAAAAAATACATATTTATGTTTATAGGTATGTAATAACCTAATCTTTTTTTATTATTATTATTATGTTACAAGAGCGGGATCACTGGTAACGGTATATGATGAATTCCTAAGAAGCCTCATAAAGAAGTCAAACATATCAGATTAAAAAAAGGTATCAAATTAATACCAAATAACTATTAAAAGAATGGTGAACAAGTTGCCAGGAAGCAACAAGTTTCGAAATTACGGGATGCGAATGTTAATCTTAGTACTCCAGAATGGCAATGCGAAGTTATTATTGATTGTTAGTATTTTTTTTAATAGATGATAATGTAATATGCCTATGCTAACGATTTACGCTGGCGGAGCACCTGTGAAGGATGATAATGATGAAAAGATGGCCATAAGGTCAGGTCTGTCATCCGATCATACCAAATTCAATAGGATTTGTCATGATGGTTTCCCGGGGAACCGCGTGCAGGTTAATCTGACACGGTACAGTGCTAGCAATTACTCCACATTACTAACTATTATCTTCCCCTTGGATTGTTCGTTATTGTTAGGTTAGTTCTCTCAGTATTTTAGGCAACTTATTTGTTATCAGCTGACCAACGGCTCCCACGTGAACAAATCTCTTATCGAGCAGATGTGGTCAACAGTGTGTGGTTACAGTATATTGACAAGCTGTGGAAATAACTTAATAGGTATAAAAAAAAAATCAAAATAAGAAACCAACAAAACTGAGTTTGTAAATTTTGTTTTTAATTGGCGAAGATAAAAATAGAATACAATTAAATTGTAGTGTGTTGTTTTTAAAGTCGGCTATAAATATTATAGAAACAAATACACACATAAGTAGGTACAAAAATCTACACGGCCACAAATAAACTGAATATTTAAAAGGAAAATGGCTTTTATTTAATGTAAGTTAAT
The DNA here is from genome assembly GCF_030625045.1 of Achroia grisella. Lineage (NCBI taxonomy): Eukaryota > Metazoa > Arthropoda > Insecta > Lepidoptera > Pyralidae > Achroia > Achroia grisella. Next base: position 3,518,054 of record NW_026712984.1, on the reverse strand, counting down.
GTTGTTAACAGTCTATAGTGTCCTGTATTTTCGAAATACTAAAAGAATCGTTATTATTTAAAGATAACCATGTTTTATTTTACTTTTCTTTTCAACTGGATTCAAGGTTGATAAAAAAGATATTTTACAAAATATTTATTAATATTTAAGAATATTATTTACAGTAATATGCAAATTAACGTTCTCTATTGGACTATTTCTTTTTTTTCATAACTGGTATTTATCAAGCATATAAATTTAATCAAGATCTAGAACAGTTGTTTAATTTTTCGTGACCTTAAACGGTATTTTTTTAATACTTATATTACGTATTTTTCCTGAACAAAACTAACATAGGTACCTACTTTCTTCGCAGAATTAATACACTTTTACACAACTGATGTAAAGGTGTATTATTAAGTGTAAAATTCGAGATAAACAAGATGAACGCAAAAGAATTTTCCGTCACAGCGCACGGTCCAGCTGGGCACACAACCGCGCTAAACGATTGTTATCTAAATATAAATATTTTTCGTTTTATTAAAAGGACGTCATTAACCTTCTATTTAATTCTATATTACGTTGTACAAATTATCGATGCACCTTGAGGTTTTCAAAATAAATACATTTATTAGCATTTTGAGATAACTTTTTTACTCGTGCGTTTATTTTGTTTTAATGTTTGCAGTTAAGAAAATCAGAAATAAATGCAACGCATTGATAATTAACTATTTATTATGAATTATTTCTTACCTGCTATATTGATTACTTATCAGATATATGACAGACATAACAAAGAGTTGCCAAATATTCATATACATACAATTTATACGTGCACTTTTATGATCATTCAACACATTTGTCCTCGATATACGTGGAATCTATTTTTATTTATTATTTCCTTAAGATCCACATCTGTTTATAGTTGAAAATCTAACAACCCGATATACAGATAGAAAGATCATAGAACTTGTTTGCCTATTAAAAGTCAAAATCAAAATTTTCGCGTAATAGTTAGTAATGCACAAAAGTTGGCTATATCTTATTCCTATATAAAATTCTCATGTCATAATGTTAGTTACCACTCCTCCGGCTAGACCGATATTTGTAAAATTTTATATGCATATTCAGTTGGTCTAAGAATCGGCTACTATCTATTTTTCGTACCCCTAAGTGATAAGGGTTGACCAAACCAGATTTTTTGTTTTTTGGACAATTCTTATTTTTTTTATATTGTACATTAAAAAATACATACAACCCTATATTTTCACCCTTTCAGCCTCAAGCCCTATTTTTTAATAGCGATTTTAATTTATATGGCAAAACAATGTTTGTCTGCACAACTAATATTTATGTTTATACAATACGAGTATTTAGGACGTCCTATAAATAAACAAACTGAGATGATCCTCTAAATAGTACTAAAATACGTATCTATTAAGGTCACATCACAATAAATGGAAATAGATACAATATTCATTGCATATAGAGGGTCGTCGACCCTTTAGACAATATTGACACGAGCAAGAAGAGAACAGATATCGCCATACAAATATCGTAGCCAAATAAGATACATGACTGATGCCGGCGTGCCGGCCAGTGATACCAGATTAGGGGGTTTTCCCCTATACATGGCGATTTTGTAGCGATAAAGGGAAATTTGAGGGGGGAGTAATAGTTTTGAGGGATATCTGGGTGAAATTTAACTTAATGAAATATGGCTTGGAAACGAAAACAAAGGCTAAGATGAACATGAGGTCATATCAGTCATACAGGAGTATTAATAAAAATAAGTGTAGCACAGTGAAACCCCTGAATTCCTATTGAATTCGCCACGTCGAACTGCAGGACCTACCTATGCCGTTAGCGCAGGCTAATGAACCATAAACAACTATTATCACCTATTAAATACACATATGCGTTGTTTAATCACTCAAAAAACGAGAACATCTTATAAACATTAGGAAACGCTCATGTTAAAGTATCTCAATACAACAACATAGCCTATTTATGGGAGGGATTACTCATAAAAATCTTAATATTGGGAAGATTTTAGAAGAAGGTTTGGGAAAATGTATGATAATGGCAACACAGGCGCCGGTACCCAGATTCGGATATGTTCAAATACGGTTATTTAAACGGCTCCAAGGAAACGTTAATATTTATCAGACACAATCGATTTATTGTTCTGTTTCCACTTATATTTATCCCCCTGTATACAGATATAGAGTCTGGTAACCCGAAGAATACATCTACTGTATTAAAATCTACTTGATACGATTAGGTATCACTGATTCTATAAATCCGTGGGGTATTTTTTTAACGGATGATAATGGAATGGTGCACCCGCCTGCGATAACGGTTTACGCTGCCGGGGCACCAGTGTATAGTCATCTGTCCATATTACTAACGATCCCCTGTCCACTCAATCCATGGGGTATTATGGTAAAGGATGTCTGTGTATAAGTGGGTGACATTGTATTAAGTTCAATAAACAAGTAGTATTTATTATTTGGAATTTGGTTGTTTCAATACCTATATCCATATATTCAACAGCCACTTTACAGCCCGTTATTGTAAATTTACCTGGAATTGAACGTGATAATTTTTAGAGACGACAGCGTGCAGGTTAAACTGTCATGTAACTACTTGTACTGCCATGTACTTGCCATGTAAGTATATTGTTAGCAATGTAGTAGTAGTCACTATAGTCACCTCAACCTCGTGAAACATTTTTTTCATCAAAAAGCGCAATTTTCTATATTTGTAAAATCTTATTAATAGGATAATATATGTTTACATGAATAGCTGCAACAGAGATATGCATATTGTCATTCCTGGGGACTAAGCTGTCTTGCCTCTTATCCTATAATCTCACTGTCTACTCTCCACAATACATTCGAAACACAGATTACGAAGCGAGGACGATTTTATTCAGTCTACCTCTGATACAAGATATGTCTATCTATGATTATATTATAATAATTAATACATTTTTTGTTTTTTTTTTATCTTTATAGGAAAGCCAAAGAGTCTAGGCCCATACAGCCGTTGTCTTTGGTATCATTTCTATATTTTTATTTCTTTTTTACTTCTTCAGATATTGTAGTAACTATTACAAGTAGAAGCATAAATGAATCTTAACACAGTCAATACAAACATCATTTTCAAATTTTATTCCAAAAGTTTTTTATAAAGCATCTAACTGTAATTACAATTATTAGCAAGTTTCCTAACAACTCATAATTAGAAAGACGAACAAGGAAACAACTTTATCATTCAACATCACGATTCTCTAACGAAAGTGAAAGAAAGCCGTATGACCAATACATCATTTTCATCACGCGAACAACATGGCGGAAGTGTTGGCGCGAAATGGAATCTTCTTTTTTCTTATGATTGTTCGCGCAAGGCTGCTACCGGCCAGTGTCAGTTACCGCTGTGCGCTATGGAATTGATGATTATTGATTAGAGAAGAAATTGATGATCGTGTAAAAAATGAAATATTAAAATTCTTCAGCACAAATAGATAGGTATTGTAATTATAAGAATGTAGAAAATATTAATATACCCTTAGAAAAAAAAATATTATTGATAATCCTGATTTATTTTGCAACTTTTTAAAATCTTTGAAATTTCAAGGGACTAGACCGCCTATTCTATTTAAAGTAATAACCACTGTATGTATTGTACTTACCATGAACTATGGCTACATATTTACTATGGCAGAGACGTTATGGGCCACTAATGTTTGATGTTCTTAAGGATTACAAATTCATAGAGTAACTGGCTTGATTACTTTTAAACTGATAGAAATAGATGTCTATGTATAATTTATAGTAGATGTGTTGATGAGAGTGACTTTCGCTGTTTACAATTGCTTGTTACAATCACGTTTGGCTTAGAATCTGTAATCCAGCCCGGTTACTAGTATCAACTCCACAATTTAACATGTTAATCACACATGTTAATAGTAATATTACTTTTTTAATTATTAAACAAGGCCAAGGTCAATTAAAATTGTAGAGGTTTAATTATGTAAGGTCATTTCTAACAATATTATTTGAAACACATTAAAAATCTGTAATTTTGCGATACACAATCGCAGAGAGATAAAAAATACAGGTTACAATGCTTAAGTCTAAGTAATCTACTCGTATATATTAATACGCGAAGCAAAAACTTTGTATACCTTTTTATATAAATTGAGTATGAAATTTCGCACATTTATAGGAGAGCAGAATAATTTGAAGCTAATATTTTTAATTTTAAAAAAGTATTGCATACTCTACCATGTATTTAACACACACGCGTATGCGTATCTTTGGTTTATTGTTAAAACCTGTAGTCAAATTGGGAATAAATTAATATTATTTGTCTATAGTCTTACTGAATGTTAAATTAATGAATGGTCGAATTATGACCACTGGGTGACCACGAATACTCATAATTATGACAGTACCCCAGTTGTCTACTGTGCACTTCGGTTTTAGACGAGATGGTTTGTTTAAATTCTATTGTGTTCACAGTAGCCACCCTAGTTTATATTTTGTAAACCAAGCATCGAACATCCCGTTTGTCTATCTTTTTCCGTCGCGGACGCCATGTTTGTAAACGTACTCCGGTCTGTCAATGAATTCGCGCGGTTTCCGTGATTTGGCGGGAGAGCGTATTACTAGAAGAATGGACGATATACACAAACTAAATATTAATATGGACCAATAATAATAATAATAATCTCAGAACAATTCACACGGCGCCATATTGTCCTAAGTTAAGATTGCTAAAGCTTGTGATATGGGTACTCGATAATTGATACGAATATATAGATATTTTTTTTCGTAAATTATGTATTTAACAATCTCCTCAATAATAATAAAAAATAACCTTGCACAATTAATATAGCGCCATCTAATGCCACGGTAAGCAGAGCTTGTGTTACGGGTACTAGACAATTGATGTAAATACATCGTTCTTTTTGTAATTAGATACATGATATACATCGAAAACACCCAGACCTATATAAAAAATCATACTCATGAATATAAATGTATGTGCCGAACGAAGAATCGAACCCGCGACCATCGGAAGTAAAACAATGTGCTAAACCGATAAACCACCGAGGCCGTAATGTTTTTTTATAACCTGAAATTGAGCTTTAATCAGCCTTTTATAATTGATAATAATGGAATGACGCACCTGCCTGTACTAACGGTTTACGTTGGCGGAGCACCTGTGGAGGATGGTAGATGAGCATGAGGTCAGGTCAGTTAGCCTGTCGTGACAAATTTATCACGATGCTTACCAGGAGGAAATCCGTGGAGATCAACCATAGTACCTACATTGCTAGCAATGTCTCCATCAGTCCACATTGCTAGCAATCCCCTTGCCCCTAGCTTTATACAATTGACAATATGGTGTCTAATTAAGACAATTTAGTCATGTTTTTTGTTATCTCTAACGAATTTCCTAAAATTTTTTTTTTTTTTACAAAAATATCTTAAGATGCCCCTGATACAGAAGTACAAAATAAAACGTACATTTAGCTGTTTATTTAATTATTCTGATTTGAATTTCTAAATTAATTCATTTACTATTTAAAGATCTAAATACGACGACCTCGGTGGTCTAGCGGTCTAGCACACCGCTTCATGACCGATGGTCGCGGGTTCGATTCCTCGCACGGCACAAACATTTGTATCCATGAGTATGATTGTTTGTATCGGTCTGGGTGTTTTCTATGTATAGTATGTATGTATTTACAAAAAAATCAGGTATCTTAACACAAGCTTTAACTAGCTTAACTTGGGTCTAGATGGCGCTGTGTGAATTGTCCTGAGATTATTATTATTATTAAATTAATTCATTTGAATTTTTCAATTTATTTCAATTTTCCTTTATTACGAAACCTAACCTAACCTAACCTTTAAAGTATATATTGACGTAAATATCATATATATTTCCTTATAAACGTGTCTATTATGTCAACCATGTACATATTAGTAAAACCATAAAAGGTAAATATATAGTTACCTGTATATGGATATATCGTTGGATATACATAATTTGTCATTACAGTGTATCATGTTTGAACTCGCGTTACACACATACTCAGACCAGCTGAGGCTGACTTTTGAATATGATATGATTCCTGTTTCAATCTATACAAATAAAATTGAGATGTCTGTTTGTAATGTCAAATTAATAGTTTTTGACTAAATGCATCTAAAAATATAACGGTACTTACTTTAAAAAAAATGTCTGTCTGTCTGGTTGTTCTTGCTCTGAAACGGCTGGACAGATTTTAGTGGGACCGTCACTCGCAGATAGCTAATGTTATAAGGAGTAACTTAGATTCTTTTATTTTAGAAATTTTATTAGTTTAATAAAAAAAAATTGTGGGTTTGTTTGCGATGAGACCACTAGTCCTCATTATTTAGAGTCCCCTCCCCCACCGGCACTAACTTGCTAGCTAATCAATACATCCGGTGTATTGAAATGATGCTAAATGGAGTGAATAAGTACTAAGTTATGGTTGTGTTTGCACGCTCTTATCAGATAATAACTTTAGTTTCCTATAACTCCGATATCTGAACCGTTAAGTAACGCGGCCATCTTAGCTGTAAAATTGTGCTTAAATATCCTGTAGATAAGTTTTAAAGATGTATGACGTCAGCTATGTTTTTTAAATTGGTAACAATGGATTGATACACAAGTCGTACCCCAGTGGAGGATGATAAGATAAGTTTGAAATCAAGTCAGTTAGTCCATCATGGCAAATTCATCAGGAATTTATCACGATAATTTTCAGAAGGACCCGCGTGGAGGTAAACCTGACATGGTACATTGCTAGCACAGGGTTCATTAGTCCCGTTACTAACAATCCCTTACTTTCCCTGCCCACTTCAACTATATGTAGGTGCCAACGCTATGCTTTATTAATGGTGTTATATCATCTATGTCTTGACTAATAAGTACAATATGTTTTACTATTAGTCAAGACTAAAGACTAACTATTTGGGTACATTTGTCTATCTATTTCAGTCAAGCAGCTGGCTTTCTTGCTTGTTTCGGTCGATAGGTGAAATATTCCAGTGAATTATAAGATAAGTGGCATGACATGAATTACAAGATAAGTGGAATGTATGACCAAAGTGATGTTCGAAGTTCATGGATTTAGACGACGTTTATCACTAACTTCTTTACTACCACTTACCATTTAGTTCAGACGAGTCATCAAATTGTTTGTCATTTAATTTAGGTAATTAAAAAATAATCTTCATCCTTTTTAACCCTATTTTGGTGAATGTATTTTAATACCGATTACACGCGTGTTGGTCCAAATTATTTTTGAGATACTAATCGGTTTTCTTGTGAGACAATATTACAATATGGCTGTGATATTTTGTACCTATGCGTGTAGAATAAAGATAAAAATATTTTTTAAAGATACTGATGGATGTAATCTTTTTAAATTTATTGTTTTTTCCCTTGAACAAAAGATCAGCGTTATCTCTTCAGTATGATATCGAACATCGATTAATGTCAGGGAGATAGATAATAGCGAAGTTTGTACCTATGAGATTTATTTGTCTGTAATATTTAATTTGGTACTTACAACCCAGTGGACAAACAACTTCATTACTATCCTCGCTCAAAAAAACAAGTGTTTACTGAAATCTGGCGAGCAGACAGTCCTCTTTGTCGGGGCTGCTGTGAAGCCAAAGAAACGGCCGGTCACGTAATCCTGGAGTGCGTAGCAGTGGCCACACAACGCACACAAATCCTCGGAACGGTGAGGTCCCTCCGTGAGGCCTGTGAAGACACCAGGAGGCTTCTGCGTTTCTGGGAGGAACATAGCTGGCTACTTTAGGAGTTCTAGCTCTACACGCATAACGGATCTAATGAGAGGGGGGTATATGTGGAAAACAGGGTCCAACATACAATATAATATAATCAATACAATACAATGCAATATAATTAATCATCATCATCATCATCTGCACAGGAAGAACCTTATCCCATTTATTTAGGGTCGGCGTAATATGTTTTTCGCTTCCATTCATCCCTGTTCGCAATATAATTAATACAATACAATATTTAATTTTAGCTTTTTTTAGTTTAACTGGAAGTTAATCAAATCAAGATATCTTATATTTCTGCAGTTTATTCGAAATGTAGGTACTTAGTACCTAATTTAAATTAAAAAAGAAAGGAAGAGTTGCTTGTTGCTTCAAGCTAGATAACAGTAAAATAGAGTCTACTCTTTTCAATTCATATTGTTCTTATCCTGCTTATAATAATAATAATAATAATAACGCAGGACAATTCCCACAGCGCAATTTATTCCCAAGCCAGCATGTGTTATGGGTACTAGCATACTATAGCATAGCAACCGATAAATACTTAAATACATTGTCTTTTGTAAATGCATACATAATATATCTATATGGAAAACATCCAGACCGATACGAACAATCAAACTCCTGAATGTAATCGAACCCATAACCATTGTAGTCGAAGTAAGACGAAATGCTAAACCGACCGAAATTTAACAAAAGTTGTCTAAGTAAAGATGTTAATTCAGCTTCCGCCTTCGCTAACGATGATAAAATCAACATGAGGTCAGGTCAGTTAGCCCATCTAGGCAAATGGTAATTTACCACCATGGTTTCCAGGGGGAACCGCGTGGATGTCAACTTGACAATGGTATATTGCTAGCATTGCGTTTATTGACGACCTCGGTGGTCTAGCGGTCAAGCACACCGCTTTACGACCGATGGTCGCGGGTTCGATTCCTCGCACGGCACAAACATTTGTATTCATGAGTATGATTGTTTGTATCGGTCTGGGTATTTTCTATGTATAATATGTATGTATTTACAAAAAAAAAATATCTATGTATATGTATCAGTTATCTAGTACCCATAACACAAGCTCTAGCTAGCTTAACTTGGGTCTAGATGGCTCTGTGTGAATTGTCCTGAGATTATTTATTTATTAATCCACATCACTAATAATCTCATTCCACCATCTAAAAACAGATGAAATAAGTAAAAATTAAGTGACCACGTGTTGGAGTATGGGAGGGCGACTTATTTGCTATGCGTTTGACCGATTGTAAAAGGTCAAGATGAGATGTGTCGATGATTGGGTACGCTGATAAAACTGATACTTACATCCCGTAAGGAAGTTACATTCGAAGTATTATTTAACACAATATCTATTGCCTTGCTTTTTAAAAATAGAATATTGTACTATAATATAATTTAAAAGCTATTTGAGGATATTTGATTAGAAGTAGGTATTTTAGTATTTCTAACCACTTCACTAAAAGTAGTTGGGAAAAAGGAGATTGTTAGCAATGGTGATTAGTGTCCCATGACAAGGGTAGCATAGCAATATTCCAGCATAGACTATACCATGAGACCAAAAAACAACAAAACACCATTTAAACATTGGTTAATTTCTAATGAATTTGTCACATTGTGCTAACTTACCTGACTTCATGCACATCTTAACATTGTTAGAGCAAGCACGTACATTCCATGATCATCCAATAAAATACTATAATTAATTAATTATACTAATTAGTAAACAATATTTATGTTATTATTCTATTAGTTCCGATTGCAACTCGCAATAGTACTACTATACTATACTATACTATACATATATAGTACTAGCTGACCCGGCAAACGTTTTGCCATATAAATTAATATCGCTATTAAAAAATAGGGGTTGGTAATAGAAGGGTGAAAATTTAGAGTTGTATGTATTTTTTAATGACACATAAAACAAATTAAAAAAGTTGTCGAAAAAATTAAAAAAAAATTGGGGTGAACTACCCTTAACACTTAGGGTATAAAAATTAGTTATAAACCTATTCTCAGACCTACTGAATATAGATACATATAAAATTTCATCAAAATCGGTCAAGCCGTTTGGAGGAGTATAAACACGAAACCTGTGACACGAGAATTTTATATATTAGATAATTTATTTTTATATTCTTTATTACTATATAGATATTGATATGTCTGTTGTTATATAGAATGCTTAGGTACATATCTGCAACATTAATATTATTTAAAGTATATATATTAATTTAGTTAATAACATAAAAAAATATATATAATTTTCTGATTAAACAGAAATCATATTTTATAATGGCAGTTTACATACAACAGTGTGTAGCGACTTGCCACCATTTGATTGTGTTAATCAGAGATAACGCGCGCCAAATGGACTCGATATTCGATAAACGGAACCATCCGTTAGGGCATCTCCACATTATCCTGTCGCCTCTCAAATGATCCACCTGAATCGCCACCGTTGGACAATCTGTAGCGCAACGAACAAATCTATCCGTCCCGCTCACTCGCGTCCCGTACGAGATGCGCCCTCCTTCTCCGCGCGCGCCGCCGTCCGACCAATAGCGGCCATCTTCTCCCCCGAGAGCAAGCGACAGTGCGTACTCTCAATAAGCACAAAGAGAAGCGATCTCGTCGCGTGAGGTTGTCGCACGAGATGCGGATCCGACGCAACCCGCAACCGTCAATAGTGCCTTTAAACTTTTAAGTGATATAAGACTGCAAATCTGTGCTCAAATAATTATAGTGTTTTGTGAAAGACTGGAACTGTGGTTGGACATTTTTAAATTTCGAACAACGGCAGATATCACTAAAATTATTCACGATTGGGTAAGTGCAATTTCGATTAGATTAACGGTGGAAATTATCGATATGTTAGCGATCGGTCATTGTCTTTAAGCGGGGTCCCTTAGACACGTCTTAGTCGAATCTAGTTGGTCGAACAGCAAAATATTACATTTGTAGTTCGTATATTGACCCTTGCCGTGTCCGCGCGGTAGGTATTTTGCGTAAAAATATTTTAGTGACGTATTTTTTTTTTTAATTCCATCAGCATTTCATATTTCTGTTCTTTTTGTATTTTTTTTTTCGTAAAGCTAATATATAAATTTTAATAATGGTTGCGGCTCAGAAATTTTCTAATAAGAACTGTATTCGTAAAATATAAATCTTATATGAATTTAATTTCTATTACAAATAATGTAAAGTACCTACCTATATATTTTACCAATTTAGAAGTAAAATTGTTTAATTATTTGCGTGTAAAAGAATTTATATTTCAAAATAACATATATTTTGTACCGTAAAATATATCGTATGACATTATCATTTTTTACCTAAAGTAATTTTAAAATAATCATAATTATAAATATTAAATGTGTAAAAATATAAATTATATTTTATATTAAAATAATTTATTTTATATGATTATAAAATTATTTTTGCATACGATAACTTTAGTTATTTAAATAAGAAATATAGATGTAAACAGTTCTTGTAAGTACATGAATATGTTTTAAATATATAAATCGCTATACATATTTCGCTGACCTCTATAAAATTAATCTAATCAACGTAACTATTAAAATTTGATATTTCACTTATTTTTAAACTTAGACGCTTAAAAAAAGTAACTAACAAAACTGTTTTTATAAAGTGCTTTAAAATGTTTTACTTTTTTAAAATTGTGTAGGTACTATCTGCCTATTATTTTTTTCTGTGAAAATGTGGAATTAGGGTCCCTATTAAGTGGGCTGTAAGATTGTTTGCTATTTTAATTACCTGAAGTGAGAATGTCTTCTTCACGATAAAAAAAAGATAAAAAATTGGCCTATCAATATAATCTTAATAGATTTTAAGTCCGTCCCGTCCGAGAGAACGTGATGGGGTATGGGAGATTCGTTCTCACTAAAAACTCCATGGTGTCCCTCGGTACTCCAAGGCAGCAAGCCACAGGAAATACCTACATTCGTATTCTACACCGACTGCTGTAAAGACGGCCCGATCCTCATTTGTTAAACTTAAAAACGCTAAAACATTAATATTTCAGTATCTACAAGAAAAAAACCAAGGAGATCACTTTATATCATGCACAAAAATTCATGAGTTGCCATTCCAGAAGACTCAGATGTCATAACCTGTCATATCACTACCGTATCTCAACCTTCTAACGAAACAGCTCACAAAGCAAACTGCTTGGCGGCTGAAGTACCTACGTAAGACAGTGATACCCTTTTAAACGTGTTTGTAGAAATTCTACCTACTCTACTAAGTATATCCTTAAAATATGGCTACATAATGCAACGTTAATGATAAAAATTAACTAATTGATTGTACCTATATATCTTAAAAGAGAATTGGAAAAAGAAAGTCATAAAAAATAAAACAGAGCTTGTGTTATGAGTACTAGAGAAATTATAGTAAAAATACTTATATCTGTAGTATTTTTTACTTAAATACCTACACCATATAGACACAGGCTAATAAAAACAATCAGAAACTCTTGTGATATTAATATAATTAAAGTTTATTTTTTATCTTCTCTAATCAAAAACTATAAAACAAAATTCTATTATGTCACCACACTGTCTGTCTCTACAACTACCTTTAAAATATTTATCCCATTATTAATTTATTTACATATTTATACAACAGATACTCATGAATATCTATATTTACATTATGCGAGGAATCAAACCCGCGATCATAAGAATTATGTGCGGTGCACAGTGGGAACTCGCCTAAGAAAGCCATCTCATAAATACTTTTTCTAAAACTCCGTGTATATGCTTGTATAATACCTCAAATTGTAGCCAAAGAGTTACTCTATCATTATAAATATGATTAAAATCTCTGACTATTCATACTTCATAGAATAGAGCCTCTAAAGTCAAGGAATGAAAAAAATACAAAAATAATTATGTAACTTAAATTTGTTTGGTACAAGTTTATAGTATCAAAACAATATCAAGTGATATAGTGATACCATTTTAGAATGCTTAGAATGTGTACTTTACTATAAAATAAAAATATATTTAGTTTAGTCGAATATTATTTAACTAAAAATCCATATATCGTTACATGTACTATTTTCTTTTCTCAGACTTTCACTTGGAGATTTGACAGTTGCCGAAGCTTGCCGAAGTTCTAAATTTGGTTTTATTTATTAGGAAATATAATGTAATTTGATGGCATAACATTTTTTTGTGCAGTTTCACTGCGTAAAATATTTAAATCGAGTATAATATCATGGTGAGATTTGTTTTTTCTAAGAACGTATATTAAGATTTTCTTCTTTATTTGAGATTCTCTGTCTGAATATTCAAAAAAATACTTTTTGCTCAATTATTACTTTATATTTTATCTTTTGCCTTACTTTTATCAACTATTTCACACAGTATATAGTTCCCATTCCCATACAGACCTATTCTATACCGCATAATGATAAATATTTTTTATCAAGTAATTTTGCACACGTATATGATCATTATTAAGTATAAAATAGTGTATGTATTTGCATATGAAATATTACAGTTCTTTATAAGCATTTGTTATTACTAAACAATTGTTAATTACTCATCTCGCCCCAATGAGTGAATTCTCGTGTACCAGACGCGACTTAAGTGTCTTATTGATTTAAAGTGATACAAATTATGTTGATTCTATATCAAACTACGAAATAATTTTACCGAATCTTCAGATGCGAATATATTATCGCAAGTATTCAGAAGTCCTTCATAACTCAGTTTCGTCAACGCTATACGAAATGTGGTAGAAAGAAAGAACGTTTTTAAATAAAATAGCAATTGATAGGATGGTATTTTCACTGTAAATCTAGAAAAAACTACATGCGAACCTGAACCTCCTACTTAGACAGAGAAAAGAGGAAGACCTTCTAAAACGTACGAAGACAGTTCGGATAAAGAAAGGGAAAAACAAGGCTTGCTTGATAACTTTATACTGAATCATATGAGTCAATGGTGAAACCCTTAAACCCTGTACATATGTACAGGGTTTAAGAGTTTTATCATTGATATTTTACGAGCATTGCCGACAGAAAACTAGATGAATTGAGCAATCTTAATGAATAATCTAATGAACCGGCACATATAACAGCGTATTCAAAACATTAAGCTCTTCGCATTTTCATAAAATTGGATCTGAACAAGGCACAGTACGAAAATATGAGGAGTTGTTTGATAGTAAAGAATTACTTATTGTTTCCATCATATTGATTCGTGAAGCTTCGTGCTATCCGCCAAAATTATGTATAGAAATTACTAACGTTAAACCAGAAATCAAATGTATGTACCATTTGCAGTGCAAAACCCACAGAGATGAACAATTTAGAAAAAGTACAAAATAAACCTGTCGATGAAACTTCCTATCAATATGGCCTTTCAACTTTGCATTCGTGGAACTTATTTTACATTTATCTTACAAACAAAATACAAATCAATAAAAATGATCTGCCACAACAACAGAAAATAAAAATTTAAAAAAGCAAAAGAAGGCTTATGTACAAAGAAGGTTCAGAGAAGAACTTGGATTAAATATAGATAAGCCGAAGCAAGTTAGTGGCAACACTAATGACGGCAATACAGCCACAAGATTTTTCCAAAATTATCATTGCACATCAGAAATTACTAGTATATATGAGGAATTAATAAAAATGCTTTATGTTAAAATGAAATGTGAACGAGTGATACGTTACTTTTCTGTCTTGCCTTTTGGGCAACTTTCAGAAGATGCTCATCACGGAAAAAAGACTATAAACAGTTCAGGCTTCATCATGCAAGACAATGTTCGAGGGTAGCCTCTAACAAAGATGTTCTACACGCATTTTTATGTACCTCTGACCCATACATAACAAGTTTAAGAAAACCTTCCAATTAAAAATATTTAGTACTTTTTGATGAAGAAAAGGAGCTCTTGAGTGACTTGTAAGCTATCTTTATAAGAATTTTGGTTTTTTACGCTGATACTTTTACTTATTTCTGTATAAACTTCTTAGGACATAAATGTAAGTCTACAAATTCTATATTTCTTGTATTCCTAAATTATTTATAACTATTAGAAACATTTTTTTACTCACAAAGCATACATTATTTAAAAGTATATATATTTAAGATTATCAGGAAAAAAAATCATGTACATATCTTTATTAATACAGAAGTTATAGATTTATGAGACGAAAATGAGTTTCCCACTGTGCGGTGTGCAAAACCGCTAGACAACCGAGGCCGTCAAATAACTATGATGAAATGAATTCCTAGTCAAGACTTAATATTTAACAATTAAATCTAATAAGATCATAATGAGAATCGTTTAAGTATAATACCTACTTATACGTATAGATGAGTATGCAAGTACTGGGTGTTTAATTAATATTTTGTAATATTACAACTGACCATTATTAATCACGCTCTAGATAACATTACATTACAATATCTACCAGCATTTATAAAATAAAATCCCAGTTTTATTACGTTTTTATATGTTATCTGTGTTATATTTTGAAAAAAGAATATCATAAGTAGATAAACAAAAATTATATAAGTAGATTATTTTTACGAGCGTGGATAGGTAGTTATAAATAACTTAGTATAATTTAGTATCTAATATTTAATTTAATATTAATAGCATGCTTTATTTAGAAAATTACAATAATAGGTACTAATTAAGATAATTTATTTACCTCAAATTATCTATATCAATATTTATTATTGACAATTTTTAAAACAAAAATTTGTATCGTCTTTTTTTTAGTATTATTCTTTTGCTTGAAACTTCGTCTAGGAAATATTTGAGAAATTCTATTGTTATTTAAAAGATAATTAGAGAATATTTAAAATAATAATAATATTTTAAACACTGATAAATAAAGGTACCAGTGTCCAGTTATTGAAATATATACTTAAATTAAGTAAAACATAATATCTGCCTAATGAAATGAAAAGAGCGCTCTAGAATATATTAAGCTTGATAGAAAATTTTATTACGACCCCTACTATACAATCTTATTAAGACTGCTGATTTTGAATAATAATTTTTAAAACCATATCTTTGAATACAATCTCTTTGTTATTGAATTAGTACGTACCTAGTTTGTTTATCTCTAAATGTGAAACACCTTTTTATATAATCCATAAATTAAACTCATAAAAATAACTTAGTCCCTTCAATTGAACCCACAATGATAAATTTCCCAATAATAATAAAAATGAATAGATCTCTGTCTGTACGTGGAAGGTATAAGAGAAAACCATTATTGCGGACTTTATTAAAGTAAGAGAACCCAAAACATTGATTTTTTGGAATAATTATCTGTGAGCTAATGCGTGTTAATCTCGGAAACGGCATAACCGATTCGAATGCGATATTCACAAATATATGGTACTACACTTAAAATTTAGTGTTAATTTTATTCATAATCATAATAATTACACAAGTATATAGTAACAGGCTCAGTTATAACACATACACATGAAAGATTCGCATATATACTAGTATACATATCTACATACATACAATACCTCATTTTGCCTTCGAGAAATGAAAACTCAATCATCTTAGAAACAGAAAAGTAAACATCTGTGGTTTAAAAAAAAACATTTTATCTATGCGTGTAACAAAGCAATTATGTACATGTATCTTATATACATAATTTATAATTACATTATATTACATAGGTACTGAGAAACAGAGCGATAAAATGTGATCGCATCTTGAAATTGAGACATTATATCTCGTAATATAGATACGCGTGGAGTGTAATGCACGTTGTCTCGACAAAATCACCTGTAATCTATCACATTATCAGTTACTAACCGTGCACTCTAGTATCATCCATTGTACATTTAAATGAAACATTTTAGCCACCCTCGTCCCCTGAACGACCGTCACAGCATCACACTTTATGCCGTATATTGTAACTTTTTTCCTTTATGCTTGTTGGGCCCTCGGGTTAAGAACTAGCGAGGTAGACTTTATAGGAAGTCTGCTTGGGTATGCCTCTAATACTTTTTTTTTATACCACAACTGTAGCGATCAATCATTTGGAAAGAATACACTCTATCATAAGGAGATGAAAACCATCGCTTCTAACAATAAGTACTAACAATATTGAACGATCCAAAACTTTTTTTTGTGTAAATTTGTTATTAATTTTTCTATTTTTAGTATGCATAGATTCAAGATTTAATAATACTTAATCTCAAGACATTTATTTCTAACATATACACATCTAAAACCTTGTGTAATATGAACATAAAGAATTTTAAGGTAAAGTTTATAAATCCACAAACCAAATTTCAAAATTGACATGCAAAATTACGAAAAAATGCTCTTGTCTATGTAATAGACTAAAACTACCGTCAACTACATGCGTCTGTAATAGTACCTGTACATGGTCAGCTGCCACCACATTTTTTTTTTTATATTATACATATATCGGGAAAAGGAAGACTTCTAATTAGAAAATACATTCCAATGGCCTAAATGTACGTTTGGTACATAAAATTAATAAGGTCTATGTTTTCCGGTTTTGTTTCCTACAATAAAAAAAATATATACAAGGTTCTATTAGACAAAGCAAGATTATTTTGTAAATAAAGAATATTCAACAGTTTTGACCCCCAATTAAGTGCGTATGTGTTGCGAATTCAGGTAGTAAGATAGCCTTCGTCATAACCAACTGGAATCAGACTTTTTAATGTTTATAAAGTCTACCATAATGGGGTCGAAAAAATATGACGTGTGACAAGAGGTGAGAGGGGTTAGAATTTGAATTTTAAAATCTAAGATCTGAATATTAAAACACGAAGTTTGAAGTAGGTACTAACGCAAAACTTAAAACATATCCTATTCATGTACTGGTTTACCAGGGATTGCAAAATATTTGACATCAGACTAGGGGAAATAAAGAAAGTAAAATTTATGAAATTATTGTGATGTAGGTACTTTTAATTTCATATATTTTAATTATTATCTATTTAATGTGTAATGTTGTGGAATGCCTGATTCTTGAGCATCACGATTAAGCTATGTAAAAATATAAATAACTATTTAGCGTACCTATATGCTAAATAAAAAAATCATTCAGTCATAAATTTATGGATTTATTCACATTAAAAACATGAGACCAGTAATCAGTTAGTTAAATAGTGACGTAGTAGGTAGATACATATTGCACCAAGTGAGACCTTACTGTATGTACATTATTGTATATAACTGCATTCGGAGTGCATACCAAGAGTACAGGTTATTAGCACTCATTGTCTGGACTATAATAGGCCGTGAGCTGCGCACGCGCAAATGGTCGACAGCCGCTTAGGGTGACCATAAATAATGGATTTGAAAACACCTATTGTATTTATTCCAAACGATGTAAGATTTAAAATTTGTTTATTGGTCATACATATAGGGTCAATTAATATTTATCATGCTATAAATTGTATGTATAATGCTTCACAGATTTTGTATCAACCATACTGACAGGTTTTTTTTATACTACGATGGGGGCAGACAAGATACGGCCTATCTGATAGTAAATGGTTATCGTAGCCTACGGACGCCTGAGACACCACGAGAATCACGTGCGCGTTGCAGACCCTTAAGAAACTTAGTATACCTTTCTTGAAAAACCCCATGCTTTAGTCTCATTGGATGTAAATTACATTTACATTACATTGATAATAATAATAATAATAACCCAGTACAATTCACACAGTGCCATCTAGTCCCAAGTTAAGCAGAGCTTGTGTTATGGTTGCTAGACTCATAGACTACTTTTTTTTTGTAAATATACGTATAATATAAATAGAGATTACCTAGACCAATACAAACAATCATACTCATGAATACAAATGTTTGTACCTTGCGAGGAATCGAACCCGCAACCATCGGAACTATAATATTAAACCGCTACACTCCAAAACCTTGTACAAAATAATGGAATAGTGTTCCCGCCTGAGCTCCAGGATATAAGAGGGGCACCAGTGCAAGAGGACAGAAGAGAGCAAGAAGTCACGTCCGTTAGCTCATCGTGGCGAATTCACAAAGAAATTATCTGTCTAATCTGCACCCTACAACCACAGCTTACAGAGTAAGCTGCTTAGCGGAATTAGAGAAATTGAGGTACACACGCAGACACCTAACACATCTGCTTTAAGGGGGGGAATAGCTAGTACTATGGACTAATAAACCCATTGCGAACAATGTGCCAAATCAGGTTAACTTTCACGCGGTTCCCCCTGGAAACATTCGTTATAAATTCCTGGTAAATTTGCAAGAATGCGCTAACTAACCTGACCTCGTGCTCATCGAATCATCCTCCACTGGTGCCCCGCCACTGTGTACCGTTAGCGCAGGCAGATGCGACATTCCATTGTCATCAGTTTAAAAAAAAACACCTCTGATTCTGGTCTATTTGGTTATTATTTCTAGCAAAAGAAATCCTTTGCTAGCAATGATGATCAGAGTAGTTACGAGGTAGCTACTTACAATTATTATTAACAATCCCTTCGACTGATTATATTAACTCGTATGTCAGCCAGTACCTTATATATTAGGTAGGTATTTTTGTTTAATGACTGATCCTGTTCGTCGTCACAAAACCACAGTTTTTACTCATGTGGCATTAATTAAATGCCTTACATTTCATCGTATGATATGCCTATTCAATTAGTCATATAACCAGCGCAGGAAATTATTGCAGAATCAATGAATAAATACCTTTTTAGAGAAGGTGAGATAAATTGCATGCGTTTATGTTTTAGTATATGTACTGCCGAAGCAAATACATGCGTTAGTGTAAGTTATTAAAATTATTATTCTTACTTATTGCGTTTTAGAAGTGAATTAAAAATCAAAGTAAGTGTAAGTTTTGTAATAATAACTTTTAACTATAAATAAATCAATCACATTTCTGTATGTGAAATTTATTTTTCAATTGATTTCACCATTATCTGATTCGTTCTTATCCTATATATTTGGGACTGACGTAATATGTTTTTCTTCTATTTCCGATTCATTTCAATCAATACTATGTGGACAGTTGCTTCCGTAATTTTAACTTTGTTAATTTTAATTTGTTTTTGAAAAAAGAAATCTTTAATTTATTTCCTACTAGCCGTGCCCACGGTTTCACCCGTATAAAACGTATAGCCTATATGTTATTCTAATATATAAGCTATATTACTATAAAGTTTCATCAAAATCCGTTCAGTAGTTTTTGCGTGAAAAAATAACTAAACATACATCATATTCACAAACTTTCTAATGATTTTTCGATTTAATAACTACTCTCCCTGGATTAGAGATCGTTATCGAATGATGACGGTTCATTATTTATTACAATGTACGAGTGTATTACAGCAAAACATTGGAGGTTAGTATCCATATGATTAGAGACACGATCTACCGCAATGCAGTCCACGGATGCGTCGAATTGGTACAGCCATCTGCATTAATATGTACTAAACATTTTATCGTCTTATCTGATTTTGACATTTTTTTTTTATTAATTGTGTTTATTCACATTTTTGTATAAATTATTTATGAAGTCCCTAACTACTGAGGTAGTTATAAAAAATTCCTGTACTTCAGGAGTCAGTGTCCTCTTCCATATTATGGTGTAAGTACGTGAAATTTTCATGATGGTTTCCAGGGGAACCACGCGAAGGTTGACCTGACATGAAATATTTTGGCAGGAATGGGGTCATCAGTCCACATTATTAACAGTGTCCCCCCCTGCCACGTTATACTCCGCTAAATATGAACGTTGATGCATTCACGGGGTGTTGTTAGGAATGCATCTAAAGCGGCTTAAATTGAAACCCTACCCAATAATATCTACCTGATAATTATATATTATATACATATATATAGTTTAGGTAACCCCATTTCTAGTCGATCAATGATTATACAAAAAGGAAACGCTGATAACCTAATCGTGAGTCAACGTGCATTCCTTTATCATATTTGTAAGAAATTAACGTTTTGATAATAAAAGAAATAATCAGAATAAAAGATAATTTCTCAGTACTACCTGAGTTCGTAACATCGTACAGATAGTTTTTTTTATTGTGTTTTGGTTTGAATTTAATATACATAAATGTGTGCTATTCGTACTTGCATCAATGAAACTGTATTCGAATTGTTGACATGAATTCTGAAATTAGCGTTCATAAATGCCTTGCGGGCGATAGCTACAAGTTTTACGTGTATGTTAATGTTATGTTACAAATGTTTTTTTAATTTTTTCTTTTAAGTTTAATATTATGGTGTAGATGATCAAATGTTTTTTTTAATGTCCTTTTGTTGAATATTGAGATTTGACAGTGAAATTATGGAGTACCTACGAAAGAATAACATCTTACTTCTCCGAAACGGCAAAGCATTAGTGATAGTGTAACGTCACACACTATCACTAATGTGATGAGGTGTGATATCCGTGCTGTTCAAGGATATGGGTGCCGTTTGATTAGCATTCCAGTTACATGAAAAATTCTTCTCTGTTATTAGGCGTCGACGTGGTCGGTCGTCGCGGGTCATGCAGGGCGCAGCTAGCGCCCCCGCGCCCCCCGCGGCTGAGCCGCCATCTTCTCAACGTAAGTACATACCAAATATGTTTTAACTTTAACAATTGAACCTATTTTTATACTAATATTCGCGCGTACAACTCGTCCGTTCTGCTCACCGGCTGCTCGTATAATGCCTTTTTTGTCGAGTCACTGTTCATAGTCCGCCATCTTGTGCACCATTACTCTCGAAAAACCGGAAGTGATAACACTAGCGACTTACCCCGGTTTCGCATGAATGCAGTTAGCTTACGGATTTCACAATGATTAACACAACGCCATCTAGTCTCAGATTAAGCAGAGCTTGTGTTATGGGTACTAAACCACTGTTATAAATACTTATATATTGTTTTTATATATAATAATTAGACTCATGAAAATTGTGCTTAAGTTTCTCAGAAAGCTATTAATTTTATATATATATATATATATATGAGGCGTGTCTCCCTAAAGTGCGAAACATAATATTTACGACTAAACCGACTATTGACGCATTAGTGACGCAACGAAGCAAGTAGGTAATGAATTTTTCGATCCAACTCAGACTGAACACAATCATTTCCTCAAGTACTATAATTGTATCACATTATATCTCCTGTACTAGCTCCTACCAATATAAATGTGAAAGAATTATTGTTTGTCGCAATAGTTAATAATATTAATAATACTCGTAATATCCGGCAATTTGGACAACACCATCTAGTCCCAAGATAAGCAGAGCTTGTGTTATGGTTTTTTTTGTAAATATATACATAAGATACCTACATACAAAACACCCAGAGCTATGCAGTCATACTCATAAATACAAATGTTTCTACCGTGCGAGGAATCGAACCCACGACCATCGGAAGTAAAGCGATGTGCTAAACCGTGACCTAACTCTAAAGAAATGGATCGATTGTTATGAATTTTTTTTTTTGTTTGATATCTGGCGTTATTGAGATGGTTCTTGGCAACAATTTATTACTTTTTATTATTATTCGGATGTTACTTAAAATTACAAAGTTTGTAATTACTACTAGTAGTAATTTCGATTGATTTAGTTACCGAAACATTGCCAAAACTGAATGAAACAAACACTATCAACAAGCTTCTCTGGTACATCACCTGATAACAAAACGCAGGTATACAAACAGGATGTGTAATCGATATTAATACATCGATTAATAGCGACCATCTCGCATCTCGCAACTCGATTCTGCTCGTATGGCGTTGTATGTAACTCGAGTGATATGGTTGGCACGAGCTGGACTCGACTCCTAAGCATTTCTACGAGCCACTACAATTTTTATTGCAATGTTTAGCTGATAATGTTTACGACTAGGCATCCGGCGCGGCGTGGCGAAATGCAAATATGATTGGACTTCAAAAACCTTGAATTTAATGTTTCGAATAGAAAAATGTGATATTTTATTGTTATTACGTATTTACTAGAGAATCTAAATATTTATGATAATCAAATTACATCAATAAATTCATTAAACTTGTCAAAATTTCATTATAATACCGCCAGCTTTTTTGACCTAAAACTTTGACTGACAAAAAGTTTTCGAATTGTCACAACTTTTCTATTTAATTATATGATTAATTTATTACTTCGAATTAAAAAAATATACCATATGTTACCTGATGATGAAGAAATTTTTTTTAAATAAAATATGTTTTTTATATATATTATATACTCACGTATAGACTTGATTTTTTGTTTGTATTGTTGGTAAAACTGTAATAATAAGAATATATTTAATAGATTAAAAAACATATTTTATTTGTTGATTCTTTGTTTGTGTTATATTAATATTATATCATGTTTATTATTCATCTTGACGCCCCGGTGGTCTAAACTCCCAGACCGATACAAACAATCATATTCATGAATACAAATGTTGCTCCGTGCGAGGCATCGAACCCGCAATCATCAGAAGTAAGGCGGTGAGCTAAACCTCTAGACCACCGAGGTCGTCAGATATTATATATATCAGATACATATATTCGTAAGATGTATTTGTTTTAAGTATCAGTACGAGCTCTGCCATAGTTTGGGTGTAGCTGCGCTGTATGCATTTTATAGAGTTATTAAAAAACAGAGCTATTATTATGTTATGTACGCAATAAAACAAATACGTGACTAACGTTATATTCGGAGTTAACGTATTAAATCATCATTGGTACATATCAATCAATTGCGATTGCAAACTTACATAATATTTCAACATATAAAGGCATTTCTTAATAACTAAGATTGATAGAATAAAGATTTTGTAAACTCTTACTAATAATATAAACGCGAAAGTTTGTGATTTTGGATAGATGGTTGACTGTTTTACGCAAAAACTACTGAACGGATTATGATGAAACTTTACAGTATAAGCTTCTACATCAAAACACATAGGTTATAATTTAAAAAGATATTATGTAAATTGCCCGAAATATAACGATAAGTATCAAGTAAGTTTTGATGCAAACAAAGTTGCGCGGGTCATATATGTAGTATGAAATATACAGTCACGGATGTTATCCCTAATGGAGTAATTACAGACATACATTTGATTTATTTATATAAATAATATAAATAACCCACGACAAATATAAATACCAAGCTAAACTGTGCTTGTGTTATGGGTAGACAACTGATAACAATATTGAAAGACTTTTCTTTTATAAATACATACCTATATAATATACATAGGAAATACCCAAACCAATATAAATATATATGCTCTTGAGTACAAATTATTGCAACGAACACGTAAAATCGAACTCGAGATCATCAGGAAATAAAGCGGTGTGCTAAACCACTAAAACATCGAGCCCGTCAAATAATATTAAGAAATAATTGGATCTATTTTTTAAATTGTCTCACCTATAGAAAGCAACATTTTCGAGTAACATACACTATATTCAACGCGGGCAACACCGCATGATTCCAGTAGTGAATAATAAAATGAAGAATTTCATTCTAAGTACATTAACAATCTCCTCAATAATAATAAAAGATAACCTTGCACAATTAATATAGCACCATCTAATCCCACTGTAAGCAGAGCTTGTGTTACGGCTACTAGACAATTGATATTTATACATAGTTCTTTTTGTAATTAGTATACACATAGAACTTTCTAATTATAATACACATAGAAAACACCCAGACCGATACAAACAAGCGTACTCATGAATACAAATCTTTGCAATGTGCGAGGAACCGAACCCGCGACCATAGGATGTAAAGCGGTGTGCTAAACTGCTAGACCACCGAGCAACCGCGTCATCATACAAACAACACAGAATATCTCATTAGGGCGTCATTAAGACAATCCTAAAGAATTCCGTTTGTTCAGCCGAAATTCGGATATCTCGAGAGAGCAACTCCACATCCTTTTGTGTCGCAAACACTTGTGTCAATACTATCTTGAGGTCATTCGGAAAGCGGCCGTCAACAAGCCTTGTGAGATACACTCGTGGCACATCTTCAAATTATAATCTCCCATTGAGAGCATTTTCTTTTTATACCAATAGTAAACGGTTCTGGTGGTAAACGAATACCGTAGTCTATGGACGTCTAAAAAAAGATACACGCATTATTATAATACACATTGACGTCCTCGGTGATCTAGCGATTAATTAATTAAAATTATTCCCATGTTTCACATTCAGTAAGACTATACAAATAATATTAAAATAAATGTTAATCTATTCTCAATACAATCGTAGTGTCTGTTTTTTTTATTTTTTTTTTTCTTATTTCGTAAGCAAAATTAAAAAAAAATTACATTCTGCACTCCTTCTCTATATAAACTATAAGTGTGCGAAATTTCATACTCCTACGTTCGCGCAATTTGCGTAAAAAAGGTGTAAAGTTATCGCTTCACGTAAGTATTAATATAATCATAAGAGCTAGTAGTGAATGCAGACAAATTGGCGACTTTCGTTGATGTTTCATATAGTCGTAAACTACATAATTATCCCAGATTAGGCCGGCATTACATCACGGTGTTCCACGAATAGTTCACTTATCATTTTCCTTTAAGATGAAATCGCCTATTTGAACATCACTACGGAAATAGATTATCTAGTGATTAATCCAACGGTTTCCTGTCTGTAATTTTTTAAATAATTCGAAGTGATAAAGTCCACATTGATGGTAATATACCCAATCAAAGTCATGAAGACAATTTGTATCGCGACTATTGAAAGTAAGGCGTTGCTAAACCACTAGAGTACCGGTGTGAGAATTAATATTAAATAACGAAGAAATGAGGCGATTATCATAATGTAAAATTACGAAATATATGTATAGATTCGTGCTACTGCGGAGCTCCGTACCGAACGATGTCCCATATCCGGTCATGCTGTTTGTGCCGATCGTGCTACATGAAGCAAGACCTAAGAAAGGCGACCGTGCCATAGAAATTGTTAAGTTCTGGTCTAAATATATTGAGGATTATCATTGACACGAAAGACGAAGAAGAAGAAGCTATTTTCACCTCTAGTTTTTTATGTACACAGGTACATAATAGCTGACCCGATAAACGTTGTTTTGCCATATAAATTAAAATCGCTATTAAAAAAAAATAAGGGTTGATGGTAGAAGGGTGAAAATTTTGGGTTGTATGTATTTTTAATGCCACATTATAAAAAATGTTGTCCAGAAAATAAAAAAAATCTTAGGGGTGCATATAAAATTTCATAAAAATCGATCAAGCCGTTTCGGAGGAGTATAGTAACTAACATTGTGACACGAGAATTTTATATATGATATTACAATAGGACTTACAAATTCCAATCGTCATTCGGTCTAATGCGTGTCTCGTTATCTTCAGATTAGGATGTTACCTTAAGGCGTGCAGGCGGTAATAACAACGGTACATTATCTGATAACCCTATAAGTCTTCGTATGTTCCGGTCCCAATTTACAAAATAAGAAAAAAAATGCTATTTTGGACAACTGGACCGTCTTGATAACAGATGAGTAATGGGTTAACTCGCGTCAGTGACTATGACGCAATCCAAACTATAAATGCAACGAGATATACACAATTTTGGCTATCAATATATTTTTTTTTTAATTATCGAGGAAAGCGAAAACTATCACATATGGAATAATAATCGTAAAAGGGTAACAAAGTTATAAATTTTGAATGTAGCTTATAATTGATATGATTATCTAAGTGAATTCGTTTTAAAATTCTCTAATGAAATCTGTTATTTAAATAATTTAGTTATTTTTTTTACCTCTCGACCCCTTTTCATGTCACAGTTAGTCACATTTATAAGACTTCCCCTAGTGTGACGGTGATATATTTGCAATTATATTGAATATCTTATTAATATTATAATCGCGAGAGTTTGTGAGTATGGATGAATGTTTGTTACTCTTTCACGCAAAAACTACTAAACCGATTTTGATGAAACTTTATAATAATATAGCTTATACGTCAGAATGATATATAGGCTATAATTTAAAAGATATTATGTAAATTGGGCGAAATAATGATGAATATCAAATGTGATGCAGACGAAGTTACGCGGGTCAGCTAGTTATGAAATATTTTTAAGTTTAATGTTTTAGTACTTACATTTATATCCACCCTTTGTCATAAAATGTGTGACACATTTTCTACCCCCTCCCTCAGTAAAGTGTGACGCTATTTATTAGTTGTCACAGGATAAGTCTCATTTAGACGATAACGCATGAGTTCTTTACCGCCATCTAGCGGGCTCGGTGCGAATTAATATTCAATAGTAATCGCATCTCTTACAGCCCTCCACGTCTATCAAACGCTTAACTGGAACGCTTTTCCGTTCGGTGAAAGCGATCAATCGAGTGGAATTAATTTTGAAAAGGGTTATAGAATAACCAAACTGTAAAATGTATTAAACTATCTACTCGCCTCGGCTTCGCACGTATACATCCATTATACCTACATATAAACCTTCCTCTTGATCACTCTATCTATTCTCTAGCGTAGTTTTAAAGATCTAAACGAAAATACAGCGGAAGCGACTTCATTTTGTACTATGTATTTACTCGTATTTTATATTAAATATACTTGCACCTTGCATCTTGAATGAAGTAGATAAGTTACAAATATAAGTAAGTACCGATATACCTACTTTAGAACGCATTAAGCTGCTCAGAATGCATATAACATATGTATATACATACAACATAAATTAATAAAATTCTATACCTACTTCTATTTGAATAATAAAAATTTGTGAGTTTGGACATTCGATGTGGACGGTCGTTTGTTAATTACTCTTTCACCTAAAACTACTGAACGGATATTCATGAAACTTTACAGTAATATAGCTTACACATCAGAATACCACATATACTACAAATTACACAGATGTGAAACCGGGAGCACAGAAAATTTTAAGATAATTTTAATACTGATTACTTAATTTCTATAAAATTCTGATTGCATTATTTAATTCGTTTGTATAATTGATTTGTAATAGGAAACAAAGGCCAATGTCATTTATTTATGTCGAAATTCGAGTATATGAATACTTGAGTATTTTGCATAGTCGACACTTTTATATATCAATATAATTAACAACTAAACAATATTCATTCATTAATACTTACTAATGAACTTGCACCTATTTCTACTTATTACAATATAAGATTTTATTGAATTAGAATGGATTTTAGAATTTTGAATCAAAAAGATAAACGTTTCATTCAACTGTATGTCTGTAAGTCAGTCGCAGTCTTATTTTTCAGAAATTAATAATGCTATCGGTTAGAAGTTTTGAATAGTTTTGTATACTGTTGATTATAATTGCAATTGTAAAAAATATAAAAATATTATTACTTTTTAAATATTCCCCCT
This sequence comes from Achroia grisella, assembly GCF_030625045.1. Lineage (NCBI taxonomy): Eukaryota > Metazoa > Arthropoda > Insecta > Lepidoptera > Pyralidae > Achroia > Achroia grisella. Next base: position 3,489,779 of record NW_026712984.1, on the reverse strand, counting down.
TTCGCAAAATACCCTGTTTTTGTCTAATAGTTTTATATGATCTGGTTGTTTATATTTTTTTAAGTACAGACATTATTAGTATTAGAGCAAAAAAATTTTTACCGATTTCAAAATACAAGTAACACCGTGAAATTAAGAATTCAGAACAAACATTCGTTGAAAAGCTGAACTTCTGTTCAAAGAGCATTATATATAGGTCGAAATACAAATGATGTTTTTTTATAAATTGAACCCTTTTAAATTAATCACGTGGCCAATGTATGTAGGGGTCAGTTTCTATTGCAACCTTTGACCCTCCTTGGTGAAAGTGTCAGTTCTATAACTATTACCCCTGAATGTTAGATTGTATTTGATATTTACGACCTTATGGCTATATCGATAAGGTTGTATTACTGAAATAAAGATATCGTTTTTTTATGTAATGGCAAGCAGGGTTATTAGGCAAATGTGATAGAAAGTGACAATCTTCGCCTGTAATGATCGGCACCACAGACATTATGTCGTACATGAAACACATAATAACCCTCATGTTGTACCTGAAACTCATGATTACATTGCATTTTTCTTATAACAAACTATAAGTTTTAGGTATACTTGAGGGTAATGCATTTTTATTATAACAAACTACTTGCCACCCCGGCTTTGTTCGGATTATCATAACTTTGTGAGTACTGTATAAGTATATAAAAACAATGCCACCTACATCACACATGGAATAACGTACTTTTCAAACAATAATATTATTTATATATACATGTAAATAAAAAGCATTATTTTACTCATCTGTGTAAAAGAAGGTAAACTTCCAATTGAAATTCTATACCAAGCCGTATGGCGCGTGGTAATAATAGATGATACTCCTTTAATGACACCTGAAACTCATGTCTGCTAATATCCTCAAGTAATAAAACTAATATCAATTATCAAATCAAACTGTTTGGTGGAAAATGCAGTATTTATTAGGCAAATAATAATTGATAATGGAAATTAACTATCCTCATTTTTAATGAACAGCTCCACAGACATATTACAATGTCCGTGAAGTTCGTGACATCTTTCATGTGTATCAAAGCAAGCTACTTGGCGTAAGAAATAGGTGAAACAGTGGTACGGAGACAACTTTGTACAATGTGTACCATTTCCTACCGTTTTGGTATTCTCCATTTATTTTTGAACAGAGGTTCTGTTACTCGTCCGACAAATGAAAGCACCTCGTTCTCTATTATATTCCACACCCAATAATGATCCATCAAAGTAAGCTGTTTGGCGTAAGAAAAAGGTGAGACATTGGTACGGAGACAACTTTGTACAAAGTGTACCATTTCCTACCGTTTTGGTATTCTCCATCCATTTTTAAACAGAGGTTCTGTTACTCGTCCGACAAATGAAAGCACCTCGTCCTCTTTATGATATTCAGCGGCGACCAATGATCATAACATCATAGCGAGACCGTTAAATCGGTGCGGAAGGCTCGCTCCTGACTTGCATTAATGATGCAGCCTTTGGTCAAGATGGCCGCGCATGCCCGCACAGAAATAGTTACGTGTGTTGGTATACTTTTTATATAGTCTGATTGATTTTGCTTAAAATAAAAAAATCGCAATTTTGTTTCAGATTTTAATTGATTGTTTAATAACAATCCTTTATCAAATTACGGTAGGGATATTGGAACGATTTTAGTAGTATTTTGTCATTAAAGGAGTATCATCTATTATTACCACGCGCCATACGGCTTGGTATAGAATTTTAATTTAAAGTTTACTTTCTTTTACATAGATGAGTAAAATAATGCTTTTTATGTACATGTATATATAAATAATATTATTGTTTGAAAAATACGTTATTCATTTATTATTATTATTATTCGTTAGGCATTGTTTTTATATACTTATACAGTACTCACAAAGTTATGAACATCCGAACAAAGCCGGGGTGGCAAGTAGTTTGTTATAATAAAAATGCATTTGTTACATTTGACCATTTACAAGCATGTTACAAAAGAGTCCAAATATAAGCATACAATATGCTAACCCTACATTATTGTGACAAAAACTGAAAATTCAACTTAAAATCATGATGCAACACTTTTGTATTCGCATACTCTGTAACTGGTCAATTTTGCCTTTCGAAAAATACATACCCGAAATACATAATTAACTTTCTTCAGAGATGCGAAACAAGTCCGACCAAATGACCGTACGGAGAACATGAATTATCAATTTCTAGACAATGGATTGTTGTCGCATTTTGCAAGCAACTGTACACGCAATTGTATTAACTCATTTGTTACTTTATGACTATGCTCATAAAGTAGATATTACATTGTCACTCCGCAACTGTAATAGTAAACATATAGTTGTCAATGGCGACACCATAAATGAGGGCTTGAAGATACAACACGGTGTAATTGAGTACCGTTGACGTCCATTGGAGTGTGGAAGAAAGCAGCGGTATACGCGACGTCCTCGCCATATAAATCAAAACTTATAATATGCTATACCCGTTACACTATTGTTTGATGGCAGCTCTTGTGTCTATGGTTTTAAGACTCAAAATTATTTGTCTATGGTTGGATACAGCCAGGACTCCTCGGGATGGTCGATTTAAATTCCGTATAAGCGGGAAGGAGGAAGTCACGGCGCGCGCATGTATGTCACACCTTTTCTCCGTAAATGAACTTGAATGAACTCGGTTATGTGATAGGTTTTAACTGTTGATATTAAAATCACGGATTCACTACATAGTCGTTTAATTTAAATAAATAAAAAAAATAAAGTATCGGTTTGTAATTTCAAATTAACAGTTTTTAACATTTTATGTAGCATATGCATATAAATGTATATACGGTACTTACATAAAAAAATAATTTAATAATGTTTACCGTCTGGCTGTTTGTTCTTCCTAAACTTCGCTAAACTTTTCACTCACAGATATCTAATGTTATAAGGAATATTTTATGATACTTTTATTTTGAGAAATGTTATTTATTTTAATAAATAAATGTTTAATTCCATATCTACAAAATAGCTAGTCTATACATATAATTGACAAATTCTAACTGACTGTGCATGGAAGATATATGGAAAAAACAATGATCGTTAGAATTTTTTACGGTTTGTTTGTACGAACTAATCTCAAAGACGGCTAATACGATTTAAATGCGGTTTTCAGTAATGTATTCCGATAGATTATCTTCTACATTCATTTTCTTTTAACAATATCTTCACAAATTAGAAATGAACTTTTAAGAATTAATTGACCATTGCCAAGGTGAATGTCGTAATATTATTAAATAGAAAGCGATTCATGGAAACATATTAAAGTTGGTAAGTTTACTTAATTACAGGCAGTCCTCGTACTTACAGCATGTTAAGTTCTGGAAATACGCGACATAAATCGAAACGACGACGTAAGCCGAGACTTATTTTTTCATATCTTTACATATAAAACTCTAAGTTAATTTTTTTTTAATGTTGAGTACCTACTTTATTATCTAAAGTAAGTTCGACGACAGACTGTTTAGTATTTTGCAGTACATCCAAATATAAATTTATTTACGATGGCATATCATCTTAGTCCTCGGGAATGGCAACACGTAACAATAAGTCGTACTACGGGTGTCACATGATTACGTCATGTTTTTGGTGCTGCTCATGTATATAACTACACGACGGTTACCATTTACCACGAGGTGTTCGTACGCATTGTTGGTCATTTTATTTACATAAAAAATATAAAGCAGTAGGTATGTATACGACGTAGGTAATACCGATTCTTCGCAAATATTTTCTTTAAAAGCTTATATAGGCATTATTCGTATTCATAATATGCGTTTTCAGATTTCATTGTGTACGCCAATGCCTCATGTTGATTACATGGAAATTGTAAATTCGTAATAAATTGCATGAATGTGATAATGATAACCAAATTAATTGATGCAAATGTAATTTAACGTAAATACATAATTTTAGGTATTCATTTAAGTATTCCGGTTATTTTTAGTACTATCTTCGTACCTATAAAAGTAAAATTGGTTTTTTTTTCGGACAACTCTAATGCTGTTGGCCGCAGCTGGCCTTTACAGCTTCACCGGACGTTAGGGGGCGAGTGCAGATGGCACTCCAATCTCGCGGAAGGACTTATGGAGCGGCTGAAGGCCAACTCCTGCCTGACGGATACGACTTTAGTCTGAGGGCACCGCTAGAGGTTCGAACCTCGGCTCAGGCCGTCGTAATATCGCTCCCCGTTTGAATTGGACGGGGGATCGTTCGGATCGGGGGTAAAATTGTATAGGTAACCCGCGACCTTTGGAAGCAAGGCCGTGTAAACCACTAGACTACCGACCTCGTCTATTGATAAAATCTACGAATTATATTCGTTGAAATGTCAAAGATGAGACATAAAACTTGACGACCTCGGTGGTCTAGCGGTCTAGCACATCGCTTTACGTCCGATGGTCGCGGGTTCGATTCCTCGCACGGCACAAACATTTGTATTCATAAGTATGATTGTTTGTATCAGTCTGGGTGTTTTCTATGTATATTATGTATGTATACACTAGTACCCGTAACACAAGCTTTAGCTAGCTTAACTTAGGACTAGATGGCGCTGTGTGAGTTGTCCTGAGATTATTATTATTATAAAAATTACAATGGAATTATCAAACCTCGTCTTCAATGTCGGTATAAAATTAGACTTAAGAATTTGAACAAAACGCGTGATTGGCGTAATACGAACGGAGCAAACCGGATGTCCCTATCTATATAAGCAGCCGTTGAAAACAGTTATAAAGACAATTCAGCCGTTTCTAATTAATCGAACAGATACTGTAACAGCGGTGTTGAATTTTACTTATTCAATACAAAATGTAATCATCTTGCTAAAAAAAATATTTGTCACTCGACTTTGTTGAAATAAGCAATTTGACGAGATACTGCGTAATTGTTACGATTCGCAAACTAATTGATGGAAAATTAAACATATTTTTAATATAACGTGTCACTAATATTATAAACGCGGAAGTTTTTGAGTCTGGATGATTCGCGCGTTGAATGAATGATTGTTACTCTTTCACGCAAAAACTAATGAATGGATTTTTATTAAACTTTAGAATAATATAGTTTATACTATACATCAGAATAACACATAGGCAATAAATTTCACACGAGTGAAATTTATAGCCTATATACAACAACTTGTACTATATATATTAAACATACTTAAAAATAATGTCCGAGCCGATGTCTGTACAATAAACAAATTTAATAAAAAGTAGTACTTTTGCTCTATAGACCTACCTTTATTAGAGTAGCAATAATTATATTTTAATAGCAATGCAATTTTTTTTATTACAAAGAGATAAATTTATTGGCAAACAATAATGCACACATTTATAACATACAACACTACAGTACAATTTATATACCTACAATGAGACAGCTTACTATCACAGTGTTAATTTTCTGTGTAATAGAACTATAATTTATTATTTAGAGATATAGCAGGTTAGAAATGATTAATACCAAACACTTTAAGCGAAATCTATTAGCTGATTATCGGAAATGACCGCAATGACTGTCATCCCATTATGTTATTTCAATATCCTTGATGCGAAAGTACAAATGAATCACTGACTCATCTATTGTCGGATTTTCTTGGAATAGTAAAATGAAAGGCCACATTTCAAACATACAGTCGTACTTAATCAATTGTAATCTATAATGTATAATTTCGTTGTTACAGAAATCAAAACAGAGGAGGTCATCACACAAGCCAAAGTTGAAACAGACCGAGACATGGAGAAAATGGCCGAGAGACAAGACATCAGAACTACTAGAACTACCAGCATTGATAGTGACAACCGATCAGACAGGAGTGAAGAAGATGAGTTAAGAAGAGCCCGCAAGCGAGCAGCTTCAACATCACCGAACCCTATTCCCCTGGATAAAAGAATAACTAGATACGAATGTCCTAAATGTAAGCAAAGGTTCGATTCCGCAAATGCTTACGACATTCATAGATTTACTGCACACGGTGATGACACCAGAACTGGTTACGACGACCACGCTTTTGTTGATTACTCAAGCAAAAAGTTTCCAGATATATCTCGGAGTAATCGAATTTCTATTAGCGAACAACACTATAGTTGCGATGTTTGCTCTAGAGATTTTCCTTGCAGACAAGTTCTGGACGTTCATAAAAAATCGTGCACTGGTACTACTAGGATTCCCACGCCAGAACGTGACAGGCGGGAAGACTTCTTTGCCAAATTGGATCTTAGGAACCGTTCTTTTAATATACCGGAAACATTAACACCCCCTATGGATCGTTTTACACCTAAATTTGATGATGGACATCTCACCAATGGTATGAGACACATCGATGCTGCTAGAGATTTAGCGGATATACAATCTATTTTGAATGTTACATCTGCTGGCAGCCTTCTAGAAAGACTGACCGGTACTAGGGTGCCGTTAGAAAATACTATTTTAACACCTCCTGATACTGTGGTGAAAGAACGGGAACAAGAGGAGACGCAAGATAACTTTGCAGCTGAATTTCGACGTATGAAGTTACGAGGGGAATTTCCATGTAGATTATGTCCTGCTAAATTTCCCAATCTTAGAGCTCTTAAGGGACATAACAGAGTACATCTAAGCGGTACTGGTCCTGGACCATATCAGTGTAATATGTGCCCTCATGCCTCTTTAGACAAGGCAGCTTTAGTCCGTCATATGCGAACACATAATGGTGATCGTCCTTATGAATGCGCAGTGTGTAATTATGCTTTCACAACAAAGGCAAATTGTGAAAGACATTTGAGAAACCGGCATGCAAAAGTTACAAGAGAAGATGTCAAGCGCTCTATAATCTATCACCCATCAGAAGATCCGAATAACGATGAAGTAAATTCTAAACTTGCTCGCGATGAAGTGAAGAGATCGCTCGCATTCCATACTCCGGAAGTTGAAAGGCGCAACGACAATACTGGTCGAGATACACCTCTCACTCATTTTACACCTAACTTTATTTCTGACAGACATCCAGTTCAAGCCCTAACATCTAAATCACTATCAGAAGCTCCTATAACTATAAGAGAAAATGATCAACCTCTACCAAGAATAAAAGTAAAAGGTATTGGGCAATTGACACAGATTCCTGAATATAGGCCACCTGAACTTCCAGCATACAAAGCAAATGATATCCAAACGGAAACCTATGATGAAGAAGCTCCAGTTGATCTCAGTACTAGTGATAACAATAGTTGTGATGTTCTTGACCTTAGTAAAAAGAAACGGGATGTCGATAATGAGTCTAAAACGCCAACTAGACCATCATTTGAACCAGATCCAGCTGCTATTGCTGCATCAACAATAGAAAAGACAAGGCTATTATCTTGGGCTAATGCCCACCAAAGACTTCTAGAAAACGCACTTCCTAAACTTGATCCTACTTTTTATGCTTCTCATATATCGCAGTTGTATGCTAGCGCCGTACCAGGACTGCCTGGACTACCGTTACCACCATCCTTTCCAATTAATCCTTATTTTCTACAGCCTTCTTTTTTTACTCATCCAACTGATTCACAAGAACTAGTCGAAATGAAGCAGCGTATACAAAAAGAAATAATTCGTGGACTTAGCATGTCGGGGGGTCGACTTGTAGCAAGCGACCAAGATAGTCAACCAAAACAGGAGCCAGAAGAAGAAGACCAAAAGCCCATAATACCACAGGCTGTGTCTCCTTTACCATCGCCTCAATCAGAATCTCCTAGACCATTGAGTAATAATATCATTCCCCAATCAGATTCGGTTAAAATGGTTATTAAAAATGGTGTGCTTATGCCTAAACAAAAACAAAGACGGTATCGGACGGAAAGGCCATTCTCATGCTCCCAGTGCTCAGCTCGTTTCACTCTTCGTTCAAACATGGAACGTCACGTCAAGCAACAACATCCACAGCATTGGAGCGTAAGAAGACCAACTACAAGAGCCCCTCCGCCATATACAACGCCTGATTCATTAACTGATCGTGTAAAGTATGCTCTTCTAGCACGCCACCTCGAACGTCCTTTACAGCAGTCTGAGCGGTCGCCAATTCGCAGAGATTCTGATGAAGTTGCTGACAATGAAGAAGATGAAGACGATACCCTAATCATTGATGAAGAACCGGACACAGATAACAAATCTGATGAACATTCTGCTGCTCATCGCGCAGCTGCCGAAATTTTAATGGCTTCTCGTCAACAGGAGCTCAGTAAGGATTTCGACCTGAAAATCGCTGGTAATCTTATCAATAAACCTTCAAACATATCTGAAAAAGCTGAATCTGGTACTGATTCGATTCAAGAATCTTTGCCTATACCAGTAGTACCCACGCGCAGCGACGAAGAAGAAGATGAAGAAGGTCTTGTCGCTTCAACTAGTGAAGGAAATAACTCTGGAAGTGATGAAAATAAGTAAGTAATATAGACCATAATCTCTTTACTATGTACATTGATTTAAATGTTACTTATATTTTAAATTTCATGGGTATAGCAGAATTTATTTAACTATCTACCACTGTAGAATTTGTAACTCAAGAGACTTTTTAAGTTTTTTCAATAATGTTTAATGTCTAATTGTCTAGTTAGTTATATTGATTAATTTAAAAACTGTTAAGTATTTTATCCAAATAACTTGTTATTTAATTATTACATAGAAATAGTTACGTTATGTAATTTAAAATCGATTGTATATTAGGACTAGATTATTATATTGGTAAATATTTAGTAATATTTTATTTACAGCACCAAATTTTGTACTACGAAATTAATATTATAAAAAATTTTTTCAGATCCGAATCAGATACTGGAAATCAACCACCCAAAAAGAAGTCTGCATACAGTTTAGCTCCTAACCGAGTATCATGTCCGTATTGTCACCGGAAGTTTCCTTGGTCGTCTTCACTTCGACGCCACGTCCTCACACATACGGGACAGAAACCCTTTAAGTGTCCGCACTGCCCCCTGCTTTTCACCACAAAATCCAACTGCGATCGTCATTTATTAAGAAAGCACGGAGGTTCAGCAAGAGCCATATTGGCCGAACCAATTCCCGATACAGTCTCCCCACCTCAACCTTCAAATGACATAAGATCTGTCCCAGAAAGACCATTCAAATGCGCCTCGTGCCCCTCTAGTACATTTTCCTCAATGGAGACGTTAAAAAAACATATGTCGTCGAGACATGGTACTGGAGATTCCCAGCCAGAATCTCCAAACCCTGATTTGAATGATGATATTCCTGATGGAGGTCTAGTCTTTAAATGTCATCTCTGCGAGGCATCTTTCGGAGACAGAGGCGGAGCATTGAATCATCTGGCGTCAACGCATTCTGTGGAATATGAGCAGCTAGTCAGCAAGGGAGCGTTAGACGCAGCTAGTGATCGGAGCGAGAGTGCTGATGATGATGACAGGGGCAAATTCCCAGACCACGCCAACAGAAAGGTGAGTTAGCTTTAATCTTTTATATCAAATTCTCGTGTCACAATGTTAGTTACCATACTTCTCCGAAACGGCTTGACAGACTTTTTATGTAATTTTATTACACTTAAATGGGTCTGAAAATCGGCTACTATCTATTTTTCATATCCTTAAGTGATAAGGGTTGTCCACCCTATCATTTAATTTTTATTTATTAGATAATTTTTTTATAATATGGTATTAATAATACATACAACCCTAAATTTTCACCCTTCTATCACTAACCCCTATTTTTTTTATAAGTAGGTATATTAATTTATGTGGCAAAACAATGTTTGCGGGATCGACTAGTAAATTGATATAATACCTATTATACATAGATATGTAGTTCAGTTGTTATCTTTAGGTTGAGCATAATTATGAATCTCGTACTATTGAAAGATTAATTGATAAAATTGACACTTACAAAACATAGGCTTAAGCCTGATTTATATTGTTTACTTTTCCTTTTGAAAACAAATTGTATACTAGTTGTTACCCGCGACTTCGTCCGCCCGGATTCAACAGTTTTTTTTATGAACTAGTTATGTGTCTTATAAGTCTCGAACAGTCCTGACAAAGAGACTACAAGGAATATGTCTTCACATCAAATTTCATTAAAATCCGTTCAGCCGTTCTGTCCTGAAAAGGTAACAAACAGATCGAAAGTTAGCCAGGCAGACATACTTGCACTTTAATATTATATTATTTATAGTATTGATGAACAAAACAATGCATGCATTAGTTGCAATAAACTGAAACAGTTTTATTTAAAAAATCTGGTGTTATGTATCTAATTTCATCGAACAAACATGAGGTGACACTAGAGTTGCGAAATGTTTGCTGACGGGTCATGATATCAGCGACAACGTAGATTTCACTAAAAATAATTATCACAAATAGATAATAAAGATATATATTGTTTTCTAAAGTAAATAATAACCCTGAACAATTAACACAGCGCCATCTAGTCCCACGGTAAGCAGAGCTTGTGTAATGTGTATTAGATAATTGATTAGATTTTTTATCATAAATACATCATAACAGACATAGAAAACTCCCTGACCGATATATTGATCTAGTTTTTATACCCCTAAGTTATAAGGGTTGATATACCATATACAAGGGTAAAAAATTATAATTAATTATTTTTTTTTTTAATCAGCCGCCAAAAACTTTTTTGCCACCAGTGGTCAGCCTCTTAAGATCAATAGTTTTAAGCTTAAAGATTAAGAACATTAATAAACAATTAGTCCGGTCATAGAACCTAAAAGGACTTAACTGTGCCCTAACAATCACAACAATCAAATACCTATCTAACTTATATTTAAATCAGTCGGAAACTTCTTTAGTAACATCAGTATTTAAAAAGAATGTGTGTTATAAAATACATACAACCCTAAATTTTCACCCTTCTGCAGTCAACCACAATTTTTTAATAGTGATTTTAATTTATATGGCAAAACGTTTGCGGAATCACCGTTAGTATATGTGCATAATATTGTGAATACTTCTTTATTACACTTCATAGAATGCCCACAACTATATTTATATATTTTTTTTCATTGTTACAGGTAGTTTGTGCTTTCTGCGTGCGCCGCTTTTGGTCAGCCGAAGATTTACGTCGTCACATGCGTACCCACTCTGGGGAGCGGCCGTTCGCGTGTGACCTGTGCCACAGGAAGTTCACCCTGAAACATAGCATGCTCCGACACCGGAAGAAGCATAGAGATGAAATCACTGATGATGAAGAAGTTTCTCCACCACACACTCCAATCGAATCTGAGAATATTACCAATGGGTATGTATTTAAATAAAATAATAATAAATAAATAAACAACCCTGGACAATTAACACAGCGCCATCTAGTCCAACGGTAAGCAGAGCTTGCTATGGGTACTAAACAACTGATGTAAATGCTTACATTTTTTTTTTGTAAATACATACACATGTGTAGGTATATAATATACACACCAAACAACCGATACAAACAATCATATTCATCATACAAATTTTTGCACCGTGCGAGGAATCGAAGCCGCGACCATCGGAGATTAGACAGATTGTTTTATATATTTAACTAAACAAATACGCTGTGGCCTATTTCATAAATAGCACCATAGTCATTATAACGTCCTAGTACACCATATACTCTTTCTTAACTCGAGGGTGACATGCCCTTGTGTCCTGTAATTTGAATGGACTTATTACAATAATAAATTCTGAAAATGCCTCGTACAAAGTATTAAATTACAATATTTTTGTTGCAGTTTTAGATACCGGGATGACGACGGTTCTGGTTGCGACATCCCTAGTAATGTCAACAACAACAACTCGCCGCCGTCCGCGCCCTACGACAAGAAACTGAAATTGGACATGAGCTCGCGCAAATACTCATCAGAAACGGAAAACGACGGTGAAAATGGTAGCGATCTCATCGGCAAACTATTAGGTATCCCTGACAAGACGATCATCAACAAACTCCTCTCATCACCTGATGAGGCGGCGAAATTCTTAGGAGTGAATAAATGAGAGTACGCTTTAGTCCTTGTGACGCCGGCTAGACTTGTCCTAGCTCCACGAGGACTAAAACTGCCATTCCAATTTCAAACGTCGGTGGCCGAAAAAAACTGTACAACGCCATCTATCAACGAGTAGATATTAAATTGAAGTATCAATATATTTATTATTCGTATGTCAATGTAGTTGTAAATAATTTATATAGCTATATATCGCTTATGAATATATTAGAATTCTATACGTAGGTGCCTTTAGCTGCCTTAATTTAATAAAAGTATAAACCGTCCTATTCTGCCTTAGCACTATTAGCGTTATTGTATAAAAGTGGGTATTGAACAACGAATGTTTTCTGTAGTGCCAGTTAGAAAAAGTACATAGTGTTGTGTTTTATTTTTAGCGATTAAGTAACATTTGTCGTCTCATATCAATATTAAATAGGTTAAGGTAATTCAATAAGCCAGTAATACTGAAAAGCACCAAAAAGCTGTCAGCCAATGTCACGTAAAATATGCATTTTCATCTAGTCGCGTTACACTAGGTTTTTTTCCCGCTATCGTATATTTCTAGGATCACAACTATACTGTTTTCCACTGTCATTTCATTAATAGTTAATAATATTCAGCCAAAAACAATTTTCGCAAAAATATCCAAAATTATCTAGTCAATTTCTTAGACTTTTTTTCTATAACGAAAATTAACTTAGCTAAAATACCAAAATGTCAATAGTTAGGTTTTCTATGCAAAATAAGTTTTACTTAAGGACAGACAGTCTATAGCTTAAATATAGGTAAATTAAGGCAACATGTAACAGAATTAACGCAGTCCTTGAAAGTAGTTTTTAGAAAGTAGTATATTTTCGAATACGTAAATATATATATAGGTTTACATTACCCACCGGTGTTATAAATCGAATCATAGGGATTTAAGCCTTATTACAACGATATAAAACTTATAATTCAGATATTTTACTCCAATAGGTCTCTATAAATTAAAGTAATTATAAAATAAAATTACCAAACTCGTGAGGTTTTCTCACGAGACTGCAGCATGGGGTTTTTCAAGGGTATAATACGGTTTCTTAATAGTCGGAAATGAGCACGTGACACCCCTGGTATCTCAAGCGTCCATAGACTACGGTAACCGTTTACCATCAGATGGACCGTATGCTTGTTTGCCACCTATATAGTATATTAATTCTGTTACACGTTTTAATAAATAAACCTCAACTGTCCTACCAATGAATAGTTCATAAGTGCTTAGATTTGGTTAGCAGTAAGCGAGTACATTAAAAGTAAGTTAATAAATTTATAGTACTGATATTAGTGGATATGCACTTCGATTTCAATCATTTAATGCTTCAGTTAGACCAAAAAATATAGCAAAATAGAATAGCACTTTATAATTCTTTCTTTAGTGTCACTCTTAACTATTTCTATTTATTGTTTGTCTATGACTATTGTATTGTAGGGCTAGGTCTTTCTAAAATAGTGTATAGATATTTTATTTGCTCAAATTCATGGCATTTCTTTTATTGAAAACTAGAAAATAAATGTAATTTATGTAAGGACAACGGCTAAGATCTCTTATACTCTTAAATACAATTTACGAGTTGTGTGTATAAATTTAGAGCGATACATTTTCGGTGGACGTTTTACCCGAACATGCTAGATAATAATTATTATAAGAGAATTAATTTTTATGATTTGTTGGTACCGAAGATTTTATTCAAAGACGTATATTAGTATTTTCCATTTTTTTTTATTTTTATATTAAGTACATATATATATTTATATTTTGGTGCGGCAATGTTATGTTTGTATGGGTTTTAAAAACCTTAAAATTAGAATTAAATTATTAATTATAATAATAAAACAGTTTCGTTATGTGAAACTCAATCATACGCTAGAATATACCTAAGTTCAACATGCTTTGTACATGATATTGCTATATAAGACACATATTATAATTATTTAAATATACCTATTACATAGAATAAATATAGATAACTTTATAATGTATGTAACTGTATATCATGCCTATTTAATGTTAGTACAGTCTATTTAAATGCAAACATTCATTTAAAAAAAGAATTAGATATTTCTTCAAGTAATTTATCCGAATGCCATGCCATGACCATACATTTCTAAGATTCGAATAAGGTAATTTAAAATTCATTTAATAAATGACAGATCAATCATCGTCATATAGAGTGCAGTAGATTTAAAGGATTAAGTGAAACTATTGCAAATACATCTGTATTGTTTAGAATCATAGATTTATAGAGCAATAATAAAGAATAGAGTCTGTAGAAGTACTTACGTTGTATCCAAAGGTTTTTATAAAATCATTATTAAGTACTTAGTTATTAATTATTATTACGCTGTATACCAAAGTAATTTAATTATTGTATTAATGCATCGAAAAAATTCCTGCTTTATGTCAATTATACTTAAATACAACGATTTTGATATTAAGTGAATATACTTATTGTACTTAGAAACTGTAATTTTTGCTATACATATCTCATGATTGGTGAAATTGATGAATTGTATAGGAAAAGAGACGGTGTAAAGTATTTTATTGTCGTCAATGTGTTACGAGTTACATATTAAAATAAAATAGGTATCTACTTAGTGTCTTTATCTATAGATAGAATAAAAATGTAACTAATATCTGTCTGTACATGGAAGATGTATGAAAAACTATTACTGAGCGACAGAAAATTATTGTTAGAATTTTTGTCTTTTAAATAGTTCAAGTTATTCTAAAAAACGTCTTAATTGATTCAGGTGCAGTTTTCACAAATTAATTGTGATGTATTGAACTTAAAATTTTGTGTTTGTTTTATTATAATTGATTTACAAACAAAAAGTTATTAGCTAATTTATTATGAATACCACGTCGCATTGGAACGAAGTCGCAGGCTCAGTTAATAGTACGAAACTAGTTTATAATATAATTAATGATAAGACATTAATATAAGGAAATTGTGGCAACACCGCTTGGCCTTTCGATGTAGTGTTCGTGTGTTTTAAAACCGCTCTAATATTTAAGATAATTATAATAATTATAAAATAATTTTTACCATAATCATACGCATGATTTAATAGTACCTAATATACTTATTATTATAGTGAAATGTTTACTATTCACCTATTCGCCTCTCTTACTTCTATGCAATATGAGTGTCGTTTTAAAAACGTTTTTGTGAAATACATAATGGTGTATTATTAATTATTTACACGTTTTATTTTCTACCCTATATAAATACCTCGTATATCCTAATATGCTTAACAGTAAACAATATTAAGATGAAAATTATAAAGTATGAAAAATCCATTTTAAATATAACATAACATTAAAGTCGATAAATAAATAGGTATGTCAATTAATACAGTTTGGTACAAAACATAGCAGTTATATATATCAAAGAGAATAGTTAGAACCCTTACCTACATATATAGATATATATATATATATTAACAAAGTAATCGCTAATTATAATAATAACCCTAGACAATTAACACAGCGCCATCTACTTTCAAGCTAGGCAGAGCTTGTGTTATGGATACCTAGACAATTCATATAAATACTCAGATATCTTTTTTTAAATACATAATACATATTGAAAAAATCCAAATCGATTCCAACAATCATACTCATTAATACAAATGTTTGCACCGTGCGAGGAATCGAACCCGCGACCACCAGAAGTAAAGCGCCAAGGCCATCGAAAGGATTTTACTACATAAGTACGAAAACAAAAAACAGCCAAACAAATGTTTTTTTTTTGTCTTTTAAATGAAACTTGGCAAAACTGTAAACAGTAGGTAAGGTACATTCCACATTGTAGTACTATGTAATATTATCTGTGGTAGAACTAAATAATATTACTAGCTGCTCTCGCGATATCACCCGCATGAAATTGTTTGTATTGCAAAGTTTTCATCCATCCATCCAATAAACTGCGTTTATAATATTAGTATCTAAGATACTATATTTTTCATTCTCATAGCACATGACTTTTCACCTAGCTTAATTTCAATCATAGTACCTAATGAAGAAACTAATCAACTTTCCCAAAGAAACAGTTAAATTTATGATACTTTAATGATCCATAATTAAATGTATTTGTAAAAAGAGTTTAGATAGAGAATGTGTTTAGTAATTTAACTGCATGGCTTATTTTATTTATCTTCTAAAGAAAAATCCGCTGCTTTAAAGCAACAATAAACTAATCAGCTGAGATTACTACTACTCGTTAATAGATGGCGCCAATACACAAATGCCATCAAAATTTCTAAATTATTAATTTAGCTCTATATATTACATATTTGTTTAAAATATTACCACTAGTATGATTCAATAAAATATTGTTAACGATTTCTTGCTTTGGTTAATAATAATAATAATATGTTTTATAATATAATAATGTCTTATTTATTTTATTGCTTGAACGCATCCTAATAAAATAGCATCGAATATACTAGCCAATCACTGTCTGAGGACACGTTAGTGCTACCATTATAAGGTTGATTGCCTAGGAAACGGTAGTGAATATTTACTTTGTATACGAGACATTTATTTTTTATTCATTATGTACTTTAATTAAAATAAATATATTATTTGTCAACCACACCATCTTCAATAAATATGAAAAATGTATTGAAACCAAGAGATATTCTGTATCACTAATAATAATTCAATTTAAATATTTTGTTACGAAATGTTAAATAGGGTTTGTTTTATTATTTAAAACTTAATAGTTAATATACACATTGAGTGGCATTGTGGGCAATAGCTGTTTTATAACGTATAGATAGTATACCTTACATACAAGTACAGTTTATCTCCCTTAATTCACACGCCCTCGCACTTCCGATAACAACTTTCAAATTTCAATGACACTTTGAGTTAATTTTAACATCATCTTGGCAACACTGACATTGACTGACTGAAGTAATTTCAAGAAATAGAAAGAAAGATCTCTAATTTGTAAACTAGCAGCGTCTTTATTTTGAGTTACGGTTGCTTAACTTTGGACAAGTGTTGGGAAACAATACACATTGTCCCTGAATACATATACAATTTAATTTTAGTGAGTACTAACCTTATAATATATTAGCGGAATACACTTAGTGATAGCTTGTTTTCTATACATTCCACATACAGTGACGTAGATGTAAATTACAGTTTTTTACGTGATCATTTAAAACAATTAACGTTTTTTCGTTTACAATATGTTTCAATGTACTAGATGATTAAATTAAGCCGTTTTTATTGCTTATTATAACTGTTTACTTTAATTGTATGTGCACATGTAAATATTATTTGCAGAAGAAAAAAAAACATCCAATATGGGCGATCAGCAGTTTTTCTTAAAATGGAACGATTTTCAAACAAATATGGTGACATCGTTCAGGCACCTGAGAGACGAAAAGAGTTTTACAGATGTGAGTAATGTATCTGACTTTAGCTGCATACCCTCCAAATTCTGAAAGCTTTATTTTTTTTTAACAAATTACCAATTATCTATAAATTTAGCTCTTCTAACAACTGGCTAAATTTCATTTATATTACATTTATGTTATTAAGTCTTAAATATTTAAGAAAAGTCTGAAATATAAAATGTGGATATCAGATATCAAAGTTTGATCAAATTAAGTATACCTAAGTAGATTATCGCTACACTAGCTTTTTACGCTATAATTAATCTATGTATCTTAAAAATTATATACTGCTAATCTTATAAATCTAAATGTTTGGATATTTCTTACTCAATGATTCATTATCTGATCCATTTTTAATTTAATCTATACTTATAAGCATTTTAAACACCTTAATTGATATTTAAGGTTAAACTAAAATATTTATATTACAATATTTAATTTTAACATACAAAAATAATATTTTTTGTGTAATTTGAAATACTTGAATATTACTTTCAAGTCTACATTTCTATGTCAATCTTGTTCAGTTTATACTTAAAACTAATTATGTACTTACAACTAATATGAAATTATTATATTTCTGTGATATTGTGTCATAATTTATTTACTTTTGCAGAAAATTTTTAAATTCATTTTTCAAGGAACTAAACAAATCCTTCAGCTTTGATTAGAATTAACATTTGTTGTCATTACAAATCTATAAACTTACAGTTTTAATATAATACTGCAGTGTAGTCTAACATTTAATCATGTTATCAGTCTACCAAAGACTTTGTTCATGTGATGAGGATAGGACTGATGCTATCTAATATCCTGTCATATTATGTGTTATTTCTGTCGACTAAAGTATTACACATAAACAATATATAATTCAATGTTATATGTTTGCAGGTAACACTTGCTTGTGAAGGACAGACATGTAAAGCACATAAAATGGTGTTGTCAGCGTGTAGTCCATACTTTAAAAGTTTATTAGAGGTAAGAGTCTAATTAAAGTATGTATTTTTAATATATGATTATAGAATGCTAGACTTGTTTGTGTAGATGGTATTAGGTGGCAGGATCTCAGTGGTGGATGATAGGATTATAATAATAATCCTGACCCTGAGCACTCACATAGCACCAATCAGTCCCAAAGTTAGCAGAATTTGTCTTAGAGGTAGACAACTGCTAGAAATACTTAATTTTTTTTATGTAAACAAATGTTTACATCTTGTGAAGTTATGAATCCGCATCCATCAGAAATGAAGCTACTAGACCACCAAGGTCATTAGTTTGAAGCCAGTTGGTGTATCGAATTCATAAATAATCATGATGTTTTCTAAGTGTGACCATGAGCAGGTCAACCTGAAATAGTACATTATTGGCAATCTAACCTCTAGTCCACATCACTAATAAAACACTGTCACCCCCAGATCAAATCTTCTTTTGTACCATATAACTACACCTACTAAATAAAGAAGTTTTAATATTCATCAAAGAAAATCCTATATTCTCTTACTATGTTCGTTGAGGTATATATGCATGTAATAATTGGACTAAATTTTTATCACTCAGTGTATTTATAAATTATGTTCAGAAATGTGAATTGACAGTTAATTTATAAGAGCATAACATATTGGACCTTCGGAAAACGATGTATAGGCATGATGTGGTATACATTGTTTTCCGCTCTTCATGTATATAGGCAATGGTTGCCATTCACCGCCATATGGTCTGTCAGCTTAGCATTCCAATTACATTAAAAAAGTTACCATACTATTTGGGCGACAGTTTTATACCCAATACAGAGTCCAATTTACTATAAATTGGATTCTATAATTACACTGCCATATCTCATCCATATATCAATGGATACAAAGCTTTGGGGCTAGCTGCAATGGGCGAGTTAATGGTAGATAACTTTATACACAGTCTACCTGTTTTTTAAATCAATATAATACATTACACACACCAATGTATTTCATAATATATGTATGTCTACTCTTTTGTTTATTCTTAAAGTCTGTGATGAAATTGAGAATAGAATTATATTGTTTGCCATAATATTTTATTTAATATTTGTCTATACTATAGATTCGATATGTATATAGTGGGCTGATGATATTGTGGACTATATAGGAAGAGACTGGTTAGGTATAGCAAAAAACGAGACGAGAGAATATTGGAAAAAGATGGAGGAGGCCTTCACCCAAAGAGGGGTCTATATCCACAAATAGTATAATTATAATTGTAATAGTACCAAATAGATCATAAGGAAAAAAAAATACTAACAATTTATTTGTCCAACTTCTGGATGGTTATGGGAATAAAAGGCTTTGTTATTATTATTATTATTATTATATACTATAGATTCTAAAATCTTATTGAATGTTAATTAATTATGGTGAAATTTCTATCAATTGGGCACCGCTAGTATAAAATAATTGCGGAAAAATGTCAGAAATGTCTAGTTTTAAACTTGTGAATTATGAGTAGTAATTGTTGTGCGCAGCGCGGATGTTGTGTTATAAATGTAACATAACATATATCGTGCGATGTTTGTTATTGTAACGTGTTCATACGCAAAACTATGCAATTTCTACGGTTGTTGCAGGAATATAAATATATGAACACTTTTGTACCTTGTCATAATAAGAATTTATTGGTCGTATGCAAATGTTGGGACGTTGATAAAACTTTTGAATTTGATTAAACAAGCGAATTGTATAAAAAAATATTTAGTACAATAGGCATAAGCAGTTTACTGGATAAATATGGAATGGTGCACCCGCCTGCACTAACAGTATATGCTTACGAGATATCAGTGGGGGATGATAAGTCAAGTCCGTTTGCCTATCATGGCGAAGTCACCTGAATTTATCCACGATGGTTTTCAGTGGGAATGTGTGGAGTTTGATCTGACAGGATACATATCTTTCTAGTAAACTTGTAACTGCTTCCTACTTGACGGCTTCGGTAGTCTAGCACCGCTTTACTTCCGCAGGTCGCGGGTTCGATACCTCGCGCGGCACTAACATTTGTATTCATGAGTATGATTGTTTGTATCAGTCTGGGTGTTTTCTATGTATATTTTGTATGTATTTACAAAAAGTATCTATGTATTTGTATCAGTTGTGCAGTACCTATAACACAAGCTCTGCTTAGCTTGGGACTAGATGGCACTGTGTGAATTGTCCTGAAATATTATTATTATTACTACTAACCCCACTAGTTTACCTAAACCCCAATATTCTAATTGTGATGTCGTTTACAGGAGAACCCTTCAAAGCACCCCATAATAATCCTGAAGGACGTCTCGTACCTCCACCTGCAGGCGATCCTCGAGTTCATGTACGCGGGCGAGGTGAATGTCTCTCAAGAACAGCTGCCCGCCTTCCTCAAAACAGCGGCTAGACTTAAGGTAGGTCATGATAGACCGCATTTACCAACCTTATACGATTGAGTAGGGTGAAATAGGACGCCCTAACGACGATATGGGGCCTACCCTGCAATCTACAGTACAGGCAAACACCGCCGGAGCTGCGGCAATGCCGGCAAATGACCTGCCATTACCCTGGTATTGCGTATGAATCAGCGTGTGAATGGGCGGAGGTGATGACTTATGCTATTATGCTATTTAAAAAACCACACTATTGATAAGAGGCACCCATTGCATATATACGTGAACTGCACAAAGGACATCATGCCGACGCCCATCCTCACACTTTAACTAAAATATCTCTATATCCTGTAATTTTATTGCCTCACCAACCGCTTACTAAGTAAACTGCTTAGAATCTGAAATAGGGGAGACTGAGGAATCCGTGCAGACGATTTTGAAAGTCTACAATGGTAAAAGTCTATAAGAATCCTATTGAAAATATATCATCAAATCTAATAGAAGCCTATGTGTTTTACAGGTGAAGGGTCTGGCCGAGCCCCCACCACAAATGCCGAGCATCAAACGCGAAGGCTAGCCCACCGACAGTTAGCAAGTGCCCTAAAGACTCTAGTGATCCTAGAAACACCAATGTAACATACCAATAACATACACTCACATATTTGTGGACTGCAAACTTTATTAGGGCTCTAGACATGCAGCTAAAGTAAAAAAGATATGACTGTACAGGCGTAGTGCCTTTGACTATCCGGGACAAATAAAAAAATAATCAATAAAATATTTTTACGTATTTCCGGAATACACTTTCGAAGTCAGATAGTGATCTGAATTAATTAGTTGCTTCACATGAATTTTATAGATTTTATTATTAATTATTATGTACATAACACGTTATTGTTAAATCGAATGGTAATATTAAAATTGTGTGTAGGGTAGTACGAAATATCCCCACACAGTAAAGCAATACTTCCCCATTTCCCGTTGTTCTTATTTATATGTTTGCTCTGGCCATATACAGATAATTAAAAAAATAATATTTATGACCATAGCAAACAAAATTATTTCTTTTTTTTTTGTACACAGTACATATAATTTTAGTATTACTAAATATAAGTACACATCACAGTTTTAATAATTTAAGTCCAGTCTTTAATTTCATAATATAGTATATATGAGACAGCTGCTTGTCTATAGCCAAAAATCATAGACAATATTTACATAGTGTATTGAATTTTATATATTTTGGTATTAACAAATACACTAATATGATCTTGTAATAGAAATATGCGTCTTGCATTTTAATTCAGTGCTATTTTTTTAAATAAAATACAACACTAAATACTAAAATATTTATATAATATTCAACATCGACCAACTACAATAAAAGACTACATTTAAAATTAAACTTAGAGCCTTGAATTTAGGCTCAAATTAATTTGTCTGCATCTTCCCCTAAATATAAATATTATGGAGTAAGCAGATAATAAATTCTGATGTCCATGATACAAAAGAAATTTAACTCTCAGTAATTTCATTTTCACATACTTTGTAATCAGTCGCTTTTATTTTTTCTAATGCACTTTCTTTCTAACATTATAACATTTTGAGATAGATAACAAATACAGAAGAGGTATTTGTTACCTGTGCTGGTTTTTTTATCTAATTTAAAAATATACGCGTTATTATTACTCTTTCCGTATTGTAGTTGATTGATGTATTACAGAGGGGAACCACTGGAGTATATTAGCCTCTGATATACCACTGGCTCGGTTGTCGCATTCGGGAAACCTGACGACTAACCGACTGTATACCAGCGGCCTTAAATGATAGAATTACATTTATATAAACTATTTCACATAATATACAGTTTCCACCAACACTGATGCGATAGTAATATTGACATCCCGGCCTTACTCTCTTCAAACTCCACAAGTTACCTACCAACCAAAGTATGTTAAAATTAGCTTATACCTTATCTCGTGTACGTGGGATGCTGGGACATGCTACCACGTCAGTAATATGTAGTTCTATCCACCAATCGTTGCCTTACGATTATTTACTCATAGTGCGATTGTATGTCGATTTTTGGTGTTGATATTTGTAACATAGAGCGAAATATTATTAATTCTTAACTTTCTACTGATCTATGGAAATGATTCCTGATAAAATACAGTCGACTTGACTTCAAATCTATCGATTAACCTCCCGGTATTCATAAAAACCAGAACCTTAAATCATAATAATAGTATTTTTATCATATTCTTTCAAATTAAGAACGTGACTTAAATAAAAATACAAAACAGTTCCAGTAACTAAAATATTTTTTTATTCCGTTTAGCAAATTGGAAAGGCAAAGGAACTAAAATAGGTCTTTATGAATAAGAGGGTGTAATCGATTAAATTCTTTAATACATTGATTTTAATTTGTTGTTTGATAGAAATAACTAATGGGCATTTTTATCAAATAACAAATTTAATGCGACTAATATATTTTTACAAAATATTAATGTTGCTCTTCTATCGAGTCTAATTATGACTTGATTAGTATCAAATTGTTTAGAGTAATTGTCAGTCAAGTTCATTATTCGTCATATTGTGTAATTTTATTATATTTAATTTTTTAATTACCTATACAAAGATGGTATTATATTTTCTATAAACTTACTATAAACTGGACGTGGTGTTACAGGATTTGTAATACAAACTTGCTTAATATAAATGCAGTCCTCTTTGTTTTTTAAACGCCATTGTTTGCTGTAATATAAAAATTGAGTCGACCTTCATCCTTCGTCATTATGTTAGTGTTTTTAAATACTGTTAATATTTAGTAATATAAATAATCAGTATGTTTTTAATTACCTATAAATATAGTTTCTTTTCCATTGGTATTCCAGTGTACTTTATCTTAAGTGTTTCTTTTCCTTAACATACATATGTCCGTATTATATGGCTGTATATTAATTATCATAATTTTGTCATTCATATTGCGTGATAGAATTTTTTTTTTATTTTCTTTGTATTTTCGGCATTTTTTTTTATTATGTAAGCTACATACGAAATGACAAATTATTATTTTTTATATGTGGGTGTCGACAGATTAATTGAAGTACTTCATTGTGTATGTTTGTTTCTACTATATTTTTCTCATATTAAGTTAAAATAATAATTTGGTGGTTGCTAAGTAATTTAACTTGGTATTGATTAATAATTATAAGTGCAATTCCTTTCGATTTTATAAAGAAATCAGTTTTAAACTCTTGCATTACGATCTCAAATCATCTAGCATCATTCAGCAGATTTCATTATGAAATAAACTATTTTAAGTTTTAAATATTATATTACGTTCAGCACATTTATTTATCTTGTTTTGTCGTGCTTTTATTAATGCTTCATTCCAAATCATTGGCCCGGAAATAAGAATTTCTTTTGCTGTTTATTAGTAGACCATTACGTTGTATTATTATTTTATAAGAACTTTTTTATAGTGCCTATTAATAAAATTAGAAGCAGTGCATATAGCCCTACTATGAAATTAATTTCCAAACGCGACTGGGCAAGTGATTTGTAAATAATGCAGATTCTAAGTATTTTCTAATAGCTCTAACGTTTTGTTTTAAACCCCTCCTCCCACGAACTGTGGTGTTAGAGATATTGTAAAAATGTAAATCAAATATTTTTAGACGACAGAGTAAAGGTATGTGCTGAATAATCAAGCAAAACTTAGTTTGTAACGATTGAAATTATGAAAGATTTGTAATTTTAGATAATACAGAAAAATAACTACAGTACTATTTGTTTTAATTTAACATTAATTTTACTTCATAGTGAGACAATAGGGTACACTCAGCTCAAAGTCTATAAGGAAATGTAAAAAAAGCATCTGTTGTAATTACCATAACAACAAGATTACATATAGATAGTCAAATGTAGTGAAATATGAAATGATGTTGTTAACAATTCTTAATTATAACGTTAACAAAATAAATATATAATACCTAAAAATATACTGCACAACGGCCCAGGTGAGAGTAAAAATGCCTTACAAAATCCAACTTACAATATCTAATTGTAATCTTCCTTTTATGAATACGAAAGTAACTGTCGCGCTTTCACACCGTAACTACTGAAACAGATTTAAATGAAATTTGGTATTCAGATTGTCTAAGGATATTGACTACTTTCTACTGCTAAAAAATTAGATGTAAGGTTGTGAAAAAAATACCTGGAAGCTTTAAACTTATTTTTTAAACAGTTGATTAAATATAAATAAATATGATATTCAAAGTATGTAAAAATTTTACCCCTAAGGGGGTAAGGTAAAATAAAGAATGAAAATTTGTAATTTTTGAAGTTAAAACGATGAAATTTTTACTTTGGTTTTTTGGGTTAGATTACTAAATATTTTTTCTGTATTTGGTCAAAGTCACTATTCCACGCGACCGAATTTGCGAGCACAGCTAATAGTTAATATTATAACAATATTTATATACTCAAAGACCGATAGACCCATATAGGAAATAATAAAATATAAAATGACATGTAAAAAGAAATATAAATGTGTACTCGATACGTTGTATTCTGTCGTTAAGCAGAGTAAACACTTCATTACTATTTGGCGCTGTCTGAAAATTAAAGTATTAAAGCTAAGCATTAGGATTATACTGTGGCAATTACAAATTATCTGTATAAAAAATGATAGAGTAGGGATTACAGGTCCTCTTATCTGAATTATTACAGTAATTAGCTCATTATGTGTTGTATAATAAATAATATTAATCCGAGGCAGCAGAAGATATCTCTGATTGAAAATTGAATTATGTTCGACGAAATCCAAATCTTTCACTAGCAACAAAATCATACTACAAAATAATAAGTATACACAACGTAAATTCACTAATTTTGATTAAAATAAAGGCCTATTCAATTGTTTATCAAGAATTTAAGCGTCTTTTTAAATGCACACGAGATAGATTTTTTTTAAATAGTATAGTATAAATAATATATAGGTAGCCACATAATATATTTAATTTTATTTAAAATCTGAGATGTTGGCAATTTTATATTTGGTATTTGACCTATTCATATTTCGTGTATCTTTACATAGTATAAAACAAAGTTGGCCCCTCTGTCTGCATTTAAATTTTTCAAGTGACGCAACAGATTTAATGCTGCTTTTAGCAGTGGATAGAATGATTTAAAAGGAAGGTTTATATATATATAATACATGCATATTATAGTACCGGAAAGCGAATAAATTCAAAGATTTGTAATACACTTGGGTCAGGTTGCTAGTCTAAAAATAAAACAAAGTAAATATATAAAAAAGCTTTATTTCGTGACCGAAACAAGACAGTACGTAACATTTTTATATATAGCACCTTGAAGATTACAAAATAATATACCTTTAGGTAAAATAAAATGCATTTAACAATGGAATGATAAGTTTAAATATAAATGCCAATATTAACATTATGTATCGATATGTCACAGAAATAAAAATATAAACGCAATAATTTAATAAATATTTTTAACAACAGATCTCATTACAAATTAAAATGATAAACATCATGTAACACAAAAAATAACGACATAAAATTGTGAAAAATAATTCAAATATAATTTAGTTTTTCCGAGTATTTATTTTATTATAAAAAAAGTACTTTTGATGACGCTGACAGTTAATAGACAAATAAACTGATAAATGTAATGCTTTGGCATTTCCGACATGAATTTGCTTTAAATAACAAAATAAAAATATTTGGTATGTTTAAATACAATATGGCAACACAATAGGAACATATTTATCTAGTTTAATAAAATAAAACTAAGAATATAATTCGAATAAATAAATTTGTTAAATGGCACATAATAAATTTTTGGGATTCTTTGGCGAAATAAATCTGACAAGTGCTTAATCTAATAACTAGTGTATCATAAAAATAGAATTAAACTGGGTCATCTGATAAATAATATAAACTTATTTTTGAATAAAAATTCTATAGTTAAAATTACTTGTATATGTAATTTTCAAATATTTTTGTCTCTTTCTCTCAAGTGAAAATTTTGCTTCAAAGAAAGAGACGAAACATAAGAATTACAATTTATTTTAGGTATAACATTTCATGTTGTTTTCAAAGAGCAGCTACAACATAGCCGCTTGTTGTTCTATTAGGCACCAGTGCGCAGGATCATAAGGGCGCAAGTCGCTTAATAATATGCTTACGTCAGCACTGAGTTTATGCCTTCTTGAAACCATTAGGATTATTACTCTGCCACCTCCACGTGTCTGCACACATGTCTTCTAATGTCCTGGTTGCACGCCAGCCCAGCAGCTTATGCGAGAGCGAGACATCTGCATAGTTGGCAGCTACGTCGCCCGCGCGCCGACCTACTACCTTGTACGGTACCCGCCGTCCGCTCGCCGATTCGAAAGCCGCAATCATTTGGAGTACTGAGTAACCAGTGCCGGTACCTGTTAGGACCAGAGAGTTCTATAATAATGGATTAACGATTCAAAACTTTCGACTTCCTTCCATTTTAGCCGCCAATCAGCTTGCTTCACAAGCTGTTTCAGTTTGAAGGAACACATATGGAAGTGAACTTACAGGAAATTATTGCGGTATAATGCCTTAGTCCTCTGAAATGGGAACTCTGTCTTGTTAATGTATATAGTTAGTGGTTACACTACCATCAGTTGGACCATCATCTCCAATTAAATAAAAAAAATATAGATACTATAAAAAGTATGTTTTTTTACAAAGAACAAGGAAGCAACAATTGTATAATGAGAAGCCATGAATTGATATAATGTTTTGTGATTATCTTTCATAAAATATTACCTAAATTAACAGCATGGAAGCCGCTGAAATCTGGCTGCCGGAACAGCTTAATAGCTTTCACGTGTCCCTCGGCCAGATCTTGCACATGAATGTAGTCGCGGACCCCTGTGCCGTCGGGAGTGTCATAGTCCGCGCCGAATACTTGCAGCTCTGGCAGCCGACCCACCGCCACCTCGCATTAAAGTATCACTATATTTTTTTTATTATCTATGCTATATAAATAATACTAGTGGTCGCCCAGTGGTTAAAATAGGACCATAATTAATTTAAAATACAGTACGACCATTGACAATATTAAAGACGAACAATATTCATCTATTCTCAATTTGACCACAAACTTTAACAATAAACAAAAAAATATATATGTGTTTGTACCAAACACACCACGTATTTGATACTAGTGTGCGTGTTCTCTTAATTTAATGTTTATGCATAATATAAAAAAACATTCTGCACTATTCTCTATCTATACATATAAATAAATTTGAAATAACCGTTTTTTACTACATGCATATAAATATGAATACGGTATATAACCAAAATAATTTTTTTTATAATTTTTGTGTCTGTCTATCTGTTTGTTCAGGCCAATCTCTGTAATGGCTGGACCGATTTTGACGGGACTTTTTTTAGCAGGTAGCTGATATAACAAGGAGTAACTTAGGCTACTTTTATTTTAGAAAAATAAAGTTAAATTCCACACAGACGAAGTCGCGGGAACAGCTAGTATAAACTATAACTGTAATGTATGAAATATTTCCTTGTTTTGTAAAAAGTGGTACAAAGTTTTTGCTTAACGTATTAATATGTAGATAATAAAGCACTATTCTTTGGTAGTAACAATTGAAATTAGAAATATAGCACTTATTGCATTTAAAAGCCCACATCTTAATGGATTTTATACTATAAGGGTATAAGTAAAGATTTGGAGGATTGTGGGAAACAGCAATAACGGCTATGAAATTACTATATTTTTATTTTCATAAATTAGTAAATGATAATATGTAATTTTAAATACCTGTGCAATATACGGCATCAAGTTATTAGGTGTCCCGGTGGGATCCTCACCGATGCGGCCGCTGGGATGCGCGCCCACAGGATTGAAGTACCGGAGTGATATTATCATCCATTTCTGACAAAATATATTAAGTAAATCATTACATAAATAATCACAAGGGATGAACCCATACAGTGAAATGTTACCATCCATTGCGCCCTTTGATCTACTGGATAATTAATCGATTGTGCAATGATATCTTATCCATGACATAGTGATACTAGATTATCCTGTTTTGTGAAGTTTTCTAGACGGCTGTACTATCCGATATGAATGTAATGTTGAAGTTGTTGACATCTAGTTTAGAAATGGCTGTTGCTGGCTCAGTCAGGACAACATATTCATACTGAAATGTCGAACTGTGTTTACTGAGCGGTATGTTCATGTTGAGGCGGACGAGGTGGCCAAAAACTATCTAGTATTGCGGTAGCAGGTCCCTCATTCTTTTACCATTACCGTTTTCGCAATTTCGAACTTGAACTCGCCAGTAATTCCAATAATTCCAAAAAATTGGTGTATATCTAATAAAATATAAAACCAAAGATGGACACGAACCACTTTTATAAAACAATCAATTGTGGCAAGTTCTGGACTTGCCACATTTGATCGTTTACTTTATTTAAGGAAACCAAAGATTAACAAAACGTCTTTTAAACCTAAATACGAAAAACCTTAAAATAATGGTAGGGACAATAACGGGTCCCTTAAACCCTTGTAATAAGTACTACAGACAGTACTCTTTGTCGGGGCTGCTTTGAAGCCAAAGAACCGGCCGCTCACGTAATTCTGGAGTACGTACACAAACGAACGATGCGGTCACACCGTGAAGCCTGTGAGGACACCAGGCTTCTGCGCTTCTGGGTGGAGCTTGGCTGGCTACTTTTGTAATCTCTGCCCTACACGGACAACGACCCAATGGTAGGACAGTAGAGTCCAACTCACATTACATTACAGTGAAATGTGCATTGCATTATACACAAATAAAAAAAACAGTGAGTTTTGCTCCTAGAAGTCTGCTAACATAACATACAGTCAAACACACCTTCACATTCAGGGGCGGATCGTGAATTGTGAGGCCCTGGGCTGAATCTACTTAGGAGCCTACCTAATTATATTACTCAACTAAAAAAATACACCCACCAAAAACAAGCGACCAGAAATTCCCCGTTCCTTTCGATAGACGCGCACTTGTATGGATCTCAGGGTTGCCAACCAAAAAAATATCAGGGGCACTTTGTTTCTTCGGGCCTTAGGTAGATCCGCCCCTGATCCATGTGTCCCATTTATAAAATTAGTATGTATTTATCTATAAACAAAAACGTATCTACCTGATCACTGCCGCACACGTCCTTCATGATCTCCTCGCAGATATACTTGGTCTTCCCGTAGGGGCTGGCGAGCGCGCGTCCTGTAGGGTGCCCTTCTCTTAACGGCAGTGTCTCCGGCTCCCCGTACACTGTACACGACGAGCTGTACACTAGCTTGTAGACGCCGTACTTCCTCATTACCTGCATTTACCAATGTAGATTTACTACAAAGACATCTGCGTTTTGTTCTATCATTCCGTCAAAGAGTTTGCTTTGTAATTAAATTAAATAATTTATTCGTTTTTATACACATTACAGTTTTGCTAATATTATAAGCGCGGAAGTTTGTGAGTGTGGATGCATGTTTGTTACTCTTTCACGCATAAACTACTGAATGGGTTTTAATGAAACTTTACAGTAATATAGCCTATGCATCAGAATAACACATAGGCTAGATTTTATGCTGAAATTTATATATTGAACTTTAACGCGAGCGAAACCGCGGGCTCAGCTAGTATTATAAACGCAGTAGTTTCCGAGTGTGGATGTACGTTTGTTACTCTCTCACGCATAAACTACTGAATGAATTTTAATGAAAATTCAAATTCAAAATATCTTTATTCATGTAGGTCTATTACAGACTCTTATGATATGTCAAATCTACCGTCAGTTCGGAATGATATCGAGATGAGAAGAACTGACAAGAAACTCAGCTCGTATTTTTTTCAAATAATAGTGGAACATGTTTATAATAATATACAGTCATTAAAATTCAAATTTGGGAGAATAGAGTAACCACTAGCATATGCTATCGCAAAGAACAATAAATTTAATCAGTGTTCACAACCTGAAACTTTTCAATAATATATCTTATACATCAAGGGGCGTATTATGAACTCTTATTCCCATTCGATTTACGGCTTAAACTGAACTGCCTGGCGATTTCGTATTACGAACGCTATTAGCCAGCCAGTCAGCGGTCACGTGACAGCTGAACGTCTTCTGCCCGAAATTTATTATGAGCGTTTCATTTGACATGTCTAAGGAATAAATCTAACAATTCAGTTTACGGTGGCTTCATATTAGCTCAGAAGAACAAAGACTATAAACAAGCGGTTGAAACCGCGGGCACAGGTAGTTTATGTTTATTCTTAATAAATAAGTTTCCATACCTCAAGTAATGTGCATGTTCCTGTAATATTCGCCTGGTAATATTCGAGGGGTTTCTGTACTGACTCGCCGACCGCCTTCAGTGCTGCGAAGTGAATCACGCAGTCTATGTTGTGCTGAAGAAAGCCAATACAAATAAATAACAAGGTGATATAAAACAGTTGTATATATACTGTACTGGATAATCGGAAATGTATTTATTGTTCTAAATTTGTATTGAAACTTATAGTTCTTGTTTATACTTTCTGTCTTGTTAATCGTTTCCCAATATATATCTCCGTATATAAGTATTTTTCCATAATTTTCTTTTCTATACTAATATTATAAAGCTGAGATTTTATAGATATTATAAGAGTAGTTTGTTTGTTTTAACGCTCTAATCTCAGAAACTACTGGTTCGAATTGAAAAACTTCTTTGTGTTGGATAGTTCATTTGTCGAGGAAGGCTTTAAGCATGCACGCACATTACGCTACGACTAATAGGAGCTGCAATGAAAAATATTGCAGAAGGTGGGGAAATACAATGTAGATGACGTTGCGTGGGTAAAGGGTAAAATAAGTTATAGTCAGCAGAAGTGGACCGAGCATATCAGCTGAGTCAGCATTGGTAGCTGGGGCAGAAAAATTATAGAATGACGCACACGTACTATTTATCATTTATAGGTTGCCTCGAATGTGGTATAATAGTGTAATCACTAATACGGACATAGAGCATAAAAGCAGACTAAATCGCGGGGAACAATTAATATACCATTGAATTAAAAAAAAAAATATATATATATATAACGGCTTTGGAGAAGTAGAAGACGAGTCTACTTGTAAAAAAAGTACTTACATTTTCAAACACATTGCTTAAACCATTTGCGTCTCTGATATCCACATCGTAAAACTGTATAGTTTTGCCAGTCAACTCCTCCACCACTCGCAGTGGAGAAGGTTTCTTCTCACCTTCTTCTCTGTAAGCAAGAACTTTAATCTGTACATATATCTATCATAAAAAATTAAAAATGTAACTGATCGCTGTCTTTAGATGGAATATTTGAGATATTCTGTTATAGGGAGACTTTGTCAACGTAATAGAGCCCCAAAACAATAATTGTTTGTCTGTGAGTTTGTGCGATATCACAAAAAAAATACAATTTTTTGTGGTATACTTTATTTTGAATATTTTTTTGTTTCACTAATTTTACAAACAATAAAGATATAACCATAATTTCACGGGTTGAGTTAGTTACGAAAAACCTGGTAATCTGTTGTAAAAATGAAGAATATCATAATATATTCTTATGAAATTAGAATGGTATAAAAGTTACCAGCCCCACCAGATAGGAAGTAATGACTATGGCAGTACATAAACAGCATATTGTGAAGCCTGTGATGAACATGCGCCTGAGGACTGTCGTTATGCTAGCGTACTTTGCAATTTTACTGGCACATTAAACCAGCACAAAAATTCCAAAGTAAACTAAATAAAGAGAGATAGAGGTATCCACGCATTTGAATTTGTTCATAATCAATGTTTGATAACTTTTGTTTTATTTTGTTTTTAGTAATGACCTCTCTAATACTTGTTGCTAGGTATGCTAGTAGGGGCTTCAGGTTTGTTGAATACATAGAAAGTATATTGTAATAAAAGTAAATTGCAGACATATATAGGTAATAGTATAAAACAATTAGGAATTAGGAGCACAAGATAATTCTGTCTGCGGAAGAAGCCATTTTTGTAGTCTATTTTATTTTGCCGCGTAAATGTAATGCGCCACAGATGCACAATAATGCACGGCGCGCAGAGGCAGTAGGATTACGAGCGCATTATGGCTTTATTTGTAATATTTGTATTAACACTTGTAAATTACGTTGTAATCCATTATTATTATCAGCTGATCAGACAATAATTACGTCAGTCCAGATTAAAGATACAAGCGAATAACATCAATTAGAATGTATAGATACCTAATCAATAGATTAATAATGTTAATAATTAATAATTAATTTTCATTTCCTGAACGGGAAAATCTTTATCGTTTCCGGTTACACATACGGACGTGACGTTGACACAAAATGTAGATTTCAATTGAGAATCTCGTCCATGTTCCAAACTTCTATTTCATTTGCAAAATTTATTAGGATACTATTATGAAATTGAATTTTTAAAAATATTAATAATTTATTCATTTTTATCATATTTTTACTGAAATGTATAAAAATAGGTTTCAACATACTCAGCTGATTCCAACAGTTTTGCTCAACTGATTGCGCTGTAATTTTGCATAAACGTTGAGTTTGAATGACAATGCATGATTAGCCACGTGACATCATTGTAAATTCAATCAATAAGTATAATTATTTGTGTGCTTTTCAAGGATATATGTATCCAATTAAAGGGTTCGCTCGAGTTCGCCATCAAATTCAATATGGCAGACAAAAGAATGTATTTAAATATGTTTTTATTACAAATTCATTTCAAAATCATGATAAAAAGAAAATAAAATGAAATTTTGTCCTCTATTTTGTTCTTCATGTATATAGATGACCCTTGAAGGCCCCCACTTGAAGCGTCAGCTTGTTTGTGAATCCAGTTACATAAAAATATATAATAATAATAACTCTGGACAATTTACACAGCTTCATCTAGTCCCAAAATCAACTTTACTTCAGAAAACTGACAGAAATACATTTTTTTGTAACTACATACATAGAAAACATCGACCAATACAAATAATCATACTCATAAATATAGAAGAAAACAAACGTTTGCATCGTGCAATAATAATCTCAGGACCATTCACACAGCGCCATCCTAGACCCAAGTTATGCTAGCTCAAGCTTGTGTTATGGGTACTAGATAACTGATATAAACACTTATATTTTTTTGGCAAATATATACGTAATATACGTTATAAACAAGCATATTCATAAATATAGAAGAATACATATAATTGCATCGTGCAATAAGGACCATCGGAAGTAAGGAGGCGAGCTAAATCACTAAACTACCGAGGCCGTCAAATGTTCAGATATTTTCTAATGAATCGAATAGGTCTGTTCTATCACAACTACTTACCTATACGAGTTGCATAAATTATCAATAACAACTATATCGAATTGAGTGTACTCGTGTTGACACTGGAGTAGTGCAGCGACGGTATGAGATCCCACATAACCAGCGCCACCCGTTACCAATATGGCAGGTGTCATGGCGACTCTGAAACAAAATATCACGTTTAAAATATATCCCATGATTTATATCCTAGACAAGAAAATTACAATAACATCGTTCTCATGGGGACGGCCATCTGAATGAGATATTATCGGTAAAAATCATCTCCTAAGACAGTGAATTCTATGAA
This sequence comes from Achroia grisella, assembly GCF_030625045.1. Lineage (NCBI taxonomy): Eukaryota > Metazoa > Arthropoda > Insecta > Lepidoptera > Pyralidae > Achroia > Achroia grisella. The sequence continues at coordinate 3,455,202 of NW_026712984.1, read as the reverse complement.
TTTATAGAAATTACTAGCTGACCCAGTAAAAGTTGTTTTACCATATAAATTAAAATCACGATTAAAAAGTAGGAGTTGATGGTATATTTCTATCACCTGTTTAGTACCCACAGTATATTAATTTAGTTAAAAGAGCAACACACAAGTTTCTTGCTCATTCTTCTTGTGATGAGTCTGCATTCCGAATGAGCGGTAGAATAAAAAAACTAGATTATTCAAAAGCGCTTATATTAAGTTTATTTGAATAAAGATTATTTCTATTTCTATATGTTCTGCTTCGTTTGGAATTGTTGAAATGACAAATATATAAACAGCAACGTGTACATTACTTTTTTTTTATTTATTTTATTTTTTCCATTCTTTATCTGTAACGTCAGTCTTACTGTCTTACAACTTTATACAAAAATCTAACTCGGCCGATGGCGCTGCGTAAATTTTCCTGGATTAAAATAAAGAAAAGAAAAACGATCAGGCCGTCCAATGTATAATAGAACAACTAATATCACCCTTTTTTTCGGTTTACTTTAATGCTGTTGGCCGCAGCCTTTACAGCTTCACTGGACGATAGAGGGCGAGTGCACATAACACAAACACACGGAAGGACTTATGGAGCGGCCAAAGGCCAACTCCCGCCTGATGGATACGACTTTAATCTGAGAGCACTGCTAGAATTTCGAACCTCGGCCGTCGTAATTTCCCCGTTTAAATTGGACGGAGATCGGAGGGGGGGACAGGAAATAAGTGTAATGTTATAGATTCATGACAGTCGTACACTAGATATTCGAATAATTGTAATTTAATTTATAATAGTATACTAAAGTGTTTATCTATACATGTATGTTATGAAACAAATTCTCAGTTGCGTCTATATATGCTTGCAATAATCTCAAAAACTAATGAACCGATCGGGATTGAGCGGAGGGGTCGTATCACACTTCCTTACACGTTGTTTTAGAAAAACTATCGTCAGATATTATGTTACATCCTGTTCACATCACAGTACGTAATGTTTAAAACGACCATACGTCATTTACGCGTATGTACGAAACTAACAATAACACATTAAATATATCATTAGATTTTTTTTTTGCTGTTCTGTAATGATTTGATACTCGATAGTTAAATTTTGCATCTGACCGCTAATTATTTTTAATTCATTTATACATAAATAAAATTTAAATGTATGTTTGTGATTTCAAGTTAGGCATCCGCATAAAAAATAATATTAAAAAAAAATGTCTAACTGAACTAGATATTAGCAAAAAGAAGTGCTAATATCTAAAATAGTTTTTGACGGGACTTTTACTGGCAGATAGCTAGTATTATAAAGAGTAACTTAAGCTACTGTTATTATAGAAATATTTATAGAAACCTTCAAGAAAAGAACTTATTCTTTCTTAAAAGGCCGGCAATGCACTTGAATTCTCCTGGTGTTGCCGATGCTCATGGCTTATGGGCAACGGTAATTACTTAACTCAGCTCGTATAAATATATACATATATACCTACATGAAAACTGGAATTTATCACTATTTCTAAAATTCTAAATATAAGAATAGGTATTACATATTTGTCAGAAACTTGTGACTGTATATTTTCCGGCCTCAGATGTATACAAATTATACAAATAAATGCTAAACACACTGCGTAGAATTTTAACAAATGTACGTACACGTTCTGATAAACTATTGTAGACTGTATTATATTTACATAAGGATAAAATCAACATAGCAATGCTTGATGGTCACATTTCTTACAATGAGCACAAATCATATTTCATGCACTTGTGGACATAATACAATGCACTTAAGTATGCTGAAAACCGTAATAAGAGTTACGACACCACTTAGTGCTAACCTAGATTCTTAATACCATTCTCTACAGTACTTGTATAAATATAGACGGCCTCGGTGATGTAGAGATTTAGTACACCGCTTTACTTGCGATGGTCGCAGGTTCGATTCCTATGCATTTAGTGGAAAGCTGTTATAATTTGAAATTACAAGCAGACACTTATATTCTATTTATATATATATACTTGTATAAATTATAAATGTGAATGTGTGACTGTCTGTATCATTGTTACCTATTAACCTACGGCTCAACGGATCTTAATTAAATTTGTTACGAACGACATATGACATACCAACGATATACGACATATACTACGCATACAACATAGACACATACTATATTTTATCTTATAAAAAACAATAATCTAGTAGGGGTTAATTTTTATGCAATATTTCATATATTGCATAAAAATTAATGCAGGCAATAAGATCTATGAATATACTAAATTTCATTCGAATCCGTCCACCCCAGCCCTGGTCATATAGGTCGTGGCCTAGAGGCGGCAGCGTCCTAGGGGCGGCAGATTTCAGAGGATAAAAGTCAGTTTTCTCATGGCTTTTTATACTTTAAAGAATAGAAACTCATTCCTATCGAAACCCATATTATCGTAATATATATAGTATATTATATAGATAAGTATATGTATAATATAGTATAGCGTGAATGATAGATGAGAGCAGCAGTTAAACCTTCTTTACTACAAATAGAAAATTATTATTTTTTAAAGGATGGGGCAGCGGAAATTTGTATGCCTACACTCATAGAAATATAATTCCGGCACTGGTCCATCCATATCTAAGAACAACTAATATTGTTCACATTTTTCATCCTCAGCGTATGTGATTACGTGGTGGCTTAAAAAGGCATTCATCAGTCATTTTCAATAATAATAAATCTTATCTTATTAAACCGTCATAATTCTCTACAAGTAGAATGCATTAATCCTTGGATTAATAATATTATTAAGTGTAATAACACATTGTCCATTATTACTATACTACGATGTGATTAGCCGACTTCAAAACAAGATGATTCTCAATGCTTTGTATTTTTTACATCTTTGTTACCGAACTTTGATATTCATAAGCCCATTTATAAATTTCTTCCCTTGCCGAGGTAAATTTTATAGAAAATCATCTACGTGGGTATTACCAATACAAAAGTAGGTGTCTCATCTATTTTAGCTACGTAACTTGCTTTGTAAGCTTCGTTCAAAAGGTGAGAGTTGGCAGTGAAATTACAGAGTATAGAGGCGTGACAGTTTATTCTTCCAAAATATTTATTGTCTTACTAAATGTTACGAAATATTCTGTGAATATAATATAAACAATATACACTGTCTTATAGATAAATTATTCTACGACAGTCAATAAAACGTAATATGAACTTATATAAATGTTTCCAAAACCGGCTAGATGCAAATGGGGAAAAAAATATGTACAGATATATCCAAAACTATATTCGTTTCATTTGACATTATTGTATCTTATACTGATAACTTAAACAAATTAAATTCATTTAACCAAATTAAAATAACTTAAGGTCAATTTTATATTGTATTTTTAACTAGCTACCATCCCCTCCCTCCCTTCGCACGGGTACATGTACCCGAAGCCGGGGAGGGTAGCATACATATAAACCTTCCTCAGCAAACAGACTTCAGGAAGCGGAAGCGACTTCATTTTATACTATGTAAAGAAGCATTACATGCTATAAAATACTATGATAGGATATTCGTGAATCGTGATTGTACGAGCATCTAGTTTTTCTTATGTAATTGAAATGGCAAAAAAGACGGCCTAACCTGATGGTAAGCGGTAACTGTCGTGTATATACATGAACAACACTACGAACATCACGTTATCATATGACACCCGTGAAACCGTGCTGCAAATTAAAAGAACTAAAATATCACACTATACCCTATTACCGAAACACAGTTTACAAATCAAGCTGCTTTGCGGCTGAAATAAGATCAGACTGATGATACGCAAGCGACTTTTACAGCCTACTTCTGAAACCTGAGCACAGCTGAGCAACCTCAATACTATGGAAAATAAACAACAATTAGAAATGCTTATATTATGGTTAGAACATAGAAGATATTTAAACAAACAGAATAGAAATACAGACAAGAACAGTATTGTGCTAGACTCGAACCCGCGACCACCGCGAAATAGACTGCTATACCGCTACACTACGAAGCTATATTTATTTTTAAATTTTGATATTTTATTTGATAATTCGCATTTTGTTACTTGATCAAAAAGTTTAGTTTCATAAGTACGAGTTCTCTATCTTGCTTTTGACTTGGTATATGTACATATATATTTATAGATATATATGTATATGTAGTTATATTATAGGTACTTTATATTATATATATTATAATTATAGTCTTTGCCTACGTTCATTACTGTATAATTCTGTAAACACAACACTTTTACGTATATTTAGCAGTATAAGCAGATGTTGGTAATGAATTTACATAACAAAAACAAATAAGTAAAGAGAATGCCAACTGGATTCCACTTACGTGAATATTTAATCTGTAAAATGTATTATAACAATAATATAATACGTACTGGTAGTATAACAAATTGCACTTGGACAGTTGATAAAAAAAAATGTTTATTCTTAAATTAAATATATTTCTTTTTTATTAGACTATACGAGTAATAAGCGTCACGAATTCACGAAACAACGTCAGTTGGGTCACTGTGAATTCCACTTACGTGTAATATTTGTTAATCTGCAAAATGAATATTATAACAAAAATATAATACGTACTGGCAGTATAACAGATTGCACTTGCGCAGTTGAATAAAAATAAAAAAAGGAAAGGTATTTTTTCTTATTTAAATACACACTTTTTTATTTGATTATACGAGTAATAAGCGTTACGAATTCACGAAACAACGTCAGCTGGGTCACTGTGGAGGCAGACTGAAACGTTATCAACAACCGCGTTATGATTCTGTATACTGTACACATACGTTATCAATGCTTCTATCAAAATACTTGCGTGGTGTTTCCCTTTATGGATAATTAGTATCACTATCGACCCGCCCCGGCTTCGCGTGGATGCAATAACTGTATTCTCTATTATTTTTTAATAAAACAAATACCATATTGCTCAGACCAAGAATTTTTTAATTCAGTTTATTACCATCACTAATTGTATGTTATGGGATGTTTCTCGCTACTAATGTAGGTACTGTAGCTTATTATATAGTTTTTTTATTACTATTGTTATTATTATAAAAAGAAACAAACATATACAAAACAAATCCTGTCCTTATAATAATTTAAAGAGACGAATATCTTTACGCAATCTCTCTATACACCATGCAGTTGCGGTTCATCGAGCAGCAAGAAGAGAAACTTCAAGCTGATCTCCAGACTTGTGGGATGGATGTAGGTTTAAAGAACTGATGCACTGACAATGACAAAAAGGGTTTCCGATACACACCAACGCCGAGTGTTAGGGGTGGAATGGCATTGTTAGTAATGTGGATTAAGAACCCCTTTGTTTGCAATGTATCATGTCAGGCTGACCTCCACATGGTTCACCCTGGAAACCATCGTGGTAAAATACTCCACAAATTTATCACGACGGTTAACTAACCGGAGACCTCATGCTAATCTTATCAACCTCCACTGCTCCCCAGTGTAAACCACAGCACAGGCAGGTGCACCATTTAGTTATGATCCATTAGAAAAACACAGAATGTTGTCTGAAATATACTTAATAATATAATATAATAATAAAGTTGATACATTTTTAAATAAATTATTAATTTATTTTATACAGGGTTAATTATAAAATACTAATCAAAGGGATAAGCTTTAAGGAAAAAACAAAATCTAAATCTAGAAATAACCATTTAATTTGTATGAACTTTTTAGAAATTATTTTCAATATTCCAATTCTTTACTATTGGGAAAAATCACTTAATTGAAAACCCTTTACCACTAATATTATACAATACTCAATATTCTTATAAGATTGGAAGATCAAAATTAATCCCCCTTATCTATATAATTTATTTCAATTTGAAAACAATATTTTAATAAAATATTGGTGTGTTTATATTAATATAAAAAGGTTCTATCTATATGGTCCCGACATAAGAACATGATTCTGTTTTATTTTATTCAATCTTAACAGTTTTACATGTCTTTCTCTGACTATTCCTATTTTCTCACTATTTCTCTACTTTGCTCTTTGTGTCTAACTTTTTCCTGCTATTTTCCTAATATCTTCTCGCCATGTTAGTTGTCTCCACTCTGCTTCTTGTGGATAATTTTACATAGAGTCAATGAAATTGAGAAAAGTTCAAAAGACTATGGTAATTACATATATTGCCCATACATGAAGTATAAAATATTAATACAAAAAACTTAAAATATCAATAGAAATATAAATAATCTTTATTCAAATAAATTCAATACAAGCACTTTTGTATAGTCATATTTTTTTTATTCTACCACTCATTCAGAATGAGAGAAAAACTTAATATTCATAAGCGGCTAACATGTGCTACAAGAATAAACTATTTTTGATTTGATTATTAAGCTGTCTATGCTTATAATATAGATGGACGCCATACATTTGCCTAAATTCAAAATTAAATATGTACACATTATTAAATTCTATAATTCTTAAAAAAAAATAAGAGTTTCCAATAGAAACATAGTAGATTTATATGAAACACCACTGCAAGCTCTTTTTAGAGCACATTAGACTTGTCAATATTAATATTTTAGAACATTTTATCTAATATACCAAATTCTCATGTCACAGTAAGTATGTGTTAATCATTATGAGAACCATTGACATTAAAACAGTCCATGAATCCATAAAAATGAATATTAATTTAAAAGAAATCTAATATTAAGTCCAAAACATCTTAACAAATAATTTAACAACTACATACAATACATAGAAATTAAAATATCACAGACACATACCCATTTAAATTTGGCCTCATTATTTTACAGTAACTGTCAGCTTTAATAAGAACACAGTATATTATCTGCCTTTAACATAAACCGTATTTAATTCAAGGCCTATTTATTATTTCATAGTATTTCATTTCATGTCAGACGAAACATTTTCCAGTCTGAAATAAACAGTAATAAACACATTATGATCACACCTATTGAAAGACTGAACGTCAAACAATTCCTATTCTTATAGCAAATGAAAAAGAAAAAATGTTATATACGATTAGCAATTAAATACTAGTATATAAAAACAAACCCTTTATATTGACTGTTCAAGAGAACATCTTCGATAATTTTAATGAATAGTATACAGCATAGTAACATATCATATATTCTGCTATATTTACTTTACTGTTTGATATCAAATAATGAAATGATTGTTTTTAAATCAATTCAGTAAGATTCGGAAATTTCAAAACATAAAATATGTACGTCAATGTCGTTGTCATTATAATTAAATAAAAAAATAACCGCACGCACCGAAAGCACGTGTTAAAGTTATTTTTAAAATATTTCGATATAGATATCAGTGAAAAATCTACACTTATATAAATGTTTCTTTCAACAATTATTAGTAAAAATAATAATACTCTGTTGGTTTTTCTTATGTTAAATGCAATGCTAGAAACTGTCACTCATTTAGTATAATAAATGACAAGAATAATATAAAATTAATTTAATTGTTCAATATTAAAATTAATACTAATAATATAATTACTTTAATACCGATAAAATTACCAAAATAATTAACAATGGAGGAATTATATGATTTAAATTAATTTTTGAACGTATACATAGGGAATGTTACTATTAACTAAATTCTGAATGCTGTGGGGTAAATTTGCCACATTTTTTAATTCTTCACATTTTATTGTCTAATTTTTTAAGAAGTGCTAATAAGTATACTTAAGTAAGTAGTCATGATATGTACCTAACTTACTGTAATTGTAGTTAACAAGTCTAAAAATAATGTTTTCAGTATTAACTTATTTGTAAATTACATGAAAAATTCTTATTTCTTATTTGAAAATATTGTATGGGCTGATTATAAATATACATACTTCTTTTAATACACATGTAAAAATATTGACTAACAAATTAAAATATTACAACTGTTTTGTAATTTACCAGTATAATAAATCCAAATGTATTTTAAAAATTAAAAAATATTTTTATTTTTATCTGGTACTAAAAATTTAAAGGCTTAGCACACTGATCTTCTATCTCTTTCCCTCCCCTCAAGTATTCAAGGTAGTTGTCATTGTTGATTTTTAGTGAAATTTTATGAAATTATTAATTTTATTACATAAATATTGCCTCAATTTGTTTCACATATTAACCAGCACCATATATATGCCAATAGATAATTATTTACGGTACTGATCTTAAAGATTATTTCGGGTGACACTTCCTCCGTCTGACACCAACGTTGTTTTTGTTGCCGAAAGTGAAATAGAAATTACAATTATATATTACCTACTTGTGTGTGATAATAACATCATAGATAACATATATAATTAGTGTATTCGAGTGCTACTGTTTAAATTCTCATACTAAATTACAGTTAACATTCCTAACCTCTACTTTAAAGTTCTGCTGAAAATAAAAGTGTTGGTGAATTTCAGATGAGTACGAAAATTATCAAGGCAAGCGCCGGTGAACCCGATGTTTTCGAGACTTCGATCTCGCAGGCGCTGGTCGAGTTGGAAACCAACTCTGACCTGAAGGCGCAGCTGAGGGAGCTGTACATTACAAAAGCTAAAGAAATTGAACTGCACAATAAGAAGGTATGTTTCAAGTTATTATCTAGACAGTTAACTCATGCTTCAACAATGCTTTTAAGAAAGGAGACTTACTATAATCTAGTAGGTAATTTTTCAATGATAGTTTTTATAGGCACTTGTTGTGTACAATCCCAAGCAATAATATGTACAATATAGACTTAATAACCCATACTTATTCTTGTACAGATAATATATAAAATAATTTTGTCTAAACTGTGAGGGAAGTCATCTTAGAACTTGTAATGTTAGCAAAGTAGCAATTCTATTGAAATAAATAACACAGATTAACGGATGAACTAAATATAACTACAAACCAAAATTAATATTGTAAAAGCACACTAATTCATAAATTAAAACATTACAAACATTCAACATGAAGATAATATGCCAAATACATTCTCTTTTCAAATGTTTAAACATACTTTATCTGCTGTCAGTCAGTCTGAACCACAGATCAAAAAAGTTCCATGTTCAGTTGTTTGAACTTAAATTTTAAACCTCTTTTTAACATACTATTAACACCTCAGGCATTTATATATCATATGCTGTATCAAATAACTTGTTGCCCCAGTTTTTATCTTCATTGTTTATAATAAGCTAAACTATTTTAATTAGAAAAATATTAAAATTCCCGCAATGCTAGATAAAAATGAAAGTGTGTATATGTTTGTTACCTTCTTAGTACTAAAAATTAACAATTCTTAACAGTTTGTATAATATAATACAGATAAACTGTAATAAAACTAGTTACCCATAAATTCATATTGGGACATGGTATTATCCTTATTATTTATGAGTATTATTTCAATTGTTCTGGGCATAGGCAAGTATTCTTGATTTCTAGCAACAATCTATTAAGTTTGTTATTCAAAATATTTAAATTTGGATGTCCTTATAGCTTATATATAAATGCATGATATACAGAGAAAATACCTAGACCCCATCTAGACCATATATGTATGTACATGAAATAATAGATTTTCTTTATGTTCATTTTTGGTTTCTTCTGTTTTCCAGTCAATCATCATTTATGTGCCCATGCCCAAGTTGAAGGCGTTCCAGAAGATTCAGATCAGACTGGTCAGGGAATTGGAGAAGAAGTTCAGTGGTAAACACGTTGTTTTCATTGGTGACCGGAAAATTCTCCCCAAGCCCAGCCACAAGACGCGCGTCGCTAACAAACAAAAGAGGCCGCGCTCCAGGTATGTTGAACTACATTATTTAAATTAAAAAAAAAAGTGTTATAGGTTGTAGCCAAGTAGTTTACTACCTTTAACTGAGCCGAAGTGGTTGTGAGTTTAAATCTGAATGACTAGCTTGTGAAAGAAACAACATTCTTAGAGGAAAATGTAATATGTAGGCTAGCCTCCTGACATGTTGGATAGTAAAATGTCGGTTTTATTTAAACTGTTGAGTTCACCACAATGTTGATAGTCGCCAATGGCTTTGATTATACCATCTGAGATAACAGTTGTGATGATATGTTAAAGTCCCATGTGACAGTTAGTTATTAAATATTTATATTTAATAACTGTCATATGCAACTTTGTCTATGGTCTGACCAACAGTAGTAATTTTGTAATTTAAACCAATACTTTCTGAGATCAGTGTGTTTAACCAAAGAAACTTTAGTGCTCTAATGAAAATAAAATTTAAAATATTAATATGGATAATAAAGTTTCTTGTCAATTCTTCTCGACTGTAGCAGCCAGCTGAACTGAATGCTACAGTTAATAATAGTAGTAATATTAAAGTGCATGTCATAAAGTAGCTTCTTCTTTATTTTAAATGGCTGCTACCAAATTTGAGTGGTGATTTTGTCAACATCATGGTTTGAGAGACCAGTGGAATTTTGTAGCTGTGATTTATTTCAATTTGATCATTAAAGTTTGACAAATTCCGGGTCCATATATCGTAGTTAAAGACAAAACATCACCTCAGGGACAACAAACAATTATTAGTAGGTTTCATTATTAAGTGGACATACATAAACAATTAATATTAAAATGAGGGAGTCTGGTGGGAATTACAAATTTAGATTATTCATCATAGGAGTAGCCAAAACTATCTTAAGAACTATGTAACGATTTTTAAAGCTTGGAACCTAAACTGTTATGCAATATACTAAAAAGAGAACACATTGGCAGACATATTTTCACATATTAACGATTTTTTCAGGACACTGACCTCAGTGTATGATGCTATCCTCGAAGACTTAGTGTTCCCCGCTGAAATTGTTGGCAAGCGCATCAGGGTCAAGCTGGACGGCTCACAACTCATCAAAGTGCATTTGGACAAAAACCAACAAACCACCATTGAACACAAGGTACATATTCTTTTAAAATATTAGAAATAAACTATATTATTACACCTTTTATAAGACTTCTTGTAGTATACATATCAAGGGACACTAAATTTGGGAGACATGTTCTCTATGTTCACTCACCTGATAGAAAACCAGACTGGATATTATCAAAGTACCCACAAGTATAATATATGACACCTATTTATGTATTTCTAATTTTTTTCTTAATACATTGGATATGTACATGATTTCCATCCAGCCATTGATATTGCTAGTTGTCAGAGATTAAATCCTGTGAAGATTTGTTGTATCTTTGTATTATGTCTAAAGCCATTTACGAGTGAAATTACATGGTATGGAAGTTTGGACTTACAGAATGGCATGGAAAACATGAAATCGGTTCTGAGAATGTATATAGACAACAATTGCCACTTTACGTCAGCTTACTTGCCATTGCAGTCATATGAAAAACATGTGCTTGGAAACTTTGATGGTGTCGTGTGTGAGACACTGATCCTAGTATAATGTACAAAAATAATAATAAAATTTAAGTAGATATAATAATAAATAATGAATAGCTAGCCTTATTATTATATCTACTTACATTTATGTAGTTTATGTATCTAAGTATTTTTGTATATTAATTAATTAATATTTCATTATTATTAAGAGATTAACTAAGACAAATAAACTAGGTATTTCAGATAAAATAAAACAACATTGTTCTCTCTTGTAGCTAGTAATTAGTTGTAATAGTTGCAGACAGTTACCGTTTCAATTGCTAGCTCAGAAATGGAAGGAATGCTGGAACAAATATTAATATCAATTTCTTATTTCAGGTGGACACTTTCCAGTCTGTATACAAGAAGCTAACAGGACGCGAAGTCACCTTCGAGTTCCCCGAACCCTACTTGTAAATTAGACTATGACTTTACAATAAAATAAACCCATAAAAATCTATAATTCTATATTTTATTTTTTTATTTATGCAGTTTTGATACCCGAACGATGCAAACATTTTTATTCATGAGTATGAATGTTTTTATAGATTTGGGTATTTTCTATATAATATACATAGATTTTTAGATGTATCTATGATATGTAAGTATTTCTATCAGTTACTTAGTAACTTTTACACGAACTCTGCTTAGCTTAAAACTAGATAGCACTGGGCGAATCGTCCAGGATAACTATTATTAAACTTGGCTTGAAAATTAGTCCGCTGTCGTTAAAACTTTATATTATTGTCCGTAGGTGATATCACTCATCATGAAATGGTTGGCCAAAACCGCCGAAAATTACATAAAAAATGGACCACTAGTTCAACTGCGTTTAGATAGAAAATATATACATTATATTATGTCAATATTCAAATACGATGTACATTGTTCATGAATAAATAAAGATAATTTTCTCTTCTGCTAGAGGAACTATAGGACTCCCATTAATTTTATAGAACAACAATTAGATGCTAAATATATTACATTTGGCAATAAATGACGATATTAATTCAAAATAAGATTTTTAAAGTCGACTATAAGATTAAAACGGTAAAGTCGATATCCCGATTTTACAGTTTATTACCGACAAATTATTTACTTAGAAATACTTTACGTGTTTTGTATAGGAATAAATAACAAACACCAATATATATTAAAGCTAATTTATTGATTGTAACAAATCAGTCCATCCCATTGTTCGTAATTATCATACAAATATCCACAAGTTCCAAATATATATAACTGCAATTAGGGTTTTATACATGCATAAATCACTGAATAGTAATAACAATTTTCACAATATTGCTTCCTCGATATGAACTACGTATATACTAAACTAACCGCCGTATAAAAAAAATAATGGTCATACGCAGTAAAGGTACAATCTGAAAGCCTGTAGGGATATTATTAATGAAAGTAATTAATTCTTCGCCAAAAAACTTTGGAGAAAACTGAAAATATTTTTCTTCCTTTTATATAAACTGTGCGGCCACATCATCGATTTAGTAAGAAAAGTTTAGTTTTGTCTGTATCTGGCCTATTTTTGACGAAAATAATAGTTTGAGGTCAATTTTATACGTAACAAAATATATTACCGTCTAAATAAAGTTCCGAGTTTTATTTACTACGTATATCTATTACGATTTGTGGATAATTGTGATGAATTGAAAATTGAAAGGGCAAGAAATGCATAAAATATGTGCAGAATAATTCTTACACATTAATTACAGTAGTCTTCGTGAAAGAAATAACACTAAACAGAACATAGCTAAATCAGTCAATAAAAATGCAAGTATGTGGGTGTAAAAATAAAATTATTTACAATAAAATATATATACATTAATAAAACATGGTCATTTTTATCTACAAATAATTGACATTGCTTTTTTTATTATTATATTAATTTCAAATATAATTAAATAAGAATTTATTGACTTCATGACTACTTACAGCCTACACACGATATTAATATCAGGTGCAACATTGGAGCAGTGAGTCATATCAATCGGCGAGCACACTAACGTAAAATCGTTCTTGATTTCGCTACAAAGGAGGCGATCTAGAAAGCAATCCTGAATGCCCTAAATCTATCTATCTAGCATTGCTACGATAATTATAATTAGTGCAGTGTGAAGGCCGCTTTAGTGAAATATAATCGGTAATGGTATGGGCAATCTAAGGTTATAGACAATATAAAAATAATAAACAGCACGAGCGCAATCAGGTACAGACACTAGCAGTTACTACATTTACAGACAACTTTGCTGACGTGATGTAAGTTGGCCCTTTAACACCACTGAAACTATCAATTTCATTTGTAAACGCGGTTACAAAAACATGTAGGTATTCAACTCGCTGGAACCTGCTGCGATACACCCGCATATTTAATTTAATTATTATACTAACATATAACATAATACTATATTATTATATATATAATAAAAGTTACATTACGAATTTTTTTAATTGGAATGGCAACGAAACTGAATGTCCAACTGATGGTAGGTAAACAAAAACTGTCGCCTATACAAATGTACAGCACTACGGACACTTAAACATAATCCATGAGGCATAACATCTTAACTAAACTGTTCTCTCTATATCCTGTAATTTCACTGCATAATCAACACCCTACAACGTCCCATCTGATGTGTAGTGGTAACTGTCGTTTACACATGAACAGCTCACGACATCCTGTTACTCATGCGTTGCAATTTCTGTAGACTAAGATGTCATGCTTACTACAATGTGAGTACAGTTAGGGCATATACACTGTCAAATCGTACCATATTACAAACAGCTTACAAAGCAAGATGCTTGACGGAAATAAGTGGGAATAAGTTACTCATGCAGACGACTTTTTACAGTTTACCACTGGATTTTTTAGTAAGAGTCGTTTGATTGGCGCAATGTTGCCACGCCCCGCCCTCTATGGAAATGCGCCAATCAAAATTCAGCATTGAATTTTATAAAGTGGGCCTATTCAAATAATCCCTACAATTCATGCAACTTCATATACCCACTGTATTTCAAAGGACACTAATGTACACCGAGGACTGTCCTTTATATTCAAAGGCGTTCATTCATTATAACCTACTCGTATATAGTTGAAGGGCCAACTTATATCGAGCAGTTTGTATAAAATACAATTTATTTTTAATATATAAATATGGCTGTTTTATTATTTTTATTTACACTATAATTACGATTAGCCCAATAACATTTAGTAGCGCGTCGAATAACATAATTTATTTTAACCGCTAGCAACTCTCAATTACAACTGCATTAACTCAAATATGTAAAACAATGCATTAACTCAAGTATGTTTTTGGGATTTCGACTTTATAGTTACATCATTAAAGTCGTTTTCTCGTCTAATTAATTAATGTAGTTTATTAATAAGGTCGCGACGTATTATCTGCATACATTATAGTTGGGTAGCAGAAACTAGCAAAATGTTGTATGATTTTAAGTTCGTCGAATGTATTTATTACCTTTTGTATTGTGTGGATTAAAATTATATAAATAAATTGACCAGATTTTTTAAATTTCTCTATCAGTGAAGAATTAAAAAATAATAAGATATCGACACGAAATGACTCAAAAATTTCAAATTTAAGAAATGGACGTTAAAGTAAAGTCGCTGGAGAAGATTTTTCAATGCAAACGTAATTTTTGAGTTAATGCAGTATATTATTAAGCATATATAAAAATGTCAAAACTAAGCTAGCTTATTTATTCCCGTATATCAGATACCACCAGTCTAAAATAAAGTTTGACTAATTTTATACAGTCCCTACAATTAATATAACCGTAACTTCATCTTAATTATAATAATTAATTTAAAAAAACTATTTTTATAATTCATTTCCATAAAATTTGTCTAATTCATTGAAAGTTGGTTCCACTGTTTTCTCTTTTGATTCATTTGTCGTGACATTTTGATTATCTTCGTTAGGGTTCGTTGGTTTTATGACCTTGATATAGTTCACGGGTACCATACCAGCGTGCTGTTTGTCTGTTGATGCCATTAACCAGCCGGAATTCCAAAGGTGACCTTGGAGGTGCTGGGGAGCGAGGTTTAGAACCTGGTTTGCTGTGAAGTTGATCTCCTGGGGGGAGGTGGCTTGGAAGTCGTGCTGAGCGACAGCGCGCAGTGGGTTCTGCCAGGTCGTTGGATCGTTTACTGAAACATTAAATATTACATATTAATTTCAAATCATTACTTATTTAAATAGGTTTTATCTGCAAAAACTAAAAAAAGCTAAGCAATTTATTACTTAACTAGTTATATTAATTTCGAGACAGTACAGAATAATAATATCATCTCAATTTAAATAATTTTCTTATAAAAGCAGACAAAGTGGTGGTAAGTAAGAGCCTAAATTATAAAAATTATTATTAGTTACATACTTAATGTAATTAATTAAATTTGACTGACCACAGCTTTTAAACTTTCGTGTTTAATATACATTATTTAAACTATTAACCGGGTCTTAACACGAATAATTTTATGTTTTTATTTAATATTTATATTATATAGCTAATGTCCGCTCGTGACCATGGCTAGTGCAACCTAGTCGAAACGTCGAGAGAGGTAAATACCTTTATTTGCCATAAAATTATTCATGTTAAGACCCGGTTAATAATTTAAATAATGACCACAGCTTGTTGTATCACAATAAAGGACATTAGCAATTTTTTATCTTATCTTATCTTATACATATCTATATCAAATTCTCGTGTCACAATTACTATACTCTGCCAAAATGGCTTGACCGATTTTTATGAAATTTTATATGTATATTCAGTAGGTATGAGAATCGGCTACTATCTATTTTTCATACTCCTAAATGATAAGGCTAAAATTTAATTTTTATTTACTGGACAATTTCTTTTTTTTCATATAGTGGCATTAAAAATACATAGAACCCTAAATTTTCAGCCTTCTATCACCAACCCCTATTTTTAATAGCGATTTTAATTTATATCGCAAAAAAAAATTGCTGACACAGCAAATTTTTTTAGTGCAGCAGTATATAATAAACCCGACAAGTTCACAAGTATCATCTAGTTATATTATAAATTATTATAGATATTTACGTCTTTCGTTAATGCTGTTGGAGAGTCCGCTCATCATTTTGAGTACAATATAAGGTGCTGCGGCAACAACACCGAAGAACATCAGGATCGGCCAGCTGGAGCCGCGCGCGCGCTGTTCAGGGCTGGCGACTCCAGACTGGGTCGCAGCCACCGCTTGTGCCCATGCCTAGAAAAATTTAAGGAAATAAACAATATATTCTTAAATTAGCAACACGACATAATCTAGACACGCGGTAGCGTGTCAAGCCGAGTTTCAAGTAAGAGAACTGGCGAGCAGCACCGTGTGTATATTTACACGAACCATTTGGAGCCACTTTTGACCCCCTCATAACTCAAAATTTAACCTTCTGTGATTGGAGTTTCATCTTTATTTTAATGATAAATAAGGATCTCTCTTTAATTATCAACAAAGGGATGAAATGAGTGATAATCCTATTTATTTAATATTATGGATTATGGATAAGTAGATAGTATAATAATAATCTGTACGGTAGTAACGTTAATTATTACTATACATATATTGTTATACCTAGGTAGATTTTATACAAAGTCGCTTGCGTTCAGTTTCGCTTATAAAATGTATCGCCTAAGGATGAGATTATGCATTCAAATTACAATGAACGGAGACTTGACACCCTTGTCCTCCGAAATGGAAATGTATTAGGAGCGTCACATGATGTGGTGATGTCCCTATCAAATCAAATAAAAAATCTATATAAATTTATGTACGACCTTTTAATCGCTTATGAATGTAGATTTTTTTTCTATTAATAATTTTTCCTTACCATCCAGTTCAGTATACTAATATATTTTTAGTATTGATAATAATAGTCATAAAGAATCATTATGACTATTGTTATCAATAGTCATGAACGTATACAATAATTCAAATTGATTTGACTTGTTAGAATATATCTTTTAAATTGTATGAATAGATTTCTAAATTGACCAATTGCTTTATATCTGATCAACAACAATCTCTTAAATAATGAATTTCCACTATGTGCTATATCTAAAACTTTATATGACATCTTCTCAGATAAATTAAACTCACTTGCGTAGTAATATCTATATCAACAATGCAGGTACTCTTCTTTGTACCGTTCATGGCTCTAGATATGACGGAGCGAGCGTTGATAACTTCTTATCTAATAATATAAATAACAATTCCAACAAAGGGCATTTAGCACAGTATACTTATAAACGTCGACAATAAATTTTGATATATATATTGTTTTAATATAAATTTCATTTTACATTTTTTATTTCTCAACCGACTATCAACTTTGTTATATTTCGTTAGGTGTCATTTCAATTATGGATTGATTTAATTTTATTTCATATAGTTGGAAGTCCAATTTAGTTTGATCTCTGAACATGACAGTTACTAACTAAGCTATATCCAAGCTTTATTAATTGCCTAATTATACCTCGTTTAGAGGCGAATCACGTGTCTTAAATGTCTGTTGACTTAATAGTAGTCTGAAATTTATTATTATTATTAAAGTAGCACTTTTACTAGCAGTGGTCAGGTTTCCGCAGTGAATATTTGTGGTGTAACACATGCAAATGATAGCAAAATAAAATAAAACAATATAAATAAATAGACTTCCGCAAAATAAGTCTTAGTTTGTAGAACTACTTAAATTCATCTCAGTAAACATACACATAAATAGAAAACAGCTGATAAAATGCATACCTTAAATTCATTTTCTGTCCTAATTCCTAAGATGACCATAAGTTTCCTGACTAGCCAATTCAGGGACCGTACTACTGCGAATGTGGACCAGAATTGGGCAAATAACGACCTCAGTCTGCCAAAGTTTTCTGCAACACCTGTGAACATACAAAATTTATAAAGTGTGTAAGTGGTGACAAACCAGTAGTTCTGGTGAGTTACAAAACAACTAAAACGAGTCAATCATTTATACATCGTCATCCAGTATTTTATTAGGTAATAATAAAAAATGGCATATTTTTAATTACTCACGGAAAATACAAATTTAGAGGGAATATACATTTTTCCACTATTTTTTTAGCAAAAATTCATCATGTACTGTTCTTAATTACTCGAACTTAAATGAAGAATGAAATATCCGAGTGACTGCGGAAATGTTGCCTCCTGCCACGTTTATTCAAATATTATAATAATAGTATAAATAAACAAATATAAATATTAAAAAACAATATACATCGCCATCTGTTATTATATTAAATAAATAATTAACAACTCTATGGCGTATTTAAAACTCTTAGGGACCATTGGGTTTATTTTAATCCACGCGACAGGGGATCAGACTAACTAGATATATTCAGTGAAATCGACAGTTTACAATGCTATCTGACTATCGAATCCGGAAAGATAGTCGTGATGTGTATGTATATGTTTGCAATGATACATACCCAATATTGCCCTGAAGGAGCTTGTTAGTGCGAAAAACGTGTTTTCCAACATCATTGCAACACTGCCTACAGCGTTTACAAAGCTTTGTATGGAATCAAATGCCGGCCTTGAATTCTCTTCTGCCATTTGGATGAATCTGAAAAAAAAACCATTTGTAGTATATATATATATATATTTAATAACAACATAATGATACAAACACTAAATATGTATTACACACACAGAACATCAGCGAATAACGCAGCCCTAATATAATATTTATTAAATATTCTTTATTGTATTTAAATACATTTGTAAGTATATTAATTACAACTAATGTTAACAAAGGAGGACTTATCTCTAAAAGAGATCTCTTCCAGTCAACCCAATAGAGCGTGGCATAGGAAGTGTTGAGTGGGTCAAAATGTGCAAATAATAATTTAATAAAAATGTCATAAATAATTAAAACTAAACATAAAAATATAATGTCCAAAACACACATACTAATACAATATACATAAAGATACAAAATATTAATATATATATATGTACTTGAATACCTAAACAAAATTACATTTATAATAAATATATAATAAACAACATAAATATATACTAAATCAAACAATAAATACTACAAAGATATATATACAATGATGACACTAATCATATAGCAGTAGAAAGGTAGTACGATTTTAACTTTTTTTATTATGTAGATAGTAAAAACTCGTCTGCGTATGTACTTCAATCTCACCTATTTCAGCCACCAAGTACAATGATTTGTAAGCTATACCTCGGTCGTAGGCTGCAGATTCAGCAGTGATGTTACAGGATAAGATCGGATGTTATCGGAGATTTTACTGCTCTAGGACGGCAATACTTAAGCGGTATAACGGGCGTCACATAACGTGATGTCGTGTCGTGTGCTGTTCATATATATAGACGACGGTAATAGCTTTCCATCATCAGGTGGTTCGTCAGCTTCATTGCAAATATTAGCGGTTTAGCATACCGTTATTCCGATGGTCGCAGGTTCGATTCTTCGCACGGTACAAACATTGGTACTCATGAGAATGATTGTGTCGTTCTGGGTGTTTTCTATGTATTTATAAAAAAATATCATGTAAGTCTTTATATAGGTTTTCCAGTAAGTTAAGCTTACTGCGTGACTAGATGGCGCTGTGTTAAATGCCCAGCGGTTATTTATTATTTATATAAAATAAAAAAAACGTGCATTTTTTTATTAAATCAGGAACAAGAAATACCCGAAAATAAATTTTAATTTATGCAGACAAATGTATCGTAAGTTAATTAGGCACGCAAGTTTGTGTAAGCGCGACCTATGATCTATGAATGATAATGTACATATTTACTTGATTAAGTGTATATACAATTTCTGTTTTGTTAAAATGTAAGTATTTACTATCCCGTTAATGATATTAACATTTGTAAAGCTGTTTGGAAAATGGTTGTTGAACGGATTTTTTATGTAACTGTAATGGCTCAGATGGTAGGTGATGTTGGCTTCAGCAGATTACGGGTTGTAGAAAATGATAGAATTCGCTTGATTTCTTGAATTTAATTGGTAAATACTGTGATAAATTACTATTTTGGTGGAGTGAACAAAGTACGTTAGATCGATCGGTTGATATTTTGAGTCTGTTACATTACGTTGCATATTTAAATTGGATGGGTGTGCGCTCCAATCAGAACGCTCCTTCTGTGTTGCGTTTTGTTGCTGCTTGTACGCGACAAAAAAAACAATGCCTGTAATAGAGATGTTTACTGCCGGGGGGGGGGGAGGGGGTATGGGGATTGTTACTTTTGCTGACATGTGGACTAATGATAAATCTGCTTACGTAATACCCCCTGAAACCATCGTTGATATATACATATATATCAATCAGAACGCTCCTTTTGTGTTGCGTTTTGTTGCTGCTTGTACGCGACAGGCTGCCTGTAATAAGCTGAATTTGTCACGTTGGGCTAACTGATCTGACTTCATGATCATCCTATTATCCCCCACTGATGCCCCGCCAGCGTAAACCGTTAGCGCAGGCGGCTGTACAAATACATTATCATCCATTAAAAAAAAAGCTGATGATCCACCTAGTGGTAAGTGGAAACCTACACCTCAAAATATAAATAGCACATTGAATGTTACGCCCTGGTACATTGCTAATCCAGAAGACTGCCCTGTAATTTCATGCCATACCTCACCCTACAACCGGAATTCAGCTTACAATGCTTGGCTGAAATTTGTGAAACAGCTATTCATGAAAAGAGCTCTTTAATACAAATACTAGCTCTGGTAGTTTAATAAAATTTAATTAAATTAACTAGCAAGCAATGGGCATTCTTAGTTCATTGTCCGTAATATTCACTACTAGGTCAACCTTTACACGCCCATAGAAACAATTTTGATGAATTCCTGGTAAATTGGTCATAATGGACAGGTCACTTAACCTGATTTCATACTTCACTGGTACAGAATAATTAATTAGGAAAAGCGGAGTTACCATTCCATCAAAATATACAAATATATCCATCAAAATATATAAATACATAAGTAGATTAATGTGAACACTGTGTAAAAATGAAAATGGTCATGTTGTTTGTTGACGGAATAGAATTATGCCTACCCCATCAATAACCTTGGGTGAAGATAGGCACAAATAATACATCATTCTGGTTATAAAGAGTTCTATATACACTAAAGCTGTAAATTAGTTGATATCCAAATACCTAAATAAACATAAGTTCAAGACCAGCATATATTCATATATCTACTAGCTTTTATAATTTCTAAACATGAACTAGAATGTGGATAAAGCAAAAATTGCATGTGTACAGAGTTAGGTACTCTCTGTGTACCTTGTAAGGAATATCACATGAAGATATAGTATATAATACTTCATTACATTTTAAATATAAACACCTGAGTACTTAGATAAATTAATGTAATCACAACTTATCAGAAACATAGAACCTGATAACATTTTGTATCAAATTAGTCATAGGACTGTTTACAACAATAGCTAGTAAATCTGTGTCCTTATTTATTTTATGGTAGCATGGATGATTCACATCAAGTATCAGACCATATTGAAATCATGTACTAATATTAATATTGTTCAGTGGAGGATAAATTACTTAACTTCATCCTACACTGAACTGACACTGCACTCTGTCTTGCACTGAAGATGTGTCAGTTACCATGCCATGGCTAATTCATCAGGATTGAATGATTATACATTAATTGTCGTGAACGAGGACAATTATGAATAAATAGTAGCAAATCAGTACCAAAGAGGAAAATTCACAGAGTACCCTAAAATAATGATACAGAGGGAACTATATTAAGTTGTATTATAAGAATACATACTGTAATATAGTCAATAATAAAAAAGTAAAATATAAGAAAATAGGATAAGGTACTAAATATAAGTAGTAAAATATATATGTATGTAAATAATAAATAATTAGTTTATAAGTCAGTAACAAACCTGTAAATTGATACCTGGGATGATGCATATAAAAAAATATTAATCATTTCAGGGATGGTTAGATAAATACTATTTATTGGGGGAAGGGGACCCTGTGTGACTAATGTACCATGATATTTTTTGTTTTGTTGATAAATTCCTGCTGAATTATATACTATGTAGTAGTAGGAGTGCAGTTTATGTAGTTTATATATTTTATTGCTAAATAATGTAGTCAATAGAGATTAAACACTAATAACTTTATGGCTTGAAATAGAAATTGAAATAATCTTTATTCAAATAAACTCATTACAAGCACTTTTGAATAGTCATATTTTGATTCTACCACTCATTTGGAATGCAGATTCATCACAAGAAGAATGAGCAAGAAACTTGTGTGTTGCTCTTTTTAATAGATGTTTTTTTATATAAATAATTACAGTATAACAAGTAAAAGGCATGCGATAATCAACATAGAAGTCGCTTAGTGAATAGTCTTACCTGTTTTCCATATCTCCATACATGCCACCATATCTGTTGTATCCACCATATCCCATGCCTCCAATGGACCCCATCCCTCCCATTCCATAACCTCCTCCATAACCACCATATCCGTAGCTTCCTCCATATCCTCCCATACCATAAGAACCTCCCAAGCCATATGAACCACCCATGCCACCAAAGGAATTCATCCCATAACTTGGAGTCATTCCGTAACTAGGTTGCAACGCCATGTCAGGTCTAGGTGGTAAGACGGGTGGTCCCACATTTTGGCTCACAGAAGGTGGTGGTACGGGGTTCCTAAATGATGGAATGCCTACTCCATTAGGCGCAATCGCTGCGTTCGATAAACTGGGTTCAGAGTTTAGGTCGAACTGTTTCGCAGGTTCACTCATTTTTACGTTGCACAACTATGATTGATAAAATGACTTAGTAAAATACAAATAGGTTAATAAATGTGACAATTAATTAATAAATATTACATCAAAGCCAAATAATTACGCGTTTTCAGATTGAACGTAAAAGTTATAAGTAAATTATAAATTTCTAATAAAATAACACTGAATTGTATTTACGTATACCGTAAAAGACAAACAGTGAGTGACATCAGAAACTACAGAAGACACAGAAGTACAAAACAGCACAGTACAGAGTACATGTGACGTATAAATGACATATGTACGTAAATAACAGCAATATGTCAGCGTCCACAGAGCAATTAACTTTACACTGTTGACACCTCAGACTTATTACACTATATATTTTCTCTATTTTGGTAGGTAGGTAGGTAGTAGGTATATTTTTAATTACCAGTTTTGTGTTATTTATTTGTGTACCCTATCACTGTTACTTTGCTTGCCTACTATTTATCAAATTTCAAATATTAATTGTTTTAGTTCATAACAACTACCTTTTAGGTACGGACTAACGATAGGCGCTGTCACCTTAAGAGAAAACACTAAAGTAATCAAATTAAGCTAAGAATCTAGTGATAGATTTATGTAATTGGAATAGCAAAAAAAGTCAATAACTTACCTAATGTGAAGTGGTAACATATGGTACATGAACAGAATCACGAAAGTTTTTATGTGACATTGTACTAACACTCATGTGTTGCCAATTTGTGATATAATACAATAATGATGTTGTAACGTGATCGGTATCAATCACCTCACCACTACAAAGTTAAAGTTTCTTAATACGTCCCAGCTTATAAATACAAAAATCTATTTGGCATTTCATATTTTTAAATTCCAATTAAGATGCACAGTTTGAAATTGTAACTATTAAATGTTTGCTACATATATATATTCGCAAAACATTTTGAATATGAATATAATAAGAAATGGGAATAAAATGGCAACATTTCAGTTCAATTAGCTGATCTGTCAAATTCTGTTTCCCCTATAGTGTTATTTACACAAATAAATTATTTACATCAAAACTGTGTTTATTAACATAATATAGTGGATATAAAGTGCAGAATTATCAGAGGTACTTAATAAAACTTCATTTCTATCATAGAATTAGTTTAATTGTAGAGCATAGTGTTATGTATACAGTACTCTATTTACCGTGTTGTTCTGCATCTATAATTTAAATATTCGTCTGTTTTTAAAAGCCCAGTATAAAAAAATCTATATAGTAAATATCTAATTGTAAATTCTATTTACTCTATTATTTATCTGTTTTTGCGGTCTGAAAAGTAGCGTTCGTTAACCGGTTTTGTGCAATTTGGCAAGTGCGCGATTCAATCAGTTCCAATTACTCTCAGCCCGCTAAAATGACATCAGTAATGATCAGTAATTGTTGAAGCT
Source organism: Achroia grisella (assembly GCF_030625045.1). Lineage (NCBI taxonomy): Eukaryota > Metazoa > Arthropoda > Insecta > Lepidoptera > Pyralidae > Achroia > Achroia grisella. The sequence continues at coordinate 3,430,464 of NW_026712984.1, read as the reverse complement.
ACGTGAAGTGCATTTAGAATCATTCATTATTAACATGTTTCTATACTTCATAATATTTTTTTATATCATGTTAGTAAATAAATTTGTACCGTAACTTTTACTATTATTGATCAATTGCCGCTGTAAATTATTTAAAGTAGTCGAAACTAAAAGACAGTATCAGATTCATAATGGTTTCATTTAAGAAACAGCCCTAATCATTATGCTTTGCAATTGGTGCATACAGCTATCTACAGCAGTGCCCACAACTAAAGCAGTGTCTCTGTAGTCATAACAAAAAAATTACATATCTCATTAATAGATTTTTTTTAAATTTTGTCAGATAAGTTTTTGTCAAGATAATATATTCTAAGAAATAGGTATAAGCTAGGTATGACTTTGTGCCCTAGTCTGAATGATTGTTTATATTTTATCTTGTTTTATCTCAATGTAAATTTTTTTATCAATCTGATATGATAATATTTTGTTACAAAAAATTCTGTGAATTATATACAGGATCAGATGTAAAGCTTGTATGTGGAATACTCATAAAACTGAAGCACTTTCTTAAACCTAAAGTAATTTTGAAGTTTTCATGTACAATTGACCAAGACTCACATTGTTTTTATAAAGTATTTAAATTTCATGTACAATTGACCAAGTGTTTTTTTAAATAGTTAAAACAGTACATAATGACATTGTTTTTTTATAATAGGTATGAGTGCTGAGTATATATGAAGAAATTGTGATTGTATTGATATTTGCTCCCTAAGCAGAAATCACACTGAGCTATTTCCACTGGATGAAACATGCGGAAAATGTCCTGTGCTACACAAAAATCTTCAGATTCAGCCAAGCTGAAGAGGAAATGCCACTACATATCCTATGTGATTGTAGCCCATGCATGCATAAATGAAATCTCCTTTGGAAAGTATATTCTATATACAGAAGAGTTAAAAACCATTGCTCCTAAGAATATCCTTCAATTATGCCACAGAGCTACAGGTACAAAGTACCTGGCAATTGCCTAAACTTCTAAAAATAAAAAAGGGCACTGCAGTACAGTGTTTGAAACATACAAATATTGTTATTGAATTAAATATTGAACATTTACAGGAAACACCTTTTTTTATTTGGAACGGTAAACTAGCCAACTGCCCACTTGATAGCAAGTGGTAACCATCATCTATATACAACCTTGCTAGTCTAGCTTTTAGCAAATTCCCTTTCATTCAATGGCAGAGAGTTCGATTCATTGTACCATAAACTTGATCATATTTGTAAGACTTTTAGTATAGGTCTGGATGGATCTCTGGATGTTTGAATGTATTTATAAAAAAAAGTATTTAAATATTTGTATCAGTTGTGTAGTACCCATAAAGCAAGTTCTGCTTAGCTTGGGATTTGTTGTTGCTGTGTGAATTGTCCTTAATCATAATATTGGCACTTGCTATGTTGTATATGACAGTTATTATATTAAACAATTGTAATTTAGTGAAATTTATGATTCTAAATCAAGAAGACGTATACTTCATATCTTTCCAGTTATTTATATTATTAACATTCAAAACAACTAGTCTATAAACAAATCTATCTCAATGCAACTTTATTGTTTTCCTTATCTCCCTGTAAACTTTACAAATGCAAAATGTGTTTCTGTGTCATAATTTCAAAATGGAATTTTCCTTGCAGATTGAACGTTACGTTTGAAGCGGTCCAGTTGGTGAGTAAATAATGTCATCTACCTATACCTATTAATTAACGTTACAAATTTCTACATAATAATAATAATAAGACTAAGGCTCGCGTGTTTGAACGTATTACCCCCGTAAAAAGGGAGATATATAAAACATATAAAAGAATAATAATAATTAAAATAACAATGGAAAGCACACACGATCCACATAGTACCCATAGTTTTGTCATCCACAGGAATTATACCAAAAAGTCTGAACAAACACCTAGACACGTTGCATATCCCCTCCTCTACAATAGAACTATTACAAAAAGCCGTCATACTAAACACATGCCGAATAGTAAGAAAATTTCTTTCTTCATCACATAACTCATCCATGCTTGGCTAAGGCCCGTGTGTTTGAATATATTACCCCCGTAAAAAGGGAGAGAGATATATATATATATATATGAATTTCTGGATTTATAACCTTCCACTTGGATCACTATTTTAAAAATCGGCGCGTAATCTAAAAGATAAGCGAACAGACAACGGCGAGTGAACGCCGGGCAGCGCGAGGGGCAGCGCCAATGGCATGGGAAGTGTTTCCACTCGTGTTTATACTCTCGCGCTGCTCACTGCCGTGCTCGCTTCCCTGCCCACTCGGGTTGAGTGTAAATTGGGCATTGGATACACGTTCTAGTATAGGACTTATTGCAGTACTAGACAGGCTAAGATAAGATTGTAAAGAGTTTTCGCTTGTATACCTCGCGCTCCCACTTCGACCGCATATCAAATAACCACATAGCCATTTTTCGTTAATTCGTTTATAATATTTGTTTTCATTCCACGATACAGTGAGCTCCACCAGTATTACACTACTATTTATTTTTATACAGTATGATTTAGTATTAAAGCATAAATAAATAATAAATTTATTTAGTACCTATTAAATGTACGTATCTTATTGTTGATAAGGTAGAGTCATTGCTAACTGTCAACGTCGCTTGTTGTAGTGAACGCGACTCATGACATGCCCTTATTGTGCTAGGAATGTTTAAATTCTACGTGGCAGAGGATGGACCTACCGTCTCTCAGATTAATTTAGTTTTTATGACAGAACTGTCTGTTAGAAAGATAAATTCATATTAGCTTTATGATGTTTTAAGTCAGGTTATTAAATTATGTTCTTTATACTGTGAATTTTAAATTTTGAAAACTTATTTCTAGCAAGAATATAATTTTACAAGGAACTTTTCTACAGGGGTGTAAACTTAAAACACCTTTCGAGTCATAAAAGCTACGAGAAAATTTAACAGCTATAAAACACGAATGGGATCATAAACTATGAACCATCGTCACTGCCGCATGGCGTGTAATTTCACTACTTACTTGTACTTATATCATTAATTTATTACCCGACGTCATAAATCTACCACATTCGCCGAGGCTTGACGGCAACGGGACACTAGCGTGACCAGTGATGCCAATTTGGCGTTCACCCCAAATTTGAAGGAGTTTGTGGCGATACCAGGATTTGCGTTGAAGCTGGCAAGTGGTAGAGTACTTATATATTATATACATACAATGTAGAAAAAAACAAGAATACACACATGTATGCTAAAGGAGTAAAAGTAGCGGCTTGGGCCGGTAAAAGGTAGCGTCATAAACACTTAAAAAAATACAAATAAGACTAGAACTGTAGTACAATACGTTGAATAAAAAATTACTTGGATTACTATATGGACTACTAATATGGAATTTGTTTATATGGGGGTTTTGTACAAATTTTGGGGAGAAAGCAAGACGGTCACCTGGTAACTCTGGACGACGTTCGTGCTTGCAATCTACGAAAGAATATGAGATACATCACACAAAGTCTTCCTTATATCATAGTAACGTTTGTTCCGTCTGACTATAAATGCACACCCAAAAGTACCGAGTCAGGCAACAACATTTTTAGCTACCCCGCCCCGGTCTCGCACAGGTGTTTAGCGTTTATGAGTTTTGTATATTAATAAATTGAATAGCTTATGCCACTGCTACCTTTCAGTGGAAGAATTTTATACTATTTTACTTTTCTCATAATAAAATCTGCTCTTTCTCTCTTTATAATATTAGTATTTATGTAAGTGAAACGATTATTGAAAATTATCTTGACATGTGTAAAGAAATGAAGCCGCGTAAGTAAACCCGTCGAAAACAGCCTATCTTCTTTAAACATACGATGACTTATCGCCAAAAAAGCTTACTTTGTAAGGGAAGGATCCTTAAGGGTCGAGACAGCGAAATTATAGGATACAAGGCACTTGTATTACCATACATTCGTTGTCATGAGTGGAATATGTATGAGGATAGCATGATTACGTGGAGTCGGTGGTGCTGTTCATGTATGCATATAGTAAACAGGTAAACTTAGCATCAGGTGCACCTTCAGCATGTGTGAATCGGTAGTCCGCCTTGTGTTAACGTTGCAGCACCTTTCAATGATAAAAAGATGAAGTTAAACTGTTGTTACTTAGTAATAAGAGATATAATTTTGATGTCATATTTTTGGTATATATTGTTATATGATATATTGTATTTAGTATAATATTATCACAGAATACGGTATGTATATAACATAGTACTATATATTGTACGTCACAACTGTTATGCTAATTAGGGTAGAGTAAATTTTTATAAAAAGTTTTATCCCATTTCTAATTTGTTACCATATGTTTATGGTGTATCAATGAAACTTCTATGAATAAGCGCATGAAATACTTTATATATTTTAGTTCCAAGTAGTGCAGAATCTTTGGAATCATTAAATTGGGTGCTACAATTAGTAAATTAGGTGTCGTCCGGGTAACCTACAAAAACAGCACACTTGAGCACGTACGCCAATGGCTCTTAGAGAATTATACCGAGTCGAGTGAGCCTTTTGTTTTTGAAACTAGGCCTACATAGTGTCTTCTCTTCAACTTGAAACTTGTCAACATTTGGGTTTGTTTAAAATGTTATTTATTTGCAGTTTTATCCACAAATGCTATAACTATCACGTAGTTTAAATAGTTATGACTTGGTTGGTTTTGAATAGTTATGCTCACTAAAATGTTTTAGGCTATCATGCTTTTTTAAGTTGATAATGTTAAAATGGCTTTCATGCCTGTTCAGGCAGTGTTTAATGGCAGTTACTGGGGCTGCAACGGGTCACTGGGGTCCCTAAAATGTAGTTCAACAGAATGATCGCTTGTTCTTTCATTTATACTTGTGAACGGGTGCTGCTTGTTAAAATTGATCTATGAATGATTTATATTGTTACAGACTTGTAATTTTAATAAAATATAATAAATAGATCTTATATTATTTTGCATGTTTGGTACTCTCACTGTATTTACACAAAATAATACATAACACGTACCTATAAATACTAAGTGCTCATTGTTCATAATGTGACTTCACATCAGTTATAAAATGCTCCCAAGAACACTATACATGCCAATTGTCTTATGTACCAAGTAATTAAAATCGAGATCGTACCATCGCGATCTCACGCCCATCTGTATCGAGACATTGTCATCGATTCGTCATACCGCCGCGATTGGATTCGATTCGCATGAATTAAACGCTACATTTTATCTATGTGTCACTGTGATTTGTTGTTTAGATGCCGCAGTGTGATAAACGAGAGTGCGTTTTCTGCAAGGATTTCTCTAGGTTTCGTCACTAGTCGTTGGTACAGTCACGTACGCCGATATATAAATACGTTAACTTGTAATAGTAGGATTATTGATAATTTCAAATATAGCAATGACATGTTGAGGCAATTCAGAAGTGTTAATTGTTAGTATAAAGTATTGTACTGCAGGTCTACTCTAAATATAGATTTCAAATCGATCCATTTTTGTACTGTTGTTTTGTAATTAAGAACGAACCGAATAATTTCATAACGATGTCAACGTTAGTAGTAGTATTGACATAAATATTGCCATATCACTATGGAATAATATACCTTACAGACTGTGAAAGAATTTCTTAAATTAATGTACTAATACTACACCTACTTGTATTACAACAAACTCTGCTTTCATACTTTATAATATTAGTAACTAGAATAGGTATATTATTTTACCTAGTTAAACCTAATGTACCTTACTAAAAGAAGACTCGACTTACATTGATATTTGACATTATTGGCACTTACTAAGTGAGTGAACCAACACCAGTGTTTTATGAATAAAATCGCGGACACCGCTTGTATTATTAGCTGTATCTGTCCCTGGATAAATCCTGACGAGCCAAGATATGAGTGAAAGCTATTCCAGTTCGATGACTGTTTGAGATTATCGACAGCAAACGAACTTTCCATCTGTCTAACGTTGAATAAGCCTCGGACATCGAACAAAAAACTTCTATACTTAAAGATAATGGTCAAATATTTGTACAAATGTTGGCAGATAAGCGTTGGAATGCTACAAACAAATTGACAACTATTATTATAATGTAATCGGAAGTAGCTGATGACAGATGGCATTTGTATGAAGTACCAGTGACTGATTATGTTGAACATATTGAGCCTTTCGGAGTATATGATAAATATATTCTAATCTGTATTGCAATAAATTTGGATTTTTATTATTAGGATTATGAGTATATTTATATATATTCGTTTGTATCTATTATATATAATATGTATTGTATTATGTAGTATATAATATGTATAGGTTATAATTTATAAAAAATTAAAATGAAAACTCTGACTACTCCGTTGGAGATCAAATTTGTAAACATTTTTATTTCTTACTTAAAAATCCTCTCAATTAATGTATATGTAAGTTTTTGACCTAATTTTTACTAATTTATGTGAACACATGGGTAGATAGATCATATATATATACATATATAACTATTTGTGGCCCTGGTCCCCAGACTGTATTTTATAAAGGTGTGGTATATCGGCGCTGCAATTGATTTACACAGACAATATTATGAGTTTTAAATATTAAAATAAACATAATCACTGAAAAAATGAATAAATAAATATATATATAACTATAGTGTATTTTATACTCGCAATTTAAATTATGTAAAAACAAAATAAACAAGAAAAATGAAGTTATCAAAACTTGTAAAAACACAAGATTGTCATTCAACCAACCAGAATTACATCAAAATGTTTTACTCCTGGGTAGGGTAGCCAACTTCTAAATATTTAACCTCGTACGAATTAATCATAACTCTGATGAAGTCTCGTGTTGGCTCAATTAAGCTGACTAACCTCGTACTTCATCGTAGTTACACCGATTTTCGTAAGTCAAAATATTATAGGACAGATTTGCACGAAGATAAAAATATCCTCGTATCTAAGGTTAAAAATCTCGTACTACAAGTATAGGGATTGGCATCACTGCTTCGGACGGTTTATATGATTATGTTCTTTAAAGAATGAGACATCTAACAGAATCAGGGCCAACTGCATACTTCCCACGGCATAAAAGTGCGTTAGCCGGAACGCCTTTCAGCTAAACAACGGTTGCTCTTTTGTGGCTGGATGACACGGTGCACTGTATAATTTGCGTCTGCGGTTAACCTGTTCATGGAATTAATTTTACTGTGAAAATAAGCCTTGCTAATCATTACCGACCCCATTAATGCCGATCGACTAAGTGAGACCTACTTCACTATTACAAGTAGTCGTCTTGCAGGATTTGCTTACCGTTTACACTAATAGTAAGTTCGATGGTATGTATTACACTTCAAAAGGCGTAATGATAGCTTTATAGTACTTATATATAACTTCTGCAGAAGGTCACATAATATAGACAGATAATAAAATCATAGAATAGTAAGAGCATCATATTGAAATTTATATATAGAAAGAAGTCTATTCGGTCTATGTATGTCTATGTAATACAAACATATTTCGTTAAAATTCTTTAACTTATCAAAAAGTTTGATCAAAAAAATGTTTGATAAAAAAGTCTTTGCTCTTAAGTCTAAAAATGACCAGACTTTGGTTAAAAAATATAATAATCAAATTTGATATCGGCATTAGACTTATAATGCGTTATTTTCGATATACATCAAACAAATCAATATATGCAAATTGAAAACGTATACGAATATCCTCAAATTGTAAAAGGTCCAATAACTGTGACGAATATTTTCCATAAAACTTCAACGGTAATAGAACACTAAACTACAGGTGTCCATAAATTGTTTTCACGGATTTCCATCAACAAAGTAATAGGTAAATTGTTTTGAAACATTCACGTTTGACCGGGTAACTCGAGCAGTATCCAACCTATCATGTTTGATGAAACAGGATCGCCACGATTGGCCGACGTCGAGGAACGCACCTTCGAGTATATTGGCTTTAGCTGAAGAGTTGAAATTCCTCTACATATTAACTGTTAATAAACCTCACTGATGTGCCTAGTGTGACTGAACTTAAATTTACTGGAATAGTGAATAGACGACATTATAAATTATTGAAAACCATAGGTTTTATTTACTTACTTATGTTCAGTAAAAAAAATGGTTTATTTCAATAATCACCATGCAACTATCTATGAGATCTCTTTCAAATTCCATAGTTGTAAGTTTTCACTATGCCTACCTATGCCACTATTTTTACTATTTGAGTAAAACAAAAATTAAACAACAACAAACAATTATCCCTCTCTGAAATATATCTTTATTTGGTTTTTTTATTAAGGTTCTTTCTTAGTAACAGATTCTACATTATTCGTTACGGTCATATTTTTCGCTCTTTCTTGATTTCTTCTTCTTTTACAATGTTGTGGATTATAAAATAATTTACCAATAAATTCAAATCCGTTTCACCTGACAACATTTATAATCCCCGTGGCGTTTTAAAATGTACAAAATACGGATTACAAGAATTTTATAATGATCTCTTGGATCTGTATATTGCTAACGACTCATAAATAATCCTGCCAGCGTCGCCTGAAATGTACGTCTTTTTTTGGATATTACCGTTATTTTTTTTCTGTAATCGATTCGAGTGGTGACAAAATTGGCGAAAATTCGCTACGGCTATAGCGTGGGCTATGTGACGGAAGCGGAGGCGGAAAGATCTCTTGTCCTGTTCCAGGAGCATCGATTGCTGTTTTTCATGGTTGACGCGCGAAAATCGTCTTTTTGTGTTGGTGTTTAGAGCTGTGGTCGGATGGGAGGTTCTGAGAGATGTGTTGTTAGGTTCCTCACACGCTTTGTGAGGGATAGCACGCGGCCGGCCGGCAGCCGCAGTGCCACGCCGGCGGCCGGCGAAACCGCCCGTCGAAAATAGCTATCGCTAACGAATGTACCGGAGTCAGTTCGTTCGATTACTGTCGAGGCATTGTGGTAGGTTTCGCTCCGTGTAACGAACCTCCCATAAATATTCGAAATATTTAAATATAAGTGATAAAAGATTTTTTACTGAAACTAACTAATCGATCCGTTGTGCTAGTGATACAATTTTGTATTCAAATCTAGTGCTTTTGTGTTTATGAAGTGAAATTGTATTATTGGTTTGTATACATCTGAAATGAATGTGAATTAGAATATGGCAATGGTAATGGTTTATATTTCCACAAAATACGGATAAAAATACGTATGTAAATTGTTTGCTGAATCGTTAGGGAGTCATCGATATCAAGTGTGCGGATTTCGTAATGACGTCGCAGATTTGCGGTGCTGTTAAAATATTTCTGTTTTGCTACATTTTTATAGTGACAACGTTAATAATTTAGCAAATGTAATTATAAAATTACATACATAGCATTTACTCGAAAAGAATACAGCGCTTTGCAACATTTAATTCATTAGATAACATTCAGTAACGGAAGCTGTGGGTGCTGATTGCGTTATAAATAATGATTAAGGTTGCAAACAGGCAAGTTACCATACCACTGCAATTACAATAACATTTTAAAATCTGAAATAATTTTATATTATATACATCCTTGAACGCATACGGATGTTTTTTAGAATTTAAAAAATGACCTCGGTTCTTTAATAATATTCCTGTAATACTGTTTTAGACTGTACAAGACTAGTGAATTGAGAGATACGTTAGAAACACTATTTTGATGTTATTATCAATTATATTTTTGCAGAAATTTACAAATTAGTGAATATTGTATATTTAATAATGTAGAATTCATAAAAATGAATTTTATATCATTAGTACTGATGTCAATAATTAATATCTTTTATTATTGACATCAGTACTAATTATGAAAGATTCATTCTCTCAGACAATTTAAAACACGCAGTGCCTAGAAAATATATTAATTTGATTCTAAAATTTTTAGTAGTTTATTAGTTTAGGTATACTCCATATTTATAATAATACCTACCACGAAAAAATGAGTTAATAGTAATTCTAATGTTTAATCGGGGACTGGCTTTATCATATTAAGATAAAAATCCCTAAATAAATCGAAAAATGAAAAGTAAAGTTTAATTATCTAATGTTATTTATTTAAACCACATATTAATATTTAATAGTTTTTTTTATTATTATATAGTGACCTTGCCTTGTATTTTTTCTAATTTTAGTTAAAATTTAATATGAATATTATTGTTTACAAACGTACCAATTTCATATGAAGCCTTTGAAAAATACATTTAATTACAGAGCGTAGATATTTTTAGTAAATAAACTGTATATAATAATTATCCTGAACATTAAAATGTAATTGATTATTTCAGTTGTATAAATTGAAATATTGTAATGAAGTTTTGATTTCTGTTGTCCGCTTCCATTTAATCAGCTGCGGCCGATCATCAAACGCAATCAACTTTTTGAATAAAAAACAGGCTTCAAACAAATTTCGCGATTTGATGATTAATGATGCCTCACTCCAAAAATGTAACCTTATAAAAAAGATATAACAAAAATCATGACCACACCCATAGTCAGTTTTATATAAGTCTAAGATTAAAGTTTAAGAGTCTGGACTAGTGTTTCCCAACGTGGGGCCCATGCCACTCAGGGGGGTAATTTGATTGTTAAGGCGGGCAATTGGAAAATGGGCTCGTTTTTAAAATTAAATTGAATGAAAATTTAAATTTTTCATTATGGTTTGAAAATTTACTTACTGTTTCATTAACAATTTCCTAGTGAGTTCTTACTAACCTATTATTTAAGTTTCTTAAGTCAACAATTAAATTTTTTAGTGTTATAAATTATGTATATTATATAGCCCTCTATAGGCTATGTAGGGGATGAGGAAGGGCCGCATGCATTTTATAAAGGCTAAGGTGGGACATGACACTAAACTAAACACTAGTCTAGACTGTATACTATAATATAAAGTACCACGCCTGAATATTCCATATAGTTTGTGATAAGTAAAATTTATATAAACTAAGAATTATTGCTCTCTATTGCATATTTCACATTTCAGAATTGTTGAATGTAAGTCAAGCATTAAAAATAGGTATTATGTGTGTATGTGTCCATCCACTTCCATCTTCTGATGACGATGCAGATTTTAGTTTTATAGTTGACCTGATCGTTGTTGCGGATTATAAATACTTGTTTTTATTGATTTTACTATTAGTGGCTTATCCCAGCTTCGCCCGGGTGTACATTTGACTAGGGTTACATTGTTGAAGTTTCAGTGGAATCCCTATATTTTTGTAGTAATAAATATAGATTTTTCTTATACACAGATTATTTTTTTATGATTATGATCTTATAATCATAAAAATAATAAATAAATAGGTATCTAGTTATTTTTGAGTTTAGCCGTTACAAACATACAAAATCTGAATTTTTTCTCTTTACAATATTAATGTAGACAAACATTATTATTACGAATTAGAAATATTTTAAGCATTGTACATTTTCACCAATTCACATGACGGTCATAAATTCTCTAAAGTTAATGTTTTTATCCGAACACTAAGATATTTTTTTCTAAGCAGCTTTTGTCCGAGATTACGTTTAATTTAGAATTTAATATTTTTCTGGAATATAAATATTTTATGTATTATTATGTGCACAGTTCAAACGTTTTTGAGATTAGTAACAAACATACGTTCACATCCAATTATTCATATTTGTAGTAATGGTTTATATATAAATGAATTGACACGATAAGAACGTTTTGTGAATCATATTATTATTAATATTACGGCGTATATAATAATGTTCATATACTCTATGTACACATATTGTTAATAATGTTACGACTTGTAATAAAAATGTTATTATTATTTTCCCTAATACAATCGAAGGAACGGAAATCGGTTTGTTGGAAGCGCTTCTTTTTGCATAGCTTTAGTACTCGTAGCTACATTTATAGTAATTATTTTATTATAAACTTATAATATATTACTTTAATAATATAAATGCGAATGTAACTCTGTCTGCCGCACTTTCACGCCAAAACTACTGAACCGTTTAAAATGAAATTTGGTACACAGATAGTCTAGACCATGAGATAGACATATACTACTTTTTAAAGCGAAAAAGAGTTTATAAGGGGTTGAAAAGGGAGATGAAAGGTTGTATGTCATTTTACATTTACATTTTTAAAGTTAGAACTTTGGAACTTATTTTTAAGCTGTTTATTTTATATATTTACATTTAGTAAATGAATACGTCATTCAAAGTTAAAAAAAATACCTTTAAGGAGGTAAAATAAAATAGGGGATGAAATTTTTTATGGAAATTCGACATTTTTTAAGCTAGAACGATGATCTTTTTTCTTCTGATGATTATTAAATATTTTATGCTATCCAAGGTCAGTATTCCACGCGGACAAAGCCCAGCATTATAGATATTGTTCTGTATTCAATTTAATTAGTTTTTATTTATTACATTTTATACGTATCTTGGTCACAGTTTCAGTAGCAACTCTGTATTCGTGTTAACATAAACATTTGTTAAACAGTTTATTGTGTTGCGTATCGTTAAGTGTATAAAAAAGACAGGTATTTGAAATGTCTCATACATGCACAACCCTCGTCAGATCAACCAATTAATTAACAAAATACCGAACAGCGCTCTCAATACCAATTCAATTACGACATCGATCTTTTAGGTCGGACATTCAACTTCATACACAATTTGAAATCACTAATTATAGGATTTGACTGACTGGGAAAAGAGATTATTATTTTATTTTGTTTGGGAAGTAATATTGTTTATACATTTGCGAGATATTTAAAAGCACATATGTTTATAGCTAAATGCACAATTATATACTTACAAATTCAACAATAAGTGTTTATATGTAAGTATCGTCATTATCATCTGGTTTTCCTTATCTCACATCATTTTGGGTCGGCGTAATGTTTTTCTCTTCTATTTATCCTGCTATTCTCTCCCTTTTCCATATCATCTATCTCTTCTTCGGCCTTCTTCGGCCTACGCATTACGTGCCCATGCCATGGTAAACGATAACTTTTTAACTTCATCGACACAAGCGCTGCTTTTATACTTCCTGTGATATCTTAATTCTTTATATTGTACTTTTGATGATGATCTGTTAAGTAGGTGTTAAATAATAATAGTAATGGTATGACTTCACGACTAGAAGTATTGGAGGGGTAGTCTGAAGTGTTTGATATATGTAGACATCGTGTTGCGTGTTTTGTCCATTAATTAAACTAATACGACAGTTAATTACTTAGCGTCTTTGGTTTGTATAAGATAATGTAGTAAACCACCGTACCATGACTATCAAAATAGCTTTGTTATCTTTTTTAAATCTACATGAGAGTGCTATTAAAGTCGATTGACTGGAAGTTTTAAGACAAAGTTATGTCATTTCGAATTTCGTATAAATTTCCTAATGAGAATAGACTAGAATATGAAATACGACAGTTAATTACTTAGCGTGACCTATGTTTGAGCCGTAATATGTCAAAAGCCATTACCATTATAGGTTAGGTCGTCTAAATATAGAATTGCCGATATATCTAACATTGTGTGGGTACTGCTTTGCATTTACCCGGAGCAATATAATGTACATACAAGTCTTTGTCATATGTTTAAAACTTGTCTATTCAAATAAAAGAATTGAAGTGTGTGTTTGTAATTTTAAATTAACAGTAAGTACCCCATGAAAACTACTTCTTTCAAAAGATTTCGTCCAAAGCTTTCTTTGCTAATTTATGAAAGTGACAATTTTATAGTGAAAATCCTTAAGATAAATTATCATAAGCAATAGTCTAATAAGATCTATAAATTCGTCTCTAATTTCTTATACTAGTTAAATTATTAGGTTTGGAATAAAACAAGTACATTAGTTGTCTGTTTTCGTAGCAACAGACGATCATAATAGTACATCTATCAATGTTTTTTTTTAAAAGTAGAATAGGGGACTATTGTAACATGTGGAATATGGCCATTATACAAATTGCGGCACATCTGATAATGAATTAACTACGCGACTAATATAACCCCCGCAGTGATCAATGTGTTTGAACTTTATTTATTGTTTTATTAAGTTGCTCATAAGTAATTTAGTTGTGTATTGTATATAAAAAGCAATTGCCGAATCTCGTAAGCGCATCAATTCAGAATTGCTACCTATAGTACCTATGACTAATTAATTTTTTACACGAAACATTTTTGGTTAAAAAAGGTAATGTTGACAAAATTTAGTTAATCAATTGTAAATTTAGTTGTTTAATTGTAAAGGGAATAGGTTACTTAATTTGTTTCATTGGTATACATCATACGATGGCGGGCTAGCAAACCACTTATGTTAATAAAGTTTATTTTTTAAGATGATATTGTCTCTTCGTTGCTTCGCATATGTAGGTACTGACTGGATTTATAAATTGGCGACTTGGCGACAGGAGATATAAATGTTTAATAAAAATATCCAGTGTGTTTATAGTTTGGAAATTAAACTTTATTTTTATTTAGGTAACGACATATTTACAGTGATTATGTTTTTTTATGTTATACCGATATTTTGAAAGTATAAAATAGTTTTCCCGTATCATTACGGTCATTTATCAAGTCATCACTCTTGTACTGTATTTTTATTCAACTAACCTCCTCACCTCTCGTGTAGGTATGAGTAATGAGTCTGAAACGTCCGCCTTATTAGAATGAGCACGATTTGCCGACAATTACACGCTATCTAGTTCGAACAAAATGCCCGTAAAGGTGTGACCACACTTAATTAATTGGACTGTGAGCCAGTAGAAAGAAATATCTAGTAACACGCCATTACTATGTTATCTGTAAAACTGTGCCACTCGTATTAGTCACTTTTCAGTTAGTTATACATACATACTAATATTATAAATAAAAAAATGTGTCAGTATCTGTCTTTTTGTGACCTTATCACGAATAAACGGCTGAATGGATTCTAATGAAATTTGATATATAGACTGTACTACGGAGATGAATATAGGCTATTTTTTATGTAAAAAAATATTCAGGAAGGAAATGAAATATGGGTTGACAGTTTGTGCAGACAAATAGTTCGTTGTCTATAGTTTTTGTGTCAAATTCGTTTCGAATCTGTCTAGTAGATTTTTCGTGAAGAATAATACAAACATTTATTGATTCTCATATACTTTCGAATTTAATATAATTATTAGTAGGATTTTAGAGTAAATTCACAATATAAAGGCACGTTCAAGAAAGAACTTAAGTGGAATCATTTAATTATATTGATATAGAAGGTACCTAGCAATTTGGAGATATCGTGCACCATTGCGTGCTTAAAACTTAAATTAGCAGTGAGTGAAATTTACCTGTAGTTAATTCGCTTCACCCTGATAATTTACCCCGGTTATCAGGGTGAAGCGAATTAAATAAAATTACTGTCCAATGAATGAACCAAGCATAACAATTCGTAGATTATACTATAAATTATAATTACATTAATATTTGTAATTACTACTAAATGGAGACTATAAATAAGAGAAACAACTAGTGAATACGGACAGTAAACATACTAGACTAATCAATAAATTGTATTGAATAGACTAATGTAGAGTTGAATTAAAAAAAAATTCTAGAGTTCATGATTTTTACACGAAGTTTGTGTCCTTTTTGTTATATATGCAACGTCATTTGTCCACTGCAATATGTGGCATAATTTATGGATGCCCCTTTAAGTATCTTAGCCTAACCCTCTCTTAATACACATAGTTCAAATCCAGTGACTTCATGCAGTTGTTGTGTGTGTACCCTAAACATAGGATAATGGTCGATGAATCATTCATATAGCGAGCCAGCTGCAAGGCGCGTAGGTGCGTTTGGCGTTCAACGTACTTAAATATTATAATTTTATAGTCAACGCTTTGTCTATTGGTTATACCGGTATAAAATCGTGGGGATATAGGTTCGGTTTTTTATTTTTAATAAATATTTTTAAGACCTTACGTCCTTTCTACCTTACTAGTTGATCTTGTACTAAGTGTGAAGTTTGCTTCTTTTATTATTTTAGAGGCCAATTCATACATCATATATATAATAATCACCAGATTTGATTGTTTCGAACCTAAGCAGAACATTCCGGTGCCATATTCACCGCGCAACTATTATTTACAGGTAAAAAAACACTACTTAATTGATGAATTCATATGTATATTAGGTAAAAAAACTATGTTAGAACAAATTATCGCAACAGTAGTAATTCTCGCTATATTATGTAGATAGATCATAAATATAAGTTTATACTGTACACGCCTAATATGCATGCGAAGAATAGAACATAACAATAGATAAATAGATCTAAGTTCTTTCCTCCATTCCTATGTGTATCTGTATGTTATTTACTTCATATATTACATTTTAATAACATGTGTATTTGTAATATATTGTTATTTAATTTTAATTGAGAAGAATCTTCTTAGTATGGAAATACTTAGGAATCCGCACGTAAAACTTATTTACTTTATAACCTCGTTTACGTATCGAATTGCACATTCAAAAAGAGAATTAATATTTTTTATTATTTTTATTATAGTAGTTATCGAGCGAGAGAAAGTGGTTAATCAGTAATTGATTTCATATAAACGCATGTTCGATTGAGAAAGTGTTTTATTTTTAAAAGTAGGTACAATTGGTACGTCGGATGTGTATGCTCTGTGGTATTGAAATAGAGCGAGGTGAATGTGGAGCGTTGTATCATAGAGATGAAATAATTTATAGACTGAAATTATAAGTCTCTATTTTTTTCTTTGCACATTTTGCAGCGATGATTTCCTTTGCAATAAATAATAGTTTGTCCCCGTTTTCGTCCCGTATTAATTTCATTTCTAGATTGCGAACTATATTTTGAATCGTTAGTGTTACAAAACTACTTTAATTTTTTTATCAATACTCTTATAACTTTTATTTGATTTTTCTGTTCTAGGTTATTTGCTATCTATGGATGCTCGTGTGGTATTTTGTTATTTTTTCATGTACTTCCAATCATATCTTATATATTCTTTAAATTAATCCAATAATACGTACTCGTTGTAGCGTATTTGAGAAATCAACAAGCATTGATTAGCATGCTTTGTATCATACTAATTAATCCGGTGCTAATACTGCCAAGTACCAAAGGATAACAACCCACATAACGGTACACAACTTTAACGATAAGTTAGCAGTTTTATACCACTAAAGAAAGTTCGATTTCAATTGTGATGAAATTAGAATTGAACCCAGATGAAAGTTAATCTCTTAAGCAACGTAATGTAACTAAGTAAGTATGTTTAGAAATAATAATTAAAATATATTCAGTGTATTGGTGAAGATATGCGTGTATAATACCGTTGAATGGGGGGGATTGTTAGTAATATGGACTAACGACGCATTGCTAGCTATGTACCATATCAGGATGGCCACCACGCGGTTTCCCTTGGATACCCTCGTGACAAATTCCAGTTGGTTTTGCCATGATGGGCTAACTGACCTGACCTCCTACTCATCTTATCATCCTATTGGTGCCCCGCCAGCGTAAACAGTTGATGCAGTGCACAATTCCGTTATCATTAATAAAACAAAATTATTGTTGATAATATTGACTGGAAAGATATTTTATATATATTATTATGACATAGATTAAAAATAATTTCATTTCAATTCTTACGATCTGTTTAAAAAATATAAACGTACTATTTGAAAACTTCCGTATTGATATTAGTTGGAAATTATTTATTTACACGTATAAAGTGTTAACTTTAACATAACTAAAGTTTACTGGAGTAATACCAAATGTTTATAACCCAATATAGATCGCAAGGCACTTCCGAGTACACCAACCGGGAGGTGCAGAGATCGTGTGATCAGCATCAATAATTTGTTTTTAATCACGCAATGGAAATGGGAAAGGGAAGTCACTTTAAAAATGATTTGTCCTCGCGTTCCGTCGGCATTAATCACCTCTCGAATTCCGGTCATCACAGACGCTCGTTATTTTTTTTGCCATAGTGTTGCTGATGACCAAGATCTTCAAATGAGATATAAATATAGGAGTTCATGTAGCACTGCACTTTCGTATAAATAAACACATTTGTCACTGACGGTAGATTTGACATATCATAAGTCTGTAATAGACCTACATAATAAAGATATTTTGATTTAATTTAAATTAGAAGAGAGAAATTATATTTTTGAATTTGGATATTCTATATATTTCTATTTACTTTCTGTAAACAAAATATACGAGTAGAATGAAATTTATATTTTTGTGTTTAACTATACTCTCTGTATAAATTATATATTTTTTTAAATAATATAATGGCAATGTATGTTCTCTCTGTATGTACATATCCATATGATCGATAATTTTGACCGAGATAGACTTTGTATAAAGTCATCTTCGTAGGTAATTTGTCTCTCCTATTTCAACCTTGCTTTGTAAAGTGTATCTCTGTTGAAGAGTGAGGATTACGGCAGTGAAATTACATTATATTTGTCTCGTGAATGGCAACGCATTAGTGGTAACTATCGACGTCGTATGATATCGTGACGTGATATTGTGGTTCTGTTCAAGGACATAATCGAGGGTTACCCTTACCTTAACATCCGTCATACTCGTGAACGGGTGCTGCTTGTGTGGACTGGTCTGCTCTAATCACTATGACTTATTTTCTCTTATTAATTGTTTAACCAGTTGTTGTATATTGAATGTTTTTTTTCTATTTTATTATTTCATTGAATTAGTGCTAATCGGTGGTTTGTATTCACACACTTAAACTTAAATTGTAAGTAAGAATAAATTATTTAAAAGAGCAACACACAAGTTTCTTGCTTGTTCTTCTTGTGATGAGACAGCATTCCGAATGAGCGGTAGATTAAAGAAAAAATGTTATGACTATTCAAAAGTGCTTCAATGTACCTAAGTTTATTTGAATAAATGATTTTCTATTCTATTCTATTCTATTCTGGACAGTTAGCTTGTTTGCCATTCAAATTACATGAAAAAAAGTAATCGACGGACGACAATAGTGGTAGTTCAACTCGCAGCGACTTGTAATTATCCATGACCAGATATTAGTGTATTGTTAATGTTGGTCACGATACGACGATGGTCTTGTAATAATACATGCTTATAGTAAATACATGTTTTGCGCTTCCTGATTGCAGGCATTGTGTTATGACTATGTATATACAGGCCAGACATGTATAATGTTATTGCAACATGTAAGGTATTATTATTGGCTAGTCTTCGTTCTATATGTATTGATAATAAGTTTTATAACACCATGCTGTACTTAGAGTAGATTTTTTAAAAAATTGCAATGGTAAACAAGTTAGTGTTAACTGTCACACATATAGATGATGAGGATCTATATACGTCACGGATACATCATGTGACGGTCTTAGTACTTCACATTTTTGCCATTTGGATGTCTTAGTACTGCAAGAATTCACTGCCTCCAACCGGAACGCGCTCTAGGAAATTCTGTTAATATCTACATATATATGTAACATTTTAACCGATTTAAAAGATGTAGTATTTAATTTGCTGTATTTTTTGTCAATATACATACGTTATTAAAAGTGTGTGCGATCAATTATGCATTTCTTAGATTTTCTGTTTTCTTTTCTGACAATAGTACAACAAGTCTTGTAATGATAACAAAAAAAATATATATATGTACTTTATTTATGTATGTAACTAGTACAAAAAATAGTATATTTATTTTTTGTATATTAACTATACTATGTACAGAAATTAAACATTTTGGTTTGTGTAGTTGTTATTTATCACTTGCCTACATATACTCGAAATTGGTGTCAACGAATAACAGAAATATTCTTCAATTTTTGTATGCCTATTATATTGTCTATTTTACTATCTGTATATAAATATGTCATTTATGTATAGATAATAAAATCGAGTTATAACTCTATAAATTAAGTTTAATAACAAATTATTGATTTTGTTAATTAAAAATATATAAATTTAATGAACAAAAATTTTATTGTTAAAATGCGTAGCGGCTCTATTTATAGGATTTTATAGCTATTTTTCCTCTGTTCTAAATAAGTGTAGTAGAGTTAAATCAGTTTTAAATATTTAATATATTTTCATTACTGTCAGTTTTGTACTAAACATTAACATGCACACATACAGTCATAACTGTTATTGATGTAATAGTGCAATTCAACTCTTGCCATGTTAACACTGAGTATATTTGAATCTATTGTGGCAGGGGGCGAGCCTACCGTAGTCTCTCTGATATTTTTTTGCTATCGGACTTTGACGCCTAGATTTGAACTCTGCCTTTTGGGTGTCAGTCTAGGCAGTAAACCACAAGTCACAACGCAATACTAAAAATTCAATACCATTATATCAGATCAAGCGTAAACTTAACAATCCAATACAAGTAACAAAACTGTTGTCGTAAAACGTTCACAAAATCAGAATGTACAATAAAGAACGGGTATATATGTGTACACATATTCAGGTATATCCGTATGTGTGACAATTTGCATGACAAGAGGCGAGAACCGTTGAATGCCCGTGTGCCCGAATGTTGTCCAAATTGAAATTCGGCTTTCGTCCTTCACAAAGGCAACCGTTTAACCGAAATCATTAATGAAAGGCAGGTATAACGATACCATTGGAATTTTCAGACGTCAATGTAATTCTAGTTTGATTCTCATTTCTTTTTGTATCACATAGTGGTAGAAAAAAGAATGCGACGACCGTATGACCAATTCTAATAGTGAATCTTTTCGTAAAACTAGGTTTATTTTAATTTCGTATTTAGTAAATATTCAAATTTAGAAAATGTTAGTAAACAGTTACAGGGAATAAAAAAAAATAAGTAATGGTAGTAAAGTTTATTTATTTGTTTAGGATACGTAATGTCTTGTGTGTGCCACCTACTTTTCCTTTTGTTAGTAAGAAATTGCTTTAGCGATAAGACCGACTAATGTTCTTACTTTCTTACCTACTATTTTTCCTATTGTATTTTTTACTCTGTGCACTGTAAAGAGTTATTATTATTGTTATCGGTAGATTGAGCTTATAAGTATTTGTAATAGATGTACATGAAGAAAAATATTTTGATGATTTGTTACATAAACTCTAATAGAAAAATAACGATAAAAAGTAAAAGTTTTTGACGTAAAAACACATGTACAGACCCTCATAAATTGTGGTTTAGAATCTTCTCAATCACATCAACTTTCAAACAAAAGTAAAACCCCATCTCTTATAAAGGGATTTTATTTAGGTGCTACGATGCCACAGACAGATACACAGACACATGAAATTAATAACACCGCTCTTGTTACATCAGGGGTTCAAAACTAGTTGTATATATGTATGTCATAATATTGATCGGTACAACAGAAAATATTTACTAATCGCTTTTATCGAGTAGAGATAATGGATATATACATCACTAATATGAAATATCGATACGCACACATCTCTATAAACTCATGACATCACCAAAATGACTTCGTTTTTAGTGACCCCGCCTGTTTATTTCTCATGTATTTATTTTCTTTTATTGGTTACTCTCAATTTTAAAGTCTGGCCGAGTAGGTATGTTATAACTTGAATACCTGCCACCGTCAATATCTACTCTATTTTGATATTAATAAGATAGAAATCTGCATCTCTCGGGAATAACTATAATTCACCACGGCCGTCCAGTGAGGATTAGTTGATTTACGGGTGTTACTCGTAATCAGTTGGCAAGCAAACGGATAATCCAATATCGATATGAAAGACCAGATGCTAGCCACGACTTAGGTCTGAAAATTTATTATGAAAAAGATATTTATATCTATAGATTTTATGCAGAGAATAAGATCAGAAACACTTGGAAATAAAATCTTTTATTCTTACTTCTCCAAGCTATTTTTGTTAGGGGCCATCAATAAATTAAGTCATACATTAAGGGATGATAATCATGACATTATATAACAAAGAGTTGGCCGAGTCATAAAGTTAGTGTAAATAAAAAAGTCATGAAGTTAAGGACCACTCTCACACTCTGTGTGTGGTCAGATTCTGAGACATATAACATTTTAATTTTAGTATTAAACAAAATAGCTTTCTTAACACCATAGCAAATATGTCGGATTGTTTGCTCCAAAGATACTGGACATCATTGCATTGCTGCGTACCCAGTGCTTCTGGACCTGGACATGGACATCGATACATGAATTGAAGGGATAAATTGTTATTTACTTAACATAGTTTATAATTTGTTTACTAACATAATATGAATGGGTATCCGAATTATCATGAATAAGTAAATAAAACAAAATTAAGGAGATTTTACTATTTAAATGTCTCTAGTTTTGACGGGAAGGGAAAGGGAAATTTTAACCCAAAATTTGTTTCTTTTTATATATTAGGAAAACTATAATATATAATATATATAACAAGCAATTAGAATAAATAGATACTTATTTACATTGTTAGTAGTAAATCGGGTATAGTAGTAAACTGTTTCAAATAAAAAAAGAAATTCTAATTATTAATTCAAATGACCTAAGATTTATATTATTTAAGTCTTGATTAGAAAGTATTATAATTAAAAATTTTGATTAAGACTATTAGTGTCTAATTTTCATTAAAATTTGTTCTAAGTTCTAATTTACATAAATAATGTAGAGTTCAATCAAGTAAATGTATTCTTATTTTCTTCCATTCCTCCAAATTATTCTTTTTTTGCTTTCCTTTTCTTTCTGAACCTTGTTTGAGCTATTGTTCCATTTTCTTTATTCTTATTAAAGCAGTACCATTATAAATAAAACCAACTTCATCATGAAATAAACATAAATGATAAATATTAACTAATAGTTCTTAGTCATACCATGCACATAAGTAACAAAGTTAGTTAAAGTTGGTAAATGAATTTATAAGGAAAGCACTAAATGACAGTTATGCAAATGTCTATAACTGCGGCGGGCTGTGTCGGAACATAATTAAATGCACACGGAATTGTTTGGCTCAAGGGGAATGCTGTTTTAGTCTGTGGAAACTGGAAACAGAAATTCAACGTCGAATAGACTAGAAACTATTAATTTTTATGCAACTTGTTTTGTGTGCAATCTATACCAATGTTATGAATACACAGAAATAACTGTCTCTCTGTTTATTACCCTAAATGGTTGTATGCATCTTAATGTTGGACTGATATTGGATTGGATTTTATCAAAAAAAAAAGAAAACAAAGTCGCTGGTAATAGTTTATATAGTATACTTTCAACATATCCAAGTATGTTTACGCGTTAGAAAAAAAATATGATGTGGAATGTCAGATGTTGTGTAATTTAAAATATGAATTATATGTGTATACATATAGTAAACATTCTTTTAGATTTATTTCTTAGAAACTATTTTTTAAATGATTTCAGTGTAATTTAGATTATAAACACATTATTCTTCTGTTACTAAATAGCTTTGTAATTGCTCTCATTTAAAAACGTTTCAAATACTCCGCAATCTCAAGAAGCAAAATAATTCCAAGTAAATCCTATAAAAAGTCTTTAAATCTGAAAGGCCTTTCGCAAAATTAATTGCCAAAGATCTGAACTACGGCGCAGATAAAACAGAATTAAGCGCAGTTGTGTAGTAAAAACTACATTTTGTTGAAACAACCACGACGCATTTATTTCAATAACTCGGACAGGTGAGAATTACGTCGGTTTCCGTAGCCACATAGACTGTGCCAGGTACTTGGTCTTTGTCCTTTAATGTAGGGTTTCCAGGAAAACCTGAGATCAGAAGAATTTTCTGCTCTTATTTTAATTTTTATTCGTTACTGTCCATTTAAAAGTCTTTAAGTATAATTTATTTTTTATGTAAATGGAAAGGCAATCAATCTGATGGCCCACCTAATGTTAAGTTGTAAGTTGAAACCGTCAACTATATATACACAGATAACGCCCTTAATAATATTCCAGAATACTAAGATGTCACGTTTTTGTTCTTAAATTTCACTACTTAAGCTTACAATACAAGCTGCTCGGTATCTGAAATAAGTAAAAATGAGGTATCCGCGCTGGCGAGTTTATATAAAATCTATTTTATAATGTTCTTTCATTTAAAATCTTGATCTGATGTTGAAATTTCAAACAAGTAACTTTTGTCTACTACCTTTTCTTGGGGAAAATTTATTCTAATACTAACTGCATATATTAGTCCGATGTATAGTTAGGTAAAATTATGATAACATTAAGAAATCAAGTAAGGTTATTTTTTCAACAGTTCTATGTTTTCAAATTTCTTGCATTACATGCTATGTAAGTAAAATTAACCACAATAATGGGACCAAACACATGGCTTACAATTTTAAAATCACTTATACAATTTATTATTTTAAAGATGCTACTTTCAATGTCGTTATTAATAGTTATAAATTTATGGCAACCCTGTACGTTCTACGTAATGAGTGTGCGCTCTGCAATTTGCTAATTATCCAACTCGCACAAAATTAGCGCGCGCTTTGCGATGATTGTGTTCAAACGAGGGAAGAACCATTTCGTGTCATCAAATTATTTTCTTTTGTTCTTCATTTTTTGCTTTCATTAAAGTGTTTATTGTAGGTTTTTTAATAGCCTAGATTACAGGAGTCGTTTATTCAGGGAGACTCGTGATTCTCTGATCCAAAACATACAGCACCTAAACTCAGCAACATATGAGTGTAATGAACGATCCTTTTTTTACGAGGTACAATCTAAATGAAAAGAACCTACGAAGGTTGTCTTTACGGGTGGAAATGATTTTTTTCTATTAAAATCTCCTCGGAATTCTACTCATAGCAGCAACATGTGTGCCGCGGATTAGCTTTTCCCAGCATACCTCACTGAAGGCCCAGAGTAACACGGACGGGGAATACTGTTTATATATTCTTCAGCGCCTTTCGTTTTATTGATAAAATAATTATAAATATAGATGTGAGGCTACTCTTTATATACATCATTGTATGATTTTTGTTGTGTCGTCCGATATTTAGCAAATTTTCCAGAATTAGTTATTGTTTAAAAATTTATTTTGAACTTTGAACTACGTTAATTGTAATACTGGCAGCGTTGTTGCCTCTTTGAATAGCCTTACTTACCCTCTGGGCAGTGACTACGAGCTCTCGGGTAACAACTAAACCTCGAATAGCCGCGCTGAAACACTAGTCAAAAACAATTTAGCTTCTGGGCTCCATGGGCCTAACGGCAAATAGCAAAAAATAATAATTGATAAAATAAAGCTAGCACATAATGATGATGTGATTTAATTTCAGTAGCTGTAGTATTTTGTACATTTAATATATAGGTCGGTGCAATTTGCAATCTAATCTATTTTTAATATGCCGATTACCTATATAGTGTCAGTGATAAAGTATTGTTGTCAGTGAGCATCATGTTTTTATTAGTGTCATGTGTATTTAAAAGAAAAAGAAATGTAAAGACTCCTACGATCACTCCATCTAGGATTGTAATCGTAAGTGTTTTTTTTTTTCTAATGGAACAATAACTAACGCATTACAGCCAAAAAGAAGTAATTCTGGTAATGTTGTTTCGAATTTGAGTGAGTTGTCTTGTGATAAACAACGATTGACATAATAGAACTACAGAAATATTTCAAATGGAATTACAATAAGTTAATTGTATCACATTTATAGAGGTTTGTGCAACTGCTATAAATAAACAAAGTTTTATCATAATGAAATGAACTACATGGTAGCGCTTAAAATGCGAACAACATTTTACAGCAAATATTGATTTTATATATACATATTTTTGTACTTAATATTAATATTCAAAATAAAGCGTCGAAATAATTACAAACAACCTTGACAAAAGTTTAATAGTCTTTATATCCATACTTAGTACATGAAAGTGAAACCGTACCTATTTGTCTGACAGTTTTTTACCTTTTCACAACTAAACTGCTGACCGGATCGTAATGAAATACAACGTCAAAATAGATTGTATCACAAGGTCGGAGATAGGCTATCTTTTATCTAAAAAAAACAGAAGTTGCAGTTGACAGCTAGTACATTATGTATTAGACTAGCTGACCCCACAAATGTTGTTTTGCAATAAAAATTAAGATCGCTATTAAAAAATGGGGGTTGATGGTAGAAGGATGTAAATTTGAGGTTATATGTATTTTTAATGTGACGTTATAAAAAACTTGTCTAATGAAATAAAAATAAAATATTAGTGGTGGTCAACCCTTATTATTACTTAGGGGTTTGAAAAATAGAAATTAGTTGATTCTCAGACAACTAAATGCATATAAAATTTCATAAAAATCGTTCAAGCCGTTTCGGAGGAGTGTCGTAATTAACATTGTGACACGAGATTTTATTTATAAGATGTAGCCGACATTTAGAGATTATCAAACAGACCTAGAAACAACTAACGAGCTAAATAACGGTATCGGTACAGGTAAATCTAACTACTACCTAGTTTCAGATACCATCTCGTCCAATTGTGTGCGCCGCGCGGTTCCCACGTTTCAGAAATATATTTACCAACGTTTAAACGTCAATAGTTTGGTTTAGTTGTATCGGTTTCTATCCAGATAACTAGCGGAATGAGATTGGTTTGGGTCTCTTCCATCGGGCAATTTAGATTATTGGATGCAATCTTGTGATGTGATTTTATAGTGCATTTTTTAGACAAATCTGTAACTTCATAAATGGGTATTTCAAATTTAGGTAAATTTTTTTGGACAAAAACAAAACAAATAGTAGTTGTTATTAATATTATGTAGTTCAAGTATTAATATTGAAATTTATTCGCATTATTTAAAGAACTTAAGTAAAAAATATTTCGTCCATTCTAGATTATGCAAGTCACACAAACCAGACATAAAATGGTTTAAAAGAGAACGTTTATAGTTTTATAAGAAATTTGGGAGTATGTTAAAAAATTGTAAAATTTCTTTTTACAGTTATTATATATATGTAGTATAACATACAGTCACAACTATTATTCCAGATGGGATAGTCAGAGGCATTGTCCACCGTCGATGTTATCGTAAACGCAATATGTATATTTGAATCTATTGGATTGGCAGGAGATGGACCTACCGCTCTTCACGGTTTAATTTTTAATTGGATATCAGTGGTTCTTTCAACGGAAGTCAGAAATATAAATTAGCATACAAAGTATTTAAAAAATAAACTAATAAATGTAGTAAAGAATAATTAATCTGTACCGGAAAATACGTAAAGATTGTGTAGTGAGCTGGTAGAATTTCTCGGGGTTAAAGCTTTGGTGCACGGGAATCTCTCATTTAAAGTTTCCGATAACTTTACAAGATTTTCCAATGACGTATAATCCTTGAAAATTGAGTAGATGACAAGATTTCTTCTTATTATTCAAAATGTATAGTAGTTTGTTATGATTTTACAAGTTTTATACTAACTTAGTAATTTATAGAAGGTTTTTATGTCATTAGAATGCCAATAAAGAAACTAACATTCCACCTGATGGTAAGTGGAAACTGTCGCCTATATACATACATATATGTACCGCACTACGGATAGATTTTTATGTCACACATTATTATGCCACGCTTGCGATACCACTCATGCGTTGTCATTCCTAAGTACTAAGATGTCATGCCTGTTATTCTGTAATTTTATTACCTAATTTCACCCTTCAACCAATAAACATCTTATAAAGCAAGCTGCTGGCTAAATAGGAGAGACGGTAGTACCCACGTAGAAAAATTGATTATTTTTAGGCGTTTGACCCAACAAACGTAAATCTATATTTGTTTGTGATTTATGTTTACGGATCACTTGGTTTACCGTACTGAAAAAAAATTGTAGAATTAGTACATGAAAATTCGAGGGATATAAAATGTTTAAACTTATTTTATTTGGCGAAAAGCTATTTATTACATTTAACAAAGTCAAAATCATTAAGCATTAAAAAAAATGTCACTCTTCCTAATATAAGCATTTTTTAAATTTAAACAAAATAATTCTTAGCCTTTGTGAAGATCAATAATAATTGTTAAGAGTGTAGAGATGTAGATAGGCAATTTTTTTTGTTCACACTCCTTTGTGTCATTAAATTGTTCGTCGGCAAAGAGCGACGATATGCAATTTTCCGTAATGGCAAGAGGATAGTAGACTGCGGTCGGGAGATATTTCATTACGGATAGACGAATGCAGTGAGGAAATTGGTTAAACTGACTCGAGTAGAGGGTGAAACGATAACTCATTTAGATCCTTTGTTCGAGTGATGGGCCTTACATTTATTAATAAGACTGCTTTTGATCTTTTAATCAATATTGTAATGAAAAAGGTATTTTAAATTTAAATATATACTTTATTGCACTTTTAAATATAAGTTTTGTATATATGTTATAAATTTTGTTTACAAAGGAGAACTTATCTATAAAAGAGATCTCTTCCAGTCAACCCAAAACAGTGTGACGCAGGAAGTGCTGTGTGGGTCACAGGAATGCAAGTAATAAAATTAAGAAAAGATAAAATAAAACTAAAGTATTATCGTCAAATATGATATATAACTACAAATACAATGTACACTTAATGACTGACATTACGGTAATATTTTGAATTTTGGACTGCGACATGATTACTCTTTTTTTCTCTGGTTGTAACTGAAATAGTTACTATAGTTATAATATACCGGTGGTATTCCTTCTATCTGTGGCCATATACAATATCAAAGACAATAAAAATTCGAAAATGTAACTTTAAAATAGCTTAAATTTAGTTGTAGTTAAATTGAACATAGTATATTTTTTATAAAACAGACAAGATGGAGGTATTATGTAGAGTTAGAGTTGATTTATAATTACAAATTTAAAACTATCATATGCAAGAATACCTGTAGTAAAGTATTTCGACGTAGATATTAGCTACGTTGTTCAGTTGAAATCCCCAAAGACTTTCCTGATTTCTTTTTTCCGCGACTCGTCTACATTAGCTCCTGGCATGGTATTCGATTCGGTACACGCTCCACCAAGTCACTCAGGAAATGAATTTAAGAACTTCACAGCACTCGGGCAAATATCCGTTCCTTTAAATCGAGTTGCTGTCGACTTGGAGATGGCGACGTTTCAAATGTTTAAAGGATGCTAAGCTATTACCTGCACGTAGCTAGTGTATTGTACTAGGCTAAACCGAATCATCTTTATCTCCCCGTTTGTTGCTATTTATATATACCACTTGTTCCTGGAGATCAAAATATTTAATCACATAGTAATAATAGATAAAATAGATAAGTTTAGGTCTAGTGGCATTCGGCAAATTATATGGTTATAACTCGCATGAATGGTGCCTGACTATAGTTCCTTTTGGTGAATATTATAAGCTAAGGTCTTCATGAAGTACGTCTATCACTGATGGCTATTAAATGTCTTTAATAATCAGATTCACATTCTATATTTGAAAGTGATTTTGATTATTTATTACCTCATGGAACTTTGAAACCACCCATCATAAAATTTAGCATATATATGCATAGTAATTTTGGATGAAGAATGAGTTACAATTTTTTATATCGATCATTCGTTAATTGATCACAAGAGCAAGGCATAAAGATAAATATGTGTTCTCTATAATTATTTGAATTTTCATTGACATTATACCAAGCTATTTGTAATTAATATTTTTTTAAATATTTAGATGGTACAACCATTAACAGGTCATTGAATTGATATTAGGAATGGCATATTTTCCATTTTTTAAATAATAAAGAGGTTAAGGTTACCATGTTTTAAATAATAAAGAACAGAGAATTCCATTACAGCGGTCTAGTTTTTCATTCAGACTAAATCGCAGAGCGCAGAACAATGGTAGCAATTTGCTGAAATTACCACTAAGTTCAGACCACGTTTCAAGTTGCATAGCACTCCCCACTGAATCAGGATGAAAATAGTTTATTTCAAAGATACTTAAATATAATTAACTTCATTTAGGATTCGTCTTAATTAAATTCAATACATTGTTATCTGAATATACAGACGTATGAAAGATCACTTTTATTATCATCAAGTATTATTAAATATATTTGTTGTATAATCAAATTAATTAAACAATATTATTTAGATATGTTGTATATATATGTGATGCATATATATTATATTCATATTCTGTATAATATAAGTTGACGACCTCGGTGGTCTAGCGGTCTAGCGGTCTAGCACACCGCTTTACGTTCAATGGTCGCGGGTTCGATTCCTCGCATGGCACAAACATTTGTATTCATGAATATGACTGTTTGTATCGGTCTGGGTGTTTTCTATGTATAATATGTATGTATTTACAAAAAAAAAAATCTATGTATTTGTATCAGTTATCTAGTACCCTTAACACAAGCTTTAGCTAGCTTAACTTGGGTCTAGATGGCGCTGTGTGAATGGTCCTGAGATTAAAAAAAAAAGAAAAGTTACATTCTAAATGTTAGGAGACTTAATTTGAATATACTTCAATTGTAAATTTATAATTGAAAAATAAAATATTAATATATATATTACATTCATTTAGCCGTTGGGATAAATAATTCTTCATAGAATAGTTTCCTCTTTTGAATGAATCAATTTTAAAAATCGAGCTACTTTTTGTAAAATTGATATATTGTACAAGTCTATATTTAATTCATGTTTATTACGACTAGATTTTCCGAACCAGTTATGGTGTGTTCGTCACACTCAGCCACTCTCTACATATTGTCACATCGGATTAATACTTTGTGGACATGTTTTATAATCATTATCAGCCTTTTGTTTTCGTCTGGTTTAATATAAGATTATACTTTCTATACGAAGTACCAAATGTATCCACCAGGTAGGTATATCTGTTGATTTCATAAGCATTACTTTCTTTTAAATAACAACAGATTTTTTTTTAAATTTAATAAAGGAAATAAAACGGAAAGAATACGGCATATTCAAGAAGTAATTTGCAAGAAAAAATTATCTGCTATATAGTTAGAGAAATAATTAATTTAATAGTCTCTTATTAAATAAATTATTTCTCTAGACTCGATAAAGTTTCAAACAAAACTATTTTTGTTGAGAAAACTCTTTTGATATTAATATATTTAAAAGTTTTTTCTTTATTCTATAATCAAAAATATAAAACAAAAATTATATTGTGTCACTCTCTCTATCTACCATAACATTAAAATACAATTTTCAGTCATTAATAGTTTTATTACATATTTATACAACAATTTTAGATTCAGATTTACCTTTGCATCTCTACTATAAAGACCAATTTTCTATTCCTGCAATTTCAAACGCGATACCTTATAAACTGAAAACACGAGATGCAAGTTTACGTTTGAATTCCCAATGTTTCCAACAACACAAAACATTGAAAACTGCAGAAGCAAAGGGCTATTGTATCCGCAGTTGCTGAAAACTCCTAATTAACAGGACACTGGCGTAAATTAAAGTGCTCGTGAACGAACAACTTTTCAACGACCATTCGACTTCCATTTGAAATGCAACTCAAAATTTTTGAAGCATAACGTCAATGACTCTGTATTCATAATTTGCAAGCATTGGACAATACAAGCAAGCAACGTTTACTATTTAATCGGATGGAAAAACATATCATGGTGCTATAGCACTATACAAGCTACCCATAGCTGATGAAATTTATAAAGACGATAACAGGAAACCCCTATAATTTTATAAACAGTCTAAAGTGTAAAGTAATATTACGTATTTTATTACTTTTCATAAAATTTTAAATTTTTGTAACATGCATATATATGTATCTTTTATATGTATAGTAAAAGTGCATGACAAATAAATAATTTATACAATATTAACATTACAGCTAATACATACTTACGGCTCAAAAATTGTTTGTAATTTTTAGACGACGTTATTTAATGTATAAATAATAACTTAATGTCGTATTTTTTTCGGGCCAAATAAGTATCTAATTACACTAATATTAATATTGCATGATCCTTAAATTTAAAGAATCAATAGGAAATGGTTTTATCTCAAAATACTCGTCACCGTAATGATTCGACTAACTCGCAAAACACTTCCCTTATACAACTCTATCTGGTTGTTGTCACTTTCATGTCCGGGTAGTCGGTTTAATCTAACAATAAGCCGTCGTATCGTTCTAGTTTTATTATAATACATTTCAGCCAGGATGTCGCTACAGGCTACCAAGAGAACAATGCATAGTATACTAACTCAACAGAAGTAAATCTGAAAATCCTATAACGTCACTCTCTTAGTACAAATGAATGTGGATAGTTATAAGGGCAGAGAAAGACCAAAAAAGAGGTGGATGGACTGTGTGAAAGATGATATAGCAACAAAGGGAGAAAAACGATGACGTCGAACAGAGATGAATGGAAGTGAAAAATATATTAAGCGAACTCCAAATGAATGGCATAAGGAAGAAACATATGATGCTTTGGAGACGCACCGGATAGGGATCAGTGGAAGAAACATACTGATCCTACACCAAATAATGGTATAAAAGCAAGGCAATAATGAACATATATCCCGCCTAATGTGGTAATATTATTTTTATAACACGTACGAGAATTTAATAAAGTTACTATGGTATCGCCTTCCGCGAAAATTGGTTTGAATTCGTTATAGAAATGTAAGAGCAAAAAAGAAGGTAAATTTAAAAAAAAGAATATATGGTGAAGAAGATGTATCCTATTTGTAAATATTAAGGAATCACAAATGTTTATTCGTTAATAAATAAATTCATCAACTTTACTTATCTAAGTACAACCAGACAATCTTTTACATCAGCAATAACCTTTTTCTACCCCAATATTATTAGGGTAATAATATTTTATTCTACCATAAGTAATAAACATAAAGTACTAAATATATTCCACATCACGGCGTCGCATGCCTACCAATAGTTACAGAATTATTATTAACTGATCCTATTGCTTTTATAACAACAACTAATTATAAGGTTGTTTCATTTGAATAAGTACTTGCCAAGTCCATTCAATAATTTAATTTAACCGTCTTATTCATGTAACCTAAATCTTACTTTAATTATTGGTGTTCTGTCTCATTGTTTCAAATTATGGAAATGACAAACAGTTAAATAACTAAAATAGGTTATTAGTCGTTTGATATTTTTATCAACGAGGGGATTTTTGTTCATATATCAATAGATATTTATGTAGTGAATAGTTATTTAACAGTTTAGTTTATGTTGTAAAGTGTTATTTGCATCATGTTCGCGATTCAACAGTCTTGTAACCATATACCTGCAAGTTAGATCATCTCTTTTATAATTCAGAACAAGGGTCCTAAACAAATGACGAACAATTCCGTGTCTAAATGCTATTACATTGCGGTATATATGAGATAGAACAAGACGATTCGTTCAGCATGTCTTTTTCTGTCAAATGGAGGTTTTGTTTTACTAGTCTTGCATCCAAAATGTTACTATAATTATTATTACTTCACTACAACGTGTTATCTTCTCTTTCAATACCTTACAACCTTTTTTTCACAATAAAAGTAGACTGTATTCTTTCTCTGACTATCTGTGTACCAAATTTCATTTAAATCAGTAGTTTGGCATGAAAGTGCGACAGATAGAGTTACTGTCGCATTTATAATATTAGTATTGAAGTAACAATTCACACAACTAACTATATAGATAACGTTTACAGATAACACATTAACTACTTGCGCCGTTAAGATTTAACTTCACTGCAAAACCACTAATATTCGCTGTCGTCCCAAATAAGTTGAACACTAAAACTATTTCTATCTCTGTCACACTCACAACGACAATTAAACGCTACACATAGCTTTTGCACTAAAAGCCCGCGTAGTTAAAACGAAATAAATGGTCTGGCATTCTATGATATAAACTTTTCAGTATCTCTCAAGTCGAGTCTTTCCACCATATTCAATTTCACTGTTAGCTGCTATAGAAGCTAATTGCTGAGCTAGCGGTTCAAATTGGGAAATATATAATACCTATTTGTTTATTGCAAATTAAAAAAAATAAGTTTATGTCATGTCAAAAAAGTGGGAAATATACTAGTTTATTGCTTTTAAGTTTATATATATATATATATATATCTAGTTATCTACTTATCCACATATATAGATGAACTTATCTAGTGTTACCAGTATGTCTTTATTAGTTTTATTAAAAAAGGATAACAATTTTTGTTTTGACACATATATAGATGAACTTTCGTATTTATAATATTAGTATATTAGTATAATTGTAATTTGTAATTTAGTACTCACTATAACATTATAGTTATTATATTAATATACAAGTATAATATATTGTATTTGTGTCGAGGGAATCAGGGCTGAAACCCCTAAACAGAGGTTATTGATTATCCTATCTAGGTGGCTAGTTACTCTACTGTTTCGTACATTTTTATATCCTTTTATTTTAAAACCTATTGAAATGGAATGAAAATTCTTTATTGTTCTCTCTTAGAATACAAACAAACATTTATATACATTATTGATATATAAATAAGAATAAATATATATAAACATTATTGATATATAAATATATGTATATAAATATATATACTTACACCCCATCATTCTCAAAGGTCAGATTGATCTCCACGCGGTTCCCCCTAGAAACCATCGTGATAAATTCCAGATGAAAATGGGCGGCCTTATCGCTGAAAACTATGGTGACTACAGTAACCTTTATTGGATCAATAATTTTCATACTAATGGTTACCATTTACCAACACATAGGCTATTAGTTTGTTTACCATTCTAATGACAAAGATGCATCAAAATTATATCTCAAGATTGCAATTCAATGCACAATGCAGTTCAACGGCATGGCAAATACATATTTCGTGTAATTAGTTAATTAGTAGGCGCCAAGTGTAAACCTACTGCTATTTGTGGGCGCCGGGACGTTTTATAGGTCCTGTTTGTGTAACGGGATGTCAATATATTGCTTAAGTATTTATGATTTTGTTCGTGCTATGTTTATCAGATTGGTTGCCGTTATATGGTACGAGTAGGTGTAACGGAGAAAAACAAAAACTACTTGTTTACTTTGATAGTGTTATTAAACACGCATACCTGACAATCAATGTTATTGTCATAAAAATAATTAATTCCAAAACTGCTAAATTTATTGTAAACATGAAATACACTAAGTCTACATACATATGAAGAAAAAAACAGTAGAAAAGTATTCAATTATACTTAGAATTAGCTATTTTGGTGCCTCGGATCTTGATTACGGTCTTGGACTAATCATAGCATTCTAAGTATAAAAAGAGTTCTTTTTGTTTTTTTATATGAAGATTTTTAAATGTTGTCACTTAATTTACTACTCTTCCCACCCCTTTGTCACACTTCGTTAACACCTTCCCTATCCCTTGATGCGTGACGTCATTTAAAAATAGATTTTTTATTAATAGTTTATCGTCACTGTATCTGTGGACACATCGACATTAATTGAGAGCCTTCATTCCGAAGTAGGTAGATAACAAAATGGCCGCAAATAAAGCTTACGTAAATCTCAAAGGACTAAATACATCCACCAATTTCAAAGTTAATTTCGCTTATAAAGCCACTAGGCAAAACAACATTACCATCAACAATATACCCAAATTTATTAATAAGAGGCTTCTCTGATGATATTAACGTAGTCGCATTGACCGTAGACCCTATTGTTCATGTTAGGGCTGTCCGAATTATGATTATTAAATGGTTTCTTTTCTGTATCGGGAAGAGATGTTCTATCTTTTATTATCATTCTTTACTTTATGGAATACCTACATATTAAGGATTAAATAGGTAGGTTAGGTAAATATTATTTTGGCGAATAAATTTAAAATACAAATAATATATGTATATGATTAAACAACAATATATGAGATAACCCCAAAACAATGGTTGTTAGAAATTTTGTCTGTTCATATGTTTGTTTGAAAGCAATATTTGAGCTTTTAAACCTAGCGATTGTATACATTTTTAATATGTATAGTTAAGAGCTTACAAATTATATTAAGTTTCTATAAATTAGACTTACCCAGCATTTTAAATGTAGGACAAATATGATAAGTTCATAGTTTTGAACAGAAATGCTGAATGTCACAGTTATTTGACATGAAGACATACATTATCTTATTACATGAAGAATAAAAATAGTATGTTGTGTATGTAATATGTAAATTTTAAATTTAATTTAAATAATTTTATTAAATATATCAAATGTCTAACAAAGTCGCCAGCCCTATTAAGTCTGGGCCCTGAGGAATAAGCAAGCTCTTAGGATACGGAATTCTAAAGTAAAATCCGAGATGCCGGAAAATAATAGAATGTCGATGTGTACCGAACTCAGCCATCTTTTAATTATCGCTCTTTAGGATTTTCTTGTATTATTTTATATAATTTATGTAACTTCAATACACAACATACCAAGGTAAAAGTACTTATGGCGGATTTAACGCTTTACAGCAGTTCTAGTCAACCACAATTTGTACAGAGAAAAATTGTGATTATTATATATTTATAAACTCATCGTTCCATACACCAAGAATTTTATATAAAAATTATACAGATAAGAAATATAAATGTATAAAAGGCGGTCTTATCACAAGCAAGCAATCTCTTCCTGACAACTTTTAGGTAGAGAAAATACAAGAAAAGTGATAGGTGGCGCATGAATAGCATAGAAATATATACATATATGTACAGTTAATAATAGAGGCAGAATAATAATACAAATAAATGTTAGAAAATAACACGCTACTTATACTATATATACATATAGTATAAGTAGCATATATAAATATATAATTATTATAGGTATAATTTACCTATAATGACAAAAGTTAGTTATGCTTGATATCAATACATTTATTAAAAATGTCGCTGACTGCTACCTGTACTTAAAAGATGTATAGAAAAAGCATTACTGATGTGGTAATTACTTTATTCACTTTATATATTTTGTCTGTTTTATTCTAATAGTAAACCTATAACACAAATAAAAAAAGTTGTACAGATGGGAAGTGGTGAGCTCAGCCGTCCAGAAAATCCCGGTTGATTCAGCTACATACACCCTTTGAAAGCTAATTCATCACGATTCTGTATCGGCTCGGAGCCGCCCATAACTGAATAGGCAATCAAACCACGTTTTGTGAAGTCTTTTCAAAAGCCAATTTACTCGCCTTAATTAATAACTATACAATACGTGTTCTGTTTACTGTAATCTAATATATTAGGCGTGATGTTAATCTGTCTGTAATCCTAACTAGTATTATAAAAAGGATATCTTAGATTTTTTGTTTATGATTGAATGAACTCAAAAATTCTTTAAATGATTTAATTTGTAGAAAATAAAATTCTCACTAATTGCAGTAACTACTTTATTTTCAAAGTGATTAGAAATCCCAACTACCACTACCTTGGTAGTTGGGATTTCTAATCATATAAACTTTGTCTGCTTGGGGACCATTTCTTAAACATATATATGTTTGTTACTTTGTAAGATGTGTATATATATGTATATAGATGAAAGTGAAGGAGGATATATATACAGCAAATACCTTCCGGAATGGCAATATATTTTTTTAAGACATATGCTCTTTAATGGACATATTGTTAATTGCTCTCCAGTTTATAGTTTGTTATATCGCATAGTTTATTCCAGAAGTTCATAACTAAAACATCTTTGTAACGATTTGTAAAAAAATCTTAAATTGGTAGAAGTTCCGGAGTTGACTTCCCTCATAAACTATCTTTCTTTTTACAATAGTGGTAGATTCCACTGCGCAATATAAAGATAATTATTCAGTTTTTACTATTAACACTGAGATTTGCCTATGTAAACAAGTACCTTCCAGTCTAGTCAAGCAATCAGGCAGGTCGGTGAACCGTAGGCTAACGACTCACTATAAAATACTTGATTATCGCCCAGAATTAGATAGACATCATCATGGCCGCCTGCTGTTTATTACTTCTATTCTAGATTACGACATATAACCTCACAGACGGTAAAGGCTTTTGCACAATATAATGTTAAAACGTTTTGTTTATTCATCTAAAATAATATTTTTACGAGGGGAGCTGGGACCGGAATTTATGTATGTAAAATGAAGCATGAACTGTGTGAAAGGACAGATGCCAACGTGGTTCTATTTGTCTACGTCGTAAGGGATCTGGCATGAGCATAAATAGACAGAGGAGAGTTTATTGTATTAGTAATAGATAAACCCAACAAAATATCTGAACAATGTCATGCTATCCTGTAATTACACTGCTTAATCTGGACCTTTCGACCATGTTTTGGTTAAATCAGCTTCAGCTTATAAAGCAAGTTGCTTGACGACTGTAATAAATGGGTGGGATTTTTTTATTTGATCGTGTTTATCAAAACTTAATTATAATTAAAATGTTTAATCAATCAGTCAACCTTTTTGTTATTTAATCTTGTTAATTCTACATCATTACTTTGTATTACAAGAAGTAACAACTTTTTGCTACTAAAACTGATGCATACAGAAACAAATCATTCTTACGGCAAATGCTTGCGTGTACAGACGTCATTTGTCGTCTCTGTTCATTTAACATGGTAAAGGTAAACAGAATAACGATTAGATATTCCCTTCAAGTAATGAATTAGATATTAGAGAAAGTAAACTTATAAGGAATTGTTTGTACATAAGACAAATTGAGATAATGTTGAAGCATATCTGATTAGGAACTAAATTATATAATACGAGATGCTAATGGGTTAATTTCAGATATTTTGTTTAAGTACGCGTCGTATTTTATTTAAAAGTGTTGATCGTGGTCAGAATAAAACTCGGCGCGGCAACTGCGACAGAAATGTCATCACTTTCCAATCAAATGTAAACTATTCCTACTAATTTCTTCTGGTTTTTCAATTATTATAAAATTAAGAAAATAAATATACGTTTATAGCGTTAGAAAGTTAATAAATACGTCTTATAATAGTTTTCCTCATATATCTTCTATGTACAGACTATTTATTTTTAAGTATTGTGAGCAATATTATACAAAAATATTAACTTCTTGCACTTCTTCATATAAA
Source organism: Achroia grisella (assembly GCF_030625045.1). Lineage (NCBI taxonomy): Eukaryota > Metazoa > Arthropoda > Insecta > Lepidoptera > Pyralidae > Achroia > Achroia grisella. The sequence goes on along the minus strand of NW_026712984.1, from coordinate 3,391,352 downwards.
CTTTAGCTGTGCCAAATTTCATACTTATCTACTAAATATGAAATTAATAATTTAATTTAAATTACTTTTGTTACTCTAATAGCTGTCATATTTATTTACTTTTGTCAATCTTGCTATTTGGCAATTGATATTGACACAAATGTTTTAAATATATAATGCTGAACAACATTATTTATTTTTAAATGAGCAACACGCAAGTTTCTTGGACATGCTTCTAGTAATGGGTCTGTTTTCCGAATGAGCTGTAGAATAAAAAAATATTGTATGTCTATTAAGTTTTTTGAACAAAGATTATTTATATTTGTATCATCGTACCTACTAATAAATTAACCAAACTTTAAAATACCATCGTGTTGACACATTTGAGATATCCAAGTATTCCCCTGAAGCATTAGATGAAAACCAGTCATGTAAATATAGTGGGAGCATTGTGTCATCGCCTTCACTGACTGCGCCATATAACCGCAAATAAACCAGAGATAATTTTAATTGGTCACATACAAAGAAAAACATACATCCATAGATATCAGTGTCCCATATTTGACGGCCATGGTGGTCTAGCGCTTTACATCCGATGGTCATGGGTCCGATTCTAGCACGATACAAATATAGTGTTTATGAGTATGTTTGTTTGTATCGATTTGGGAGTTTTGTCATGAAAGAAATATCTAGATATATATAATATATCTGAATATTTCTTTCAGTTATTTAGTATCCACAGTACAAGTCCTGCTTTGTCGTATGAATTATCTTAGGTTATTATTATTATTATATGAAGGTATGATTATTTTTAAAACAGCACAAGAAAATTAGATTAAAATATTTTGATACTAGTGGTCCGCCTGTTTCCCTTTTTAAATTTTCCCTTCTGTTCATAATCTATTCTATATCTATTAGCTATATTTATTTGCAACAAATTTGATGTACAGTACTTGGTAATTACAGTAATTATTTGATATTCCCTATATATGGACGTTTATATTATATTTATATGCGTGCAAATTAAGGACAACAAGTTGCTATATTTGATTAACATCCCAAGACAAATCGTACAGCACCATCTTATCCCAAGCTAAGTAGAGCTTGTGTTATGGCTACTAGACAACTGGTATATATACTTTTTTTGGTAAATACATCTATAGAGATACTCTAATTTTATTTATATAAAATTGGAGTATCTGTATATATAATATATATATATTACAAATATTGAAATAACCGTTTTTTACTGCATGCTTATGAATATAAATAGGGTCCAATACACCAATTTTTGTTTGTCTGTCTGTCTGTCTGTTCCGGCTAATCTCTGAAATGGCTGGACCGATTTTGACGGGACTTTTTTTTGGTAGGTAGCTGATGTAATAAAAACGAACTTAGGCTACTTTTATTTTAGAAAAATAAAGTTAAATTCCACGCAGACGAAGTTGCGGGAACAGCTAGTCTTCAATATACATATAAAACATCCAGACCGATACAGACTACCATACTCATGAATACAAATGTTTGTACCATGCTAGGAATCGAACCCTCGACCATAAGAAGTAAGGCGGTGTGCTAAACTGCTCGACCACTGTGGCCGTTAAATTGAATTGAACAATTATTGAACATTACAATATTCAATTACTTCTACTATTAAGTAATAACTTCAGCAAGTCTTGAAATCACAATGTCTGTGGTCTTGTTGCAGTCGCCTCGGTAAATACATAAACGTCAGCTGCTAAGTTGAAAGTTGTTCCGGACATAAATTCAGTTGGTATGACTTGCAGGCGTCTAGCTGTGTTTTGTTATCGCTGCCAACTGCGCTGTATTGAGTTACATATTTTTTGGATACTCGTGACCTGTTTACTTGACTTTTCCCAAGGAGAAATTACTTTTCTTCTGTAAATTAAACTGGGTTTTATTAAACACGAATCTAATATTAAGACTAATATTGGACAGATATTAGATACTGCCCTCTGCTAGTCACCTTTTTAGGAATAGGTAAATGTCTGAACGGATCTTTTGGTAATTTGATGTTTCGCGTTTAAACACGTCTAGACGGCCTCAGTGGTCGAGCACACCGCTTTACTTCCGATGACCAGGGGTTCGATTCCTCGCGTGGTAAAACATTTGTATTCATGAGTTTTGTATTCATTATTTTTTTAATCGGTTTGGGTGTTTTCTATGAATAATATGTATGTATTTATAAAAAAGATCTAAGTTTTTATATCAGTAATCTAGTACCCATTACACAAGTTCTGCTTACCGTGGGATTAGATAGCGTTGTGTTAATTGCCTAGGGGTATTTATTTATTTAAACAAGACATTATCAGGCAATACCTAATGTTGACTGTTAGGCAAATAGTACTGCTAGTCTGATCTCCGGATTGTCAACACTAGGTTTCCAAGCTATATACGAGTTCTATTGATTGACTAATGACTCCTCTAATGTTTAGAGGCGAAACATGTGTTGTTTTGAAGATTACACCCTTATTGGGTGTAATCTCAATAACAGTTCAAAATAGATCACTTGTAAGGAAGGTCGTAACCCTTCTAATAATAGTCAGGAATACGTATAGAATATCTACTCACTAGATCCACACGTGGAATTAAACCAAACGATTTCTAGTTATTAAGTAACTCATGTGACATAGCTGTATGACCACATACGCTTTACCTGATGAGCCGCACTGAGTAAAAACGGTTAGATTTTAATACTAAAATAATATAAAAGGCGCTGCCTTGATTAAATAATAAATTAAAAGTAAAGTTATTATCGCTTTCGATTTTAAATTAAATATACCTGCAATGTGTGAATAAGCACTTTAATTTTAAAACGTGAAATATTATCACTTTATGTATGTATTAAAGTGTAAATAATTAATTGATCATCATTTCAGTCGAGAAAGTTAACTTGTGTAAGTATGGTTTACTCACCGCCCCACCCACCAAGCGGATGCATTTTACTTGTTCATATATTCAACTTTTTAATTTCATTAATCAAATTCTCAATTTCCACTTATTTAATTAACGAATATTACCGTGTTTTTTTCAATATTTGTTTTTTTTTGGCATACTTATATTTACTATTGAGTTAGTGATACTATAGTATATATGTATATACATACATACAGAATTAGTTGTGGAGAATATAATCTCTACATATTATATAACATATAGCCGTGAGCTGGGTTCTTATATAGCTCCTGGTTAGGAAATCTCTACTGTAAGTACTCTTCTGAAATTGAACCATTTTTATTATTAACAAAGTAGAAATTTTTAAACAACTAGTATAACAAATAGGTCCACTGCAGAAGCACTGGATATCATTGCACTGCTGTAGACTTGCATATATAAATTGAGAGACATATATATTGTAATTTCCTAACATAGTTTATTAGTTGTTTACTGTCATAATATGGATGGATCATTTATTATTTTATTATTATTTCGTACTATATTGATTACGTGAACGCGCGGTTTCTGTGGCGGAATTTGTTTTTATTTTCATTAATTTTAACTTTATTTCGTAGGGATTTATGTATTTAATTAGTTTCATGAATTATTACTTTTGAAATTTGTTTGCTTTTTAGGAAATTAAAAATATCAATAATACAGCATTTTATGAAATTCTTTTCATTAACTGTATGCTATATTGCTTATAATATTCGAGCATTTGGCACTATCAAGTGACCGACCGTTGGCAGACGGTCATTGTTCCAATGCTTTTGGTATTCGCGACGGACAGGTGGCGCACGTGACATCTGCTTCCGTTGATGCGTGTGCGCATACCTCTTGTACTTGTATAATACTCAAACATTACTGTCACTTGCCGGCTTGTACTCACGGCATACTTTTAATGGACGTGTTATTTATTGAAGACATACATACCATCACGACTGCTGTCCCAAATGGGGTAGTTAGAGCCACTATCAACAGTCGATGTAGGACAGGTATCCCACGGAGAGGCACAGTCAACTGTCGATGTTGTGGAAACACGTGATATGTCCACATTTCTCTCGGTAATTCTGACGTGGAGGCGTCTCTCGGGAAAAATTTTAGTTTGATATTCGCGATTCCTTCACTAGACAGTAAGCTGAAATATAAATCGTAAAAACTAGTTTTTATTTCGTGTCAGCCAAATTTAAAATCTTAAATGGAATAATTCAGGGTTATATCACTAGGCCACTAACGCTCTGTATTTAATTCATTTATTGATGTTTCATCAGGTCCAGGAAATATTTTAACAATTCTGTTAATTATCATTTTTTACAATGAAAGAAACTTTTAAATTATTATGTTATTTTTCACGCGACCAAGCTTTAATTCATTTATTGATGTTTGTAGTAAGTTAATTAAGAAAGAATTGTTATTTTTTGTAGACTATTACAAACATCATATCAATCTACCTTTATATCTAATTTCAACGGTTTATTTATGAAAAATAATAAACATGCAGAAATATTTTCAAATTTATAATATTAATACTAATATATATATAAATAATAAAATTCAATTGGTTGAAAAATGCGTTCTGGATGGAAGTCAATTACTTAAAATCGATAACACGAAATCTGGGCTAAGGATATGGTATTCAACAATATCTCTTTAATGATGGGTTCATTTGAATACGGTACGGATTACTTATGTGACTCTATTTCATGAATATACATCGTAATTACTTATTTTTTCATACACAAATATTGAATGGATACGCCAATTTGCATTATTTCTATGCAAATTGGAAAATAACAGGACAATGATGTGAAGGAAAAACTGTTTTGTTCTATTTTTGTAGCATTCTGTGTTTATGTGTTTGCCGTTTAATTAATTAATTTTATTTTCCGTTTTATATATTACGAAGGTGTTTATTTACAAGTGTACCTCTGCGGTTACAATAATTTAAAAGTATAGTAGCAGTGTGGTCCGATCGAGGTAAGAATTTGTTTACAGTATTATATATAACAAAGCTCTAAATATTGTATATGTAGAAACAAAGACTAAAATTGGAGTCGGAAATTGTCTGGCGTATACGTGATGTTACAGTGAGTATAGTTTGCCGATATGAGTATCGAACGAGTTTCAGAAGTAGCAACAAGCGAAGACATGTGAAGGTACATAATATATGGGTATATGTATAGGAAAATATGATCTATCAGCTAGCTCTTCAGTTTATCCGTAATCATGGCGATTGTATCACTGCCGATATTAGGAACTCAATAATAACACATAAAACTATATAAGATCCCGACGTTTTGATAATGTTAGAATAGAATAATTATAAAGAAAAGGTGAATATATATTTTTTAATTGTTTAATATATATAGTTAAAAAAGATTGGAATCGTCTTCGTATCAGCCGGAAATCTGCTACGTCATTAGTTTGAAAAAAAAAATCACATTTTGTGAAATAAGGAATCCGTTTGTGGAAATATAAACCATTGTTGGTATAATAATTAATTATTATCCTATTTATTTACAGATAGCTGTTCTAAACGAATTCGATATAAAAGTGGAATATTGTGATCGCCACAGTGGCGTTAAAGTAGTGTTATTCAGCAATTAAGTGCTTCTATACCAAATATTTATACCTGTAACCAGTAAATATAAGGCAGCCTTATAATTAAAACGAAAATACCTTAAAGGACCAAAATTAGAAATTTTGTAACCAATTTTGATAGTGTACGAACGCCTTAATTTTTTACCGACACGTAGTGTAAAAAGTGCTTAATGGATCCTGAAAAAGTGGAATTAAAAAGTTTTTACTACAAGTTTTGTATTTCAAAAATAGAATGATATGTTTGTGTGAAGTTTGTGTGTGTATGTGTCACCGGTGGGGATCGCTGTTAAATTGAATCATAGTGATTAAGTTTGCGGAGCGACGTCATGGAGCGGTGCGACGGCTTTTTGGTGTACCGCAAGCCCGTCTACAGGGTGTTCCAGTATTTGGAAACGTAAGTATTACTAAACAAATCTAGCAAATATGTTCAAAATTCTATGTCATATAATATATTTCTATATGAATATAATTATGTATGAATTTACAAATATAATTAGTATTTCTATCATTTGTCTAGTATCCATGACACAAGCTCTGCTTAGCATGGGACTAGATGCCTCTGTGTGAATTGTCCACGGTTAATATTATTATTATTGTTATATATATATTCATCATTACCTTGCCTTCACCCCATTATTTGATGTCCGCGCACTATGTCATCTTCCATCGGTCCCTATCAGCCATCATATATGAGTTTACGCTGCTTTTATACATATCACCTATATTTGTTTGTATGTTAGCAGAAATAAGGTGTGAAATCTAATATATTTCAGAGTACAATTTCATGTCTATCACATTGCCTGAGGACCGCTGAAACTTTGATGAGCTACTCACGTGCGTGCGTCACTTTAATATTTGAGTGAGTGAGTGCTACGGTGCCTATTAGGCCCGGTTTGTGTATAGACAGATTGACTTAAATCTATTTTATTCAAGTTCCCTATATAGCAGATCGTTAGATACAACTTTAAATTGTGTTTATTTATACACGAGGTGCTATCTATATACGAAATAGATTTTAAATAAATAAAAATATAACAGTATTTATTTATGGTTACGATGTTAAACCAGATGGAGTAGCCAAAAGTATTCTTCTTCGACTTTCTTCTTTGGCAATCGGTTGATATTTTTACGATTATTTATGCCAGCGTCATGTATCAGAGGTTGGACTGGAGACAGAAAGTTTACCCAAACACCAAGTAATTTTAGTTTTTCTGCTGTAGAAACTGGAAGTACAACAATTTCGTCACATACACACACAGAATAAAGTTTAATTATAAATGTTTTAAAATTGGTTGGAAATCTAAGCTATCTAAGGTATTTCTGTTCAAAAAAAGTAATTAAAACTTTATAACCTCGCCTGAAACGTTGACCCCGGCTGAAGGCTTCTGAAAATTTAATAGCCCTCTTACGCGTTCAAATTATTATTAGAAGCCTTGTGTCTTATGAATTTGTAATATTCTTAATTGTTTCTAAAGTACGTTAGTAACACTGTATTGTCTACTTCTTATTCCTATATTACATAATTACACCTCAGCAACTGAATCTCGGCTGAATATTATTCTCGAAAGATAATGACATCCAGATGGACAATTTCTAAACATATCATGCAAATATTCAAAATTTTGAAGTCATATCACAGATTATGATTAAGTATTCTTTGTTCAAGTTATATCAAACATATCTAATAGTATGCTAAATACATACTATTAGGTAGAAAACATTAATTATCTGTGACCAACAAGTGGACCACCTGATGGTAAGCAATAACCGTCTCTGTACATAAATAGCACTACGGACATTATGTTATAATGTGATATCAGTGATAACAATCATGCGTTTCCATTTCAGAAGACTCCGATATCATTCCTTCTATCCTGTAATTTGATTTCACTGCCTAATGGCACGCTACAACCGAAACAGCTTACGAAGCAAGCTGCTTGTAGGCTGAATTATGTGATGCTAAGGTATCATCCTCAGACGATACTTTATCAGTCAGAGATAAGTTTTTTATTTGAATACTTACAAGTCACCACTTAATGTGAACATAGGTTGTCATTAGTGTTATTTTGTGTGATGCACAGTAATATTAAAAGGTTATATGCTCATCTAAAATATGATATCCTTCCCCTTTAGATACAAGTAACTATATCTAAATCAGCTTGACCATATTAACAGGAGAATTTCCTGCAAAACAAACCACTATTAGCGTAACATAAGGTTCGCTGTAGACTACGTTATAAAGTATGAGTACTAACACCACCCTGGCTTGTTAATTGAGTCTCTCGTTACTGATACTCTCTCGTTACTGAGATAACTGTCGCATGTTAACTCGCCGTAGCGACTTGATACTGTCGTAAGTATGTTGAGTATTATTTCCTGTATATTATATTCTAAACCCCTGAGGGAGTCTAGCAGCATTGCTTAGCGATCTTTTAATGCATTATTTGCATGAGATAAATTTAGTACAAACTCGTCTGTGTGGCGTCTGACTCTTATATTTCAGCCGCCCAACTAGCTAGCTTTATCTAAAATATGTTGACGTGCCTTAGTACCATATAATTACACTGCTACATCTCATTCTCCAACTCAAAAACAAGTTATGTTGTGAGATGTAGCAGTGAAATTATAAGGCACGTCTTTATACATATGCTGCTACAAAGGTCATGACGTGATGTCTATGTATCATACCATCAGGCAGACCATCAGCTTATTTGCCATTCCAGTGGCATAAAAATAAATTATATACAAGTAAATAAAATTGTATTATCTGTAAATTGTAATTAATAGCTTTTCACCAAATGCATATGAAAGTATGTAACGATAATTCAAAAAATATTTTTGTCTGTCTATTGATTTTTCCTAATTTCTGAAATGGCTGGAACAATTTTGACTTTACTTTCACTCGTAGATAGCTAATGTTGTAAGGAGTAAATTTGGCTACTTTCATTTTAGAAATTTTATTTAATTTAAGTTAAATTCCACGCAGACAAAGTCACGGGCAGCAGCTAATAATAAATATTTATTCTATTCTACCGTTGATTGTAGATAGAAAAAAAAAACTCACAAAATCTTACTGAAAAGTTTCTTTTGACCTTTCCCTGCTGAACTCTGAATTGGTCCAGAATAAATAAATATTGTATATTGAGAACGTGGAAACTATCGTAAGTGGTATTGTGGTCCTCATATAAGTGTTGTTTCGTGTAGGGCTGTTACATATTTTACCGGAACGTCATTTTGCCCCTCGTAGCCCTGGTAATATCAACCGACTTCAGAAAATAAGATTCTCAATTGGACTGTATTTTTTTATACGTGTTACCTGATAACTTGTTTCTACGAGAACCGTGTATGTCTCTTTATTTGTAAGCTGTTGCTTTTAATGTTGTCATATAATATTTAATTTCTGACCAGTACTTTTGAAGTTTTCCTTAGTAATGAGATGAAGTTATTTACCTCGTAGCCTGATATTTTATACTAGGTATTTATTCAGGAGCAACATCCTGCCAATTTGTGTATCTTTTATTTGTAGCTCAGTACAGACTACTGCCAATAATTTCCCTTGTCGAGCCTGTGGTATGCTATGCCGTTCTTGTATCGGTTTATACAGCCACGAAAAGAGCTGTTCACGGACTATTACGACATAATTCGTCTATAACAGGCATAGGCCATTATATATATATATATATATTTAGCCATATATATATATGTGGCCATCTAGTTGTCCATTCATCTTCCCAAACTTTTGCGCTTATATAGAATATTAGTAGGATGTAACTTCGATCAAGCAAGTTGCAGTTTTTTTTTAAGTAAAAAAGAAGTAATTTATTTTATTATGATGTTGCCCCAAAGTATATTTTGAATGCGCCAGCGACGCACCGGCCATCTGTTGTAAACTCGTTTGCCATAAATTTGTTTAAATGGAGATCAATCTATGCTATCCATATGGGTTCATTATTACAGATACCTCAGATTTTAGTCCACAAAAACCATTTTGATTTTGGCATAAATTGTATGGTACTTTCTTACATAATGGACATACAAGTTAAAGACCTTCAGAATTAACAAAAAGGTGACTTTTAAAAATATATATCGTGATACCATTTTCTTATTAATAATCATTAGAATCCATTCAGGCGGTTTAGTAATGACCACGTAATAGAAAATAAACAGGAAGAGCTACACATTTTAACATTCCTAATATTATTGTGTATTATATATTCACTCATATGTAAGTAATATTAGAAAGAAGAAGGTTTTGATCTCTTGTCCGTATATAGATATATAACGAAAACTTCGTTAATAGCGAAGTACATTATTTATTTTAAAATAAATATATAAATACACCCCTGTAAGGCAGCGGAGGGCGATGAATATGTTTGTAGGCAACCCTATTGGCAAGTATATGCGTACCGTTGGTGTAGGAGCGACGCCCGTCCAGTTTTCAATAGAATCTACTCGATACCACGGAAACATCGGACACCTAGCTACTATTCAAGTGTCTTCAGGCCTCCAATACAAATGATGTTATGCCTTATGTAGTTTCTGGTTATATACGTCCAACGGAGACTAATAGAATATAGGTCTTATTGACTGTAATATCCGATTGAAATTACCCTTAACAGGTGAAACCAAAAAATTTTATTATATTATAAAACGTATACGTTGGTGATAATCAAACGATAACAAACATGTGCAATGCCGAAATGTATACAACATTGTATTGCTAAAAATAATTATTTCGCCGCAATTATTTTTCTCAGCCTATTTTAGCCTATGTGTATGTATTGACACATTTAACAACATTTATTTAAAATTTTAACACATTTCAGATATTTACTCAAGGAAGTTGACACAATACGGCAGTAAAGTCTAACGTACATGTTTATGTAGACTTCTTGAAGTTTGTTTATGTTAAAATCATTTTCTAAAAACAGTATTCATGCTATAATAATTATATTCAAAAGAATGGATTAAAACACATTCCCTAAATGTATGGATTGGCATTACGAGCAATCAGTTAAATAAAAAAGATTAACCAGTTTCAAATTATATTAAAAACTAGCAGACACGAATATTTAGTCTGCGTCACATAATCTCTGTTTTTGCAACAATTTTCATTGCAGCTTCACCTCTATTAGTCATATAGTAATGTTATGTAGTCTAATTAAGGTAACAAGCCTGGAATTTAATATCCGGGAATAGGTATTATTATTATTAAAAAAAAAGTTATATAGTTTTAACATAGCCTTCCTCCATCAAAGGGCTATCTAACACTCAAAGAATTTTCAAAAGCAGATCAGTAGTACCGTATTAACAGTAGTAATAGGTATTATTATTATTAAAAAAAAAGTTATATAGTTTAAACATAGCCTTCCTCCATCAAAGGGCTATCTAACACTCAAAGAATTTTCAAAAGCAGATCAGTAGTACCGGATATTATCCCAAACATCGAAAATCTGAAACATTACCTCTTTATAATATTAGTATAGTATAGATAGATGAACTGACACATGAGCAAGGGCGATCTCCAGTAAGTACGCGTTCAGCTTTTTTTAGCCTACCAAAGGGTGGTTTGTTTTCATAATGTTTTTAAAATAGCTTATCAAAGGGGAGCTAAGTGTTCTTAAGCGTTTGTTTTGAATCGTGAACACGTGGGTGTAACGTAAATGTACCAATAAGATTAACGAGCTATTCTTTTACGGTTTCATTGTTTTAAATTATCCATATTCATATATAATAGACCTATACGTATATCGTAAAGATTGTATTTTTTGTTTGTAAAGGATAAACTTAAAGGGTACTAAACGGTGCTTTAATTTTTTCTCTTATAGAAAGGTACATTATGAGAACATGTAACATATGATATGTTTTATGCTGAACAAGTAATAAAATGAAACATTTTAAGTAACCCGTATAAAAAAACTAAAAAGAGTAGAAAAGCTGATATCGTAAAATGTTTGTATGATCTTCATAAACTGTTTTTAAGAATCATCTCCATCACGTCGATTATAATCGATCCATTCGTTTAGAAGCTGCGATGCCACAGACATACAGACAAGTTTTTTCGTTGCAGCCAGAGTTAAACTCACAACCTTTCTACGTAATTCGGGGTAGTAACCATTAGGCTACGACGCTCTCGTCAAATTACATAGAAACGAAATACATATATCACCAATGCTGTAGATATAAAAATCCCCCGATCCCTCGCCAAACATCAGTCAAAGGACCAAATAAAATTATTTAGGGAGCGTACCCCAGCCCAAACATTTTTACCAGATTCAATTCCGCTGGTAATTCGGTTAATGGACTTTGAAAACTCTGCTTGTAATTAGCTGTCGTTATACTTCGTGGCTATTTATTGCTTCCTTACCCTTTCAAGTGCGTTCCTTTCTTAAAGTTCACAGATTATTGTTTGTTTTAATTATTGTGGTAAATTTACAATGCATTGATGATGTTTGGTGTAACCTATGTGTTCTGCTACCAAAATAAGCAAAAGCGAACCGAATTACAAGTTATGGAAGCATGGTCCTGTAGTCTATAGGAAGTGGTCCACGTGGGTATCTCAGTCCTATTTCACCAGCCAAATAGCTTGCTTTGTTTCGATTGAAGGATGAGATAAAACAGTGCAATTAGTACAGAATAAGAGACATGACCTCTTAATCCTTAGGAATGACAACGAAAGAGTGGTATCACGGGCGTCGCACATTTACCTATCTATTATTTGCTATAAGATTGACCGTTAGCTCGTTTGTCATTCCAATTACATTACAGCGAACTTTCTAGATCTCATGACCCCTCATGGCTATGCCTACTCCTTTTATAGAATTATTAGGCGTTTCTTTATGGACTAAATAATAATAAAATCTTTATTGTGTACAGAGAAGAAATATAATAATAAAAACGGTAAGTATAAAAGTAATAACAACAGGCGGTATTATCGCTATAAGCAATTTCTTACAGACAACCTGGAAGAGAGGACTAATGTACACAATACTATACTTTTTTTTTAAAAGTGAACCATGATGAATAAAAAGATATGGATAATCGAGCATTCTATCTTGATTCTTTTTAGGTTTCACCATTATTATCCCCATTTTCTACATAATAATCGTTTTCCCAATAACTCTAGCTTGTTCCTTACAGTCAATATTCAACTTTATTTACAAGCAGAACAGTTTATGTTAGCACGTTTTGGGGCGAATGTTGGTCCAACGACCGCGGGGGTGCTAATGTGAGTGAGAATTTATTGCGAAACGCACAATCGATAGGTCCTCGCCCTTTACATGTAGCGTGAAACAGCTTTGCTTTAATATTAAAAACTATTATTTTATTATGTCTGTCTCTTTTCTCTGTATGGTGTCTAAAGAGGATAACAAAGTTTAAAATGGATTCTGTTTTTGCATCTCGATAAGGAATTCTAAAAGCCATTAGGTAAATTATCACGGGAACGAAATTGTGTACAACAGTATAGTTTTTTTGTTACGTTTTATCTACTCTATGTAATTAAGTATAACTTTTTTAAAGTACGTAGTTAGAGCTTCGTGTTTTTCACAACTGAGGTCTTTATATGGGTTATGAAAAAAAATTTCGAATTTCGATTTATTCCATTGCAGACTTACACTACACTACTTGCTAAAATCAATAGGAATGTAAAGTAAGTAAAAAAATACCCGATACGTTTTCCAATCTATTTCCAAAAAGACAAGGAGTTCTGACTTTGTTTTGTTTTTGGTATGTTCATTCTTTTGCAATGGATACAATCCCATGTTTATACAATGACAATTCAGTTGGAAGTCTCCGATTCCAATTTAGTTACCATGGACATTGTCTGCATATTGTTTTATGTGGTCAAGTTTTTCTCTTGCAAATTCGTCGATTGCAATGAACGAAAATGAAACTTAGAAAATATATTGTCTACTTTTATCTTTTATTTATATTATCGTATAATACTATCTACTTCTGTCTATGGATCATTTTAGATGACTACAGCAATATAGTTATATTCTAACAGCACACATACAACTAAATTTATGTCTATTATAATAATTTTGACCATCATTGTTACAAGAAACATTACTCTTGTCAAACAATCATGATTTATGATCACATTTCACACGGTCCCACAAAAATTGATTATGTAAGTGTATTTGCTGTTGCAACCCTCTGTTGAACTGCACCCTCAATATCGCTGCATGGGAGATGCACGTGTTAAATTTCACAAGTGATTTCCTTTTGTTTGACGTACCTGCTGTCGAGGGTGGGCTTGTTTTCATTATATTTGCGGAATATTTGCACATCTGTACAGTAATTATATATATATAGTTTCATTATGAACATAGTGGCATATTAGGGGCTATACTTACATGGCAAATTACTTAAAAAAATATGATAAACATAAAATGAAAGTAAGCTTAGTTATGATCGCACATAGAGAGCAGTTGAAGAATTTAATATGTATATAAAATTATAAGCTGCAATATATTGTACCTGTTGACAAATAGAAAATCTAAATATCAAATATCAAATAGTCATATAAACTTAGTATGAGCATTTTTAAATAGTTCTCTTTTGATTCTATCACCCGTGGATAACAGATACAGCCAAAGTAAACGAGCAAGAAATGATACTGTTTTTCTTTATTTATTTATTTATTTATTTATTTATTTATTTTAGGGAAATTTACAGAATGTACTGATTGAAAAATGTATGTAGAAATAAGACACTTGGATAGGTTTTTTTTTCTAATTACATATTTCGACGTTACATTATAAATTTTTACTTGTTTAAAATTTTGTGTGATCCTAAACTTCAATGTAGACTAGTATGTATGGAAAGAAAAAAACTAATTTGCGCTGGTAACTAGCATCATATATATATAAATTCTAGATGTCTATTTATTGTAAAATAAAAAATGTTTATATATTACATCTATATTAGAATGGATTAGGTGTTTAGCACGACATTGCCCGCGTGGATCTTGTCATCTCCTTTTCCCTTTCAATATGGGGAAATCCTTTCTTAGTGTGTTAGTTTAGGCTATGGCATTATATATTCTATGGGTGTTCGTACAAGTCTGCCAAAACGTTTTCAATTCGGCATTAAAGTAATAATACTTACTGTATATTATATGCCCCGTATGTATCTTCATAGAAATCCACCAATATCTTCATCAGAAATGAAGTTATTTCAATAGTTATGTTTACAGTCAATTACATACTAATATTATGTATGTGAAAGTGTGTTTGTCGGTCTGTTTGTTAGTTAACTACTAGGCCACGATATTGTTAGACTTACAGTTATCATTTTCTATCAAATACGTTCTCAATTTAATTCTCATTTCGGTCGTAATAAATAAATAGTAGTTCCAGTGTTACAAACGGCATAATTATATACAGCTTCATATTTATATAAACACTTATGTACCTTGTCATATCAAATGTTTATTAGTTTATCTAGTTAAACTAATTTCAGTGCTGTCAGTAGTCTCACTATGACAAGGTTCTTAGTGTTTACATTTACGTTACTTTATATTAATAAGACTCAACTGTATATAATAACAAGAACGATCGGGTAAATGAACTCTGGAATCCCTCAGGGGAGTATATTAGATCCTGCTGTATTTTTTATACTAATTTATTTTTGCTTTATTATTATACCTATTACATTTTGCTTTTGCCAGTTAAAATGTACTAGCGAACCGTCCCTACTTTGGACGGATAAATTACTAATATTTGAACATCTCGGTTTGTTCTATACTATAACACGGATGTATTATACATATAGACCCTCCTCAATAGTTTTGAATAAAGTGATATTGGATATATACCATAAATTGATAGTGAAATATAATAACGGATAATAAAGTGATAGTGAAATTGGATTTCCAAACTTTCTTTACCCTCTTATGATTAACATATTGTCCCATATACACATATTGATCAATAATTAACAGTTTATTTTTAGAAAATTCCATTTTAGCTATTTTTCGTTACGATTTTATTAGATATAGAGATATCATGGTTCAGAGAATACTTTTAGAATATTACAAGTCTTTCGCCATTGCGTCATACAAACAATTAACTTCTATTTGTCGGCCTGTGTGATATAATTTATTTATTATTATTATTGTTCTAATCATACTTATATTTATTTCTATGGATAATATGACACATAACACTTAGTAAAAATAACCTATATGTCGATGAGGATAATCTTATTTTTATTGTATGAACTTGTATATTCCTGTAAACTGTATTAGGAGTAAACAAAGATAGCGTGCAGGTAATACGACTTAGAGCGTCCGGAGGCCGACATGCCCCGAGCCCTCTGCGTCGTCCATCACTGTTTCCATATCAATTAACTTGATGGACATAATAAGAGAAATGTCAAGAGGGACTCACGGATATTGATCCCGATTGAAATGAAATGTACTCTAAAGTGTACACCTTAATTTAGTAACTCAATGGTGAATTTTGATACTACCCTTCATGATGACAGTACGAACTGGCTACCCGTGTCAGAATTCGTTATATTGTTAAACAATTTAATGATAGACTTTTGAAGAAAAGTAAATTTTGAATTTGAAGGTCGGTTAAATTGTATTTTTGATGGTATAGTTCAAGAGCGTGCAAGAGAGGCTTGTAGCTCTGGACGGACTACTGTAATATACGGAAAGCTTAACGATTTTCAAATTAAAAAATGAAACAGGAAAAATACACGAATAGTACATTATTTTGACAGCCTTGGTGGTGCAGCGGTTTAGCACATATAATTGCGTCCGCTTCCTCGCTCGGTACAAACACTTGTATTCATAAGTATGATTGTATGTAACGATCTGGGTGTTTTCTATGTATATTATGTACGTATTTACAAAAAAATGTATTTATTTATTTATACTAGCTGTCTAGTCTGCTTAAGTTAGGACTAGATGGCGCTGTGTGAGTTATCCTGAAAAATATATTTTTTGTACTAGTTTTTTAGTACTATATATAATATTTAAAATTGGTAGGGGCTGCGAAATTCCAATTGACCCCAGGCGGGTAAAATTGTTAATGTTTCATACAACGGTTACGTAGATATAGTGAGTGAGAATGTATGATACCTACTTCACTTCAAGTACTATCGAAAATAAGTGGGTTCTCAAGTTGAAAAGGAGTTTAATTAAACAGTCAGGTGTTTAATACTTTTTCATATCGGCTTGTTTGATATGCATGTTGCGTGAAATGCACCAATTATGCACTGTTTTTTTTTCTATAAAAATTCTATAATAAATCTTTCTGCAATGCATTGGTTTTCTTCGATTAAACATTTTTTTATTACTGTTAGAACTGCACATGCATTCTCAAGTACTTGCAATAAAATTTTTTGAAGATTGATAAACAATTACTCGAGACGGAATTTCACATTTATGATAGTACTAATAAGGAATTAGGAAGAATGGGGGCTGTTAGCAATAAGCACTAGTAGCTCCACATCTAGCATTGTACTATATCAGATCAACCTCCGCGTGGTTCACCGTGGAGTCGATCTCGTGAATTCGGAATGATGGTTTAATCGACCTAACTTATCCTAGCATCATGCACTGATGCCGAACCAGTGTAACATCTTCAGCGCTGGCAACATTTTATATCCACCTATAAAAAATACTACTCAGAAAGGAAGTACGGACTAGTAACAAGGGATTGTAGTCCATATTTTCTTCTGGGAATTAAAAGCAAGCTGGAAACGCAAAATCGAAGTTATTGCTATACTGTGAGAAGTTTTACTTGCGGAAGAAACTTCTCACATTACCGAGTTTTGAATAAATTTACATGTTTCTACATTCTACGTGTTCTCTTGTGACAACCTTAATACTTGGCTATGTTTTGCTTGTTATTTAATGAATATTTTTCTTTTTTTCAGGTACGTAAAACCAGAATGAAACGGTACCAAAATTAAGGTATAATTGATAACTCACTCATAAAGTAGTAAAAAGTACGATTATGTGAGTTAGGTTCTTTTATAAGATGACATATAATTTTTTTTTTAATTGCTGTTTTCTCTACATTATGCGGTTTCCTTAAGGATCAACGGGATTAATCTAGTTGTAAGTCTTTAGATAAAACTATATTACTATTTGATTGTCACAAACTTACATCGTCTGTAGTAACGACTGCCAAACAATAGAATTGTGAAACAGATATACAGTGAGAATATACGGGACCCTAAAAAGATTTATTTGTTTATATTTGCCTTTGCGGAAAATGTATCAATCAACTTATTTTACATTTCGCTTGGTATATTCAAATCCAACATAGCAGAAAAAGGAAATGTATTGCTTACTTTCATGAATAATTTGTCTACCTGCTTATTCAGCATCCTTTATAATACTAGTAATACTCGGCGCATTGCTGCCGCAGAAATACAAAAATATTCCTCCAAATACATTTCCCGGAACGACACGTGCGTCACTCAGCCTAAGTTAATTGTGTTATGCTTATAACCTTGCCACACGTTTACGAAGTTATGTCAAAATGAGAACGAAATGGCAACACATAAAGTAATGATAAACAAACAAGCATATATTGATTTTTATATACGAGTTTTATTTATTTTTCTTATTATATTAATTCCGTTAATGCAGTATCGACGCAGATTTTGTACTCTACAAAGTGTAGCTTGGTACCTCATTGTAACGGTACCAAGTACCTTGTCTGCATAGGTACCTCTGTTTAATCTGTTACAAACGCCAAGTTTTGTAAGCTGAGTTTCAGTTGAAGAGCTTGGCATAGTGTCTTCTAGAATAGAAAGGCACAAAATGTATCACGGTCATCAATCATATGATGATGGATTTTCGCGGTGCTGTTCGTGTGTATATGTGACGGTTTTCACTTACCATCAGTTGAGCAATAGGTTTGTTTGCACTTCCAATTAAAATAAAACTAAATATCATTTTTGACGAAAACAGTTTACACGTAATATATTTAATGCTTTATAATAATGCTGAAAGGACAGCCGTAGTTGTATGTCCCGTAACAAAACTGTTATTATTATATATGAATGTTAGTCTGTAAACAATATAAATAAAATGAGATATTGTAACAATACTAATCAATCTAAAATCATTACATTAATATGTGAACCAAAAACTTTGCACCCCTAATTACAGAAATTGCGTAGATGGAGGAGTATGATGTGATGTTTCGCACACTTATAATTTATATGCAGAGTACTAATTTATACATATAAATAAAATTGGAGTGTCTGTTAGTAATATTGAAATAACCGTTTTTTACTACAGGCATATATGAATATGCATACGGTACATACACCAAAATAACATTAAAAAAAATCTGTCTGTGTGTTCCGGATAATCTCTGAAATGGCTGGACCGATTTTGACGGGACTTTTATTGGCAGGTAGCTGATGTAATAAGGAGTAACTCAGGGTACTTTTATTTTAGAAAAAAATCTCTAGTTAACTTTTTTGTTAAATACCATGCGGTCGATGTCGCTGGTACAGCTAGTAATTTTAAAAAATTGATCAATCAATAAAACAAAAACCATTATGCACACTATCATTTTTTATCTTATCTTTTGACATATACACGCCTATATACTATTTCGTTTATTGTTAAAATACATGTTTGTTATAGCTGGTTCTAAGATCATTTCGTACTTTTAATTTTGGTAAATTTCGACCACTGGGCGACCACTAGTATAGAGTTGAGAGCCATCTATTTGTCATGTCTCGTAAAGGGCGCCCCACATCTCCGGCGATTGTATAGAACACCTACTAACCCCTAATCTTATGTATGATATATTCAAGACCACGGAATAGTATCATTACTCCCAGGAAACACTCCTATCTCGCACGAGTTGGGTTAATTTCAACCCTCCATAACCGTCTACAAACAACCGTGACCTTAATGTCCTTCACAGGTTACCCTTGACTGTGTGAGGTTAGTATCTCAGTAGGTACGGTTAAATATGTTTTATTTTGTGTGTTACTCCACAAACCTTGCATCAGCATAAAGTGCGACATTTACCTAGTATTACAGACTTGGCCATTTATTTTTCTTGTCAAAGTAGGGTGTCTCAAAAAGTAGGGAATATATTAATGTTATTCTCATGTTGTATATCGCATCTGTGTGTTCATTTTTTTTCTACAAATGGATGATAAAGGAACGCATACGTTTGCGATAATGGTATACCTACACAGGCGGAACACTAGTGAAGGATCATAAAATTTGCAGGAGTTTTGAATTAGTTAGATCGTGATAAATTGGCTAGGAATTAGCTACGACATTTTCCAGTTCTATGCAGGTTTTGGATATTTCGGTCAGTTGTATAATATTCATAGTATTTCTGCTTAATAGATGGCGTTGTGTGAGTTGACTACAGTTATTTATTTATTGATTACTTTCTGTACTCTGAAAGATACTTTTGCGCTTAAGTCGATCAGTCATGTGTATGATTACGTATAATGATTATAATGGACAAAAGACAAACAAAATCACTGATCACTCAACAGCTAGCGCCATTGAAGCGTGCAGATCAGTTGGAAGTGCTCGTTGAAGTGTGAGAGAGCCTTCTCCCCTTTATTATGGTGTCGCTTACACTGTGAGCATGTGTTTTTTTTAATGATTTGCATTGCAAACTGATGAGTTACCTGATGGAATGTGGTAACTGGTAGTTGTTTTATGTAGTAATAAAATTTAGGATCTGTATCTCTAAAATATCCGGGTTAACTGTTTCTTAATAGTTTTTAAAAAGGTTTCCCACGTATGCAAAAATCTATTCTTGTTGTTTGGCGATAATAAACCCTGATATGTACATTAGACCTGCAATAAATTATGGATGAATGCTAATAATACAAAAAAACAAAGGCTATCGTTAAATTAACGATAATATTAGTATAAGTATGAAATATTATATTATCTGTGGTATAATACAAAACTTAAAGACCTGACAATAATTAAAAATGTAATATTTGAAACTAATTCGTATCTAAGTTTACGTCTGTATTCTTTTTAAAGATAAACTAGACTAAATCCACTTCTAATGCTAAACAAACTGACATACTCATAGGCAGGTATTACTGTGTATGTGGTTACATTTGTATAACAAAAGTATAATTCGTAATATAATAATGATAAAATACTTTTGGTAGGTTACGGCCAAGCCAATATATTATTTGCTATATCAATAAAACATACCTACTTAGCAGTAGTTTCATAGGATCCCTATGAAACTTAGCAAGGAGATAGCAATTTCAGTTTTATAGTATTGTAATACTGGTAAGCTTACACGAAGTATGGTGTCGACATGTAATATTGGATTCTTCCTCTAGTACGTTACAAAACCCGTTTATCTTGATCCATTTTATACCGGAATCCAATTTCCAGTGACGCCTGAATCGGTAATATCCGATCTTGTGCATGTTTTCCATCTCGGCTACTGCCATAAAAGAAAACCAACTATAAGCAGGCGTTCACAATTTTACTTATATACTAAATACGTTACAATATTTAACTTAATATTGCAGATAATTTTAAAGGTTAATCATTGAACGTATCAAAGGTATTTTTTTCTTAAAGGTACTTACTATACTGTCCTTTCATGTTCAAGGAGGCAACTGCCAATTTACCATTTTAAATGTCTAAAAGAATATTGCCTTAATTAAATAATTGTTTATATATATTAATATCTTATATGCATGTCTTCCTACGTATACATAGGGATCTGATTGAATACAGACGATAGTGAGAGGGGATTGTTAATAACGGTACTGGTCTCCGTTATCAACAATATACTATATAAGGTTGACTTCCACGCAATCTTCCCTGGAAACCTGGAAAATTCGCTATGATGCCCAAAGTGACCTAATTTCATGCTCATCACCTTATCATCCATTACTTGTGCTCCGTCAGCTTGTTTTGCTTAGCACAGGCTGGTCCACTATAATATTAACATCAACAAAAAAGTACCTCCACACCGTCGTGCAGTCCACCAGTGGACCAGAATGGTAATAGAGAGAAATGGCGAGCCAGACCACCACCATTCTGTCAAGAGTATCAAATAGAGAGAAAACAAATAAACTCAGTTAATAGCTGTAGCTATTAAATGCATTCGGTTTATATCTTCTATTCTAATTATAAAGGTTAAAAAACTACTCCAATTCGAAGCTGCAATTTTCAAATCCCTTGATATGCATTGAATAAGAGGACGATAGCCGCTGGCTCGTTTTTCATTAATCCGGTATAAACAAAACGAAAAAGTACGTCCTAGCAACCGGGTAACGTCGCGCCCTCCCCCCACATTACCCCTACTTCCCCACCTCCATCGATTCTCGTAGGGATAGTCAGTCGCGGACGGTAAAATATTTAAATGGCTCGCTTTTAAATATTTCAAGAATGTTCAGTAAAAATTATAATAAATACTATTTTATGAGTAGATTTAACTATATTTAAGGCAGACTTTCAATATAATTTCACTTTACCATAAATTGGTATAAATAATAGAGAAAACAATTACTTTCTAAATGAAAATATAAAATCCATTTAATTTTGGTAAAATTATGGCGTACTACGTACAAATAGAAATAAAACAAATTCATAGCCTCTTCGAAATATCGGTTGGTTAAAAATTTTAAGCAAAACTGGACAGGTATATACTATAAAGAACAGTCCGATTATTCGAGTCCTGCTAAATATGATTCACAGCTATGCTGAAAGGCTATCCAGCTCGGCTTATACTTATTAAAGGGGTCGACACAGCGCTGATTTCCAGCTGAAACCTTAAAGGGGAATGGGGCTTCCACCAGTTAAGCTGAATCTGCCACCCTTTGATCTATGTTAAGCCTAGGACATGTATGGTAACAATGTTTTTGTCTTTAATTTCTTATTCAGTATTTTTAGATATTTTAAAGTTGTTTCTGTTCACGTATATTGAGACAAACTTGGACTTGACTTTTCGTGGATGTTGAAATCGTTACACATTCTTAGATGACTATGTGTATGTATATATATGATGATATAGAATAAAATTTCGAAAATATAATCAGGAAATAAATTTTATTTGACTTCTCTATGAAATGTTATTACATTGGACTAAATAGTTCCTACCTTCGTTTTTTTTTACTACACTAATGGAGTGGATTCTATATGTTGGACACAAGTTAAAGATATTGTGATGTGCATGACTGACTAATCAGCCATTTGTCAATCAATTATCGAGCTAGTAATTCTATTTTCATATCGTGTTTATTAATACTTTATTATCTACTCTTTATTAATACTTTTGTGGTTAAGCAGACGTAAGTATCTAAAAATGTGACGAGCCACATCACAAGTATCTGCGCGAATGCGAAAAGTTTACTACCTGCAAGCCAAATATAGATATAATACGATTATGTAGGCTTACATTATTAAATTTGATAGCTTCTTTTAGTTTTTTTTTTATTAAAGTTAACGTCCATACATTATTATGTCATCGTGGGCTTACTTTGTATTAAGAAAAAGGAGAGATGATTACGCCTACGGTTTTAATGGAAAGTGGTAACGATCGCGTTACAATATCGTTACCTCGAGAATCACAATATAAATTGTGACCCCGATATTAACCCTTACTTTTTTTGTTTTGAAACCTTGTAATTTTTACTGCCATATTTCATCCTTACTGCCGAACACAAATTATAAAACAATATATTTAGCGGCTCAATTAGGTGATAAGAGGTACCCACTGGGTTAAGACTATGTACAAAATCTGGTAAAATGGATGTAAGAAATAGTTTTTGATATTTTTGTTAGAAAGCATTAGTTCATTGTTACTCACTATAACAATATGAATTTAAGTAAGCTGAATAAAAAATCATCGTAGATTAAATTTGCCTATGCTATTTTGTTAAGTGATCTGAAAATACAGCGTCAATTGCCAGAAACTACTTCTGAAGATTACAATTTTGAGAATTAAATTCCGTTGTTAAATTACCTGATCCTTTCACGCATAAAACGTAATGTTTTCTCTGTTAACGGTTACTGTCTCGATATCTAATGACTTGAAAAGCAATTTCCCGTAGCGAAAAAATATATATCGTAGATAGGTTCTTTTTCCTCGTAGAAGTCTCCTGCTTTTCCTTTGTCCTTCTAATGCTCATTACTCCATAATGTTCTATAATAAAAGTACCGTTACAATGATTAAGTTCAAAATAATATTTAGTTGTAGGAATATTGTATATTTCATCATCGTTTACTAATATTACATTTATCTTTTATATTTTAAGTATTCCGTCAGTCAGTGTTTCGCATACTGTATAGTTTAGGCTTTTTGATAATTTTCATTTTGTCGTAAATAGTTTAAGATTGAATATTTCCATTCATTGTCATTTCTTAATTTAAAATACTGTTATTTGCATTTAATATAATAATAATAATAACCCTGGACAATTAATACAGTGTGTTATCGGTACTAGACACCTTATATAAATACTTAGATTTTTTCTAAATACATACATAATATATATAGAAAACACCCTGACCGATACAAACAATTATACTCACGAACACAAATGTTTGTACTGTGTAAGGAATCGAACCCGCGACCATCGGAAGAAAAGCGTCGTCCTATACTGCTAGACCACCGAGGTCGTCAACATCGAAAATTCTCATAGCATTATTCCTAGGCTACAACAAAATAAGTCAGTCAACGCCTGATATTTCGTACAAGAATATTCCTTCGTGTAAGGTATCATTGCGTCGCAAATCCTGTGGCGCCAGCAATATTGCAAGCTTTAAACTGTCATTTTTCGGCGCGATTTTCCCGACGCGCTGTCACGTCGACCCGTACTGGTAGGGGTAATATTTTCCAGCACATTTGTCTCTTTGTTGGCAGCTTTACGTTTTGTTTCCATTGGAAAAGTTTCACGTATACGATAGCAGTTTGCATGAGATTATTTATATACATTCTTATTTAAGCAGTTGTAAAATAGACTTAGAACTATTGAAGTTCTGCAAGATTTAGTTTTAGTGCTTTTAGTATTGCCCCCAAATATTAGAATATTTTAATCCAATAAAAGATAAAATTAGTTCTAATTATTATAATAATTTCAAGTCGTCTATTTATAAAAGTCACTTATCCTATATTTATATATCCTACAAAAGTTAGTGATTTATGAGCGTTATTTTTTTTTAAAGTATAAATTACTTCGATGATGAGTCTTAATAATAATAATTTCAAAATTTCAAAGCTTACAAGTCTTTTACTAGACTTCAGAAGTCTTGTCTAGCAACAACAAACTGGACGGACAAGTTTAATATGCTTCTTAATGTGCTCTAAAGCTCATAGTACCGTGCTTTTATGCACGAAGAATAAAAGTTGCGATTTATATGAAGACTCGTAGCAATGTTGAAGCTTATAAAAGTTGCACAAAGCTAAGTAGAGCTTTAAGACGGGCCGGTCTACAACCTATTGAACTACACAACTTGTAGTTTTATTGACTTCGTCGCAGAAAACTTTTTCTTGTTGATCTTTGACATCGTGGTTTTTTGTGTCACTAGAATTTTATCTTTGATGCGAATTTTTTTTACAATTATGTATGTAATTTGTATAATTTAGGGATCTATAGATTTACACTATTATGCTATAGATTATACACACTAAATTAAACAAATTGCATATATAAACATACATTGCATACATAAACCTAACCTTAGTAGTGTTTACTTTGTTTATTTTTTTTTACCATCATTTCTGTTCAATTCTAAATTTAATAATAAATTCTACTAATATTATAACTTGCCAAAGTTTATCACGATTGATTTTCCTAATTTTTCTCGGAAAATGATAAATAGATTCGAATGAAATTTGGTACATATATAAATTGACACTTACGGTAAATACGGTGACCTTAAGTGGTAACCGTCGACTATAAACATGAACAGAACACCACATTTTGATGTGACATCCGTGATACTACTTATGCGATGTCACTGCAGAGTACAAAATTGTCATGCCTCTCTTATTATGTACTTTAACTGCCTAATCGCAGAAGCTGGAGGTTCAATTGAAACACAGCTTACAAATTAAGCTGCATAGAGGTGGCTGAAATCGAGGGACTCAGACACAGATGACTTTTTACTGCCTATTTTCTGAGGTATTTCAAATACTTCAAATAAAGCCGCCGGACACAGCTAGTATTTACATAAATTCTAAATGGAACAAAGGTTCACAAAAATTATGCATAAAATTTATGGGCTAATATAGAAATGTCTAAGCTCCACTCATAACCAATATGAAACATGCGTACTCACGACCAATAGGGATTTACCTACAGAGCTCTGTTTGTTCTGTTTATTCGTACTCGTTACACTGATTAACTGTTAGTGAGCGCCAATACCCACATCCCTTTGCGATCAATTGATTTTGTGAACTGCTTATCGTTCAAAGGGGATTTGTAAGCCCACAAGGTAATCCGAGTTGGTAATTAACTCTTGGGTTCTTGCCAAAACATCCCCGCCTAATTACAGTGAAGGCTCATTTTCATAACTTTGAAATAGATATGATAAGGAGTGTATGAATATTATTGGAACATTAACATCACTGAGGTAGTATTTTGTAAGAAGTCGTGTGTACCAGTCTAAATATTTATTATCGGGGAATAGTAAGTAGGTGACAAATTTAAAAAGACTATAAAAACCAATTACAGAAAAAAGTTTCGGTTGCCCAAGTAAATGCCGTGCATACTATGTTTTTGTCTACTTTTAATTAATAACTTTGACTTATATGTGTTGCTATTTATTTTGTTAGATTAAGTAGGTACCAATATTGTTACATACCTTAAAAAGAATCAAGAATACCTGTCAGAATCAAGTAATAGCCCACATATAAAATAATGGTCGACAATATGCACCACCATCTTGTACGGTGTATTAGTTTTTTATATATCTCCGGACATAACATAATGAAACGTTGTGCTGATTAGATAATTATGCAAATTACTTAGCACATAAAACAAAACGACTAACAATAAAATAGTTAAAAACATAATATATTTATTTTCGAGTTTAATTCTTTACATTATATTATATTACTAGCCTAGAATGCCAATTTAAAATTATGAATGACTAGTGTATTTGAAATTTGTGGCGAATAATTATTAATTAACTTGATTTAATTGTAATAATTATTAACTTACCATTGTGTGATGAGACATATTTGAATATAATAATGTAAATATAGCTATACCGATATACCAACCGCTAACTGTATAGTATTTAACCTAAGAAAATACTAAGTTGCCACTTGTGAATGATGAACTTTATGAGATACTGTTTTTATCAGCAAATACAATGTTATATACATTGTTCATTATTTATTCATTAGCTATAATTGGCAATGAAAGCCCTTTGTTATTTTAGGGAATGTGATATTCGAACTCTTCACTGAAGTTTCATTAACTGTAATGTAATAGACGATTACGTAATAGAGAACTGTAATTAAATTAGCTAAATTAAAATTTGCGTCCTTGAGTAGTAGGGAAACGTCGTTTAAAGTCGTCTGCGAGAGTACCTTTGTCTCACCATCAGGAACTGCCAAACTTGTTTTCTAAGAGGTGTTTCGGTTGTACAGTGCGATTAGGTAGTAAAATTACAGAATCATTAACATCGGACAAACAACGCCTGAGTGGATCACAGGTCACATGATAACGTGATACCCGTAGATATGTTTACGTATAGAGGCCTCGGTTACTACTTACTATCGGATGGGTTGTAGGCTTGTTTGCACTGCCAATTTCATAAAAAAAAACTATATGGATTTTTTTTTTAATAATAAATTTAGCGCCTTGGAAAGAAATTGTCGAAAACAAAAATGCCAACGCTTCGAAAGAGGACAATAAAATATTGATAAGTTCCATGCATTGGGATTTCAGTGTATACGAAGACGTGCGGAATGCAAAATAGGTATCGAGACAATGGATCGATACAGGGATGATCTGGTTCTGGACTAAAATATCATAGGATTTTGGTTCATAATCGAATTATTTTTTAATCAATCGATTCTTATTTTAATATACGTATAATATAATCGGTGATTATAGGCTCCTAGTGGACACTGTAAAAAACGTGTATGATAGGAAAGATAAAAAAAAAAGGTGGCGTCACATAGAAACTAGATAATGTAAAGATGTACACATTCCCACATGGTTAAGTAAATTAATTTCTGTTTTAGAATCTGATATACTAAAAATATATATATTAGGTTATCATTAAAAAGAAAGAACTCGCAAATAATAATTAAGTACATATTTTTAAATACTACTTCGAATGCGCGATTATGATTGGCTAGTTTAAAAAATAACTTGGTAGTAATTTCATGACGCAAATTATTGCGGAAAAGAGAAATAAACAACCATACTTTTGAGTACTAGCTTTTATCTGCGACTTTACAAGCGTAATTCAAATTTCGACGGACAAAAAATCTGTCCTTGTCCTTTTAAAATTGGCGCGTATGTACCAAAATCTATCAAAAATCGTTTAGGGTTTCAAGATGACAAACTGACAGTCTATACATAGAATAAAAATGTAACTGTTCGCGCTGTCTGTACATGAAAAATAAAAGAGAAAAACGAATTATGGGGGAATTTATCGATATGGTGAACTCAAAATGTAAGCAATATATGCCTAACACGATTTATTGCAACTCAGAATTATAAATAAAAAAAGTATTGATCGAATTCTTGTCTGCGCTAAAATCAGAAACGACAGTCTATTTCTAATTTTCACTAGTGTATTGCAGTGACCTTCACTTAAAACATGTTTGTTTTATTCGAATCGGATTACATTAAAGGATATGAAGTCGCTTAACTAGTCAAGAATAAGTATGGATTAGTTGAAATAATAGTATGTGTTAGATTGACGGATGATGGTGAATAAGCGTAAATCCTTTCATTGTACACGAGCCTCCGCGGCGCCACGTCTCGAGGTGTCTGTGTGCACATAAATCATCTCACAGTATATCCTCTATCCAGGGATGCCAACCACATAAACATGAGATTATTGGTCTTCGGTATAACATTTTCATCCTCCTACAAGTTTGTTAGAAAATTTTATCTAAGAAAACCTGTCAAAATATTAAGATGAACGCAGTTAGAGAGCCAAATTGAGGTAATATGACTGAGATTTTATTAGGTTAGTTTGTTAATGTTATTTTACGGTTGGCAACCCTGCGGGTAGACGCTACAGTATTTCTATTATACATAAGACAAGGTTAATTTTGAATAGTGTTTCGCCTAACAACGGTAGTAGTTGGGAGATCAGCCAAACCGCCACCGCTAAGCCGACAAAGATTTGATGCATACATATGTGTTACACGTCATACTTGTACTTGCAGTTGCTAAGTCTGAGAGTAGAATATGATGTTGTGAATAAATTTAATCAACTGAATATTAGATGTATATTTTAGATTTTCCGATAGATAGTATACTCGTATGTACAGTATATGCTGTGCCCGCAACTTCGTCTGCGTGGAATAGTGATTTTGGGTAACATTTTATTTTACCCCCTTAAGGGTGAAGTTTTTACGAACTTTGAATGCCATATTTACTTATATTTAATTAACAACCTAAAAAATAAGTTTCTAAGCCTCTAGTCTTAAAAATAACGATACTACCATGCAACCTTTTATCTCCCCTTTCAACCCCTTACAAACCTTTTTTTTTTTTCAATAAAGAGTAACCTATGTCCATTTCCAGGACTAAACGAAAGTTTTTGCTTAACATATTAATATATAATTATGTAATTTTTAATTGTTATTGGTACGTGATGATACGACTCGAATGCTCAGATAGTAGGTGAGGTTGCCTTCAGCAGATTACAGGGTTGTAGAAATGATAGATTTGCTTATAATCTTCAATTTAATGGGTAAATACTGTGATAAATTACAATTTTGGTGGAGTGAACAAAAGTACGTTAGATCGGTTGATATTTTAAGTCTGTACGTTACGTTGCGTATTTAAAATTGGATGGGTGTGCGCTCCAATCAGAACGCACCCATTGTGTTGCGTTTTGTTGCTGCTTGTACGCGACAGTTATCCAGCATCAATTATCGCTGCATTTCCATTGGGTAGACTGGTAGAGAATGTCTGTATCATTAAGTGTAATACTATATTTTATTGGTCAATAAAGCCTAAATAAATAAACAAAAAACGCTATAAACCCCTAACCAAGGCTGGGACAGCCCACTAGTTGTATTATAAAAATACGAAAGGATACCATGTCTCACTTGGTGACAGTTCTGTCTAGACTGGAAGCCATTCGTGTACGACGCGCCGCTTTCGGTCCCTTTATTTGTCACATGCCATATCTGTTTGATTATTGTTCGATGTCACTTTGGACTTTAATCGATATCTGATACTGTCTGCATTCACATATATATTGACGACATCGGTGGTCTAACAGTTTAGTGCACTGCCTTACTTTGCATGGTTGCAGGTTACAGGTTCAATCAACACAAATAATTATATATCTTTTGTATGTATATTATGAATGAAGTTTTGAAACAAAATGTAATTCAGTACTATGTGTTTACATATATAATAGTTGTCTAGTATCCATAGTACCTACTTTGCTTAGTTGGGGACGAGTGCTTTTAGGCAGCTTTACATTGATTTTTAATAATTATATTCACTTTGAAATGCAACCGGGTTTACTTTTACTTCAGAACTAATTCTTTAAGTAACAAAAAACTGTTGTGACCATTGATTTGCTTTCGTAATGACTGATTAATTTTGTATTCATACAAAATCTTAAATTTGTTTGTTATGTATATTAACAAAGTTCATTGCTCTTTTATCTCGATTTAATGTACAATACATTATATAGAACAAAACATCTATTCAAAGATGTCTAAAATGTAGTTTATTAAGCTTAGAAAAAATACCTTTCATTAAAGAAATTGATCTATTATTTAATTTGAAAAATATTAATGTTAATAATTATATTTATTTTTCTGTAAAAATTGAATGTATACTAAATATCAAATCAACAGAATAACAACAACTTTGCTGTGAATATGAACTTATTATAAAGGAATAGATTGTGTTGTGAATCGACAGAGTCGAATCACAAGCCTTGTTACCTTTCGTGGCGAATTCTATAGGGACTACTAGTGTAGTTGTATATATTATACATACATACATATATATGTGTACAAACACATTGTTTCAGCAGTGGCACATGCACAATACAATAGTAATAATCGTTAAAATACTAGAACTTGAATGTCTAACTGTATGATCCGGAATACAGATAGCAGCTATTGTCCGATGGCAGTTAAAACAGCCGCCTGTGACAATCGTCGACACGCCAGCCTGTTAGCTCAGTTTTAACAGAACTTCTCTCATTGTTTTCTTTAGCCATGGCTGCGGTCTGAAACTTTGTTTATATATGTATCTTCTACAGACTTTTTTCTATTCTATTGTCTATTTTTGTAGTCATGCCAGACTAGATCGTGTTAAATTTCAATTTGTGCATACAAACAAGACGGCCTCGGTTGTCTATCGGTAAAATTCCTCGTACGACACAAACATTTGTATTCATAAGTATGATTGTTTGTATTGGTCTTGGTGTTTTTTTTTCATTTGATGATAATGGAATGGTGCACCCACCTGCGCTAACGGTTTACGCTGACGAGGCACCAGTGGATGATAAGATGAGCATGAGATCAGGTCAGTTAGCCTGTTGTGACAAATTCGCCAGGAATTTAGCACGATGGTTTCCAGGGGGAACCACTTGGACGTCAACCTAACATGATACATTGCTAGTAATGGGGTCATGAGTCCACATTACTAACAATTCCCTTTCCTCCTGGTCTGGGTGTTATCTCTGTATAAAATGTATGTATTTGGGAAAAAAAATATCCATATATTTGTATCAATTGTCTTAGTACCCATAACACAAGCTTTAGCTAGCTTAATTTGAATCCAGATAGCGCAGTGTAAATTATCCTGAGATTAATATTATTATTCATTTTTGTAGTCCATACCAGACTCATTCGTGTTAAATTAAAACGTATGAAGAAATATTATCAGCGAAATGTAGGCATTTAAAATGTTGACTATAATACCAAATTGTATAGGCACTGTCAAAGATACACATTATCTCTGAATATTCGACCTCCTTCCGTTCCCTCAAGGATCAACATTAAATTTGTACATTTGATAGTCTCTTTTTCTGTGGAATAAAATATACCGTATTTTTCTGAGGTAGAATTTCAGTTGTTGTAAGTTCTAAACACCGTCATATTTCTTCCTTAAAAGCACGATTAATGACTTCCACGTCCGTGCGTCGTCTTAAGCACAGGCTCCCGGAGCACTCCAAAGGCCTAAGGATGTTTGCTTTCAATTTTTTTGCCCCGTCTCCACTTCAGTAGCTGCAAGTATGAAATATAGACGCGGAAAACACGACTGCCTTACTCCGTAAAACATAAGAACTAGAGTCCTCTGCAGATGTGAGTGGTCTTCAGACAGCATAAGTGGTTCAGGCTATTCTTGGGTTTTCTTGTTCCTATTTTTAAGTACTCTCAAATACAATTAATTCTTGAACGTAGGAAAATTGACCAACTACTATTATTGATCATTTTCGATCTCCAGTACAAATTTTGTATTCTTAAGTTACTGTTTGTTGTTGTTGGTGTTTTTATGTACTATACTATAATGCTGAATATACGGAATTACGTATATCCAGAGACTAAAATAAATACAGATTATGATACTTGCTAATAGTGTATCTGTATCTATTGCTAAAATAATTATCAAATTATTCCCTTCTAAAAAATAAATCGATATTACCCTATACAAACCTCTTTAGACATTATACACACCACAAAACGTAGTATCTTCAAAGCGCGTTGTATAAACTACAATGTACGATAAATCCAAAAGCACTTAGTTCGAAAACCATCTACTTCACTTGGCTTACTACCTCCTCTATACGTCCGTTTCACCTTCGCCCCTCGACTTTTTAATGCTTGTTTACCATTCATTCGGTTTCCGTGTTGTAGTAGTCTGATGTAGAAAATATTATATGTAAGTAATGTTTATTTATTTATATAACTTTAATGCACATTTTAAAGTACATATGGCGAACCTAACGCCATGCGGCATTATCTACCTGTCAACCATGGGTGGTGCAGAGAATAATTGTTGGCGGTGCATATATAAATAAATGATTAACGAATAGGTAGGCCATTTAAGCTGTGAACGAAAAGAAGAGATATGATCGAAAATTCGAATTGTTGAGAAGACGATCCAATTTATTTAGGTCTACGTTCATGTCCAAACAACATGTTCAGGCACAGATGTATGAATGTAGGGCTCTATTTTTAAGAAGAAAATACTGCAATGTTATGTTATCAGAGGTCGAGTGACAAAAAATCAACATTTACATTCAGATTCAATCTTTTGCTAACGATCGCATTGCTCAGAGTTATACGCATTATTTTAATAATTTAAATTAACTAAATAATCGTCTAGAAACTTCGATTTCTATAACACAACAAGATTCTCAACTAACAAAAACGCGAAAGCAAGTATTAAACATGCTCATATAATATAAATACAAATACAAGTTGTATTCTACGCCGTTGCCCACGTCAACCTAGAACATGTAATACCCTTCCGACAATAGGAATCCGACCGATATGTCTAGTCTGGAGAGTAATCTTAATATCGAGTTCAATCCAAACCATTTTTAAACTCTTATGAATCGTAATCAAGACAAAACAAAATAAATCGATAACAATATCAGTCAGTACTTCCACGAAATATTGTATTACATTGCTAGTGTAATCTTTACATAGAATCTGTTCGCTTATATCTTTTATATTACGCGTCGATACAGTAATTCAAAAGGAAGGTTTATATGTATAGTATATGTGTATATAATAATAATATTTATTCATGATACACATTTACATTTTAATTTACTGTAGTTCTACACTAGTCTCGCAGGCCTGTATTGTAGAAACTGGATTGACTTATTATTGTGTACATTTTACATGTTTACCCTTTGTATTAATAGCTATTTGAAAAATAGAACTTGTGTGTAAAATGTACATACACATATACATATAAACCTTCCTATAGTACATTATAGTATAGAACAAATCGGGATATTCAAGATTTGTAATGCGTCGTCGTTCGTGCGAAGCGGGATCGGATCTCTAGTAAAATATAATTCAACGTTATAAGAGGTAAAAAATTGGATTGGAATTAATTTTGAAAGTGTAAGTCGATTCGTTGAGTTTTTTTTGTGATAATTTAAAATTAAAATAGAAACACAGAACGAAACTTGGTTGAAAAGGAATTATATTTTTATTATTTATCTTTTACAATAATTTTCTGTAATATTGAGAACTGAGAAGAATATAAAAAAATATGTAAATATCTAGTACGTCATTATACTGTATGTAATGAAATCACTATCTACAATTTATATCGATGTGTAGAACTATCGATGTTTGTCCATCACTAGAACAGCTCTGAACGTTAACGATGTTCTTTTTAACGTCATACCCTTTTTGTGGCGCTTGTTTTGTTAACGGTCTGTTTGCTGTTTGATTCATATTTGTAGGGATATATGGAAAGGATATATATATTTTAAATCAGTTAGTCTAATTGTAGAAAGGAATTTTCGCATTATTTTGCATTGCCTTGAGTTAATTTTAACCACAAGTAGCAAACAAGCCTATGGTTTATCTGATGGTAAATGGATAATGTAACCTACGGACGCCTGAAATACTGTGGGCGTTGTCAACATGTAAGGAACCATAATATTCTCTTTTTGAAAAACCCCAAGCTGTAGTCTCTAGAGAAAACCTCGACAGATAGCTCATTCCGCAATCACGGTGTGTTTGGGAGGGAATTCCTTCTTAACCGCAATTTCCGTAATCATTTAGGTTACAGAGTGTAGGCTGGTTGCGAGCATATTTCGACCCTAAGGGCTAGGTCCTTGTGTTTATATTTATTTACTAGAAATAAAATAACAGTGATGTTTTCTTTTTCAGGTAAGCTCCAGTTGTTACCCGCATGGCATGATAAATAAACGAGTTACCTTCTTATTACCTTGGTAAGGTTAATTTTATATCACCAACGGTGAAGGTTTTGTTTTGTGCGTTCACCTTCAGGTAAGTTTGATTAACACATCACTACTTAACATGTGTATAATACCACAGATAACATAATATAATAATACTAGCTTACCGCTATATCTGCTTTTTAAGATACTAACCAGCTTATGTTGGTTTCGTGACACAATCTATATGAAACAAGGGCTTCACAAAATATGAAATAATTGTAACAGTTGAACTGCACTGTGTATGCATGTGCTTCATAATTATTTATTTATTGCAGTAGCAATAAATATAAATAAATAAAAATTTCAGTCAAATTCGTTCAGTCGTTCAGTCTTGAAAAGATGACAAACATAGATATGTCAGAGTTTAGAATTTATAATATCAGTATGGATTAGCCAATATTTACGTCCGTCAATTTATGACATGATATTAGTGGTGCTGTTCATGCAACAGGCGACAGTTGCCTTTTACCATATCTGAGCATGCATATATAAGATGCATATATAAATAAATGATTAACGAATAGGCAGCCATTTAAGCTGTGAACGAAAAGAAGAGACATGATCGAACATCCGAATTGTTGAAAAGACGATCCAATTTATTCAAGTCACATTCAAGTCTGTTAAACTGTAGTTGCAGTTCTATATTATAGCTATGTTTGTTTTGTAGGCGCTTTTTAAATATAAATGCATTTCATTCCACAAAAGCAACACTAAACGAGAAATGAGTGGCCATTATTTCACAACAAAATTAACTTTTACCGTTAACAGTATATGGTAAGTATAATTCCCCCCAGAGGTAGGATATCGATTAATATGCAATGAGTCGCAATGTCCCTTGATACTGCTCGGATATTGCAATTCCCACTTATACCTAAACATACAGATCATGAATTTATGTATACTGATACCAGAGTGAGACTTTCTACAAAGTCGTCTGCGTAGACGCCTTTGCCTCGCCTAATTCTGTGATTAACGATACACTGTGTTCAAGTTTAAACGGTACTATATAGCAGTGAAAATACAG
Organism: Achroia grisella; assembly: GCF_030625045.1. Taxonomy (NCBI): domain Eukaryota; kingdom Metazoa; phylum Arthropoda; class Insecta; order Lepidoptera; family Pyralidae; genus Achroia; species Achroia grisella. The sequence continues at coordinate 3,355,683 of NW_026712984.1, read as the reverse complement.
GTTACTAAGATATAATGACGTATAGTAAGAGATGTGTACCAGAAAAAATATAATGTACATGGCTTTTAACGATGTACACCCGACTGCGCTAATGGAGCAAAGAGCAAAAAGTCAGAAGTTTGTTCATCGTGTCGAATCGACTGTGAATTAAACATGTGTTTCCAGGACTGCGTGGAAGTCGACCTGACGTGGTACATATAAGCAATGGAGTAACTATTTAACAAACCCTTCTTTCCCTTAGATGGCATTAACACTTTCCATTAGATTGGTCGATTATAACAAGATAAAATTTGGTTTAAACTTAAATGGATCAAGGATATCGGGTTTATATATTATTAAAAAAATGCAGTGACTTAAGCCTTAATGACTAGTCTGTTAGGAAAATTGATATTTTAATGATAATGTCTTCTAAATAATTAAGGCTTTTACACAACACGAATGGGCTATTACTTCAGTACTAGGAAGAAATAAATTTATACGAAAATTGCGAAACTCCTTACATAAATTATGTACATAATGTAAACCGATTTTATTATCGATAGACATAGTGGTCATATCTAGAACCATAAACAACTGGCCGTCAATTAACATACGATGTGTAGTGAGGCGATTCATCGATATTCCGTGCAGATTAAGATATACGATCGACGGCGCTGCTGGATAGAACCTGATACTAGTGTTGTTGAGTGTGCAGTTGTCGATTTTTTATACATATCTTGTTATATTAAATTGTAGTGTATACATAATTCATTCGCCTAGTTCTATATATATTTTGTAATCTAATAATAAATTTGGATTATTCTTTTATTCAACAAAAGCTATGATTAGTATCACTAAAGTATCCATTGAGTACAGAAAATATTTACATAATTTATTCTTGAACAAGGACGCCTTTCAGCAATTAGACCGCAATGTTGCATTTTTGCTAGTCAAAAATGGTATTTTATAATGGTTCTGTCCTAAATGCAGTTATAACATTTGTGTATAAAATAACTCAGTAATTCTTTTATATTATAATCTCGATAGTTTTCTTTATTAATAAAAAAAATTGGCGTAGCACCACACAAAAGAAGACGAATAGTTACTGTTTAAAAATGTATATTTCAAAAGTAATAGAGTAAATAAAACTGAAGTATTGCGTATATAAATTTAGAAAATTACTTTGTTTATATGAATTATAATCGATAAAGTTTCCATCGACACATGGTCTGTTACTAAAACGTTGCGTAATGGCTGCGGCACGCGATAAGTTATCCACGCAGCGTCCGCCCGCCCACGTGTCGCACTCAAATTATAATGATTATATGCTCTCTTCGACGCACTTAGCGACATTCGAAATTCAACATTAATAATATTTTTAGTAAGTTTAGATTGCTACTGATTCAAAAGAAAAAGAAGAAAGGTAGTATCGAATCGCGTAGAGTAATAAGCAGCGACAGAGCCAGACAATGCGTCACCAGAGTGGTGATTATTCCTTAGCATCACGTGACATTATTCTCTGACAGAGGATATTAAAACAGTGTATCAAAGTTAACTCGACAGCTTACGTGATCTGGCTGTTTAACACACTGTCTTACATCCTATTGAGGGTTCGACGATGCAAAATCTTTTCTTTCATAAGTATGAGTGTTTATTGATCTGGGTGTTCTATGTGTTTGTTCTTTGTATTTTAGACCTTGCATTCCATCTGTATCAACTTCACCTCCCTAGGAATGCAAAAAAATATCGAATAGATTGTATTTTGATTGTAATTGTTACATAGCCTCTTACTTGTTACTATTTCTAAAGACTAAAATATAATTACTTTGTACCCTGTGTTATTATTTATTATATCTCACCCAACATACCGGAGAGTCTGCAGAAAGAAGACTACCTCTGTTTTCTTGTTTGTAACTGGGTACATTATCAGTCGGAATAAGCCTCATTATAATTATGATAAACAAACGATGTCATCGAAAACATTAATATGTTAACTCATCAAGATATATTGCAGAACCAATGTTCAAAGAAGCCTCAAGCGTTGCGAGAAATTATCTAGCACAATAGCCGTGTGGGTGTACATCCTGTAGGTGCATTTAGCTGTACTATCATTTAGAAAACAATGTACATTAGCTCTGGAATCTAATAAATATAAACACATATAGAGACAAGTACGCATCCGTATTCCGAAGGCATGATGAAAAGTCTGATCATCAAAATCTTAACTGTCACTAACTTAGCAATTGTCATTAGGTTATTAATTTTCTATAGCTGAAAGTATTTTCAAGACGAAGAAAAGGCACTGTTGTATTTTTGTGTTTATACATTTTAGAAATTACTTTCTCGAGTTAGGTCTTGGACTTTTTATATGATTGGATTGGCACACAAGTTGGTTCCCCACACCAGATTGTAAGTGGTAACAATAGCGTATATATATATGCTTTGATATTCTGGAAGACCTAAGATGTCATTCCTCGTATTCTGTAATATCACTGCCTTATATTACTCTTTAGCAAGTTGTGCTTGCTAAAATTTATTTAAAAAATAGCTATATTTAATTTTGTCTTTTTACAAATACTCTTGTATGCAGAGATAACTTTAATTTAGCAATTTTATACCACCATTATTTTATAATAAATCTTTATTTTATGTGAGTTTTGAAAATAATTATTTATGAATATTTTAGAATGGTTAAAGAATGCCGGAACGGTACTGTGTATAAGAAATTCGACATTTTTGGCAATTGCCTGAGCTTGCTATTTGAAATTCCATTACTAGAAGGCATTCATTCGATCGCAACTATTTTATTCATTGGCATTTTAAATTCTATCGCCAGTTCGGAAATGGGTTGTTATTATGTTCATGAAAACCAGGAAAACTTTACTAGGAGGTAAACTTTGTAAAAAGTCATCTGTTTGATCTGTCGGCTTAACTAGGTAATTTAATCTGTTTTGATTGAAGGGTGATATGAGTTTGTAAAATTCTCTTAAAAGACATTTTAGTCCTACGGACTGGTGAATCGTATCATGGGTATGAATTGTTTTCTGTAAAAACATAATTCTATGTTTTGTAACATAATTTTTAGAAGTGTCCCTTTGTCTACATGTAAGTAAGTTTAATATTGGATAATTTTACCACAGACGTCTATAACTTGTAATTACATACGAAAGTGCATTTCGTATATAAAAATACAGACCTTATATCCACCACGTTATGTATAATATCAAATATATTCACCATCTGCGTGTGTTAAGATAAGCAAACGCCAATGCATAGTAATAGAATTTACATAATTGTCTAGTGATGCGATATGTAATGATGACCACTTGGAATTCCGACCACTATAACTGTCGTGTTGCACATGCATTACTACTGACAGACTGATAAACGTATGTATAAATAGAAATATAAATCATTACTACATTACTATGTATTTTATTAAATATAATTAATCGGATTTTGACGGTGCCCGAATTGGCCTTCAGCCGCTCCATAAGTTCTTCCGCGAGTGTGTCATCTGCATTCGCACCTTATTCGCTAAAACTGTAAAAGCTAGTCAACAGCATTAGAGTAGTCCGAAGAAAAACAACGCATAATTGTACAAAGAATCTCTTTCAACGTTTCGACTAGATTACACTAGCCGTGATTACGAGCTGACTGGAGTACACCTATGTCAGTGTCGGTAGGTATCAGGCGGGAGTTGGCCTTCAGCCGCTCTATAAGTCCTACCGCGGGTTTGGAGTGTCATCTGCACTCGCCCCCTATCGTCCGGTGAAGTTGTAAAGGTCAGTGCGGCCAACAGCAATAAAGTAGTCCGAAAAAAAAAGGTAGGTGTCAGCAGTATGTTCAACTACCGTTACTAGATTGTCCAACAAAATTCAAAATGTTTAAACAAATATTTTGTAATTGCATCATATCAGTATCTTCCGATATTTCGATATAATATGATTCTCAATTGTTTCTATTTTAAGTAACTATTGACTCAACTTTATGACTTTGTATACAGACATATTAATATAATACAGGTATATCCTATGTCACTGGAATAATGTTTCGACTTGATGTTGTGACCTACCTTCAAGTGGTACGTTAGCTTATTGCGATTCCAATTAAACATAAAAACAACTAGGCACAGATAAAGATACCGTTCAGTGTGTCTATATGACTGCAGAATCTTCTCAGAATCACTATTGTTGAAAACAATAAACGCGTGGGTGGGAACGTCTCGAGACTCTACCCTAAATATTTATATACCGCATAATATATGCACTCAACTGGAGTATGATTTGTTGTTGTTGAGAGAACTTGTTTAATATGATATTTTGTAATAATAATAATCATCATATCTTTGTTTCAATAAATAAACTGTTATAATAAAATTAAAAGGTATTAATCGCTACAAAACTATCACTCAGTAGACAGGGCGGTAAGTCCAACTACTATTTTTTATATATAGCCTTTATCACTTCCATTCATTAATTGTTTTACATGAAATTTAATAGTACAATCCACTACTGTAGTAGTGACACATACATCACAACAGCATCCGAACCTATATTATCTACTTATATTGAAATTTCAAGAAAAGAGCATATCTCTTCTTAAGCCGGCGACTTACCTGTAATTCGTTTGGTGTTGTAGTTAATCATGGGTAATTACTAAACTTCAGGTGTGCTAAACGCTCAGTTGATTTTTTCGGGGCATCAGAGGAGGTGAGGTGTTCAGGTGATAAGATGAACATGAGGTCAGGTCAGTTAGCCCATCTTGACAAGTTCGCCAAGAATTTATCACGATTGTTTCCAGGGGGAACCGCTTGGAGGTCAACCTCATATGGTACATTGCTAGCAATAAGATCATCAGTCCACATTACTAACAATCCCCTTTCCCCCTACACAAACACACCGTTCAAATTTTCTATGATATATATATCTAATAATACCAGAAACAAACTTTTCCTTTAACAAAATCTTATATTATAATATGTTATTCTACAGTTATTCGCTAATGGAAGTGGTATTGAGAAAGAACGGCATCTCTTTGATATTGTATATCAAAGTGCTACTATACGATTGTACGGAAAGATGTAAGGTCTCCATAATTCATATGAAGATATGTAGGTATATTTTTTAAAGGTATACAATACATCCAAGGGTGTGTGACTAAAATGTGTTATGATACTGTTTCTTGTATACAAACATATATAGATCTAAAACCTTGTCGACAAGAAAATAATGAAAATATAAATCCTTTGAAATCGTGATTCTCTTAAAAGGTCTCTAGGTCACATAGACATGTGTAAATGTTTTTTTTTATAAATACCATATTGCATTTATATAATACTGACTGTGAAAGCGGTTTCATCTGGATGTAATTTGTATCATATGTGTTATTCTGATGTATAAGTTATATTACTGTAAAGTTTCATTCAAAAATCCATTCAGTAACTTGTATGAAAGGGTAACAAACCTCCATTCTTCCACCCATCCATCCCTACTCACAAACTTTCCCGTTTTTTAATATTACTAAGATATTTTTTTTAAATGTAACAGTGTATCATGACGTCGATTTTGCTTACGATCCGTGCAGTTGTTTAGTAGTGAAAATGTCACAAACAAACATAGAGGCAGCCACAAATTCTTATTTATAATATTGTAGTATGTTATGTTATATGTTATAAACAATATGTGAATCTCAATTTCATTACTTATCGGTGTTTTTCATCACTGGAGAATAGAATAGAATAGAATAGAAAATCATTTATTCAAATAAACTTACATTGAAGCACTTTTGAATAGTCATTACATTTTTTTTAATCTACCGCTCGTTCGGAAAGCTGTCTCATCACAAGAAGAACGAGTAAGAAACTTGCGTGTTGCTCTTTTAAATAATTTTATTATTACTTTACATTTTTATGTTTAAGTGTGTGAATACAAACCACCAATTAGCACTAATTCAATTAAATACTCAAAAAGAAAAAATATTGAATACATAACCAACTGGTTAAACAATTAGTAAGAGGAAATCAGTCATAGTGATTAGAGCAGACCAGTCCCTACAAGCAGCACCCGTTCACGAGTATGACGGATGAGCCAGCCATCACTGCGCTCGACCATATTTTAGGGAGCCCAATGACCCGGCCCACCACGCCGCCACAAGTCTGGACATTTTAGTGAGCATGACTACTCAAAACACTAGACCACGTCAAAGCTACTCACAATTACCATCTGATAGTTATAGTATTCACATTTTACATAAGAATGCATGCGGCAATTAATACAAAAACCGCTACGCTTTCATATTTCTAAAATCAATCAATTAAATCAAGAAAGCAATGAGAAAATAAAATTAAAGTTAGTTAGAGAGTTAGTAATTTAAAAAGATACACGAACGTTTGTGTTGTCCCAATTTGATTTCATGATTTTTGAAGTTTAATATCTGCATACTACTAAACTACAATATATTTATGGTCGTACTAACTATACTTACGAAATAGCTATTATAAAATAATGTTATGGTGCCGTACTATTTTTATTTTATTTTTTAATTACGGCAGCAATATTTTGTAGTGGTGGCAACACTTCAGTAGTTACTTATCATCCTTCTAAGAGCAGTAATAGCGCGACTGGCGCGATGCCAACAACGGCCAATTTTATTAAAAACTTCATAAGTACGGTTACGCGAGGCATGTTACATATGCTTTGTTAAACACCAGCGGAATTATTTACAAGCACAGCAAACGTTTAGCTCTTTTTTTGGCTTGTACCCATTTTGCTACAGGCATTTTATTACGGCTTTTCGAAATGAGTACCTATATCAAAAGGAAGCCAAGATATATTAAGGGTCACCTATAATTTTTGAGTACATGAATATTTTTAACCCAAGAATGTAAAATGAAAAAATGTTATAAATGATAATTACGTTATTAATTATAAGGTACTTTTAATTAATTTTTCTCCAAAGTAAGGTGTCAACGCAATAAGGAAACAAAAGCATTTCCTATAAAGTAATTAAATAATCAGGTAGGTACTTACTAACCTGTCAAAGTTATCTTGAACAAATAAACATTTAATGTATTACAACTTAATCCGTATTTAAATGAACAATATCATTATTAATAGTATAAAAAGACTGATAATTAGTAAAATTATTTATGAGTATTTTATTTCATATAAATAGAATGGCAAAAAATCTGAGGGTAACTAAATGAATAGCACCAACCAACACGGACACCTTATGCGTTGCCATTACGAAGGACGTAAGACTTCTTCCGACATTCTCTTCAACCGAAACACAGCTTACAATGCTGTTTGGATGCTGAAAAAAGTGAGACAGAGATGTCCACGCACATGACTTTGTACAAAGTGAACTTCGGTAAATTCAGTATTATTAATAATCCTGACAACGCAATTCTCCTAGTTTGCGGGTGCTTATGGGTGTTGGTAATCACGTACCATCAGGTGATCCGCAAGGTTGTTTGTCCCCTGTGCTATAAAAATCACACAACGTCATCTAATTCCAAGCTAAGCAACCTTGTGTTATGGGTACTAGACAACTGATAGAAATACTTAAAATGTTTTTGTAAATATATAATATATATAGAAAAACATAGAGACCGATACAATCATCACATCTGAGTATAAATGTTTGCATCGTGCGAGGAATCGAACCTGGGACCATTGGCAGTATAGTGGCTGTGCTAAACCACTAAACCACCGAGGCCGTCAAATATTATAATATTATTTTGGAGCGTATTTGTTCTAACTGTAACAAGTGTACATTTGAGTAGAAGAATATTTTAAACCTAACAATATAAAGTAGTAAAGTTAGTATCGTCACGTGACCTTGTTCGTTTATTCTTTATTATTCAAATAAAAGCCTTCAACATATTATTCCGTTGTCGTATCACCGTATATGGAAACCGAACACTGACACTACAAATTAATTGTTGATTTGATGTCGGCTGTGCCAATGGCGTATAATTATTTTTATTAAACATTTTTTTATATGTAACCAAGAGATAAACTTATTTAAGTGTAATTTTTTTAGTAGAAAATAAAAAAATACAATTTTATAAAAATACGAAAGTAAACTTTATAATAATTAGATATATAATAATTAGATTTCCAATCAAAAGAAATCAAATGAAATAGTTTATTAAATGACGTCCTTAAAATTTTTGGTAATTGAGGAATATTAAAATAATGTAAAACTAAACTGTGCTAAGTAGCAACGTTTTTGTTTCCTATTACGAAACCATACAGAATTTAAGTGTCTAATAAATAACCTCCAATGAAATATTACTTATATTTAGAAGTACCTACTACCAGCCAAATACAATAAATATGCCATTTATTATAATATGTATAGGTTCACTCCTTGATTCATGGATTACTGGGAATATTATGAATAACCATATAATAAGTTGTGTTTATTTGTGGTAAAACAACATTGAGTACTAAATTATGTAGATTTCCTTTAAAATGCATTCGTTAAAATATTGTTGATTGAAATTATATGTATATTGCTCTCTTCTAATCTTTACATAGTATAAAAGAAAGTCGCCGCCGCTCTGTTTGGTTTATATCTTTTAAATTACACAAGGGATTTTAATGGATTTTTTAATAATATAGAGGAAGACTTATCTTATCTTATATATAAAATTCTCGTGGCACAGTTTTCGTTCCCATACTCCTCCGAAACGGCTTGACCGATTCTCATGAAATTTTGTGAGCGTATTGAGTAGGTCTGAGAATCGGCCAACATCTATTTTTCATCCCCCTTAATGTTAGGGGTAGTCCACCCCTAAATTTTTTGTTTTATTTTAAGGCAAAACAATGTTTGTCAGGACAGCTAGTACTTATATAAAATTCTCGTGTCACAATGTTAGTTCAGAGGAGTATGGCAACACTCCTCTGAAACGGATTGACCAATTTTTATGAAATTTTTATGTATATTCAGTAGGTCTGAGAATCGGTTACTATCTATTTTTCATAACCCTAAGTAATAAGGGTTGTCCACCCCTAACATTATTTTTTTATTTTTGGGTAATTTTTTTTTATTTATACCTTTTTATTATGTGTCATTAAAAAATACATACAACCATAAATTTTCACCCTTCTATCACCAACCTCTATTTTTTTATAGCGTTATAATTTATATGGCAAAACAACGCTTGCCGGGACAGCTAGTATACTATAATACATGTTTATAGTATAGTCATATATAGCTTTAGTAATACCATTTCTAATCAATTTAAAGGGAGGGAAAGGGATTATTGGTAATGTAGAGGATTGTAAGTAATTACTCCATCGCTAACAATGTACCAAGTCAGGTTGACCTCCACGCGGTTCCCTCTGGAAACCACCGTGATAAATTCCTGGTGATTTTGTCAAGATGGGCCGACTGACCTGACCTTATGCTCATCTTATCATCCTCCACGGTGCCCCGCCAGCGTTGTCCGCTAGCGCAGGCGGGTGTACCATCCCATAATCATCATTTAAAATAAATTAAAGAAATCTTTACTAGCTAGAACTGAATCCAATTACCTTTCTATACTCTACCCTTAAAAGTAAAATACTAATATACCGGTTTATCACCGTAATTTCAATATTAATCGACGCGGTTGTTTATAGTCCAATCAGCTCGTATGCAAATATTTCAGGCACTGTTGTACCAGTACATTCTCGTTATGGCTATTGTATTATAAGCTGTTATAATTGTTTTTCGTAACAGACAACCTGGTCTGTTAAAAATTGCTCTCAAAGATAAAATAGCCCTTTGTAATGAACATTCTATTTTGTTTGTTTTCTGTTCTCAAATAAAGAGTTAGCATGTAATTTTGCTACATGCAGCTGTTTGTTCCACTTTTAACTTTTAGAACCTATACTTACTTCCTTGCGATAGGGGAAAGGGATGGTTATGAATGAAGCCTATTGCCTTATTGCTAGGAATATATCCTTTCAGACCGACCTTCTCGGGTTCCCCATGGAAAACATTGTGGTTAATTCCGATCAAACCACTGTTCTATTTAGCAGAAAATATATTATTTGAAAAATTAATAATAACAAATCAGTTTACGAAGTATTTATGGATAATATTATAATTAAATAATTTTATAGAATTTAATTAAAAAATATGATAAATATTTTAATTCCATCAAATGCTAATAATATTATTAATTTATTTATTGTATAAGAGTTCAATGCCTATATTTTAACAGAATCATATTTTATAATTTTTTCTGTAGGTCAAATGAATGAACAATAATGAGAAGATCGCGTTTGCGGTGGTCTCTTGTTCCTTAATGAATACAGTGATGAAGTTATGGTGTGCAGTCATTAGCATAGTACATAACGTGTTGATTTTTAAACTTCCATAATGGAAGCCCTTGATTGCTACAAAATAATATATGTTATATGTCAAAATGTTAGTGAATAGCATTGATTAGCTGTTTGTTTTCCTCATTTTGTTCTGATACCAATGCAGAATCGTTGGACCATGATGATAGGTGTTATCTATAGATATATAGAACTAGCTGTGCCCGCGACTTAGTCCGTGGAATAGTGACCTTGACAACATAAATAAAAAATATTTAATAATAACCCAAAAAGCCACAAGAAAAAAAAAATTCTACATTCAAAAATGAGATAATTCGACACGACTTTCATCCCTTATTTTATTTTAGCTCCTTAATGTATTTTTTTACAAATTTTGAAAAATATTTAATAATAACCCAAAAAGCCACAAGAAAAAAAAAAATTCTAGCTTCAAAAATGAGATATTTCGACACGACTTTCATCCCCTATTTTATTTTAGCTCCTTAATGTATTTTTTTACAAATTTTGAAAGTCAGATTTACTTATATTTCATCAACAGTCTATAAAGAAGTTTCAAGCATCTATCTTTAAAAATAACGGTACTTCCATACAATCTTTCATCTTCCCTTTCAACCCCTTACAACCCTTTTTCCTATTAAAAAGCCTATTTTCTTTCTCAGGGTCTAGACTATCTATCTATCTGTGTATCAAATTTCATTTAAATCGGAAAGCGACAGAAACAAACAGACATACAGAGTTACTTTCGCTTTTATAATATAAGTAAGTAGGATGATAACTGATTGCTGCCTGTACATGAAAGATAAAGGAGAAAATCTTATTTATAGTGTACTTTATCAACGTAATGGAACCTAAACCAATGATTGTTAGAATTTTAGTCTCTGTTTTTGTGCCCGCTATTCTCAACAAAGGTAGTCAGAAATGTATTGTGGTAAGCTTATGCGTTAAAATTCAATGTTTATGTTATTCTGATGCAACTGCCGCAGCTGGCCTTAACAGCTTCATCGGACGAAATGCGGGAGAGTGCAGAGGGCACCTCAAATCCGCGTAAGGACCTTGTAGAGCGGCCTAAAGCTAAGTCTTGCTTGACGGATATGATTTAGGTCTTAGGGTTGGTCGAGTCGATCGAACCTTGGCTCAGACTGTGGTAATTTCTGCCCCAGTTGGATGAAGATATAGGTACTTGTAAAGTTGCTTTATACGTAGGTTTATAGATATATATTGTTTAAACATATGACAGTCGGATCTGACTTAGGATTGAGGGTAGGTCGAGTCGATAGAACCTTGGCTCAGACTGTGGTAATTTCTGCCCCAGTTGGATGAAGATATAGGTACTTGTAAAGTTGCTTTATACGTAGGTTTATAGATATATATTGTTTAAACATATGACAGAAAATATTATAGAATTAATGGGAGCTTATTCTAATATTTTTTTTTTGTATTAAATTCTCACGATTGCAAGTCGGTAATAGTTTAATAATATGAACGTTATAAACCTAAACTGGTAGTTAGACTGAGGACATGTACCTATTAGTTTGAAAACCTACACAGGATTTATTCCCACGATCAGTCTGTATTGTTTGTATGTACGCACATAGTTATATATAGTTATATATTCATCACTAACTAAACCCGTGACTTTGTAATCATCTGTACGCCGTGGTTTAGTTACAATAAATAGTCTTATAACCTTTTTGCTTGTTTTTTTTTTAATTCATATCAATAAAACATACATAAAATTTTAAGGGACGCTTACCACTTAGTGATATCACAATTCAGTTTAGCTGTTTCTAATGTCAGCAAACTTTAAACCCATAAGCTCAAATTTAAACTTAAGTCTAAACTCTATACTGAAATTCAATATTTTTAGATCTGTGCGTTTATAAATTTCAATTCAGTTTTATTAATTTCAGTTTAACCATTGCTTACATTTTAATTAAACTTAAAAATTGTTTAAAGTAAAATCCGATTTAAAGAATTAACTATAATTCAATATTATCAGAGACTTATGACTATAAATACATATTTTTTAAAAGAAAACCGATTTAAAATGTTATACATAGCGATCGAATATAAAACCCTCCTTTTTGTAGTCACTTAGAAAGACAAATAACATACTTTATTATTATTAACCATTATGATGATTGAAACTCGAGGGTTTGGTTAATTATAGAAATCAATGGGAGATTCCATATTACGGACTGATGATTTTCCTTAATCACATCTCAGTCTTGTGTTTTCCTTTTCAATTTCCAATTCAATTATCATTTCGTTGAATCGAATCTCCATAAATGGTTCTAATAATGACTTGATGGGAATAACTAATGAGATTGATTTTATAATTGTAAGAAATTTTAATTGTTCGATATCATATTCGATAACATTTCGCCTTACTTCCGTTGGTCGTAGGATGGATTTCTCGCACAGTACAAAAAATATTTGTATTCATGAGTATGATTGTTTGATTGGTATGGGTGTTTCCTACGTATAGTGTTTATGTTTTTACAACAAAAAGTTATATATCAGTAGTCTAGTATCCATAACATAAGCTAAACTTAGCTTGGGACTAGATGGCGCTGTGTGAATTGTCCTTGGTTCATTTATTATTTATACATTTTTCTTTAATAGCGAACTCTAAATACACTATAACCATATTCTTTGTAAATAAAATTAATATACATAGGAAACAAATATAAATAAAATCTGTCTATAAAAATATTACAACAATTCATAAAGTGATATTGTCAGTATTATGACCTCCGCCTTATTAATAACTATATTATCATTTATCGTGTACCTTATGTATTTATTTCCTTGTGCGTATATGGTGCTTGTGAACTTGTTTGTAATCATGACTTGGACTGTAATGAACTAAAGCATTATTTATATTTAAAAAATAAGCTAAATGTTATGTTTTATTCCCGAATATCGAGTTTTAAAGATATTTTCTTTTTTTTTTGGACTATACTAATGTTGTTGGCTTCAGCTGGCCTTTACAGCTTCACCGGACGATAGAGGGCTAGTGCAGATGACTTCAAACCCGCGGAAGGACTTACAGAGCGACTGAAGGCCAACTTCCGCCTGACCGTTACAACTTTAATCTGCGGACACCGCTAGGGTTTCGCACCTCGGCTCAGGCCGTCGCAATTTCGATCCCCGTTTGAATTAGACGGAGAATCGATCGGAGAGGATTTTCTGTTATCTAACTTGTCGCTATGTATAGTCTATACTTCGTTGACATAACCATTTTTTTATGTAATTGGAAAAGAAGCTAATGGATATAAAAAATATAATGGAACTGATAATAAGTGAGAGTCGTTGTTTATATGACCTGTAACACGGATATCATGCCATCTGACTCATGCGTTGCCATTACGGAGGACTCCTTTCTCCCCTCCTTACCTTGTAATTTCACTGCCATATCTCACCCTTCAACCGAAACAGTTTCAAAATAAGTTTTAGAAAGTCTTCGATAAACCGTAAAGTCGTGAGATTGTTACAAACTGACTTGACATTTGTAATATTAGTTAAAATGAGAAAACCGATATAGATTCGAATATAAATTGTAAGCTTTGGAAGACTTCTTAGTACGTACTATTTCATAACGTAAATACATACTGGTACGTTGACCTATTTTTGTTGTCTGCGTTGAAAACATTAAAAATCAATATAGAAATTATGAGTTACTTCTCTAACATATAGACAGATCATAAACCTCGCGTTCTCAACGTCGTCGGGGTCTCATAAATTACACAAAGATATTTCCTCGCTTGTTGAGATAGAAAAAAAATTATCGAGGTTGTAAGCCAGCCAGTTTGTTTTTATAATTTTTTGATATATTTTCTTATGTGCGTTGCTAAACCCTTTGCTTTATGATTGACTGTCCACTGTATTTTTTTAACTGTATAATTTAAAAAATTACTATGTTTTCGTGTTTCGCGGCAATTGTTTCGACTTCATACAAACGCAGGAGAGATCAAAACGAAACGAAAATGTAGCAAGTTAATTAAATTTCCGTACGTATGTTATAAAATATTAGTGCAAAATAAACATAAGTTTTAAAATATTTACATTGCTAGATTTTTTGTGCAATAAAGTTTAATTATAATAAATAAATTTTCAATTAGTAATGTCATTTAGTGTTTTTTCAGTACTGTTGCCATGTTCATATTTTGTATGTAAGAATTGTTAAAACTTGTTGGCTATATAATAAGAAAGATACGTTTGTCTCCCTCGGTATTTTTTTTACATTCTTATATATATGTATTTAAGTCGCAGATCATTTAAGATAAGGCAATACAACGAACTTTTTTCTTATTTTACACGCAGCATATAGAAAACTTATATCGAAAATTAATTACTTTGCTAGTGCTTAAAACGTGACGTGCGTAACTTCACTGACACACCTTACTTAATCAACATATGTCCTTCACGGTACAAAGTCGTTACTGCTATCGAAAATCTCGTAATTACTAGTTACAGTAATATCAACACCGAGCTAAACTTTTTACAAAAGTCAGCTACGTTGATAACTCTGGCTTATCCATTTTAACCGCCAAAGAGCATGCTTTGTGCGTAAGTTGTTTCGATGGAACAACAACATATGATAATGAAATTATAGTTTATGGAGGCATGACGCCATAGTCTAAAGGAACGGTATCGCATGGGAGTACCACAGAGATCAAATAATAAAGTGTGGTTCATGGGTGATAATCACGACTTTGTATCTGGTTGGCAATCAACTTCATTTCTATTCCAGTTGCATAACAAAAACATCCCTTTCGTAGCCCTGCGGCAAACTAAATTACCTACTATCTAAAGCATTCTGGCTTGACTGGACTAATGACAATTCTACGTACAATGAACCAATGGCTCATACACGTGGCTAAGTGCCAACATGTCTAAACTTTCTAACTAGGCGGGTGTACAGAATCATCAGTCCTTTCTTTATTATTATATTTTTTATATTTAATAGATTAATTTATATATAGATAAATATATCTTCATAGATACAGTGCTCGCCCAGATTTATGTATAGGCTACTATTAATTCCTGTCAGGAAAATCATTCTTTATTCTAGAGATCTAGCTTATATATGTTTTTTGCTTTTCGATGAACTATGTTTATGATAGTCTATATTTCCACAACCTGTATTTTCTACGTAACATGACTACTGGTTTTTCTTTTATTTGAACCCTGTTATTTCCATATCCTTATGAAATCCCTATACGAACTATTTTGTTCTCAATTATCTTCTATATTAATTTAAGATTATTAAGTCTGTCTTCCTTCTTGCACTCTTTTAAATATTTGCTTGTACTAGCTGTAATAGTAATTAAGATACCAGATTTGATTAAAAGCTTAATGTCAGGGATTCAAGCATAATCTTGTTAACTAAGCTATAAAACGCTGTAACATCGGTTGTGTTTTTAATCACCTTTAATTCATGATATTGCCACACTTATAAATTCAAATACATTTTATGAGGTAATCCCAAAACTGTTTGCATGATTTGTTATTTTAAAATGCCTCATAAAACACGCGTTGATTGGTCGGCCTAAATATAAACGGTATCTACAACAGCTACGCATGCCATTAATACCATATACGAAGATGACATTCATAAAAGAGATGCATTTTTATATTACATTTATACTGTTAATGTTTTGTAAATCGTCCTTGACTAACCAAACCAAGCCTTGCGAAATTACGCCCCCGCGACACCTCAGAACAATTATCCAACTTTCTGACACTATCCTCTTCTGTCTCTAGGAAGATATAGATGTGAGAATGGGATAGACAATTAAGTTGAATGATGCGTGCGCTGAAGTAGCGAAGTTCTGTCTCCAGCCAGTCTCAGGCCGCTGCGCGCGCGGCGCGGTCTGCACGACGATCCGGCGCGTCGGATACTAAATTTGAAATTTGAATTTATCGACGCGAACGTTTCGACATCAAATTTTTATGAAAGAAATAGCGATCTGAATCCTTATCGTGTATTTTTTGTGATGGTGAACGTTGTTTTTTTTTATTGTCTTGTTTTTTATTGTGTTTGTCAGTTATGATCCTCAAACGAGCTTGATTAACTCATTAGTCACTTGTTTTTTACAATACAATACCTTCCTGTTGAGTTAACCAATGGTTCAGTTGGTGTATCTTTGTGATTGTAGGTGTTTTTATATTATAATGACCTTATTATTTCTCTCATTTAAACATGTTTGCGCATATTTAAAAAAAATACTTATCGAATCATCTATCTGTAGCGTAAAAGTTCTTAAATATAATTTAATTATATTATTTTCTATCTAATCTACCATACATTATTTTTTGTATTCGTATTTTTACAGTGCTTCCAAGAAAAAAGGAGCAGAGTTTAATTTTTAAAGAAATATCTTAATGTAACTAGTCATAACGTTCTTTGTGTCGCCTGTAGCTTCTAAATAGTAGCCGGAAATAGATGCGAGACAGTTTACTGACTGTACAGATGTCTCCCCAACTGAAGCATTCTGTTTATAGCACTAAGAAATAGCAGTAAAACTCTAATGGGCATAAACAATAACAAAATGACTTTAGTTTCTTAATTGAACACTATTCTTGTAAAGCTTCATTGAAGACATCTTGTTGAGGACGTTTTGTAGGTTAACTGATTCTGCTTAAAAACTGTTTTGTCGATATCTTTAGTATGTATATTTTGGATGTAAAAAAGCAAAGAAAATCTAATGCTAGATTAAAACTAATATTTCCAAAGTTTAAGTTGATTAATATCCAAAAACAGCCCAATCCTTGTAGTACATAAAATATGCCACAAGAATCTAAAAAGCTCAAATAGAAGACGCCAGAAAATTTACGCCGGCAGATTTACTACTACTACCTCTGACATCTGTGACCACAGTTTCTGGTTCCTTGATGATTCACTGACAGAGGACATTGCGACGGTGCATCAAAAATAATTCGACGACCTCGGTGAACTAGCGGTTTAGCACTCGCCTTACTTCCTATAGTCGTGGTTTCCATTCTCGCATAATACTCTCATTTGATTGTTTGTATTAGTCCGGGTGTTTTCTGTGAATATTATCTATATTATATATATATATTGAAAAGAATATGTATTTAAGTATTTATATAATTTTTTTGGGTATCCATAATACAAGCTCTGCTGCTTTGAGAACAAGATGACGTTGTATGAAAATCTTTATATAGTTAACTAGCTATTCGCTTCAAAATCCGTTGCGTAGTTTTAAAGATTTAAGCATATCTACATAGGGACGGACAGACAGCGACCGCGACTTTATTTAGATAGATACAATTCTCAGAATAGTTATAAAGAAAATAAGACTATTGAAATCAAAACTGCAGGCAGCAAGTAAAAGCTATTGAAAATTTAAACACGATATGTAAATTCAAATTAGGATATAACAGTTATGTTACACACGTCTTAAAACCAAATTAGGATTGGGCAATTAGGAATTCGGCATTGATGACAAATTTGAATTCTTCATTTAAACTAGGTTTTAGTGTCAATTTAAAAAGCAAACAACTGTTTACATATACATATCGAACCTACTTTTTAGAAAACTGTGGAATAACAAATTTTAGTTGGTGTAAAACAATTTATTACTAACGGTGCACGCCTTTTACGTTCAGGTTTTATTGGAAATAAAGTCATCAAGCTCAACAGTTTAAAATAATAGATATTGGCCCGTTGTATCGTACATTTTTGTATGAGTCATATTATAGCGATAATTAATTGTGTAACTAATCTAATATTCAAAAGAGAAAATATACTTTTCTATTTGTAACTAGTTAAGTTCGCGACTTCGAACATGTATATGCATACACACTATATGTATAACACTTAGTAAAGCTTACTATAATACTACATGAAAATCTCGATCAAATCGTCTGTCGCTTCTGATTTTAGTGGGCACAAACGAACAGACAAATTGAAAATTCTAATAATCAGGGTTTTGATTTCGCTTATATTGATAAAGTTCCCAAATCATATTTTTCATATATATTCTACATACAGACAGCGATTAGTAACATTTTCATTATACATGCAGTGATTAATTAATACATTCTACATCTTAGTGAAGATTTCACGTGGAACATATTTATACTACTAAAGTTTTATCATGACGATTATGATACATAGACAGACGTGACAAGGGTTTAGAATCTTAAAAATAGGATTATTCAGTCATAGATATTATTTGAGAGCGTCGAGGCATAGTTGTTACTACCCAGACTAACACGAACTTACTGAAATATCGAATCTGGCTGACTCCAAATTTACTTGTTATTTCATATTTATTGACTGACTCTCCAGTGATGCGAGATACCGATATTAATCCAAATTAATTCAAGTGAAGGTGGTAGTCGTAATTCGAATTTTGATTGTAATATGCCCGACAAAATGTTAGCATTTCAATGTAATGTATATGTAATGCCAGAAGCAAAAACTTTGTACTATTATTTAAATTATAATGGCTCGAATATTATGAAGTTGAGCACTGTTAATGTTTATGTGAAGATACTCTTAAAAAATGTATTCAATATAAAAAAATAGTAGAAGTACAATATATAATATACTATTTTTTTTTAAACAATCCCATGGGTTTTGACATACGCAAACATACACACGCACACCCTATTCCCCTTATGCCCTATACCCTTCTATTGACAAAGATTAAATGTATTTAATAATATTCATACTTTATATTTAAATTAATTATGTTCTATTTTAGCCACATAATAATGACACTGTTATTATCAGAATTTAGTTATTTGCGGAAAATATATGTACATAAATTTTTGTCTAATACCGGAACATGAATAAAAAATCTATTTATATATCAGGAAAAGTGGACGGTGACAACGTTGTTAACGGGATGGTTTCACCGTCCCAATTAACCATTGATATTTAGATCTCGCTCCGTCTATTTTTGTTTAGTATGGAACCATAAAGAATATGCCGCCGCTTGTATCGTTTTTTACTCATATTTATGCGCGTACGCACAACGAGGCGCCGTGTTGTTAAACAAATCGAGACGTGCCACTTTGAGACAACTGACTCACGCTGACTCTAGGTTTAAACTTAGAAACTAACTGGAGTTAAACTAAAGTATCATGTTACGTAAAATATGAAGGGCAACGTAAGATGTTCTAAAAATTTCCCCCGTGACGAAAGTAAGGAAGTCAATTCAGAAGATTCTTTGATGATTTTATAATAATTTTTTTATTGGCTGTGGACAAATGAAGTTGTATAAAGTGTTGATAATTATGATAATGTAGGGCATATTAAAATTTTGTTTATGTGTTTAAATAAATTATACAGTAATCAAGCGTCTGATTGATTTATCACCCATTAAAGAAATCGTGAAATCTAAATAGTTTTTAAGGTACTTCGTACAAAGCCGTCTGCGTACCTTTGTCCCACCTATTCCAGTCAGGCAGGCAGCTTGCGTATGTTTTTGATACGAATATTCATAATATTAACAAATGAGCAAATAAATTTTGATTGTATTGTTTTCAATTAACATTCATATTTAATTAAGATTATTTCAGAAGTAAATTTAATAGATAAGTTATAGTTACTATACGTAAATCATGATTACAGAGGTGAAAGGTTGGACAAACTCGAAAGGACACCTGCTTGAATATTTTATATATACATATTAATCAATCGTTTACATTCTCATTAAAAATGCTTGAAAGTCGGGTCTGACCAGTTTGAAATAACTCCCATCTTGGTTGCAAGAATGGGTTAAAGAAATTCAATATTTACGAACTACCTTTGCTAATTATATGGTAGTCAATATATGAATAACAAAATGTATAAAACTTAATAAGCATAGTTGTGAGGACGTTTGCAAATTGCATGTTTTCAATAATAGTAATTGTATACAATTTATGAATAATAATTTGTTAGTCAACAGTCAACATCTTGTATATTTATGTTGATTCGTAACATTTTCTTATTTTTAACAGTTGTATGAAATATTTAACTAGATTTACCATTGAAACAGAACAGCTGTTGCCGCGGCCTAAGTTTTCAGCCGCGTAAAATTTATAGCCTATGTGTTAAATTGGATGACGCTAAAACTACTGAATTGATTTTAATGAAACTTTACGATAATATTATAAGCTATATTATTGTAAAGTTTCATTAAAATCCATTCAGTACATTTAGCGTGACAGAATAACAAACATTCATCCATCTATCCATCCATCCACATAAATAAACTTACAAATTTTCGCAATTATAATATTGTAAAATTCTCATACCTTTATAAGATTACAGTTTTGATTTATTGTATCTTTTCTTTACTTAGTATAAAACAAAGTCGCCGCCGCTGTTTGTAGGCTTAGGTCTTTTAAATTACGCAACGATTTATAATGCAGTTTTTAGCAATAGATAGAGTTATTCAAGAGGCAGGATTATATGTATAATACATATGTAATCTAATACAGAAAACCCGAGAAATTCAAAGATTTGTAATTTACCGGTGCGATGACGGAAAAGGTGGAGTAAGAAAAAAATAAAAAAAATACTTGGCTGATTTTAAAACTGTATTCACTTATTTATAAAACTAAATTATAAGATAATAAGAATATATAAAATATAGGCTGTATAAAGTTATATGTTTGTTTTTATTGTTTATATTGTATTGTACTTAGTAAATACTTATCAGTTAGTATCAGTATTCATTAAAACAGGCAACACAATAATTGCATTTACATGTACCAGTAAAGTAAAAGAATGCCTCAATTTATGCAGCCCATAAAATTTCATGCCCAATTCAGAAAATTACAGTCCATGTAACATCTGACTCATTCTGTTAGTTTTAATAGTGTAATTAGAGAAAGGAATAGTGACGTGCTCTTTTCGTTCTTGTCGATTTAAAATAATTTCATTTTATATATGTGGAAAGAGGAGTTATGCTTACTATTTATACTTTGTAACTATATGTTTTTAAATAAGAAATGGAAACAAAATGACAGTCCAAAGACGTAAGAAGATGTAAAGTAAATGGTCAATATGTCAAAAGACTGACATATTGATCATCAAATTCAAAGATAAAGTACCTGTACCAGACCAGGCCGCTGTATAATGACAGGTTAAATTCTCCACTTATACGAGGAAACTAGTGGAAATCATGCAGGATATTGCTCCTTATCGGGAATTATGTGTTCTTATCTATCTAATCATCACAATAACCAAATGTTTCTCTCGAGAAGAGGATAATATTATCATATCGTTAAATTGGGTATATATTAAGTCTTTTCTTTCCTGAATTTGACTAAAAGTCGTGGCACGAATGTCTTTAGTAATATTTTATTAGCTGGTGCCCGCCAATTCCTCTGCGTAGAATTAGTACCTCGAGGAGCTTATTTTCTTCTACAAGTTTCTATCTATCTGTGTACTAAAATTCATTAAAATTGGTTCTGCTGTCGTCGGCACAAACATAACATTTTATTCCTACTTGATTGTCTTATATTTATTTTAGACAATTTACACAATATATTTAAAAAATATAGCTTACGTGTTATTCTGATGTATATGTAAAGTTTCATTAAAATCCATTGAGTAGTTTTTGTTAAAAAATTAACAAACATACATATAAACTTTTGCTTTTATAATATTAGTAAGTATACGCATACTTAACTTACATAATCGTTAATTACTTTAAGAGTCCTTCAAGATACCTGGAATAATTGAAATACTTACGTTGTACTTATTTGAGTATCCTCTCTCTAGAGTGAATTCTGTTTTTAGAAGACTCCAACGGAATGTTTTCTCTAACTTGTGGCTTAAAGTAAAAAGTAATTACTCAACCGGTTAGCCTAATAAGTACTACAATGTGAAAGCAGACTAGAATGGCTCTTTTATGGGATGAACGGGAGAGTACTATATCTACGTAAAATACCGGCTCGAAACGATTTCTCTGGTCTGACTCATTAAAGGAACAGTGAAAAGTATAGCTTACTAATAGTTTTTTATGTAACTGGAATGATAAACAAACCATCTAATGGTAAGTTGTAACTGTTGTTTATATGCATGGATGGGTATCCTATGGGTGACGCTCGTGGTACGACTTATACTAAACAATTCCGGATGATTAGTAAAGAAAAAAATATAAATACAAAAACTGGACATTCATAAATGACTAAAATATCCTACACGAATTAATGGTTTTTGATTTGATTTGATTTCACAAAAATATCACGCCACGTATAAGATACACCTATAATTTGGCGGCCAAAATATGTAGAAGTTTCGTACTACATGCATTCGATTTCATATAAAGACTTTTCGGTAAAATCGGTTTAATTGCTTGAATCGAAAACGATTGGTTTAATATCGACTTAAGTATAACATAGTGGCATCACTACATCCCGTGTCGTTGTTCCCATTACTAAACAGTGTAGCGTTCCATTAACAAAATTGCGGCAACTAAGTTTTTGTTATATCTTTGTTTATCTCTTTTACTATTTGTTTTGATGTCTAAGTTTAATAAAGCGGTAAAAACACTGAAAGCGTTACTGAAAACAATACTGTACTTAGTCGTAAAGGCTACAACTTTGTGTAGCGGTAATAGGAATTTTTTGATTCTTTCATACTAAGTAGTAGTAGTAGTAGATCGTAATCGTTGATGCAACCGCGCAGTTGTAACGGTTTGAAAATATTCACTCTTAAATATTAGAACTACTTGGTTGAGGATTTGGTATATAATCAACCTAGATGAAGAGGGCTGTCTGATATGTTATTCCAGTTCTTACCTTACCTTTCAGGAAGATAGGATTCAGGGTTGCAGTGGTCATCCGTGAAAATATTTACTTTTGATTTTATTTTCTTTTATTAGATAATATTCTTTCAACTTCATACGGATAATCTTGGCAGGGTGAGTGTGCCGCATTCGTCACAACATCTCGATTCGCATGTTAATTTTATTAAATTCCTATACATTATTATTATTCGTATCTTATCGTATGTTTGACTTAATTTCCGCACTAAGCCTCTCATTTGGGCAAAAATTTTGTGCGAAAATGAATGTAAGTTTTGAAAATATCATCAGTTCAGGCGTTTAGTCTTAAAGTTGTAACAGAGAGATAGACAGACACTTTCGCGTTTATTAGTATAGATGGATAACTGCTGAATTACCTATTAAGTAGATGTGAGTGAACTCTAGTGGACTGGCAACTTGCCAAAGTTTCTCTGATGAGTCAGTTGATACTGGGAATACCTGAAACACGGTAGTGGGATTCTCTATGCAGTTGTATATTGTATGCACTTTCCAAGTTAGTTAGTGCTTGTTCGTTAATATAAAATGTCACTCTATACTGTGTAACAATATATAGTTAGGGAGAAGAATCTTAGCGGGTCGGTATACTAACTTATTTGTATGACGGTCTCCGTGGTCTATTGGGATAGCACAGCACTTTACTTCTGACGGTCGCGGGTTCGATTCCTCGCACATTGCTAACATTTGTAGTCATGAGTATGATTGTTTCTATCGGCCTGAGTGTTTTCTATGTATCTTATGTATGTATTTACAAAAAAAATCATAAGTATTTATATCAATTGTGTAGTATTCATAACACAAGCTCTGCATACCGTGGGACTAGATGGCGTTTTGTTAATTGTCCAGGGTTATTTATTTATTTATAATTAAGTTAAAAAAGATGGTTATGATATACTAGATTTTACACGCGACTTCATTTATACAAACTTTAATCCTATATTTCACTCACTTTGTTATAATTTTTTGACATAAAAAATATCTTTTATATCACGTGATGCAATATTGATGTCAAATTTCATTAAGATCTGCATGCGCCCAGCTGAAAATATAAACCGACAGAGAGACACACTTTCATTTTTATAATATTAAATATGAATTTATTTATGTACTTTATAATTAATACAATAGGTACAAAATTAAAGTATAGTTGATTAGGGTGTACCAATTTATTTAAGTTACATATTATTAGGTTTATATATATTCTGTCTATTTATATTCAGTCAGTCTCCAGTTACTTATACACTTAATTAATTTCATATATACCTATGTATAAACATATATACATATATGGTATGATATTGATAACGTCATGCTAATCGTACAGGACAAATGAATGTCGAACAGTGTTTATTTATATTAAATTGTGTACAAAATGATAAATGCGTGTTTAAATGCATATATATATATATATATATATATATATATATATATAAATATCCCCTTGGGCACTTTGTGGCTCAGACGTGCCGTATAGGTAGTTTTTTGTTGATCCTTTTTCACTTGTTGATCCGGAGGCCTTTTGTTGATCTAATGCCAGATGACCATATGTAAATGTTGCTCCGTTTTGAGCCACAACTGTCACGACGAGTAATAATAATAATTAAGCGATTTATACACGATTTTATACAAATCCACCTTTTTGGCATACGACCACTTCTTGATCCAATTCAAACGGGCCAATCAGGGTGCAGCATTTGCCAAGGGCTTCCTCATTGGCACGTTTGGGCTACTACATTATGGCTACAGTAACTTAATAATGTCTAGCTAGTATTTCAAGAATAATAGTCTATCTAATCTAAATATTTATAGAAATCAGTCTGGAGTAACGTGACTCCAGATCAAACCTCAATACTTGTTATTTTTTGGACGGGAATCTTTTCTTTTGTAACAACGTTACTGAGCGAATGAAGAGAAGACGCAACGGCGGATCCAGGGGGGAGCGTCATGGAGGTCTTGGGAGTCATGGGGGGTCATAACTCTCCTCCCCATTAGGATTTAGGTAGACTACTAATTGAACTAAAAAATAATGAAACAGCTAAATTTTTTGCACGATCGGAGTGTTGGTGCAGTGGTATTAATTATAATTAAACATTGTTACTTAAAATATAACAGTTAAAGTACTATAACACTAAAAGCAAAATAAGTATTTTCAAAATACCTTTACAAAAAAAAATTACCTTTTGAGTTTTTGTCCAAACCTCAGATATTTTATTTATTTTAGGTATATCAATCATTACATAGTATAGTATAGTATAAAACAAAGTCGCTGTCGCATCTAACAAGTACATAAATAAAGAAAGAAGACTTTTTGGCTCTGAATATATTTAAAAAATCAATTACTTTTGTTAATCAATTTATATACTCGTTCTTATTTCATAGTACTTGTTTTGATCCGAATATATACAGATACCGTAACGGTCTATTAATTATGAATTTATTATACCTAACCTAGATATTTTATTTTGACGAAACTCCGTGTAGTATCCGATAAGGGTATGCGAACCCTAAGTATTATTTCAAAATGGCCAGTAATTTCAAAGAAATAAGCCTTTGAATTTCAAATCAACTTACCAAACGGACGCTCAAGGTTCGATTCCCGCCATAGAATTTTTTTTATTATTTTTTTTTGTTTTGACTTTATTTTATATTTTAAATTAACTATTTTAATAATTAAATGAATTTAATCGAACAAAAAGTTGTCAAGTATTAAATAAATTTTAATTTACATTAACTATTATACTTTCTAAATTGTAAAGCAGCTAACAATTATAGTAAGATCTTATAAATAATTAACACAACAACATTTCAAATGTATTTTCTTTATTATTACAAAATATTGTTTGTGCATGCTATAATAGTTAATGTCACTTAAAATTTATTTAATATTTAACAACTTATTTTTATCGATTAAATTCATTTAATTATTAAAATAGTTATTTTTAAATATTACTTTAAAAAAAAAACAAAAAAAAGTCAATGGTGGGAATCGAACCCGGGGTGTCTGTGTGGTAAGTTGGTACACAGGTACACTCCTAACTAGTAAAATTAATTTAATACTTAACTACGTTTTTCTCGTATAAATTAATTTAATTATTAAAATATTAAATTAAAAATAAACAAAAAGAAGTAAATAACAATAGTCAATGGTGGGAATCGAACCCGGGATGTCTGTGTAGTAAGTTGGTACACAGGTACACTCCTAACTAGTAAAATTAATTTAATACTTAACTACGTTTTTCTCGTATAAATTAATTTAATTATTAAAATATTAAATTAAAAAAAAAACAAAAAGAAGTAAATAACAATAGTCAATGGTGGGAATCGAACCCGGGGTGTCTGTGTGGTAAGTTGGTACACAGGTACACTCCTAACTAGTAAAATTAATTTAATACTTAACTACGTTTTTATTATAAATTAATAATCGTATAAATTAAATTAATTATTAAAATATTAAATTAAAAAAAAAACCAAAAAATTAAATAATAAAAAAAAAGTGTAGGATTGGAACTCAGAGTATCTGTGTGGTAAATTGGTACACATGTACACTACTAACTAGGCCATATTGGTGTTGTTTGTTATGGTGAAAAAACTAGTATATATATAAGTTACACGTACAATTTCAAAGACTTATTTCTTCAAAACTACTGGCTATTCTGAAATAAAACTTTAGGGTTTGTATATGTAATGTTTGCATATAAAATATGATTAAAGGTTATCCAGTGTATTTACACTTTTACTGAACAAACAGAGTTGTTTAGTACTGAAAATATTGTGTGGAAGCCATCAATTACTTTCAGTGCACTTGTAGCTTTGATCTTTTCCTAATTATTATTATTAAGTTTTAAAGTGGTTGAATTTTGCGTTGTGTGTTTTTATTGGTTATTTCTAATTTTTAAACTCTATTCATCGAGACCAATCTAATGAGTCCAAACACGATATTTCTGCTGTAAGTTTTCGAAGAGTATGTTCATCATCTGATAATACTGGTGCCAGTATGAAGTCAAGGTTAACAGATAACTAATTACTCTTATTTCGTCAAAATCTTTAGATTACGTATAATAAATTCATAATATCGCTACCTATTCGAATCAAAACAAGTATTTTAGGTACTTCATGTACTAGTATATAAATTCATCAACACACAAGTAAATGATTTTTTAAATATATTCAGAGCCAAAAAGTTTTTGTGCATTTAAAAAATTTTGCTGATACGGAGTCACTAATGCAGGAAATTGTTGAAAACATATATATCGAGTACAGGTACTATCGACGAATACTTTATCTAGGGAACACGCGGGAACGCGGAACGGCAACA
The DNA here is from genome assembly GCF_030625045.1 of Achroia grisella. NCBI lineage: Eukaryota > Metazoa > Arthropoda > Insecta > Lepidoptera > Pyralidae > Achroia > Achroia grisella. The sequence continues at coordinate 3,328,252 of NW_026712984.1, read as the reverse complement.
TGTTGCCGTTCCGCCACGATACCGTTATAGTGGTAGAAAGAGAGAGACAGTGGAGTCAGCAAATGTATCTACGGGTCGTGGCTGGATCAACATAAATGTGCAAAAAAGTGCGCGTATATATATATATATATACACTTGTCTTTAATTCAAAGGAAATATAAATAATGAACGCATCACATTTAAAACAGTAATAAGTACGTAATATTATCACATTATCAAACAGTAAGTACGTAATATTATCACATGGTAACAGCACGTATTATGGCAAAAATAAACATCGGCTGATTTGAAAAGATTTATTATAGTAATAATAGTAATCTCAGCACAATTCACACAGCTTCATCTAGACCCAAGTTAAGCTAGCTGAACATTGTGTTATGGGTACCAGACAACTGATACAAATACAAAGATTTTTTTCGTAAATTAATATATATTATCTATACATAGACAACACCCAGACCGTTACAAACAATCATACTCATGAATACAAATGTTTGCAGCGTGCGAGGAATCGAACCCTCGACCACCAAGCAGGAATCAAAGCGGTGTGCTAGCTAAATCGCTAGACTACCGACAACTAGCTGTACACGCGACTTCGTTCGCGTGGAATGTAACTTCTTAAATAATAGTTTTTGACTACGAGCATATGAATATAAATACGGTACATGTACTAAAATTTATTTTTATACAATTTTTGTCTGTCTGTCTGTCTGTTTGTTCCGGCTAATCTCTGAAATGGCTGGACCGATTTTGATGGGACCTTTTTTGACAGGTAGCTGATGTAATAAGGAGTAACTTAGGCTACTTTTATTTTAGAAAAATAAATTTAAATTCCACACGAACTAAATCCCGTGTACAGCTACTCATCAATAAAAAAAAAACGTAGGTATCTCTAATATATTATACACTAGCTATTCCCGCGACTTCGTCCGCGTGGTTTTTAACTTTATTTTTCTAAAATAAAAGTAGCCTAAGTTACTCCTTATTACATCAGCTACCTGTCAAAAAAGGTCCCATCAAAATCGGTCCAGCTATTTCAGAGATTAGCCGGAACAAACAGACAGACAGACAGACAAAAATTGTATAAAAATAAATTTTAGTATATGTACCGTATTTATATTCATATGCTCGTAGTCAAAAACTATTATTTCAATATTAAGAACAACAGGCTTCAACATTCTCAAGTACCACAAAAAAGATGTTTTTTCTATCGAATAAACCGTTTTTATTAAAAACAAGCTGTTCGCGCGACTTCGTCCGCGTGGAATTTAACTTTATTTTTCTAAAAATCGGTTATTTCAATATTACAAACAGACACTCCAATTTAATTTATATGTATAGATTTAAAAAAAGTAACAGTCATAAGGCTAGTCGTATGCCTAATATGATTTATTTATTTATTTATTCATCCAAAATAATACAAATTGTGTAGGATAATGTAATAGTAACATTACAGTAAAATTTTGTCAACAACATAATAGTAACTTAATCATCTCGGTATATCTATAGATTAGCTGGCCCCAGCGACTTTGTCCGCGTGAAATTTTATTTTATTTTTCTAAAATAACAGTAGCGTAAGTTACTCCTTATTACATTAGCTACTTGCCAAAAAAAAGTCCCGTCAAAATCGGTCCAGCTATTTCAGAGATTAGCCGGAACAAACAGACAGACAGACAGACAAAACTTGTAAAATATGTTATTTTGGTGTATGTACCGTATTTATATTCATATGCAAGTAGTAAAAAACGGTTATTTCAATATTACAAACAGACACTCCAATTTTATTTACATGTATAGATGTATAGATTAAAAAAAAGTAACAGTCATAAGGCTAGTCGTATGCCTAATATATATAATAATGTAATAAATTCATTTAAACAGAAATTGCGGGAACATTATTTAAATTTGTAACTTTTTTACTGTCCTCCTTTTTTCACATCTTTCTATTATATCCCTATAGTTCTCTCTATATTTTCTGTTTTTATTACTTTCAATTTGAGACTGTACTTATAATTTGATTATCGGATCATTATGTATTTATTTATACATTTATTTTTTTTATAGAAATTTATATTTTGCTTATCTTTATTATCTTTATAAATCTTTTTTTGACATTTCTTATTTATATTAGTGCACCGCCAATAATCTTTCGCTGCACCACTCATGGTTGCCTGGTAAATAACGCGGCAAAATATTAAGTCCGCCACATGTACAAATTTTTTTGTGCATTAAAGTTAAAGAAATAAAAAAAATACAATACTGTTTAATGAAAATGCGTATTGTCTAGTGCTTTGAGATGTATCAAAATAAGGTCAACAAAAAAGTCCGTGATGGTATATGTCTATCTCTTAAGGATAACCAAAAATAACCATTTTTTATCTTTTACATTTTACGGGATTTTTTTTTATCGTATGTTTCCCTTAAAATCATGTAAACTATGTTATTATGTCATAATCTAAAGAAATAATAATATTTTATAGTGATATATCCACTATAAAATACCAAAAAGTAGCAATGTAATTCGTTACGCGCGAATCAGCTGTTATAAGGTCAAAGGTCGGTGCACCCCGCGTATTTGATAAATAGTGCTTCTCTGGATGTCTTTAAGAGAAAATGGCAGTATGTACGTGTATATGTACAAGTCCTTAAGTGTTAAGTTTTTCAAATGTACAATAAAGAATAATTATTTTTAAGTACAGTACTTTCGTACATTAATATAATACCTACTTTTTACTTGTATCTATTGTTATCAAAATTAAATTATAAGTTCTTAACTTGACCACGACTATGTGACCCTCTCTTGGCGCCAAAACGAGTGAAAAAATGAACAGCATACGACGACGACGCAGTACCTATAGAGTGGAGCAACTGCTTATTCAGTTTTATTCAACTATTTAGTCCCTCCACCGTTACAATGAATGGAGACGGATATTACAATGTATGTAGCATTGCGAATATAAAATATCTAGATTAGGTATAATAAATTCATAATTGATAGGCCGTTACGGTATCAGAGCCAAAAAGTCTTCTTTCTTTATTTATCTACTGTTAGATGCGAAAGCGACTTTGTTTTATACTACACTATGTAATGATTGATATATCTAAAACAAATAAAATGTCTGAGGTTTGGACAAAAATTCAAAAGGTACTTTATTTTGAAAAAGTATTTTGAAAATACCTATTTTGCATTTAGTATTTGAAATACAAAACACAAAACTATTTTTGTTTTTAGAGTGACATTTCTATGAATTCACTGTTGATAGCGAGCGGTGCGATGGAAAAAGATAACCGTTTATAAAAATATAATAAATAGCCCTGGACAATTAACACAGACTGATACTGAACTGATATAAATAGATATTTTTATTTTGTAAATACATATAAAACACCCAGACCGATGAAAACAATCGATGACCGATGAGTACAATTGTTTGCACCGTGCGAGAAATCGAACCCGCGACCATCGGATGTAAAGCGGTGTGACCACCGAGGCAGTCGAAATATATAAATAATCTTATGAATTTAATTTATTCTAATTTGTTTGTGTGCGCGGGGTGCGGTGTACGGTGCTCCCCCCTGCCTCCACCGTTGCTGGAGCTTGCATGTATGGAGCATTGCGAATATAAAATATCTAGATTAGTAAATTCATAATTGATAGACCGTTACGGTATCTATATATATTCGGATTAAAATAAGTATCGCAATAAGGACCAGTATATAAAGTGATCAACACAATTAATTGATTTTTGAAATATATATACAGAGCCAAAAAGTCTTTGTGTATTCAAAAAATATCTAATTTGTTTGTGTGCGCGGGGTGCGGTGTACGGTGCAGGGGGGACCCTGCCTCCACCGTTGCTGGAGCTTGCATGTATGGAGCATTGCGAATATAAAATATCTACATTAGTAAATTAATAAAGTCATAATTGATAGACCGTTACGGTATCTATATATATTCGGATGAAAATAAGTATCGCAGTAAGGACGAGTATATAAAGTGATCAACATAATTAATTGATTTTTGGAATATATTCAGAGCCAAAAAGTCTTTGTGTATACCAAAAATTTAGCCGTTCGGAGCCATTCAGTCACGAATTATTAGTAAAAAAAGTGTCGAGTATATCTCAGGCGGTATGGCAACGTCGCATTCTATTTTGCGATGTGGCCATATATATTCGTCGATAGTACGATATACTCGACACTTTTTTTACTAATAATTCGTGACTGACTGGCTCCGAACGGCTAAATTTTTGGTATACACAAAGACTTTTTGGCTCTGAATATATTTCAAAAATCAATTAATTATGTTGATCACTTTATATACTCGTCCTTACTGCAATACTTACTTTCATCCGAATATATACAGATACCGTAACGGTCTATCAATTATGAATTTATTAATTTACTAATGTAGATATTTTATATTCGCAATGCTCCATACATAGTAACTCCACCGTGGCAGGGGGGAGCACCGTACACCGCACCCCGCGCACACAAACAAATTAGATATTTTTTGAATACACAAAGACTTTTTGGCTCTGTATATATATTTCAAAAATCAATTAATTGTGTTGATCACTTTATATACTGGTCCTTACTGCGATACTTATTTTAATCCGAATATATATAGATACCGTAACGGTCTATCAATTATGAATTTATTAATTTACTAATCTAGATATTTTATATTCGCAATGCTCCATACATGCAAGCTCCAGCAACGGTGGAGGCAGGGGGGAGCAGGGGGGACCGTACACCGCACCCCGCGCACACAAACAAATTAGAATAAATTAAATTCATAAGATTATTTATATATTTCGACTGCCTCGGTGGTCACACCGCTTTACATCCGATGGTCGCGGGTTCGATTTCTCGCACGGTGCAAACATTTGTACTCATCGGTCATCGATTGTTTTCATCGGTCTGGGTGTTTTATATGTATATTATATATGTATTTACAAAATAAAAATATCTATTTATATCAGTTCAGTATCAGTCTGTGTTAATTGTCCAGGGCTATTTATTATATTTTTATAAACGGTTATCTTTTTCCATCGCACCGCTCGCTATCGACAGTGAATTCATAGAAATGTCACTTTAAAAACAAAAATAGTTTTGTATTTCAAATACTAAATGCAAAATAGGTATTTTCAAAATACTTTTTCAAAATAAAGTACCTTTTGAATTTTTGTCTAAACCTCAGATATTTTATTTATTTTAGGTATATCAATCATTACATAGTGTAGTATAAAACAAAGTCGATGTCGCATCTAACAGTACATAAATAAAGAAAGAAGACTTTTTGGCTCTGATACCGTAACGGCCTATCAATTATGAATTTATTATACCTAATCTAGATATTTTATATTCGCAATGCTACATACATTGTAATATCCGCCTCCATTCATTGTAACGGTGGACTAAATAGTTGAATAAAACTGAATAAGCACTTGCTCCACTCTATAGGTACTGCGTCGTCGTCGTATGCTGTTCATTTTTTCACTCGTTTTGGCGCCAAGAGAGGGTCACATAGTCGTGGTCAAGTTAAGAACTTATAATTTAATTTTGATAACAATAGATACAAGTAAAAAGTAGGTATTATATTAATGTACGTAAGTACTGAACTTAAAAATATTTATTCTTTATTGTACATTTGAAAAACTTAACACTTAAGGACTTGTACATATACACGTACATACTGCCATTTTCTCTTAAAGACATCCAGAGAAGCACTATTTATCAAATACGCGGGGTGCACCGACCTTTGACCTTATAACAACTGATTCGCGCGTAACGAATTACATTGCTACTTTTTGGTATTTTATAGTGGATATGTCACTATAAAATATTATTATTTCTTTAGATTATGACATAATAACATAGTTTACATGATTTTAAGGGAAACATACGATAAAAAAATTCCCGTAAAATGTAAAAGATAAAAAATGGTTATTGTTGGTTATCCTTAAGAGATAGACATATACCATCATGGACTTTTTTGTTGACCTTATTTTGATACATCTCTAAGCACTAGACAATACGCATTTTCATTAAACAGTATTGTATTTTTTTTATTTCTTTAACTTTAATGCACAAACAAATTTGTACATGTGGCGGACTTAATATTTTGCCGCGTTATTTACCAGGCAACCATGAGTGGTGCAGCGAAAGATTATTGGCGGTGCACTAATATAAATAAGAAATGTCAAAAAAAGATATATAAATACAAAGCAAAATATACATTTCTATAAAAAAATAACAATATACATACATAAATATATAACCCATAAATGTATAAATAAATACATAATGATCCGATAATCAAATTATAAGTACAGTCTCAAATTGAAAGTAAGAAAAACAGAAAATATAGAGAGAACTATAGGGATATAACAGAAAGATGTGAAAAAAGGAGAAGGACAGTAAAAAAGTTACAAATTTAAATAATGTTGCCGCAATTTCTGTTTAAATGAATTTATTACATTATTATATATATTAGGCATACGACTAGCCTTATGACTGTTACTTTTTTTTTAATCTATACATCTATACATGTAAATAAAATTGGAGTGTCTGTTTGTAATATTGAAATAACCGTTTTTTACTACTTGCATATGAATATAAATACGGTACATACACCAAAATAACATATTTTACAAGTTTTGTCTGTCTGTCTGTCTGTTTGTTCCGGCTAATCTCTGAAATAGCTGGACCGATTTTGACGGGACTTTTTTGGCAAGTAGCTGATGTAATAAGGAGTAACTTACGCTACTATTATTTTAGAAAAATAAAATAAAATTTCACGCGGACGAAGTCGCTGGGGCCAGCTAGTCTATAGATATACCGAGATTTAATATTTAAGTTGCTATTATGTTGGTGACAAAATTTTACTGTAATGTTACTATTACGTTATCCTACACAATTTGTATTATTTTGGATGAATAAATAAATAAATAATAATCTATACATCTATACATTTAATAAAAATTGGAGTGTCTGTTTGTAATATTGAAATAACCGTTTTTTACTACATGCATATGAATATATATAAGGTACATATACCAAAATAACAATTTTTATAATTTTTGTCTGTCTGTCTGTCGGTCTGTTTGTTCCGGCTAATCTCTGAAATGGCTGGACCGATTTTGACGGTACTTTTTTTGGCAGGTAGCTGATTTATAAGGAGTAACTTAGGCTACTTTTATTTTAGAAAAATAAAGTTAAATTCCACGCGGACGAAGTCGCTGTTCCCAGCTTGTTTTTAATAAAAACGGTTTATTTGATAGAAAAAACATCTTTTTTGTGGTACTTGAGAATGTTGAAGCATGTTGTTTGTAATATTGAAATAACCGTTTTTTACTACTTGCATATGAATATAAATACGGTACATATACTAAAATTTATTTTTATACAATTTTTGTCTGTCTGTCTGTCTGTTTGTTCCGGCTAATCTCTGAAATAGCTGGACCGATTTTAATGGGATCTTTTTTGACAGGTAGCTGATGTAATAAGGAGTAACTTAGGCTACTTTTATTTTAGAAAAATAAAGTTAACAACCACGCGGACGAAGTCGCGGGAATAGCTAGTGTATAATATATTAGAGATACCTACGTGTTTTTTTTTTATTGATGACTAGCTGTACACGGGATTTCGCCGTGTGTAATTTAACTTTATTTTACTAAAATATAAGAAGTTACATTCCACGCGAACAAAGTCGCGTGTACAGCTAGTTGTCGGTAGTCTAGCGATTTAGCTAGCACACCGCTTTGATTCCTGCTTGGTGGTCGAGGGTTCGATTCCTCGCACGCTGCAAACATTTGTATTCATGAGTATGATTGTTTGTAACGGTCTGGGTGTTTTCTATGTATAGATAATATATATTAATTTACGAAAAAAATCTTTGTATTTGTATCAGTTATCTGGTATTCATAACACAATGTTCAGCTAGCTTAACTTGGGTCTAGATGAAGCTGTGTGAATTGTCCTGAGATTACTATTATTACTATAATAAATCTTTTCAAATCAGCCGATGTTTATTTTTGCCATAATACGTGCTGTTACCATGTGATAATATTACGTAGTTACTGTTTGATAATGTGATAATATTACGTACTTATTACTGTTTTAAATGTGATGTGTTCATTATTTATATTTCCTTGTAATTAAAGACAAGTGTATATATATATATATATATACGCGCACTTAGTTGTACACTTTGTTGATCCAGCCACGACCCGTAGATACATTTGCTGGTTCCACTGTCTATCTCTTTCTACCACTATAACGGTATCGTGGCGGAACGGCAACATGTTGCCGTTCCGCGTTCCCGCGTGTTCCCTAGATAAAGTATTCGTCGATAGTACCTGTACTCGATATATATTTTTTCAACAATTTCCTGCAATAGTGACTCCGTATCAGCAAATTTTTTTAAATGCACAAAAACTTTTTGGCTCTGAATATATTTAAAAAATCATTTACTTGTGTGTTGATGAATTTATATACTAGTACATGAAGTACCTAAAATACTTGTTTTGATTCGAATAGGTAGCGATATTATGAATTTATTGTACGTAATCTAAAGATTTTGACGAAATAAGAGTAATTAGTTATCTATCTATCTGTTAACCTTGACTTCATACTGGCACCAGTATTATCAGATGATGAACATACTCTTCGAAAACTTACAGCAGAAATATCGTGTTTGGACTCATTAGATTGGTCTCGATGAATAGAGTTTAAAAAACTTAAAATAAATGGTAAATTAGAAATAACGTATAAAAACACTCTACGCAAAATTCAACCACTTTAAAACTTAATAATAATAATTAGGAAAAGATCAAAGCTATAAGTGCACTGAAAGTAATTGATGGCTTCCACACAATATTTTCAGTACTAAACAACTCTGTTTGTTCAGTAAAAGTGTAAATACACTGGTAACCTTTAATCATATTTTATATGCAAACATTACATATACAAACCCTAAAGTTTTATTTCAAGTAAATAACTAGTTTATTAGCATACAACGTTATAATTTAATTTTCTCATTGCTTTCTTGATTTAATTGATTGATTTTAGAAACATGAAAGCGTAGCGGTTTTTGTATTGATTGCCGCATGCATTCTTATGTAAAATGTGAATACTATAACTATCAGATGGCAATTGTAAGTAGCTTTGACGTAGTCTAGTGTTTTGAGTAGTCATGCTCACTAAAATGTCCAGACTTGTGGCGGCGTGGTGGGCCGGGTCATTGGGCTCCCTAAAATATGGTCGAGCGCAGTGATGGCTGGCTCATCCGTCATACTCGTGAACGGGTGCTGCTTGTAGGGACTGGTCTGCTCTAATCACTATGACTGATTTTCTCTTATTAATTGTTTAACCAGTTGGTTATATATTCAATATTTTTTCTATTTGAGTATTTAATTGAATTAGTGCTAATTGTTGGTTTGTATTCACACACTTAAACTTAAAAATGTAAAGTAATAATAAAATTATTTAAAAGAGCAACACGCAAGTTTCTTGCTCGTTCTTCTTGTGATGAGACAGCTTTCCGAACGAGCGGTAGATTAAAAAATGTAATGACTATTCAAAAGTGCTTCAATGTAAGTTTATTTGAATAAATGATTTTCTATTTCTATTTCAGAATGGCCAGTAGTTTTCAAGAAATAAGTCTTTGAAATTGTACGTGTAACTTATATATATACTAGTTTTTTCACCACAGCAAATAACACCAATATGGCCTAGTTAGTAGAGTACCTGTTTACCAATTTACCACATAGATACTCCGAGTTCGAATCCTACACTTTTTTTTCATTATTTATTTTTTTGTTTTTTTTTTTATTTATATTTTAATAATTAATTTATGATTATATACGATTATGAATTTATAATAAAAACGTAGTTAAGTATTAAATTAATTTTACTAGTTAGGAGTGTACCTGTGTACCAACTTACCACACAGACACCCCGGGTTCGATTCCCACCATTGACTATTGTTATTTACTCCTTTTTGTTTTTTTTTAATTTAATATTTTAATAATTAAATTAATTTATACGAGAAAAACGTAGTTAAGTATTAAATTAATTTTACTAGTTAGGAGTGTACCTGTGTACCAACTTACCACACAGACATCCCGGGTTCGATTCCCACCATTGACTATTGTTATTTACTTCTTTTTGTTTTTTTTTTAATTTATTATTTGAATAATTAAATTAATTTATACGAGAAAAACGTAGTTAAGTATTAAATTAATTTTACTAGTTAGGAGTGTACCTGTGTACCAACTTACCACACAGACACCCCGGGTTCGATTCCCACCATTGACTTTTTTTTTTTTTTTTTTTAAAGTAATATTTAAAATTAACTATTTTAATAATTAAATGAATTTAATCGATAAAAACGTTGTTTAATATTAAATAAATTTTAAGTGACATTAACTATTATAGCATGCACAAAAAATATTTTGTAATAATAAAGAAAATACATTTGAAATGTTGTTGTGTTCATTATTTATAAGATCTTACTATAATTGTTAGCTGCTTTACAATTTAGAAAGTATAATAGTTAATGTAAATTAAAATTAATTTAATACTTGACAACTTTTTGTTCGATTAAATTCATTTAATTATTAAAATAGTTAATTTAAAATATAGCATAAAGTCAAAACAAAAAAAATTCTATGGCGGGAATCGAACCTTGAGCGTCCGTTTGGTAAGTTGATTTGAAATTCAAAGGCTTATTTCTTCGAAATTACTGGTCATTTTGTAATAATACTTAGGGTTCGCATACCCTTATCGGATAATACTAATACACGGAGTTTCGTCACAATAAAATATCTAGGTTAGGTATAATAAATTCATAATTAATAGACCGTTACGGTATCTGTATATATTCGGATCAAAACAAGTACTATGAAATAAGAAAGAGTATATAAATTGATTAACACAAGTAATTGATTTTTGAAATATATTCAGAGCCAAAAAGTCTTCTTTCTTTATTTATGTACTTGTTAGATGCGACAGCGACTTTTTTTTATACTATACTATACTATACTATACTATGTAATGATTGATATACCTAAAATAAATAAAATATCTGAGGTTTGGACAAAAACTCAAAGGGTAATTTATTTTGAAAAAGTATTTTGAAAATACCTATTTTGCTTTTAGTGTTATAGTACTTTAACTGTTATGTTTTAAGTAACAATGTTTAATTATAATTAATACTACTGCACCAACATTCCGATCGTGCAAAAAAATTTGCTGTTTCATTATTTTTTAGTTCAATTAGTGGTCTACCTAAGTCCTGGGCTAAGGGGGGGAAAGTCATGACGCCCCCATGACTCCCATGACCTCCATGACGCTCCCCCCTGGATCCGCCGTTGCGTCTTCTCTTTATTCGCTCAGTAACGTTGTTACAAAAGAAAAGATTCCCGTCCAAAAAATAACAAGTATTGAGGTTTGATCTGGAGTCACGTTACTCCAGACTGATTTCTATAAATATTTAGATTAGATAGACTATTATTCTTGAAATACTAGCTAGACATTATTAAGTTACTGTAGCCATAATGTAGTAGCCCAAACGTGCCAATGAGGAAGCCCTTGGCAAATGCTGCACCCTGATTGGCCCGTTTGAATTGGATCAAGAAGTGGTCGTATGCCAAAAAGGTGGATTTGTATAAAATCGTGTATAAATCGCTTAATTATTATTATTACTCGTCTTGACAGTTGTGGCTCAAAACGGATCAACATTTATATATGGTCATCTGGCATTAGATCAACAAAAGGCCTCCGGATCAACAAGTGAAAAAGGATCAACAAAAAACTACCTATACGGCACGTCTGAGCCACAAAGTGCCCAAGGGGATATTTATATATATATATATATATATATATTATTATACACGAGCGTATAAATATGGAAGCGATATATTTTGAAACGTGTATGTTTTGATACTATGATGGATAGTATGTGTTGTTTGAACTCTTGTGTATTTTCAGATCAAACTCGCAAAGTTTAAACGTGCATGTAAATGATTATAATATGAGTATGGATACTCTTTATTACTCCGAAACGGCGTATAGGATTTAATAACAATTTGGCATAGAAACAAACTTGTCTGGAATAACACATCAGTTAATTTTAATCCCGGAAATGTTCGGTTAGTCGACGGCCCAAAGTTCAAAATGATTGTATTAGGCAGTGAGTAAAATGAAATATTAATTCATTGGAAACAAGTTGACGTCACAAAGTTTTAGAAAACGAGCTGTAATATTTCCAAAGAAATGTGTCTTTTAATATCGATCACTACTTTCAAAACAAATTTGTATGTATTAAAAGCAATATGAAGGTGGATGAAGTAAGAATTGTAGGTAAGAATAGAAACCCATGTATCCTATTGTTTGCGGTGAAGATCGATGAAAATTTAGTTATTAGTGGTTCACTGCCGAATATACTCATACATTTAAATGAGTATATAAAAGATAAAATTATAATATAAGTATAATAATGTTTATTATCTGCAACAAATTTGATATTCATTACATTTCTTATAATTATTGTACATGAAAATAAATATTTTCATGTACAATAATCATCATTTAACCCCGCGTTGGTTAATACCACTTGACTATAATCGATTTTTTGTAATATAGTACACACTACTAGACATTCATCGAAAATAATTACAATACAATATTGTAAGTATTCCTGTATTGAAATTTAGAATAATATATATTTGTATATTTCTTTTTTATTTTTGTAATCGACAGGATTTAATCCCTTGTTGTTTCTGTCCCTTACTATTTTTAAGATGGCTGTAAAACAAAACACACTTAATGTATGTAATCTCATAGGTTTACAAACTTGACCGAATGTTAAATGCCACAGTAATAACTTAACAGTGTAGTACCTACTTGTATTTCACTCTCATGCCATATATCAAGTGATATAGCAAGCAATATATCAACATGACGCAAACGCGGGCTCAGAATACAGCAATTACGCTATCGAGACGGTGGTCCATGTTCAACTAGACATTGTTGATTGGAAAACTCATTTTATACTTCACTTCAGAAACCTTTATGTTGAGGGTGGCCCTCCAAAATCCAACCCAGTCTCTATTTTTAAAAACGCTAGTGGTAAATACTTAGTTACTATATTTAGTATAATTATAATCTACTGGCTGTGCCCCGGTTCGCACGGGCAGTTGTTGTTGAGATCTTAATATTTTTTTATAATAAGTAAATAATACACTTTTTTACTCCCTTATAAGGTCTTCACAAGTCTTTTGAAATATTCAGCTTGTTTCTATTAAACAATACTCTGTATACAAAACTTGCTGTAAGAATTTTTTTAAACTCTAATGAAAACTGTATTAAAACCTTTTGTTTAAATCAGTAAGTGAAAAAACAGACAGATACTTGCTCTTTATGATTTTACATATATTTAATTTTCTTATCGTTCTCGCCCCACGGAACTATAATGTGTTATTTGTTAATGGAAAATTAAATGTAATTAAAATAAAAATCAGTAAACTTGCTTCGAAACCCACTTTACATGAAGTTCGCACGGTAATAAGCAACCGTTGACATTCTTTAACAACCGGTTGCTTTCTTCTCAAAGGTAATGTAATTTTAGAGTGTCATGACCTAACTATGACACCAAAAGTCAAGGCTACAATTTGGCCGACACCAAAACATATGCGGTCAATTTATATATATGTGATGGGCTCTGCTGATAGAAAATCGTCAACAACCTAAATAATTCTACAAACGGTGATAGGCTTCTCCATCTGCTACGTTGCATTGAAATTAATTCAGTAAAAAATGTGAAACGTAAGCATGTCAATCAAATGGTGTGTTCATCATAATATCGACAGTTGACAATAACTGTGACCACCGTATCTGTGATAACAGTCGTGAATGTTAATTACACGTAATATACGTGTAATTAATAATAATACCCTAGGACAATATACAAACGCTATCTAGTCCCAAGGAAGGCAGGCCTTGTGTTATGGGTACTAGACAACAAATACTTAACTATTTTCTTTGTAAATACATAAATAATATATATAGAAATTGTATCGATCTGGGATCTAAATACCCAGACAATCGTACTCATGTACACAAAATATTTGTACCGTGTGAGGAATCAAACCAGTGACGACAGAGCAGTTTGGTAAACCGTTAGACCACCGAGGCCGTCAGACAGTAATTAATATGAGTGAAGCAGCTGCTACACTAGAATTGTGCAAACACTCTTAGTATTTATCCATTTAGCGTTGGTGGAATGTAAACACTGGGTCAATGTTAGCCAGCTAGCCTGGATTGCTAGGTCGAGCAGTAATGTGTCGGCTCGCACTAGGATTATGAATAAACCGAATTCTTTCTTATCTATTACTACTTACGTTTATTAGTTCCATCCACTTACAATCCACACCATTCCAATGCAATTCCACTTTAATTTACAGTTCTAACATGGAATGTCATTTTTTTTATGTATAATTGAAGGCAGATAAGCTGACAGAATGACGGAAATGGGCAATCTTTGTCAATTATATTTTTTAATTGAAATTGAATAATGTAGTAAGTAATAGCTATATTGCTCTCATAGTATTAATACATTACAAAAATCATAACAAAATTAATACTAGAGACTGCAGTAGGCTCGCCCTCTCTAGAGCATGTCATGGATTACGTTTACTATGAGTTAACTGGTTAACAGTGAAATGTCAGAAAACCACAGATTATATATTTCGTAAAATATTCCCAATCTTGAAACATGTGGCGCTGTATTAAACCCCTATTATCTTTTATTACGTCATTACATTACACTGTAAATCTAAAGTTCAGCTGGGCGGTTACACTGTGTTTACACAACTGAATTTCACAATCTGTGACTTTTATTAGCGTGAAAGCAGTTACACTTGATACAATGTATTTAACACTTTAACTACTGAGAACTAGGGGGGCAGAGGTTTATTAGTGACTAGCTGACCCGCGCCAATTCGTCTGCGTCACAATTACCCCGTTTTTGCAACATTTCTCATTACAACTCGGCTCCTATTGGTCGTAGCGTGATGTTATATAGCTTAAAGCCTTTCTCGATAAATGTGCAGTCGTCTTATAAGAGAATTTTCCAAATTGGATCGGTTTAGTACTGGTGATGTCCCCAGAACATCCAAACTCAAAAATCAAAAAGGGGTACACCCTTTATAATGACATTATAAAGTCACATATCTGGTCATATCGACCTTCACATGCTGAAACTGGAAACCATCGTGGTTAATTCCTGATGAATTCTAAACATGGTCTTTTCACATAATTTTGTTAGAGAGTGTTGTTTACACCAATATAGTAAGCTTTTTATTTAAAAGTTTATGTTTGTTGTTATTCCAATCGGTTTACAAACAGAAAGATTATACAGTTACAAAGTTGCGGGCTCAGTTAGTAAATAATGTATCAGCGCTGGTCACACTCTCGCACCATTTATGGGGACATTGTGCGATCCCATGGGGCGCTGTCGGTGCTACGCTTCCGGCCTTTGTACGCGGTCGCTGCCTCGTAAATAGCTGATGATGACGGCGAACGTACTCTGGTGTGTACACGGATTTATTATCACACCACTTTCTATGATTACAGTATAGTACTACAAAAACGACTATGAATTTCTGAAACTGTTGTATGAAATGTGAGTGGTTTCAGAGAATAAATATGAGGTCAGTAGATAGATTTCGTTTTCTGTGATTAAAAGACTACAGTTGCTCTGAATTTCTGAATCACTGGTATGAAATATTAGCTCTGCCCACTAAAGTATCACCCGCGTGAAATTTATAGCCATTATTCTGATGTATAAGGTATATCATTGTATAGTTAAAATCTATTAAGTTTTTGCGTGAAAGAGTAATAAACGTCCATCTATCCATCCACCCATTCACACTCGGAAACTCTCACGTTTATAATATTAATCACATAAATAAAAACAGAGGTAGATTTAGTACAAAGCCATCTGCGTGTGTATTTCACCTATTTTTACACAAGCATGTAGTTTTGTAAAATGTGTCTAGATTTGAAAGAGTACAAAGGTATGACACTAGTCCTCCAGTTAGCATATTACGGTCATCTCGTGATGATAATGTCCGTGCTTTTCATGTATGTCACTTGCATATTTCCACTTGGTAGGTTGTGAGATTGTTACAAAAAAAATCATCAAAATAAACTTGATCGTATAAACATAACAAACATAAACAGTCAAATTAGCATTTATAACTATTATTAGGAAAGCGAGATGAATTAGTCATGTTAAATTTGATTAGCATAAGCTAACTCGTTAGTAATGAATATAGTAGCACGTGAATTATATTTAAATCCTAACGTATTTACTGTTCGTAACGTTTTAATTTGCATTTTAACTAGACATTACTAACCGGTCTCTAATAATATTTTAAAGAGACATTTGTTTTATATTTTAATATTGCCTGCGACTTTTTCTACGGATTCTAATGAAATTTGACATGAAAACAGGTCATATTTCAAGAACGGACGTAGGCTCTCTTTTGTCTATAAAAACACACGACATACCGAGTAAGCCAATAGACTATATTCCAAACAGAAATGGCAGTTTTCACATTTTTTTCTAATTACAACATACGAACAATCAGTCCATCGACTGGCACCGTTTTTGTCATTAATGTCACAATGATCCAATTCTTATTGATAACCAGACTTCCTTATGACTGAGTCAGAGTTAAAATAATACATCAAGTTTTGTCCTCGCTTCCTGTGATTCAATACCTCCCCGTAATGTGCTCGCTGCTGTTTTCGATGCATTTTTATCATCACACATTTCTTGGTAATATTACTTGCTTTTTTATACTGACTAATTCGTACACGATGCTTTGGTACCACGTTATATTAAAACAGTGTCGCATATTTTTATTTTTGTTTATTGAGATTGGATTTAGCAAGAAGTTTGTTTAATCTCGTTGATAACTGTAATAACTGTGCCCTTTTCATTTAATTTTTTGAAAAGGTGTAGAAATAATCTTTCTCGAATAATCCTACTTATATATAAGTATTTTGTAAAATATTATTCCTATGATATACCTGCATCACTGGTGCTACGTGGAATCGTAAGCAAGAAAACTCAGCTGTAGCTTTTTACAAAGAAATACATTAAAATAGTTAGGTTTTTTAAATAATACAAACTACCATACTGCAAAATGCTCTTGAAATCAGTGCAATTAATATGTTTATTTACTTGTATTTTAGTATTCATGATACCAAAGGCAAAGTACAAGTGAATTTACAAGAAGAACCTTGTAACGATTTCTACCTTTCAACCCTTAATTCCAAATGAGTAATGTACGTACTTAATTATTGGCGGTGCAAATACAATATATAAGATCGTAATATCTACACGATATATTTAAGTATTTTTGTTTAAATATAAATCTAGACGATTCGGTCATAATTTTCTACAATTATATAAATGTATGTAAGGACACGCGTATAATATATAAAAACGTCCTGTCACATAGAAGTTCTTCCTGAGTTAGTATTTAGTATGCAACAATAACTATATCACATCCGATAGTGAATATCCGTCGCTATTACGTGTTGTTCTTCATAGTAATCTTATTGCTATAAAATATGTTAGCTTGCTATCTGAAGATGTAGATAAGAATGAATTCAAAATTAAATTCAATATTAAAAAATTAACAGTTATTTATTTCGGTAACACAATTTTTACTTAATTTATATTTAGTGGTTGAAGCCTCTTTTCAAGCATAAAATGCTTGTCCTAGAAAAAATACATTATACTATTGTTGTTTTTTATTATATTTATTTAAATTTAAAATATTTTGCTTTATATTTATATATATCTTTTTTCTGACATTTCTCATTTATATTAGTGCACCCCCAAGAATCTTTCTCTGCACCACTCATGGTTGACTGGTAGATAACGCCGCGGTATTAAGTCTGCCATATGTACACATTGTTTTTGTGCATTAAAGTTAAATAAAAATAAATAATATAAATATTTCTATAAATAACTGTAACCCCACTCAACCCTATATAGCTCTATCTTATACACTTGTATGTGTTTTATATTGTTAAATTACGTGTAAAGCAGTAACTTAAAATACTTGATAATACTTACTATTAAAAAAAAGACTAGTTTTTTGCTTGTTAATAGTAAATTATTCGTTTTGAAGCAACTAATGAGGGTAGGATATTAACTACGTATCAGGGAGTTCAAATTTACAAATCTATTAACATATAAGTTAAAACTAATTTAAAGAAATAACATCAATTTCATACCAATATATATATATATCTCTCCAAAACCAGAGCCATTGTGGCAGTATAAAATTATCCAAAGGCAATGAAATTAAAATTAGACCAAAGTTGTTAAAGAAAGTACTTATCCCAAAAACGGATCAAGTTTCTCCGAATTACCGTTTCCAGTTTTGTCGGATTAAAAGTTGTAAAATTGTAATTATGATTTCATTTCCCTTGAATTAACAATCAAACGCTCCGAACGAAATTTACGGTTTGTTACTGACAGTTACATTTGTCACTGTTGTTTGCGGCTTTGTTTTTCAAAAATATTTAAAAACAAAGTTAATACTTTGTTATCTAGTTAGTTAGGATAAAAATTTTAAAAGTAAATAGTAATTTAAAGTTATATATTTTTAATTCAAGTTATATGCTATGTTAGATGCTATTAAATTAACAAAATATAAAATATATTTATAATTAAAAACTTTATACTATTATATAAAAATTAACTTCTTTTTTCTCAAATTTATATTAAAATAACCCTATAAATTCAAACTTATTTATAAATTTTATGTATCAGTGAAGTACATAAAATTCACCAAATTTTTTTAAACATTATTATTTAATATTTGTAATGCGATTAGTCCTAAATCATTGTATAATTATTATTTTTTAAGTCTAACTTTAATGCTCATTGATATTTCAATTATAGAATGGACTCTCAACATATTACAGAATTGAGGTGACATTTATATTGCTATCACGTCACGTATTTTCGCAATGTACGTTATCTTCATTTGAATCACTCCTATATTCATTTTATCTTTAACTAGAATTTGATATAGACGTGATTTATTTAGTTGAAGAAGTGCAGATGGATTTACGCTCTTTCCGCTTCATTCAGTCTGTCCATTGTCATTGGACATAACACACGTCTTAAAAAATACATATACTATAGTGTATACCTGTCTAGCTATTGAGGATATAACTGATTAATACGTTAATTGATTATTATTTTAATTTATAGCTGCGATAAATTCCGAGTGTAGTTTAAGTGAAGTGAATTTTAATGTGTCTCAAAAATGGTAATGGAGTCGGTTCAGCAGAACGGGCGGTTTTGGCCGTTATCGCCACGCCTTTGGCGGAGAAGCAACGAATATTCCAAAGTGGTTTTCGAACCTAGGAGACCACCGACGTCACCAATCGAAATACGAAAACACGACAGATTCGATACCCCAGATTTGCTGAGAAGAAATTTCGTGAAAGAAAGACTAGACCATTTAAACCTCGAAGATAGATATTACAAGGAGGATCATAAGAATAGATGGAGTGTGGACTCTAAGAAGCCACCGTTGAAAGACGAAGGTAGGAAAAAGACAGAAGATCTGGTCAAGTTAAGAGTGAAAAAACATAGACAACCAAGACCGAATAGTCTACAGTTATTGTTGTGTCCGTCCAGTTCTGGACATTACACCAGCAACACCTGGAGATATACCAGAGTGCGATCAAAGAGGTTCGTATTTTGTATTATTTCTCTCGTTACTCAGTGTTCAGTCAAATATCGGTTTTGGAATATACATAGAGGTAGTATATATGGATCTAGTAAACGTTCAAGGCTCTGTTGGTTGAGAATATTTTATATTTATATTGCGTGTAGATATACACTAAAACATAATGTGTGTATATTTTGGTAAGGTTATCTCGCAAATAATATCTAGCGAATGACCCAGTTATGATAATGTTTGGATATACTTTTTACTTATCCGTCTGTATTATTAATACATAACTGATACCTCGATAAGGTGATAAGTCGATGTGTAAACAGAAATCTTTCTCAATAACTCAATTTTGTAGCTGTAAAAATTGCTTGGAATTTAACTCCTTTACACAATGCGTTGAAACTTGTGAGATTGAAAATATTTGACTGTTTTGTTTTATTTTATCTGTTTTATTTTATCTATAACAAATGTAGACATGTTATTTTTCCATATGTTAAGGAATATTATCTCACAATTTTCATTGTTTAATATCATCACAATTGTAAGCAAATTTTGAAGATTTCAATGCCCGAAAATGTCTTATTGTGTCCCTTTTCTAATTATACTACATGACCTTAGTGAATTTTTATATTCTTGTTTTTATTTTTGGTATTGGTATCAGTGTAAGCATAATAAACATTAGTAATAAAAAGATAAAAACAAAAATAAATTGGTCCACTGGACATATGTATGAGACAAAGAATAAAAAATATGAAGTTTTAACTAAAATTCTAAATATAAACTTGAAAATATAAAATTGAATTTCAGGACATAAAGTTTTCATATACACAAAGAAATCATATAAGTTTATCAATTTGTAAGTAGTAAGGTTAGCTTAATTTGGGGCTAGGTAGCGTCCGAAACTATTGTCAAACTTAACCGTATTCAAAAGTGCATTTTTATATTATATTTACCTTTATAAGTTTGGGTTCCATGGTATTCAGCAGTTGAGTAACAGACCTCGTAATAAACTAGTAATAATAAATGCAAGAAGAATAAATATTGACATATATTAGCGATATTTTTTAAGACACCCGATGTTTGTGATTCAGTCATACTTAGAATTAAACGTGTTCAGTTGAATCTTTGGCTCTACATATATGGGTACATAATTGTGGGTGTATGAGAAAGATGCATATTCCGACGCAGATATTTTGTTTCGTGCCCATGTACTGCCATTTTACATTTCATTAGTTGATAATATATATCTTTTAAACAAGAGCAAATATTTCATTTTATTTGTAATGGACAAAACAAAACACTTGTTTGTGAAATTGTTTTTTCAGTTATAAATTTAAAAATATATCCCACGGTATTCTCAAATTTCGTCTATTTCATCTTATATGTATGTTGCAGAAATGTAAATATATCTATTTATAAAATACTCCAATCCTAATATATATAAGTGACATTGTTTGTTTGTTACCTTTTTACTCGTAAACTTTTAGTTCTCGTTGTTTTGACGGCCTTGGTGGTCTAGCGGTTTAGCACACCGCCTTGCTTCCGATTGCACGGGTTCGATTCTTAGCCAGGTACAAACATTTCTGTTATGTCATTGTGAGTATGATTGTTTGCATCGGTCTGGGTGGTTTCTTTCCAATATATATATGTATTATTTTTAATGCCTATGTTTATATCAGTTGTCTAGTACCCATAACATAAGCTCTGCTTAGTTTGGTACTAGATGGCGTTGTGTGAGAATTGTCCTGAAATATTATATGATAACAATAGATCCACTAGTGGCTGTACTAACAAACGCCTTACTTCCCTCGTCCCTTCCCCTCCTATAATCCTAATATTATATTACACTTCTATATCAATTGATAATAATGTTTAGAGCATTATATTGTTGGTGATTATTGATAATGCTTCCTAAAAATCTATTTATTTATCTTTACGATTATCACTAATTATGATTAGATTGCATTAAGCTTTTGTATGCAATAGTATGTTACAAATAATGACCAGTTCACCTAATTATTATATTACCCCTTCAATTACTATAGTAGTAGTTATTCTAGAAAAGTACAAAAACATAAACACTTATTCTGATATAAGTATATATAATAATATATCTTCTGTTACTATTAATATATGTAAATAAAATCGTAAGGGTCGTTAAGTATGTAACATTAACTCCCTTATTAATAATAAATTTAACTTCGGAACAATACGATTTTAAATATGACGGTGTTATTTGACTTTCAGCCTAATTAAAGAATATAAAAAAGTGATAAAACTCTTAACTACCCAAAATAAATTTATTAGACTTTTGATATTTTTATCAATTTACAGTGACCCGTTTCAACTTCTGGTGCTCAAATTTTGTGGATTATGTGTATATTAACATAATGCATAATATATAGTCTGTATGGAATACTGCAATTAACGATGAAAGAATTACACAAATCGGTTCAGTGATTACGAACTTTTGGGTTAATAAAATCCTATCTCTCTCTTTCTCTCTCTCTCTCCTTCTCTTTCTCTATAATATTAGTATAGACTAACGATTCAACGCAGCATGCGTGTGTGTGCAATTACCTGTATTGTATTGATCTCTTTTTTTTAATATAATATAGCCCATGTTAGTCAATGGCAATGTAAGTTTCTATAAGTTTATAACTCCATAAATATTTTTGATTTTTTGATTTAATACTATTTTAGATATATTGGTAGTTGGTAAAATTGTAAAACAATTTAAAATTTTCATTTAAGTAATATTATTTACTTGGCAAGTGTTGTCCTTAATTGGACACATTGGTACCAAATGTTGGAATGTAACCGTCTGCCAACTCTGTAAGGACATTGCACTGCATATTTATAGCAAATATACGTAATGGTCATATTACATCATTCGTTAACTTACGCATTTATTGTGGATGTTAATGATGGTATAACTCAAAATTTTTGTTCACAATCTTAGAATGTAAGTGTAAGTGATTTTCTTTTTCACCACCTATTGAATGTTATTTATAGAGATGGGTGGAGGAAGTCAGTAATTCATCAGTTTTTGTGTTTTTATGTAAAGTTTTAATTTACACAGCCAAAACCGAGGTAGAACACTTTTTTTTTACACAATTGTCCCCTAGCTGCTTTTACGTCTGGCTGAATTAGGCGAGGTACCTACTTAGACGAGTTTTTACAAAGTGTACATCTGCTAAATACTAAAATACTAACGACCTATTAAACTACAATATAGTCTACTTACAGGGTAGTCGTAAAGGTATACAAAGCCAAAAAACATGAGTATTCATAAAACTGAGTCACTGACACTAAAATGGAATATACATATATAATTTATACAATGTACCATATACCTAGTGGATTTTCATATCAAATTGATCGCAGCGCGCAGTTAGCATAAAGGATTTTTTACATGAATTATTTAGAAAAGCAGTTCAGTTTAATAAGTACTATCATATCCTTCCGGTTTGTCTTACCACTTGCTTACTCTTTATGTGGTATCCTACATAGGTATGAAGTACTCCCACACAAAAATATGTAAATGCACATAAAAAATACAGTTAACTAGATAAACTGACACGCGCTTGTCACATTTTCTCCGTTCTTGCTTCGTTGCAGCTCGGCTCCTATATATTTCCTATAATAATCCTCTATATATGGACTAAGTAACGCTAACAGTATTTTTTTAAATCAGTTCAGAAATTACCCCATACAATCTCGCAAACTTTAACTCTTTATTACATTAGCATAGATATTTATATGTTTATTTAACATGTAAACAGATTTTGATAGTTCTATTTGCAGTAGGACGATAACTCCCTTTTAGGGACCGTAAAAATTTATCACAATTTGGTAATCGGTTTTTTTTTATTTACAGACAATATATTTTAATAAAATGCTGCGGCCTCCAAGGTCGTCTTTATTTATCATATATGTATATATGACCTAGATATTGTATATCCTAAGCTATCGGTTATCATAGTATTACCAAATTCGTCATGGCTTCAACAATGACAATGAACGACTTCGTCATTTACTTTGATAGTGGAGTCATGTACTTTGGTCATTTTTAATATTATTTCACGAAAAAAAATTCATATGATGTTTACGTATAGTAACTAACAAATGTTCAAGACGATTGTTTAAAGAATCACAATCCTTACAATTTTGGCAACGTGACCAAAGAAGTAGGCGATTCTTCGTTAGTATTTTAGATCTCTGATAGGTATTATTTGCAATTAAATACAGTGTGTATTAAAGTTGAGTCTCCTTATTTTTGTTTAAAAAAATAATAGGAAAGGTAAAATCTTAAACAGGGTTTAATTGCGGTATAAATATCTGTTACAGCTCCTCTATGTTACTTAAGCAGATTTAAAAAGTGCAAACGTTTTGTCAAATTGAAAAACACATTATATTTCAAGTCATTGGAAAAAAATAATTATGTACATCATGACTGATTCAAAATTGACGGGAATGCGAAGAAATATATCGCGTTACATACCAAAAAGCGTCATGCGTATATTTTTTGTAGGTATAAATAAATTAAATTGTTTAGTATAATAATTTTGTCTGTCCAATATATAATAAGTAATTTGTACGACTTTTATATTCGCCCGCATAACATATTGATTATCAGGTCCGATGATCAGACCGTTGAACCATATTTCATTAAAACGACATAATTGTATGGCCCCAGGCTCATTTTTAAAACCAAAATAAACTAAACGTTCAATTAAATCATAAAATTTAATATATATCATTATAAATAGTTTGCTTTGCCTTTAAATATATACAATATTATAATGTATTTTCTATTTATATATTAGCTATTCCAAATTTATATTTTACTAGCTGTGACCGCGGTTTCACCCGCATGAAATTTATAGCCTATACATATGTTGTTCTGATGTATATGCTATATTACTGTAAAGTTTCATCAAAATCCGTTAAGTAGTTTTTGCGTGAAAGAGTAACAAATATATATCTATACTCACAAACTTTCGCGTTTATAATATTAATAATAAGATGTAATAATTTATTCAGTTTTCGTCAGTTCATAATACATACACATATATAATGTGTGATAGTTTGTGTCTAGACATAATTGTAAGTATTCATTGGGCATTGCTCTCCCATAGACAGCCATAAGAAGCCGTTCTTGAGCGGCCATCACACCTACATCAATCAAATTTATTTTAGGTCGTCACTCCGTCTATGGTTATAGCATATTTATTAGGTTATGAGTAATGAAATAAATTACAACGAATATTTTTTTTTAGATAAATCTAAAAAGTATTTCTCTTATAAATGATATAATGTAATATGGAAACCAATGGCAATTGGTTCTTTGTGTGCAGCTGTTATATTGCTTCTCGGGCGATAATATACTAGAACTCCTAGGTAATACATACCTACACTAATATTATATAAACCTAAAGAGATTTTATGTTTGGTTGTATGTGCTAATCTCAGAGACTAATTGTTCGACTGTAAAAATTCTTATATTTGTCTAGGAAGGCTATACGCTATATGACATCGTGCAACCACCAATTAGAGCGCATAATGAAAAGACATAATGAATATACTCTAAAAGCACTAATGAAAACTATTTCAAAAACAGAAAAAGGTAATAAGGATGTTTCGTAGGTTAGCTAGCGAAGATATAATAAACAAAAATATTTCTTTAACTGAATACATGTATTGTACTCTATATTGTATAGGTTACTAGCTACTCGCCCCGACTTCGGTCGACTATATATGTATTATATATATATAAACTTTCCTTTTTAATCACTTTATCTGTTAAAAAAAACCGCTTCAAAATCCGTTGCGTAGTTTTGAAGATTTAAGCGTACATAGGAACGGACAGACAGCGACAGCGACTTTGTTTTATACTATGTAATAATTTGTGAGATAAAAGAAATTGTTTAAATCATTTATTTTTTAATTAGTAACATTCAACCATTACAGCTTTCATAAATAACGGATTCTAGTTCCATCGGTCGCTTGCAAGTTGAAATGTAAATATTGAGTTCACGTAGACACATTTAGGATGTAAATTTTGCAATTCCGTTACTAACAACAAACGTTTTGTTGATTTCGTACTGTTTACCATTTCCTATTACAGTTGTAAACAACTCAATCAATGTTTCTCGTTTGGAACGTGATGAGAGGCTGCCAATCATCACTTGACTGGCTTCGTGCGTTTGTCTTTGTTCACTATTACTGTATATGATAATGATTTGGAGAGAAGCCATTGAATTTATTTCCACGTTTCCTTTCATTTAGTAACGATTTCACTGCTCTATTACGTTAAAATGTATGTAAACTTGTATTGCATTTAAAAGTATTTTTCTATTAAGGAAGAAAGAATGAAAAATATTTTAGTCAGTGCAATGTAAAAAATACAATATAATTATGATTTTAGATTGTTTTTCTTTGTGACATTGTTTTGGCAAACAACCTGATAATAGTCTATTACGAATTAAGTGCGTTATGATGGTTATATTATAACACACTAGACTAAATTTCAGGTCAAGCCGAAGACGAGAGCGTAATAGGGCCGAGAGTGTTAAATACGAATGTGTATAGTACCTACGACGTTTTTTAACACACTTAATTTTCAATAAACTCAACCATGTAACTGTTATGCATATTGTTGCTTTCTCGTCGTTTTACTTTTTTAAATCAGCGCATTGCTTATTGGCTAATGTCGCAGGAGCTCAGATCAGAATTTGATAAAAAATTTGCAAAGTGCGGTTATGGAATATAACTTCACTATTTGCGTTTATAGTGTACGCGTGTTTTATGAGCAGCTTTGCATTTCGAAAGCCAGTGAAATTAGATCCACTTTACGAGTAAGTATTTTGAAAATAGTAGTAACTGTCGACTATGTGTAGGTATACAGGTGACATTACTACTTTTGACCAGGTTCTTTGTGACGGGCGTTACATAATACATTGTCACCGTTGTGGTACCTTTCTATTAATCCCTACTGACTCTACAGAGCACTCGTCATAGGAGTAATATTATTTCTAATCTCTGTCTACCTATTAACTGCGCAGGCGCTGACCTAACAACCTCTCATTTGTAATCTAATAATATAATTAAGTGTAAACATACTAATAATAAAACTGAAGATAATTTGCTCTGTCTACACAAGTAATCCGCTACTAAATGTAATTTGATCAAGTCTATATTTAGATAGATCTTTTAACATTTAGATTTGATAATCCTAAGCAATGAAGCTGAATCATTGGAAACTAGTGGATACCTCACGCACGTCGTCCTGTGAGATAAACAGCGCCAAATACCGAATTCAATTGTATTTTCAAATAATCCAGAAACCCATTATAAATACACACAACATTTCATCCAAATGGTTCCAACTATTTCGAAGAATAAGTGACAAACACACGTACACACAATGTTGCCCATGTCAAGTCGTCCTCACGCGGCTTCCTTCTGGATACCATCGTGGTTAATTTCTGTTGAATTTGTCATGTTGGACAGGAAGTCAGATCAGTTAGACCTGACTTCCTATTGCCCTGTAAGCCTAAATCATCAAAAACATCCTCTAAGTAAAGTTTTTTCAACATTACAATGATTTTACTACGACGGGAAATAAATGATGCGGGAGATGTAAGCTTTTCGGCAAACAGATACAGTTAGGTACACAATAGAAATGACTTAAATAAACATATTGTAATAATAGTAACCTTATCTTACCAATGTTATACGATAGCTTTAATTATACTAAACAATGTTAGCGTGTTTAATGAAATAGCTAATTGTCTCACTTTCAAAACAACTCAAGAATGAAGAGCAATCATCTAATTATAACAAGGCATTTAATCGATTTTGTAATACTTTCATTTTCGTACCGATCTCGTTTAATCATAACATCAGATGTATAGAAGACTCTCTTGTGTTGCAAATTCTTTCTCAATGCAGTCAGAAACGAGATAAGCATGTAAATTTTGAAATATCAAAGATAAGTGAAACCTTTGAAATAAAACCTTATTAAGTAAATGAATTTACACCCACAGGACAGAGAAGTGGACACATACTTCACTGTTCTATGTTTACAACTAACAAAACTTTTCTAAAAAACAGTCTAAACACAATAGAAGTGGTATCGATATTTTCGATAAATCGATATTGAGACGAAAAATGTTGTCAACAGAGTATTTTTTTAGTTAATATAAAATTTATATCATGTGTTTGCAGTTACAGTTATCCATATATTATATCTATATATATAATTAATAATATTTACAAACAATATATTTAATACATTCCTTCAAACTCAAATGTTTATTTACTGCTATAATTTTTTTTCATAAATATATATTTTGTAAATTTCGGTATTCTATTTTTAAGCAATTGATTGCCAATTAAATAAAATTATATTATGCATTCATATTACGCATTATTATTATCTTGACAAATGACAATATTACTGAAATAAAAATCTGGCAACACGTGTATTTTGCGCAATGTCACCCATGTGGGTAGAATGTGGGTGTAAATGTTCACTGCAGCCCTCCAGTTATCTCGGCGTCGGCCCTTTATGGTGTCGTAACGCCTTGGTATTGAGATACCTCAATGATAGTTGTGATAGCTATTTGACCTACTTACAACCCATCAAAAATCCATTTACCCAGTATAAAGCCAACTGGCGACTCTCATTTTCGACGAAATTTGATGCAACTGGTCGATTGTTTATTTAATAATATTGTTCAAGAATGAAACGTCATAAACATCGTTTGCAAGGACACTTCTACTTTACCTAATTCTGCCGCAAAACAACTTTTTTGTATATGGTAATTCAATTCTAGGATACGGAGGCAAGTTCATTGTTAGGATTGATTCCAGAGATATTCTTTTCTAGCTCGTCTGTACTATTTTCTATTGGTTGTCAGATTTATTGATTAGACAATTATGGTACAAATGGCGGCCTTAATGCTATAGGCATTCTCTACCAGATCGGTTTGCTATTCTAATTTCATAAAATAAATCTACGTCATTCACAATGTCGTAGGTACCTCATATCATGTGATTTTCTTTTTCAGTATATGTCAAGGCATCGTTGAACTTTCTTTCACCATTACCCCTCGAGCAATGAAAAGTGGTTCTATAATCGAATCCAGCCCCTTGAGAGTCGCTAACATCGTTATTACAAAGTTGAAGGCTTTCGCCGAGCATTTGCAGTTACACTAAATGCTATTAGGCAATGTTTGTAAACATTTTTGATTAGATAAATCCTATTGATATCAATGGATGGCTATTTAATGAGGTATCACAATGTAGCATATAATCAATTTATCTTTGATATTATGAGAGAATATATTATATATACATTATTATAATCATATATACCAAAATTTGTGAGGTCCATCAAATACAGGAGTTTCATAGTCCAAGAATAATACAAATACAAACTAAATTAATGCAGGGACAGAGGTAGACTATCCCCATGCTACGTTAGATATAAATATACGCAACAAAATCTGAGCATGTCAAATAGCTAATTCATTGTGGTTCGCTTGGCGACACTGCTGCTGATAACCCTATCGGGTTTTTCGATTTACAGATATAACAAATGTATTGCTTCATTCATGAAGTTTCTGATGGAAAAAGGTACATCTGTTATAATGACAACATGATTTAGACTTATAAGACTACATTACCTAGAAATATTTGTATTTAGGATCTAGCTTCAATATGTACTTACTGGTCATAACGTCTGCAAACTTCCAATATGAAATTGAATATTCAATACACGACCACGCGGAGAACGAAATTGATTCGTTTCGATATATTGCGTAGATCGTCACTCAATTATACTACGAATAATTTATTCAGTTTATTTTTAACAACTTCATTAATTTTTGTATTCTATATTGAGTTGTTGATCTCGTTAACATCAATTCTTTTTTTAATAAGTATCAGGTAATACCAAGATTGAATAAATAAGATCAGTAAAAATATTATTGCATTTTTATTTATTTTCCAACCGACTACTGGTTTGAAATTGTGAATTTTAATCAATACGAAACCAGAAATATGCAATTAAATCTTAGATAAAAAAAAACTTTCTAATGAAGACAGACACTTTTATTAAATTAATCTAGACGTTGAATACGACGATAATCTAGACGATGAAGACGTTGATAGATGTACCTTTCGAGACGTTAGATTCAAATATTCTCGACCTAATATGTCGAGCAATACATTCAAAATAAAGCGCAACCCCGATTTTTAATCAGGACCTACCTGTATTGCCAATTAAATCTTAGACAATATTGCTATTGCAGAAAGACACTCATAATTATTAAATTAATCTTTGAGACGGTGATAAACGTTACCTTCCAGAGACATTGGATTCAAATATTCTCTACATATACATAACATGACGAGTCGTTCAATACATTCACTATAAAGCGCGCCGATTACAGTTGTGATGTTATTTGCATTTTATTTTGAAATGCTTTAAAAACTAAATGCTCACTTCGGGCATTACTATCGCATTGTCATTAGTTTTAATTTTTTTTTTAAATCCTTATATTAACACGTGAAGCAAAAACTTTTTACTAAAATTGCGCCTACGCCTGCGGAGGAGTATGAAATTTCGCACGCAGAAGAAGTGCAGAATGATAATATTTTTTTAATATTATGTATAATAACATATACAATAAATCAGCAAAAAAAAACATTACACTATGTATTTGACACACGCATGGATAGAAATATAGTCTTTGCCAATAGAACCTTAATAATGATGAAACTTATAATTTAAATGTATTATTGGGCGACGTAATTCACAAAATGAAATGCACGACATAGTCGAATACTTTGAAAATACTTTTTCAACAGAGCGAGCGTAAGGTAAACAGGCTGTAAATTACTCAATGTGTTCATTGAACTTGAAATAGGTTCTCTACCCGAATATTATTGGCACCAATATAACTCAGTTTGTTTCGGGACCGTTGATCACACATGTCTGTGGTTTTTATGAGAATATAGTACTTTTCTATTAGCGGGGATGACCAACAAACTGATTGGCAGAAAATTATATCAGTCGCCAGTTGAATTCAATAAGATAATGAGTAGACACCACAAATTTATTGCACAGTCCGTTACATGCTTCATTTGTTGCTTTTCAGGAGTATACCTACCAAAGGAGCTTTTCAGGAGTATACCTTCTTCGATATCGAAGATCCCCAACCTTAATATCTTACTCCCCATACATTTGTTCCCTCAAATTGGAGGGAAACACCCAATCTGGTATCACTGGTGTCAATACAATCCGATTGAAGCCGAGTGATTCACTGCACGTAAATAATAACGGACGATGCGTACGCACTGTGAATTGTTGGACGTTAATTGTGTAGGCATTTAATACGGAGCTATCCATATATAACGTTACATATTAAGTGGAGGATGGAGCGAAAAAAAATGGAAATGGATGACATTGTATAACAATTTTAGAGACATAAAATTGAAAACTCTGGAAATTAAGCTGAAAAATAAAAGTATATGGGGCGGGGGGGAGTTCGCTACCTATATCCAGGGACAAGAATTGAAGGATATTCTTAGGAGCGATGGTTTTTATCTCCGCAGGATAGAATGTATACTTTCTAAAGGAGATATTTAGTTTATGCATGAGTGGGTTACAACCACATAGTACGTTTAATGCCTTCTAACTCTAAATAACTAAATGAGTTGTGACTTTGTGAGCATATTGTATTTGTTCATATTATTTCTTCTAATCCTATCGAATTATTAGCTTGGTTCTCCGGAATGGCAACGAATAAGTGGTATCGCCGTAACATGATAACTTGATGTCCGTGGTGAGATGATATTTATATAGAAGACGGTTACCCATGATGTGAACCGTCAGATTGTTTGCCATTACAAGTACATAAAATAGTAAAAAAATGAATTTGTTGTGAACCAAAATCCATAGAGTTCCAATATTATTAAGATTTGTATAGATTTAATAATGGAATATATCCATTAACATAATTGCAGTTAATTAGAAACTTATTGACAACATGTTACAGAGAAGATTAATCTTATTAACCTAGAAAGAAACCTGTTGTCATATCGTAAATCCTTCGACCAACGCCCACATTAATAAGGGCAAGATCACATGAGCATCGTAAGAATGAAATTGTGGGTGAAATTGAATGAAATATACCTACACATACATATAATAGTAATGTTATACGAACATAAAAGGTAATTCAATAAAGAAAACTGGAAATTGCGTTTCGAATTCGGTAACGAGTTCCAAGTCTGTAATAAAACAGACAGCAGTATTTTAAAAAACTAAAAATCCTGTACCGTGGTATGTTCATTCAGAAATGAAAGAAGTAGGTCGCAACATTTATTGTACAGTGTACGTTACTAATATAGTTAGGATCTAAAAATACAGTTATTTAAAGTAGGTACGTATGTGTATTGATATTCGTTCAGTAATGTTTATTCATTGACTGTACTTGCTCTCTTTTGACCTTTATAGTTTTAAACTAAATCAAGACCTTACCATGAATCATTATTTGTCACAAACATTGTACGTGGGCAATAGATTTTTATCGGTGTGCGCTGACATATTAGTGTCGAATTGCGTGGAACGACAGCGATTCAATAAGTAAGTTGTTTTTATTTGTGCAAAAGAGTAACGCTCCTGAGTCATGAGTGAAAAATCTTCATCAACATTTCTTATGGGTGATGATGAAATGTCCTGCACTAACGGTATTATCTGGGGAGAAAGGAATTTTTAGTAATATGGACTGATGAGTTGACCTTCATGTTGCCTCTGGAAACCATCGTGATAAATTTTTTAACCTTGTGAATTTCCTACGAAGGTCTAACTATCCTGACTTCACGCTTATGTTATCATCCTCCACTGCCCCGCCAGCGTAAAGCGAAGGTGGGTGTATTATACCATTATCATTCATTAAAAAAAAAACGGGGAACGACTGGGTGATGGTACGTTGAGCATAGAGTCAATAA
Organism: Achroia grisella; assembly: GCF_030625045.1. Lineage (NCBI taxonomy): Eukaryota > Metazoa > Arthropoda > Insecta > Lepidoptera > Pyralidae > Achroia > Achroia grisella. Next base: position 3,295,442 of record NW_026712984.1, on the reverse strand, counting down.
GGTTAGTAGTTACTTATCCCATTGATGATGGTTTCCAGAGGAAACCGCGTGTAGGCCAACCTGACATGTTACATTGATAGCAACAGAATCCCTTCTCAATTACTTAAAGAATCCCTTTCATTGTTTTGAATGACATCGTCGTCTACACTTATAACATATGATGACAATATTGAAATCAGCTAGTAGACTCAATAATAACGTCAGTGCATACGAGATAGACATACACAAATGTTAATATTAGCACAACCTTGAACTGTAAATGTAAATGAAGACTTACAATCGATGACTATAAAGTATCCGCTGCGCCAAACTGAACTTGGAGCCTATAACTTAATATTATTTAAATTTAGGCCTAAATTAGGATAACACTAAAATCCTTTGAACTTAATTTATAATTAAATATCAGTAGGCGAATTTAACATAATTAGTTATGATACTCGCTTTTATTTAAATGTATAACTATAGGATGATATGTGTTTAATACTAACTAGGAAGCGACAATGGCTATTCTAACGCCAGATGTATCTATACATCGCTGTCTGTATATTTAAGATATATAAAACAACTATTATTAGAGGAATCACTACATTATATATCAGGGCTTTTATCATTCTTCGAATAAAGTGGACAGAAATTATAATAGTTTTCGATTTTATTTATTTATATATGTATGTATGTAGCGATAGAATCGTTGTCAAATTCAAAATATCTACTCATGTAGGTCTATTACAGACTCTTAAGATATGTCAAATCTAAATCTAAATCCGTCATGTAAACGTAATGTATAGATTATAGGCAGGGATCAGGTACATTGTTGTATTATTTATTTAAATAAAATTCATATAAGCATACATTGTATATCAACAACATTTAATTATAGTTTTGTTTATTTTTAAACAAATCACAATGTTTGCATATGATTACAATGCCTACGTTCTACTTTAAAAGAGCAAAAACACGATTGACACATCAATGAGTTGGATAAATAAATACCACTGAAGTGTGGTCAACGGCATACTATCTTCCTTGTATGTGAGGTCATTAACTTTGCAATATAGGCCATATTGTGTAATACTGCTGACTCACTTAGAACTAACTTAGAATAATACATTTACCAACAGTTCCGATTTAATCGGAAAGTCCTCAATTTGAGGTCTTTGTGTGTGTGTCATGTCATGTCATGTCCCGACGATATGACTGACGGCAATTGTTTCGAGCTATTTTTTCCTCTTTTCCTATTTGATATGAGTAAGGAGACGCCTGCACTCAGGGAACTATCGGTTATATTTGAGAATATACGATAAGTAAACACTCCCAAACTGCCAAGAAAGTTGGTAAGTCGAGTCGGAATACCATGCAGGTTTCAAGCAGCTAAAATGTGAATTGATATCCCGAGGGATTAGTGGCCCCATTGCTAGCGAAATAACATCTCAAGTTGACTTCCACACGGTCCATATGGAACTCATCTTGTTCAATAACTGGTGAATTGACCACGATGCGGTAACTGACTTGACTGCAAGCTGATTTTATCATCCTTTATAGGTGTCTCGCCTTTCAATTAACTCGCGTTTTAACACAGTCGGATCCATATGCAACCATTGAAATGAAGTTTTTTTTTTCATACGTATATTAAATATACAATCTAACTCGGCCAAGCGTAGAATAGGGAATGCGTGTTAAAAAATATAAAAACATGGTATAAATAGTTTTTATATAATCCAGTATTTTTGTCGGGCCGATTTTTTATATCTTGCAATATATCCGGAAAAAATATTTATGAGCGTTGGCTACCCTATCACTGACACACGTACGGACATGTTCATTGTCATACATGTTTCTCTCGCACCTGATTTACACCCACGTCCCATACAAAACTAAAAAAACATAATAGGCGGTCGTGATGTGGGTTATTTTCAATAACATTCTGCAAATATACTTTCTATACAATGTTTCCACTACGACGATCGATATCCTTGGTTTGCTAGTTGTTACTATTGAGAGCTAAAGTAATTTAATTTTGTTAAAATGTTGTATAGAATACTATCTTTTATAGAATACTATAAAAGGTGATAAGCGAAGGGTGGGCGTCGACGAAATATAACATTTGATTGCGTTGAACATGAAACACTTTTGCTCAAACTTGAACATTACGGTATTAGATATGAAGCACAAAGCATGATGAAATCCTATCTAAATAATAGAATGCAAGTTGTCGAAATAAATGGTGTAAAGTCTGAAGGAACTAGTATTAAAATGGGTGTTCCTCAGGGCTCTATTTTAGGTCCTTTCTTATTTTTAGTTTACATAAATGATCTTCCTTATATGGTAGAAAAGATAGCTGACATAGTTCTGTTTGCTGATGATACTTCATTAGTATTCAAAGTCAATCGACATATTGATGATTTGGACGAAGTAAACGGTGCTCTTTCTTATGTTTTAAAATGGTTTACGGCTAATAATATGTTACTAAATGCAAATAAAACTAAATGTATCAAATTTACTCTCCCCAATGTAAGACCGGTAGATTCAAAAATCATGTTGGACAATAAACCTATTAATTTTGTGGATGATACTGTATTTCTAGGTATCACATTAGATTCCAAGTTGCAATGGGGTGCCCATATTACTAAATTAGCGAGTCGACTTAGTTCTGCCGCTTATGCGGTAAGAAGAATTAGACAATTAACAGACGTGGCAACAGCTAAACTTGTGTACTTTAGTTATTTCCATAGCATTATGTCGTATGGTATTTTGTTATGGGGCAAAGCAGCTGATATAAATACAATATTTATTTTACAAAAGAGGGCCATTCGCTCCATTTATAGCATGGGTTCCAGGGAGTCTTTGCGAGAGTGCTTTAAGGAATCAAATATCCTCACCGTTGCTTCTCAATATATTTATGAAAACATCATGTATGCCAGGAAGAATATAGACAGTTTCAAAAGAGTTAGTGATTGCACTAATAAAAGCTTACGTAACAATAACAAACTGATTTTACCTAAATGTCGTTTGGCTAAAGTTAGTAATTCGTTTTATGGCAATTGCGTAAGGTTTTACAATAAAATACCAGAGTCTGTTATAAATCTGCCAGAAAAAAGATTTAAATGTCAAATAAAACACTTCCTTTGCAAAAAAGCTTACTATAAAATTGAAGAATTCGTTAACGATAATAATGTTTTTGTAGAAAAATTTTAAATACATAGCACTGACAATATTATCTGATTACACTAATAATGAGTGCGTAGCGATTTCTATGTTGATTGTCGCATGCCTCTTACTTGTTACACTGTAATTATTTATATAAAAAAAACATCTATCAAAAAGAGCAACACACAAGTTTCTTGCTCATTCTTCTTGTGATGAATCTGCATTCCGAATGAGTGGTAGAATCAAAATATGACTATTCAAAAGTGCTTGTAATGAGTTTATTTGAATAAAGATTATTTCTATTTCTATTTCTATTTCTATTTCATTATGTGACAAACGGTTTGTGCCCGCTGTTGACTCCCTCAAGTCACCAATTCGTGATGTCACATTTCAAAATATATATTTTTTTACAACTACCTTTCACTTAAACATGCTATTTAAATTTATTTCCTACTCTATCGCAGTAAACAAAAGGTTTTATTTTCCAAACATGTGACGGCAGACTAAGAAGAGGGAATTTCACAAATGTGATCAATACTGACCAGGACGAGGGGAAAGGAGAGTGAAAATCATAATATTCGGGTGATGTAATTTATGTATGAGCTAAAATTCTTATTACTAGATTCATATTCCTGTATATCCAACATTAAAATATGATATGTATGACATACAGCTGGAGAAGCGTGATATAGGAAATGATAGTCTATATAGAAAATCAATAACTTCTTATACATCAGAATAACACATAGGCTATAATTTAAAAAGATATTATTTCAGTTGGGCGAAATATTGTAAATTACGGGTTCATTTTATACGCAATGTGCAATCACAATTAAATTTCTGATTCTCCTTGTTTATCTCTTTCTTTTCCGCTCTATTTCACTTATCTTCTGCCTCATACATGGGTAATTTTCCTGTATCTAAATATGTAATCCAAGCATGTATATATGTATATATATTATATTTATTTATGTGTCGTATGTATGTCTAATAATATGTATTATTGTAAAGTTACTAAATTAAATTAATAAATAACTTAAACGTAAATGTTTGTAAACTATAAAGCGCCGCTTACTAACTTCTCAGTTTGCCTTATGGTTGACTGGTAGAGAACGCCCTTGGGTATTAATATTATTATTAATATGTACATTTATATATTGTATTTATGCATTAAAGTTTAAATAAATAAATATTGTATAATAATAAAGCCAGTAACATATAAAAAAAAGGCAAACAAAGTTATGCATATGCATTTAAGACAACAAACACAATATAACAGATATTTGCATTGTAGGCCTGCATTACTGCATTTGCATGCGCCGAACGCAGCCAATCGATGCGTGAGGGGGGAAACAGGGTGAAACGGGGAGAAATTCGGAAGTGGGAAGGGTATGGGGAGTCAGTGGTCAGCCGGTGGACACGACCGACCGCTCGTGTGCGAATAATTAAAATTTCCGATGCCTGTCTCTTGGAAATTGGAAGTTTCATCAGTAATCGAGACAGATTAATGGAGAAATTTTGTAACTATTAGTCGGATGTGTGGGGGATTTCAATATCATGATGAAGGCTTTAATCTTCATTAGATATTATGATTTTGCATGTATTGTTTATGTATTACGCATGTATTGTTTAGATATTGGATGTATTTACAAAAAAATGTATTTAAGTATTTTTACCAGTTGTTTCGTACCATAATACAAACTTTAGTTAGTTTGAGACTAGATAGCATTGTGTGAATTGTAATGGTTACAAATATTATCTTACTAATATTATAAATGAGAAAGTTTGTGAGTACGGATGGATGAACGTTTGATACTCTTTCATACAAAAATCATGGAGCGGATTTTAATGAAACTTTAAAGTAATATAGTTTATATATCAGAAAAACAGATAGGGAACTGGACGGTAGGGAATAAATTGTAATATAAAAAAAATTATATTCGTAAGTGGCTAAAATGTCCTACTATGAATAAATGATTATTGAATTTGAATTTGATAATGATTTAAAAAAAATAATAAAATATATGTGAATTGTCGAAATATAATCATAAATTTCAAGTAAGTGTGATGCAAATGAAATTGTACTGGTAAATAATTTCACATGACTAGACGACTAAATCAACAGTCTTTCAATATACATATTATATTGGTCCGATATGAAATTTATACATAATAAATAAACGATATATATATACTTCAAATGAATAATATTGAATCCACCAAAGTTCACAACCGCACCGTAACTCCACATTTCATAAGTCTGCAATTCCTGCAAAGTTTGCACGGATTACAAACTCCGGAAAAGTTTAAACTCCAACACGTATAAACAAAGCTATATTCTAGAAGTTTCCATTCCAACTTTAAGCGAAAAAGTATATCTAAAGAGTAGATAAGAGCATCGGAATGAAAGTATCTACATTTTGGCAGGGCATTGTTAGAAATTGTGACTAGTGGCCCCCATTGCTAGCAATGTAATAATTCAGCTAGACATCCACGTGATTTCCTTTGGATATCGTCGTTCTTAACTTCTAGTAAATTCGACATGATGGAAATTCCTGATGGACATACCTGACGCCTATCCTCCTCCCAACTATCCCTAATTAGGTCCCATTCCCGCCTCTTTTTAAAAGATTGGTAACTCACTTGCCCTGATTTTGCGGGTACTCATGAGTGGCAGTAATCGTTTGCCTGCAAATGTGCCGCTGGCTAATTTGCCTCCTATGCAATATTTAAAAATATATATCACAGCATATATCTCCGTATACAATATTTCAGATGCTAATTTTGTTTGTCATTGTACCTAATTGGTCCGGCTTGGTATCAGGATATCCTCATTAAAAGTGACTGATGCACTGTTCGTGTGAAAAAACATGTTATGTTCAGAATTATTATGATAAACTACACCATGCGATCAGAACAGATACATAAACAAGTATAATCTCAAACGTTGCAGATTGTATTATAAGGAATCTTAGAAAATCTCGCTTCCTTATTTTTCTGAACACGTGTGGGTTTAGGTCGGTAGCTCGGTTTAGGATTGTTTTGTTTCAGATAATATTATAAATGAACAGAAAATACTGTGGCATTTAAATAATTATTTATTTTATTTGCAAATCTTAAAGTTGATATGGGCCGTTAGCTTGCCATTACAGTTGCATCAAATAAATGAGAAATATCTGGTAAATTTTATATAAACAATTCAGTATTAGTATATCAACTAACATTAACAAATGTTAAATATTTTATCTAATGTAAGTAGTGTAAAAATATAGAAATAACAAAGAATGTATTTTTAAAATGTGGAAAGAAAAATATCTATGAGTATTTAACTGTCAGCGCCAGGTGAAGGTGTTGACACAGACATCACGTGTCTCCGTGGGTACACCAAACTCAGTAGTCTGCCATATTTGTTAATATTAGTTAGAATGATTTAAAATTAGATAAGAAAATGTCCAAAAAGGAGAAAATAAACGTATGTTTGGGGTTATTTTTTTTTAACACATATCCCGTAATGTAAGTTACTAATAGTAACTTACATTACGGGATGTGTTAAAAAAAAATAGCACATAATACAAATACAAATAGCAAAAAAAAATAGCACAGATAACATAATATTACATACTATTAGTGTAGAGAAACTGGAAAATACTTAGAAATTTAAATACTAAAGAACGATATCAACGATACTGCATTTTGAACAATAAATACAATTATATAAAATGATCCTGAGTGTATACAGTTTATAAACCACTCTAATCTATACTTTACGCTAACGTACATACGCAACTTCATCCTCGTCAGTTAGAAACATGAAGTTAAACAGAATGTAAAAGCAAAATATTTTCTGCAGTTTTGTAATATTCCTAATGCATCTCCTTTTGACCACAGTCTACAGCCTATTTCAGTAAACAGACAATCCAATACTAAAATAAATTTTCAGTTACAATCATCTTCAGCTCTTCAGCTTTTTAAAATTAGGATGATATGGATTCGAATAGAAATAAACATTTCTACAAATACACAAGATACTATCCAATCCGTTGTTAAAACTCAAATTATCTAGGACACAGATTACAACACAATAGAAGAGTTCCGGCTAATTTTAGTTAACCTCATCTACTCGTACAAAGTCTGTGCTATATACTCTTTGGTTGTTAACAATTCCCTTCACGCCCTTGTCCTAAAGACCATGAAGTTTGTATACCATTACTAATACTTAACGTTACTTACAAGCTTCCAAGTAGAACGAATTAGTTGTGGCGATTGTTGCTGAAATGGTAATCACCATTGTTTTAATTAGTGCGTTGTAATTGGTATTGTTTTGAGACAAATTATGGTAGTATTTTTGCTACAAATTATAGCTGGTAATGGCTGGCTTATGTTTCAATTAATAAGATGGGATGGGATGTCATGGGAGACAAAATGTAATTAATTAAATGTGAGAACATCATGCAGAATATCGTGGTTGCATTCATTCTCTGTTATGTTCCTAGCATAGTTTATATTTTATTTTCAAACCATTATATTTATCTTTATTGTACAAAACTTATTTAATAAAAGAGTATTTTGGAAAAGCTATGACAATATAATTTTTAAATATAATATATTAACTCCAGTCATAATCATTTCAGAGTCTTTGATAACAGAATTTCTTTAATAATTGAACTCTATTTTTTTTTTATATTTCCAAGGATTTGTAGAATTAAAATTAGTTTTGTTAACTTTCAAATATATTCTATATATTGGCCAATTATTATTTATTGCTTATCAGGAACTGTTATAGATTTGCACCATAATTTTTTTATGGGATTTTTGCAGCTAACTCCATATTGGTTATGGCAGAATATCAGTGTTTTACCATTTTCGAGGCGAAACAATAAACTAATAAACTAAATAAACCATTGGCCATCATATTTTGCTGTACACACACGATTTAAATTTATTCGCGTTGGTTTTTTTTTGTTTATATTCTGATTCACAAATAAATTCTTCATCTATCAGCTATATTGTTTTTTATAAAAACGATAAATCGTCAGTATAAATGACAGCATCTAGTTCTTGTTTATAAACTAATTTATTTCCTATCGCTAGTTCAGTTAGAGTAACTAGTTTCACATTTACTGGTTCATTAACAGCAAATCTTTCTCTATTATGCAAATGGCGTGCCCAATGGGCCGGAATCCCTTGTAAACTCTTTACGCTTATTACTATTCATAAAGCACAAACCCTTGCTACTTTCATTGTTTACTTCAGGCTTTGTATGGTAATATCTCGTATCTTTATGCTGAGAATGACGTCCTTTGTTTCATGAGGAATGTGACGGAAATATTTGGTGCGTAACCAAAAATATACGCATTTTTAACATGGTAAATTTGTAATCAGGAGTTCATTTGTAACTATACGTTTCTATAAAAATACACTGAGCAAACCCCATTACATATTAAATGATAACTTCAATGACAAACGTACATGCCAATAGTTATTCATGTACCGCATTTTCAATTTAATGTTACAGGTGTCTATAAATTAGTATAGAATTTTAATTATTTGACGGTAGAGAAAAACATGACCTGCATAAGTGATTAAAATGTACATTTTTTTTAATTGTAATAAAATAATTAAACATTTTAATTCTAATTAGTATTTTATGTTTTAAAGTGTGTTTACTTGTGTGATTAAAGGAGTGAAGATAGAATCATTTTCTAATCTATCATAGTGTAATATTGTCATCGTGTCATTGACCTATTCAGAAATCCCAATCCTAAAGCTTACATAGCCTTTGAGAAGGTCACATGTTTCTTTTTTACTAAGATAATGTTGGTGACATGAACATGTTACCAGGGTGAAGGGAGTTCATAGTGATGTGGACGTATATTCCCATTGCTAACAATGTACTATATCAGGTTGACCACGGGTTGACATTTGAGTTTCCAGGGGGAATGGCGTCTCCCTGGAAACTCGAATCATGTTAAATTCTTGGTGAATTTTCCACTATGAGCTAACTGACCTGACCTCGTATTCATCTTATCATCATCTACTGGTATCCTAACAGTAAACCATAACCGCAGGCAGGTGCACCGTTCCATTATCGTTCAGTGTTACCTATTAGTTTTGTGTGTGACTGCTTGTAGTAAGTACATGTGAACTAACAATAGTGTTGTGTTGTTGCAGCCATGAGCCGGAGGGCGGGGGGCGGTGCGCGGAGGGCCCGCTAGCGCGCGCCATGCAGCCCACGCCGCAGGGCGGCTCGCCCAAGCGGCACCCGCAGGCTCCTGCGCATGGTGAGTGGCAGATCTAAATAACCCCCTTACTTGTAGAAACTAAGTTCACCTATTGAAATTGGTTATTGTGTACAAAATTGCTACACTATTCAACCAGAGTCCATGTGTGTATTGTATTAATTATATGTTAATTTATTGTTAATTTCTACGTTATAAAACTAGAATTCATACTCATCCTAATTTTCACTACTCCACACGCTCCATTTGTCGCTTTCGCAGGCGGAAGCACAATTCCATATTAATCCATTAAAAAATTCCATACCAATTTAAATTAGATATTGAGTCTGGAGGTCTGTTGGCCTCCTGTTAACTATACAATTTTAAAATTAATACGATACTAGCGATCCGCTCCGACATAGTCTCTTATACATATTTTGGTATTTGTTTTCTTTACGTAGTATAACACAAAGCCTCGGCTGTCTGTTCACTTATGTCTTTAAAATTACGCAACGGAAATTAATGCGTTTTCAGCAACAGATAGAGTGATTCAAGAGGAAGCTTTATATGTATAATACATGCGAGTTATAGTATAGAACAAGCCGAGAAATTTAAATATTTGTAATGTATCTGTGCGAAGCTGGGACGAGTAAATAAAATACAATTTGGTTTACCAGAATTGCAACGTATGAGCGATATCACGGGTGTCAGATGATGTCTATAGCGCTGTTCAAATATACAGAGCGACTGTTACCGCGTACCATCACTTACTATTCCGCTCACTTAAGAAAGAAAAATATTAAAATTCCCTTCCCCTGGTTCTAAATGAGTAATAGTGCGTAAAATATTACCAGAGCTTGTGACAATATTCAGTTATTTAGCATTTTATAAACGCTGGCTAGCAATCAAGGGCACTCTGCCAATATTTATTATCCATAGGCCATTATGTTTCCATATTAGCGAGTGAGGTGTGTTCTATATTCGTGTTTTAATATTGTCACCTTAATTTAGTGTGCCTACATACACTTTGAGAGGTATCTCTATATTATACAATAGAAATGTAAATGGATTTAGGAAGATTCTTTTTTGTGAGAAAATATATATTCTTATGAATCCTTTGTGGATAAAAAACATCCACCTGTCCATTGTGGATCGACAGAGCTGTTTGAGGATTTTTGAAGACAAATTGCAAAGATCTGAATCGGCAATGAGGAGCTCATAACCACTATTAAGGGTGTGTAACTTAGGAAGTGAAGAATAAAAAACTAGGTACTCATTACAAACTTATATATCTATAGCAATATACGAGTATATAAATGTAATGCACGGATATATAAATTTTCAAACTAAGTAAATACGAGTAATTGTGTATGTAATCGTGTTTAATTATTTTGAAAATTTATAACATTAAAATCAATCAGATTAGTTATATAAATATTCAAGTTATTTAATTTACGTCTATACCTACACACGTAAATCTAGCGACAAGCTTTTGTATAAATGGATAGTAAAAGTTTATATGTATAAATGGATAGGAAATCGATGGAGTGAAAGAAATTTATTACACACTAGCCATCCATACCGGCTTCGCATGGGTGCATTACAAATCTTTGAATTTCTCGGCTTGTTCTAAACTATAGCACGCATGCATTATACATATAAACCTTCCTCTTGAATCGCTCTATCTATTGCTGAAAACTGAATTAAAATTTCAAAGAACCTTTGCGTAATTTATAAGATCTTAATTTTATTTTAATGGTAAAGTTTATATAGAATGTTATAAAACATGAAGTTTTTATATTTATTTAAAGCGGACAGTTCCATATAAATTTCTACTAGCTACGGTAGCTATTGTATCTCAATATTTCTTGCAATCTGATAACTAGCGCGGGTGGTCCAATATACGCCCATATAGCCCACTCAATTGTTTGTAGGAGGCGCAATAATGGTGTCATTTGCATACCTGCATAATCGATATTCAAGTTTATAGTGATGGTTTGCATATAAATTATTAACTGAAAGTCATATATCGATATTGCCAATTTCATATGCGATAGTAGATATGAATATTACATACTAGCTGTACCCGCGGTTTCATCCGCGTGAAATTTATATCCTATGTGTTACTCTGATGTATAAGCTATATCACTGTAAAGTTTCAATAACAAGTGACAAACATCTATACTTACAAACTTTCGCGTTTAGAATATTATTAAGATTACGATAAGATATAGTAAGAGGACTAACTATTGCTTGAAAGATGTATTCATTTGATGAACAAGCTTACAACATTGATGGTAGGTGGTAACCGTTGCAAATATTCTTGAACAGCACCACAGTCATCACGGTATCATGTGACGAACATCATGCGTTACCATTCAGTAGGACTGAGATGTTATATTATACCTATTCTACGTTTTTGTAGAAAAAAATCTAACTTAAGATTCATAGCACTGCCAATATTATCTGATTGAACAAAGATTGCGTAGCAGTTTCTATGTTGATTAACGCATGTCTAATCCTTGTTAATGTATATTTACTCAGAACAACATTGATTTGTAAGAGCAACATACAAGTTTCTTGCTCATTCTTCTTGTGATGAGTCTGCGTTCCGAATGAGTGGTAGAATAAAAAAATGTGACTTCAAAAGTGCTTATATTAAGTTTATTTGAATTAAGATTATTTCTATTATTTCTTTTTCATCTATAACAATGTAGTTTATAACTATTAATCCTTAAATGGGGCTGTTTCAAGCATTGTGGGTTCTTGTGATGAACGCAACACTTTACATGTTCTCTGGGAATATTTGAATCCAACATTCGGCGGTGACTCTGCCTTACCTTACCTAACTTGTCTTGGATGAGAAACGTCCAATAGTTTTTCTACGAAAGTATGACAAAAGAAAAACCCAATGTTTCCTTAAGTTAATTTATAAGAATATATGTTGAATCACTACTTTTTCTCTATTTTGTAGTATATTCTCTCGATTATATTTCCTTAATCGGAACACGAAGAGTCATTCATTGTAGGTAAATTATTCCACGGATAAAAGTTGATACGGTACAATCCGCATAGATAACGTTTGTTTCAAGAGATTTCAATATTAGTTCTTATAAAAAGATTATTACAAATAACTAGTTTTGCAACTGAATGTTAATTACGTTCTCCGTGGGAACTTGAGGGGTTGATATATGGACCAAAAGTAGATATAATAGTAGAAATTATTAAAATTTTATCCATTTACACATTCCTACAGTACTTGTATCAATATTACCTTTTCACAATTATGTAACTGGCTGTTATGTTTCGATCGTCAATAGATTGAAAAGGAGAACGAGTTACTTTATCTGTAACTAGCTTGCCCCGGCTTCGGATGTACACGTATTATACATATAAACGCTCAACAACATTCCTCTAGAATCACTCTATTTAAAAAATCGCTCCATTTAAAGATTTAAGCATACATAGTGACGGATAGACAGCGACCGTGACTTTGTTTTATACTATGTAATGAAAATGATCTGGAAGAAAGTGAAATAGGCGTTGAAAGTTTGTACAGACCAAGTCGCAGGTAACTAGTAAAAATTTTTAATCGTACAATAGTTACTTGTTATATAGTTACACTACATAGCTTGTATTCAACTGACAAAATTATAAGCAGAAGTTGATTCGCATTAGTTTGGGACAACCTTATTTGGCCAATAGGCAGGTAATGAGGTGAAGAAAAGTGCCCAACTAGCCTAATGAAGGTCACTTAGCTATATTTCTTCTGTATATCTAACTAACTGACCCGCGCAACTTTGCGTCACATTTTCCTCGTTTTTGCAACATTTTTCATTGCATTTCCGCTTGTATTTGTCGTAGCGTTATGTTATATTATATATTCTACAGCCTTTCTTGATAAATGCGCTATCCAACAGATAAAATTTTTCAAACTCCTGAACTAACCTGTGAATATCTTGAGTATCCAAACTGTTTATCTGGTTGTAGTATTAGCTAGAAAATCAATCCTCAAAATGAACAGTGTATTTATTATTGTTGTAGTAGACCTATCATATCTATAATAATTTTCTAATATCTTTTTTCTATTCCAATATAAATTATAATATTTCAAAGTGTATTTCATTAATAGTATCAAAGTCCATATCAAGATAAGCGACACACTATTCATAATCAGTGATGCGCGAGTCACTACTCCTTTTCATATTTTCTTAATGGTAAAGTTTTCAATTAGGTTAATCGCTGCTAATCAATATCGGAACTTTCACATTAAAGTCAAGTCTTGATAATCTAATTTCGAGATTGTACAGTCACCGGTTCTTGAATAACAGGAATATTTATTTATGACTACTTACATAAATAATAAACTGTTCTTCAACTAACCTGAACGGATCTCTAAGTGATACAATAATAATATATTTTTCTAAGCTTACTCTCTCTTTCACCTAGTTAGACTTTGTAAAAAGGCGTCTGAGGGAGTATCTCAGTCTCACCTAGCGTCGTAAGCGGAGTTTCGGTTTTAGGGTGTAGATTAGCTAGTGAAATTACAGGATAAGAGGCATGAGATCTTATTCTTCTGGAATGGCAACGCTTGACAGTAGTGCTGCGGATAAACTTTATAAAATCTAAACATTTACATTATTTACAAAACTTCATCCAATAATCATAGTTTATATAGATTAAAATTGATAAGATTTGATAGGAAATAAAAACTTTAAAGGCTCATCAAGCGGAGACCAGTCGACCCTCAAGGTCCACCTACCGAATGGCGGCTTCAACGTGGTGCGGGCATCAGCAGACGAGGACGTGAGGTCCGTGCTGCGACTGCTAGCGTCACGACTGGCCGCCGGTGACAGAGTGTTCGCGTCCTGCTACGCTTTGAGGGCTAGAAAACTCAACTCTGGAAAGGTAAGGCTGGTTAACATTATTACTAATCATTCACAAATTCAGTCACACCGTGATAGCAAAATTGTTTTGTGTCTTTACGGTACTAAGAAGTTTTCTTCTATGTGCATGTGGTACTTTGTCATTTGAGAAGGCTAATGTGTTATTCTGTAGTCACTGCCATATCTCATTTTTCAACGGAAACAAATCTTACATTCTTGCTTAGCGCCTAAAATAGGTGAGCAGAGGTACCCACGAAGAAGACATGGTCTACTGAGCGCGCGGGGAAACAATAATAGGGTCCTATTGAACGTATACCGGAAATGGCTAAAGTTGAAAACGGTTGTAAATAAATAAAATGGAACGAGGGGCTGACCTTTAGCTGATATCTCGTCTGAGTGTCCAAAGCCTTGCAGTGCTACTTCATGGCCAAAGTTGTCTCCGTTCTCTCAGCGGGAAGTAGACTATACTAAGGCCCTTCTTTTCAGATCCGATGGGTCCACCAGGACACACCAGTGTCGGAGCTCCTCACAAAATGGCCGGCGAGCGAGTGGCGGTTGGAATTGCGCGTGCGCTACCTGCCTGCCAATTTGCGAGAGCTCTGCGACTCGGACCGCGTTACTTTCCACTATTATTACGATCAGGTTTGTTTGTATAACTATAGTAGTTGTTGAGTCGCGGTTTGGTCACTGAAGAGTCAACACTAGGCTTCCAATCTATATCCGAACTCCACACCGAATATTTGTGGTCTCACACATGCTAATTGTAGCGGAATTAAACAAAATAAATTCATCAAGTACTATATTAGTTGTATTCCGTGGCACTACTTATGTTTTTTTATACGGCTAACAGATGGTAAGTTGTAACCGTCGCTTTTGTCAACGTTATCATGTGACGACCATCTTATCACTCGTCCATTGCCAATCCGGAGGACTAAGATATCAGAAGCTCGCGGGTAGAATTCCTCGCATGTTGCAAATATTTGTATTCATAAGTGTGATTGTTTGTATTTTTCTGAGTGTTTCCTAAATATATTTTGTATATCTTTACACAGAAAATGTATTAAATATTTCTATTAGTAGTGTAGTACTTGGGTGCTGCATGCGTGGCGCTGTGTGAATTTTCAATTTATTATTATTATAATTTTCAGGTGCGCCACGACTACCTCAACGCTAATCATCCTATGGTTGACCAGGATTTGGCGATACAAATATGTTGTTTAGAAATTAAGTAAGTGGATTTTTTAAAGTGTGTATTACACGTGTATATCGTCCTGTCTAAAACTCTAATACATTCAGGTGTTTTAATTTTTCCTCATTTTGTAATGCCCTACCTATAAAATAAGAAACAAAATCTACTGGAGAAGTAGTTACTGTAAAAAGACGTGTTAGGCAGAGGTTTTCTTACTTTTTAAGCTTTGACGCCCTCGGCGGTCTAGCGGTTTAAACAGCACACCGCTTTACTTCCGATTGTCACGGGTTCGATTCCTCGCAAGGTGCAAACATTTGTATTCATGAGTATGATTGTTTGCATCGGTCTAGGTGTTTTATATGTATATTATTATGTATGTTAATTTACGTAATTTCATATATTACATTTTTATACCGAAATCCAAGATTGCAATTTAATACAGCATCTTTGAAGTACTAAATTTGTTTCATAAACTCAACCTCAACTGATCGATTTGTTTATACGTTCCAGATACTTTTGTAAGGACATGCAAATATCATTGGACAAAAAATCCAACATCGAGTACCTGGAGAAGGAGTTTGGACTTCATAAATTTCTGCCCAAATCAGTCCTGGAAGCGATCAAGCCAAAGGTCCTGAAGAAAGCAATACAGCAACAGTTCAAAAAGGTATGCAATTTTTATAATTTTAATGTACAATACATTTTTTTTGGTGGATGGATGAAATCAGGTCAGTTGGCCCATCATGGCGAATTCACTAGTAGTTAACAATGATGGTTTTTAGACGAAACCACGTTCGACCGACCACGACCACGAGTTCGACCTAACTTGACATATTGTTGCAAATGAGGCCACTAGTTCTTATTACTAATTCCACCAACCCCTGTACAATGCAATTTATTTCACTAATAAAACATATAGCAAATACTAGAAAAGTCTAATCTTAACATCTATGTTAATCTAATCCATTTATTGATATCCGATCTTAGAGATCAGATTTGCACTCTTTGTTCGATCGGATATCAGACCAAAATTTCATCGAAGATCGTAATTCGGTACTCTTCGTTTACCACTCAAAAAAAATTCGATCGGTCAAGGTCGAGTTTTTAAGAATTAATGCGCTCCCTTGTTTCCTAGGCATTTGGCCTAGTACGTAAACAACACGCCGGTAACAAAGCTAGTATAAATTATATTTTTTATTATTATCATCATTAAAATTATTCTTAATAATTTACTAAAGCACTGTTTTCGATTTCAATATTCAAGGTGCCATCAAAACAAACTACTTGTTTCTGTTTCTGTACACCGGCCTCATGCTTAGAAGCCTCATGCTGGGGTGATCATAATTCTTATTTAGGTGTTACAAAACAGGGCCTAAAGGTAAATAATTGCTCTTTTGCCACAAACTGGCTTCTATACAACATCATGCATTATTGATTGTTAAGGTCAGACATCATTGCTATTCGCTTCATTGTGATCTGTCTCAATGCAAGCTTTATTAAACTATATATTCAAAATTTGTTAATGCACCGCCTACATGAATCACTGTTTGCCCAATGGTTGACTGGGAGAAAATCCCTCAAGGTGTTAAGTCCGCCATGTGCATATTTATTTATGTATTTGTGCATTAAAGTTATAACAAATATATAGGATATTTGCTAAATATATACAGAAATCAAACCAATCATCAAACTAAACAAATTTCCTACAGAAACAAAGCGGAACATTGAAAGTATCTTTAAATTCCTTCATATGTATGTACTATAGGGTCACGTGATCAATTTGTTATGTAAACATCACAATTTACTAGAGGTTCACAGTAAAAAGTCGTCGGTGTGTATGTCAGTCTCACCTATTTCGGCCGCCAATTAGTTTTGTAAGCGTGTTTTGGTTGTAGGGTGCAAATTAGGAACTGAAATTACAGGATAAGAAGGGACATTCTAGTTCTCTGGAATGGATACGCTTCTGTAGTATCACTGGTGTCATGTAATGTATATATATATGCTTTTCATGTATATAAGCGATGGTGACCGCTTACCTATATGTATCATGTGGGTCATCATCACATCTTCCATTCCAATTTCATTATATTTCTATTTAAAATATAAATTAAAATATATTTTTAGAATTCCCTTTGTTTCTTAGTGAAAGTATTTCTGTTGCATCTATATTTCACCAAGCTTGGTACCAACCAATACTAATTCTGTTTATCTTTACATCGTATAATATAAAGTCGCTTTCGCTGTCGGTACGCTTAGATCTTTTAAATTATACAACGGATTTCAATGCAATTTTCAGCAATAGATAGAGTTATTCAAGAGGAAGGTTTATATGTATTATCCATGCAATATGCATAGTACAGAAAAGTCGAGAAATTCAAACATTTTTGTACTCGTGCGAAGCCGGGGCGGGTCGATAGTATGATTATAATAATAATAATGAACAATGGCTCTAAGCCCTTATTTGGAGCCTTTTATAGGCTCGCGGATGACCTAATGCAATTATAATGAATTTGTACTATGGCAACACTGGTATACACTATCTGTAGCAATACAGACATATGCCAGACACTAAAACACCAAGTACAGTAAAAGAAGAGTGACCCATCAGCATATGCATGCTGTTGGTCACTCTATTAATAATAAACTCTCCCAAATTTGAATTTAAAAATGAATGTGTATCCCAAACTATTCAGAGTTTTATATTCAATATGGGTCTTAGATTAGGTATTATGTTTTAATGCATACATGATATATATAGAAAACACAAACAATCATACTCATAAACGCAAAATGTTTGCATTGCGCGAATAATCGAAGCCGCGACCATCAGAAGTAAGGCCGCCTGCTGAGATATTAAACCACTGAGCCCGTCATGTTAAATGAATTCTATGTTTTATATTACAGGTGGCGAATCTAAGCGACACGGAGTGCATGCTGAAGTATCTGGATACGATGCACACGCACTACGGCTACGATAGGGAAACGTTTACGGGTGCTCTCGGCACCGAGTGGGCCATACCCGTCGAACTGGCCATTGGGCCTGGTATAGGTTAGTTTTCCTTTATTCTTCCATAATTAGAATATTAGATGACATTTTTGTTTAACTGAAATGAGAAACGTATTAACGACCTACCTGATGGTAAATGGTAACCGTCATCAGAAATAGCTAGTCGAACTGGACGGTAAGGATAGTGATAAAAAATTAACACGTATATCTTATTAATATTATAAACGCGAAAGTGTGTGAGTATGGATGGATGTTTGTTACTCTTTCACGCAAAAACTACTGAACGTATTTTGATAAAACTTTACAGTAATGTAGCTTATATATAAGAATAACGTATAAGCTATAAATTTCATGCTGGTGAAACCGCGGGCTCAGCTAGTATATCATACATCAAAAAATATTTTTAAAATTTTACTTATGTACATCTGAAGAGCGCCACGTTGTCACGTTACATTTTTGGTAATAAACATAGTTGATTTACTGCCATATCTCACCATTTACACCCGAACACAGTTGCAAATCTTACAGGACTGTTTCTCTTTGCAAGTGGGACCTACTGGCAAACTTAAAAAACTATCTAGGTACTGTAGATTGTCTGTAAGAAAATGTATTTTTTGTATATGACAATGTGACAAACAAGCATTCGAGCCATCTGATGGTAAACAGTTACTTATTACATGAATCACCGAGGTATTTAAAAACCCCATGCTAGTATCTAAAGAAAACCTCGGCAGGTAATTCAATATGAAGAAAATGAACCCCTGAACTTGCACTATTTGTAACCACTTCGGTTCAAGGATGTGAGAGTGTATTAAAATTGACTGTTCTTATATTATTATACTTCAATTTTTTTTATATTTTTTAATAGAAAATTAAATCAATAAATGTTTTAAGAACTCAACTAACTTGATTAAAGATTATTTCTATTCTATTCTACTCAAATTTTAATGTGATTCACAATTTCCTTTCACAGATATATCGTACATTTCTCACAAAGCAGGCGAGCCTCCAATTTACTCTAAGATCGCTTCGTTCAGCGATATAGTTGCTGTGCAAACGCTCAAATCCAATTGCACACAACAATCGCAGACTCAGGTAATTCTACTAATCTCTGCTAATATATACTGCTGAAGCTTAAGAGATCAATTAGTGTTAGATAGGCTATTTATCGAATAAGGCTATAACTTATATAACATCACGATACTACCAAAAGGAGCGGAGCAATAATAAAAATATATTGCAATATCGGGTAAAATGTTGCCCAAACGAGGTTGCCTGGAACAGCTAGCGCTATTAGAAGTATAAGTTAGCCACCAGGATTTATAGAAACTGCTGAAAACAACCGAATTTCGTCAACACTAGTCAGTACTCAAGATATTAATTATTTAATGTTACAAATGAAATAAAGTGTATTTTATTACAAACACGACACTTTGTAATTGTTGACGGATGGATAAATGTTTATTACTTTTTCACGCAAAACCCTTATATATCAGAATAGTAGATCTTATATATAAAATTCTCATGTCACAGTTTTCGTTCCCATACTCCTCCGAAACGGCTTGACCGATTCTCATGAAATTTTGTGAGCGTATTGAGATGTTGGCCGATTCTCAGACCTAGAGAATCGGCCAACATCTATTTTTCATCCCCCTAAATGTTAGGGGTAGTCCTCCCCTAATTTTTTTTTTATTTTAAGGCAAAACGTTTGCCGGTACAGCTAGTATATAGTATATATATATAATATTATAAATGCGAAAGTTTGTGAGTATGGATGGATGTTTGTTACTCTTTCACGCAAAAACTACTGAACGGATTGTGATGAAACTTTACAGTAATATAACTTATACATCAAAATAACAGTCTATAATTTTAAAGATATTATGTAAATTAAGCGAAGTATAATGATAAATGTCAAGTAAGTGTAATGCAGACGAAGTTGCACAGGTCAGCTATAAATTTCACGCTGATGAAACCGAAAGCACGGCCAGTTCTTAGTATATATTTAGCATATTTTAAATACATGTTGTAATAATATCGTTAATGTTTCATTACAGAGTGGGTCCTGTGGAAAAGCAGCGCTACAGTTGAGGGTGAAAGGAGCCACAGAGACGTTGACAATAACGTGCAGTAATGTTGAGGTAATTTACACTATTAGATTACTTTTTTACTAGATTGTTATATTATTTATCTATGGATCTCTTTATCGTAATGCTCCATGATTTGTCGAAGACATCAGGATGTTTATTAAAAATGATAATAAAATATTTCAGGCCGCAGAAAGCTTAGCAGATCTAGTGGATGGTTACTGCAGACTCGTCACAGATTCGCAAACGTCGCTTTGGAACAGAACAAGTAAGTTATATATATGATGAAAATATATAATATATATATAATGAAAACTTTATACCGACTTTTATCTCTAAACATTTATATTCTCTATGTTCAGTAACAAAACTGTTTTAAACACTCTGTTAGCTCTTTTTGCGCCGGTACTTTTACACAGAAACTGTCATGTCACCACTGGCTATTATTTGGTAATTGAAGATGAAAGTAAGACGTTCTAAATAAACTATATGATCATTCAAATAGATAAGTTGACTGGTCACCAGTCACACCATCAAAGTGTTAACATTATATTTGGTATTCGTATATAGCATATATTTTATATAATAAACACTATATTAAACTATTAATTAATTCTATTATTATACAATATGTTTAAGTTTCTGACCCGCATGATATATTCGACCAGTGTGAAGTTTTAATGTTGATGATTATGATGTATAACTAGATAATGAAAAATATTAAAATGAATTAATTCTATTACAAGCTACTATATGGAAACAACTCAACTGTCAGTGTAAAAGTAAGTACTAGTGTTATAAATACAAAAGTATCTTGTTACCTTTTTGTGACTAAACGGCTGAACAGATTATAATGAAATTGATTTGAATATATATGGTATCATAAGTACGGGCGTTTATTTCAATAACCAGACAATATAACTGACAACAACTAATGTCTTTTAGAATTATTAAGACTGATCCTACTTTAGTGGTATACTACAGGTTGTATATACTTTATAAGTATATATATTAAACGGTTTGTACATACAAAATATATGACAAATAAACTGTTAGGGTATTTTCAGCGTAATAGAACCCAAAATAATGAATGTTCGATGTTTTTCTGTACGTATGTGGATAATAATATCAAAAACTACTTAACCTATTTCTCTCGATTTCAGTAATGTATTGTAAGTTAGGTTAGGTTCTTATAATTTCGTGTTTGTTTGATTTCAAATAATTTGTAAAGAAAAAATTAATATGGATACATACATATAGGCATCTAAGAAATTGTAACATTTGTTCATAGCTGAGATGAGTAGCAGTTCATCAGAGGGCAAGACTAGTTCTTGGGAGGCGAACACGGCGACGCTTCTCTCTGAAGATTATGCAGAAATTGTTGATGACGACGCGGATTACTCCACGCCGGCAGGTTGGTCATACTTAATTTACATATACATACCAATACATTCACATATAATTAAATATATATACGAATCAGCAATAAAAGTTCCTTGCGTAGAGAGCCAGGTGGTGTTGAGAAATAATACAATTACTATATATGAACAGACAGAATTACTTTACATATCTAACCCTTCAAAACGGAAACAACACGCACGCTTCGTGGCACCAGAAATAGGTGACAGAGTTACCTAAGCAGTCGATTTTCAAAGTAAAAGTATTACTAGGTACATTTATATATGTACATTTCCATATGTTTGTTCCCCATATTCCTTACTAAAATACTAGCTTACTTTATTATACCTATAACATACATGTTTGTTCAAGTCCACAGCCTTTTTATATTAGTATAGTTACCAATTAGTCATCCAATTTGAATAATCTATATGACAGATAATGTATTGTTTGTTAAACAAAGGAATGGCACATACATGTATTATATTTTAGTATATCTTGCGATGTCTGTAATATTGGTCCAGTCTAATGGCGTTAAGTTATTATCTTCCATCACATTGGGTGGTTCCGGAATCGTTGGGTGATGAGAAATTTTAATATTTTAATCTACATCGTAGAAATAAAAAAAACTTTATAGTAATGCACACAAATTAATATAAATATTTAAATAAAATTTGACAGTTTGATTTTGTTTTGTTTTTCAGTACGAGATTACGAATTAGTTCGAAATCAAATCGAATTAACTGGTATCATTGGTGAAGGACAATTCGGTGATGTACATAAAGGTATATACTATTTTTATATATTAACAACCTTCTAGTTAGGAATAAAAATATATTTTTTTATATATTAAAACAACAACATGGGTTAAGACGTTCAAACTAAGAATAATAGATTTTGAGTTTTAACGTCTTAATCAAATAGGATTTTTGAGAAGGCAGTTTTGAGATTTACTGCATTATTGCGTAGTATTAAAATTCTAAAGTAGAATTTCCATCCATATTCTTTTTTTTTTATATATATTTTATTAAGAAATATAAATTCTGATTTCAAACCAAACCAGCCTTCCTGGAAGATTACAGTAAGGTGAGGCTACAGGAAAAGATAGCAAAAATAATAACCGGATATGGCAAGTATTACTTGCCCCCTATGCCTAAGGAGGGTTGACGTTGGGCCGGTGATAAAAACTGAAGCCAAAACCAATTTCTCTCCTAATAGAAATTTGAGTGAACGGATTGATAATATTCTAAACTATAGAAAACATCATCATGGTATATGGTATTTTCAGGTACATGTAAAGTCACGTCAGCGAATCACCCATCGTTACGGCGACAGCTGGCATTACAGAAGCAGCATGGCCGCACCGCCGGTGGCGAATACGTGTTACCCGTCGCCGTCAAAACGTGCAAGATGGACGCCGACCTCGACACCGCAGAGAAGTTTCTGGAAGAGGCCTGTAAGTATAAGACTCTAATCGTCTTTTTTATACTTCTAGTGATAGAAGCACGATGCTATTTTTAGCTATTGTTGTATCATGAACAGAAATATGTATAATTTTAATTTATATAATTAACTTGCGCCCGTCCCAGCTTTTCACAGATACATTATAAATCTTTGTATTTTCACGGTTTGTTCTATAATACAACACGCATATATTATACATATAAACTTCCTCTTGAATCACTATGTTTATTGCTGAAAACAGCATTAAAATCCATAGCGTAATTTAAAAGATATAAACGCACATACCTTCTGCTACATTATCCGCTGGTCGTGTATTTAATACCCGCAAAATACAAATATTTATGTTCTTGAATATGAATTAGTAATTTAAACCTCTCTTACTAAATACTTTCTTATTTCTGCTAAAATCTTTGGGGCCAACATGGTCGTATCAAAATATATGTAGAATTTTAGGCCCTGTCTACAAAAAATACGTCAAATTAAGTACCTTCTCATTCCGAAGTCTGTTACATACATAATATAATGTATGTTCTTATTGTGATATGTGTTCTATCGTCAGATATAATGCAGCAGTTCAGCCACCCGCACATAATCGGCCTGGTGGGCGTGTGCAGCTCGCCGCCCATCTGGATTGTGATGGAGCTGGCCACGCTCGGAGAGATGCGCGCTTACCTGCAACAGAACGCCAGGAGGTGACCATCCTAAATATATACATTATATTCTATTTTATAGCCTGGCCATTTCATACAGAGCAGGTAGTTAGTACTTGTGTTATAGATATTAAACGAGTGATAGAAATAAAACTTTAAGCTTATTTAATAATTAAATAAAATTTAATTTCTAACTTAAAACAATTAAAGGTTATTGTTAATAAGCACTTTTGAATGGTAATTATATCACATTAATAATAAAATACGAAATTTCGCACACTTATAGTTTATATAGAGACAGAGTGCAGAATGCAAGAGAATTAAATATTTCTTTTTTAATCATGCATAAAAATACATTAATAACATCTTATTTATAAGAGAAAAATTACACACACTACCATGTATTTATATATACACTTTTGTTTAATATATATACACTTTTTTGCATTTTCGTCGTATTTCGACCACTTGGAGTCCTCGTCCTCTTAAGATACACGTGTGTACAGGTTGGAGATCTGCACGCTGGTTCAATACATCTACCAGCTGTCGACAGCGCTCAGTTACCTGGAAAGCAAGAAGTTCGTACATCGAGACATCGCCGCTCGCAACGTACTCGTCTCTACACCCACCTGTGTTAAGGTACCATATATGATGATATGCTCAGCTTATTATTTTATTATTAATATTAATATTAATCTCTGGACAATTCACACAGCGCCATCTAGTCCCAAGCTAAGCAGAGCTTGTGTTATGAGTACTAGACAACTGATATAAATACATGGATACATTTTTTTTGTAAATATATTATACACATAGATAAATCCAGACCGATACAACAATCATATTCATGAATACAAATGTTTGTGCCATGCGAGGAATCGAACCCGCCACCATCGATCGCAAAGCGGTGTGTTAGACCGCTAGACCACCGAGGTCGTCATTTTATAGTTATACCCAGGGGAGGGAGAAATCAGAATTTTTAATTCCAACTACACAAAACAATGTAGTGTGTAAGGGATCTGACTTTATAGGTAGTCCAATATATAATTTATATTAATATATGATAATATTTAAATTGCTTAAATAGACTTCCGTCATACGAGATTTACTCGATTACATTGTTTTATGTAAAAAAATTTGTGCCGCAAAAATTGGAAATGTATATTTGTTTTATGTGTGAATTAATACAGTAAAATGGCATATGGCGATAATACAACAACCCCGGGAATATAATTAGTCTTTAATGTATTTTTTTATTATAAAAAACTCTTCATTTGTATAGAAAATGAGTTTGGTATTTTGTAGTCATAATTTCAAAATCTCTGTTTCTTTATTTAAATATATTGTTACAATTTACAGTTAGCTGACTTCGGCCTATCAAAGATGGTAGATGACAAGTCGTACTACAAGGCATCCCGCGGTAAACTGCCAATCAAGTGGATGGCGCCAGAATCGATCAACTTCAGGCGGTTCACATCTGCTTCCGATGTCTGGATGTTTGGTATGACTCTCGTTTACTGTATATCGTATGGCATCGTAATAAGGCTTATTTTACAACAATAATACTTATAGTAGAAACTGTATACAAAACGACGGATGCGTTCTTTCGTTTATTAACGAAAATAAATCCTCGAATATACGTTTAGTTTATTGTACAGTATATTTATAAGGATAGCTTTGATTTATCCCTACGAAGACTACGAGGACTAAAGACACCCCATATGTGTAGGCGTGTGCATGTGGGAGATCCTGATGCTGGGCGTGAAGCCGTTCATCGGCGTGAAGAACAACGACGTGATCGGGAAGCTGGAGAACGGCGAGCGACTGGCGCTGCCCGCCGGCTGCCCGCCGCGGCTCTACTCCGTGATGTCGCGCTGCTGGGCCTACGAGCCCTCGCACAGGCCCGCCGCCCACCTCCTCAAGGAGACGCTCTTGTGAGTACCCACTGAACCAGGCGCAAGGCCAGGTAAAGGAACACCAACGATAAAGGTGATGTCGTTGGACGTAGACAAAAGGGTCTTAAACTTACACCAGGATCCCTAGTCCCGGGAACTGTTCAGAGTTTCCCTCTGTGCCACGCGGTACGCGCACGGTGAATCCATGAAAAGCTAATAAGATTATCTAATGAATACGTTTAATGTGCAGTGAAATTCTACAAGAGGAGCGCAACAGTGCGTGGGACACGATGCGGCGCGAGAATCGTCGTGTGGCGGCAGCGTCCTGGGGCGACGAGCCGCCGCCCAAGCCCAGCCGACCGCACGCCAACCACAACCTCGCAGGTACAGTACCACGCACACACAGACACACAGACACACAGACACAAGCCCAGCCGACCGCACGCCAACCACAACCTCGCAGGTACAGTACCACGCGCACACAGACACACAGACACAAGCCCAGCCGACCGCACGCCAACCACAACCTCGCAGGTACAGTACCACGCGCACACAGACACACAGACACAAGCCCAGCCGACCGCACGCCAACCACAACCTCGCAGGTACAGTACCACGCACACACAGACACACAGACACAAGCCCAGCCGACCGCACGCCAACCACAACCTCGCAGGTACAGTACCACGCACGCACGCACTCGTGTGAGTCTCACGCACAGACACATACAAGCTACACAAACAGCCATCACAGTTGTGCATTAATCGTAGCCATAAGAACATCGATCGAACTACATACACCAATAGTAGCACGATGTTCTTATGGTGATGGATGATAGAGGGAAGTGGGATTAATTATAACCGGAATGTTAAATCGTTAAAAATGTAAATGCAAGTGAAAATAAATTTTAGAAATAATAGTATTCTGTAATGTTAATATTTGTCAACAGCGGTGGACTCTACGTCGGTGCAGTCGGTGGGCGCGGCCCCACAAACTTACATCGTAGCACAAAACCCCCTGGTGCTGGCGCATCTCCTCCGCGAGAACCAGTCGCGAGCCATCGACCCGCAAGCGTACACCACACCCGCATCGGTATTCAACACCGTCGCCGTTGACTTCGCTGAAACTCTACCGGAGGACGACCCCAACATCGTTGACAAAATCATCAACCCTAAACCTGACGAGAAACTTGACATACCCCTCCAAACGGTTCCCATCCCGGTCGCGAGTTTACACAAACTAGACCCAGTAGTCCCCGAACAAACTGACGACACTTTAACCGTCGTTGTAGGCGCGAGTTGCGATAATCTCTGTCAAAACACGCAGACCATGTCCCCCAGAACGGACGTTTCGTCTCAAAGTCAGAGCGAGACGGACGTATCGACGGAACCGTACGCGAATAGGGTTCGGTCTCTCGAAAGGAACACGAGGGGAGTCAGTCTTTCCACAGCTGAGAGAGCGCCAGTTAGGATGGGGTCGCTGGAACGTAATGCCAGAGGTAGCCTGTCTCACAGAGGGTCCCCTGTTCCTATAGCGCCGTTCACGAGGCAGCATTCGGTTCCGGCTTCACCACCACCGAGAAGCAGGAGGGAACAGGATGTAGGACAATTCTCGGTCCAAGGCGCCCTCAATGCACAGTTGGCCGCTAGCGTCGTCAACAAAATGAGACACCAACCTGACCCTCCTCTCGTCGAGGAAATATACGACTTCGGCGGTGAGAACGTCAAAAGTTGCGCCGCCATAGCCGCTCAGAAAGCAATGTCGAAGTCTTCGTACAGACCCTCGGTGTCAGGCATGTCAGTCTCCCATCCCACGTCGTACGGAGTTCCCGTAGGTATCGTTCAAGGCATACCATACCAAAGTCCGGTCAAGCCGAACGTTAAAATGTCTAGTCAGTTCGTGAGATCGTCTAGTCCCGTGTACCCCGCTAATCAATTTGCGGCGCAACCTATGGGGGTTGTACCCCCGATGTCGTATATACCTCAGCAAATATTCAGTAGCCACGTACAAGGCGGGCAACCTCTAGCATACCGGCCACAAGCGGCCGCCCAAGCTGCGAGCCAATCCGCGGTACCGTCGGAGGTACTACCTCCGCCCTCACTACCGTTGGAGTCTCTGCCGCAAGATTCGATGCCGCAATACGCCTCGCGGCAAGACTGCGCGGTAGCAGCGACGAATGTAGTACCCATTCAGGTGACTTTGAGTAGATCGGCGTTTTCCGCTTAAACTTTTTTTTTAATTTCACGCGTTTCAACATGGTGGTGTACTGGGAAACTTTTACTTTGATGTGTACGAATCTCGTTTAAATATAGAACACGAGTGTTAGTGAATTGTTTTTTTAATTACGTTCTTGTCATCAAAGACAAAAGTGTATTGTTTTAATAAATATAGTGCCTTATATTTTAGTTTTTAGTAGAGTATGCACAAACAAGTGGATTGCATGACTTAGATTTTTTTAATGCGTGAATAGTATTTTTTATATGTAGATAGAGAGTGCATGTGTGTGTTTGTCATATATTGGAGGTCGATATTAGTTACACGATCATATTTCAAAATGTTGAATTTTATTTTTAATCACAAAGTGATATTTAGTTTTTTACGGTAGCTTTAAATATTATTTCAGTAATATCAACATTGTAAATATGTAATTATTGTTTTCACAATAAATATTATTTAATTCACACCTTTTTTTCTTATGGGGTAGGTACTTATAATATAAATGGACTCTATATGTACATAAATATCCCAAAACATAACATTTAATGTATATTCCTTTGTATATGAGCCTTATTTTTCTCCTTTTTTTTACAGAGTTTTTTTGTGTCCATTGGGTTTCTCCGGTAGAATTTTGGTTTTATTTTTTTATTATTATTTAATTATATTTTCTTTCTTATTGAAATCACTTGTAGTGTTTTATAGTATTTATTAAATACATTTATCAAATAATGTATTTAATATTAAATAAAAATAATAATGTTTAAATTAAACTATTGTGAAAATTACTGGTTGACTATTGTAATGTTTTTCTATTGTCTAAGTGAAAAGAAAATGTCAAAACGAACATTTAAAACTACTTTTTCATATATAATATGATTAGTATGTTTTAATATATTTTTTCTTTAACAAATTAAAGGAAGAATAGACAGTTTCCTTTCGTGATAAAAAAACAAAGATGAATGATTACCATGAAGATTTTATTTGATATTTTATAAATGTCAAAACTATAAATTTTGTATATATTTGTTATAAAATAATTTAAGGCACAAGTGGTTTCAATACAATTTATCAATAAAAGAACTAACGTTGTGATACAATACAGGACTTGATAACGTCTTTCCTTATTTCGGTGTATGGTTGGAAATCTAATAAATAACCATGTCCAATTCTTATAACTACTAAAATAAAAAAATATTTCATAATTATGTATAATATAAAAAATCATATACTAATTGAAACAACGTGAGTTCTTAAAGTGGTAAGGATTGGCTAGAAAATATTGAACTTTACTTGTTCTACAACAGAGTCCAGAATTCGATACGGAACAAGCAGTGGAGCGACGGCTACTCGCGGAATTAGCGAGACAACACCATCAGAGTGAAGAGGACAGAAGATGGCTGCAGATGCAGGAAGACAACTTGGTATTTTTTTTTATTGTTTTAATATTTATTATTGTAATAATTAAAATCTTTATTTATAGCATGCATCAATATATCTATTTAGCATGTGTTTAAATTTATGAAACATGCAATTTTGTACATAAATGTTTATGAAAGCAGAGGATATAAATAATAAAATGAAAAGAAACACACATAGATACATACTTGTGACGTTCCAAATTCAGATATATATGACAAAAGCTGTGTATATATGTGCGTATGCATATATAACACAATTCCAAACGATATGACAATTATTATGACTTAAAAGAATTCTTTGAAAAATAAAATAATATATAGTTCAATAATGTTCAAAAAATGTTATATTTTTCAATATTTCTTCAATAATAATTTAATCAAGAAAAAGTAAAGTATAAACAAAATATATAAATAATAACTATAAATTTAAGTATAAATTTAGACTAACTTTAAGCATTCCACTTCCAGCAGAAACGTCTCTCAAATATGCAGATGTCAACCGAGTCCGAGCCGAGCGGAGCGGAACGAACTGAGCGGACGCAAGAGGAGCGCCCGATTGCACACACACAGTCAGGTGAGATACATCACATGTACATGATGATTTAGACTCTAAATGCAAACATTTAACGTCTAAAATTAACTGGTTAAGTGTTAGTGTGAAAGCTTCAACCGATTAATGAATCATATTAATAGGCAAAGCAAAAACTTTGTACGAAAATTTTGCACACTTATACTTTATATAGAGAAGCAGTGTAGAATTCTAATTTTGTTTTAATTATGCATAAAAAATACATTAAAACAATAAAAACATATTTGACACCCACACGTATACTCTTTAGTTTAATAGTTATTGCTAGTTCAAAGATAAAAATAAGAAAAAACCCTGAACCATATAGTTTTATCTAAAATTTACTCTTTTAATAGGCAATATATAATATTTATTATTATTGTTTCGTTGTCTAGTCAATTAAAAAAATAAAATCAGTTGAGTTTCTTATCAATTTTTCTCAATTAAATTTGTATTCTTTGGACTGGACGGTAGGGAAAAAAAATATAGAAAAAAAATTATTTTTGATTAGATTTTAATTCATGGACTGAAAGACTGAAAGTGGTAGTAAGTAAAATATTTATCTGGTCAAAGTTACAGCAGATTCACCCTTAATGGTTAATGACTCTACATTTGATGTATTTTTTAGATGTAAAAACGGTAGTATTTTAAAACTATAATATAATATATTTTCTCTTTGGCAATAGGTGCAAATTCAACAGAAACTAGTCCAGCAAATACAGTCAAGACAAAAGAACAAGCACCCAGTGAGGATAAGGTACGTTTTTAATTTGACTTAAATGTATTTTTTATTAATCAGTAACTTCTATATATTGCGTTCCTTTAACTTAATTTTAATTAGTAGTATAATTATATATATCAGGTAATTACAAAAAAAATATCTCAATGTCATCTCCAACTACATACAATATTTAATATATATGTACTAATATTTTTTTCTATCCGTTAATATGAAGTTTTATTACTGTAATAAAATAAATTAAAAATCAAACAACTTTCTTGGATTAAAAAGTTAAAACACATTTCGATTATTGTAGATCTCGGTTTTTATGAATGGAAATTACTCGTGCCCTAAAAGATTGTTAGGTTTTTTGGTTTCGTCGCGCTCTTTCAACAACCTAGAGATAAAAATTGCAGATGAGATTGAAATTGCGGACAAACGCGGTCAAATTTAGAAAAAATTAAGTAAAAATAAAGAGATCTATCGTTCTCTATTTTTATCTCTCTATTCGTTATTATATTATGTATTTGTGTTGAAATGTTTGTCTAGAAAATTTAATGAACAAACATTATCTCGATGCAGGCG
Organism: Achroia grisella; assembly: GCF_030625045.1. Lineage (NCBI taxonomy): Eukaryota > Metazoa > Arthropoda > Insecta > Lepidoptera > Pyralidae > Achroia > Achroia grisella. The sequence goes on along the minus strand of NW_026712984.1, from coordinate 3,263,992 downwards.
CCAAAAGTGCATGCATCTCGATCGTCGACCAAGGACCCGGTGTACGCGGCGACCACGGCGGTGGTGCGGTGTGTCATGCGGCTCGCCAACGTGGCGCAGGGCGCGGGGGGCGCGGCGGGGGCGGCGGGGGCGGCGGGGGGCGCGGCGGCGGCGGCGGCGGGCGGCGAGGGCGCGGGCCCGGCGGCTGGGGAGGTGCTGTCGTCGGTGCGGGCGGTGGGCGCGCAGCTACGCTCGCTGTGCGCCACGGTCGACTTGGTGGTCGTGCCGTTCCCGCACACTGCTCAAAGGTACATGGCTTTTGTTTTATTAAGCGACAGTTCGTTTGTCACACGTCATTGTTACAGCGCAATGCCCTTATGACGCCAGCAGCGTGTACGAGAGACGACCTAATGCTTCTTTCTCTTTCCCACAAATAATATGTATAAACTGTTTGTAAAATTTGTTGTAGTATTTTTTCCTATCGCCTTACGCTACAGTTTCTGATTAGAAGAACTGGCATGAAACTCACTTTTAAAGTCTACATCTAACATGCAATAGAATTACTGGCTTCATATTCAGTATAATAAATACTAGTTCTTTATACAGTGTACCATAAGGATAATCTGTAACATCATTATTAATTGATAAAGAGGACTAGTTGTTTTCCACAATTCATCTGCTTTTTTCGAGTTGAAATATTCCTATATCCATCCTCATGAACAACTAACCTTCATATTAAATTTCATTAAAACAAATTCATATTTATAGTCATAATAAGGTGAAAAACAGACACACTTACATATTTATAACATTAATATATAAATTATAAAGATTAAACAACGGCAAGTGTTCATATGAAATATGGTATATGGATATGCAGTGGATTAAAAGCAGTAAATACTGTTTAGTTTATCTTTAATTATTTATCACTTGTTATTTATAATAATCAAATCCCACTCATGTACTCGTATGTTGCACCTGTTATCATCATTTTTCCGTATGATAAACAATGATTTATTATTATAGTTGCTAGGTAGCATTATCTACTAAATTCAATTGTGATGATTTTTTTTTTCGAATTATTAGAAACCTCAATACTCTTTGTGACATGACCTTAATCAGATGTCTTTAATATTTTGATAATTAATTACTGCTAGTTGTTAGTTTGTAATCACTCATTTTAAACTACTCCTTATAACATTGGCTATCTGCGAGTTAAAGTCCCGTGAAAATCGTTTCAGACAGACAAAATATTTTAGGGTTTCTTTTTTATTTGAATATACAAACAAACACAAATTTATTTAATTGTATATGTATATACTTTTCCACAAATTCAATAGCAATGAATCTTCATATCATATGTAACTAAATATTTATCTTTTATAGGGAGGTTGAGATGGCTCACCAGGTGCTGAGCAAAGATATGGCAGCGCTAGTAGAGGCCATGCGACTGGCTATACAATACGCGAATACCACGCTACATCAAGAATACACTAAGTAAGCATAATGTTTCAATTTTCTATACAATGTGCCGTATACGTAATACTTATGACATCTTCTTAATGAAAACTTCACCATTTTTACGGAAGTCGAAGACTTTTACCAGTGATTATATACAGGAGTTGCCCCCTCGCTCGATCCCCCGTCCAATTCAAACGGGGATCTAAATTTAGACGGCCTTAGCTGAGGTTCGAACCCCTAGCGATGCCCTCAGATTAAAGTCGTATCCTTCAGACGGGAATTGGCCTTGAACCGCTCCAAGGCCTTCCGCGGGTTTAGAATGCCAAATGCACTCCACATTTGGCATTCTAAAACCGCGCACGGAACAGCATTAACGTAGTTCGAAAAAAAAAAGTACTAAAGCACTTTTATCAAGAAATGAAGTAGAAATTTTTAAATATTTGTAGGGAATTACACAGGCGGCGCTCATTGAATGAAAAGACAAATTCCACCCTTTTTCTTGGGAACAGTGATTCACTTTCATGATTATTTAACTTGAAATAACTCTTTATGACTAATACTAAATAAACAAATATTAATGAAGACATTAGAAAATGAATTTACGTTTTTAATTTTTGTAGTAACAAATTCTGACTAAAATTAGACAGAAACCTATGTAGATACAATACTATAATAATATTTCGTTAATTTCAGGAGAATGCTCGCCGCGGCCCATGTGCTGGCAATGGACGCAAAGAATCTTCTCGATGTTGTAGACTGCATTCGCGAGAGACACCCCACCATCGACTGGCGGGCCGCTCTCGAGCCCGACCCCGTCGTACCCACCAGTCCGTCCCCCCAAACCACAAGTCCGGCCCCCCAAAACCAAACCTTAACCTCCCAGAATCAAGTCTTCGCCGCCCAAAACCAATCATTCACACCCGAAAACCCAATACTAAGCAACCAGTCGTCTGTACAAGAAGATGAACCTCCACCACCAAAACCAGCCTTTAAAATCAACCAGCCGGTCACAACTGGACAATTAAATGTTACCGAACATCTACCGAAGGAACACAGCAGTCTGCCGGTAACATCCAACAGAGTGTCAGCTTTAATACACAATTACAACCTTTACGGGAACATCAGGGAGCCACAACATATATATGGCAACACTGAAGGCGGTGGTTCCTTCCAGCATTCCTCGTCAAGCATCAGCGACGATGGTAAAATCGATAGCGCGCCGATGGAATCCGTCAAGAGCCGCGTTCAAGCGATATCGGGGAAAATGGACTCGCCTCCTATATACTCGGTCAGCAAAAAAATTATTTCCATCGACCAAATCGGTCAGAGCGATCAGGGATGAACGCTGTCAGCTTACCGATTTAGTTTGCTTGTAGTGGCAGTTTTGTTTCCGCGGACGGTACTCAGCTTTACTAAATAAGGCTATGAAATTGTAGATCAACTAGGTACTTACCGGAATATGCTCATTGACGACAGCATTTATTGATACTTAATTTTTTTTTACGCGCTTTAGAACTGAACGTAGTGCGATGCAAGCTTCTTCTAAAAGACATCTAAATGCTCAATATTCTTCGTAGCGAATATACATGACTTTAATCTTGAGCCGAATCTCCGTTTCATTCATCAATCCATGAAACATAGATTTTAATTTATTGTATTAGGATTTAATTTCAATTGACATGAAAGTTAGTGATCTTGACATTCAAGTAGGTATCAGAATAGAATCGCTTGGCTTATTATTACTAAGTGTAAAATGTTGCCAAATCAAATAATTTGTAATCCTCCTTATATTAGTATTCCCGGGTCAAGGTCAACGAACTTTCTTAGTAAAAATTCACTCGACGAACTTATGTTGTATGTCGTTTAGTGGATAATATCTATTAACATATCATCTGCATTGTTGTGCTTCAAATAAATATTGTCGTGTTGCATATAACAATATAGATATATTATTCAGCATATTTACATTCACCTATCATGTGTTCTCATACGATATCATACAAGTATCATTATTCTCTTAAAATACTTTCATCGAATAATCATTACAGATTATTTATTTACCAACTTCAAAATTGTCATTACTCCAAACTTATCGTGAATCTGTTGATTTGTGATATTATTGCCAATAAATGACCTAATTCGTGTAACTTTAATTATAAACCAGCTTGCAGTACATGCCGATATAAGCACATTCCTTAAATTGCACCATGTAAATTGTAATTTATTTTCATATACAAATTTTATATTTTTCGGTGTAATACAGTTTTTATACTGAACGAGTACTGGTATTTATAAGTAACATAATGAATTCTTCCATACAACAATAATGGTCTAATTAATTGAAATTAATCATAAAGTATTATTTTGTAATCTAAATGTATTATTATAATGTGTATAATTGGTTTAGTTAGGGTGCGTCGCAGTCACAACTCTATATAGCATTTACATTGTCACTGGATAGAAATGGTTTTCTTTGTAAAAATGTACAAAACATGAATTGTCCATAATTATTATAATTTTTATCCAAAGTTTTTATTGTAAGCTTAGATCTCAGCGAACCGTAGTGTTTATAGTACATTAAAATTATAAGTTGTATCAAAGCAGAATTTATTTATTGACGAATCCTGATTTGTTTGTAAAGTTGATTTACTTATATTAGTATTAGCAGGATGTCATTCCAAAGTATATGATATTGTAAGCATTAACATGTAGTCAGTCAGAACATTATATTGGAACAGAGCGCGAAGTTTGTCTATGACTATCGTGGGGAGGACCGGATTTTGTTTATGCATTAAACTGAATAAAGTTCAATAAAGGACAGGTCAAAACTGTTGTTTTATTTGATATAAGTAGTGCTCACTACTTCAACCGCGTGAAAGTTTGTAGATACCTAATAAATAAACGTATATGTGGCGCCATCTATTATTTTATTATTATACTAATTGTAAGTGGCGTATTAAAACAATTATATGAACACTGAAGAGTAATTTCTTCAGCTTTCTTTAGTCTGTATATTGACATATCCTGCAAAAAATCATGATATACTCCAGCCGTTTATACGTGAAAGCTTAATATACAATCAGATTAATAGACGGCTTTCGCTTGGTCACGGTTTTATGATTTCATTATATGAGAAACTAATTATTCGAAATTGCTTCGCACTCACCCGCTAGCGTATACCGTTAACTAATCAACCAAAATGTATATATTTCAAACATATCCTATATTACTATAGTCGATGACTGGACACAATATATTTATTTAATTATTGAAACTGATGAAGATCAGTATAGAGTTTGATGTAGTCCTGACTCCCAAACTAGCGTGGCTGTATATCAGGAGTCATATACCTCCAAATATGAGGTACAATATCTTTATTTTATTTTGTTACAAATAATGCAAAATCAAAGATGTTTGTACAATTTAGGTTTATTAATAAAGTACAAAGCAATACAAATTATTAAACAGAGTATTTTTTTTAGAGTTATGTAAACGAAATTACAAATCATTCTCATTTGAAACTGATCAGATCAAAATAACTCCATAGTTCATATAACATAGAAAACCTTTGATATCAATCTTTTACAATTGAGAACTGTTAGCAATAACTTTACATAATAAAGCAGCAGTATTAGTGTTCCTATTTATATATTCACAAAATAAAAAGGTTCATGGAGAGCTTTTAGTATTAGTAACAATAAACCTTCTACATATCATTTCTTGTAATGTTACCGTAAGACAAATTAAAAAAATAAACTAATTTTTTATACCATATAGATTGATATAAAATAAAAAAAAGGACGATTACTTCTTAGCTCATTAATATTGCTATTTGTTAATTATACAATCATGTGTTATTATAAAACGAATGAAGTTATTTAAACAGCATATTGCATTCAAAGTTAGAAATTTACACAAAATTATTCTTAAATTTTGTATTGACAATACAATGAAGAATATTACGTATTGATTTGGTGCAGTCTGATCTTTGATTAATAAGAAAGTGCATATCAGTACACTCAGCCCGTTACACCTTATCTAGTGTATTACAATCATTATAACAGGTTCATTGTAATATACTCCCTTTTAAAATTAATAGGAAACAAAAATACCTTAGCGACTAATCACAGACGGGGTTGTCAGAGGCATTATTAACAATGATGAATGACATGTTGATCTCAAGACTTAATATGCCCACATTACGTTAAGTAGTTATATATTAAGACAGATTATTGTCCTACGTAACTGTTCTGATTGGCTAATTTCCAAAGAGAGCGGGGCGTAGCAAACGAATTGATCAATCCAACGGGATCGCATAGGATAATCATCGTTCTGAACCGAATGTGTGACCGCCCTAACCTAGCATATAAACAGATCGAAACAGTAAGTTAATTGGTAATATTCGTCATGAAGAAAATAATATGATAAAATGTAAGCTATACCACAGATGTATATCAACTTTTGTTGTAATAATCACACAACTCTTCATATCTTCGAAGTTTATTGAATGTGTCTAACAGTCGAGGAAGTTAGCAGCCATTAGTAGCTCGAGAGCAATCTCTGGAGCAATGGGGAACTCAGGAATTTCAGTGGACGAGTTAGTGTAGCGGACTTTGTATGTGAAGTACATACATACTTTCTGTAGTACATGCGATCTGTGAACAATAGAGGTAGATGTTATAAAAAGACGTTTGCGTTAGTATCCTTTTCTCATATATTTCATCCACCAAACAGCTTGCTTTGCAAAATAATGGTACAAAGCCCATAGCATCCCAATATTTTTTTTTCTCTGTTTTTTTTAATTGGCGATCATTTGCAAGACTATAAACAGATGTGTTGAGTGCTGCTTTGTATTTTTTGTAGGTGAAGAGGTCAACACCACTTTCGCCTTACTACAGTATATTCCTCCTCGTCAGTCACTTGACTGTGTGAGAAGGCTCCAAGAGCTATGCTGCCAATGGATTAGGAAGGCTGGATAGAGTCGGTTTATATATTTCTTGTTGTACAGCTTTATTTCGTCATGAATTGTTGGCAAGTTGGCATACTAATAATGGTAAGGCATAAGTGGTATCATAAGATGACACGTGATGTCCGTAGCGCGGTACATGTATAAATATAGACGACGGTTAACAATTACCATCAGGTCGGTCGTCTTTCTGTTTGTCATTCCAATAGCAGAAAAAAAATGCTACACTGTTATAGACTTATAAAAATTTTATTATAAATTTTCTTTTTATCGAAGGACTCAAAGATGTGTGACCCAAAACGGGTACACACATAATATTATTTATATTAAATTGTAATACGGAACATATGGACTCTAGACAACTGTTAAAAATTCAAAATTTCATATATACACAAACACCCAGATCCATAGAGATATTTATATTTTATGGGAATGGAACACGCGATCATTAGAAATACGGTAGAGAGTAGGAAGTGCTACACTGAAGACATCAAATAGAAATATAAATAATCTGCATACATTTAAACGTCATATATGGATTTTTTTAATCTACCACTCAATCCGAAGGCAGATTCATCACATTCATCACAAGAAGAATGAGCAAGAAACTTACGTGTTCCTCTTTTAAATAATGTTGTTCAATATAAATACATATTAACAAGGATTAGAGAAAATACTTACGGTATTTCCCTAAAGTTGACTTCATTAGCTTCATTTTCAGCGAACTGGCCGGGACCACTCAACATAGCTTTGATTGTCCCTGAGGTGAGGGCATGCTCTCTTTTCACTATGAACTCATGTCCGTCAGAAGAAACCAGCTTCACATACATGGCATCTGGACCTTCGCAACCACCAAACACTTTCTCTTCGGATGCTGCAGTACCTGACACAAATTACAGTTTTTTTCATTAACATGGAGAGCAATTATTACATACTTTTTGTCTAGTTGTAAAAAAATATTATTGGCAAAGTAAGAATTTTTTATTTATTTATTTATATAGGAGCTTAGGATCACAATAGTGAGCTTGTTAGCTCTGTCTTGAATTCTTAATTAATTACACATTTACCTACCTTATATTTACATTACAACTAAAATTTAATTTACAGTAAGACAAACATCACTGATTTATAAATTAGTACAGATTGTTTTGATACATGTTCTGATAAAATATGTTGAAAATTGCCTAATTTAAATTTGTCTTTCAGTCTCATTCTTGACGCTTTTCATCAACAAATGTTGAACATCATCAATACAACTTTGACAATTGGGGTATGTACTTTTTTCATCAGACAGCAGAATAAAATTAAAATAATGTACAATTGTGCAACTTTAATAATAAATCTATTGTATAGAGTAACAATTACTTCCTTAATTAATTCCTTGGAGGATGCCTATGACATGACAAACTTAAATTTCAAAAGGAATATATCAAAAAATTAGTTATATATGTATAAACTAAAAGGAACACAGTTACTGAAAAAATATAGTATATGTATATTTTAAAAAATTATAAACTGATAAGTCAAGGGTAACAAAAGTAATAATAAATTGAATAACTAACAAATATAACAAAAGAATGTAATATAAATTGCAGAATACAAGCTTATTATCTTTATCTCTTAATAGTTGAGTTTATAGATTATTGTCTTAACATTGAATTTTCCATTATACAATACTACAGTGGGTTTACCTGAAGCAGCCCCACTCCCAGAGCGCTGTTCCTCGGCTACACTGGTGCCAGAGGGTGCAGCAGAACCCGCTGATCCAACAATTTGTTCCGACATTTTTATCTGAAATAACAATTGCATAATTTTTCTAGAATATTACAGTACACCTGTTGGTAAGTTAATTATTCATAACAAAGGTACACCAGGAACTTCAATGTAAGTTGATGACCTTATGACAGAGGTATATATTCCTTTCTTGAAGGTTACAATACTGTATCAGACAATATACCAAACTTGAACAAAATTGTCAAACTTTACCGAGCAAATTGAAATAAGCCACAAAAAGTTACAATATTTGTATCTCTCAAAACATGACATTGGCAAAATCACCAATCAAAATTGGTGGCAGCCATTTAAGATAATGAAGAAGACTGTATCAGACATTACAAACACTATTCTTAGTATTACATCTGTTATCCATTGATAAATTATAAAAGTATTATTTATAAAATGCCAATTTACAACAAATCACAACAACCAAGGACAATTCACATAGTTTCTTCTACAATTCACATAGTTTCATCTAGTCCAAACCTAACAGAACTTGTACATGAATACTAAACAACTGATATAATTCGTTTCAAGTATTTCTTTAAATCTATAAATTATATTGCATGTACATGCAATACAAAGACTCTCATGAGTTCAATTGGTTGTATTGTGTGAGAATTGATCCTTCACATAACATAATATGATGCACTAAACAACTAGAACATCAAGACTGTCCACTAAATATATATATTACGAAGATATATATAAGAAGATCCTTATATGTCTTAGAGCACAATTATTTGGAACATTTAAAGACTGTACCTCGATTCAAAAACCACTCTGTTTAAGAAACGTTAACTAGAAGGATTTACACAGTACATATATAAATTAAAAAATATATACTGAATCATGATAGTAGGTGGATTTGTAATCCAAAATTCACTTTTATCTTTACAGTAGTAGATAACAATAAAATTGTTATCTAAGTCCAGATGTGACGGCCTCGTCATCTATAGGCGATTATACCTGTATCCCATTTTCACTTTCATGCTTACCTATTTAATATTAACACAGAAAACTAATACATAAATAAAGCCAAGAAAATATTTCTCATTGTTCTCTATGAAATTAACGAATATAGGTAAAGGATCAGGCACAGAATATAAATATAAAGTTTAAACATCAAGTAAGTGATAATAATATAAAATTTAGGTACCTCAATGTGTGGCCGAATTAATTGATGTAGAATGAATTAAATTGTAAAATATTGTTTAAAAATAAAAATTATTATATTGAATGACATTCATTAAAATTAAGATCTAAGGTTGGTTTAGTTTGGATTGGTTACTGATTTTGACATTCCGAAGACAATGGCAGTGACACTGAAGCAAAACACACCTATTGCTTTTTTTTAAGTTTCTTTGACTTGGAAGAATAGTTTGTAGCACCATACAACTTCCATAAAAGTTTTTTAAATCACGTATAGTTTGTTGTTTATCAAAAATCAGTAATCATTCATTCTGTATATAAAAAATATTACAAAATCTTAAAATATAAACTATAAAACTAAGTACGTAAGTAGATATGAGATCGTTCATTACCAGAGTTTAGCAATATCTGCAATAATCAGAAATCTATATTATTTATCAGGCGATCGAATGTAATGAGTTCATTCCACGTATCTACACAATTACAATGAATGTAATGAATTGAATTGAAATGAGAATTACTACTTGCTTTATTAACGATGATAACACTGATGAATAAATATAGTAGGTACCTATAAACTACTGACACATAAATCAGTCATTATTATTTTATTTTATAACATGGCATATTGTACCGAATATAAAACTACAATGCGATATGGTTGATATAAATTTATAAATTTCTAAACGTTACTTGCAGAATGTAGATAAAACTATTCTATTGCATCTTAGATTTGTAAAATGTTATTTGCTATTTGTATAGCAATTAATAGTAATTAAAACGTGTTTTATTTATTTTGTACACGTACAATTTATATTCCGTTTTGTTGATTCTGTTTAAATTTCATCGAATTTGAACGCATCTTTTGAAAATCGTCGAATTCGTCGAGTCGACTCGAGTCGGCGAATTTTTTGACATATTCGAGTGGCTTTTGGGCTTTTGGCTTCATTTATTTTGACAGTTGAAAATTCATGTCAAGCGCTACGTATTTCTTTGAAAAAAGTCCATTATTCATCGTTTTTTATTCTTTCTCGACTTTCTTCTTTTGACCAGAAGTGTAGAGAGACGAAACTGATCCATTAGTGCGTGTTATAAGATAAGAGGGTCCAGAAATTCCGCAAGAACCATGTGACACGAATACGAAAGGGCTACCAGACCGTCAATGTGACAGAAATGTTTTCTGCCATCACGACGAGCCAGTGCTACCGCGGACCCAAAACGACCACAACGCGTCATAAACGAGAAGCGATATAGGGAAAGCGCGTTAAAAATGAGCGCGAGATGGCCAGCCCGCCACCGAACCCTAGAGAAGGCGAGGAGGGCGGCTCCGAGTTCACGGAGGAGTCGAGCGGGGAACGCGCGACCACCCCGCAGAAGACGTTCATAGCGCCGCCCGCGTCACAGCTGCCCACTAAGTTGCAGTTTGTGGCTCTCGGTGCGCCAGGGCCTAGCGGCAGCATCAAGCAATGCTTTAGAACGGTGAAAGCGGCGCGACGCGTACCCACACTGCCTCGGCGGCCGCGCGAGGGAGAGGCGGCTGTTGCCGGCACGTCGGCTGCCGGCTCGGCTGCCTCGGAACCCGAACGGCGCACGCGCCGGGACCGCAGCAAGCGACATGTCTGCACTACTTGTGATAAGCGCTTCTCTAGCCCTGGGAAACTTAGTCAACATGTCCTCTCCCACACAGGTGAGCTCCCATTTTCATGTAACCTTTGTAACAAACGGTTCAATTCTAAATTTAAGCTGGTACGTCATAACTTGATTCACAGTGAGGCTCGAGCCTTTGCATGTATCACTTGTGGTAAAACTTTCAATCGCAAAGATCATCTTACAAATCATGAAAGAGTGCACAATCCAGCTAAGAGACTGTATACCTGCGATAAGCCTGATTGTAAAAAGTCATATACATCTTCATTGAGCTTTCGAAAACATGCGGCTCTACATTCTGCAGAAGAAGGAAATCTACAGTGTATAATATGTGATGAGGTATTTAGTACTCAACAAGATATAGTTTACCACCTAAAGGTCCACACAGGGAGCCGAACTGTAAAGAATGAGACTGATAAGAAGTTTACCTGTGATTACTGTGACAGGAGGTTTTTCACAGCCAAAGACGTGAGACGGCATCTAGTGGTGCATACAGGTAGACGAGATTTTTTATGTCCTCACTGCCCACAAAAATTTGGACGTAAGGATCATTTAGTAAGGCATGTAAAGAATGCTCATCCTGAGGAGTCATGGAAGTCGGCAGCAGTCGGTACATCTAGTGAACCACCTCCCCAGGCATCAACTTCTTTTGAGGAAACATATACAGATTTTCAAATAGAGGGTAGTGAATACCCTTTATGGAAACCTCCTTCACCAAAAGAAAGCATGCCAGAAGGCCAAACAAGAGTGCCGTCATCTGAAATCATTGTAGAAATACCACCTGAGCTTAAAATAAAAGTGGAACCTGATATAAAATTGGAGGACCCATTAGAGATCAAGTTAGAAGAGCCAGTGTCGCCGAGTTGCGAGTTGATACCTAGCGACTATCCTGTCATGTTTATTGTCCCTTCATCATACTCACAGACGCCATCCAACTTGCCGTACATGACAACACAGCCTATGCAGGACACCATGACCCAAGCCCATTTGTTAAATCCTGCTGTACCGTCTCTGCTGGTGGATCCTGGGGAGGGACCATCGGGCCTGTCCAGTGAGATGTTAGGGCTTCTAGATGACAATGAGCCAACGTCTACGCCCACCTATACTGGTGAAGAAGGTCGCCAGCAGCGCTTGCCGGCGTTCACTCAGGCCTTTCAAACGGCGCAGAGCCCGAAGCCGCCGCCGCCGCCGCCGCCGTCCCACTAGCCTCGGTGGCCAGCGAAATTACCTTCATGCATTTAGCTTATGTGAAAACCGGACTACCTCATTAGGTAAGGTAGAGCTAAGCTGTATATAGTCAGGAGAGCAAAGTAATGCAATTGTAATATTGGACTTAATAACTTGTAAGGTGTATGGAAGCTATAGGGTGTGTGCCCTCCAGTTGAATTGCCAAATTGTATATTTGTATTTCAGGTATACCAAAATATTTCCGAATTCTACATGAATATGTGATCTAGTCGTGTATGTACTTTCGGAATTTGTAAATTGTTTATTTATAACATACCTTGTATGATCTATGGAGTTTATAGGGGACCAACTCTGTGCTAAGTTCATTATGCGATCATTCAAATTTTGAACGTGTTTTCTGTGAGTTAATGGTGATGGCGCGCAGAATTTAGTTTGAAGGTATGGCTCTTGGAAGCAGTAGGCTATTACAATATGTTTCAGAGAGGCGTGCTGCTTTTGACGCGAAGTTATAATACAACAGAGCATATCCCTTGTCTATCAATAAAGTAGATTCAGAATTCTGCTGGAATAATGACATCAGATCTGTTTAAAGCTAGAATGTATTTCATCTATGTAAGTATAACAATGTGACTGTTGAAGGGATGGAATTAAATATCATTCTATTATACAGAATGCTATTCAAGTCCTAAGAACTCGACAGGTATGAGCTAGAAACTAAATGCAATATACCTCAGAGGCACTCGTGTCTCCTTAGAATAATAAGAAAACTAATTGGGTCTGTCTGGTGAGCAAAGTATGAGATGAACAGCAGATATCTATAAATCGCATTGTGTTTTCAACTGATGTGCCAAATATGAAATCATGGACTAGAAAACCTTAGAATGCTTCCAATTAATAAAGTGTAGAATTCTTTTGCTCATTAGACGCATATGAAACATAATTGAGCAGAATTTATGAGTGTTTATTTGATGATCCGACAGCGACAAAATTCAAATGTTTGCTGATTTAATACATGCAAAAATTTGATTTTTATATGGGGAATTAAAATCCGAAATTCATGCTAAGCGTCTTGGCTTACTTTTTAGGATTACGAGCCAAATTATGTTAATATTTGTTAGTGTGGAAACTTGGTGTAAGTGTCAGATGGTTGATAAAATTATAGTGAGAATTTAAACAACTTGGAGTGAAATGGAAGGGTAGGACAGCTGGATTTATTAGGTGCCTTGCATTTCTAGGATAAACAGTAAACTGTAATGTACTATAGCATAGCCACTACTCACGATAAAAAAATATTATATACCAATGTTTAAAATAATGGAAATCACTCTGAATTATTACTGATCAAATTAAAAATAATTAATTGTTAATATATGGCGTTCATTAATGGTTATGCATTAATTGTATGTATTTTGCGACTGGATATATGTTCCGCAAAGCTAACAAGGCAGTTAAAATTATTTCACTCAGCATCATTACTTTTCACTATCGGCCTGTGAAATTTCATTACCAGTGCAGTGTTAGCTTGACAATTTTTAATCACATCAGATCATTAACTAAAATTTACCTGGCAATTGTAATATATGCAACAATTGCGTATAATATGTAATATTACCGGCTATTATTTACTATGCGTTCACCACAACGTAGACAGTTGATAATGCTTCTTACTACCACATCTGGGATGACAGTCGTAACGGTATATAATATTTAAAAATACTACTCTTATTCTACGGAAAGACGAATGAATATGTAAATTCTATAATCTCATTGTTGTACTTATGTTTAGTTTATTATTGGATAATCATGAGTTTCATGTGGTCTATGCTGTAGGATCGGATCAGTTTGATTTAGTCGGAACGCTACCGAGATTTATAACGAAAATAGATGTTTATCTTTCAATTACCATCTGCTCCTGTGTGAATTTTGTCGTACTAATAACTTTTGTTCTGTTCATTAAAATCTATAACATATTATAGATATACGGGTCTTAAAGTTCGCACGCTTCGAAGTTTTTCTATCATTCCATATTAAAGTATGATTAGTATATTTAAATAACAATAATTAGCGAATTAAATAGCCAAATATCTAATCATAATTCGTGATAATAATGAAAACAACAACATGTATTAAGGGGAGCTTCTTAATGCTTTACTTTTTAGGCATTAAAAGATAATATACCTCATCATTAGAATAGATGAAGCAATGTGCAAACAAATGTTATCTCTCTATATCCGGGTAGCTGTAGGGTGCCGTTATATTGTTAATATGAAATAAGCTCAAAAGCATATTACCTGTAAACTCGGCGGCGTTCCAAATGCTACCAGAGCAGAGTCTCAAACCTGACACTATTACGTTTTAATATAAGTTTTAATTATGGATAATAATGATTTTAATAGGTACATTTATAGATAGGGTCAATGTTTGGCGTCTAGTAATGACAATTGGCAAGGAATGTATGTACAGAAGAGATCCAATGTTGCAAACGCTTGATATGTAAATAATTCTAATCTTTTTAGGCTAATAGGACTATAAAAAATTTAATCTACCTCAATTGCAACTTATTCTTACATCTAGAAATTTAATTACTTTATTAGGTTAGTGAGAGTGTTAGGTTCTTTTTTCTATTCGAGGAATGCGATGCCTATATGGCCCGATTGTAGAATTGGAATGGGGTTCATCCCCGCTCGTTTGAGCTGATTGTGAGTAGAAATCTTTATTGATATATACCTAAATATGTATGAATTAGCTTCATTTTTTAATTTTAAAAACTGACCATTCAAGGGGTACAAGTTTTGAAATACAGAAGATCTGGGTTTTATAATATTATCAAAAGATTCTTAAATTGAAAAGAGTAGTTTATAAATTTAGTTATTTTCTATCGCACATTTAACTAATAAGAATTTGATCGATACACACATATTTGATATTTATACATATTTCCTGAAAACAAATATCATAAAAGATTTCTGCAAAATGTTTTTAGGTGTACCAACGGCGACTCGTTTCCTTTACACTAGGACCACGTACGCTAGAAATATTTTGCATTTTATAGAAACGAATGGATATTTTTTTCATTTCAATCTATTCCTTTGAAACCCTAGTCATATACAATAGCCGTACAGAATATATTCTCAAATAGGCAGTTAAACTGAGTGATATTTACCAATCTGATAATACAATTTATACAATATATTTAATATTATTGTAAGGTACAAGCAAGATAACAAAAGTACAAATCTTACAGATATATACATATATACCTACTTGTATGTTATAATTAGATTTCCTCATATATTAATATTGAAACAGAATATACAACGACATACGCAATAATTTTTTTATAGATATTTAGATTAAAGAAATAATATATACCTACTTTAATGTTTAACATATCAAAGACTAGAATTGATGACCGATTTGTTATGTTTAGAATGTTTCATGATTATGGTGGTTCATTACATTTTATATTATTTATTAACATTATAGTTAACGGATGTCAAATGACGATAAAATAATTATATATATATCGATTGTTTTGTAGCACTGAAAGTGTTCATATTATCTTTTATTTTTTATTGTAACTGGGGATATTTATGCATAATGGAAATAAATATATTAAATAATAATATATTCACACTATACCTGTCACCCCAGTTATTTTATACTTACTAAGTTACTTTTACTATGCAATGGGTTTAACTCATTCAAACTTTTATTCCTTTGTAAAATCAATAGGTATCTTGTGTAATACCAAATACTTTTATTATGTGCGTACACTATGTAAATTTCTAATTTCTTGTTTTTTTTAGGTTTGGTAATTGCAACGAAATATTATGAGTAAGGAATTATTGTATTTTCATTATTAATTTGTTAGTAGTACTAGTACGATTACTGAAATAATTTAGATACCGGATAATTTTTGCATTTTTGTAAATAAACAACACTTAACATAATAGTAAAAATATATATAATTACCTAACAATATTTTGATTGGAAATGTGTACATATTTATATTAGAATTTTTTAAACATGTATATCTGTGCATAAATAAAATACAGTAACTCCTTGGCTCGTAATAAGTGACACTGATCAATAAATATACGTAATTTCGATATATATAACATAGTGGCCTTAATAAAATAAAGAAAATTTAGATTGTTTGAAATATAATAAAAAATATTTTTAGAAAACTATGATATTTTAAAATAATAGATCTATTTTTGTTACGCTTTTTCAAGTAATGTCATTTTATATTGGATGTTAAAATATATATTTTCTGATTATCATGTTAGAGTTGGAAATAGGGTTTTATTAATTGTTCATAAGTGATCATGATAAAGAGATAATTATAATGTAAGAATAGATCCAAATGTGTTCTTTATATAATATGGCTGCTAGAGAATATAAGATATTTTTAAATTATTAAGCCAGTTGTATTCTTGTTATAATTAGAATGTTTGATGTGAAAAAGAATTGTTTTTTTTTTATGTGTAACATCTATCCTCTAGCTTTCCTGCAATCTGAGGAAATAGCGTGTAACATAAAGTGGGGAATGCGCAGTAATAGTTCGCTGTCAAATATTGGTTGCTTATTAAGCAGATGAGGCGTCAGATGTTACATTCATGTACGAACACTATGAAGTTCGTACTTTTTTTTTAGTAAAACCTATTATTTCCGATTTTAACCGTTTGGTCCGCATGTATGGTAGTGTCGACTACTATTTAACTGTTGTACCCTCGCAGACCATAGCCAGTAAATAAATGATAAATATTGTACCTGGTTGATAATAAAATTATGTAATATCGTATCGTATCTTCATTGTAATAAATATTTTGAACATCAATTTTATTTTATTTTATAATGTTTACAAGTAAATAGAAACAAATTTGATATATAAATAGAAATATTAATATAAGAGAAAAAATAAAATAATACACATATAAGTATAACAATTTTAAGAAAACATACTTGTTAACTAGTGATTTTGTGACCTTAACCAATAAGTAGATATGCAAACGTGAGTTTCGTGCTGATATTAAATGCAACCCCCCTAAATACTAGATGATGGTGATAATGATATACTGCTAGATAGATGATAGTAATAGAACATACTAAATGAATCCGAAACTTGACCCTTTATACATTGTCGACTTTCAAAGTCTATATTTAAATCACTTCTCTGGTTACCTTAAGAGTGAACCTATTAATTCAGAAAATAAATCTATCCATATAAAGAAGTAAAATGTACCTACCACAAATAAGTAATCTATGCTTAATTTAAAATTCATCTAAATCGGAATCAGAGACTTGAGATTTTTAATATGTTTAATTATTAAGATCGCATTTATGTATCTTATATGGAAATTTTAGCGCTTTATAAACAGAGTAGTATCTTATATATTGCATTAAATATCTAATGAAATTAAACACTACATTGCAGCCAATATAGATGAAATAAATTTTATTGTTGATCCATTTATTAACAAATAACACATAGACTTAGAACCAGTAATAACAAAATAAATACCTAATCCACATGGTAAAACGGGGAAACAAGAAATGCAGTCGGGGAAATAGACTACCTATTGGGCACTTTTATAATTTACCGTTAAGTAGTACCGTGGCCGTTCACGAATTCATTTATGGTCGCCCACGGTATAACAAAGGGAATTAACAGTTACATTTAGATTTATTTTGATTGCTTATGTCTGACGCTACTATAATACAATATAATACCAATAAATTACTAAAGCGCCCTTTAACAAGAAATATCTATACAGTAATTGTTATGGTTAACTTCATTACAATTTTACAAAGATATACATTATATAATTATACAGTCTGTATAACATTAATTCAAGTATCTAACATCTCTAGACCTGAATTTGAACTAAATTATAAATTGTACTAAAAATAATAACACCCTTTCCGTTGCGGGGCTTGGAGGCCGCAGTTTAATTATCATAATTTAGAAAAATATCGCTTCGTACAGAGACCACAGTCCCACAGTTTATTCGAGCCTAATAAATGCACAGTATGTTAACACCAGTCACCATAGGAATGTTCAGACGTAGTCACGGCTCGAAGCCACCTTCTGCCTCAACCTGTGAACGAACTGGAAAGCTAGAAAGAATCATTTCACTGTCCGTCTTTTCATTTTTCTCACTTTGCCCGATTTTGGTTTACTTTTAAGGGATATACTGTCTAAATTGGGTAGGTCTGTTTCTTTTTCGTTTTGCCTCCTGTTGTACACTGGATTGTCGTTGGCATCGTGATCTGAACTGTCGACCCCATTTTCCATTCTCACTGTGTTGACATAGTTTGGAGGACTCGAGTCCATTTCCTCATCGGAATCTTGATAGTTGCCATTTGGTTCGTGCCTCTTATACTGAAATGTGTGTCTGTAATTGACATCTTCGTCTGAATCAGCCATTGTCCTGTTGACTTTGTATCGTCTGTTGATATTTTGTAACGATTGATTCTTTTGCAATTCCCCATGTACTGTATCTCTTATGTTCATTTCTGAGGTGGATTTCGTACAGTACTCTTCTTTGTCTGACTCCGAATATTTTCTGGAGAGGCGTCGGTTCTCGAAGAACTTCGGGTCCCTGTCATTGGTGAGTGGCTGCACGGTGGCGGTGGGACACTTGAGTTTTACCTCAGGACCACCTCCGTAGATATCCGTGAAGAACCTCCAAAGTTCCTCGCTGAGTTGAGCGTGGTCTGAGCCTTGTTTGAGTATATGTGTTGTGATGCCGTCGTTTTCCTGGAAATATTAAAAATAGAAATATATATCTCTGTACCGTAGAGACTGTGTAGAGACCGAAATAATTTAAAAATTAATTTTATCTTTCGAGTTTCTTAACTGAAACTACTCGAAATCCCGAACATTAAAAAATAACAGGAAAACAAAAGACGACGTATCAGTAAATTAGTTTTTATATGATTTATTTAAATTTTATTAGATTTACAGGAAAATAGAAATAAAGAAAGTAAAAAAAAAACATTTACTTTTGTTTTTGAACAATAGCGCTAAGGCGTATCGTGTTTAAATACGTGTGTGTACAATAATACTATTCTTTATTGTACACACACGTAGGAAAGAAAACAATAATATTATAAATGTGGGGATGATACAAGGGTAAACTTATCTCTAAGGAGAGATTTCTTTCACCAAACTAGTAAATGTTATAGGATAATGTGTTCACTAGATCAGTCATACATACATATGTGTACGAAAAAAAGGAGACATTAACATTTTGTTGTATATATGACAATAAATCAAAAATATAAGATGAATAGGCATACGCGGATATGAATATATATTTTGAAAATTTATGACATATAAGACTTCAGTTAATATATAAGTGTAATACATACATAAATAAATAAGTATAATGATACGTCAACATTGTGAAAGATAATATTTTTTAAATTAGTTTTTAAATATTCCAACGCTAGATCTGTCACGCAGTTCGTAAGCTAATGAATTCCAAAATCCAATAGCCGTTAGGTTATTTTTTACACAAAAACGTAAGAAGGAATATTTTTAAAACTTAAAGTGTTCACCGATACAAAATGCTATCACCTTATATACATCCCAATGATAACGATTATTTATGGTCATAAACAAAAAAAATATGAAATTTCGCTTTTTGAATAATAAATATATACAATAATAACACTGGACAATTAACACAGCGCCATCTAGTCCCACGGTAAGCAGAGCTTGTTTTATGGGTACTATACAACTGATATATTTAGTTTTTTTTTGTACATACATAATATACATAGAAAACACCCAAATCATACTCATGAATACAAATGTTTGTACAGTGCGAGGAATCGAACCCACGACCATCGGAAGAAAAGCGGTGTCCTATACCGCTAGACCACTGAGGTCGTCATAATAATTTATTTATTTTTTAACAGGCTGTCGTTGTCACCCGTTTTGTTAGTATAACAGTTTTCTTATAGTTAATGTAATATGTGCTAAACGTACAGATACAAAATGTATGCGACTTTCTCAATATTCTCACAATAATAGTGGTATATAATTGCACAATTCCTATATATAAGTGGATATTGGCCAGAGTTTATGCTAATTTCCATTTGCATTTGGTAGCAAATGAACGAAAATAACCCTTATTAGATAAATTATTAAAGTTTTGTTTTATTTATCAATTTGAGGTACAACAACGCAAAGCAAGTTTAGAGAAAAGGAGAGCCCCATCCGATGAATTTGTGTAAAGTAATCTTCGTTCTTTCTTATAATATAAGTATCTCTTATCTATTTCAATAAAACTAAATTTTTTCATGTTTTCATGTGTCCTCAAGTCTTCAAGTCGCCAAGATTATGATATTTGCTATATACTGTATGTGTAGTGTACCTGTTTTGTGACAATGCCGCTGTTGTCGACTGGCGGCGGTGGTTGCTGCGTCTTGTTCCTCACGAACGCCTGCCATTGTCTGAACCAGTGCATGCTCATTGCGTAGATGACACGCGGATGTTCCTGCTCCTGTGATTCGCAAATTGCTATTACAATCTATACAAATATGAAGAGGGAAAAATTGATTTCGCTCACTACTTACTACTGTGCTGCTTACTATTTACTACCTCTGTACTACGACTTAGACCCAATATATCGTGATTTCAAATATAGACAATACAAAACAAATATAATTGCAATCTAATATCTGGAGCTTATAAATAATATTCGGACCTAAATAACCGTAGTTCATCATATCAATCTTTTCTCTCTATATTATGTTGATATCGTACACTCTCTCGCGCCAACAGTATACGTTGGCGGGGACCCTAGTGGAAGAAAAATCGCGTGGAGGTTGACTTCATTTGGCTTTGGGGTAAATAGTTGTCCTGTGGATGATGGATGTGATGGTAATGTGTGTCGTAGTACTTGGAAGGCGGCGTGCAGGTCGTAGAAGGCGGCCAGCTCTGCGGCGCGCCGGGCCCGCAGCCTCCGCGCCGCTCTCGCGCACGCGCCGCACTCGTGCGCGTGTGTGGCGGCCGGCCCGCCGCCGAACCTGCACATATATGGTACACATTAGGCGACTGTACACCACACGATCTTTCACGCATGCAGCTTTCATACAGAAAATAATGTCCACGGTGTGTAAGCGGCAGATGTGAGGAGCGTGTAGTGTAGTGTGGTGTGGTGTGGTGTGGTGTGGTGTGGTGTGGTGTGGTGCGGTGTACTGACTGCGCGTGCAGGAACTGCCACAGCTGGTGCGGGATGCGCGCGGCGAGCTGCTGCACGTGGGGCGCGCGGTCGGGCCGCACGCCGCCGTGGCAGCACACGAAGTCGCTGTTGTCGATGGGGCCCGGCTCCGCCCACGTGTTGAACCTATTGATCAATAGATATACGTTACTTCAATGCGGCTCTAACTTTTATGATAGCACACGATTACGACCTCGGTGGTCTAGCAGTCTAGCACACCGCTTTACGACCGATGGTCGCGGGTTCGATTCGTCGCATGGCACAAACATTTTTATTCATGAGTATGATTGTTTGTATCGGTCTGGGTGTTTTCTATGTGTGTATTTACAAAAAAAAATCTATATATATATCAGTTATCCAGTAACCATAAAACAAGCTTTACCTAGCTTAACTTGGGTCTAGATGACGCTGTGTGAACTGTCTTGAGATTATTACTACTACATCCTTAATATATACGTTTAACAATTCTTCTACTTGGTAGACTACCAAATGTATAGACACCAGAGAAATTATAAAACGATGTCTGCATCAGTACTTCTGTCGCACCTATTTCAGCCACCGAGCAACTTGCATAGCTTACAAAAGCTATGTTTCGGTTGAAGGGTGCAGATTAGGTAGTGATATTACAGAATAACAGAAATTCTATCTTAGTGCTTTGGAATGGCAATGCGTGAGTGTTATCGCAGGTGTCACAGAATAACGGACGTCCGTAATGTTGTTCATGTATATAGGCGAATGATGAATATTTTACCTTTATACTTTCAATAAGACAAGACAAGTCTGTAGTATCAGCTAGTATACAACAAACAACAATAACTAGGTTTATTCTATTCAACAAAAGGGATGAGTACTAATGTACTTACTTGTTGATCCATTGTTTTGAAATGTAGAACTTTATATCATTTGGTTCCGCAGTCGTCGATTCCATTATTTCAGCCGCCTTTTGCCTCAGCACAACCATTTGGGGGTTCACTTTCCTGTAATATTAGTTTTAATAATTTAACTTATCTGAGTGAAAACTGAATTCATATTCTCTTATGACCAAAAGAACATGACATAATAGGAAATGTATGAAGAGTGTGTTTTTTATTTGCGGTACACAGTGTAGGTACTGATTTGTACAACTCCCGATCTTGGGGGGAAGGGGATTGTTAGTAATGTGGACTGATGATCCCATTGCTAGCAATGTACCATGTCAGGTTAACCTCCACATGGTTCCCCCTGGAAACCATCGTGATAAATTCCCGGTGAATTTATTATTACGGGCTAACTGACCTGACTTCATGTTCGTCCTATCATCTTTCACTGGTGTTCCGCCAGCGTAAACCGTTAGTGCAGGCGGGTGCACCATTCCATTATCATGCATAAAAAAGAACTCCCGATCTTTACCGGTATCTTACGCTGTGGATATTGAAAATTTAACAGAAGTGGGCTGCATGTGGCATGTGGGGCACAATGCAGGTACTGACTTGTATAACTTCCACTTATTCAAACAGTGCAGCGGTAGCGGTGGTACTCTAGACATTGAGGCTTTTTTTTATTGTGGGGTTCGGGCTACTGTCGATGCTCGGACTTGTAGCACTGCGATCTATATTGATCTATTATACTCGCTCTTTTTAGTTCGCTATCTAGACCCGTCAAGAACAAGAATCGAAGGACATCCTTAGGAGCGGTGGCTTTAATCTCCTCAGGATAGAGTGTAAACGTTTCAGGAGATACTACGTTTATGCACGAGCGCATCATCCGCATAGGATGTGCAGCGGCGTTTCCTCCTCGGTTTGGCAAAATGTGCAGATCTTTTCATGGATGGAGCGATCGGTCGAGGGCGGAGGAGCGGCCGCACGTGGCGTCTGGGTACTGACTTGTAGAAGAGCACGTAGGCCTCGCAGTGCGCGAGGTGGTGCGCGGGGAGCGGGGCGACGGTGTGGTCGTCGTAGGAGTACCAGGCGCGCCCGTTGCGCGCGGCGCACGTGTAGTGTCCGCCGCCCGCCGTGCCCGCGTGGCTGATCACCGCGCACAACTCGTACCGGCTCACCTTTGATGTACACTCTGCGACATAGTATATTCGTTTTAAACATTTCCAATTTACTAACTTTAATATGCACACTGTACGAAATGTAACAGTACATTTGGCGGACTTATCATTATGCGGTATTTTTTAGCGATCGATCACAGGTAGTGCAGAGAATAATTGTTGGCAATGCAAATTTAATTACAGAAAAATAAATTTAGATATAAACGAATCATTAAATATATATACTACAATATATATTATTAAATTAAGCAGGAAAGGTAATATATATAACGTTTATTAAAAAATTAAGCTTATAAATATGAAAATTACTAAAATTATATTTAAGTTGTCCAGCCGACTAGAAAGACCACACATAGAACAGTATTTTTTTGTAGTTTTTATAAAATATTCCTAATTCCAAAATGATCTGCAGACACCGCAATAGAGTAATGCTCAAGTCGGCTCTGTATCATAAATGCGTATGCGTATCAAAATGCGTACCTTTGTGCATGTACGGCGCCATGTTGAGGTCCTGCGTGGGGAAGGAAACGCGCGCCGCCACTTTAGCGCTGAACATGAGTTCGTGCCGGAAACGCTTCAAGTGCACGCACAGAACTTCCGGTAACCTCACCACGCCCGACATCTTTACGCCGTTGCGCAGCTTGTTGCACCGGGAGCAGCTGTTTGAATATTTACACCATTACTAGTTGTTAACCGCGGTGTTCTTCGTTGTAACTATGATAGAAATATGCATCTGTTCATCTAGGATATAATTAAGAATGTTTTGCATATATCATAATAGATAGACACGGAATAATAACGTGTAATTCTAGAACCCCACTTCTAGAATTACACGTTATTATTCCGTGTAATACAATATACATAATAAGAATGATAAGTAAATAATTTTTGTGACTATCTATTATACCTATACATATTATCGCCTTTGAGTTCGTCTGCGCTGAAGAACGCCGCGAGACAGTCTTGCAACGATACCACCGGCCCATAGAACCATGACCGTAGCCAGCTCAGTAACCACCACACCTGTCAACATCAATACGAATATACAATAACAAAGAATAAATAAATATACTTCTTTCACAACTGATATTAGCTTTAATATTATTTA
Organism: Achroia grisella; assembly: GCF_030625045.1. Taxonomy (NCBI): domain Eukaryota; kingdom Metazoa; phylum Arthropoda; class Insecta; order Lepidoptera; family Pyralidae; genus Achroia; species Achroia grisella. Next base: position 3,239,441 of record NW_026712984.1, on the reverse strand, counting down.
TTTTTGTAAAAAAATTATCTCCACCTTTCAACCAAATCAATTATGATACAAGCTTTTTGGAGGCTGAAATAGGTACCCCACGCAGACGACTTAATATAAAGACCACATCGGTTTTATTTTTATTTTTTTTAATTTCGTATAAAAGTCAATTGTCATAAGAAAGTATGAAATAGGTTAAGAACGTTTTTTATGATTGAGGTAACAGAAAAGTTTTGATTTGCTATAGATGGAGTCAAAAATATCTTTCCGATAGTAGAAAATGTTTCATATACAATTATTATTATTATTAGGTATTTCTATAACAATTGTGCGTACCCAGGAGTCCTGCGAGGCTGCGGCGACGGCTGCAGCGTGGCTGAGAGCAGACTGCTGCCGCAGGACGGCCAGGTGTTCACGCGATGGAATCGGCAGCGACAGGTCTTGGAAGGTCTCCACTCGGGTTGACACCTGCCAGCCGATTTTTATATTAACACATGGTCGAGAATTGCACAAATGCTTCAGGTGTCGTTTTATGACCAAAACCAAAAAGGAAGCACCCTTGTCAGCTTTTGGTTAGTTGCAGGATAATATTAAAAAATATTATCATCTTGTACTCTCACTCTGTATAAACTATAAGTGTGTGAAATTACATGCTCCTCTGTCCGCGCAATTTTGTAAAATGTGGTACTAAGTTTTCACTTCACATATTAATATAACAAATTACAAATAACTGTATTCAGGTATTCTATAAGTTGTTTGGTACCCTTAACACAAGCCCTGCTTAGCTTGGTGTAGATGGTGGTTGTCCAGGGCTATTATTATTACTATTATTGTTTATTGTGTGCTTCCAGCGTCTGCTAACTTTGTTCGGTCACGTGAGATAAATAAAGGAAAAATGTATAATGGAGGCCAGGTGGACGGAACTACGGCCCCTGCACGATAGACTGATTCAGTGCGAGATGCCGTCAAGAAAAATATATAAGTTGGTGATCCACTTGGCGCAGGCTAGAGATGCCCACGATAGCTAGAGATGTCACGACTCTTAGTTTTGAAGAAGAAGATATATTGCGGTGTACAAACCCGGTCGCATATGAGGCACTGAACAGATGAGAGCAGTTTCCCGTCGAACACGTCGGACACCACGCTGCGGTACCGGACCGAACCGCAGCCGCCGTCACCGCCACCCGACCCACCATCTTCTCCCACTGCTGGCTGTTTGCTGCTGAGTAAATAATATCTATAAGTAATATTTAAAATAAATTGTTTTTATTGAACGGGTGTAGCAAAAATATTATCCACCTAGGTCTAGCGGTTTAGCATATCGCATTATTTCCGATGGTCGCGGATTCGATTCCTCGCACGGTACGGTATTTATATTCATGAGTATGATTGTTTATATTGGTCTGGGGTGTTTCCTGTGTATAACATGCATACTGCAACCTCGGTGGTCTAGTGGTTTAGCACACTGCTTTACTTTCGAGATTAGGCAATTAAATTGCAGGTATTTCCTGCAATTTAACATGACATCACAGTTCTCTGGAATGGCTCACTTTATAATGGTTACAGTTAATAACGCTGTTCATGTATATACGCGACAGCTACCACCCCACGAGGACTGTCAGCTTAATTTTTATTTAAATTAATGATTACTATATTGTATGCCTTTAAGTCAGAATCATTAATAGAAGATTTTTTAATATTCTCATTTATATGCCACTTCCATGAGATGGACCGTTTCCGTTCACAATTAGAAATTGGATCTGTAAAGGCGAGAGGTATACGTACAGCGTCCGGTGCGGGCGCGGGTGGGAGGCGGAGGCGGAGGCGGGCGCGTCGCTGGCTCCGCTGGAGCAGGTCTCGTAGCGGTCGTCGGCCTCGCTCGACCACGACGACTCCGACTCCGACCCGCCCGACCGCGGCGACCATCCGCCACCTGCTGCACACCATCACCATTATTCACAGCTACTATGTGAGTTCACAGCTTCGTATATTGCAATAAAACTTATATACATTTTTAAGTCGAGCTTACTGTACGTATTAGTGGTCGCCCAATGGTCGAAATACGACAATTATTAATTTAAATTCTATGTTTAAACATTACTAAGATTCTATTTTGAAAGACTTATATATTAAAACATAAACTATATATTAATATGTGAAGATACGGTAGTTATCAATGAAAGCAAGTCTTTCACTACGACTACCGTCAGATCTAAGTGCTTTCGAGCTAAGAAGAACTGAGAGAAACTCAGCTCTTATTCCTTTTAAATGAGCTTATCCAAGTTTACAAAAATACAGATCCATTTTAAAATGAAATTAAGAAGAATATAGTGACCACCAACATATTACTATACTCCAGCATATAATACCGAATCTATTGCATTTTTGTCAAAAGAAAATAATCTGATAAGTGCGTAAATGATACGCCACTTTACTTGCGATGATCGCGAGTTCGATTTCTCGCACGATACAAACATTTGTATTCATGAATATGATTACTTGTATCGGTCTGGATATTTTCTATGTATATTATGTATGTATGTATAAAAAAATATCTAAGTGTTTATATCAGTTGTCTAGTACCCATAACACAACCTCTGCTTACCTTGGGACAACATGTATTATATATATAAACCGTCCTCTTGAATTACTTTATCTATTGCTAAAAACTACATTAAAATGCGTCACGTAGTTTAAAAGGTCTAAGCGAACAGTTAGCGGAAACATTCATCTTATACGATGTAAAGATTATAATAGAAATAAAACAGACCTGTGGTGCCGTTGAGGCTGGTGAGTGCGGAGTACGCGAGGTGATGCGTGCCGCCGAAGCTGGCCGAGCGGCGGTGGCGACCCCCCGCACCGCCGGTGACCCCCCCGCCGCCGGTGCCCCCCGTGACCCCCGCAGAGCCGCCCTCAGACACCCTGCGCCCACGCACTAAGACATTTACTGACTCGCCTGCACCTCACGTGCTCTTTTTGCGTATTAATTAATTTAAATTATATAGAACTAACTTCACAAGTATACTAAATCAGTTGGTTGCATAACATTGTCTACACAATATTTTCGTACGATTTTCCAAACATACCTAGTCCTAACGATTATAAATTATTTGTATCTACAAAGGGGGAATTAGCCAAATTGTTGCAGTCATTCTGAAGCGACTGACGCGCTGACTTATATTTGGAAATTTTATTTACTTCTATGTAGATGGATTCTTTATATTATATAAATAGGTCTTTAAAACTGCCCTAAGTTATCGGAGTCATGGTGAACGCAACACTTGACATTCCCACATTTCGCTTTGTATTATACCCTATATTTGAATACGAAGTGTCAGTCTCTCAAATTAATATTTAGTTTATCTGTATTTCCTTCACTGGAGAATTTGTCAGAACTATAAATTGACACAAAGTATTTTTTGCCTCAGTCAGATTTAAACTCATAACCTCGTAGGTATTACAATAGTGATCGTAATTATATGACTTTTATTGGTAAGCAATATGAAATTACCTTAAATATCCTTCAGCTCTGGATTCACTGTACGACGAAGCCGCTGGTGATTTCCGCCTCATGCGAGCGAAGAATGGCGCATCACTTGCTGCAAATAACATTTATTATAAAAACTATAATTATGATTAAAAAAAATAATTACTACAACACTGCTCAAGTCTATTTACACAGGCCCGATAGTAAATTGTAACCATTGCCTACATACATGAACAGCAATACAGTAATCACGTTATCCATATAACGATCATTACATCATTCGTGCCATTCCGGAGGATAAAGATAGTGCATCTTATTCTGTAATTTCACTACATACATATCAACCAAAACACATTTTAAAAAGCGAGGTGCTTAGTAGCTGAAATAGGTAAGACTTAATTAGCCATGCTGTTGATGTATTACAAAGTCTACCTCCGAGGATTGGAGCTTTATACTGAACTGGATGGTAGGGAAAAAATTAAAATTATCATGTAAAAAATTTGACGTTCAAGCGGCTAAAATGTCCTAAATGAATAAATGATTTATGATTTTTTTTAATTTTGATGTATACTTTCTAATCTGTGCTATTATCAAATAAATAACAAATACATGTTTGCTGGTAATCATCATCATCACAGTGGTTTTGGTGAAGAATTTCATCACTCACCTCCTGAAGACGCGGCACGCCGACGTATATGTACATTTCTGCTATCCGAGTGATCACCATCCGCTTCTGAATCTAGTTTATCATCCGGCGTACCATCCCATACCTGTAAGAAGTAATTGATAACTGTAGATAGAAAAATCTCATAGTTCTCATAGTAAAAACATATTAAGCATCAGAATAATAATGAAACATAAATAAAATATCAAATGATATATGATATATATAAAATTATCGTGTCACAATGTTGGTTAGCATACTCCACCGAAACGGCTTGACCGATTTTTATGAAATTTTATTTGCATATTCAGTAGATCTGAGAATCAGCTACTATTTTTCATACACGTTGTCGTGAACGCAATACATGCTTGCTTCCAATTTCGTTTGGTACATTTGAAAGCAAAGTGGAAGGGCGCTCTCTGCCGCACTCGGTTGACTTTGTATAAAGTCTTACTCGGTACTTATAAGTTTTATGTACTTATTGAAATTATATTATTTCAAAGATAATAATTATACACAATTTCATAATCATTAGTAATTGTTCTTTTAAATTAATCAACTAAATGTTAATATGACATATTTCAGTAGAATGATATGTTAGCACATTTTAAGACATAATTAGGTAGAGATAATGTACCGGTTCTTTCAACTCCTCATGTAGTTGGTCCATGAAACATCGCAGGAACTCCTGGGTGTCGTGTTGGTGATATCCACGGAACATAGGGTGCACCTACAAGTAATTATTCATGTATAATTTGTACAATAATAATAATAACCCAGGACAATTCACGCCGAGTCATATAATACCAAACTAAGGAGAACTTGTGTTAAGGGTACTAGGAAACATAGAAATACTTAAATAAATTTGTTAAATATATGTACATAGAAAACACCCAGACCAATATAAACAGTCATACTTATGAATACAATAGTTTGCATGACGCCAGGAATCGCAACAAGGACCATCGAAAGTGTTACCACTGGACCACCGAAGTTCTCACAAAGCATTAACGATCTCTTAATACATAACACATACATAATCTATATAAAAGTGTGTCTAACTGTCTGTTTTCTTTTCACAACTACATGTACCTTAATGAAATTTTAATGAATATAGAGTCTGATGGATTCTATATTCTAGGATGTACATAAGGTATTTATTATCTCAAAAAGCAGACGAAGTAGCGTTGAAAAGTTAGTGTACTCGTATATATTTAACTGTAAAGTAAGCTTAGTACTTACATTCCGTATACCGTACAAGATACCGTTAGGTACAACATAGCCTCTTGTTTTTCTACTCCACATTTCTTTAATTAGTTTTTGGTATGCTCTGAAAGAAGAAAATACTTTATTAATTAAGTTGAAAAACTTATTATCCTTCATATTAGTCCTCTTGTTGGCAATGCATAAGGTGAATCAAAGGCATTACATGATGATGGAAAATCTGTGGTGCGTGGTGTTTATGCATGGATGTGACGGTTATCACTTATCAGACATGAAAATAAACTATTTCTTCTACGTGTAGGTATAATATAATAATAATTAATTAGGAGAATATAGCAACTGGGGTGTGTTGTGGCTGCGAATAGCACTGAATCGACCTCACTTCACCTCTCACCACGGAGAACGACTCTATTGCCTATTAGCATTTATTTTGTTCTTTGTACTATACATGTATAATAATGTATATATTACTATTATTATTATTATAACAAAACAATTGAGTCATTATTAATATACAATTATCTTACCGACTTAAACCTGGCTTCTTGTCGGCCGCCAGCACGGCGACCGCCGCGGAACATTCTAGAAAGTACGACGATAACGGCGCTGTATTGCTGAGGGCTTGCAATGCCGCATTCATGTAACATGTGTTACCCATGTTCTGAAGCCCCACAAGACCTGCTGAAAGAAGTTGGTACTAGTTTTATCTGTAATTACTATCACATAACCGATTTCTATCAAATGGTGTTAAACTTTATACAAAATCGTCTGCAAGGTTATGTGTCTCGTTTATCTTAGAAGCAACATGCTTTGTAATGTGTTTCATTTAAACAACAGAGGCATGACACCTTATTCTTCTGGAATATTTCTTGTATAGTTCATGATGTAATGATTATGTGGTAACGTTTTTCATATTAGTTAGTAGTATATTAGTTCACTTAGTCAATATACCTATACATAGCATCATTTTTCAGAACAAACTAATCAAAGCCTGTCTTATATATATATTATTTCATCAGAAATGGTTTTCTTGAGTCTTAACATTTAAACAAGAGGAGCTCTATATTTCTTGTATAGATGAAATGACATAAACACCCTTCCAATTTCAATAGCTTATATAATTCATCACCTCTTCGTAGTCCATGTCCTCTGGATCGAGGTCATCATCATGCGCTAATCCTGTTGTACTAAATCGGGCGCTGCTTATTGAACCGTCAACAGACACCGTCTCTGCTTGCATCTGCAAAGCAAATATATTGTTTTTTTTTTTCAAGGCATTGGAATATTTAAACGATGTGTAGTAACTGCTAATAAACTGTTTATATCTTCGAAATAGTTGAATTCTGGCGAATTGACGTCTAATCCACTGTATATCAGTAGTTTAACAAGTAGAGAGTTGAAATTATTCTATAGTGTGGTTGTGGTATAGGATTTAATAAACAATATATGGCTACATTTGTATATATATCTTGCTCTACCTACATTGTCCAATGTCCTATAGATTCTAAGTATAATTTATAAATGCTATAATTTAAGTCTGCTTGAAAGAAGCTTCATTTCTGACTATTAGAGTTTCTGAATATCAGATATTCTTTTGTCATTTTATATGAATATGATTATAAATGACTAACATAAATTGCTTTACCAGAATATTAGGGACAAAATTTATGTTGCAAAAAAAACCAAAGTTTTACACCTAGAATTTGTAACATTTGTGCACGAAAAACCAGTTAAGAATAAATAATTTGTGTAACATTATATATGATATATAATAATTTGTGTCAGCAATGAATTAGTGTAGTCCAGTAACATTTTATTGATTACACAGAATTTATTGATAAAAATATCTACAATATTATTTTAATAATACTTACACCATGCGCAAGGGCAGCTCTGATATGGACTTCCTTTTCACATGTATAACACCATATCCTCTCAGTGGACACATTCATATGAACGCAATGTGGTGAAAAATTCTGGAATGAATGAACAGGAACTATTATACAGTGATGTTATAGGTAAAGCTCGAAAATAGGAAATTATTATTATATTTTGTGTCCATCTTGCAATCAGCCAAAGATTATGTGTATGTGTATAAGCATTTATGTAGTAAAAAAAATATCAAATTTAAATTTCTGATAATCATTGTTTTTATTTTTTATAACGCAGGAGACAAACGAGCATGCGGTTCACCTGATGGTAAGTGATTACCGCCGCCCATGAGCACCCCCAACACCAGGGGAATTGCAAGTAAGTTGTCGGCCTTTTAAAAAGGAATAAGCTCTTTTCTTGAAGGTTTCAATATCGTATCGGTTCGGAAATACCATTGCTGGAAGGTGATTCCACAATGTGGTTGTGCGTGGCAAAAAGTTTCTAGAAAACCGCACATCGCAGGACCGCTATTCATCCAGATGATCAGGATAGTATTTTAGTTTCTGGCGGGTGGTACGGTGGTGAAACTCAGCAGCTGGTATTAATCCGAACAATTCCTCAGAACATTCCCTGTGATATATGTGGTAGAAAATGCACAGAGATACAATATCTCGCCGTAAAGCCAATGGGTCGAGTCTGTCACATAGACATTGATTACCAATGATTCTGGTTGCTCGGTTCTGAATGCGGTCAAATGGATGTAGCAGGCATTATGGTTATGGTACATACCAATGTTTAAAAAACTGAACATTAGCCAAAAAATCTAAATAGAGATCTGAAATTGAACTTTTGGCTTGATATACCCTTTGCAAGGAATCCTGTACATGTTGAAATGTGTGTATTTGTTCAGAAATTCTTATAAAACAAAAATCTTTATATGTCAAAATACTGTGTCTACTGTTAAAATTAAAATGTTTATAGTTATTTTACGACAGTATTTTTATATGATAATGAATAAATATTCTAAACAAAATGTGCGCAAATTTCTAAAGTCTTAATTTAATGTGGTATCAAATTGTGCCATCTCAGTGTGAATTAAATAGATTATTAACCACTTGATATCATACAATACAACAAACCAAGATAGCACAATTCCACAACTATTAGTTCTCGACTACTAGCTCTGCAATTCTGATATGTTCTTTTATTTATTTATAAATTATTAATTATAAGAAGTGATTAATAATCGTGATTACCAGAAATATGTGATAAGCATTGGATTTTAGTTATTATTTCTTATCTAGTTGCAAATCAACTGATAATTCTGTGTTTATATATCTATTAGTATTTTAATATCTTTGATAAATGTTCTAATTTTGTAAAAATAGTTAGCACAAAACATTAACCAAACAGTTAAATAGTACTTGGGATTTTTAAGTTTTAATGTTGTTAAATACAGTTAAATATTCACACATCTATTTCACAGAAATTCACAGAATTCTGAGATTTGAGTGACCTATAGTCAAGGGAACACACCTAATGGGAAACACCTTGCTTACCAAATACAATATAGTGATACATTATATGGGATTTTAGTATATAAAAAATAATAAAATATTATTTCCAAACCTTTTGGTGTATAGTGCTATGATCATTCTTAACTTCAGAACAGCCAATGTGATGACAATCTGGTTGCAGGCATATCCATAGATTAGGTCCAGGACATCCACAATCGAAACATGTTAATGTCTGTAACAAAATGTTATTGTTCTAATTTAATATTCCATATATACTGATGATAGAACAGTACAGACAAAAATATATATTACTATACAGCATAAGGCATGATCATTACAGATTTTATACTATACTTTATAAATACTTTTTGTTTTCAGCAAATTAAGTCAGATCTTGTGCTTTCCACACTGCCTGTTGAAAGAGTACTTTTGGGTTAGGGGTGTTTGGTATTTTGCCCTATTGACACACTGGTGGTGTGAAAGGATGAGATGATGTTGATAACAGATATATATTAACATATCTGTACCATAGTTCTTCCTGACATTTCTATTTGAAAAATAAATCAGGTCAAGGTCAATATCATTACATAGTATAAAATAGTGATTGAAGAGGAAGGTTTATATATATTACATGTACACTGATGCGAAGTCAGGCGAATAGCTAGTTACAAATAAAACATAGAGTCTAGTTACTACAGAGTGTAGTAATACATGTCTACTTATTGATAAATTGTGTATTTCTTCTGTAGTGCTCTGTTTAACATCTCACCATTAAAGCCCAATACAGCCTTATATATATATATATATATATATATGATTTCATGAGGTGTTTAGGTTTAGGTGTAGGTTTTGATGATTTAAATTTTATTTTTTCAAATAATTATAATTTCAAGTATATATTTTAGGTCTTAATTAATTTGATTTTTTGCTACATGATTTTCTGTTCGTAGCTACTCTCATCCAATCCCTGCTATTTCTTTGATCAACCCATAACTTTTTTTGCCTGCAAATTTGTTCTTGTTTATTTTTTTACCTATGTAAAAAAATAAACTGATAAAACTCCTATGAGTTTTATCAAACCAACTAACTCATTAATAAACTGATAATAAATAGTTTGTCATTGGGGGTTCTGAAATAGTTTGCGTACTACACAAGCAGCAGTCAATGTTTATTAAATCATATTGTGGTTGATACTAAGTTATCTGTATTGATTTACAATTATAATAAACAAAAGCGGTATTGACATCATAAATAGATAAATCATTTCATAATAATCAAGGAAAATAAATATTCAACTGATATACAATATTTTTGTTTTATATATTACGCTTATATATTATATTATAGTTTTAAGATTCTTCTTAATAATTATAGACAACTAAATAATTTAGATTTATTTTTATTGCAATAATAAAATACACAGATAAAATATTTTTCATTTTTAACACACATACACAACTTTAAAATTATTACATGTATGTTCGTTGAGTTATTAAATTAGGTAGTATTGTTTTTTATTTATAAGGAATGACATCACAAAATAATAAAAAGAACAAAGTTAGTTTGTAGTCAGTTACTAACAACTTATGACCAACTAACAAATACATTGTCCCCTATTAAATTGAGTCATTGTTTACTTGAATTTTTATGACATAAAAGTATCTTTATATCTTTTCTTTCTATTATTGTATTGAAACTAAATAAAAAAAAAAACATTATAAAGTGATTATCAAAATCTTTTGTGAGTTATTTTAATTGTAGTAAATCTTGTATTATTATGCAATTAATAGTTGTTACACGGCTCGCATGATAGGAATTCCAGTACTTTACGTACAGTAGTTGCACAATAACGTATTGGAGTAGAGAAATCTATTGCTTATTTATCATGACAGTAGACAGTTCTTTTATCTTTGAGGTTAGGTTAGTCAATAAAAATTCCTCCTCACCTCTTTCGATTGCCATAACTCCTTCTCAAGAGAATCAGCTAGCTTATTGAGATGCTCACAAGTCACTCCTTTATCCATCACGAAGAAGTAGGCAACAACACACACAAAACCAAGTCTACTGATCCACTGAAGTATTGTAAATAAAGAACATGATTTAGTGTATTGTAACACGCATTGAAGAATATTTTAAAGAAGAACATATAAAGGGAAAATAAGATTCATGTGAAAGCAACATTTTGGGGAAAGAACAAAATAATTGAATTATAATACAAAAATTTCTTATAGGTATTGTAAAACCTTCCGTGACAAGCGAAAAGTAATGTTCATTTCATCATCATTCATGTCAAACCACATGTTGCCAACCTTAGAAAATGTTAGTTTCTTCTGTGATCGTAAAGCACGTTCATTATATTTATTAGAAAACTATATAAAAATGAAAGAATAACTTTATCATAGAATTTATTTCCGTAATTTGTGAAATACTGGAGATAATAATTATTTTTTATTTATAAAACAATACATATTATTCTTAGCCTCTTATATTCCAGACATTTTAACAGTATATTATAAAATAATTACATATATTAAACTCAAAATATTTGTTACGTTGCAGAATATGAAAAACATAAACTTAGTTGTATGGGTATTGTTCCCTTTGCCTTCCCAAAAGGATAATCAGAAGAAAAAAAATAAGTTACTGTCAGACACTGTATTTCTTGTTTTAATTAAATATTTTATCAGTTTTCGTTTCAGTTAACTCTAATTAAAATTATTTATCTCATTAAAACGCCTAATTATAGACAAGAAATTATATAACTTATCATAATGACATCGGCATCGTCGAGTAGTGCTCGCTCGCTGTTCGCCGAATCGAAACAACGTCTCGCCGAGCGAGTACAAGTAAATATGAATAATATTTCATCTCTAGCACGGCAAATACAAAGAGGATCTAAATCAAACGAGGTTAGTATATTTAGTACCGTTTGTTTTGACTGGCTATATACGGACAGAAAAATTTGCTAAATCCTAACGGGACTTAAGTAATGATTTACAAAAATATGTACTAAGTGACACTACACGCGCAAAGCTGCGTGCAAAAGTAAGGCTTATCTCTAATAATAAAAATGTGTTATTTCCTGATACCAAAGAAACCTCAGCTTTATAGTATTAGTGTAGAATTATTAAAATAAAAAGGATTTTGAATCTAAATTGTATTTTCTAGCTCCTGACCAAAGCAGCAAGGGAGTTTGCAGGAACAGAGAACTTGATGGAGAGCAGCGAAGAGAACCTCAAAAAGATGCATTTGATATCTGTACACATGGGCTATCAGTTTGAAAACATACAGAAATCGGCCCAAATGTTAACAGAGATTAATGAAAAAGTTGCCTCTATGCAGAGATGATGTGTCATTTGAGATAAATTTATGTATTTACTATGAATATAGAATTGTTATTCTATTATGAAAGTGTAGCTGTGTCTCTTGTTAATTGCCACATGTAAACTACAAATAATATAACTATATATGTTATGATGTGGTCATGCACAACAAAATGTCCAGACATGTGGTGGAACCGAGTAGCTAGATGCATTGGTAATTAATAAACTTTGAAACATACTTGACTTTGTGGAGAGATTTACTGTCAGGTGCACCATCTTCATCATCATCACCAATCATGTTTGTTATCATTTAAATTTAATTAGACAGAAATTATATATATAGGATAGGGGTCATATAAGTAACTAAAACTGTGTAGTTTAAGTTAGTTTTGTCTACAAAAACATTATTATTCATAAACAATTATGTAATAAGCTTTTTGCAAAGAAATAAATAAGTGGTAAAATAATAAATGTGGCTATTGAAGTGTTTGAAATTAAGTTTACTTGAATAAATATAATTTCTGTCTTATTAAATTTAAATGATAATATTTGTGGATATTAGGAAGTACAATGATTTTATTAATGTTCCTTTGTTTTGTGTTTAATTATAATTATTTTGTGTTCAACAAAATAATTTTAATGTAAATAAAGTCACTCACCAAGTATTATAATCAACCCATTTTAGCTAATAAAGTGTTTTGTCCTATTATTTGAACTTTTTTTTTGTATCCAGAATTATAGTTTATACTTATAGCTTTTGTTAGTCATTCTAGTTAGTGGTAACCTGTCTACTTTATGTGTATATATATGAACTACACCACAGATATCATGTTATCAACACAGTACTGATATACTCTGAAGGACTACAGTGTTATACCTCTGTCCTGAAATTTCATTGCCTTTCCTTCAACAAAAACACATCTTACAACCCAAGTTGCTTGAGTACTGAATTGAGCATCTTACAAAGTCAACCTTGAGTTTAATTTGGATGTAAGTCACTAAACATTTTATACATGCATATCTAATAAAATGAAGTCGCTTCTGTTGTCTGGTCCTTTAGATTTTCAAATTACGCAATGGATTTTAATTCAGTTTTTAGTAATAAATAGTGATTCAAGAGGAAAGTTTATATGTATAATACATGTAGACCCGTGCAAAAGCCAGGACAGGTAGCTAGTATTATATATATATAGGTAAAAATTTAGGCTCAAATTTATATCAGATTCTGACTGGGCGACCTGAGCTGATGGTATCCTTCGATTGGCGCATTAGATACTCCCTGCCCTCTTTGGAGATACGATAAATCTGATAATGTGATCCCACTCTAAGTAGGTTAGTCCTGATATTATCCCAACTAAATAATAAATTATTTATATTATCATGTTTAAATTTTTATTGTACTTATATTACGTAAATTTGTTTATTGTAAATCTGTGATGGTCTCGGTTGTCCAGAGCTTTAATTGTGGTGGTTTCGATTTCTCGCGTCATGCAACATTTGTATACATGAATATAATTATTTGTATGGACGTATATTTCATATATATTTAAGTATTACGATCAGTTGTTTAGTACCAATAATGCAAAATTTAGGCTAGATGACGCTGTGTGAATTGTCTTGGGTTAAGTTCTGATTGCGAGTATCTTACCAATGAGTTTCAAAATTCCGATCGAAGAATAGAAGAATAGATTATATCAACAGTTTTAACAGATTGCTGCTATTCAATGTATCTGGGAAGCTACTATGACCGAATAAGAAATAATTATTCGCGCCACTCCGTTTTTGCAACATATATTGTAGTTACGTTCCTATTGGTTATATCGTGATGTTATATAGACTAGTCTTTTAGATAAATAGACTATACATCACTTAAAAGATTTTTAGTCACACTTAAGGGCCGGCAACGCGCACGTTACACGCCTGGCCTATCAGGCGTTCATAGGCTACGATAACCGTTTACGATCAGATGGACCGTATGCTTGATTGCCACCATCATGATATAAAATAAAATGAAAAATAGGATTAGTGGTAAATTTATGAGTTTTATTCGGGATAATGTCCATATATTATCATGAACATCAACATCATCATCAACTCACAAATTTTATCTCTTTATAATATTACTGTCTACAGATTGCGATACTTTTGTGGCAGGCGCTCTATTGAATATGGTAGGTATACTCTAATTGTAGTTTATTACATCGGTTCAGCTCTTTTAGTATCCTGCGGTGAATTCCGTTCTTTAAATTATAATTACATGGGGAGGGAGAAGTAAGTTAGTACTGGAGACTAATGGACTAATAAACTAATTTTTAGGCTTTAACTGTAGTAATAATTCATAATCTCCATTTTTATTTTTAGTCCGCAAGATGACAATATAAAATGACATGGCCAGAAGTTATCAAGGAAGGTGACATACTGCGACGCACATAAATAATAGGATGAAGGTAACGCAGTGATGATTTCGATAACATATTTAAGAAATATATAAATTCCATAATAATAGTAAATTTGTAGTTATATTAAGTATTAAGCTTCTAAAGACTTCTAATAAGTAATTCTAAATGGGCATATTTTAAAATATCGTCTGACACCTACTTTATTTCGTGTATAGCATGATGATGATGACGTAAATGATGCACTTCACTTATAATTAAATTTATGATTATTATTGCCACTCGGCAAGTACTTCGGTACTTCCGGTTAGGATACTCCACAGTCCAAGTCATCAAAAAATCGCTTTCGATTCAAGTTTGACCGCAATATGTAAAATTAAAAAAAATTAAACAAATAGTAACAGGTATATTCCTGTTAAAGTGTCTGTAATAGGCCTACCCGCATAAAGGTAATTTGATTTGATTTTATTCATAAAATTACGTAAATATTTGTTTATTATCGCATACACGCGTTATATACGTGTAGGTATGTATGTGTATATAGGTAGGTGTACAGTGCAAATTAGAAAGGACCACAAGAAACACTGCATACATCTTTATCGTGCATCGCAACAAAGTGAGCGGAATTTCTGTCAGTCATTCGTCTGCTGATGTATCTATGCAAGACTGGGCGTGCTCGCAACTGGAGGGCCAGGAAGTGATCTGATCACGAGTTTTGTCCGAGAGTTCGGTGAAAGTACCAGGATTGTATTCACACTTACCTACCTGCCTACCTACGTACTAGGTGCATAAGATGCAGACAATTCTTAAGCGGGGGTTTACATGTGTGTTTGAAATTTTATATACATATAATCAAAGGCATTGCTAAACGTCAAAATTGTTGTGCATCTAACACTTGTCATGGGTATATTTGAAACCAACGGCAGCGGGCGAAGCTACCGCTGTCTATTTATTATTTTTTACATCTATACTTAACCTATTACAAAACAGAAACACCAAACTGAAGCAGCCAATATTTGTTGATACAGAATAGATACAAAAAAAGTATCAATTCTATATAAACACGTATTGAATACTTCAGTGATCATCTAATCCATCGTCAATTATATATTATACTCGTATTATTTTCGTACGGACAGACAGAATCGTGCCGGCAATGCCATTGTATCCATTGCCCGCTCTAATTCTTGCACTTTCGTTATTTTTTTGTACGACATCCATTATTATTGTATCGGGAACGAGGTTACGCAACCGTCTTTGACGTTTTGATATAATTTTTAGTGCTTTGTGCATCCACTGACATTTATTTGTAGTTTGTAAAACGTACAATTTGTTCATCTAGTGCTTATTGTTAAGCTGTTAAGGCACGCAATCGCTTAATGTTGTTGTTAACGGACAGTATTATATAAATTAGTGGTACAATTTGGTCGTGACTGCAGAAGCGACTGGTACTTCCATTACGCAAGTTCAAGTTGTAATTATGTACGTTGAAAGTGCAAAATTAGCGGCTAATGGCACAGGCAGACTTGTATGAAATCACGATGAGATATGGGGCGAATCGTTTTTTTAGGTCTCAGCAATTGAATAAATTGTTCTAAAAATTAACAGGTTTTCATAGTAAATACGACCTCTTGACCCTAAAATTTAAACGTTCTAATATAATGTGGCAATTATATAAGCATTTTTATAGTTCCGGCTACTTTGTTTGAGGTAGATTTTTATTTTAATAGAATAGTTTGATGCGCTAACGGACGGATGGCTGCCATGACGAAGTACCAGTGTAGGATGATATGAAGTCAGGTCAGTTGTCACATCGTGATTTGTGGTGTATTCAAATCAAATTAAAAATCATGTAGCACATTTTAGCCACTTATGAACATATTTTTTTTTTGTATTATATTTTTTTCCCCACCTTTCACCAGGAAACCACCGCTTTCTGAGATAAATATCCGTCCAAATAGATACACTATTCCCTATTACTTACAATCTCCTCTCCCTAGAGGGAAAACTCTACGAAGACATTGGCACGCGTATTTCTGTGTCACCCAATTTGTTGCGCTAAACCACTTGCATTCTAAGTTCCGGTTTACAGGATACGGATATTCGTAGTTAATGTCTTAGTCATTAGGTATAAAATCGAGATAAATCATAACGGATTTAGACTTACATTAACACGGGAGTTAATGGTGTATATTGAAAAGATAATCTTCAAAACAATTTCGACGGCTTCGATAGCGGTTTAGCACACAGCTATACTTCCGATGGTCGCTGGTTCAATTCCTGGTACGGTGCAAACATTTATATTCATGAGTATGGTTGTCTGTATTGGTCTGGCCGTTTTCTATAAATATTATGTATATATTTACAAATAGAAAAACTATGTATTTACATCAATTGTCTAGTACCCGTAACACAAGCTCTGCTTATCGTGTGCGTATCGATGGCGCTGTGTTAACTATCCCGGAAAAAAATGCTGTCAATAATTTTAAGTCAGTTGAAAGAGATATGTGTACGTTATCTTTTTAAGTAATATTAACAATAATTATCCAAGAACAAGCACGTTATGCGACGCCCGTGATACCGCTCTCGCATTGCCATTCCGTAGGACTAAGATATCTTGTCTCTTACCCTGTGATTACACTGCCTTATTATAAAATGAGTCGGTTGAAGGGTTCAACCGACTCATTTTATAAAGCAAACTTATTGGCGGCTGTTATAGGTGAGATAGAGGTACCCATGCAGATGAGTTTACATAATATACCACATTGTAAATATGTTTACTATACTTTAATATGTAAAATTCTCATGTCACAGTGTTTGTAACTAAATGTCTCCGACACGGCTTGATTGATTTTTAAGAAATTTTGTATGTATATTCAGTATGTCTGAGAATAGGATGCAATGAATGAAGAGTCCATGTGTGGGTTCATCAAAAATAAAAAAAATATTGACATTATTTTTTTATGATTATATATAGACGCAACCCCAAATTTTAACCTTTATATAACATAAACACCTTTTGTTTAATATCGATATTAGTACTTTAATTTATATTTATATTGGCTAAAAGCCAGGCCACATTTGCCAGGTTAGCTATTTTTGTTATATAAAAATAAACCTTTTAATCGTCAGTTGGGTAAAAATATCAACATTATGCCAATCTTATACTATGTAGCATATTGTCATTGCATCATATAACAGTGTGTAATGTGAATAATAGGCGCATCTTATAGGTATAGGAAGATATTACGTCAGAGTCCCCACTTTGTGCACGCTAGTTGCACCTGCTGTGCATCGCACACAGATTATAAAAACAGATGTGGACAAACAGGTTACCTGTAAATGCCTAATAATAAACTACCTTCACTGCTATAACACTGTACAGGGAGGGGGGTTGTTAATAATGTGGACTGATGACCACATTGCTAGCAATGTTCCATGTTGAATTGCCCCTGGGAACTATCGTTATAAATTTGTGGTCAATTGGTCACGATGGGCAACCTGATCTGATCTCATGCTCATTTTATCATCCTCCACTTCCACTGGTGCCCCGCTAGTGTAACCCGTTAGCGCAGGCGGGTGCACGATTCCATTATCATTTACATATGAAAAAAAATACTAGACGTGGTAGTCACACCGGCATTGCCATTTGTTGAAGTAGAAGTAGTTATTATATAATGATTGTATAAAATATTATTTTATAATAGATAAATAAAAAAAATGCAATAGTATGGTCATGGACAATCTGGCTGAACTTGATAATGTGAGCATGCCTAAAGTAAAAAAAAAATATTCATGTAGGTCACTTTTGTCTAAGCATGTCATATTTTTTATCACTATTGAGAGGAGTTCGCAACATATATTTTTTTTATGTTAGACATATATGTACTGTGTATGATATTATCATTATTCATATCTATTCTAAAATTACTATATATATAATATAATGTAATACATATAAACCCAAATACAGATCTATTTCATGTATGGTAGTAGTAGCTCAGTTGAGTTTATAGTTATTTATAATAATAAATTTATGTAATGAAAGATGTTTTAATTACTTTACTTACTTAATGTTTTTATTGTCTTTTGTAATGCAGGTACCTAGAAATAATTTAATTAAGATTTACTTATTACTGTGGTGACCCAGATTTGTCAGGCGTCTACTAAGAGTTATTTTCTATGAAGTAATTTTTTCATTTTACTTTTTGCGGGTGAAATAGGTGAGTCTGTGGGATATCTTATGCTCACCTATTTCAGCTTTAATAAAAATATTTTTTTTTTTTAAATATTTTTTTTCCGAACTATTCTAATGCTTTTGGCCGCAGCTGACCTTTACAGCTGTAAAGGTCACTTTAGAGCTTCACTGTACGATAGGAAGCGAGTGTAGATGACAATTCAAATAGCTCTGAGGGCCAACTCTTGCCTGACAGATACGACTTTAGTTTGAAGGCACCGTTACCGGGGTTCGGCTTAGGCCGTTCTAATTTTGATCCCTTTTCTAATTGGACGGTGGATAGATCTGAAGGGAAAAAAGAGCATAACTATTATAAAGCAGCCAATTTCCCTTTTCTAGAAAAAGGACATACAGCAATTGTTCGCTCTTAAGACTATACACTACATAAATTGTCTTATATGTACGAGTAGATGACTATAAAATCTTATACTAAATCTTTATGTTTAAAATCTTCCACTCGTAAAATGTTCATTTATCTGTCTTTGACTCATCTACATATTAGACTGAGACTTATCTATCATCTTCGGCATTCGTCATATTAATCTACGACAATAAGAAATATTTTTGTACTAATTTCTTCATTTTATCTCAAGTATATTTGTTCTTAGAAATATATTTGTCATATCCGAAATGTTGATTAAAAAGAATAATTAAAATGTCTATCTGATTTTCTATGTATAATGCAAATAAATCATATTCTATCTATCTATCTAAACTAGCTTTGTAATTTTATTAACAAATGTATCCCTTAGTATACCTATTAACATAAAAAAACATGAGGTCGAACTGTAAACCTCTTCCTATTTGAAGTCGGTTAATATACCGGCGTGTAAGTGAAAGACTACATTATCCTAATATGTGTGTATTTTCACTCATGAATTCCTTGCTATGTATGTACAATCAACAGCATAATTATTATGTTTTACCATTCTTCAGGTACATTCATTTGTGTATATTGTTTTCAATAATATCACTAATACTGGAAAAAGTAATAATACTTTATTTACAACACTATAAAATCATAAAATCAAATCGTAATATAGATAAGTCTATTTTTTACCATCTATTTTTAGGTTTAGAGATATTGGCCCTTCAGATGCAATGTACACCTTTTACGTCAAATTTGATAAAATTCCGTTATTCGTGAATACATACAGACAGAATTACACACTTTCACATGTACACTTTACTAGCTATTGACTGCTAATACTTCTGTCTTTTTTTTGAGACTAAATATAGCCAAAGGACGTCCTGATCATATCCTTTTTTGAGTATGTAAGGTAACAATCGTATATACAGACTTTCGCCTTTGTTATATTCGTATGGTATTTATATAATTTTAAGTTTACATCATCCATTTAGTACAGTTTTTTACTGTCTATAAATAATCAAAGGTGCATAACAGCTACGTCTATTAATATAAATTCAATTATCGAATACCGAAATAATTTACTTTTATAACATAAGCCACCCAGCGTATAACATGTAATCTTATGCAATCGTTAGATAATACAGTGTAAATTATTACGTAGGGTTAATTATGATTAGCAAGAAGATATTCGAGTTAGGTCATTGGATCTGACTGTACTGTGTCAAGTGGAGCGCGATGTTACCTGTTGTCTGAGGTAACACACAGAGTAACACTGTTACGAGGTAATTATGTCTAATCATACAGGCATTTGTTGCATGAACCAATAACTAGTTAGGGGGACTGACTGTTTAAAGTACTTTAGGAAGGGCTGGAATCACTACGCGTGAAACTTAATACTGCAATCTGTGTCTACAATACTTCAAATTGTTATGTATTAAATAAGCTAACATGAACGAAACGGTTGTGTTCTCTATTGAAGTTCTACCATATTTGTGACATCATTCATTGACAGATTTCTGAATAAGTATGGATTACATAATTTTTACAGCGGTTTGGTTCTAATGACTTTTATTTTATTAATATAATTAGAGTGAATGAAACTGGTATTGCGTAAGTTACCCAGTACAACATTTAAAAATACAACTTTAAATATTTTCTTTATTTACTTTACTTTTAAAATTAAGTTTGTGCATTTGGATCTTCGGGGTAATCTCCGCTATCTACTACCGACTTTGAAAATTCTTTTAGTATTGCATAACTTATTTATCGACAATGCTGTGTGCTATATAACATCGCGCTTTACGCAATAGGAGCAAGGCACAATGATAGTTGTTGAAAAATAAAAAATAAAGTATCCCTTAGTGGTAAGGTAACCCCTTAAATGGTATGTATAGACAGATTGTGAAATTAACTACGTTCCGAGGATTATTCTAGAAAGGTCACTAACTGTAACCGTTTACCATCAGATGGGCCATATGTTACATTGTTAATAAAAAAAATATTAACATATATTGCCTTAAAACGGAAACAAATTGACATTTTGAGTTCATAATATAAGTATTTTAGTGTTTTCTAAACAACAAACATATAAGGAATTTTAACAGAAAAATCAGTAAATTTGCTATGTTTCCTCCATTTTTTTTATAATTATAGATAGATACCCATAGTTATGGAAAAACTCGTAAATTGTAACAAATTATAATAAAAAAAACCATTGGTCATCACAAGACGTCTTCGTAGTAAGTACCTAAGTATAATAGATATGCTAATAAGTTTAACAAAATTGTCATACTTATTGACGAGTTAAATGAACAATATGAAACCGGTTTAATACGTAAATACGCGTCTTAACTATGTTAGCCAGATCTGTTAATAATTTTCTCGGGAATTAAAATATAAAAATAACAAGCAATAAGAAATTACAATTCTCAAACAACTTTAGAAATGGAGATTCGATTATATTTATTTTTTATTCTCTTTATTTATGTGTGTTAAACAATATCTAACTCTATTTTTATATGTGAACCAATCGGTAATTCTTTTTTATTTGAAAGTTAGCGTTTTTCGCATAGTTTATATAAATTTGATTGAGATCTAGCCTGTAGGTTATAAATGACCGTTATTTATAAAAACTAAATCGGTTTTTCTGGTCTTTTAGAAAAAACATTTTTTAACAATTAAAGAAAATTTTCATATTTACGAAAACTTCTAAAAAAGCCAACTGCTTGGCGCATAAAATTGAAAAACAAAGATGTTTGTTTGTTTCTAAATTTATGCAAGGCTGAATCATTAAAAAAATGTAACTTGCAAATTGCAAATTTTAACATCCCGACTAATTTAGGAGATTTGGTAATCCTAGTCGTGACACGTGTAGTTATTATATATTATACATAAATATGCGGTAAATGCAAGGCTTGCAATAATAAATGCATGCGAGCATCTTCAACTGTATTGCTGCCGGGTCGAGTGACCTTAACCCTCAGCAAGGTAAACGCTTCAGGTCATATTTGTAGGACGGAAATGAGTATGCAATGTATGAATTTCTTTCCTTAATTATAATATATAACTACTGGGTGGAAATGAGTATTTGTTACGCAGACTATTGGACCTATTGCTAGTAATTGTCAGGTCCATGCGCTCCTCCTAGAAACAATCGTAGTAGATTTTGTCACGATGGGCTAACTGACGTGACTACATTTTATCAAGCAGTTATTATTAATTATCGATTGACTCCTAAACTAGTAGCGTATACCTCATTCATTAAAAAAGAATAGAAGGTGTTGTAACTTAAACTTTTTATTTCAATTATTTCCAGTCACTCATCATCATTATTTCAATTAGAACCTGTTAATTAAAAATAATCACAGGGATCACGTAGGGAAATAATATTTTTCTAAAGTCCTCCTCTATATAATATACGAAAAAATTGAAGCCACTGCTATTAGAGAAATGCCTCAATTGACGATTTTTGAAATTATACACATCATTCAACATCCAAACACAATGTACATTGTGTATGAATAAATAAATAAATTTGGTAGAGGCTCCCTCAAGTAAGATATTGTTTTATATACTATATTGACAATTAAATGACGTTAACAATTCTACTTGATTAGTAAAGATAAATATGAAAATTACTACAGTAGAGGGGGGAATGTTCACTCAAAATATTGTAATACATAAAAGTTTTAACAGCTGAACGAATTTGGACCATACATGAACTATAAATTATTCCCATTGATGTTATACTTTATCTACTAATAAATGAAACAACTCAAATACTTATTTACAAGGACATAACCCGTCTCGAATCATTCAATCCTAAAATGAGGCATTAATAATTCATGCCAAATTAAAAAACCAAGTTCCCGATGGTGGGTTAAGGTCAAACTACAATGGGCAGTTAAGTTTACGTGATCTACCTACAGTTGTGTATTGAAAGTGTTTAAATGAACATAGAATTTTGGTTTCTAGATTTTCAAGTAATTCAAATAGTAGAAGGATTTCATTTTAATGTAATTTTTATATTACGCGATATCTTCGTCTCGTCATATATTCTTTGGGCGATAGAGTTTGTTCCCATTATATTACCATATTGTTTTTCTATAGGAGATTATTGCTTGTCGAATAGAATCCTTAATTGGTTTAAAGACTTGTATAAAATTGGCTAGCCAAATTTTCCAAAAAGTTCAAAAATTTTCTTAATCCCCAGAGAGCTCACTTTATGGAGAATTTTTCACTGAATTTCTTCCATCCATTTTCATCTTTCCACATCAAAATAGTCTCTACAAAAAGGTATTTCTGTGGTATTCGTGTGGGCGTATGTTTAAGGGACAATGGTTCGTTATTGTTTCATATTATTTGAAGGTTTTTCCTATCGAATTTTACCAGATGTTTTCGTATTGGAATTTCCAATAAATGAAATTATGATAAAGGGTAAAAATCCACTATTTTGCCCTTTATAATAATTTCATTTATTTTATTCGACAACGAAATATCTTAGTCTTAGTTAAACAGATTGATGTATGGATGTTTGTTACTCTTTCACACAAATACTACTGAACGGATTTTAATAAAACTTTTCACTATGTTACTGTAAAGTTCCATCAAATTTTAAGTTTCATTGTAGCTTAGCTTAGCATCAGAATGATATATAAGCTATAAATGACACGCAGGAGAAACCGCGGGCACAGCTAGTCTAATGTATTTTATTAGTAAAGGTTTAGATGTTTACTATGTGAATTCGTGATGCGTAAGAATCGGGTTAACATTATTAAGGTGATGGAGGTCATGAATGTCTTCATGCTAATTCGAAACGGAAACCACTTGAAATTTTAATTCATGTTTCGTTTGCTTAAATGTTGGTGTGTAAATGTCTTTGGGGGTTTGGTCTGAAGGTCAAGGTATTATAGTCTCTGACGCAAGAGGAATAAAATCTTAGTTCTTTTGAGAGTGGTAACACATGACGGATCGAACATAGCTCTATTATTAACTCATGCCACCTCAATAAAATTTTACATGAATAAACAGAATGTACCAGAAGGATGGACATAAGCTTTATCTCAGAAAATAACGTGATATAAGAATAAGGTGAAATAGGAGATAAAATCTTGGGCAGGCGATGACGCAGATAAGAGTATAGTAGAATATGACAATTAAAAATCTAAATTAAATTAGTAAAGATAAATAAAAATTGCAAATGTAGCAATTACCCCATTTAGCAGTGCTTCCGAGACACTGGCGGCATCGGAAATAATTATATATTATTATTGTAATTTCTCAGCGTCATTATTTTCTTGAAGAAGTATGATTAGTCATTAAAACATCAGGATAATATCAATAACCAGGAGGTCGCTAGAAGTGGTGTTGGAAGGTTGTACGGAAGTAATATGACACATGATTAGCTATCAAGAAGAATTAACACATTATCAGTAAGGAGGATACTGTATATTACATTTTATTGTTATAAAAGTAGATCTCAATATCTACATTCTTATTTACCGAGATAGACTTTGTCGTCTGAGTTAATTGCAATAGTTATACCATTATAAAGTCGCACAAAATATTTTCTTACAATATAATAACTCAATTTGTAAATTGTGTCCTCATAATTTATTTCATCTTTCATCTAAAAGAACAAATATATCATATGTTTTTGATAAGAAACGACGTGCATAAGAGACTGTGTGTTCCTAAATGATTACATCTCAATCTCAAAATCAGATTCAGATAGAGCATTTTCAAAAATTTTCTTCACGGTATCGTGAAGAAAAACTTTGTAAAGGAAAGTCACCACATGTCTAGCTAAAAATTTGATAAATCCTCACAAACAGATATATTTTTTTAAGATGAAGTATATAGTACTTCGAGGAGTAGGTACAGGTTTCGACCTAGTTCAGACTCCAGACTCTCATAAGGAATGACTTCATAGTTTAAACAGAATTCCTTGTGAGCAGTAAAATAAACATGTATTGTTATTATTATATTAATAACTATTTCAGGCACTCAGCATCTTCCTTTATAAGCCATGTTGATATATGACAGTGAAATAAAGGGTACGGAATAATACATCTTAAGTAGTCCCTAGAAATGGCAAATTGTTCATATAGGTGGCGGTTGCCACTTTTCATGACGGCTGTAGGCTAGTTAGCCATTTTAGTGACATAAACAAATGATTCAATAAATACACATTCATACAAATTAACTTGCAAAGGTACTTACCTACCTATTATGTTTAAGGAAACATCAGATGCCTTGTTTTCATCTCTCAATGTCAAACGCTTTCCGAGAATTGTAATGATTGAGTCAGGAAATTTAATACGTTTATATTTTTTTTTTACTTTTATTTGACCTTACTTATTGACACATCTGGTGCATATTTTTTAATTTTTGTAGGATGTTGGGGATGAAAATTAACTGAACGAAAAATATAATTAATCCTTACTTGTAGTATGAAATACTAACATATTTGTGCTTTTAGTTTGTACGTATTTTACACGTATATGTTTGTGCGTTTATATGTCTGGCTGAAATTTGTTATGACGATTCACACTATGACGGTAATAGGCTATTTTTTAATCACAAAAAACGGACAAAGTCGCGTGTAAAGGTTAGTATTACATATAGTGTCTCTATATATGAATAAGATATTGCATACAGCGAATAAAATCGCCTTTTCTTACATATCTAACTAGCTGACCCGCGTAACTTCGTCTGCGGCTCGTTTTCTCGTTTTTGTAACATTTTTATTGCACCGCCGCTCCGATTGATCGTAATGTAATGTGATATATTATATAGCTTTCTTTGATAAATTGGCTGTACAACACTAAAAGTATTTTCAAAATCGGATCAGTAGTATAGGAGATTAATATTATTTATTATTAATATTCAGAGATCCATACTCATTAACTTCGCCTTTTTATAATCTAATCTTCTAATATCTATATAAAATTTATGAAATTTTGTGTGCGTTTTCAGTTGGTCTGGGAATAGAACGTAAACTAATTTTCATATCCCTAAGAGAAAGAGGTTAGTCACCTCAATTTTTTTATTATTAATTTATATGGCAAAACTACGTTTTCCAGGTCATCTAGTATTATATATAATATTTCCAACAACCTGTCTTTTCTTTTTGTGCGTGTATGTTATCTGTACGCAAGTCTACAATTATTTTTAAATATTCTGTATATAGCAATGATCATCAATAAGCACGATCTATAATATACTAGTTTATAACTTCGAACTCATAACAAAATAATTCCGTCACAAATACTTTATTGACAATTGGTTAAGCCTTTAATTACAAGAGATATAATATAAAACAGAGCAATTTGTTATTAAATATGGAAGTATACTTAGTATTAATGGTAGTATATATATTAGTATACCTTGTTGTCTCGACACATGGCGAGATTTTCCTTTTATTTAACTAATTACGTCATTAAACGTCATTTTATTGTTTGTTTCCTTTTTCAATTTGAAAGATAAATTATTCATATAACTTATACATTATTTATATAAGCGGTGTGTTCATAATATATAAATAAACAGAATCTATGCTATAATATATCGCCCCTGCCATCTCTATGAGTATTACCTATGATTTTTCTATTCACCTGATCCAATGTTATCCTTACTAATATTATAAATGCGAAAGTAACTCTGTCTGTATGCCTCGCTTTCACGCTAAAACCACTGAACCGATTTACATATTAAGATTTAGATTTGGTACACAGATAGTCTAGACCCGGAGAAAGGATATAAGCTACTTTTTAATATGAAAAAAGGGGTTGAAAGGGGAGGGGGTGTGCATGGCAATAGTTGTTCATGCACTGAATTTTCATTTAATGTTAGACATAGACACCTATATAAAAATACATTGTAAATAAACTGGCTTTAAAAAAAAAAGGTAATTCAATTGAGTTTCTTGCCAGTTCTTCTCAATTGGATCTATATACCGAACTGGACGGTAGGGAAATAATAAAATTATAATGTAAAAATTTGACGTTCATAAGCGGCTAAAATGTCCTACATGAATAAATGATTTTTGAATTTGAATTTGAATTTGGATTTGAGACGAATATGATGAGGTTATATGGATGTATCGTCATATGGGCACAGCCAGCTATATAAAGTTAACAATTATATTATTATAGAATATACTTTCACGCCCATTATCCCAGATGGGGTAATCAGACATCATTACCTGCTGACGTGGTGGTGACAATCAATAGAGACGGCGTCTCTTGGTCTAGAGTTTACACACCGCTTCATTTACGATGATCACGGGTTAGATTCCTCGCACGGTACAAATATTTGTATTCATGAGTATGATTTTTTGTATCGGTCTGGGTGTTTTCCTATGGGTGTTATATTATTTCTGGGTGTTGTGTTATGCATGTATTTAAAAAAACATAAATCTAAGTATTTACATCAGTTGTCCATAAGCTCTTTTTACCTTAGGATTAGATGGCATTTTGTGAATTGTCCAGGGATATTTATTATTATTAATTGTTATACCTACATTTCATTTTGAGCAGCAACGGTCCTCTGTCTCTCTAATTAATTTTAATTTGACATCATTGTTTCCATCCTCGTATATTCAGTCAGAACTATAAATTGACAAATATGTCCGAACTAAAACTTTAACAACTACATAATTCTAAAGGGTTTCATAGCATTATATGTAGGATCATAGAGCATTATTCGAAGGAAAAATAATCAGACGAGTAGACAGAAAAAATATATTGCAAGTCGATGATTGCGTGACCAACATTCAGTTTTGACGTGTGTCGCAACTTAGTACTTCTATTCAATGATGTCGAATGAAAAGACATAGAAAAAGCTGTGCCCTCACGGTACGCAACCAGGAAGAGTAGCGTGGCATCCGCCGCTGCATCCGATAATTGTCTCCTAAACGTTGAAGATCAGGAAACGAAACCGTACGCTAATTGTCTATTTACACACCATTTTTCTACAGACTATGCGGATATTTGTCGTTAAAATATTTTTTATTTATATGTGTCCGGGGCCTGCCTCCCCACCTCGAAAAGTGGGCTGTCGGCTAACTTAAACTTATACTCATAGTTAGCTGGGTGCCGGAATGCACTATCCCCGGATATAAATTTTCAGGCTTCTTGTTATTTACGCACATTTCACTTAATGTATGTGGGTTATTGTAATATAATAACAACAGTACTACTACTATTATAAAGATTACACTTATTTTACAGGGATTTATTCTGTACTTCAATTATGCTTATGTATCTGTAATTGATAAATAAAGAATTTATCTATTTATCTGCGGACTAAAGTAGCAACTATTTGGTTTGTAAGATGTGTTTCTGTTGTAGGATTAGATAAGGTGGTCAAAATACTGGATCCCCTCTGGCGGAGGAACAGTCTTTTAAAGATTTTTCTATACGATAAAAAAGGCGGAGAACACAAACAACTTGACTTCTTAGTTCTCAGGCTTGGGAACGCACGAGTGATATGACGCATCTTGTGATAACGTGATTTTCGTAGTGCTGTTCAAGTATATCGGCGACGGGTAGTACTATCCATCAGGTAAGCCAATTGTTTCTCTTGCGCATTCTCGTTACCCTAATAAAAGGTGAAGAAGGAACACTTAGGGTTTAAAAGTCGTATCCGTCAGGCAGCAGTTGGCGTACAGCCTCTCCATAAGTCTTTCCGCGAGTTTGGAGTGCCATCTCCACTTGCCCCCTATCGTCCGGCGAAGCTGTGAAGGTCAGCTGCGGCCAACAGCATTAGAGTAGTCTTAGTAGTCCGAAAAAAAACTTGGGGTTTTTAGTTGGTGAGAGATCGGCAGTACCCGTTTACCTACCTCGAGGCGGACGACTCCTCATGACGATTTTCTTTATGTTAAAGGAAAAGGTAGACCAATTACATAATAAATGCCCATTGTGTACATATATAACATGTATAATACGTAAATTTGCGTGTGATGTTATCTCCTAATATGACCGTAAGTTGTGCATGTGGCCCAGTTTCATTCGAATTATGTTCACGCTATCTTGACCAGTACCTACACGCCTGTTAATTGTGTAATGGCTTATCTGGTTTTATAAAAATGATCTACTTTTTGTTTTGTTGCCGATCGATAGTCATATCGATTGATTATACAACTGCATGTAACAGTATGGATGAAAATTTGCACTCTGTTAATGTTTTAGGCTTCAAGTTTGTTTATAATATATATATTTTAATCTAAAAAGGATTTTTGTGTGAAATAGGGGACAAATGTGTGTAGACGTAATCGCGGATTATAACTGGTGCATTATAAATTTATACTAATAAATAAATTTGTAGTGTCTGTTTGTAATTCTAAATTAACAGCTTTTCGCTAAATGCATATAAGAAATATCTGTCTATTTATTCTTGCTAATCACTGAAATGGCTGGACCGATCTTGGCGGGACCTTCATTTACAGATTACTGATACTACAAAGAGAAACATAGGCTACTTATATTACAGAAATATTATTAACTTTAATAAAAAAGTTAAATTTGACGCGGACGAAGTCGCGTGTTTAACACAGACAGTTGTTTAATAAGAATGCATTAAGAATATAACCGCAGTGTGACGTATTATATGATACAAGTATACCTACATGTATACATGTAAATATATACAAGTCATTGTATAAAAAAGTGTGATATACGCGGGTCAGTTAGTCAAAATATTATCGCAGCAAAGTTTCCGCTAATTGTAATGTCGTCACCTTATTTTTGACAATGCGTGTGAAGTGTTATATTAGGATTTCAAAGAAGGTAATAAGGAACTCTTCTCGATAGATATTTATTTTTGACTTTATGTCACGTTTTGTTTTCCTCGGTGGTCAATATTTTTATGAAAACATGTTATTCCGATGATGCAATGTAATGTAAAGAAATACATAAAAATGACATATTTATTTATCTGAATTCTCTGGTGCATGGCATAGTAGTAGATGTATGAGTATATATTTTAATAATAATTTCGTGTCCATTAGGGGTTAGGGATATTTCTTGTATAAAATAAATAACTTATATCATTAATTTTATATAAGAATACCTACCTACCCTAATCCCTTTCTTTTTAAAATTTCTTGTATAAAATCTATAATAATGTCATAAAGCTGAAGAGTTTGTTTGTTTGAACGCGCTAATCTCAGGAACGACTGGTTCTAATTGAAAAATTTATTTTGTGTTGTATAGTCCATTTGTCGAGGAAGTTTTGCATACAGTATCAGTGAACTTTAGTAGATACAACATTAAACTGACTTAATATTAAAATACAGACCTGTAATATGTATTTACATATAGTTAGTACACTTTGATATAAAACAATCATTTTGTTTAATAAATTAATGTTACCAAGATATGAATATTTGCTAGCACCTTATACAATAAACAAAATATTGTGTATTATGTATTCTGCGAGTATACATAATACATCTATAGTGTGAAGTAAAAATAATTAATACCTACAAAAGTAACATTAATATTAATATAAGATTACATTATATATTCATATTATCATTGATTTTGTACAAATTATTTAGCATAATGATCGTATACTTGCCTATTGTTGTACTACTAATTTAAAAATTAATTCTAAATAGATACCAAATATATTTTAATGTTGCTGTAAATAGTTGGTTTAGTGACATAATTACCGTTTAAGATCCGTGACATATTTTTCGGATAGGCCCTGCTTTTATTTTTTTTATGTTATTGGAATAGAAAACAAGCTGTCGGCCTATCTGGTGGTAAGTTGTAGCCGTTACCAATATACATAAATAGCCAACAGACATCACGTTATCGTGTGCCGCTCGTAATACTCGCATTGTTGAATGTAGAAGGAGCAAAAGAGATTTTTACTAGTAACTGCCAGCCACAGTGGAAGACAGGCGTGAAGATATATATATATATACGTGATTTAAGTGTGCGATTTCATTTTTATATTGAAGGCAAAAAAATATGAGTAATATCAAGTAGGTACCTCATTAGGCTTGCGTTGAAGTCTTTTAGAGGAGTGCAATGAATATTCGGTTGGGTAAATAAAGTTACAATATTTATTGTTTTTACAATATAAAACATGCGTTTTGTCGATTTGTAAATTATATTTCAGTATTAATAATTACGAAAATATATTTAGGAGTTGTTCTTGGTTGTTGAATTGACAAGTAAAATGAATATACAACACTTCATTTATATATACTACGAGTGAAGTATTGTAATTTTTTTAGTTATTGAATTGAATATTTTTCATATCAATTTTATTTTTACAATTTCTCGTGGTTGTCATAATTGGAAAATTTAAAATTTTTAAAAATTATATAAATAGTTTGTGATATTAATAATTAAGATGAGAATATTATGATTATAAAGGCTACCATAAAACTACTACCAGGTCTAGAATAACGTCATAGAAACTGTACGCACACAGTTCTAAAGGATATGATCAGGAATTCACTATTTTCCAACAAATATTTCGCAATCTAACTACAGTACAGTCGGTGAGCTGCAAATAAGTGATGTATTTATATTTACCTACTGTTTTCATGGACAAATTCAGAAAAAAATATGCATAAATCAGGAAAACCCATGCAATGCCATAAAAAATGTTTGCATGGCTGTAATTTTTCGAAAAACCATCATCCGCCCCACTCTGCAAAAGCGAAGGTTTTATTGTGTGGGGGGCGCGCGCGCAGCCCAGTCCGTCGCTCGCCGTCGCATACGCACACCGCGTCGCGCGGCAACAGTTTTCCAACCGGAAAAATTGTGTCGCGAGAGACGCGGATTTGCAAATTGCAAAAAAGTACCCGAACTCTGTGGTTTTAGTGTTTTTTTCTGACTTTCATTGTGATGGATTACGTGCATGGCTTGTAAGTGTAGTGTGACATATAGTGCTCCCGGTCCTCCCCTTGTAAAAAATCGTTCCTATCAATAAGGTAAGTTATTGTGAATAATAAAGTATTATAATTTATATTTATATATAATAAAAAAATATTCTTAAATATAACTCGAGGTAGTTTGTTGAAAAAACATTACTAATGTTAATCTAGATATATATTGATGACATTTCATTGCTAGTTTAATAAAATTAAAAAAAATATGACATATCTGAAAAAAGAATCACATATACTTAGATTTTATTGGTGACTATTGAGTATTATATTTTATTTAAAAAAAGATAAAACCATATAGAAGTTGAACGCATAAGAAGCGTCAATAGCTCGCTAATAGATGACACATTTATCGTAATATTCCAATATTACGGAAGAAGTTAGTTCAGAGCGTTTCTTAGATAGGTATTACTCCTAATTATAATAACAGGAAATAATTTATTCTGCACATTACACGACTAAACAATTAATGGCTAATTAAACAATCGGTTAATTAGCTGGCAATCATCACCTGGAGTCACATAGATGTGAGATAAAATTTTAATGGTGTCTAACAAAGTTTTTGCCAAATCGCGTAATATACGATACGTTTATGCAACGTAATTTTATTTTGAAATTGAAAGTTGCGAAAGGATTATTGAAATGGTTGTTCCTATGTGGCGCTAATAGTCTTTAGTGCCTCACATGGACATACTAATACATGAAAATGCCATAAGTTACTATAATTTGAATATCATTTACTGTATTAATAGGTGAAAGTTGAGGGCCGAATAGTATCTTATTTTTTTATGCCTACGTCTTTTTAGTACTGTTGAGTAATTATAAAAGAATTAATTAACTTTAGTCAGTAAATAGAATTAATTAGTTATTTGTACATTACTTACATACTTTAGAGTTTTGAACACCATCTGTTAAACGTATAATTAGAAAAATCACGAGGTCCTCGTTCCCGCGTCAAATTTAACAAACAATATATAAAATCTATTATATTTATCGAGATGAAGTAGATGTTATACAACCTTTGTCATTTCACCTATTTCAGTTGCCATTCATCAAGTAAGATATATTTTGGTTGATGGGAGATAAGGTAAGCATAGATAAGCGAAGGAATTCCTGCCTGCTCAGTAATTTCAAACATTAATTAATAATATAAAAGATCTAAAACTTCCGGAATGGCAACGCATGAGTGGTATCACAGACGTCACATTATGTATCTGTGGTGATATTCATATACTTTGTTTAACATTAACATTACATAAAAATTATAAATTATTTAATAAATATTATTATATACAATTGTATTTAGAGAAACAACATTCATATAAAATTCTAATAACGTAAGTTATATGAATACATTCGAATGATAATTAGCAAAAAATCTGCTACTGGGTAGGTACTTCATTGTGGATACTCTGTGAATTTACGAACGTAAATATAATTGCTATTGGATTAAACATGTAGGTATTTGGTAGCAGAAATCTTGTATAACGTCAATGTTTAACTTTATTTAGGAAAGTTTGAAATCGATTCACTCGTTTTAACGTAAATAAGAATGAATATCAAATAAAAAACAACTCAGTTTCTTTTAATTGTTGTTTATATAATCACTTTCCTAAGTAAGTATATTCATTACTTTTTTATAATTAGGTATATCTCTTAATTCCTTAGTTTTATATATCAGACTACTAATAAATATAAAGAACAAATATTTGAATTTTTGTTTGTAAAGACAAAAGTCATAAAAGCCGTAAACCTAATTTGAAAATACTTTGATCTATGGAAACATACATTTAAAATACGCAATGACAAAATAGTCGATGTTTTTTTTAATATTAGTGATTGCAATAATTACACTTGTGCAGAATACATAAATAGTAGTGTAGAGAATGTTTTATTTGATCAATTTTTTTTATATATTACTTATGCACGAGACTAGTGCATAAGTAATATATAAAAAAAAATTGAAACTTAACAGAAGAATATAATAACTTAAAACTATCGTCAGTTATGAAAGTAATCAGAGCTAAGAACTGAAAAGAAACTCTATCCTCACTATTTTCAAATGTCAGTATAGATCATTATCATATACATAATTGTGAAAACTTAGGTTTTGGATAATTATTGTGATCATGATGTGACAATTAATTATTTATATTTTAGTAGCTTCATCATCTACTTCTTCATTGTCCCATTTATTTGGGTTCGCGTAATATGATTAAATTACATTAATTTTCATTAAATGCATTTAGTTCCATTAGTAGATATAACTGACACATATTTTTTTCTTAAAAACAAGTTACTTCACAGTTATCATTTTACAATGTGTCCGCATTACAACTAAGTTTAATTCATTAGCGCTATTCTCCATATTATAATTATAAGTAGCCATTCACTTCCATACAATAGCGTTATTCATAGTTACTTCAATTCAAAACTAATTGAAATATTATTTTATCAATAGAATACTATATTATTCTTCATGAAAGACATCATTAGATATTTATGATACCTAAATAAATATTTATTTAAATATAAGAATATATTTTAAATATTAATACTTGCAAGTTCCTGTTGATTGTTATTCCGAAAGCATTAATTTTGCATATGAATTGACGGATTAGCTAAATATAGTTTAGTATTGTAAAACAATACCAATAATGGTAATTTATTAGTAAGCTTATAAGAATTCACAACACCTCGAGTTAGCCAATGTACATGGCATTAACTGATTATAACAAAGAAAACAAGCGAGATGAAATTTACTGACCGAGAAGGCGTTTTCACAAACGAGCGATGTCGTAATAACCTCGAAAAAGGAACACAGCGGCCGTCCGTGCGAGAATTATGCGAATTTGCACGCAGTGGTACCGGTCCGGATGGTGCCTACGTCACTTAGAATAAAATAATTTTTATTAGAAACTGTGTATCCAGTTTTTGTTACACTTATATTATACATTTCTTCTCTATATTTTAAGAAGTTTTTACAGTTTTATTTAGTTCTCTTTTTCCGTCTCTCATATATAATTGGTATCATAACTTGTTAGTTCTTTGAAATAGTAATGCATGGCTGGTATCACGGGTGTCACATGATCACGTGATGCCCGTATATATGAGACGGTTACCGCTTACCATCAGGTGGGCCGTCAGCTTGTTTGATATTCCAATGACATAATTTTTCTTTAGCACTGCATATCTGCATACAGTTTGTCGTATAAATTAATTTCGAAGGACTCATAAGGATTCCGTTTCCATAAGGGCAGGACTCTTAAAACGTAGTGTTAATTTGCTCAATGATCCAGAATGCAAACTAACCCGCGTATTCTTTTTCGTTATCACAGTCACAGGACCTTCAAGAGTATAGGATAATTCTTTACATTTGAAAATTTAAGATCATACATATTTCTATAACAATATATATCTGTTTTTATCTATTAGTACATAGTAAAAAAAAACAATAACTAAATTAATAAACGGCATCATAAAATATTAAATGTGTATGTTCGTATGAAAAAAAAACTGTCCGGACTTATTTTAAAATTTATGTACCTATTATCAGGTTTCTGAACTGGTCACTTGATAAACCTGTAAAACAACCTTTGAACTATATAATCGTGCGCCTTTCGTTGTAGCCTCCAGCATTTAAGAAATAAACCGAGGTTGTAGTATTTTTTTTTCAATAAAAATGTCTACTTATCACGTCAAATATTATTTCATTATTTTTTTAATCACTGAAGTGAACTATTATATTTATTGTACCTTCCAATACTATATATTAGTGCGTGTTTGAGTGTCTGATTGTATCACGACTAAATGCGCTAAAATATTTTTTTGCGCCTATTTCTTGTTGCAGCTATGACAAGAAGTTTGCTTTGTGTGGAGTTATGACACCTTCAAAATTGTAACGCATGAGTGTTACCATGAGCATCACATAATAACGTGATGTTTGTGATGATGTTAATTTATATAGACATCTGTTACCACTTGGGGCGAATGGGATTGTTAGTAATGTGGACTAATAACCCCAGTTGTAGCAATTTACCATGTTTTTTTTTATACCACTTAGGTGGCAAACAAGCATACGGCCCATCTGATGGTAAACGCTTACAGTAGCCTATGGATGCCTGTCAGGAACCGGGAGGTTCAACCACGCGGTTATTCCTTGAAACCATCGTGGTAAATTGTCAATTTTCCAAGATGGGCTAACTGTCTTTATTTTGTGCTCATTTTATCATCCTGCACTACCCGTCGGCGTAAACAGCGCAGGTGGGGGAAATATTCCATTATCGACAATTAAAATAAAACTGTTATCACTTGCCATGAAATTGGTATTCTCAATCCATAAAAATAGTGGTAGAAGAAATGGTTTTAAGAATTACAAAAATAGATAATGGGTGATACTGTATTATCGTGAGGTGTTAGTACAATTGTATGTATTGTCGTCTAATACTTAATTGGTATTGTCAATATTTAAGTTAGCAAACGCCACCCGGATTTGGTTTGTTTGACAACTAAATTACATAATACATTGGCCGTTTACTGATATATTATTTTCATTAGGGTCACCAAAATTATTATCTGCATTATTATAACATGAAATTGTACAAATAACCTTAGTAGTACTACATTTTGGCCGCAGTTTTACTCGCATTAAGTTACTTCAATATCAGCCTATTTATATGATAAATAAACGCATGTTTAATTTTACTGTATGTTTTTACTAGCTACTCGTCCCGGTTTCGCACAGATGTACATGTACTATACATACAAACCTTCCTCCTGAATCACTCTATCTATTTAAAAAAAACACTTCAAAATCCGTTGTGTTGTTTTAAAGATTTAAGCATACATAGGGACGGACAGCCAGCGACAGCGACTTCATTTTAAACTATGTAATAATAATGATATACGTAGTTATTTTTAGGTGTCCTACTAAGTGTCAAGTCGGATGTCTACTTATTTATTGTTCATATATCATACAAACGTAGAACACCCGTTTCATCTTCTTAGAATTTCGAAATATACTATTATTCCTCATCTGCTTCTTAAAAACAACACATGTGAGAAAATCTGCTTTCTAGGTTCAAAGGTTTGGACTAGGCATTGATGACTCAAGCTGGGTTAGATATTTTTACGTTTTGTATATTTAAAATTATAGTATTTTAAAATAATTTTACAGCTTTTAACAAAGTTAAAGATATCATGCTATAAAAAACTGAGTCCAGTTGTAGTGAAATTAGCATGCCATTGCTCAAATATAATGTCAGATACTAATGTTGTTTTATGTGGGATAATGTACCGTAGTGCAACTATGTTACATTATCCCACATTATACTAATTCATAATGACTTATATATATATATATATTTATTATGTTGTTTTGTGTATAATAAATCTGTAAACTAATACCAATAATAATACTCTTTATTGTGCATAAAAAACAAATATTTCTAAATTTAAACTTAATAATAAAACATGTTAACAATAGGCGGTCTGATCGCTCAAAGCAATCTCTCACATATAGGGGTATATGAGATCCTGCACCCTAGATTTGCTCGGATGTATAGTGTAGTGACACAGCTTGCATGTATTACATATATACACATACCTTTCCGAAGAAATTTACAATATTGAATAACTGTACCAAAATCTATTGCACAGTTTAAAATAATTAAGCGGAAAAACATATACATGTTATATTGGAACGGGATCAAAATTACGAAGGACTAGGTTCTAGTTCGAAACCCTACCAGGAGAAGAACTCACTGCTCTATAAGGTCTTCCGGGGATTTGGAGCGCCCTCTACAATAACTAAAATTTTCGTCCGATTAAGCCATAAAAGTACGGCCAACAGCATTAGAATAATTCGAAAAAAGCTAATAAAATTAAGTAGACATTTTAAATTAATCGGTCATGAATGAGTTAAATAAAATCACCATATAATTGAATAT
Source organism: Achroia grisella (assembly GCF_030625045.1). Taxonomy (NCBI): domain Eukaryota; kingdom Metazoa; phylum Arthropoda; class Insecta; order Lepidoptera; family Pyralidae; genus Achroia; species Achroia grisella. Next base: position 3,201,514 of record NW_026712984.1, on the reverse strand, counting down.
TCTTAAAATAGATTTACTCTTGAATATTTATGGCGTGTAATTAATTATGTAATTAACCTTTTAATCGACGATGATAGGTACGCGGCTAAAAAAATGACGGAAAGGAAATTAAATGTCTATGGATTTTGTTTTTTGAGTTCGTCTGTATTCGTGCGACTAAACCATACGTGTATATTTATATCTATAGTGGATCATTGGCATGAATGATCATGAATCTTTATAGTTACAAAAATGTGTTTGCGCGATAGATAATATATTAATAATGAAGACATTTATTCAGCATTACATCAGTATTCTTATATACAACTAGCTATTCCCGCGACTTTGTCCGCGTGGAAATTAACTTTATTTTTCTAAAATAAAAATAGCCTAAGTTACTCCTTATTACATCAGCTACCTGCCAAAAAAAGTCCCGTCAAAATCGTGCCAGCCATTTCAGAGATTAGCCGGAACAAACAGACCAACAGACAGACAGACAAAAATTGTAAAAAAAAATGTTTTGGTGTATGTACTATATTTATATTCATATACATGCAGTAAAAAACGGTTATTTCAATATTATAAACAGACACTCCAATTATATTTACCTATATGTATAGATAATATTATTAATATTATAAACGCGAAAGTTTGCGAGTATGGATGGATGTTTGTTACTTCTTCTTTCACGCAAAACCTACAGAACGGATTTTAATTAAACTTTACAGTAATATAACTTATACTATACATCAGAATAACATATAGGCTATTTATAAATTTCATGCGTACGAAACCCAGGCATAGTTAATATTACTATATAACTTAAAAGCTAAAATATACTGTTATATACTGGTACACATTCAGTGAATGTGACTCCGACTCAGCGTTTATACTGTAGTATAACCACATATAAGATAATTTTATATAGTATTAAGTAAGTTATACCAAGGCGCAGATTTTCAGTAAGGTCGCCAGATAGGTGATAGAGTACGTACAGATATTAAAAGAACGTACAGATATACAGAGCCTCGGTGGTCTAGTGGTTTAGCACACCGCTTTACTATCCGATGGTCGTGGGTTCGATTCCTTGCACAGTACAAACATTTGTATTCGTGAGTATGATTGTTTGTATCGGTCTGGGTGTTTTTTTATGTATAATATGTATTTATTTGCAAAAAAATATATCCATGTATTTATTTCAGGTGTCCAGTACCCATAACATAAGCTTTGCTTAGCTTGGAACTAGATGGCGTTGTGTGAATTGTCCTGAGATATTATTATTATTATTATTAAAGAAAAGAAAATATTAGTTGTAGTAGGTGTATTTATTCGAAAGATATTTTTTATACAGTGGAAATGGCAAACAATTTGACGGTCCACTTGATGGTATGTGGTAACCACCATCTATATTAGTCCATGCATGAAGACCACCACACAGACCGTCAAGCATTCTCATTCTTGATATTTATAATTTTGAATGAATCTGTTATTGATAATTACATAACTATAATATAGTATTAAAAGTTACGGCAATTTCATAATATTATGTCTATTCTTCTATATATGTGATCCAAACGAAAGTATTGTTGGAGCCTATAATGACCACTTTCGTTTTTAAGGTATTAAGATTCATTTGGAGCGCGTTGGTGTGCACTGGCTATATTTTATTCGACACATGTTTACCAATATGTATGTGCAACAATTAACAAAGTGATAAAAATAGAATGTCAAATTTTCTAAGATATAATTAAAGTAAGTAAGTTGGTTATAAAATATTTTTTTAACAATATATTTCACCTATTTATCTATCTTATCTAAAATTATATTAGCGGATTGTTTTTTAATTATTTAATTTATAATATTATTATTGGGAAAGTGTGTTTATTATTTATTATCATTTATGACTAAACGGGTGAACGTATATTAATGAAATTTTAATACATAACCTATCCTTTAACTTAAAAAAATCTGAGGAAATGTATATACTCTGATTTTTTCATAATTTATTAGCTGGATTGATATAAGTGAAAAATATTTGCATTTGTAATATACAATAGAGTCGACTCTAGAAACTCAAGGGACTAGAGAAAAAAAAATTGTGAGAGCAGATAAACTGTGACATTGTGTGTAAAGGGGTGGGTGGGTCCTAAATTTCGTGACTTCAAATATAAAAAACCACTTTCTATTGCTGACTAAAACAAATTTGCAATTATATTGAATAAAATTGCAAAATATGTGACGTCATAGACGGAGTATCACAAATGTGACTAACTGTGACTAGTAAAGGGTTAAGAAAAAAAAATCAAGACATTAGTGTGACGTAATTATGGTTGACCTCTATGCTGTATTATAACTTTGTTCAAAAAATGCCTATATTCTTCTACCAATATAGTACTCGTATTATACTTAGAATACGATGCTAATGACCGATGATCTATTATGCTCACTTAATGTTTAATAAATCGATTACATAAACGTGCTTTATGTAAAATTTTACTATTGACATTAAAGTAATTATTATTCGAGATCCATTGACAAATTGATATGTCAGCATACTAAGTACCCGACCATCGACGGTTAGTTATTAGTGATGTGTTTATTTAAGTTGTAATTTCCGCAAATACACTACGGAAATTCCTTATACATACATTGAATTAATAAAAATAAATACTAGCTTATATCATCAGTACCTATTATTAATGTAAAAAATGTTTTCATTATTCATAGAATATTTTAAATTACAATAAATTTATCGTAATGAAAAAATATTGTTTAAGTAATGAAAAAATGTTTCAGTAATTATCAAAACGTAAGCAAAATGTGGGTCATCGACTTCTTTTTAATATTAAGCAATATTAAAAAGAAGTGGAGTGTAGGTTGCAGAACAAATAACATATTTGAATATTCGTAATAAAAATATTTTTTATTCTCCTAATTATTTAATTTAATGAAGTTAGTTTGATTTGACACCCTTGTGGAAGCAATTTACACTTTTATTTATCTATTTAAAAAATTACCATGACTTTTCAATTCGGAGCCACGATATATATATATCTCTCAAAACAGTTCACACAGTACCATCTTATCTCAAGTTAAGCTACTAGCCTGTGTTATGGGTACTAGACAACCGATATGAATATATAGATATTTTTTGGAAATACATATATATTATATATAAAAACACTCAGATCGATACAAATAATCATACTCATGAATACAAATGTTTGTACCGTATGAAGAATCGAACTCGCGATCATCGGAAGTAAGGCGATGTACTAAACCGCTAGACCACCGAGGCCATCGAATCAATGCAAAGTATATAAAATCATATAGGTATATTCACGTCATATTCATATTCACGTCAAATTTCATTAGGATCTACTCAGTCTTTTAGAAGTGAAAAGATAAAAACAAACAGGGAGAGATAGTATAAAACAATTTTGTACTTGTAAAAACTCTAAAAAATTTCACTTACGGATTAGACGCCAATCATAACTTGGTTTACAATTTACCAAGTTTCCAGTATGTAAACATACAAATTGTAAGAATCGAGTGTAACTATGAACAATAGCTTCTACATAGGCCGCGGCGGCCTCGAAGACTGAGCCATTGTCACATTCTTGCGTGTAATCAACTTATTGTGATTATTTTACATGAATATTGTGTACTTAGGTACATTTTAGATTTATAATTTGTTTTTTTTTGACAACTTTGAAGTTATATAAGGTATCTATTATTAGATGATATGACATTTATATATTATAGCTTATTATTTGACGATGATAATATTTATTTATTAGTCTAATAAAAACGAATGGTGCGTACGCCTTTGTACTAATTTTTCCGATGAAGCTAAGCAGCAGTTATCACCCATATCCTTAGAATAGTTCTGAAAAAATTAGCATATGTATGTACATTTGTGAACGCCATCTATTGATGCATAATGAATGGACAAAAATAAGTAAAGCACTTATATTTTAGTATATTAGGAATTGTTAGGTTATTAATTTCCAAAATTTATTCATCTCTTTTTCTTAGCCACAATACATATTCTGACAAAATTTCCTCCAGCCGATTTTAAATGAAATACACAAACTAGCAATCAGAAAATTTGGGCTCGCTATGATTAATGATTTTATTATAAGCAAAGACAATTAAAATAATATATTTTTCTGTCAATCATTAATTACTTTATTTATACATAACTAAATTTTTTTGCAGTAATTTGACATTTACTACCAAATTATGAAAAATTGTTTTCATAATTTGGTAGTAATTGTACTGTTTCATACACGGAATTGATATGAATATCACGGCCAAACAATATAATATAATTCACTTTTAGTCACAACCTACTTTAGTCTATAACTAAAAAGAATAAAGCTATACGAGAAATAATATTAAAAAACCGTAGAAGTCATATCATATTTGAATGAACTTACTAAAACATAATGTCTACAGTGACAAATGTAGAAGGCATAAAACTTATTCATACAGTAAACATGAAAACGACTAAGTGTGAACAAATATAATGTATTCCAGTTTAGGAAGGAGTATTCGTGGACAAAGTACATTCACCCGAAATATAACAAACCCTACGTTACGAGTGGTCGAAAAAAGGAACATAATTAAATACGAGTAAGTCGTCAATTCTTTTTATTTGTTTGTTCGTCCTGATTAACAAGTTTATAGTGACATTTATGTGTTTTGTGGTTGTTTTGTCCTTAACGGGACTTGTTGGTGATAGCAATGAACAGTTGATGCGGTCGTCCTATAGTTCCTTTAACAGAACAAAGATTATGTTCCGTGGTTGGTTCCTTTATAAAAGTTGTTGATTAGAGTTTTGGTATTACTGTGTTGGGTTAGATTTTATAAAAAGCGTGGTAGAATACTTGTCAATCTGTATCACTACAAGCGACAAAGTCGAAATCTAAATAGTTTGATGTATTTTAGATTGATTTGATATAAAAACGTTATTAACTTTTGTATAAAGATTTCCAGGGTAAATTGTTGGTAAACACAATTTGAAATTGTTGGTAAATACAATTTCACAAAGAAATGTCCCTAATAAATAAAGTGGAAGTTTTAAGTAACGAAGGTCCACCTGATGGTAAGTGGTAGCCGTCGCCTATAAGGAACAGCATCACGGACATTCTCTTATCATATTAATATTTATTACGGGCACATACCCTGTCTGTTCCCGCAATTCCGGAGGACTCTTGCCTATAATTTCACAGCATATCTACACGACTAAGAACTTAAGAACACCACTTTCAAAGTTCTAATATATAAATTCAAGATATTTGGATTTGAACAAAATATCTTCATTTATGTAGGTATATATCTTCATTTATGTACTCTTATGATATGTCAAATCTACCGTCAGTTCTGAATGATTTCGAGATGAGAAGAAACTGACAAGAAACTCAGATTGTATTCTTTTCAAATAAATGTTGTGCATATTTACAAAAATACAGATTCATTTTTAAATTCAAATTTGGGAGAATGGAGTGGCCATCAGCATATGCTATTGTAAAAGCAAATGGTCAAATCAGTGTTCATAACCCGAACAGACCAGTCCCCACGCGCAACGTCTTTCACGAGTATGACGGATATCATGCTTTGTATCTTGTAATTTTATTGCCTAATCGCATCTTACAAACGAAACACAGCTTACAAGACATGCTGTTTGGTATCTGAAATACTCGTCGGTGATACTAAGGTACACCTGAATTTTACTTTTTATCTCTGGTAAAGATATTTGGTATAGCTTAGAACTTCTGATATGAATCGCAGTTACATAATAATTTCGCGTTTAGAATGATTGTGTACGCCAGTATAATAGATAACTTAGGTTGTTACACAATTATGAATATCTCACGTACTAAGTGATATGATTTTTCACCCTATCTGCCGATACTAAATATCGTGACCTATACTATAAAGTGATAAATCACATATTTCTCGAATCGAATGATAATAAAAATAACTATTATCACTACATTAATCAGTGAAATAAAAAGTTTTTATATTCTTTAGCGAACATTGCTCGGACGGAGGAGTATGGCACTACGGTACATAGATGCATATATAGAGTTGTGCAATAATCCTAATTTTTTTACAATAATACCTAACAAAAAAAATTGATAATAGAAATATTATATACTCGTACACTCCCATATGCTATATCTCAGACTAAATCAGAGTTAATCTTAAAATTGCAAACTTTATATTATTATAGTCAACTAATATAGAGTTTTGACAGAAAGACTCTGACAACTGAGATGAGATCTGAGCACTGTCAAATATAACTAGATATGAATTCAACTTCAGAATTTTAGTTTATATATTTATGTAGAACCTTAATTAACTTAAAATTTGAATGAATTGCCGAAATTTGATCAGTGGCGAAGCTACAGCTTCTTGACGATTATTCTAGTTATGAATGTTTAAAATGTAAATTAATAATATATTAAACATATAAGGACAGATTTTGTCGATGGATGATCACAGTGTGACAATGCAAAAAAAAGCCTTTTGTTCATAAAAGGAATTAACACGTTACTAAAAACTTTATTATTTGAAATTTCAATGCGTTTTGCATTTTTTTATTATTCATGAGTTGTCGTAAAACCAATATTTGGTTGCTAATATTTATTTTTATACTTTTTAAAGGATTCGTATGGCGACAGCAGTTCAATATACTTATTTTTTCTTACTTCTTCATCCCTTTCCTCTTTCCTTTTCCCTTTCAAGCGGTCTTTGACTTTGTACAAAGTCACCAGGTTGGTATCTCTGTCTCACCTATTTGATCTGCCAAGTATCTTGATTTGTAAGCTGTGTTTCGATTGTAGAGTGAAATTACTGGATATGGAGATATCTTTCAGAATGACAACGTCGGCCAACGACCCATCTAACGTAACCAAAGGACGCCTGATATACTTGGAGTGTCACGTGCGCGTTACAGACCCTTAAGAAACCTTATAATCTCTTTCTTGGAAAACCAAGGGGTTTTACAGCAAGGGCTGTTGTCTCAAGATAGGTAGTTCATTCCACAATCTGAGTGCACGCAGGCGAAAGCTTTACTGAAGCCGCACTGTCCGAGACCACTTAGGTTCTAGCATGTGGGGATGAATTCCCAGTCGTGATAACGTGTTGGCCATGGTGTTGTTTAAGTTTATAAACGGCAGTTACCACTTACTATAAGGTGGTCCGTCAGCTTGTTTGTTAGTTCAGTTAGGGGAGCGTGGGGTACAGTGGATTGCGGGTCACAGTGGATAGATCATTGTGGCTTTACATGTAGTGCACACAAACACTTGCGACTCCGTGACTTTGTCGTTCATACATTTCTTCCGCGTCCTAACATAAAAACATAAAAACAACTAAGGCATGCGTTTGCAATTGTCGTAGTTAAATAGTCATATTAGTTTAATAGATTTCAATTTTTGCACAAGTTTTTTATTTTCGATGAGGTTAATAAACTATAACAATGAGGTTTTATATAACATAGGTACATAATAACTCGTAGAGTTGCAAGGTCATATTAGTACCTACAATGTTGATATAATTATTGTATAACACTCAACATTGAGTCTATGTCAAAGTATTCCACTTTGACATAGACTAGACTTCTCAATGTTTTTGAAAATACAATAATGTCTGTATTAATTTTTTTCGTAAAACAATTGGAATACATTTTATAGATTTAGGTGTTATTTTGCGGAAGTCCATATCATTACTTAATGGATTTACACAATTTTGTTTAATTCCACTATGGAAGCGTAACCAATTGGAATGAGACAAACATAAAAAAATAAGTGAAGGTTACCATAATACGATAGTGGAAACCAAATCCCACTCGGTTTAGCCGTTTCTGAGATTAGAACTCTATCAATTCTAACTACCATTGTTATGGATTCTATAACATTGATTGTTGATAAAATTCCTAATAATTATTATTTTTCTCATATATCTTCCATGCACACCTGTGTGGTAATTAGTTACATTTTTAATATTATGTATACCTATATATACATATATAGTTATGTATAATAAACAATAGTATTTTTTTCTAAAGAGACTATATATAAAACGCATGTAACTAAATAAATTAACTATGTAATAGATACAAAGTGTGCTTTATTTTTGACGTCAAATAAAACACAATGTTTTGCTTGACTGTACGTGTGTCATTTTTCACACATTTTGTATACTTGTAAACGTCCAATTTATATAGAATCGTTGCTCGTGAAAAATCAACTTTAATATTATGTAGCAAGAATGTTTATTAAATGTCAGCAAAATTATTTATCAATAGTTTTTTGTACCTGCTGATTATGTGTTATTTGCTTGATAGAAATTTACGTGGTTCAAATATATAAAAAAAATGTGAGCATATTTTGTATCTTCTGTTTGCGGTTTTGTACTCAACTCAAATTATTAAGCAAATATTATTTTCATTAGACGACGACGACGACGACCTCGGTGGTCTAGCGATCTAGCACACTGCTTTAAGTCCGATGGTCGCGAGTTCAATTCTTACTATCTGTCTGGGTGTTTTCTATGTATAATATGTATTTATTTACGAAAAAAAATCTATATACTTGTATCAGTTATCTAGTACCCGTAACACAAGCTTTAGATAACTTAACTTGTGACTAGATGGCGCTGTATGAATTGTCCTGAGTTTTATAATTATTATTATTACCTAGATATTTCTAATAGTATTCAAGAGCGTTGTGGCTTAATGCGTTATTACCCTGACTTACACGCAAAATGCATTTATTCATAGGCTACGGTAACAATTTACCATCAGGTGGGCCGTATCCATGATTGCCACTATCGTAGCATAAAAAAAATTGGCCCAGTGATATTAGATCAATTAGTTCAGTTTGAGATCAGTCAGAACAAATCTTTTATACATAGAGACACTGAATATACCACAGATCACCATAAGAGAGGACATTTCGAAATAATACTACTAGTTGGTCTATACTTCAAATATGTGGGCATGTCAAGTGTAGCATTTACTACATCAACATATGATATCTGACTTACCCCATCTAGGACAAGAGTCGTTAAGGTATAATAAAATAAAAGATTATTCTTACGCCATCTAATGTTAAATAGAGTTTCGATAGTAAATTAGTCTTGAACAAAAAATACATTGAGTGGTTAGTATATATTTTAATAATTTCTTATTAGGAAAAGCGGATTGTTAGAACATGGACAAATAATTTCACTTCTAGCAGTTAGTTAGTCAGTTTAAACTTTATGCGGTTCACTCTGGAAACCATCGTTAAAAATGTTTAGTGAATTTCTTACTACGGGCTAACTGATCTCACGATCATTTTGTCTTCCTCCACTGCGCCGCCGTCAGCGTGAACCGATAGCACAGGCGGCTGTACCATTCCATTATCATCCATTACAAAAAAATGTTATTGTGATCTGGTACAAATGTACTATCGTGTTATTGGAATTGATTGTACATAATACATGTGAATAAAATTATTTAGTACACAATGTTTGGATTATCTTACAGTTGTTAGTTGTTTCTGTGATGGTTGGATGGCAATTATGAGAAAAAACTAATTGTATAATTTCTCGATTGTGTAAATTGAACATGAAAATCTAAACGAGTTCTTATATGCCAACGTATAATTTTATTGTTTGTCTTAAAGTGAAATAGACTATGTTCTCATTAATTTACATTGGTTAGAACATATAATTTAACTGGGTATTAATTGGGTATTTACACTTGGACATCTATACACTTGCACATCTATTTATTTATTTATTTTATTTTATTAATTCAGGCTACTGTATAGTTTCTATGTGTACATGCGTATATACAATTGACAATACATATATGGTCCCTGTTTAAAAAAGAAGTAGCAATTATGTAAATGTTTCATTCCATACCAATTTCAGAAGGTCAAAATCGTTATTTAACTTCAGAAAAAATCATTGACGACTCATTAGATTTTTTTAATGTACATAGTCAATTATATTCTAAGAAAGACTTATTTTAGACTTTTCGTTGTTCTATTTTGAAACTCTTTACAAGATGAGAAACATTATTATTATACTGTGTAAGAAAAGAGGTAGCTAAGTAAGTAAGCTAGTATAAATAAAAATTTCAAAAGTAGTTCCGTTATTTATAAATAATAATAGAAATCAAAGTCAAACTCATTTATTCTTATACATATATCAGTTTTTATCACTTATGCACGTCAAACTTTTTTTATCACTATCATCCACCATCTATTTCATTAGGTTATTTAAATATACAATTAGACTTAAAAGATATATTGATTGCCTCAATCTTTTCTGAAATAACGAGCTTGAGATGTATAATTAGGTATTCAAAGTTAGTATAGGTAATATGAGTATGAAATAATTTGCAAACATAAATAATATTATTAACCAAATGTCTTACATAATATATGCGTAAACCTAATTCTTTTGCACTTTATCATTCTGCTTAACGGAATATGTAGGTTAACCCTAAATATCTTGCATAAAAAGAGTCGGCGTGTGCGCAGTAGAGCGTTCCAATTGCACCAACAGTTGGCTAACCGACTTGGGAAACACCCCCCTTGGAAAATTACTTATAACTCTGTTAAAACGGCCTACACACGATACTAAAATCGGTGGCATTTTAGAAGAAATGGTAGAAGACGCTTCTTAGAAAATTACTAATAATACTGTTAAAACGCCTTACACACGACACTAAAATCTTTGGCAATGTTGGAGCAATAGTGAGGAACGCAGCAAAATCAGGGCCGATTTTTCATAGTAAGCCTACCGATTTTACCCTTTCTACTAGTGCACTATTTATAGTGTCCCCTGAGAGAGAGAGTTTTATACTGCTAATATGATTTTTTAATACAAAATGCACCATAGTCGTCGGAATGTATCATGTATCTTAGAGTAAAACGGGAAGTATGTGATCGCACTTACACTTACCACAACATATTCGTTATGGATGAGTACACATAATTATGCTTACGAAGCATGGTTAGTGTATAAACAATATATTCGCCACAGTGCTTAGTAGTGACAAGCAGAAAAAATCAGAAAAAAACTGTTCAGAATATATTACCTACGTGCGATACAAATTAATATTAATAATCTAAATATATATAACTCAAAGGTGACTGACATAGTGATCTATCAACGCACAGCCCAAACAACTGGACGGATCGAGCTGAAATTTGGCATGCAGGTAAATGTTATGACGTAGGCATCCGCTAAGAAAGGATTTTTATTAATTCTACCCCCAAGGGGATACAAAAGGGATAAAAGTTTGTATGAAACTTTGTCAATATTAAACCGATTGGTCTGAGACTTTGCATGCATAAAGCTGCTATGCCGTAGGCATCTCCTAATAAAGAATTTTGATAAATTCCACCCCTAAGGGGATAAATTAACGCGTGCAAAGCCGCGGGCAAAAGCTAGTGATAAAATATAGTGTATTGCCAGTGGATATGCAACATTAGACACATAATTAATTAAAATGATATTAATTAGGCTATTCATATAACAAGTTAAAAATATATTGCGTAAGAGATACACGGATAATATAGAGTATGATAAATATATGATAGAGTGACATATAGCAGTGTAATTACAGAATAAGAGGCATGATATTTAGACCACTGGAATGGCAACATATTATGGGTACCACAAGGATCATATAATAAAGAAATGTTCATGGTGCTATTTATATATGTATAGGCAACGTTTTCCACTTACCATTAGGTCATATTTTTTTTTGGATTTTTCTAATGTTGTTTGCTGCAACTGGCCTTTACAGTTTCACCGGACGATAGGGGGCGAATGCAATCAAAACGGAGCGGCTGAAGGCCAACTCCCGCCTGACGGATACGACTTTAGTGTGAGGGCACCGCTAGGGTTCCAACCTCGTTCAGGCCCTCGTAATTTCGATCTCCGTTTGAATTGGACGGGGGATCGATCGGAGGGTAGGTTAGGTGAGCATAAAAAACAGGAACTCATTTTGGTACATTCTGTATCGATTTTTATTTTAAGTTTTTATCTGTAGTCATTCTATCATCTTCTAAGTACTTAGTCGTTATGCTTGAACTATTTTTTTGTACTAACATAATTTATTAACCGATTGTGTCTAATGACTATAATAAACCTTTACGACTATACGGTAATAAAGTTAACCTTTTGGATAATAAAGTAACATAATCATGTTACAAAATTGTTTGATAAAGTGAATGTGCGCGTGGAGTTGACCAATGCGGCATGAAATGTAGATAGGTTTATATATATGTACATTGTATTACGTTATTAGTGAATGTCCACCAGTTCTCCCGCCCGAGTATTAAGACTACAAATAGTAAAAAAAAATATTTACATAAAATTCATATTAATATTACAAATTAGAAAGTGTGTCTGTTTGTGTGTTCGTCACAAAAAAATCCCCCCCGTGAAAAATGGCTAAAAGCCTGAACGGATCTTAATGAAACTTAATAATTAAATATCTGTTAATTTGTTATAGTCAATATTATGTGTTTTTGAAGAAATAAAATGTATTTTTTTATAACCTATCTATCTATCGATGATACATGTATAACAAATCCTATATTCATAGTATATACATAGTTCATTTACTTTGTGGAATAAACCGTTTGCTGAGGTGTTTGAAGAATTTGGCATAGTAGAATCATTAAGAACTTTTAGAGTCGGCAACGTGCATGTGATATGCTCCTGCTATTTTAGGCTTATCATATAGGTCTTATTTATTTATTTCAGAACTAGGCCCATATTATAAATTTCTTATAGCGTCTGCGCTGATGGCCACCAGTATATATTGAAGGTTGCCTTTTACCATCAGGTGGGTCGTCAGCTTGTTAGCCATTCCAGTTACATAAAAAAAACTGAAGTGTACAAATAACTAGTTTATATGTTTATATATAAATATATAAAACCACAGAGCTGGCACAAGTTACAAAGTCTAGGCTATCCGTGAAAGTAGTGATACAATTCGATCTGTTGTTACGCAAATGCGGTAGGTAAGCCTTCTGGCCAACTGGTCTGTTATTTGTGATAGTAAATCACTGGGACAATACAGGAAGCTAATCTCGCTATGACAACACTTCCTTGAATGGGTAATATATTTAGTTATTTACTATATAAATTAATTTTACTATATTAGGGGCCAAAGTAAACTTTGTGGAAAGTGTATACCTCAGTCTCATCTACGAAGCAATTTGCTTTATTTCTTTCTATTAAGGATTAACATACGGCAATAAACTATTTGAACTAAATTGTCTTCTAAATAAATGTATTTCAGTCCACAAAAAGTGTACATTTCCAAATCATTTCACCTATTTTTCCTACGAAACATTTGCTATGTTTGTCTTTCTTTTGAAGATTGAGATATGGCTAATTTGTCTAATAACTAATTTGTCCTGTGTCCATAAAAATATGGAAATTTCGCTTAAATCCGAACATAATTTATTTACAAATTAATATATTGTAAAAGGAGTCATCAAATTTAGTTGATTTGCTGAAACGCGCTCGTTTTCATTTACCTATCTAGATAAAAATACTCGTGGAATAAGAAACACAGTTTTGTGGTAGTTTGTTGGCTTATTGAAGCAGGTAACAGTAGCGGCACGATGGACGACGGTCACCACTCGTTCACCTTCAATTATTCGAATACAGTAGAATGCATCGATTATGTTAATATTTGCCATTTTTACGAATAATCAAGTTACAACATTATAAGGAGACGTGACTAGATCGAGATTCGAAGAGTGTCGCCTTGGCCTTTGTCTGCAATGATTTTTGGCATACATTTTAATATTCTCGCTTTATATCTATTAATATATCGTGGAACACTTTACAAAAATGTATATCATATGTCTTATATTAATATTGTATGTTTATAACAAAGTGATTTTGTTTTATTTGAGATGGCATTAAGCTCGCCTTCATTCTTAATTTTATCATGTGATAACACATGATTTTGTACATAAATAAACAAAAAATTCCCTGTTTGAAAGATACCTTATTAAAGGTACATATACCAGAATGGCAAAGGATTATGGATTGGATAAAAGATTCTGTACGGAAGCTTAAATACGAAGCTTAATGATGCCTTGAATTATAGACTCCTTTTAGTACTAATTTTTAGACGGACGAACATTCGACTATTTCGTAATGTACTATAAAAAGATATAATTATGATTATGCATAACAATCTCATCTCATTGCTCATGTTTACAACAAATCAACCGTCAAACTGCAATTTGGTATTACATAAACACTGCACATGCATAATATTGTGTAATAATCGACCTTTTGCTATTTTGTAATGTCTAACGCGTTGCAATGACTTTCCCTGGCTCTGACCTGATGACACGATGACTTGACCTCCGTGTGAATTTAATGTGCTTTTACTATTTGAATGTTTTATTTCAATTCATATTATTTTTAATGATTGTTTGATGATTTTTCTTGATTTGGAACAATAGATAGGAACACCTGATTTGTGGATTTTAGGATTGATTTTAGGAACACCAGACAAAGGGTTCAAGGTAAGGGATGTAAATGTAGTATTAATATATATAATATATTAATATTATTTATATTTTTAAAGTGAATAAGTAATATGACGTTTATTTACTTGTTAAACAAGTTAAAGAAATGTTATTTAATTAATATATTATTTTTAATAATTACTAGTATATTTTTATTACATTATGGATATATTTATTAAAATTGTATATAATATTAATAGATGTCTTCTTTCTATTTCAGGTAAGCTTCATAATTTTCGGTTACAGTACGCGTATTTTGGGATGTATTAAGTATAAGTATATTTAGACTATGTAAGACTATGTATTTTATGATGAGTACATATATAGTAATCATCCAGTATCAAATATACATATAATACCAAACCTACATCCTTGTTGTAACAGTACTAAAATGAATTGGATGATCTTACTCCAGAATATAGTGAAAACATAGTCAATTACAATTGGAAATATTAACTAACAATGTATGAATACATACAGTAAATGTCTGAAATTTCAAATGCAATGAGATGCGGATTCATTTCTTTGAATTTACATCCAAATAGTTTAAATACATAATTATCGAAATGGTCGATAAATATTGCAAAAAAAAGCGTAGGAGTGTATGCGAAGCTCATTAATAACTTGAGCAAACATATTGGTTTCGTACAAAGGAAATAAATAACTGTTTCCACGGTATAGGATCGTCGACCCCGGGTTCGGATCTAACTTGATGCAAGAGCAACGCACCATTAAGAGAGTTTTTTTAAGTGGTTTGTGTATACATATGTAGAAAAAACTGTATTGGTGTCAAAAATTTCGTTTACTAATATCATTCAGCTAAGTTCAACATCAATTGACGACCTCGGTGGTCTAGCGGATAGCAAACTGTTTAGCTATCGCGAGTTCAGTTCTCGCATAATACAAACATTTGTATTTATAAATGTTTTTGGTATTTGTCTGGGCGTTGTAAATGTTAAAAAAATAATATTTAGTCGTCGTCGTAAGAATTTAAAAGTTTTTCTTCAAAATTTGTTACATTGACCTTGACCCAGATGCTCGTACTACAATCTCGTTAGAAAATATTCTATACTAGCTGTTGGAATTAAACTTTATTTTTCTAAAATAAAAGTAGCCTAAGTTACTCTTTACTATATCAGCTACCTGCCTAAAAAAGTCCCGTTAAAATCGGTCCAGGCATAAACAGACAGACAGACAAAAATTGTATAAAGTGTTAATTTGGTGTATGCGTCTTATTTATATTTATATGCATGTAGTAAAAAAACGCTTATTTCAATATCACAAACAGACTCTCCAATTTTATTTATATGTATAGATAATACTTTAATATAGATAATACATAATTAATTGTATGGACAAGTTAAAAAAACGAATACAGTATATACTATTTACGAAAAAAGATGAATGTACTTGTATCAGTTATCTAGTACCCACAACACAAGTTTTAGCTGGCTTAACTTAGGTCTAGATGGCGCTGTGTGAATTGTCCTGAGATTATTATTATAATGCTCAATATACTTTAATTGAGAATTGAACTCGCTTCCTATTTTTGCAAGTCAGTGTCCATATCCACTGTTTCTTACAGGTTATATTAAGTACATTCACCTCATGATTTGTAAAGAATAGTTTCGGGTTCTTTTTAAGTTTTTTACCTTGTGTATATGTATATAGATACTTACTTAACGGGATACAGTGTGTTGATTTATTAAGAGATACTTGAATATTTACACCTGTAATTTATACATTGCAAGGTTCTTATGATAGAACAGAATGCAAATAGTCTTTATTCAAATAAACTTAAATTTTAAAAACTTTTGAATAAACGTTTTCGTCATAATTTTATATGCAGATTTAACCAAGAATAACAACATAAAATATTTGATTTCTGTTCTTTGCAACAAAAGTTATAAAACTTATATGTTACAGAAATGCAAATCATAAATATCATACGTATAGCTAGAATTGCAAAATAATGACAAATTAATCAGTTAAGTGTTTCTTGATTATTACAAAACGGAAACTTTAATGTTTCCTCTATTGTTAAAATATAAGAGAAATAAATTTCATAAAATAATATATTAGTGCTAGTTGGTAGTTTGTATTCACACGTTTCGAATTAAAAATGTAAAGTTACAACGTTTATTTAAAAGAGCAACACGCTAGTTTTTTGCTCATTCTTCTTGTGATGAGACAGCTTTCCGAATGAGCGGTAGATTAAAAGAAGGATAACTATGACTATTCAAAAGTGCTTAAATTAATATTATTTTAGTAAATGATTTTCTATTAATATTCTATTTCATTTAAGTTCAATAAATAGATGTTTTTAACAAAGATCTGTTGTTACTTTACAGAAAAGCGACAGTGTACGTCAACTCGTTCTTACATTTGTTTATAAGCAATTGAACTGGTTGCGAAGTCAACGAAAGTTGGCCAGCGGTGATGTAACCGTACCTATTACACTTAATTGTTTAGTTTTGAATCAGACACGTTTAGTTCCGACTCGAATTTACCTTTTTATTGTCATTTGATATCGTCATTCTTTTTTGACACTAATATTTAAAAAGTAATACAAATGACTAACTAATTCTATTTGGATATTTTTCATTAGGTACAGAATTTTTCTTTGTTTTTATTTCCAGGCAGGTTATTAATTTACTATTGCATTTATACCTATGTCCATGACTTCACGAGTACCTGCAGAACTGAAAGTATTCAATATTGTATTTTTATTTTAATTTCTGATTAATATTTTTCTTTATTAAAACTATAGAGGTTTATACACTCTGATATAATATATATAATTCGAGAATATTAGTGTTAATAATATAATATAATATTTAATAATTTAATATATAATAATTTGAAATGGTATATGATAAGTATACAATAGATATAATAATTATCATGTGTTTTTGTTTCTAAATTAAATATTTACATATTATATAATATATATGCACTGTATTATAGAAGATATTTTTTACGAATTATTGATTTTTAACATAAGACGTTGCTTATTCCAATAAGCAGTGGTTATTAGTTTAGTGGTAGATATTTCCTGGTCATTATAACCAAGTACAGTGGTATTCCAGTATTGTGCTGGTTGTATCATGAATATAACTTATTGAGCTGTAACAGTTATTCTAAGCAGAGACAAAGGAACTATTATTACGCAGACATACCGTAGACAATTGTCAAACCATTGGTTTTGAACTTTGGCTCGATCTTGTGGTGTTTAACCACATTTTAAGTTTGTACTTGACATACTTTGTTTTGTTTTAAATTTGAATTGTTTGTGCTTTATTTTTCTAAGGTTTACTATAATATATTATGGTTACTGTCATTTTTACAAAGTATTTTATACTAGCTTGTTGTGCTAATTTCCTCTATACAAACTTTCATATTCTATTTAATCCCTTCTAGCTTATTTTCTGAGATAACAGAATGCCTTTAGGAAATATACATATAAATTTTTATTAATATTAGTTCAGTCATTTCGTCATCGTGAAAAGGTAAAAAATAGAGACTTACTTTTGCATTTATAAAATACTATTTTTTTATACTACGATAGTGGCAAACAAGCATACAGCTAATCTGATGTAAATGTAAACATTTACCGTAGCCTATGGACTTCTAAACATCAGGAATGTCATGTGCGATGCTGACCCTAAAGATACTAACGAAGGCGCAGGTAACACCTGCGCGTTTGTCTGCTTTTGATAAGAACATAGACTGTAGTATCTTCGTGTCAAATTTCATTGATATAAGTTCAGCAATAGAGGGAAAAGGTAACTAACAGACAGACAGTCAGAGATAAATAGATATCGTTATCATTAAGTTTGATTTAGGTTATTAAATATACTACGAAATAATATTAGACATAGCTAGAAATAGAAACTAGCACAAAAATCTAGTTTCTGGTCCATTGGTTTGGGTCATGTAATGTCACTTTCAAATCAATTGAATGCTAAAGAGTTGATTTTTTAGTCGTTTCATTGCTTACTTAGGCACAAATTAAATTATAGATAGCGAGTTCACGACCTTCAAGGTCGAGTAAAACTAGATATTTGTTGATATAAAATAGTCCGAGTCGAAACTGTTTAGATATACTGTGATACTGACTGCTCATAATAGCGTTATTAGAGATGATTGTTTTGCTTTTCTTTAAAAGTAACAAAATATCTTTAAAATATGGTATAATAAATCTTGAGTGTTGAAGAAACTGCACTCAAATAAGTCAATGTTAGCGAATAGTGACAATTTCCCAAAAATAATAATGATGCTGTTTTTTTAACTTGATTTTTATAGTCTTCTTCTAAGTATTTTGACGGATTCGCTAGCGATTTAGCATATTTGTCCGCACATTCACGGGTATAATTCCTCGCTCGATGTGAACATTTATTTTAATGAGTATAATTGTTTGTTAATTTAAAAAAAATTTTTTGAATCTTTACAGTTTTTAGAATTGTCATATTTTTCGTTGTAACTTTTCCACTGTTACTATTAGTACCTATATTATAAGTACTTACCATTTTTTATCTATTATTTTAATAATCTCACAAATAGAGTGCATTCATTTTATCGCCCACAGCTACGATGAACTAACGTTAGTTCTTCCTCATCTTATTAATGACCACTAATACCACGCCAGTGTATATGGTGGACTATAATAGAGAACATGTAGAAAAAGAAAACATTGCTCTCAAAGCGATAATGTGCGTAAAATTGTTTTGTATTTACCGCGAAAGTTAGAATTGATACAATTAACATTGTCAACAAGATTTAGTGGTGTAAAGTTGAAATTATCAATCATTTCCGGCATCTTAGTGGTTGTTTCACGCTCAGTGCCGTCTGTTTGAGATCATTTTTGAAACATCACCGCTCTGCAAGTGGGCTTCGAACGAAATTATATTTGTAACAGCGTATTTTAATCACTTTGGTATTTGATTAAAAGTCGCAAATATTTATGTTAAGTGGGTTTGCGAAGTTAACTCAATATTTACCATATTGAGTTCAACAGTTTTTTTATTACGTGACTAGTTCGTTAAATAATCTTTATGTATAATTAAAAAAAGAATATTGTAATAAAACTTTTTTTTTTTTTATGATTTTATTATTATTAACCACAGACACAAAGTCCGTGCTCTTATTAAGTTAAATTTTACATTTTTGTTTGACTTAAATCGATTTATTTAAGTAAATCTATTTTGGTCAATATAACAATTTTATGGATGTCAATATAATATAAAATCTAATATAAAAATAAAATAGTAATACAATTTTACCAAAACTAAGTCAAGTGGAATTGACTAACTAATCATTAATAAATACTTAAAGAATATTTGGCGAAAATTACTAAAATAATGAAATGGAATCAAGGATATCATATATAGATATATATCATACCGTAACGCCCGAGATACCACTCATACTTTGCTATTCTTGTGGTCTATTGCCTTCGTACTTAAAATAGACTTTATGTATACATATAGTGTTATAACTTGTTAATACTATTACATAATATACCAAAAAATATTAAATAATACAGCATAACTTCTTCGTAATATTACAAATTTTTAATAATATACAAATTATTCTAACATAGTGATAATTTTTGTCTGTTTGTTACTTATTTCTTGACGCATGTAAGCGTATAATAATTTTGTAAAAAAACGAATAGTCTTAAGTCCAAGGAAAAATCAGTAATCAAAGTACGTATAATGCTTCGTTTATATAAGAATACGTTGTTTGTTCTGTATATTTATTGAGAAGTTGCTGTAACCTGCAAATTGTTCTGCTTCTTTTACGTTAAATGACCTATGTCCGTCTCGATACAAACTAGTTTTACACTTTAGTTTAAGAGTCTTTCATCCATTTAGTTTTGAACTTTAGGTGATAGAAATATAGTAGACAAATCTACAAACGAGTTACTTATTATTTCTATTGTTTTTACTCGATTTCATTATCCGTTGTTTTATAATATGCTAATTAATTACAATTAGTTGACGTTAAGACAATCATAGCATTTGTGGACACAGTCAGTTAGCTGCATTGCTTACAAAATTTAAATTAATTATATGCAATTTAAGATCACGGTCAGTTAAAAAAAGGTTTCGTCATCGTTGATGTTTGTGAAATTCGTGATTTAGTAAAAAAACTAGAAACAATTAATCAGGCCTGCAAATTGTATCTATAAATAATCTAATAATTATGCGATTACAGCTAGCTGTAGGTTGTGGTGACGCTTGATTAAGACCTGTATTTTGTTGAATGTTTCAATGTTTTTAAGTAATAATAAAAAGTAGAGTGTTTCTTGAATGACGTTTATTAGGGCTGAATGTAGTGATAGATGTGACGTATAAAACTATAGTAAAAAGAACAATGATAAACGTATTATTAGACTTACTTTTAACTTACTTTACTACTAAATGTGTTACTAACGACCTGCCCCAACTTCGCACGGGTGTTCATGTATTATACATATAAACCTTGTAATCATTCTATAGATGCATTAAAATTCGAATTTAAAAGATTTAAGCGATATAAAACTATATACTATATAAATTTTGCATAAAATCGATCAATAAAATATTCGTTTGATTTTTTAAAATGAAATTATTTTACCTACTACACTGTAGGTAGGCTACATTAATTGCGTGTGTGCTGGGCTGTATACTCGTACGATGTCTCCTAAGATACGTATATAACTATTTAATAAAGATAATTGTCGTCAAATTTAATAATATTGAAAGATATAGGGATTACTGTAGGTGCTACAAATTTAATGTTTTATGATTCTTGATTATTATTTGATCTCTAGGTCTTATTAAAGAATGTTATTGCATATAAAATTCCTAACTGGAAATGGAACTTACTGAGTATTACTACTTGTACTTAAAATCTACTATCTAAGTTATTACTAAAACCGTATAACGAGTTATAACAAGTGAAATTGTTGCCGAAGGATGTTTAACAGGTAATGTTAACATGACCGTTTGCAACACAGAACCGTTAAAAAACTGAGTTAAGTACGAGCTTTATGTTTATATATTATACATGTTTACATATGTATATTACCTAAATGTTAATTTCTGATAAGCGATTATTATTTTAACCCAAAAATCGACAAGTGTTCAAAAACTGCATCGCCGAGTTTCCAATAACGCGATTATAATATTACCTTTTATTTATATTTAAATACATAACGTATGAACGTGTCATGAATAAGTATTACATATTAAAAATAATATTTCGTTTAATAAACACAAAAAATATAAATTCGTGTTATAATTTTTTTAATGTATTCCAATACCTATATAAATTATATTATAGGATTATTTTAAATACATATTTATTTTCGCTATATTTACATAATTGTATTCTCTTTCGTACATTACCATATATTATAATAAAGTATTATTCATTTAAAATTGATATTGCATTTAGTTTTCATTAAATAAAAATTCTTGGTGGAATTCTGTTATCTCTATACATTACGAAGTACCCATCCTGACTTCGCGCGACTATTCTATCTTTTGTATGGAGATATTTTATCGCAATTTTTTTACTTTTCAGTATTGTTTTTTAAAATTAATCTCTCGTATAAATAATAAAAGAATTAGCTGATAGAGTCGAGTGTTTCGCTCAAATATACTCGAAAATTAATTATTTGTATAGATTTCAAATTAGTTTAGTTACAATGCATAGGATGTATGTAATATATAAAGCATTTAATATGTATAACATGTATATAAGACATAGCATAGAAAGTATATAAGATAAGAAAATACATAGAAATCGATCGATGTCGTTTATTTGATTAAGTGATCATTCAGTGGAATATTTCCTGGTACATATAATTTGCTTTCCCGAGATATTGATCTATAGAATAGCATCTGCTTTAATACAAGTACCAAAGCCGTTATGAATATATATTATACTTATTGCTCAATCACGACTTACTTGCGTTTGCACGATGTTAGGTGTAAACTTAGTTCATTGACATTCATCCATTTGCCTATTTGTGTTGCAGAAAGATGTAAACAGGTAGGTCATATTCGCCCACTACACACTGTTCCGTTGTTGTTTTCAACTCTCTGTTTCTGTACTCACTTCTTTTAAATCAAAGTTCGGTTTTTGATACAGTTTTCGTACTTATTTACAGTGAAGAGAAGATTTTTGACAACGAAAACAAAAAAAATCGTAATATTAATAATAAATATATCATAGGTACTATTTTTCTTATTGATTACATTTGCACCGCCTACTGTACCTCTCTGCACAACCTGTGGTTCACTGGTAGAAAATGCCGTCAGGCGTTAAGTCCGCCATATTTACGTTTACCTTGGTATTTTGTGCATTGAAGTTATATAAATAAAAAAAAAATACGAGTATACATAGTACTCGTATATATTTTTATGATACCCCATTTAAGCTAGTAGGACTTTTCACATCATTATAAAATTCTGAATTGCTTGTATTCTGCATTTATAAAACTAGATATATAATTCAATATATGATATTGTAATACCCCCCTAATAAGAATAAAAAAACGAGTTGTAAGCTAACCTGATGGAAAGCGGTTTGTTGCTTAAACATGACACATACATTTTATGACACAATGAATTTACTTTATATTATTGTGCCATCTACGTCACTTCCCGTTGAATTATTGGACTTCAATCCTCGAAAGGCTTAATTCTCGAACCGCTCGTAGAACCATTCGTGTGTTGCCATTCCGGAAAACTAAGATACAATACCTCTGTATTCTGTAATACATTATCTCATTCTTTAACCGAAAGAAATCTTATAAAGCAAACTGCTTGGATGCTGAAATATACGTAAATATTCGGTCAACCAACTTAAAAGGGGTAGTCATACTATAGTTAAAAATTGTTCGTAAAATCAATAATTTCTCAAGTATACTTATTTATTTACTTTGACGTCACTTACTTACTTTGACGGCCTCCATGACCTAGCGATCTAGCACATGCTTTACTTTCGATGGTCGCGGGTTCGATTCCTCTCGCGGTGAACACATTTATATTCATGAGTATGATTATCTGTATCGGTCCGGGTGTTTTCTATATATATTATGTACGTATTAAAAAACAAAAAAATTCTAAGCATTTTTATAAGTTTACTAGTTAAATTAATTGTCCAGGACTTTTTTTCTGGACTACACTTTATATTTCATTCATAAGTAGACTAATTATAATTTTAAAGAACTAATAATTCTACAGACCAAGTCGCGGGTATCAGCTAGTGATGTAACAAATTGAACAGACCTGATCGCTTCTATTGGAATCGCTTTCATTAGCAATGTCCCGTAACGGTTATTCAATAACGATTAACATCTATTTACATCTTACGTTACTCAGTTAGTAGTCATTTTGTTACACATCATAGCTAATAATACAATTGTGAAAGTATATAACTGTCTGCTTAATACATATAATTACGGCTTAAAGAATTAACGAATTGTCATAAAATTTGGCTTATGAAAATGGCCACCACTACATATTCTATGTTTGTACCACACTCATGCATAAAGGTAATATCTCCTTTGGAAAATTTACACTCTATCCCGAGGAGATAAAGACCATCGCTCCTAAGAATATCCTTCAATTCTTGTGACTAATGGGTCTAGCGAACTCTGATAAATGGAGAGCACAATAGATGTGTGTAGGTCGCAGTGCTACAGGTCCAAGCACCTGACAATATCCTAAACAACAAATTTAAAACAATAAATATAAAATATGAAAATGGACAAGTTACTTTATGATCCCGTAAATATTTGTCATATAAATAAAATTGCGAGAAGAGCATCGATTAGAAAACACAATATAAGGATAAAAACAAAAAAAATGTTATGTACAATAGTACAACTGTACTGGACATGAGAAGGAGTGGTAACGTGTTGAATTATTACTTTGTATCTTGAATCATACGTATCAAAGATTCTTTCCTATGTAACTAAAATAGCAAATAAGTTAATGGTTAATTAGATGTAAAGTGATAATAGTTACAATGACCTTTTTGTTTGTTATGTATTTGTATTTTATTTTACTTTCACATACCAAAATAATCAAATGAAAAATCGGTGTTTTGTTATTTGATTTCGCTACTGAGATATAGCTGCAAAATTACAATTATACCAAGCACAAATATAATATAGAATGCTGCTTGATTAAAATAGGTGTACGCAAAGGAGGTACTACCTCAATAATTTAGATATTGAGGTAGGTGGTATTATATAAGTATCGCCCGGGCGGAAATACGATAGAATGACAATTAAAATAGTAATTCTATGATAAAACCTACTTATTCAAATTTTTCATAGCTAGACATACCTACGTACGTTAACTTAAGAACTATTGTCGCGAAAGACGAAAACGACCCATGTTTATTAAATTCTCGTTCATAGTTATAAAAAATAATGTAGAAATAAAGATAATTTTTAAAAATAATATACTCACACATTTTGTAGGCGCAAATTATTAAGTTAAATCTAAGCGAGTCAGTGGTTATTGAGTTTAATTCAGACAGGCTGTAGAATATTATTCATATACTAAATAAAATTATAAGAAACTATGAAACAGAGCATAACCAAATTACTTACAGGATAAAAAATGTAATCTCATTTTCAAATTATTTAAAAAGTGAAGACATAAATAAGTAGATAAACCCATGCGAAGCGGGGGCTAGCTAGAAGCTAATTTAAAATAAAGATTTGATAAAGATAGACTGGTTCTCTAAATTACCGTACGTCATCATAATCAGTGTTACTTGACCTCGTTAATTATATCTAAGCAACGAATTTACTACCGTAGTTTTCTAAAAATATCTACTGCATTTTTTTTATATTGTGCAACATCTAATGTAGACTTTTTGAAAGTCTTGTGCAAGTAAAACTGCAACGTAATATATGTAATTGTGTGATAATTATATCATTAGATTTTAGTTTGTTTTTTTACTAACTGTGACTTTATTCGCTTAATTTAATAATCGTTTGCGTCAATTTATGTTATAGTAAAAAGTAAAAATAACACGAGCTACATCTACTACTCTATTTTACTCGATAATAATGTAAGATTACTAAACTGATAGATTTTGTAAAATTAGATAATGTTTAGGTTTAATCTATATCAATATTATATATAGGTAAAATTTGACTTTGAAAACTTTGTGAGATTGTAAGATAATGTTTCAGACATCTACTCAACTGATTTTCAAAATTCTTTTACCAATAGAAATCCATATTATTTGTGTGTGCCATAAGCTATATATAAAACCAAAAATAAAAGACTTTTTCCTTATAGTCGGATTTGCAAGTCGGAGAAAAAATGGTCGAACGAAAACATATGACTATGTTCTAGAGAATAAGCGATAACATGGCATAGAAGAGCTACTGTGTCGTACTCTATTGAGTGATATTTCTACAAGACTATATATCATAATAGTCATACATCAAACATAAACTTTATACTTCTTTGTATAAAAATTATGCGTACTTGGGTAGATTTTTATTATAATAATGCTTTAGAATATTATTAATTTATTAAAAAATATAATAGGTACAGTATATGTACAAATACGTACACACATACATATTTAATTTATAGTTTTTAACAATAAAACATTAGTAATGTTATGTAAAACTTTAAATTTAATTATAGTCCAATTGGAACTACAGGTTGACCATTAGTTAGGTATTCTGTGGTAATACCGCAAAAATGCAACGTTTATTAAAATTCAACTCAATACTTGCACCTTTCAACATAGTTTGATGTAGTATTTCTGATCAGTGTAATATAACGAGAGTTTATAACATGTAGGAAGCATTACTATCACGCGATACATTCGTATGTATGAGTGCATTCACGTGCAATATATATACATGTGTGATATATATACGAGTATAGTTAGGTACCATTTATTTATCTATCTTCACACCAGATTCTTTACCTAGGTTAGGTGAGTAGAGAATCTCTTTTTTTATTATAGTACATCATCACAAGAAGAAAGTAAAAGATTTTCTTAATCAAACAGTAAAATAAAAATCAGGACGTTATCAAAACAATTGTAATAAACATCAATACATACATTACACGTAATATTCGACAAAAAATCAATCTATTCTATAACCAAATGTAAATGATTCTGTAAAAACTTTTATGAAGTCTATATGGAAATGAATGGGATAAACTTAAAAAAGTCATGGAAATCGCTGCCGGATAGGACACACAGAGCAAACAAAAATACTAAAATTATTATTTAGGGTTTAATTAAATCCATAAACAATAATTTTTTTCACATATCATATATATTTGCCTCAAGGTGTTAAGGTGTTAAGGTGCACATCACCTTTATTTATATATTTGTGCATTAAAGTTTTAATAAATAAAAATATATAGTAACATTTTTTATCATATGTACAGATATAGATGTCACATTGCATAGCCGCAATAAAATACTGGTAAATTGAATGTTCTTTGAGCTGTCTTTTAAAATGATTAATTAGTTTGCTGTAGTAGTTTATATTGATTTCTTTAATAACATGTACATTGAATCGTACGTGTAAACAAGTAAATATCAAGGCGACCAACATTTACAAATTAGCAAGAGATGAGAGGCCTGATGGCTTCTCTTTCACCAGGTCAAAGGTTAGGTAGCCAGTTATAATGCAATAAGCCAAGACTTATGATTCTAAATACATCGTAGGTACGTATACGTTACTTGAAACTATTAAAACAACTACTAAATATCGTTCACATTTATTTACAAATAAAATCGTGAAGTGTTCCACAGTTTTAAACTTATCATAAGTCTTGAGATTTGCTCAAAGTTTCTTATTATTTGATATTTGACCGACAATGTTAACAAATTGTTCCACAAAAAAGGCGAGGACGAGACATCTAAGTAACTTATAAAAAAACATGAATACGTATAATTTGTTCATAATTTAGTTTTCATATTACGTTGAATAGAAAATATTCTTAATATTTAACTATAGCTTTTAACTTAAGGATTCATATCAAGTCTAAGTCAAAACAATTATTCATATAGAACATTTTAGCCTTTTATGAACTTCATCATTTTTATCATCATCCCCACCGTTCTGTTGGGCTAGCTACTTTAGTTGAGAAGAACTGGCAAGAAACTCAACTGGCACGATTATTTTGTTGACGACCTCGGTGGTCTAGCGATCTAGCACACCGCTTTACGTCCGATAGTCGCGGGTTCGATTCCTCGCACGACACAAACATTTGTATTCATGAGTATGATTGTTTGTCTGGTCTGGTCTGATTGGTCTGGGTATTTTCTATGTATAATAAAAATAATAACATTTTTTTTGTAAATATATACATATTATAACATACATAATAATATGTATGTATTTACGAAAAAAAAATATCTATGTATTTGTATCAGTTGTCAGCTTTAGCTAGCTTAACTTGGGCTCTAAATGGCGCTGTGTAAATTGTCAAAAAAAGAAAAAAAATGAAAAAAATATATATATTGACGGCCTCTGTGGTTCAGTGGTCTAGCACATTGCTTTACTTCCGATGGTAGCGGATTAGATTCCTCGCACAGCGCAAACATTTGTGTATCATTGTTTGTATCCGTCTGGGTGTTTTTTATGTATATATTTACAAAAAAAATATCTGCGTATTCATATCAGTTGTTCAGTACCCATAATACAAGCTCTGCTTACTGTTGGACTAGATGGCGTTGTGTTAATTGTCCAGGGTTATTTATTTAGTTATTTTTAATAAATATCATTTGATAATAATATACAATCAAATTATTTCATTCAGCATATAAAAAAATAACAAGAAAATAGAATAAATACAGTTTTCCTAGAGATTTTCTTGGCCGCAGTAATAAAATCGATGATTCGATAAGAGATTTTCTCTGTAGTCGCACCGTGGTCTGTCACCTTGACCGTAGACGAATTAAAACTGGAAAGGCCTTACTTAATTATTCATAAAGTTGCCAAACGTACTTTTTAACTGTGTCGTCCTTTTCCTACCAACTATTTCGTTCATTTAAAAGAAAGTGACAATGTTAAAATAAAATTACACGTGGTTTTCGTTTTTATGCATTATCTAATTTGTACTTACACAAAACAAATAACTTTGCGTACTATACACATTATTTCTGATATGATGACTTTTTGCTTTTCTGTAACTTTTTATATATTTTTTTTTAATATATCCTACTTAATATTCACACAAAATGTTAATTAATCTTTTAAAAGGGAAATAGGCAAGTTTCTTATCCATCCTTATTGGTTTACTTTGAAACTTGACTCAGTACGGTAATTTTTTTATTGTTTCCGTGCAATAAATAAAATACCTTTAAAATGCTTCCACAATTAATTTATAAATAAACATTATTTATATGTCATTCTATAAAAAAAGACGCAAATAAACAATATACTTGGTTGTTCTCTAATTCCAGTGGTACTAAATATAAAATATAAGTAAATCCATGTTAATAATAGAAGAGAATAGAAGATCGCGACATAAGCGAGCCCGTCCGCACGACTATTAACTGTTATTTTGTCACTTCCAGTGGTTGTCATTTCTTTAAATAATATACGTCACTTCCTAGCTGCTCAAGCGCAAGTGTATATGTATACGCAAGCACACACATACAACCAACTTAGTCTCATACATGCTTGCGTATGTGTGACGTTCACTTTCGATCGTTGACTTTGCCGAGGTTAATTGTGTTGAGAACGCCATTTTTATATAATACTAGCGGCGCCCGCGGTTTTGTACAGGTTTATATTTGCAGATTGCCTGTTCATTATGAATCTATTAACGGAGTACATTAGATAGAGCATATATGACGCGTCATTCATTATTCGATTAATGAACTAATTAATAATATTCTAAGTGAGGTATTGAAAATTTTCACGAAATTCGCAACTTTCTCTATCGTGTATACACCACTTCTACTCATATTTAATACTATATTCTGTAAAAATTTCCACACAAACAGACAGACAGTTTTCCTCTCGCCACAACTTTATAATTTCATTATACGTAGAGATTAAGTTAATTACAGTATATGTAATAACGGTAACGTAATACGTAATTAATGACCGGTCAGAAGGATACAATTTTGAATGTTGCAAGTTTGTATTTGAGATTTAAGGTTATAATTTATGTATGAATGAATGATTTGGCCTTCGGTTTACTAAGATATTGGGTATCCACTTTAGTTTTGTAGTAAATAGAAGTGTACAACCTAATTTGTATTTTTTATTGATGATGATAATGGAATGGTGCACCCGCCTGCGCTAACGGTTTACGATGGCAGAGTACCAGTGGAGGATGATGGCAGTCAGGATTATTACCTCATCGTGACGTATCATCGTCATCAGTAAAGAATAATTATTACGATGATGTCTAGGGAGTTTGTTAGTTAGTTTGTAATACTTTATCAGTCAGTACGAAATTTATGACGAAAAAGGTCTATTGCTAAGGGAACGCCATCATTCTTACAGTTATAAATATAAAATTTTATACATAGTAGGTCGCAAACACTAGAGATAAGAGTAGGTATAAAGTAAGATGCTTTTACTTTTTATATTATTTTGGATAAAAATAAAAAAATTGGTCCAGTTTAAAAACATAACCTTCTTTCTCCGGCAGTCGAGAAAATAATGCTTTAGTGTAAAAGAATTTTTAATAGTGATCGTATTTATGTACAACATCGATGGAGAAACACTTTCCAAGGCCTACGTTTACTAGGCGCAGCCAGATATACGAGTTCCGTAGTAAAAACTATGTTCGATTCAGCTCACTAATAGGTATTCAGTACTTTCTTTATCTAAACTAGTATTTAATGTTTAATTCCTACGAACCAAGGCGTGTGATTTTCGACTAGATCATCATGGCCTAGTATCCCGACTTAGATCCTAAAGGACACGATTTCAAGGCTTTATTCAATTTGAAATCTGGCCGATACCAAAAGTCTCTATATCCCAATGTTTATTATGTTTTTCTTACAGACTATTTAGATGACGGAAACATTAATAACAAAAAAAAAGCATGAGATGATACACTAGTCAAATGTTGCGTATATCATGATGTTGATAGTCGATAATGGCCCTTATTAACCAGTGGTGTAGTGTGGTAATAATAGTATTTGGCCCCAAATGGAAATTGTAAAATCAAATAAAGCAGTTTGTTTATATATAATAATAAAATTATATAACTTAACGTGATTATTCAAATAGTTCATTTTTTACTATAAAAAAAATTTGCTCTCCGCTACTTTTGCAGTACGTATATATGCAGTCAGGAATTATGGCTCTCCACACTACGTTCCGTAGTCGTGAAGTTATATTATCTTAAATCATATATATTTATAGGGACCGATTGAATTACCTACCTTACCTATTGTACTTACTAAAACTCCAACATCTACAGTTACTATGTCTATTTCTTTGTTTTAAAAAATATAATTAATCGTATTTGATCATAAAAATCTCGGTCTATTGTCCACAAGAATTGTCCACTGTCACGAACTCACGAATGCCACCGCTGGGTTTGATATTGTTATGTCCTATTCTTTACACCTTGTGCCTGATTGTCTTATGTTTGTAAAGAGTTAAGTGCCGGCGGCCAAACACCTGCAATCATTCCCTCACGCAGTCAATATCAAGTTAAGAAATATTGCAAGATTTCCTCGCCGGTTGCTACAAACTGCAAACTTCCTATTGTTGTAATATTAATATGTGACACGTTGAGCATTTGGGTTAGGGACAAATATAAATGCATTATTATATACTATTAAAGGGTTGAAAACGCAAAGTAGCCAGTTCGTCGGTGTTTTATTTATAATTCCACATATTTGCACTGAATAGTTCGCGTAGTCTTTTTTAATACACATTGCCAAAGATTGAAACACACTTCCAGCTTTCGTGTTCCCGGAGAAGTTCAATCCCGGATTCTTCAAGTCTATGGTGAATAGATTTCTTTTGGGTAAGCGCGCTACATCCGCTTATAATAATAAAAAAGACTATTCCTTTTAATTTTTACATATATGTATGTATTTATTTTATGTAATTAGCTGATAGCGTAACCGTTGTCGATATAACGGACTTAACGTCATCATGTGACGCTGGTATCCAAGTAATGCTAATCCAAAGGATTAAGGTGTAATACCATTTTTTTCTTGAGACAAATAATAATAACTCGGGACAACTGACACAGCGTCATCTAGTCTTAAGGTAAGTAGAGATTTCGTACAGGACAACTGATATAAATACTTAGATAGATTTTACTTTGTGAATACACACATAATATACATAGACGAAATAACTATACTCATGTATACAAATGTTAGTACCGTGCGGGGTATCAAACCCGCGACCATCAGAACTAAAGCGGTGTGCTAAACTGCTAAACCACCAAGGCCGTCATTTCTTGAACAGAGTGGGCATTTTTCTAACTGTGCAAATTATATATGTATAATGTTACAATTTCCACTTGTCCACTTTGCTACGCTTTTGGAATGCGTATATGGCACTCATACTTACTATGAAGTAATTTCTGTACTCTCAACTCCGTAATTGGCACTTTAATTTGTTATTTGTATATTATGCAAATAGTACTTTTTTTTTATAACACAGTCACTTTCCAAATACGTAAAATACAAAATGAAATACTTAGATAAATCTTAACATTGTCTTCATATCTTTGAAAACCTAAAATAAATAATGTATAATTTAGAACTTAATAACTATGTATTTCAAATTGTATATGGATATTTATACATATTAAAAATAAATAATAATATTTGTAGTATATTTAACTTATATATATTAAACTTTGTTCATAAATATTCAAACATACACGGTAAATATCCCATTTATATATAATATGTATATGTAAATTTAGAATCCTACATGATTACTGACGAACTTAGGCGATAGAATATTTAAAAAAATGTTAAAGATTCGTATGAAAATGACGTTTGAAAAAAATATGAAAAATCCTTATATCGCGTCTGCTGCGAAAATTATTGACAATAGAGCAAAGTAACGTACTACAGTTTTATAGGGGACATCAATATCGAAGGGTTTAATATTGGTGAGTGCTTTGTGTTAAAATTAATATTTTTTAAAATTTTTGTTATATAGATTTTGTTATATATTAATATTGATTTTATAGGTTATTTAACTATAGTTTAATAATTAGTAAAGACATACTGATTATTATTAATAGTATGAATTTTATTTGTAATGCCGCTTAAGCGTCCACAATTCCCCCCTCCTCCCCTATCCATGTGAAACTGGGGTGAACCACTAGTTAAATATAATACACTAAAAGCTATACATATATACCTAATAATTACCATAGAGGTCTTCGATTTATGACCTACTTATTTATATGTAAGAATGTAAAGTAATTCCATAATGACATATAAAGAGAATAACGTAAGCACAAATAATTCGCGATAGCTTAACATTCGTAATATTTTGCATATTACGAAGCAAATGTTAAACTAGTTTCTAAGATCAAGTTATTCGTAATTCAGAGCGGAACTACACGCCCAATGATTGGGGCAATATGTGTAGTTATTGAGTTCGTAGCGTACGTTGATTGATTCTATATGCAATAATATGTAGGTAAGTACATATAATATATATGTAATTAACTAGCTGTGCACGGGTTTCACACTCGGTCTAATTTGAAAGAAATGTCAGTAGTATATTTTGATAAATTTAGCACTTTATTTAGGTAATTATAATATTAACACGTGTAGCAAAAAATAGGCATTTCTTTTACAAAAATTACGAGGAGGGAGGAAAATAAATTTGTTATAAAAAAAAAAATTGATAAAAAAAAATATATTTTCCTCCCGAAAATAAAATTTTGCACACTTCTAGTTTATGTAGAGAAGGAGTGGAGAATGCATAATAAATACTTGTATAATCACCTAAGCTAATAGTTGTGTAGTCATTAATAAACATCAACATAATAATACAGACATGGACATAGATAAAAGCAAGTAATATATAGTAAGTATAACCTGCCCCAAACCTAGCAATAGAACACTTAAAAGGATTTTCTTAATTAAATGCTATTTATAGAAATTAACATGTTCAAACAAACACTTTAGTTTTATATAATTTAATAAATACATATAAATAAAATTGGAGTGTCTGTTTGTAATATTGAAATAACCGTATTTTACTACATGCATATGAATATAAATACGTTAACAACCAAACTACCACTTTTTAAAATTTGTGTCCGTCTGTATGTTTGTTCCGGCTAATCTCTGAAATGGCTGGACCGATTTTGACGGGACTTTTTTAGCAGGTAGTTGATGTAATAGGGAGTAACTTAGGCTACTTTTATTTTAGAAAAATAAAGTTAAATTCCACGCGGACGAAGTCGCGGGTGCAGCTAGTCTACAATATATTTATATTATAAAGCTAAAGAGTTTGTTTATTTGTTTAAACGCGCTAATTTCAGGAATTACCGTTTCGAATTGAAAAAATATTTTTGTGTTAGATAGTCCATTTATCGAGGAAGGCTTTAAGCTATATAACATTACGTTATGACCAATAGAAGTGAAGCATCATTGAAAAATGTTGACAAAACGGGGAAAATTATTTAGGCTTCCGTAAACAGTTCAAGTTACTCAAAAATATGTATGACATGTTTTTGATAACCCCGCCAACGAAATTGCTGGCACAGCTACTATACATATATATAGACAACTTTGTTTAGTATCTCTACCTTATAAATTCCGAGATATATACGTATATATACCCGATATATCGTCACGTGTGATAATGTGTGTGCATGTCATCATCATTTAAAAGCTGCCATATCCGACAATCCTTTACCCACGCGTGGTCTTACTGTCACTGTTTACAATATAATTCTATTAAAAATAGTCACTCTGATTCGTTCCACATAGAGCTATAAAATACAATTTCTTTTTCAAATATATATAATATAAAAATTGTATATCAAATTAAATTTTATTTGCACTATACAATTAAATAAAAGAAATTAATAGTATGTATCTAAATCTTCTTTAGTCTTATTGCTAAAGGAATCTTTATGAATCTATAATTGAAATAACCGTCATAATTTACAAACTAATTTCCTTATAAGTACAATTTTATGGCTGCTTCCATGATGTTTTATACGTTTTCCTGTAAGTCTAACTACTACTTACGTACTAATATTATAAATTTGAAAGTGTGTTTGTCTGTTTATACGTTACATTTTCACGTCCGAACGGATCGTAATAAAATTTAATCGTCATCATCTATTTCTTCCTTATTCCGTTTATTTGGGGGCGGCGTAATATGTTTTTCTCTTCAATTCAACCTTGTTTGCAGTCATCTTGTTATTTAATCCCATTTTTCCATATCACCTTTAACACTTTCCTTAAGATATTGTCTTCATTCCTACTCATTACCACCACAGACGATTACTTTATACCGTCTCCGGCGTTCATCATATGATCATATTGAAATTTAATATGAAGACATATATTGTAGATTGTATCACGAGGACGGATATATGATTTCTTTTATGTCAAAACTGCAAAGTCGAAAGGAACAGCTTGTAGATTATGATGTCATAAATAGAGGAGTGAAGTGGAATGAACCACATTTAAACCGTACAATAGAACGTCTAAAGACAGCCACTTTCTCGGACGAGCACAATAGACTAAATCATATGTGCTACGAAAACATATTTTGTATTAGTATTAGTATTGTGCAAACTAGTTCGGGATTGGGATCGCTTCATTAAGTTTGTTCTCTCTTGCGAACTCGTTCTTATAGCTCTTTCGCTCGAGTTAGAGATTTATAATTTAGAGAGTTATTAGTATTTATTATGCAATATGTCATTTTATTTTTATAGAAATAATTTTTGCGTTTTTCCAAACAAATTCAGGAACTAAAGAACGAAAGACTTGCCATATAGTTTACGTAGTTCGTGTTTGGGAGGTTGCTTTCGATCTACAATAGTTCGCTTGCCAACTACACAAGCCTATTTTGTATGCGCGCGCGCACTGCTTTTACTGCTTATGTAAGTATTTAATTCTGTAATGTGTTGTAAGTACTATTTAATTATCATATTTAAATTTAATTAAACAATATGAGAGCGTTGTGGCCTAGTGGTTTACTACTTGCTGACTTACAATGAATAGATCGTAAGTTGTAAAAGGGCGACACTAAAAGAAACTCTGTGTCATATTTCTGACTCTCCGGGGAAAGAAACATCGATATAAAATGAAAAAATAATTCCAGAAACGGCGGTAGGTTCGCCTTGTCACATTGAATTCATATGTACTCGAACTAATTTAAGGTGTCGGAAGATATGTATGTAATATTATACATAAGTTACAGAATAATACCTGAACAAATAAAAGAAATGGAGGTGACTTTATATGCCGTAAAGGTGAAGAGGCAACCAACTCAGCATAAAGCTTCAGTTAAATCTGCAGCGTTGATATTCAGTTGGCTCCTGTACTTATACTACTAATATTTTTAGCAGTTATAATGGGGCCGCTATTGATTATGTACTTGTATGCTCCTTGTAGTAGCAGCACCAGGAAGAGGGTGGGGGAAGGAGAAAGGAGAAACCAGTTGTGGCTATTTACATTATATATATTACGTATAGATACTTACAGATTACTATCTGTAAGTATATCTGTTATATACAACCATACATATAAATAAAATTGAAGTCTGTTTGTAAAATTGAAATAACCGTTTTTTACTACATGCATATGAATATAAATACGGTACATACACAAAAATATTTTTTTTTACAATTATTGTCTCTCTGGTTAATCTCTGAAATGGCTGGACCGATTTTGATGGGACTTTTGTGGCAAGTAGCTGATGTAATAAGGAGTAACTTAGGCTATTTTTATTTTAGAAATACAATAATAAATTAACAATATAGAGTCCATGTCACTCTATATAAAGAGTGTACCAATTATTTAGATGACTCATTCCATATTTACAATAGCCAAAAGCGTCCAAATGTCTATCAGTTTGATAGGACAAAATGAAATTTAAATTTCTGATACTAAAAGTCTGCTGTAGTGTCTGCTTGATTACAGTACGAGTAGGTACGGTTCAGTAGGCCAGTCGTTCAATTTTAGTGTGACACACTATTGTTCTTATGACACGCCAGACGCGGTGACCGTATTACCAACTTTTTCCTACAAAACTCATTTTAATTATTACATATGATGATGTCAGTATCATCAATTGTATTTTACGCTCATTGCAAATAAAATTCATTAAATATTAAATACATTTGTGGTTACATTGTTTTAAATTATTCATTTAATATTTTATAGTGTTTTAAGGAAGTTTTTGTTGGTGAATTATTTATTTGCATTTGAAAAGTTCTATCAAAACTTCCGTTCAGAGTTTATTAAAAGGTATGTAAGAACATTATTAATAAAATATATAAATAATAATAGAAGTAATCTGTATTCAAATAAAGCTCATATAAATACTTCTAAATATATTTTTTTTCATTCTACATTTCATTGAACTTAATTTTCTTTGCCAATGTATGAACGAAAAAAAATTTACTTAGAAATGCAGAAAATATGGATTATACTCTTTTATACAAATGATCAACTTTTAGGTTTTAAGATTTAATTTGAATACAATCTACCAAATTCACGAAAGTAAACAATTAATTA
The DNA here is from genome assembly GCF_030625045.1 of Achroia grisella. Lineage (NCBI taxonomy): Eukaryota > Metazoa > Arthropoda > Insecta > Lepidoptera > Pyralidae > Achroia > Achroia grisella. Next base: position 3,164,240 of record NW_026712984.1, on the reverse strand, counting down.
AATAATACAGTACTAGTAGTGGTAATTAAAATTGAGCTTTATATTAATAGCGATTAGAATACAATCGATATTTGATACAATATTTCGTACTGAACAGGCGCATATGACGCGGATTTACTTTTTAATAATCTCGAGATACAGTCCCTGTACACAGCCTTGGCTTGGGTGTGGTGGTTTAGCCCACCGCTATACTCCCAATGATCGCAGATTCGATTCCTCGCTTGATACAACAATTTATAATCATGACTATGATCTTTTGAAACGGTCTGGGTGTTTTCAATTATTATTTTGTAGATATGTATTTACAAAAAATGTATATGACAGTTTTTTTTATAACTTTTGTTTCATGACACTGACAACACCATCACTGGATTCCATCTATTAGATGACCTAAAATAATTTTCAGGAATATATTTTTTATTTATGTTTTTATATTTCGATGCCTTCCATCTTCATTTTTAGTATATGCCAGACTCTGGAGACCAATTCGATCGTTTGAAGTAGTAGTCGATTTCAGGGTAAACCCAAAGATGCCGTTCCGTTGATAATACCTTTAAAGGGTTTTAGTTCATTCCATTAATTCAAAGATTGGATTTCAATCGTAACAAATGCTCCTATAATTGATATGTGTACCTATATGATAACTGTACTGTACTAATATAAGTATGGTATGTATGATTTCAATAATAACAACAAAATAAGACATGTAAAGGAAAGCGAGTAATATTATGTCTGCATATAAGCTAACGCCTACGCGGGTAGGTGTTAGCTTATATGCAGACAGTGCTCTACAGCGATCATGGCATTATAACACTGTCGGAATGTCGGGATATTCATAATAATATAATCCTTACTAAAATTATAAATGCGAAAGTCTGTCTGTCTGTCTGTATGGCCCGGTTTCACGTCAAAACTACTGAATCTATTGAAATGAAATTTGGTACATAGATAGTTTTGACCCCGACAAAGGATATAGACTACATTTTAATGCAAAAAAAGAGGGTTAGGAAATGTTGTATGGAATTATAGTAATTTTTAAGGTTAGTATTCCACGCAGACGACTTTGCGGATACAGCTAGTAATTTATATATATAGTTACAATTATGGATATGCGATATTCATCGTATCGCTCAGAAATCACATTTGAAACATACGTCGGAAACTGCAAATTATCCACAATCGTGTTAAGGACACGATATTTATTTTTATATTTGAAGCAGTTATTATTTTAATGTTAATTATTTAAAATAAATTAACGGGATCTTACCACGTTACTCCATTTTCGATAAATAATATTATATTGAACTTTCTAGTTCCAGGGGCAAAATTAGAACTTTATACTAATGTTTTTGTATCTAAAGATGTTTTGTTTTGTAATGGGAATGGCACAAATTGATGGCTTACCTGATGGTAAGTGGTAACCACCGCCTATATACCTGAACAACTCTACGAAGATCACTTTGTCATGTGATACCCGTGATACCTTACGTTACCATTCTAAAGAACTAAGAGGTCATACCAATTATTTTGTAATTTCATTGGCTAACCACTAAAATACAGCTTAAAAGACAGGTATTTAATTGAATTAGTGCTAGTTGTTAGTTTGTATTCATACAACTTAAAAATGTAAGGTAACAATAAAATTATTTAAAAGAGCAACTCGCAGGTTTCCTGATCGCTCTTCTGATGAGACAACTTTCCGAATAAATCTTAGATTAAAAAAAAAATGGGATGACTATTCGAAAGTGCTTCAATATAAGTTTATGTGAATAAACGATTTTCTCTTCTATTCTAAGTCACTTGGAGGCTGACATAGGTGAGACTGAGGTACGCAGACAACACCTCTTCAACAACACAATACCTCTACCTCGGTTAATTATTCTTCATTTGTACACCTAGTATTGTAGTTCTAAACTCATATCATTTGCAAAGTATAAAGCGGCATACTACTGTCTCGGACGGGTTTCAAGATCGTGCGACCGCCGACGGCGTCGGTTTCAAAACTTATTGTTTGTCCTATAATTACTGTTGGGTAACTGCTCCCCGGGTCCCCAGTACACGAAGGCCGATCTTTAATACTGTGTTATGCATTATTAGTTCCATTTTTTAAAGCGCCAACCGCTTATTTGGCAAATTATGTACTTGTCTTTGGCTTACAATTTGAAGGTTACGTTAATCAAACTCAATGGTGTATGTGAGTTTAATTGATAACAAATAGTAAGCTGGGTTTAGGAATTTTCATATTTTAAATTTTTTATAAACTAAACTAAACTGATGTTAATAAAATATCTGTAAGTATACAAATATATTATCATATAAACATAAAAATTACGTATATGAATGACGATGTTCTGGCGTAATAAACTTAAATAATATATAGCCAATTCTAGAAAGTCTGATTTTTATCAAAATTAGTTAAAAAACATGACACAGTGCCATTTAGTCTCAGAATAAGCAGAGTTAGCGTGCGTTTGTAGCATATGTATATATTGTAGTATACTCATACTAGAAACGTAAAAAAGTAAGTATCAAAACTAGTGACTACCAACATAATGACTCATATTTGTGCATATAAACGTTTGTATTACACGATGATCGAATCCGCAACCATCGGAAGTTAAGTGCTAAACTGATGTGCAATAAATATCACAGTAACCTCCATAAGTTGCCGACCAACGAATGGGAAAGATCTATGATCACCTTCCTCATGTTGAATACCATAATTATGCGTTAATTTTTACGTTAATGTGACGCAATATCCTACACTCTTGAATTTTATAACTGTTTTCTAAATGGTCAAATATTAATGTTGGTTTAACATACACATACATTTTATATAATTTGAAACGATTCAATCATTTTAATACTCAATTGCAATAACAATCTACAGAAGAAGGTTTTCAATTTATTGTATTTTTCGTTACACAATATCTTGATGATAAATTCATGTTTGGTGTAATGTTAATGTTTTTTTTCAGAGACAGGGTTTATATTTCCAATGGTTTGGTAAAATTAAATTCTAATCTCTTTATAGTCACTATAGTTTAGTTTTTAGGAATGGGAACTAGTAATATAATTGGGTAACAGATGTATATTAATATACATAGTGCTATCCATAACAACAAATTACTTCAAACTTAGTAATATCAAAGTTCAAACCGGAATACAGTATGCAAGAAACCGGTTGACTGCAGAAATATTTATTGTGATAGAAGTAATAAAGTTACTACTTATACAACATTGTAGAAAATTTTGTATATAACATTTATATGATCTTAGTGTATGGAGGAAATCTTTCAGACTTGTCTCTGTACCCTGTAATTTATCTGTATAATACTAAACAAGCTGCATGACGGCTGGTATAAAACAGACGCGAACTATTTCTACAAAATCTACCTCGACACTCTCTTTAGGCTGGGATGGGCATATTGCCTTCTAAATTATAAAAACAGCATCTTCCTCTAGTATGCAAAGTTCTCGTAATTATCAAAGAGTTATTAAAATTGTGACTCACTACTACTTTATTGAAATGATCCGAAGTATTGCCAAAGTATTAATGTAAACCAAAATTACCTTGTAATCGGTTTAACTTCGCTTTCTAATTCGTTGTAACCTTAATAATTTTCCGGAGATACGACCTGCTTTTCGTAAATAGTATAATTACTATAGTACAAAGGTTTCTCTTTTAAATACTAATAAGATATGTTTTAGTTTTTATTTATACCAAGAAGACACGAAACATACTACGAAGTTATTACAGTACTATACAGTACATCGCGCGATCACAATATTTTTAATTTACTTTTAGTTGATAAATACAAACAAATACAAATACAAATATCTTTATTTTGCCTGAAAAGTGGTTTACAGGATTTTAAAAATTATAATTTATGTATCACACTTTTCACCAGAAACTGGCATGCAAAATTAACAGTGTCCATTTATTATTATAAGATTGTACATATTTCTCAGTTTCATTTTTATTTTCTTCATTATTAAATTAAATTTAAATTTCTGGGCAAAGTACTCCGATTACCTACTTCATGAATTAAAGTACTCATCAACAGAGTAAAAACACTTATTGATCAGCCATCTTTTTAACTCTCTCTTGAACATATTTATCGGTAGTATTTTTATATCATGCCGCAACTTATTGTAAATTTTTATTGACATACAATAGGCATTTCTGCTATACAAGTTTGTAGTATTGTATGGGAGAATGAGATTATTTGGATTCCTTAAGTTAAAATTACAGTATTCACCTTTTTTCTAAATAATTTGATATGCATTCTTACAAATATGCACACTTCGTAGATATATTGACATGGAACAGTTAATACATTTAAATCTTTGTACAGTGGTCGGCAAGATATACGTATGTCAACATTACATATTGCTCTGATGCATTGTTTCTGAGCTATAAGAACCCGTTTAGCATGATATGAGTTGCCCCAAATCAAAATGCCATATCTCAAAATGGAACTTACGTAGCCGTGATATGCCTGTAAGCTTGTTTTTTTATTACTAATCCTTGTTAATCGCCAGAGAGCATAGGCAAATGAATTCATTTTATTGCATATTTTATTAGTGTGATTTTCCCAAGAGCATCTATCATCCAATAGTATGCCCAAAAAAGTGATTTGCGAAGATTCTTTGATAGTGTTTCCAGCACAAGTTACGTTTAAAGACTATTTTTGTTAATAAATTGTATATATGTAGTTTTATTGTAGTTTATATTCAAATTATTATTATGTAACCATTCTATAATTTTCGTAATTGTTCCGTTTATGTCATTATTATATGTTTTGTCGTTATTGCAAGGTATCACTACAGATACATCATCAGCAAACATAGTGCAGTCATACTCTGTGACATTTGGCAAGTCATTTATATAAAGCAGGAATAACAAGGGTCCTAAAATACTTCCTTGTGGAACACCGTTTGTATTTAGTCTAATGGTCGATTTATATTTATTAACTTCCAGGCTTGCGTCCATTTTTGATATCTCTACGTATTGTTTTCTATTACTTAAGTAACTACTTAGCCATTCACTTGCTAATCCTCTTATTCCATACATATCGCATTTATAAATTAATTTTTTATGTGATACAGTATCAAAGGCCTTACTCATATCAAAGAAGACAGCCGTGACATGATTGCGCTTATCCATATGTGATAGCACATTATTTATAAGAGAAAAAGCAGCTGATGTTGTCGATTTGCCTTTTCGAAAACCATTTTGAACCGATGTTATCAATTTAAATTTTTCTAAGAAATTTATTAATTGATTTAACATTGCTCTTTCAAATATCTTTGAAAAGTTGGGTAGAAGAGATATCGGTCTGTAATTATCCACATCAGAAATACTCCCTTTTTTATGAAGTGGTTTTACTATAGCCATTTTTAATGGTTCCGGGAAAGATCCAGTGCTAAATGACAGATTAATTAAATAGCTTAGCACAGGAGCAATTTCATTTTTACACATTTTTAGTACCTTTGTCTGTATTTCATCGTGGCCAGTCGAGTTTGTAGATTTAAGTGTGTTAATTATTTTAATAACTTCAAACTCATCTGTTGGTCTTAAAAACATGCTGGCATGGTTCGATTGTATATTTATAATATTATAATTACAATTTGAATTAAAATTTGCCATGTCAATATAATAATTATTAAATATGTTTGCAATGTCATTCGGATTATCAACTATCTTATCATTTATTAGAAGTCTGTCAATATTTCTATTAATAGGATTTCTTTGTGTTCTATTTTGTATTAGATCCCATGTAGCTTTACAAGGATTTTTAGACTTTTCAAGGTACAATGTATTGGCCAGTTTTTGAGAATGTTTAATGCATTCTTTTAGTATTTTCGAGTATTTTTGGTACTTTATCTTTACATTGTTATCTCTTTTTTTATAATAAGCGAAACGTAAGTGTCTCTTAGTAATTGTAGACTTCTTTAAGCCTCGTGTAATCCACTTTTTAGTGTTTCCTTGCGATTTTACTTTAACTTTTATTACGGGAAAACAAAGATAATAAAATATTTTAAAGATATCATAGAACGTGGCAAATGCAGTTTCCATATTGGTTTCACTATACACATCCGCCCATGATAAACTATGTACGCATTTACGAAATTTAGAGAGATTATCTAAGCTGTAATCTCTTTTTTTATAATACCAAAACTTAGGTTGCTGTATTTTATCTTTCATCTCAATAGTAAGAGATTGTGCCGTGTCGTGGTCAGATAGTCCTAACTTATGTATTTCACTTTTTGCTTCAGGTATATTACTGAGTATCTGATCTAGACATGCCTTTTTACGAGTAGGACTAGATATGTGTAATTTAAAGTTAAAATTTGCTATAATTCTTTTCAATTCCGTCGTTTCATTTGAATTTTTTAATACGTCTATATTCAGATCGCCGACTATAATTATTTTGTGTTTCGTTTTATGTCTCAATTTTCCCATTAGTAATTTAAATTTATCAAAAAATGATTATCAAATAATAATAAAGTTTTATTTAACTAGATCAATCTTAACAGATTCATTATAATTAATCATTCAAATTAGTTATATACGGGATGACTTATTTAAGCGTTGAGAGAAAATTAGAATATATACGCAATATATAGTGTGTAATATATATGCGTAATCAAACTACAACTACATTCAATATTAAGCAATTTTCGTTATCTTTGAAAATACCATAAAAAAGTTGCACCTTCCAAATTGTGCGATATTGTTCCTGAATATATCTACCTAAGCGATGTACACCTATATAATACACCTAATATGTTTTTATTATAGCGAGTAGGTTACAAATTAAAAAGTTATAGTGGAAATTGAAAGTATTTAGTTTATTATTAATTTTCATTGAATTGTCCAAAAATGATCCGGTATATCAGTTAATTAGTACACAGTAATATGAAGTTAATAATACACAGCTTTGGAATCAAAAACTCTACATCTCTTTTTTTTGACTATTTCTGTTCAGGACTATTTATTTCTTTTTTCGTTATTTATGATTTCTTCTTTATTTTAAATATTAACATATACGCTCATATTATAAGTAAATGTATTTAAGAAAATGTATATATGAGTTCGTCTGTCAGTCGGTCACGGACTTATCGAATAATGAATTGAACAAAAAATATCAACTAAACATCCTACATTCAAATACAATGATATTAGTAAAAACGGTATTAGCATTGTATTGTTAATTAACTATATGTTTGTTTATATATTTGTTATAAGAATTTACATAAATGTATGTCTTTTTTTCTATGACGTATATAAGATGCTCATATCTATATATATAAAAATAAATAGCTGTTCGTTAGTATCGCTAAAAGTCAAGAATGGCTGAACCTATTTGGCTAATTTTAGATATATTTGTAGTAGTTCAGGGAATGTTTAAATGGTGATAAAATATGAAAAATTTGCATGGAGAATAGTAAAAATAACAATTTTATTTTCCCATACAGATTGTCAAACAGGATGCGTTCAGAAATTTATTACGTAATTAAACTTTAAAATTCCTTTAACTCTGAGGCGGAACGGATTTCGCGGAGTCAGCTAGTATATATATATTTATAACACTGTGGTAGCTGTCAAGCATTCAGCCTATCTGATGATAAACGGTTATTGAAAGACCACGTAACGTCTGGACGACTGTAATGTCTGTAATGTCCTGTGCTTGTTGCCGGCTCTTCTTAAGCTTGGCTTGGCTTTGGCTCCTTTGCAAGTCCATGGTGTAGTCTTAGAGAAAACCTCGGCAGGTAGTCCACAATCTGAGTGTGCGTCGGATGAATCTTTTCTGAACTGAACAATTGTTCGTGATCACTTAGGTTCCACGGTGTGACGAATTGCTTGCTGATATGTTATATGTATTTGAGAATGTCATGATGACGCCTTAAAGTTAAAGTTGGTTAGTTTGATTCTAGACACTAGAACCTATGTCAGATAATTCCAATTAATATTTTTATAATTTATTTGTGCCAAATTCTTAAGTAATAGAGTTTATCTAAATTACTTTAAAAATTATTGTGATTATAAATATGAACTATAGTTATTTAACATTTTCCGATTCTAATGGTATGTATTGCGAAAACTTCTTATGTATACGGCATTCCTTTTTAATTTATCAGTAAACAAAGTAAGTAGGATCTAATTGTCATGCTTTTAAAATGCGTTACAACATTACGCGTAAATTCTATGTGCTGTCACAAATTAAAAGTAATTTTAGGGTACCGTAATAAGGTATGGATGGTATTGTAATGAAATTATGACAATAAAATAGTATGTATTTTTCATTGCACCTTTAAATCATTAGTTAAGTATGTACTATTTAACCATTGGACCCATAATCAGGACGGTGATAACATAATCGAATTAACGGCCCTTAAATATTATTATTATGATAATATAATAAATATCCCGTTAATGTATACATTTATTGTATTATGTTAATTAGAGACATAGTTAGCAAAGAAGGACTCATCTGTAAAAGTATTTACTTCTGGATATTTGTTTTTTAACTAATATCTATTAATAATGTATCTATTCTATAAAGAGAGAGAGAGCATATTTTATGAGGTATATATAAAGATACCAATGTAGAGATTTGTAAAATTCTTTTACTGTTTTAAAGGTATGATATTCAGGGACAAAAAGATCATTATGTTAATATCTACAAAACGTACAGAGTTATGAGTAGTAGGGCGAACGTATGGTGAGTCACTATTTTTTTTTGCAATAACTTATATAAAAATATAAATATTGATAGTATTCAATGGTATATTTCCTGGCGGAACCTTCTAGTTATATATAAAGAACATTTTACATATAACTGTACAGGTACTTAAGATTCACTTAATGAGTTTGTTTTGTATAACCTTCCTAAATTGGTCGTTTTATTTACATTGTGACGTTAATGAATTTCAGGCCTACTCAGTTACATAATTATTGTGTTTTGAGGTCAGTAAATGTGTGTTTGTATTAACAAGTATTTCTTTTTTTTTTTCAGGTATGTATGTCGCCTTAATTTGCGGAAATAACTCAATCAAGATAAGGATTTTATAGTGGTAAGATCAACTTAGCTAGTTTAGCTAACTTAGCTAGATCAATGTTCCACTACTACATATGTTATTCATTTTATCAAGGTAGAATTTGTACTAAGTTTGCTCGGGTACCTCTATATCACCACCTATTTTAGGCACCAAGCAGCTTGCTTTGTAAGATTGTTTCGGTTGTTGGTGAGATAAGGAAGTAAAATAAAAAAATATGTAGCGTAATGTCTTTATTCATGTAGGTTTATTACAAACTCTTATGATACATCAAAAACGACCGTCAGGTCGGAGAGCATTCGAGCTAAGAGAAACTGACAAGAAATTCAGCTCTTATCCTTTTCAAATGTGCTTGTGCATATTTACAAAAATAAAGATTCATAAATTCAAAATTAGAGAGAATAGAGTGACCACCAGCATATGCTATTGCAATTTTCTTAAAAGGAAATAGTCTAAGAAGAGGCATGACAGATGTCATAAATGGTATTACGGGCTTCACATGAAAATATGACGTAGTGCTAGTTATGTAGGTAAATAAGCGACTAGTCATAGTAATCGATCCCCCAGGTAATCTGAAGGTGATCGAAAATGCGGTGGCCTGAGCCGAGGTTTTACGACTTTAGTCTAAGGGCACCGCTATGGGTTCTAATAGCGGTGCCCTTAGACTAAAGTCGTATCCGTCAGGCAGGAGTTGGCCTCCAGCCGTTCCATAAGTACTCCCGCGAGTTTGGAGTGCCATCTGCACTCGTCCCCTATCTTCCGGTGAGGCTGTAAAGGCCATCTGCGAGCAACAACATTAGAGTAGACTGAAAACAATAGTAATATGATTTACCACTGTAGAATTTTTCCTGCTTATTTGTTTGTTTGTGTGAAACAGCTTGGGTGAGTTTTATAATAATGTATTATGGTAAGTTTCATATAAAATTCAGTATTAGAAAAAAGTTATAAACTATTGTCATATCGAATACCACGCGTGTGAAATCGCGTGTTCACCTAGTAAAATAATATGTCCAATATTTTTTAAATATTGTCGCCTTTCACTTTAGCGTTTTTGCATCATATATTCTAAATAGATACCACACAAATGTGGAAGAAAGCGCATATTCGGTTGATAGCTAAATGCACTCTTATAGATTCCGGCCACGATCACTTTTCACGTGTTCCTGCATCGAATATAATAAATTCCGTAGCCTTTCGAACTTAGTGTCCGGAATTTAAAATAGATTCACTTTCTTTGTTTGTTCATCTTACGAAAGCGGACGATTGTCGATGCAGGTTTTTAGATAGAATATGCTTTTACTATTTCCCAAAATTTCATTAAAGCGATTAAGATTGTCGTGACTTAACTGATGGTGATTAATGATTCCGACCAAGGTCGTGAGTTCATATAAAAAAAGAAATAAAATTGTGTGTTAATTTATATATTTCCGAGAATCTGCTCCACTCCTATTGGTAGTGTGGTTTGAGATATGCTTAAACCTTCCCTCAGAAAAATAAGCTATATAATACTACAATGTTTTTAAATTGGAACCAGTAGATTAGAGCTTTCAGCTTTTCAGCTTTATAATATTAATAAATATTTCAGCAAAAGTGAGTAAGAAATTTTAGGTATTTAATAAATTTTGGTATTATTAAGAAAGATACTATAGAAACAGCTGAACATGTATCAATCAGATTTTGCATTGTGGTATAACATTACCACAATGCAAAATCTGATTGATACATGTATGATTAATACAAATCTGAATGGTACCACATTACACACAGATTATTTAATGGATATTCGTGAATAAGGTAAGATTTTGTAGTTTAATTCCCTTTCCTGTTACAAATATTTGAATATATTTTTGACGAGAGATACTTTATAAAATGTCATCTATGTATTACATACAACAAGCAGTTTGCTTTCTGTTTCGGTTATCGGGTGAGAAAAGGTAGTGAAATTACAGACATAATTTAAAAATAAATAAACTAAATGTGTGTGAATGAAAAAAAAATAACTGTCATCGCAAAATAAATGTACTTGACATCATTTTTGTGGTATTTCTTCCCATTGAGAATTATCAACAAAAAGGCCGTGGTGCTTTTAAAAATCATACACCATTAACAGATAAGTAAGCTACATAAATTTTGGCTGTTGTACTTCGATAAAGTTCAAATTTAATTAAGCCGTATGTGTGTTCCTTTGCCGCGTTGCCGTGAAAATATCAATATTCTTATTAAAAAGTTGACCGCGCGGCTATAAAGTAAATAAACGCGCGTAAACTGTATGTATTTTTAATGAACTTCGTGTCATCGTTATCATTATTATGTAACGGGATGAACGGTTCCGTTGAGTAAAAAAAAATGTGTACTTTATTTGCGGGTCAAAAAACGAATAACGAGTCGGTTCGGCTTTACCGGTGGGGGGCTCCAAGTGTTGATTCGATTCGGTTTACCGACAGTATGACAAATGCGTGGATTTTATATCTTGGGGTCACTTTAACCAATTGTAGAAATAATTTTATCATTTAAATTCGGATGATACACCTGGCTTGGTCTCTACCTGCCACAACTTGATCGAGTGGTTGCCATAAAGTCGAATCTTAATTTTTAATTCGCGGAAAAGTACTGGCACAACTTAAGAAGTTTTTTTTCATTGGAGTTATTTTGGTTTATTAATTTTATAGATATTTATAAAATAAATGATTGAAATAAATATCGAATAGTACTTTTTTATTAGTGATACCTACTAATATTCTAAACAGGAAAAGTTCCTGAGTTTAAATGGTCGTGCTATGTGGTACTACTGTTCGGAATTTGAAATCTTTTAGTGTTGTATAAACCACTCTGAAGAGCTGGCCAGCTCATATATATGTTTAATATATTATAGCTTTTAAATGTTTTTGCTTGAATATAAATAATAACATGAAAACAATATGTTACGATTAAAAAAAATGTATTGTTGTAAATAATAAATTGCTTCCGTAAAGATAAGCAAATGTCAGCAATATAATAAAAAAACTATTTCATAGTAAACAATATAAAAAGTAAGGAATTAGTTTCAAAAACAGTTCTTAGTACGCTGTCATTTTGGTTGATTTCAAAATATCAGTAATTTAGTAGAGTTCTATATTTTAGTGATATATGAATACATTGCCATTTATGTAGTAATTTCAATACCGGTTGAATCTGAACTTACTAGTTTTGAATATTTTGAAAAATATTTTATTATAGTAGGTTCATAATGATAGAACCATTATGATATAAAAAGTAATTAACCCAAAGAAATATAGTATATTTCTAAATTGCACAATTATTATGGATTACACAATTATTGTAAAAAATTACAACCAATAGTTTTTTAGTTGTTAACTCAAATATATTTCTAATAACTTAAATATTATTAGAGCATGAAAAAATCTAAATTTATCTAAATTTAAGAGGTGTCGCTCTAACGATATTTATTTAGTAATGTTTAGGCATTACTTTGAGTCATAGAGACATGCATTAAAAAAATTACCTTCATTTCTTCATCAGACGAGTAAAATAAACAATTTTATTCCAGATTATTACTGTAACAATTAACTCTAATTAACTTAAGTAAATATTATATATTTAATGTATCCGATCTAAAAACGACCAAAGGTTTTTTGTCGTGAGACCAATTAGCAGGAATCCATGTTACGCGCTATAAAAAAATGATTACTTCGATACGGCGATTTTGAATTACGCAGCGAAGTGAGAACAAAATTTTCGTAAGCTTATGATGAGGAGCCGATACAAGTGTGTGTAATCTTGGAACTTTACTGATATGCACATATTATAGTACAAAGTCCAATGCCGCGTCTCTTTTTATATGCACAATAATCTCGAAAACTACTGAAGGGATAAATAAAAATCAATTGCCGTAGGTATAATATATAAGCGAAATAATTCAGAATTACGCCACCAATTTATTTAATTCAGTTTTATTATTCTTGTATACAAAACTAAAAATAATTTATGATCTAAAAAAATATATTTTATTTCATTGTATATATGTTCATACTACAATAGGAGGATTTGTTTTTTACTCGTGCGAAGCTAGGAATCCCATTGAAATTTGTCATATTTTATGTAAACAAGATGTTAAACAATTATAAAGTATGCATGAGTGATTTATATATATATAAACTTTTTACTTTGCACTATATGTATATTTCTATAATTTTTATCGTATCCGAAAATCTTTTATAAAAGTTCAATAAACTTAATGTGTAAGTTTCTTGAATATAACAAGATGAAATTTAAAACTTGCCAAACGTGTCAGTTTGTCAGTTTATGACAGTGAGTGATGTTCTCATTATAATAATATAGTAATAGGAAGTTGTTTGGTACAACTTAATATAAATATATACATAGTTATGACGTAATGGATAATTTCTCTATCTGCATATTGTGTTCATAGCCGTTTTTTTGCATTTCTTTTTGTAGCCCCGCTCTTGGTAGTGGTGTATTATTGTGTAGCCTATATCCTACCTAGATAAATGGGCTTTCCAACACTATAGGACGGAAAATTACCTTATTCTGTAATTTCATTGCCATTTCTAACATTTCAACTGAAACAAAGTTTACAAAGCAAGCTTGGTGAGGCAGCTTACTCCGGCATACTATGTACAAGAGTTGTGGGTTTGTACTCGAATTAGTATATTTATAGTTATACATCCATCGAAAGTATAACATGAAGGTGGCAAACAAGCATACGGCCTATTTGATGGTAAATGGTTACCGCCTATAGACGCCTGAGATACCAGGGGTGTAACGTGCTCGTTGGCGACCCTAAACAAAACTTAAAATTTAGGTTATGTGTATAAATAATTTCAAGAACAATTCAGTGTGATAACACTGTTAATCTTTCTAAAATAAAAGAATATATTTCATATACTGAAAGGAGTATACCCAAGTGAATCCCATAATACTACATATAAGCATTGCAGTAAAGACATTGCTCAATATTATTATTTCGGCAATTATTAGTAAGAATGATTATTTTAATGGTCTATAGCCTCAATTACGTGTAAACCGAACCATTTTAGAGTCATAAAGTGAAGTATGTGACATTATAAAAATAAAGATGGACATGATTATTGTATTGCTCTTCATAGCTCGCATCGCAATATTAAAATTGGTCATTTCGCAAAATCGGACGTTGTTCGTTTCGCAAGCAGTTAGTTCGCACGCTCAGTAGATGCAATAAATTTTGTAATGTTGTCAGTTTCTTTTGTTTGTTATGTCTGAAATTCGTGTAAAATTTCGTATAATACAAGATGATAAAATATTACGTACTGAAGAAGATTATTTGAACACAATTTTAAAAATATTCTGAGAGTCCATTGTACGTTTTATAATTGTTCGTTTACTGCTCTACTAGCGGAATAAACGGGTTTAAAACAATATCATGGAGTCTCTATTATAAGTTACACTATTAGCAATACATCAGTGAGATTTTTATTAATTTCCATTAAGTAGTTTTTGCGTGATGCGTGTATACACATAAAAACCTCGTGTTGGCTTCTGTTGCTCTAATAAAACTATATTGATCTAATAATGCATATTTTTAATGCCTATAACGTACAGACAATGATATGTTATCAATCTTACTAATATTATAAACGCAAATGGATTTTGATGAAACTTTACAGAAATAAAGCTTATACATTAAAAAAACAAAGGCAATTATACATACACATTTCATTTCATGCGGGTGAAAACGCGGGCACAGCTAGTCAAGTATATTTTTAAAAATCTTAACAAATTTATGTGTGAATAGTTTAAACAAATAAATTGCTAAATGGATGTTAGTTACTATTTCCTGTAAAACTACAGTTCGAGTTGAAATACATTATATTGCATATTCACATACAGGGTACTTTTAATATAGATTCATGAGAATAACGCAATGGTATACAGCTAGTGTGATTTTTAGGGCTGATGCAAAAAAATAAACAACCAGTGTCCAATTAGTTGAGGTATTTTTTTAGCCGCTTGCCTCTCCACAGTTTCAAATGCTAATTGCTATCCTACCGATCGCCTCTTCCGATAGCATGCTAAGTAAGGCCGACTGAACAAGGCATTTTTTCTTATCGATGATTATGGAATGGTGCACCCGCCTACGCTTACGGTTTATGTTCGCAGGGCACCAGTGGAGAATCATAAGATGAACATGCGGTCAGATCAGTTAGCCCATCGTGGTAAATTCACCAGGAATTTATTACGATGGTTTCCAGGGGAACAACGTGGAGGTCATCGTTAAACGGCAGGAGATTTATATTAGGTTTCGATTACGTTTATATATATATATATAATTAATAGTAATAATATCAGGACAATTCACACAGTGCCATCTAGACCCAAATTATGTTAGCTAAAGCTTGTGTTATGGGTACTAGATAACTGATACAAATACATAGATATATTTTTTCGTAAATAAATACATATTATACATAAAAAAAACATCCAGACCGATACAAACAATCATACTTATGAATATAAATGTTTGTGCCGTGCGAAGACTCGAATCCGCGACCATCGGAAATAAGGCTGTGTGCTAAATCACTAGACCACCGAGGCCGTCATAATTGATCTGACCGGAATTGTAGAACGTGTTATTCTTTGGATTGATGAACGATTTCAACGTTTTTTTGTAATCGATAGGCTCATCTCCCACGTCGGTGCTGTAAAAATTTGTCACGTTTGGTTATTGATTTGTTTTTTTTTTGTATAACAAAATGTACTTGTAATATGTTAAAGATTTTATTATGTCATAAAAGCGGTATATGTCGAAGGTAGTTTCTTATATCCAATGTTGCCAGATGAATAACTGAATATTAACTGGATTTACCCTAAAATTTTTCCCAATATCTTCCTTACCATTGACTCAAAAAGAGTCCGTATTATGACCACCTTTTCTGGGTCTGTCTTTTTTGATACCTCAATTCACTATATACAATATATAAACTAATGATTTTAGGTCGCTTTGACAAGTTTAGGAAATTGAAGACTATCTATACCGAACATACATGGACGCTAATAAGCCCCCACACATTTCTTCTCCCATAACCAAAAATCTCAAAAAAATTGGGGAAATATCCCCTCTCTGGTATCACTGCTTGTGTGTTGTGTTCTTTATTTATATAAAATCGATACCCTTCGAGATATCAGTTTACGATGTCAACAAAGTTGTACTAAAGTTGCGGTAAACAAATGTTTTATTTTTATTTTTCAAATTACATCGATGTACTATGTATCATAAAAGAACTGGTTTTGGGATTTATAAATAAACCTTTTCTTTTCGTTTGATGCTTGACTTTAAAAATAAAAAAAAATAAAAGAAGTTATATATTTTTTTTATATGTATAATATATTTAGGTACTTTATACAATTTACATGAAATATTATAATAATAATATTATATTGCTATTAAGCTGTATAATAGCGATTTCATTTTCAAATATTGAGACCGTTTTGCAAAGAAAATTAAAAGCTATTACTGTTTTTTTTTTATTTATATAATTACATTAGATATAGTATATGTATAATAGTATATATAAACTTGAAATGTTGTTAGTTCTCAATTAAAATGTACAAAATTTTAAACAAATGGATTTAGTACTTACTCGATATATTATATTTACATCACAGTAACAATATTTTTGTGTACAAATTTGTGTACATTTTTTAGTTTCATTTGTACTGTCTACTCTTTTTTATATAATTGAAATGGGAAAAAGGTAATGATAAGGTAATGTACCCACTTGATGGTAAGTGGTACCCGTTGCCTATAAACTTGAATAGTACGTATCCGTATACAAACTTAAATAGAAGAATACCCGAAGTATCACCCATGTGCTCCGGAGGACTAAGTTGCAATTCCTCAGTGCCCTATCATTTTAATGCTATCTCATCCTCCAATTAATACAACTTACAAAGCAACCTGCTTAGCGATTGAAATAAGTGAGATAGGGGGAAAAGGGGATTGATAGTAATGTGGACTCTTGACTCCATGTGTTATGTCATTTCAGATTGAATTCTACGCGATTCCTCCTGCAAACTATAGTGATAAATTCCTAGTGAATATGTCACGATGGGCTAACAGATCTGACCTTATGTTCTTATAATCCTCCACTGGTACCCAGCGTGAACCTTAACACGTTAACTATTGCAAGCATGAGCGCCTTGCAATATCACCTATTAAAAAAATGTTGAGTCAAGTTTACCCCATGCAGATGATTTTCTAAGTCTAGCTCTGGTAGACTTTAACTATGATAGTAGTTTAATTTCCTTATGTCTGGAAATAAGGCTAATAACAAGGTCGGATACAGTCATTGTTTGTAAATAAATAAATAAATAATTTCGTCAGTGAGATAAAAATACGGCCATCTTTAGCCGATGATTTACTTTCGAGCCACGTTATTTACAGGCGTATCAATGCCTATTTCGACCAGTGTTCCTTACAACCGGTCGAACACGGAAATGCACGCATGTTTATATTCGTACTTATTTCGTACTGCCTTCTTCTGGGAAGAGACATTGTACTTTTGCAGCCAGTGCGTCGACCCCGGCACTCGCTTTTTATTTCTTTATGGTCAACTCGGGTCGGCAAAGGACTATAGTTGTCTATTTTTTCGGTGTTGCCAGGCATGCTGGATATTAATATAAACTTAAAAATAATTTGTGTGTAATATATAATGTAAACAAGTATATAGAATACAGAATAAATAAATAAATATTAATAATAATATATATACATAAATAAAATGTAGGCACAGGTGTTGTGTTCACTATGATGTCGAAATTGATAATGCCTGACTATTTAAACTGGAATAACAGTTATGAATATAAGTTAATAAATAAATATAGTCTTTATTGCACTTAATACCTAACTTATACTTCTACATAGATATTAAATAAATACAAACAAGAGTCGTCTTGACTCTTAATGAAATTTATTATTAAAAAAACAAACAAAAGGACGGATGTCCAGATTTTATATTCAATATGTTAATAAGCTCTAATCCATTTGGTAATTCCAAAATATTTTCATATTAATGGATAAAAAGTAAATAATTTTATATTTCATGAGGCTTGCTTTGTAAGTTGTATTGTGGTTGATGTGTGAGATAAAGGCAGTGATATAACGAGGTATAAAGACATGAAATCCCCTATAAGGTATTAGTCCTCCGCAATGGCAGCACATGATGGGCAAGTGGTGTTCTATCCTGATAGTCATTGTCATGCAAACGTCGTCTATATATATAGATAGATTACCATCAGGTGGACCGTCAAAGAGTTTATAATTACAGTTACATAAATAATACTTAAAAAGATACAATTTTCAAGAATCAATATATAATATAGTTGTTTCTTTTCAGGCAATATGGAGTCGACACAATGTGTGTCGGTTCACTGGTTGTCGACGGTTGTTCTTCTCTGCTCATTCCTCTCAACACACACGCTCAATACTAAGGTAAAATTATCATATTTTATATATGTATGCTAAACTACCTACTGTTCCATGCCTGCCATAGGCGTACTGATGTAAGAACTGTGACTAATATTGTATTGTGCAATCAAAGTAATATAACAACATCTACTTATGTACTAGTAATATTGAAATAATTAAAAAAAATGTGTTGATTTGAAGTTTGTAATTTCAGTCAAAAAAGAATTAGCAAAACATGCTGAATGATGTACTTTCATAAGATAGGCGTTATATTTTATTTTTATAACTATGGATATAAAATTTGTTTTCTATTACACATTTTTAAACTTTCGCGTTCAAATGTAAAATTAATTTATCTGTGCACATAGTTAATCGGGTCTTAAGTCGTCAGTTTGTGGCCAGGGCAAGTGCAACATAGACAAAACATCAACTTTATATACTTGATTTGAATTTGCGAAAATATTGCATGACATACACTAAACAAATGCCATCGATTTTAGGAGATCTTTTAATCTTTTTTAATTCAGTTGACGGTACGGTAACGGTTGACAACAACGAGATCTATACTCGTATGGGATACAGTTGGTTTCATAAATAAATCCAGGGTTTCAATTTTATCTTAATATGAAATTAAAATAATTGTGTCATCTTTTCAAGATGATCAGAGATATTGCTTTGAACATGTAGAAAGATGACACATGTCTCACTAAAACTGATTAGGTAGTTCTGTCTCACCTTATTCTGGTGTTAAGTAGCTTGCCTACAATTTGAAGATTAACAATTGATAGTGAACCTATAGGACGATATATGATGACCCTTGATAATGAGTATATATATATATATATATAAACGCAACGATTACCACCTTCCATCTGGTGGGCCGTCAGCTTGTTCTCCATTACATTATCATAACCATCATTGAAGCCAAGATCTATAATAGGACCCTGACTGTACCACAAACATGTTTTCTTTCTTTTAACCATATTTTATATATTCAAATTTAATGTAAATATCTTGTCGGATGAGACAGGAGTTGTTTTAAAATATTATAATACTGATCTATTGAACATGTTACATAAAGTTTTTGCTCGAGTTATAAACATATTAATTAGTAATTACGGTTGCGGTGTATAATGTTATAAAAACTTGATTAGTCAGTCAAGTATAACACCTGCAATCGGACATCTGTAATTAAGTGTATGCTAATTAATACACAATAAAAGAAGCCGCTATACACTATTGGCGGTACTTTCATAAAAGCGATAGACGGAAAGTGAAGCGAGGCCCTATTGTAGTTAACACTACATATATCATCATATATGAAAAAATAATAATAATATTATAAACGCGAAAGTTTCTGAGTATGGATGTTTGTTACTCTTTCACGCCAAAACTGCTGAACGGATTTTAATGACACTTTACAGTAATATAGCTTATAGATTAGGATAAGGATTAGGCTATCATTTAAAAAGATATAATAATAATAATAATAATAATGATAATTAAATAGATTTTTTATATATTCACACACCCCTCCTAAAGAATCTACACCCTATAATAATAGTAATAATAATCTCAACTAACAGCTTGTGTAAAGCTTGTGTTGTACTAGATAACTAATACAAATACATAGATATTTTTTTTTGTAAATACATACATATTATACATAGAAAACACCCAGACCGATACAAACAATCATACTCATGAATATAAATGTTTGTAACGTGCGAGGAGTCGAATCCTAAACCATCGGAAGTATATCAGTATGCTTTACCACTAGACCATCGAGGCCGTACCTTATTTGTAACGTATTAAAGATTATCAAGTTGAATCGACTACCTAACCTAAACCTTGAAATATAATCACAAGAAATTCATGTAAACACAAGTTAAAAATAATTGATTATATATTCATAATTGAGCCATGTGCCTAAACCGTAAACACCTTAAATGACATCACAAAATAAAATAGTAGACATCGAACCGGACGGCCAGTTTGTCACATACCGGTTGCGACCCAACCAGCCGGTTATGAAATTGCCTTCAATCGGTGATTATACAGAGAAATAATCATATTTACTAGCGGTCGCTCAGTGGTCGATCTGGTTATAATACATTTAAATAAGTTGAACTAATTACTATGGTTCTATTGTCAAAAGCTATATAAAAAAGGTGCATTTTGTTATGTAACTGAAATTACAAACAAGCTGACGGCCCACCTGATAACGGCAACTGTCGCCTATGAATAACCCTACAGATATCACATTATAACGTGACACGCATGCGTATCATACATATACAGACATTTCATCTGACTAAGATGCCATTCCTATTATCTTGTATCACTGCCTAATCGCAGTGTAGTACAGAATCAGAGCTTTGTAAGCGGTAACCGTCGCCGGTATGTGGCAGCGGTAATAGTCCTACAGACATCACGTTATCATGTATATCCGTGATACTATACATGCGTGCCACACATGTACATACCAACACGATAATAGCCATGACATCTGACTAAGATGTCATGCCTCTTATCTTATATTACTGTCTAGAACCGAAAGAGAGCTTTGTAGGCGGTAACCATCGCTTATGATAAGCCCTATGGACATCACGTTATCATATGACATCCATGTTACCACAGATGCGTACCATACATATACATACCTACATGTATGTCTCTCTGTTTGTTCTTGCTAATTGAAATGGTTCTTTAGTCTCTGAAACGGTAGGACTTATTTTTTCGGGACTAACACGAGACTTTTAAAAAGATATTATTGAAATTATATATTTGATTATATTTATACGATGTCATGGCTAAATAATTCATAAACTGTTATATACAAAAACATTTGTATTGTAAACATGTATAATATTAATTTGACATTCCGAACTGATGGTAGATTTGACATATCATAAGAGTCTGTAATATATCTACATGAATAAAGATATTTTTAATTTGAATTTGATTATATTTATAAAAGAGTAAATAATCTAAACTGTTATATAGAAAAACAGATTTCAATTAAAAATTGTTATAACCTCCTCATTGTAAAGAAACTCAATTCAGTATAAAAAATTTATTGATTTAAGTGTATTCGTAATGTTTGGTAACTACTGCATTATACTTTACTACACTTAGGATATTACCTTATAAGCAATATCCTGTCTTTTATAGCCTTTCTATAGTTTCAGCATTTTTAACAAATTAATGTATATTTTTTACTGTATAATAAAATGTCTACAACAGACGAGCTTAATGCCATATGACAGTCTATTACCAGCTAACCTTCAGCTGTAAATAGAAAGCATTGTGGGGCAGTAATGACTAAAAATTCTGACATTATTATATTGTATTATATAAATATAATATATATTTAAAATATACACATAAATACTATATATAATATAATTGTGTGTGTTTTTTATAGTTGGACAATTTTATGTCTATAACAAATTAAGCAATTAATGTTATACCATTTTAGTAACGTTTTAATCACTAAAATATTACACAATAGTATTCATCA
Source organism: Achroia grisella (assembly GCF_030625045.1). Lineage (NCBI taxonomy): Eukaryota > Metazoa > Arthropoda > Insecta > Lepidoptera > Pyralidae > Achroia > Achroia grisella. Next base: position 3,142,188 of record NW_026712984.1, on the reverse strand, counting down.
CTGTTTATGATCAAAAATTTGCGACACCCGTGATGCTTTTCATGTATATAGGCGACACATGTATAATGACACATTCATGGATCCTCCACTAATCTCCTTTTGCCCTATGGTTGAGTCCGGCGTCCGGAGAAAATGCCTTATGGTGTTAAGTCTTGTTAAGCCATATGCACCTTTATTTTTGTGTTTGTGCAAAGTATTAATAAATAATTTAATTAATCATAAAAGACAGCGTCGCCTGTGGTATCCCCCACACATCGCCACCTGTTCAGTTCATGTTAATTGACATTCTGTCAGTTAATTTTTTATTGCCTCACAGTAACAAGTCGATTAAAGGTTTGGTCAGTTTGACTCATCACTGTATATTAATGTGACAGGGTGTTCATCTTGACATTATTTGATGAAGCTTTTTTAACCAACCACAACGCATAGAGTATTTATAGGGTTGATACACTAAAATAACTCAATATTTATCGTATCGTATAAGTATTCAATTTTTATCGGTATCAAAAATTTGGTTACCAGTTCTTTATGTGACTAGAATTGAAACTGCAACTATCGCTTTTATACATGACCCTTCCGATCGATCCCCCGTCCAATTTAAACGGGGATCGTATGACTGAGATCTGTGTGTTCCAAGCCCCTAGCGGGTCCCGTGTAATGTCGAGGTATTAAAATTTATGTAAAATTGAGTATATCTAATGATATTCTTAGTATGTATCAATTACGTCTTGTTTGTTCATTGATAAAAACATTTTTTTAGTGATCTCGAAGGTAAACTTATATTTCAATAATAATAATAATAAAAAAATGATATTCTTAGTATGTTTATATTACGTCTTGTATAAACATTGATAAAAACATCGTAAGAACCCGCAACCAGCGGAAGTAAAGCGGTGTGCTAAACCACTAGACCTCCGAGGCTGTCATATGTAGCTGTAAATGCTTTGTTGCTTTATGTAGAGTTCGTTGCTCATTCTCTCTCTCTCTCTCTCGTTCGTTGTTCAAAGCTACCCGTAATTTTGTATTTGTATCAGTTTTTAACTCTGATCTATCTATATTTAAGTAAAAGTTGAGCTGATAATTAAAATGGAAATAAAGTAATTAACATGCGGCAACCATATTTTAAATTCATTCGACCTATTTCCCTACCTGTTTTTGAGCATCGCTTCTACAGACTTATTGGCAAATTGAAGACGTGTCGGTCTCTTCAAAATGCCAGTAGTCCATTTTTTACATTAAAGGTCAAAGGCTCGGTTTGGACCACCTGACTGCAAGTGGTCATGGACGATTGAGAAAAAAATGTAGGTTATAAACCTCCAAAAGCAATTTGTAGCGGATGACCGTGTACAAGCCAGGAGTTACTCAGACTATTTTACCGAGGTTGACATAGTACAAAGTCATCTGCGCAGCTACCTCTGTCTCTAGTTCAGCCGCCAAGCAGCTTGTTTTGTAAAGTACGATTTAATAATATTAATATGCCAGAACTATTCACACAGCACCATCTAGTCTCAACTTGTTACCTCAATAATTATTTTCATAAATTCATCGTGCCGTATCAGGTGTCCCGATAATTTTCCTTGTCTATTTTCTATATTGAATACAATAGAAAATAGACAGATATTTTCTATGGTATATGAAATTATGAAAATTATTATTGAGGGAAAAATAGAAGGAAACAGTGGGAGGGGAATACCAAAAGATAGCATCATCAAGCAAATTAAAAACGAAATGGGAGTCGTGTCTCATCAACATGCAAAGAATATGATGGAAGATCGTGGAGGAGGAAGTAGCAAGAGGTCCACCAACAAGAGCGTAGCTCTTGAATTATGAATGAATGATCTTGTTCTGTAATATATAACTAAGCAGATATACTTATGAATAGGTTTGTTTCAATGAAGGTTAATTAGAACGTAGGTTTGCGAGTCGTTAGAGAATTCAGTATAACTATAATTACATTAGTGCAACACCGGCGTTGGCTTTCAACTATTATGTTACAATATAACGGAAATTAGATAATTAACAAATAACTTTATAAATATCTAGTATTATTTAAACGTTACTTTGCTTTGATATTTAAAAAAGTAAAATAAAATACTGTTATACAATCAGGATATTTACCGTGATAATATGTTATTATTTGATAGCATCCGATATTTCGACGCTGTTATAACCCTCAACATATATAGGTAAATATCCAATAGGTAAATTTGTCCATAATTGTAAAAATCTATTGCGCTTAAACGGACATGTAGATTTGAATGAAATTTGGCGCACAGACAGATTCTAGCTCGCTATTACTTGCAATTTTTTACACTAACACCAACCAAACTAAACAACTCTCATTTTTACGCACTTACAGATTTTGAGATAAAATAACCTATATCCCGCCCCATAGTATCTAACTACATATCAAATTACGTTCGTAAAATCCTACATAAGATCCGTTCAGAAATTTATGGCGTAAGTAATTCTTATGTATAAAGCTATAATACTGTAAAGTTTCATTAAAATCCGTTAAGTAGTTTTTACGTAAAAGGGTAACAAATATACATCCTTCTATCCATCCATACTCAAAAACTTTTGCGTTTATAATAGTAGTAAGATAAGATTAGTATGGTTACAGATAATATAATATTACATAGTATGGTAGTATGGTATATTAACACTTAGAATACTTTGTCTTAAATAACAGCTTATAACATTCTAGGATACAGCCCAGTAAATATAAATATATGAATTAATGATTTACCTAATGACACGATTTTTTGATTACACAATAGGATGTAACACCACCACTTATGTTACACCGTCGTCCGTCCACACCAGTACCTACTTTCCAGTTCCACAGCTCATTGAGATGGTAATTCTATGCTTGTCTCGAATTACAATGCATAAAGGGAGCCCGCCCGCGCCAGATGAATAATAAATGCTGAATTTTAACAAGATGTAGTTCACTAACCTTAACTTTTAAAATATAGTTAATTTCATGCCAAACTATATGTCAACTAACTACTATACAAAGTCAAAGTCAATGTTCAGTGGGACAGTTAAAATATGACCACAATAATTTTGTAGTAGGTATTATAATGATATACAATTTTTTTTTTAGATATTGAAAGCAAAATTGTGACTCTTACATCCAAAAACTATTATTGTATAATGAAATCTAAAAATATATAATTTACTCGAATTAGTGCTGGAATTTGCTAGTAAAAATATATAAATGTATATACAAGTAAAAGTAAAACTATATGTATGTAAAAAAAGCTTAATTTTTAAAGATATCTATTGTATACACACTTTTTTATTTCTTTTAAAATTTAGAATTTTTTGTACATGCCAGTGTCATTGTATCCTAAAACTAATTACTAAATTACCTCACCAGTGAGCAAATTGCCTTAGCCGCACTATCTGAATATATAGACTTTGATAACTGGCCTTAGAAAGGACATTGGGAAGGACAAAGGGTTATGTGAACCAAGTTGACGGCGAAACCTAGTTTGATATATATGTTCAATGGATATAATACTTTGGTAAATTCACAAAAGTTTTACGTGTCATGATTAGAAGGTCAGCAATGCTATAGAAACATCAGCGTTAGGTCAATTAGCATACAATGGTAGGCAATGAAAGCACGACATTGGTGTATGTGTTGCACCTTTGTAAATGTAATTGCATCTCAGTTAATCGAATTTCATCGCCTTCATGTATGAAATAGCTTGTTACCCACAATTTCGTTTGCATTTTTAGATAAAAGATAGCTTATGTCCTTGTGATACAGCCCGTATTCACATCTTTCATTGTGAAGGTAACATATAGACACTATCGCATTTGTAATATTAGTATGAATGGATTATGGCATATGTATCTAAGGGAGTTATATTGTCTGTTGGATATTTAAAAAAACATTTGTTTTAAAATATTTTGGACTATACAGTGTAGGCTGATTTTACAGAAGTAAAGTACCTATTTATAATTCAACGGTTATAAACAAAAAGGGGTATCACTTCTTTCTGTTTGTAATTAGTTTCGCCACTTTCAATGCAGCTTTTTAATTATACTAGGATTGGCATATAATTAATAATATTATACTAAAAATATTTAAGGTATTTTTATGGTCATACTGTCTTGACCATTTGATAAACAAATAAATGAACTAATGCGATGATAATAAAGGTAATGAATGAAAAGCTTTTACGGATGAACACAGAATAATACTATAATAATTCTTTAATAAAGTAATTTATTTAAAAAAAATAGAGTTCCTTAACTAATAACATCTGTCGGAAAACTCTTGTATTTTTTTTTATTTACCCGACAGATTCGAGGTTGAGAACTCCGAAAACCTTTCAAGTGGATGCTGTCAATTTATTTTTCGTGTAATTATGGAGGTGAAACGTTAAATAGGTTATTGAAATTGATTTTCTTTTATATCTATATCTATATAGATAATGATGTAATATTAAAATGTCTTAAATACGTTTTTATTTAAATCCTAAAGGTCTTTGTCCGACTAATGCGATGTATAATAGGGTACCATGAGGTTTCGGAGAAATGTTTTATTTATTGCCATCATTAAGGCCTGTCACTTCGCGGTTTTAATTCGTAATTGTACATTAAATCAGTTTAATATTAATGGCTGACTTTGTCTCGTGTATTGAAGAAAAAAAACAGATATTTAATTTGTGTATGGATAAACGTTTATACAAAACTGCCAGTTGTCATTGTAAGTCTAACAACTTTACTAACGTTAAATTAGAAAAATAAACTAACAAATGGGCCATTGATGTCATAATGAACACATGTATTATTATTGCCTATATACAAGAACAATATCACAGAGACCACGTTATCATGTGACGCCCATCTACTAATGTGATACCATTTCAGAAAACTAAGATCTTATGAGTTTTCAAAACAAGCTGCTTGGCAGCTAAAGTAGGTGAGACTGAGGTATCCATACAGAAGAATTTTTACAGTGTATCCTCTGCCTAAAAAAGGCTAGTAATGGTGGCACTGGTCCTCGTTACTAACGATCTCTTTCCCCCTACGTTTAGCAATAAGGCGCAGACAATTTCTTACAAAGTGGAAAAATATTGGAGAATTTTGTAGTACAACTGTAGTTATGAATAGTTATCACTTTCATTAGGTAGGCCAGATGGCCTTCATTCTTCCTTTTCTTCTTTACTTTTTGTAATTTGAATAAGGAACCCTAAAAAGAACGCACTGGGAATTTATTCAAGTGCGTGTATCCCATGTCTTACGAATTAATTTAAATGAAGTTTGAGTACGTGTTACACGTAGGTCCTATATCAACTTACCGTTGCTTCTCAGTATATTTTATTACTGCGATCTGCTCTGGCTTTGCTCGAGTTTATTTTTATTATTTTCTTCAAAAAATTCTGTCTGTTTCATCTCTGAAACGGCTGCACGAATTTTGATGGTACTTTCACTCGCAGATAGGTTATAAAGTGTAACTCAGCTTACTCTTATTTTAGAAAATTTATTTATTGTTATAAAAAAAAGTTGAACATCATACAGCCGTAGCCGCTGGTAGCAAGTTGTGACAAAAAAACAAATAATAACTATTTTATCTTGGCTAGAATAGTTTGTATTACGACGATGAACATAGGCTATCTTTAATCTAAAGAAACCAGACGAAATCGCGGATAACACCTAGTCGTCTATTTGTATGTTTTGTATGACCAAGTTTGTTTTACTGGACTACACAATACTTTACATTTTAATGCTACCGTTATGGAAATAGTAGGTACTTAGAATCCTTCAATTACAGTTAACATTACGTTGACCTTACAGTTAAACCGTTTTAAGGAATGATCAATCAAAACAAACTACAAGCTTAGCTTAATCAAATTCAAATAGGATGCAACTGGGTTAAGTATTATAAAATATAGCATAAACGTCAATGGATAAAGGTCAGTGAACTTAGGAATGCTGAATAATGTAACGTGGATTATTTTATTATGATAGATGCGGGAACTAAGTGGTCTCATCGCTATTAATTTGCCATAAGCCAGCCTAATGGCGAATTAATAGTACATACATACCTACAATAAAATATTAAAAATAAACATAATATCATATCTAACTGGGAAATTATGTGTGTTCATTGCTTTTTTACAAAGAAGCTTCTGGTTGCTTCGTTGTGAATTATGTTGTTATGAATATAATTTTTTTTTTCTTATGGTAATAATGGACCAATGTTCCCGCCTGCGCTAACGGTTTACGCTGGCGGGGCACCAGTTGAGGATGATAAGAGCATGGGTCAGGTCAGTTAGTTACGTAGTAAATTCATCATGAATTTATTCGATAGTTTCCAGGGTAAACCACGTGAAGGTTAACCTGACATTGTACATTGATAGCAATGGGTTTATTAGACACATCACTACCAATCACCTTCCTCCCTATGAATACAGAAAAAGTAGGCATTAAAGTAAGAAGTGAACCATAGTTTATATACTATGTATGTATCATTGCACCGATGATATTCTATGAAATAAACCCATTATTTAAATATATATAACTCAAAGGTGACTGACATAGTGATCTATCAACGTACAGCCCAAACCACTGGACGGATCGGGCTGAAATTTGGCTTGCAGGTAGATATTATGACGTAGGCATTCGTTAAGAAAGGATTTTGATTAAGTCTACCCCTGAAGGGATAAAATAGGGGATGAAAGTTTGTATGAAACTCTGTCAATTTTAAACCGACCGGGCTGAGACTTGCATGCAAAGTCTCAGCCCGGTCGCTAAAGCTACTATGACGTAGGCATCCCCTAAGAAAGGATTTTGATAAATTCCACCCCTAAGGGGATAAACTAACGCGAGCGAAGTCGCGGGCAAAAGCTAGTATTTTAAAAGATTATAAGAAAAAAACAGACTGGACGGATCTTAATGGAATTTAACGTGAAGTCAGAATTATATCAAAATGATGGAGATAGGCTAATTTCCTAGAAATTTTGTTACGGTGTGGGTGTGGGTGTGGGTGACTTCAGAATCCTATATTTCTGATTATACTGAAGGATAATTTAAGTCCACCGAAGTCATGGTATAATGCTAATACAACCCCATGACACCGGCATTGTCAGCTCGGGGTACACCATGTAGTTTTTAGTACGATGAATGTCCCACATTCCCCTATAAAGCCTCCCCTATAACGGTAGATGTCTTTAAAAATTTTCCACACGTAAACACATTTGATTCTTACATTATTAACCTTTGGAGCTGAAATATGTAGCTCATTACATGTAAAACGTGTCATCAGGTTCCGGTCATTTCTCACAAACAACGTCGTAAATATGTATAACAGGTGTTTGATTCGTAGACAGGTGCTTGTAAAATAAACCAATTCGTGATGCCAATTAAGTTTACTGGCTTTATATACCAATAGTTTAAATTGGAACAAGATTAATCAGTCAGGGGTTTAAAACAAACAATTTTTATTTGATTGTAAATTAAAATTTATATACATATTTGCGATTATGAAACATGATAAAATTAAAAAAAAAAACAATTCTTTCAAATTCAATAACAATTTGATTTCAATAATACAGTATTGAGATGACCTATACGATAGGTAGATACATAGATATAAGGTGATTATATATGAACATTTCACAGTAGCAATTGCAAACTTATAATATAAGTTATAACACATGCGCAATATCACAGGTAAGATAATATTACATGCTTATATAATACAACTATGTATACAACTTAGGTTATAACTGCAACTCAAAAGTTGCAAATTTATCGAAGTCATTGTTAAAATTGAGTGTGGCTAGTAATTGAAACTACAATGCCTATAAAAGGCATGTTGACCTTAGTTCTTCGATATCAACGGGTACCGGGGGCGTCGCACGATGACGTGATGGTCATGATGCTGTTTATATATAGGCGACAGTTACCACTTACCATCAGGTTGGATAGCATATTGACCCTTCAGTTACATAAAAAAATTCCACAATAAAGATGGATCATAACTAGTTTACACGCTCTACTTTGTCGGTCTGATATAATTGTATTGTGACTGCTATTTGAAGTGACAGCTTCACTGAAGTATAAGAAACTGCGTCTTAACAATACTTTTAAATGAAAAAAATAATAATTACCTTAATTATTTTATATTCAATAAGATCTGATAAGGCTTATAAAAAATATTGTGCGCGCAATAAATACTGGTATAAATATATTGATATAAAAAAGTCTTTTATATAGTGCGCTTTATAATTTGACTGTCTGTTACATTCTGTGATTTATTGTCGAATGAGTATTCATCAGTATTTATCAACTCAGGAGCGAAAATGACATATGTGAACAAATTATTAGATGTAATATTGTAATGATAGAACATCATCTTATAGTCTTACATTCATTGTTAAGTTACATAAGCAAAACCTTGTTATGTATCTTTACATTCATTCATACATAGTATAAAACAAAGTTATCACCTCTATGTTTGCTTAAAACTTTTAAATTGCGCAACGGATTTTAATGCAGTTTTCAGCAATAGACAGAGCTAGAGGTATAATACATATGTGTTATAGTATAGAATAATCCGGGAAATTCAAAGAAGCCTAGTCTAGTCTAGTGTAGTCTGCAATAAATTCATTAAATAACAATATAATTCTCTTGGGACTGAAATTTAGAACTAATTATCCCAAAATAAACAAAGAATATATTTAAGACCTCTGCTTATTTTAGGTTTAGATGTTACTGTGTTGCTTATACAGGAGTAATTAGTGCAGGTACCTAAATAAATTGATTTTAACAATTTATTTTATTTAATCCATTTATTAATGTTCACTTATATAAAATATATAAATTCTAGAATACATGAATAACACTTAAGACGTACATATAGAGGACATACGCTATGTTCTTATTACTCAACTAAAATAAACCAATAAAATTCAAGAATCAATTTACAAATTTTACTTCTCATGTAACTGGATATTTTGACATTCTAGTCATAAATGTAATTCTTTGAAATTAATTTCTTAAGTTCGTTGGCCATCTTGAAATGCGTCTTTACTTAAGAGAAATAAATTATTTACAGAATTTTAAATTGTGCAAATGGTTCAGTCGGTGTAATGAATGAAGAGTAATGATTATCTAAATTATTAATATGTCGGCAAATGATTATATATTGCAACAAATACAGTACCTCATTTTGTAATGGAACAGCTTATATATATAATATTGTTTAATAAAGGACAGCGTTTTATTGGGATCCTGTGAAAACTGTGAAGGATGTTTTATTGTTTCAGACCGTTAATATGTGGAAGATATTTGGCACTACAAGTAAATTCAGAGAAATGACTAGATAAATTAGTTTATTGTAAATTGTTGTTTAACTATAATTTTGTTAATTTTGTTTACAATGAAAACAACGACATACTGTCAACTATTTATAGATATATGTATATTTATTAAAGTTATTTCATTTTAACTTATAAATGTAAAAGGTAAATACCGCCATTTAATTAGTTTCGCAGCCACATGTGATTAATATTTTTTCAATCAGTCTTTTCGGGGATTCTTTTATGTTCATTATTGTAGTCCTTACTGTGTAATTCTAGAAACAAAAGGTATTATTGTGCATACATGTAACGTAACAATACTTGTTACATAAGTGCTAATAATTGAAACAGTTTCTAATATGTTCATAGCTGTAGTAATCTTCCCTTCTAAACTGTTGCATTACACCTGAATCCTGTTGATTGTTAATGTAGATTTTTTTTCGGACTACTCTAATGCTGTTGGCCACAGTTGGCCTTTACAGCTTCACTGGACGATAGACGGCGAGTGCAAATGCACTCTAAACCCGCGGGACGAATAAGACTTAAGTCTAAGGGCACCGCTAGGGGTTCGAACCTCGGCTCAGGCCGTCGTAATTTTGATCCCTTTTATATAGGACGAGGGATCAATCGGAGGGAGATAATGTAGACCAACTTCGAGTATATAGTAATCACATGTGATTTAATGACGTGTCCACAGCATTAGAAGTAGATATACCGGTAATTTTTTGAAATTACTTTTATAATTATATCTGTACATATATATATATATATATATAATGCAAATTATTTCTTAAATATTTCTATTTCGATGTCAAATTATGTTCACTGATGTAATACGAATTTGTGAGGTGTTACATTACACCTGAATCCTGTTTAGTAGGCTAACCTCAAGTATATAGAAATTGACTGCGCTTTAACGATGTGTACACAGCATTTGACTTTGATGTATTGCCGTTTTAAATTTCTATATATTTTTGTAATGCAAATTATTAACGTTTTGCTTTTCAAAATATGTTTACTGTTGAAATATTCCTTTCTGAGTCGTTGTATTACACCTGAATACTGTTGGTTTAGACTAAATTAAAATATGTGGTAATCATCTGTAAACGAAAGTAAGTCGGCTTTAATATTCTTCTATTAAATATTTAAATGTAGAAATGCAGATTATTCTTTAGGTTGTGCCATTTCGTTTCTCAGTCAAACGCTATATATACATACGAAATTAAGTACCTATTAGTGAGCCATGCAAATATACATCCAAGTTGTAACTTTGTGCATCGGCATGCAGTGGTACCGTGCTTTTGAATATTCATACATTTTCGCAAACTGCTACGTCAGTTTAACTTAATATGAGCCGGTGTTAGCAAGCTGATGAAACATGTTCCAATGAACGGAATAGACATACATATTATGTTGTACATAGGTTCATAGGTAACATGGCTCAATCATAAGAAACAGAGAATAACAAGATAGTAACTAATGTAATGATTCGATATTTCGGTAATCTGAAATAGAAAGTATTGGGTAAGTACTAATAAATGTATATTTTTTTATGAATGAATATGGTATGGAATGAATTTGAGGGTGAAGTCAGGTTATGGCTAAGTTATTCAAGTCCATTTTTTTCCGATTTACTCCAAATTTCTTTTAAATGACTTAGTTTATTCTAATCAATGAGCCGAAGTAGTACCTACTCTTGTTATTTTAAGTACCTCTACTACCATTTCAGTCTATGTAGGTATAGACAATGATCTCCATAAATTAAGTTATAGTTACAATGTACATACCTACGTTTATACTTTGTATATTGCACAAGCACTTAATGTAGGGAAGGGATATTACAAAAGTCAATAATTATATCGATAGTAAAAGTAATCGATTTTAAAATAGTTGCTTTTTTCTCCTCAACCATAATCAAAATTAAAAACCTAAACTTTGGCCATCTTGGCATGTTTGAGTATTTTAATTTTTAATTTAGACCACTTGGATGATGAAAATGATATCATAATTATGGAATATTATGATATATACATATCATTTAATCTAAGAAATACATATATTTTATATTCATATCATTTATCGATTATATTTTGACATCCCTAATTAATAGTCAGTAACTATGCTGTTGATGGGTGTGGTTGGAAGCGGTTAGTTAATTACTGTTTGTTTACATAACTTTAAATAATTGGTACGGCCAAGTATCTCAATATAATTGATTTAATATATGAATTCTATATTATCATTTACTTAATGGATTCTAAAGGGTATTGATTTAAATTTAGAATATAGAAGGAATTATAAACATTACTTTAGATTTCCTAATGAGCCGTACTTCCGTCAAGAGCCTGATTGACTGTCAATAAGAAAAGTATAAAAAAAACGAGATGAGTCAAACTGGTTATATATTACTATAATCATGCGTTGTTCAATGTGTTTATTTAGTAATTGTAAACCTATTTTGATGAATCTCTTAGGTATTCTATGAAGTTGGGTAATGAACCTGAATGAACTTTGTAAACTGCTAAAAATGTTTTATATATTTAGCAAATTTAATCACGTTAGAAATAGAACCTGAAATAGAGAAATGAAATAAAATCTTGATTCCATCCGTCTGTTTTTTAATATATAACTTAAAATAAACTGCTAAAATATAATTCGTTGCATATAGGTTTGGTGAATAAATACGGTGAGTAGGTCTCTTGAGTCAATAGATCTTATTTCAGCCGTGGTTTTGAACCCTGACCCGCGAGCCCTAGAACCATTTCCTCGTCTCGCTCCACCGCATGCCCTTGCGGTGAGGTCGTGGAAAGGCACTATTATGACAGCCCGCGATTTGTCTCACGGCTGCGGTCCGATAATTGTATGCTATAGCGATAATTAGGTGGTCTATGCTGATTGCTGATATTTTGTATATTACGTGATGAGAAAATGGAGCTTGCGGTGTCATATCTTTACTTTTTATTTATGTTAAGATACTAAACCCAGAATGTGAATATGATTACGAGAGAAATGAATCATAAAATGAACATTAAACCGCGGTAACTCACGCGTTTTCTAGCCCCATCAGCGTTCGCGATCAAACCACCCTTTGATTACGCCATACACTCAAATAACTTTATTAAACATATAATAATAAGTCGGGACAATTCACAAAACACGAGTACAAAGTTATAGCATACTTGAAATCCTTTACAAAATCTTACTAGTAACAGGAGCTGTATTTTTCAAAAGATAATAGAAACGTATATACCGACCATTAATCCGATCCGGAATAATAACAAATTTATTCATTCATTTTCAGTTTTGTACATAAACTAAATTTCGATTCCGAGTTTGTAGGTAAAGTTTGTCGCAAATTATATTTTATAGAGAAGGATTGTTTCATACTTTAATGTTTACGTGAAGTCTTTGCTAATTTATTAGAATTGTAAACCGGTCATAATAATTTAGGTATACGAATTAAAAAAGTACATATATTTTCTATTCTTTTTGTGTGATGAATATTAAATTGTCGTTTGTAATTTGCACCATATTGTAGATAAATATTTAGTTCAAAATGTGTGTAATAAAAATGATTAATTTGAATTCGACCATACTATTTAGAGATAAATGAGTTTCTTCGCCTCAAGCCGCCATGAGATAATGGACATTAGATTTATTTCTACATGCTCGCTTGCGGTCACACTTGTCACGTACAATTTATAGTTTTCACAGATTATACGCAAGTTTATGTACGTTACAATTTTATAGGTACTAATCAAATCATCATCTTTGCCTGGCCTTTATCCCATTATTTGAGGATGACATTCTGTCATCCTCTTCCTCTGATCCTTATCGAGCATCATATCTGAGCATATTCTTTATTCAAATCATCTTTCACACAATCCATCTATCTTGTTTTGGTCGTCCTCTTCCTGTTCATCCATCCACGTCCACATTATACACATCAAATCAAATCAAGCAAAAATCATTTATTCATGTAGGACATTTTAGCCACCATTTTTTTTGAGTCCAATATACTTGTATTTACTGAGTAGGATAGTTGAGGCCTAGTGTTTTACTATCTTGAAAAAAGTCGACCGATACCAAAAAAATAACTTTTTGTATGATAATTTTGATTTATTAAGGGAAGGTAGTAAATAACGAGATTCCTGTGAACAGTGATGAATGGAAGAGAAAAACATATTACGCTGACCCCAAATAAATATATTAAAGGAATAAGCAGATGATAATTTCTGACTAACTGTTTGGCAAAGAAAACACCCATATCAAACGATATTAATCCAAGAGACGGCGGTGGGCTGGCCACTGCCAGGTTTAATTCACCATAACATCCACAGTTGATAATATCTACGATTACACTATCTGGGATGATAATAATAATAAGTCGTGAGGGTAAGTGCGTATATAAGATAAGTGTAGAGACTGAGAAACTTAACTGACCACTTACCAGAGGTAGACTTTGTACAGTTATCTGCTAGAAGTCTCTTGTAAGCTGTCTTTCGAATGTAGCGCAAGGTATCTTAGACCTTAGGAATGGCAACCCATGAGTTCATCGTTGGAGTCACATGATGTCCATGTCTATAGTGCTGTTCATGTATATAAACGACAGTTGTCACTGTCAGTGGACTGTCGCTATAAACCCTTTATGTTCTATAAAAAAAATCGGGTAATATCATGCATGGAAAATATAATGAAAAATATATAATATATTTGACTGCTATTACTATATGTATATAAATATAAGTTACTTAGGTATGTATAAGGATAATAAGAACAAGAAAATTCGTAATATTATGTCCAAAATAAAGATATTAGACTTTCGTAGTCGAGTGTTATATTTGGCGATTATATAGCTAAATATAAACGTAATAACATTCTTAGTATAACGTATATAAAGAATATTTTTGAATACATTACTTTTTCTTTAGTTTCCATTCACACGTTTAGTAAGAGACCGCGTTCTTGATTACATAATAAAACGTACTAAAAACTACTTAAATGCACGCTCTGACAATTATGTTTAACACATACACCTTCATTCGTATGTTCTTTAAACTATCAAATAGAATTACAACTCTATGTCCATTGTTTTAAGAATAAAAGTATTATTTTGCCGTAGTGAATAATGTATTGTTTTGTCAAATTGCAAGTTGTCACGTGACTCGAGCATAGAATGACAAAAAGGTTTCTCTAATCCAGTCCAAGATCAAATCTGAAGGTTTTCGGAGCAAATTAAATAATTTTATTTTTACGTAATTACGGCAATGCTATTGATTGTTTTTATTGAATTGTTATTGAATACTTGACGCATGGAGTGTAGATATTTATTATATGATTTGTCAATTTCTTATTCATAGAAAAGAACGACTGATACGAGTGTAATTAATTGCTACGAATATTAACGATTATGTCTTTTCATTCGATTTTATTTTTAAAAAATCTCTTTAATATTTATTAATTAATTTAAAATGGTTATCATAGGATGGACTGGTGTTAGCCAATCAATTGCAGCAACAGATTTTTTTATATCGAATAATAAAGGCAAACATAGACATACTCATCTAAAAGAAAGTGGTAACTGTTAAATACAGAATACACATAAATATTAACCACCTTGGTGGTCTAGCGGATCAGTACAACGCCTTACTTCCGATTGTGGTGGGTTCGGTTCTTCGCACGGCTCAGAAGAGAGGCTGATTGAGGAAAACAGAGTCCGATTTATATTACAATTTACGAGTGATTATTTTTGTCTGGGTGTATTCTATGTATATTAAAAATATTAGAGTATTTCTATCTTTGTTTAGTATTCATAACACAAGCTCTGCTTAGGTTGAGACTGCAGTTATGTCGTGTCTTGAGTATTTATGATGCTGTCTGAATTGTCTAGGATTATTATTATATTATAATAAGTAGATAAATAAAAAAAAATGTAGAATCGATTACACATATTTTTTAGAACTGTTCTAATTTAACTTTTTATGTTAATTGTCAAAATTTCTTTTCATTTAGCGACAATATAGTATTATATCTGTATTAATAATAATTATAAATAATTATATATGATTAAATCTGTTAAAAATAATACATTTACTTAACTTCTTTTTAATGTATAAATATAACTATAAAATCATACTTGTTTACAAACAATATTAAATAGATACAAGTATATACATTAACACCTATTTACCCAGTTTAAATGTATATTACGAGTAAGTTTCATGTAATAAATCATTCTCGACACACATTTTGTCAATGAAATATAATGCTAACTATATTTGCATAGGTGACATAAGACATCTGTGCTACCAAGCCCCAATTATGATCAACACTCGAATGTCATTGCACTGTAAAGAGGTCATTATTGCTAATTAAATTAAATGATCGATGGATAGAAATAGATCCGTAGAAAAAGTAAATGTCATTAACATTAGATTACATATTAATAAACATTTACTTTATTATTGATATTATAAACGCGAAAGTTTGTGAGTATGGATGGATGTTAGTTACTCATCAGGAAAAAAACTACTGAACGGATTTTGATGAAACTTTATAGTAATAAAGCTTATACATCAAAGTAACATATAGGCTATAAATTTCACGCGGGCACAGCTAGTTCTTAATATATATTTTAGAATATACTAAAAAGCATACTTGTTGTATGAATGAGCAATAAAAGGGAGAGCATGATCACAAAAAGATGGATGGATTGTGTGAAAGATGATATGAATAAAAGGAAAGTATGCTCTGTATGATTGCCGATAGGGATCAGTGGAAAAGGATGAACTTGTTATATATAGTTATAAAATCCTCATGAATTCGATTACAAAGTATTTTATATATTTATCTAAGCTGTGATCCATCTAGGTACTGAATTGTGATCGAATTGATAAGTTTAGTTTTTGTGTGAACAAATGACACACATACTCAATACATATCAAAAAAGTTATATAAAAACATGTATTTATTAATGTTGGGTCCTTAATGACTTCCTTACATATATATATATATTAATAACGTGACTAGGCGAAAGCATTATAGTCTAAAGGTTTTACAGATTACGTTATCAACTGTTGGTGAATACATAAGTTAAAGATATCTAAATTATTTACTTATTAATATATAATACACTAATTAGTAATGTAAATTAATTTATGACTAAAATAATAGATGGCGTTTTATAAATGTTTCATTTATTTTTTATTATAATTATAGTCAATAATGGTTTCTACAAATATATACGAGGACAAAATCGCGAGCACTACTATACGTGATATATTAGATATATAATATGTTATAAAGAAATAAGTTCTAACTTTAACATCTTAATTTTAAAGTTCGTTGCTAAATTATGTCGTCAAACTGCAACTATTCCACGATGAAATGCATTTAATAAGGAGCTCGTGTTTGTTGCAATCGACAATAAAATTACAAATATCAATTTTCGCCATTTTCCGTCACGTTTTTCTTTAAAACACTAAAGTGTCGATATCAAATCAAGCGTTCGCACTGTACGCAATGACAGTGTAACTACGCATTGTTACAATATTGTAATACTTTGGAAATACAACTTTATTCACAGAGATATACAGTGGATTTTCCATCACTGTTCTCATGTTACAGTCATCGTCATGGGAACAAATTATCGATTTGGATATTTTCGCATAGAAATGTTTCGTTATCCGATTTGAAATAGAATTTCGTTTTATGGTAACTTGCTTGTTGACCCTTTGACCAAGTCTTACCTCAAATTTGATGATGTAATTGACAATTACTAGAAATACGAAATAAATTCTTCTTTAAATAGATAGAATTTCAGTATAATTCAAGTGCTTTTTGTTTGCAATTTTTGCTCATTATATTCATATAGTCCGTCCTGGCTTCGCATAGGTGTTTAACAAACATTTCATAAAATATACGTATGTACGAATAATGTGACCTAGTTTGTACCAGCGTTATTATTGCATATCTTAATATGAAAAGTAGTTATTGTGACATAACTGTAGTAGTTAGACATGCGGATTTATTTGGTGATATTTTCCGCAGCGTATGCGATTAAAGATTTTTTTATTTTTTTTCACACGTTGGTTTACATTATTGATGTTTACATATAGATTCGTAACTATTTTAAAAATACATAATACATAATACAAATAATGAATTAATTTTGAAAATACTCTATCACTTATGTTCATCAGGGATAATGTAAAAAAACTAGAAGGAAGTACTAGAGGTTAAAGAATTTTTAAAATCGGTTCCGCAGTTTTCATTCCAGAAGATTTAGTCTATTATTTATCATACAATTTTACTGCCTTATCTCATCTTTCAACGGAAATACATCTTACAAACCTAGGATAAGTAAGAGTACTTTCACAAAGTCTATCTCGGTGAGTATTACAACCTTACCTTAATGTGATTGGAGTAGATTTATGAATAAGTATATCGATATTTCTTATCTCAACATTATCCTATAATTATCACTCCATCATCCTTCGTCACGTAATTGAAATCTATAAATCTCCGTATCAGTTGTTGGAGTCCTTGCCGGCACGAGTGCGCGTGCGCAGACGATTGTATCGAAATCGGAAATCGGGTGACGAATCGAGTCGTGATTTACTCAAGTATATTGTCCACTTCCGACTCATATCTCTTTTCTTATCTTACATATATTTCTCATATTTCTTATTTAACTGACTGTCATGTACTTGATTTATAGTTATGATTAATGCTAATGGCAGTTTGAATTGTTACCAATTCTTTGTAAGAATATGTTTCTTTATTATATGGAACTCGAATGGTTAAGCTATCGGGCCACTTACGTAGTAAGTGGTAACTGTAGCCTACATATATGAACATCACTACAGACTCTTTTCATACCCGTATCCGTCAGGCGGGTGTTGGCCTTCAGCCGCTCCGTAAATCCTTCCACGGGTTTGGAGTGCCATCTGCACTCGCCCATTATATCGTCTGGTGAAGCTGTAACCGTCAGCTGCAGCCAAAAAAAATCGTAATACTATTTAAACGTTGCCATTCTGGAGGACTAAGAGATCGCATTTATCCCATAATTTTACTACCTTCGTATTAGATTGAAATACAGCTTACCGAGCAAGGAAAATAGCAGCTGAAATAGGTGAGACTGATATACCCATGCAGACGACTTTAACAAACGTATATGTTTCATGGCAGTTTAAATTATTGCCAAATCTTGTTTGTAATGTTTACTACTCGTCGAAGTCTGTACTAATATTATAAAGCTGAATTTATTTATTAAACTTGTTTACCCTTACAGTTACATAAAGAAAATATATGTTTACTGCTCTTTAAAATTGTAAATAAACCTGTATAAAAACTTATACAACGCAAACTAAGCACACTTTACTATGGGTACAGATACTAGATAAATAGATACTAATAGTTTTATTGTAAGAACTAATAGATAGAGTTACATAAATATATTATAATTTGTCTTAAGTATATGCGAGTGTATAATATTAAATACATTAGTTTATTAATATTTTATTATATTTTGTTGCAGGTAACGAAATCGAGCTGTCAAATCACTTATTACTCATATCGAAGTACCGTTCTATGGTTAAGTAATTACGATAGATAAAAAAATAACTTTGTTCAAAGTGGTTCAAAGACTACCTCTATATAAATCGAATGATTTATTTAATAGTTAAAGTTATACATTTAACTCAAATTGTAAATTGTATCATCAAAATATACTTTGTATAAAGTCATCTGTTCGATGTTATCTTGTACTTAATTATAATAATTAATATACTAACTAATTAATACTCATACACTTATCTAGTCCCCAACTAAGTAGAGTTTGTACTATGAATACTAAACAGATAGTAGAAATAGACTACTTAAACACATTTTTTTGTAATTATATGTGCAATATAAATTAATAATCTTGGATATTAATCCAATATAATACAAACCTATACAATATGAATACAAATATTTGTTTTGTGGGAAATTCGAACTGGAGACCATCGGAAAATAAGACAATATTTTAAATTAGGGAGTACTGAAAACGCATATATGCGTCGTTGAATAAAATTAATTTTATAACTAAACTTAATTTGACGCACTTATATCTCAATTTGACTCTATTTATTTACTGTATGTTATTACTTTTGCTCTTTTTCGAAGTTCTGTCGCTCGAGAAGAGTTTTTGATATTTAGTTTTTATTTGTACACTGGTAGTCTCGTAGTGGATTTAAAACTACTGGATTATTACTTTTGCGTTATCCTTAATAATATGATTGAAGTCGGTTTTTGTGGCCTATATTATTGATACTAACCTCATTCGGAGTTCAATTTCAACAAAAAACTTACGAACAAATATTGTAGTACAATTTAGAATTTTTTATTTAAGCTGTGAATACAAAGTACCATATGAAGTAATCAGAATCTAAATTTACTAAATTAATTATTTAGATTTACACAAATTTGACATTTTTATTCTAATTCAAATTCAAAAATCATTTATTCATATACTACACATTTTAGCCGCTTATGAACGTTAAATCTTTTATATTATATTTTTTTCCCAAATTTTCCAAGAATCAATTGAGAAGAACTGGCAAGAAACTCAATTGAAATACTGTTTTTTTTTTAAACCAAGTTGTTTATAGTATATTTTTATATAGATATCTATGTCTAGTGATATTAAATGAAAATTCCGTGCATGAACGACTATTGCCATGCACGCTGGTCATTCAAGTAATCGTTTAGTGAGTTTGTGGTATAGATGCATAGCTTGCATATTTATCGAATGTTGATTGCCGTTTACCGTTACGGATGTACCGGCACATCTTAAGAAAGCAGTCGCAGTTTCACGGGATGTAAGCAATCTACAGGTTTCGAGGAGAAAATATACTAATCAATGAACAACCATTAGTAGTAGAAGTAGTAATATGAAAAAATAATGTAAATCTTGACTAACGTAAAACTGTAAAGAGATATCTTTAATTTTATTGAGATCGATAATGTTATTGACATGTATCTACAATTTAAAAACAACACAAAATTTAAAAACAATATCAAATTCCTTTGCACAGATTACAAGTAGTAACCGAAGAAACAGACAGGACTACTATTTATACAACGACAATATTCTGATACTTAAGAATATAAAGACAAAATACTATCGGCACAGATAATATAATAAACCCTATTATCAGATATGAACTATTGTTATTTAATTCCTGAATCAATACTATGAAGGTATTGAAAGATTAATTTGACGTCAATCATGTACATTTCAAGCATCTGTTTAAAACTTTTTTATGCATTTAAGTTATGTATTTATTTTGTTGGTAAATTGAGCTCGGGGAAATCCATGGAAGGCCAATAACTTTGACATAAAAATATAAAAAATAGGAGAAGATCAGGTTATGTTGCATCTTTGACGCGATATTTTGTTGTTATAATATTTTACATCTATTTCTTTGTGATACTCGATCGATTTAACTTGATTATTAACTAAAATAGTTTGCTTTCTCGGTATTTGGTGATCAGTATAAAGAATATGACGAACGTCTTTTTTGATAAAATTATGGAGTTATTACATATTATGAATTAACTATTACTATATCCAGAAAGCATTGACGTAGTTTCATACGTAGGTTAGTTCTTAATCAATTCAATAAACTTCAATTATATTTACGTATTACCGCAAAGAGTACTTTTTCATAGAACTTTAATGGATATCTGTACTTACAATTTTGTTTATTTATTTTAATTATATATCTTCAGTTAGTTGAAATAAATAAAAACAAATGTTCAATTCTGTGTTTAATAATAATATCAATATAATATAATTCATAAGAATATGTGAAAAAAAATTAAGTTTATAATGTAACAATCGAAGGTTATTTGTAATTACATTTTTTTTGCACCCTCTACATACACATAGGTATGTATATGTCAAATGTATAATATAATTGTAAACACCAATAAGTTTTTGTAGCAAAGCCTTTGTAAAATTAATAATTGATCACAATGACATTTCAAAATGTTCATGGAACGCAATTCAATGTTGGGTTTCATTCTAAGTAAAAAATAACTTGATTGAGGAGTTATTTTTTATGGCATAAATATTGCCATATCGTAATGTAGTCTTATATGCAATATATTTGACATTAATAATAATATTCATAAACTGCATAACATTAATTACATGTTTGTGTTTGTATGTTGTTTCGTATAAATTATTCCAATAATATTACAAAAGTTTGTAAGGCTATATATTTGTTACTTTTTTACGCCTCAACTGCTAAATAGATTTGAATGAAATATCGTACATAGATAGTCCAATGTCTAGATTACCTACCACATAAGACTAAGTAATTATGCCGGTAGTAGCGCAGAACACAGTTACAGTTTGTGTTGTTATACAACATAAGAGTTCTTTAGAATGAGTGTTATTCAAATAATAAAGAATTTATAAACTTTTGTTTTTAAATACGGTTATTAACCGTATTTAAAAACATGTTAAAATTTAACATATTGGACTAACTAACTAAATTTAACAATTTAAATGTTAAGAATAGTCCAAAAAACTAATAATTTAATAGTAAAATTGTAGATTATTTATTTATTACACGTGTAACTCACTGTATTTTCTCATTATCTTTCCTTATATTGTTATCTTAAAGTTTTAGTAAACAAGAATTAATTAAACCTTACTTTACTGCCAATGTGTCTTTGCGAAGCTTTAGGGCTTAGCAAACAGAGTACTTCACGATTCATCGACCTGCTCTTTTTTATACAAAACAACAAACGTCAAGTGATGATAATTGTAAGGTACAACAGACCAGGACAGATATATTAATACACAGCTGAAGAGTTTGTTTGTTTTTATTCGCAAATCTTTAAAACAGTCAGTCAGTCGGATTTAAGAGTATATTTACATTTTAATAATGCTAATTGCTAAAGGATAGTTTTATAACCATCCCATACTGTTTAACATCACATTATTATACTTAGGGACCGAGCAGAATTTGACCACATTCAGAATGATGAGTAAGTGAAATAGAAGAATGTCATCATATTTGTCAAATAGTTGGTTTATATGGTTTAGTAATATTACTTACTGTTATTACTAAAACTTACACATGATTTCAATTTCGGTTAACAAGTTCAGATGAGAATATTTTCGTATATTATGTTTATTAATCTTAATTTCCAGTAGTCAGGCAACTAAGTAGACTTTACTATAAAAAGGAAATTTTTAAAGTTACGTTTTATTACAAGAAAATTATGTTAATAAACATTTCAAAGGTGGCACATAGGACATATTGACATAATATTGGCATAACTTCCTCTATTATCATGTACGCTTCATGGCTCATATTAGTCGATATACCACCATTGATATATACCATTTTATCTTCACCTTGACCACCGTGCCACAGAGTATATCTCCGGAAATTAGATAACAAAACAATAGAGTTCCTACTTCCGCTCGTCAGTACCTTGTCAAAACTGTCGATAACTTTCTTCTATTTGTCCTCAGAATTATAACATAGCGACCTTAACAACGCGGAAAAATAGTTAATTCTTAGTATTAGCTACAATCTTTTTCAGCCTTGGGTCCAGAGAATAATTGAAAATAAAAACCAAAGTTAAATGTGCAATAAAAAAATACATAATTTATATTAATTTATATGTTGCGTATTTTTATATATGTGCTTATTATTATTGTATATTTTACTTACTTTAACTTTCTTTTAGTTATAAATATATGACAATTAGATACCGCGTTCGTGAAATAGTGTTCATCCCAGAGGTTGACTAGAGGAAGATAAATAAGAAAGAAAGAAAAATAAATAAACTAAAATAATGTAATAAATGTATGACTTAATCGAATGATTATCTCGTAAATCGGTTAGCACATGTAAATTGGTATTCGATCCACGCATTGTCTTAAACGGTCGCGTCCAATGTCATGTTTCTAAACAGATTTTGACGCATACGCCTGCATTGGACATTTAAATTTAAGTTCTAAAATAGCTGAGAAAGGCTGGTTTTTCCTTGTTAAGTTTTCATCACGTTCATAAAAGGTACTTTTTGCAAACACGTCGCAATTTGTGTTACTGGGTAAAGGGCAGACATGCTTAAATGGCCTATTATGTGCCGCGTAAAACGAGACTTAATGCTTAAACAGTCACTTGCGGCCATTTGTCTATGAATAGCACGGACTCGTGGTTTCCTCACCATAAATAATTATGATTTACAGAAGTTTTAATTAACTATTCTTGATGCTGCAATTTATTCATTTAATTAATTGCCAATTTTAATTGTCGCCATAACTTAACGAAATCCAAATTAATTCGATATTTACTTGCATAATTTGCTTTTGAAATGTAAAATTGCTAAATTTAAAGTTCGCATTACAAAGTTGAAAAATTATTTAGAAAGTTGGAATGTAGCTTGCAAAATT
Organism: Achroia grisella; assembly: GCF_030625045.1. Classification (NCBI taxonomy): domain Eukaryota; kingdom Metazoa; phylum Arthropoda; class Insecta; order Lepidoptera; family Pyralidae; genus Achroia; species Achroia grisella. The sequence goes on along the minus strand of NW_026712984.1, from coordinate 3,118,398 downwards.
AGTGATAGAAATAGATAACAAGGCCCATTAATAAACCTTCCATCTATCATACATTATTTGGGATCGACGCAATATATTTTCTCTATTCCATTCATCTCTACTCGCCGTGATTTCGTTATTTACTCCTATTCTTGTCATATTACCACTCATCAAAGACCATGCCATCCCTTTTTCCGCCTTCCTCTGCTTTTTTACCTTGGGAAGAATTGTCGATGGTACGATTACTTTTATAGCTCTAATACAAGCAATGAATAATAGTATAAAGTTATATCTTTTCTTACGATACATATAATTTTTCATAATATTTTTAATTATATTGAATAATAAAATTTAAAATCCTAGTTATGAATAACTAGGATTTTAAATTTCATGGACATTCTGTTTAGATACATTGGACATTCTCCTCCGATCGATCCCCCGTCAAATTTAAACTGGGATTGAAATGGCCTAAGCCGTGGATCGAACCCCTAGCGGTGCCCTCATACTAAAGTCGTGTCTATCAGGTGGGAGTTGGCCTTCAGCTACTCCATAAGTCCTTCCGTGGGAGTGCAGGCTTCCTTGGAGTGCTATCTGCTGTCTGCCCTCTATTGTCTGCTGAAGCTGTAAAGACTAGTTGCGGATAACAGCATTAGAGTAGTCCGAAAATAAAACATTGGACGCGTAAATTTCTTCATTAATATGTTATGTATTATATATTTCTATATATATAAACACAAATTTTATCACAATGTCAATAACATAACTAAATGACCTTGAAACTTTTTATTACTATTTTTTTTATTTAACTGGAATTGTCAACAATCCGATGGTCCACCTAATAGCCAATTGTAACCTTCACCTATATACACATAATGTAATATCCGTAACACTACCCATGCGTTGCCATTCCAGAGTACTAAAGCACAGATAATATAATATGCTAAAGTAGTAAAGTAATGCCTCTTATCCTGTAATCGTTACTTATCTAATGGATCACGTAAAATGATTTTCTTCCATGATCGTTGTGCCAAATACACAGAAAGTAAACAGTACAAAGAGTGAACAGATCACGCAATGTGCAGTGACATAACTGTTCCTTCCCGCTTCCGAACCGACTGTTGCGTCATACGGTACAATTTATAAGCGTGGGAGGGTAATATTGTATGTCAATTTACTTATATTATAACACACTTATATGACCACATATTTAAATGGAGCATGACTTTTAATATTGCATAACGTTAATAGATTATTTAACTTGAGCTCGTATTTTTATTATTGTCCAAGTATGTAGAGTTCAACATGAGGAACAGTCATGTTACTAATGTGAGTGAATCTTTATAGTAGGACTATAATTTGATTTTATACCACCTTATAGTTCGAGAAGTCAAAAAATATGACTTAATTCAGTAACTGATATAAATTTACGATAAATTATTAACTGGTGAATCTATCTACTAAAATTTAAAAAGAAAAAAAAAGTAACTTACCTAGGGGTGCGTCACTATTTCTTTCAGTATACTATATAAGTAAAATACTTTAAGTTTTATGCTAATAGATATACTGTTATTATTACTGTATTGTCTAGGGTACGTAAAGTAGACGTATGAAACTCAAAATATTCTTAACAACAATAAATTGGAATAAAAAACATTGCAATGACAATTTTTAATTTACACTGTTACTATAGCACCTGTGAAACAAATTAGGTTATTAATCACGAAATGACCATGGTTCTATGCGTGTATTGTATAGGTAGGTATATAGGCGATAGAGACCCCTTACTAACAGCTAGTTCGGCATTTCAATTACATAAAAAAATGTAATACGCTAATTTCTCATCACTTGCAAGATGTATGTGTGTCAGCATACTAAGCCACTTCGCTCTTGAAATAAAAATATTTGTATAATTAAACCGGTTTTAATTTGTATCGCGCGAATTATAACATTTCCATAGAAATATTATGCACTTGGACCCGTTCATTCGCTCACATTAGGTTAAATAAAGAATGAATTAGGAATATTTATATGAACTTTCTTGCGCTTTGAATTTTTAGATATTCTAATGTATTTAATAGTGCTAGTACTATACCTACATAAATTGTACCGTAGAGAATGGCCTGTTTTATCTAGACATTATTAATATTCTACATTTAATAAATTAGTTTTAGTTTTAGTTAGTTTGAAATTTCATCATATGGAAGCATAACATCTTAGTACTCTAGAATTGCAACGAAGGAGAGGAACTACGAACATCATCTGATGCCGTGATGTCCATATATATAGTCGACGGTGTCACTTACCACTAGGTGGGCCATCAGCTTATTCGTCATCCAAATTACATAAAAAAAAACCACCAATGACATCAGTGGACTGAATATTTCGGTAAATTCATGATTCACGTAAAAATACTAAGCGGATGTATGAATCAAGAGTGGGATGCAACACATTCAGGTCAGAATCGAGTTATGTAAAAATTTATTGATTGTAGCATTCGGAAACTTAATTAATAAAACTTATAATTAAACAAAGAGATGCCTCTCATTGTTACCCAACTCTTTGTTGTAACAAAACAGGCCAGCCGGCTTACGGCCCACCTAATGTAAAATAGATAATATCCATGAAGGGAGGAAACTGTTATAATTGATAGCAAAAAAAATAAGTTCAAAAAGTACTAAAATACCTCGCAATAAATTTATGAAACTTCTAAAATTTTCTTCTAAAAATTGTTAGCTATATCATTAGCTGTAGTTATCACTAATATAAGAGCCTTATATAATATATTATATATTATAAATATAATATTATAAATGCGAAACTTTATTACATTTGCTACGAAGTTAATAATATCCTGTATTGGACGGACATGGAAGTCTTTTATTTCAAAAAGAAACAAAGTTGTGGGTAACTATATATGATTAATTATATACAAAAATAACATATATGAACTCACATTTTCATATTTATAATGCTAAAAATATATGTTATTTGTATTTTAACAATCATGTAGATAATTTTATTGACACGTTAAAACACAAGTTGTGTATGTTTATTGCGTAGTGTCTATTTGTTCAGCTTCCTCGATAATATAATTAAACGATTATTAATAACAATATGACATATCATTAATAACATGATATTATTTATTTTACGTAACATTTGTGTGTCTTTTCATTAATAAAATTGCAAACTGACTGACAGCCTACTAGTACCTGTAAAGTGGTATTTGAAGTTAATTTTTTAAATTAATTATTAAATAATTTTAGGATAAATAATATTTGAAATTACCTAAAACGTACAAAAATATTCCGTAATATGTAATATTAGCTGTAATCGCGGCTTCACTCTCATTAAATTTATAGCCTATGTTGTCTTCTGAAGGGAAGTAGTTTATTATGGCGCACAATAAAAATTATAAAGCAAATGTTTCCAGAATTTAAGCTTATCTTTATAATTAATTTTTATTGAGATCCCGATATTTCGGCATTATTTCAATTGCCATGAAATACGTTATGATATAAATAATGATATGATGGTGTAAATGAAGACTACGTTAAATTTAAAACAGTACAATATCTTTTTTCTTAAAAAAAGTAGATAAAATCGCAGGTAACAGTTAGTTTCTTATATTTAATTAAGATTCACTGTGTAACACACTTACAATATTTTTCTTTTTTAAAAATTCTTTTCATTTGCCTTTTTAACAACAAATATATTAAAAAATATTTTAAATAATGTTAGTAATTAAATAATTGACATTTAACATGGTTTTGTGTTTTATGTTAAATATGTAATTAACTTAATTTTCATATTAAACTTAATAAGGTATTTAAGCCTCTGGTACGCTGTAATTACTATAATGACAGATAAGGGAATGTTTTTTTAATAATTCTAATTCTGTCAGCTGGTCTTTACAGCTTCACAGGATGAAAATGAGCGCGAATTCAAAGGGCTTCAAACTTGAGATAGTTGGTTAGTTAACTGGCGGACTAGTTGATAGCAAGGCCAACTAATATCTGATGAATTTTAGTCTAAGGATACCGCTTGGCGTTCCAAACTCGGCACAGGCAACATGAGTACGATCGGAAGGACGGCCGGAGATGCCGATGAGGAAGTGTTTGTAGCTATATCTCTACTACGCAACAAGACGCTTCTTGTCGCTACAGTCCCAAAAGTCTCGGCAGTGGTCTATATGATAAAGTCTATTTAGGTTTAGTCAGATTTTGCGGTGGTAGACTTTATACAAAGTCGATTGCATCTATGGTACCTGTTTCAACTATTTCTTCTATAATCCAGCTTTGTTATCTGTATTTTAGTTGTAAGGTGTGATATGACAGTAAAATGACACGATAGGAGGCGCGACTAACTCTTATTTACATAAAAAAAATCCGCCAAATATTTGACTTAATAAGGTAAACATAAAAAAAAACCTATTTTAACAACTGTCACATTTTAATCTGGACGTTTGATAAATTAACAAACTTGACCAATCAGAACGGGGTCAGTGCACGTAATAAAGCTGTATGTGGCCCATTGACGGTGCGCGCGCCGGCCCACTTACCTACCACTTTCGATCTCAATACTTTCGTTTTCGGCGCGCGCGCAACGTAACGACTGACGTCACTGTGCTCTTAGTAATTAGGAGAACATTGAACGAACTTGTAATCTGTTTCATGGTATCTTTTTAATCGCCTATAATATGTAGGTGTCGGTAGCAACTTGATGGCTATTGTTCTTTTCATATATTATTTCTATCTAGATATATGTAAAGCACATGGATATCATGACGGCGTAGCACTATTAATGTGATTAAATTTTGGTATTTGTTCTTATCTAAATATAATTCATTAATTTGTACCAATTTATTAGGTAATCTTATGTTATAGATATGTAACTGCAGGCTGTTGTTTCTTTTAATTAGACTGACCAACCGTATACCTATATCTCAAGAAATAAAAAAAAATATTTTACGTCCAGTACATCAATAAAACTAACAACGTAACTTCGTAAAAAGTCGCCTGCATGGGTACCTAAATGTCACGTATGTCAATAGCTAAGCTTGGTTGCTGAGTGAGTTTATTTCACCCTACTATCAAGCAGCTTACAAAGCATGCTTATTTGTAGGATGAGATTAAGCATTGAAATTTCAGGATAAAAGGCATGTCTTAAAAGACATTATTACATGATTTCCGTAGTGCTAATATATCCGTCGCCTATACACTACTATACCTATATAGGTATAGTAGTGTATAGGCGACGGATACTGTTTACCATCAGGTTGCAGTCAGCCATTCCAATTACATAAAAAACTTACTCTGCACTTCTTAAGTTACATTAGGAAACATTTATCGCTTAGATTAAATTGGCACAGATAAATCGTGTATTATGATCGGAACAATACAATCGTAACTGCATTTTTTATCACTAGCAATGTTGTTAATACGTACTAGTGACATTGTCACATTATATCCGGTGGGCGAACCCGGTTCACTGCAACCGGATTTATTATTAATTAATTAGACGTCATTACACCTATCTAGGATCGCGGATCTGAATTATTCAGCTAGACATATACTATGTACATATTTATAAAGTCCAAGTTAGGATCAAAGTGTTCTGTATATGTATTTATTTTTATAGAATGATCAAAACAATCACAGTTTTATACATATATTTGATCACAATAACTTTTAAAATATCTCTATTGCCATGCCTCTATCCCATTATTTGTTTTGTGCGCAGTATGTCAACTACTTCCACTAATCCGCTGTATCGGCCGGAAAATCTGAGCTTACTCTGCTTAGAAATAATATCTATTAAACTAAGTAAAATATAAAACTGTTTAAACAAGCTTTGTATTAAAATAATCTTTAGAACATTCATTTTTGAAATCGGTTAAATAGTCGGTAACAAGTACTCTTTTAAGATGGATGATCGTGGAAAGTGGCAAAAGCTCCACCGATACGAGCGTGGCTCTTAAATTATGAAGTACTTTGAAACTACTTTTCCTTTTTTTCACACACAATATTAAGGTTGGCACGAACATCTCGTTATCATGCGATATGCCTCATGCATTGCCATTCCGGAATACTAAGATGTTATGCCTCTATACCCCAAAACACTGCACTATCTCAACCTACAACCAAAACTCAGCTTACAAAGAAGTTGCTTTGTTGAAAAAGGTTATAAACCACAAGCGCAAACGCTGAAGCATAGAGCACATCAAACAGAAATAATTTAAAAAAAAAAGGTTAAATAGAGGTAACCATGTAAATAATTTTGTACAAAGTCTACCTCTGGTTAAACTTGTTATAGTCTATAAATCTGGTTATAGTCAAGTATTAATTGCGAGTCCAACAAAAAAATAAACCCTAATAAAGGATCTCCGGTTCTTATCAATTGGGTTACTCTAATCGATACTTAATCTACAGGACAGTTCCTATTGCAATTGTGTTTGCAATCAAATCCAAGGTTAGTATTATGACATTTGTATTAACAAATCTTTATTTATGTTCCGTTTCGTGTATTATCTTGCGGAAATGTGAGACTGGACTTATTTGTAGTATGTAGGGTAGAGGACTTGGGTTAAACCCTACTATTCCGGCTTCAGTTCAGGAGCTACTACCCCAAGTCATTGAATTAACGTCATTTAGTGACTAGTTTTCATTCTTGAAAGAAGTTGTAAATATAAATATCTAGCTTTTGTGCTTTATTTAGAATATTATTTTGTATTGTTTTTATCTATTTATTAAATATTATTTATAGTTATTTGTTATCCGGAACATCGTCTGCACAAACTTTCATGCTTTATTTCATTCCCTTTTATTACTTTTTAAAGTAAAAGGATGGGTTATGTCCATCTCCGTGATATATATCTATCTTTATAACAAAGTTCATTAAGATCCATTCTGTTGAAACAAATAGACAGACAGACACACTTTTAAAAGACTACTTATTTTTTAGTTAGGTACATACTACTTATTTTTTCCACAACTGTTCATTCCGATTTAATAAAAATAATTATTACTATATCTACATAATTAAAGCTTGTATTTTAATAAGCGTATCGAACAAGATAAATAAATGAAATTTCATAACGTAAGCACCTCACATAATACTTATCGCCATCAAATTAGATTACAATGTCGATCTAAATACCTACGGGTGGGTGTATACAATTATGTACAGACAGACAGACGTGTGAAGGAGAAAACAGTGTTGATTGTTAATAGCATGTCGTAATGATTGACAATTTGATCAACCTCTTCCGATCTATTATATCAAATTGGAACATGTAACAAATTGTCTATACTAATATTATTAAGAGATAAATCTTATACGTTTGAATGTTCGTAATCGCCTATAATCAAATAAGATTTTGAAAATATTTTAGATTTAGATGGCCTTGTTATCGAAGAAGGTTATAGGTATATAATAATATCTTATCTGTGTATAGACTATATAGTCAATTAACCAAGAAGAGCGGAACTGCAATGAAAAATGTTGCCAAAACAGGACAAATGTGAAGCAAGCGAAGTTACGAGGGTCAGCTAGTATATACTAAACCAAGAGCCATATTTTATGATTTTAATTTTTTTGTAATGGTTTAGTTTCATTAGTAGCTTAACTCACTTCCCATATTTCCACTTAATTTTTGGGTATAGTTTGGTATTAGTACATTTGGTACGACCAGACTCTACTGTTATTAAAAAATTTAATACTAGTTTATTATTGTCAGTATAAATAACAATAATCCTGGACAATTAACATGGCGCCATCGGGGAGAATGGGATTGTTAGTAATGTGGACTCATGACCCCATTACTAGCAATGTATCATGCCCGGTTCGCCCTGGAAATCATCGTGATAAATTCCTGGTGAATTGGCCACGATGGGCTAACTGACCTGACCTCATGTTCATCTTATAATCCTCCACTGGTGCCTCGCCAGCGTAAACCGACAGCGCAGACGGGTGCACCATTCTATTGTCATCCGTAAAAAAAAACATAGCGCCATCTAGTTCCAAGCAAGCTTGTCTTATTGGTACTAAAGAACTGATATAAATAGACACTGAAATAAGTAAAGGTTGAATACAGAGTGACCATCAGCAAAAATTAATAATGATATTAGCAGCCTAACTTGAACAGACAAGTCCCCACAAGCAGCACCCTTAACGACTATAACCATTTTTTTAAACTATTCAGTACTTTGAAATAAATAGAGATTCTGTCCCCACTTCCTCACAGACACAACTATAACCAATTTTCAAAACTATTCGGTACTTTGATATAAATAGAGATTCTGTCAGGTATATTTTAATGAGAAATTACAGTACATTGTACTTAGAAAACTTCTCACGACTTACCACTAATCTAGTAATCTAACGATACTAAATGTCCCACACAATATAAGGGTCTTTTCTCACGAACGTTTTGCAACGCCGCGGTCAGTATACTGACCACATTGGATTAACGCTGTCTCACTGTTAATAAAAGTCAAGCCATTTACCACTTACCTGAAACTACTTGCTACACTGTCGTAAACTTACTAGATATGTTGCATTACAACATAATGTGACTATCACTAAAATTAATATTTTATTTACAAACAAAAGTCTGACAATACATTCGTATTAATTTAGTGAAAAATTAACTGGAAAGAAAACGAAGTAAGATATATTTCATGTATATCAATAATATTTCACAAAATTAAAGGAATACATATAAGTGTGCCATCTACATCTTCTATGTACGTTAGTCCTATTGCTTGTTAGCAAGTTGTTTGTAAGAAATTGCTTATAGCGATAAGACCGCCTTTTATAATTTTTTTTTTTTTATTTACTGATTTTCTTATTGTATTCGTATTCTATGTGCACAATAAAGAGTTTATTATTAAGATAAAATATTACGGAGATATAATGTAACAATTAATAAATTTAATTGTCATTTGAGATAAAAACAGTTACCACTCACTGTTATGTCTACACGAGATTCTCAGACTGACTTTGACACAGAAAATATCACTCAATATAGATCTTATACAGTTATCATTATTGCTTTTGCCTTCTGGTTATTTTGGGGATCGGCGCAGTATGTCTGTCTTAAACAGTAAAAAATGCTAAAATGTTATAGTCTTCAAAATACGAGACAGACTTCAACCATATATAATTTAGCGTGGAATCAACGAAGGAATAAATTCTGTTCAATTCAAAAATAAAATCATACTATCGGTGCAGAATACGCAATTTAATTGAAATTAAGATAAATTACTTGAGAGCTTCTATAAAATCTTCGTTACTTATAAAATAAAACAGATAAATTAGCTTGTTATAGTATTCTATTGTCTACTTAGACTATTGTTTTTGATATCTTTCCTTGTCAAATCTCATAATTCTGTTATCGCAAGAGAATGTCCACAGTAGACGTATATGGTATATCAGGCGTCCATATGTTACGGTATCGGTTTACCATCAGATGGACCGTATGTTTATTTACCACCTACGTAGTATAAAAAAGTATTCTTTATGTAAGAGTATTTCCGTCACGTTCAAGACTCCGTATTGTATATCCTAACTACCCATATATAATTTGCTCATAAATGTCAAGACAGCAATGTAATTCCGACGCGGAAACATTCAAATGTCACTTTTACACGCAACTCCAGTGTAATATCATTAAAATTGCTTACTTCAGTATAATTGAATGCGTTAGATTTCAAACTATGACCTATTAATTATAAACTACATATAAATACAAGGATAACACATTGTAGTTAAATATTTGAGTAATTATAAAGTAAAGAACTTCCCTATATGTACTACATAAATTTACCTTTCAAGAAATTATATAAATTAGTGGTCGCTTGTTTCCAAATTAGACCATAATTAATTTAAACATAAGTTTGAACATTATTAAGGTTCTAATTTAGATTACTCCTTTTCAACTTTCTTTTTATATTGCGATTTAATACTCAATTTGATCACGGACTTTAAAAATAAACAAAAGAATGTATACGAGTATGTGTATGTGTGTTTCAAATACATGGTAGTATGTATAATGTATTTTTTATGCATAATTAAAAAATAATATTAGCAGTTTCCACTCCTTCTCTATAAAAACTAAGTGTACAAAATTTCATACTCCTCCGTTTGCGCAATTTTCGCATAAAGGGGTACAAAGTTTTTACTTCACGTATTAATATGTAGATTTAAACACTTTAAGTAACAAAAAAAACAATACTTTATTCAGTTAATACGAGTATTTTTCTAAGAATATGTTTGGTATTCATTCATATCCTTAATTTACAGAATTTCGTTTCTTTTACTACTACTTCATTTCTTTTCATCTTTCTTTGCTTTTGAGGCCAAAAATGTATGATATATTAATTATACCTAAATTAATAAAGTAATATTTGTTATATTTCAAATAACAAGTAAGTATTATACCTATACTTGAAATTATTAATTGCTGTCAACCAACATCTTTATAAAACTAACTATACATGACTTGTTTATGACCCCCGTGTATTATTACACTCATAAATATTAATAATATAAATAATCAACTATTGGCACTTATTCTACAATTGTATACTAATACTAATAGAGTCTTCCAAAGTCCAAACTGCATATATTTCGACCATTTCCGTGGTCTAGCGGTCTAGCATACCGCTTTACCTCGCGATGGTCGCGGGTTCGATTCCTCGCACGGCACAAACATTCGTATTCATGAGTACAATTGTTTGTATAGGTCTGGATGTTTTCTATGTGTAATATGTATGTTTTTACGAAAAAAAATATCTATGTATTTGTATCAGTTGTCTTGTACCCATAATACAAGCTTTAGCTAGCTTAACTTGGGTCTAGATGGCCCTGTGTGAATTGGCCTGAAAAAAAATATATAGCGGTTACACACTTAAAATGTCTTTTCTGAAAAATTATATGACTGACAAAAACAATTTTTACTTGTAAGACATGATTTACGATTGCAAGTCATCCAATTGATGATTCTGTGAAAAAAAAGTTGGTGTGGCTATGCGAAATAATGGTGAACAATCCATCACATCCATATTACGGAAGCGTTCATAATAAATAGACTCGGCGTAACAGGCAAATGTTAGTGTTGTTTTATTTGACAAGTGGCATTTATCCGGAACTAGAGGTCTACCAGTATGTGTAAATACGGAACTAACTACTCATTAGTTTATGGTTTCTTTAGTTTATGCAAGGAGGATTGATAAAACTCGTCTTCGTGGAGGTGACTGAGTCCCATCTATTTCAGTCGCCAAACAACTTGCTTTTTAAGTGTGTTTTGGTTGAAGGGTAAGGACTTAGTGAAATTGAAAGATACAGAGAGGCATGGCCTATTAATCCTCCGGAACACACTTAAAAAGCAAGTTGTTTGGCGACTCCAAACAACTTGCTTTTCAAGTGTGTTTTGGGTAAGGACTTAGTGAAATTGAAAGATACAGAGAGGCTTATTAATCCTCCGAACACACTTAAAAAAGCAAGTTGTTTGGCGACTCCAAACAACTTGCTTTTCAAGTGTGTTTTAGTTAAAGGGTAAGGACTTAGTGAAATTGTAAGATACAGAGAGGCATGGCCTATTAATCCTCCGGAACACACTTAAAAAGCAAGTTGTTTGGCGACTCCAAACAACTTGCTTTTTAAGTGTGTTTTGGTTGAAGGGTAAGGACTTAGTGAAATTGTAAGATACAGAGAGGCATGGCCTATTAATCCTCCGGAACACACTTAAAAAGCAAGTTGTTTGGCGACTCCAAACAACTTGCTTTTCAAGTGTGTTTTAGTTAAAGGGTAAGGACTTAGTGAAATTGTAAGATACAGAGAGGCATGGCCTATTAATCCTCCGGCAACACACAACTTTTTTTAAGTGTGTTTTGAAGGGTAAGGACTTAGTGAAATTATAAGATACAGAGAGGTATGACCTATTAATCCTCCGGAACATCAACGCATAAAACACAGACTTCACATGATAATGTAGTGTATGTAGTACCTATATAGACTTCTGATGTTTGTAAGAAATTCATATATATAACTAGCTCTTGTCCGTGTGTACTTTTATCAGATAACAATAGCCTATATCAGTTATCTTTATATAATCTATCTTCATTTCAAATATCATTAAGATTTGTGCAGTCGTTTAGTCGAAAAAAGGTAAAAGACATATAGGGAAATTATATTTATTAGTACATTAGTATGTATAATTAAAATTCGATTTATAAATAATTTATTAATTTAGGACATTTTAGTCAAGCGAAGTTTTTCGTTCATAATCTTGATGTTAATTAATAATATTTTTCCTACTTTTCATTTCAGTTTATAAATACATAATTGAGAAGAACCGGCAAGAAACTCAATTAAAATTTTCTTTTATAGCGAATTAATCATATGTTAAATTAATATTTTGACATTAATTGAAAATCTTATTCAGTGGGGTTACTAGCAGAGTCAGGTGACTGGATTGTAATATAGTAAACACGAGAAATCGACAGTTGCCAGCCAATCGGCCGTGCAATGTTTCGTGCGCTTGCGCCGGCCCGGTTATGTCTCATTTCTACTGAGTCCGGATGTGGCGAGTATTATTAGTAATATTTTTACCGGATCCACTTGTGTAGTAATCAAGTAAACGCACTGCACAATAATAATTGAAATATTAAGTCGATTCCAAACAATTCATATCTAATAACTGTATATATTTAAACTGAATTTATAAATAAAGTGTCCGATTCGTTTGTGTTTTTTGTGTACGGATATTATGTAATATGTTTGCGAATTAGTGAGTTTTATGATCTGCATTTTTTATATTCATATTTATTAAATACCCATATTAATATTATGAATTCTTAATTGACTAACTTGCAACATAGGTACTAAACCTGTCTATAATAATTTCATATATCGATGTCTCTTATTTTTTTTCGTACATATATGACTGATAAGTGAACACATTATCCTATAACATTTTCTACGTTTGTTGGAAAATATCTCTTTTTAGATATAAGTTCGCCTTTGTCCATTACTCTTATCACATTACTGTTTTTTCCTGTATTTATGTAGAGTATATTGAAAAAAAAACCGTAAGAATTGCTTATCTATATATAAAACTGTTTACCTAAATACATATATAATATACACAGATAACATCATGAATATAAATATACGTGCTAAAATAGAACCCGCGACTAACGAAAGTAAGGCGATGTCCTAAACCGCTAGACCACTGCAGTCAAATGTAGCATTCGATCGAAAATAAAGGTAACAGAATGACAATGCATTTCGCATCACAATAGTTTGCACCTACATGATTGAGATATCCAATGTTCATAATGCCCATTGTTAGAAAGGTTATTTGCGTTTGGAAATTTTGCACGCACGTACTACGTCATGCGGGTTTGTTAGTAATCGGGAATAAGGGTCACGTTAGGTCGACCTTCACGTAGTCGCCCCGGAACCCATCGAGGATAATTCTTTAACAATTCGCCCGGTAGGCTAACTGACCTAATCCTAATCTTTACTGGTACCTCGCCGTATACCGTTAGCATAGATGGATGCAGCATTACATTATCATCTCTTAAAAAAAACTATGCCATGCGTTTGTATAACATAATACTTTGCATAATTGATTTTTGCCTATCATGTGATACAACAGATAGTAAAATAAAAAAGACTAAATTATCTGTCAATTTGAATAAATATTGAAGTGTTTTCGTTGTCTTTAATTCGAATGATTCAATATTTTACTGATTCCCCGGCGAAGGGAAACCACCGAGAGCGTGAGGTAGGCTCGCCTCCTATCACATTGAATTTAAAATATTCCTAAAGCAAAATGTGGAAATTGTCAAGTGTTGCATTCACCATGATATCGACAATTGCTAATGCCTCTTCCTGCCTCAACCATTATATACAATATATTTCTATTGCCAAATTGCATTAATATCTGTTTAGTCGCGAATATTTAACAAACAGACAGACGATATACTTTCACATTTATAATATTAGTTTGGCAGTATGGATACAGTACAATTAATAATAGGTCATTGACTCGTTCAGACAATATGATTAATCATGATCCATTATATGACAGCCACGATTTCATTGTCTCTCCAAATATAGTATGTATGGCTACCCTCACAATAAACATGGATTACATTATTTTACAGATTGCTTATCAGCAACCAACAAAGATCCTACTCATTGCTGTCGATGTATAATCTTCCTTACATAGTATAAAACATAGTCACCGCCTCAGTTTTTAGAACTTTTAATTTACATTGTTTTGACAAAATGCAAATTTAATTTAAACATGAATCTTTATTTAGTTATATGGCAAGCTGATTTGAAAAGATAGAGAAAGAGCTGAGATTCTTGTCAGTTCTTATTAACTTGAAAACATTGTAAGACCTACAGGAATAAAAATACTTTGATTTGATAGATGTAAATTACACAACGGATTTCACTGCAGTTTAATGATAAATGGGTTGAAAAGATTGCGTGTTTATTTTTGCATACAACAGTAAACAAATTTCTCATTATTAAAAAAATTTGAAATTTTTAATGGGTTTTAGTGATCTGCCTGTTTTGACCATAATTTCAAACAAGTGCAATAGAAATAGATTTTGAAATTTGTTACCCTTTAAAAACTGTTCTTTAATATTTTACTATTTTCTATATTAAACTAGATTCGTTTCTGCGAATGTTTCATAACTAAATATTCAAATTGATGCAAGTAAATATCATAATGTTGTCGGAACAACATTTCCTAATTCACGCCGACTCTAGTTTTAATAATGACACCCAAACTTATGTTATTTTACATAATTTATTAGATAGCCTGAGAAATATAATCGTTTGTATGTAAATTGTTGGAATTCGATGCAAAACAAGTTTGTTCGCATACAATATCCGAAAGAACAATGCATGGAATGGAACCTGTTATTTAATACAATGAAAGGAACTACTGTGTAATAATCAAGGACCTATTTTGACCACAAAACGTATACTAGGTTAGTTTTGTGAGAAAATTTTTGTTGTTCGATATTACACTTTGTATTATTACAGTTTTATGGTGGTATATCAATATATCATTGTACCAAAAGCATTACATAGGTAATTAAACTATCAAATACTCGGAAAGTATATAGATATTCAAATATCTATACTAATATTATAAAGAGGTAAAAATTGTGAGTTTGGATGTTTAACATAATCTTCAGTATTACTTATCAGATTTTGAAAATTCTTTTACTGTTGGATAGCTCATTTATCGAGAAAGAATATTAAATTTATCGAGAAGCTATATAACATTAAAATTAAAATGTGACACAGATGAAGTTGCAAAAATGCTCACTTTGTTATGTATAAAAATATATAGTAGGTACTTCTTATTATTAATTGAATATTTACTAAGACTATTATTTTACCTCCTTCTAAATAACTTTTCGAGGTAAAAGAAGTGATACAATCAATATTCATATTACATTTCATTAAGGTCCGTTCAAAGATTTAGGCGTGACAAGATACAAATCAGATTGACAAGTATGAATGATCAACAGAATAATTTTCCAATTAATTCAGAACAATTAGGTAACGTGGTTAACATCTGAACAACGTAGGTACTATAGAAATCCAGCCTTGAGTATAAACACCGTATAAAATGCTTCGCAAATTTGTTTCCAATGTTTTGTCACTCTTTTCTAAATAAAGGATATACCTCTAAAGCAAAAAGAACGATAGTTCAATACTTAGAACATGTCATTAGACGTATTTTTATGAAGGCGGGTTACTATAAACATAACTATGCTGATATGACTATTTAGTTTATTAAATTTATTGTATAATGTATACTTAGTTCTTAATAATAAACCCTTCTATTTAAATTGTATGAAATTAAGACATGATATTTTCTGGTATTATAATGACACGGTGCCAAAACAAATATAATTGTATCACAAATCGATAGAACCACTAATTTTCCCACCAGCATATTGCGAAACAAACCGGTGCGTTTCTGGAGCAAGGTCGAGCCAAGATGGCCGCCAAGAACATGGAGGTATGTCGAATGTCGCGCCAAATCCGTTCCCATCACTTTTCACGAATTATTTTTTTATGCCTCGTCATAGGAAAGGTGACAAACGGTTATCGTAGTCATTAAAAAGTAAATTCATTCTCAATGTTAGTTATAGGTTTTGTAACATGCCAAGGTCAATTGCCAGTAAAGTAGCGGACTCAAATTATAGCATTTGTATTCGTGTGAGAAAACGGAATGTATTACTTAGTAATTTTGCGAACGGAACTTACGTTGTAGGTATTACTTGGTTATGAAATTGTATAATGTTTCCAAATATCATTCATAAATATCCAAGAAAGAACTTCTGTCTGGGTCTCCCTAATTAAATATTGCAAATGGAAATCCGATTTTTTTTCGGTAACTAGGATCCTTGTGAGCTTATTTGACATTCTAATTATGTAATTTAAGGAAAAATAAAAATTTAAAGCATTATTAAATGTATAATAATAAAATCGATCATATCTCGATTATCATATGATCGATTTAATAGAGTTACACCACTACGCTACAGAATGTATAAGTACTTACTACCACGCCTAAAGTATTTCAATGTGATAGAGTAAAATAATTGCAGAAATCCAAATGAAAACTGTTTTATTTATATACATAATTACAAGGATAATCAAGATTTTTACCTGATGTTAAGTGTTTGACTGTTGCCTGTATACAAGAGCAGCACTACGGGCATTGTTATCATATTACGCTTATGATACCAATCAAACGTTGCCATTCTTATACTTTAATTTTACTGCCACTGAACGTGTTGCATATTATTTCATTAATATTTCAAAAAAACTGGTTAATATGTCAGGTTTAGAATTTATTTTTATGATACTCATAATATTTGTGTGTATAATACTCAATAATTAAAGAGCAAAGTCTTTAAACTTTTTATACCTAGCTTTAAAGTTATGAAAAAGTATGGAAAATAATTTCATTGAACTACTGCATATAACCTACTGTGGTTATCCGCTCGAAATACGCCATATCACGACCAAAACGTAACTTTGGTAACTTACACAATAAGTTACAAAGCTCCGCATTGTTGCATTGTTCGCATTCAAGAATAAAATTTGGATTGATTTTTTTTTCTAGCTCATTCTTTTGATGATTACGGGCGAAATAGATACCTTATGTAACGTGTTGATTTTTGATATATCCGTGCAAAAAAACTATTTCAGTAACAAACACGAATACAATAGAAATACGTTTTTTTTCAAATGAGCTTTAGTACAAGCAGTTTGTTTTTCTTTAGCTTTGAATATTAAGATATAGTAGTGAATTATAATATTTTTTTGAAGTTTTTATGCTAAATTGATTACTTAACCGCATATGTGTCATACACTACACTGACATTACATGTGGTTGTGTAGCCCACTCATGTATAAATGAAATATTTCCTTTGGATAGTATACACTCTATCTTGAGGACATAAAAACCATCGTTCCTAAGAATATCCTTCATTTCTTGTCCCTGATGGGTCTAGGTAGCGAACTTTGAAAAAAGAGGAAGTTCTATAGATTTATGTAGGTCGCAGTGCTACAGGTGTAAAGCATCTGACAATAACCCTAGCTCCTTAAAAAATCAAATTTGAGAGGTGGAAAAATTTATAACAATTTTCAATTTTCTTCTTCGATAACGGGGTTTCCTTCATTGAAGTCAGAAATATAAATTGATACACAAAATAATTTTGGGACCCGCCAACTTTATACTCACATATGGACTTACGAGTACTAACGTTTTTTGTACGGAATAAACCTTAAACTACATTTATCTCTAAAATGCACAAATACATATAAAATATAATATCTGATTAGAACGATGTGTACGTGTATATTTTAATAACACATTCATCGATCAGATTACATCTGTTGCAATCAGAATGCATCTTCAGTCTACAGACTGTTATTATTGGAGGTCACACAGTAGGAGATATATATTAAGATAACTAAGATGAAACGTCAACTATAGCAGGTATAGTCTGACGAAATATAATGCATGCCTTGAACAGCTAGATCGCATGACCTCTCTACTCATTTGAAATTCATTTATTTATAATCTATACCAGAGGTAGACAGTAAAAGTCGTCTGCGTAGGTACCTCAGTCTCACCTATTTCTGTTTTGATAGTAGGATCAGATTAGATTGTAAAATTACAGGATAAGAGGCGCTATATTCTAGACTTCTTGAATGGCAACGCATGATAGATATCATGATAACGTGATGTTCGTAGCACTGTTTATGCATATAGGCAACGGCTACTACTTATCAAGTGCGCCGCTAGTATGCGATTACAGTTAGTTATAAACACGTAAAATATATACTCACTAGAAACACCTATCGATCATTTCACATAATAATCGATATCTCCAACATTACTATCGATCACATTAATTACTAGGGCAGGTGTAAACGTAATATTAATTAAACTTTTATTAGTAAGAGCCTATTATGTAACAACTAATAAGGCGTAACTATTGTTACTAATGACAATTAAGTAAGTATACATTTAAATTTTAGAATGAACTTTATTACAAAGATGTAGAGCATGAATTATAAAATGTTACTAAGCTTAGAGAGAATATTGTTCTCTCATTTGATGCTTTCTAATAGCTCGGACAGTTGATTTCATTCATTCAAACGTCTTTGATTAATTTGATATAATTATTTACGTTTTTTATATACGTGAAGCTGGTGTCTTGTCTTTTCGTCGAATGTGATGCCTAATTTACATTTTACGAAACTGGTTTATGCATCATACATTAAATTAATTT
Source organism: Achroia grisella (assembly GCF_030625045.1). Classification (NCBI taxonomy): domain Eukaryota; kingdom Metazoa; phylum Arthropoda; class Insecta; order Lepidoptera; family Pyralidae; genus Achroia; species Achroia grisella. The sequence continues at coordinate 3,099,562 of NW_026712984.1, read as the reverse complement.
CGTAATGTAAATACTCTATAATATTAAGAAATTAGTTACGAAAGATATCAATTATACCATTATTTTAATTTTGTTATATATCTCAAATAGATTTATTATTATTATTTACATGTATTTAGACACTCGCATCATATTTATTTATTTCTGCTTTATATCTCATTAATCGAAGCACAATTATATTTATGGCTAAAATAAGTAAGGCTGAGGTATCTACGCAGACGATTTTTAAGGTCTGCCTTAAATTTTATAAAGTCGAGTAATATATATATGTTACGCGTACAGCGCCGAGTGATTTGAAGGGATAATTTAGTTATCTATAATTCGCTAACGTGTATAGCATAGTCTATTAGGCACTATATTATAAAGTTGTTTGCATAGTTACGTCTACACGCTACGACGCCTGCGGACAAGGTAAATTTGTATATTTATAGTGTTTTATTTGAACAACGAAGGACACCACTTATGGGGTTTACTTATTGTGTTAGATAGATATATAATATTGACTTATTTTATACAATACACGGTTTTTTCTTAGTAACTTGGTTGTGTTTTATGTCTTTTGTGTGCCTATCGTTTATAGCGGTAGCATGTATTGTTTTAGGTCTCATTTCACACTTCATATCATGCCGCCGAAGAACTTGCTTTGTAAACTGTGTTTCGGTTGGTATCAAACTATAGGGTAGAGACGGCACCGTAGTCCTTAGACAATGAATAAGGGTAACCCTTATTACCGGCGTAACTTGACGACTTATTGTCTTTGGTGCAGTTCATATATATACGTGAAGGTTGCTAGTTTCCATTACGCACGCCGTCGTATATTTAGACGAAAAAGAAAAAAAATGACATTGCATTTTTAAATATTGTTAAGGTAATTATACTCATTACCCACATTCTAAACTATTATCAAAAAATTTTTTTTTAAAAGTAATATTTGCACAATTTAAAAAATAATTTCTGTTTTTATTTTATGGAATGCAAGACATTATGTTCATTTGCTTTAAAAACTTAGTCAATCCATGTTTGAAATAACCTAAGTTTTATCTATTCTATGATCTATGATTCCACCCCAAAAATGGTTTTTATAGAACAAAATGTTCATGTACTATGAAAAAAATTCAATATCCCTTTTTTAAATTTTCATTTTGACCCAGTGTGTCGGCTGTTTGCCATTCCATTTACATAAAAATAACTTTCTAGAGCAACCTTCAACATTTAGTTCCGATTCTTTTAGACGTTCGTGAGTCATTATTTCATTACCGTTGAAATCTGATTGCGCTTGTTTTGCAACATTCTGTCTCTGCCCTTACATTTGAAAACAATTAGTGGAATTGTAACCTTAGCATATTTTTAATTAAGTTCATTGTTGAGTACTTTCATGTTTATGCAAAAAACTGACACGGGAAATTAGCATTAATTTCTAGTGGCATTAAGTAAATATTTCATTGATGGTGTTATACACTAACACGTCAAAGTGAATGGTACGAGATTAACAAAACAATGTAAGGTAAAATGCTTTAAGCTGTTTATAATCTGAATGTAATTAAGCGTGTAGCAAACAATAGTAAATTTAATTGACATACAACATTCTGTCCAATTTTAATTATCGCATATTGAAATGTGCATTGTTCGATGCAACAAAAACCCGGAAAACGATCGAGAGTCGAAGCAATTCACGAATTGAACATATTTCCGTATCGATTTTATATTATTATATTTCTGAAATCTTTCATTTTCATTTTATCATAAGTGATTTACGTGCAATAAGGCATGTATGAAATTTTATTCTTGAAGACCTACCCAGTAGAACCATCAATGAAATATTTTCTTAATGCCACTAGAAATTAATACTAATTTCCTTGTACCTACTTAGTAAATTAAATGTGAAGAAATAATATTGACAGGAAGGCATTGTTTTTGCTCTAAAAATAGGGATGTACATATAAAATTATAGTGCAAAAATGGTTTTAGACAAGATTCATTGTGTTTCAGTATGGCAATGCAATCTTGTCGTTAGCACGTAAATAAATTTATTTTATTAATGGGCAATTTTACCTATATATAACTACATGCAAGCGAATACATAAACACAATGCTGGTATATATAAAACCTTATTGTTTCGCAACTTCAACCTTAATGTCTTTTTAAATTTAAAATCTCGACATATGGATAAATTGTTTATTATTATATTTTTATCTATCGATTTATCGACATTAGTTAATACAACATTATTAAGTGTTTCATTAATAAACTGTCAAACGTATAACAATAGAATACATGTGGTAACAAATTGTCGATCAGTTAAACAACACTAATAAACTAAAATATATCTTCGAATATATCTCAGTATATCAAATCTCTTTATGAATATAATACTTTCTCACCCACTACTTTTAATGTAACAAAGTACATTACATAATAAGTAGTTCAGTCGAGCGAGGCTAGCAACTTGCTCGAGCAACTTAACAATAATCCTCTGTCCTAATCGATAATGTTGATGACCTACGTACTCACTTCCGGTTCCGTAGGAATGTTGATGCCTATGATTAGAGATCAGTGACAATTTTCAAGCAGACTTGAATTATTAAATATTTGTTTCTAAAAAAATTAATTTTGATTTAAATTTGATTCAAATACTGTTTACGTAAAAAAATTGAATAGTCAAATTGAGATCCATTCTTCTTCTTTTAAAGTAATTCAGGAATAAATCTCAACAAACAGAAAATTACAGTGAAATATACACATATATACATATACACAGACACATAGCGCCATCTAGTGCCAAGGTAAACAGAGTTTGTGTTATGGGTATTAGACAACTCATATACATAGATAACTTTATTTTGTAAATCCATATATATTATACCTAGAAAACACCCAGACCGATACAAACAATCATACTCATAAATACAAATGTTTGTACCATGCAAGGAATCGAACCCGCGACCATCGGACGTAAAGTAGAATGCTGAACCGCTAGACCACCGAGGTTGTCAAAGGAATATAAACGTTCTTCTTTTAAAAGTTGCCTGGAAATATGCAATCCATCCTCTCATAGGCTTTTACGAAATATCTGACGATACTGATCACCTGAGTCGTGAAGACGTATTGTTACACCAGATATGGAAATATATCGAGAAAGGAACGGCTGTGAAACAACATTGACCTCACCCAAGGTTTTCGACTTTAGCCGTTGACATTCAAACAAAATGGTGCGAATACGGATGTATATGTCGCTGTGAACAGTTATAGACATAGTATGTAACAAAAAATATTAAAAAAAAACTTCTCAAACAATATCCAACTTTAGTTGACTCTACATGGATAATTTGATTTTTTCTATTATTGTTTTTTTTTATGTAAATAGAATGACAAATAAGCTGACTGGTGAAAACTGTCATCTACATATATCAATAAGGTTTCGGTCATCACGTCATCGTGTGATGTCCATAATAACTTTTGCTGCCATTCCAGAAGATTAAGTAATTATGCCTGTTTAACCTGTAATTTCACTGCCATATCTCATCATCTATCTCTCGAAATAGCTGCTTGGTGGCTAAAATAGATGATAAAAAAGTTTCCACGAGACTTCTAAACATATATAACTCAAAGGTGACTGACGTAGTGATCTATCAATGCACAGCCCAAACCACTGGACGGATCGGGTTGAAATTTGGCATGCAGATAGATGTTATGACGTAGGCATCCGCTAATAAAGGATTTTGATTAATTCTACCCCCAAGGGGATAAAATATGGGATGAAAATTTGTATGAAACTTTCTCAATTTTAAACCGATCGGGCTGAGACTTTGCATGCATAAAGCTACTATGACGTAGGCATCCTCTAAGAAAGGATTTTGATACTAAGGGGATAAATTAACGCGAGCGAAGCCGCGGGCAAAAGCTAGTTGTATATAAAGTCTAAATTTACCTAGGTTATCAATTATTGTTTATTGGGGATATTTATTATTTATCCTCGTTTCTTAACGGGAGAAACTAGGATAATTTAAATTTATTAATTATATTTCTAACAATAATAGGCTTTAGGGTATGGATCTCATATGGAACTGACCCTAAGTCAGAAACAGCCATATTTAATTCACTCATTTGACATCTTCGCTCTCTATTCTGATTTTATTTTAAAATTTACATCCGTGGCCTTACCACAAAAAAACTTAACAATTACAAAGTCTATATTATTAATGAATGATGAATGATATATGCAAAGTTCAATCCGAAATATTCAGCTATTTTAGTGAAATTACGTAACAAATATCTAAATGTCTACTTAATTTTTCGTCTAAAATATTTGACAGTAGAATTTTGCGTGGTAACATATGTGGCTAAATGAAGTTGTTTTATCACTCATAAAATTAAATTAGTAGTATTAAATTTACAAATTTTTGACATTAAAAATAATGGTAGAATGATAATATTGACTATATTTTTTTGGGTTTGGCTACATCGATATCATTGATAGAGTCGCCGTGCTACAAACTCGTAGATCCATTAGTAAAATATAATTTGTATTTTAATATTAATATAATTTACAGTATAGTCTAGTAATGAATTGGAGTTCCAAAGAAATTATTTGTTATATATTTGTAATCAAACCGGATTAAATGAAAATAAATCTAGTGCTACATTCTTAATTAAAATGCGTATTATTATTTATCAACGTCTCATTATAGCATATAATTGTACGTTTAGTTTTTAACAGATTTTTAGATTCAGACAGAGCTTTCGATTCAGTAACCGATTGATAATCTATTTAAGTTTTAAACAGATTATGTACAATAATTTTACAGTTTTTTAAACAAGACACTTTTAAAATTGTTTTATGTTAGATATAATTGATATAAGAAATTACAAATTGCAACATTGACAATTGTAATTACAACAAGTTTTTTCCTCTTTCCAGATTCACGAGCACATGACACCCGACGAGCTACGAAACGTATTCCACGTGGATCATCACAGTTTAGTTCCACAATACCATTTAGTACATCTAACACACCACTTATCAAGGCGGCATATAACAACAGGTCACGCTGCTAACACTTACTCCCCAAATTCTAGTAAAATCCCCCACGAAAAGACTACAAATGAACGTCCAACGAAGATAGCAAACCCACCGTCTCTCTTAAACGATGAGATGTTCGTTAGAGCAAAACAGTACATCAAAGATGTTGATATAATTGGTGACCTCAATAATACAGTGAGCGTTGAATTCGGTGTAACAAATTCTAGTGAAATTAGTGATAGTGAATTTAGTGGTAGTAATAGTGAGAATGGTGATAAGGAGCATATAGTGACAGATCAAGAAGACGGTGTTCATAGGATAGATTTAGAGGCATTCGGGAAACAGTTGAGTTTAGTGTTGAAGAAACAAGAGGGTTTATTTAAGAAAGATGGACTCAAAGTGTGGAAAGCTTTGACAAACGAGTCGCAACCTCATGGAGTTGACTACGAGGAGTTGAACTCGGTAAGTCCAAATTTACTAAAATTGCTTACGATCTTTATGCTTTTGAACCTTGTACTTAATAATGACAGTCATTTAGAGTATGCTATTGACCTTGACCCAATAACATGAAAAATGAACAATGTAAATAAATTGTTCCATACATCACTGTCGGTCACAGTTGCTTTAAAAGTTTATATAATATTTAACATTGAGGACCTAAGATTATCCATAATCTAAGCTTATTAGCCATCAAACTCATTATTTCAAATGCCAAATGAAATTCAAATGACTTCGTTACTATTCTTATATAACTTGTTATAGTTCTAAATTCTTTGGTTAATAATTATCTGTCTTAAACTATTTATGCTGCTATATTTATCACTAAGACTCTTAGTATATACTAGTACAGTTTAATTGATTGAAAAATAAAATTCTAGTAAATAAAAAAAATATTCAAACAAATATTAGAGCAATACAAGATAGAAAACCTATTAAGCAAACGTAACATAAACTTTAAATAGATTCAATATATACATCTCCAAAAAAATATTTAAGGAAATATCAAATATGATTCCCAACTATTCGGGAATCATAATAACATTACAAAACCAATAAAGAAATAAAAGATAATGGGCCTTATTGCCATTGTGCTTAGCATGGTTTAGTTTTAGAATTGCAAGATTTTCTTTAATTTCCTATTCACATTCATCGTTGAAAAATCTGTGTATCATGGAGACCTACATTCCCATATGATACCATCATAATTACAAGCTACCAGTGAAAATCGAAACGGATCACGAAGACGTTAGGAAAATGCGGAGACAATGAGCAGAAGTGACAATTAAATCGAACGTTATACAACCTGCGAGTGGTGGTGCGAGAACAATTGAACTGTTCTGGATCCAGTAAAAAGTTGTGGTGTGGGTGAAAGTGGCTGTTCTCACGGAGCGTCTTATCTAACAGTGAAGTCTGATGCGTAAATGTATACTAGATTACAGTAAGTGCATGTTTATATACAGTGCAATAATGTTCATTTATTAAACATTCCAAATTAGCTACTTGGTCGGAACTTAGTAATGATAGTCTTAATACATAATGTAGGAGGGCTTGCTAAATTGTGCGCGTTTAGTTTTTTCGGATAAAAATTGTAAAAATTGATCCACATAAGAAAAGTTATAGAATAATAATATCTATTGTATACGAAAGAATACGCTTGCAAGAATAGCATCTAAATTGGTGCAGATATTACATTGTTTAAATGATATTTGCAGAGAAAATAAGTCAAATACATAACTTTATAAATAGCTTAAAAATGCGTTAGTTTATAAAAATAATCTAATGACAATATTTGTGTTTCAAATTATATTTTCTCTACCTAAATACATTACAAATATCATATTTCGATCTATTTTACCTAACTGTAAGTACCTACAAATACCAGCAATGGAATATGTAATCGTAATAATCTTTTAGTCCCTTTTGGCAATTTGAACCTGTAAATTACAATGGCCTTACCTTATACTTAATTATGAACAAAATTATGCAGAAACTTCAGCAATTTTGTTGATTTTCCGTTATTTTTACTTAAATTATTTACATTATCTAGATACTGTCAATTTAAATTGCTTATATCAGTGAATTGGGCATATTATTATAACTTACGGAAATCATGAGGTACTAATTTGGGTAATTGAATTAGTATGTCACGACAAAATTTTCCGTACAGATTCATTAAAACAGGAATATCTTTAATGGTATCAGTTATGTATATTTGCAGAAATGTTTTTATCGATGAAGTATACTTGTGACCTAAATAAAGCAAAAGAAAACATGCGAAAGTTAAGTCTATTCCTCACATTTTTTTGAATACCCTATGGTATTAAAAAAAAATGTTGAGTCAATTTTATGAAAACTGAATGACACTTCTCGACTACTTTGCAATGCAGAACACAATATTTAACAATTTATATCCCGTTTTCTATACTTCTTTGTTGCCGTTATCTTGCAGGAAAGAGATCCTAACAAAAATACTGTCTGTATCAGAAAACTTAAAGTAGAATGAAAAAGAAAGAATAAAAAAAGATTGAAAGTTATCATAAGATGCACAAATTCAATTTTACGTCACATTATTAAGTTTTAACCATCTACATTAATTATAATCAATGCATATTTTAGCAAAACTCCTCCTCCCTTCAATATTCGCCAATGTTTGTTTGCAGTTTTAATATAAGAAAGAGAAGAAGTAATGATGATTTCTTTATTCATTAAGTATAATTTGATAACTTCGTGTGGTACTAATCAATTTGTTACCAACATTACTAAGTAACCCGTCACTTAATTTTTTATTAAGTAATTCTGTATATAGTGGCAGTTTAATTAACGCTAAGTGAGAGATTGCAATCAACCACACACGCAGATATTCTTGTTAGTCATTATACCAAATATACACGACTACCACTCCACTCATATTACGTATATTAATTCGTAAATACGTAAAGTTCTTTATTGTAATAGAATGTCTTCTGATCTGCGATAAGAATTTTGTCATACTTATTATTTGTTTAAAGAATAATTTTAATGAGGGTAATACGAAATTATGATAATATCAGAAACATAAAAACTAAATAAGTAGTTTATAAAAAACTAAAGCGATAAAGCGATAGTAGAAATTCAAATATACTACAGCTTGAAAAATCAACAAATATAAGTGGGATACATACCAACTTTATTTCAATGGTCCTAGAATTAAACAGTAAAACCATATTAGAATTTACAAAGATACAACAATAAATCGCTTTCCGAGATTGATTTGCATATATAAAGAATGCGAAATGTATATATTTTATAATAACTTAAAGTAAATTTGCGATCATTTTATGAATTAAGATTATTATTAGGTCTGTATATGTATAATTTTATTATTAAATTATAATGTTTGTTTAAATATTTGTACGATTTAACAGTTGCAATATATTGTCAATAACACTGATACAGCGTTAGCTGTACAAAGCATATCAAATTCGTACATATCACTGTCAGTTTATCTTATTTCGGAATTATATGGTTTATGCAAATGTTATGCAAACAGATAATATACATATAATGTATATTGTACATTAGTAATATATTTTGTACTTTGATTTAGTTATCACTTGCACTTTGTAATAGATGTCAAAAACATTTGAATTAGGACAAAAGGTTTATATTTATCACATTACTTTGAGTAGAAGAATGTTCTACAATTTAACTGCATGGCAATAGTTCACGGGATTTTCATTTAATGTTAGACATAGACACCTATATCACAGATAATATAATATTACATGCTATATATACATTGTAAATAAACTGGCTTTTAAAAAAAATATTCAATTGAGTTTCTTGCCAGTTCTTCTCAATTGGATCTATATACTGAACTGGACGTTAAGGAAAACAATATAATATAAGAAATTTGAAGTTCATAAGCGGCTAAAATGTCCTACATGTCTTATTTTCTTTTTATGACGACCGATAGAGAGCAGTGGAAGAGAAAGACATACTGCGCCGATCCCAAATAATGGGATAAAGGCTAGGCAATGATGAACATTGTACCCTGTTTACTGACATTCCTTGCTGTCCAAACATTAACACAATTTACAAAGCAAGTGACTAGTGGCTTAGCGGTAAAACTAGGTGAGACAGAGGTACCCACGCAGATGACTCTGTTCAAAGTCTACCACGATTATTACATACAATAACCAACGGATATAAAGTCTGTTATTAAAATTCACATAATCAACCAGTTTTTAGACTGAGCACGTGACCTGAATTCGGCACTATCTTATATGAGCGCATTTGCATTTACTTATATTTTATTAACATATGGATTTGGATTTAAAAATTTATGTAGTCATTTATAAGCAGCGACTGTAAGAATAAAATGATATAAAATCAATAAGTAAAATAATATAATACAGTATATTGATTCTGCTATTTACACCCGTAGTATTTTTGTAATTACCTAAACATTGTGTAACTGTTAATTTTGCTTTAAGTATTTCAACATTGATTTTCATATTCTGCCTGCAGGACAAGTGTTAATAAATCTGTTATTTAAATAAATTTATTTATTCATTTACATATAATGACACTGTCACATTAAGTGATTTTTCATAATATAATTTAAATGTAATAAATAATACCAGTTATTAGTTATACAAACACTTACTAATATTATAAACACGGATGCTTATGAGTGTGGATAGATGGATGCAAACTAAACTACAGAATTTTTATGCAACTGTACAATATGTTTGTTACGACATCACATTACAAATTCAATTTCTCGGCTGTCTTCATCATATAATGTACATGTATAATGTACACATATTATACATACAAACCTTCCTCTTGAATCACTCGATCTACATATAGCTAAAAACTGCATTAAAATCCGTAGCGTAGTTAAAAGATGTAAGTGAAGAGCAGCAACAGCGACTTAACTGTATACTTACTATGTAAAGATTTTACAAAATTTGCTGAAAATTTTATTTCATTTTAGACATTTTTTGTAGTAAGAAGTCTGTTTATACAGGCATGCAAAAATAAACACGCAAGTTCATCTTCCCCGTTCATTTATCATGTTGACGTCATTCGCGTGTGGTGACAGTTTGCATTATAAATGCATAATAAAATTAACTGCATCTTCTTTGTTTTTGCCGATCGGAGGTGATTATAGTTTGATTTATAGTTTAGTAGTTATTTTATAGTATTTATACAAAAGCCTCCGGACATGACACGATTTGTCATCCGACTAGTTGGAGGGATCTGTTTGATACTAACGATTTAACTTAAACCCGTTTTATTCCATACTATTCTAATGCTGTAGACTTAACTAGCCTGGGGCGGGTATAGGGGCAGTCCAAACCCGCGGAAAGATATATAGAGTGGCTGAAAACCGCTTCCTACCTAACGGCTACGACTTCAGTCTGAGGTCGCCACTAGGGATTTGAACCTCGGTTTTGTCCATGGTGATTTCGATATTACGATTTAGCCGTGTGCATGGTTGCATGAGACAAGAGGATCGATAGGTGGAATCTATGTCATGAGGAGGGGTGGGTGACATAAATCTATGTGCATTAGTGAGCTCTTCATCTTTACCTGTTGTGCAATTTTATCAAGTACTGACAACGATGGTTTTATATTGGATAAATAGGGGTGATTGCGTGGAGATCAACTATATATGGTACATTACTAAGTTTGAAGAAAACATACGATCTTAACTAATTAAGAGTGAATAGCGTAGATATATCTAAATATATCTATTTATTATCTATTCAACCCTACGCTATAACATGCAAAATAATTCATACGTAAATGTTTTTATTATTGGAATTTTTCTATTATTGTTTTTATTATTGGAAATTATAAGAATATAATTTTTTTTAATATAAATTTTCTGACACCCTATCATACTTAAAGGTACTTTTTATTATTTTATCTACAAATGCAATGTTTTTTTCTAAAACAGTCTGTTGCCGGAAGATAATAGTTTTGTAATAAAACAATGCTAATTCGTTGAATTCTGTCACGATTGGTAGTTGCCTGACAAATATTGATCAGGGTCTAATAATATAGCCCGAAGGCCACCAAAAGATCAAAATATGTACCAAATACCTACGTATAAAAGCTATTTATAAAAATATATTCATCACTATTATCTATCATTATTATTGTAATAATAATATAATCCTGGACAATTAACAGAGTGCCATCTAGTTCCAAGATAAGCAGTGTTGTAGGTAAATAGTTTTTTTTACATTAATAATAAATATATAAAACACCCAGACCAGACACCAGAGTCCTACTTATGAATGTTTACATCGTGACAGGAATCGAACCTGCGGATATCGGAAATAAAGAGGTGTGGTAAATCGCTTGACCACCGAGACTAATTTGTTTATTATATTTTATAGACGACCATAAGGGTGTTCCAGCTTGTGCTAACGGTTTAGGCTAATAGAACACCAGTGACGATGTTAGGATGACAATGAAATCCGGATCAGCCTGAATAAGGAAGTGAAAGGCATAATATCTAAGTGTCTACGCATCAATCGAACGTTAATAAATTGGCCAAATGCGGGTAATCTGCGAATGAGCGAGAAGCGAGGACGCGCGGATGAATGCATGACCGTTGAATCATTCCAATTCCACAATCAGATTCGACGTCACGTAGCCTATTATTTCACAATTTAATATTTCAATGTTATACTTTTATTCGTACAATAAATAAAAATTTTATAATATTTAATAATATAAAGTTAATTAATGTGCACCTAAAATTCCTGTGCACACCTGCCCAGACAAACGTCACATAGTCCCTCCGAAATTGACAGCGCATGTGAGGTATACAGGACATGTTAATGTCATATATGTGGTGCTGTTTACGTACATACACGGCGGTTACCACTTGCCATAAGGTAGGCAAGCCGTGAGCTTATTTGCCAATCCATATATCCAAAGACGTAAGGCATCTACATCCCTTTAAATCAACATTACTTATTTCATATAATTGGAATGGTAAACATGGCTAAAAGTCCCTTGATAAATAATAGCACACACAGAATATGTTGCAAACTTTTTTACTATTAATCGTAATATTGCTAAGGTGGTGGATAACATGACACGGTATGTAAATCGGATCGTTGGTACACTGCCCAACTACACTCTTTAAACATCCGTATGCGCCAGAGCAATTAATCGACAATTACATCGAGTCACTGACTCACTTAATAGCTTTCAATAACTAATAATATCTAGTATATAATCGCCCTTAATCGGTACACAATTAATGTAGTATGTACATAAAAAAAGTAAATTTCTCAGCTCAGATGCACGTCAATAATGCTAATTATTGACATAAACAAAGTATTTGAACATCCAGTTACGTAAAATTATTTATTTTTATTTATTTACTCTTTATTGCATCACAAGGAAATTATAAAAAATGTAAATAACTTCTATTTATAATAAGGTATAAATATGTATAAAAGGTCTTATCGCATAAGCAATCTTTTCCAGACAACGTTTGAGTAGAGGAGAGAAGACAGAAAGTGGTAGATAGTGCAAATGGTTAGGTAACGGGGTAGATAATACAATACAATTGCTTTCACATTATTTTCGAGATACTGACATATTTTATTTAAGGCCATACATGAATATATTTTATTTAAAGCGAAATGCCTTAAATAAAATATATTCATAATCAATGAAATATCAATAACTAGATAATTTATTACCCAAATTAATAACATATATGGTACATATATGCAGATATGTTAATGTTGTAAATCGGCAAACGTCAGTAAAACAGTGCGACTTACGGATTCAATTGTTGTTTCAAACCATACGAAGGCATTTGAATATGCACACATAATTTTATCCAAATTGATCTAACTCCACCGAAACGATCAGATCAATCAATCAAAACATATATATGTTAATTAACATATGATTTGAAATAAGTATGTTATAAATAAGGACGAATGCTGAAAATTAGAGAAACGAGGGACCTAAGAAATTATATCAAAATTTTTTATATTCTATTAATTAATTTTTTATGACACAATCGCGGATTTCATATAGATTTTTTTTATTTACTTTATTTAAAATTGTCATTAGAGCATCATCAGTAGATGTAAGTTTATAAAATTAAACGCATACAAAGTCGCCGTTGCCACTAGTAGGTAAATAAAATATATCTTGACGCTATAATCTTCAAGTCATTATTAAGTTGACTGTACCAGCCGTTTAAAAATACTTGCAACTTATAAAATTATACCTACTCTAGGCACTTACTAGTACTTGGTTTACGAGCGTATTCATTAAGTAGGTACCTAATAAATCAAAGATGATTCTTTACTTTGTTTTACATTTATGGCTTATTTGTAGACCCATAACTATATAACAAGGCAAAAGGAATAATAATTTACTTAACGTTGAACACGAGAAAAGATGTGGCATGATTCATATTCTTTTAACAGGAATACCTATCGATATAATAAGGAGGAAAGGTTTGACTCTTTGTATGTTTGTTTATCTTTATATAGTATAAAAAAGTAGTTTCTGCTGTCTCTTCGCTTTTCTGTAGTTTTTAGCAAATAATAGAGTGGTTCAAGACTTCCTCTTTGTATGTATAATATATGTACACCCGTGCAATGTACCTTAAAAACTCTTAATTATTTAAAAAAATATCTTTCACCTATAGTGCTATACATATTTAATGTTATTATAATCAGCAAATTTAGGATTACGGATTTTGGACAAAGTCGTTTTCGTAGGTACCTCTATCTCACCTATTTCAGCTACAAAGCAACGTCATTTATTTGTTACATGTCGAAATCTTTTAAAAGTCAAATTAAAACCAACCATTACTCATTAACAATTTAGTTATTATAGAAATTTTAAGTCTACTAAGTACCTGTTGAATTTATAAAAAAATCGAACCCTTCCTCTTTGTAAAGGTTACCAAAACTTTTAACGTTATTCACAGATGTGACCACGTTTTTTCCTTAATAAGTGCAATATATATCAAAGCCGTAAAGTTCAAGATACTAAATGTCTAAAAAGGCAGATAAATTATAAATAAAACAAGAGATAAGATCGTTATGTGTGTCTGTATGCGGTCGTGATTCGATACACATCGCATCTCCAACAATGGACTGCGGAAATATACTTCATAGTTAATATGAATTACAGTAAAATTTTTATTTATTTGTAAATAGTATTGTGAATATACACGTCGGAATAAGTAGACAGGTTACATCATCATTGTATCTGTGTATTCTTGACGTAGATTTAAATTATGAAATAATTTAATAATGTCAACACAGTACAACATTTATATATCATAACAATATATAACTACACAACAAATTGGACAATATACCTACAATCATATTTTTCATTATAAAGTTGTATACCATTCAAATACTATAAAAATGAATGAAGTAAGATTAATTAGAAGCAATTGTAAAGTGAAAATTTGGGGTAAGATATTTTTGAGAAGAAAAAAATTTAAGTCGGAATGTGGCATATTCTTATAAAAGTAGATCTAAAAACATGAACCAGAATTGTAGAACAAGCGATAAAGAAAATGATAGTATTAATGTTATATGGACTGGCAATAACATACCACTGTCTTTGAGATTATTTTGATTCTGTTATCGATATTTCCATTATCGGAGAGTTAGTCTAAAATATAAATTGATACACAAAGAGTTTTAGTGTTGGCAAAGCCAAAGGTATACATACAACAACTAAGAGATTTTACAACTTTACAAGATCTAATCTTGTAAAGTTATAAAATCTCTTAGTTTCTTTTCACTATCCATTTTCTCATAATTTTTCATTTATTTGTTAATTCAAATAATTTTTATTAAATAATATGCCATAATTTGTAATACGATATATATAGAACGTTATTTTTTCAAATAACATAAAATTTCTTAGTAACTTTTATAGAAATCATGAAGCACAAATTCATGTAAAAACGTGCAAGGTTCCGTATGATGAGATGGTGGTATCACGCACGCTGGTAATACTTAAGAGTACGCAGTATATTCATCTCACGATTGTTGATTTTCACACGATAAGTACCTACTTGTATATCAAAAATTGCATTCTGTGAGATCAAAGTTTTTCGCCAGACGTGTGTCGACATGTAAATTGTTAATTAAAATGGTATCTACATAGTTAACATGACTTCAATGTTGATTCCTTACAACAAACGACCAAAAAATCTTATAGTGGGAATTCTTGAAAATTGTAGATGGTAGAGATTGTGATATAAAATTTTCACTTGCATAATTGTCAAAATGTTTCATTTATATGATTAAATGATTTTGGCTTAAAATTATTTTGAAAAAGCACGTTTACGCCACGTTCTTATATAGGTATTGTCTTTATATGTGCTTTATTTTTCAGTTCTATTGAACTTGTACACAAGACGATTTAGATCTGTTTTTTATTTATAAATGCGCAATTATCCATGGTATAGTCGACGATTTTGTTTCTATACCATTTTGATTAAATTATGCATGCATGTCATCGTCACAGTTGATTTTAAATTAATTAAATTTTGTTAAACAAACGTCGCGTCAAACGGAACAGCCAATCTCCGCACAGCCTTCAAGACCCCTTCCGTCTATTGTCCGGACAATTTACGAACTAGTCCCGTTTTCAGGGTTGCCAACCTTAAAACAGCAGAAAAAACTGATCTCGTACATATTTTAAGCTAAATTTGGCACATCATATTATTATGACCTATTTTCGTATGTGAAATTCTTGTACAAACTTGTACGAGGATGAAATTGACCTATTGAAAATGTCGTATTTGTACATTTAATTCTTTCATTTCGTTCCCTGTCTTGTCAAAGGACAAATAAATGTAAGATTACAGATTTTTTTTTACATACAGTAGCGGTGTGATTATTTGGTATGTACCTTCAAGAAATAAAAACTACAATACAGGTTTTTAGCCAATTATTTATACCTGTAGTATAAATATTAATGTGTGTGTCTACAGTACAAATTATATTAATAGACTTTAAATCTTGGTTCCTAATTCAACTGTATTTTTTGTGTCCCCGTTGGATTTTGTTATCAGTTCTTTTCAACTGAAGTAGCTAGCCGAACTGGAACGGTAGTGATAAAAACATTTTGACGTGGCTAAGTGAACAATAAGACTTTGTGTGACTGTCTTGGTGGTTAAGCCCTTGGTCTTTTTATTCCTTGTTGTATTATTATTCGTACTAAGTTGTGGTAATACGAGTAAGTGTTGTAATAAAATTTATATAATTTAATTTTTCATTATAATATTTTAATCGATAGATGTTGTTTATTAGTCAAGCGGTTTACCGCGACTTCGATTGCTTTTTTTTAAGATAAAAGATAGCTTATGTCTATCCTCCTGATACAATCTATATTCACTACAAATTACATTAAGATCCCTTTAGTCCTTTACTAATCAAAAGTGATTAAATAGGCAAACACAATTTCCTAATTATAAGATTCTCAATTATTTTATTCTTAGATAGACAAACGAAATTTCTAATTAGTAACTACATTAGTAAGAATAAAATAATTCAAATATCTAATTTGGTTCCTTTCAAATTCAGGAAGGCGAAGAAGACTTGGGAGAACTATATCAAGATGAAAAGAATGGTGCCGCACTGCTCATTAGGAGACATCCTCAGCACGGAAAGTTAGTGGTGGTAAGTTGTTTTTTGATATTTATTTAATATAAAAATTAGTCAAATGAACTTCATTATTCATAGAAACTAAAGTCTCCAATTAAGTTCGTTTCAACTGTCAAGGGATAGTGTTAAAAAATTGTGATGGAAACCGTATAACTACAAGTATATACATGTATTTTGCATGATAGATGATGATAGATAGCAGACCTTGTGTTATACATAGATACTAGACAACTGATATAAATATATAGATTCCTTTTTTTCTTAAATACACACATAAAATAAATAAATAAAAATACATAGAAAACACCCAGACCAATATAAATAATCATACTCATGAATAGAAATGTTTGTACCGTGCGAGGAATCGAACTCGCACCCATCGAAAGTAAGGCAGCGTGATAATAACAAAACCACCGAGACTGTCAAATAAATTTTTACTACCGAATAATTTAACTTGAGTAGCATGTAAATAGTATACGCTTAATATTATTCCAAATCCATGACCAAATTGGTTTGTCCCATAAATATTGGTAGCAGAATCACGTACGTATTTTTTGTAGTAATTTTGTAATAAACACCTACAGTCAGCCTCAGAAATATGTTGTGTTTATTAGATACATATTTTGTTTAAAACGTTATTGTTATTGAAAATATATAGGCGACAGTTTCCGTTTACCGTCAAGTGGTCCATTAGCTTATTAACCATTCTAATTACATAAAAAAACATATACGGCTTGACAGCTGAAACAGGTGAGACAGAGTTGCCCAAGCAGACGACTATGTACAAAGTATACCTGGCGAATATCACACATTCCATGCGGTACCATCTGGAAACCATCGTGATAAATTCCTGTTGAATTAGCTAATTGATCTGACCACATTCTTATCGTATCATCCTCCACTGACGGGAGCCAGAAGAACCAGTTAGCGCAGACGGGTGCCCCATCCCATTATCATGAATAAACACCACACCTTTCACCAGCTTCCATTAACATACATAGTTATTATAGACTGTGCTTACATATGTCTTCGTAAAAACTCATCTAACTAGGCTAGGTAAGCTGTAACCACAAACAATGGAGTGCACAAGTAGACTAAGGTCGATTGCACAATCGCTCCCAACGACAATCAACGCCCATTGTGCCACGGACTTAAAATAAATTATCAATATACACCCAAAGGTGCAATATCTATCATCTTTCACTACGAAATTTAACAATAACCAGCTTACTCCCAACTTCGTCGGCACAAATATTCATCCCCTATTTCATGCCTTTCCAGATGATTTTTTACGATAAGAGGTAGCGTATATGTCCATCCTTGTGTTACATACCTTTTCATTTCTTTCGTTACGATTATTTGAGCCAATTATCAAGAAAAGGTAATAAGCACTCAGAAAGATAAACACATATTCAAACTAGCTGTGGCCGCAGTTTCATCCGCGTTGTGTTATTCTGATGTAGAAGCTACATATATATATTGTAAAGTTTCACTAAAATCCATTCAGTAGTTTTGCGTGAAAGTGTAACAAACATCACATCGTCGCGTCGTCCAAAGAGAACAGGGCGTAGTAACCAATATATACTATACTATTCGAACCACGTCCTCTGCACGAGCCGTTTGACTCTTATTTGAAATATACGCGGTTCCTTAGTCTTGAAACCAGAACGTTGCTAGCAAAGGATTCTTGACAACTGGTAGAGACTTTCTAGAAACCTTTCCTTGGGTATTTCTCAATTATTTCATTCATTTATAAACAGGATATTTCAAAATTATTTTTTTAAGTTACAAAGTCATAAATATGTTGCGTCACAACGATGGGAGATAATAATCGAGGTGTTATTGTGTCAAAAGGCGTACTGTTGCATTTGGTTACAACATCCTACTAAACAAACATAACTAGTATTAACTGCGACTTCGTCTGCATGCATACATATATATCTATCGACGAATAATCAAACTAGAAAAATAAAATATAACATTTATGTATACAACGCCATCTTATTGAAAATATGGCCCTTACAAAATGTGTTTATATCAAGCGTACAAATCTGTAAGTTGATTATTTTTTAAATATCTATTAGATTATGGTTTGTTTATATAATGATTGTATTTACTATATGTCAATTTATATTGTTTATCTAAATGTCCATAGAATACTAACTATTTAAAACTAAAATTAACGCCCAGAGCTCCGCTCTGCATTAGTTTACTTTTAATAAAGGTTTACGGCATTGCTCGAACTTTTACCGTACATTACGAAATTTAAATTAAGCTTAGACTAATGAATACAGAAAACTATGTATAAACCGCGCAACGGATAGAAGCAGGTAGTGATGGGGTCACTTGTCTACATTACCAACCAATAATCTCCCCACTTCCTGATTCTTTAGATGTTAAACATGTTAAATAGACTCTTTGTTACCATTATTATACAACATCATGCTTGTATGGTGCTATAATTGAAACCGCGACCATCGGAAGTATGTCGGAGTATTAAACCCGTACACCACAGTGGTCGTAAGCAATATTGTTAGCAAATCGATTTACCAACGTAACTTTCTACTACAAACTACAAAAGCAAGATATATATAGCTACCTACAACATTTTTCACAAAAGCAAATATCCATATCGTATACCTTAAAACTAAACTGCATTAACGAAAAAATTACCAATTTTGGATATTCATACTTTATGTTCAAAACGATAAAGTCGAATTCGCGTAACTTCTGATTTTTGAGTTAACGCAGTTTATTATGAGGCGTGCGATATATTCAACGACAATATAATTTGTTATGTGATAAAGATGTCACGGCAGCACAATAAGATTTTACAGTCGTGTCTGAGTTCCACTCTATTTACTATTCACAAGTCAGCTGTCGGCTCTATGGTGCAACTCTAAGGGCCACCACACGCGGACGACTTTTATATATATATATATATATATAGGTTTACTGTATAGAGGCCATCCATAAATTAAGTCACAATTTAGGGGAGGAGGGTATATCAACCAAGACAAAGGTTTGGAGGAGTCAAAATATCGGGTAAAAAAATCATGAACTTTAGATCGGATACCTCTTACAACCAATGGAATAGTTTTAGATGTCGTAATGTCACATTTGAATTATAGTATTTAAACCTGAAATTTTAATGAGAGTAGGGGAGTGGGGGAGGAATAGGGGTTAAAATTGCTGTTATTTATATGCCTTAATTAATATATTGCCTAATATTTGGAGGTAAATTAATGTACAAGTAGAAGTTGTATTGTGTAAATAATACACTATAATTACTGAACTATTTAAATTCGAATAATAATTGTTAAAGTTTTTCAAGTAAGTTATTCTCTTCCTTGAAATGATTATTTTTATTAATAAATATTTTTTAATAAGCCACCTACTATTTCATTAATAAATGCATCAAACACTAAACTTTATTTTATGATGACGATTAAAATAAACAATTCTGGAAGCGTCGATAAGTCTGATAAGAATTATACACGTAACGTAGATACATAACTAGTTATGTGACGGTTGATTGATGAAAGAATGCCATCAAGAAGAATCCAGCCTTTATATAATGTATTAGTGTATTTTCTAAACAATTGTTATGTCTGTACAAGAGATGCGACTAATCACTAGTGTGACGCAGTCCTAAGAATAATAACCATCGTATTTTCATATTCTGTTTAACAAGTTAATCACTTTTGTAAACTATGTAATTTTACGAAATCAAGTGTTTTACCAGTTTACGTAAAAATTAGAGACACACTATAATTTCAATACTGCCATGTTGCATTGAATAGATACGTATGCAGTATAATTTAAGGATTTTTTAAATGCGTCTAATATATATTTAGATTATGGATCTAAAGAAGTTTATTGAAATAATCTTCTTTGCATCTATCGTTATTGTTGCTTGTCTGTTCTCGCTTACTTATTTTAAACAACGCAACGGAGTTTTCCGTAAAATTTATTATCATTTAGAATTTTTCTATTGAAAGATTTCTATGTATGAGTATAATACATGCGTTATACGAATTTCGTCACATTCACTTTACTTACATGAAACATGTTGAACAAAAAACATACTTTTATTATTCTGAAATAAATATGATGTTTTTATAAAATTTAATGAAGTAGTTTTTTTTTAATCGGTATCTATGTATTGATTTAGCTAAGTTTATACTACATGACTACGGAATGGTTAAAACGATAATCCAAATTAAATTACTCTATTTTTGAAATCGGATCTATATGTACTCACTTACTTTGTGTTGCGCAGGAAGGCTCTATTGGTCACGAGCTGGTGATCAGGCCGGTGCCCGATTCGATGACGGCGCCAGCGCAGGATGACGAGATGTTCATGGACCCAGCCAGTTTGTCTGACATGGTATCCATCGATACTGGGCTACCTCTTCGTGAGTATCCTCAATTGTTTAACATAACCTTGATGTTCCGTGGGAAACGTCCTTGAATAGCACGCGGATCAAACCAGACTATGCACATTATCGTCAGCACCTGGGACTTGCCTCTTTCAGACAACCAAAAAACTGCTTTTTGTAAGCTGTGTTCAACTTCACTTGAAATGTAGTATTGAAATTACAGTATATGGTGAGATATATGTTTATATATGACGGTTGCTACTTACTAATAAGCCATAAGATCAAAATGGAATGGTATACCCTCCAGCATATGGTGTTAGCCATATGCTGGAGGGTATACCATTGACCAGTTAGCTCACCGTGGTGTATTGAACTAGAAATAAGAAAGATGGTATCCAAGGAAACCGCGTGCAGATCTATCTGACGTGATACATTATTAGCAATGGGATTTAATATGTTGAGATAATATGTTGTTGATGTTCTTTACAGTGAAAAGGGAAAAAGGTGACCAGGACAAATTGAGACAAGCTTTAAACGGTGCTAAACACGTGATAATAAAGCGAGACCCGGCAACGGACGACCACTTAGGTGATTATGGTAAGTGAAGTTTTTCTGTGTAACTTAGCTACACTATCTCATAAAATTGTGGCGATAGCAGCTTTCCTTGCAACCCATTTTAAGTATAACATGAACATGTAAAGGGTACTGACGTATAACTAAATTCACATTAATAATAACGAATAAGTGCAGTCACAATTCACAAATAATACTCATGTTTATTCCACTAAAAACTGACTTCGATTGTGTCAATCGCATTATTAAGGATGACTTAAAAACTCTATCAGATCACCACTAGGAAAAGATCTGTTTTCAAATAAAGAATTACCAATAATCACATAGGAGAGTTTTGAGGTACTACCACAAAAATATACAGTCAAATTGAGAGCCTCTATTTTTTAAGTCGGTTGATAAAAATACACAAACCCTCGATTTGTAATCAATTGATAAAAATATGTGAGACCATTAGGTAGTTTCACGTATCTAAGCACGTTGGTATTCACGCAGGAACCGGTACTATTACCATAATCGATTACATCGATTATCTGTTTGTACGATCGATTATTCGGATGCGCACAAACTCACGTGCCGGTGCGCACGTGAAAGAGATATTGTTATTGAGCAATTAATCAAGATGAATAGGTATTTTTGCCATGTCTTTGTCAATTAACTATGCAATATTTATAGCGTCAATTTATTTATTTTTCCATTGATAATATTTATTTATTTAAATAAATAATTCTAGGTGTGAGGTCTAAGTATACGTAGGTAATTATGCCAATTGTTTTAATGGTACAGAATGATTTATGCTTCAAGCTTATTCCTCTTGCGTTCTATATAAATATTCTATAAGCTTCTGAAAATTCATATCGTCCAGTTTCATTATCTTTTTTTTAGGAACGTCACATAATGTAAAAATACATAATCATAAGAATAAATGTTATTACATCTAATACGGAAGCCACAGTAAATAATTTATTATACAAGCTTCATCAGACGATTTTTATAATTCAACAAATTTCCATGAACTGCTCTAATATTCTCATAAAATAACAATAAAAACGTTAAACTTATCTTATTAATTATAACCACTCAACTTTGGGTCATAAGGTCTAATCTAGTATTTAAATAAGGATAAATAATAAAAATCTAATAAACACAAATGAAAAAGGTCAAAGACCTATGATGACGCGGCGTGTATATGCAAGAACTTAACCTCACCTACAGGGCGCTTTTCCATAAATTTGTATATCAATATAATATGCAGCAAATATTCATAAAATAATGGTATCCACTGACCTGTAATATGATCCTGAGCACTGTTAAAGACACTGCGCACACCGCATCAAAGTAGAGGTCGTCCGAATGGCGGGAACACGGAGTTAGTCTCTTGCGGAATATAACGAAAGGCCACACGCGAAATAGTTTGTATAAGATTAAACACACACGGTACTTTCATCTAGGAGTAATTTCCTAAACTATTCTACAATGCGTGTAGAATAGTAGTAGTAGTATAATTAATTAATGTAGAAGCTAACAACAAAATGTCTGCTCTTATTTTTTATTAATAATAACAAAAGATGGCGTCTATTCTCTTTTTTTTTTTAATGTACACTGTATTAGCGGCCAGTTATTTATTTCAGAATTCCAGTGCGGATTTCGACCGAAATATTTAGCAATATTCCAGTGCCCAACATACTATAGGAAACTATTAGTATGTGGAATATAAATTTAATATCTAAATAGCCCAACCTACCTATAAATGTTTAATAGTCTATTGAAGAATTACACGTCATCTGCCGTAGTGACGATCAAGTCATACTAATCCGTTACTATTAAAATTTACGCTATACATTTTGTTATATACTTAACGTACACACGAGTGTTATCCCGGATGGGATAGTCAGAAATAATGTCAAGTATTGGCGTCATATTGAATGCAATACTTAATCGCATGTTAAGTATTGCATTCAATATGACGCCATGTCGCGGTGGCGGATAAATTTTTGGTTTTCTCCGAAAATCAATTAGAAAGACTTATTTTAGTTAGTTATTTTTTATACTTATTTTAGTTTTAATTAGATACACTAAGATTTTTGCCAATTTTGTACCGGTCACATTTGATATCACTCACTTATTAGATGTAATTCTGCGTCGTAAACAACTAGGCTAGTAATACAACGACTTCTTTAATTTACTAATAAGTATTAAAATTGCATTAAAAGTTAGTGACGTAAAAGTTCTTATCCATGGTTAAATAAATACATACACACTTTTTTTAATTATAAAAAGGGAGTTTATATATTAGATATTTTAATGAGTTAGATTGCACTCTACAATAATGGGCGTAGCGTTTTCTTGCAACGCACAGTCTTAGGCCGCTAATTAAAGAACAATGTGACGAAGATTAACAATTGTGTACAATTAAAAGATGAAAAAAAAGTACTAAGTACCTACACGACATGATGTTGACTCGAGTAATCGTTATCTTTGATCGAATAAACGATACGCGAGTTAACAACTGACTAATATTACTACCTAAATGCCAATAGATTTTAGTGGTTTTCTACTCCAAATGTTTTTCGAAGCATGACATAATATAGCCTAAGTAATGTCCCATAAATATGTTATCGACCATTAACATAGTTTTTTACTTCAAATCAAATTTTTTAACCCTTGTTACGGCTGTGATGCTGTTTATGTTGGTTCCTATAAAGATGCATTATCACTTACTGTCTATTAATATATATTTGAAGAGTAAGTGGAATAACAGAGTATCACAGCATTATACCTATTATAGGTCTCGGGAATGGCAAATCATGAAGAATGTATTTTGTAAAGTCCATGATGCTATTCATGTAGCAATGAAGATGGTTATCGTTTTCCATCACGTAGTCTATAAGCTTGTTAGCTAGTCACATACATAAAAAAATCTTTATTCTTATTATAAAGTTTTATTTTTTTATATATTTGTCATTTCTTTTTATAAATTATCAATATGTGTGTAGTACAGTACTGGTTTTTCTATAATAAATAAATAAATTTGTTTGCAAAAATATTTGACCAATTTACAAAAAAAAATCTCCTATAGATAGTTGGAACTATAATATCACTGAGTAACGTAAGCTGTACAGATAGAGCTAGAAATATTATAAGAGATAATCTTAAATTAATGTAACTTATTATAACATCTCCAGCTTTCATGGAACCCGACCACCTTGCCAAGCGGTTCAGGAGAAAACGATCAACAGACGCACACAGTAGACGGAAGAGGGACGCGCCATATGTAATATATCCCGAAATACTGGTCATTGTTGATTACGATGGCTACAGGTATTGCAGTATCCACTTTTTCTATTTTATGCTACTTATTAATTGTAATATACATACGAGTATGTACATGTAACACACAATGTACATGTACATGGTAGATTTGACATATCATAAGAGTCTGTAATAGACCTACATGAATAAAGATATTTTGAATTTGAATTTAACAGTTGTTACCTGCTTTCTATAACTTTTATCATTTTTATCCTTTATTTCACTGTATATTACATTCCCTTTCCAGATTATTTTTTGAAATATCCCTTAGTCCTTCTCGTGATAAGATCTGTCTTCATGTCAAATTTAATTAAGATATGTTGAGCCGAATAGTCATGAAAAGGTAACAAACAGACAGACAGATTTTGGTATTTATCCTACCTCGGAGCGGTGGTTCCACTAAAAAGCTCTGCAGTAAAATCTGAGTTGATGCCATATTCGTTTATAGTATGATATGATATTTTATATTTTTTTATTTCCACACGTCCCGTCTGATCGTCACATGAGATCAAATCTGACCTGACAAAAAATATATATTAAAATTCATTGTGTCTATTTACATTTTTGTTTAGTATAGACTTTACCAGTACGATACGCCGGTACCAAACCAAAAATTTACCAAAGATTTATCAGATGTCGAGAGAGAGTCGCTCCCTGCTACGTTGGATTCAATATGTTGTTGTTACAATATCCTTAAATTATTATGTTAAAGTAAAAAAAAATTGTTTCTAGATTACACGGAGGTGACAACGTGCAGATCAAACGATACTTCGTGTCTTTCTGGAACGGTGTTGACTTGAGATACAAGTTGTTGAAGGGCCCCAGGATACGTATATCAATCGCCGGTATCATCATATCTAGGGTGAGTTCATCAGTATACATGTGTCAATATATTATAGATTTTCAGTTTTCTTTTTTAAGTAACAGGATTAACAAAAATTCTGCCTACCTAGAGATAAGCGGCAACTACCTGTCGAGGTTATCTTAAGAGACTTAAGGTTTAAATTAAGGTTTCATAAGGGTCGGACAACGCGCACGGGCCGCCTGGTATCTCAGGCGTCTATAGGCTACAGTAACCATTTACCATCAGATGGGCTCTATACTCGTTTACCACCATCCTAAAATTAAAAAAAAAGAAGACTAAGATGACCACTATATCGTTTACAATACAAGCTGCTTGGTGGCTGAAATAGGTGAGATAGAAATAATCAAGATAAAAACTTTGTACCTAAATTGTTTAAATATATTATTATAGTATTTATTCAATTAATACAATATGGGTCGGGTCATGCATTAACTAGTAATCAGGAATCTACATTCTCAGTTTGAGTAATCAGTAGACTTTTATGACAAATTAGGATCGTATCGGACTGTTAATAATATACTGCAATAACTAGTAAAAAAGACATACCTATAGAAAACAGACTTAAACATATCAAATTAAATGTTGGTTTCCTAAAAATGTTTTTTTTGTTAATGCAGATAAATAATTAATAGGTAGATAATTGCATGTAAAAATGGAAATTATTATTTAAATGTATAATAACTTACCTAAACTCACATAAAAATAAAATAAAATATTATTTAAATTAATAATATTCAATTTTAAACGTAGTCAGTCCACAATTCTTTTAGACAATAAACACCTCTATTTACTTAGTGTACATATTTATTTAGGATACAAGGTGTTGAAAGTAAATATCTATACATGAAATTATACTTCACTCTAAAAATATGTCACATATTATATTTTTTATTAAATAACACCTATGAATTACTCATTATTTTAAAATCAACCATTTCATCTGTTTCTATACAAAATTCTTCTAGAAAAGTCTTCTTTGATTTGGGATAACCTTCTAAAATTGCTTCGATCATATCATTAGATATTCTTTTACGCTTTCTAAAAAAAATTTGGCATTATTAATTAAAAATAATTCTTGTGTGCTTGGTTTGTTGTTGTGCTTGTGTAATATTTGTTTGCAATTTTAACTGTTGCAGATATTATAAAATAAACATGTAATAAATATAATTACAACAATAATATCTATTCTATTTCTATGATATGAAATTGTCAAGGCAAATCCTTGCCAATTTCCTTCTGGCGATTTTTAGGATTATTTTTTAAGGTTTATAAGGTTTACCCACATTGGCGCTTTCCTAAACTTGTTCCAGTTCAATTCGTTTTTTTTTATTTGATTTCCAAATACGTTTCTAACTTATTTGGTATAATTCAAAATCAGAATTTTAATATAGGTATATAAAATTTTACCTGTATTCCCTGAAAAACGTGTCAAACTCATTTAGGATTTTATTTTTTTCATCTGCACTTATAATCTCAGTTGAGCTTCTTAAATTGTTCAATTTCATTTCGTGTTTCTCCAGTCGCTTCTTTATTTCATCTATTTCTGTTATAGCCGATTCGGTAGTTGGTGCAGACGTTAGACTTTTAAGATTTGTCTCTGCCATTTTCAATGCATTTGTCCTATCGGCTATAGATTGTGTAAGGTTCTTGAGTTGGTTATCATAATCTGTGAATAAGAAGCACAATATCATATTACACACAATATTATTGACTAAAGTAGACTTTGTACAAAGTCGTTTGTGTATCTCATCCTTTTCATTTTGAAAAGCAGCTATTTATTAAAAGGGTGAGATATGGTAGTGAAATTACAAAGTCATAATATCTTAGTGCTCCACAACGGCAATGCTTGAGGTGTACTACCACATTGTAAATTGATGGTCGTGACGCTCTTCATGTATATAGATGATGGTTATCACTTACCACCAAGCGTCGACAGCGCATTTGCCATTCCAATTACGATAGACGGCCTCGGTGGTCTAGCGGTTTGGTACATCGCTTCACCGTAGTCGCGGATTCGATTTCTCGCACGGTACAAATATTTGTATTCATGAGTATGATTTTTTGTATCGGTGTGGGTGTTTTCTATGTATATTATGTATGTACAAGCTGTGCCGGCGGTATCATCCGCATGAAATTCACTGCCTATGTGTTATTCTAATGTATAAGTTATATCACTGTAAAGTTTCAACAAAATCCGTTCAGAAGTTTTTGCCTGAAAGAGTAACATCTATCCATATTTACAAATTTTAATATTAATAAGATTTACACAAACAATATCTAAATATTTATATCAGTTGTCTAGTACCCATACACCCACCACACACAAGCTCCGCTTACCATGGGCATAGATGACGTAGTGTGAACTGTCCAGCGGTATTATTATTATTAAAAACAATAACTATTACTAATTTTTTGCTATAGGTACTTTTGTTGAAACAAAATTATACTAAAAAAACTAGAAATTCCGCTTAATAATTCAAAAGTAGACTAGAAGTAATTGATCTATTGTGATACGACCATCGTTGTAATAATTTATTTCTTAAGAATATGGAATTAGTTTTTAGTTTTTCGCCACTACTGCCCTACACGCTTTCTATTTGTACCTAAAGGTTAGCTGGTAGAGAATGCCATATGGCATTAAGCTCGCCTTTTGTACACGTGTTTTTGTACAATACGAAATAAAAAAAATTAAAAAAAATTGTGCTAAATGTCACAAGCCTTAAATAAATTATAGGTGGTTGCCATAAGTTGTAAATCCTAATCTATTATAGACATCGTACCTTCTATATCACTATCACCATCTATTGTATCAAGTTGTATAGCGACGTAGACTTTTTGTTTTCCATACAATTTACACCTTATTTTTCCCGCTTCGCTCAAAGAGTCCAGTGCCTTCTGTACGGCGGTCTTCGTATACGCACCACGCAGGTTTGTTGTCACATCGGCACAGGAATATGGACGATTTGTATCTGTTAGGTACTTTAAAACAGCTTCGCTAGCCATTTTTTTATTAGAATAATAAAAATATGTAAGCGTACTATAATGCAGTAGGAAAATAGACAGATATTTTATTAAAGAATGGCGCCAAATGAATGCGCTTTTTTTGTTGGTTTTGGAGAACAGGTTCAGGTCAATGACTATACTGCCATCACATATTCAGCGTTTGCAATAAATAACATATTATTTTCGTTTTTTATTTTTAAAAAAGAACATAATGTTTGACCATTTTTTCCGCTTAAAAAGCAATTATATTTATTATAGTCCCAGTTCAATTATAGCATAGTACACTAGATACCAGCAATAGGTAGTGAAAATTTATTACATACTTACTAGCGGTTTACCGCAGTTTCGCGTGTGCGTTATTTTAATACATAGATAATATAGAAGCGATAAAATAAAAATGTAAGCAATGAAAAATAAAATATAAGTACTTACTAAGGCTTTTATATCTCAGGGTTGGCTTATGTCTATTACACAGTAGAGAAATCAAAACAGAGTTCTCTGTTTTGTAATGATGACTCAAGGATGGATTTATATCCATAAAAAAAAACATATTCTACTTATGTAGAGAATGGTTAATTTTTTTTAATATTACTACTATTGTGTCTTGTTGTGATGCCAGAAATATAAACACAAACTTTCGTGTCCTTACCTTAAAATATAAGGGCTATAGGTACAACAGAACATTTTCTTCTGCTTATTATCTTGCTTTCAGCCAATGTAATAATTAAAACAAAAAGTCGATTGGTCGACAGGCAATTGACCTACATATACAGTTATGGTTTTTTGTCACATTATTTATATGAGTTCTAAAAATAAAACTCATTTATAAAATACATAGATACATGCGCAACGTAGGTACTTATATATTTTATAGATCAGGTAATAAAATTAAATGTGAATACGCAAATAGCTGCGAATTATAATATGTTGTGTGTGTTGTAGCATACATTCTAAGGTAGAATGTAAGATAAAAATATAGTAGTATTTCTACCCAATTCCCAGTAAGTAGCGTAGTAAGAGAATCAAAATCGAAACCATAGAAAAGTTAAAAGATTTTTAGGTACTACTACTGGTACAAGAATATTCATTTGAACGCTGTACGCAAACCAGTTTAATTATCAATCATTGTACATTTTAGGGTATGCTTATAAGTAAATTTAGTATAAGTTCGGTAAAACCAGATCGAGATCTTTCCAAGAAACACTGAATCAATTTGTATAATTTGGTAACACCTGCACTAATGATATGTATCGCGGTTACTTAATTATTTTTATCATACTGAGAACACACAATAAAACGAATATATGTACCTACATATCGTCATGCTTGACTCTTATTAGGGTAGGCAGAGATGAAAGATCAGTAATATTCCGATTCATATATACGAGTATCTTTGCTTCATTAACATACATTAATCTATTCATGTAAATACGCCAGTTGCAGATACTTTTTATATTACCTGTGATATCTGTGTTGAAGTGGAGTGTTAGTCAGTTTGCTATTCCTACCACCAAGGGGTTCGCTTTACTAGATTGTGTTTCAGTTGAAGGGTATGTGTGAAAAGACACTAAAAATATAGGAAGCTGACCTTCATCTACTTCGCCTGCACCATTCTTGACATTTATACACATTATATTTCACCCAAATTACAGAATTTCTTTTTAAGTTATAGCCTATGTTTTTTTCTGATGTATAAACTAGATTACTGTAAAGTTCATCGAAATCCGTTCAGTAGTTTTTGCGTGAGAGAGTAACAAACATCCATCCATACTCATAAACTTTCACGTTATAATATTATTAAGATAGGGCATGACATCTTAGTCCTACTGAATGGCAACGCATGATTTGTGTGAAGGGCGACACATCCCACAGTGCAGTTAATATCTTCAGGTGATGGTTACCACTTACCATAGCACATACTTTTTCTATTACCTGTTATGTCATATATGTGTTGAAGTGGACCGTTGGTCAGTTTGCCATACCGCCAAGGAGCTTGCTTCACTAGACTTGCTTTTCTTATGGATGATAAAGGTATAAGTGCACCCGCATGTGCGGTTTTACACTGGCAGAGCACCAGATGACGTCAGGTCAGTGTGCCTATCATGGTAAATTCATTAGTCATTTATAACGATGGTCTCCAGGGGGTACCGCGTGGATGTCAATCTGATATGGTACATTGCTAGTAATGGGGTTATTAGTCCACATTACTAACATTCCCCTTCCCCCTGTTTCGGTTGAAGGGTGTGATAAGACAGTGAAAATAAAGGGTATAGAATCTTAATCTGCGGAATGGTAACGCATGATTTGTATCACGGGAATGAATGAATGTTGCCTATAGTTCATATCTTCAGGCGATGGTTACTACTTACTACCAGTCGTCAGCTTATATCCATTTACAACCTTATATCCGTCAGCTTATATACAGTTACATAACAAAAATATTATTATCATCCTCAGGGCCGGGATGCGACACCGTATCTAGAGAGAAACCGCGTAGGCCGAGATGCAATAGACTCGGCTGCTGCGCTCACAGACATGGGCAAGTATCTGTTCAGGGAGAGACGACTGCCTGTATACGATATCGCCGTTGCAATCACCAAGTAAGTTCAATCTACCTTCAAAGATTATGTAGACAAAAAAATATAAATAAGCTAATAATATAAAGATGAAGATAAAAGAGGAAAGATTTGATGTTTTTCTATGAAAATGAACTCAAAAATACTCATACGATTTTAAAATTTCTTTCACATATAATAAGCAATATTATCACCAAGCAAACATGATATGTTAAAAAATATTGAGGTCTGTACAATAATTACCAAGGCGAATTTGTAGTGGATTGCTAGTAGATATCAGTTTGAGTATGATTTATTATACCTATTAAAAAAATTAAACGATTTGAGGCTTATAAAGTAGAAATGAATATGTCCAATAGGAAAGCAATCTAGCTTTCCTACTTAGCTTGTATAGTGTGGCAAAAAAGAAAGGACTTACGGATTTTTTACACTTATTACCTGAAAAGACAATAATTTACCTAAAATTGAATATAGATTAGTAAATCTATATTAGATTTCAGGTTCATATATCATAATAAACTATTCTTTACTATATAGTATTCCTTATTTACCTATTCAGTTAACCCTAACTTTGTAATTTATTTTAATATTTTTTGCCATTCTTGATCAATGGATTAGAAGGTAAGCTGGTAAGTAACACTACTACATATTTTTTATTTATTTAGCGCCATATAAAAATGTGAGTGATATAATAGGATATAACAACTAGAAGAGGGTTAGGGTCAATGATGTCTGCATTGGGTTGATGATGATGCTGATAGTAGGGTAGTTTATACATGAATACTTTGTAAATACATACAGGACTTTATTCAGCCTTATTCATGTGGCCTATTACAGATATTTATAATGTAATACCAAATACCATCAGATGTACCTACTTTTAGCCGAGATTAACTGGCGTCAATAGCTTTATATTAATTATGATATGTTCCATAACGAAAGAGTGTTAATAAAGTGAAGAATACAGTATATATTAAAAATGAATGTAGACCCGAAAACTGATTTCCAACAGGTACGACATGTGCCGTCGACGGAAGGGTGGTCGCTGTACTAAAGGCACCGCTGGTAAATTAAATTTTCAAAACCATTCTAGGATGGTTGCGAGTGGTACAACTCCATTAACAGAGGCTTCCAGTGATATTAATTTAGCTTCTTATTTAATGTACCGAGGTAAAGGATTGGGAATGGCGCTGAATATGTTCTACCAAGCATTACATTACACGTAGCACGATAAGAGTTGAGGTTATAATTTATTCATCGACAATATTTTGTTTTGAATTACTATAATGTGTGTCATTCTGATTTATAATTATTATCGGCTTCACAAACTTGTTATAGATACCTGTTGCTGATTAAAAGTACAGTTCACGGCAAACAACTTCAGCAAAACTATAGACAATAAGCATTGCGCCTTAGCTGTTTTTGTACGTAAAAATTTTACTGCGCATGTCACATGATAGTAGAATAATTTTCTAGTTACTTGAGAGTATCTTTAGTGTATTCGTGATGTATGTTGTCTGTTAGAGATCATTTTTAGCGATAAGACTGCCTTCTGTAATGCATTTTCGAACATGCTTTTTTTGTTCTGTGCAAAATATAGAATTATTATTATCAAGTCTTGAATGGAGTAATACCGAACTAAACACGTGAGTAAAGCCGATATTAATTTAATCTTGTAATTATCTCTGAATTTGTGAAATTATTTATAGTATATTGTTGATAAATAATTTAAGAATCTCAAGCGTTGATTACCTTTCGATAATTTGGACAAATGGAATCAACAATTCGCTTTCTAGGTCCACGCAGATCGAATGGGAGTTTGGTGTACTTATTG
Source organism: Achroia grisella (assembly GCF_030625045.1). Classification (NCBI taxonomy): domain Eukaryota; kingdom Metazoa; phylum Arthropoda; class Insecta; order Lepidoptera; family Pyralidae; genus Achroia; species Achroia grisella. The sequence goes on along the minus strand of NW_026712984.1, from coordinate 3,066,321 downwards.
AGTTTTATTTATTTCCCTAATATTTCAGACTAGACATGTGCAGAAGGCAATATGCGAACGATGCGTGCAATAGAGGGACAGCAGGTAGGCGGGTGTCAAAACTAAATACTCCGAAAGCACGCCTTTCTCTCATCAAGTCCCCACCTGTTACACATTGTACCATTGGGACCTTATCCAAACCTCAATCCGATCCGATGATCATGTTCGCACCTTGTGAATAATATTCTATCTCTCCACAACTTTTTCTGATGCATAAACTGTGGACACTTTCATGTAGATATGTGTACATACCTATATATTTCAATATATCTTTATGTACGTAGTTTAGTTTCATCAGACGTTTTCCTTTTGTATTAGAATACCTATCTTTGTTTTTATTGATTAATGTATTTTTTAGACGGTCAATTTTATTAGCATAGTGATTCGTATAATTAGCTACGTTGATATTATATTGAATAACAAACTTTACTATTACATTAAAGCATGCATTTGCCTTCAAAAAAACTTCAATCCTTGGTACCTATAACATGTGTGCATGTTTGTACATTCATGGGCAGTTTTTAATGAGATATCTGAGTTATTTCGTAACAATTGGCTTCGTCAATTCCATTCGAAAGATCACTAGTACATCAGCAATTACAGTAACAAGAAAGTTGCGTAAGACACTAATGGGCCCTACCTTAACATATAAAACACGAAGTCCGAAGTTCCGATTTTATATACATATATGGTCAAAGATACGAGGGCATATAAAGTACTAAAGTACACATTACTTTACATACATCTTACTTAGCCCAGTACTCGTAAAGTTTAGGCCTTGTTTTCTGAACAGACATGGCTCTTTTTACTAAATAGTCAAATATATTATTAATAGACAAAACAGTTTTATTTCCGTAAATTCGCGTGGAATAAGGACAAGATTTTTATTAGTATTTCTGCCGTTCTACAAATACGCGTGAAATATTTATTATATATTCTGATTATTAAATATGTCGCTCTATAAATTTGCGGAAAACACGTGAAAGATTTTGTCATTTTGCTGTTCTGTAATTTCGTTAAGAAGATTAGTTAAAAACTAGAAACTGAATTCTTGAAATTAATATTGAGATTAGACTCGAGAGTAGATCTGCTGATTTAATGCGATTAAGAAAATAATTAGGTAATATAGCGCCTTTGAAGAGACGGTGGGCATAGACTAACAACAGCGCATGATAAAACAATTATACTGTTATTAGCAATTATGTTCTGTAATAGCACCTTTTTGTACCTATGTCAAATCTTGCATGTTTGATTGTAACTAATTTATAATTATGTTTTGATCTTAAAAGGTAATAACGTGCTGATTTTATGTCTTTATTTTCTGCTGTACGCAATATACATATCTATTTATTTGTGGCTTTGATTTGTGCTGTGTGTAGTGTGGCAGCCTCAACCGCTTTCGCATGAATTTTGCATGTACCTTTTAGTATATCTTATAGTATCCATCAACGAAACCTAAACTGTACTGTAAGTATTACATCTATCCATAACTTTATTTAATTTATAAGTAAAATTAGAACCTACCTAGTAGCTGTGAGTATTAACTTTTTTATATAACTTTATTTACATATAAGTATAACAAAAATATATTTTGTTAGATCAAATAAATTAGGTACTTACTTATCTATATTCTATCTTATTCTAACACATCTTCATATCAATTGCAACTTTGTAAGTGGTACCTCTCCTTAATCCTACGATCCATAGAGAAAAATGTTTTATATATTTTTTTTAAATTGAATGTATTGGAAAATTAACGACTTTGTGACTGCAGGGTTTGCGTACGTCGGTGGTGCGTGTGTGGTGAACAAGAGATTGGAGAAAGTCAATTCTGTCGCTATTATTGAGGATACTGGCGGATTCTCCGGCATCATAGTTGCTGCTCACGAAGTTGGACATTTGTAAGATTCTATATATGTATACCTATTTATTTAGATCCTGTATTATGCCCTGGTAATGGAGGAATAATACAGTATGTCAATAAATTTCGTGTAGTGATAGAGAACGACAGCGTGTCACCGCTTAATATTATATAAACTTGGGAAATTATTTAGTTATCTTTGTAAGAAGTCTCATATACTAACAGTAAATAAACTTACAGATTAGGCGCAGTCCACGACGGTAGTCCTCCACCGTCGTATTTGGGAGGTCCTGGTGCTGAAAAGTGCAGATGGGAGGACGGCTTCATAATGTCAGACCTCAGGCATACCGAGAAAGGCTTCAGGTGGTCGCCGTGCAGTGTGCAGAGTTTCCATCACTTCTTGAAGTGAGTTGATCTTATTACCTATCTGCGTTGTTCAAAAACCAGTTTTAGTTTCAATCCGCAGTTTATAGAAAATTAATTCTACAGAATGCGGATTGAAACTATTCATAGTCATCATCATCTGCTTCTTCCTTAACCCATTTATTTGGGGTCGGCGTAATATGTTTTTCGCTTCCATTCATCCCTGTTCGCAGTCATCGCGTTATTTACTTCCTTTCTTGCCTTATCATCTTTCACACAGTCCATCCATCTCTTTTTCGGCCTTCCTCTGCCCTTATAACATTAATATCTAAACACCTTTCTTAAAATATTATCCTCGTTCCTACGCATTACATGTCCATACCATGATAGACGATTCAACCTCTCTGACACCAGTGCCACTTTCATACTTCCTCTAATGTATTCATTGTTTATCTTATCCATTCTTGTCACACCACACATCCACCTCAACATTCTCATTTCAGTTGCATGCAGTCGTCTTTCATCCGTCCTTAGGAGATGGAAATAATTAGGAGAAGTTTAATTTAACCTTTATGTAGAGTTATTAAGATTTAATATTCATAAATATTATAGAATTTCGTATTTAGAATAATTATAATAAATATTGTACCGAGTTAAACTGTAAATAATCATTCTGTCTCACTAATTTCAGTCCCCAAGCAGGTTGTTTTGTAAGATGTGTTTACGTTGAAGAGTGGGATATGACAGTGAAATTACAGGGTAGACATAATACCTTAGTCAGTACAAATGGTAGACATGAGGGATGTTTGATGCATGAATATAAAATGTGTAACCGCTTGCTGAAACGATATAATATGCTCGCGGTGCACTAGTGAAATACGATAGGATGAGCATAAAGTTAGGTCAGTTAACACGTCGCCAGGACATAATCAACTACAATGGTTTCCAGGTGAGAGCGCGGAAAGGACGATCTGCTATGGTACAAAACACACAAACGTCACATGATGACGTGACTTGCAATTTCAACAGTCTGCTTTATTGTCCTTCAAGTTACCTAAAAATATTTTTTACAGTGGCGACACTGCAACGTGCCTGTACAACTCACCACATGAGGATGATTCGTTACCACGCGTGTTGCCTGGCCGTCTGCTCACTCTAGACGCTCAGTGTCGAAAGGACAGAGGCACCAGGTCGGTGTAAACACGCCTATTTCGTTTTGTTACTCGATATTTCTCGGGCTTTTTGTAGGTCTACTAGCTGTATCTCGTAGTACGTCTGAATTGGGTTAAAATTTTCTATGTGTTAATCTGTAACAATTTGAAATCTATTCAATAATTTTTGCGTAAAAGAGTATCTGAAAGAGCACCTCTAACAATCTTCTTGATGATTTTTTATATTCTAGTTACCTATATTATAAAATTAAAAAAAAAATGAAAATATATCTGCTTTACCATCGTCATAATGTCGCGTTAATAAAATTAAGTCATATGTTTATCTTTTTCAATAACATGTTATATTTTTCACAAGGTACCTTTATAAATAGTTTCTTTATTCAAAATTGAAGTTTAGTCAATATTATTTTACCAGCAATAGAATAATTTCTAACGAATTTAACCCATCAAGCAGCTTGTCAGCTATTTATAGAGTGCAGATTAGACAGTAATATTACAGGCTTGTTATCTTGTCGTCTGGAATAGTATCGCATGAGTAATATCATGAAAATTACATGATATCCGTGATGCTGTTTATGTAGATATATAGGCGACGGTTGCTGCTTATTATCAGGTGGGCCGTCAACTTGTTTTCCAATTTAATTACATAAATATATAGGATATAAAATATTTTCTGTCAATTTGTATGTTTAAAAATTTAAATCTTATAAACACTATATTATAGATTTATGTTTAAATTAATCGATTTCTGATTCGATACTATCTATTCACATTTTCATTGTACCGTTTTCAGCGCTTGTTTCAAGGACGAGCGCGTGTGCGCCCAGCTGTTCTGCTTCGACGCGGCGAGCGGATACTGCGTCGCGTACAGACCCGCCGCGGAGGGATCGCCTTGCGGGGATGGACAGGTAAATACGTTTTAAGTAGCTGCTTTTACAATAGTCAGTGCGGTCGACTACGCACCGAGGAGTAATATCCGACATACGCGACAATCAGGCATGAAATTATGAGTGCATAACGGCGAAATCGTGACTGCATTTTACCATTTCTTACACACACACACGACACCGTCCTCGCCGGCGGATAGTTTCATGGTATATCATTTCTTTTAAATTGAATTGAAGGACACCAGAATACGTGAGCTGGTTTACGCGCGGCCTTTCTCGTTCTCTTTACATTGATATCTATTATTTCCTGCGTGACTGCCTATTTGCGTGTGGAAGAGCATTCAACGTGTAAAGATAGCTTATTTAGATATAGATCGAAGTTTTAAACGGCTGGACCAAAAGACTGATTACGTTTTAATGTTCTTTCTTTATTTGACAAACTCCTTATAGTGGTTCATATATGAATCACTTCCATCATCAAATTTCATATTGTTTTAAATAGAATAGACTAATTTAATTAAATTAGTATAGAATAAATAAATCAAATTATTAATTTATTTTCAGTACTGTATAAACGGGCGATGTATAACAGAACACGAGAATATAATACCTGATTATTCACAACACACGCCGAGCTACGTCCGCCCGGAGACGAGTCCGTTCTATGGAAATATTACAAGGTCTGTATTACAGTTGTAATTTGTATTACAGTTACGATAGTCACCGAGTATCGAGACTGTAATACAAATCTATTGGCCACACACATCTGGTAAGAGTCGGACGGCTCGTACCGACATGATTCGATTGGCGCATTGCTTGCTACGCCTCGCCCTCTTTGGAAATGCGCCAATCAAACAGCGTCGTCACAGATTGTCCGGTTGATTGAACCTGGTGTGGTGTGAGCCTAATCTTGGGTTTCTATTACTGGTATTAATTTTGTGATATCTGTATATTTAGATATTATAGATTTGATTACCATTAAAATTATGATTAAATATATTATATAGATAGTTTATATATATGTTACAAAATAAACTATTATTTATAATTACCAAACATAATCAATATATCTTTCAATACTGTCAGCAAAAAATCTAAATATTTTTTGTGTTATATTAACATTAATACAAAATATAAAAAGGCGTCAATATTTGCCGACAGTACACAACCACAATACTAATGATATCTTTACACACAGTTACGAAGCATCAACACAGCCATACCAAAAGAATTTCTACTCAAACTATTACCAAAAGCCCCCATCGACCACGCAGTACTACAGCACAACAAGGAAACCGTTCCAATACTACACGCCATCGACGCAATCAACGAGATACACGTACCCACCATCAGTAAACAGATACTCAATTACCTCAACGCGGAGTCCATACGACTTCAAAGACTTCATCACAACCAGAAACAACGATCCGAACCCAGGATTGTACAACAAGAACAATTTCTACACCAGTGGCACCACAAAAAATCCATATTTCGACAAGGGAGTAAAATCCGTCTTCAAAATTGGCACTTATTACTCACAACCACAGAGTTTCAATTCGATACGACCGGACGCAAATTCTCAGCAAGTGCAAATTGAGCCGGCGAGATTGGTGTTCTCGTATCAGAGAAATTTGACTGCAGGGGAGGTGCCGCAGTAAAATGATATTTATTGGTAAGATATTAAGGGTTAAAGGAGTCATTGCGTCACTGGATGTACCTACATCATTTGGATCTTCATACATAACACTCACACATACATTTGTCAGAGTAACCAATTAGTTGAACGTGGATTTTCATATGTGGAAAATAAAATGAGTTACACTAGATTAATTATGTCAGGATTTAAAGTTATTATTTAATGTATAAATTCTTCACAATAAATTAAAAAAAAAATATTTTTACAATGCTGTGACATTTATGATAGACATTAAAATTTTAATGTTCTATTTTGTTATCAATTAAATTACTTATTATATCACTAATTGTATAATGTGTGAACTACAAACGATTATTCAATACCACTCAAGTAAAAAATATTATTTCATTCATCCGTATAGAAAATCCACGTTTGTACTCTTTTAAATAATAACTATGTCCTCTACATCGATCGATATAAACATACATGATTTTTATAACAAAAACAAGTAGGTATTATCTACTCTTCATATTCCTATCATACAGTACTGTCTTCTTATACATACTCGAAATACATAACCACTCCAAATTGTACATAATTTACCTATTAGTTCCCATTGTTAATAACGTTTATTAATTATTTAGTTATAATCATTATTTTTATTTATTTATTTAAACTTTATTGAATTTTGTACAATAGGCTTAATGCTATTAGCATTCTCTACCAGCCAACCTAAGGGAGTGCAGAGATACTCTTCATACTATACATCTTTCTTTGTATTTTAAACCTATATAAATTTATTGATATTCATGTAAGTGTATTCTGATGTACCACAACAGCAAATTTATTTCCATAAAAATGACAACCGTTTCCATTTCTAAATTCGCTTTAGTCTTTAACGGTTAGGTACTGTTATAAAACATTTATGAATCTATGATTACATGAAAAATCGGGACAAAATAAAATATTGCCCTTAAATTGCTCAACATAAAATTTGTTTAAAATCAATGCTATTATTTATGAAAATAATATTTTGGTTGTCTAATAAATTATAAAACTATGATTAAATATATTTTCTTCTATTATCCTGTCCCTGAAACAGAGATATGGAAATGGTTTTTATGAAGTTTATTTATTTATAAAACAACATTAAATACTTGTGTCACGATAAAATGAAATGTTTTGTGGTACAACAGAATCTATACCATTAATTGTCATTCTTTATTCGAAACTCAGGTAATAGTTTAAATATATGTATAATATATTTATATTGGAATTATATTAGTATCGATTTATATAATAAAATATCTTATCTAATATATTTTATTATATAATTTATAATGTCTAAATAATCTACTTAATATCTAAAAATATCTACTAAAGTAGAAATAGTAAGGATAAAATTATTAGTTGAATTTGAAACTCAAGGCACATTTAAATAATAATTGTGAACTAATTTAAATGAAACTAAATTGATTTGTAACACACAAGCTGCAAATATAAAAATTATTTGATATTCTTAACACACCTGGCACAAATGTATGTCATTTTAATTCTTATCGATAGTAGATTTAGAGTTCAAATTCTACTAAGAAATTTTATTTCATCATTCTGTCTTTTATATGAGTATATATAATTCTAATAGTATTTACTTATTAGTGTAAGTAGATTTCTACACTATTTTAATTTATATAAATTGATAATTTATACATATTATGAAGTATCATTAAGTTACTTTTTTATATTTATACTTTCCTAAATATTATTTTATACCTTTAAATTTAAGAGATGATACAAAAGTCATCAAATTAATTATTTCAATTAAGTAATATTTAAAATGTCTGTTTAATTATTGTTCTTTTTAATAGTTTCTCAGTTATAATTCACAATGTGTTTTAAATTAGTCTATCTTTAAAGCCTAATTTACATTAAGAAGTAGTGTCGTAAATCTAGTTTCACATTAATCAGCAGTATAAATTATATTATTCCGAAAGAAATTAATAAAATGGACAATATTTAGTATAGGATCGTAAAATCTGCAGTTACCTTGTATTCTATATAGAACGTTCCTAAATTCATATACTTTAACCTTTTTTTATACTTCTACTATATCATTTCTATAAATAATATTTATAAAATATATACCTACTATATATTTGTCAATAAGACTTTACCTACTTGTTCATAAAAACTAAAATCTCTTACAAAACTATTATCACTATGCTGTTATATCACGGTCTTTAAATTTGAGAAGACAGATCAAAACAAAATTGGTTTATTAAATATTTGTAGTTTTTATGAAAAAGGTAGTAAATTTCCAGCATGCGTCACATCACGAGTAGAGAATACGATATATATCTACCCTTTTTATAATGCTTTGTAGTATTTGGAAAGTTAATGTAATTATTATTTTTAATTTGTACATTGTATTTTGTTCCCATTGTAAAAAAACCAAAACTCAATGATGAACTCAATTTCTCAAAATTTCAATAATAAATAAATGGTAAAAACTATATATAATTTTATCTGTAGTTATAATAAAACTGTATCTGTAGCCACCTCAGTGGTGATAATACGTATTTTTCAACATAATATTGTCTACTTAATTATGCATCAATAGTATCATGATTTAATTGCATGTTTGTGTTGTTATAATACTACCATAATTATATAGTAATTTAGTATCACATCAATAATTTACTGTAGAAATATATAAACTTAAATTGCTTAAATAGATAATATTGTATTAATGTTTACAGCAGCCGCCACTAAAAAATAAAGCGGAACGAGCACAAGACTGCCACGCTGGAGCGACTGCCGTGGGCCTGGGCCATGCAGCCCAATTGGACCCATCGGAACAGTTACCACTCCAGCCCTCCATTTTATTTACGAATGAATATAGCACACCCGTATGCACGAATATCGTAACATAACTGAAATATCGGTTTTGCAAATGTATTCTAATTAAAATTTTCTTTTCATTTTTAACAAGATTCTATTTTAATTTTAAAATTCCATTTGTTATTTCAAATTTCAATTGTAAATATAAAATCTTATTATCATTTACTATTCCAATTTTAAAATTTAATTGTAATCAATCTTAAATCAATTAGGATGAAATAAGAGCAAGCAGATAAAACTTTTGCTTGTTTTTATTTTTTTATATTACAATTCTTTATAGGTATAGATAGATATCTCGTGTAATTGTGATTACGGGCTAGTGCTAAGCAAGTGTGTGACAAACGAGTCTGAAGACGAAACATTTCGAGTGTCAGACGTGGTTCAGTGAGTGATATTACAATGTGATTGTGTTACTATTATTGGACAATAAGTACATTAGGTTATGTTGTATGAAACTATTGCGGGGAGCCCGCGAGTGATCACAATGTTAGATTGGTTATGGAATTATAAATACTCCTTAGCCTATTTCTTTGTAGAACGGTTGTAAAAGCATTCGTTAACGAAATAAACTGCCACGAAGTGCCTTTTTATACAGTAATTAGTAAGAGTTGTAAGTTTTTTTTTTGTTGTTTAAACGAACAGAGCGACTGGATCGCGACCGTCCGAACAATTAGTAGTACCATTATTTTATTTAAGTGAATTTACACTGTTTTTGAAAATTTATATTTTTTATTTTATCCTCTTACGAAATTTGATAAAACTATTATATTTTTAAGTCTGTTTTTAATGTCTAAAAATTATTTATGTGACATAGATCTGTAATTATAAAGTTACCAATAGAGTAAAAAAAGGTAATTTTGGTGTAATATTTCTTGCTAGGGAAACAATGATCCTATTAGGTAACTGTAACATCGCTTGCCGTTAACTATTTATTTTGTTCAAACTATTTATGTATGAATTCAACCTTAAATTTCATCACAAATTTATATAAATTTTAGGAAAAAAAATAGAAAATAACAAACATGAAATTATAGTGTTTTATTTCAGTGGTGTCCCTTCAATTTTAATATTAAGAATTCTGAATTAAAGAAATTTATTCCAATCCCAAAACCATTTATTTGTAATATTTCATTTCATATAAAATATCATGTTTTTTCAATGTCACCTAGAAGCAATTGTTATTATAAATAAAAATTAATAAATTAAACAACATTTACTTAACAGTAGAAATAAATTATAGAATACATCTCTACACATACAGAAAACTACAATAAAGTTTATCAAAACTACATAACTACAAAATATACAAATACCTTTTCAACACTATACAATACTTGTAGTCTATTCCATTCAACTTTATGTACTGAAACTCAACCAGGATAATGGTAACCGACACTATTAACGAATGCTATATTGTGCTGATATTATGCTTAATTGGAATCGTATTATGCTCTCTTCCACCTCTCCTTGACATCTGTCAAGTTCCACGACGGGAGTAGGGCGTACTTCTGGAAATTATGTATTTAAATATTTCTCCTACACTTATATCCCTATCGAATTGTATAGTGTTAAAAGGATAATTCTACAAGCCATAGTTTCTCTCTGGTACTATAATGATTAAAAAAATAACAAGCTACAACAAAGTACTGCATACTAGTTGAAAAGCAATACACAATATACAGCGGGATATTTAAATAACGTTTGTTGATATAAATCTACCATATACATATATTATTATTAAACAATATACTTAAAAAATATATCGTTTAATTTTTTTTTAATATGACATCATGCCATAGAATATCTGACATTGGAAACTGGTTAATTTTTTTAAGTGTTTAATACCTATGTGTAAGAGACTTCCCCATATCAATATAATTCCAGAGATACTATACTATTGTATGTTACATTATTATTAACCAGACTTCACAGGAAACGAGCGAGCACCGACGTTTTTGACTATTAGTTTACCCAACATGGCAACTGAGAGGCAGAAAACCAGACCGGCTGGCATGAACTTCCTGCCGTTGTAATATCTGCAACATAAAGGGCATTATATATAACACATCTATATTAATATACCAAAAGACTTCTGAAGAAACAGAAACGTTCATTCAGGAAGAATTAGTGCTTATAGCCATATCTTACCATAGTATAAAACAAAGTCGGCGGCGCTGTATCTTCGCTTATATCTTTAGGTTACGCAACGGATTTTAATGCGGTTATCAGCAATCCATATGAGTGATTCAATAGGAACGTTTATATGTATAGTTTATGTGTGTTATGGTATAGAACAAGCTTAGAAATTCAAAGATTTGTGATGCATCTGATGTGAAGCCAGTATGGATAGCTAGTATGTATATAATGTAGTAATGAATAGACTATATTTACTATAATTACAATTACAATCAATACTATTTTCTCTGTAAAACAAATAACTGCAGACAAATTACAAAATTATGTTTGTTTAAAAATAGAACTTGTTAGACAGCTAAAAATTAACAATAATCATAGTTACCTATAACCCATAAGACCACCAAGCGCGGTAGTGGTACCAAGGGACAAAGTGTAGTTGGAAGGATCCTGGGTTAGTTGATATGCACCAACACCTGAAAACAAAAGATTCAGGACAATTAAAACAACATTCAATATTCCTTCTAAACTCGTAAACAGTACTTTATATGAGAAATGTAAAAAGTTGATGAGTTTAAAAAAAATTACCTAATATTGATCCGAAAATAATCCCAGCTCCCAGGGAAGGTATGGATCCTGAAATATAAAACAGAATTGTGATTTACACTATATGACAACATACTTTGTACAAAATACTATATTTGTATTACCACCTAAACATCCAATTTTTTTTAATAGTTGGTATTAGAATGGTGTAACCATCTGCACTAATGGTGGCATGCACCAATAGAGGATAAACTTAAGTCAGGTCAATTAGCCCATTGATACAAATACACCTGAAACTAACAACAATGTTTTCCAGAGTGACTATGTCTAAATCAATCTGATATGGTACATTGTTATCATAATAATAGTGCCACTTATACCTATTACTAACAATTACTTCCACCAACCTATATAACAACCTATTTTTTAAATCAAATACTATAAAGAGGTGATGTTTTTGAGATGAGAGATTGAGAAGGAGGTAATCTCGGACATAACATAGATACTTATAACACCACTATTTTTGTATTGGAATATAAAAATACAGATGAGATGTTTTGTTCAATAAGAGCCTTCATTCCATATTGTCACATTGGCCACTGGACGTTTGTGTATATTACTACAATGTAAAAAATTGATCAGATTCTTTTTTATCAATGAACAAAACAGCTAAACGGGAGTTATCTCATAAATGAAATGAAAGTATTGCAAAAACATTGATTACAAAGCACAAATACACTATCTTATCATATAAAAATATTTAAAATCACTTATCCCAAAAAAGGGTCTTTGATTTAAATTTAGTATATGCACTTTTGTTGTTTATGTAAATTCAAGTAAACAATTAAATTGCATTACAATTGAAATATTTATTGATTAATTATTCAGATATTCCCTAAACTTAATACTGACCTGCTTTCGCATAACCCATAATACCGCCGGCTGCAACTGTGGCGGCGTACGCAAAGCCCAAAATGTCAACACCCATTATGTATTTATATTATAATTTATTGTTTTTTAGAATGTTAATAATATAAAATAAAGGCAAGTTGAAAATATAAAACTTTTATATGTCTATACTTCAAAGTTAAATGTACATAGAAATGTTCACTCAAAAGTCACAAACATCAAATAAAAACTGTCAATTAAACAGTAGATCAGTAAGAACTCAAAGCTAATGACTGACATACAAGTGTACAGAGTACTATTATTTGCCAATTTGCAATTTTTAAGGTCAAAGTTACTAATTTTATAAATTTTGTTCTCTTCTGTCTAATAAAAATTATTTTACTCAGAAATTACAAGCATTATTATTCTCATTCTAAATTAACTTTTATGTTTATACTACTGCTCACCTTCCAGTTACGTCGTAAAGTAAAATAAAGTCGTCAGTTTTGACAGCGCAGACTAAGAAATTGACATTTAGTTCACTTCGTATTTGTTATTGTCGTAATCAATAGTCAATCAATCGTATTTAATACTATATCACTGAACTTTATTTCGTCATCAAATAAATTTGTTGTTTTTACAGTTTCCCGCCTCTTTCATCATTGTTAATTCATACAAATGTGCATTCATATTGTCAAATAACCATGACAATACTTTTACGCTGTTGATTACACGATTATTAATGTAAAATACGTTTAGTCAGTTGGTACTACAAAATTTATTTTGTTCGAGTTTCCTTGTATAATAAAAGGCACATTCTGCTGAGCATTTAGTATTTAATCGTCGCTCATACAGGTTGTATGAAATAATATCTTGATCGGTTTATTTTTATATATAAATCGCTAACCTTTTATCATAGGCCAACAATTTTATTAAAAAGTATAATCACGATGTTAAAGAGTGCTTCAAAAGTAACAATAAACACTGGAAATGTGTTAAATTTAATAGATATCAAGAAAAAGGCTGGACAAAATGTTACAGAAGAGGTTAGTTTTTGCTATTTAATGTTACTCAATTATTTAATATTATATGTATACATGTACCAAAGTAGATTATTAAATTTGCAATTACAATAATATTTTCAAAGGATTACTGTTACAAATCTTTCAGGCGATAAGAAATAGAATATTAAATTAACATATTAAGTTACAAAGTATCTACACATTGAGTGTGGGTAGTTATTAATTTAAAATATTAATTATTTACATTTTATTATACTTTTATTTTTACATTATCATCTGATTTTTGTGTTTATTCTAATTATTATATTATATTATGAACTATTTGTGAGTACCTTTATATTTACATAGACCTACAGTAAAATTGAATATAGCAGTATTTTAAATACAATATGCATTATTTTTTTTATCACAATATATATTTCTTTTAAAAACAATGATATATTCGCACAAAAATTATTGTATCCAACAAACATTTTATGTAATTGTAATGGTAAATTATCAATCTACATTGCTACTAAGAATTTTGTCTACCCCAAAATACATTTATTATGATCTTATACATAAAATTTTTGTGTCACAATGTTAGTTACCATACTCCTCCAAATGGACCAATTTTTATGAAATTTTATATGCATATTCATTAGGTCTATGAATCGGCTACTATCTATTTTTCTTACCCCTATGTAATAAGGGTCTTCCACTACTAACATTTCTTTTTATTTATTGGACATTTTTTTTAAATTTTTCATAATGTGGCAATAAAAACTACATACAACCCTAAATTTTCACCCTTCAACTAAATTTGTCCTGGGAAAACGATGTTTGCCTGGCAAACTAATTTTATATAGAGAAATATTGTCAGTATATTTATATTTATTATATCAATATTAGTTGATGACAAATCTTGAGTGGATGGAAATTTTCCTTGATTTCACATTCACTGATGAAATTCTGTAGTGTACTTACACTTGTATATGTATTTTTTTTTACACATACAACGGCCCAGATGTGAGGCTAATTGTAGAGAATGGAGTCCAACTTACATTATATTTTTAAATAAATTATTGACTGGTTTTCTTTAGAATAGTTTTACTGTAAAAAAAATATATATTTAAAATATTGTATTGTATTAGAAACTAACAGCTCAGTCCTCGCTTCAAGTGGGTGGACATTATTACACCTTATTTACATTATTAAAGGGATCTCTATTTTTATAGTAATAAATATATCCATTGTTAGTCAGGAATAATGTAGGACTCTAATGGTGAAAAATTTTGAAATTAGTGCAGTAATTTTTGAGTTAAGTTACTACAAACATATAAAGACATGAATTAGAGATATAACAACACACATAAAAAAAATAATTGCAATTACACAAGTATTTAAGTTTTTTCTATATTTGTAATATTTGATTTTAATAATTAACTCAAAAATCATATATTTCAAAGTATATGATGTAGACTGCATGCAAAATCCTTATAGCTAGGTAGTCTTTAGCTGACCATGGTAATTTTTACATGCCAAACATTGCGTACAGTTTATATAGGAAAAGTGCTCACTCATTCTCTAGCAATATTATAGGCGGTTGCTAGTTCCTATTGAAATATTATATAATTTACCTATGAAGGTCAATTCTACTAGTAGAGTAATACGTACGCCTCGCCTTCTCCTTGGTTGAATCAATAAACATAAAAATTATGACAGGATAAAAAAAACCTTAATACTAGACTGTATTATGAGATATTTGTCGAAATTTTATTATTAGCATAGGCAAGTTAATTGTTATTTCCTCATGTGTATGAACTACAATGTGTACCTACGTAATTATAACATTTCATACAGTTATATTTAGAGTTGTTTTAGAATGATTCGTACCTACCACTATTATCTCTTCTAATCGAACCTCTTTCCGATTCTAACAGCAATCGAAATTACCGAACCGATATTCGAAATCCTAGCGATGCCCTTAGGCTAAAGTCATATCTATAAATCTTTCTGTACGTTAGTGCTATATGCATTAGCCCATTTTTCGTACAGTGAATCTGTAGTGACTATAAACGACCAACAGCCTTAGAAGAGTTGTAAATATAAACGACTTTATGACGGATGATGGTCATTTGACGACCTCGGTGGTCTAGTGGTCTAGCACACCGCTTTACGACCGATGGTCGAGGGTTCGATTCCTCGTTCTTTGTCCATGTTATAGGTTCATACTATAGGTCGTAGGTAGGTATTATAAAAATCGAATTTCATAAAAAACTAAGTAAAACTTTACGTTCACGTTTAACTGTTGGCATTTAAAATGATTAATGACTTTAGAACAACGAAGCGTTATTGTCATGAGCTCTGTATTAATATACTTCTATACATTATTGATGTGTACGTATATTTATTATAAATTACAAGCAGGACGTTATAATTAGAAACATTAATGACTGTTTTTTTTTAATGACAACAAAGGCAAAGAGGTATGGGTTTTGCCTTAAATTGAAGATATTAAAATGTCACTGTATATATATTTTTTATAACTGGATGGTAATTAAGCAGATGGCTGACTTATGGTAAGTGACCGCAATATAACTGACTCTATTGCAAGCAAAATATACAAAATATATAAGTCTTTTCATTTATTGTCAGCATACCTAAATAAAAAAGAATACTATGGTAATTTTATACGTTCTGGCGTGACGTACTGACACGTTCTAGTGAAAAAGTTGGCACTCGTTATATGCTGCGTAAAACGGGTATTCCCCGGTTAACAAATTAAGAACTTTCAATACTTATACCTGTACCTTATCGTACTTGAGACAGATAAACTGCTTCACAAGCTCTCAGCTTACATGTTTATAGAACTCCGACTGTAATAGGTACTACATTAGTTAACTACTTGGCAAGGTTGTTAACCTTAAAAGATATAGCCTCGTACTAAGAAAAAAAAAATGGATAAATTCTCGTACCTCATTTTGAGTACCTCGTACCTGACTTACCTCAATTTGGTGCTCTAACATGAAGGTATACATTTCTATTCTATACATCCATAGATATAAATGAAATTGGAGAGTCCGTTTGTAATATTGAAATAACCGTTTTTTACTTCATGCATATGAATATAAATATGGTACATATACCAAAATAACATTTTTTACAATTTTGGCTGTCTCTGTTTGTTCCGGCTAATCTCTTAAATGCCTGGACCGATTTTGACAGGACTTTTTTTGGCAGGTATCTGATGTAATAAGGCGTAACTTAGGTACTTTTATTATTAAAAAAAAAATTATTTTAGAAAAATAAAGTTAAATTACACGCGGACGAAGTCGCGAAAACAGCTAGTATCATATATAATTATATGTATATATTTCTCAATTATAATATTTTAACCGATTTTGGAGGTATAATCTCATGTAAACATGTACGAGGATACAAATGCCTTCGATCCAAAGGCCAATCTCGTGGATCACGAGGATCCTCGTACGGTTGGCATCCCTGTTACTTCGTATAGAGTTTTGTAGCATTATGTTGACATAACAATACAGCGTGCATGGTCACACTGCAGTGGAAATAATATTAGTATTCAAGCAAAACAATGTAGTTTCAACTGATTCGTTTAAATATACACCTATTTTGAAACGATTACTAAAATACCAATTTAATTAAATTTCTTATGAGTTAAAAAAACGAAGGCGTATCATTTAACTATTTTTTGTATATAGTTTCACCAATGGGTACATATTAGATGTACAACCTAATAGGAGAGGCTAAGGGATATTCTTACTAAAAAAACCGTAATTTTTACATAGAATGAAGCTTACTATTCACCTTATTGTAGTTATTGTTATTTATTAGAAAATAATTGTATTATTTCTCAAATTTTGTATTAAAAATATAGAAACTGAAATATATTCAGCGTATATAATGTCCGTTGATTTTAAAGTATTACAATTACGGTTTATAATTAAAAAAAAGGTTCCCCTTATTATGGTACTGGAATAAGCACAAACAGACATTACTTAAATATCTAAGTAATTTTAACCATCATCAGATTATGTCGTTTCATTAGCCAAGTCAGAATAAACTCCATATAATGTGTTATATTTGTACTACTGGTCGCCCTTATATACTAAAGATAATTAATGTAAATGTTCAAAATTAAAAATAGAATTAAAAACTAACTGTATACATATGTGTACGTGTATAACGCATTCCATTAATATCTTTATTATAAAAAATATAATATTATGTTTAACTGTGCCAAATTTCATACTCAGTCCTGTTATTAATTTTTGTAAAAAATTTGCTTCTTACGAGTACTTCTTTCGTCTCTACTTACCTACTTCTTCTTTTTATTGTTCCTCTAACACAAAATACAGTTACATAGGATTATATGTAGGTATAATTTCTAACATTTCATACTTTGTTGCAGTTGTCAGAAAGCATTAAACTAACGCTGTCCGAATGGAACTCGCAAAATGGCTTGCCAGTCCAGAACGGATCGTCCCCGGATAAACAAGCCCAGGATTCAAGGCAGCAGTCAGATTACGTGGTAGTATCTACATCGACTCCCAGGGAGGCAGTTGTGAATATAACAAGGCCGCATGATGATGTGCAGAACAAAATGGCTGAAGAGGAACGGAAGAATCTGAAGATTGGCGTTAAGATATTCATAAATGAAGACAGCACTAGCTCCCTAACCGAGTGTTTGGAAAATGGTGAGTTTTTTAATGTAATAAATGAATACTTTAACGATTTGATGACCCAATTAAACCCGATAGGTCTTTTCTGGACAGGACGACGTCTGTCCTCTAGTGCTGAATGTATAAGAGCATACAAAACCATTTATTGTATATATATATAATATTTTTTTCAACTGAATGTTAAAAGTATATTTTTTTTAATCATAATTTTTTGCGTGGTTGGGTCACATTATCTTCAATGGTTGTACTTGTGGTTGACATATCACCGCGTTATATGGGTACATTGCCGAATCCACACCCACATATAACCATCAATATATATTTTAAGTAATTGGAAGTACTGGTAATTAAGCTGACGGCTTGTTTCTTGGAAAGTGGCAACCGCCGCCAATAGACCTTGGAGAATTCAGACGTAAGACTTGAAAATTGTAACCAGGTCACAGCAAGATGCTTATTGGTAGAAATATCTGAGTCCGAAGTATAGTACCGAGTCGAAACGACTTTGTACAAAGTCTACTGGTGTCTATTTGAACCGGGGGCAATCGTCACTCGGATTACTAAAATTTTTTATCAGTCTATGTTCTTATCATCACTGGAGGGTTAATCAGAAATTGAAGTTGACCCACAAATTAGTGGAGTCTGCTCGTGATACCAACTATCGACCTTTAAAACAGTTTAAAACAGTAATGACCTTTGGTATTCATAACTTGGTGTTAAAAGCCACTACGCTTTCTTATAATAAAAATAAAAAGGTTTAATTTTAAAAACTTAGTATTTATTTATAAATATAAGAATAAAAAATTCTTATAAAATTAACCTTACCTAACCTTAATAATATTTTAAACATATTCATTTTAACTGCAGAAGTATTTTGTCGCTATTTCTCAAATGTTCCATCATTTGATAGAAAACAAAATTGGACACTGAGTTAAAAACTTTAGTTACGAGGAAACTTCCACTGGTTTTCTATTAATATAACTTTATTAGACGTGTTTATATTACAAATAAAACTATTCTGTGAGGGCAGGATTATTAGTAATAGGGATTAGGACTAGTTTCATTGTCAGCAATGTACCATGTTAGGTCGAACGGCACGCCTTACCCCATGGAAAAATTCCTGGTGAATATGCCAGAATGCACCAATAACTTGAATTTATGCTCATGCTGTAATGCTCCACTAGTATTCTGCGTATACCGTTAATACAAAGAAATGCACCATACTTTATTTAAAAAAACAAATCGAATAAAAAATCATTTATTCATATAGGACATTTTAACCGCTTATGAACGTCAAGTTTTCTGTATCAATGTTTTTCCCTACGGTCCAGTTCAGTATACAGATCGATTGAGAAGAACTAGCAAGAAACTCAAAGATTTTTCTATTTTTTTAAGTCAGTTTATTTACTAAAAATCAGAATAGCTTTTATTTGCGTCAGCTGTAATTGGAACAGTACTTACTAACTACTACCACCATTGAAGCAGTGTACAAGTTTATCTTAACCTCATAGGTCAATGCTAGTAACACCATATCGTAATGTTTCGTATACTGCTGGAATTCCAAATCAATTCTTTTTATGAATAAAAACAAAAAGAGTTGTACGTTATGGCAGATAGATATAAATATATAAAATTATCGTGTCACAATGTTAGTTACCATACTCCTCCGAAACGGCTTGACCGATTTTTATTAAATTTTATATGCATATTCTGTAGGTCTGAGAATTGCCTACTATTTATTTTTCATACCCCTAAGTGATAAGGGTTGTCCACCCGTAACATATATTTTTCTCAATTTTTTTTTTTTAACAATATGGCATTAAAAAATACATAAAACCCTAAATGTTCACCCTTCTACCACCAACCCCTATTTGTTAATATAAAATTTATATGAAATATATATATCTGTACATAGAAAATATACGATTTGATTTGATTTGATTAACCTATTGGAATCCAAAACAATGATTATTCGTTTTTTGTCTATTTGTCTGTACGTTTATGCTTGCTATACTTAGAAACAGCTTAACCGATTTGTCTGCGATGATGCGAAAGTATTGTGTTAAGCATTTAAAATTTATTTTCTGGTAATTCTATTGCAATTATGAGTGTAGGAAGTCGCAGGGCACAGCTAGTTTTAAGAATGAAGATATATGTTATGTCAGATAGAGATATAAATTATACATAAACATTGACAGTCATTGATTATGTAATTAATTGAATGAAGATACTGTGTAGTATTAATGGTTGATAAGGGAATGGGGCAGCCGACATTGACAGTATCTTTAAGTGTTATCCTACCAGCAAATGATGGAATAACACTCAAATCATTTAACTATCGTAGCGAATTCACTATTTTTCTTTTTTTTAAGAAAACAAAACAATTTTTTTCTTTCAAGCTTATTTCAGCTATAATAGTGTTTTATATTCTTCAAAATAAGAATTTCTTTCCATTTAGGAAAGAATAGAAAAAAATATTTAATAATCTGCGATGGAGTCAATTATTGACTGTATTCAAAAGTGTTTATAATACGATTATTTGAATAAAGATTATTTCTATTTCTATTGGTCTCGAACACTATAGCCCCATCTGTGAGATGTCCTGTAATTGGTCTCACAAATGGGGCGTTAATGTCATTTTGACAGCGAACACTTGAAAGGTTAGGTTAACTATAATATATATATACCACAGGAAACATTAGCAATTTCAAATTTGTTCAGTATAACGCCAAACTTTTATTACACCTCTAAGTACCCTATATGCGATAACAGTCTTGTACATATATATATATATTTAACCTACGATTGATATATTTTCAAAACGCGTTCACAAACGTCTTATAAATTACTGACACACTCTGTCTTATTAGAAAAAGATAAACCTGGTTTAGCACTAGCAATAAACCATTGACCAAAGTATTCCTTATTACAGAAAGAGAATGTTTACCATCGCACAAATACGAACCATCTGTTTTTAAAAATATAGTAAAAATGATGCAATGAGTATGATAATATGATCATCGTTATCATAATAGATACATGTATTAGTCGATGATCAATTATATATCTATTACCTTTTCATGATAATCCGATAACATTTCATCAAGGTACTCATGACTAAACCGGTTAAGTCTTAAAAACTTGTTAATATTATAAACGAGAAAGTTTGTGAGTATGGATGTTTATTACTCTTTCACGCAAAAATTATTGAAATGATTTTGGTGATTTTTACAGTAATATAGCTTATACATCAGAATGACATATCTTATATATAAAATTCTCGTGTCACAGTTTTCGTTCCCATACTCCTCCGAAACGGCTTCACCGATTCTCATGAAATTTTGTGAGCGTATTGAGTAGGTCTGAGAATCGGCCAACATCTATTTTTCATCCCCCTAAATGTTAGGGGTAGGCCATCCCAAATTTTTTTTTTTTTTTTTTTTTTTTTTTATTTTAAGGCAAAACAACGTTTGCCGGGACAGCTAATAGGCTATAAATTTCACGCGGGTTAAATCGCAGGCACAGCTAGTGCATATATATATATATATACATGATTTGTTGTAAAGGACATAGGTAGACTTTTTACGAAGTCGTTTGCATAGGATCTTTTGTCACACACATATATATTCGTATTGTTGTTTGTATCGATCTAGGTGTTTTCTATGTATATAAATAATATACTTATGTATGTATTTACAAAAAATGTGTCTAGGTTATTAATATCAGTAGTCTAGTAGCCGTAATACAAGCTCAGCTTGGCTTGGGACTAGTTGACGTTATGTGAATAGATCTGAGATATTATTATGATTATCAGGTTGGGAGTCAACTTGTTAATATTTCCATTCAAAACGAAGTTTGAAGTTGTGCGGTTAAAGTAGACCCGTAACATCGTCACATTTTCCCGATTTTGCAATGCAGCTCCGTTCCTATAGGTCGTATCGTGATCTAGGATCCTCATAAATGATGTGACTTTCTGTTGTTAAAAGAATTTTCAAAATCAATTCACTAGATCCAGAAATAACCCCCCCCCCCTCCTCTCCCATTTATCCTCCTAAACTTTAAATCTTATAATATTAGTTTAGTAAGTAATTTTTTAACTTATCGTTATGAGATTTATCATACTATGATATAATATTTATCGTAAGTATTCCCAGTCTGCGTATCGAGTGTTGTTGAAGATTATTGATTTTTATAATGATGTCAGTCCCGCCGTTATTATATCATACACCGATTGAATATCTGTTCCGTTATAGATAAGACTATTTTTATTTTTAACCGACACACAAAATGAAGCATTTCTTAATAAGACTGTATTTTTGTGTATTACGAAAATAGACACGGTTATTTTTGTGAATGATAATAATTACAATAACTCTATATTGCGCACAGATAAACAAAGAATATTAAAAAAAATCTGATAGTTATTATATAGAATATTAAAATAAATAAATATGTAATAGTCTACCTTCAGGAATGTTCTCCTGTCCAGGAATGGTACTCTGAGGCACTATCAACGAAACTCTTGATATACGGCAAGAAGCGAACCTAATTTGGTTTGTTATAAGTGTTTCAATCACCGGAGAGTTTGAAAGTTGACACAAACTGATACCGACTAGTTTACCGCTAGGTTACGACACTCATAATTTTGAGAGCAGATTTTGATGATATTTTTGTATTCGATTAAGAATTCCCATTTTAATCTTCATTATAAGTTTTAATACATATTATAAAATTAAGATCTTTTAAACTATGCAACGGATTTTAATGCATATTTTAGCAATAGATTATAGACTAGAATACATATGAAATAATATTTTAAAACTAATATATTGATCTTGTCTGTGTGGTCACGGCACTGACGACGGCAATCGACCACGGTAGCGCCGATTAACTACACCCTTCGGCCAGTAGTCCTCCTTCATGAAATATAATAACACATTTATTTTAAGCCGCAGTCGTGTTCATGTTTTAAGTCCACCTTTTGTAACTTATTTTATTGATCAATAAAGCAAATTAATAAATATATCTACGTAATCACTTTAAGGTTGATATTAAATATTTTATGGGCGCAAATTCTAATGAATAAACCTGATATGACGAATGCACCTGATATAAAACCCATGGGTTATACCGAATATTGAATTATCAAAAATAATTCAATATTCGGTTTAACATATGGGTTTTACCCACTACATTTAAGTATATAGGATTCTAACCAATATATACTGTAAGACTAGTTTGTTTTATTTGTCATATTGATAATTTAATACTCGGTACAACCCATGGGTTTCTCCCATTGTATTTCAGTATATAGGATCTACCAAATATAAGTCTCGCCGTTTCTAATATATTTAATATTTTCTGGAGTTTACAAACCTCTTATCGGTTTAAAACCAATAGGAATAGCGCTATAATAGAAAATACCTAATCAAATTATTTTAAATAGCTTCTATGACTTCTCATTGCTATAATTAAATCCAAACATAATAGCTACGTGGCTGCGAGGAATCTATTTCGACGTCATCGGCTGACGAGGCGACATTGCGCGCCATTTTTTTATTAGTAATTCACAGAAACGGTAATTTATTTCATTATTTTGTTAATTTTAGGCCACATTGTATTAAAATTTACATTAATTAATAGTTTTGGCATTGTAATCAATGAAAAGTATCATGTTTTTCTTAAGAATTATTAAATAATGAAGTGGCTACTGGGTCCCATTTTTATATACATTATCTAGTACTCAACCACCCCTGGTTGACTACTGGTCGCTGTTTGTCAAAAACCTAATAGTCGGCCACTTAAATAGTTAGAGTTTGTTACATGGCTGAGTACTGGTGACAGTAGACCCAGTATTCAACCGTCCATATTTAAATTGTTTTTTATATAGTTTTTTTATACAAAAAAAGAAAAAAAAGCAGCTCTAGATTCTACCAAAAGTAAAGTAAAGGAGACTACAAAGAAGAAAAATTATGATTATAATAAGGAATTGAGCGTAAAATGCACAAAGACAGGCTGTGAGTTATTGGAAATCAAAACAAAATAAAATTATAATTCTCAGTAATATACTTCTATATCCTGAAACTCCCAGAAGGAGAAGGACCTGTATAAGCTCATCTTATCTTTTTAAATACCTGTTACTAAAGAAGTTTCCGACTGATTTAAATATAAGTTAGATAGGTATTTGATTGTTGTGATTGTTAGGGCACAGTTAAGTCCTTTTAGGTTCTATGACCGGACTAATTATTTATTAATGTTCTTAATCTTTAAGCTTGAAACTATTGATTTAAGAGAGGCGCCACTGGTGGCAATATGGCTGAGTACTAGTTTTTGGCGGCTGAGCACTGGTGAAAAGTGCCTTAATTTGTTAAAAAGTATTTTTCACTTTATTAAAGGATAAATTTGTAATTTTTGTTAATTTTGTAACAAAGTTGAATAAATGAGTAAGTTAAATTATACAAAAGACTTTCTTATCTAATATTTTCTTATATAAGGAAAACTAACCACACGGTATATATATAGGATGCTACAAATTTATCTGCATATTTGTTGTGAAATTTTGTTATTTTGTAGTTGATCAACATTTATTTACATTTAGCAATTTGCTTGCTCGTTCTTCTTGCGCTGAATATGCTACCCAAATGAAAGGTAGAATAAAAAGATATTCAAAAGTCCATATATTAAGCTTATTTGAACAAAAACTACTTATATTTCTAGAGTTTTATACCTTTCAAATAGTGAAAGAATTTCTCATATCTGTGTTGTGGTTCAGGAATTTACTTTCGTTATAACAAATTATTAAGAGAGAGAGTGCGCTCTCTTGATAATGTTGGTATAGATAAGAAATGTGACAAGTTGGTAACTGAAAATAATGTAATGTATAAGACATTACTAGTCCGCGTGGAATAAAATAGAAGATTTTTCTAAAATAAAAGTATCCTTAGTTACTCTTTATTACATCAAAAAATTTTCATTTAATGGTCCATTTCAGAGATTAATACAAACAGACAGACAGACAAAAATTGTAAAAAATGTTATTTTGATGTATGTACTATATTTATATTCATATGCTTGCAGTAAAAAACGGTTATTTCAATATTACAAACAGACACTCTAATTTTACTATATTTATAGCTCTATTCATTATTAAACTTCCTTTGCAAAAAAGCTTATTATAAAATTGAAGAATTCGTTAACGATAATAATATTTGTATAGAAAAACTTTAAATCCATAGCACTCACAATATTATCTGATTACATTTATAATGAGTGCGTAGCGATTTCTATGTTGATTATCGCATGCCTCTTACTTGTTATACTGTAATTATTTATATAAAAAAACATCTATTAAAAAGAGCACAAGTTTCTTGTTCATTCTTCTTGTGATGAATCTGCATTTCGATTGAGAGGTAGAATCAAAATATGACTATTCAAAAGTGCTTGTAATGAGTTTATTTGAATAAAGATTATTTCTATTTCTAAACCATACATCTAATTTTGATGAAACTGACTAAAACTTCTTGACTTACGCACCGAACGTTAAGAGGTCATTGTTTTTTAATCTTATGCATTTCTAAATTATCTAAGATAACTCGAGTTATTTATAACACAATAATTAATTACACCCGTAGGAAGTCAGGCCGCGTCGCTTGTATGTGATAAAAAAAGAATTGACTTTTATTTTGATAAGTTGATAAGAGACTGAAATAAAATGTTCCGCATAACAAATCTGATATTATACTTGAAGTGCGTAAAATGTATGTTGTCATAAATCATAATGATGCTGATTACATAAAGGAAATCTCGAACCACTGGTATTTATATTTTTTATATATAAGTAAAGTGAAACGCGCGACGTCGCCTGCCTTTTTTATAATAGATAAAATATAGCTTACTTACTTCTTGGATAGCATTTTTAATTATATAGGCTAACTATAAAAAGCCAAAGAAAGAAGTTTCATTGTTCTGTGGGTTTTCTATGTATATTATGTATGTATTTACAAAAAAAAATCAAGTATTATATCAGTTATCCGGTACCCATAATACAAGCTCTGCTTACCGTGGGACTAGATGGCGCTGTGTTAATTGTCCATAATTATTTATTTATTATTATTATTTAAACAATTGGTAGTTATGCCATTCTTAATACAGTTATGTTATCATATGTTGTGGGTCTCGTTTCACTTCACGCGTGTGAAATTTATAGCACTGTCAACGAGGTAATTCAATTTATAATTAATCATAATATTATTATATTACCAATATGGGTATTGATAAAGTGATATGTTCGTGTTTATCAACCATTATTGCTACAAACCGCGATAATGTTTATTCAATTTATAAATACCTATACTATTTTTGGTGTCTATTTATTGTAAATTCATGGCGATGAGTCAGTCTTTTTGGGTAACTAGTATTGCACAACTTGTGAAAAGCGACAGATCTTCTATCAGTAGTTAAATATAGGGACAGTGTTGGACGTAAGAGTAGGCCAAGTCGAAAGCTATTTTTTTTTTCGAACTAATCCAATACTATTAACTGTAGGTAACTGTCCGCTTCATCGAACAATAGGCAAATGCAGATGGTATTCCAAACCCAAGAAAGGACTTATTGAGCTGCTAAAAACTAGTGGTAATAATTATGATACTGAACAAATTATATCATAAAGTGAAAAATCTATTAAAAATAAATACAAATTCAAAAACGAAATTTCCGCCACTACTGTATTTTCAAAATTTATTCTACTATAACCAATCTATAACAGAGAGGGAGAATTTATGTTTAATTTAGGAACATTTACAGACTAATAAAAGCAATCTTGTACTAATAATAAAAGTCAAAATTGTTAATTAAGAAAGCATTAATTATGTGTAGACATTATTCTCCTAAAATATCTATAAAAAACAACAAAAATTTACGCCATTATCCGCAGCAATACATTATACTTAATGTAGAGCCGAGAATATCTTGGCATAAAAAATACAAGGAATGACAAAAAAACATGGAGCAATGTCATTACTATTTTAATACGTCACAGTTATTTTGGTCTTTTGTATGGTAATAATTAATAGTTTATTGGCTTTTTTCGCCGAGGTGTACTTCGTAAAAAGGTGTCTTCTAATCACTTTCTCTACCTTTTTCAGGCAGTTTGTTACGGGACATGTGATTCGGTTGAAGGGTGATATGACGTAGGGAAAGAAATTACAGGATAAGAGGCACGTATTAGTGCATTGCAGCTCATAAGTGCTATTTTATACATAAAAAAATATTTATTTAGTTTTTTTTTTAATATTTTATTTCTTTAATTTTACTTTACCTCTTTTCACTACATATTTATTTAACTATTGCGACTCTATTACCGCGTCCTGTTTTGAAATTGAATTTTCCTGAGTTTTCTAACATACAAATCCCGTTTATTTTTAATTAGTCGTTGGCGACCCTACTTATTTGCTGTCCTTATCTATCTGCAGCATATGGCACAATTAACTAGATATTTGTTAATGTATGTTTGTATCTCAGATGACGGCCTTGGTGGTCTAGCGGTTAAGCATACCGCCTTACTTATGATGATGCGGGTACGATTCCTCGTATAATGTAAACATTTGTATTCATGAGTATGATTTTTTTATTGGTCTGGGTGTTTTCTGTATATATTATGTATTTATTGACCAAACATATTTTTATTTTAAATATGTTTATTATTATTATATAACTTTCATATAAAAACATGTATTTAATTCTGCTTATGTGTTAATGTTTGTAGGTATAGATCTACCTAAAGTTATACAGGAGTAATAAATTTATTTTAATAAAAATAGATAAAAAAAATATATTTTACGACTTAACTGAAATATTTGATTAATTTTATGACTTGCCATAAACAAATAAATCATTATTAAATTTTTGAGTGACTCGTATCGTATCAATCAGCTAGAGTAATTTTATACTGTAGTACCTAACTTATAATTATGTACCTATTATTTTTAATAATTTTAAATTTTCTGTATATTTTTGAGTTTAGTATTATTTTTGAGTTTAGTATTATTTTTGAGTTTGTAATCCGAGCGTGTCTTTGACGCTGGCATAAATGGTCTTAAAAATAGGTAGTAGATTTTAGTATACACACATGTGTGGTCATTACAACTATCCGATGAATTCCCCGTCTACTTTAAACTGAGATCGAAATTACCACGGCCTGAGCCAAGATTCGAATACCTAGCGATGCCCTCAGACTAAAGCCGTATCAGTCAAGCAGGAGTTGGTCTTCAACCGTTTCAAAAGTCCTTTTGCGGGTTTGGAGTGCCACCTACACTAGCCCCCTATCGTCTGGTGAAGCTGTAAAGGCCAGCTGCGGTCAACAACATTAGCGTAGTCCGAAAAGAAATAAAAAATATAATTATAACTATAGGAAGATGGAGAGCCAAACTGAGCCGATATGCGAGTATTATGTACGACGCAAATAGGTTTAAGATTGCCAATCTTGTGTACCCATTGTAGCTTTGCCAAAAATATACCAAGGTTAAGACATGCCGAAAATAAAGGTCAACCTGTATATATTAAATGGGGAGTCCCCTTACTGTGTTCGAGATTTAATTACGTAGTTTTATACTTCTTATTTTGAATCGTATGTCCAACGTAGTGTGTACTGAATTGCAATGAACCGACATGTACGTAAATTCCCAGGTGCTCATGGAGGTCACGAAAGTGTGGAGTAATACTTGTATGCTAAACTGTAAATTACTACTCAAATAGTGGAAAGATAATATAATAGGCTAAAATCATCATATAACTCTACGTAAATAGTCCCTACCTACGGCGAAATAATGCCCACTCCATTATGAATAGAAAAGACGAAGTTAATGCAGTCCACTGTACATTTTACGGTACAGTAAACATATTTAAAAAACACTTGACGTTCATAAACAGCTAAAATGTCCTACATGCATAAATTAGTTTTGATTTGATTTAATATGTAATTACTACATTCAACTTAATTTTACAAGTATAAGATAAGATCGCCGCCGCTATATGTTCGCTTATATCTTTTAAATTATGCAACACAATTTAATGCAGTTTTCAGTAATAGATAGAGTGATTCAGGAGGAAGGTTAATATGTAAAATACATGCCTATTATAGTATATACAAACCGCAAAATTCAAAGATTTGTATGTAGTGCGAAGCCGGGACGGGACTCTATGACACTACAAAAATTAAAAAAATATATTTATAAACAATTTTCACCGTCTTGTCTCTGGGCAACACATTCTATATGTATACGAGTATATAGATTTTTTTTATAGTCTATAACATTACTATAGATTTGTAAGTTTCCAAATTGTAATATATATTTTTTTATGTCTCCAGTATTCACGGCACTCCCCACTGAGTACATAGACAACGTGATCCTGGCTTACAACCCCGATTTATTGCACCTCAGTGAAGCATCCGATGACAAATTGAAGAGTTCACACGCCACCAAGGCATCGCCCATCTCGCTTGGTAGCAACGTAGGTATGTACAAGCTTAGCACGCGACTTTGCATATATACATTGCAGGTACATACATAACTTTTTGCATATGCGAAAACCCCAGCTCCGGCATAAGCGCTTGCAGGTACATCGTGTGGTTTTTAGTGGGTAATAATCCCAAACACAACCCTGCCATCCCTCCGGTGAGGTGACGGTCTTTTGAACATTTTCAACCCGTTTAAAAGAAGGGCGAATTGTGATGGTTATTTTTATATTAGTCGTAGTATTTGTCATGGAAGTCATAAAAGCTGTCGATTAAATTTATTGTTGTTGCACACTACCTCAACCGTTCTTATAGGTAAAAATATAATTTTCGCAGAATTGATTGCCGTAAATAGTCAAATAATTCCCCGACAGCTAATACGTGACTGATATATTTAAGCTATAATAAATAAATTACATTAAAAACATAAAAATAGATAATGTTAAGGAGCATTTATGACGTAGGTACAAAATATTAACTGTTATCAAATTTCTATTCCACTTTTTATAAATAACTAATTTAATTTTATTTGAAGACATTTTACAATTACAAATAATTTAAAATTCTATTACATCGACATATCTTCTAGATATGTGATATTGTTCCGAAACTACAATTTTACAGACTACTTAAAACATTTCTATATATTATACTATATTCTATTCTCTATGCCATATTACAGGTTAATGTATTTTAAAAAAAATTAAGAGTGTTTGTACGCAAGTTTTCAAAATTACAAGCAAACGAATAACAGTATATTAACAATTAGGAAATAATTAATTTAATATTATTTGATGATAGAATTTTGTCTGGTCAATGAGTCAACTGTCCGAAATTCATTTGCATGTATGAGACTAGTTATAAATGCGAATAAGAGTTATATGTATGAAGTCAGAAGTCCGTGGAACTCTTAATGTTTTGCCATACTATAATTTCACTTCTTCACCGCATTCAAAGCTAACTTTTTATGCTACGATGGTGGTGGAACGTACGGATATAGATGGTAAACGGTTATCGTAGTCTTTGGACGCCTGAAACACCAGGGTGCCACGTGCGCGTTACTGACCCTTAAGAAACCTTAATATGTCCTTGAATAATTTAAGTGTTGTATAGCTGTTTAGCTGTTTAAATACCCACATGCTTCCACAATTGAGTGGGTCGAAATAGGTCGCCCTAACAATGAGATTGGGGGAAGGAATTGTTAGTAATATGAACTAATGACCCAATTGATAGCAATGTACCATATCAGGTTGACCTCCACGCGGTTATATTTCCTGGAAACTAAACGAAATAAATTCCTAGTCAATTTGTCACGATGGGCTAATAACAGACTTGACCTCATGCTCATCTTATTATCATCCAGTGGTGCTCCGCTAGCGTAAACTGTTAGTGCAGACGGGTGCACCATTCCTTTACCATCCATGAAACAAAACGAAATGAGGTCCGTCCTACACCCTATATAGGGTGAACCAACGTCGCCTGAGTCGCGGTAGTTACACTAACGTGGTCTCGTGACTTCGGCACTGGCCTCCATAAGTACACCTTGTGGATGAAAATATAAAAAAGCCAAGGTATAGGTAAATACGTATTTTTAAGACTGTACAACGTCTACGCGAGGGTGTTACGTCGACGCTGTACAAATTCTTAAAAATCTTTATTTATTATAAACAAATTGATTTGACTTAAAGGATTTAAATATAGACAAATTAAGACCCTTTAAGTATACATTAAGCCTTTAAATCGATTAAAAAGAAAACGTATTTATGTTAACTACCCAATAACGTAAAGATTAGATATAGACAAATTTAGTTATTGATGTCATTATCGGTGATTAACCCGGTGATCTATAATTTACCCCTTACTCATGAAAATAAATAGGCATTTATTATAATACTGTTGTAATATTTAATAATAATATAATAATACTTACATGGTTCAATTTCTGCATGGAGGCATAGGCAGTCAAATCAATCGACGTCTTACAGTGTTATATTGTATTTATAAGTTAGAATAATGTGTCCGGAGGTCGAAGATACAGCGCTGAACCCTGTAATTTCAATGCCATATCTCTACCGACACAGTTTACAAAACAAGCTTCTTGGCGGCTGAAATACAATTGTCAAACCGAAGCAGTGTCGCCAGCTTGGGGATTTTCCTTACAAATTTGGGGATATTGAAGCGAGGGTAGAAAATTGTGGGACAAATGATTTGAATTGAGGGGATTTGCAGGTGAAAAGGAAAATATGAGTGGTTGATGAGAATTGTACGCACGTTAATGTAGACCTACAAACAAAATCAGGAACTGAACCCAGCGAGCTAAAACAAGTGAGAGCTATGGTACTAGCGGCTTAAAAAACAGTATCGCGAATACATCGGAGTAACAACAAATTGTAGCAAAAAGCAAATAGGGGGTGAATTTAATGATAACTGGAATTTTAGGAGAAATTTGGACAAATTTTGAGGAACAATCGTTTGGTGAGGTACCTGTCCATACAAGTGTAAATAATATTGGTACTATAATTTTGTATTTTGACAATTTCAGTGCGCATACCCAGCACAGAGATGGAGGCCGATAGTGAGGCTGACGCGCGGAAATGCGAGGCAATATTGCCCGGCATCAAAGTGCTATGGGCGGTCCTGGAGGATTATGTCGAAAGAGGTAAGAACTGCCCACATATCTCTCAGAATATACTACTCTACCATCTATTTACTATTACTTGTTTTGCTAAATAAATTATTTCTCGATACACAGAAAATATATTTTTCGAAGACAAGAAAATTTTGTATTGTTGTCTTAAATTCTGATTTAATATATTTATTAAGACCAAGATGAAATAACTTAATTCAAAATGAGATACACTCTTAACATTCTTTCCCGCAGACTTTTTTTTTTTCTTGTATAGGAATAAGTATTATGTTAATTGTTACTTCTTTTTACAAGAAATTCATTTCTTGGTGCAAAAATATATTATTTTTGATTCATGACTTACCAGTTCTCTTTATCTGACTTCTAAGGATGCTCCACCGCGATATAGAATGTTCTATGTTATTATAGTTTCTGCTATATCGAGCTTGGGCAGTATTCTTCCATCTTAAAGCATTTTCAGCCAAGACTAATCATGGTTGCGTAGTTACCGAATATCATAATGGTAGGATTCTATAGGCAAATAGCATGATATTTACAGACCAATTAGAATTATTATAAAACAAGGTTAGTCTTATTATACAATAGTCGTAAAGTTACACTATACTAAATCAGATTGTCCCCTTGTGTACCACTTTGGGAAACACTGCTGTAAGCTGTTACATACTAATAACATGATGGTTGTTCAGGGCGCGTCCATCAGCTGGGCGTAGCGGACGTAGGAGGCGGTTGTCTTCGGCGACTTCACGCGTGGGCGCACGTGCGGCCATCCATAGCTCAGATCAACCTGGCCTCGTGCTGCGTGGTGCCGCCGGCACTACATGAGTTCTGTCGCACCAACGACGTCCAATTACTCACGCACGGTGACCCGCCAGGTAAGATTTTTTTTTGATAATCAATTGAAATCAAATTAAGAATCATTTATTCATATAGGACATATTAGCCGCTTATGAACGTCAAGATTTTGAGATGTAAGTGATTGAGAAGTACTGCCAAGAAACTCGACTGATATTCCTTTTTTAAGCCAATATTTCACATTATGGGTTTCCTATTTTGTTTATAACTGCTTCAATAAGAAAACTTATTATTTAACTAACTACTCACCCTGGCTTCGCACGGGTGTACTTGTATTATATATATAAAGCATCCTCTAGAATCACTCTATCTGTTAAAAAAACCGCTTCAAAATCCGTTGCGTAGTTTTAAGGATTTAAGCATACATAGGGACGGACAGACAGCGACAGCGACTTTGTTTTATACTATGTAATGATAGTAATTTAAACTTGTCCTAGATAATAAAAGTAAATCTAAAAATGGTGTTAATAGTAAGGCGGGACAGTCGACGCTCGTTGGCTCCATATTCCACTGTATCAGGTAGCGCTGTAATCATAGTGGCTTAATTGTTTATGTTTATAAATAAATAAATAACTCTGGATAATTACCACAGCGCCATCTAGTCCCATGGTAAGCAGAACTTATGTTATGGATACTAGACAACTACTATAAATACTTAGGTATGTTTTTTTGTAAATACATACATAATATACATAGAAAACGTCGGATGTTTTCTCAACTTTTGTCTCAACCTGGTCAAAGTTTAAGGTAAGGTACAGTCACGAAGCAAACTGCTTGCGGGCTGTAATAGGTGAGATTGCGGTACGCACACGACGACTACCTATAATATTTTGTTACATAAAAGAAATATTAACGAATTTCGCAATTTTTATTTATTTATGGACTATTTAAAGATGTAATCTATTTTTTTTTTCAGATCTTCTGTCTATAGCAGCTGTGAAGACACTTTCGGAAGCTGGAGTGGGCTGTGACAATTTGGACTGGTGTGCGCGGTACCAAGTCCATATTAAATGTAGAGGCGTCTTGGCACTCAAAGGATATGTTTGTAAGGCAACCCTGGGCAACAAGGACCATGCCATCCAGTAGGGAGATTGGGGTGAATTTACATAATATAATAAGTTAAAAAATGTGAACTGTAAAATTAAATAAAAAAGAAAATATTTATACATACAATATATAATTTTAATTTTGTTTATTTATTATTTTTTTTTTATAATTTGGATTAAAAATTGCGTCTAACTTTATGTTCCTTCAAATGTTTTGTACTTATTGTAATTACTGAAATGTAATTTGATTGAGCACAAAGAAAACAGATGCAACTCTGAATTTTTCTTTTTTTGTTTAATTTGTAATTTGTCTTTTTCTAATTTAAATTAATATAATAAATAAAAAATGAATACTTATGTATATTATAAAGCAAAAAATGTATATTATATGTTGACTAAATTTATTCCATTTAGTTTGTACTGAAAAATTGAATCGTATTCGATATAATTTTAATTTATTATCATATTATCTTAAGAGCATCCATGCTATTAAAATAACATATATAATTGTTTAAAAGAGAATGGCATTTTAAAATTTACTTTACTACAATATTGTCTTTAATATTTTTCACAAAATTTTTATATTTATTTTAAATTGTAAATTTACTACAAAATTACGAGCATCTCTAAATTAAAATAAATTAACTTTAGAGAATAATAATTCAAAATTGGAATTATTTTTATTTGTAATAATAATTATGTATTATTATTTATAATGCAATGTTGTGCATGCAAGTTAAAATATATATTATTTGTATACATTGTAAGATCGCCTATTGTACAACGCGTGTGGTGAATTGATGGCAGGTAGTAACAGGTGTTCAGTCGGGGGAAAACTATTTACTTATGCGCAAAAGGCGCGTGACACCCTTAGTGTTTCACGTGTCCATAGGCTACGGTAACCGTTTACCATCAGGTGGCCCGTATGCTTGTTTGCCATCTATATAGTATAAAAAAAAACTAACCCTGTACAGTCGGGCCGCTCAATGATTGCGTTTCTAACAGGTTGGGATCGAATGGGTAATGTAACTTTGAACTGACGCACAAAATACGGTAAAATTTTAAATATATTTTACTTTGCCTTGTTAACGAATGATAACATTAAAATTTTAATAATTATTCCAACTTACAATAAACGTATTAATTTTGGATTAATATTTTTAACTACTAAACAAAATAAATACAATCGTTTCAAAGTTATGTCAACTGTTTGTTTTTGAAGTGAAGTGATCAAATAACCTTGAAACAGCTCAGTATGTTATTTGGCTTATAAAAACTATTCTTTTCTAAATCTTAAATTCTGTAAATATTAAACTCTTCTTTTTCTGTAATCCCAAAAATAAATATAAATTTTTAATTTTAACACTCATTAATAGGGCAAGTAAATGATATTTAAAATTTTGCCGTAAATTGTACGTCAGTTCAAAGTTACATCGTCCACTCGAACCCGATCTGTCAGAAACGCTATCTCCGAGCGGCCGGAGTTTAGTTAATAATTTATCTGTAACTGGTTTTGTCTGTACTTATTATAAAATGTTTACTTACTAATTTGACTTGAAGGTTGTTACTTAATATTGTAATCTTTTAATGCATAAATAACCCCAATTTACCTCTTAGCGGTATATTATTTTGTGATATATATATTTGGCAATGGTTAGAGTTTTCGTATATAATATGAATTTCCTTGCTAAATATGTTTAACCAAGTACTTATTTGTACGTAAAGTATAAGTGCACAATGTTAACAGTAATTAGAAAAGTAAATATCTTAATAATAATATTTAATATATACAATATATATTACTGTAAAACTCCGAATTCTGTAAATCCTAAGATTATTAATACTTAACAGTAAAAGTATGAACTCTGTGATAATCGTTAATTGCAAACGTTAACTCTGCATCGTAGGTTATGGTTATGGCCCAAAATGTTTTTTACAAATTGACGTATAAATCCTAAGTTTTATTATCAAAACCTAAGATTCGACGGCCTCGGCGGTCTAGCGGTTTAGCACACCGCTTTACATCCGATGGCCGCGGGTTCGATTCAGTTGTCTAGTACCCATAACGCAATCTCTGCTTACCTTGGGACTAGATGGTGATGTGTTAATTGTCCAAGGTTATTTATTTATTTATAATATATACCAATATACGGGCTTTTACAGTAACATGTACAACAATTATAAAACTTAAATCAAAAGGAGTTTGTAATGTGAACGCAGAATTAATGCTCATAAATTTGACTTAATAGATTCTTTTATATTCCGAGCAAGCTATACATATACTAATTCCTCTTTCATACAGATGTGACGTTTTACCTAGAAAACAACCTGACATCTTCATTAGCATCTCTTTCTATTACTCTTATTTTCACTTTTATTAGATTTAAAACAAAATGGACTACAGGATGTTCACGCTATCTCTTTTTAATAAGCATGTTAAAATAATATGTTTCCAAATCCTTTATAATATTTTCTAACGGGACATAACATTCAAATGAAAATGGATCTTACATTCACAGTAATTAAATAAATAATGTAATTATTTATTCGATTATAGTCATAAAGTCTATTTTCGTTTGATGTTAAACTAATTTTGATTTAAAGTAATTTAAAAATCGAACAATAGTAGAAATACTTGTTTTAATGAGGTCACAAATTATTTGTTTTTTTTCATAGAGTATAATGGTCTATGGATTAAAGATATTGAATGTTAAATTAGGGATAAGTTTAAATACTAATTTGACGTCACCTTATTGGTGGTATTTTGTTCAGACGAGGTTAACAACAGCGCTATGATAATTTATATGTTATAATTCATAAAAATCCATAGTACAACTTTTTTAATAGCTAAATCAAATACTGAACTCCTTTGTCTTTTTTCACAAGTTGTTACCTTAATTTTTAATGGAGTTACAAAACACATGCAGCTATTTAAATGGATCTTATGAATATATAAGACAAATATAAATAATGTTATTAGACTTCAACAATATTAGTCTAAAATGTATTTGTAAATGCGCCTAGTTACCTTGTATGCGGTATTTTTAATAGATTGTATAAGCGCTATTCACACGACTCCGGATCTACGACCTCCTAATATTTTTCAGGGACGTAATATTATTATTCATTCTTGTAATAAAAATAGGCATAAAATTTAATTATTCATTTATAAAAGTAAATATTCCTAAATACGTCACTTGCCTAGGACGCTTGTAACAAACGATTCAATCGATTCTCCGTCCAATTCAGACGGGGATCGAAATTACGACGACCGCTGACCCTGACCGCTAGGTTCGAACCTCGGCGGTTCGAACCTAGCGGTGCCCTTAGGCTAAAGTCGTATCCGTCAGGCGGGATTTGACATTCAGTCACTTCATACGTCCGTCGTCGGGTTTGGAGTGCTATCTGCACTCACCCTCTATCGTCCAGTGAAGCTGTAAAGGCCAGCTGCGTCTAACAGCATTCGAGTAGTCTGAAAAAAAACTTGTAACAGCGTCGGGCGAGCTCATAAAAATATAATCACGATTTTTCTTAATCCGTGTGAATGGCACTTTATATAATTAATATAAACACGAATTACTATTTTACAATTAAAACTTGCTGTGCGTAAAAAGCATCGTATACATAGAAACAAATAACAAAAAAATATTTAGACAATTGTCAAGGACCTTATATGTTAAGCTATACGGGACTTTTTTTACATCAGGTAAATGTGTCATGGAGACCCTTCGCCATAGGGGCAAATAGGTTGTTGTGTGTATTACCGGATACCTACCGGCTAAAAGCCTGATGATATACCTGATGGTATACATCTAGAGCTCTGGATGGGCACCCTAAGCGCCGGGCGCCTCCGCCCGGATCATTTTCTTTCTTATGAGCTTTGGATGCCATCCGCTACTTTGTGGTCCAAGCTATAGCAAGCCTAACAATTTGTTCCGCAATAATTGCCTAAAACATGTTTTAATGTTATTTGTTTTTTTTATTGTAGCTTTACAAGTGATGTCATACTATTTATGTTTAAATAACAGTGTATTAAAAATGTTAGTGATAATTATATATTTAGATACTTAAATATTATGTGATAAGTAGTTATTCTACAATATTGATGCCTTTACTATGTTAAATTGTGAGCTAAATAAATATATTAAAATTATTATTAATTGGAAAAATAATGCTATTTATATATACAATTAGGAAAAATCACGAGATCATACCACGTTTTATTTACTTTTATTGTGGCCCCGATATTTGGGCAGTGTTTCCCCACCCCCATGATCCCCATGAACCCCATGATCAGGTAAATATACCGGTATTCAGTTATAGTTTACCCGTGATCATGGCGGTTGAACTGAAATAAAAATAAATAAAACGTGATAAGGATCCCTTGATTTTTCCTAATTGTACGTATAAATAATAACCGTGTCAAATTTAAAACAGTATATAATAAAGCTATCGTAAGTATGTTATTTTAACAACACTTCAGTCACTATATATTTTTATTCCAAAGGCTATATATGCTGATCTGCATTAAAATTTTCAATACAAGTGTATTTATTTATACACTAGTACCATAGTGTTTCATAAACAAAAACAATTATTATAATTCAGATATGACCCGAAATTTGTTAGTATTAAATAGTGTAATAAATAAAAGCAATATCCGATAAAAATAAATATGACATTGTATGTAATAAATGAAAGTAAAAGTTTTTTTCTGTGACAGGAAGTGTTGGCTATATAATTTTGTTTCATTTTAATAAAATTATGGAAAAGGAAATCTCAAATTTGGATTTTTACAACTTTATTGTGAATTTTAATACATTGTAAACATCAATAAAAATTTGAACACTGTTTATTTCTTTGTGTAATATTTATTTGAAACCAATGAACTGACTTTTTTTTAATATAAGTTTTCATGACAATTTCATATATCGGTTTTCTTTGTCCTTGTTGATATTAACCCTCGATCACTCGCGAGTCTTTTGGGGCTAAAAGACTCGTCAAAATATTTTGTTATTTTTTATAGTAAAAATAAATTGTCCGAATCTGCCTTACTCATAGAATAGAATAGAATAAATAGAAAATCATTTATTCAAATAAACTTACAGTGAAGCACTCATCAACTATTTTAGACAAGTGTAGGAAAGTATCTGGTGACAACACTATGTGAGAGAGGGGAATGGGGGGTTTTTTTTTATAGATGATAATGGAATGGCGCACCCGCTTGCGCTAACGGTTTACTCTGGCAGGACACCAGTGGAGGATGATAAGATGAGCATGAGGTCAGGTCAGTTAGCCCATCGTGACAAATTCACCAAGAATTTATCACGATGGTTTCCAGGGGGAACCGCGTGGAGGTCAAACTGACATGGTACATTGCTAGCAATAAGATAATCAATCCACATTACTAACAATACCCTTTCCCCCCGGGGAAAGGGGGTTATTTGAATGCGTTATGTCAGATTGATCTCTACGTAGTTCCCCCCAGAAACCATCGCCAAATAGCCATTTACCAAGATGGGCTAACTGACCTGACTTGTAAACCGTTAGCACAAGCGGGTTACCAATTATCATCAATAAAAAAGAAACAGTACGGGAATCAATAGCAACCCACAACACTGAATGCTGACACTTACCAACTCAATGTAACAACTACGGAACTCTATTCTGTGAGGCCAATAGCAGTTAACCGTTTTTATAAGTATCGATAACTTTTATAAGTGTCATTTTTACCGGACCACCCCTGTCCAGTAGATATCTTATTAGTCGATTTATATTCAAACCCGCCAAACTGACGAAATGAAGCGAATAACTCTTCATAATTGTGAATTAAAAAAAGGGGTTAACAGGAAACCGGATATTGCCTTCCGCGGCGACCCTCCGCTACCGGCGACGGTTTTTTTTATTATATTGACAATCGTGTACGGTTCTTTCAATGAAAGGTGCACACTTAGATGTACAGGTACTTCTTAGCGATACCTACTTTATATTATTGGAGGTTTCCTTACTGTAAATACAACTCTTTCATTAACTTCTTTTAATCTATACATATAAATAAGATTGGAGTGTCTGTTTGCAATATTGAAGTAACCGTTTTTTACTACATGCATATGAATATAAATACGGTACATACACCAAAATAACATTTTTTATAATTTGTCTACAGACATACAGACAGACAGACGTCTGTCTGTCTGTTTGTTCCGGCTAATCTCTGAAATGGCTGGACCGATTTTGACGGGACTTTTTTTGGCAGGTAGCTAATGTAATAAGGAGTAACTTAGGCTACTTTTATTTTAGAAAAATAGAGTTAAATTCCACGCGGACAAAGTCGTGGGTGCAGCTAGTTTTATTATATAAATTTTTATTCATCATATTACAGTAATTTTATTTATTTTTTATTTAAGTCAGGCTAATATTGGCCATTATTATAAATACCTTATGAACTAACATACATATGTAATAATAATAACATATAAATTGTCGCTGTGGTCACGACACTGACGACGGCAATCTACCACGGTATCGCCTATGCACCAGCCCCTTTGGCCAGTAGTCCGTCATGAAAGTGGGCAGTTTGTTGGTGTTGACCCAGGCCAGAAACGCCTTGAAACTCACCTTGTGACTCGACTTTGTATGCTTGTTTGCCACCTACGTGGTATAAAAAAAACAAATTTGTCTATGTGGGTACCTACCATCTGTTTCTATATATGTCGCCGAGTAGCTTGCTTTGTAAGTTGTTTTTGATATAGGGTAGTTACTGGGTAAGATACCTTAGACAAAGTAAAGAAAACAGTGAAAATACCTTAATCCACAGACTGTCGGGTAAGTAACGCCTGATAGATATCTACCACTGGTGCCACAAATTTATTATGTGATACTGGAAGCGACTTTCTTTATTACTGATCAAATTCCGACCAATACTCAGTCTATGCTAATATTGGGACACGTGTTTCGCCTCTGAACGAAGCATCATCAGGCATTGAAAAGAGTTCGAATATACTTTCAAGGTATTCAAATTTAAATTCAAAATATCTTTATTCATGTAGGTCTATTACAGACTCTTATGATATGTCAAATCTACCGTCAGTTCGGAATGATATCGAGATGAGAAGAACTGACTAGAAACTCAGTATATTCGAACTCTTTTGTTGACGCGCACCTGTGGTTGACTGGTAGAATATGCCGTAAGGCGTTAAGTTCGCCATATGTACTTTTACCTTGGTATTTTGTGCATTGAAGTTATATAAATAAAAATAAATAAATATTAGTAACATTGTTCAGTCATTTTTAGTATTAATCTTATTTTTATGTCATCCAATGCATTGTGTTCTTCATGTCGATAGGTGATTGTTTTTTTCCATCAGGTGACCCGTCAGCTTGTTTGCTATTCCAGTCATAAAAAACTCTTGGAAATCATCAATATTTTGCTATTCCAGATGTTGCTGAAGGCAACCTTTTTGATAGTTTTTTTTATATATTTTTGAATTTTATATTTTGACGTTCTGTTTTTATATACCGATTGGTTTCCAGTGTCCTTGTCTTTTTGTTTTGGTTAGTTAGCTGAATATACATATTTTCACCTCACCCAGGAACGTCCTATTTTACCCGGTTTAATAATGCAGTCCTTCCGTCACACCATGTATAAAAAAGGTAAATTGCTAATGTAAGTTGGTTAACATTTCAGTTACATATAAATATATATATTTATGTAGGTACCTAGTTATTACATTACTGGCTTGGAAATCATCAAAATCCCACAACTGGTTGGGTAATCGAATTACCAAACATGTATTGCGCAAACGCAGACAATATGGAAAGCCGCGGGAAATTGTGCGGGGACAATTTCGGCGAGATCTGCGCGCGCATGCATCACCTCACATCATACGTAGCGTCTGCAAATAAATCTTAATGTACAAATAATAATTTGAAGTAGATAAGGACCTACATTTTATACCTATAATTTTATATTATTTACAATACTTTGCTCTGTCTTCTCTACTTCAGCGAGTACTTGTTACGCTACTACGCACTAGTGAAGGATCATAGGTTTAAGAGAAGTGAGCCCAATATTATCCACAGTACTTACCTACCTTTGTCATCCCTATTTCAGCCGCTAGGCTACTTGTTACGCTACTTACTGCGCTGACGGTATACACGGGGCACCAGTGAATGATTATAGAATGAGGAAAACTCAGTCTGGGGTA
Organism: Achroia grisella; assembly: GCF_030625045.1. Classification (NCBI taxonomy): domain Eukaryota; kingdom Metazoa; phylum Arthropoda; class Insecta; order Lepidoptera; family Pyralidae; genus Achroia; species Achroia grisella. The sequence continues at coordinate 3,023,921 of NW_026712984.1, read as the reverse complement.
AAATCAACTGAATTTAACCGTGACGATTTTCAGAGGCGCCGTATGCAGATCCCTCCTATATTCCAATGCTGACAAACCACTCCTCCCAAGCAAGTTATTCTGTAGAATGTATTTCAGATGTAGAGTAATATAAGTGTATCAATGATATATTACAGAATGTCTCATCTTGGTTTAATAACCAATAGAGGTCAGTTATCATCAGGTTAGTTATAATAAAATCACCTGCGTATGGTAGTCTATAGTACCTAATAGAAGACCAACTGTCCCTCATAATACGTTGTTAATATTAACTATAAATAACAGTTTTACTTGAGAAGTAGGTACTGACAAGAATATCCAACAATATTTTTTATGTAATTGATAAAGGTAAAGATGCTATAGATCTCACTTAGAACCAGGTATGTTATCGCTGGTTCTAGGTGAGATCTTCATACATAAACAACGGACATCACGTCATCAAGTAACTTTCATACGATGTCATTCCGGAGGACCGATTCTAAATACAGAATTCTTTATTTGCATAACTTAATTTTTACTTAAATATAGCAAGTTGTTGATACAACTAAGATGTTATGCTTAACGCATAATATGCTTGAGGCAGCCAATATTATAATTTTTTAGTAGATTAATATGGAATGGTGCACCCGCCTGCGCTAACGGTTTACGCTGGCGGGCACTCATCATCATTGCCTTGCCTTTATCCCATTATTTGGGGTCGGCGCAGTATCTCATTCTCTTCCACAGCTCTCTATTGGTCGTCATATCTGAACATACTCTTCTTTTATTCATATCATCTTTCACACAATCCATCAATTTTTTCTTATGGCGTCCCCTCCCTTTACATCCACTTTACTTTACTTTATCACTTTAATTTACTTAAATATTCCTTTATATCTACTTTACGCTGGCGGGCACTAATGTAGAATAATGGGAGGAACATGAAGTCAGGTCAATTAGCTCATCGTGGCAAATTCACCGGAAATTTATCTCGATTGTTTCTAGTGTGAACTGCGTTTAGGTTAAGCTGACTTGGTCCTTTGCTTATAATAGGGTCATTAGTCCACACTACTAACACCCTTAACCCCTTATTATGAAATTTCACTGATCCACCGAAAGGGATACTCGCCATGGATCTCAATTGACATAGGTAGGTATGTCACTGCGTAGATCACTATTTCCGTAAGCCTGTAAACTGTCAAATACAAATGTTGAAAATCAAGTTTATGATCCATCGAAAGGGATCCTATCGCATGAGCTTGCCATGGATCTGAATTGGCATAGGCATGCCAATGCGTAAGTTACTATTCGGTAGGCCTGTAAACTATCGAAGACAAATAGTGTTGAAGATCAAGATTAGAGGCAGTGGCCTGCTATCTGTACATCTCGCATTAGTCCAAGTTCAGTGCGTGCAGTCTGCAACCGTGAAATTGTCGCACTCTTACTTTCTCGATGTCGCGATATCAGTATGTTACGACGCGTCCTTCCTTTCGCTTTAATTGCGACCAAACTACCGCTGTCACTAGAGTTCTGTGACCTCGGTTAATATATAATGATCGTATGGACCCCTGTCTATATAAAACTCGGCATAAATTGCCAATAAATGGAAAAATTTGTACGTTTGCCATCTTTTCACGACGAACGGATCTTAAAATTTGAGGTGTTTGTTTTTTTTTGATGGAAAAAAATTACTATGGTCTACCACAGATAGCGTGTTATTATATCACTCCTATTGTATCCATTCATGCTTATGCATCATGGAGAACTAAAATATTATAATATAAATTCGAGATAAAGTTGGTAAGCTTGTAGGGAGTAATCTCTGGATCTACTGAGCCGATTTAAAAAATCTTTTAATGCTGTATAGCTCATTTATCTTATAAAGCCTCAAATTATATAATAAATGGCTATACGCTATATAACATCACACTACGACTAATAGAAATAATATAGCAGAAACGGGGGAATATGATGTCAGCTAGCTATAAAACCATACAAATTTATTAAAAGTAATTTCAATTATTAATTGAGTATTATTATATGATTATTAATTGATTAACTGCATTATTTTCCCTTTAACATAAACACATCTTAAATGCACTCTGCTCTACGGTTGAAATATGTAGATGAGATAAAAACTCACGCAGACGACTTTGTGCGATACATGTAATATAATGTAGGTTAGACTCTGTTATCTGCATTTAGCCTTTATGCATGTAAAGCCGAGACTACTAAAGTAGCCAGCCCAGCCCCTCTGAGAAGCGCAAGCCTGTAAGCCTATACAAGCTTCACGGAGCATCCTTACAGTCCGAGTATTTGAGTGCGTTGTGTGGTCACTGCTCCAGCTTCTTCGTAGCATCACCGACAATGAGGCTGTCTGTAGCACTGTTATGTACAGTCTTTGTTTAAGGAACAGTGGCCCGATAGTGACTCTATCATTATTTTAAGTTTTCCTATTTAGGTTTAGTAGACGTTTTGTAAATTGTTGATGTGTATAATATAAAGTCTATCTCGGTAACAGCTGAGAGATAAGATGCGGTATAGATGGTCTTAAATGTGAGTTGGAAATGTTCTCTCCATAAACCATTTGACTAAATGTAATCTAGTTATATACCTATATTACTATTATTTTTATATAACTTCAATGCACAAAATATCAAGGTAAAAGTACATATGGCGGACTTAACGCCTTACGGCATTTTCTACCAGTCAACCACAGGTTGTGCAGAGAAAAATTGTAGGCGGTGCAAATATAATCAATAAAATTAATAGGTCAAAAAAATATATACATAAACTAAAAGTAAATAAATGTAAACACATGCATATACATACACAAATATATGTAATATATATCAATCTATAAATAAATATGAAATAAAATATATAAATCAAATATACCATATACACATCATATAACATAGTCTGACAATGAAAAAGTGAAAACAGAGAGAGAATGTAACAAAAGATAGGAAATAGAGACTAACAAAAAAAAAGACACAATTATAATATAGAAAATGTACACACTAAAGAGTAATATATAAGATATACCTTTCTATTATATATAATAGAAAGGTACATAACATAATACAAAGAACATATTGGAATAATATTCTCGCAATTATTATGAAATTATTGCTAGAAGTTGTTACCTACACCAGATAAAAAGATGAGACTTTTTCTTACTTTCTACTTGATGGCACTACCCATGGTCACGAGAAGAACAGCGATGTGAATGTGTTAGTATTGTTAGGTGCTTGCAGTATTTTGAACTACTGTCACTAGATTGTTCAACAAAATAACACTACCCACAACAATCACGTTATTGTACATCTATTGACTGATGCCACCGAAGTTTGTTTAAAGTTTAAACTAATTTAAAGCTGGATTCGACGCCGTTTTATTTTAAGCCATCTTATAGGTTGAAATTGGGATATCTTTTTATTTTTACCGCCTGTCACATTTGTAGATAATAGTAGCTATCAGTAGAGAGGATTTTAGACCATGTTACTCTATCTACTGATCTATTGCATTCAGCAGATGAATCGACAATCGTAGACTTAAGTGTTTGTCGTTTGTTTTTGCTGCTGGCGGCTACAGACTCTGACTTCATGTGCCATGAGTCAGCTCGTGACCACATATAGTATAACCTAGTACAAATGTCGAGAAAGGTAAATACCTCAATTTATCATAAAATTATTCGCGTTAAGAAGATTATATATTAATAACTAGGTGACCCCACAAACATTATTTTGCCATATAAATTAAAATCGCTATTAAAAAATAGGTGTTGATGATAGGAGAGTGAGAAAATTTGACAAAAAAATAAAAATATTTAAGACTCGGTTAATTTTATCATTGAGGGATATGAAAACTAGATTTTGGCCGATTCTCAGACCTATCCAATATGCACACATACTTTCATACTAATCGGTAAAGCCGTTTCGTAGGAGTTTGGCAACAAACACCGCGACACGAGAATTTTATATATTAGATGTATACATAAACATGAGAGTTAAAAATAAGTATAATTTAGGTCTGTATACTTTCAGAATTGTCTTTTAATAGATTTCTATTTGCAGTTTCTGAACAAACAGAAAAAAAAAACAAAACGTAGCTCATATTCGAGTGAGTGGTGGCGAGTGCGAAATGAGTAGAGGTATACGCCCCAGATAGCATCTTGATTGCATCGGCAGGGCGCTGACGCCGCACTACCGCTCCTTCGCACCGCAAACTCCAACATTCACAAAATGCACACCCGAACGACATACTGAGGCATTCCTTCTGTCAACTGATCTTTATTATCTTTATATATAAAATATCTTAATAAAATGTCGATGTGAAAAGCATCTGGTTGTGTGTTATTGTTTGATATGCACAGTCATGTACATGACTGGAGGAATTACTATATTCCTTTTACAGAATTTGTTGTTAAATATTACAGCATATGGGTAAAAGAATGTTGGAATGAAAGGAAATATTGAAAAAATCAAACCCGTGAAAGTGACTTATAAGTGTGGTTGAAGGCTAACTCATTCCTTCAGAAAAGAGTCAAGATTCGAGTTTAAAGTAACGTTATTGATACTAATCTGTAATGTTTGTTTTAATTTGACGAAAAATTATACATTAAGCAGCTCTTAACTTTTCAGTTGTATAAAATATTGAAGTCATTAAAAGCTATTTTGGAAAAATAGTCGCGCTTTAGATGCGCGCCAGTATGTCATGCGTGTGTACAGTGTGCACAAATGCGCACACGCATGTTTCGGCGGGCGGGAAAGTGGAAAATCACCAGTAATGGCTGAGGACGACAACAACGCGAATGTTTAGATCATACCTACTGTCAATAATAACTTTCCCTATTCATATCTATATATAGATACATAAATGATAAGTAAATAAAAGAAATGATATATATACTTACCATATTTATATATTTTTTATTATGTACTAGCTGACCCGCGCAACTTCGTCTGCATCACGCTTAGGTATCCTTCTAAATATTTCGCCTAAATTAAAAAATATTTTTATATAATATATGTATTGTAACTATTTAAGTAAGTATATATTATTGTTATGTACTATACTACGTAATATATATACTACTACTAAGTATATTAATTAGTATTGATACATTTACCTAAGTTACGTAAATACCTAAACAATGCTTTTTCCCATTACTGCCCTTCAATCGCTTTCTGTTTTTACCCAATGGTTAGCAGGTAGATTGTACATGTATTTTAAATAGTGTAATAAAGAGTAAATAAATATTTTTTAAAAATTATGGACTGTGGGTTATTTTGATGTACTTATAAGGTATATTATCGCAAAGTTTGAACGCTATGTATATTCTCCTGGGATATTATTATTTATACATATTTTAAAAAGAAAAGTTTAGAATTTACCTGTTTTATTTCGCTGCACCGTAACATAATGTATTTTTTTCGGACTACCTACTCTAAATGCTGTTGGCCGCAGCCTTTACAGCGTCACCGGACGATAGAGGGCGAGTGTAGATGGCACTCCAAACCCACTGAAGGACTTAAAGAGCGACTGAAGGCCAACTCCCGCCTGACGGATACGACTTTAGTCTGAGGGTACCGCTAGGTGTTCGAACCTCGGTTCAGGCCGTCGTAACTTCGATTCCTGTTTGAATTAGACGGAGGATCGAACGGAGGGGACGGGATCGGAAGGGAGCAATGGTAAATAAGTATCGACCTGGCAACTGGCAATAAATGAAGAGTGCCATAGTCATCATTTAACGGCTGTCAACGCATAGATTAAGTCACTTTTAAAAGTCGTGTATGCTGTCACTATAAAACAATATAAAATTAAGTAATTTTGTATTTATTGGACTAGTTTATTAATAAATACCAGTTACTATTCAATCTTTTGTAAATATGTATTTTAAATATTTTTGTTTAATTCGAGGGCACCATTGCTATATTAATCTTATATATAAAATTCTCGTTTCACAGTTTTCGTTCCCATACTCCTTCGAAACGGCTTGACCGATTCTCATGAAATTTTGTGAGCGTATTGAGTAGGTCTGAGAATCAGCCAACATCTATTTTTCATCCCCCTAAATGTTAGGGGTAGTCCACCCCAAATTTTTTTTTTATTTTAAGGCAAAACAACGTTTGCCGTGACAGCTAGTTTAATATGTATATATATCCACTATTTAACTTAACTGATAAAGGCTATACCAGAATACCAGAGAGGGTGGACTCACTGCCCTCACTGAGTTATGACAGACAAAACGGTCTTTGTCTCAATCATTAGTTTTAAATTATATTATTGTATGGGCAACAGTTGTATTGTGTGAAAGGTTTTGTTTGAGACACGTAAAGATTATTATTATTATTAAGTATTATTTTTTTAATATTACAATTTTATGTTATCCTATAGGTATAACAAAATTCCAAAAACAGAACATTTGAAAATGGGTGCAATTAACACGTGCGTCTAACTATCATAGTTGTTTGACCTACTGGTAATTAAAGATTGCGCAATTACCGGATAAGAGGCATCTAAGTCAACACGTAAAATGTCAATCAATGGTAATACGGGTGTCACATAACATCGTGGTACCTGTACTGCTGTTGTTACATCAATATTAGATATAATGATGTAACAACAGCAGTGGTAACCACCACTTACCATCAGGTGAGTCGCCATCTTTAACATTTCAATTATATTTAAAGAAACAACAAAAAATAAGTAAGTTAATTACTTTTTTGCGTTTCCCTAATATAAGGTTGCCTTGTAAAGATTCCTTTTAACAATAAGACCGCTTTATTGTAACTATACAAGTGTTCTTTAAAATATTGTTTATGCCTTTTCTTTGCTGTATGTTATACATAAATTACTATACATATTATTATATAACTAGTATTTACATAACCTAATTGTACAACTAAGAACTAAAATAAAAAGCTTAAAAAAAAAAAATAGAATATGATAACTAAAATATATTATTAAAAGTGGTCCCTTTAGGCTTTCCGAAGATACTGGCAGCGTTCCCTCTTTGAATAGCTAGACTAATTCTTTGTCCAAGGTAGCTGCCAGCTCTTCGGTCTTCTATATTCTATCTTCTATTTATTGTAACTTTTACGTTTGTAGTCTACCAGTAAAAGAAATTCAATTCAAATTCTTTTGAAATGAATAAATAAAATCATCGTCTGTATCTGAAATATATAATTTGTTTAGTATATTCAATTACATTCATATTTTAAAGTGGACATGATACTAAAAGCACAGATAATATATTATTACATACTAAAAGTAATTGAAAACGGTGACTTGGCCATTAATGATTATGTACCTCCGCCCAATAAATAATCTAAAAACGGCCGCTATGTAAAACTGTGTAACTGACAATTTCCTCCTACCTACGAAAATTAGCCGATCAGCTTAGGGAAGATCCCAATAAAGCCACGTCTACGTTTCGGTCCATAATGTAAACATGATGTTGTCCCATTCCAACATGCTGCCGACCACTGTGCGGGAGCAGGATGAAGCGAGGAGATGCAGTCTCTCAGCTAATGAAACGTGTCCACTGTCCAGCTGCGCTTGCGCATCCCACGCAAAAATTATCTTCAATATCTGTAATATTATTATTAAAGTAAAATAATTTATTCTAAATCATTGCGCTTGTGAAAAAACGTTTCTATAGCTTCGTGTTGCTAGGGTAATTTTTTGGTAATTTACATATTTTCTATTATCTGTTTACTAAATACTGAAAAAGCTGAGATAAGTATGTTCAAATTTATAATTTGTCTGTACAAGGTATAAAGTTTAAATTTCAATAACAGCAGCTCAGTTTACTTAACACCTTCAGATTTAAAAACGGGTAAACGAAGTTACATGTGAAATCACCTGTAACAATAAATATGTCCTTCTCTAATGTCATAAGAGTCGTTAATGTGTGAGCAAGACGGGTATATTTTATACGAACCTCAGTAAGCTATTGGCGCATACATTGGTTGACTTAACAGGTTTTCTCAGAAGTTAACAACATTTGGCTGGTAATTTATTTGTCATATTAAGTTTTATATATTCATGCAATTATTTATTCACCGCAGCTGAACGGTTTTTGCTGTTTATATTTTAAATATAGATTAATTATTCCGTAGTTTAGATTATAATAGGTCCAAACTAGTTTTCAATTGGCAACTTATCTTAAATTATATTGATATAAAATTGTAAAAGTACGTTATTGATTGGTGTTGGTACTACCATTTAGGGAATATAAAATGAACTCTGTTAAAAATCTTGACTTTATTTTTTACGGTTTTTGCTAATAATTCGTGTATGATGTGTCATATTATGAACTGCTATTATTCTACATATAAAATAAATATACAACTACATCTTATATATTTTAATATATTCTATAAAATTTTCATACTTATTTTATCCTTCTTATTCTCATAATTTATAGTAGAATAAAAATAAAAATAATAATTATAATATTAAATATCGACAAAAATGGGATATCAACTTAAATTATGACGATACTTCGTATTATATTTGATATGATATTGTGATCAACGTCCAGACTTAGTCTTAATAAATATATGAAATACTATATATTACTACTAAATACTATATATAATACTATATCATATTTAATTACACTTAAAATAAAATTATAAGTTTCAATGGCTAATATCATTTCAATGTTAAGATATGTGTAAATGACACAGCTTATTCCTCGTGTTTAATGTAAGTGCAACATGAAACAGTTGGAGAGCCCTGCGTTCAGGCCAGTCTGGAGTTGATTGCGCGTACGCCGCCAGTCGTCGTGTTAAACCGCGTGTGTATACTGTCTGCGCCCCAACTTTACACTACGAACTTTTATCGAATGTTTTTAATATTTCGAAGATTTATATGTTATTGTAAACTATATAAATCATTATAAAATATTCTGTAAACTTTGTACTGTTGTGCAGTGCTGTGCAATTAAAACTGGTGTTTATAATGTGCATATAAATCGTTTATGTGACAAGTTACCTAAGGTTAAAGTTTAGAGTACTCGCTCACCTACGGATGTACTTGGAAAAATAAATTGTGTTTAATTATACGGTTAAGTGATTAGTGTTTAAGAACGATCGTTGATTTGACATAAGTTTAATTTATATCCACTCTGTTAGGGGAAGGTGAGTATTTATTTTAATTATCATTAACACTAATTTAATAAAAAAAAAATTAAAATAATGAATTAAGTTGTTTATATATATAAATAAATCATAATTAAAGTTTTATTAGGTATATGTCCCATCAGATATACATATATATTCCGAGCTCAGAGAAAGATAAAAAACTAAAATTAAGTTATACTTTTCTGTCTTTCTCTGAGATTTAAAAATTATATGTAAGTAATTTAATGTTACATATTTTAGAAATATACTATATTTTATCTAAGATATACACGTTTTCGAAATTCTTAACATAATACAACACAATTATTATTATTACAACAACACAACAAATGCTTTTAATATTATAATAATTACTTAAAAATTATAATAGAGAATGATTAATATAAATATTGTTAAAAAATGGAAGAAAAAACATACAATTTGCATGTTGTAAAATAAAAGTTTTCATTCGTTGACCTGTTCACCCTTATTACAATATTACAACGGAAGAGCTCGGTGCCACGGTTCAATAAACTTAGAGAGAATTAGGTACCTACTAACATTTAGAATTGCCTTTAAACTAGGTAGGATACAACATTCAGTAGAATATTCAGGTTTATTTATTACTAGCTGTGCCCGCGCACTCACTCGTGTGAAATTTATAGCCTATATCTTATTCCGATGTATAAGCTTCATAAAAATCCATTGAGTAGCTTTTGCGTGACAAACATCCGTCCATACTCACAAACTGTCGCGTTTATAATATTATTAAGATTAAGATTAATATTTATACCTTATTAGGAGGTCATCATCATCGGCTTCTTCCTTATCCCATTTATTTGAGGTCGGAGGAATATATTTGTCTCCTCCATTCATCTCTGTTCGCAGTCATCTCTTTATACTCCCTTTCTTACTATATCATCTTTCAAACAGTTAATCCTTTTTCGGCCTTACGATTCACACATTCATATGTCCACATTCATATGTAACACCTTCCTATATATTATATTCATTAATTTATAACTAACATAAATAATTGCTTAATAATTGAAACACATTTTTTAAGCGTCAAAACTTTTTTTTGCATACTATTCTTCTAATAAGAATACTATTTTATATCTATTATAGTGATGAGCATATCCTGCACTCTCTACAGGTCCTATTTAGAAATTCGAAAATATTTTTCTGCACTCTACAATTATATAAAATCAACAATTTAGACATATAAAATGAAGTAATAAACAATTTAAGAATATAAAAAAACAAAAACAGACATGGCTGTATGGGCACAGTTTCTTTTGCCTTTTCTAAATAATAATCAGTTTTTTTTATTAAGTATTTTACGGCCCTGGAAATATCTACAAAAAAAAACAACAAATACTTATATAATTGAATCATATTAACTTCGAACAAATTAATATTTTTAAATATACAGAAATGGTGACGTATTAAGCATTAAGTTAAAGGCGCGTGATCATAATGTTAAAAATTTTGCACAGTGTAGGTAGTTGTAGTTTTCTCTTTTATGTAATATATTTTTCCATATAATAATAAAACCAACGTGAAACCAAAGCCGTTTGACGAATGTTTATATTATAAATAAACTTATTCAAATAACTTATTATATGCACTTATGAATAGTCAGTTTGTATTACTACATTGCGACATTTGGAATGCAGACTTAGCTTAGAAAATTAAACAACTATATTAATATCTTAAATTTCGTTACAATGAATAGATAATAAGTAAGTAGGTACTTATAAGCACAGTAACATCAGTCATAAGAGTAAAAATATTATTTGTCGATAATAATAGAAATAAATTGTTATCTCTATAACTATAGAATTTTAATTATTATAGTATTAAAAATATATATTACATGCAATTGTACTAGCGACCCTGGTTTCGTTAGTATTTCAATCAATTTACGCGTAATCTTAACGAATTATACACCTAAACGTTCTCCAGAAATGTGTCTATTGATGTATGAAGTAGCATGAAAATGCTTTCAGTAGTTTTTGAGGAATACACTAAACATACAGACAGAGACGGCGGGGGATTTTACTTTACTTTATCCGTTCTAATGTTATAAATGTGCATGTGTGTAGGTAGGTACCTTGTACTTATTAGTTAAGTAATTTAGTCACACCAACTAATCTTCAGTTTCTAGTATTAATAATGTTCATATTAATTACAAAGATCAGTAACTTTGAAACACCCTAATACTTATCACTACATAGTATAAAACAAAGTCGCTCTCGCTGTCTGTCCGTCTCTATGCTTAAATCTTTACAACTACGCAACGGATTTTGAAGCGGTTTTTTAATAGATAGAGTGATTCAAGAGGATGGTTTATATATATAATACATGTACACCCGTGGGAAGCCGGGGCGAGTAGTTATATATAAACCTATAAGTTTGGAAATCCATTTGTTAGTCTTTTATGACTAAAAGGTCATATATTTGATATGAGGACTGTATTAGGACAGCATAGTCTGTTGTTTATTAAAAAAAAACAGACGAAGTAACGAGTAATTATAATAATTGTATGTTAAAACGTCATGACTTCCATACTTCATGGTTTATATTTAGACAAAACCTTAATTATAATTATTAAAAAGAGTAATAAGGAAGTTTCATATTCAATCTCCTTGGTGTACCCAGTATACGTTGTCAAGGTAAGGGAGGAATGTAACATATTCATCAGATTCTCTTCCAACGAATAAATTACAAAAAACTGTTATTACTATCACACTAACGCTTGGAAACAATTATTTATTTAATAATAACAATCATCTCAGGACAATTGACAAAACGCCATCTAGACCCAAGTTAACCTAGCCAAACTTTTGTTATTGGTACTAGATGACTGATACAAATACACATTTTTTTCGTAAATACATATCTGCATATTATACATAGAAAAAACCCAGACCGATACAAACAATCATATTCATTAATACAAATGTTTGTGGGAGGAATCGAATCCGCGACCATCGGAAATCAGGCGGCGTGTTAAACCGCTAAATCACCGAGGCCGTCATTTATAACTATTTATTTATTTAATTAACATAAGTACAATTTATTCTTGAATGTACTATAACTTCCGAGCTGCAGCGCAGTTTGTTAATAAGATTATGTTCATTTATTACTTATGTATGTATACTTACATTAAAATTGTATTAAGTCCTTTTAATTTTCGTTCCACAATAATCTTCTTTAATGACCATTGCTAAAATATTATATGACGATGAATTATTAAAACTTATTTTATTAATTTGAGCGATTTACAACATATCCTCTACTTATATTTAAAGACTAGCTTTAACTATCCCTTTAGGGGTGGAATGTATCAAAATCCTTTCTTACGGGATGTCTACGTCATAGTAGCTTTATGCATGCAAAGTCTCAGCCCGGTCGGTTTAAAATTGACAAAGTTTCATATAAACTTTCATCCCCTATTTTATCCCTTTGGGGGTAGAATTAATCAAAATCCTTTCTTAGCGGATGCCTACGTCATAACATCTACCTACATGCCAAATTTCAGCCCGATCCGTCCAGTGGTTTGGGCTGTGCGTTGATAGATCACTACGTCAGTCATCTTTAAGTTATATATATTTAGATTATTTTAACACAGTTATAATCACTTGCAAGAAGTTCAGATATAGTGTTGACTTAATTTCAGTTAGTAATGTCATGGCATGTATAATTTTTTATTTTTTATTCTATACCTATATTATCATCTAGCTGTACTCGCGACTTCGTCCGCGTGGAATTACTTTATTTTTCTAAAATAAAAGTAGCCTAATTTACTCCATTTTACATCAGTTACCTGCCAAAAAAAGTCCCGTCAAAATCGGTCCAGCCATTTTAGAGATTAGCCGGAACAAACAGACAGACAGACAGACAAAACTTGTAAAAAATGTTATTTTGGTGTTTGTACCGTATTTATATTCATATCCATGTAGTAAAAAACGGTTATTTCAATATTACAGACAAACACTCCAATTTTATTTATATGTATAGATAGATGTAAGAAAGAAAGAAAGATGTAGGTAAGTATAGGTAGGTACTTATAGTAAATATCCTCAATCTGAAGAGTATAGTACCAAGTGTAATCTAACGACACGATTTTAATTGTGACGTAATAAATAATGTGACGTCACTGTGATTCCATTATGCTTTTGGTGCAGATAAAGTGGTTTTAAGGAAAACCACTATCACAGTGGGATGACCGCAAATCCGTATGCCTACTACGTAACTCGTGAAATCCCAGGAAAATTATGGGAGAAAAAACTAGAAGTCAATGCTTTATTATAATTCATTGACATAATAATAATAATTTATAATAAATACTTATTATTATAATAAATTTATTATTATTACTATATATACTTGCAACATGGTACAGTTTTGGATCTTATTATATAATAAAAGGTGGGGTGTTGCATACGTGCAACACCCCGTAAGGGTATCCTAATATTGATAATTATATTATAATTATTTTAATATTTCATTAAATAATTTTATATTAATATTTAAATTTCGTACATTAATTATCAGCACTTGTATTTCTCAATATATACTAGACCCTGAAAGGCCGGGATCACAGAGAGAGATCTAAAATACTATTGGTGTTGTAGATAATTCTGTTCTGTGATACCTAATTATTACATTACATTCAACTTTTACCATTTTGGTTAAGGACTTAGATGATGAAGTTACGAAATCCTGTAAGGCCTTATACCTAATTAAAATAGGTCACATTCAACTTTTACCATTTTGGTTAAGGACTTAGATGATGAAGTTACGAACTCTGGAGGACCTTGAAGATATCTAAACTTCGCTGGTGTTGTAGATACTCCTGGCCTGTGATACCTAATTAGAATATTACATTAACTTTTACCGATCGGTTGAAGAGTGAAATGATGTACAGCAATGAAATTACACTAAGTTTCATCACACGACATTTTGCTTCTCGGGAATGGCAACGCACGATTTGGTATTACGTGGTGACACGATGACACTCTATTTATGTATAGGGTAAAGGAGACAGTTGCTTTTTATAATCATGTGTGATTAGCTTCTTTCCATTTACATAAATATAATATTTATTGTTCTTTGTTCATAATACCCATAGATATATATATATGTAGGTATATGGATTATCTATTTAGAATTAATATGAAAAAAAATAGGATTTATGATGAATTCAATTAAGAGAATGAAATAAAAACAATTCTCTACAGCGAGGTTTAATTAATTTAAGAAAGGTTTAAGTTTTGTGTCTAATAGATAAGTTTTAAATATACCGGCTTGTCGTTTTTGTAGCGTTATTCTTATGTAAGTACATATATGCTAACTAATTAAAACTGCGTTGGTGTAAAGTTTTTCAGCCATTCCGTTTTTTTTATCAATTCCATTCATTACAAAGTTCAGCGTTTATAATATTATTAGGATTACCACTTACAGTGAGTCAGTCAGCTTATACGTCACTAGGAATCTAATAAAAATAAAAAATAGCCTCCAAAAATAAGAAAAACCATTATTTTGCTATAACGGTAAAATAATTTTAAATGAAACATTGATGCCTGAATGAAATTATGAAGCAGGAATGTTCTAGATCAACGAAGACGGCGAGTTATATTTGTTGTAGGTTTTATATGACTTAATATGTTTTATTAATACGTTGTATCTCATTTGAAATCCATAGGAGCTTATCCATGTTTGGTTCGTTAGGGCCACCATCGGGAAACGTAAATAAAGTTGATATATAGTTTTTAAAATTATTTACCTTTACTTCGTACAGATGTAGTGTATGTGACGAAGGGCTATCTGTAAGTGTTACAGGTAGATAATCCGAAAGAAATTTTTAAAGTGATAGTGAAGATCATATCAGAATCCATTGCGTGGTTTAGGAGTAAGCAGATAAAAATACAAACGAAACAACCAGACTCCTTTATACTGTTAGATAAAAGAATACGGCAAGTCAATTCAAATTTTTAGAGTTAACGTTTTACATTTTTAGGAAGCATGTATTTTTAAATATTTACTGGAGTTTAATGAACTTACTATATTTTTGTCTTTTGCTATAATATGTTAAATTTCCCGCGGTAGTATTTTTCAAGAATTAAGTAATACAGATATAGATTGAAGTACCTAATTATTGTTTCTTGATATAGAAGTTTTTGAAAATTTTTTTTTATTTTCCAGCGTTGGATGTAATGTAACATTAAAAAAATTATTCTAATTTACTTTCTATATATTTCTATGAATTTTTATAGGTTCTGGTGTCGATTATAATATATTATCTGCAAGCGGTGTTATAAAATTATTATTTGATATTCCTCTCTAATTTTGTCCAAAATCCCCCAAAATTCGGATTTTGAAAAAACATATACGCAGATTATGACCACTCTTTTTAAGTATTTAATCTACAACGGATTCACTTTTTCAATACGAGATACTCGAGTTGTTCAAAACGATGGTATTCTTGTTTTTTTAGGCGTATACGGATACCAAAAGCTGCTGATAACTCTCAATTATTTCCCTCCAAATTTCGTCGTTACAAAATGTCCCTAAATGCGTTAGTTTCACAATGTGGCGTCAGTTTGTGTTGTCTTTAATATAATGACTAGGTTAATACGTGAAGCATTTGTGAAAATTGTGTGAACGTTTCTACGTTCATATATATTTCATATGCTTGTAGTTTATATACATAGAGATATATTTTTTTTAAATTCAGCTTAAATATATTATTTCGACTACTGGGTGACCACTATTTCTTTCACTTAGTTTCTTGTATGAATCATATGTTACATTACTTGTTCGATCTCACAGTTGATCAATGACTGTTAATATTAATGAACTTTATATCATAACAGTAGCTACCATCTCCCCTCCCTTCTCTTCATTTACACACACACCGGGTATCCCACGACTCGGATGTTTTTTATATCAACTGCACGTTCAACCAAAACATGAAATGTTATAATAAGAACGATATCTACTTGTACTTGTACTTCAGCTTGGTAATTATTGTCAGGGATGTCAAAACTTAGGTTTGAAGAATTAACATTTTAGATCGAAATAGAAAAATCCTTTTTACTTTTTTATATGTATATCTAACGACGCTACCGCTAGCGTAGCGTCAGCGAATACGCTGATACGGGAATCAACTACCCGTGTATGATTTTTATTAAATCTGTAAATCTTTTTTGAGCTTACTGTAACAAACGAACAACAAATCCTTTATTTTAAATTATTAGTACCTTTAAATTGGTTGTGGATGATAATGGATTATAGGAATAAATGAAGTCAGAATAGAATAGTTGATTTCTATTCTATATAATTTAAAAACACCTTAACTGATAGTGGGAAATTCACCAAGAATTACAACTTGTAACTAAGAAATATAACTGTAATTTATCACAAAGATTTCTGAAAGAGCCCGCATGAAGGTCGACTTCAGACGATATTTTGCTATCATTGCTCACAATGAGCAACAAGTCTCCATTATCAATAATCCCCTTCCCCATAGGGCCTATAGATTAAACGGTATCTAGACCCAGAACCATAAAAATCACGTTATTATATGACGCCTGTGATACAACTCGTGCTTTTCCATTCCAGAGGAATAAGGTGTCATGCCTCTGTACCCTGTAGTTTCATTGTCTTATCTTGAACCACAAAACAGCTTACAAAGCAGAAATGGGTAAGACAGAGGTAGTCAGGCAAACGACTTTGAACAAAGTCTAGCTAGGCAATACTATTACTTCTAAATTAACCGTGCACTCATAACACGCTGTAAGTTCTAGATTGTCATCGACATTGCTTGACTTGCGTGGTGAGACAGCATGGTTATCGATAAATATCGGTTACAAGATTTAATCGATACAACTCGATGATGGCAGAAAGTAGGTTGACAGTGTCAAAAATGTCAAAACGTGTTTCGACTGACCAATTTGTGACTAATGAATTGCCAACTCAAAATTGCTGCGTAATTTCGAAATGGGCATGGAAAAGAGTTGCAAACATGTCTTTTTGATTATGACGGGTTCAATAGTCTGGCAGTATAGCACATCTCCTTACTCTCGATGGTCACGCGTTCGATTCCTCGCACGATGCAAACATTAGTATTCATGAGTATGATTGTTTATATCGGTCTGGGTTTAGATGGCGCTGTGTGAGTTGTCCTTTTCTTTATGGATGATAGATGTTAATAGATACAACCGCCTGCGCCAACGCTTTACACTGGCGGGGCACCAGTGGAGGGTGATAAATGAGCATTAGGTTAGGTCTGTCAGCGCTTTGTGACAACTTCACTAGGAGTTTATCACGTTGGTTTCCAGAACCACGTGGAGGTCAACCTGACAGGGTACATTGAGTTGTCCAGGCTTATTTATTTATCATCGTTTTTTTTTATAGTTGTAATTGGAATAGTAATAAATATTGTAGTGTTGCTGTTTAAGGGACCATAACTATTGATGTGCTAATTATTTATTTTATTAACTAACCATTTTGTTCTACATTAAGCCCCCTTTGCGGGTTTAGAGTGTCATCTGCACTCGCACACCCTATCGGTAAAGTTTTATAGGCCTGCTGCGACGAAGAACATCAAAATAGTTTGAAAAAAAAATTACCTAAGTCGGTCTCCTAACCTGAACACTCCTATAATAATTTCAATATATCGACTGTCAAATATAAAAAAATCTACATTTTACACACATTTACTTAGTGATAATATACTTTTCCAATGATCTATAGAATGCATAATCATAGTCATATTAGTAAGATATAATGACATACCTAAGTGTCCCTACAGGGACGCCGTCACGTGCATCAGTGACGTCACAAGTAGCTATAAAACAAATTTATTACAATACTTAATGAATTACAAGTACTAGGCGTTTTTCCTCTTGTCTTATAACTCCACAGATTATCTATTCTTAACATATAGTGAAAATATACATGGAACATATATGAAAAATCTATTATAGGTAATTCCAATGTAATATTGTAAAACTAACTAAACAATGCTTGTTAGAAATGTTGTTTGTTTGTCTTGCGTTTAGCACGTTAATCTCCGAAACGGCTCGTATATACACAACTCAATAGACTTTACAATTAGGTATACAATTAGTTAACAGTTAAATCATGTTACAATTAAATTTATTATTAAATCCCTATATTTAATTATTATAGATACGTATTATAAAAGTGAAAACTACACTAGTCGTTATATAATAATATATCTCATTTTTATTAACGGACGTAGTAAACTTCACTTAATATTTTATATTTATTTTATTGCAATAGGTTTACAAACAAACAAGTTATAAGCTATTGTTATTCCGAACACATCGCTGCATGGATACGAAATCGCAGGCTCAGCTAGTATATTAGGTATAGGCTACAGCACGGGTTACTCCCATAATCCTAATTTTATTAATATTACCTCTCTGGCTAGGCAGCTTGATATGTTATTTTCATCAAAGATGTCTCTTATAAGATATAATATTCCTAGCCAAATTTACAGACAAATATACCTGTTAAAAAAATGTTTTTCTGCGTACATAATATTTTTGTAGTCTATTCAACTATGACATAAACAAAAAAAACATAAATTTTTAAAAAAGGAATTAGTTGTGTTTCGTGTACCGTAGATGAGGCGCGGCGACGCGTCACCGTGCCGCCAACATTGACAGCTGTCAATCAGATTCAATATGGCCGCCGAGCCGGTTCGATCGAATAAACACGCATCGCTATCTGCGTCAAATCTGATGCAGTTGAGTTCAGTACCCGTTGTTAGATTAGAATGAAGATGTTTTTTGTATGAGTATTAAAAACATTACTTGGTTTGTCATAATAAATTTTTATTTTACCACAAACCTTATTATTTTTATTCATGGAGAATGTTTTTTTTTTCTTATGGGAGACAATGGAATGGATTTTTTTTCGAACTACTCTAATGCTGTTGGCCGCAACTGCCTTTACAGCTTCACCGGACGATAGGTGGCGGGTGCAGATGGCACTCCAAGCCCGGAAGGACTTCCATTGAACATGGTTGCATAAATGGTATTAGCTGGCTGGCACCAGTGGAAGATGATAGGATTGGCATCAATCAGTCAATCATCATCAAGTCAGGTTAATTATCTAATTATGGCGAATTAACCAGGAATTAACTATTTTTGTCTCTAGGATCGACATGTCGTGTATCATTGTTAGCATTAGGGTCATCCATTACTGACAGTTAACAATATCTAACCATTCCCTATGGTAATAGAGAATGGTTTAACATTGTTCATTCACTAATAGAGTCACAACGCGATTTGGCATCCAATTCGTCGAATATTATTAATTAAATATTGTGTTTAGTAGTTTTAAAATACTATATAGGTAAATGACATTATCAGTATGCAATATTTTACAAAAAGATAAATTTCATAACAAACAGAATTTTTGTTATGAAACTTAGTACGGAACTTGAAGACAGCATTAAAAAATTGCAATCGGATTCAGAGATCATCCTTTATTAATACAAAATGTTATATATATATATCAATTTTTTTTTTCTAATTAGCTTAATACCAACTTATGTACCTAACGGTTAGATACATATGCTGTTTAGATTTTAGTCGTTAGAAATGAGAAAACTGTAATTTGTTGAATTTTGCCTTGTGATTGTTATCGATGGTTTTAGGTGTACCTACACCATTGTCTGAAGCATATAATACTTAGATAGCAACGTATTTACACCAGCAATTCCATATATACGATATATATGAAAATAGCTTTTATAACTATTTTTCCTATATGTAATTACATGAAGAAACTGTATGTCAAACTATTTTTACAATGGACGGCTTTTATTTATAGGTACAGTTTCCGACAATCAGTATAAAACCACGACAGTAAAGGTTTCGCAGTGCACTCTTTTTTCCGTAAATTTGTCATTACCCATGTCTCGTAGATACCTATTTATTAAAATTATTCTTATTTCATCTTAGATTTATCGCCCTATTCGTAGAAATATCAAACGCATTTTCTATTCAATTCTATTCCACGCACCTTTGGAAACCAACGTAAAATATAGGCTAACTGACCTGACGATGAGCAAGGCTCATCCTCCTCCACTGGTGCCCCGCCAGCATAAATGGTTAGCACAGACAGCTGCACAATTCCATTATAACTAATAAAGAAATATAGATACTTTACCTATATAATACGATTATGTTATTTTTTTTTTCTTTTTACAGATATGCGCCAAACAGGACAACTAGTGATGTGACGTGCATAATGTGGCACTGCGTCATCGTGACGCGACACGAATGGACCACGTTAAACTAGTGTTGTTCGAGTTAAAATCGATTAATCATAAACTGATAAATCGATCGCTTGTCTTGTAACGTCACACGCACGAATGAACACCCTGATGCTGACGACTAACGGAGCAGTAGAAGACCAGACCTGTGTTGATAGCAATATGTCGTTTTCTCCGTACAAGTAAGTTACAAAAAGATAGAAAAATATAAATTAATTAGAGCCTCTTTTTCTTTGCTTTTTTTTTTAAATAAATAAAAACATTCGTTTTTATTAATTTAAAAAAAAGCAAAGGAAAAGAGGCTCTAATTAAGTTTTTAAATTTTTTGTATCATAAACAATATATTTACTAATGTTTACGTGTTATCATTACTAAATCTACATCAATGTTAATATTTTCTTTTACTATGAAATAACAAATGGGATATCCAGAAGATTTTCTACTTTTTTTTAAAGTTTTGTGTTTTCACAAACGTTAGACGCAAAATATCTATTAATGACAGTATAAGAGTTCCCCCTTATAGGCAGTAGCCTGCGTGGGTACTTCAGACTCGCCTGTTTCAGCTGTCAAGCAGCTGGCTTTGTAAGCTGTCATTCGGTTGTCGGATGCAGATTAATGAAATTATAGGATAAGAAGCATAATATTCTCAGGTACTCTAGACATCTTAGTTCTTGCCACTGCAACCTATGTGTATCACATGATAACATGATAGTCATAGTACTGACTATATATATATGGCTTAAAATTAGGTGGGTTTCCTTGACTTCCAATTACCAAAAAACGATAAGGCAAAAGTTAAAAAAAATATAAAGATTATTTCTGTGACAATAATATGGTAATAACTAGATGTACCAGCGATTTCACTCGCGTTAACTTTCAATATAAAATAAATGCCTGTGTGTTATTCTGATGCATAAGCTTCATCAAAATCCGTTCAGTAGTTTTTGCGTGAAAGAGTAACAAACATCCATCCTTACAAACTTTCGCGTTTATAATATTACATTAATATACTGACGTAATACTATAGTACGTAATTCTGATAATAAATTTGTGACATAGCGTTAATACATAAATAGCTGGGTTTATATTATTTTATATTATACGTAAATACATTTGAACGTAAACTTTTGTGGTCAACAGACGACAACGCTTGCCGTCATAACGGTCATGTCCTTATATTGCTAATCGTATGACGTATACCACTTATAGAATGCACGCTCTACAAGAAACTGAATAACAATAAAAAAATGTTTCAGGAAATCGCCGTTAAAATTAAAAAAATAAGTATATTTTCCCAAAAAAATTTTATTTCACTCACAATGTTTGAGGTTATTTTTATGTAATTGTATTGGTAAACAAGAATGTCCACCTGATGGTAAGTGGTAAACGTCACCTTTATAGTATAAAAGGCACTATGAACATCACGTTATCATGTGACTCGCGTGACACATGCATTGCCATCTGCCATTGCCAGACGACTATGATGTAATTCTTCTTATACTGTAATTACACTACGTAAAGTATAACCGAAATTATTACTACAAAAAAACTGATTTTTCAGATATTACGGCTAGGGCAATTTGATCACTGGAGAGGTAATGTAGTAATTAGTTTTAGGGTACAATGAGACTGGCATGTACTTTTAGTTTGTACAAAGGACCTGAATTTTAAAAGAAATAAAAAAATAACAGATTTAATATATACGTTAACTAATTAATTGTTCATTTTTTAAAGTTTTTCATTATATATGTGGCAACGTCTTCATTTCGTAGCGAGTATTAAAATTCGAATTGGTAACGAGCTATTTAAAATTAATGAAATTATCTCCATGTGACAGTGAACTACGTAAAAAGCCGTCATAACCATAAGTCATGGCGTAGTATAGTGAACGATGAAGCCATTTATCCAAAAAGTACACGAAAGTATCTTTGCTCAATCGCAAACAGAATTCAGATGACAAGATTATTTATACTCGGAAATCGGCACAAGTTCTCCTTAGCATCATTAACAACATTATTCGAATTATTTACATTTTTAAATAATAAATTGTCATTTACAACAAAAAACCTAAAGAAATTTAATTAAAATATGTCTAAAGGTAAATCTTGCTCAGATAATAATCTAAAGATATGTCTGCTTATCATTTTGTTCTTTGTAACGATTTTTGCGCGTTTCGTCTTTGTTAGAAGCAAATAACAGTCCCTTACTTTATTAATTTGATATATAAAGTAATTAAATACGAGTGGAGTGCCCCAATTTTATAAGTTTTGTACATATTTACATATTATGTCAATTTGGAATAAAGTTGTTTCAAACGGCCAAAGAATTTCTGAAATTGATGCAGTGGTTCCAGAGTCTACTGTCCTCATAACGAAATGCGATCTCACTTTCTTTTTATATTACTACATATATTGTAAATCTATTATGGATCTTTATTAGTAGTTTCATAATTATTATAGAAAATAGTTGAAGACTAATAGTTTATTTTTATCCGACTGCAATGGCTGTCGTCTATATACATGGACCTCGGACAACACGTTATCATGTGACACACGTGATACCACTTATGTGTTGCCACGTATGCGACTAAGATGTTATGCCTCCATAGGTATCCTATGATTACTGCTTTATCTCATCTTTCAACGGAAATAGCGCACAAACCAAGCCGTTTGGCGGCTGAAATAGGTAAGAGTGAGGTACC
Organism: Achroia grisella; assembly: GCF_030625045.1. Classification (NCBI taxonomy): domain Eukaryota; kingdom Metazoa; phylum Arthropoda; class Insecta; order Lepidoptera; family Pyralidae; genus Achroia; species Achroia grisella. The sequence continues at coordinate 3,000,763 of NW_026712984.1, read as the reverse complement.
GACGCAGACGACTTCATTAATTTCATAATCTATAAAGTAAATACAGCAATTACCAAACGCAAAAAGCCGTTGACCAATGAATTCGTCAGGCGGTTACAGTCCTCAATCGGGCACCTTTCATTTAAAAAAAGAACCATACGCCATTTCATGTCAATTTTTGAATTATTCATCGTGCGAATGCGCGAGCGCATCGATTGATGCAAACAAAAAGCACTCGCTCGCTAATCTTCGCCCTCCTTCGACTTGCTTCGGTTTCCCTCGGGTCCCAATGCTGCCAACCGACGCATTTATTATTCAACTAGTTTTTGCAGTCACGCTGCGCAAAGACACAACAGGGAATGCATTTATGTGATAAATGATTTATTTTTTCCACATACCCCAAATCTTTTTCACTTAATATCGGCGTCAGTATGATAATTTTTTGTTAATAATGTAGACCTATTCATGGTAATTCAATCAATATTGAAATCTTAATGCTGTGTCATAATAATCCGTACATTCATAATAACGTTCCAAGAAGCTGATCGGAGACGTAGTATTGTACTTTTTATTACGTTGTGACAAGATTAACTACTGAGGCTGACTTCGTTTTTTCTGTCGCCATATTATTAATAGATAGTAGAAGATAATATGATGGTTATCATATCAGGCTCGCGGCACAATATTAAATTCTGTTTTAAGTGTGCAGTGCAAATTTTTACGCAATCTAGTCATAATTCATCAATTATTAATACGATACTAAAATCGCTGTCTTGCCGTCAGGCCAATTACAAGTTACATTGCGATGCTTTAAGTGCAGAAAAAATATAGTATTCGAATATCGGAGCGTTCATCCCCCGCGCCCGCACGTCCGCCGCACCTCGACGCCGCGTCTCGACTGTACGTGATTGGTTTATTAATTAGTCGAATCATCGTCGGGTTCCATTTTTAAAAATAGGCGGGATTCTTGCTCTGCGATTTTCTTTTTAATTTTGGCCAGCGCTGAATGTAATTAGACTTTCCAATATAAGTTTTTTGTAATAATCTCACGGCGTCGATAAAAGTACATTTAAGATAATTAATAAGGCCGCTTCACATTTCCAGGGGATAATTAACCATGTACTGGCTTGATTACTTTCTTAGAATAATCATAAGTGAGGATAAGTTGTACGTACCAATATTAGCGACATGACACTGCTTTTATTAAAAAAATGCACGTGAACTTGATGACTAATTTAAATGCATTTATAATTATTATTATTTAGTAGGTATGTATTTCCTATTATTTTATAATGTAAAATTAGAAAATAACTTAGTGATACCGTTCGTATTTGTTTTCATATCTTCCTTTTAGAGGCAAAAACGATTGTTACTGAAAGTCATAGATAATATTTCAATATTTAAAAAAGGAAATAAGGCAAAGGAAACAAACGATTAAAAATTTAGATTCGTAACGAATGCGACCGGGTAAGGTCAACAGAAAAATAGCACAAAAAGTCCGAGGTCCGTTTCCAAGTTATGTCTTGTGGATACCGTTAGAGGTTCTCGAACATGAGACGGGGTAAAAAACAACTGAAAACTATTCCAATTGCCAGTATCAGGAATCCGATTTGTTTCTTATAAATATTTTCGAGAGGTTATTTTGGTTGCGAGTTTATAATTTTCTCGGTCCAGGATATCTACTAACTTCAATATTATTTTGTTGTTGTATATATATAAATAAATAAATAGCGAGATCTATCGTAGTGACTCGCGACTTGGGCTGGTTTTTTAAGCTAAAATATACCCTGGACATAGACTATATTTTATCTTAAAAAAAGAAAGCAGCTAAGTCCTCTTGTAACAATCGTATGTTCACTTAACATTTTGGTAAGACCCGTGCAGCCTTTTAGTAGTGAAAAGACAACAAACATACAAAGGCAGACACAGTTTTGTATTCATAATATTAGTATGGATTCTGTGCAACTAAAGATCTTACTATGATAAGTCAATAGAGCATATAAATAGCACCTATGTATCATTTTAAAATAATAGGTACACACATGAAAATAAAAAAAGCTTAGACTTTTAATTAAAATAAACTTAAATAGGTAGCAAATAAAAAATGGAAACAACTATTATCAAAATTCTAATGTAATAAGGCAGGAAGGTAATATAAGTATTTTATATTAATTATGAATTCCTTCATTTTGTGGTAATGTACGTATAATTATAATAATAACAATTAAAAAACACATTTTGAAGTTCGAATTACAGTATTTAAACATGGAACATGCACTCGTAAAAACAGTCAAAGCATATTTAAACGCATAAAAATATTGAGTTTACTCGCAAATGATAGCTCGCGAGTAGTCACATATCTGCAGCAAGCAGAAAACATTTCTTCGAGTCGCCGAGCGCAGACAAGTCGGCTGGCCGCTACTAAGTAAGACGGGGACATAAATTCTTCAAAGGGCTAAACAAAAATAAAAAATCCGAAACCCCTTTAGGAGAGCTACCGAACTATAATTTATGGGAGTGGGCGCAGCGCGACGGCCATCGCTCGAAATAAAATTAAAAAAAATAAAAATTAAAAAAATAGCAGCCGAACGTTTCCGAACGGAGACGCAAAACGGTGAAATTGGAAATAATTTCGCGATAGCATCTCGCTCGCCGGTACCTTTCAATTTCTTTACGTTTGCAAATCTGTTTTTTGTTTTGTCGCAAAATGGAGTTATGGCCGGCTGGCGGTGGTCAGGGCACGATCCTGTATTAAACTAAATTGTATTAGTAACTGTGTCTTTTTTATTGTTTTCGCGAGCGCTTGCAACGCGCCGTTCTACTACTATACTTTGCCTTGTTACTTATACTGACAATATACAAGACAAGTGTAATACTTTGACAATAGTTCGAAGATAAAATTAAGCTTACGGTCTATCCGACGCTAAGTGATAACAATCTTACTAATATTAGAAACGTGAAAGTGAGTTTGTGAGTGTGGATGGATGTATGCATGTATGTTACTCCTTATTACAAAAACTACTGAACGGATTTTAATGAAACTTTACAGTAACTTATCCATCAGAATAACACCTCAGCTATAATGTAAAAAGATATTATGTACAAATAAAATAGGCGAAATATAACGTCGAGTGTGATGCAGACCAAGTTGTGCGGATCATTTAGTGCTCTTACACATGAATAGCACTACGGACATCACGTTATCATGTGACGCTCGTCCTACTGATGCGTCATTCCAGAGTACTACAATGTTTATTGTGGCGTCGTACTCTGTAATTTCAGTACCTTAACTCAGTACAAACACGTCATACAGCGACTGAATTAGGTCAGACAGAGATAGTTCCTATGTTAATGATTTTGTACAAAGTTTAATTCGGTAAATTTCATTTTAATAGAATTTCAAAACTTATCTTAAATTTCCTTAAAGATGTTACTCTGTAGAATTTTTATAAAGGTACGTTTGGTGGTTCTATATATATATATATATATGTCTTATCTAATCTCGCAGATTGATAGTTTGCCTGTGTAATCTGGAATTAATGGTTGAAATATGACAGTGAAATTGTAAGGTACTACAACATGACTTCTTAATCTACATGAATGGCAATACAAGAAAGGACACCACTGAATGATGCTATTCATCTATAGGTGACTGTTACGACTTTTGAAGATGAACTGTCAATTTGTTTGCCATTCTAATCACATGAAAAACAATCTTTATCGTTTGACAAAACACCGGCTAATAACTCGTTACTGACGGTACACGTAGGTACCGACTCAATAGAATGATAATTAGGTATTGATGGGTGTTTAAAAAATACCGTTACATGAAGGTACTGGTGACACATTTAGAAATTAAATATCAGATTTATTATTAAACAATTTTGCGTTGGATTATATTTACACACCATTTGTTCGTATCCTTCAGGCGGGAGCTCGCCTTCAGCCGCTCCATAAGGCCTTCAGCTGGTTTGGAGTGCCATCTGCAATCACCTCCTATTGTCCGGTGAAGTTGTAAATGCTAGCTGCGGCAGACAGCATTGCAGTAGTCTTAAACATTTGTTAATAAGTGTTACCCCTTACTGATGGATATTCTACTAACTGAAACTTCTGTCTCTCTCTTCCAAACTATAAATCCCAAATGATGGTGGGATGGGCTTCTCCTTCTTCACTGTCATTTTATCCTGTCCCTAGACATCGTCCTCAGAGACCTCGTACTCTAACGTGTCCCTTGCAACTATATCCACTCATCCTTAAATATTAAATTCCTAAATTGTGTCTATATTCGATATACAACATTTTACCCATTTTTAAGCACTGAGTGCACGGACGGGTATGTGATCCCTGATGCCAAGACCAGGGATGTCGGTTGATATACGAGTATCTTTGTATTACGAAATGTAAGTTAATTACGAGATTTTCGACGATCAGTACGAGGGCATTTTCATCCTCTTCATTAATGTTCATTCACTTTTATTTAATCTAGTAGAGAGTGGTCCTGGCTTCACACGAGTAGTCATTTCAGCAGCGTATGCCGTGAAAGACATTTGTTGCATTTTTTTACAAAGAGTTACTTTATTGAAGTTTTAGTTGGGATCTCTAATTTCTTCTAGTAATAAATATATGTAGCGTATGTTACTTAGAGACAATATGGCATTCTAATGGTGAAATATTTCTTTAAATAGATCCAATAGTTTTAAATATATTAATTATAAACATATAACATTATTTCTACTCTAATATTGACATTGTAATCGTGGCTGGTCACTAAATCCCACTTTCAAATCTGAACCACACTCAGGATAAGTATAATATGCATGTTACGAGACTGTCAAATATATATCATTATTTAGTTTTCAAAGTTGTACACTAATAACAGTGAGATAAAAAGTCTAGACAATGTACAGTTAGTCGGACATACGAGTCAATGATACCAGTATCACATACATTTTAGTTACTGACAGCGCTGAGCGGACCAGCGCGCGCGCACCGTCAGCCTAATCATAAGTAGACAAGCGCAAATTAGAAAGTTTGGCAGTGGGTAAGCCCAGGAATACGGCTTTAATAACTAAATGTATCTATGAAAATAATGGATGTGGTATGATTATGTTTCAATCCAATCTATGTATTTTCTCGCCAGATCCTTTAGAACAGAGTGTAATTAGCTTCTGTTCTTACACACAATTCTTGCTTCTTTCGCATTCAGCACTCGTCTTGCGCATGCACGCCAGTTGTATAGAGAGATCTCTATTTCTTAACAGCCAAAAACTGTATCGCCTAATGTAACTTTTATAAGTGAAAGAATTCAAAACTGCTTAAATATATTTCAAGTTTATCTATTAGAAGATATCAAATGACATAATAATAGACATGACATTGTAGTCCTCTGGAATGCCAACGCATGAGTGTCGTATGATAATCCTTCTCCGATCGATCCCCCATTCAATTCAAACGCCAATCGAAATTACGACGGAATGAGACGAGGTTAAAATGACCCCTAGCGATGCACTATGACTAAACTCGTACTCGTCAGGCAGGAGTTGGCCCTCTGCCGTTCTATAAGTCCTTTCGTGGGTTTGGAGTACCATTTACACTCGGCCCTTATTGTCTGGTGAAGCAGTAAAAGCCAGCAGCATAAGATTCGAAAAAAAACGCGTCATAACGTGATGTTCATGTTCAAGTATATAGCTTACCGCTTACTGTTTAATATTTTATAGTTTTTCTAGTAGCTCCTCCATAGCGCACCGATCCGTGGTTCACCAAGCCTGTGTCATATTCTATCACGATACATCAATAATGATTACTCAAAATAACCAGCTCTGCTCGCTGCTTACTGCTAGGGATGTGATATTCTGACATACAAAAAATCTATTATTTTTATACCGTATTAACGAAAAACAAACATTTTAAACGAACAATAATCAATTGTTATACGATACATTATTTATCTACAATCCAAATTTTTAAGCCAGTTGAACTGTGGATATATTTTTTAACGTAAACACTTGGATCTGATTTTTAGACCACGTGAATGAAAAAAATTTGATGAATGAATACGTCTGTGATTAAAACCAATTATTAATTCATCTATTTTTTTGCAGTATTTCTATTCATTAGATTTTTTAAACTCTTTATAGGTTTTTTTTCAGAATCGATTAAATTTTCACATCCCTAGTTACCGGTTTCCTGATCAAATGTATGAATGAACTGTTTTTTGCTTTAAGATCAATCGTGTGTTATAAAGAATGGGTGTGCTTGATTAATATTATGATGTGTTGCTATTTGCAAGCTAAGTGACTAATTTGAACATGTAAATTAGAGTTTTATGTGTTGTTCGATGATAATTATTTAAATAGCTATATGGTAGCTGGCAGTTAATTTTGTATTGCTACTAGCGGCTTATATGGTTACTTATAAGGTATCATTGCCCCACGATTATCTACCATATCCTAAACAAGGCAATCTTGTAGACATATTTGTACCGGATATTTCATGTTTGTCTTTGTTGTACCTTATTAATTATGGACTAGTGCTATGGATTTGTTGTTTATAACCCCGACTTGGACTTCAAAGATCGTGAGTTCGAATCAGACTATATAGTCTAGCTGTTTAGCACACCGCTTTACTTCCGTTGTTCGCAGGTTCGAATCGCATGGTGCAAACATTTTTATTCATGTGTATGATTGTTTGTATAGGTCTGGGTATTGTCTATGTATAATATGTATCAAAAAATAAAAATCTAAGTATTTGTATCAGTTGTCTAGTACCCATAATACAATATCTGCGTACCGTGGGACTAGATGACACTGTCACCGGCACTGCCCATTTGTCCAGGGTTATTTCTTTATTAAAAATATGTCAAATACATTTTCGACTGATGTTTGGTGATGGACACAGTTTGTCTTTTAAGTCATTCCAGAGTAGGCTCGTCATTCACGACTGCTATTCTAGATGGAGTAGTCCACTCATTATCTTTTCAACTGTAATTCGTCATGAAGCCAGATCATTGCTCAATCATTTCTTAGCCACAATAATATCTACAATACAAACATGATGAGTACACTGGTATAAATAAATACATACATCAGTACTTATAACGTTATCAGGCTGTTATCAGTCAAAGTAAAGAGTTGCATCGACCTTCCCATCAGTGAGATTAGTATTGCGAATTAAATTGTGCAAACCAACGTTCATTGCAATTGCATATTAATTAAGTTGGGGAGCCTTTAGTTAAGAAAGTTGAAATTACCTGATGAACAAAATTCCGCGGATTTATATCTACCTTTATGATCTAACGATAACTCAAATGTTTCTCATCCCTCTTATCCATCCATGTACTAAGTCTCTTTATCCACATTTAATTTTACATCCAAATCATCCTTATATTCTATCTATATCTTCCTGTATATCGTAATTAACAGTTTATTTACCAATGAATATTCTTATCAATTTTTGAGGAAATCGAAAATCTAAGTCTTTGGAAATCATTTTGGTTAATAATCATTTTGATTCCATTCTAAAACTTCAGGAGCTCTGGCAGCATATACCATCTAGGATCGCCTAGCTTATAACTTATGTCTTATTGTTTTATTTGTCAAAGTAGGCTTAATTTGACTCTCGTAGTTTATATATTGTCATATTTGCTGTATGGCAATATATTAATAACATTAACTTTTTATGGTTGTTACTTTTACATTAGATAAAATAATAAAAAAAGTTTTGTAACTTGATAAAATTGTAGGTATTTGAATACTTTTCTTATTTAAAAATCTCTTATAAATTTGTACTGGGATGGTAAAGTCGTCATACTTCGCATCGAAGACCAAAAGTCTCGTATCTGTACTAGAATTTTCGTACATATTGCACCCCGAGTACTATTAGCGCAAGTAGGATCACCGTTCGAACTTAGAAAAGTATGAGTACATAACTGCTTCGTTATTGAGCGGTATGATGGTAACAGTGAGACGCGCGTTCTCCGAAGTTGTTTGTTGTGGCAGTGGCTCCCCGTAGTGCTTGTTGTGTTGCCGTGTTGACGGTCAAGACGATCACAATGCATGTTTCTCTGCACCCGTTGTGTAAACTAACTCGAGAACATCCATTCTCTCGTCACTCTATAGTCTATACGCATATTTTAGTTTATTCACACTATGACTAAGATTAAGCTAATCTGAAAATCATAAATCAGAAAAAATATTACATATAATAATGTTAAAAGATTCTAATTTATTGCTAATATCTGAAACGGCTGGACTCATTTTGACGGAACATTCGCAAATAAGTAATGTTACAAGGAGTAACTTGGACTACTTTTATTTTAGAATTTTATTATATTAATAAAAAAAAGTTTAATTCCATGTGCACAAAGACGCGGGAAAGAAGGAACAAAAACATAATTATAATTTTATATATTTTATTGCGTGATACTGAATAGAAATAGATGTTTTTTTTATTTTTAGATATCTTTACACCTGGGTGTAAGTTTGACTTGTATTCTTTTAAGATTCGTAGTTGTTTCTTTTTGTGGTTTAAAATATATAATTTAATTTTATATAAAAACATATATTAACCTGAGAAACCTATATTATAGTAGGTAATAATAAATATTAACGCACTGCAGTCTTTACAAGGCTAACATAAACATGCACATATGCAAATATGTCTGCTAATGTAGAGAGTGCAATGTGCAGCGATAACGTATCTCTGATAAGAGATCTTGTGCTATCGTGGATGCAGTGGTGCGTCACTCGATCTGCGTTTAGATGCACATATTACTGTAATACTGCAAAAAAATACATACCAAATAAATTAAGAATTAAATAATAATAATGATATTAATAATACACCGTTATGACTATTATCCCACATGAAGTAGTCAGGGGCATTGTCGTCAATATTGTGGTGAACGTAATCCTATACATTTACAGTATCTTTATATTCAGTATTCACGTTCATTTTGTATGCAACACTATTAAAATAATACCATACTTGGCAGTATGGTATTATTTTTAATTCAAAATACATATACTCGGATCTAGCAGACATATGTGTTACGTTTACCATGACGTGGTTAGTTGACAATGATCCTGATTAACTAGGATTACAGCCGTGAAAGTATAATATGAAACATGAAAATATATGATATTAAAACTAGCTGTTTTTGAAGACCTTACTACAGTGCCATTTATGTCCCGTTCACTTAAGAATTTTCAAAAAATAGCTTAGTAAATATAGCTTGTCCACTAAGCTTACATTTTGTCGTGTCGTTCACCAAAGTTCAGGTAATAGGCTTCCTACTTTTGGCTGGGCAATTATTACAGTTAGGATAAACAATTTTATAACTATACCTTATAATTTTATATTTACAATATAAGATTTCATTATTGCAATGAAATTTTGTCATGAATGTCCTGACATAAGACTTACCAGTATGAGTCACAGTAACTACATGGATTTCTTCATTCTCGATCACGTTTTCCAAATATTGTTCGACATCAAATCAATTCAAATTGATCAAAGAATCGAGTGCTTGTGTGAGCAATTTTCAGACATCTCGCGTGCTCCTGCGAACGCTGACAGGCCGTTTTGTCAACAATACCTATTGTTTCTGGATGTTTGAAAATACGAATCACCCAGTCAAAATTTCCAAGGTACTAATTTGCTGCCTTAACACCTTATTTATAATGTGTAAGCTTCTTAATAATATGAAATAGAACAACGTGCCAAAACTTTACTGCAATAATAAAACCTTTAATTAAAAAAACAATATACAGCCTTTGTTTTGCGCTCTTTATAAGTTGAGTGTAGACTTACTATGACCCACGAACGTAATTAAAACTGTCCTATATCTGTTTCGGAACAGAGTAAAAATAATATTGAAAATCGGTACAGATTAGGTCACATTTGGAGAGTTTTATACTAATATAAATTATAGAACTCTACAGTCGAAAGAAAACCTTCACTTATATGAAATAACTGTTTAAAGTACAATATGGTACCTTCAGGTCTTTAGTATCAATGAAAATACTATTTATGATACCGTAATATTTTTCGAGTCAACTTGTAATTTTATATATTTGACATGTTATTTGAATTGTTTGTACGTAAAAACAACCTCATTTTAGTTGAGGAGTAGGTATGTACTGTACATAATATTTGTCTCATCCCACCTACTACAAAACTGAAGACAAGTAAAAACAAAACTTGATGCTCTTTTTGTAAATTTTAACATACATGCATATATTTCTTTGTCTTTTTTATTACCTCATAAATAATAATAAATAAAGGTAAGATTTATTCATTCGTAAAATTAAACTCAAATTCTAAGTTATATTTATCAAATCAATGAATATATATTTCTGTTTATCAAATATACTTTTATTTACACCAGAATATTTTAGTTATTTTGATTTTAATATAATTTCGTTATTACTATAAGACCTTTTTAACATTTATGAACGACAAATTTCAAGTGAATAAGTAATCCAAGTACACTGTTACTTGGGTGAGAGGAATGTTAATAAGGAGTAGTTCTATTGCTAGCAATGTATTCCCTCCTGGGAATCATCGTTGTTCCTGGTGAATTCGCTATAATAATTCGCTATATGGAATGATATTTTTGTTATAGAACATTATTTGAATTATCACAATTAATTAAAATCCCCTTTTAATAATATCTTATCCATTACAATTATAATTATAGCGATGACCATTATGCTATACGATTACATCAAGGATGCATTTTGGATCATTATTATTCAACATGCGTATACATTTATTGGCGATATATGAATTCGAAGGCTATATAATATTATAAATATTCTTATTATAATACACTTGACCCTATAAAGATTTAGATTCCTAAGCATTACGAATAGCAGACAATAGTGAAAACATTAAATGTTTTCTCTCATTATTATTAGTTTTGTATAGACCGTTCGGAATGCGGTGTTTCCAATAGAATTGATTGTATTGACTTTTTATTTATATTTACATGGTAATGAACGTAAAACAATAGAATAGTGTACAAGTCGATATCTTTAGTAATCCTGAACTATGTCGATGATGAAATTATTATGTTTTGTTAACTTACCTAATGTATTTTGATTGCAGAACAAATAATTACTGTACCTAAAAAGGGGGTGTGGTTTTGTTTTAGAAAATATTTATAGCAAAATGTTTGATTTACTGAGATAGATTTTATATGAAGTCTGCGTGGATGCCTCTTCTTAATTTCAGTAGGTACAAGCAGCATGCTTTGAGATGCGTATCGGTTAGCGATGGCAACGCATGAGTGGTACCATTGGCGTTCATGTATATCATGGTAACTGTTCACTATCTAGTGGGCTGTCAACTTCTTAGTTTTTTATGTAATTGAAATGGCAAACAAGTAACAAATAAAATAAAAATATCTAATATAGCACTGTTAACCTGAACGGGTCAAAAATTAAGATATCGCGAGGCAAGAAACTAATAAGTATCTACTTTGCCTCACTGTGATGAAAGTAAAAAAAAAATGAAAACTTATATTTATTTTAGACCTAGTGCAATTACTTAATGTTTTAGACATAAGAATTTAATATAGTATAGAAAACCCATTATTTAACATTTGATTAGTCGTAATTTTTTTTCAATCTACCGCTTATTCGGGAAGCTGTCGCAAAAGAGGAACGAGCAAGAAAGTTAATGTTGCTCTTTTAATAAGGAATTACAATACAGTACTTTTTTTTCTTGCTCTCAGAGCAAGACAGCTCAAACCATTATTACCCGACTGCGATACGCACAGGCGAGTAATGTGTTTATTTTAACACGCCTGTATATTCTTGAGATGTTTAAAATATAAAATACCAAGGTCTAAACTGTAATTAATTATATATATTATACCTAATTTTAACTAAAGTTTGTGCAATGACTATAAATTACTACCGATTAACATTCCCGTTTCCAATTTTACAACGACATTATACGTAACCTACTAACATTATGTATTTCTAAATGAGAATTGTTATTTTATGCCTGAAAGGACATAGGTAACCAACAATTAAAATGATTAAATTAATAATACTTAATCCAGGACAGTTTACATAGCGCCATCTTGTTCCTAATTATATTGAACTTATACTAAGGGTTCTAAACAAAGCATAGAAGACAATTACCAAAACGAATAAAACAATTCTCATGTCATAGTGTTTGTAATTAGAGAACGCTTAGTAAGTCTGAGAATAATAACTTATTTTTCGTACCCCTAAATGGTCCACCTCAAAATTTTTTTTTTGCAAGTATTTTCGTCAAATTTTATTTTAATTTAGTTATTATTTGGATTTAAAAATGAAATAAATTTCACCATCTAACTATTAAGCCCTTATTTTTAAATAGCAATATTAGTACTTTTATAATTTTCTACTCTCGTTGGTCGATAATAACTGATTTATCTATATGTCTAAGCCGCGTTTACTAATTCAGTTAGTTTGTTTTTTTATAAATGCCTATAAAACTAAAAATACTAGCTCTTCCTTGTAATTTCGTTTGATTTTTGAAAAGCAGAAGAAATCGCAGCCAGTATTCATATAAAATTAATTATGACCATCCATACTGATATTATAAATGCGAAAGCACGTTTTTAGGGCTAAAATGTTAGACGGCGCTTAGTGAAATTTGGCATGTAGATAGATTAAATCACGAGGATATGGATATAGGATATCTTTTATCTCGAAAAAAAACCAGACATTGCGGAATATAGTAACTTTGTAATATTAGTATAGATAAAGGCAATCAGTATAAGAAATTATCATGACACTTCAACCGGTAGTAATGAGTACTTTTTCTGCTATCACTCGTATATGACACGGTACCGAGCTACGGTAGTTGCCATCAAAGACAGTTATCGTGAACCTGCGGTATGGTTCAACAAAAGTAGATAGCTGACATGTCAGAGATGAAAGAATCAAGTGAAATCATACGAACAATGCCACTAGGTTCCCACACGGCGCCCGCGCCGCCTTCTGAGAAACTGCGGTGTCGCGTCGTTCCCGGCGCCGTACTTTCCTATAATTTTGGAATTACTCATTTGTTTCACGTTACATGCTCGGAACAATCGTATTGGTACTCGTGTCTTCCTGGACGGAACGAAATTTGAATACCTGTATTTGGTAGCCACTGTATTTTATGAATAAGCATGACATTATCAATAAAGGCTTTGACGACAGTGGGTTTTTATAGAATGGCAAATAAGCTGACAATCATCGCCAATACAATGAACAGCACTACCGATTTGCATTGCTATCCCGGAGGACCAAGATGTTATATCCCACCTTCAATTAACGCAGTTTATAAAGTAAGCTGCTTGACAGCAGTAACAATTTGCTGTATTTCAAAAGTTCATGATCAAATAAATCATCATTGAAAATATTACTGAATATGGTTAGTTGTAATTGATTGAAAAATATTTTCATCAATCATTAATTTTTATAATTGTTATAAAAAAAATTGCACTTTCATGATCCATTTCCGACCAACTCCGTACGACTTATAGAATATTTTATTCGTTTAATAGAATCTGATATACTACACAGAATACAATATTACTGAGATTGAAAAATTACTTATTTTATTGGCTTTTATTTAATAAAATTATTATTTATATTACCCACTTAACGTTATAATAGCAATATACGGTAATAACTAGATACTACGCAAAAATATTTTTTATTAAATATAAAATGTTTAAGACACCTCATCATCATTACCAACCAAACATTGTACAAAATATCAACAGCAAACATTTGATCAAATCCTAGCTGTTCGTAGCAACAGTGTTCTAGTGTATCTGGTCCTATTTCATATACCGATTAATTAGCTATAAGCAGTAACAGTTACCGTCTGCTGTGTCGTCTTACTATGTTTCCTGCTATCGTTCACGCTAACTCGATGCTGCGGAAACCGACACCAACACTGGATTTTACAAATTCCTACACCCGACATGACTGTTACTGCGAAGTGGCAACACTAGCCTTTACTACGCGGATGCAATCAATTTGCAATGTATTGCCACATTTTATTATTAAACTTAACAAGCACTATTTCAACTGAACATTTGATCGATTTTAAAAGTAAGACGACAGTATTAGTATTAAGAAAGAACGGCCGTGTCTCACTCGTGAAATACAACTAGTAAGCTATAAAATCGAAATAGAAATAATATTTTTTTTAAATATTCTTAATATAAGCACTTTTTAATAGTAATATTTTTTTGTTCTACCACTTATTCAGAACGCAGACTTATCACAAGAAAAACGAGCAAGAAACTTGCGTCTTGTTAAGTAATATGATACCAAATTTTCCCCTTTCTTCTAAAAGACATTTCCTAAGTTATAGTGAATATATAATTAAAATATTGCATAGTTTACATAATAAGCTGAAAGCCAAGTATGGACTTTATAGTGAAGTATTAAGTGACAATTAAATATTTTTACTTCAACATGCGGAAGTTGAAGTAAAATTATTGTTATCCCTGACTGGCGAACATATTTTTTATTCTTTACCTCACAAATTAAATAATTTCTTTCTCAACAGTATGATGGATTCCGGGGGAGCGGGCATAGCTGAATCACCAACTACCTACCATCGCACTTACGAACAATACGTGCAAGGCGCAGTGGAAAACAGTACAGACTCGGTACAAGACCAGACCACCCCAGAACTTGTGGTGTGGTCGACATTACCCTACGGCCTGGATTACAGAGCACAGTATGATTATAGAAATCCTTATGAGGCATCACGGGATTATTCCACGCAACAGTACGCTAGAGCACCATTTACAACAAAAATGGGACAAGCCAAGGCGTTAAAGGAGGCGAGGATCAGGAGGCCTATGAATGCTTTCATGGTATGGGCGAAGGTGGAGAGAAAGAAGCTGGCTGACGAGAATCCGGACCTGCATAATGCCGATTTAAGTAAAATGCTAGGTGAGTGAGATTTTTTTGTTTCTATTTTAGTTTATTGTTGGGTATTGAAATTTGTTTCTTATTTTATTGGGAATAAAAAGCTCTTACTTAAATAAAATATTCATTGGAAATTAAAATGTAACAATTATGAATTCTTCATCTTTTTATTTACTTGGTTACACATGCTAAACTAAATTTTGTTCTAATCTTTAGAAAAAATTAAGTCCGTCATTTGTTCGAAATAGAAAACTTAATAAGTTTATGAAGCTGTTGTATATTTTTTAATTTTATCGCAAAATCTATAGGACTAATTTGTACTTAACGTTTAGACGATATTCTAGATTAATACATGGACATTTACCAAAAAACTCGTGGCCAGCATCGTTGGACAGTAGCTTATATAACTAACGAAATACACATAAATTATATTTTTAAAGAAAAAGGACTAAGTCCTAAAAACAAAGCCAAATGAATCAGCAGAATCTGTACCTAATCTTCACCGAGACTATTTGAATTTCAAATGTTCAACAGATAGGTCGAATGTCGAGATCAACTTCGTTAACTATGCATAGGTAATCTTCCGATTTGCATATTTATTTATTTCAAATAACCTAGAATTAGTTGCTTATCGGTATGTTTCAGAACTGCTGTCAAATAAAGATTTGGGTAGATTATTCATTTGAGTTTTTATGCTAACTATTAAACATGTGTATATATAAATAGATACATTACAAATTTGCAATTTAAAAAAATACTTTAAAACTGTATATATTTTTTTTAGAAATTATGCGATATCTACCATATTGATTTTCATAATTATATATGAAATTGTTTTATTTCTGTATAGATCTAATCTCGAACTAATTAGATCGAATTAAAGCTAAATTGAATTAATGCAGTTCTATTATGAACTTGTTTTGCAATCTATTGAAAACATATAGAGTTTTTTTACATTTTATGAGTAAATGGGTGTGAAAAGAACAGAAAAATGTCGTAGAGTCGTCATAATAATATATTAATCCCATTTTATGCTCTGATCAGTATTGCATTCTTGGTGCGTAAAAGGAACGATCAACATCGCCTGGCGACTGCTAACAACTTAATTAAATATAGTACGGTCAGTAAAAAATGTACTTACTGAAACTCGAGCATAACAAAAGGATAACAGTGCTGTCATATTTTTGTGTGTTTTAAATAATCACTATCAAAACTGAGAATTTATCTTTAACATATACATATGTTTAAGTAACATGTTTCTATGATCAAGAGGCTCTTAAACGCGTTGCGGAACTACATCATTTCAAGATGTAATATGACTATCTCCACACGTTACGCTATTTTCTATTAAGTTTTATTTTGCGTTTAGAGACGAAACACGTGTCGCAATATGTGTGTAGACTCAATAATAGTAGGAAGTGACTAAATATCTGTCTAACTATAGGTGGTCACACACATAGTAATGGTAGCAGAAATAAATAAATATCAATTCGTTAATTAACATAGTGACGTGTATTAACGACGTTCATGTTTGAATCATATTGCCTGCTTACTATCAGGTGTGGTTAATTTGATGGTATAGCGGTGTGACACACCTTCCAAAACCCAACACATACGGACAAATTCACTGAATAAAACCATTACTTTATAATCATATTTATTAATCCGAATTGCTAATTAAATCGAGTATTCTATGTAAATAAACGTACAAAGTTATATTCTAAATCTTGATGTAAAATTCCTTGAGTACAATTATATTTAATTAATTTGCTGACGTTACACATGCAAGTTCTCTTGCATCATTTGAACGCGTTATTCCGAAGCAAAAACGCAAGAAAAATGCAGTTAACCAGACTTTACTGGCGAATTCGTGTGACTGCTCCGTTACCAGATATAATTCCGTAATTATATAATTATGTTAATTTCGGTCGAGAAGCCATTGCATCCCAATTTGTCGTGTTGCTTAATCACCCCTTGTATTTACCAATCCAGTCGTCAATGCCAGTTGTTATGCGCTCCACTACATTGTCGGTGGTCAAGCGGTTTAGCACACCGCCTTACTTCCGATGGTCGCGGGTTCGATTCCTCGCATTGAACAAACATTTGTATTCATGAATGTAATTGTTTGTATCGGTCTGGGTATTATCTATGTATAATATGTTATGTTTACATGTAAAAATATATGTAGTGTATCAGTTACATAGTACCCATAACAAAAACTTTAGCTAACTTAACTTGGGTCTTGCAAAATAGCATTGTGTGAATTGTTTGTGACGCGAATTTTGTAATGTTTGGCCCAGCTTGACTCCATCTTCCTAAGGAGGTATAGCATACGAGAAGACGGAAGAAAACAGGGGCACCCCTGTTCAAGACTCCAATGAAAGACGTAGAAAGAGACACAATATAGATTTAAGATTATTCATAATGAAGACTAACTATGCTGTATGTGACAATTAGAAGTTTTTGGTGTCAGCTTGATTTGAACTCACAATATTTTTTGTTTAAGTGAGGTTAGTAAAACCGATGTTTATTAACAGCTATTCGAAATTATTTGTTTACTTGAAAAATATGAGTGTTACAAATATTTGGTCTGTTTCCGCACAAAGGCTCATTTGAATGACGTTCACAATTACGAGTATGACGACCTTTTACTAACTTTCTCGAAAGTCGCAGAGCCGAGAAGGTGAGCTCGCTCAGCGCGCGACGCAATAATTGTAATACTAGATGGTACAGTCTACATCAAACTCTATCATACATTTATTTGTTTATTAATACACATATGTATATTTATAAATGTATAGATGACTTAAGATCAAACGCCTACCAGTCAACCAAATAGACAATTTAGTAAGCCCCACATGAAAATTGATATAAACGGATTATTTAACTTTTAATATGCAATAATAAACACACATTATAATTAAGTATAAATGGAAATAAATACTTTGGAAAGTAGTAGAATAAATAGGATCGATTTGATTTTATTCTTGTTATTATTAAATATTAAAGTAGCTGACCACGCGAACACTGTATCGCTTCAAACATTTCAAATTAAATAATATTACAAAGGTTTATTAAAGTATAGTTACGCATTAAATTTCTGAACGCATCCTGTTTAACAGGTACGAACAGTTTGTATGGGAAAATGAAATTGTTGTTTTGACTATTTTCCATTCAATTTCTTCATATTTTCTCACTATTTAAACCTTCCTTGGAGCTCTACAAATGTTTTGAAATCAAAATTAGTCCTCGTCGGTCCAGCCGTTCTCAAGTTTTTACATTAGGTCTTTGCTAATGCATTCTAAATAATAAATTCAAAATTTAACAATTAAAATCCAGTAATAAAAAAAAATTGTTGAATTGACAACTCCCAGCTTTAGGTTGAGAAATACATTTCCTACCATAGATGTTTTATTATAGCAGTATTGTCAGGTTAGAAAATAGGTCATAGTTAACGGGAATATAAACTTTTTGTACGCAACTGTATCAGACATACAGTTTAGATTATGGCAAGTCATTATGGCACCGCGTGGGTGGCTGATGCTATCAGAGTTAATGAAATAAAACCAGAATAAAAATAAAAGTAGTAGATATGCCAAGTACCCGTAAATAGTAAGCATAGACTTATGTTCTTTTGTTTAATGAAGCAAAGGACGTGATTTACTTATTGAGAATTAATTTAAGATAATATTATGGTACATAGGTACTCGTTTATGTCAAATGTTACCGTTATTTATTTCTATTCTATTTTATTTATGCTTAAGGCTGATGTCATTTAAAAAAATAAGTTTTTTTTATGAAACTGAATCATATGCTTTTTAAACCGCATGCAATTGTTTCATACATAAATATATTTTTAGGTTTTTCCTAAATATGCAAGCCTGCCCTACGTAAATCAACTTTTGTGTGAAACTGTTCTTTTTTAAAAGCATTACAAGTATAAATATATAAACTTGATTTAGATTCAGTTCTCATGAGGCCGTTATCAGCTCCTCTAAAACGTAAAGTTAATTGCTCTGTGGCATATTTATCTATCTTCCTTTACTTACTGACTACACATTTTTTACGACCTCCTCGGGAGTCAGCGAATTAGCAGACTGGATAGTAACCGCTGGTTTCGGGTTCATGTCCTCGGATAATACGTACATTTCCATAATGAATATGTTTGTTTTTATTGGTCCTATCTATGTACAAAAATATATTTATTTATGTATTTCTATCAGTTGTTTAGTACAAATAGTAAAGCTTTTGATACCCCTGGTAATTCAAACGTCCATAAAAATAAAAGAACACAATATACCTATTTAGTAAGTATAGTAGTAAGCTATACTTTATTTGGGACTAGATGACATTATATAAATTTTCCTGTGTTATTATTATTATTACAAAGGAGCATAAATGTCTTTAGTTTTGTATACATTCCTCCTTCCCACATATAATTCAGAAAACAATTTCACAATGACTTACTCATTTGTTACTAATAAATGAATGATTAATTTTATCGTTCTATAACCGGGATTACCAACTTCGTGCATGAACGACATATGTACGTTGTTACAATAATGTAAATAAACGTAGTAGGTATATATTTGACATCGTCATGTTATTAGTTGTACTACATGTAATTATAGACTTTTGTTGACGCCAATATACGTTTGAACGTCGTTGTATTTCATTTCAGTACCTATAGGTGAATGTTAATAACCTTGTTATTACCTAATAAATATAATAGGAGTAGGTACATTCACAAAAACATGCCATAATGTAAAAATAAATATTTAAATACTAGAAACTCGCTTCTGATTTGTAATCGTACAATTTCTGTAAATATCAAATTAAAAAATAGAACCTTATTTTGTTAGATAATGTAGATTTAAATTTTGAATATAATTAGATTGAATTGACGGTCCACCTTTATGGTAAATGATTACCGTCCGCCAATCCAATGATACATAATATAATACCACTATCACAAACGTTATACCCGCAGTCGGACCATTGTTGTGTTATATTATAGAAATTCTGCTTATAGTCCGAAACAAATTTTATAAATAAAATATTTTTAAAATGTTTGGCAAAAGGTTGAACAAATTACAGATTATAAGATTCTATGTTATATATGTCACCGCAGCAAATGATTTGCACAAAATCTATGACGAAAAAATAGTTTTTGGTAAAAGATTATATATTGTAACTACAAATAAGTATTTTAGTCATAATATTATCCTTCATTGGCAGGAAATCAGATCATTCATTATTAAAATTTGTTAATTAATAAAACAACGTTTGCGTAAGTCGCAAAAATACCTAACACGGGGGAGTTGCCCAGACTTTATCATGTATGTTCTACGTCACTAATTAAACAATATAGTCCAATTAAGAACTCAAAAATATATATAGTATATATATTTTTGAGTTCTTAATGAAGTCAAACCATCTTAAACGAGGCTATTTATTTATATAATCGCTGACCTGCGCAACCTCGTCTGCGTTACATTTTTTGCAACACTTCATTGCAGCTCAGCTCCTATTGATTGTAGCGTGATGTTATAAAGTTTTAGCCTTCTTCGATAAATGGGCTATCCAACTAACTAAGACATAGAATATCGGTACAGTAAATATGGATCTACTGAAAATGGAATAATGGTACACCTCTATAAGCCTCTATAAATAATATAACTAAAAAAAATTAAATGATAATTAAAAAAAAATTAAAGTATAATTTTAAACCCACTTAAATGGAAAACTGGATTATTGGATACCCTTAATAACTGGTACATAATTATCGGTCCCTTGAAATCCCAATCAACCAGGTTTCACTGTATATGTATAATATTTATACATAATCTGAATACAACTTAATAAAACTGAACTTACCATGCACGCCCGTGTACCCGTCACTCCACGTTTTCACAATAACACGCATATTGACCTTGAGCTATCCTTCCTACATTAATTGGCTAAATTGCATACCATATTAGTCCGAGTCGTAGAGCGTTAATGATATCCTCGTAATAATAAACCGCGCCATACATACTTAGTGTTCTTAATTTCATGGCATAACCGTATGAGGTCCTTTGACTCACTTCTTGGTGAATTAGCAGGGTTGCCAATATAATAAAGATTTTTAGCGTTGTGCGAAGAAGTTAAAAATCTCTTACAATGCCACAAATTGGGTCTCTAAGCTCGTATATCACAGGATTACAATTCGTACATCGTCGTCTGCGTGGGTACTTGGTCTTGCCCGCTTTAACCAGTCGTAAAACAGCTTTGTAACCTGCGTTTCGGTTGAAGAGTAATTTGTTACTTATTATGAATATCAGTGAAATTACAGGTTACTGATAACATCTTAGTCCTCAGCTCACTAGCTTGAGGCTACCACAGCAGTCACATGATGACGTTTTATCCTTGGTGCTGTTCATATTTATAGGCGATGGTTACACTTACTATCAAGTGTCAGCTTGGTTGCCAACTCAATTCCATTAAAAAATTACTGATTTCCCTAAGTTAAAATCTCGTACACTAAAATCTCGTCAACTTGTACGAGTCTATAACTGACCTCAAACCGAAGCCAAAAATCTCGCACTTATATAACAATTTTCGTACAATTGGCAACCCTGCTGACGAGTAAATCCTAATATTATAGCTGTGACCAAAGTGATTTTGATTTGAATAATTTTGTATTTATTATTATAATACAAATAACATACCCTTCCATTTAATATGGAGTTGTTTGCTTCATTTTTTAAATTAATTTGCTTTGTAAATTTATTTTCAACAAGTCCAAACGTTTGAAGTTAGTACACTTCGTACTTTGAATGTACAAGTTCAAAAATTATAATTAACAAAGTTAAAATTAACATTACATATTCTCATTCATAACGATACAATTATTATTTACAAAATACCTTATATACGTCCTAGAAATTAATAATAAATCCAGGAAAATTACACAATGTCGTCTACTCCTAATCTATGCAGACCCATGTGCTAAGTTATAGAAAAATGATTTATTTTTACTACTGCCAGTATTAAAAGTAAATCATTTTTCTATAACTTAGTACATTTTCTATGACCCGCGGAACTTCGTCTTCAACTTATCATTATATGTCGCCCAATTTACATAATATCTGTGTTATTGTTATTCTGATGTAATGTTACTGTAAAGTTTCATCAAAATCCGTTCAGTAGTTATTGCGTGAAAGAGTAACAAACATCCATCCATACTCACAAACTTTCGCATTTATATATTAGTAAGATTTTTTATTAAATATGTAACGCTTTGTTATACATGATAATCTATGTACATGCGAGAATTGAACACACGACCGTGGAGTAAGACTGTCTGCTAAACCGCTAGATAACAAAAGTCGTCATTACATTACTGCTTTCAGCATGTTATTATTATTATATTTTCCATGAATCATCACTTTATCTATGCCTTATTAATTTTATATCAGTATCTATGGAGTCATGGTGGGTCCATCAAACATATCAGGTTATAAGTACGGGTGTGGGAAAGGGGTGAAGAAAAAAGGGGGGGGGGGAAGAAAGGAGGGGGTGGGAATGGCCTTAGTAAAATATTTTTGAACAAGCGCAAGTAATCCAAAAACCAATACCCAATGCTTTGACAAATTGGTCTACTGCTTGTGGTAAAGACAGTCAAAAGTAATATACTAAAAAGTACTTTAAATTATATTATACCCGTATTTAAATAGTCTATTTTTTTATTATATTAAACAACATGACTTGAATACTCTATTTATAATAATATTAAAAATGCCAAAGATTTGTCTGTTTGTCACTTGATAAGTTGATATGATGACAAATTATATTACGAGGATGGTGTATGTCCAGACTATGTTAGGTATATCTCAAAAAATAAGTTGAAAGGGGAGAATGACAGATAAAATTTTATTGCAGACTGATATAACTAGGTAATCAAAAAATTTAACTTTGTTGTATTTTAATTTAATTTGTATTTGTCCTATTTTAATTTAATTTGTATTTAAACTTGTTTTCATATTCTCTTCTTACAATTTGTACCATCACATCTTGACACTCTTCAGTAAAGCTCTGTTCTCTAAATAATTTCTCTCCATTTAATTACCTATATAAATATTCAAAATAATCAAGAAATTCAAACATAGATGAATACGGGTAACAGCTAGTGAACAATAATATCCTAACACCTCTTACATCATAACACTTATTCTTTGCAATATTACAAAAACTAGCAAGAATGTATAACGGAAGAAATTTGCACTGTATAATTACTTGACTTCAAAGGCTATGCTTCAATCAACAGCTATTAATTAATACACTGTTGCTAGACAAAGGTTATGACCCTTCTAGCTTCTCTAAGATAATACTATAAAATTGATTTTATATTATGTTTTTAACAAACTAAATTATTATTTAGCAGATTAAAAAAATCTTTCACCTGTAAAAAATCTTGCATTAAGCGCTAGACTAACTAGATATATTTATTTTAACTAGATATATTTTATTTAAATAAAATCATTAAAAATTCTTATAATACATATTTGCTGAGCCCAAACATCGAGAATTCTAAAATGGTACACCATAAAAATTATATATTTCTTGCTAAAGAACTGTCTCCCCAGTGATGAAAACACCGCCTAATAGTGGTAGACTCGTGGTATACACATTTGTATGTAAAGTTTTGTTTTCACTCAATGTAAACAGTTGATAATTCCTCTGCCTACCCGATCTGGGATAACAGTCGTCAAGTATATTAATAAAATAATTATAACGCTGTACCAAGAAACGCCTATTTTTTTCTTTAAAAGTATCTAAATCTCCATAAATGGTCATAGGTTATTTCTTACATCGCCCTATTAAGGTAGTCCGTTATGGCATGATCAATCTGATATGCGTATTAGTGTTACATTTTAGCCGTAGTTTCCAAACGTTATGATAATTGCCACACTTACAAGGTAGATGGCGGTAAGTCACCATGCAACTGTTTTTAATGGTTGGTAATGAAACTTGAATGGTTGTAGCGGGGCACTATTGGAGGATGATAGAATATCCATCAGGTTAGGTTGGTTAGCCCATTTTAACAAATTCACTTGAAACTACGATGGTTTACAGATTGATCAGGAGTAGTATCATGCTAACAATGGGATTATTAAATTACCAGTACTAATAATACCCATCTCTCCCATTAATGTATGCGATATGTTATATTCTATGTTTAAATACATTTCTAGATTTTTTATCTGGAAAGGAAGAATAATCATACATTTAGACTAATAATCACTAGTACTTTGAACTATAATTGCTGTCACAGTGTATTCTAAGTCTTTAATGTTATCTGATTATAGGAGACAGTTACCGCTTATAATTAAATTGACCATCTTTTCATTTTACCACAACTGAAAGAAAATAATGTTAACCAAGAATAATTCCCGAAAAAGTGGGAAACTGCCATCGTTAAAACTGATACAGAGAGAACGAGGAAAATAATTTAATTGCACTTCACATAAAAATAACTATAATAGTATAATACGGAGAGAGACAGAGAGCCAAATTATTTAATATTTTTAAAATTAGAATGCCTAATAAATATAATTAATCTTCTTTTTTTTAATAATTTTTGTAGTTAACTGGAAAAGGAACTTAGGTAATATAATAATATTGTCCATAACAGTCATGAACAATAAGATCCTGCCAAGGTCTCACATAAATAGTTTGATCAAGTCTGAATGTTCAAGGCGCATTCCTTCTTTGACGTGTTTCTATGTCAAATTATAGGAACTTAGACGCACACAAAAAACAGTTCTTAGAAACCAAACAAACATACCGACATACGAATTGTTATTCTGCGCGCGTTAACTATAATAATATAATTAATTCCGTTTGTTACATCTGATAATACTGGCGCAAACTTTACTTTGCGGTTATGAGGTCTCTTAAGTGCAATAGAAATAAGGTTCAAAATGCAATTATTATTTTCGGAATAATCATGCTATGTCTATAAATGAAAAACTATAAAAAGATATATCATCCTGGGAGGTAGTCCCTTAGGAAAAATTTTATCTGCGTTACAACGGTTTGTTACAGGTAGTATCTGTTGTTTCAATGATTCCATTAGCTATGAAGGTCAAGTAGTTTATAACCGTGCTCACACACTTCCCGATTGTGTTCGGTTTTTAAAAATACCAGTTGCCGTTGCATTGTTGCCAGTTTACAGTACATTTTACCCTAAAACTGTGTCTTACCGTACAATTGACTAATGTAGAAATTATTGAGTGATCATCCTGTTTTATATTAATGTCTTGGATGCAAAATAAACACGAGGGAGTAAATAATTATATAATTTGATTACTTGTTTCCTGTCGGTTAAAGTTTAAGATATGAAATTTAGTAAATTTCCGCATTTGGTAACCAGTAAGTAGTAGGTACATATATACAACTTTTTCATAATAATAACACTCCTAAACATTTCACACAACGCCAACCAGATCCAATTTAAGCAGAGCTTCTGTTATGGGTACTGGACAACTAATATAAATACTTATTTTTTTTTGTAAACACATACATAATATATAAATAGAAAACACCGATATAAACAATCATACACATGATTACAAATATTTATACCGTGTGAGGAATCGAACAAGACCATCGGAAATAAAGCGGTGTGCTAAACCGCTCCACCACCGTCCGTCGAGTGATGCGACCGAAGTCATAGGTAAAAACTAGTTATCACAACATACATTATTCATGTTTCTGAAGTATAACATCTGTCTCGTATCTCTGTCTGTTTGTCTTTTATTGTTCGTGTTTGATTCGAGTACCATAAATTTATGAATCAATTAAATGATTTAAGGTCACAGCTGACGCACGTATTCATGATCTTCTATTACCAGATACTTATTTGAATATCTTAGTAGGTTTCATTCATGGCACAGTATGTTAGATAATGGTTTAATTTCCAAAGCTAGCAATGAATATACGTAAATTCCTAGATTCCCATACTGTGTTTCAATTTATAATTGTACATCATAAATGCTGTAGAGATTTGAACTATACTTTCTTAATTGAGTAAGCACTTGTATTAATCCAATTTAATTACAAGTATTGTTTTAATTTTAGTAGAGTAAGTTAAAAATGTCAAGTTTCATTTTAATCTCTCTATTCCTTACCCTATTCAAACGGACAAAGCTGAGGTTACATGCCCTAGCTCGTCAGGCAAGATTTGAGCTACAGCTTTCAGCCACTTCATACCCCCATGTTAGTCAGATGAAGCTGTTGACCAACAAAAGTTATTTGGGTCTAATATTATAAACATTTGATTTTTAGTTCCAAATTTAATACAAGATCTCATGTTAAAATTGGGAAAAAATTATAGTCTTATTATTATACTAATAAAATTTTAATGTTTTATATATTTTAACATCATATTAAAAATAATGAAGGCCGTTGTATTCATTCGGGTAAAGTCGCTGTAAATAGCCAGTTTATAACATTAGTATATGAAACAGGTATGACTAGATTCTAATTTATGTAACTGCCTAATAATCTAGTGCTTCAAGTAGACACTAAGGCCACCCACAGCTGTTGTATAATAGACTTGTTAATTATACAAATTGATTGAAATAATCATCTGAAACTATGCAATTAATTTTATGAGATAAAAAATCTTTAAAGCATTAAGATTGTTATGTTCTTATTATTTTCCTACTAACTAAATCCTATGACGCTATTTATTGAAATATATTTCAACTACACGGCGATGAAATAATGTACCTTCATGTAGGTGAATATTATTTTTAATTGATATATTGTTGAATTTATTGTTGCAAAAATAAATGTAATTTTTATTTCATTTTAATGATTTTAGATGAGATAATAGGCCGTACTAGAAACCAATCATTAGTTTTAGAGATCACATCTACATAGGTATAGACAATAATAAACCATTAAAAACATTAGTATTAATAAAATAAATTTAATATTCAATTAACAACTATAAAGTTGTCTGATTTTTCTAATATTCGTATATAAATATAAGTGGAATGAGAAATTTAGATATTTATAGTATACTTAGATAATAATTAACGCTTCCAAAGTTATTTTCAGATTTGTGACTACATACCTGTATTTACGACGCCCTCCGTGGTCAATAGTATGATTTGTATTGTTCTTAGTGTTTTCTACATTTATTATGTACATTCATAATTTATAAAAAAACTATATATTTAAATATGAGGTTTACAGACCTCATATTTAAATATATAGTTTTTCTATATCTAATTTTTTAATATCTTGGGACTAGATGACGCTGTACAAATTGACCAGAGTTACTATAAGTATGAGGAGTATGTATAATTCAATAGGATCGTATGCCTTATCGTTTCAACCTAATGCAAATTCGTATAAACTCGAAATTTAAAACGTCGAAGGCTTGCGCACGCGCCGCTATGAGTCACACACGCAATAGGGTCACGACACTGTACCGTACAATAGCTATATGGTTTGTAAAACTATACACAAATGCCGCTTACCAAGTTTTGATTGCGTTTCGTTTATTTGGAGAGTTCGTAAAAAATTTTTGATCGTTTCTAAATGCAATTTTATTTCTGTAATATTAATTTTTAAAATAATTCAACTGAAATTATCTATATTCAAATAAATTTAGTGACAATAACTTTTGAATTCATTAAAGTTTTTTATAATTTTGTGTGATTACGAACTATACAACAGCATGTTGTAAAATATAAAACAGAATTAAATGACAAGATAAGCCATCGTGACTGGATTAGATTAATTTACAAATAACACAATAAAGTTTTGCGTACTCAAGTCAAGTTTTTTAAGATGTACCATAAAAATTAATAGAAAAAATATTGCAATCGGTAATGTGTAATTGTATTTGTCAAATATCAATATTTAACTGTAAAATTACAGGTGTACTTACTACGAGCATAGGAGTATTCTAACAGAGGGACTATATGACATTAAATTTCTGTTGTATTGTCTACTTATATATACGAGTATATATTTAATACTGATCACTATTTAGCATCTCAACAATACTCAAAGTTTTAATGGTAATGAAAACTCGTATCATTGCAGCAGCATTTATCATTGTCTTATATTAAAATTTAAGAAGTAACTAAAAGAACACTACATTGTTATTGTCAAAATACAATTAAATATCAACGCGTGTCTTTATCTAAATGTGCGTATATCTAAGTTTTAGAACAAAATAATTGCTAGTAGCGAATATTGTTATCCTGAGCTGTCAATTCATGATAAATGGATTTGACAGCCACTATCAAGACATTACGAACGTAGTATATCGCCTACACGGCGCGCTTCTACGTAGGTTCAAGCATCGAATACATTACATTAATATAAGTAGGCGAGTACTCGATAGATAATAATAATATGACTGGCGACGACAAATTGTTATTGCGAATTAATCGATTCCTCAACAATCAAATAGCTGTAAATCGATTTGTAGAGTTGACAGTGGAAATACATTTTCACTGATTTATGTGAACTAATTATGTGTTTATTAGAAATTGTTACTCAATATACCCCCACAATTACAGCGCACTGCAGTATTTTATATGCCTTACAAAATATAAGTGAACATGATAAATGATAGATACTAAAATGATACGTACCTAAATGTCTATTATTTTTTTAAATTTCAGTCTAAATTACAATTAAAAAATATTTTTTTATGTAAGTAATATTACATTGCGACTTAGATGCAGCTTATATAGGCCGAGCAATGAAGCTGTTAAATGCAGCTTCTTTTAATAGTAATTTATCTAAGTTTGATAGTCCAATCAGTGGCAGGAAATAAATTTAATATCAATATATCTATTATTCTCTTTCTAATATATATGTTTATAATAATGATGTGAATATTTTAATTAATAAAAGCATATTTATTTCAAACTATCAAACAAATGCGGTCGCTCTATGACTATTGCACAATATTCCGATCGAATTCAACCAGATTAATTTGGTAGCACCAAACATGGGCACAATGTAGCTATTAGTAGAAAATACATGCAACTTCACCAGTTGTCACTTGCATTTCATTTTAATATAAGGTTTCTAGATTTCTATTTCTAATAATTCCAAACGTAGCTTGTCGATACTGAAGTTTCCAACTGATCTACATATTAATTTAAATACGGTGAAAATTGTGTAGACAAAATAAAACATTCCATTACCTACAAATTAAATATTTAAGGAAATTAACAGATTACGATACTAATTGAATGGTACCAATTGAATAAAGTAATATAAATAAATATTATTTAAAGATCTGTTACAAACTGGTACAAACTCTATATGAGTTATGAGGGGGTTATGGGTATTAAGGATTGATCAGGTAGCAAGCCAGCTCGAATTCTTATGAAGCTGAACATCTTTCAGCAAAAACAAAGTGGAAATCTTAAACTATTTTATTTTTAACAAGTGAAGTTTTTATATCTGTTCAGTTTGAAACCTTCTCCTCATTTACATAAGCTCAAAATGCTTTGATTCAACCTCAGCCTCTTACTATCTTATTGACATTAGATAAAAAATTCTGTAACTAATTTACGCTACGTCGCGGCAAATCAATTGTAATTCTACCAAATGTATCGATATAAAAAAAGTACTTATTATTATTTCCATTTGAGGTACAGATCGTTGTGGGCGTTGACAAACGATTGAGTTTGTATCATAACAGTTCATGACAAATAAACCTAGTATAGGTTACAAGGAGATAAGCTAATGATCGTGACCTACTCGGTGGCTGTAGTTTTACATTCTTGCTACTCGACTGTAGCGTCATGTTGTATTTTGAGATGAGTCTCTTTATGTTAACATGCGTTTATTAATTTACAGCACGAAGTAATTCGTTCCATGTCATTTCAATTACTTTTACCAGTAAACGACTGAAGATTGTAAATAATCGTTCAAGCAGCTTGCATTGTAAGCAGTATTTCGGTTGTACATTCGGCAGTGAAATTATGATACAGGAGGCATAACATCTTAGTCTCTGCAATAGCTATGCATGAGTGATATTGTGTTATCATATCATTACACTATTGACAACGGATACCACTTACCATCAGAGAAACTATTAGATTGTTTGCAATTACAATCTCAAAAAAAAACTTCTTGTAGACTTACCGAAGGTTTATACGTAAATTACATATGTGTCTAAATATAAGTTTTATTAAAATTAGCAAGTGTTAATATTAGCGAAAAAAAATCTTTTATTTAAATAATGTTCTATAGATAGGTTTCATTTTTTTAAGAATATATTATTTATTGTTATTGGTAGCTTATGTTATCAAAAGTTTAAAATGTAAGTTATATTTTTTAATTACTATAGTTATAAAAATATACCTAACCGTATCTACTTATCATGAAGAGGTTTAAACATTACAATATTAAAATGTAATTATATATTGTTCTTCTTATCACTTATTTTATTATTTATTTAAATAAATAATAAAATAAGTAATAAGAAGAACTAAAGGTTAAAGAAAATTAGCTTCTGTCTGTTAATTCTTTAAAAAGTCTTACAATATCGATTTGAATTAAAATTCTCAGTAAAATATTTAAAAAGCGAATGTATAACAGAATTACAAAAGGTTATGTGGATCATATATAACAGCTGACAATAGCCTTTACCGTAATATAAAAATTTTGATAGCTCGAATAAAATTTCTTTTCGAAAGTAGAGTTAATGCCCTAGCTAACTTATTTAATGACTCAATAAATATAAAACCATTAATAACAAGCCATGCACAAACAATCGAGGACTTATCGATTCATCGGTTGTCCACAGTCGCGTGCCAAACCGATTCTATTCGCGATGGCATACGATTAATTTATATATTGAAATCAATACTAATATCTGCGAAGACAATGGCCCCAAATGAAAATGCGTACACGCTTATGGCATGTCGGAATGTAAAACGAAGCGGCGTCATTTATTCAATACGCCATTTTGCATTTGATTTTGAGTTTATTAGATGCAATCGGAATGCGTGCAGCCATATATGTTCGCATTCGGCCGTATTCGATTATATTCGGTGTCTGTCGGTATTGTTTTGGCGACAATTGACGTATGTTATGGTAATGCCATCTATTTCATGGAGCATTATAACGTTAATTGAATTCGCAGGGAAATGTAAGACAGTCGAAATGTTCACCCAAATTTGGTGCGTGTTTTTTGATTGTACTTTTTTGAGTCACGGTTCAAAGACCGTAATTAATCAAATTATTAATTCTGTTATGATATTTTGGGTAAGGGTACCCCAAGTACAATGTTATTGGCAAAGAATTTTTAGTCACTTAATTAATCATGATTTTGTACCGGTAGCATACACTGGTGACCTCACAGGGAAATACGGTTGTAGTACACCTATTAGTAGTCTTACTATCGAGTACTACTGCTACTTCCTTGCTTCGCATATATGTCATTATTGTATGAATTATTATTTTTTTAGTAAAATAAAGCCTTCTTTACATTTTTTAAATCGGTTGACTATTTTTTTCACGACTAAACATTAGAGCAATGCCAATAGATAGTTGATCATTTTGCAAAGAAATGAATAAGACAGAACCCCGATATTAAGCATAATATTGCTAAAAAGCATTAAATTACTGGTCAAATTTGATCAAGACAACCAGTCTTAATATAAAGTTATTACAAAGAGTGCTCTTAGTGACATTGTTTTAAAAATATTTGTGTAATAACAACGGTTTTTATTGAATACATAAACAGCAATAGAATTTAGCTTAAACAAACTTGAAGATATTATTAAAATGAAGAAAAAACGCATCTACCGCTAATAGGTTGTAGTTCACGCAGAATATCTTCTTCGAAAAATGTACTCTATATCCCAATAAAATACATCGTTTCTAGAGACATCCTTACATTTTTGTCTCTAACAGTAATTTAACGATCTTTAGAACTCGATCACATCAAATATTTAAAGACACATATACGTGAGACCAGTCCTAACCATTACCTTGTAATTTTGCATTACAGAGCCAGTCTTCACAGATAGTAAACGGAAGCTATATAGTGTTGTCCATAATCGATAAATAGTGATGTAGCAATGACTACATTTCGCTGGCTATATTCGAATATAATTTGGCAAGGAGCGAACCTACCGTCATCGCTCTTTCTATTTCTTCACCATCCACAAATGAAGTTTTAATATCCGAATTTCCTCTATGTCATGAAATCAAATTGATACTTGTTAAGTGATCAATCGTTATCTACAATTGCACCTGTGTTATACATAATAGTTTACATTAGCATATATTATTATAAAACAAGTGTACTGTGCGCATACGCATGAGTCACATCCGTCTGTCCATACGTCACCAACCCTTCTGTTTTAGAGTTTCCTACTAACTGCTTATGCGTTAAGTTTTGCGGTTGAACGTTTTCCTTGTCAATTTTTTGTCATCTACATTCATTGGTTTAAAGAAACTAAATGATTTTGATACATATATGGTATAGATACAGTGTAATGCATTAATTTGACTGAGGTAGACTGAGTACAAAGTCGTCTGCGTGAGATCCTCCGTCCTTATCTGCTTCTTCCTTATCCCAATCATTTTGAGTCGCCGTAATATGTTTTTCTTTGTTCGCAGTCATTTCGTTATTTACTCCCTCTGCTTTTGCTCCATTTGCTTGCTTGATAAATTACTAGCTGTTACTTGCGACTTCTTCTGAAAACCCTATTCCATATTAGTTTTGTTGTAACAACCTATATTCGTCCTCGTCTATTTATTATCATGTTACATTTAATTAGATCTGTTTAGCAATTTTGTCATTAAAAAGTTCCAATCAAACAGACTCTTTTTAGCATTTTTAATATTATTGTTTCTGTTTCAATATCAATTTATTGACCTTCCAGGTCAATAAATTGATATTCTTTTACTCGGCTACAGTTTCCCGTTTTTCGCCTGGTATAATATAAAAGCAATTATTGACACGCTTATTTAGCATTGTGCGCTAATAATCGGGTAATTAATTAATTACTGGCTGCAAGTGTACATCGATATCCACTTAGAGCGATCTTGTTTTATAATGAAAGCAGATCTAATAAACTTTATTGATCAATCTTGACTTAGTTACCTGTTTTAGATTAAACAACTGTGATTTCATGTTTATATAGATAGTTTGCTAAACTAGAGACTCGCTGCAGTACTTTGTCCTCCGAAGCTGCCCTGTGTGATACTTAAAACTAAGGTTTGAGTTTGTAAAAAGTCATATGCGTGGGAACTTCTGTATCACGTAATTCCACCACTGAATAGCTTCTTTTGTAGACTGTTTCGATTGACGGGTGAGATTAGGCAGTTATATTACACGATATGAAGGTATGACACGATATGGAGGTATGGAGATATAATATCTCATACCTCCAGAATGGCAACGCATGAGTGTTATCACGTGCATCACGTGACTCATTCAAAGTTTTACTGCAAGACGCGGGATTGTATAAGAAAATTATATATTCTATTATAAACTCATATAGAATATTGACTTAAAATTTATAAACTATAAGTAAACCTAAAACTATAACATGTTTATTTGTAACTGTTGACTTTATTGCACTTATAAATCTTCCCGCCGTAACACGTAGCTTCAATTGGTCCCGCTTTATTATACAGAACCGCTCTAACAACTAAATAAACACTAAATTGCTCCAGTAGCAGTAATTCACAGATGTGCTCGAGAGACCAGACATGATATCCATATTCATATTGAGCGGACAACGGTCGCCGCCTCTCGGTCTCTTTGTAGAGAGCGACCGCGGCGCGGCCAATCGCGACCGCTCGCGCTGACCAATCCAAGCCCGAGAATTACCTTACTTGATAGGGTTGCGTAAATCGTTTGGGATGAAAATGATCGGGCGGTGCAGTGAACGGGTTAGATTAAGTTACATTGAGGACTCGATTATCCGGATCTCAGTTGTCTGGATACTGTATTCTCCCAGTTGTCAACCGCAATCAAATGTAGGTATTTACATGAATAAAAACATAATTTTTTGATGGATGATATGGTACCCCCTGTGCTAACGGTTAACACTGGAAGCGCACAAGTGGAGGATGATACCAGCAAAAGTTCAGATCTGTTAGCTTATAGTAACATAGTTAGAATTAAGAATTAACCGTTATAATTTCCAAGGGACCTGGAGATAGACCACGTAGAGTCCATATATTTTGTTGTCAGTGCAATACGGTAACTAGTTACGCAATACCTCCGCCCCCTTCCTTTCAGTACGATCATAGTATGTTGTATCTCCAAATAACAATGTCATCTGAGAAGAGTAACACGACCTAAATATTACGCGGTAAGAAGAATTAGACAATTAACAGACGTGGCAACGGCTTTGTCTATTTTAGCTATTTCCATAGCATTATGTCGTATGGTATTTTGTTATGGGGCAAAGCAGCTGATATAAATACAATATTTACTTTACAAAAGAGGGCCATTCGCTCCATTTATGGTATGGGTTCCAGGGAGTCATTGCGAGAGTGTTTTAAGGAATCAAATATCCTCACCGTTGCTTCTCAATACATTTATGAAAATATCATCTATGCCAGAAGGAATATAGACAGTTTCAAAAGAGTTAGTGATTGCACTAATAAAAGCTTACGTAACAATAACAAACTGATTTTACCTAAATGTCGTTTGGCTAAAGTTACTAATTCGTTTTATGGCAATTGCGTAAGGTTTTACAATAAAATACCAGAGTCTGTTATAAATCTGCCAGAAAAAAGATTTAAATGTCAAATAAAACAGTTCCTTTGCAAAAAAGCTTACTATAAAATTGAAGAATTCGTTAACGATAATAATGTTTTTATAGAAAAACTTTAAATCTATAGCACTGACAATATTATCTGATTACATTAATAATGAGTGCGTAGCGACTTCTATGTTGATTATCGCATGCCTCTTACTTGTTATACTGTAATTATTTATATAAAAAAAAACATCTATTAAAAAGAGCAACACACAAGTTTCTTGCTCATTCTTCTTGTGATGAATCTGCATTCCGAATGAGTGGTAGAATCAAAATATGACTATTCAAAAGTGCTTGTAATGAGTTTATTTGAATAAAGATTAATTCTATTTCTATTTCTAAATATTACGCTAAAATCAGGAGCAATATCGTAATATAAGCAGTAGCACCAAATTGGGCAAAAAAATATTCGGGTAAACTCCCGACTCACTGTATTAATAATGCGATTTATACTAAAATACTATTTTGTCATGAAAATAGTACGTCATACGATTCCAAACTATATACTAGGTAGTTATTTTAAACATGTATTTCAATATTTTGACAAGTCTAAATTTAAATCATTCGCCTGACAATTTAAATTTTAAATTAACAACCTTACCCTGTTCTTGAATAGTAATTCGAGATGACTTGTTATTGATTTATTATAAATATCTTGTAAATATTACTAAATCTGCGCGTAAAGGAAATCTATATTTATATTTAGAACCTACCTACTTAACTATCTATTAAAAATAAACACATCAATTTGTGACATCTGACAATTCTAAATATGTTGTACTGAAAATAGAATCATAGTATTAATATAAGCAAATGCTATAAATAACTAATAACATGCATGAAATACCTATTGTTAGGTATATAATGCAAGCAAACGTGTTTAAAAATATCTTTATAGTATTTACGTGTATGTATCCTCACAGACTGCCTCATGACCTAGTGATTTATCACCGAGTTATAAACTAAAAAGATTGTAAGTTTGAATCAGACTGTCAAAAAAAAATACAATTTCTGTTTAACTGACAGATAGAAACATCGATTACAAACGAAATTAATTGGGAAAATAAGGCGATTCTAATTTCAGCCCTTGTTACATGACAACAATTTGGGCATCTTTACAATTTGTAATTCCAATTGTAACTTAAGTGTGTACTTAATACTCAAAGTATTAGAAACGGATTCCTAGTGGATATTTCATGCATAGTTATTTATTAGTATTTGCTTATATTAATTTTGGCCTCAAATAAGGTGTTCTCATCTTAATTGACATTTCAGTTATATTATTTTAAATACTTATGTTCATATTTACACTAATATTTTTGTACGGGAGAGAGAAGGAATTGTTAGTGGACTAATAACCCCATTTTTAGTACCATATAAGGTTACTTTACTTTCCACGCGGAAACCCTTAAATTCTTGGTAAATTTGCCACGGTGAGATAATTGACCTAACTTCATGTTCATTTTGTCATCCTTCACTGGTGACTTGCCAGGTAGTTCATTAGCAATCTACCAAGTCAGGTCGATCTCCACGTGGTTCCCCGGTAGAAAAATTGGAAACGGGTTAATTGTTGGTAAACTCGCCACAATGGGTCAACTAGCCTGACTTCCTGTTCAACGTATTATCCACCTGGTGCTCTGTATGCGCACCACTTCATTATCACACACAAAAACAAAGATATACTCCAATATACATTCATAACATACATTATTTATTAACTATTTATAATCGCCGTGATATTTTACAATTATATATTTAATATATTCAAACACACATTTACGGGAAACAAAAATAGACATATTTATTTTCGGGAAAATTATAATAGAGTACCAAATGTCAGGTTGGGGGACTTGGTTTTTCAAAAATTTTCTATTTAAAGGCATATTATGCAAATGTCAACTAATTACCATATTACAGCCGTGATTAAATTTAACTCGTTTTACGTTATATGACAGGCCACTTTGAATTGCTAATGTGACAGGATTTCGAATATTTCCGAACGCTACTTGCGTGGGCGTGTCGGTCGGACGCTGACTGTGTGTGTGTTTTTAAGTTTTATTTTCGACGAAAAAAACTTTGAAAAAAAAGGTTATATTTTTTTGTAGATGTTTGAAATTAGTCATTGGAGTATTTAAAATTCAATTTGTAATTAAGTGTCATTTATTGTCTTTGAAAGCTAACAATTATGGACGATGGCTGACGGCCAACTTGATGGTAAGATAGCAACCTTCGCCTATATACTTTAATAAAACCACGCATACCGTCATTATACATCTCATGTGTTACTATTTCTCTGGATTATGATATTATACCTCTGCAACTGTATGCTATAAAAATTACAGATACTGACATGTCTCACTCTCCAACTGGAATTTAAGGTATTTTAAATAGGTAAATAGAGCTTGCTGTTAAACATAAAAAACGTTTTAAAGCCTGGCACCTGTGGAGTTAACCTTCAGAATAAATTTATACAAATATGCCGTGATAAAGAATAATTGGTATTATAAATTTATT
Organism: Achroia grisella; assembly: GCF_030625045.1. NCBI lineage: Eukaryota > Metazoa > Arthropoda > Insecta > Lepidoptera > Pyralidae > Achroia > Achroia grisella. The sequence goes on along the minus strand of NW_026712984.1, from coordinate 2,963,514 downwards.
CAAAATACATATATGTATGTACGAAGTGACGAAAATTGTACCAATTGTTACAGATTAAAAAACATTTTTTAATGTCATACAAAGGTAATAATATATTACGTTCATACAGCCCTGTGATTTTTTTATCCGCCGCCATTTTGGGCGAAGACAAGCTTTCGTAATGCCAATGACATCGCAGTTAAACGCGCCCATTCACGTGCATATCATTAACTGACACATACACACGGAAAATATGTTTTAACGTATATGTAGTTAAACATACGAATGGTTTTAATACTACGCCGACGTCTGAATATGAACTTCGGAAAATTAACGAATGGTTCCGTAGAGACTTATTACTTAATGAAATATTCATATAGTTTATAATAATAATAAGAAGATAGAAAATACTTTTTTTTCTGCGTAAATATGTTTACGTAATCTCTTCTAGAACAACATCTTTATCATATTACATATTTTTATAAATTATTTTATATACATTTACCTATAAACCTGTTCTGATTTGTATTTTAAATATTTATTTAGTAATTATTATCACCTGAATCTGCTTTAGCATTAGTTCAAATAAAAAAATGTAAGTAATATTTGTTACATTAAAATATTAATTTCTTCATTATTATAATTTACACTTAATTCATTGAATATAATATTATTCATAGATTGGTATACACACAAACAGAGAAACCTGTCATGTACCTAGATATACAAAAAGACAACAAAACTGTAGATTATGTTTAAGTTAAAATATTACAATGTGCCAATGTTTAACATTACAATACTGCAGTCTCATTCCATTAAAAAAACGTTAAGACAACTGCCGTTCATTCGTTCGCCCACTGGCTCCTAATTGTTACCGTTACAATTCGCGAGTGGGAGGCGTTTCTGAATGAATCTTTCAATATAACTCATATTTCGAGTTCGGAGAACATGTTTCGCTATAAGTACATCACTATTTTATCTGTCAATAACTGGACTTGTACCCCGTATTGTTAAGAAATAGAGTTCAAAATTGAATATCATATTTGATTTATAGTGAAGTGATAGTTTTGTCGTGAGGTGTGAAAGCATAACAGTTGTTGTGTAGTTGTTAAAGTATGAAGATGAGTCTTTTCTTAGGATGTCAGCCTTTCAAAGGTTATGTGTCATGTTTGACGGATTTTAGTAACACAACCTTTGAACGGAGTTCGATGGATTTTTAATTTTTAATTACACGTTTCGTGTTTGATTGAAATGAAACTGAATGAATTTTAAAATTCATATACTACTAGCTGAGCCCGGGGTTTCATCCGCGTCTAATAGTGGCCTTGGATAGCATTAAATATTTAATAATCAAACCTAAAAATGCAAAGAAAACAGTTTCATCGTTCTAGCTTTAAAAATGATGTTACTTCCATACAACCTTTCATCTCATTTTTTTTGCATTAAAAAGTAGCCTATGTTCTTTCTCAGGGTTTATACTATCATTGTTTCATTTAAATCGATCTTTGTTTCATTTCGCATCTAAAATATTAATAAAGATTATTACTGAATATCACAATGGAGAATACCAATTATATAAATACTTTTGTTGACATTTTGAGACGCTCTCAGTGGTATAGTGGTTTAACACAACGGTTTGTTTCCTATTGATTCCTTGCACGAAAACATATAAATGTTTATATATATGTATATATATATAATTATGTATATCATTGTTTGTATCGGTCTGGGTGATTTCTATGTATGTATATTATATATCTGTAAAATATATATGTATTTATATCAGTTGTCTTATCCATAAAAGAAACTCTGCTTATCTTGAAACTAGATGGCTCTGTAAGAATTGTTCTGAGATAATTACTGAAGACAGAGGTGTCATATTTGCGTACTTTTTAATTTCACTGTCATGCATCACCTTTCATCCTTCATCGCCTGTCAGCTCGAATGCCATTCAATTTCATAAAAACAGTATCTTGTTCTCAAATGTTAAACAGAATTACGGTTACTGCGAACATCAACATTTACTTGAACTAATTTAGGTAGCAATTTTCTTACTCCACTGAGTAGTCTGGCAGTTATCTATTTAAAGTTAAAATTAATGCAAAACGAGAATGAAAAAATTAATTGCTTTAAAAACATTTCGCTTGTAAAAAGTAACGAGGAAAATTGTGTGTATAGGTCGCGTATGTACATAACTGTGTGTATGTGTGTGTGAGAACATGAATGTGCGATTTTATTATAATTTAAAGAAAGACAACAATAATCTGTGGTGATACTATTAGTGTTGTGGTATGATTACGGGTGTCATCACACTGGACATTGCTAATTCATGCGATATAAATTTTATTTTATTTAATTGTCTAAATGGTAACGGTGCATGACCAGCACCACATCATGTTATCACGTGGCCCCACTTTTGCCATTCCGGAGCACTAAAATGCACCCTGAAATAGGTGAAACAGAGGCGCTTGGGCAGACAACTTTGTAGAAAGATTACCTACTCTAATATCTATTAATTTACTCTAAAATTCTCGAGTCGCGGTGTTTGTTAGCAAACTCATCCGAAACGGCTATACCGATTTTTATAAAATTTTATGTGCATATCGGTTTGGTATAAGAATGGGTCCACAACTATTTTTCATACCCCTCAATGATAAAAAAATGGCCATTTGTCATTGACAATTTTTTCTTTTTTATGATTTAGCATTGAAAAATATACGCATCTTCAAATTTACACCCTCCTACCAGCAACCACTATTATTATATATTTATTTATTTTGCGAAAAATAAATAACACAAGTGTAAAAATTCACAGGAAATGTTCAATACATAGTTTGAGGATATTTACACAGAAAACTATTTTCTATAAATCGAAATATCACAATGAACGAGTTCAATTAATCTGAACGTATCTAGCACCATTAAAAACGTCAATAAATAATACTATTGGCTTAGTGACATTTAAAAATACCGTTGGATTTTCCTTTATATAAGTTGGTAGATAAATATAATATATGTTTAACATGACATATAGCGATAGGTATGAATATTGTTGGATTACAATAGAACTAATATTTTATTATTGTAAAGCATGTATGCTTTTTCTTAATGTCATGTAACAATAATAAGAAAATAAAAATTCACATAGATAAAGTTTTACAATATACGTACCCGTATATCAGAATGGAATAAACAATATATTTAATGTAGACATTTTAATTAAGTCCATAGAGTAAGTAAGGAATTTTAGATTTATATAATCTACTAGCAGTAACCGCGACTTCGTCCGCTTGGAATTTAACTTTATTTTTCTATAATAAAAGTAGCCTACGTCTACTACTATGCCTACTCCTTATTATATCAGCTACCTGCCAATAAAAGTTCCGTCAAAATCGATCCAGCCATTTCAGAGATTAGCCGAAATAAACAGATAGAGACAAAAATTGTAAAAAATGTTATTTTGGTGTATATACCCTATTTATATTCATATGCTTATAGGATCATCACACTGGACATGTTCTTTCAATATTACAAACTGACACTCCGATTCTATTTACATATTATATAGATGATTTAATTACGTTGATATTAATATCTTTATTTTTATTTTCAGGTAAGTTTACATCGTTTGAAATATAAAGTAATCAGTAAGTTATCCAAATTATTTTACTTAAACTGTTAAAAAAGTTCCATATTTCTTGTTCTGTAGATATTATTTTTTTTTTAATTTAAATTATTCCATACAAAGTTTAAGTAGAACTTAGGCGTCATAGATGTAAAAGATATTCATGAGGATTTGAATCAATTACTGGTCTGAGCATTTTATTATTAATTACGTTACTATGTTATTAAAATCCAATCTTGTGTGTTGCATCAATGTGTTGCATCTAGCCATTTAAACTTGAAAAAGTAACAAATATAAAGACAATTCTGCATCCTAATATTAAATTAATAAAAAAATATTCAAGTTTTATACAGCTACGAAAAGAGCTGTTCACGGACCATCACGTCTTAAATCATCTATAACAGAGGCATAGGCCATTATAATCAAGTTTATGTGATTACTAACAGTTACCTCCAGAACTTTGTCTGCACATATCTTAATCCTTTATTTCATATCCTTACAGATTATTTTATTAAATAACTGGGTAGCTAGTTATTTAAGCCCCGGCTTCTCATGGGTGTACATGTATTACTTATACTATAAACCTTGCTCTTGAATCACTGTATTTATTGCTGAAAATTGCATTAAAATCCGTTGCGTAGTTTAAAAGATTTATTTATATAGATATAACAGATCATATTGACTCAACAAACAGCGGAAGTAGGATCATTTTATACTATGTAAAGATAGCGTATATCCTATCCTATCCTCCGACTACTGCATGTATTATATATTCTTTATTGCACAGATAATAAAAAGATATTATAATTTAGAGACAATGTGAGCAAAGGTGGACTTATCCCTAGAAGAGATCTCTTCCAGTCAACCTAAAACAGTGGGATATGTGCTACTGCATGTATTTGCATTTTATATATTAGTATAAAGGTATGGATTTTCATAATCAATTTTATATGAATATTCTTTTAATTTCCCTTGATCGGCTTCATTATACGGACAGTTTGCGTAAACACGCAGCTCGCGTGTTAACATTGAGCATTAAAAAATAATGAACCCTTTACACGATATCCATATCTTTCAATCATTTCAGTTATTTATATTCCGCTGATGATCACTAACTTCTCCATAAACTGGTGGAGCGTGGCTGACCGCGTGAACATTACCATTGTAGGTAATATGTGCAAATGGTAATATGTGTAAAAAATTGCTGATCCCTCGGTTTTAATAATAATAATAATAATAATAAACTCTTTATTGTGCACATAGAAGAAATATAATAAGAAAAAAAAAAGTTTTAGTCGCAGTCTCGCGCGAAAGTAATTCTGTCTGTTTTTTTTTGTTACCATTTCACGACTATACGATTGAACAATTGCCTAGGATGGATTTAAATAAATCTAGCTTAATCTATACATACAAAAAAAATTGGAGTGTCTTTGCAATATTGAAATAACCGTTTTTTACTACATGCACACACATATTACAATTTTGGTCTGTCTGTCTTTCTATCTGTCTGTCTGTTTGTTCCGGCTAATCTCTGAAATGACTGGACCGATTTTGAAGGGACTTTTATTGGCAGGCAGCTGATGTATTAAAGAATAACTTAGTCTACTTTTATTTTAGAAAAAATATTTAATTTAGAAAATGAAACTTAAATTCCAGCTAGTCCAAATAAGCCGAAAAGTCTCAGGTCATTTCATCTCGCTTTTCATGAGTAAATGATATTTTATGATTTTGTGATTGATAATGATATTTTATCTGTAGAAGGATAATACCACGAGGACTCACATAAACTATCTATTTTAACAAAATAGAAGTTATTTATTATTACAAAAATTATATTATGTATCAAATGACATCGTTTATTTAGCCGTATAGACTCATCATTTCCTTACCTAAAACAATATAATAATAAACTAATATAATATTACATATATCTATGTTTACTTTTGTAACATTCTTACATATAAAATAACATTAAAATATAGAGCAAAGAAAAAATCATACAAATTAAAATGTATTTAAAATAAATTATCTAAAAAAGAATTATAGAGAAGCTGCCAGCATTATCTACAATCGTACAATGTAGATGTATGATTACATACATAAATAAACAAATACAGAAATATGTGTAGTGTATACAGTTCGTAACAGTGAGTATGTCTCATCAAGGTGAAACCGTTCTGCAAATGACTCTTCATCAAGGAATATTTATTAGACTAGTAATTACTCAAAGTAGTTTACTTGTGTTTATTATCTGTTTAATTCATTGTCTTGTAAGTAGATTGCTAGGTACTATAGTACCTACCGCTGTATCATCAGACTAAATGCAAGAAAGGAATATGGCTTTTAAAACGAGTATCATAGAGTATTGTTTCGCAAAAATAGGCTGGAATATATGTATAAAATCAATTTTCTTGACAAAATTGATACAAAAGCAAATTTCTCTAGTAAACTGTATTTATTGCAGACATAAAAACAAAGTTACTATTCGTTTCCGTTTTCGCTAACCAATCTACATACGGAAGACAAACATAATAATACACATAATAATTGGAAGAAGGAGAAACAAAGTTAGGTTGATTGAAAATACTATTTTGCTTCATACGTCCACTGATATTTAACTATGAATATATACAAGAACATAATGAAGTTACTGTTTTCGTCTTCTTTTCATTTCATTTCAAGCTTATAAAAAATATGTATTTAGATATCATAAAAATAAATAATAGTAAACGTCATTATATTTTTTTGATATGAGAAGTCTTCGTAATAAGTAGATGTGATAAAAAAAAACTCAGACATGCGTAGTTTCTTAAATTTGACTGTACCTAAGAACGTATCCTACGCAGCAGGGGCTTAAGGGTCTAAGGGGGTCTTAAGCCTTTTCTATACTTGGAAGAGCCTCACCCACCCCAGGATAGGCGAATTTCAAGATGTTCCTTAGATCTTCTTTTACTTAAGTCAAGGCTACGCGTTAATACGCGACAGAGGGACACAAGCCTGTCCCTCCTAGTCGAATGATGTAAAGTGTTGACGATTCGTAGACATAACAAGATAATGTTTCTTTTATATCTTAATCCGACTCTTAATATTGTAAAGCATGGTGATGGTTTCCTAGCACTTTTTAACTGTTTGCCCAACAGTTTAAACACAATATATAATTGAATACTTTTTAAGGGCAGGTTGCGTTCTTTCCATCAATTTCAAACATAATGTAGTTAAATTGTTAGTGTATAATAAATAAATAAAAATACGATTCGCAAGTTTTTTTGCAAATGCCTGTACTTTTACGACATGTAGTTAGTGTACAAAGCGCGTACTAGTCAACACACGTCATATATGTCATATCAACTGTCACTCTTCGTACGTTGCGAGCGTAGCAACTGGCCACCCTTGAGGAATATAGTAATAATATATAAAAGGTATAAACCTCTTTTAAATATGAAGTCACATTTATGTGAAAGTATATTTATCAGTCTGTGTGATACCATTTCACGAATAAACTGCAGAACGTATCTTTATTAAATTGACTGTGATGGTAGATTGCATCACCAGGCTATTTATTATTTAAAAAATAGCAGATAAAATCGTAGGTAAAACCTAGTATACTATATCTTTTCATAAAAGTGGCCGCCACTGTCTATACGCTTAGATCTTTTGAATTTCCAACGCAGTTTTCAGCGATAGATACGAGTAATTCAATAAAAGGAAATTTTAAAACATGCATAGCACTGAAATTCTGAGAAATTATAAGATATGTGATGCATCCGTGTTAAGCGGATCGCTAGTATAGAATGATAAATATACAATGTACAGATGCACTGAAATAGTTTCTTTATGGTTATAAAAGTTATGATATTTTACATAAAATATGTCCCTATATTGTTAGCAGGCACTTATAATATAAGACCTATTATACAAATTTGTATACCGACGTACCTCCAATAAACTGATGAGTACTGCATACGAATGTATACAATAAAGTCACGGCTTTAGGGTGCACGCAGGGCCTTGTAAGCACCTTAATTTTATTGTGTACTTGATAAAATAATATAATATAATCAATTTCCAACCTTCATTATACCAATATACAATATATTAATATTGTATTTTTATAATCATCGCATGATAATGTATATAAGTATTTGTAATTTAATTGATTTAATAATAGTTTTGTAGAGCCCCCGTCAGAGGTCCGTCTTCTCCACTTGGTACACTGGGCACTTGCCCAAGGCCCCGCGATGGATTGGGGCCCCCTAGTCTAGTCTAGTCCCTACTCCTCAAAAACCAAACCATAATCGATAACTACTCTATTTTGGCGTTAAAATCAGTCTTAACAAATGCTTACCGACTATGGTCAGTTTGTTCGTTTTTGTTAATTTTTTTATAAATGTCTAACAAGAACTTATTACTATGGTCATATCCTCCCCATTATCCTAATATGCCCAGGGCCTCTAATAGGTGAAAGCCGTCTTTCACCTATTAGAGGCCCCCTGCCCGTCAGTCTATGTCAGTCCGTCCCTGTGAATTATTGTTCAGTACAACAAACCTTATAGAGTCAGACGATATAACCGGCACAGTTTTTAATTTATTAAAATACTTTTTGATGTATTCTTTACAACCATAACATTATACTGCATTAGGTATAAAATGTCATTGTTGGGACGTATTGGTGAATAATTTATAAATTGATTCAACTATTTCAAAGGATGCACATGAGGTCAAGAGAAGTCTGAAGGTTATTTTCAATAATGCAGTAAATGCAAATATTGTGATGTAAATTAGAAATTGTCATAGATATTTGACACTTGTTGTTGTTTTTTTATACTGCATAGGGTGACGGATTGCGACATAAAATTTCATTCGAAAGATTTGAATGGAATTTTGTAATTCCGGTAGTTTTTTGCGTAAAAGGGTAACAAATATTCAAACATCCATCATCTATCTAGTTATCGGTTCTCAAAATCTGACGCCTTTATAACAGAAGGATACACACGTGATCAATCCTCTATAGTATCTGCAATCTCTGGAAGATCATAGCAATAATATCTATTAGGTTTATAGGCACTTTTCACATTTCATGCACATTTCAGTAAAATAACACGATAAATCACCCTTCCGATCGATCCCCCGTCCAATTCAGACTGAGATCAAAATTACGGCGAGGTTCAAACCCCTAGCGGTGCCCTCAGACTAAAGTCGTATCCGTCAGGCGAGAGTTGGGCTTCAGGCGCTCCATAAGTCCTTCTGCGGGTTTGGAGTACCTCTGCTCTCACCCCCTATCGTCCTGTGAAGCTATAAGGCCAAAAGCATTAGAGTAGTCCGAAAAAAAACGTTTGTATTACATCTTTGTCGTTTGCAATGAGATTTCGTGAGGGGTCCGAGGGACGTTACATGATGATCTGATTTTCATCGTTATCTTATACAGGCGACGGTGGACATTCGCCACTAGGTTTTTTTTCACGGTTTTTTTAGGTGAATATATATATATATCGGTATAATAATTGGTACTGAGCATTAAAATTCGGGTATGTTGTATGTTATTATCAAGGCTATATTCAACTGAACCAAATAGTCTATTTATATTCTTAAATAACAATTAAAAAAGTCGATGATAAAGATCTGAAGGCATGACATAAAAAAATATTGGTTTTTACTGAATTTTTAATCGCGTTTCAGACATACATAATTCAAAATTGTGTGTAACCGGTTCGTGGCAATACCGGTTCCTTCGTTTACTATACGAGTACAATGCTTGTCAATCAGTTTGTTAGGTTTTCACGGCCAGTGTCCCTATTGAAATGCTTTGAATGAAAAATTACAGAGACTTAATTCAGTACCCACGAAAGATATTGAATTTATTTCTTTACTAGCTGTACCCATGACTTCACCCGCGTGAATTTTATAGCCTATGTGTTATTATGATGTATAAGCTATCTTACTGTAAAGTTTCATCAAAATCCGTACAGAAATATTTGCGTCCATCCATCGACACTCACAAATTTTTGCGTTTATAATATTAGTAACATTGATTGAATTTATTTATATAATGCTTAAAGAGTTCTGCCGAATAACTAATTACTAAAGGCAGCATACAACATATTGTAACAATATGCAGACAACCGAATTATAATACATAGTTCAAAGCTATCTACTTGGATACCTCTTCATCAACATTAGTGTAGATTAAATTACATCTTCTTGACAGATTTCAGTCACTAAGTCGCTTGTTTCGTAAGTTATTTCGATTGAAGGTTTATCAGATAAGGCAGTATAATTACAGGATAAGACATATGACATTGTTGTCTGGAATGGCAATGCCTGAATGGTCAAGTGTCACATAATAACGCAATATCCGTGTTGCTGTTCATGTATATACCGTTTACCACTTGCCATAAGGTTAATCATTAGTTTTACTATTATAGTCAGATAGAAAACAATATATATGCTCCAATCTAATTCACAAGCCATGGATAGTAGCAAAACTCGAATATTTCAACAATTAATAGTCACTTATTTTACGGCTGATTCAAGTCCGAAGAAAATCGATTAATGTCGCTTTAAAATGTTTATCATGTAAACCTATTAAATTAACGTAATTACTTAGCAAGGTACTTGTTTAGCTGTGTAGAAGCAACTTTTTATATGGTTGTCCTTATGGCAAGATATTATTCCCTAATAATTGCTCTCATACTTTTTTTTTCTCTTTATTTTTTTTGGGATTTTTGCGCACAAAATGTGACGATGACATTCCCATCGTACCTATACCAAATAACAAAAATAAACTAAAAAACTTAAACTAATATGATACCATCCAGAATAATAACTTGGCTGCATCGGAAGCTGGTTCTGCCAATATTTCATGAAATACTCCTATGTTTAACCTATTTAACTTTAAAGCTTGGATGGTATATTCTCTTTTATATGCATTACGAACACATTCCGTCAAAATATGATGCAGATCTTCTTTCCCACAAGCTTCACAATTAGAGGATGTCACTTTTTCATTAAATAAGCAAATTTATTTAATGGAATGTGTCCGGAACGCAGTCTATTCGGAATAACAATGTGCTGCTGCTCTCATACTAAAGCCGTATCCATCAGACGGGCCTTCTCCCGCCTGACGGATACGGACTTGCCATAAGACTAACTATATAAAAAGTTACTTCTACATAGCTAAACAAATACCTTGCTAAGTAATTCCAAAAGTCCTTCCGCGGATTTGGAGTGCCATCTGCACTCGCCCACTATCGTCTAGTGAAGCTGTAAAGGTAGGACCAACAGCATTAGATTGGTCTGAAAAAAAAAGCGCCCTTCTATACAATACACATTTACCAAGCAAGCTAATAGGCGTAGAAGTAGGCAAGACTGTATGTGACAGATGTACCCACGTACACGACTATGTGCAATGTCGTCTGCGCTAATGACGTCACATTTTCTGTGTCTTTTATAACCTAGGTAGGTACCTACATACTAAATTACATCGTGTTAACGACACTCAAACACACATAAATCACGTTATCCATTATACCTACATAATAGCGTTGACTACTGATAAATCGATCGGTTCCATTCGATATGCCGATTATAATATCGATAAGGTACGTAATCGGTTCGAGTTTCGTTCATTCAGCCGGGATCAGTCTAAACATGGCTCCTGTTACATTCGTTCATGTATGTTGTACTTTACTTGTATAAACATTTCAGTTATATAAATCGTGTGAGACGGCTTATTAAAAATGAATGGTTGGCAAGCGAAACAATTATTCGTATTTATATTATAAACTGACTGTTAACAGCGACTGTGCTTGCTTTTTAAGATATATATTATATATATATATATATATATAGTACACAATGTAAATAAAACTAGCTTTAAAAAAAAAGAATTTCAGTTCATTTTCTTGCTTTTTTTTAAGTTTTTCTTAATTGAATTTGTGTACAGATCTGGACGGTAGTGAAAAAATATTAATATAAAAAAAATTGTGGGAAACATGGGAAGCCGAGGCGAGATATAAGTTAAATTATAAAGTTATTCTTTTAAGGTGTGTTTTGCTTTAAAGGGTAAGTGCCAGTAAAATTCTAGGGTAATATGCCTGTGAAATTCTAGGGTATAGAGATTATTACACCTTAATCATCTAAAATAACAAGCAATAAGATATATACCACGGATATCACATGACGTCGGGATCTTTGTGGTTCAGACCATTATATAGGATCGCCGTCAGCTTGCATGTTACATAAAAAATATTTGCTTCAATATTGTTAATGTTGAAAACTGCAGAGGTAGGCAATAAGAGGTAAAAGGAGCAAAATGGGTTCGACTCTCGCACCACAAATGCCTGGCCGACTGTGTTAAATTAACGTGCAATATTTTGCTCAAAAACGGCGGCTTGGCGTCATGTTTCTCGTTCTTTATTGTGGATACACAAAGCACACAAGTGTGATGAACAAGCTCTGGTATATTTTAGACTAAGTGTTACCATCGGCTTCGTTAGATTTTTTTATGAATCGTACTCCACTGTATTCCTGAAGAAAGTCGTTTTCATGACTACTACTAGTACTTTAGGTTAAACATAAACAATTAACGTAAAACTTATAAACAGAAACCTCCTTCTTCGTTTTCTTTTATGTTCGAAAAAAAAAACAAGTTAAATTTCATTAGAATCAAATGTTGAGTCGTAGAAATGTAACAGACAGGCATATATAGGATTGAGAGGCACATGATTACTTTTATATCTCCGTTAATCAATATCACGTATACGAAGTCAAAATCTAAATTTATGTAAAACCATTTATTATATTTTAGGATATTTTATTCGTTTATGAATGTAATTTTTTTTGTATTATAACATTCTCTGCCTATTGTTACTTATCTTAGGTTAGATAGCCGCCGTTGACAGACAGACGCATAATAAATAGTAATGCGTTAATACTAATATAAATTTCAATTAAATAATTTTATTTCATGTTTGCAGTAGTCATTTAGTTAACAACACTAGAAACCCAACCAAAGTAGGTATAAATTCAATTTACATATTACCACAATTATTCTACCTACTGAAATCCGTACTTACGCATGAATACAATTGTAGTAGCATTTAATTAATAAAAAACGTACAAATAGTTCTTAAACATGACGTATTACAAGGCAAATATATTGAGCAAATTGTATAACGTTTGCGTAGTAGGTGATTTTTCAGGTAAACAATCTGACCCTTTCCATATATAAAAATAATATGTAGAAAAATCAGGACAATTCGGTTTAAAAACATGACGCAATAATAGAGTGCAATAGTCGAATTAATATGTAGTGAAAATAGGTGAAATGAAAGTCAACTAATAAAAATACTCATATTTTTTATAATTATACGTACTGAAAACTAGTTATAAAATTGGGGCGCGAATTTTAAAATTTAAGTACAAGGGCACTGTTGTACAAAACTATTTAGGACGTCCCAAAACACTACAAAAATTGGATATGTTCAGGGAAAATAGATCGATTCAATTCTACTGCCTATATGTGAAACAATGTAGATATTATAACCATTAAACACAAAAGTAACCTCTTTATACTATTGGTATGGGCTGAGTATACACACATATATTGGTAAATTGAACACCATCTTTTTGCACATATACTCATATATATATACATATGTTTCACTTAACAACTTTATGACATTGAGACTTCATCGAAACTGAGCGCTACTTTTGAATTCGTAACACATACATTCGTCATATTTGCGCCGTTTCCTTTTCAATATTCAAATAACAGAATTCAAGTACAGAACGGACAAAAATTCTATATGAATGTACTTGTTTCATTGCCTCATTCCGAACCATCAGAGTTCTGTGCGTTTATAAAATTCATATCACATAAAATATGCAGTAGACTAAACAAATTTGTATTTATTAGCTCCTATACCTAGTTATTTGAATATAGTTGGAATTGCAACTGTGGATGTATAATCCCCAGTTACTTATAAGTGATCAAGATTCTGGGTAAAGATCGTAACTCGCTATATTAAAAAAAAATCGATAAAGTTTACTCTCGTTTTAATTGTTTGATTTTCATTTTTGTTTACATCTTAATAAATTTTCGTTACTTTATTACCATTGATATGATTATAGTATATATATGTTCGGCTATTTAAGGATCTGTGTGTCACAGTTCTTGTATTGCAATACGGTGAACGGTCACCTTTCCCTCGAACACGATTAGGTACGCGCCGCGAAGCGAGGCCTTTCCAAAGAAATTACTTTGAACCTCACACATAGGTCTGTTTCATTTATTGGTGCCTATACACGAAGTGCATTTGTATTAACATAATATAGCAAGTCCTTAGCGAATCAGGTAAATTTATTTACATGATTCGTTCGCTTGCTTCATGATTCATCTGAGCTTGTCTCCAATTATTCAATATTCCAGGCGTCTATAGACTACGGTAACTGTTTTCCATCAGATGGACCTTCTGCTTATTTGCCACCATCGCAGTATAAAAAATTTACTTAGATAGAACATTAACTTAGTCGTTTTTTCAGTTTCATAAATCACTGCCACTAGCCAGCCAAAAGGCAGCCTTTTGGCTCGACATACATTTATAAATACCCCTGTACAAGACTTCAAGAGATATGGCAGTTAAATTAAAGGGTGCGGACAGTGCATACTTAACATAGTCCTCCGAAATGCCAACGCATGAGGTAATATTAAGGACCTTATTTGATGACGAAATGTTTGTGGTGCTATTCATGTAATAGTAGTAAGAACTCATCACCAAGAGTCCTGTCAGCTTGTTTGCCATTACAATTTCATAAAAAATATCAAGATTTACAATTTTCCTTACATCCACAGCACAGTGTCAGAATTTCCAGATTCGCACATAACTATCGCACATCAATCACAAACTCCCAACAAAGTACGGATGGGAATCGAGCGAAATGGTTTCCATTCCGAATTGCAATGTTGGCACCGTTTGCACGTGAAACTCCCAATAAATCAAGTGAGCTCGTCCCAGCAACACTGTTGTGATCGTAAACTCCACTTCACCGCATAAAATTATTCAAAAGATAATTCGATCGGTTCCCAGAATGGTTTTTGGAACTTTTTTAAAACATCCACCGTATTTGCCCTGTAAATGTGATAGCTCATAATCAATGTCAATGAGACATATATCTCTGAGACCATAATTCTTTAGCTTACTTGTAACTTTGTATAGCCCCTCATCCCCCATCCTACTGTAGTTACGAGGTGACTTGAGTACAGCGATGTTAAGGATGCAAGTCCCAACAGTTTTTTCAACTGAAATTACAATATTAATGTGTACTAAATTTTAAAAAACACGAATGTGTTTTAACTATTGCTGTCAACAAACAGCCTTATTAGTGAGCTGTGTTTCAACGAAATTACAATATATGCAAGTAAAACCTTAGTTTTCCTGTATTGTTCCTGTAGCCAAATATTGGTATAGCAAGTGTTGCGTTCAGACGTGGTGTCGGTTGATAATTGTTGAATCCTGTAACTGGAACTCTGGGCCAACTTTCGCAACGAATATCATTATTGATTTAAAGTTTTTTTAGTATTTACCGTTTATGGGGTTGATAGATTTATAAATGCGGTAAAAAATTGAAGTAAAATTTTAACAGGCTCAGTGGTTTAGCACCCCTTCTTACCTCAGATGGTCATGGGTCCGATTCCTCACTGGGCACAAACATTCATACTCATGAGTATGAATGTCACTGTATTGGTCTGGGTGTTTTCTATGTATGCATGTACAAAAAGAAATCTATTTAAGTATTAGTTATATCAGTTTTTAGTTCATGTACATATACCACTAGCTCTACCTTAAGCTTTGCTTATACATATATTGTCCTAGGCTTATTATTATATTATATAGTATAAAATTGAAAATTAAGATTTTTTAAGTGGAAGACAAAATCTATTATCGAGGATTGACATTGATGCTATATTATTAATTACAACTATACTACATGTATTAGTAGTATATAACAGTAAGTACATCATAGTCAGTGTGACTATGTGACAGAATTAATTCCACTTGTTGACTGTACAAATTAAATATTCGGGGTGAACTTTGACACCTTGTAAAAGGAAATACAAACATTTGGGAAAAATGGCATTAACGTGTACATGTGGTAAAAATACCTACCGTTTACACAGTCATAAATATATATATTGTTTACTAGAATGTTTTGTTTAGGACATTGAACTGGTACTTTACCTGATATATTAATATATAATATGTAGAATACCTTTAACATTGATGTAATTTCTGGTATTTCTGTGACAAGACAACAATTGTTACAGGATATGCAACTTATTACTAAAACACTTCTATGAAATACTAATAAAATAGTATACTTGAATAAAATCAGTTTACGAGGTAAATTGTCTTGTCTTCTGAAATTATCATAATGTTACCTTAATTTTGACAATAGTTACTACGCGAAAAGTTCCTAAATAAAAATCATCCTGTAATTACCCACTGAAAAAGTAATGAATCCTAAATACATATTCATAGTAATATTATAAATGCCCAATTTATATGCGGTAAAGTAGGAACGATAGTTATACTAGCGACATCGCTATACAATCTTCTAAAAGATCTTGGCCTGAACTGCAGTAACTTCTATACTAACGTGTATCTAAAGCACCACTACCAGTTCTGCCAGATGTAGATGGGTTGGGAGAGAAACACGAGCAGTGTAGGTTAGTGTTAACATTAGTTGGCGCCCCTAAATCTACACACAGGTTACAAGTGGTGTTTCAGGCGTACATAGGCTACGGTAACCCTTTACCGTCAGATGGGCCGTAAGCTTATTTATCACCTACGTAGTATAAAAAAAAATTCCGAGAACCGCTCAGAGTATGACATTTCAATGCAAATCTAGTTCTAAAAATGTTGTGTTCTCGATTATTTCAATTTTTTATGTACATACTATTAAGTACTGGTATGTATTTGAATCAAATTATTAAACATCCGTTTAGAGGCAGCAAAACAATATTATTTCTTTCTAATTTATGGGTCATTCGAGTCAACATTATGACTACAGAGGCATGCCAGAACAGAAGGTCAGTAAAGTCACTTAGACATAACATACGTGTACCGTTAGTCTTGGTGTCGTCAAATGTATAATTTAGAGTTTTGACCTGACGTGTTCAGGATCGATTGGTAATCAACTTATGGTAGAATATTGAGCATAACTAGAAATATCTTGCGTTAGGATTTTCAAAATTCAAATAGTTGTACGCTTCGATCACTGGTGTCCTATTCTATATTCGTCCTATATTCGGTCCTAAATTGTAAATATACGAGTATGAGTATACAACCATGGTCTCCCAAACTGCTGTTTACGCTAGTATTCCCTTCAGGAGGGAAGGGATTTTTAGTATTGAAGGGTCGAGGAGGGTCAGGTCATGATCCACATAGTCCCCTTCGTCAACATAGTTCATTTCTGGTGAATTTGTCACGATGTGTTAATTGACTTGACTTGCTCATACTGTAATGCTCACTAATGCCTTGCCATCGTATACCATAACCCTTCACAACTTCTGTGTACCTTCTAAGAGTACGTTATAATATTTACTTTTAATATTATAAAGAGAGATCATTTTTTTTAGTGGATAAAGCAAAAGAATATTTGACAGATATTAAAAATTCTTTCTGAATTCACATTGTCAGCGATTAACATAATCTGTATTTTAATAGAAAAACTAATGTTCCCTACAATATTTACATCCTTGCAAAGGCGGGGTGAGTCACCATTTTTTATGACGTACTCAAAGCTCTTCAAATAACTATATAAAATATTTCAATTAGTCAACATTTGGAAGAGATAACTTCACCGGATGTTCTTCTCCTAATACTCATATCATACAATTTGAGTACCGATTTGATACCTTTGAACCTAGAGGGTTTATTTTATCCTTTATATATAGATAAAATATAGAAATAAATGTTTGTTATTCAAATACTACTACAAAACCTACAACAATATATAAAGTTAATTTAGGTATGTTTGTTATACCTCTACAATAGCATTTTTTACGTGCTATTTACAGAAACGCTAGAAATTGTTTGTTTTTGTGATTTGACTGACAATATACTTTAATATTTTAGACTTATCTATTTTTAAGTTTATTATTATAGCATACTTGAACACAATTTGAAACTTCAGAAACAGGTAGCATATATTTCGATATCTAACATATACAACCATTTTACTATAGATCGTAACAAGTATTTTTAAAATAATAAATCTGAGTTAGCAAAAAATAACAGTCTACTTTAATATTTTAGACTTATCTATTTTTAAGTTTATTATTATAGCATACATGAACACAATTTGAAACTTCAGAAACAGGTAGCATATATTTCGATATCTAACATATACAACCATTTTACTATAGATCGTAACAAGTATTTTTAAAATAATAAATCTAAGTTAGCAAAAAATAACAGTCAGTTTGAAAATCTTCAAAATATAAAAGCATAAGCTTGTATTTATTCATCAGACGTTTGCTAGATCAAGTTCTATTTATGGTAAATTCGTTGACAGTAAATTACATCTCAACGAATCGCGTCCCAGACATTGCAACCGAAATGACAATTGAAACATCAAGGACGGTCCTAGATGCAAGATAACAATTGGTAAACAAAGCGCGCACGTGGACGCTGACATAATTGTGGGCACCGGTGAAAACAAACAATACTCCATTGTCTCAGCACTCGGACGCCGACTACTTTCGTAGAAATGCCGATAATTGAACGATTCGGAATGTTTACTGGACACTTCACAGTTTCAGTAGTGGTTCTATTCTAATCGACGACGGCTTTTTACGAAGGATAATGGATGTACTCCCATCTCTGTTAACGGTTTACGCTGGCGGAATACCATGAGAAGACGACAGGATCGAATGACTTCTTGCAAGTGGCGAATGACGTGGATGTTGACCTGACATAATACATTACTAGGTATAGAATAGAATATACATAATCTTTATTCAAATAAACTTAAATTTAATCACTTTTCAACAGTCACTCTACTTATTTTATTCTATTCCTCATTCCTAAAACAGGTACTACACAAGAAGAATGAGCAAGAATCCTGTTCCTTTTTTAAACAAATGTTATAAACTTAAGTCAATATATCTCAGAATACAGACTACCAAACAGTACAAATTAATTAGATTATGATTATATCATTGGTATAGCATTGGTGCTTATTGCAAAAAAACCCTTCAGTTTATTTCTATTTATTCCTCACTCAACTATCTTTATAGATGTGATAATGATTACATCTGTTACGGGGGTATTACATTATCAAATTTTTAATTATTGTTTCTTGAATAAAGTCTCTTAAAAAATAAATGATAAAGCGCAATTAGAGCACATTAAAAATTTTAAAAATTCAAACATTAATAAATCAAAATAAATATCATAGTACTCAATACAAGAAATTTAGCTATGGCATATTCTAAAGCATACTCCCATTACATAATTACAATTCTAAGAAACCAGAAACTACAAACAAAGGTGTGAATGAAAAATACATAAAAAAATATATTAACTACAATCAAAAACGAGATCACGTTAAAAATACAACGGCAATTAGATCCAAAACGGTATATAGCTCGGGAGCTGTTTCAACCGTACAAAAGCCACCCGGTCCCACGATCAGCTGAGACCACATTTGGGCCTCCATTGACCCATATTCCGACCTATGACGTAGACGGACAACAATAGGGCATTGTTCTTTTATATTTGCGCGAACATCAGGAGTTCCTCAAGGCAGCCAGTTCATTCACATCTAGCCTCTTTCATTTAAATAGGTTCATTTGTTTTTCGTCATTGTTCAGATCAGCTGTTTTCACGAGATTCCTATCTCGTACCATTGATCGGTGAAAGAGAAGGTGTAACAATGAACTTAAGGCATTGTTTTGTAGTATTATAGTCGCTTTAACGTGACGAGTATTAAATTGTATTGTTTCTGGTTTGTGACGTAAGATGATGTCTCGTTCAATTGACATGCCTCTATGTTGTTTATGGCTATTATTTTGATATTTCAGTTTAGCAGATATTAGATATCATAGATGTATAGATTAAACATAGACAGCGTTGTTTCCTAGCAACTTTGTTTGTAAACTGTATTATTTCTCTTGCTGAAGGGCGAGATATAGCAGTAAACGTTCGCAGGCATAACACTTTTGTCCTCCGGAAATCGTCCTCTTCACATGGGGAGTATCACGTATCCCACGTCACTAATTAATTAGAAGAGAACACTACATAGCAGTTTATGAGAATTGACACTACCCTTATGTATACAAACCTAATACTCAATCTATTCAACCATCTGTAATGATTCTTAAAAATAATTTTCTCTCTTTAAAAGAAGTGCTGACACAGTTTCATGATAAATTTATTATATACTAAGTTAGGCGAGCCTGTACATGCGGCTATAACTTATAAACTCAATCTTTACAAAGAAATTGTTGCAAATATGCCGTGCTAAACAATTAATATTATAAGATTTTTTTAACCAGTTACAGGAAATAATATAAAAAACTTCTTCTAAAACATTTTAAAATTAGAACATTTCAGTTAGTTCGCGTTTATTTTATAACCTGTCAGCACTTCCATATAGCCAGTAATAGTTACAAGGAGGTCGAATCATCCATCCTAGACAGAACGGTAGTGAAGAAAAAAGTCGAGTAAATGATAAATAGTGGTAGTTAATCCGCTCTTATCGACTAGTGGCCGCGTCCCGTGCGGTCCAAAAATGAAAGATGGACCGAGTCGTGTAGATAACACTTCTTGGTAATGGCTTTCTATATTACGAAGAGGTTTTTGATATTAGCTTTGTTTGTAGACCTTTGATTTCCCAAGGGAATGTTTGTACACATGTAATCGAACATTGACATTTAAAAGATAGCATATATATGAACATACTAAGTATTGTATAAAAATATTCACATACGTTATACGTTTTTATTATTATACGCAAGTAATATTCACGAGTAATGATAGGAAAATTAAATAAAAGATAAGTTTTCTCTTCTTTTCTAACATAGATCCCTAATCTACCTGACTTCAAACCGGTGTATAGATATAAACCCTTTGGAAGAAATAATATGTCAAATCCGTTGACTGGTTTAGAAGAAACGGACATACACTAAACAACAACATCATTTTATTAGAATTGAACATGATTTTTCATTATTTTGTTTATTAAGTATAACTACATAAAACATGTATCTTCAAATTGATAATAAAGTTTAACAACCAAAAAGTATATAAAATATATATTTGTTATTCAAAACACTTCCTTTTTCAATCACACCAACTCTCCTTTTTAATCTTCACAGATATGAGCAAGACAAAAATTATTTTCTACTAACACAATGACATCTCCACAGATTCCAGTTCTCTCATTACTCTATGTCTTGGTCTATGACAAATGTAGTGATGTGAAGTTAGCGCGCCCGCGCGATCTCTGATACCGACTAATTGTGCCGGTATGTATACTTTCGATTAGTGATGCTGTTTAGTGTATCGATTTTAAATGTTCATATTATATTATTAACATACTAATAATGTCTGCAAAAAATTGCTTTTATTAGTAAGGCTGCCTTTTGTTAAGCAGATTTATACGAAGTCTTTCTTTGTACTCATTTTCGGTGCGCAATAGAGTTCATTGTTAGTAAATTATTTATCTGTCTTAATTTGAAGTTATTTATAAATACTAGCTATATCTCGCAGCTTTGCCTGTATGAAATAAGGCCTATGTTAGTCGCTGAAATATTAGGTAATATATGTAAGTGAAAGAAATTTAAAAAAATTAAAGTATTTTTAATTTCAGTAATATTATACATAAAATAAAATTTTTCTTTTTTGTAATATAGAAAAATTGATCCAAAATTATTGAATTACCTCAATTTCAAGCTAATAGCGTTATAGTTTGCTTAACATTAATCAATTGATTAATAAACTAGAACCTTTTTACACAATACAACATATTTTTTAAATGTGCGCAATAGGCCAGTACAAATCCACACCTGCGGCCTCATTTAAATAAAGTCAATATTGTTTTGTATAATTAATCGAAATTCTTTTCAATTATTACAGTAATTCGAATATCCATACTCACAAACACACATCCATATAATATCAGATATTATCTTGGAAAAATTCGTAAATTATAATTAATATTCGCAATATTAAATATTAGTCAACTCCACAAGTATTAACCCTATTATATCTATATTTAGGAACATATTGCCTTGTAACATTTTAATTATACTTATGACGAATTTTTAATGAGTTCAACATAAAAATATTCTCTTCACCGACACGTAACATATCATTTCCTTACTTTATTAGTTCATGTACTGCCTATCCATATCGTCATACTTCATTACACGACTTAGAATGCAAACACTGTGAAATAGTGAAAACGAATCATAAACTATGTAATACATCTGACAACAGCGCCGACACGCGCCAATTCGCAACTGATTGTTCTTGGATATCGATATATTTATCGAATCATCGATACATCACTACAAGTTATTTGTCGACGGTATCGTTGGGCCTCCCGCGCACTTATCCATCACCTGACGAATCTCACAAGTCGCTTTTATAAGATAAACGCGCTGCCTTATTAACTGTTGCGTTCGATCATTTGTAATAGGGCTGTATGGAATTTCATTTGGTATTTATGTTTGTAAATGGACGATGTAGGTTAGATATGATCTACCAGATGTAGTGCTATTTAGGAACCCTCGTCTATCTATTTGTCTCTGTCTAAAGTTGTTAGATCTTTCTAGTGTGATCGCACGAAGAATATTTCATTTAGTCCGTTTTAATTACTACGTAATCTAAACATATGTACATTAAAGATTATAAGGAAAGCTTTGTTTAGAGAGTAATAATAATCAGTATTATATAATTGCTAATTTAAAAAAAAAATTAGGTGACTGGAATACGACTCACTGCTGATGATGATGATGATGGTACAGTGTAACAAAGCCAATACATGAACGGCATTACAGATCTCACACAATTACATAGTGTAAAGCTTTAGTACTCCTCAAGCATTGGCATTCCAGAGTTCGTTTCCATAATTTCACTGTCATGTCTCACCCTAAAAACGAAACAAATCTTACAAATTAAGCCTCTTGGCGGTCTAAATAATTGGACTATGTAAGAAGTCTGTTTGGATAAAAATATGACAGATGATTCTGAGAATATTATGCACCTAATGTTTGATGCCTTATTGAGTACTCACGACTTCGTCCTCGAGTATACATGTACCTTCTTTTATTAAAATATATAAAATTTTAACATAAAAGTGGCTTACTTGATTCTTCTTGTAATATTAGATGTCAGCCTGTGAAAGTCTCATCAAAATCGGTCCACCCATTTCTGAGAATAGCAATAACAAATAGATAGACAGATTAAATGTTTTTTTTTATGTAAGTACCGTTATATACATTTATATGCATTTAATGAATAGCTGTTAATTTTAAGTTACAGTCAGCTTCAATTAACTATCAAATTAGTCATAAAGTATGAATTGCGTAATTTTTATCATTATGTAGGCTTCTTAACGTTACTACTATTCTATTACGTGTTTGGTTTAGATATAGAGGTTAGAAGAAAAACCACGACGTATCTCAATATTACCACAAATTCTAATGCCACACAACTCGTGTAATCCCAAGAAAATTTACAATAAATCGAGGCTTTGTTATAATTATTTCACATACAAATACCTATTAATGTGATGCTCTTGCTTGGCAACCATTTTATCAGTAGTTTGTGGTTTACAATAGTCCGTCACAATGGGACAATTGTATTAATTGATGTTGGTCAGGCAGGAATATTTTAATAGATATTTATGGGACGTTATGTCATACTGAGACATTCATATTTTTTTGTTATCTGCCATATACGAACTCACGACCTTCATGGTATACAGCTGACCACCGCTATTTCGTCAACATCACATAAGAGAAATTTTCAACATTTATTATGTCCGTTTTATTATTATGATGTAGCCTTTGTCGATCAATAGCTATCCAAAATTATAATAAATTTTCAGCACTAAACAGTGTCTCTATAGATTTTTGATTCTATGTACTTATATTGAAACAAGGAAAAAGTATTAGGTTTATAATATTAGTAGGTACATGAGTCTGTGCAATTTCACTCTAATCCATTCAATCGTTTCAACATGTGCTAATGAATACTGATTGTTATATTGAAGAAATTTGTAAAAAGTCATTAAATTAGTGTGTATTTCAATCACCTATTTTACCTTCCGAGCAGCTTGCTTTTGTAAGCATGCTTTAGGTTGTAGGATGCGATTTGGCAATAAAATTAAAGGATAAGGCATGACATTTTAGTCCTCTGGAATGACAACACATAAGTGGTATCAAAGGCATCACATGAGAACGTGATGTCTGTAGTGCGGTTCATATATATAGACAACATCTACTATTTACTATAAGCTTTTTGGAATGCCAAAAAAGCTTATAACAAGTGGTAATTACATAAAAATGCGATTACAATGCAATCATTTTATAAATCATTTTCGCGTGTAACATATTTTATAAATCAAACTATGATAAACAAATTAGAGTTACAGTCAAATTCTGCTAATAACGACTCAATACCATTTGATTGTTACAATGCTATTAATGTCACACGTGACAGGATTGGAAATTATACCTACAAATTGTAACAGTAGTAGGTACTGGTAGAGACCATTTATTTAATATTTGAATTAATCGTAAAAAGGATACAATCAACATATTATGATTCATGTAGGTGTAATACACGCCTATATGATATACTAGATGCGCCCGCGGTTTGCCCATATGTAATTTATAGCCTATGTGTTATGCTGATGTATAAGCTATGTAACTGTTACATTACATCAAAATTCGTTAAGCAGTTTTTGCGTGAAAGAGTATTAAACCATCCATACTCACCAACCTTCGCGTTTATAATATTAATAATATTAACAACCTTTTTTACTCATACTATTCTAATTCTGTTGGCCGTAGCTGGCCTTTAGAGTTTCATAGAAAAATGGGGCAAGTGAACAAGGCAATCGCTGAAGGACTTATGGAGCGCGTGAAGTTAAACTCCTGACGGATATGACCTTAGTCTGAGGACACCTGCAGGGGTTCTAATGGCGGCTCTGGCCGTCGTAATATCCAACCCCCCTTTAAATAGGACAAGGGATCGATCATGTACTATCAGTTCAGAATATAGTTTGAGCAGTGAAAATCTGACATGAAATCAGTGGTTTGCACTCTTTTCAAGTAAGAAATAATTATAATTATACAGATAATGTTTAATTGTAGGTGATGTGACCACCAGAAAAGGCTCTTAATATTTAATTAATGAAACAAAATAATTAAATCAATAAAATCCCCTTATCAATTCTATGGTATACCATACCGACGTATACGTCGGCAATATGATCCAACAAATGTTAACTTTTATAGGAAATAACGTAACATTATTGTTTTACATAGCAACAATTGGATCACTGTTATCATGGATGAGTATGTTGTCGTTTGTGGCTAAACTGTGACTGCGTAACATTGACGTCACATCAGTATCTCCTGAAGTTTTACATCACAATGAGTCAAGGCCATGAAACCAATGGTGTTGATGTATCCCTTGAGGAAATACTATCGCGGTTGAGACTATGAAAACCGCATTCGTTCGTTAGGTATTGTCAACGTCATACTACGTGACAATATGATACAATGAATTGAGGACCTCCAATTTGTCTGAGTCATTTCTCACTACATATTAATACTAACGACCCGCCCTCGCTTCCCGCAATAGGTTCAGTTCTTTTTTTAACCTATTTTAATAGTTGTGGCCATTTTTCTTTTTGTAATTTGAATAGCAAACAAGCTGACGGACCATCTTATAGTAAGCGGTATCTGTCTGACTGAGGACTTTGTCATTTCGATCGCCGTTAGAGTGGGACAGAGATGTATGCATTGAGGTATTATATAAATAAACCTTCCGTACGAAATACTCTGTTTATTACAATAATATATTTGCAACCAATTCGGATTTATTAAGTATGTACATAAATTGGACAAGATGTCTTTTGGCGTTTGTCAGATTTGAACTCACAACCTCTTTGGTGGAAGTCGGAGTCGTAAACCACTGAGTCAACTCTGCTGTCTATTTATTTTCATATTGTATTAATATATTATTCCAAAACACTAGACGATAACTATAAAGAAATATAAACACACAATCATCCATAAACAAGTTTTAGACATTCGAAAAAAAAAACCCGAGCTTATAATCTTTGAAAGCTTTTGCCCACCTGATGATGACTTTTCATTTCTGTCGACCCCCTTGACGCACATTATAGGGTCCGTATTAATATCTTTTGTGAGAATGACGTATCGATTTTATGAATTAACCTTTTTATATACCTACTTAGTTTTTTAATTGGTTTAAATGTTAATGACAAGCCAAAAGAAGTATATACTAATATTATAAACGGGTTTAAGGTTAGGTTAAAATTTATTTGTTCATTCGTAAGTTGGTGATAAATTCTGAACCTACTACACTTCTAAACTACATTTACAAACCTACATAAACTACATCTTAGGTCTTAGTATGATATTCTTATTGAATATCATAATATTTTCAAATACTAAACGGTAATCATCCCTATAAAATACTAGCTAACTCGCGCAACTTCATCTGCATATATATCGTCGAATTTTTATAATATCTTTTTAAATTATGGCCTAGCTATTACCCGCGACTTCGTCCTCGTGGAATTAAATCGTTTTGTGTGTTATAATAAATATTTTTTCTAAAATAAAAGTATCTAAGTTACACCTTATAACATTGGCTATATGCGAGTGAAAGTCCCGTCAAAATCGGCATAGCCTATGTGTTATTCTGATGTATAAGCTTCTTACTGTAAAGTTGCAACAAAATCTGTTCAGTAATTATTGCGTGAAAGAATAATAACATCCATCTATACTCATAAACTTTCGCATTAATAATATTAGTAAGATATATATATATTAAAAGTCTGTTTAAAAAAAGTATATTTTCTATTTTTATTTTATTAACTAAAGTAAACGGTAGAATTAAACGGTAGAAATAGTACAGACTTACTACGTATATTGACGTGAATAACTGAGTATGATTAATCTAACTGAATAATTATGATATTAACTTCGACCTTTGTAAATAATAAATAGCTACATATTATACATACTTTTTTCACTAATGTCATTGTTGCTAACCTCTTTGAAGAAATATCATGGATATTTACCTTTCCTAGATGTTTGTTTCTTATATGTAATAACATATAATTACTTATAATACTTTAATGTACCTGAATAAAAATTGATAAATAGTACAAGGGCGGACATATTTTAATATATTTTAATATAATTTCTTCTAGTCTACCTATACATTAGTGTGTCGGATATAAAATTAGATCAGAAAATAAAGTCATTATATATATATACATAATGTTCAGTATATATACACAGAAATTTGAATTTTATTTATTAATTCTACAGGTTCATTTTCGCATAAATGATTATTACCACTTCTAACCGAATGCAGTAAACATTCTAATGCTTCGTAGGAACGTGTTGCAAATCGAACAATTTCAATGCACACTCCGATTTCATTGCTGGTCTCTTGTATTTCATTCAGTGTATATATATATATGTATATAATACATCGACGTAATACGTACAATCGCGAAAAAATGTCGTAACATTTTATTGTTAGTAATAGATTAAAAATCTTTATTAATTTAATTTGTATTTCATTCAGTCAAGAAAATTTAAGATTTTTTTTTAATTACAAGACGTAATATTTTTTAAGTGATTCAAAGATTCATTACCTAATACTTAAGGTTCAGACGTCTGAATTAAATGTATGAATTAAAAAATTCTTATTATTCATAGTATTAGTCATTTTGTTTTAATTTATTAAAGCAACAGTAAAATGAAAATAAAACAAAAATATTGTTACCGTGTGTACTTCTTAAAAGGCTGCTAGAAGGCTGCAATATTGGAAAAATCGTTAAAGCGCGCGTAACCGCAAGGCGAGCGCACCGTTGGTAGCGATAGAAAGAAAAGTTGATCAATATGTGATTTACGGTATGACTGTAGGTATCGCAAGCTTCATAATAAACTGCTTTAACTTAAAATTCCATATTTTGGTAAAATGTCTTTTAATGTTTTAACTTCAGTGTTGAATTCCTACAATTTCTATACTAATACTAATTTTTGACTTTATGCATTGAATTCCTGAGCATGCGATATGTTAATTTTACCCTCCAGAAATGTTACTTAAATTTAAATTGATCTTTAGCTGTAAATTAAGGTTATTATTATGTTATCTCGTTCTAAAGCTTAATGTAAAGGCAAAGGCCATGTGTATTATTTATTTTAAAAAATCATGACATTTGGAAATATATTGACAGCAAATATGAGTAGGTACAACTTATGGTAAATTAAATACAATATTTTCATATTGGATATCGAATATTTTTTTTTATTTTCAAATTTCTGAATACAATATAATATTTTTAAAATGTTAATACTGTCCCTAACACTCTGTTTACTCATATATACATGAAATGTAACGCCACGTGACTTTGTAACAAATTTATCACAAAAAATACATAAAGAACTACTGCTGGTGGCGATGTTTTTGCTACCTGTACCTGCACCGTATTGCCGCAATAAACTCGAGTGAAGTCACATAAAACCTTTATATGATTTACTATGTATTTAATACATGCATATGTAGATGTAAGTATATTCATGTGTGCGTATTTATTTGCGACTGACTGCTAGGTTACAAATAAGATTTTTGTTAATAATTTAATGCTTATTTCTTTAAAATAGCTTAGCGCACAAGAATAGCGCCACAGATATGATTGACATCATCATTTGATAGTCTGTAGGACCTTTCATGCGTTGCTATTCCAGAGAACTAAGATGTCATGCCTCCATATCCTATATTTTGCACTATAACAAAGGTAGACTTAGAACAATATCGTCTTTGTATGTACTTCTGTCACACTTCCAAGCAGCTTGGTTTGTGAGATGTCCTTCAGTTGGAAGGTGAGATATGGCAATGAAACTACAAAGAACGGAGACTTATCATCTTAATCTTCTAGAATGGCAACGCATGAGGGGTATTTACCACGGGCATTACATGATGACGTCATCTCTGTTTATGTATTTAGGGTGCGGTTTGCCGTTACTGTTATATGTACAAAAAACACAACTAACAAAGCTGTTTAATTGCAGAAATAGGTGAGAAAAAAAGTATAAAAGAAATACAAATAAAAGCTAGTTAACATATAAATTGATTACCAAATTGTATTCCGTTATTCACAGATGTACGATTAAATGCTAACACAAAAATATTTATGGTTTTGTCACAGCGAAACGAATTCTCTGTATGACGGGACGGCTTGGGCGGACGCCGTTCTATCGGAACCCAAATTGAATATGTTAAATTATTTTTTGTTCTGCACCTCCTGTACTACTGAGACGTAAAGTGTTATTATACAATAAAATCAAAGTATCTTATGAATTTATTTTTATTTATTTCTTCAAATAAATGTAATGTACGATAATTTATGGTAGTTTTGATTACTTTTATTGACGAGTTATTGTCTAGCATTCAGGTTGTTTTATTTAATCTGTAGCATCTGAACCCCACACCCTTTTGGACTAGTGACGGTATAAAATATATATAAAGATTGAATGAAGCAATGACCCGTTGTTTTTGTTAGTAACATTTATTAAAAATAAAAATTTACTATTTTTAAATACACATATGCCTATCAAAATCTTTCTCAAAACCAAAAAAATATGTAGTATAGATTTTTTTATGTATGAATATGGAATGTTTTGTCTGTCTGGGTTAACGTTATACGCTGGCGGGTCACCAGGGAAGGATAATCAGATAAGCCCATTGTGACAAATTCGCCATGATTAGGATAGGTTTTCACGTGGAGTTCATCATGATAGGCAAGAGCCTTATTACTAACAATTACCTTCCCCCAAGTACAGACAGTTTTTAGGAACTATGATATGTCTATATAACATCATCATCAGCCCACTGCAGTGCACTGTAGGTCTCTCCCAAGGTACGCCACTGGGCACGATCTACAGCCCTTCTCTTCCAGTTATTACCCGCAACCATACGTATGCGTCGCTTCACCTATATAATATGTCTCTTTTCTAAACCATTAATTTAAGCTCGTAAAAATACTCCCCGAAGAACTATAATTCCTTTGTCAAAATTTTCAATATGCTACCTATTTTTTTTTATTAATTCATGAATCAAATAATTGATGGCGTCGTCTGGATATTTGATTTATTATTGTTGTTTGATGTCATACAACATCGCGGGCACCACTATTTATTAATAGAATTGTAAAACAATGTACTTCGCGAATGTACCCGATGTACTGTGGTATTCTTTTACACTATAGACACGCTGCTCTCGCCGCCCACAGTCGTCATGATTCGGTATTTCTTTCATATAATCACTGAGGAAATTGGTACGACAGTTATTGTGTTATGAATTTATTAATAACCTCATAGATCATGCAATCATTGTCAAATTATTACTCTTTTAAAATCTATTTATATATCATTTACACCAAGCTAAGTGGACTTTCTAAATTATTTTTTATTTGGACATCACTTCGGCACTACCTCCTTTCGATTCCCCATCCAATTCAAACAAGAATCGAAATTACGACGTCCTGTGCGAAGTTCGAACCCCTAACGGTGCCCTCAGACAAAACTTCGTTTGCTCTGTCCCTAAGTAGGTGTTCAATCGTTCCATAAGTTCTTCCGCAGGAGTGGAGTGCTGCCTGCACTCGCCCCCTATTAATCGAAGCTGTAAAAGGCAGCTGTGAGCATTAAACAGTTAAAAAACAACGAGTTCATCATATGTCACCCGCCGTACCACTTATGCGTTGCCATGCTAATTCAAACAAAACCCAGCTTACAAAATTGTTTGCCGGTTAAAATAGGTGAGATTGAGGTACCTACCTCGGTTCGGTCTATAGATACTTCTATCGGGTTGACACGTGTATATTAACGACCCCGAAGAAACCTTAACCTTTATTTACCTTTACCTTATGTTTACGCCAAGTCCCTATATCAATTTGCATATGTCAATCTTTTACTTAGTGTGGTAGGTACTTGATAAATGTAAATCTAAACTTACTAAAATTAGTATCTAATGTTAGTTTGTCTAATACTATTTCCGCTAATATAAGAACTATATTGAGTTAGATGTAGTTTAGCTTAAGGAGCTATTTACATTGATTGAAACGTTTACAAAAGAATAAATAAATATTTTCACGCGCGACGGATATGGGTTCCTTAAACCTCAAAAAAAGCAGACGACACGCGGTTATCACTCAGTATTAAATTACTTTGACAAAAGTATAGGCAGCACATCATTTACTTAAAAAAGCTATAGTTAAATAATTAAAATTGATTAATATCTAAAACTCCGTAATGTAAGTGGTAAACATCATTATTTCATTTCAGTTTTAATTGGAAACCATACGTCAGAGCAACGCGTTTAGTGTGAATGAAGCCAACCGGTATTTATTTTGTGCAAATTTAATACATCACACCACAGTATCACGGGCACTTCTTAATCCATCGCCTTAAGATTCAAATTAGCTTAAAAATTTGTTTCTAGAGAGTATATTCGGCTTTGTACATCAATAATATTACAGTACTAGTCGATCACAACTGGATACTGTCAGTGTTGCCACCTCAGTGGTTTTACCTGTAAATCTTGTGGATTTGACCTCACTTTGGTAGGCAAAGTTTGTTTCTAGTGGTTAGCGAATTTTTAGTGGACAAATATCGTTTAACGTGTTTTTTATGCATTATCCATTATCTGCGAATCATAAAAAATATAATTATTTTCACTCAACTTTTCAAATAAAAATTAGATTTTAGAATGGTTATTGTACTTCCTATTCAATTAAGCTAAAATATTTATTATTTATTTTATGAAGAATTACTTTGGACATAATTTTTCAAAATTACAGTATTTGTTATATTTTTTAATAAGCATGACTATTTCTTTTTTATTATACATTATGATTTAATATATTTTCTAGTGGTTTCATTATCATACGTCAAAAAAGTTGGTAATTTTCAATTATTTCTACTGCTCAGGCCAGTGGACTCGCCCAAACATTGTTAGCAACACTGGATATTGTATACCGATACTAAATGATAAATAGCATTGTGTCAATTCAGAACGGATTGCATACGATCAAAAAAACTTGTTTGTAAAAGTCAGAACCGTTCATTCACCATCGACGGTACATACCTACCTACTAGAGAGCTGTATTTATCAAGATAATAGAATTGAAGATTAACTCAGTGACGTACGGATCGAATCACAGTAGCGAAATGTCGAATATTTTTTGTTGAGCTACTGGTTTAGAATTCATATGACAAGTTGGAAGACAAATTGTCTAGGTATCCAATTTTTTTTTTCTAAGATTTATCATATGATTCGAATGTACGATTAGTTTTATTCCTACTTGTAAAATAGTATACACCTACTAGCATTTGCTCGCAACTTTGAGCGAGTTATTAGTTTTTTTTTTTAATAAGTAGCCTATATATTCTATTCCATTACAAATACTACCAAAGTGGGCCTAGAAGCATAATAACAAGCAAATATGCTAATTTTAGTATTTATAAACAAGACTACACCGCTCCTAGCCTAGAGGTCTGCATAGGTCTGTACAGTTTTAGTAAAGATCTTATTAAAAATAATAATAATATAGCGAAGTGAAATTACAGGGCAAGACGCATGACATCTTAGTCTTTTAGAATGACAACGCATGAGTGGTACTACAGTTGTCACATGATATTTTGCAATCATGTGAACCATAAAATATTATGTCGTCCAAATACATAAAAATATTAAAAACAAAATATGACACATTTCCTCGCTATAATCCAAAAGAGACTTTTACATTAAAAAAAATATGTTTACTTTAATTAGTCAGGTATATCGTAAATACAATTTAAATAACAAAATTAGTGTGTCCGCTGTTCACGGATGATTTCACAAGTGACATATGACTTATATACAGGTTGTTCTACAAATTTATAAATAAAAATAATATATATACAGTAGTCTTTTATTAGCCTTAAGAACTTCTTGTTCTTCATGCGTTAATTTATATTTCCGAAGATTTATCTTCGCTGACAGAAATACTGATAATAAACCGAATAAATCTGAGGCATGGGCGTTAAGTTCGTATAATCACATGGTGTCATGTTATCACTTCATATTTCCAAAACGACGACATAATACTCGTTAAAATATATTATGAAATGGCAAAAAGCTGACGTCTCACCCCATGGTAAGCGGAAATAGTCTCACATAGACATGAGCAGCAGCGAGGACATAACACGTTACGCCCGTTGTACGTGGTACTCAAGCGTTGCCATTCTGGAAGACTACGATATCTTGCCTCCGTGACTTGTAATTTCAACGCTGAAGTTTAAGCTGAAATAGGTAAGACCGAGGTACCCACGCAGCCGTCTTTGTAGTAGTTTTGATCAGTAAATAAAAGCACCAAAGACGTCACATGGAGACAGTAGATGTTTCTCATGCATTGCCATTCTTCTCAATTGAATTGTAAAATATAAACAGCTTGACAGTCATAAGTGACTAAAATGCCGTACACTAATAAATTATTTGTTTATTTTGAATAAATATACTTATATATATTCACATCCTGTAGTAACGGGAGGACATAGGCGGGTGCGGCCGAAACGGCGCGTATCGTACGACCTTACCGCAATGAAATCATTGTAACGTACGTATTGGAAATATAATAAAAATAACATGAATAAACGCTCATCACTGTAGTAATTCTATATGGGATAAGTCGGCGTAGTCAACTCACTTCAGCGTATTCATACTGCGAAATTCATTATCCAGCGAATTACTACTGTTATGATGTACATATATATCGTCTCCCTCTATTTATCTATTACAAAAAAGTATATCTTATGTTTCATTGTGAAACTGTGTGTCAGTCTATCATATAACGCGTATATGACACCCCTGGTGTTTCAGGCGTTCATAGGCTACGGTAACCATTTACCATCAGATGGGCCGTATGCTTGTTTGCCACCTAAGTGGTATAAAAAAAAATGTAAGAAAACTATTCGTATATATGAATACTTCTTCACTATTGTGATTATTTGGGGGACGATGTTGTATCTATGACGTTATTTGTTTAAACAAGGGATAATGGATATTGTAAAAACAAATTAAACCAAAAAATATCTTTATTCGTGTAGGTTTTTACAGATTCTTATGATATGTCGAATCTGTCGTCAGTTTGGAGTGCTTTCTAGCAAAGAACTGACATTAAACTCTTATTATTTCTCTTTAGCTTATAATTACAGTAATACAGACTATTTTTTTAATTTTATTACAATATCGTTATTCATTTCAAATGAGCTTGTACGTGATTACAGAATAGAGATTATTTTTTAAATTTAATTAAGTAAATATCATGACCACTATTGAATTTTTGTTTGTCAAAAGGTAATAATCTAATCAGTGGCTACAAATAATATTATTCATAAGGAATCGCCATGTCACTCTAGGAGCAGGGTCGAGATGCACGTCGACGTCACGCTCCACGACCCTGATGCACATTTAATTCCCCACAACTCTGTACTGCATTAAACATGACCACTGTAATGACATTAATGCTTTGTTTATTCGGAGACTAACTTGCGTTGTTAACTGTTATTTATGGAGTTCGTTAAAATAATTTTTATTTTAATAGTCCAACTGTATAATATTCGCCAACCCAACAAGAGAGATAGGTGGCCCATGAACGGTTGACATTATTCGATCATTTTATCCTGAGACTTTGTATAGTCATCTGCGTCACCTCAGTCTCACCTCACCCGCCGAATAGCTTACTTACTTACTTATATGCTGTGTTTAGGTTGAAGAGATAAAGCAGTGATGTAACAGGATAAAAGGCAGGATCCTAGTCCTCCAAAACAGCGACGTTTGTGGTATCACGGACGGCACATGACAACATAATATCCGTGGTGCTGTTCATGTATAAACGTATAAGTCGTCAAATTATATACCATTCGAATTACATAAAATATATGTTGGTGCGCTATCACTTCAATTGCGCTACATTGTGCACAAGTACATAAAAGATCGGTGTATTCATAATTTTCTAATCTACTAATGAACAGCCAAATACTTCTATATTGTTAAAACTACCATTTTAAGTTTTATCATTTATTAACACCCCAATTGCTCTTCGGGTCTCTTTTCACAATGGCGGATTGACTATTATTAATTACCGTACTGGCAAGGCTGCTTGGATTAAGGTTTAATATTTCGAGTTTACTCATTTTTTAACTTTTTTATGCTATTCTAATACGTGTACATGCAGGGGCATGCTTATGGCATTCCAAACCCCTGGTTTAACTTTACTTAGGTCGCTATCAGCTTAAGGCTATTTGCGATTTGAACCACGGTTTATCCGTCGTAAGCGAGTTGATGTAATTTGTTCCCCAATCGTCACTCGGAACATCTCGGAGATGTAAAAAAACTTTGGTGTTTTATAAATATCGATTAGTAGTTACTAGTGTATATTTTTATTTCCATTTCACCTTGCCTTACCTAGATTGTTACTCGTATATTATTCTATAATCATCTATTAAAGTATCCTGATTAAAACAAAATGGAGGCGTCAAACGAATTAGTCTGTTTGGTGGAAACAGATTTGGGGATTGAATGTTGGCAATTCTAATACCTAACTTAATATTCATTAACGTTAATTGCATTTCTTAAGTTGTTATAGTTATTTTCTCCGCGTATAATTCGTCCGCAATCTCGGCTTGGTTTTTACACCTAATCGCATGTGGATGAACCGATTACCGCTCCCGTCTAACTGTCGTCACGGGTCGGTGCGCGTAATTAGTGCAAGCGCCCACCCGTTACCGGCCTTCGATGCCCCCTGAGAGCCGTGCGCTGCGACGGGCTGACCTCTTAGAACATAGTTACGATTTATTAAATTTCAAAATTAATTTTATAAATATACATATAGATTATATTATAATAATAATCTCAAGACAATTCACAAGTCGCCATCTATACCCAAGTTAAGCTAGCTAAAGCTTGTTTTATGTGTATCTACTAGATAACTGAAACAAATATATATATATTTATTACATAAATACTTATAATACATAGAAACCACCCAGACCGATACAATCAATCATACTCATGAATACCAATGTTTGTGCCATGCGAGGAATCGAACCCGCGAACATAGGAAGTAACGCGGTGTGCTAAACCCTCGATTATTTGAAAGAGGAATGCACTAGATAATTAAGAAGTTATAAATACTATTTTGTTTATTTCACCATGTACCGTTCATTTAGAATTATTATTATTATTATTTATTAAACGCAACACGGTCTTGCTACCCGTATTTTTATACGAATGTATTTTTAAAATTCAAAACTTTCATAGCGTATTAAATTACTTTTAAGTAGTTTTGAACTGCTTTAGAAATATAGTTAAGTTCCCAATTTCCTAGTTAAGTACCACTTCGGTATGTTACTAACTTACTAAAGCAATTTGAACTTAATAAAGAGTAAAGAGCAATAAGTTTGACTAAGTTGATATTTAAGATTTAAATATGTAAATTATAATCATTGATCTTATAACAAAGAAATTTACAGTTAAGTCTTATAATAAAAGATGCTAACATTACCCAGATACGCAATGAACCCATATGAAATTGAATGCAATAGCAGCAATATACGGTTCAACACCATCACGCTACAAAACGGCCAATTGGCTCGTATACTTGCCCAACTGAGAAACAAAGCGTTGTATCTGTGCCGGATGGGGTCAGTTAACCGGCAAAATTCAAATTTCGATCAGAATGGCCGCTGAGAGGAACGAGCAATATCCGTTCCATTTTCGCAACTCGATACATCCGAATTCGGGCGCGTTGGTGCGTTACAGAACGTTACGAATTTCAAATGCAAATCGGGATCTACGGTTTTGATTGGCTGTCGCTGTTCGACTTCGATGGTTTTAAGATTAAAAAGTTACACGGTTGCACCGCCCTCATTTTGTAACATATATAAAATAAAATTCTTAATTTGAAAATACACATCTTGGTAAAAGAACTCTATTTTCTTCTTACTAATGCATTGTAGTTTTTATGTAATCACATTAACAGAAAAACTAATGGCCCACCTGCTTGAAAGCGGTACCTGTCTTTACATGAACAGCATTTAAACGTCGCGAAACATTTAGTGACACTCGTAGTACTTCTCGCATATTGCTATTCCTCAGAATTAAGTTATTCTTCAGGGTATAACAACTTAATTCTGTACCATTGTGTAAGCGGCAGTAATAGGGGATTTGTAAATTACCCACACAAATCCATTTGTATAAATAGGCTAGAGTTGAAATGTTTCGGATTGGGTTTCTTTATATAAATACCTTAAAGGTATTTTGTTATTCCACTTCATATTAATTCACAATTGACGGATGTTTTTTGTGAGAAAAACTTTACTAAATAGGAACTAATTTATGTATGTTTTCGTTTGCAGGTAAGCTTCAATGAATTTTATAATGGTGGTATGTATACTAAATAATGTGTAAGTATTAAGTATATTTTCCTATTTTCTACTTGCATAGCCCAATTAACAATAGATGTATTTCTGGCAAACTGACCCATGATAAACATAAACATAATAACTTGACTTTTCAATTGTCTCTACCTTGTTTTGAGGTTATAAAAACTATTTATTGATTATGTCTGTCTATGTCTTGTAACAATACTTTTATTCATACCAAAATAACACTTTTATAAATTTTATTCAACAAATTTTAAGTATTAGGTATAGGTTCTCAGACTTGAAATTCATTTCGAATTCTTTTTTTAAGTGAATGTACATAAAATTTAAAAAAAGTGGCACAGTCATCATAATTTTTTTGTATCCTGTGATCAATCCCGGGATTATCGGAAAGTGAAACTTTCTAATCCACTAGATCACTGTAGTCATCAAAATTAATGATAGATATAGAATTAATGAAAACAGCCAACAAAATAAAAGAACTTTAATCCCAGCATCCCTGTTTCATGATAACTAGTAGAGATGGCGCGATAGTTGTCGTTCAATTAATACAGTACCTATCTCGACTAATTAACGATGGTACGACCTAGAATCTGTAATGAGACTGTGGCAAGATCCGCCGGCCTCCCGCCACGGTTGAATCTGAAGGGTCATTGTTTAATGATCCGATTTCGAAATACAGTACACTTCACTGTACAAAATACTGTTTAATTCTAATGTAATTATTTGGACTTCTACTAGCTGGCCCGCGTAACTTCGTCTGTATCACACTTAGGTACATAACATTTATCATTATATTTCACCATAATATCTTTTAAAATTACAGTCTATGTATTATTCTGATGTATAATATAATATAGCTTATATTACTGTAAAGTTTCATCAAAATCCTTTCAGTAGTTTTTGCGTGAAATCCATCTATACTCACAAACTTTCGCGTTTATAATATTATTAATATATAAGAAAATTAATTTTACGACGACGAGAAAATATCTATCCTATATTTAGTTACCAGAAGTTGACTTTTCACAAAGTCATCTGTCTCACTTATGTGAAGCGTTAAACAGCTTTTTTTGTAAGATGTGATTTGGCTGAAGGCAGTGAAATTACAGGACATGACATTTAGTTCTCAGGAATAGCAACTCATTAGGGTGTTATGAGTATCCCATGATAACGTGATATACATAATGCAGTTCAAGTTTATAAGCGACGGTTCCTA
The DNA here is from genome assembly GCF_030625045.1 of Achroia grisella. Taxonomy (NCBI): domain Eukaryota; kingdom Metazoa; phylum Arthropoda; class Insecta; order Lepidoptera; family Pyralidae; genus Achroia; species Achroia grisella. Next base: position 2,924,919 of record NW_026712984.1, on the reverse strand, counting down.
CTTTATATCCGGTAAAACCGAACTCTAAGGATCAGGATCTAATGGTTAGACAATTACATTGATTTAATGTAATTGTCTAACCTAGTCATCTAATTTACCATATTAGTATAATGAAAAGTATATTTTTAATCGTTAGGTAATATTAATATAACAAAAAAATTATTCGCAGACCTAAAGTAGGTACGTATAGCTAAGTCAATATGGACGTTAATTAAGTTAATCTAAACTATTTTTTACTATTAATGTAATATACGGAGCGAGAAACCTCAACGTTACATGTTACATGTATAACCCAAACAGAATCGTGATCAGCTGATATCTGTTTATTTTTAATTTTCCTTTTTTCTCTTATGGTTTTTCAGTACAAATCGGCAATTTCATACTTTAACCCCCAATGTTAAATTATTGTGGAAATATATTTAAATGTGAAGAATAAAAGATAGTTTTGAAAACTTCAGACCTTTGCATGCATGAGGACATAAAAATCAAGTCACGTTTTAAGGAAAAAATCTCATTTTTTTTCTGCATCTAATTATAGTATGTTTTTGCTGCCAATCCTATCTGCCAGGGCCATATTAATTAGAACGATATCATGCAAGCGAGGACTGCGTAGTTTTTATGCTAAATCCCAATGCTAACGCTTTGTAAAGCCAGTTATTTTATTTCTGACTAGCGGTATACCGCGGTGCTACCTGAATGAAATACATCCTATGTACATCCATCCAACTATCTGTAGCTTTTTAAGACAAAAAATAGCTAAACAGTTCTCATGATAAACTATCTTCACGCTAGATATCCTTGATCAATATAGACAGACACACTTTCGCATTCATAATATATATTATGGGAGACTATATACAGTTGCAAAATTTAGATATCATTTCCATTAATAAGCCGATTTTACTATAAAGTACAAAGATATTATTAAAATGTTATATAACTTTATTTCTATTTCTACGAAATTTACTTTAAACTATAAGTTTATCGAAAATTACATGTAATAAAAAAAAACAATAATATGCTGAAAACATACAGTACCGTTTCATTTAAAAATAGACTTCTTGTATAATTATCTATATTTTCTACAGTATACGGTTTTTATTTAACATTTTGATCATATGAGATATGAATTACTCATTTTTCAACTTAATTACTTCCTCTGTGTAATTAAAACAATTTATATTTAACGAAGTTAATATTCAATTTTAAACTCTGAATAAATTAAAATACAGTTCAAATGTGCTTGGTATTACTTTATTTTTCTATAAACAAAGACATATTAATATTAAATCAAATTTTATTCAGAAAATAGTAACGCAACATATAAAAGTGTAGATATAACAAAAATGGAACTGATCGCTGTCTGTACATGAAAAATATATAAGAAAAACTATCATTACTATATCATCAATAGACATCCAAATACATATATACACCGGAATTCGCAGGCACCATACCTAATTAAAAAATATTTTTTAGATATAGCGTTATTCTATGGAATTATTACATTATCAAATGTATTGTGTGACTGTTACATCCATAAATAAATTTTAAATATATTTTTGTGGCTAGACATAGGTTATTCTTTTATCTGAGCGTCGATCAAAGACATAAATTGATTTACAAAGTTTTTGTTATCGATTAAATTTGAAGTGACATTTCTTGATCTAAACTATGATAGTAATCCAATAGGCCGACATATACATTATTAAATGTACAAAATAATCTAGAAAATAATCGAAATTTAAAACCGTATATCGGTAACTGTAAACTTCTCGCAATACCGTTAATTTCTCGAGAAAAAAGCACCAATAAAATTCAACATCAATTAGATGTGCATTTGAATACCGATCTACCTTTAAACCTGCGTGAAGATTGTATCAAAAAGCAAATTGGAAATAAGGCTCGATTTGCATTCAGTAACACGGCCACTACAAGAAGCAAGAATGTAAAAACCTTTCGATTCCACAAGTAAGCTTTGTCCATGAAGTAGGTATTGTTGACATTGTAATAATTATGTTTGTGTCGGTTTTTTAGATTCATTAAATTTAGATTATATATTATTAGAATAATATTATGTAATAATTTAATTAGTTTAAATTAAAGAGATTTTAGTAGTATGAATACTTAAAAATTGTCGTCTATACATAAGAACAAATTATAACTGAAATTGCACGAATCTATTAAGTTAGCGTTTTTTATACTGACATATATGTTAACCTAGGTAGGCACTTTAAGCTGTGTTCTATACTATACTTATGTTACTGTGTTATTTATTTTTAATTATCTAGAATTATAATTTCTGGTGTAAGGACTCTAACCTACTTATTAAATCACAAATAAAATGTATTTATACTAATGGGACACCCCGGCCTTGCAACATCGTTCGTTACATTAAAACAATATATAGTCTAAGTCTCTCATCAATAATGTACGTCTTAAACAGTAAATTTATTTTTCAAATCGATGCTTCGAGTTCTTGAGTACTTTCCTCCTAACAAAATCAGCTCTCTTTGTACTATTACTATAAATAGACAATTTCTACTGTACTGTAATCATTTTCTTCAATTATTATTTAAACTTATACGTTTATATAAACCAGATCTTTTGATCATCCAATAAACATACAAGTTACACCATCAAAACTAAATTGAAATCAAAATAATACATTCAAATATTATGTTCAAACCTCCAAGTAAAATAATTACTGCTACATCTGTAAAAATTTTACAACGATTGTTGTATGAAACGAGCCTAAGCCTTTAGTTGGGAAACCGTCATTTGTCTTATTGCAGAATTACACACGTTGCGCGTAGGCGGAGTTCATAATACGAATATGTCTGTCCGTCAATTAATCACTGGACTCCTGCCTCTGTGGGCTTACTATTGGTAATAGTTATCGAAGCATGATGGGTTTTATGTCATAATCTCGAACTGACATTTGCTATAGAGGTCGATTGATCATCACATGATTTTTACAAACAAAAACTTAAAGTTAATATGAATATATTTCTGTCTGGTGGAAATATTTAAAATAAATGTATTAAACTGCGGCATGATTACATTTTATTTGCCTATGTTGGTATAGTTAGGCTTATTTCTCTTTATTATATTTATTAAAATCCGGAAAAATATCACATCATATAGGGAGACAATCTCTAAAACTCTGAGGTTCCTACTCCTCAAAACCTCATAGGGTTTGAAAACTTTATTAATAGAAAACGAATATGCGGACCTTTATTAGAGTAAAATATGCCAAATCAAAAGTTTTATTCTATGCAAAGCATGGGCGAGTCGCTAATATATTAATGTATAAAACAAACCCACGATTTAGGTACATTCAAAATATAATTTCCTCTAGTATTATGTAGGTATTAAGTGAAAATAATTATGTTCTATAAATAGCTGACTTCTTACAGCTATAATATAAAGTTTCTACAGTTTATAGTGATTGTGTTTGACATCCGTTCACTCAAGCCTCATATGACACACTATAATATGTTAATGGCGCAAGAAGTTTCGACACAACTACTGTATTTTCCTTTTTTCGTGGGAAAAACTGACGTTTTCACCACGCCGAGACAATGCACTTCGTCGGTATGATATCTTCAAACCTATTCGTACATTATGAAGATAAAAATAGAGTTTAATTTCGCTTCTAGACTGGCATTTATAATGATTTTATCACATTAACGGTGCAAAGTAATTACGTTAACAGGAATTTGTGAAATTCGGTTATAAATGATTATTGATTAGTGCAAAACTAACTTCGGACCAAGGACTTGTTCCTTGTAATTAAAAAAATAAAATAAAAAACAAATGATCATTGTCTAATGTATAAAAATACACTAATATAAACGTATATTGTAACACACTATTTTTACAAAATCATTATTTAGAATAAAAAGCATTCTAAGCTCTTGGTGAAACCATGTATACCTTAATTTGTTAAATAACCTAAAGACTTTCTAGAAACTACTATGTACGTATATTATTCTTACATGTACAAGTATGTACAATATAATGCCTTATATTTAACTATATGTTTTCATCTAATAATGCTTTATTCGTTGCTGATTATAACTTGTAAAATCCAATATTTTTTTTTTTGCCGCAATCAACTTAATTAAAGACATTTTCACTACAATGCATTCCCCTATATAATTGTCTTTTAATCCATTTTTTACTTGTAAAAGGCTTGTAAATTACTCGTTAATGATATCATAATGCCAACATGATATCCATTGCTAATGTATTTATATTAACATAAAATATGTACCTATATTATTTAATTAAATGCTAATTATTTAGTTAATATATTCCAAGTTGCAATTATATTTTTGTAATATATATGTTGAATATAATTACAGAAATAAATAACTTTACACTACCGAAATCGCGACATATGCATTATCTGAATGTCTAAAAAAACATTTAAATATATATTCTAAATTCAGTAATTTTATATCAGATTGAATAAACAAGGTACTATATTCTAGGAAGGATAAATTTTGGTTTAATAGCGGCGTTTTACGTCACCAAATAGTCATGAATAAAAATGACACAGTAAGTTTTTTAATGTCAGCGAGATTTGAACTGTCGACCTTTAGATGTAAGTCGGGGTAGCAATATACTACTTCATAACAAACAGCATACCGCTACAACTGTTATTTCAAACATATTATTCTGTGACGCTTTAAAATGACGTTTTTTGACCAATATTGAAATTATCAATGTTTCTTTTTATTTAGAGTTATAGCGCGGATTTATTATTAGCAAAACTCGTTTCATCCCTCTTTCATATTGGAACTGTATCAATATGAAAGATTGTTTCACTATTACCAAAAGGTATACTACTCCAGAATGATATATAGTATTAATTTATATATACAGAACTCACAATCCCCGGCTCTGTGTACTCATAATGTACAGAATCAAAGCCGGGTAAATATAAATAAAATTAGATAGAGAATAGGATGCAGTTAATTAATTCTACACAGAAAAATCACGGGAAACAACCAGTTAAAAATATTCGCCCATGTGGACATACCAAGTGGTTTCAAAGGAATAAATCAGCTGACGCCTCCCATGAACCAACGGAAGTTGCGTCAGGTGTGTGCGCCGCTTAATCCATATTCAACGTACGCGTGTACCCTCCGCCTTACATCTAAGAGGTCTATTACAATATCCAATAAATATTAAAAAGAATAGTTTCACTACGTTATATCAAATCTTAGGTTTTTATTTAGTGTATTAATTTAATGATATAATAAAATACATGACATACCAACACTAAGTATCAAGTTTTATAACAAGTATATGTAATTCGATAAAAACCGTACAAACAACAATATAAACAAAATTTTAGTTGTCAACTGCAAAAAAAAAACGTCTAAATCTGTTCGTTCAATTATGACGAATAGTGGTCGCGCAGTGGTCGAAATTCGGTGGTACAAAGGGGTACAAAGTTTTTGCTTCACGTATTAATATACTACTTACCTAATTTTTTACCCGATTAAAAAACATATAAAATATTGTACTTACCGTTTCTTAATTAAATATTTTAATTATCCTATTTAAAATTAAAATAAACCAAACTGAAAATAGATAATTAATGTAATGAGTGCAAGGTCCATTCAAATTTTCGGGAGGCTCAACACTGTGGTGCAACTGTGGCGCAATGTTGTGTCGCAAACGAATTAATTGCTTCAATACACCTAGCATATACAGGTTGTTAACAATATTGCCCAGTTCTAAACTAATTGTAGAGTACCTACAACGTAAATTTTAGAGTACCTACAACGTTTCCCACGTTGTAGGTACTCTAAAATTAGTTACAACGATAAAGGAGAAAATTTTAATTACAAACTTTGTAAGCAAACAGATTTGTGTCGTATCAACGACAAGAGCACTATAGAAGATCATGGAAAGTGGCAAGTGCTCCACCCACAAGAGCGTGGCTCTTAAATTACGAATGAATGAAGTAATGGATAAAATAAACAGTAAAAAATATACTTAACCGTTTTAAAAACAAGTCATCTGTAGAAAGATCATTATCAACCACAAACATTGATTGTATATTATTTAAAAAATTATAGAATCCTATAATAATTACACCCAGGAGTTATTTTCAAATATAATTTTATCGTTTTGTTCTTATATTTGTGATCATCAATTGTAAATTGTTTTTAATGGCTCGTAATAGAAAGAGTTATATTTGTTCCCTGTATATATTTTTTAAAGAAAATCTTAACATAGTTAATGTTCAAATGACTTAATTATTTTGTGATATACATAATCTCTTAAATTTACTTTACAAATCATATTAGACAACATTTAGGAATTTTCATAGTATAATTTGTAACTATTATTATGGCCTAAAACTTATAAATTTTACTATAAAAATATTATAGGTTACCGTATTTATAATAAATATACCGAGATAAAATATCACCTACTATGCAAGACCATTAGAAATAAAATACGCATAAATTAAATTAAAAGAAAACAGCAAAACCCGCATTATCTGTCTAATTCTTCAGCTAAGCTATTAAAAAAGTAAACGAAAGTCATTTACAACGTCAGTAATTTCGAACTATAAAATTAAACAACCTGTATATAAGTACAGTTAGTGTTGGCCGTGCGAAAATCTGATAATTCCTTTATGTACGTATAAAGAATATTTTTTTCTAAAACAATGGCCAGTGGTAGCTGTATGCCCATATGTACCGCCCGTTTTTTTCTTAATTATCTGTGTAATATACCTTTCTAAATTGTAAAGGTCGTTGCTGTAATACCATTAATTTGGGAGACCCATGTTAATTATAAAGTAGCACAATATTGTGCCATGTATCTTGATAATCGTAGAATAATTGGGTACTTATTCTATAAATGTATATTAGAATCCCATATCATACCTACCTATGCCTAAAATGTTGTAATAAAAAGTTCAAAGATGTTTAATACAGCACTTTAATAATATAGTATAAGAATAAAAACTAAGATAATTCACGCAGTGCCATCTAGTTTTATGTTATACCCTATCAATGAAAACGGTTATTTTATTCTTCTAACTAATAAAACACATTTAAATTTTAAAGAGTACTATAGCAAATTAATTCCTTCATTCAAACTTGTAAACGGTACTTTTTGTAATATTAGAGTAAATGCTGCACAAATGGCATTTTCTATTATAATCCTTACAAATACAGACTATTTACTATAATTACGTTACAGACACCATGTGTACCTACTTTAACACATACACATAAGTACCTACTTTAGACTTCGACAATAGAACTTTAATAATGTTAAACTTAACATTTAAATGTATTATGGTCTTTCTTCTTATATATCTTCTTATGTAGCTTTTTTATTAAATTAATTGAATTTCTAAAATAAAGGTAGTCTTAGTTACTTCTTACAACATTATCTATCTGCTAGTATATATCAAAATTGATCCAGCTGTGTTAGAGATTATAAGAAACTTACAGAACAAACATACGGACAAAAATTTTTGGATTATATTTTTATATAAGTAGCGTATATACTTTTATGTGCATTTAGTGAAAAGCTGTTAATTTTTTTTTTGTATAAACAAACCAAATTAATTGAGGCCATTACCAGTCTAATGTATAAATATTGCTACTGAACTGCACACCAATTATTTCTTTCGAAACTTGTAATTATCGCATACGCCCAATCTCCCCATTAAGCTAGGCTCACACACATTCATAAATCGCCACAGCCTGACAATGAAACTGGCACTAATAAGAAATGTTTTCGCACGATCATTGCAGCGCGCATACGTTGAACTGTTGCGCAAAAAATGCATATTGCGCCACGGGCGAAGGGCGCACAAGATATTCATTGTTTCGTATGTACGTACACCTTTATAAAGTGTTTTGTCTCTTTTGTGAATGTCATTTTGTGTAATGTGGGGGAATTAGTGTTTTTATGGAAAACGCGGGTTCAACGGTCAGGCGCTTGGGCGGAATTCGTTCACGGCTTTAATCGGCTGTAACTGAGTAGTAATTCAAATTGATGATCTGTAAACATACAGGAAATATTAGATTTCCTATTTTGACATCAGTAGCCTGAATTTTATCATTCTTTTTCCAAACTTTAATGGACATGTAGTCGATTAAAAGTTTAATTTGTCGCGGGATACATAAAATCAAATAAAAAAATATTTATTTCTTTAGGACCTCTCGGATTCTTAGATCTCGGATGTCCTATATTTTTATCACTATCTCTACCGTCCAGTCGGACTAGTTCAACTGAGAAGAACTGACAAGAAACTCAACTCTTATATAAAGCTTTAGAATAGCTCTATAATTACCAACAAGCGTGGCTGAATTTTATGCATGTAAGAAATATGTCATAAAAATAATTGAACCGGTTTGGCTTTAACGCGAATAACTAGTCTGCGATAAATCTACAGGAATATAGATATTTCATTGTTTTAGCTGACGATAACGTATTTACCAATTATTCTTTTTTTATCATAAATATGGAATGGTGTACCAGCGTATGCTAACGGTATACGCTGGCACCAGTTGCAGATAAAATGAGCAAGAAGAGCGAAGTCAGATCAGTGTGGGGCCTACCCTAAGAGTTAACCATGATGGTTTTTAGGAGGGATAGCACTGAGGTCAACTTGGCTTGTCACCTTGCTAGCAATGGACTATTTTAGAGTTTTTCATCCCTTTCTCCCCTAAAAAATTATACAAAAATATATTGCTATCACCTTGACAACCCAGCTTACCCAAAATGCGTAACGGAACGTATTCAGTGAAGCAACCGGGCCGGGTCACAACCTATGCAAATACGTTGCCCAATTACACATGAAATGTTCCAAATATGTTAATATTAAACATTAAAGTGACCCAAAGTGCTCGAACTTGTGTATCCATTTCAATTTAATAAAATTGTAAAGGTATCTCACCTTATTGAGATATGCTTGCCATTGTTTAAATATAAGTCTAAGGTTTCACACAAATGAAACTTATGGCCTTGTACTATTCTGATGCTATATTACTGTAAAGCTTCAACAGAATCCGTTCAATAGGTTTTGCGTGAAAGAGCAACATCCATCGATCCATCTAACCATCCATATTCACAAACTTTTGCGTCTATAATATTTGTAATATTTTGCTTTTAAATTAGTCGTCATTATAAATCTAGAATTGCTTGTAGACGTTAAAAATTCAAATATTTTTCCGTATTTCGAAAAGCGAACAATGAATAAAATGTCTACTGCATGAATTCGAATGACATACCACTTGATAATTAAGTAGGACATGTAACTTATAAAGATAAATTATACCACAGACCTTCATGTGACGACCGTTGTACCTTTCATGCGTACCTTACCGAAGAACTGTCATAACATCCATACATTATTTAACACAGGTGACAAAACTGTTTACTGAATGAAATAGGACTGATGTGTCATCTACTTCAATTTAACTCATTCTTAAATGGAAACAAAGCAAATTGTTTACCGTCTGAAGTAAGCCTGAAATATGTCATCTCATTCAATAAGTAACTGAATTTTAACAAACCGTTATACAGACGCTCATTTTTATTAAGAAAAAGTTGTTCAAATGCAATAAACGATAGATTAAATAAATTACTAACACAAATGACTTCCGCCTAGAGACTTCTATTTATCAGATTCAAGATTTAACGCAAAGTATGAATACGAGCGTAATGATATATCAGCACACATCGTAAACAATTTGTAATGTGGATTGTGTTTTCTCTAACTTGGTGTTCTTTCACCTTAGCCCTAGTTGTGCGCCCACCCGAGACGGTACGCGCCATCGCGTAGGGTGACCTGGGTCACAGTTTAACTAAATAAAACAGTATCCTAACTATCTTGGACGTAAAATTGCCACGTGAAACATGATGTTCAATGTCGTATTAATATTATAAACGTGAAAGTTTGTGATTATAGATGTTTGTTACTCTTTCACGCAAAAACTACTGATCGGATTTTGATGAAACTTTACAGTACAGTAATATAGCTTATTCATCAGAATAACATATAGGCTATATTTTTATTGAAATTTAACGGGTGAAACCGTGGGCACAGGTAGTGAACTATAACATAACTGACAACGGCAATATCTTTTTTAAAGTACAATAAAAATTAACTAACCAATCCTTTACAGTACATTTGACACAACTGTAGATCTTATGGGGTTTTTCAAGAAGGGTATATTAAGGTTTCTTAAGGGTCGGCAACGCGCACGTGATACCTCTGGTGTTTCAGGCGTCCATAAGCTACGGTAACCATTTTCCATCAGATGGGCCGTATTCTTGTTTGCCACCATAGTAATATAAAAAGAAACTAAACAAAATGTATAAGTCAACAATTTTATATCAATAATATGGTTAAGAAATAAAGAAATATAAAAAGAGGTCTATCCCCAACAAACTATGATAAAAATACGGGTACATTTTATTTTATTCGTATTTTATTATGAACAATAAGTAAAGTAGCCAAAGCTTCATAATATAATATTATAGAATATACTATAGGATATTTATTTACGTAAATAATTGCATACATATATGTTACATGACGTTATAAAATATACGTTAAAAGACTAGAAATTAAAACAAAATAGAACTTAGTAACAAGGAATATTTTCTTCTAGTGTTTCATTAATTTCATTACTTACTAAATGTTTTCCTGTGATCCTGAAAGTGTCCTCAAATATGTATTTATTATATTGTTTTATTATATAATATATATATATATATTGTTATTATAAAAAACAACTATGTTATTCTGATCTAATTCTTTAAGAATAAAATTATGCTACACTGCAAAGTTGGCCTACTCGTATTAATTACACTGTGTGGCATTAAAAGATGCAGTTTCCGCTACAAGTCATTGTAGGCGTTACTTTATAAGAAACGGTGGAATATTAATTTTGATCACTACCTACTGTAATTGTTAAAAATATTCAATAGCTTTGTATCACTAATTGCATAGATAGAAAAGTTAAATGACTCGTTAAGTGAACTCAAATTTGAATAGGTACCAATGCAGTACAACATGTTGCCTTACTTTTCGATGGTTGCAGGTTCGATTCTCGTATAATACAAGCAATATCTATTTATTAAGGAAATCTAGCACCAATATAAACAATACTAGAAGAATGAGCGCTAACTACTTTTAACTTATTCTCGCTTGATCCTAATTAAATTCCTAATTGTTTAACTAGTGTATTAGGAAATTGTTTGTAATTCTTTATTGTATAGATTATGTTTAAAAGGATATGTCTTAGAATATGAATGATTTAAATAGTGAACTTATCCCAAAAGACGGGTTTCTTCCAGTCAATCTTTGAGTGACCGAGAGAAATTGTGGAGTGCTAGAGATACAAGTAGGTTCAATAAATAATACGCATCACAAAACAATATATATGTGCTATATACTTCCAAACTATAAAAGAGTTAGTGTGATGGGTACTAGATAAGTAATAGAAATACTTAAATATATTTATTTCTCTAAATATATATAATATACATAGAACATATCCAGACCTACACAATCATACGTAAACAAAAAAAAACAGCCTCTGTGGTAATTATTTTTGCAATCATTGATTCCCGCCAATACTACGGCTACAAATTTAAAATATTTTCTATTATTTTATTAAGACCCTGATCCACATTGGTCCATGTAACATGTTATCTAGGTAACACGGGCACCTAACGATGAGCTTGCCTCTACGTGGGAGAGTCACATCATTGTCTCCCATCTCTTGACTTTCACAAATATTTTAATTATGTATGTCGCCAATTTAATTTAGATTAATAATTAATGCAGAGATAAACATCTTTTACGGTTAAGTGTTGCTAGCTATGTTAGTTTTGAAATTTTATTACCTGGCCAGGGTTTAAAAACGAGAACAGTTCAAGTGTAATTTCCATGTATGTCTAGGAAATATGTAGTCTACATATTTTTTTATTAAATTGATAAAAAAGGAATGGTGCACCCGCTTGCATTAACGGTTTACTCTGTCGGGGTTGCAGTGGGGGATCGTAAAATGAGCATGAATTCAGGTCAGATAGCAAAATTTGTCAGGATGGATTCCAAGGAATACCGCGTGGAGATTGAGAGAGACTTGAGGTATTACATTGCTAGCAATGGGATTAAGTCTACACTTGCATGTTCATATCGTTATTTTATTTTTGCATGTTTAAAGTTGTTTTATAGAGTTTATTATTATTTAACATTTAAATCATTTTCCATTGTAAATTTCAAACAGGCTCTTTAATACACCACTATTATTTCAACATATCGCTTTCGTTCAGAAAAAAAAAAATTATACAAAACGTAATTTTCATAAAAAACCGAACTTCTCCTTTAAGGCGAGCTACAGCAATTGAGAATCATATTGTGTAATTTACATATCACAGAGTAATTAAGTAATCATTTAGTGACCATCTCAAGCGAGTAATTCAATTTAGTACCGATCAACATTTTTAAAAAATCTTCAACACCTTGTAATAAATTCAATAATATATTCTATGCTTTAGGAAATAAGGTTTAATTTTCACTATTGTAATTGGAGCAATATGGATTTCTAGGAGTGGTTTACTAGTGCTCATCAATGAATTGAACTTTGTATCGTAAATGTTAAACGTTAAGATACAGTTTCGAATGTTTTTTAAATTGTGGACATCAATGGGTGGTTATGGTCAGTTTAATTAATAGACGTAATTAGGTAAGCAATAAAAACATCGTGTTAGCATTTAATAGAGAGGCGTGATGATATCGCAGTGTTTGTATCTATGTTTTATAAATACATGTTTTGTTTTAGAACGATAGATATCATAATATTTAGAAATGAGCCGTGTAAACTAACGTACACGTTATATGAACATTTATATGTGGATATAATAACATTTATCCCGTTGTTTATTTATCTTTATTATCTTTACTTATTAGATTTTCGTTAAATTGTGATGAAGCGAAAACTATCTGTTTGTCTGTTCATCTGCTTTACTGGTTGTTAAGATTCATTATAACAGATAAAATATATATGTAATATAAACTAAAAAAAGTAGAGAAATAACACCCAAAATGGTCATAATTAACATTGTGAAAATATTTGCGCCCTCAGAATTTAATTAATTAACATAATAATATATAGATTTAGTTATAGGTATATATTTATTATTGAAAAAAATATTAAACTTCTATATTAAATTTTGTGTAATTTAACATATAATTGTAAATTAGTGATGTAGCTATCAACTTTATTCCAAATACATTCGTTTTATGTTATAAATACTTACTTAATATATCAAATAATAAAATATCAATGATAACTGAATAATTGCGTTAGTCACCTAGCATTTTATCACCTCTACTTATCACACCTGTTTTATTATCAGGTAGACTCTTTAATGATGGAACCCTATATGAATTAATCCTATATATAAAACCAAAAATAATCTCTCATCTCTCGATATGTATATATATATATATATATATATCACTCATTGGATTCAAATAATCCCAGCGTTTACCATGACATCGACAGTTGACAATTGTACTGAATGCATCGACTGGGATAATAGTTGCACCTATATTTTTATTTATTTATAAATAATTTATTAATGTTACAAAAGGTATGAATATATATAATATATCTCTAATAACACGACTGAATCCGTAACATCAGTGATTGTATAAAAACTAAGGAACTTACACGCATCGCTAACCTTCGTTTTGCTATTATAATTACTTCGAACTAGTGCAAATACATTACAGTCGGGTTCCCATGACGCTGTTAACTGTACCCTGATTATGTTATACATTTATTCCTATTTCCGCTTTATTTGAGGTCACTGTACTTTGATGTAGACGCACGTAGACGATACTACGGTGTTTGGGTAGGTATACTCCTATTTTTAGGTGGAAAATATTGCGTTTACAATTCTTGTAGTACTTACGATAGTATATAGGCTATATAGTCTTTTTGATTTGTACTAATGTTATACAGACAAAGATTATATCTTTTGTTCGTTTGTATTGGATAAATTTAAGCTGACCTAACCGATTTTTGTGACAGGCTATTAATAAAGAGCTATATATAAAATGCATGTAGTTATAAGCATCCGGAATATACCGGGGCAGGCCACTAATTTTACTAACTTGAAATTTACATATATCTTCATGACTGGTATGTCAGATGAAGTAGTCAGGGGCTTTATGACATGTAGATGTCGTAGTGAACGCAACATTTGGCATACTCATATATCGCTAGGTATATTTGTAAATGATATTTGTTAGTAACACTTTCAAGGTTAAAACAACGAAAGATTCACTAAAATCTTCCTACGTGCAATCTATAAAGACAGTGTCCTTTACTGTACAAACTTACAATCATAAGTACATACTTGACAAACACACTCTTTGCGTCGTGCAGTCGGGTAAAAATATAAACCTCACTCAACTATTAACATACCACAGATTATGTATGGACACTAAACTTTCAATAAATACCAATGTAAGTACCATTATACGATTGTAGACAAAGAAAAAATGGCCTCGCAACTTAAACACCACTTGTGAGCCTGTGCTTTTGACCCGGCGATGCGTGAACTTCCGTGTTCCCTATACGTGGTTCACATGAACTGTGCGTGGCGGCGAGGTACCGGGGCCCCGACGGTAAAGTGACAATTGGTCAGCTTAAGATAACTTAATAAGCTGTAGGTACACTACACTAATAACAATGTTCCTGAACAATCCACGCAGCGCCATGTAGCCTCAAGCTAAGCAGAATTTGTCTTATGGGTACTAAACAACTGATAGATATACGGAGATAGTTGAATCATACTCATGAATAAAATTTTTGTATCGTTCGAGGAATCGAATCCGCGACCATCAGAAATGAAGTGACGTCAAATAATAACGACGCATCTCGAATATTTCTTTACTCCTAAAAAATGGCTGGTACAGTTCTATTGGCATTCAACCTGTCTATTGTACGAAATTTTTATAAAGTTAAAATAATGTCATAATAAATGCACTACAATTAAAGCAGACACTTTTAACTCATGAAGATTATAGTAAAGGTCATCATCATAGGCTACGGTAACCGTTTACAATCAGATGGACCATATGCTTGTTTGAGCCATTGATTGAAGTAGAAAAAGTATAATCCATCACATTTAAAATAAGTATTGTTGCTAAGTAAC
The DNA here is from genome assembly GCF_030625045.1 of Achroia grisella. NCBI lineage: Eukaryota > Metazoa > Arthropoda > Insecta > Lepidoptera > Pyralidae > Achroia > Achroia grisella. The sequence goes on along the minus strand of NW_026712984.1, from coordinate 2,909,688 downwards.
AGTTTGTGTGTAACGTGCAACTGCAATCGGAACGAAGTAAATTATATTTACAACTGTATACGTAATCCACTGAATATCTCATAGTATATAAAAAATTGTTAATTTTAACAGATTTAATTTTGGATATGTTTTTTGCTACAATTGTTTACTCTTCTGTATATTGTTTCATATTATGTACAATGTAATAGTATCCGACCATCTATAAATTGTTGCTATAACAGTCTTCCTTTATACATCTTCCTATCTTGTACATATTAGTATGTGTTTATCGCATTATATTTCTTGTTTATACTAAAATTATGTTATTAGAAATCTAACCTTTGGAACTAATGTACCCATTTAAGCAATTTTTCAATCTTTCATTGTTTGCAACATACGTTATTACAACTACATATATAAATGACATTTTATGTTAAAACTGAAAAAGTTACGAGCACCTGGGCTATATGGATCTTGCCACTTGTTAATAATCAAACAAGATAGACAGATAATACAAATTACCTCTCTATATTGTTAGATTAATCAACATATATTGCGAAATGTTCCTTTGTATTTGGAAAACAAAAGTGAACGGTTGTATATAACGTTCTCACTTCAGAATTAGCGGGTAATTTCGACATTTTAATTGGGTACTCTTGTTAGCGCCAATTGTGTTCATTGTCAATATTCACTGTTGGTTTACAAAAGTTCAGTTAATTTAACAGTAATAGCTCTAATTGATGTTATTGATAAATTGCATGATCAATGAATGGCATTCGTAAAAAATGTAAGAACAACCATTATCGTCCCATTGATGTACAAATCTATCTTTATAAGAAAAGTATTTACTCAATAGAATAGAATAAATTAAAAAATTCTTTATTAAAAATAAACTTAAAAAGCACTTTTGAATAGTCATCACAATTTTTTTAATTTACAGCTCATTCGGAAAGCTGTGTCATCAGAAAAAGAATTAGCATTATTACAGATTATTTATACAGACTATTTAAAATTGCTCTTTTAAATAATCGTTGTAAGTTTACATTTTTAAGTCGACACTGGTGAATACAAACTACCAACTAGCACTAATTTCATTTAAATTTATTAATTTATGTATGGTAGACACCAAAAAATTTTATATATTTCTCGCCAACAGTTCCTATGGACCTATGGAGGGTTGGAAAAATACCTAATTTGAAAGTGTGAATTTAGTCCTCTTAAATGTTTACGCATGAGTGGTATCGTTAGCGTTACATATGATGCTGTATATATGTATATAGGCGACGGAAGTCGTTCGTCAGGCTATTTGCCATTCCAATTTTGTAAAAAATATGATAAAAAAGTATGTATTCAACGATTGTAATACCGACATATCATCACATACATTTTTCGCCAACAAATCACGTATTCAACTCTATCCGTCAACGTGTAACCGTACGCTTATACGAATGACTTGCTATGTGTTATACCTTATACCTAGAAAAGCATTATTTTTCGTAAGCGAGCGTCGCGCGCGCCGACCCGTGACGTCGTTTCCTGTCGGGTGCTTGACCCCGAAGAAATGGTCTATACTATAGACTACACGAGCGAACTTTGCCTTTTATTTTTTACTTTTTTAATTGTGGACTCAGGAAATTGATCGGTGTTTTCGGACGACGCTTATTTAATGGTCTAATGATTTTTAAATTGTAACCGTGTATTCTGGGGTCTGGGAGTACATAAACAAGTTTTTATATAATTAAATGGAATGGCAATAAGTTCATGATAGTAAGTTGCAACTCACATCTACATATATACATGAACAGCTCCAAGCCATACATGTGATGCAGTATGTATCTGTATATACTGTGATATCTCTCCATTCAACCGAAATACAGCTTACAAAGTAGCCACATGAGCATCGGAACATTTAAAAAATCTCTGTAAATAATGAATGCATTTTATTTTACAAAAATACTAATTCTCACATAAATTACATGAAACTAAAACGAAGTACAGTAATATATTTTTATAAATATTCATGTTATATACGATATATATTCAAAATACTTATTACAGAATAGAGAATCTCTTTCTTTAAACGGTGCATTAAAAAGATGGTTCTATTCGTAAATAAATTAGTACTAAAATTTCATAACGTAAAGTTTATTTACACCCCCAACAAAATGTTAATAAAAATCAGAAATACCGTCTAAGAAATGCCAAGAAAAATCACACAAAAGAAGAGTGAACCGATGTTTAGATGGCATGCATTTTACATGATGATAGCTAAAGAAAGTTGACCTGCAGTGTTTCCCATACATGCCTCCATATTTATGACGAAAGTAGCGATTAAACACCATCCCATTCTGTTTTTTCTAATTGCACTGACTTAGCTTCCGTGTCGCTTTTTGTAATGATAAAATAATCGATACTAATTATGATAGTTCGTTGAATTGATTACTGGTAGGTCAGGTGGCTCGCATGCATTTTATTGGCATATCCTCATGCTATGATAATCTCAAGTTATAATGTAAAAACTACAGACCTAGACAGAGATAGACGATGCAATTAAATTATATTATTAAACGTATCACTACTAATCTACCTGCTTGATATTAAAACAAGTATTTATGAATATCTAAATAGTCGGTATTTGCTCGACACCGAATTGGAAAATACATATTTTATAAGATTTTTACCATATTTCGGTACATCAAGTTGAGTTTTATTTTCAAATGTGAGTATCTACTTAGACAAATTATAATATTTAATAACTGTCGACTCACAGAAAAGGGAAGGGAGGGGGGATTATAAGTATCAATATTGATATTTCATGTTTTCGTATTTAAGACTGGTTGCTATGAATTAGCCAGAACGAATTAATCGACACAGGCCTAATTTATGGTCAAAACTTGACACGTAAAATATATGCAAGTATCATTATACATCATATCTGTGGTAAAAACAAAGTATTCGCAATCACTACAAATATGCAAGGCACTTTCATAGATGTCTTAATTATACCTTTACTCATTAATAAATACTTGCATATAGATACCGGATGCATAGAGAGAAAACTTTATCTCTACACTTTAATTTATATTATTTATAATTAACTTGTTCTACAATGTTGCAATAGGGTGATAATATTATAATAGCGATTAAATTGACTTTCTTCTATCACAGTATTTCTTATTACTAACATTTTATGTTTGTCTTCTTTTTAATATCGCAAAGTCTAATCTTTAATACAATAACGAAGCTAAGAGACAAAAAACCTATTACAACTAATTAAATCAATTAAAACTATATTTATATCAAAATACTTTTGTTACTAAAATGTAACTGTGTACTTAAATATCTTAAAAAATATTATCGATCAACTTTAAAATTTTCTTTCATATATCCCATAAAACTTGTTTGTATTTCTCAACAAAAATCGAATATGTACCCGAACAAACCGTTCGCAAATATTATTTATACCTTTTTAAATCGTGTGTAAACAGGCTCATTATAAAGCGATAAATAAAATTATCCCCCTTTCATGACACGCTCTTAACCGTGACATCTGTTTAGCGTGCGATTTATTTTGTTGCTATAAATATTATCAAACTGTGTAATAAATAATCTTTTTTACTTCTTACTTCTGTAAATAATATTTAACCATAGACTACAATAAATACACCAGGCATCATAGCTGCAATCTATGTAAGTCATAAAGATTTATTTTAAAAAAATCTGTCACACGTTCGCGCCTGTTCATAATTTCATATTTCGAACACCCACATCGCACCAAAAGTCCCTGCCCCTTTCCTCGTACATATAATTAGGAGAAATGATCACGGACTTTATGCACGACAGGCGTCGAAAGGGCAGACCCGAGCCACGCAAATATATGACCGATTTTTGTTATACCACTAATAAATGTGCTCATAAAATCGTCGCCGACACACTTAATAATGCCTTTTAATAGAATGGTCTTTATTATGAATTATTGCTGCGCGATGTCCATATTTTCGCTGCGAGGACATGAATGACTAAGATTTCATTCAGAGATTCAACTTCACGATGCATAGTAATCATACTAATAACATAGAATCATGACTTAATATTGATATTGATATTCAATTATTCTTAGAAATTCGACCACACGCAATTGATACCACAAAATTGATCGATTTATCGATTTAAAACAAAACGGTTCCAAATTTGAAACCGGCGCGCTCTGCTCTCTAATTCCGTTTTCCCGACTATAATTGACACCGACGCGCCATTACTTGTCCTTTTCACGCTCGGCTATCTTGTGAATATGTATCTCTGTCTGCTCTTTGTGTCACGTGCGAGTGTCAGCGCAGTGACTATTTTGACAATTATGTCATTTGGTTGTCACGGGCGTGTCATTTGGGCGACGAACGATTGCGGCCCTGTAATTTTGTTTGGAATCGTGGAATTTTTGGGTTCGTTGACACTTTGTTTGATGTATGGGAACATCTGGGTTCTGAGAATATTTCCTCGACATTGGGGGAGGTAAATGATGACATTCACCTTTGACTAGAGCCATTTATTTAACTAAACATATAATTGATATTTAGAAATAATTATAACATTTTATCTATTCTCCTAAAGTAAATTAAAAGTAACTAAAACTTAAAATATACAAAGACAATAGTATTGTGTAGTAACTGAATATTAGACAAAATTTATATAGACATATTTTTTGTGGAATATTTAGTAGCCAAAGCTCACTATAACCGTTTTTGTAAAACTTGTTTTTTTTTTTATTAATAAAAAATAGAAAAGCAAAAGTAAAAAAATCATTGACATTCATCAATCTAGTCATAGTCGTTTAAACTGTGAAATAATTTTAATGACAATTTATATGTACATCCGTCTTTAATACTGTATAGTAGAATATGACAAAATATTCAACGTCGTGACTGCAAATTTCACGTAGGTCTCATCTATCGAGGTTCAATTGAGTTGTACTCTAACATGAATTATATATGAGCGCTGAACTTAGCCCTCGCTGTCAAATATTAATACATTAATATTTATGGTCGATACGATACATAATCGATGTACTGGTATCTTATACTTATTGTCATTGGTTTTTGAGAGAAATTATACTTAATACAATATCCTGATCAAAAATTAAGATACTCTCATTTCTGTTGTCTATTTAGTGTATACACTCGTATACACAAAAAAATTACCGAGGTGCCTGCATGGTATTCTCATTTCAGTCAAATTTACTTTCCTTTACTTTCTAAGATCTATTTCTGTGTTCTGTGAAGTGTATATCTAAGTCTGTAAAGGGTGAAATTAGAATGTAAGATGGCATGCCACGGCATCACTATCGAAATGTAAGAATGTTACGTGTGGAATCTGTTCATGAATATGACAGACGAACCAGCCATTATTGCATTCAACAAATATTAGAACCCAATGACCCGAGAGATATCACTTAGGTATATAAATATATCAAAAATCGGAATGAGATGATGTTTTTGAACTTGTAGTATACAACATCATCTCATACTGTATTGTCATGCAATATGATTTATATATAGTACATATATATATACATATTATAAATTATAGAAGCGCAGGTGCAGCAATAAATATTGCGAGAACTGGAAAAATTTAATGCAGACTTTCGTCTGCCTTAAATTATCGCAAATTTCTGCGCGAGTCAGCTCAGACTGGTCGGCACATAAGCCAAACTTGATATCGCAATAAAATCAAACTTAAATCTTCCCAACTACCTAATAATGATTGTAATTTATATAAATCTAATAATTTTGATTAAATACCATCATAACACGAAATAAACGATAATATAATAAAGTAATAGGAGTCGCGCGGCGCGTGAGTGCGCGCTACCGTTACCGCACGATGCGCGCGCGCAGCATGCTAATACAGGCTGTTGCCTGTCGCCTTGATGTGCCGGTTCTAAGAACACCCGCGCAGAATCTACACTTCAGTTTATATACATCTCAGTTCCAGAATATATAAGAGGCATACCTTAACAAAAAAAATCGAGTCGTTCGTTTATTTAGGTCTCGCTGTTTTTGGAGCTCTAAAAATCCTTGCATTTCTAGATAAAAGGTAGCATAAGTCCGTCGTTAGAATATAATCTATCTTCACTCAAAATTTTATTAAAATTATTTAAAGTGTTTAGTCATAAAACGATAACAAATATACTTTCGTATTTTAATATTAGTATGGATTAACTTCTCTAGCCGCAACGTCGCTTATGATTATCTGGGATCTCTATATCGAATTCTATGCAGGTCATGATATACGATTATTCATTAAAATTTAAAATTTAGTCTGTGTGCATGTGGTTTAGAGTTGAAACAGACAGAAAGACATAGTTCCCAATTGTAATATTAATGTGGGTATCAGTATTATACTATATGACAGATGATAGTCTGAGAGCACCTAAAACAGCAAATGCACTAAAAATTTTAAAGGATCTAAATGTATTTATTGACTGTTAATATTTATGTGCTATCAAACGAACATTTGTAGTAATATTTTAGATAATAAACATCCGAGTAATAAATGTACTAAAAAATCAAGTCAACTTTTATTGCATACAAAAGACATCAACGCGCGCTACGCTTACATTCAGAGTGCAGTGTGTTTTAAAAAATATAACTCTTGCTGCCTTTTTAGTCTAATATATGTATTTATATCGTAACATAGCTCGATTGAGCGAGTGAATGTACATATACAAATAATTTATTATTTTTTATATACGAACCTAACATTATTGACCTATAAATCTGAGATATGTCCATTACAAAAATTTTCACAAATACTTTCTGTCTATGAAAAAGATAAAAATTATAAAAGTTACTTATATAAAAAAATCACTCAATTAATTAATGCATTGTTCTAAATATGTTCATGTATATATGATAATGCAATACGTTTCTTACTCAAAATTTATTTATGCAAAACAATACGCATACCGCTTCACACCAGAGGTCAACAATTGGTTACAACACCCAAATATCCAAAGCAAGAATATATTTGACACTGTTAACATTAAAAAAACCGTAGAATTCAATTTTTAATAAACCCAAACACGTCAGTCCACATCCTGTAGTTGCTTTCAGTAGAACACGACAACGACGTTTGTCCAATCTAAAACACGATACGACACGACAAGTAACTTAGTTCATTTATTATGTTTATACAAAAAAAAATATTATATTCGTATTTTAAATATCCTTATACGTTAAATAAAATTCATTTTAAGTACTTTTGTAATTATTTTTTATTCGAAAGGCAAAAGGTAGATTTAGAAAATAGGCTGAATATGAATCGTATACAAAAATCTTTATAATATCTACCTTAGACATTCCGTATGATAGACAAAAGCCAACAATATGAATGGAGATTAATTCATAATGCATTCGTAACTAAGTCTTCTGTACTGTGTTATTATGTATCTGCTTAAATAAAACACCTGACATTAATGTTTAATTTTGCTTTCGTTTAATGTGTTTTAAATCTGATATTTTTAGATAATGCACTGCAAATTATTAAATGAACTCATACATACGTACGTACGTCAATATTATTTTTTCTGCTAAGTAATATTAATTTTTATTAACTGTGTAGTTGCCCATGTTACTCGCTGATATCGTAACTATATATGTGATAATATTTCTAGTATGTCCATAACAAAGAAATAATCTAATGTCTCCTACTTTACAATATTCTATTTCGTATCGGTTTACAATGGACACGCGGCGTACGGGCGCGTGCTAGCGACGTGACCGCGCGCACCACGTGGTGCGAATAAACTCGCGTGTAATGAGCACGTGCGCAGTGTGGACGCACCCTTACAAACAACATCGTAATGGAAACATTAGGTATTAATTCTTGTCTTTTTTATGTAACTAGAATGGCAAACAAGCTGACGGCCTGTTTGATGGTAAACGTCGCCTATATACATGAGTCGCACTACGGACAAAACATTTTCATGTGAATGCAATAACACTCATGCGTTGCCGTTTCTGAGGACTAAGATAGGATGTCTCTTGTCCTGTAATTTTACTGCCATAGCTCTCATATAAAGCAAGCTGCTTGTTAGTAGATATAATTACCTATTATGAAACATCATTTACACATCATGATTAACCATGGTAGACTTCGTAAAAATTCGTCTCCCTGGGAACCTCAATTTTAAAATATCCTACCGAAATAAATTTTTTACCAAGCTGTCAGCATAGTTACCTCTGTCTCGTGTATTTGTATCTTACAAATACTTTGTAAGCTTGTTTTTCAGTTTTAATTGTGAAATATATATTAATACACCTTTACATTTAACATCCCAAATGGCATATTCAGTAGGATTCAATTCTAGACGTCGTGGTGAAGCATCGCGAGATGTGCCCACATTTGTCCTTAAGATATATGTAATATGAGCCAATATTGTTATATAATAGGTAATATTAAGTTGTCTGAAAAGAAAATTACTGACTAAGATTTAGCAGTTAAATTGACTGAAGTACTGAGAGGTACTTACGGGCATTAAGTGACTAATTGATATCTGTGAATATATTCATGTATATACACAAACGGTTTTCGCTTTCTATCAGGTGGGCCATCATGTTATTATTCATCCCATTTATATTAATTAATTCGATTAGCATAAAAAATTAAAGCAGTCAACATAATCAAAATTGTATCAGAATTAACTAATATACATAACAAAAACAATTCATCAGAATAGATCAGATGAAAAGTGAAATACTCTCCCAAAAATCATGTTATTTCCAATTCCATTTCCTTTACACCGATATATAACTATTTCAACTGATTAGTTGATAACAGAAACAAATCAGTTAACTATCCTTACCAATAATTTCATTTTTATGCGTCTTCATAAAAAAAAACTCCGGCACGCGCGGCCTCGCCGCTGCGTACGCGCTCGGCATCCTAAGCGAATGACAAAACCAGCAACATACGTATCTTTTGTGTCCGAACGAGATAGCTATATGATTAATGGGCACGACTCGTAACCGAGAAATGCAGTCAAATTAGGAGAAATAAATATCAACGTTATTATACTGCGAATAAACGATTTGAAGTACTAAAACGAATGGTATTACATATTAGAATTAATGACATTCTAAATAAAGATTATTTTTGAAGTAGGAAAGTCTGTAGGGTATACAGTTGACATATAGATTTAAAAAGAGTTATATATAAGTGATCCACCCGACTTTGCACGTGTGCAGTTGCCATAGTGATAATAGATTTTTTGGAAAATAAAGTATAGGACATATTATTTAATTATTTAATAATCGATATATCGCTTTCTACATGCAAAAACATTTTAAAATCAATACAATAAAAATATTATTTCTCTTTATATAATTTTTATAGTAAAACTATTTCACGTAGGTTAATATAAATGTCAACATCTTGCACGTTTAATAACAAACTTTACAAACATTAATTAAAAAATTACAAATATTGGAAAATCCACTATAGGAGTTCTACTTCAAATTCAAATTGTCAAAAAAAATATTTGTATAATGCAATTTATTGCCGTGATGCGATGTACAAAATGAATTTAAATACTAACTTTTCAACATGTTTAAAAATCGCATTAGAAATTAAATCACGCGTAATGTTTTTCCCACGTTATCCGTATGTAATATATGGAAACTATATGAACATATATTCAGTGCGGAAATAAACTGCGAGGAAATAATCCATAATTATGATTAACCATACGTAAGTACGAGGAAAATGTTAAATTCCATTCGTAATGATAATAGGTTGTTGCCTTTTGTATGTAGGTACACATATGCATACTGAAAGGATTGTGACCTGGAGGTATGCTTTCCCGATCTATAGAAACCAGAAGCGTGAGTTCGAAGCTAAACAAAAACTTAGTTAATTTTGTATTTCTAACTGATTGCATATGATAGGCCATAACGCTGATAAGTAACCAATTTAATCCGAGAGTCAACTGTATTTGCATCCTTTGTTTCATTGACTTTCAATACACCGTATCTACTTTATATAAAATTAACGAACAAATAAACAAATACTCAGCGAAATGTGTGTATATCACGTAGTATTGGTGAATTACCAAGACATCGACAGTTAACAATGCTTCTGATTACCTCATCCAAAATTACAGACGTGAAAGTACTTCTATCTATACTAATAAACAGGAAAATTTTCATTTTATCTATGTTTTAAAAAATATTATCAGCTAGTAATATAGGCTTTAGATATCTTGGTATAGACATGTCAGTCTTACAGTGAGGAACATGATTACAGAAGAGTATGAAATGGGTGGATAAAGGGAGAGAACGACCGAAGAAAAGCTGGATGATCTGTGAGAAAAATTATATGCATAGAAAGAACGTACGACATACGATTGGTGGAAGAAGATAACAAATAAGAAAGTAGGATAAAGATACAGCAATGATCATGATGGACATAAGCTACAATCCACGCAGCACCTCGTGAAAAATTTATAAATAAAAACGATTCGCTGACACAAAATATAATTTCAAAAATTTATTACTATTGTTTGTACTATAAAAACACTGCTACATGCCTCCCTGGTATTGCGAGTAGAAAAACTAGTGTCCATTATGTAATTTAAATGTATTTTCTTCAGCGGCAGGCCACATAAAATAGATTATAAAATGTAGAAACGCGAGGGCGGTGCTTGGGTACTGGGCAGTCACAATACAACGCCTCTGGCCGGTTTAGTGCGCTACAAAACTTTATTACATACCGAGGATATGCATTGCTTTCTGTACGCTGGTGCAAGTAACTAGTGGCAGCAATATGTGTTAACTTCACAATAAAGGAGTCATACTTTTAACATAATTATAGGGCTATTTTAAATAATTATTGAGTTACGATTATAAAAAGACTGAAAATCGGTAATCCAAAGTTACTCATAATACACGCAATATCTGTAAATAAAGAGCTTCGGAATGGTATTAAGTTTTTTTCATAATTTTAGACATTGATTGCTCAAACTAACAACATGTAAATCGTATTTATAATATTCAGTAGGAGCTACATATAATTTTCACTATATAAATATCCGATGATAGTGATAACCGTCGCCTATACATCAACAACATCATGTTATCATGTATAATGTAGACTAATTCGTTGATAAGAAAACTGCGACAATCAATTAACACCTACAAAGATAATATCGCTAACGCTACCTCTCATGATTTCTACCACACACTTGCTGTATAAAATTTTCGTTTCCGCCAATATTGAAGCGTGTACAACCGAATAAAGTGCGTTTTATGTATTTCGGCAGCTTTGCCGTTTTATACCTTCGCTTCGGAGAATTTGAAAAAAAAGAGGCGATCGTGAGCGATGCGAAAATGTGGGGACTTTTGAAATATTTGTAGCCACTGGAAAACCTGTCAATGTGTAAATGGATATTTGTGTAGCTCAGAAGTTTAATTTGATTTTATGTTTCTGTATGCATTCACGTAACTCATAAAACTAGTTATGTACGCAATGTGAAGTAACGAGACAATAAATTTTGTCTCTAGTATATACGAATAAAACAAAGGTATTCCAGAGGTAGACTTTGTACGAAGTCATCTGCTTGGGTAACTCAGTGTCGCCTATTTCAGCCGCCAAGCAGCTTGCTATATATGTAAGTATTGTTTTGCTTGTATGATGAGATATGACAGTGAAATTGCAGGACACAGAGGTGCAACATCCTAATCCTCAGTAATGGCATCGTATCATGACTAGCTGATCAGTGCCCACACCGTTGGGTGGTAAACATTTCTGATTGTGATGAAATTAATTGTGTGTTTGAATTGTTGTTCGGTTCGTACTGAATGCAAATAGTAGGTACATAATGAAATTTACGTTCTGTTTTTGTTCGACCGTTTATTCTCCGACTACTTCGAAAAAATCTTTACATTTTCGGGTATATAACTATGACTCTCATAAATAACGTGGCTGTCTACAACCTCACAAACCTTACCTCTTTATAATATTGTTATAGATATCACAAGGAACACATCTATATAGGTGACGGTTGCCACCTACATAAAAAATATTATAATATTTTTTAGGTATAATCGGTTGCCTACAACAAATGTCATTATGATGCCTGTGGTACCCGCATAATAACCAGAACCATAATATTACACAATGAACCACAATGTTAACTTTAATTACAATAATATTGAAATATATTAAAACTATAAATCCTTCATAATATAAACATTTTATTTTACTAGGTATAAAATCATTTTTGATCGTCTAAAGCACTATGAGACGGTCGCTTGCCAAATGCTAAAAAAAATAAAAATTGCCACGCATTCGGAATTGAAATGCAAAAAAAAATGTTTCGTTCGAGCGAGACAGCAAATACAGACTGTTCTAGATAGAAAGGAGTGGCATAATTTTCAAATTTAGAATGCAACGCGTGCTCTTCGACATCCGTCGGGCAAAAAATTCATGGTGCCATCTACTGGCCGTTTGCGGCAATAAAATAATCTGGAGTTCAACGATTTATAACTATTTACAATGCGATTTCATACTTTTATTGCATTCTACAGATGTATCTGTACTATGTCGCTGAACTCTTGAGGATCAAAAGGTTTGGGTATTGTAATCTTAGTCCCTAAACTTCTTCGTCTCTCGTATTCACACATAAAATATCCGTTATATGATCAAAAACAATAATTAAAAAAAAATTATATATTATATGTTTGACATTTTTAGATAAAGAAACAATTATTTTCAACCATGACATTACTACTATGTCAAGATTGTACAAAAAAAGAAGCAATTAAAATCAGATCATATCATATCGTAGACACATATCATAAATTGCAGTGCAGTCATGATAATTCCTTAATGATTATGATTTTGTGAAAATCTGTAAAAAAAAGCTTTAACTAATCTATTTATAACCATTATAAATAAAATATTAGTCGCATATTAATTCGATTTTGAGGTCCAAATTCGAAGTTCTATATCTTTAATCGATCGGATCATTAATAAAGTTAATGATCGTGATCTAATTAATGATGACTAGAGACCACCGTGCGTCATAACACGCATGATCGATTGGATCATCCCATCATCGTCATTAGTCCATGTTATTGTGTTTTTATTGACTGGCTTCTGGTTACTTTGATCCAATTTGATTTGATATTTGTAAATCATGCAATAACCGGTTATATTTAAAACATCAATCTATACTTATAGAAAGAGGATAGATCTTATTTCTTTGTATGTTTGAAAGTATGTTAGTAGTGTGTTTTATGTAGATTAATTTGTGTATAGTATGAATACAAAAAATAAACTTATATTTATAGCTAAATCATCTATTATTTAGTTGCATTATCAGCGATTGTTTCTATGATTACAAAAAAAAAACTTATCTCTATAAGTAGAAGTCGAGAAGTGTAGAGAATATCAAACAATAATTAAGACAACTAGAAATTAAATAAAATAATTAATTCAATATTGCAGAATTTCACGACTCTACCGACGTGGAACACTACCTATATTATTCACTGATAATATAGTACATGGCAGGTTAAAAAAAATATTTTTCCGAACTGTGCAAAAAAAAAATACAAAAATATATCTCACAAAAATGCATCTCTTATCTCTCAAAAGACTTCTATCTAATCTAGACCGCAGATTCTGTAGGTGGTCAATAAAGTTGTAAATAAATTAATAACAACGATCTATATTATAAATAGAAGGTAATAAACTTCATTTTTTGTCAATGTTCAGTTGATTGATGCCTGATGGGTTTACTACAAAACTTTGCAGTGTTAGCCTACGGTCCCTCAAGTTAATGGCGTATCATTTGTTACCGTTCAATTGAAAGCCTTTTGGAAGGTTTCCAAGATTTTGTGATATCTACATTTGTTTCTCCATAACTAAAAAATATGAATAATAGAGAATATAGAAAATCAGATATGAGAATTATTATCTGTAGTTATAAATATAACATAATATTTATTCTGTAATTTATCTCAATAAATTACAAATGTTTAGGGACATTTTTTTATTATTTATGGTTCGAATATTTAGCAAATAAAATTTTGTAAAGCTACTATTTAAGATATTACTTTACCAAATAAATTCTTATTTATAATAACAAAAATATATGTGTGACAAATAATTCAGAAATCTCTATCGTTTGTAAACTACCAACACCAATACACCATGATTATTCTTTTAATTTCGGTTGAATATCTGTTAATTTTATCCATTACAGACAAAAAAAGATAGTGGGTGAGAGAGCTCTCAAAAGGAATAAGTTTTCCTTCTTTGTATTTTTTAGTAATGCTCTGCTGTTATTTATTCATAGTGTAATGTTAAATAGCCTCCTCTGTACATGGAGTATCCAACAGTCAAAAAATTTATAAAATCGAACAAATATTCATCAAATTAGAGCGTTCAAACAAACGAGCAAATTCTTCAGCTTCATAATAATAGAAAGCCGATATCTTGATGTCAAAAACCCATGATAGTTAATAAAGGAAACACTATAAATACTTAAGTCTCCGATGACTAGATATCTATAATTCTCAATTTACGTCCAACGCTTCCGTTCCGATGCGCCGGCGCACCTGAGCCGCCGGTTACATTATCGACGCCACTCAATTATGCAGATAACTCGGTGTTCGGTTACTCCCATTACGCGACCGGTGGTCTAACATGTGGTTTTTATAAATTTCTAGTAATACTAATGTTATAAAAAGCTAAAGACATTACAATATTCACATAAACTACATAGAACAATATCAAACACTAAAATTATATTGGGACTGGCATCTAGGGTGTACAATAACCTACCAATTATATAAATAAATGAGGTGAATGTATTTAAAAATAGACTTTTGACCTCCTAGTTAGTAAAACATACTACACATATGGGTGTAGACTCAATAACTCCATCACGTAGTGAAATGGACTTCCGCAAAATAACACCTAATTCGATTTAATAGAATGTAATATTTACTTATATAATTATTATATAGAACCTTTTTAATAGTCAATTTAAATTGTATCTTAATTATATTTTAAAATTTTTAATAGATTGATAGAATACTTCATATTTTGTATTAGCTGTACACGCGACTTTGTCCGCGTGGAATTTAACTTTATTTTTCTAAAATAAAGGTAGCCTAAATTACATCAGCTACCTGCCAATAAAAGTCCCGTCAAAATCAGTCCAGCCATTTCAGAGATTAGCCGGAACCTACAGACAGACAAACAAAAATTAATATTATTTTGGTGTATGTACCGTATTTATGTTCATATGCATGCAGTAAAAAACGGTTATTTCAATATTACAAACTGACACTCCAATTTTATTTATATGTATAGATATATACGACCAATTGTTACCTATATATCATAAATTCTATTCTATTTTATCTATTCAATTCTATCATTGGGTACTACTGTAAATTAATTATATTAGTATCAATTATAACTATATTTGCATGCCCTCGTCATCATAATAATATAGAATGTGTCTATTTTTGATTTTTAATTCGTCTACCTACCAAGATACATGTCTTGAACATACAGATATATATTTAGCATATATTTACCTAGTATACCGTACCGACGTAGAGTCCATTCCATAAATTACAAGGGTCAGTGGCTTATAAAATGCTAAAAGCATTATTAGACGTTGTGTGGCCGTAAAACATGTCTCAATATGATAGAGTGAAGTGACAGTCTAATGGAATCCGGTAGTCGGTCTGTCGTGATCATTAATCTCGACACTTGATTAATTCATACAATAGATAAAAAATATTATATGATAATTCAAAAATCTTATACCAACCGAACGACGCTTTCGACGGAAAAAGTTCCTTATTTTTTATTGTAAAAATATATTATATGTCACATCACTATATCATTTTCAAATCGCTACCTAATTTCATATATCTACCTACTATCATATATTTAAACGCAACTACATAGTACATTTAAAAAAACCATGACAAGACAAATTGTTACTAAAAAAACAACTAATCTGAAACCTCTCGCTGACAACACTAATCTCAACTATATAATAAATCATTAATTATAATATCGATAAAGAAAACATCGATAATCCACCTCACTAATGGACTACGACCGTACACTACAGGAAGCCCCTTCCTTTCATTTGTCAATTTGACATTTGACATCAGTCAAGTGGGTTGACTTGATACCTGATTGTCATTTTTTTGTGGGTATTACATTTCAACTTGCGATCGAAACACGGTCCCATTTCTACTGTAATCGTAAAATTTGTATTTATTCGCATGTCTACGTTTATTGCTTTATAAATAAACTAGTATATTGTATTACATATACAAACCTTCCTCTTGAAAAAAAACCGCTTCAAATCCGTTGCGTAATTTTAAATATTTAAGCATACATAGGGACAGACAGACAGCGACAGTGACTTTGTTTTATACTATGTAATGATGATACAATTATAATTATAATTTTATGTTATAAATTTTGTAATCAAATAAGAAATACTCATTTTCTACCAACCGCCTAATGAGATGATTTGACTGTTGTTTGTTCTATAATAGTTCAATGTAAATATTATAACTAATGTTTGTAAGGGCTACGGTAACAACTATTATTTCTGTGAAACAAAATGTACTTGTAGTTACATTCCTAAACCGTAGCGCCTACAAAATAAACATAGCAATAATAAAGAACTGCAACTGATATTTATAAGGTTTTTTGTCAATTGAGACGAGAGAGCAGCTCCTAGCTTGCTTGCTGTTCCTAATAGGAACAGCAAGCAAGCTACTCTCTCGTCCATGCACTAAGAACATCACATCATAGTTCGACGCATGCAGCATCGAATTGTGCTGAAATTTTACCGTAATGTGCCTTATACATCAGAATTACATTTAATAGGTTATAAATTTCACGGAAGTGTAACACAGGCACAGCTAGTTAAATATAGTGTTGAGAAATAAACTGCTTTGATTCTCTTGCACTTCGTTTATAAGATCAATGATTAATAAATTATAGTATTAATTGAATTGATAATATTGAATATTAATTGCTTATCATAACTTATTAAAAATGAATAATTATATCCCTGAAATTACAAACGTAATAAAGCTATGTTTATGCATTTAATTTCTATTTACTGCATGCTAAAGATCCATTATTATTATTATAGTAAGTTATAATAAGTAATTTAAGTAGCCCTATTAAATATTCTAATATTACTTCAATAATTACAATTTATGCTATAAAACATTATAATAATTTCTTGGGTAGATATGTTATATTAATCATTCATTAAACTTTAAACACTTAAAAAATGTCTTCATTGCTATAAGTGCTTTTATCGATATATGACTATTCAAACTGCACTTCACTAGAAGTGAAGTTGTTTCTTTGGCCAGTAGCAAGTAGTGTCGCGATGATAAATATCGATATGGCTTGTTCAGTTCACTTGATAATTTTTCTCAAGACCTCACACTTGTTTTGTATACACCAAATTATACTTTATTTTAAGCGCGACTAAGTGTACATTTCTGTAACATTGTCCTACCACTTGCACGGAGATTTATGGAACTCTCTTGGCGCGTGTTTTATAGTTATTTGATAAAACACTATCGTGATTATTTAGCCTGACTTTGTGACAGCCTGCATATTACAATATCCGAAACATTCCACCACTATTACTCTTAGAAACCTTATCTGCATTTGTAATAAAATATTTATAATAAGCGCTGTTAATTTTCACATAGCTACCAACATACATAGCGTTGACAAATAACCTGTCTATAGTTTATAAAAAGTACCATAATGCATAGCGACCACATCTATTTTCTCTATGGGCTCAATAAAAACGTGTAATAACAAGGCAGTTAACATAACAATCAACTCATTTACTTGTTTTGCATTTTCCAGGTAAAAAATGGCGTTCGCTGACACCGCAAGATAGGAGACCGTTTGTCGAAGAAGCTGAACGGCTTAGAGTCATACACATGACAGAGCATCCTAACTACAAATACAGGCCAAGACGGCGGAAACAGAATAAGACTAGGCCCAACCAGCCAACTACACCTGCAAGTGGACCACCATCAGCATCAGCCGCTTTGGGGTCTCCATACGCGACTGCCGCTGATTCTCCAGATACCCGCTTCTCTCATAACCCTGGTGCAGGATTTTCACCATACCGAACCTCTCCTCTGGCTTCGGATTCTTTCCAAAGCAGCCAATTCAACGGTCACGTCCAAACTCCTGAATCATCCCCGGCAAGGTCTCCAGAACCTCAGGGTAGAAGAAGCGCCCCAGCAGAGGCGCCTCTCCCTACACCAGATGCTTCGCCAGTGGAAAACGAGAAAGAAAACTTTCAATATGAAGAAAGGCGAAGAGCCATAAATGCTTCCTCAATTTCTGACTCGTATTCACCTTATAAAACCTATAGAACGCCGGGTTCCTTCTCGCCAGCTCCTGTTGCGGCCATGGGAATGGCCAATGGAATGTACGTGATGTGTACGCAGAGGAATGCTGCGGAACAGCCACCTCTGGTCACCGGCACCTTCTTTCCGCCCGTCGCGACATCCCAAGATCAACAGGCCTTAGGCACTAGCACTCCTAGGGTGTCTTCTGCTCCAAGTGGCTCCATGCCTTCCGAATACAACATGCAATATCATCCTCATCCTTATGAGCAATACGAACAAATGTATAAAACTGAGGAGTCTTATGTCTCTCATTACCCTGAACAACCTAAAACTGAGTATGATACAGGTAGCTCATACTTCTCAGAGGAACCACCGGCAAATTCGGCTCCGGAGACAGACCCGAACTTCATGAACCAACGACCGGAAATGAGAACCGGCTCGCCAGATTCCGACGTTGATGCCCGTGAGTTTGATAAATATTTGGACTATGGAACCGAGGGTTCTATGGAACAACACCAGCACCAGTATCGATATGAACATCAACAAGGGTATAGGCCTCCATACTGCGCCGAGCAACCTCCCGGGCCGGAATACTGTTCTGATAGGATGTACCCATCGCCTTACGCTTCTGTAATCTCCGGTACGCCAGCGCCCGTAGCATACGCCCCTGCGCCTGCCGGCGCTGATGTCAGGCCTGAAGACGAGTTTAGTGTAATTCTAGCCGGCGTCAGGCAAACTTGCTATAGCAATTGACTAGATAGGAATGATATGGGATGACGTTATTAATCTAGGTGTTCAGATCTTAACAAGAATCATTTTATATATTTTATTTTTATAAATAAATACACTAAATAAACTATTGAGAGACTTCATCAACGTAATAGGACCCAAAACAATTATTGTTAAATTATATTATTTGTGTCGTTAATGTCTTTGCCTTTGTGCACGCAAATCTCAGAAAAAACTTTACTAATATATTATGGTAATCTTTACCTAATTTGTTGTGTTTATTTTATAAATAAATGAAGTATTTTCTCGATTATTTTACCTGTTAAGATCCGACTAACTATATTAGTAATAACTAAACGTTACAATGATATGGGATGAATTTTAAGGACATTTCCTATTATAGCCCAAAGATTACACTGTCTGGATCTTTTAAATATGACACTATTGTTATTATAATACGTTATATGTTTATATTCTAATCTCCAAATATGGTGCATTAATGAATATATAAATTAAGGCGAAAAAAATGGACTGCTCTGATAATGTAATTATTCATTAGATTAGGGCTATATGGTTTCCTATGTAAATATATAATATGATTTATTCGAATAATCAGGAATATTAGTATGTTTTAAATATGATTATTGAGAAGGCTGTTAAATGAAATGTAATTTAAATATGTAATTATTAACAAAATATTGTATTGGTGCTATGTGAGATGGTCCTGACTGCGAAAAATTGTTTCTTAATGTTACACATTATTAATATAGTATATCATGTTTTAACATGGATAATTTTAAGGTAAATAAGGTATTTACCTCTCGGCTTTCGACTAGATCGTACTTGCCAGGGTCATGAGCTGAATGAGCTGACTGAGAGGGAAATAACTTATTTACCATGTATTCATGCTAAAAATAGAAGAACTATTTACAGTGTACATTAAATGTGAAAGTTGAAAATAACTTTTGAATATTACGTCCAAATATATCCGTATACCATAGAGGTAGCGATGTGTAAAAGATTATTTATTTGTAACTATTTTTGTATATTTCGTATTTAAAATTAACAAATGAAATGTCAGTTTAATCGAAATATTAGAACTTCCATTAAGCCTGTAGATATAGTCATGTAAGAATTATTTTTATATGTTATACAGTATAATTTTTAGCTGATGTTATTTGTATAAATTGTATGATCATAGAAATGTGTCTCATAGATTATGTTTGTACTAATAGTTTAAATATTTTAATTTGCATTGCAATTTTAGTTATTTAGTTAAAAACACTCGCACTGCGAAACTAAGTTCTTCCTAATTATAAGAAAATTTATAAGAGCAATAAAAATTATATTCTAAAACATCTTTTGTATTTTATTTCATTAGAACCTTTCTATATATATATATATTTTAAATTTCAACATTGGTGGGCTTCGATATACTAATTTATGACCTGAGATTTAATTGTAGGACTTAGACTTCATAAGCTGAGATCTACTTAAAATCTGATTAACTGGTAAACTTATTTTAGTATTTAAATAGAATCAAAGTTACAAGACAATATATTCTTAGCTTCGATTCCCACTGTCACAAATACGTTTATATAATCGCAAGAGCAAATCCAGTTAAGGTTATTTTTTATTATATGGTACACGTTATAGTGGTTTATAGATAAATAGATAAATTCTTTATTCGCCAATAGACACATATTCATACATGAGTTACAGAAAAATAAAAGAAATAGAGGTGTCTGTAGGTGCTAGTTTTGTTCGTAATACTTTGTTATACAGATTGTAGACGACGCACTACGTTATCAAAATATTGTATATCTTTTTTTTTATATAGTTAATTTTATTATTATATGTACGTACATGTACATAAATATACACGATACGTTCGTTCTTTGTCATTTTTTAATAAATACATATGAGGCACAATGTAATTAATATAAATCTCCCCTTTTACTACACAATATTGTAGTCGGATTCGGACGATCGCGGTGACGCTCGGTGTCACATATAAAATAAGTGCGTGCTCTCAGTTTGCGAAAATAAGTCGGTGTTTTAGTTCCATCCTTTACACAGATTATGTATAAAAGGACTCTTATGAAATAAATAGGTACAATGGCGGAGTTATCCCAAAAGGTACAATAAATAAACCCGTCACAATGTATATTGTCTTGTTTATGGGAACAAGTGACAACTGGGGGGTAGAGATTACTAGTAGTGAGAACAGTAGCCCCATTACTAGCAATATACCATGTCAGATCGACCTCCACGATGACCCCATGGAAAGCACCGTGGTCAGTTTCTGGTAAATTCGCCACGATGAGCAAACTGACTTGACTTCACGTCATCCTTCAGTGGTACCCCGCCAGCGTATATCGTTAGCGCAGGCGTGTGAACCATACCATTATCATGTCTGAAAAAAAAGAACAAGGAACAGCCTGACAACTATTTTGCCATTACAACTCATTTAAGATACAGCTAAATTATAAACATGTAACTATAATAAATTGATGGCCCACCTGATGGAATGGTAACCTTCGTAGGTCATAATTACATATATGAACAGTATTATATTACAAAAGAATAAACATAGTGCGACGTTAGTAACACATCTAATCCGTTATCATTCTGGAGCACTAAGATTACGCCTTGTATTCTACACTATCTCACCCTACAACAGAATCAAAGCTTCCAAAACACACTGAATTGCTACTTAGCGGCAAGGTATATTAAGAAAAGCCGATGCTCTTTCCATAGCTAATTGCGTATAAACACATATGTTTCAAGGACCCATTAATATATTAGCTGTGACCCACGACATAGTCCGCGTGGGATTAAACTTAAATTATGACATAAATATAATTTTTAAAATAAAATTGCCTAAATTACCACTTATATTAGCTATATGCGAGTGAAAGTCCCGTCAGCAGAAAAGCTGTCGAAAGCAGTTTGAAAGATTAGCAAGAACAAACACACATTTCAATTTTATTTACTATTATTATACATGTTACAAATTCAATGTAATTTCATAACATGCAGTAATATGGTTATGCCAGTTAATTTAATCTTTTTTATCTACCTGAAAATAAATCCTTTTAAAAGAATCACAAATTGAAAAATCTCTACTACCTCTACCACCATCTCGTATTTCGAAATAAAATTATTTGTTGAAGATTGAAAAACAACCTACCTATAATCCTCATACATCTATTATAAATTGTTAAGTAATATTTTGAAGTATACTGCCTTCTAACATCTTCAATTCAATCAGCAAATTTTAGAATTTTTTTTTCATATAATTTGATTGTATTCTTGCTATAGGCTCCATTGATGGTAAGTAGTAACTACAATCTAAATACACTACGGACATCACGTTATAATGTGTGCCCTCCAAACGATTAAGATATCATGCCTCTTACCCTGTAATTTCGCTGCCTTATCTCAGCTAAACCACTGCGTACCGTCTGAAATAGTTGAGACTGACAACTTTTTATAAAATCTACTACCCCGGTTCAATAAAGATATAGAATGAATATTTAAATTTACCAATAAATTATAATTATTACAATAATAAAATCCCATACCACACGCAATTGCCAAATACAGCATACAGTTTATGCAAAAAGAGAAATGATTACAAACGCCCACAACGAAAAGGATTATAAGTCCAAATAAAATTAAAATTACTAAATAATTTGCGCGCTCGCAGGGCAGGGGCGCGCATACATCGGCCCGAGGGCCCGCGCGCCTGTAATTACCATTGCGGCCCGCCCGAGCACGCCTCTACCCTGCGCCTCTATCGATATTGATGTATTGACGTTTTTAACAAAAACAGATATACGCAAGAAACGTCGTTTTTAAAAATTGCACTTACATGGAATTTTTTCAATTGGCAATTTAAGAATGCATTCAAAGTCATCACTAATATTACTGCATTTATTTCACTTGTTTCGTTGTATTTTTTATTATTCAGTTATTTTATAATATTAAAAAATGGTAAATATAAAAATATAACATCTATGAATTAGTATACAATTATAGGGAGATTTTTCGTTCCCAATCATTTTCAGTAACAAGTTGACAGGCTATAAAACGGATACGTAAAATAAAATAAAAATATTTAATTAATAATTAATAATTAATTATAAACCTGAAAATCATTATTTTTGATACGTGAAACAAAAACTTTATACCCATTTTTAAAAAATTGTGCAGACGAAGGAGTATAAAATTTCGCACACTTATGTTATATACTTAGTTTTGTATAGAGGACTGCAGAATGCTAATTATATTTTTTTAATTATGCATAAAATACATTAATCCTATAAAAAAGACATTACATACACTACCTTATATTTGAAACACATATGCATATATATAGGTACTCTTTTGTTATTTGGTAAAGTCAGTGGTCAAATTGAGAATTATATGATGATATATGAGATTAATATTTGTCTTTGATATGATTGTCTATAGTCTTACTGAATATTAAATTAATATCTGTAATTAAACAATAACAATTGTTTATTTAAAAACCGTTCAATAATATTCAAATATAAATAATTCCAAAACATAAAATTGTTGAGTTACACCGATGTGGTTAGGTGTGCTCGGCGCGAGACTGTTATAATACGTGATAATTAACGTTTTGCTCTTTTATGTTTTAATGTTCGGAGACATCTCCGCGTGCTTTGCTCGCGACCCGACACGTTTCAAAAGATTTATTGATTTGAATACAATGATTTGATATAAATAAACAATTATTAGCTGAGCCTAAATCAAAAATCTTCACACATCTTTCAAAAATATTAACACAATTTAATTATATTCTTGCTTGTAGGTATGTAGATGATTTGAATGTACTATGTGTGTATGATATGACTCAATTTTAAATGGGCTCTAAATCTTCACTGGATGAAAATAGGAACAAGTGTAGATGGAGCACCAAAGCTGCGGAATGGAGCGCCTAAAAGCCAACTCCTAGATGACCAAAACAACTAAGTCTGAGGATACCGCTGAGGATTCGAAGCAGCCCTTTAAATTGTAAATTTATAAAACAATAAACATTAATTCTGTTGGCATTTATCATTTTTAAATATACGATTTACACATTTAAAATTAAATGCCCAAACTACATAGTTTGTTGACGATAAATACCTACACTCTTTAAAGAATTGTACTTACTAAACTTATTTCCTTAATAATATATATAATGATATAAGATTTTGTTGATTTGTTTCGTTATAATCGTAAAATACATTAATATTTGGGGGAAAGGGAGTAAAGTGGACTAACTCTATGGCTAGAAATTAGTATTATTACAACTTATTATTATTGGTATTATTAACCATTATAAAAATAAACTAATATTGTAATACTTTAACATTAATCTAGTTAGTAGGTATAGCAAGATAATACCTGCCTAATCTAACTAATATTACTTAATAAGTAAGTTTGTTTGTTTATATGCTTTTCACCGAGTTCGTGACGCAGACTTAGCTTTCAAACGTCATTCTGGTAATTCTTAATTTCTACGATCTATAAATCAAGAATATAGCTCGAATAAAAAGAACAAAAGAGTTTGTCAACCGAAATTCAACATTTTTATAAATACTAATGAATATATTAAGGAATATTATTTATCTTAAATGTTTCACTGTTATACCAAATATAATAGTGAAATAATACTAATTAATGTAATATTTTTTACGAAACTGATTAATTATCTAATATCTATCATAGGCATACGCAGCTTCACACCGGAGTAGCAAGTAACATATTTTTCATGACATGGCGAAGCTTTAAAATATTTTGTTATTTTATATATATGTTAGTCCTAAGGTGGGGTCTTAATATATATATATATATTATAGGGGTATATTGCTATATAAGTAACATTAAGTTGCCTGAAGCAAAAAAAAATAAATAAAATACGTATATGCGTTACAATACATCTTGATAATCTGTCCTCTCCTGCTCCCTTTTGTGCACAATAGCGACGCTTCCAAAACTTTGATTACTTTTAAGAATAACAGACCAACTATTTATACCGAATTATATCTGTTTATACTAAATTGACAAGTCGTAATATTTCACTTGACCATGGAAAAGTATAAATCACATGAAGCGACACGTGCCAGGAGCCATCGGATAGCGTTTAAAGTAAAACTGAATGGACACAAGAAGGGCGTCAGGCGATCTCGTAATAGGACCTAAGGACCTATATGCACTGTCCATACGATACCAGTATGCGATCCAGTGAAAGAGACATTATAGCTAATGCTGAACGCTGTTATCAAACATTCTCTGACAATATACATTTTTTGCATTTTCAAATCTTTATTTACAGACAGGCACTTGATACGGTACGATTCACCTTTGAATATTATTATTAAAGGAATAATAATAATTGGAAAGAGAGGACGAGGAAGACATAGACACAGTTATAACGAGCAGATTAAAGACAAAATTGGAGTGGTGTCGTATTAACATTTAAAGAGAATGGCGGAAGATTAAGCGAAGTGGCAAGAGGTCCACCGCCAAGAGAATGGCTTTTAAATTGTGAATTAATTAAAAATATAGCTTTTTACACACTAACTTTGAATGAGAAACTCGTTGAATTGTCGAAATAACACTTAATAACACAAAAATCATTTTTTATTACGAATTAGATATCACTTATAAGTACAGTGTACACTATCAATACTGTAATGTTACAACTCTTGTTTCTTATAACTTAGGGAAATTGTGTATAATATTTAGTATTATAACGACGATCAATGGTAAACTAGATGGTAAATTAACATACATGAATCGTACCATTAAGATCGCATCATTATGCATTATATGATTTCAGTGGTATATTATATGACGCCCCGTGGTACCAATCATGTACATATATTGTCACTCCGAAGAAGTGTGGTAGCATGCCTACCCATAACACTATCACATCTGACTCTCCCATCAAAATACATATTACAATGTAAATTCTTTCAGGACTGATATAGCACTTATGTAGATGACGTTCTAAGAAGTCTACCCTGGTCTAAGCTATAGCTATTCATTTATATTTCCAATTTTAGCAGTCAAGGCTGTTTATTGATAGATTTGTTAGGCAGGATGTCTACTTATGTCAATATACAAATATATTTTTTCAACCTTATATCTTACGGTAGTGTAGAAACCTTAGTTGGGACGGCAGCGCGGCCCCACCAAAGAGTAGATGCGCCTTTGAAGATAGCGCCAATACATTTATTACTGCGGTTTGCATACCGCGCGATTTGGAACTATCGGCCCGATGGCGTAGTGTGCCCTTAAAAGGGTTTTTGGATTTATTTCATTTGGATCTTAGTCCTTGCATAATTACGTGTAATGGAGACTAACCCTTACTAGATATACTTATAGCTACCTATAATATCTAAGTATTATAATATCAATTTGCAATTAGTAATTTATTGAGGTAGACAGCCAGCATTGCGTGGTTGCTATACGACCTTCAGTCGTGAAACAGCGTGCTTTGTAAAATATCTAGCGGTTGAAAGAACACCGGCTTAAATTACTACTAATCCTCCAGAACAGCAACGTTTAAGTGATATGACGGGGAACATGATAACGTGACTGGTGTAGTGCTGTTCATATACATAGGATATGATTATCACTTTTCGCTAAGTTACGAGCTTATATGCTATTTCAAAAAATTATGCTAATGACATTTTTTCTCTAAATTAACTTGTTTACAAGTCGTCAAAGTACCAGTAATCAGCATACTCATTCATAAGTATATAGGCCACATTATATACTCAGCATGTGCGGCCACGTGCACGCAAGATGTCCTTTTTACCTAGTTTCTAGCAATCCAAAACATCGCTTAACGATCCATTGTGTGGACGCCGCGAGTTCAAAACAGGCTATGGAAAATAAAAGAGATCATGATAACTGTCCGATAAGATCGCAATTACATGAGTTTTCGCTAAGTTTTATATAGTGTTAATTAGAAAACTGATTTCAAATCAATCAAAGATTTTTCCACTTTAATTTTATTCTATACCATAGGGATGAAGCGAGCTTGCGTGCACTTGACGGTAAGTGATCACCGCCGTCTTAGCCACTTCAACACCAGAGGAATTTTTCTAAATAAGACTCTTTTCTTGAAGATTTGAATATTGTATTAGTTCGGAAATACCATTGCTAAATTCCACAATATGACTATACGTAAACCGTCATTCATCATCGATATTTTAATTTCTGGAGGGGTGGGAGATGATGGAATTCAGCAGTTGGTATAAATTCAAACAAATCCTCAAAACATTCTACGATATTTGCGGTAATAAATGCACAGAGATGCAATACTTTTCCTCCATGCCAATGGGTCGAGTCTGTCATTAGCTAACGGAAATCAGTCAAAATGTTTTGCAATTAAATTTCTTTCCAGTTCTTCTCAACTAAAGTAACTAGCCGAACTGGATACTAGTGACAATAAAAATGTGTCGTACGTAAGTGGCAAAAATGTCCTATATAAATAATTTATTAAGACTTTAGAAAACACGAAAGAACATAAATAGAAAGTTTTATTACTTGCATTATACAATAATAGAAAATAGATACAATTACTGTAGATACATATATACTTATTGTATGTGTATAGGTATACACGTGTCTCTTTGCCAAATCAGAAATCTACACAAGGATTTTTCGAAGGAAAATTTTACATTTTGTGAAATGAAGAAGAAATGTTTTCAAAAAATTAATGGCTGAGATAGCGAAGGATTGAAATGAGCAGAAGATTGGCAATAGCTATGTAAAGAACTTAGAAATTGAAATCCTTCTTTGAGATACAGAGGAATTCGTGGATCACATAAGACTGAGTGAAATGTGCAGAGATTTCAAATACTTCTACACTTTATTTCACGTCATTACAAAAAAAATAAAGCTGAATTTAAAAGATACACTTGTTAACCGATTTTATTAAATAAAATAAAAAAAAACACTCCTTTTTTATTTTAAAAGAACATTGAAAAACTACGGTAAATTTTGGTCCAGTCATCGTAACATCCTGTTCCACCTACCAGCTTAAATAATCTGACCGTCACAACATGATTCATTTGCATAACTTTTTATAAACATACGCAGGGTAGGTAAGTTATAAAGTGTATGTTGAAAGCAAGTCATAGTATTGTAGTAGTGGGGGGAAGGGGATTGTTAGTAATGTGGATTATTAACCCCATTGTGAGCAATATACCATGTCACGGGTACTCCACGGGGTTCCCCCTGGAAACTATCACGTTAAATTCCTGGTGAATTTGCCACGATGGGCTAATTGAGCTGACCTAATACTTATCTTATCATCCTCCACTAGTACCCCGCCAGTATAAACCATTAGTGCAGGCAAGTGCATCATTCCATTATCATTCCTTAAAAATAGTATTATAGTAGTGGGGGAAAATAGAGATTGTTAGTAATAGAGCCTAATGACATCATTACCACTAAGTGTTCGAACGCAAAAATAGGTGAAGCAGAGGTAATGCCTATGATTTTGTACCAAGCCAACCTCAATTAATAATTAAATAATCAGTATAATATTGATATAAATAAAATGTTAAAGAGTAACGGGTAAGTTATTACCTTGGTCGTTGGAAATACTCAAACATGACTTAATTTGTTGGAAAATTTCTAATTTTCTTGATTGCTCATTCCGCATTCTGAATCTTTTGTTTTTTTAAAGTCTTAGAAACGAATATATTACCTTTCTCAAGTTATGTGTGCATAACCAAGAGAAATAGGGATTCAATATTATATATGTATATGCATGACTAAGCTTATTTTAAGCTTCACTAAGAGTTACATCTCAAATATTACAAAAAAAACTGTCGACATTGACGTCCGTTCGTCACGAGACAAGAAAACTTGTTAATATTCATAAATCGACATGTCGCGTCATACTCATAAATAAATTAGAAATTCAAAAAAAGTCGTCGGACCACCCCCGACCGGTTGGCTTTATACATCCTTATCACGAACGAGAAGATTTATAATATTCAATATTTACAATCTTTGGAACTAACCACATCACATTAATAGCTTATTGTTGATAAGAAAAAAAGTTTTAATCAAAGAAAACAGAGTACATTAATAAGACCTATTTACGTATGTTAGGTAAAATTATAGGTTTATCCTTTCCCACTACTACCCTCAACCGATTTCTATTCTTACCTAATGATTAGCAGGAAAAGAATGCCATATGGCATTAAGCTCGCCAAATGTACAATTTTATAAGTGCAATAAGGAATAAATAAATAAATACATAGCTTTTACTAAGTAAATACAGATGTCATCATTTTTTTTATCAAATAACCTATGTACTAGTGGAGCGCACCGACATCGCCTGAATACCCATCAGTTTATGAATTTTGTATATATGAAAAAAGCATTTCACCTTTGTAAAAATGGAATAATAATAATAATAATCTCAGGACAATTCACACAGCCCCATCTAGTCCCAAGTTAAGCTATCTAAAACTTGTTTTACGGGTACTAGATAACTGATAAGTGAATAGATATTTTTTTTCGTAAATACATACATAATATACATAGAAAACACCCAGACCGATACAAATAATCATACTCAGGAATACAAATGTTTGTGCCGAAACAATTCGACGTGCCAAAATAATTTCTCAAATCAGTGCCGTGGGGTTACTGAGTTCTTCTGAGGTTCGGTATTACAAAATCCGCAATCTTTATATTATTACTATAGATTAGTATATTGTAATAATATAGATATAATACTTTATATTTGTTAACTATAACATTTCCAGTGAACAAACTCAATGAACAACCTTATTTACCCTTAATATTATTATATACTAGCTAACCCGCGCGACTTCGTCTGCATCATACTTATCATTAGAAGTCGCCTAATGCACATAATATCTTTTTAAATATTTATAGTGTATATGTTATTCGGATGTAAAAACTTTCATCCATTTTATTATCTACTAACTTTCATCCCCCTTAAGGGTAATTTTATAAAAACTTTGAATGTCATATTTATTCATATTTAATCAACAGTCTCAAAAATAAGTTTCAAGCTTTTAGCTTCAAAAACTACGATTCTTCCATACCAACTTTCAACCTCTTACAAATCTTTTTTCGCATTAAAAAGT
This sequence comes from Achroia grisella, assembly GCF_030625045.1. Classification (NCBI taxonomy): domain Eukaryota; kingdom Metazoa; phylum Arthropoda; class Insecta; order Lepidoptera; family Pyralidae; genus Achroia; species Achroia grisella. The sequence goes on along the minus strand of NW_026712984.1, from coordinate 2,879,378 downwards.
AGCCTATGTCCTTTCTCAGGGTCTAGACTATCTGTGTACCAAAATTTCATTTAAATCGGTTCAGTAGCTTTGACGCGAAAGCGAGACAGACAGATAGAGTTACCTTCGCATTTATAATATGAGTAAGGATTTTCCAAAATTCTACAGAATACGTGATTCTCTTATTTTCTTACTACTTCGTACAAAAATTATATGTTTACACATTTTTTTTTAATCTGAAGTAGTTTAAAAGTAGTAGTATTACTGCTAGTAGTGATATTGTAATTCTTTCTACTCGATGTCATTTCCTTTCCGATTTGCATTCAGATAACATTCGGATGTGACGAATGATTCTATGTAAAAACTTATTTTTATTGAACATAAAATGATAATGTTGATTTGACTATTGATCAAAAGTGTATTATTAGTTTTGAATAAAAACAACATAATTATGGGTTTATTGTTAGTATTCTGAAACGTATTTTCATTACTATAGTAACTTCAATAACTTTTCGGTGTCATGACATCGTCATCAAATACATGATTATGGATTATGACAATATATAATCATAAACAAACATATGCTTAACGTAGAATCTAGGTTTCTTACAAAAAAACTCTACTATATCCGTATTGAAGTGATAATCGTCGCCTATATATATAAACAGCAGCACGTACATTATCATGATTCTCATGATATGTATATGCGTTGTTATACTGGAGGACTAAGATGTCATATTTCTTATCTGTACAGATTATTGCTTTTGTGCCGTCAGAATAGTTTCATGTGTGTTTACATATATTAAAAAAAATCATATAAATTATACATAAAACAGTTTAGTTGTAAACTGTTCAATTCAATTCAAAAAAAATTTAAGAAAAAAGCAACTTCCAGTTTACTTAGTAGACGATACAAGAAAAACAGCACTTCATTCACAACTATAACATAAAAAATGCCCCATTTTTTATGTTCTAGGTCCGCATGATTTTTCTTCTTAGTCCAGAGGTAAGTACTAAATAAATATATCATGTATTTTTTTAACTAAGTACTAAATAAGATACACTTATTTAAATTAGTTTATCTATTATTGTTACTGTTTATTGTTATACGTTTTTGCTTTATATTCTACTAGCTACCTGCCCCGACTTCGCACGGGTGTACTACATGTTTTATACATGTAAACCTTCCTCTTGAATAACTCTATCTATTGCTAAAACTAAATTTAAATCCGTTACGTAGTTTAAAAGATCTAAGCAACAAACAGACTGTGCGACTATTTAAAGATTGCGTGTGAAGAAGCGATGTTTATAATAATTTCATGATTTTTTTCCTAGTTCAAAAGTAAGTACTTCAGATGGGACATAAATCATTGCGCGGAGTGTCCCGGTGCTCATTTACCTGGCCATCGCCCCAACGTATCAGCGTGCAGATATCGCTGATAACACACGGCGATAAATAAAATATTGACATGTACCGCCTCGGGATAAAATGGCGCGTAGTGGATATAAAAATGTGAACACGCGTTGCTACACTAAAGTGACATTATATTTCTGTTTAGAAAGTAAGGTTTTATTTTTTATTTTTGTTAAAAATATTTTGAATAACATAGATTTAATTGTTATAATACGTAATTCAGTTCTCATGCCACGAAAACCCAACTTCAATCACATTATTACGAACAATTCAAAAACTACTTGTAAGATCTTGATCAAATTTATACGAGATCATACGATCAGTACCAGTATTCAAATAAAATACAAATTTTCAAGTTCGGTTTCCGTAAAAATGATATTGTTTACCAAATAAAACATGGTACAAAAGGCGGACTTAGTAATAGAGATATTCGCTACCAGTCAACCTTTGGGATGAAGTAAATCACAAATGCGATACTTAATTAATTAAAGTGAAACATAATAATTAATTTATAATCCTAATGACAAGGAAGTTTCAAACATATACAGCTATCATACATACCTATACGTGTGTAATATAAAATATACCTACATTAATAACGTTCATATCTATTACAATAAATAATAATACTTATATTCCATACTAATTCTTATCATTACATAGCATAAAACAAAGTCGCTGTCGCTGTCTGTCCGTCCCTATGTATGCTTAAATCTTTAAAACTACGTACCGGATTTTGAAGCATTTTTTTTAATAGACATAGTGATTCAAGAAAGGTTTATATATATAATACATGTACACCCGGGTGAAGTCGGGGCGAGTAGCTAGTTATAAATATGAAAGTAAATACATCCCTCTGTTACGCTGGCGGGGCACCAGTGGAGGATGATAAGATGAGTATGAGGACAGGTCAGTTAACCTATCGTGACAAACTTACCAAGAATTTATCACGACGGTTTCCAGGTAGACCCGCGTGGAGGTCACCCTGACATGGTACATTGCTAGCAATAAGATCAACAATCCACATTACTAACAATCCTCTTTCCTCCCTATTAAGAGCTATTATTAAATAACAAACGTTTAACCAATTTGATCTCGACTGTACTCACAATATCCAGTTTAAATTAGCGTTTGGTGTACGCAGTGGAATCCCTAAGCGACCATTAACATAGGAGGGATGCTCGGCGTGTCCCCCACACATTTTTAGCTAAAAGCCTACACGAGGCAGCACCTAGTGCCATACCGTATGTAATTAGAATGCCATATTTTGCATTTTTTACATATATATAAGCAAATATTATGAACATGAAAATTTGTTTTGTTTTTAAATATGAATACTTAAATTCAAAAATTACTAGTATTATTAAACTGATAATATCACGTTATCATGTGACACCCGTGATACTACTCATGCATTGCCAAGGTACTAAGATATAATGCTTTTATTTATTTTATTCTGTAATTTCACTGCCTAATCTACATTACACTACCTAACCACAAGGTGCAGAAGCCAAGAAACCTATAAAGCAAACAGCTTCGTGCCTGAAATAGATGAGACTGACGTAATCACGCAAATGACTTTTTAGTCTACCTTTGGTACCTTCTTTCACTTATTGAAAACTACATGGTAAATGATAATACTGGTTTATTATATTTAAAAAAAAAATGATAGCTAGTAACATAAAACTAAGTAGGTAGTAACTAAAATAAGCTGATGAAGTGGCGTGTAAATAGCCTCTACTTGTGGGGAGTTAACTCCCAGTCAGATACTGAACCTACAGACGATTTTACACAAACAAAAGTCTTTGACTGCAAAGCAACGGATACCCATAAAATAATGATAACCACTTACCTGCAATCCGATTCAGAACACTGGTAAAGAACTATGCGGGTTCAAGCAGAAGAAAATGGCCGAAAGGCGGGAAAACGGAATTAAGGTAAAAGCACTAATGCTAGACACATTAAGGACAAACCAAATTTCATTCTCAAAAATGCAAATGTATTTATCAAAAAACTACAGTTACAATTTTTTTTACTGTTAGAGTAACTTTTATAAATTTACTTTTTCATGTAAGATGTTTTAAAACTAACATATTTTTAACTAAGAATAATATTCTTCTTAGGTTTGTCGTAGACACTAAAAGATGACAGCATCAAAAATCAAATCCACCAAAAATAGACATCAATTGGCACTAATAGTAGACATATATAAGATCACTCTAATATTATGTGTTTCATCAAAACAAATCAATAAAAATACTTTAAAATGAATACCGAGCACAGCCTGTGCTTTAAAATTATTAAATTAGCAACAAAATATAATCAAATCAAATAACATAAAAATATAATTGTCAGAAAATCAATATTTAGCCATATTGCTTGTCAAAAGTAATTAGATTTTGGCATTTTGGGGGAGGCCTTTGCCCAGAGTGGATGTCTTCCAGGCTGGGATGATGATGATGATGATATTAAGTACTTTAAACTATTCAAATCTAAACTATTGATACTAGGACCTTATTCATTTGGGGTTCACGAAGAAAGTACTCTCGTCCATGTTATAAACTCGCTGAGGTGCATTAAGAATTTCTGTATGAATATTACTGTTTAGGTAAGTGCCAATTTCTTGAAACCAATTTTTTATTTGAGATATCATTACAGATGCTCTGGAGGCTGTCAAATTTACCTTGTTGTAAGGTCAGGGTGACGCTTTAAACAGCTGTTGTACCATCTCTTCCCTAGTCTACCGCCCTTGGATTCTATCTTACTATCTTAAGGTCTTGAACTATTTTCTTAGCACTATCTTGTAAGTTATCTTTTCGTATTGGGAACCCTTGTTTAGCTTTTGCCTATGTTACGAGTATTTTTTCTACGGCTTCAGTCACGTAACACCTTCTTCCCATTTTACGTCCAATAGGTCTTTCCCTTGACTTTGTTTATCAAAGTTACTCGGGGACTCCGAATTTCTTCTCCGCTGTCGGAACGTCCCGCCTGCATTCTTATATAGCTGTTTCCATATTGTCATCGGAGTATCGAAACATCAGACCCTTTACTGGAGGTATCGTACTCGAACTTTAATTTGAAATTAATGGATACCTAATAGTTGACACCTAGTATACCCTAATAGTTGACACTGTCTACTTATAGTTAGAATAGTGTAAAATAAACGAAACTCGGATATAAACATTAGTTTTAAAACGTAAAGGCTAAATTTGCATTAAAATAAGCTAACAAAATCAGTTCGATGTAACCCTAATTGAAGACACACATGTCATCTTTTAGGTTTTGTTTGATTTGTGGTACTAATAGTAAACACCACTTAAAAGTCATAAAGAAACAAGCCAAAATAACAAGGAAATAGTTCTAATAGATCAATAATTTCATACATTTATAATATCGAAACCAACAATAGCCAATAATCATATATATATAAGACAAAATCATACCTATTAAAAGTCAGTCGCCTTAAGAAAAACACTAAGAATTACGCACTTATTATCAACCTGCTCATATTGTCTGTTGTCAATTGACGCCGTTTTGAAATTTGTTTGACAATGTATGCAAGCTTTTGACCACGTATCAGAAATGACCCTAGGTGTCTTTAACATCAATAGCAATGTTACTTAAATGATTAGTTTTCTTAATAGAAAAGATTTTTATCGAAAGTGTCATCTTTTAGTTCAGTGTCGGGCATTAGTGCTTTTACCTTATATACTTCAAAATAAAACGAAATGCCACTCGCGAAATAATTTACATAACAGCAAAACAAACACGATATTTTCGTCTATGACTAATTTCCTGAACTGTTCTATAACGCGTGTAGGCATCAATTAATATTTAACGTAAAAAATCAGAGAACAATAATATCTGTGCCCGTGATATTTTATTAAGAAAAACAAATGACAGCGCATATTTTCTTTTTTCATTAAAAAGAAAATTCTATTTGTTAGTGGCCAGTATTTTTAAAACTCCGTCTGCACAGGTCAGCGTATAGCTGTCTGATGTCTATTACTATAAGGAAGATTTTAGTATATTTAAGAAATTAATATCTAAGCGGCCTAACCAGAAGCTATTCATTCTTTTATATTTAATTTATATTATGAGAAATATAAACATGGGAAACTTTGCAGCGATTTAAGAAATTGTTACCTTACCATGTCGTCTGCTTGGATACCTCTGCCTCACTTATTTCAGCCACCAAGCGACTTATTTTATAAGATGTGTTTTAGTTGAAGGATATAGAGGCAGACATCTTAGTCCTACGGAATGGCAATGCATGAGTGGTACTATGCCCGTTATATAAAAAATAGAATTTAAGTAAATTGGCATTCCAGTTACATAAAAAGTAATAAAAAAAATACTTGACTGATTTTAAAAAATCTTTCAACTACAGAAAACTATTTTTACCACCTGATAATCTAGTTTTATTAATATTATACACGCGAAAGTTTGTGAGTATGGATAGATGTCTGTTATTCTTTCACGCAAAAACTTCTGAACGGACTTTGATGAAACTTTACAGTAATATAGCTTATACATCAGAATAACACATAGGCTATAATTTGGAAACATATTATGTAAATAGGGCGAAATATAATGATAAATGTCAAATAAGTGTGATGCAAACAAAGTTGCGCGGGTCACCTAGTATTATATAAAACTACAAATAAAAATCGTATATCGCTATAAATACTTACCTATTTCTTATAACGAAGCAAAAGGCCAGTAGGCAGACCAAAACAACTCTACAGCCGCGGCATCTGCACAAAGAGCTGTCGAGAGCGAAGACAAGCCACCGAGCAAAGCTACCGAGCGCGCCTGTCGCTGCGTGTGTGTATGTATAAACATTAACATCTCCCGAACTACCTTGGACGGTATAATCGTGGAAAATGTCGTCATGTATTTTAAATGACAATATAAAATAGTAGAATGGTAATAATAAAGGGTAGCTTTATTTTTTACGGTAGTGGGATGGATCGCATATTTAACAATGTTAAATAATATCTGCTACAGGTGATTTAGTCTGCACGAACTTTAACCTCTTCTTTCAGATTATTTTTGATACAACAGATATTCTACGTCTGTCATGTCTCGTCTGGTACAATATAGCTTCATATACTTACAATTTTAGTACCATCTATTCAGCTGTTCAGTCTTGAAAAGATTACAAACCGACAAACTTTCACAATTATAATATTAGTAATTACCTAGTATTAGAAGCACACGAAAATACTGTGCAGTGTTTGTGTATTAATATACTCTAATATAGCAGCTGTAGGTTTCAGTACAGCTTGATGAAAATAAAAAAACAAATTTACCTACCTATTAATTGTGGTTTATTATAAGTTATCTATGTCGCATGTCTATAAAAAAATAAGAACTCCTGCAATAAAAAGAAAAGAGACATACATATTGCGTAACGAATACAAATTAAAAAAAAGGTCATAATCAAAATATTTTGAATTTAGAATAATAATAACTGAATACATTAGTATTAAGTTATTTTTATAATATTTAAATATAGAAGATTAATTCAATATTTAAATCAGTAATAACGAAAAGTACACAATACGTCCCCATACAAAACTCTGGTCCGTGCCGCAATAAAACAATGCGAACATTATCTCTAATACCTGCCACCAATCTCTCCGGATCGGGAGCACCGATGCATTGTGGGCTCCTAATTAATTGTGCTTTGATTGTCCCCGTCAATCCGATCCGATTGATAATCGAGAACCCAATTGATAATCGAGACATCGATTGTTGCTTGATTGAAGAGGTATCAAGCTTGTAGATGGTCCCGATAACAATGATAAAAGTCAAAACATTAAAGATTTTGTCCCTTTGATAAACAATATCAGTTTAATAAGCTTCTTATTGCATTAAAACGTGTACTTATCGATGTTATAAATTTATAATGTTAATATATAAATTTGTGGGAAGGGGATTGTTAGAAATGTGAATTAAGAACCCCAAAGTACCACGTCAGATTGACCGCTACGAAGTTCCCCCTGGAAACCATCATAAAAAATTCCTGGTCAACTTGTCACGATGGGCTAACTGATCTGACCTCATGCTCATCTTATCATCCTCCACTGGTTGCCGCCAGCATCGTGGCAAATTTACCATTAGTTTATTACTATAGTTTCCAGACGGAGCCGTGTGGAGATCAACCTAACATACCCATTCCCCTACTGCGTAAACCGTTATCGTAGGCGGATGCAGAATTCCATTACAAAATATGTATAAATATGTATTTATATATTCTGAGAATATATAATAGACTACCCGCTTCCCTGGAATTCATCCACAGAACTCTTTAGATTTACGACATGCAACCACAGAAAATATAAAATTTTGATAATTTTTTATTGAACCAGTGTCTAGTGTGTAGTAGCCGCTACAAATAACAGTTACTTCGTGAGCATCTCTGTCTCGCCCAATTTAGTTAAGCGCTATATATATACGGGGGTGAAATGATGAATATATATGTGGCATTCTTCATGTGTATGGACAACAGAACAAACTAGGAGAAAGGGCTATTCTCCTAGTTTACCTTGTTGTCATCAATCCATATCTGAAATCAGTTTGATCCATCTCTGATTTCCCGAAACTATCATAATAAATTTATTCCAGGTGATTTTGCAACCATGAGCTAACTGACCTTTGAGATCGGGTCAAAGACGACTTTACAAATTCATCTTATCATCCTCCACACGTGCCCCGCCAGCATATATCGTAAACGCAGGCGTGTGAACCATACCATTACCTTCAATGAAAAGAAACAGTTGCCACTTACCACCATGTTGACCATCAGCTTGTTTGCCATTCCAAAGCCATAATAAAACCGTATAAATTAAGAAGCCATTACAAAATTGCATTGATCGGCACTGTATGATTCCATTCATCTCTGTCTTAATAGTTAGGGATTGCCTATTTCATGGTATGACTCCTAAATGGTGGAATATCAATACCTATCAGCTAATCAGCGAGCTTTAGTGGGTATCTCGCGCTATCAGATACATGCGCATAAAGATTCAGATAGCCGCCCGTATCTCAGATGATAGTCGAGATAAATGGCAGCGCGCGCAGCCGAAATACGGCGCGGAATTGAACAAAAAGGTGCTCGGGCGCAGGACGGTGGTATGCAGGAGTTTATAAACATGTTAAACTATATAATACAGTTATCTAACGAGCACCCCTAACACTACGCAGAAAACGTATAAATATATTTGAATTTACTATAACTAACAGATGTTTTATATAGTAATTCTTAGTTATTTACGGAATGGAAAAAAACCTAACAGCCCACCTGATGGTAAATGGTAACAATCGATTATACCTATAAAAAACATGGCGAATAGCTCGTCATCATGCGACGCTCGTAGTACCTCATGCGATGCCGCCATTATGCTAACATGGGCTAAGATGTTACGCCTTCGTACCCAATAATTTCACTACGATATCCCACCGGACCGCAACACAGCATACAAAGAAGTTGCTTTGCGACAGTAATCTGTAAAACAGAGTACACACGCAGATGACTTTGTTCAAAATCTACATCTGGTACTTTACACCCATTAAGAAATGCAAGTGAGTTGGTAATCCAAACTGAACTGGCAAACGACTAAAGAGATACCTATATGGAACTACTTAATACTTGTGGACAAAATAATAAGTTTCATTTCATATAATAGCTATGCCTGCGACTTTATATTCATCTGCATTGGTTCATCGGTACAACTCATCTACATTCATCCATCTGTTTGATGATTGTTATTGATCAAATGTCCACAATAAATAAAACATTATTCTAACGCCAAATATTATTCGATTCGATATTATTCGAATTAATTAATAAAATTGAAGGTGGCGTACTAAAAATTTACACAAAATTAATTATTGTACCCTTTGAAATCATTAACACACGTACTAAGTTTTCAACTCTTCACGACTTTATATACGAAAACAAGATAAATATTGGTTTCTTATGGTATAAGCAGGTCCAGGCGGTCTCTGCAAAGGCCAGTGTGACACTGTTATTTAGTATCGGCGACCGGTAGCACACGCCTGTCGCTGTTGGTGCGTCGCTACCTTAACTATATAAATAGGTTGCTATAAAAAAAGAATTAGCCTTGTTAGGACACATTGACTGACTTCGTGCTAACTTTTTGGTTGGTATTAGTATATACGATATCATAATCTATAATACTATATAAATTATAACAAAGTGACTCGTTTTTTTTTTGAAAAAGTTATACAGCTCATGAAAAGTCGGGATACTTTTTCTTGGCTTTATATCTAAACTACATGTAATTGAACTATTTGACAAATATATACAGGATTTATTTTAGTATGGATGAATATGGAATAGTCCAATGTATAATATATACACTGACGAGACACCAGTAAGCGATGAATTTTCTTGGTACTGTATCTAAACTACATTTAACCAAACCTATTGACCAATACATTTATTTGGGTATGGATGAATATTGAAAAGTCCAACGGCCGGCGTAACAGTATACACTGGCCGTGGATAATGGGAAGGAGGGCACCAGTGGAGAATCATCGTTCGTCCATTCGACCATCGATCGTCAAAGGTCAGGTAGCTCATCGTGGTGAATTCACCAGAAATTAACAGTTATATTTCAAGGGGAGACCGCATAGAGGTCAACCTGATATAGTTAATAAAAACGATATATATAGCATTTGTAGAGCTAAATCTTTGTTCAAAGAAGAGACTGGCCTGCTTCGGTTCTCTATAGATGTGTCAGTAATGTTATTTGATAAGTAGAGACCCAAATAAAGCTAGTTAATACGGCCTACACAAGAGATTAAAATCAGGAGCAATGTCGAAGCAATGGCTAGTAACACTTTGCATCGCTTCCTAGTTAGACTCGTGTGTAGCGAAATAAGATATAATAATAATAATAAATAACCCCGGACAATTAATACAGCGCCATCTAGTTCCACGGCAAACAGAGCTTGTGTTATGGGTACTAGACAACTAATATAAATACTTAGATTTTTTGTTAATACATACATAATATACATAGAATACACCCAGACTTATACAAACAATCACACTAATGAATACAAATTTTTGCACCGTGCGAGGAATCAAACCCGCGAACATTGGAAGTAAAGCGGTGCGCTAAACCGCTCGACCAGGGTAGGACATATATTTGACTAGAGTCTATTTTTCCCTTACCACAACTACTCCAATTTTGCTCCTGATTTTACTGCCATGTATAGGCCATTTAAATTATTACTAGAAATATAAACTCGATTTATCTTCTAAATGTAAAAGAGCCTAAATGTGTAGAGTGTATACACATTTAGGCTCTTTTACTTTTAGAAGATATTATTAGAGATTTGGTTTATATGCTATTCTTTTGTGGTTTCCAATAAAAGTAACTACAAATTAAAGATGCTAATTGGGTATTTAAAAAATCGTTTAAATATGATACGAAAGAATAGTGAGGATTCTAAGATACATAATAAATTACTTTGTAACTGTTATCCCGAAGAGATAGAAAGAGGGCAAGTTAAGTGTCACAGCTACACTTAACATGCCCTCATTTTAGTGTTGTATATATTTGAATCTGACGTGGATAATGATATCAGAGTTTTCCATCATTTGACGACCTCGGTGGTCTAGTGATTTAGCACACCGCTTTACGTCCGATGATCGCGGGTTCGATTCCTCACACGGTACAAACATTTGTATTTATGAGAATGATTGTTTGTATCGGTCTGGGTATTTTCTGTGTATATTATGTTATGTATTTACACAAAAACATTAACTATGTATTTATATCATTAGCTTAGTACCTACCCATAACCCAAGCTTAGCTTAACTTAGGACTAGATGGTGCTGTGTGAATTGTCCAAGAATATTATTATATCACTATAGAATCAATCAGGAGTATAATTTAAAATTTCATCAGGACTAATTGAATTAAGAATTAATACATTAAATAAATAAACAAAAAACTAATAAAAAAAACATGTGCCTTATCCCCGCAAGTATTACACAAACCGTCGCAGAGTCATGATCAGTGATCACAGATGAGGAAGGCACAGGCAAAGCGGGACTGATCCGATCTACCATTCCAATATATACTTATTTGTTAACGATGTAGAAGTCTTTTTGTGTTCTCCCGCAAAACGGTTGACTATTTTTTTTTATTTCCATACGTTTTGCCTACACAAGAAACATATTGATAATGCTTTGACTAAAATTGCTGATTAAATACTGTCAGAAAGGAATGATATTAAATAATCTGAGCTCTTTAGTAAAGTTACTACTGTTATACGCTAGCAGAGCATCAGTACAGAATAATCAAGACTCTTCTCTAAATCGGGATATAAACATATTTATATGATAAGGATATAAATATATTTTTAAAAAAACTTGACCTTCAATAACTTCTAATAATAGATATCACTTGATACCTTTCTGATTGACACTGCAGTAGTGTAAACACCGATAACGGCGGCGGTAGACTCACCCATTGCAACTATTCAAATATACCTAGCAAAAAATTACCCCGTCTGGGATATAGTTGTGAAGGATATAATTATTACTTTGCTTATCATTCACACCTGACAGCTTCGGTGATGTAGTGGTTTAGTACACCGCTTTACTATCCGCTGGTCGTGGGTTCGATTCCTCGCACGGTACAAACATTTGTATTCATGAGTATGATTGTTTGTATCGGTCTAGGTGTTTTCTATGTATAATATGTATTTATTTACAAAAAAATATATCTATGTATTTATATCAGTTGTCTAAAAAAAAAATGTAATGACTATTCAAAAGTGCTTCAATGTAAGTTTATTTGAATAAATGATTTTCTATTCTTTTCTATTCTATTCTAGTATCCATAACACAAGCTGTGCTTAGCTTGGGACTAGATGGTGCTGTATGAATTGTCCTGAGATATTATTAATATTATTATTATATTTTCTAAACTTAAAAAAAAACTCATCTCTCCTCTTAAGGAGCGGAGATGGCAACTTACCCCCGGCAGAAGCACAGTCGGCCGGGGTTCAGAGTCGGGAGAGAAACCGGCGTACAATGCAGGCAGAATCTAAGAGCACCGCTTTCTGCAACTTTCCCGGGAGTGAGCCGCCTCGGAATCCCAATCGTCTGAGATGTTGTTCTAGACGTGGTTTGGATAAGACCGTTCACCGACATAACGATTGGAATGATTTCGGTAGACATCACCCCCCACATTTCGGTCACCTCGTGAGCCAGGTCGAGATATTTTCTCTTTTTCTCAGTTTCGGCTTTCACGAGGTTCTCGTCATGCGGTATGGTGATGTCCACCAAAAACACCCTCGAGAGTGCCCGATACATGATTTATTATTATCATATAATAATAATAATAATTTATTATTATTATTATCATTTGCCGTTTTGCATTCCTGGCCAATTACTTCAATGCCGCATTTAATCGCAACATTTCAACAATTACATAAATAATTAGATAACAACAAAGTAAATATAAAAGTAAGCAATACTTATATCATTGAATAGTTTGAATGCCAGGCGGGGTGAGGTCGCGGCGTGAGTCCAGTAAATAATTAGCGATACGGCTAATTAAACCCGGCTAGCCTACCTGACCATATAGACCAGGGCCAGTGGCGCATACATCTAAACTGAGGGTAATCCATTGATTACTGTTTTGTTTAAATATAAGCGATACTTTGGGAAGGGATGGTTAGTAATAGGGTTTAGTGACCCCGTTGGTAAAATATACTACGACAGGAAAACTTCCAAGGAATCGTCCAGGAATCCAAATCGTAAGGAAACCCTGATAATCGTGATTTTGTGTGTACCCTATTTAAACAAACAACGAATATAGGATAGTAAGAGTTGGTTGCCTATACATAATTTTGAAATAGAATAGATATTCTTGTACAAAATATATATATTTATGACGCCCATCTCACGAATTTCAATTCCTAAGTACTAAGACTATGGAGTCATAATAACTTGGCATATAATGGCAGTGAAATTACAGAAAATAAATACTTTATTTTCTGTAATTTCACTGCCATATCGCCTTTTAAGCTAGAATACAAATATCTTGTTTTGCGATAAACTATTTGAATACAGAAATGTATTTATTTATATAACTTTAATACGTACACATAATACAATACGTAATAGCAAATTTGGCTGACTTAACACGATGCGGTATTTTCTACCGAACAACCATAGCTAGTACAGAAAATAATAGTTGTATATAGGCAATGAATGTGAATAATTCGTTAAATATATAAAAGGAATATAAAACATATATTTCTATCAGATAATTTTGTACGCGAAAAAAGAACTCATGGTGAAAATACGGTGCAACCGGCCTCAACGAATGCTGCAGCAATGTCGCTAGTCGGCGCAGTCTCGCTAATTCCAACTCCTTAATCTTTAGACCAACTTTGTAGGATAGTGGACAGATAGAAATGCGTTCACTTAACACAGGTAAACATTTAGAATTGTTATGCGTTGGATTAATCAGATATAGATAAGCCAAGACGCTTTTATAATCTGTTGACACGGTATCAAATTGACTTGAAGTGGGAAGAAATATTCCATCATTTTGTGGAACAAAAAGTCTTTGAATATACACATATATGATAAGAGTATTTTAATTATACGTATAATATAGCATTTAAACTTTCATTTAGCATTCAAATCGATTTCTCAAAGACTATTTTTTTAAATAAATACTTTCAATGAATGGATTATGTATTGTTATACTCGTATACGGATGTATTTCAGATCGGACTATATTTAGTCACAATATCTTCCTATTAGTACGATAATAGTAGTATGAAAATTTGCTTGGGTAAAGCGAGCAGTGTCAATAAAATCAGTTTATACCACAGATAATATAATATTAAATAGTTATACAAATGTAACGTTTGACCAGAAACATAGAAAGTAATATTAAAAAACAAAAAGATCATATTTTTTTAATTTATAATAACATGTACATTACGAACACATTAAAACGTACCTGTATATGTGTAATCCTAGTATATGATATTTGGTTATTTTATATATTTGTGCATCAATTTGACATATATACTAAACAATTAGATAAATAAATCTACATCCATATATGGCACTTGCGAATGGCCAGCCAGTCACTAATGTTGGCTTGGCGCAGAGAGTGTGGTCTACTATCTCGTAACTTTTTTTGATAATGATTAATAGAAATTTATATATTAATTTTGAACCCTATGAGTAAAAAAATACTTTTAATAGTCATCTTATTGACCTCATAAGGTGCATCATTATAAATCCTATTTATTTTCACATCTGATAACTTACGCGGTAAGCAGAAAAATATATAATTTATATTCCGTAATTAATTTAGAAAAGAAGAAATTTAGCATTTTACTTTAAATGTTAGGTATTAATTTCTTACCTTTGTTATATATAGCAATTTTTTTTAATTTTATACTCGATAGGCTAAAGGTAATAAATGACGTAAAACTTCGGAATTGGTCTCAGTTACATAAAAAAATGTAGAGTTGAGAAGAATATATTTCGCAATGACAATTTCTTTCCCACATTCCCGATGGAACTCCAGAAATGCAGTGTTTTCATTATCGCTTCTCGTAAGTACTTGATTAATTAAAACATTTGACCGAATCATTGAATTCATTTTCATAAGTAACATTGTCGGTTTGTTAACGTTATACACGAAAATATACTTTATGTCGAAACGATTAGAGTGTAATATTATATAAAAGTGACATTTTGTTGAAAATTTTATTGCTATATGTGGAAATCCTTTCAAGAGACTATTTACCAAAACAACTTAGCAAATTCTTGTGGAAACTGTAAAAACTTAGCTGAATTTGAAACGACCTGATTTATTATACATTGTTCAGTTAAACAGTATTTTTTTCGCTGGCAACACTGTCCGCGATTACAGATCAATTTTGGCCTGGCAATAACGTGCTTTAAACGGTGCTAATTAATTCTTTAAGCAAGTTCCAGTAACTTGCTTAGTAAATGTCTTAATTACAATTTTTTAGAAGACTTCAAAATTAGTTGTGCTTATTCAATTGTGTTTTTTTTTCTTTAACATCTGCAGTTTAATATTAAATACTGAAGTAGGAATTCCGATGGTATTTTAAATGAATGTAGCCATGATAAAAGACTTGCATATCTATTTACCAGTAACGATTTTTATTGGCGATTGTGATCCATACTAATATTATAAATGCAAACGGGCGTCTGTCTGTTTGTTCGCTTTTCACGACTAAATGGCTGATCATATCTTAATGTTATAATACTGATAAAACAGTCAAATTAATAAATCTCGATTCCCTACACATTTTAAAAAATCACCGTGTATTATGTAAACTTATGTTTATTCTGGAATTGAAATGATGAAAAACGATTTCATATAAACGTCACTGTCATCTTTCATAACAACACTCATTTCCTGCCAATCCATCAACTGGCTACTTACTCACAGTCTCAGAAACCAATGGTCTGAGACTCACTGAAAATAGAATAAAAAAAAACTAAAAAGCCATTTACGAATAAAGAGTTCCATATTCAAATCGTGGCGCGCGACGATTAGCATCCAAGATGGCCGTCGACGGAGCCGATTTTCAACCAGCGATACAGTATTCCAATTTCCTGTTTTCGTTATCATTACACGGACATCTAAGTTTGACAAATAAGTTCATTTTGACGAGGTGGCCGGTGATGGAATGGGTGATTTATCACTTTAGAGATTTTATCCATAACTACAGTAGCTAAGTTGTTGGAAATTTCTTACCTATCGTCTTGGAGTGACTTGTATAGAGACTAAAGTGTTTACTTAACATAAAAAATAATTATGATTATTATAAACTAACTGTTTCTCGAGACTTCGTCTGCTTTATTTATTTAACAATTTCAGTTTGCAAAGCAATAGCTGTTTAGCGGTAAAAATTAAAAATGCTGTCAGATTGTATTTTTTCAGTACACTGTGTGGAATTACCTCCCTCTAATGGTATTCCAAATTAAACCAATACGATATTGAAACCTTCAAGAAAATTCCAATTTTCTCAAGTCTCCTGGTATTGCAAGTAGCACTATCAGGTGTATCGCAAGCTTATTTACCTGTTATACTGTAAAAATAAATCCCGACTACGTTGTACAAAGTCTACTTCAGCAAAAAATTAAGTAAGCATCCACTAAAATATGTATTTTAGAGAAAATAAACGAAACGACGATTATATTACCATGTAAACTCACATTAAAAAACAAAATATTTTCCCGCGACGAGTAAATCTCTATAACCGAACCACAAACGGCGAGATCTTGCTACTTAAAATTTAAATAAAGCTAGAAACCGCCTTTTGCTGGCTTCGCCGCGTTGAAATAGCGAAATAATTGCGACGTGGGGTCTTAAATCCACTAGTACGTCATTTGTTTATTAAGGGGCCGCGCGGCGCGTACCTTTACATAAATACTCGTACAGTGGCAGTAGCCGTCCAGACCCGACAAGTAAAGGGCTGCGTACCCTTCACTCTATAATGGTAATTAGGATAATCTGTTCGAATAAAGATGTCATAGCATACGGCGAACGTTTTCTGGTATTCCATACAAGGTGTGTCTCGAAAATGGCAATGTTAAAAGATTCTCAATTCGACTTTCTATTTATATACGCAATCATATACTTATTTTGTAAATATTTAACCTGAGATAGACTAATAAGTCTGCCTGCCTTAGTTTCAATGTTTTCAACCAGCAAACAGCTTACTTTTTAAGATGTGTTTCTGTTGCATAGTCAAAATAGGCAGTGAAATTAATAGGATAAGAGGCATGACATAGTCCTCTGGAATGGCAACATGTGAGTAGTATTACGGGTTTCCCGTGTTAATGTAACGTCCGTGGTGTTATTTATGTATGTATTTGTATTAGTATGTACCCATAACACAAGCTCTGTTTAGCTTGGGTCCAATCGGCGTTGTGTGAAATTGTAAACTGATATAGTAGTCATACCATATTATACTAATTAAAATACTGACCTCGTCTGTTTTTTTAGACAAAAATAGGCCATGTCGTCACATCCTCGTGATAAAATCTACCTTAATGTAAAATTTCGTTAATATCTATTCAGCCATTTATTAATGAAGGTAACAATAAGAGAAACAGACTCGTTGTTATATTTATAGTACTAATATATAGAAGAACAAATATTAGTAATTGAAATTGCAAATTTTATAGCGAACTTTCTCATTGGCATTCATGGATGTAATGACGGTCATAATTTCGTCGCATACCGTTCGTGGTACTGCCAATCCTTAGGAGTCACATGTCATGCCTATGTCTCTTTTAGTTCACTACCCTCTCACATAATATTGAAAGCAAGTTCCTTAACTACAGAAAAAGTTAATATACAGGTATTAACTATTTGTACAAAATTCTACCTTGGTAATTTTGAATATACTAACAAACCTATCGAGAATTTAGGTTTCGTAAATCACTAAGCGCACATAACGTGTAGAGAAGTGGTCAATGTCTACTTGTCATTGACTGTACGAGTACATAAATTGTATGCGACATTCTTTGGAAGCACCGACGGCTCTCTGCAATCCTGGTATCGTCTATGACACAAGTAATTTTAAAATGATGAAAGTCTGAATGAATAAGATAAAACAGAAAAATTCTATAAATTTCTTTTTAACGAGTACTTTTAAAGTTTAATTTCAAATTCGAGTTTGAAGAGTAATTAATATTTAATAACACGATTAATATTTAATAATAATTAATATTTAATAATAATTAATAACACGATACCGCCGGTGATTTAGTACCGATTTTTAGAATCATTCTTTTATTAGGGAATTAGTATAGATATTCTTTTATTTGTGTACTATCATCTTATGAAGAAAACTAAGGTTTAAGAGTTTTAGTATACTATTGCTGCCTGACTATCGCTGCTTAGCTTCGGACTAGATAAAAGAAACCAATTAATATTATAGCTATGGTACTATTTTTTGGAATAAAATATTTAATCGTTCGAGTTACATAATTTAGTTATTATACATTTAAAGCTAATCTCTTGTTAATGATGCGCGAACGACCACGACCTTTCCAATATCGTAGGTCACGATATTAATATTTCGTTCCATAATAAATTTAAATCCATTTAAATACTCATCAAATGAGCGGTTGTGGGTAATAAATCGTTTGAAGTTCACTGGTTGCAGAAACAATCAAATTTAATGCGCATCATATAGACATGCAAAAGCACCCACGCGGCACCCACGAGTACTAAACAGTGAGCCCATGATTTCTGATATCAAAAATGAATTTGCTTTCATAGAACTTGAGCGGCTGATCTGTGGAGTAAATAAAATAATCCCACGTCCACGTAAAGGCTGTATAACGTAAGGCCATTCTACATACCGAGAAAAAAGAAAAAAAACTTTTAAAATTCCCATCGATGTTATTTGCTTATTTTTTATTCGCTTTTTATTCCAGAATGTAGAATTTGTATTACCAAGGTTGACTTAGTACATAGTCGTCTGAACCAATTTGAAGTAGCTTTTCTAAGATATATTTGAATTGGAAGGTGAGTTATGGCAGTGAAATTACAGTACGGAGGCATTACAACTTAGCCCTCTGGAATTGCAATTGGATGCCTTGATACTCACCTCATATGCCCATGATGTAGTTCATGGATATATGGCACGGTAATATCCATGAACTGCACTGCTGCGTCAGGTATTTTCTATTTCAATTACATAAAAATAAAAAAAATCAAACATTGTTTAGAATCTTTTTCACACGTAAAAAAAGTAACTAATGAGCCCGATATTAATAGATTTAAATGTTTATCCAACGTTCTGTTACACGAGTATCTACATATTAATACTAATTGGTGTATTTAAATTTGTCCATATATTTTCTGTTATAACATCCACCCCAGTTCTAAGTACTTATAACCACGATTTTTCCAAGCAATCAATAAAGTGATCGCGGCCAACGAAACAATCGTTCATTCCAACTATTGCAAGCAGTTATTTCTTGAAATGTTATACTCGTCATTATCCATAAAGTTAATATAATAGTATAGATCTACCTACTTAATAGCTGCGATCTCAAGAATGGCACTAATTATAAGTTCCTTAATTTTGTAATTTATTGCAATGAAACAATGATATTAAAATTACTATTAAATTCCTCATTGCACTTTGAATACATCATTTAAATATGTTCATCTTACTTCTCACTAATATTATAAACGTGACAGTTTAAACATAAACATATACATAAACATTCATCTATCCATACATACTCACGGATGGATAGGTGAATGAAAACACTATTGAACGGATTTTGATGATACTTAATGTATATATGATACGGTAATGTAAATATATATAATGGGCTATAAACTTCATACCGGTGAAATCGCGGACACAGCTAGTTAGAAATAATGTTAACAAAGCGGGACTTGTATCTAAAAGAGATCTCTTCCAATCAACCTAATACAGCATGGCATAGGATGTGTTGAAAGGATCAAAAAGTGTTAATAATTAAAAAAAATGTGAAGTAGTAAACACTTATGTCATTGGTATAGTATTATTTACCTACTGAAAAGTGATAATCATGACCATTGCCTCTATACATAAAGAACATAACAAACGAAATAACATGGGATAAACGCCAGTGGTACATCTTATATGTTCCAGAAGGCTAAATATCTCAAAAGACAATCACATCTTGTCAAACAAAGCAAATAGGTGAAACAGACGAATTAATACAGAAGACCCTCCTAAATACTACTTAATAACTACTAATTCTTTACAAAAAGTTTATATTGTAAGGTAGCTAAGCTCACTATCTGCAAGCAACCGAGGACTTTATACAAAGTCCTCTGCGTAAGTACCTCTGTTTTACGTATTTCAGTCGCCAAGAAGCTAGCGTTATAAGATGTATTAGGTTGAAGGATGAGATAAGAAGTGAAATTGCAGTGTGTGGAGGCATAAGATTTAGTCGGAATGGCAACTCAAATACTCCTCTAATCGATCCCCCGTCCAATTCAAATGAGGATCGAAATTATTACGGCCTGTGCTGAGGTTTGGAACGCCTACAGTGCCCTAAGACTAAAGTCGCAACCGTCAATCAAAAGCTCAATGTTCCATGAGTCTTACTCGGGTTTCGAGTTCCATCTGCAGCATATGCAGCATTCCATCGCCCCCTATTTTTCAGTGAAGCTGTAAAGGCCAGTTGCGGCCAACAGCATTAGAATAGTTCGAAAAAAAATCACGCCTTATACCACGGGAGTCTGAAGACAAACATCTGTTTGCAGTGCTGTTCATGTACACGTAGGCGGTTACCGCTGACCATCTAATGGGCCAGCGGTGGCTGATGATGGAATCATTGGTGGTTTTGCACCACTAAAGATGTCAGCAAATTTTAATAATTTCAACAGTAAAAGTTCATCAACCCCTAAACACAAACTTGAACCATACCACACACGGCGAACCGTGAGGGTTTGAATCTGTTGCCATCGTACAGCGCCATCTCTGGGCGAGGCGGAGCGCGTCACGAGCGATGACGTCACCGCCGCGAGCGCACCTCGATTGAGCGATGAACTTTGAAGACTCGCGTCGATCACTCGTTGTATTATTATTACAGTTTCTGCGAGGATTATCCATTCAGATTTTGGTAAACAGGGTGTTTTCATTTTGTTTCATTTTTACCTACATTTTATATTGTACAAATTAAAATGACAGTACTCGTATCCAATCAGTACTCTTACAAATAAAAACCCACCCGTCTTTTTTTATAGTATCCAAAAATACACTAATCACTTTTAATATACCTTTGTATGTATACAAGTAGATATATTAATTCTTCATTATCACATACTACATGCCTACACTTCTAAAATCTCTTCTAATTGGTTATCTGTGGAAAAACCTTGTGAAAGACTAGACAGTAAACCATTATTGGAGCCGATTAAAATTCCGAAATCAGTGCCAATAGAAATTAGTTTTCTAATTTCTACAATATAGAGCAGAGACTCTTTCTATTCACGTACGCGAATATAGTCTTCAAAGATTTACAAAACATTAATAAATTACAACAGCCTGTATTCGGGTAGACCTGGCTATTACGGCATCGTTCGCAAGCACTTATTAATAATATGAAAGCCAACCAAATCTGATCGAAAGAGGGCGGCGGGTGTATGCGGTTAAATCGGAATATACTCAAAATACACTTGAAATTTTGCTATTCCCGTTTTTACCGTGACCCTACCCTATACCCTCAAACTCCAGATGTCCTCTGCTTGACTAATGTCTCTTAATTTTCTATTCTTTCCATTACAATCTAGATATCACAATTCATAATTCTTGACTATATATTATAAATGCGGAATTATTCATCTGTTTATTATGCTTGAGCCTCTTAATCAGTTACGTAGGCCAGCTCTTATCAATTGAATCTATATAAGGAATTGGACGGTAAGAAAAAAATATTAATATAAAAAGATACGGTATAGGCCGCTAAAATGTGCTACATGAATAAATGAGTTTTTATTTGATTTAATAATACATCATGCAATTTGGCATGTATGTAGAATTTGCAATGGAAAACATAGGTTCTTTTTATATAAATCATGTAGGTACCCGGTCAATCGTGGTCAATATTTGTATACTTTGCCCATAAGCCATGTGGTAAAAAATAACAATAGAGAATAAATTACTGTAAAGACAAATATTATTAAAAAATAAATAAATAGATTAGTAATAAGATACGATTGGACTGGCATTATCATACTATGATAAAAGTCCCTAAATAAATCTAAGAATAAAAAAAAGTAATAATTATTAAAATAATTTAAACCCATGGTCCTATTTGCCTGCATTCACCCGCAGGTTCACTTTAAACAAACACCACGTATCGACATCTTTCTCAACTGCGGTGCGCTAAGCGTGGATTTATTTATAAAAACGTTCAATACCTTATTGAATAATCCACGGGCGGGAGATGATAACGATATGCCCTTTCTCCCCACACAAATTAATATTTGCATGGCGAATTAATATAATTAGCCGTAATTGTGGGGTGTAGTTGTTTGTTTTTAATTATTTAGGCATGGGAAAACTTTATAAGAAACTTATTTTTATGAAAACTTTGTGACTGTATACCAATTGTACGACAATGATGATATAGTTAAAACAATTCCTCTTTTAGCATAATAATAACATTCCACTGGTGGGCTATTGCACTATTGCATCGGAAACACCGATATGAAACCAATTTATCCTAGGAATGATGGTAGACTCCTGTTACATTTAATTCAAGTGTCCCCAGTGAAATTTGGGCATGTTAGAATATAATAACTTTTATTTCCGAAAATTTAAGTAACATTAAGACCCCACACTAGGCTACGCTTTTTTTTTCGGACTACTCTAATGCTGTTGGCCGCAGCTGGCCTTTACAGCTTCACCGGACGTTAGGGGGCAAGTGCAGATGGCACTCCAAACCCGCGGAAGGACTTATGGAGCGGCTGAAGGCCAACTCCTGCCTGACGGATGCGACTTTAGTCTGAGGGCACCACTAGGAGTTCGAGCCTCGGCTCAGGCCGTCGTAATTTCGATCCCCGTTTGAATTTGACGGGGGATCGATCGGTATGTTTGAGGTCGTCGTCTTCGCCGGCGAGGACGGTGTCGGGTTTGTGTGTAAAAATGTGGACCGGTGTGGAGCGCAGGCGCCCTGTTGAATGCGCGATATTGTGTGTTTAAGGTCGTCGTCTTCGCCGACTAAGTAACTATTCAACCGATACGAAATGGTAAACATACCACGGATTCCATTAGACCTATTATTATAGTGGTTTAATAACTTAGTCTCCAGGAACGCAACTGCTACTTATGTACGTAGGTACATTTAGAAGACGAGTAGTTCCACCAGTTGGATCGTCAGCTCGTTTACAATTCCAAATAAGTACCTACATAAAAAAATCATGTCTAAATGGTAGGTATAGCTACAAAACATTTACTTACCTCACATTTTGATAAAACTGCAAGCCGTGGTCTTGAGCAGACTTGTATTTCGGAATAGAATCCAAATCCAGATACTGATTGAACAAAATATTAAAATCAAGTCAGAAAATAATTCTATGACGAGGTAACGACGACGAGCTCTTTGAAATCCTACCTAGCTCAAGTTAGTCACGGAAATATACAAAGAAGGTGATTTGGCAATCTCAAAATTATACCTTTAATCCATAATTGCGAATAAAATTTCACAAATGTATTAAACTACAAGAGTTTGCTGAAAAGGGTAAGTAAAGTGAAGGATATTATAAATATATAATGAACGAACATTATACGAAAAAAGAATATAATAATCAGTAGCTATCTGATAATCAATCTATTTCAGAACCTATTTTTCAAGTTGGTTTCATCATTTTACATTATTATGGTAGTATGCTGCCATCTAGGTAACGTTACTAGAAATTCAACTTATAACTACGTTCCATTATACCCAATTTAACAGTACTATAAGTAACGGGAACCGTACCCATACTGTATGTTTACAAGCAAGATATTTCAATACACTTTTAAATAAATTTATAATTTACATATATATATTTTAATAGTATATCATATACTTATATATTACAATGTATAACTTAGTAGGTAAATAGTATTTGTAAAGAGAGTAAATTGCGAATTTTCATTATCTTAACGTGATACGAGTTCATATACCGTACAACGAAACGTGTAGAACCTTATGTCAACGCAAACAAAACTATGTCAAAATTAATACTAAATTTCTTGTAAAAACAACAACAATTCATTGAGCAAATTTAACAGTTATCCATGAACTCTTTTTATATCGTGATACAGTGAATATAAACGCGATGGCTGAAAAGTGAGTAGTAATTTGTAAAATATCTAATATCACATACCTGGAATCACAGACTCCTTATCTAAACGAGTTCATGTCAAAGAATTGTGTTGTTAAATTTACTAAGCTTTTACAACAATTTGAAGCCATTTAATTGTAGATATTACAGTATTTTCAGTTGTTATGACATTAAGGTCAATATATATTCAATGTTGCATCGCTCCAATAAATAGATCCGCATTCATAATAAATTGTTTATGGAACTCTAGCGTAACTAAATAATAAACATGAGGTTGAGATAACTGCACGCAAAAGTCAAATTGTGGTTAATCATAACAATAATTTCCTCCTTCCGTTTACTTCCAATGATCATTATTTTCTAATAATTATAACTACTTAGGTGCCTGGATAATATTATACTAATTCTTTAGGTATAAACAAGTTAACATGTTCCATAAACTGTAATTAAAACAAACCAATTTAAGCACTGCATTCCTTTGTCACATTATTTTAAATTAAGAATATAGCTTGAGAGATAGTTCAATAAACAAAATAGGTTTATTAGATATTCAATCATTTTTTTTAATAAGAGATTTTGTCTTGGAATGTCTTTATAATTGTTTTTCTTTTATTTTTTTACTCCAGACTTGAATAAATAGGGAATGAAAATTTTATATAATGCTTTAATAATTCAAGGTTATATAAAATAACCTTTGTAAACTGCTAGGATATATGTTTGTTGTTATATAAAATGTACTATATACATGTTATTATATAAAGTGTCCTATATATGTATACTAATACTAAAAATGAAAAAGTTTGTTGATTTTTCTACAACTGTCTGTATATTTATTGCCTTTTCAAGGTTGAACAAATCTCAATGAAATTTAATTTTAATATAGAGGTTATTTATCTATAATAAATAGTCTGTATTGCATCTTAAAGAACAAATGAAGTTAAAACAACATGTATTATTAAATATAGGAAATTAATAATGGTAAGTAATCACACTAAATAAAAATATTCCAGGTCTGCTGAGGCAAGTCCCAGTGAGGCTAACACACCAAAATGTGAGGAGAGACCATCGGGCAACTGGTGGGACAGCTGGATTACATCTGCAAAGACCAAGGTAAATAAAAACAGCAGCTGTGAGTTTTTATATATATTTTTTAAAGGAATGGTCCCTCACCTGCGGTAACAGTTTACACTGGCGGGGCACCAGTGGAGGATGATAGCCACTATGGGCTAACTGACCTGACCTCATGCTCTTATTTCACAGTCAGAAGGTACATTATTCTTGAGTGATCTTGGATTCATATTAAGTTCATATGTGCAAAGCCAGTGTATGTCACTAGTGTAGTGAACAGTGTTAGTAATGTGGACTCATAACCATAATACTAGCAATGCATCATGTACATTTACCTCCATGTGGCGGCTCCCCCTGGAAACCATCATGGTCAATTTCTGGTAAATTCATAACGATTGGCAAACTGACTGAAATCATCATGCTGATCCTATCATCCTTTAATGGTGCCCCGCCAGCATGTACTGTCAACGTAGGCGAGGACAGCATTCCATTATCATGCCTAAAAAACAAAGTGCATTAACTCAAACAATAAAATTTTGGGAAATGTACTTCACAATTTTCATTTTAAAGTAGCTTTCGGAAAAAGTGTAATGTTTATGTTAGTTCTGTTTATTTTTAAGCATTCATTTCAGTTTCATTAGTATTATAGTGGTACTTTGCTAATCAAGGTTATTCTATCTCTTAGTATGCAATCTGCACAAAACATATATTTAAATGTGCAGGTAAAAATATTATCAGTCATAAACAGACATGACTTGCATCTTCACTTATCTATACATAAATATATATATCTATATAAAAATGTAACTGATGCTATCTGTAGGTGCAACAAATATACATATAAAACCATTATTGGCTGATTTTATCAACACATAAGAACTTAAAATAATGATTGTTAGAATTTTTGTCTGTTTATCTATGTGTTTGTGCTTGTTAATCTCAGAAATGGCCTAACCAGTTTTGATATGGTTTTTATTATATACTAGCTGTGCTTGCGGTTTCACCCGCGCAAAATTTAAAGCCTATATGTTATTCTGATGTATAAGCTATATCACTGTAAAGTTTCATCAAAATACGTTTAGTAGTTTTTTGCATAAAAGAGTAACAAACATCCTCACAAATATTCGCGTTTATAATATTAATAAGATTGTGCTAACCTTCTTTTAAATCTTTTTTATGTTTCTTTATTCCAAATAGTTTTCAAACAAAAATAGTTCTGAATATACCAGAAAGAATAAACAAATTTTAATATTTAATTTACCTACAATGTTATCAGATACTTTTATCTTGGCTGATTAACATATGGATCACTAAATAATTCATTTGTAAAGTTTCATTACACTTATATGCTTCAAAATAAACAAATAATTAAATGTACAGGAGAGTAAGTAGATTATAAGTCCATATTCATACATAATATTAAAACTGTAACCAATTGTCGACTCTTTTGTAATAAACAAACTAGTAGTAAATTATAAAATATCCATTTCTTACCAGTTCTATTCCTAAATGATAGATGCCCATAATGATGGCCTCTGTGGTCACTCCCTATTGACAACGGTTCTGAGTTTGATTGCTCTCACCATATAAATATTTTATATTCATGAGTTGGTAATAGTCAGGCTGTTTTCAATAAATATAGTAATATTTATATGTAAAGTAAAGTTTGTAATACTCTTGTTGTTAAAAAAAATATTTATGAGAGTTGTACAGTACTCATAACACAAGCGCTGCTTACCATGGTATTAGATGACGTTGTGTGAATTGTCCAGAGAATTGTATTTATTTTATTATTATTCATATAGCACAGTTTTAGCGCTTCAGCTGTTATTTTGTTTTATAAATATAAGAAATTTCCATATTACTTATATAACATACATAAATTGAAAAATAATACCAAATTGATTTATAACTGCGAAAATAAGTGGGTTTCATTTATTTTTCAGCTTTATTGTGATTTACAGGATACATTTATATCTTATCTCTATCATTACATTGCGCATAGCACCTGTATTACAGTTCTACTTATATTGATGTAGGTCAATAACCCAGATCACTGGTATCTGACTCATATGTGGTATTATTTTTGCAAATACAGCCTTCATTATTTACACAGTCACAGACTATATTTTAATAGCTTCTGACACAGTCATACAAAGAAATTCACTACAATATTTGACGGCCTAAGTGGTAAGTGGCCTAACTGTTTAGCACAACGCTTTACTTCCGATGGGTCAATTCGCACGGTGCAAACATTTGTATTCATGAGTATGATTATTTGTATCGATATTTTATATGTATTTAAAAAAAAAGTATCTAAGTATTTATATAACTTGTCTAGTACCCCTAACACAAGCTCGGCTGACCGGGGACTAGATGTGTTGTATGTGTGTGTGTTAATTGTCCAGAATTATTTATTAATATTAAAAACAATATTACACATATCTGAAATCGTTAATATGTATATAAAATACTTTTTTATTTTACTGATTCCATATATCACAACTTTTGTCCCTAATGGGGTATTTTTTAATGGATGTGATAATGGAAAGGTGCACTCGTCTACGCTACAATTTTACGCTAGTGGGGCACCAGTGGAGGATGGTAAACAAACATGAGGTTATGTTAGTTAGCCCATCGTTACAAATTCTCTAGGAATTTGTAAGATGGTTTCCAGGGGAAACCACGTGGAGGTCAACCTGACATGTTACAGTGGAGTCAACAGGAATGTGTTGAAGGGGATTGCTAGTAATGTGGAGGAGGCAGGAGGCATTGTCTAGTGTTGACGCCGCGCCGAGGTGAATGCATTATGGCCGTTGAGCGAATCTAGCGCCGTCTCTCAGATTTATTTGATTTGATATCGGTGTTTCTAGCAGCGTAGAATGAGTCAGAAGTATAAATCAATGCAAAAGTTTTATGTCGGCCAAATTTGAACTCGCGAACTTTGTATAGTAATGCTGATAAATATTGTCCATAGCTAACATGTTTGGGCCCCCAAATTAAAGAAACAATATATTCGCATGCGTATTTTTTTATAGATAAGATTGCATCGTAGTACCTATAAAAAACTTGTGAATATATTAATTTGATAAGCGTACCAATTATTTAACAGATAGCAATGCCCTGTGGTGACACGAAATCCATATCTACATAAACCTAATTATATACAACTGTCAATGTACACATATGATTAATAACATTGTATTTATATACTAACTGACCCACGCAATTTCGTCTAGATCACACATTTTACTTTAGAACTTTCAAAATCGGATCGATAATACTACAGATTACCCTGAACATCGAAACTTACAAACTTTACCTCTTTTTAAAAACTTGTGGTCGCCCAATGGTCGAAATTCGACCATAGTTAATTGAACATTCAGTAACACTATAGATAAATAATATTCAAATCAAACAATATTAATCTATTCTCAATTTGACCACAGGCTTTGATAATAAACAAAAGAGTATTTATTAGGCACATACATTTTTTTTTGTTTATTGTTAAAGTCTATGCAGGTGTGTGTTAAATATATAATAGTGTGTGTAATGATTTTTTATTGATTTAAGGTATCTTCATTACATAGTACAGAACAAAGTCGCTGTCGCTGTCTGTCCGTCCCTATGTATGCTTAAATCTTTAAAACTACGCAACTGATTTTGAAGCGGTTTTTTTATAGATAGAGTGATTCAAGGGGAAGGTTTATATGTATTATACATGCACACCCGTGCGAAGCCGGGGTGGGTAGCTAGTTAAGAATAATTTAAAGAAAATATTAGCATTCTGCGCTCGATCTCTTTATAAACTAAGTTTGTGAAATTTCATACTCATCCATCCGCGCAAATTCGTAAGAAGAGGTACAAGTTTTTGCTTCGCGTATTAATATATAGATAGCATAGATTATATACTCAACAAAGTTTAATAGATATATGGTAGTATATGGAAGCACTAAGATAGAATTCGCATTGATATCTCTATCTACACTTTAATTTTACCTCCATGCAGCTTGCTTTCTGTTTGTTTTATTTTGAAGGGTGAGAATTATAGGATACAGAGATATCAAGACCTTGGGCCTCAGAAATACGTTGCTAAACTCATACGTTATGCTTGAATTATAAGTATGAAATACTAAAATATCCGTTATGCTGTCCATAGGTTAAGATAGCGTTTCTACAGGTGAATTGTCTGGTTGTTTGCCATTTACTCCGTCTTACTTCCGATGGTCGCGGGTTTGATTACTGGCACGACACAAACATTTCTATTCATGAGTATGATCGTTTGTATCGATCGGTCTTGGTGTTTTGTATGTATAATATGTATTTACGAAAAAAATATCTATGTATTTGTATCAGTTATCTAATATCCAAAACATATGCTTTAGCTAACTTAACTTGGGTATACATGGCGCTGTGTGAATTGTCCTGAGATTATTATCTATACATCTATACATACATATAAATAAAATTGGAGTGTCTGTTTATAATATTGAAATAACCGTTTTGTACTACATGCATATGAATATATATACGATACATATACCACAATAACATTTTTTATAATTTTTGTCTGTCTGTCTGTCTGTCTGTCTGTCGGTCTGTTTGTTCCGGCTAATCTCTGAAATGGCTCGACCGATTTTGACGGGATATTTTTTGGCTTTTTTTGACAGGTAGCTAATGTAATAACGAGTAACTTAGGCTGCTTTTATTTTAGGAAAAAAGTTATTCAACGAACAGTATTATAAATAATAATAATAAGTATATTATCATATTAACAGTTTTTATATAGCCGAAGTGTACACTATGGTGAAAAAAGATCTGGACGAAATTGGCAGCGCGGTGAAGAGTGAAGCCAATCACGTCTTCAGTACCACATCTAATGTCATTGGGAAAACATTCAAGGTATGACATTAATTTACATTCAAAATGTTTTATTACTTAATGGTCATGATGTTAGGGAAATACAATCAATTTCTCTCATCTACCCTGCAAGGGCACTACAATATTAGTAATAATTTATATGATGTAAATGATACATATACATAAAATATTAAACGAGTATTTTAAAATTATGGATATCAAACAATATAACTAATTATATACAATTAAATGGGATAAGGAAGAAGCAGATGATAATAATATAATGTAATATTTTTTTATTTATTTCTCCTCACAAATATTGTACACATTGGGAACAGATACATGTAGTATTTTAGATAATACATTGCATAAATTTATCATTACAATCAATTGTTGTGAGGAGCTGGTGTCTGAAATAGGTTACATTCTGTAATACAGATCACCAGGTCCTCCAACCGAAAAACAAGTGATATACTTTAAATAAATTACAATGCTTATACTAAACCAAATAAATTATAATCATAGTGTTTAGAATTAAACAAAAAATAATAGATGATTATTTCTTTACAATAACCACAAATTTGTTTTCCTTTTCTTTGTCTAGAATAAATTTAGGTAAAGAATTATATATCTTTATTGCATTTACTTTTGGTTAAAAACTGTGTATATACAAATTTAATTTTGGAAATAGTAATCCGTTGCTTGCCACCACCAAGACCTTACTTGTCGCGGAGAAAATGATGCGTATCTCTTTCTTCAACAAAATTATTTTATGTAATAGAAGAAAATCTGACGTTAGGCATAGCGAAGGGAAAGGCGAGAAGGGCGAGTGTTATATTAATGATATAGATACCTATACTGACACTACAGTATTGTCATGTATTAATATTTTTGTTTAAAGTTGGATGTACCTGAATCGCCAGCAAATGTGATGAAGAAAAGCTTTAGCACTTTTATTGGTAAGTTTACAAAGGTTCAATATATAATCAACTTATACTGTTTATCAGTGATATACTTTGTATAAAGTTTTCTGCTTGCATATACCTTACCTTGTAATTTCACTGCCATATCTCACCTTTTAACCTAAGCACATTATATGAAGTTAGCTGGTTGGTAGTTCAAAGAGGTGAGTGAAAGCATAGATGACTTTGTTCAAAGTCCACCTCAGTTTTCAGGAAAGGAGGTCTATTTAATACATCTCTATGCAGTAATCGTATTCTAAAAACGACCCAGCAAACTTGTTTAACGAATTTTATTTCTACTTACTATGACAGAATTTTTTTAACTATTGTAATACTACTGGCGTGGATACTTCACAATTTTACGAGACTAAAATATCCACCATGGGTACACAAGGTACCCCAAATCCTCTTGTGAAGCGGCGGCCAACTTCTACCTGAAGCATCTTTAGTCTGTTAGCGTTAGGAGTTGGAACCTCAGCCCTAGCCGTCATAACTTGTATCCCCGCTATAATGGAACAGGGTATTAATCGATCCAGGGCGGTTAATTGTGCTGAAAATTATAGTTGAGGTCACTGTCTTCATCGATGAGGACCCTGTCGTGTTTGTGTGATAGCGAGGCTCAACCGTACAATTATAGGTACTAATAATCCGTTAACATTCAGGTCAAGTGAGCACAGTGTTAAATCCAGAACCAGATGATGACGATGATACAGAGGTCATCCTGTCCTCTGGAGACACAACAATGCTCACAACATACAAGGTAATTTATATCCTCCTTTACCTACATTGACATCCCTTGTAATAGGTCGCATATTTTACTTTCTGAATATTATCTAATACTCTATAAATCCTAAAGAATATAATCCTCCACGATTTAGTACATCAAATGTATGGATCTACTCAAAATAATCCTTGTGTGTCAATTTATATTCATATATACATTATTATTATTTACAAAATTCTATAAATGGCGAGCTTAATGCCATACAGCATTCTCTAGCAGCTAAACAGAAAATCAGGTAAAAACAGTAAGCGGAGATAAAGGACATCCTTTACCTAACATTAATAATTTCGTCTACAGAAAGAATTAGAAGCTCTCCAACGGGTGGACGCGACGTTCATAGTTCCAGCATGTACTCCCGAGTTCGAGGCGTGGCGATCCAGCCTCGAGAACACGGAGTACGGGGTCATATCCAATGCGACAGCAGTGCGACGTCTCGAAAGCAGCCCCGTACTCAAGTCACAGTACGAGAAGCTCGTACCAGATGCGGTCACACACGATGAGTTCTGGGAGAGGTATTTGTTATTACATTGAATTTTTATATTTTACAACCAGCCAGAATGGAGAGCGTTGTAGCCTAGTGGTTTACTATCCTGAATTGTTCTCAAAAGGTCGTGATTCAAATCTGGGCGATACTATATTTTGTAAATTCATTTTTTGTTTTTATTAAAATCTTTTATTTGTAAAGTACAGGTTACAAAGGTCTATTAATTGAAACAAAAGTTTATATGTTAATTATTATTCCACTGACTCTCCAATAAAGGAAACAATAATAACACTAATCTATTAGAGTATAATATATGAAAAAAATGCAGGTACCTGTTCCGGGTGGCCTTACTTCAGGACCGGCTGGCGGCGGCGGCTCGCAAGCAGCCCATTGAGGAGCCCACAGCGGACCCTGTGCTGGCCCATCTACCCCTACAAACTCCCATACAACAGTGAGTATACACTGTATACCTATATTCTTTCTAAAAATGCATTTCTATACTAATATTATAAACCTGAATAGTTTGTTTGTTTGACCGCGCTAATCTCTGGAACTACTTCTGACTTGACTTGAAAAATTCGCTATGAAATATCTTTATTGATCACAAAATTATTGGTGTTAAGAATATAAATCTCGTATATAAAATTCTCGTGTCCCAATATTGTTACCATACTCCTCCGAAACGGTTTAACTGATTTTTATTAAATTTTATATGCATATTGAGTAGTGTTAGGGTTCGCATGGATAATTTCGAAAAATCTGATATTTTATATTAGAGGAGGGTGGTTTCATTATTGCTCGGTATCGTTAAACTGGTTGCATATGGCCCCCACTCGTGTCTTCTCTGTATGAAAGGGAGGGTTTTTGTGAGCCGCGGCATTCGGTCCTTGAGCACAGGATGTGCTGGTTGTATTTTAATTGCTAAAGTGAATTGTGTTAGAGACATAGTTAAATTAATGTTATTTTATTATAACACATACTTTTACTAGTACATAAAGTTGATATATCTAACAGTAGGTCTAAGAATCCGCTACTATCTATTTTTCATATCCCTAAATGATAAGAGTTGTCCGCCCTATTTTCATTTTTTTATAATATGTCATTAATTTATTTTTTATTAAATACTTACAACTCTAAATTTTCACCTATTATATCACCAATCCTCATTTTTAATAGTGATGTTAAGTTATATGGCAAAACAGGGTTAGCTAGTACCTAATGTATATTAAACCGTGTACTTCTATATGTCGACGTGTTTATTTGCCACTGTTGTGGTATTCAATAACAGAATCATGTCATAATTGGTAATTACTTAATTTTCTAGGGGTCCAAAAAAGGTACTATCGGGTCTAGACAACGAGACTGTCTGCGAGGGTGCCGATGCGGACAATGGGGTCACCTGGGAGGATGGTAAGTAAAACCCTCTCAAATTCACAATACGTTGACTACAGTATAATTAAGATCTATATATAGAACTGAAGTAATGTTTAGTTAAATAAACTTTTGAATAATAATTTGTATACAACCGCATTCGGAATGCAGAAACAATATGTGAAACCAAGAAGAATAGACAAATAACTTGGCCGGAAATTAAACGATCAACATCAAACATTTTAGTAGTTGACAAAATTACTATTATATCAAATTATTATTAGTTGTCATTTCTAAAACAGTAAAAAAAGAGTGATCTTCTCTCCGCAGAAGATTTCGCAAACGACGTAGAACTGACAGAGGAGCAACAGACATTACTTCTAGAGGAATATGAAAAGGAGATTTCATCCAAAAAGACAATTAAACAGACATCTCCACGCGATATAACCAATAACAATGCAGGGAAGAAAACAAAGACTCAAGCCAGAGACAAAATGAACAATAAACAAGTTATAAATAAGAAAAATGGCGGCTCGCCTAAGAAAAATAAAGCTGATGATTGTGGTAATAATATAGTAGAAGATTATTTCGGGGATAAAGAAGTAAAGGACGACGCTAGCGCGAATTCAGACGAAAGTTGGGAAAAAGAGTTTGAAATCGAGGACGTTGAACAAAAAGCCTGAACGTCCATTTCCGGCCATAGATAATCTTTTGAACGACATTGACGCCATTTCAAAGTCCATATCCTGCTATATTACTAATTATTTGGACTGGTAACAATTTGAGATCGGATTATATATAACCTTATTGTAAGACTTAGCTATAATGTATAACTACGCATTTTTTCCAAATTTATATATATTTATTAAATTTACTTATATTCTATACATTTATTCGCGAGATTAAAATGGCGTAATGGCGAACAAAAGTATACTAAAAGTATTATAAATGAATTTCGAATTATTAATAACGTCGGCCACGCCACTAATTAACTGATGTATGAAATTATAGCTACGTTATCATACACTTATTATACATTTAGTATGTTTGTTTTAGTAACTTTAAATTGTTAAGAATATATGTAAAACTAAATTAGGTGTCTAAGTACTCTGTCCAAACCTTTTGGACTGTTTTCTTTATTTAAGGAAATCATCTGCATAAAAATTAACTGCATTAAAATATATAACAAATATATATACAGCCCTATGCGTCATTCGTCGAATCAAACGATGCATCCCATTACAGACTTCCGTCCCTTTTAACATAATCAGAAAGATATTACATGTTAAAAATTACAAAATCAACTTTAACTTTTATTATTTGAAGTCGTTTTAGTTCCTTTCTATTTAATGCAATTTATTACGTAAAAACAAATCACACAAGAAACTTTTAAATTAATGCAGTTTTAAAAAAAAACCTACTGTACGGACTTAATGTCCAGTTAGAGTTCTGCCTATTAGCTTTATATTAAACCTAAGTGTCTATGAGTAAAATTATATTTTTCTTATATGACGTCCATGTTTAAAATATCAATAAATAGACATTATAAATTTAACTATATATAACCACAGTTCTCAAACATTTAAAGTTACTAAATCGTAAACATAATAGCATCGTCTATAAAGCCGGGGTTATATTCTGTAGATCTGTAACATTAATAGCTTGAAAATATATTAACTCATAGATAAATATTGAAAGTTTGACTTTAATGTTCATTCTTTAAAGTTCTTTTTACAATTGTTACTTAAATGCAGTGTGCAAACTGCTAATGTGTATTTAAATTTATTTTAAACCTTTATATGCTCCTGGTCCTTGTAGTATTTGTCCTTTGATTCTTGTATTATTTGCTACATGTACACCTTGTACCATCAGCTGAATTCATTTTATTTTTTATTTTAGCATAAACATATACACCACTGCCAAAATACTATGTTATTTTTGTTGCCATTCCATAATATTAATGTACTACAAACTGAGGGTTCATTAATCACAAGGGGAGGGACGTTTAGAGAAATATCACTTGTATTTATTTTATCTAAACTGCGATGGACATTTCATCCCATATTATTTTATAATTTTTATTAAGAATTCATTTCTACATCGCCATCAAACAACAACAAAAAATCTGGACAACGCCATTATTTTTTTATTATTTAATTTATTAATTAACTTATAAAATTATAGATTTCATATAATAAAGATAGCAATACTAACTTATACTTTATGTTGTCTCATATTTAACTAAACATTCCGAGAAAATTTCATTATAATTCCTCCACCCATATTCACATAACCCTTAACACAGACAGTTTTCATAGTATGCATAGTATTTACATTGTTCTAGCAATAAACTTGGATATCCGACCAAGATTAATGTCATGTTAATTTGTTGATCACGGCTGTCTAGGACCGAATGACTTGTTTTGACTTGTTAGTTGTTTCAAATGATATAGAACATTTATTATAATATGTGTTATATGTATTGATTATATAAATAAATAAATATAATATATTGTATAAAAACTATACAAGACTGCACTGTTACAAAATTGACTCATTTCTTTTATAACTGATAAACTGATAATATAAACATTGTTTTAAATTTGTTGTATTTGTACAAATGCTTATATTTTTATGTATATATATAAACATATTACATGTATACAATTTACGGCTAACTCTGTAGATAATAATGTAGGGATAGCCCTATTATTAGATTATTATTATTATTATTATTATTATTATTATATATTTATAAATGTCGCTTACAGTAATGTAATTCCGGCTTTGTCCTAATAGCGCAAGATTAATATTGGCTAACTGCATAGCATCTGAATATTAAAGTTGGTAAGAAAGAGAACTCGAGTAGGGTATTCGAAATTTGTAGTATTATAATTTTATTAAAATAATATAAAAGGTACTGTAGTTGTTCGTAATATTAAGAAACAGATTATGCTATTGAATTTTCATGTCTTTTATTTTCGACTTATTTTCTTTATTTGTAAGAATGTGACAAAACATTTTTAATAGTTAAATTAGATTTAATTTTTATTGTTTTCTAATAGTTCGTAAAAAGGTTATGACGTCACGAATTATTTAAAATATTGGATAATCTCAGAAAATGTAACGATTATTTTAAGATTAGTGGATTTGACTGTTGGACTCATTCATAGCGAGATAGGACAACATAAGTCGTTGAATTTTAATTTTATCAAAGTTACATGTCGACACATAATAATGTTTTTATATGTACCCTGAATACAATAAATGAGAGAAATAATACTATAAATATTTATAGCCGTCTCTTTCTTACCAACAATTATATTTTATACTGTATAGAAATATATAGCGTGACGACTGACGTGTTGTTGATATATGCAAATTACATGTAACATAGCATAAGTGCACATGTACAGCTGGTTCATTTGATTAAAAAAACCCTTCTCGTTTAATGCATTTATTTTTCCATGTCAAAGATTGATTGTTATATATTGAGATTGTATTTTGAAGTAAAAACAAAACAAAATTATTAATTAATATTCAGGGTTAACCGTAAGTTGAGTAGTACCAAGCCAATTATTTACAAAAAATAAAAATTTTACGATTTTGTCGTCGATTGGTGCTACATACTGTACCAAAATGGCAATAAATCGACAAAATAGAACAAACCTACTTAAAACTGTCATACATACTCTTAGATAAAACAGGTATCAACGAACCTACACAAGAATTCACAGTTTATTTTCAGTTTATCACTTTTTTTTTACTAAAAGTGGTTCAGCGAGTAATATTCTACTTGCGTTGGTATAACCCTAATATTACACTATTTTTACCCAAATCCTAAATATTAACTTGTATGTTATATTTATTTTATATAAAATTAATGTCCAACCTATTTAGGTACTTGTCTACCAAGTATTTATAACTATTGTATACTTCTTGAGATGTTAATTCTTTCTTAAACCTGTAGTAAATTTTATTAATGTAATTTTCTTTATCGCAATAAAAGCGACTGTTAGAACTGAATATTCTTCACATTAAATAATGATTTATCTATTATGTTATAACACTATAAATATGAAACGGCGATGAGGTACAATAACTTGTAAAGTGTGATATGTATAAGATAGTTTTATTTTTCGATATACCCATATAAGTAGAGTATAGTTAAATTTTTCAGCTTTCTATCATGCATAGCTGCAGCGACGTTGGAAAATGTTTAAGTATAATGTTCAGTTATATTTGTAAGAAATACATTTAGTGCAATAAAATGTATTGCAACTGTGGAGTCAATAACAAAGTTAATGGATGTCCGGTATAAATAACAAATTATTTTATGTTAATTTAAAATGTAGCGTTTGATTTAGAAAGTAATAAAATTTATTGTCTACTATAAACATTTAGGTTAAGTCGAATTTAAAGTTAATTGGGTGTTTAATTCAAAATGAGGCGATGGAAGATGCAAATAGTTACACTCTGTGCACCCTTGCGAAACAAGAACTTGTAGCTAGTTATTATTATTATTATATATATAAATTGATACATTATTGTGTATCCTATTTTTATAATAACTTTGTTATTGATTTCAGTTTGATTTTAGGCGATTATATTTACCTTGCAAATTTTGTATTTTACTTTAAATATTATATAGGTTATATGATCGGTCAAGTTGTTTGTATCAAGTTGACATTAGGTTTCGTTATGTTTGTGTAAATTATAATTATTATTAATATGAATAAAAGTTATTAAAAATTGTAGTTCTGGCTTTTTTTATTCTTAGCCTATGGTACATTTTTATGAGTATACTCAACTTACACTACAAGAATACAGTAGGTACTTCATTCCAGGAGGTAAATTAAAGTATATCCAATTTTTAATTATAGAAACTGAGTATATCTCTCACTTTGTTCGAAGTTTTCTTTTTTTCGGACTACTCTATACTAATGCTGTTGGTCGCAGCTGGCCTTTACAGCTTCACCGGATGATATGGGGTGAATGCAAATGGCATTCCAAACCCACGGAAAAAATTATGAGAGGGCATCGCTAAGGGTTCGAACCTCGGCTCAGGCCATCGTAATGACGTAAGTATAGAGGCTTATAACCGATCATCTGCGCGTGCACTTCTACTCCACTTATTACAAATGCCAACTTGGATTGTTTCGGTTACAGGGTAAGATATGGAGTATGTATAAAGGTATCGACGCATCCACTTCGTCTGGAATGGCAACACACAGTGGGTACAACATCTTCACCTTTGCAATTCCATTTCATAAAAAGGATAATTCTTTCTTTGCAATTGTTACCAGCAATTTACAACTAAGGTGATGTTATTTTCACTGTTGTTAACAATTGTACACATTATACATATTTACGATGATAATAATTAGGAAATCACTATATCCGGAGTCGATTAGGACGTTTACAACAGCGTCGGGATATCGGAAGCTCTATCGTATCTTGTTTATATAATGTGTACAAGCTTTTCTATTACTAATTAACGCACATAAGTAGATAAATTAGTTGTCTTTAGTTTTTTGACTAACTAACTATTCTCTACCTCTATGTCATGTGGTATATGTTAATCCTATGACAATAGTGGCTACCTCAAAGTATTGACAGTCTAGGTGGTCTACGGTTTAGCACATCGCCTTACTTCCTATGGTCGCTGGTTCGAATTTTAGCACGGTACAAATATTTGTATTCATGACCATACGCTGGTAGTATTGGTTGGATGTTTATTATGTATGTTATTTAATAAAAAAAAATCTAAGTAGTTATATCAGTTATTTAGTACCCATGACACGAGCTCTTATAGCTTGAAACTAGTTGGTGTTGTGTTAATTGTCTAATGATATTATTATATTAATTTACTTATGTAGTTGTGATATATTATTTAATTTTTTTATGACCCAATTTATGTCTATCCCGTGGGGTATAACGAAATGGCAATCGAAGCAGTCTCAAAGAATTAAAGACAATAATTGGAATATTAAACTTTTTCTATAAATACTAAGGACTAAAGTCATATAATGTACAAATAAATTGCTATTAGAATTAAGCGTGTTTCGATGGATCTGGCATCATCATCTTGGGCGGTATCTGGCCTTGCTGGTGAGGATAGAAGATACCAGGCGCCACCTGCTGGATGTCGCTGGGGACGTCTCCAGACTGTGGGTACGGATGGTGAGGTGGCACGCCCATCCATTGCGGGTACCAGTAAAGACCCTGAGGATCACAGTTAGCGAATTTGAAAAAAATGTCACATCTTCCTTCTTACTAAAAATTATAAATTCGAAAGTTTGTGAGTATGTACGCATGTTTGTTACTCTTTCACGCAATAACTACTGAATGGATTTTGATGAAACTTTACAGAACATAGCTTATACATCACTCATAGACTATAATTAAAAAGTACAGATTAGGCAGTTAATTTTTAATAAGAAGCATGTCTTCTGATTCCTCTGGAATGGCAAGATAAGAAGTATTACGGGTTTCACATGATAATGTGATGTCTGTAGTGCTGTATATCGGCGACGGTTACCACTGGCCATCACGTGGGCATCATCCAATTAAATAAAAAAAAAAAAGTTCCTGCCACTCCATGGAAACGGCATTCGTACGGTAGATCCACAGAATGCTACGAAAAAATCTTGTATAAACAATTAATTGAAACGATACTGTACCTTATTCCCGGACCCTTGGCAGGTGAATCTATATTCGTTGACAGTAAGTGGGTCCAAATAACTGACCCCTGCGATTGATCCATAGTTCGGAGGGAACATAAACCAGCAGCCATCCAAAGTATCTACACAAAAAATTTAATTAAACTAGTAGTCGGCCAATGGTCTAAAATCTACCATAATTTATTTAAATTATAAATTTGAACATAAGATGTGTATCAAATACATGGTAGTATGTGAAATGTATTTTTGTATTGACTTCATGTATTTTATATACCTAATTTTAAAAGTATATTAGTATTCTGCACTCCTCTATATAAACTATAAGTGTGCGAAATTTCATACACCTCCGTCAGCGCAATATTCGTAAAAATGGTTATCAATATCAAGTATTAATCATGATTGATTAGATGCCAGTGGACATAACTTTAAATTATTTCAAACTTTATCACACATATGTATAGTATGTAAGTGCTTAGTTCAAATTACGTCACAAAAACAATTTACACAAAAATGTAATAGTTTATAAGGAGAATAACTGTAACTACTTAAATTGGTGTCAATAAAAATATTAAAAAAAAAAAATTACAACTTACATGTAACGTTTGATTCTATAGTCCCTGGCTCTGTAGTGGTGAATGGCGTCTCTGTCGTTTGCTCCAGGAATGGTGGAATAGGAGATAGTCCAGTTCCTGGGTCTCCCGGTATTATGAAAGGACCTGTTCGAAATAAAAAATAATCTAAGTACCTACTTATTAAACAGTGGTCACCTCTCATGTGTGTGAGTGTGTGTGCGTGTATCAAACGTAAGATAGTGTGTGTAATTATTTTTTATTAAAAAAATAAAGTTTTTTTTTTTAATTATTATTAAATAAATATCACACCATCATCAAAAAAATAATACACCATCTGTACAAATACATAATATTCAATTGTCTAATTTCAAATTGACAGCTTTTCAATAAATGCTTTTTGCATCGAAGAATTTGAAAAAAAATGTCTGTCAGACTAACTGTAACCGTCTGTTTGTTCATCATTCAATCTTTGAAATGGCTGGACCGATTTTATCGCGACTTTCACTCGCAGATAGTTAATTTTATAAAGAGTAACTTAAGTTACTTTTATTTTAGAAATTATGTACTTAAATAAAAAATAAAGTCGCTATATAAACTTTAACCGTGTCCAATTTTATAGTCCGCCAGCGTAACAGTATTAAATGAACATACCTCCATAGAAGTTTGTGTTATTCCACTCGCAGACATGGTGATCGCAAACTAATGGAGAATTACTCTCTTTGGTATAAAATGTGTGTCCATTAGGTATAGTCTGAAAATTTAATGCTACTTACAACATTCATTAACAAAAGACATAATATAATCATAGCTTTTGTTTGGTATTATGTTATTGGAAGTAATTTACTACCTGACATCTAGTAGTAATAGTAAGTTATGTATGGTAGAGAGGTAGCTTTTTTATTGGGTGATTTGGGCTATTGTCAGGTGCTTGAACCTACATATAGCACTGCGACCTACATAGACCTCTGCTCGCCCTTCTTCAGAGTTCACTACCCAGGCCCAGGGACAAGAATGGAACGATATTCTTTGGAGCCATGATCACCTCAGGATAGAGTGTAAACTTTCCAAAGAATATATTTCGTTTATGCATGCGTGGTCTACAACGACATACGATGTGTAGTGACGTTTCGTCTTCAGTTTGGCAAAATCTGCAGATTCATTTGGGCACACATAATTTGCAGTGTCCTGTAAGGGACCTAGTAGTGAGATAGCTTGCTTTGTAAATGCTATTATTTGTTTAGTAAATTAATTATACAAAATATACAATAAAATATATTTTTTTAATTTTATAATAGTTATTCCGCTATTCTGAAAAGAGACAAATCACAAAAATATTCCCAACCGATTTTCAGTTATAAGTGGACTCGAAAACCGACTTTATTTTATTTAAACACATATAGACAATCAGAGAATAAATAAGTTTATTATACACTTACTAGTAAATAGTCATAATGCCTGAACCTTATACCCTGTATATTAAAGTCGAGAATAAAGGATCCTGATGTGATGATGCAGGATGCAGCTGTTAAAGGTGGCAACTTATACATATCCGTACCACATTTCACAATAGCTTTAGGTAAAGTGGATACATCGCGGATATGCTGCAAATTCTTCTTAAACGGAAATCTGTAAAATAATACTAAATTTATTTTTTCCCTGAAGTATAAAAATATACTTATCTAACAGTGCTTCAACCACTATAAAACTATCGTCTGTATATTATTTATCTATCTAGTGATTTAAATACTTATTATATATACTACTAAAAACAACTACTACAAACTAACCTACACCAAAAATTATATCAACTGTTCTTAAACTTTTACAGTCGACACGACCCTTAGAAAACAAGCACAATTAAAAAATGTCTATAGATAAGACGGCAGAACCCCAAACATATACTAGATTGTTAGTAATGTGGATTAATTGCTAACAATGTACCAGGTCAGATTGACCTGAATGCGATTTTCTCTGGAAACCATCTTATTAAATTTCTGGTAAATTGACCTGACTGCATATTCATCTTATAATTCTCCACTGGTGCCCCGCCAGCATATACCGTTGGCATAGGCAAGTACATACACTATTATCATCCCTTAAAAAATATATACTCGCGGGCTCCAGGGGCAGACCACATATTAAAACATACTGATGTATAATAATAGGCAAGTACCTGAATATACATATTCCTAGATGACACTCCAGTCCATGTAAAAAGTTGTCCATCTGAAATACTATATTAGGATCCTCTTCCAAGAAGTAATGCTTGTCGTCCATTAAGTGGACAAAGCCTATAAAGTGGAAGGCCCGACCCTTGCAGTAGGGGGCCGGCCCTCGCCCCATGTTGTAAATATCACTGTATAACTCTGACAAGAAAATGTAAACATTCCTGCCGCAATAGTATTCTGTAAAAAAAAAACTAGTGAAGCGATTACACACGACTTTCAAATCGAAACGGTAAGGAGCGACCTTAATCGCTTCCTAAGTAGACATTTCGTGTGTAGGCAAATCGTAATCCTTATTAGTTAGATTATGAGATTGAAAAATATTAAGTTTTTTATTCAAAATTATTTTAATACATAAAAAACTCGTGACCGTGTCTGTTAAACTCCTCTATCGTCGTATTTACCGATATTTTATGAAATTTTTGGTGCATATTTAGTTGTAGGCTATTGTTTTAACCTTCGTTGGTCGACATTTTCATTATCTTCAATGTTTAAGTGCCCATACAATATTATATCTGTATGGTATATAGTATGTATCTCGGTACAGGGGCGGATCGTGAATTTGTGGGGCCCTGGG
Source organism: Achroia grisella (assembly GCF_030625045.1). Classification (NCBI taxonomy): domain Eukaryota; kingdom Metazoa; phylum Arthropoda; class Insecta; order Lepidoptera; family Pyralidae; genus Achroia; species Achroia grisella. Next base: position 2,835,483 of record NW_026712984.1, on the reverse strand, counting down.
CTAAATCTACTTAGGGGCCTACGTAATTATATTACTTGACTAAAAAAATACACCGACCAAAAACGAAGCGACCAGAAATTCCCCGTTCCTTTCGATAGTCGCGCATTTGCCTGGGTTGATTGATCTCAGGATTGCAAACCTTATGATAGGTTTTTTAATTTTCTAGATATTTTTTATATTCTAATTATCGGTTCAGTGAGGACTGGGGGCCTTTTTTATCCTCGGGGCCCTGGGCTGCAGCCCAAAAAGCCCTTAGGTAGATCCGCCCCTGTCTCAGTACAATACTATTTCTGCTTCCTCCTTTATTTAGAAGCAAGATATAGTTTCTAATGACTTTAGATCGGATTTCGTACGAGTGAAATACTAGAAGAGCAGCTTGACTGTCCGAATAAATGTATATATTCTAATCGACATCCAGACACTTCCAGACATTTATTAAAGCGTAAGTTTCTGCCTGAACGGTAGAGGCTTATTTTCCTAAGACTATATAGTTGCAAATATGAGTAGGATAATAATTTTTCAGTCATTATTTTTATAGAGAAACAATGCTTCCGGGTGAGCTAATATTTAGATAATAATTTAGACCTTGGCTAAGATAGAACTCTGATGGCACGGCACCGCCACCAGCGGCGTTGTACGTAGCCACCCTTTCTGTTTTTATAGCGTTATGATTGTCGTACATAGTCAGCATGTTGTCTATGGCATCCTCTAATGATATCAGCAATACCTGCAACATGTATAATCAATTTAACTATTACTGTGCTCTTGTCAAGGGAGACTTTGTACAAAATAAACAAATTAGAGTTTTAACATATTATTTCTCCGGTATGACATCATACATGTGAGGTACCACGGACATGTGATGATGACGTGGTCCATAGTGTTATTCATGTAGAAATATAATGGGGTGAGTGATTAGCTCTTCCAGTTACATAAAAAAGATCTTTTACAAGTCATTCGAAAACCAATGAAAATAATAATCGTTATTTTTTTAATAGTAGAGTTAGATAAAAATTATACGTTACATTTTGATTTTTATATAATTAGTATTTTTTGATTTTGTCTCAAAATATACAATATCAATTTTAAAAATTATTATACGTTTAGTAATCTAGAATATCAGTATTTTACCTGTACGAATCAACACTGCAGGTATGTGTTATTCTGATGTATAATCTACATTACTGTAAAGTTCATTAACCCATCTTTCACAGTCTTTTAATTTATAATATTAATTATGATAAAATGACTATTAGACTGTAAGCAGTAAGTCTGGCAGGTAAAAAAACTTTACTTTGACTTTGTTTCGAATCCCATGTTAATAGATGTATCACAAACCTTGAGTTCCTTAATATGCATGTTGATGAACCTTCCCAGATGATCTGTTGCTATATGAACGTGTTCGTTTATGATGTACTGAAACAATATTTTTATTTCGACGGTACGGTATAAATAATAACTAGGTTTGTTACCGGTGTGTTCTTTACTCACCAGGCCACAATTGGAGCAGAACGCGTTTATTTTTAAAAAGTCAACCTTGAACGACCGGAATTTTTTTGAGTGATAAACGAAGGTCGATGAAGTTTTGGTCTCAACTGGTCAAGAACTTTTGGAGAAGTATCTTTACAAGTTACAAGGAGTGCAAATCTGATCTTCAAGATCGCTCCGCGTTTCGTGCTCCGCTCAATAATAACTTTACGGGAATGTGAAGTATAACATGTATTTTGTCAGTTTTTATGTGTTCACAATATAATTCATTATGTACTCACATCTGACTGCATTCTTTCTCTGAATTATTCTAATTATTTACCCTCATTGTGGCTAGGTATAATAGACAAAAGCCTTTTGGCTTCTGGACTGCATAGGCCCAACCTGTCTATAAATATCGTATATAGACTGATGGAATATTTTTAGTTTTTAAACATTTTAATCCATAAATACCAACAAAAATAAATCAAGATGAATCCCAAAAGGAAATTTCCAATGTCCATGACAAAAGATAATGCTGTTTCGGTTGATGTAACAGTGAAATTAAAGAGTACCCACAAGGGACACTGTAGACCCCAAGAATGGCAACATATAGGAATTTCATATAAAAATAACAAAGTAATACATGCCCGGTTCATATATGTGAAGTGGACCGCAGATTGATCTCCACTCCAGGTAGGTACATACAAATTAAAAAAAAAATACAATACTTGATCTGGCGCTCGCTTGATCTTCATCATTTCAATTTGGTAGTGGGCCAAATGATCCAACTTGTCGGTGGGGTCATGTCCATATATCTCAAAGGCGTCAATCACCATTGCTAGTGTCAGGTTTTCGCTTGGCTCTTGGCAACATGGATGGTTTTTTACCATATAGGCATTCTATAAGTAAGCATCAACATTATTATTTTCTCCTCTGTCCTTTTATTATTTTAACTTACGGAGCTGATATCATCTTTACACTCCACTGGTGCCCCGTTAGCGTAGAATCTATCATGTTATAATAGGGAGTCATCCACAATTTACGTCACATTTTGAGGACAAGGAGGGAGGAAGCATCCGACATTTCACGGCATGACAGTTCAAGTTCTATTCAATCAAGTACGTAATAAAATACAAAGTTTTAACGAACAACTTATTTCATCTGTATCAGAATAAAGTTTCAATTAGTTTGTTGACAATTTTATACCCGATAAACTAGTAAAAATTTTCAAAATATGTCACGTCAGACTAGGAGGAGAAAGTCTCAAATGTGACCAGCTGTGACAACAACGCCTCCGAGTGGTAGAATCATGAAATTCAGATGACGTAATATAAGGATGGGTCATCGTTCAATAAAAATGTATGCTATGCTGACACAACACTTACTGTTAATCCATAAAAACATGTTACAAATAAATATAATGAAGTTAGTCGACAGTCACTGCAAGACATATCTGCAAGTTGGCTGTTGTAGTTACCCCATAACCATACCTACTGCATACCTGCTTGTTTACGACCAATTACTATGAAATAGTATAATAATTAATTTTATCGTCACCAGTTACCAGTTTTATTAGCTATATATGCATAGAAGTTAACAATCTCTTGAGGTAATAAAAAATACTGAGTACATTCGTCTGCAATAATAGTACTAGCTTTTATTACTAAATTATTATTCATGTATTAAAATTAAATTATTATATATATTTTATATACATTAATTGCTACTTATTTTATTATAATAGGTATATTTAGTATAATTAGCAAATAAAACTTTAAAGCTACAGAAATATTTAAAAGTATTACGTTTTTATTTATAAAAGTACAATAAACACATTGTATTTTATTCTAATTTCGTTATTAAATCAGTAATATTCAAATTACAAGATTTTTTGTAAATTACATTAAAAATATATTAATAAATAATGAACGACGCAACGCAATCATGTAGAACCATTACAATAATTGGTATTATTTGATTTGCTAAAGAAATGACTCTCGTTCTTTCATTAACAGTAAATTAAATTTAAAATTAAAGAGATTTATAATAATTGAAAATCATAAATCGGTGAGTATGCTGTCTCAGCTCTCGGGAGTGAGTAAGACATCCTCAGAATCCCATTATATCGATCGTGGCTCCGCGCATCCTCCCCGCGTCGATCCACCCACCCCCGCCGAGCACAAAACTGACCCGAATAGCAATCGCACAAAAGAAAATCCAATAAAATGTTAAAATCCCACAAAATACAAACGTAAACAGTAATACACATAGTTTAGTGAATTGTGAAAGTGTTAATACAAAAAATAAAACGCAATACTTTGAAAATTTTCAAAAATGAAGGATTAAATGAAGCCCTGAAAATGGCTGCTGTAAAGCCTCTAGGCAAATTATTACAATAATGTAATATTTAAAAAAACATAGTATAGTGTAAAGAAGTCTTCCAAATTAGTGTAAAATTTAATATAATTAGAAATAGTTATATATATGTAAATTATATAGAGTTACAAAAAATCGATGTCTTCCCGTAAACGTCAATTTTGAAGTGATAAGTTACAATTATTAATATATTATATTCATATAATTACTATTATTGAAAACAAATTTTAATATATCGACAATAATATAAAGAAAAAGGAATATATATATATAAATCGCGATCAAGGTCGTTTTAAATTTATTGAAAAAATTTTGGAAATATCAGCAAAATGATAAACTTGGGTCGATTCAAATTACCACCGCTAAAGAATGCTCTGGACGTGGCAATGCAGACCGTCAGGCAGCAGATGCCTGACAAACCGGGCCCACCGCCCCGACCACCACAAAATGTTAGATTTGCCAATCTAGGTAAGAATCATTTTATTTTTATTTTTCAATAGACGTTAATGGATTTTGCACCTGCCTGCGCTAATGGTATACGCTGGCGGGGCACCAGTGGAGGATAATAGGATGAGTATGAGGTCAAGTCAGTCTGTCCATCATAAAGTCACCAGGAATTACCTCGATGGTTTCCAAGGGGGACCTCGTGGAGGTAAACTTGATATGGAACTTTGCTAGCAATGAGGTCCTAGTCCCCATTACTAATAATCACCTCCCCCTAGAATCATTTTATTACATTTGAATGTAAACTGTAATGAAGATGTAATTATAGCTTTAATTACATTTTAACGAAATTATCAAATGAAAGTAGTTATCAACTAGGTCAGTCGTATACATGTATATCTATGCTATACAATTAGATGTTTTGACAATTACATAACGAAATCAATTTTCTTCTCTCTATCATGAATATTGTAGAGAGGAATGATTTGATTATTGCTTGTTTGTTTTATAAGTAATGGTTAAAAATGAAATCAATAAATACTTAAAGAAAAAAGGATAATTGTATGTATTTCTAATACTTATACAATACGGGGTTGGTAATTCTCTCTTGACAATCTTCAGTAATTGTATATAAAAAAATGTCTAGCGAGTATAGATAGCTTTTCAAAAAGTAGTTCACTAATATATACCTATATAAAAATAATCCTTGAATATAATTATATATAGTAATTCAGAATAATTACGGTGTATAGAGGCAATCAATCCTCAGGTATATCATCATATGAGGAGTAGATACCATGGTGCTGTTCATATATAAAGGCAACGGGCAGTTCCTTTAAATGGCCGCCAGCTTTGGCATTCTATTCTAGTAAAAAATCTTTACTACCTTCGTTACTAATATTATAAATGCGAAAGTAACTCTGTCTGTCTATCTCGCTTACACGCCAAAACTACTGGACCGATTTAAATGAAATTTAGTACACAGAATGTCTATCCTAGAAAGTCTACCCTGAGAAAAGACATAGGCTACTTTTTAATGCGCAAAAAGGGTAAGTTGTTGAATGGAGAGATGAAAGGTTGTATGGAAGAATCGTTATTTTTGAAGCTAGGACGATGAAACTTTTTTGTTTGGCTTTTATTGGGTTAGTATTTCATTAAATATTATTTCATCATCTGGTCAAGGTCACTATTTTACGCTAATGAAGTCGCGGGTACAGCTAGTACTTAATGTAATTACATAGAAAAGAACATACCTTTATTTTTCTATTTATATTTAAAAAATATTTGTAATTTTTAATTTAGACATGGGTGAGAGCTGTGAGCTGTCCACTATGAACGAAACCACATCGCCGACGTATCAATCCACCAACCCAACAAACCCGTTCCTGAGCGGCAACCTGCAGGCTGAGGACACATTTACCAGTTACCAAAATACGTACCCCCAACAAGATGGCCAAGCACCAAGGTATGGAAATAAGACATTAAAATATGAATGTGTGTGTCTGTGTGCCATAAGCTAAAGAAATATAAGTACTTTTTTCGAACTATTCTAATGCTTTTAGCTGCAGCTAGCCTTTACAGCTTCACCGAACGATATGGGGTGAATACAGATGACACTCCAAAAAGGACTTATGGAGCGGCTAAAGGCCAACTTATGCCTGATGGACACGACTTTAGTCTGTAGCCACCACTAGTAGATAGAATTAGGGTATTTTAAAGCATATAAGATATACCTGCATCATTTAGGTAAATAAGACGAAAAAAAATTAATATACATTATTAATATTATTTCAGAACTCAAAGCATGCAAAGTGTTGATTTCTATGCATCTTCAGAGGAAGGCGGTTTCGAAGAAGGTGGTGGTAAGCCTGGTGCCAAAATTAATGAATTCCAAGCCGCTTGGAACGTTACTAACGCTATCCAGGTACAGTTTTGCATCTATTTTATTAACAAAAACATTATTAAAGATAAATGTACAGTATTTTTAAAAATACTTAACTTTATTACAGGGCATGTTCGTAGTTTCGCTCCCGTTTGCTGTACTACAAGGCGGTTATTGGGCCATCGCTGCAATGATAGGCATCGCGCACATCTGCTGTTACACTGGTAAAATTCTCGTTGAATGCCTCTACGAAGATGACCCTGTATCTGGCCAGCGAGTAAGAGTTCGTGACTCTTATGTCAGCATTGCTAAAGAATGCTTCGGCAGAAAATACGGTGCTAGAATAGTCAATATCGCCCAAATCATTGAATTGCTAATGACCTGTATCCTTTACGTAGTGGTCTGCGGTGATTTAATGATAGGCACATTCCCTGATGGCTCTATTGATACTCGATCTTGGATGATGCTGACGGGAATATTTCTCTTACCTCTAGCCTTCTTGAAGTCACTCAAAAGCGTCAGTATGCTATCTTTTTGGTGTACCATGAGCCATTTAATCATAAACGCAATTGTTCTCGGTTATTGCATTCTTTATATTGGAGATTGGGGATGGTCTAAAGTCAAGTGGAGTTTGGATTTCGAAAATTTTCCAATTAGCTTAGGAGTTATCGTGTTCTCATACACTTCTCAGATTTTTCTACCGACATTGGAAGGTAATATGGAAGATAGATCCCGATTTGAATGGATGTTGAACTGGTCCCATATTGCAGCTGCCGCTTTCAAATCTATATTTGGATATTTATGCTTCCTCACCTTTCAAAACGATACTCAACAAGTTATCACGAATAACCTCCGTTCTGCAGGATTTAAAGGGCTTGTTAATTTCTTTTTGGTCATCAAAGCTGTGTTAAGCTACCCATTGCCGTATTACGCAGCTTGTGACTTGTTAGAACGTGCCCTCTTCAGAGGTAAACCGAAAACATTCTTCCCTGTAATTTATGCTTTGGATGGCGAACTGAAAGTTTGGGGTCTTGCTTGGAGATTAGGTGTGATAATGTTCACTATATTGATGGCTATATTCATACCACATTTTGCTATCTTAATGGGTTTCATCGGCAGTTTTACTGGCACAATGTTGAGTTTTATCTGGCCTGCATACTTTCATCTTAAATTGAAAGGCAATCAGTTAGAGAGTACCACTATTGCTTACGATTACTTCATTATAGGCCTAGGTGTTCTGTTTGGTGTTATAGGCATGTATGACTCTGGTTCAGCTCTCATAAAAGCTTTCAAAATAGGCTTACCTTTCTAATTTACTGCTGTAGTTTTAGACAATTGTTGAACTATTTTTAGATATATGCAAACTTACGTGTTTGAGTTGATTTCAAAAGGAAATGTTCTAACTTAGTGCAACAAAACCTTTTTTGACGTTATTACAATTAAAATGTTAGAGATATATGTATACAAATTTATTGTGACATTTTACTGATTATTATAAATATGTATTTACCTATACAATAAAATATAATGTAATCAATGGTCTTCCAGAATAGTATCTAATAATTTATGTTTTTGATGTTATATAAATTATAAATATATCAACGAAGTCTTCCATAATGACACTTATATCACTAAACCATACAAGTATTTTACTTTGCTTGTAAAAATGTTAACTACGCATAATGTTTGGAATATCTTTACATACTTATTAAATAATGCTAGGCATTTATTGTAGATTTATAATAATACTGATCTCATTGATTGTTGGTTTTAGTTTATAATTAATAAATAAAAACAGTTCTTAAAATAATTAAAATTTTAGTAATATTTCAGGTATTTCTGTTAATATAAATTATTTTATATTCCTATAATAACAATATACAAATGAGATTTTATGTATTACAAGTATTTACCGAAATTAATATAATAACAAGAAATAATGTTACACGTATAGAAAATATTACTGTGTATTCAATTTCGAACCTAATTATTGTTGTTGAATATAATAATTAGTAATTGTACATGTATAATACATGTTACTTAGATTAGTAATATAATAGTGATTTATGAGAATGCGAGGTAACGTGTAATGACAATAACGGTTCTAACGCATATCTAATTGTAATCTTAGATATACAGTTGATATAGATATACACTTTATATGCAATTATTCATTTACACATAACAAATAATAATATATTTATACTAGGGATGTGAAAAATACTCGATTATAAGAAAGTAAATTAATATGCCAAAAACTTCACCTTTATCACACGCGATAATTATTTAGGTTTGTAATGTCAATATACAGGAAAAGAAAAAGTTATAGATATTTAGTGGCTGTTGTTTACTAGAGAATAAAATGTTACATCTAGATACCGACTAGCTTGTTTTTCTAATAATTATTGCATCCGATGTTTTTCATCCAAGTGTTCTTAAGAATACAAGAGCAACTGATGCCCTAAAAAACAAAGGTGTTGGTTTTTTCTACATGTTTTTAACATATTCACAAAAATTTTATTGTGGAAAAAATAATAATCGATTAAGGTAAAAATATTATTTTTCAATATTAAATCGATTTCTTATATAGTACATATATCACAGCCCTAGTTATACAGCCTTAAATACTTACATATAGAAGTAATGAGAACAATTAATGTACCGGAATGAAACCTTATTTGAAATTGATGAGAAATTATTTAAACTATAGATAGTACCAGAAGCCGTCGTAGTATATAGTTTTATGCCTACATATCAATATATGACATATAATGCGATATATGACATATCTTTAAAAACAACAAAAATCAACTATTAACTTCATATACTTTATTCTTTTCAGAATAATTGTTAGATGCCATTTGCGTATGCAAACACATCTATCAAATCTTTTCTAAATAACAAAAACTGCATATAATAAATCGTATCAAAATGACATTGATTATGAAGTTTATTCGCTTTGGTAGCTGTTAGGCGTAAAGCTTTGGACACTAAACTATAAATTTAATAATATTACTTTCTAACATCCGTTATATACTTAATAGTAGCTGGTCATCTGTATATCTAAAGACAAAAATTAAAGGGCTTCCAAAAGTTGGCATAATAAAAAAATATTTATTAAAATAAGTATAAAATGGATTAAAAAAAATTACGTAGGTAGGTATCCATAGAACTTCCATTTGAAAAAGACAATATATAAGCTTACCAGAAATATTTAGAAATGTATCCAAGTGCAATAATGTTGTATAAAATTATACTTAAAATACATGTAAAGTGATGAAATGAATTCTATGTGTGTATTTTAAATAATATAAAGTGTTATGGGACATTTATGTTTTATTTCCTTTTTGTTTATCTACCCTCTCACCTACTTAACATTTTATCGAACTGATACACTGAAAGAAATATTAGAAAATCGAGTGGTTACCAAACTTCAGTAATAAACACCAATATTTTACTAATATTATAAATGCGAAAGTTTGTATAACTATGGATGGATGTTTGTTACACTCTCACACAAAAACTACTGAACGGATTTAGATGAAACTTTACAGTAATATAGCTTATACATTAGAATAACACATAGGCTATAATTTAAAAAGATATTATGTATATTGGGCGCAATATAACGATAAATGTCAAGTAAGTGTGATACAGACGAAATTGCGCGGGTCAGCTAGTGTTAAATAATATTTGCTGAAAAATAGCTACGGACAAAATAGTTGTTTTAGAAAGATAGAAAGAAAAAAAGAAAGAATTTAGTAACTTAAATAGGATTTGTGAATATAATCAAAAATTTTTTAATAAGGTTCGATTATTATTAGAGTAACTCAACTCATTTCTGTAAGTGTACAGTACCTACATATAAAATTTTAAATAGGTAGAAAATATATAGGCATTGTTTGAATACTGCCTTAGTATCTCTAAGGTGCAAGTTATCCTGTAACTTTCTGAGATCTTAGCTGAAGCTTAGCTGAAGATCATTTAACAAAGAGAACCAAGTTAGGCTCTCTTGGTACAAACGTCAACGTTTACTTTAGTAACGTTTAGTTTAGTTTAATAGTTAACAGCCATTCACCACAGATGTTGGTTATCTGCTTGTTTACCATCAAGGATATAAAATAAAACCCAGCCAACCATCAGACTCTTGCTCTTTTTATAATATTAGTACTTATACGATATTGATGCATATATTACTGATTTTAAAATATCTATTGCAACATAGTGATTACATGCTTACTTCTAAAATTTGCTATATCGTAATGTTTTTTTTAACAATCTTCGATTCAAAATTTAGTAAAAGTAATGTATGTACCTTTTTTGAATGTATAATTTTTGACATGTAATTAAAATATAATTTTTTAAATGTATGAGATGTATGAAAGAAATGTATGTACCTACATAAAAAGTTCATTTTTGTATAGAAATGTTATGTAAGAAATGTATGTACCTACTTTAAAAGATAATTTTTGACATGTATGAAATGTATGAAAGAAATGTGTGTACCTACATTAAAAGATAATTTTTGACATGATGAAATGTATGAAAGAAACGTACAAAAAATATAATTTTTTGAAATGTGAAGAAATGTGTGTGCAACAATAATTTTTGACATGTATACTCGTAAGATTTGGTATTCGAGTTAGGGTCGATTTCTCTCTTTTTTTAAATACTATTTTAATCTTACCAGTTGCCAGTATTCGAAGACAGCTACGATTCGTACTCGATATTTTAAATTATTATGTAATCGATTTTACAGTACAAATGTAAATAACCAACGACACTAATAATGGCAATGCCTAACTTAAGATTAACAAGCACTGTGCGTGTAAAAACCTGATCGAAACGAGAGACTATCATATTCTAGACTGAATCATTTTTTATATTCACATAGTATAAAACAAAGTGGTCGCCGCTGTCTGTTCACTTTTATCTTTCCAATTAGGCAACGGATTTTAATAGAAGTTTCCAGCAATAGATAGAGTGATTCAAGAGGAAGGTTATATTTATAACACATGTGTATTATGGCATAGAAGAAGCCGAGAAATTCAAAGATTTGTAATTCATCCGTGCAAAGCCGAGACGAGTCGGTAATACACTTTTAGATACTAAAAGTGTCTCTGCAGATACAGAAGCTAAGGAAATTAATTGACTTCATTTCGTGTGCATAAACCTTAAAACTCTACACAATATTAATGTCTAGGATAAGGTCGCAATAAAAATTCCAATTAAAATAATTAATTTTACCGCGCTAAGTTCAGTAGCAGCCATGTTGCCAAAATGGACGCCTATATTCGTGCAAGCGTGCTGTTCATGTCATGTATCAGTTGGGTTCACATAACGGTATGAAATTACTTAATAATTAATAAAGAATAAACCTTCATGACTGGTATTCCAGAGAGTAATGAGAGGTATTAACCGTGTGGTAACGTCGTGATAATCAATACACTTGAGATATTTGTCTATATTTTAATTCAAAAAGGTACAGGCGAACCAACCGCCATTTCTAGAATTCATTTGGTTTGTTGAGTCAGTCAGAAATATAAAGTGACACTCAATATTTGGTGTGCTCAAATTGTCAACTTATCTCTCTCTTTCTCTGAATTTATTTACAAAGTGGTCCAAAATATCGATTTTCATTCAAAAATACTAAAATTGACTACTCGTAAAACTATTATAGCGAACAAAATAAATAAAAATGTAATTGCTCAAGCAATTGTTTATCTTAATTTTATACATGTTACCTTATTATATAGAACTGTAAACAAAACTTCTATAATATTAATAATACTATAGTAATAGATACTACAGGGTTTTTAATAAAATGTAGGGACTAAAACTACTTTCATCCTTGTCTGTTTTCTGTAATTTTTACCTATAGGCGTACAATATTCGGAGTCATCCATGTTGCTTAGAACCGAACGAGAACCTGACTCTAGCAATGATCATAGACGCATTTGAGATCTACGGCCACGATCCGACTGATAAACTGGATAATTTGTGGCTATACCAGAACGAGATGCTGAGGATCAAGACGGCTGAAGATCAGGTGAAATTTTTACTTTCCTCATTCATTAACAGTCCTATTACTTATAATAAAGTCTAATTTTTGTTGCAGTACATAATAAACGAGCGAGTGCATATTGCTACTGACCATCTTGGTCGGTTTATAAAGCTACACATACAAGAATTAAAGGTGAATAATATAACGCCATAAAATAATAACCCTTGTCCTCATTTGCACAGAACCACATAGTCCCAAATTTACTATATAATTAATATAATTTATAAAAACAATTTTTAATAATTTTTCCCTACCGTAGTACGGAAAAATTATGATACAAAACATTTGAAGTTCATAAGCGGCTAAAATGTACAGGAATAAACTATTTGTGATATTGATTGTAAAGCTTGTACTAACGAACTGGAAATGCGTTTATACTTACATTTTTTTTGTTAAATGTACATAACATTGTATTAAAACTAAATATTCTCTTACATTGTTCAAAATCATTTTATTCAGTAAATAATTATTACAACACCTTCTTTAAAATATTCTCTTCATTCGTGTTTACTATATCCACACTGTATTAATAAATATACTTTAGTAAATAATTATTTCCATAGGTGCTCCTCATAACGTTGGATGATGTATTAGATAATATGCTAACGATGTATGAGAACCATAACTCGGTGGCAGCAGAGAGGAAGGCCACATACACGGGAGGGCCGGTACCCATGGAATTTTACATGAGTCGAGGTAAAAGCTGCTAATGTAAAGTCTACTTAGTATTTATCGATTAAATATTTATTAACCCATGTTTAGGCTTTGCCAAAAAATAATTTTTCGGTAAAAAAATCATATTCGCTGTAATCACTTACTATCAGATGAGCAGCAAGTTCGTTTGGCCCCTTACTATAAAAAAAATTATCAGCGTTATGCTAAATAGAACTTGTTGTAACAATGAGCGTTAAATTCATGATATGAATCCTTAAAGCATCCATAATATACATAAAAAATCTTATATATAAAATTCTCGTGTCACAGTTTTCGTTCCCATACTCCTCCGAAACGGCTTGACCGATTCTCATGAAATTTTGTGAGCGTATTGAGTAGGTCTGAGAATCGGCCAACATCTATTTTAATCCTACGCTCAAAAATGTTAGGGGTAGTCCACCGAAAACTGTGACATTTTTTATATAAGATTATTTTAATGATAAACAACGTTTGCTGGGACAGCAAACGTTGTTTATCATTAGAGATATCTAATTCTTCACACATAGAAAATATCTAAATGAATGCAAATCGTAATCATAAATCTAAATGTTTTGATCACGCTAGGATAGAACCCGCGAGAAGTAAAGCATGCTAGAACACCGGCCATATATAGCCATCAGTAAATAAGTATATAAAGGAACAAATCATATCTTGACGCATTATTACAGAGTTTTACTGCGGCAAAAACGTCTACATATTCATGTCAGAACTGTACAGTGATATTTACAACATGGGGCGGGGTGTGGCGCCATACTGTAAGGACCGCTCGTTCATCTTCCTTGGCTTCTTACACTACCACGATGAACAGAAGTACTACCTCGTCGACGATCCCAACATTTCATTCCCAACTGACAATTATCTGCACGGATTGGAGTGTCATACGGGTATTTGTATATTCAGGTAAGCTTTCATTTCTTTTTACTAGCTGTTGCGTCTTCAGTTATTTTTGAGCGGAACGCGAAACGCGGAGCTATCTTAGTGATAAGATTTGCACTCTTTGTCACGATACTCCTCCGAAACGGCTTGACCGATCGAGATCAAAATTTCATCGAAGGTCGACTGTCGGACCTACATATTTTACGCGCTCCGCTTAACATGTGACTTGGTGTGTAAACAACAAACTGGTAACAAACCTAGTAAATATTCATCGTAATCTATATAATCATCCTCATGATACACACACACTCATGACACAATAGAATGTAGCTTCTGATTAATATTTATTAAGATTAGACACAATTGCACACTTTTTTGAAAGCAAAAAACTATAATCCTTTAGCAACTATATCTATCTATATAGGAAGAATATTTTAATGTCTTCATTTTCATTTTTTCCATGCTTTATTACTAAGCATCACGAGCATTACGAACTGCTTCAGATCTAATGACTTTTAGCACCTACGCTGGCGAAATAAAATAGTCCGAGTTAGGAAGGAACCATTTTCTTGTATTGGAGGAGGTATCTGTACGTGTAATATTATCATATCTGTATTCTATTTAAAGGTTTCCCTTCAAAAAAATATTGCAAAGAGAAAGAGATGTGTCTACGCTCCCCAAAGCAATTGTAAAGTGTGGACTGGTGATGTACAAACTGCCTCCATTGACCGCCGTCTCCTGCATCATCACGTCGGGATCTTTTATCCTCGACTTCAACATACAAGGGTTGCGGTATAGACACCACGATTACCTACTGGTAAATATTATCTCCTGTGTATAATAAAAATAATAATCTAAGGACAATTCACACATCGCCATCTAGACCCAGGTTAAACTAGCTAAAGCTTATGTTATGGGTACTAAATAACTGATACAAATACATAGTTAATATTTGTTTTTTTCATTTTACACATATTATACATAGAAAACAACCAGACCGACCCAATCATACTCATGAATATAAATGTTTATGCCGTAAGGATATGTCCCGCCTTATGTTTGGAGACCATATGACGGTTACAGCGATACTGAGATGCTGGGTGTTCTAGTAGCCTCCGATATGACCTACTCGGTGGCTAAAACGATGCCCTGAAAAACGTCTCAAACGGTTTAAAAAAAACTTTTGGGAATAAAAAACAATGATCTACAGACAACACCTAACGGACACACGTACTACACGAAGGAACCTCAGACGCCGCTTGTCTGTGACCACCATGTCTGCGAGTGGAATTACACCAACCATTATGGCGGTAAGCAGTAAGATTTTTTTGAGCTACAGAAAAAAAAACAGACTACCAATTGTGACAAAATATTTATACAATCATCAACCTCTTTTCATTAATTGACTACCTCTGGGACCTAGCGCTATAGTATAGGTACTGCCTAGGGTGAGACCTCTTTGATTGTACTTTTTATTTTTTTTAAACTGTACTTTATTATATATTTTTTTTAACTTTTATTTGGAGGCAAAGCTAAGTTATGGGTACTAGACAACTGATAGAATATATTTTTTGGAAATACACAATACGTAGAAAACATCCAGACCGATGTAATCATTAATGTTGTGCGAGGAATCGAAACGGCGAACATTGGAAGTAAATCTAAACTTTAGACACTAGATTACCGAAGGCGAAAATAAAATTTAACATGAAGATTGCAACGTCAACGATTGGGACGTATATATGATATCTTTTATATCAAAAAAAGAACTGGAAGGAAGTGAAATAGAGGTGAAGAATATGAAAGTTTGTGCAAACGAAGCAAGTTACAAGTAAATCTATTAATTACACATATATGTATAATATTTGTTGTTTTTTAATAAATTAGGCCCATTCTTAATACCTGGTGATCCTGGAAGCGGCATAGACCCTGTGCCGCCCTACATTGAATCTACCCCGAAGCCGGACGAGCCTGACAACGAAGATAACATCACCGTACCATGTAACTATATTTTTTGTATTTATGGAACAGAAAGTGTCAAACACGATATAAGAGGCCCGTGACACCCGTCAAGAGTTATGCTCACCTCATCCAATTCTGAAGGACTCTCTCAATGTCATGTCATGTTAACATTCATACCGAACCACAGCTTAAAAAATAATATGATTATTATAAATATATTTCATATAAATATTCCTCTTGAAACTCTATCTATTCCTGAAAATTGCATTAAAATTCGTTGCGTAGATTAAAAGATCTAAGCGTACACACAGCGGCAGCTTTGTTTTATACTGTGTATAGGCACAGATAACATAATATTATATAGGTATATATTTTGAACTTTTTGAAACCGGTTACTATACACAAACTTAACGACCCAGGATCAAAATGTACCATTCAGATATTTCTTATCCAATGACATGAACTTTAGACTCAGGATATATATACATTTATTACAGATATACTGGAAGGATGTTTGTTCATGTACCCTCCGAATTACGGCTCCATCGCTGGGAAGAGTTACCTGGATTCTGTGGACCTACACGACGACAGGTTCACTTGTAACGCGGGAGGTGGCAATAAGGTCTTGCACGATTTCATTTCAATTCAAAATATCTTTACTCATGTAGATCTATTACAGACTCTTATGATATATGATATGATTCTACTGAAGAACTGAGAAGAAACTCAGGTCGTATTCTTTTCAATTAAATGTTGTACATGTATACAATAACATTTTTAAATTCAAATTTGGGAGAATAGTGTGACCACCAGTATATGCTATTGCATATGCTGGTGGTCATTCAGCGTATGCTATTGCATATGCTGGTATAACAAACATCCATCCATACTTACAAACTTTCACGTTTATAATATTAAATAGCTGTGCCTGCGGTTTCGCATTTGTGGTTATGCATCAGATATATTACTGTAAAGTTTAATCAAAATCCGTTCAGTAGTTTTTGCCTGAAAGAGTAACAAACATCCATACTTACAAACTTTCGCGTTAATAATATTAAATAAAAAATACATTACATCAATAGAAAAAAACATTAAAAACTGCCATGTATTTGACACACAGGTAACTATACTCTTTCGTTTAAAGTCTATGGTCAAATAGATTAATGATACCACAGATAATACTGTCCTTAGTATTATTTGTCTATACTGAATGTTAACTTTAGATACTATCGTCAAATTTCGACCACTGGGCAACCACTGGGCAACCACTGGTTTGTATTAAAAAGCCAAATTATTCAATTATTAATTACATGTACATTTTATTTTAATAAAGAATATTTTGTTTTATCAGGGTCTGTACTGGTACCCACAATGGATGGGAGCTATGCCACACCATCCATACCCTTCTATAGTAGACCAGAAGGACAACTTCGAATCACCAGGCTCATTCTATCCACATCAGAAAGGCTATGATTATGAAGAGGACAATAAGTAATTTAATAATAAACTAGTTTGTAAAATAAAGTGCTGTTTATTCAACAAATGCAAATCCTTATACTGAATAATATATTTGTACATATATAACATATATGTATAATAAAAATATATGTAAATAACATATATGTATGATAAAACATATGACGATTCTAAGAGGTTAAATCTCAAAAGTTTATCTCAAAGATAATTTGGAAAGTGGCAAAACAGGGGATGAAGGTGTCCAGACAGAAATTGCAGGCTCGCATAAATCTCATACTAGTAGAGTAGTAGTATAGAAGGTGTTTATATCTATTATTCATATATTATGTTAGTAGTTAGCATATATTATATATTATTATAGATCATATGTAATAAATAAAAATTGATCAATATAAAACAATATTAACAAACTACACATATATTATGTACTAAAGAAAACTCTCCAAAAACCTACTCTCAATATTACTGCCACGAGGCAATATGAAAAATGCAGGTGTTCCAGCTTTAACCTCAAAATACTTAGTTACTAATATGTCCCCTAAATTCTTAGATGGTTTGATTATATGTGGCATTTTATCATAACCCTCAAAGTATACATTAACCTTATCACAACTGTATTTATCTTCCTGGTCCCATGGCGCTGGAAACAGCTGTTCAAGCTGATTGATTAACGGCACATTCTCAGGGCAAGCTTTGATAAAATCTGTCATTTGATATTCTGGATACAAGAACAACACTGGCCATTTTAATATACCATCTTCAATGTGGACCACGGCATCTTGAGCACCAGGCAATGTCGGTTCCAACTTTGACAACTCAATGTCATCCTCATCTTCACAATTTGATATCTTTATACCTCTTTCAATTATGACTTTTATTACCGCATCCTTTTGTTCACTATTCTTTGTTTCTAACCTCTCTCTCTTTCTCTGATCCCTTTCTTGTATTATTTTTTTCTTTTTAGCTGCATTCATAAGGTCTATAATTTCTTTGTCTTTCGGTTGACTAGCTAAATATTCCTGGCAATGTTTTATGCATAAGTCATACTTAGCAATCTCTAAAGCTGATTTTGCCGCTCTTAATCTTGCTTTGACATGATTTGGGTTAATTGATAAGGCTTTCTCACTATCATATAGTGAAGACCTATAGTTTTTCAAGTGCCAATGTGATGCTCCTCTATTATTATACAAACTGGCATTAATTTCTGGATCATTGCATTTCACTTTCAGTCCTTCTGTGTAACTGCAAAATAAATTGACATATTTTTTCATAGTCAATAATAACAATACCAACTAGCATACTAAATACCATTCAAATCTATTTAATTGAGTAGGAATGTTTTCAAATTGCTACTTTTATAATACATTAATATTTTTTAAGATTTCTAATAAACAAAATTGTACGACATGTAAGAAACAAGTTATCGAACAAGGAGAGAAAATTTGAATATAATAATTACCCTATAATAGCCAGCCTATAATTCTTGTGTTTGAAATTGAAGTTTCCATCTTCTTTGTAATTGGTTGCAAGCTCCAGTGGAGTGTTCTCATCAGGGTCATACTTCAATTTAGCTAGACCTTCAGCTAGTGGGGACATATCACCATTATCGGGTGCTGTCTTCATGAAGAAAGGATGCTTCTCCATCTCCTCCTGGAAATAGAGATTAATTCATTTACAAAAATGACAGAAAATAAATTTCTGGGTGACTTTGTTTATATTACACAATTACATTATAAATGTTTTTCATTATTTAACTGAAATTCTAGACAGTATCTTTACACAGTATGAAACAAAGTCGCTTCTGCTGTCTGTACGCTTAAATCTTTTACACTATGTAATACATTTTAATGCACTTTTTAGCAATAGATAGATTGATTCTAGAGGAAGGTTTATATTTATAATATAATTTATATCTATAATACATTTACACCTGTGCGAAGCCAGGAGGGTAGCTAGTTAATTATAGTTCTAGTTTTACTAAATACATTACTTCAAGTGTATATTATATATTTCTTCATTATAAGTGAGAACCCGGAAAGACTTGTTTTCATATAAATTAAAATTTAGATTAAATAATGTGACACAAATTAGAGTAATTTTACCCTCTGCCTGCTCTGTCAGAGCTAGTAACATTGTAATAATTAAAAATTCTGGTAGTAATACTCAAATTGAAATGTATGTGATATCAATATAATTTAAGGGCTTTCCCAGGGAACACCTTTTAAATTTTATATTTTTTTTTACCTACAGTTTGGGACTCTTCCAACCTCATGTCATCCACCTCCCTTTAACTGAAATGAAAGTAAAATATATATAAATTATAATTTAAATATATCCATTACCTCCCATCGGTCCTCTGGCCATCCTTCTGTATACCTCTTCTTCTCCAAACTATCAATGAACTCGTCAAGTTCTTTGTCCAATTTCTGACACAAGGCAAGTCTCTCGTCATCTGTCATTGCTTGGTTACCGCTTTTCCGCACCTCCTCAGCCATTTGTATAGGTTATTTTATATTAATAAGTTTTGTTATTATATAGTTTGTCTTCGCGAAATAAGTTTTAAAGAATAGTAATTACGACACTATACGCATAATGACCACTATAAAAATATTTGGATTATTATAATACAATTCAAATTGTTAGTATAAACTAAACAAATAGTCACATAGTACTATACTTTATTTTATTACTTTTCTATTCCATGGAAAACTGATTATCAATAACAGTAAATATTGTTTTAGTTTATTTTAATGATTTCAATTTAAGTTTTAATATCATATTGTCATATGGTTTTATGTTTTACTTTTTGTTTTGACGGAAGTCGGAAATAGAAAATGACAATCCGTATTTTATTACTTTTTTATTTTAGAATCCACAGATCACCAAGAGAACTATTGGAATTTACATTATAGATTAAACATAGTAATTCCTTGTTCACACCTTTACTTTAGTTACACGCGTAAAAGTAATATCTTTTGCATACAATTTAACAATATAAATTAAAAACAGCTATGAAATTTAATATAATAATGATATAATACTTACGTAACAAGAGAGATTAGGTTTATAAGAGATATATTTAAACATTAGTTCTTAATATTTTATGTCATAACTATCTGTTACATATATCTTTTTATATATCTTTTCATACTATTAATATAGAATACCACCATGCCATTTTTGTATATACTCGCATTTTCTGCACTCGTGACGCCTAAAGTACTCAGGCTATTGAGCCTTCTCTACTGCCCTGCATAAGAAGTGTTTATTATTCGGTCATAGTAGCCTTCCTGTACAAGAATTTAACGGAAAGGCAAAGGGAACTGCGCCCATACAG
The DNA here is from genome assembly GCF_030625045.1 of Achroia grisella. Lineage (NCBI taxonomy): Eukaryota > Metazoa > Arthropoda > Insecta > Lepidoptera > Pyralidae > Achroia > Achroia grisella. Next base: position 2,814,882 of record NW_026712984.1, on the reverse strand, counting down.
GCATGCATTTAAGCGTTACCTCTAATGTCAATGTCAGTCAAATGTCATATCCATTTCACCTGTAGCTGACACCATCTATCAGTGTCAATTATATGTGGCTTCATTTTTCATTTCACTATGTTGAATTTTGTTTTTAATTAATAATATTATTATACATATAATTTTTAAATAAAATTATAATATTTAAAATATAACAACAGTTAAATATAACAAGTCATCAAATATGTAATAATGATTATATCGTTTTAGAAACACTGAGACTACCAACTGTAACTAAATATCGCATATAAATAAACCAACCGGCTTTCTTTGCATGGTAATATATCTGAAATTCAAACACCATCATGTCTGACGCTTGGGAAGCGATTCAAGCAGTGAAAAGTAAGAGGAACAGTTTAAGAGAAAAGCTTGAGAAACGAAAGAAGGAACGGCAAAATATTTTGGGCGCCAACTTAGTGCCGCCTGAAAAAAGTGAAGGATCGCCGAGCGGAAAAGATCGAGCTGTACATAGCCCGGCGCCACCGAAAAATGAACGTAAGATATATGGTTAATAATTTTTCAAAACAAACATTCAGGAAATGTTTCAGATCTTATGCACTATATCACTATCCCTACCATCCAGTTGGGCTAGCCATTTCATTCGAGCAGAGCTGGCAAGAAAGTCAACTGGTACATTTTTTTGTTAATTTTAAAGCAGTTATACCTTTTAAATAAATAACAGTATTTAAGTAGTGTATGTCATGGCCTAGATTCTCTAGTGGCAGTCCCTCTTAAGCTCAGATGGTTACAGGTTCTATTTCTTGCATGTTACTAATATTTGTATTCATAATTATGATGTTTTTATCTGTCTGGATGTTTTCTAAATATATTATGTATGTATTTACAAAAAGAATTATATAAGTAACTTATTTCAGTTGTGTAGTACCCATAACATATGCTGGGCTTGCCTTGGGACTAGATGGCATTGTGTGAATTGTCCAGGGGTATTATTATTATTATATGTCTAATATATTCAAAATATTGAAATCCCTCATCTTGATAACTAATGAAATACAAGGTCATCTCCCAAATTGTTTATGGTATAATAGACTATAATTAATCTAGTAAAGCTATGTAGATCCAAAACTATTTATTTAGGAAGATTAACAGTGTCATTTTACATGTTACTTGTCATATCAAATGGTCCTATGCCAATTAATAATCTTCACCAATAGTATTACCAGATTAAATTTTTCATTATTCAATTTTAACATATCGAAGTAATCATGTGATAGTGTTTCAGTTGTAGTTATACAGCACAAGTAAATATACTAACATACCCACAAGTAATGATGTATCCACAGAACACACAAATAAAGTATGGCTATGTACCGTTAAAGAATTGGTTACATATGAGTTTCCTAACTGAGGCAGTGCTGGAACAAAACAGGTCAATATCATGTGGTACTTGGTTAAAGGATTTTATCCCATTAAACACCTATTAAATTTACATAAACAAAAGTTGGTAAAGGAATTGAAATCAGTAAATTTAATTAAAGAACGAAACTAAATAAACCTTTTTTAAATTATCTAACTACATTTCTAATTTCAGCTCCTCAAAGAACAGAGAAACCTAAACAAATTCCGTCAGCATCATTAGAAGTGCGGTTGCTACAAGTGTTATCAGACATGCAGCTACAATTGCCATCTACTGCCAGTGCCCTGATGCCTGGACTGGGGGATGTGGATACAGGAATAGTGGCCAGTTTGCTCCAGAAATTTGCCACCCAGAAACTTATAATGTAAGTTGTAATAACTGATATAGATATTACATAATTATGATTACTTACTGATACTGATCATGTTCTTCTTCTTTATTTTGAGTGGCCGCCTCCAATTTGATCAGTGATTTTGCCAATGTCATAGTTTGAGAGACACAGTGTAATTTGTAGATGTGACTTATTTCAGTTTGCTCGGTAAAGTTTGACAATTTCATTCGAGTTTGGTATATTATAATTAAGGACAGCACAACGCTTGAGCTACAACAAACAATTATTAGTATGGTTTTCATGAGGATAGTTAATCTTTTTGTTATGATGATAGAAAGGTTTACATATCCGTACTAGGCATTTACAAGGTACTTTTGGAGGACAGAGTCATGTCAGTTAGTTCATTGTGGAAGTGATAAAATTGCCAGGTATTAGTTGTATACTTTGTTTTGTGTATTTTTTATTCTAAATTTATATGAATTGTAATAAAAATAGCATGGTGCAGCCATCTACCCTAACAATGAACTTAATCATACTCATATATAATTCATAGTAAAAAGCAGCATTTGTAAGAAACATTTCTGTGGGACAATGTTTTCTTCGACTTTGCAAATCTGACTACCAAGTTAAATTATATTCATTACACAAATAAAGTGGTTTTCTATCAATAAAATAATTTCCAAAATCAGTTCAGTAGATCCAAAGTTTACAGTCTACAACCTCAGAAACTCACAAACTTTATCTCTTTGTAATATTAGTATAGATTGTTATGAAGTCTTGTTTTTATGTAAATAGAATAAAGGAGCGTTCTGAGAGCACATTGGATGGAGATATTGAGGTGGTGAGTGCAGAATGTGTGAGATTGGCAGCTGTGCTTGCTGCTCTCATGGAAGAACAATCTGCAACCACAAAGAGGAAAGGTATGGAGGACTTATTTTACTACTTATGAACTATGTAGTAGAAATGACTAGTATATTAGAATGAGGTATCATGATGAAGCATGGTCTGCCACTATTTCATTTGATGTCTTTGTCATGTAAGATTAGACTTAAGATTTGTTCCTAGATGTATTAGCTATTATATTAGAGTATCCCCCAAGTAATAGATGTAATGATTACACTATCATATATATAGACCATAGTTTAATTAGACTTGTCATAATTGTCTGTAATGGACCTACATGAATAAAGATATTTTGAATTTCAAATAGCAGGTACTTCATTCCTCTATATTTTTCTATGTGTGTTACCTGTAGTTTGGTTAGTTAACAGTAATAAACTGGAGCAGGCAAAGTCTCATGGGGCCCCCAGGTCCCTGGTTCCAGGTGTCATGAGCAAAGGAAGAATATTAAATTTATTATATAAGTTTCTAAACTTATTCTATTAAATTAATTTAAAAAACTGTGATGTCTAGTTATTTAATAGTCAATACATAAAAGACTATAATATATTGGAAATATATTGATTAAATATTGACTAAATATTATGCTGCATGAGCTTTTTTTATGAATAAATTATTGTAATTATAAAACTCTTGTACTTTTTCTAGGAAGCAGTGTTACTGATGATAGTACAAAGGTCAAAATAACAAAAACAACCATTGAGGAGAAAAAAACAGGGAAGAGTGACACTGATATAATGGTGGGTATATAGGATATATTTGTTATCCTATCATCACAATTTAAAAGGCATTGTGCCTTACCATTCTCTCTCTCTCTCTTCCTAGCTATATATCCCATATGGAGCTCAGCTTTCCTTCTTCTTCTCCGCCACTTTATCCTGTCCTTACATAGTCCTCAGTCAGAGACCTCACTCTCTAATATGTCCCTAACAAGTACATCCTCCCACCTCTTCGGTCATCTGTTTTTCCCGTTTATTCATAATTTAAGAGTGACCTAATTGCAAAAAAGCAGTATTCTATTTCAATGGCCAAGCTACTTGCTTTGTAAGCCGTGTTTCGGTTCTAGGGTGAGATATTGGTACTATGGGAGTCAGATAATGATGTTTTGTCTGTGGTATAATTCATATTTGTAGGTAGCACCACCTAGAATAAGGGGTTAGTCATTCCAATAATATAAAAAATTGTTTATTAATGTTGTTTATAAATGTTGTTACAGTCATTATTAGCAATGCCGTCTAGTAGAGAAAAGGCAGTCAAAAGGGTGGGCGAGGAGATCATGGATCTACTCAGCAAGCCCACTGCCAAGGAGAAATCACTTGCGGACAAATTCAAAAGCCAAGGAGGTAAGGAAAAGTAATTATGGTACTTGTTACATAATTATAGCTTTGGAGAGGTAGTGTTGGCGCAAATTGTTAGGTATTTCATGGACGGAGCGCCGTACTAATGCATCTATATTGGAAGAACTAGGTATAACAAGAATATTTGGAAGAAGCATTCCTGGTGGTCACGACCGTCAGCCTTGAGGAATCGACAAAGAAGAAACATGTTTATTGCTTTAATTCCGATGGTTGCAGGTTCGATTCCTCACACGATACAAACATTTGTATTCATGAGTATGATTGTTTGTGATGAGTATGTTTGTTGTTGTTCTGGGTATTTAAAGTGTTTACTATATATTTTATTTATGTATTATATATAAAAATACGTTAAATCAATAAAAAAAGCATTATACACTCTACATATATTTTTATAATATTGTTTGTCTTTAAAATTATTTCTCTAAAGTCTTACTGAATGTTAAATTAATTATGATTCAAAAAATTCAAAATTCTTTATTTAGATAACACCATTTTACAATTACATTCTACAGTTGTTGAAGACTCCTTTTGAGCATGATAAAATGTCGATTACTGGGCGATCACTAGTTTTAATAAAATCAAGAGTAAACTCTTGATTTTATTGTATGCATGTATTTGTCAGGTGCGCAAGTAATGGAGTTTTGTCCACACGGCACCCGCGCGGAGTGTATGCGTGCATCAGGACCAGCGTCACACTACACCTGCAAAAAGTTGCACTTCAAGAAGATCATACAGGGTCACACCGACGAGTCATTAGGAGACTGTTCCTTTCTCAACACTTGCTTCCATATGGACAGCTGCAAGTATGTCATGCAACTTTCTCTATCTAAATAGTTTTAGTAATAGGGAATAGTGGTGTCATAGCTAGTAATGTACCCTGTTAGGGTGTCATCGACGCATTTCACCCTGAAAACCATTAAGGTTAACTTCCCTTAAATTTTTTGCAGCAGGTTAACTACTGCAACTAATTTAAGATAAGATATTTAAATAATTTATTTTTGAACAAGTGTACATATTTTTTCATGAATACTTATATCTCAAATATGTACATTGAAGGTAAAGTTCCTCCTCCACAAATAACACATAATATACATTTCTTCAGAATTATGAAAAGTTGCTTTATTAATACGGATTTTCCCCATAAAATAGGTCCATATCTAAGAGTAGAAAGATAGAAATATGATGCAGAAAATAATTAATAATCAAACCCAACTGAAGTTTTAAATAAAAATGAATAAAAATAAAAAGAATATAATGACAGAAATGATGTATAAAAAATTCACATGAAGCTGCCAGTTAGATTCTTTATAATAAAATGAATAAAACAAAAGAAATATTCAAGTTCGGACCGTACTATTTAAGTATGTTATTTAATCAAATATATAAATTAATTTATACTTTTCTTCATAGATATGTCCATTACGAGGTAGACAATACTGATCCTAATGCAAATGCCCACAAATCATCCTTAGAGCCAGCAGGCAAGAGCTCGCAGAATGGTAAGTTATTTTTGTTTCGTCTATTTTATTACCTTAGACTATAGTACCATCGTGGCTTGACGGTGTACTACCCTGAATTATGTCCAAGAGGTCGTGATATCTAATCTGGCCGACATCGAAAAAAAACTTGTGTGTCAATTTATATTTACTTTAGGGTTTGCTCAATAATAATGATTTAACAAATATTTTATATACATGTAAGAAAGAATACTTAAAAGTAATTCCAGTGAATCCTTTGGCATCTTATTGTAAAATTTTATACCTATTACCTATAAAGGACCTATTGACGTTTTCTAATCGATCTTTACAAACAGCGAGTTTTCTTTAAACCTTGTATTATAGGTATAAGTTACTGATATAGGCCGTAAGCATGTTTGCAATACTTTTTCATAAAAAAATGAGTTTATCTATATATTGAATATGTTTTGTTAATTTGTAGGTGCAAGTGTAGCACCTAAGCCAGACGGTGTACTGACGCTTACACCGCCGCAATGGTTACAATGTGATTTACGTTACTTAGATATGACGTTTTTAGGTGAGTTTATTCTTCATTATATTAAAGTACCCAGGTTCATACAATCATATATTGTTTACGAAAATGATACGATTGTGGAGACCTCTATATGATTGTGGCTTAAAAAAAAATATTATATTAAAAACTAGCGGTTAAACTACCTGCGACTTCGTCCGCGAGGAATCATTTTTATTATTAAAATTAATAACATTTCTAAAATAAAAGTAACTTAAGTTACTCCTTATATTTATAATAATAATAATAATTGCCATCTCCTCTCCTTAAAAGGGGAGATGAGAATTTTTGGATAAAAATAATAATAATAATAAACTTTATTGGCCAATAAAACACTTTTACATGCAAGTACACATCGTGTGGTTCAGAGGATACACACTAGACATGCAATTGATATGTTGGTTCAGAGGATATCATTACACATAATTGATATGTTAGGTTATGCAACACTTATGGCGTTATATTAAAAAGTATATATATAATAAATAAATATCTATAAATAGTAATAAATATAAAATATATTAATACATACAATAGATATACACATATTAAGTACTACTGAGGCTTTATGTAATTAAAATTCGGTTTGAAACAATTTCTCACATTGATCATAGTCCAGACTTATTAAAAAATCTTTTATTTTTATTTTGGCTTGAGCTAGAGAATATTTTTTTGCTATCTGCGAGTGAAAGTACAGTCAAAATCCATGCCGCTATATCAGAGAGTAGCAAGAGCAAACAGACAGACAATTTTTTATATTATTTATTACGTGCCGTATATACTTTAATATGTATTTAGTGAAATGCTGTTAATTTCATATTACAATCAGACACTTTAATTTAATTTATTTGTATAGATTGAGAGCGTCGTGGCTCAATAATTTACTACCTTGAATTACGCTCAAGAGCGTACCAACGAGTTGAAATTTGGCGACAAATAAAATCTTTGCCAATTTGTATGTCTGAATAACTCTCCCATTTTATACCAATGTATCTATTATATAAGTAACAAAACCAAGGAGAAATATTGAATAGGTAATTCTTGATGACATTTCATTACTCAGGTAAGTTCGCCGTGATAATGGCGGACCCCCCGTGGGATATCCACATGGAGCTGCCGTATGGCACGATGTCGGACGACGAGATGCGATGTCTGGGTGTCCCTGAGCTGCAAGACAGTGGACTCATCTTCCTCTGGGTTACTGGCAGGTACCAACCATAAGGAAACCATCCATATACAATACCATGTACACTTTATAATCTTTTATAGTTTTACTAATTAAATACTATATTAAATTAATTATTATGTTTAATATATCATAGTAAAACTGCTCTTATAAATACGAAACTTTATCGCGCTTTCACGCCATAACTACTGTACCGATTTGAATGATATTTGGTACACAGATAGTCTAGACCTCGAGAAAAGACATAGGTTATTTTTTAATAAGGTTGTATGGAAATATCATCATATTCAGAACTAGAAACTGAATCCTGTTGATTTGATGGTTCCATAACTAATGGTTCTATAATTTCGGGTCATCATATAAAGAAATTTAATTACAGTCCCGTCACAGAAAATATCGTTACATAAATTCATGTAAAAAAAAGGGCTAGAAACTTATACTTTCAGTCAATAAAGCAAAGTGTTAACAAAGTGATATTTATTTAAACAAAAACAAACAGGGCCATGGAGCTCGGTCGAGAGTGTTTGAAGCTATGGGGCTACGAGCGGGTGGACGAGTTGATATGGGTGAAGACGAACCAGCTGCAGCGAATCATACGCACCGGCCGCACGGGACACTGGCTCAATCACGGCAAGGAACACTGTTTGGTATGATTATATTGGCGTTCTATTACTGCCCCTACATGCTAATATATTGTTTATAATGATTAGATATGAAACGGATATCCGGTATCCGGCCTTGTTTTCATTATCCGGATGGATACCGGAAAGTATCCAGCCATAGGTCGGATAGTAAAATTAAAATAAAATATACCTACTATAATATTGGTTTTTTAATTCTTGATTTATAACGTTAAACTTCAATTCTGTTTCGGTTACTTTTTAGAATATAACCTTAAAATATCTAAAATGTTTGTTGCAGGTGGGCATGAAGGGAAACCCTGAGAATCTGAATCGGGGATTGGACTGTGACGTCATAGTGGCTGAAGTGCGCGCCACCTCTCACAAACCTGATGAAATATACGGCATTATAGGTGAATATATTGTAGAACTCGCAAATAACTGAACCTATATTTAAGACTTTGTATAACTATTACATAGTATAAAATGAAGGCGCTTCCGCTGTCTTTCGCTTAGATCTTTTAAACTACGCAAAGGATTTTAATGCAGTTTTTAGCAATAGATAGAGTTTCAAGAGTAAAGTTTATTTGTATAATACAACGCCGGTCGGCGATCACTCTTCAATGCCATCACGAGCGGCTTCAAGGACGCGCGTCGTCACTCTCTTGTTGATTAATTTATAAATTCGCAATTCATTATATTTAAACATACAGTCCATTTCATTGAAGATACCTTAGGGCCTTGACAGTGGTCCTTCGAGCTGGATATATACACATGAACAGTACTACAACATCACGTTATCATTTGACTCCCGTGTCAGAGGACTAAGATATCATGCCTTTTATTCTGTAATTTCAAAACTGCTAGGCGATTGAAATAGGTAAACGGAGGTATTCACGCAAACGATTTTTTACAAAGTTTACCTCGCATTTGATGGGTTTATATAGGATTTAGGTATTTTCTAATTCTACTAGTAGAGATAACAAGAAACATGGTCGGCAATAAATATATTAGTATAATTATTGTTTACTTCAATCTAATATTGCATGTGTTAGAGTTCACATCAATATTGTAGAAAAATTCGATATTTAAAAACATATTAAAAGTAGATAGTATGTGTTTAGTACTATGAAGTACCAATATAAAGATTATTACAAATATTGTAAATAGCGCCATCTAGTATTTATAGACCGACCTACTACACTGACTTCGGTCTATAAATACGGAGGTTGGTAGTTGAATAATTCGCTAACGTCCGGTGAAGCTGTAAAGGCCAGCTACGGCCAAAAGCATTAGAGTAGTCCGAAAAAAAAAAAAAATTGAATAATTCTCTTTCGTTGGGTGAGCCGCGGTATTCAGTCGACGTGCGCAGAGCGTGCCGGTTATGTTTTAAACAAATTAAATAATGGGTTTATCCCAGTCTTAATTGAGCCTGGGGGGAGGCTGCAATTAGTGAAGGTGAGTGTTAATGCATCCTAAAAGGGCCTTTTAAACCTAAACCCGTGTCACAAGTCACGGGCGCTACTTGAGGTTTCCCTTGCGGTAGCCGGCTTCAAAGCCTAATCGTCATCATTGATTAGTGCTATCTTACACATCTGAGATCAACATTAGCATCCTATAATTTTAAATATTTCAATTTGTTTGCAGAGAGACTAAGTCCTGGTACAAGGAAAATAGAACTCTTCGGCAGACCACACAATGTTCAACCTAATTGGTAATTATTTTTCTTAGAGACAGTTTAAATAGTAGTATACGATTTTTTTCTATTAAGCCTTTTATGGATTGTTATGGTCTATCCGGGTTTCTAGGGTGAGAAGTTACAGAGTACAGAGACATAACACATCAATACTGACCTATATAACAATATTAATTACCCTGGACAATCCATACAGCGCCATCTATAAATAAAACATTACCATTTTATTACATGACTGATATAAAATGTCAATGTCAATATTGTTAATTGTCAAATCAGCGAATTGAGGTTATTTTCTGTGCTTTTATCAAATTAATCTGTGTATTAATACATTGAGCAAGTCTGACAATAGAACCTTATTAATGTTCAAAATTATCATTTAACTTAGTTATGGTCGAAATTTGACCACTGGACTAACACTGTAAACTATTGTCAATTGACACAAGGATAGTGTAATAGCACTTTAATGCATCTGTTATAGGATCACACTCGGCAATCAAGTGGACGGCGTTAGATTAGTGGACCCAGACCTTATAGCAGCATTCAAGAAGCGGTACCCGGACGGCAACTGTATGGCGCCGCCAGCACCCGACGCCGGGCTAGCCTGACCATCGCCAACAACCCATAAACAATAGTAGAAACAAATCTTGCTCAGCATTACCCCACCAGACATCGCTCGAATGGCAAACAAGTTGACGGCTCACATGATGGTAAGATAACCGTCGCCTATATACTTGAACAAAATTACTCATGCATAGACATTCTAGAGGACTAGGAAGTCATGCCTCTTATCCTGTAATTTCAAGTTTGTTAAAAGGTCTCAAACCTAAAATTACAGAATAAGAGGCAGTATATTTTAGTCCTCCTGAATAGTACCGCATGAGTGGTAAAGCGGGCGTCACATGATACTGCACTGTTTGTTCATGTATGTCGGCGACCTTTACCACTTACCATCAAATAGTCAGCCAGCTTGTATACATATTCAAATGCATAAAATATACTCTTTAAATATCAGGTGGCCCGTCCTTTTCAATTGTGTAGAATGAGCCGTCTTAAATTTACAAAAATAAATATGCTTTCCTAATATATGCACATACAGTACACTTGGTACTGAACTTTGCGCAAATGAAGTGCAACTTTACTTAATATTGTACTTGCGATATGTTTAAAACGCAAACACAATGACTCTTGCGCACTTTGTATTTGAGGGCATTCTCCCACAAGCAGAGAAACAAATTGTCAAAACTATATTAATTATATAAAAACATATTTAGGAAATCGACTTTAATGCTAACACATTAAAGTCGGTTTTAAAATTGTAAAACAAGGAAGTAGCCGAATATGTCATACATGATTTTATGTAGGAAGAGTCGACCGGCTGCTGTTTAACGTCGGCTTTTTAAGCAGTTAGCCATCTTGTAAATATTAGTCTGTAAGTAGAGTATTTGTAAATATATCGAAAATTTAGGTTACAACTGGCAGATTGTTAATATAAAATCGTTGTTATTATATCGCTTATATAAGTAAAACTTTTTGATTTTTTTAAAATTTTATTTATCAATCAGTTTCATATTCAACAAGAACTAAAAAAGAGACCACAGTTTTCAGTTTTTACTTTGTCAATTATAATGTTAGGCATGTGATATAATGTATTACAAATCTGCCAGTTGATAGAGGAAAATGCTCCTCATAATTTTAAACAAATGTTAAAATTAAATAATGTGTAAATAATAAAAAATATATTTGTTCATTAACACAACAGAATTTCAATGGCCACATGTAGATATTAATGGAAAGTGCTATTTGCGTTCCGTCTTCCTTTGGGCGAGTTCGGTCGAGGCGGAGCGAAGTCTCTCGAAGCTGTACTAGATTTTTCTTTTGGTGCACTGTGTAATATCGAAAGTTTACATGGAAAAATTTATCGAAAGATTAAGACAAGATCGAAAAATAGTACTATATTCACGAGACGACAAAACCGAGATTGATTTCATTAATAAAAACAACACTAAAACCACTGCTCAGATCTCATTCAAATACATATGAGACTACATGAAAAGCAGAAGCTTTTAAATAAAAACAACTTAGAAAAAAGTTCTAAGTTAATACACATTAAAACTTATTTTTAAATCGGTTGAAAAAGTAAAAATTACTGATTATTTTAACCTAAAGTAAATACACCTTATATAACTAATTATATAAGGTGTATTTACTTTAGGTTAGGTATAGAACCTGTACAAGTTCCACACCAAAATATTAAGATATTCAACGGAAGTATGAAACAGGATTGCCAGAATTGTTAAATAATATAAAAAATACCAGAATTCCTGATTGAAGGTGCGCCTGGTCCCAATATTGTTCCTAGAGTTTGCATTCTTCATACTAGTTTTATCCTTAATTAGCGAGCTAAAAATATTACAAAATATATAAATTCAGTAAATCGAAATAAATTTCACCTATTACAGTATGTAATAGATGAAATTTATATTATATTTATATGTAGTATAGACACGGAAGGGGATTGTTAGTAATACCAATCAGGTTGTGTTATGTTGACCTCCACTTGGTTCCCCTTGGAAACTATCGGATAAATTCATGATGAATATACCACGATGAGCTAACTGGCGTGACCTCATGCTCATCTTAACATGCACTGGTGCCCCGCCAGCGTAAACCGTTAGCGTAGGCGGGTGCACCATGCCATTATCATCCATAAGAAAAAAACTACTATTTCTATATAATGAACAATAGCGATTTACCTGAGTTTATCAGTATAAATAGTATTCAATTTATCGGAATGAAAAGAATCACGGAATCTTCTTTGGAACTGCAAAAAATATATAATTATTAATGTAATACACAAAAGCTAAAATGTAATACTAGTGACTTTTAAGTTTCTTTTTATTAATTTTCATTATATATAAAATGTTTGGGATCTGTCAAAATATCACGTACACAAAACTGTTCCGCAATCAAAATTAAAATATAGTGATTTATCGCGTAAATTAGTGGTTTATTGTGGTGCAAAATAGAAGCTTGAAACTACTCCAACTCTATTGTGGTTAAAACAAAAGAATAAACACTGCGACCAAGCAAAAAACTTCAAAATCAAGTAAGACGACTAAATATATATATAACAACACATATACGAAAACAAAATATTTAACGACCAAAATTCATAAATTGACAACTATCACAAGGAAACGATCACTGACCAGTCTGACAACTGACATTGAAAGAGACATTAAACGTCAAACTATTAGTCCGAAATACGTCATAGTGTTTCCAACATAAAAGCTAAACTACCAAATAGTAGAAATCCATAATGGCCAGCCAAAATACCGCGGTGATCACATTAGACCAACTGAGAGAAGAACTACATAAACAGACCACTGAAATATCAAAAACAATTGATGAAAAAATACAACCATTGATAATAGAAAATAAAGAATTGAAGCAGGAGGTACAATCATTGAAGGTGAAGATTCTTGAAATGGAAAAACAAACTAGAAAAAACAATATAATACTGCATGGCGTTACTGAAAAGGAAGAGAACTATACAGAGCTTCAAGAATTAGTTGTGGAAACTCTTAACAAGCTGAGCGTAGAAACGGCCCTACAGGAATGGGACAAGTGGGAGCTAAGCAGAGTACAGAGGCTGGGTAAAAAGAAGGAGTCAAAAATTAGACCTATCTTGATAACCTTAACCCTCACATGGAGAAGAACTGAAATTCTTAAAAATAAAAGTAAGTTCCCGAAAAACATATATGTAACAGAAGACTTCCCAAAGGATATCTTGTTAAAACGTAAAGAGTTAAAAATCAAAATGAAAGAAGAAATTGCCAAAGGAAAGATATATATATCTTACGATAAACTTGTCGTACACGAGACACAGAAAGACAAGCGGAAACGTTCAGAATCATGCTCACCAAATGCTCCATCTACCAGTATTTCCCATAATCCTCAAAAAATAAATAAAGTCATGGATTATTTTAACAAGAAACCAAAATCAATATCAGAAAACAAGCAATAGCAATTAGTAAAAGATCCCTACCAAAGTGCAAGATTTCAAAATAAAACAAACATAAAAATAAATAAAAAATACAAAAACCCCACTCCGGCTGGTCACCGTGGGGTGTGCGACCAACACCCTCTAATTCTTCAACAAAGTAGCTTAAAGTTCAACATATGTACTCTAAACACTAGAACTTTGAGGACAATAGAAAGCTTACAAGAATTGGAACTAGCATTAGAAGATCTCAACTGGGATGTATTGGGTATCAGTGAAATGCGACGCGTGGGGGAAGGAATAGTAGAAAATTCAGATTATGTCATGTACTACAAAGGCGAAGTCAGTGGCCATAGGGGAGTAGGATTTCTCATTAAAAATAATTATAAGAGAGACATAATCGAATTTATTGGTGTCACAGATAGAATAGCTGTCGTTCGCCTCAAAATTCCTACATATTTGAAAGAATGGGTAATAATACAAGTATATGCACCTACCGAACAGGCCGAACAGTTAGTAGTAGACTCCTTTTATAATGACCTCTCAGAAACAATTGGAATGTACTCTAACAATCATATTGTAGTAATGGGAGATTTTAATGCTCAAGTAGGAGAAAAACAAACAGAGGAAGAATTTACAATTGGAAAATATGGCTACGGAAAAAGGAGCTGCAATGGGCAAAAACTAATAGAGTTCACTTTGGAGCACAATCTTACGATACTAAACACAATCTTTAAGAAGAAAAACAACAAGTGGACTTGGATCTCCCCAGATGCAAAGTACAAAAATGAAATTGATTACATCTGTTGCAACCATCCCAAAGCTTTTAGTGATACAACAATAATAAAAAACCTAAACTTCAACACTAATCACCGCATGGTAAGAAGTTGCCTCAGGATACCCAGGCCTAAATTTAATAGAAATAAAATAAATAGATACTGCAACCAACGACCTACTTCTGGAGTACCACACAAGTCCACTCTTATGTCTCTAACGCAAATAGGATATGAAGACTTAAACCTATTAGATAGATATAATAAAATGGAACTAAAACTTAAACAATCAATTGGAAGAAGGAGAGCCACTCCTAACAGAAACAAATTCAGCGAAGAAACTTACAAGCTAATAGCAGAACGTAAAAGTCTAAGTAAAGATACATATACAATGGAAAGAGAAAGAATAAGAAAGATAGCAGAGATAAGTAAGAAAATTAGAGAAAATATGAGACGGGACAGAAGAAAACGCAGACGGGAAACGTTGGAAAAACATATTAAAAAAACAGGCGGAGTAAAAAAAGCTCTCAAAGAACTTAAAGAATATGGTAAAGAATGGATACCAAACCTCAAAAAGAAGGGAAAAAGCGAAAGAGACAGAAAACTAATTAAAGAAATAGCTACAGAATTCTATACAACATTATATTCCGATAAGGATAAAATAAATACAGTGCTAGAAAAGGAGTCTGAAATATTAAGAGAGGCAGAAAGTGAAGTACCCACAATCCTACCATCGGAAATAGCTAAGGCAATAAGAAGCCTACCTCCAGAAAAAGCACCTGGACCCGATGACATTCCAAATGAGGTAATAAAGGCAGCCATGAAGGAAATAATACCTTTACTTATGTTGATCTTTAATGACATACTAAAAACAAAAATGATACCATCTCAGTGGAGCGAATCTCACATAATCCTTATACACAAGAAAGGGACAAAGGATGACATAGAAAACTATAGGCCTATAAGTTTGATGTCGAATCTGTACAAAGTATTTGCAAAGATAATCTTAGACAGAATATCAAAACAGCTTGATGAAAACCAGCCTATAGAACAGGCAGGTTTTCGTAAGAATTTCTCTACTATCGACCACATCTACACTATAAAACAGCTAATAGAAAAATACAACGAATATAACAAACCTCTGTATATCGCTTTTATTGATTACAGAAAGGCATTTGATAGTCTGAAACATAGCTATATATGGAAAGCTCTACAACAACAAGGCATACACTACTCTTATATACAAATAATACTAAATATATATTCAGAAAGCAAAGCCAAAATAAAATTAGAAACCTTGGGTGGTTCATTCCCAATAAATAAAGGAGTACGACAGGGAGACCCATTATCTCCCAAACTATTTTCAGCTGTGTTGGAAAGCATTTGCCGTAAACTGAACTGGGAAGGCTTTGGACTCAATATAAATGGATCCTATTTGACTCACCTACGTTTTGCAGACGACATTGTACTCTTCGAAGAAAGTCCTATACACCTTGAAACTATGATTCAAAGTCTGTCAAACGAAAGCAAAACAGTGGGTCTGTCAATGAATACTGCAAAAACCAAGATCCTGACCAACTCAATGGAGATTGACGTTAGTTTGGACGGTGGGTGCTTGGAGTATGTGGAAGAGTATGTTTACCTGGGACAAGTGGTGTCTTTTAGAGATCAGACAGATAAAGAAATAAACAAAAGAATAGCCAGTGGATGGAAGAGATACTGGTCTCTGAGAGAGATAATGAAAAACAAGAACATACAACTGTCAACAAAAAGAAAGACATTTAATACTTGCATTCTGCCGTGTCTGACATACGGATGCGAAACATGGGCCTTAAACAAAGAACAGCGGGAGAAATTGCAAAGATGTCAAAGAGCCATGGAGAGAAGTATGTTAGGGATAAATAGAAGAGACAGACACAGATGTGAGGATATAAGAGCAAAAACTAACTTGACAGACATTCTTGTGCAGATAGACCAACAAAAATGGAGATGGACTGGGCACATGATTCGATCCTGAAAAATGGAGTACTTATGTAACTGAATGGTATCCAAGGGAAACAAAAAGAAAAAGAGGTAGACCACAGAGACGCTGGGAGGATGAAATCAAGCTGACAGCAGGCCCCTACTGGAGAAGAGCAGCCCAAAATAGAGTACACTGGAAGGAATTAGAGGAGGCCTTTGCCATAAGGCACTCTGTACTGCGGGATATAATATAGAAAATGGAACTAATAATTAAACATTAGAAAAAAAAAAAAAATTAAACTACTCAACAAAAAATAATAGTAAAAAATACATATAATAATAATAAATTTAAAGTATAATATAGTAATATGAATGAACAGAAATAAAAAAAAAAAAAAAAATGTATGTACAGAAATAAAGGCTTCTTTATCTTTATCTTTATCTTTTTATATATAAAATAGTGACAAGGTGGAATCCGTCTGTTTGTGTGTTAAGAATCCCCGTAAACATGGCTGGAGGAATTAGCTAGGCTGAAGGAGATGACATTTTCACATAATAGTTGTTAAATATGATTCCACGAATAAGGATGAAGGAGTTGAGGAGATTCTTCAACTCCGAAGGTTGAAATTATGACCTACAGTAATTCAGCTGAAACCCATACCTTAATGCTATTAAGCAAGTCCCCTTGTGTTGCATGAGGGCGCTCGTCCGACCGGACACTGGGAGCTCGTTTGGGGGCCGGGGCGTCACGTCGAGCCCCCAACGATGCCGCACCGATGGACCCATCGCGTGGACACGATACTGCTTATATAATATTAATATTTAAAACTTGTATATGTGGCAAGCGTAAGTCTCGCCTTATGGTATTTTTTAATAGATGATAATGCTATGGTTCATCTGTCTGCGCTGCCAACAGTTTACGCTGGCGGGGCACCAGTGATTATAGGATGAGAGTCAACTCAGGTCAGTTATCCCATCGTGGTGAATTCTTCAGAAATTTATCAGTATTTCCAGGGGGAATCGCATGGAGATTCAGATTGATCTCCATTTGTTTCTACTGGCCACCATTCTGGTACATACACTCATGGAGTAGACTGCCCACCGATACTTTGGCTTGGTCCGCTCATCACAAAACTAATTAAATGTGGCAATGGGGGCATCATACCACATTACTAACAGTTTCCTTCCCCCTCGCCTTACGATATTCGAACGACGTATACACTATATAAATATCTACGCATACTTTGTTCAGTCTATCTCATAATTCAAGTTCTGCTTAGTTTGGTATTATGACTATGTGTTATATTTTTTTTTAAAGGATGATAATGGTTTGGTGCACCCACCCGCGCTAACGGTTTACGCTGGCGGGGCACCAGTGGAGGATGATAGGATGAACATGAAGTCAGATCAGTTAGCCCAACGTGACAAATTCACCGGGAATGTATCACGATGGTTTCCAGGGGGAACTGCGTGGAGGTCGATCTGACATGGTACATTGCTAGCAATGGTGTCATTAGTCCACATTACTAACAATCCCCATCCCCTCTGTGTTATACATTCATACTACTAATTATTACATCCAAACCAACTTACACCAAACTAATTGTTCATGTTACATGAGTTTTCCAAGATCATTTATTTATTTACATATAATAGATGTGTAAATTGTTAAATCTTAAGTCATGCCGACCGTATGCAGATAATATTGACTTATCCTATTACAAACAAGCGTTATTAAAATAATTCAACAGAAAATGGAATACATCACAATAGGCAGTTGAGGACAATATGTTAAGTTACAGATATTGATTATTCAAGTCTGTGGTTTACGTACCTTATCATGTTATCTGAAATACAGATGTATATGAGTAATAAGGGCATTGCGCTATCGGGGCACCAGTGGTGGATGATGTCGGGTCAGTCAGCCCAACAGGGCTAATTTATCATGGGTACCTACTTACAAGGATATTTTCAAAAAGGACCATGTAGATGTCAATTCAATATCAGATTGCTGTGATAGTTCCCATTAATAATAATCTCCTTTCCACTGCTACATGTGTATAGTACCTTTGCATGTTAATAATGGGACATATAATTTTTTTATAGACAATTGCCGAACCAATGGGAGATAAAAGAATAGTTCTACTGGTCCCAATTAGTTACAATCCTTTCCTCCCCCAGACATAGGTTACATAAATAATAGCAATTTTATAAACATAACATTTATATTCTCTAAATATATTTTATTGTACTACATCTAAATCACATTTTTACTATATACAAAATGGTTGAATTAATAATAAAAACAGCTGCACAATATAAAATGCCTTTAACAACATAAATTAATATTTTCCAATAATATAAGGACATTTTATTAATGAAATAAATCTTTTTATTCTACATAACATGCAAGTACTAATGTGATAGGTCATGAGGAAGCGATTATTGTATCCATCTCGTAAATTTTATTTAGTACAAAATTTTAAATTTCTGTCTATGTTACCAAGATATATTATAGTAAATTAAAAGAATATTACAGTTGTATGAACTGAATTTAAATCATGAGATATGTTCTAGAATACTATTTGAAATTAATTTAATACAATATCAATTTCATTTTGTTTCATTTATATCAAAAGATAGTTGCATATAATAATTGTTAAATGGAATAAATTTATTAAGTTTAATAAATTCATTTAGGGCTGTTACAGACCTATAACAATGAGACCATTTAATATTTATTTGCTGTTAATATAATATTGTCAGCAATTGACATTTCTAGCAAAAATGTCTTATCAGCTTAACTTTTGAAATTAAACATGTTTGAGACTGGATGTGTATCCAAGTAGCCCCATTTGATAATTCACAACATGGTGTGAAGCTAATGTGTGTCATTTCATATTCCTTTAGATACATAGTATGTAGAACTGTATTATAATAGATAGGTAACTTTGTGCCCATTTGAATGCATTATTAAATATGATGAGATATGACTACAGACAAAGAAACATATGTATGTTTAGTCAGTCTATTGATATATTATTTCTTATCTATGCTTGTACTAAACATGAATGCTGGCCAACAAGTGCTACATATAAACATAGTAACGGAATTAATTTAGAATAGTTATTAAAAACATTAAGATAATTCATATTGTGAGTAGGTTACAATCATCCATCCCAAGTTATAATTAATTCATTTGTAATAAATATTTTTTGTTATCTTGCATAACAAAATATTAGTTTGTCTACTGTAGAAATTACATAGATGTTATGTTGGACTCTTAACATGTTTTTCTCCTATATTATTTATTACTTTATCTGTATTATTTATCTTTTTCACATCACTTGGTTCAAGTTGCTTTCTTAAACTGGCTGGTCCTGCAAAAATTGCTGGCGACTGTTTAGTCTCTGGTACATACACTTCATAAGTTTTAAAATATTTCAATATTGTCTTTACATCATCTTCTCTCATCTTGTATTCGAAGGCTATTTTTGATGCTGTAACCTCGTTAGGATTACTCTGGTGCGCCGAAATGAAATTTAACACGTCGCGAAGGATCGTATGCCCATACTTCAATTTTTCTGGTTCTTTAAAACCATATTCAAACTCTTCCGGCATCTTCCGGTCTAGAGGTAGCGGCCGGTCAGGGTTTTGTATCCTCTTTTCCCGCGTAATATCGTCTTCAGGCCGGCCAAGAGAGGTTACATAAACATCGCGAAGTCTATCGTCCAAGCTTGGGTCTTTCTTATCAAGTTTCTCATCTAAATTGGGGTCGGATTTGAGAGATCGCTTTAAATCCTCAATATTTTCAGGATATTTAGGAGCTGGCACTGGTTTCTCCTTAGAAATAATACGATGTGCACGATTTTCAATGTTAAATGATTTTATTGGTCGCAAGGCCTTTGTCACTAAAGCACCCATCTCAGGTGGCGTTAGTATAATTACAATTATTAAAAGAGAATTGTTATATTAAAAACACTCATATTTATTTTTAAATAGGAAATATTTTGAATACTTTTAAGGTTATATTTTTTACTCTTTTTGTACAAACTCCAATGACAGTTTGACAGTTGGACACTTTTTTACCAGATTATTGTATGGCTCTGGAACTGAGATCTTGTGAGTCCATAACTAAAATTTGTTATATGTAAATTATTAAGAAAATAGGTGGTTAATATTCATTTTTACTACTTGTATAGTTTTATGTAAGTTTTGTATTAATATTATTGAGAATATATAATGTAGGTGTCATTACTTACATTATACATTTTCATGGAATTGGTTTATGCAGTAAGAAGCGGAAAAAAAGCATCATTAATGTTATTAAAAAAATATTTTAATATAAAATAAACTAAGACAAATATATTAGTTATTAAAAATATGTCAATCAAAATTGAAACAGTAATGTAAATACTTTTTAAATAAAAAATAGGTAGTACTGTTTTTGTTACCATATTTTAATTTGCATATTGTATTGACGTGTACTTACATTTTAATCTAGATAATTCTTCTCTCAATGCCGCCGACTTTGAAGTATCTTTTGCAAGGAACCTTTCAGCGGTTGTAGGTGTATTCGTGGCACGACTTTGTTCATAGCGTTGTGGCGGGCTTGGGCTTCGACCAAGACGACGTCGACATTGAGGCTGAGTAGGACCTCTTGTTACTAATAAAATATTTATATTGTTCCATTATAACTCAGCAATAGTAATCTTTAAAAAATTAGTTTCACGATCACACAAATTATCATGGTATTATAGGGTTTAACCACGAATAAAAAAAATTAAATTTTAATATCGAATATTTTTCAAGATTCTTAAAATAATAAAAATAATACGTCGATTGTATTGAGAAATACATTATATAAATACCTGTGCTGAAAGATGAAGGCGTGACATGGGATATGCGTTCAGTTACAAAGTTTTCTGCATAATCAGATGCTCGATATGTACATCGAGGAGTTATTGTTATTGAAGAATTCAGTTGCCTTTCTCGTCCTACTTTATATATACTGGATTTCATCAGGAAGTTCTGTATAAAAACTGTACTTATATATCTATATTAAAATATTATCAAATAAAATCAATTATAATTCAATAACTCACCCTTGCATCGTTTATTGTTTTAATAATAGGTCCTTGAGTTGTTCTAAATGTGGGTATAGGGTGATTGTATCCACCAGAGATTTTTGAATTAAGTTCCTGTAATAAGAATATCCCCTTTAGACTGAATTACCAAAAGTAGAGCAGATATTTAAATTGACTATGATTGAATATAATATGTATTATTAGAGAGAGTAAATGTCCTGTAACCAGCATGAATGTATGCGACGAATTATAAAAGAGAATGTGTATAAGGGGCCAGTAGCTCTCGATTCTGTTCTATTCCACAAAAGACATGGAATTAAAATGTATGAAGCGTTCTAGTTCTTTTATAAATAAACTAAATATTAATTACTTACTTAATTATTATCAATTAATAGAGAAATAATATAATAATAGGCGTATTATACGATAATTCTGAAAACTGACATTAGACATTGAACTGTTGCGTTGCACTTGAGATCTAGCAGTACTGCCGGGTAACGGTGACCGCCCTCTCGGCTCACCAGCACCACTACCACGTTGAGACATAACACCCCCGACATCATTTCGATCTCTGCTTTGAATGCCATTTTGGAAACTAAAATATAACATTTTAAATTTTTACTAGTAATCGCCCCACAGTCGAATTTCGACCATAAAATTTACCATAAATTTTATTGTTTAACCAATTTTATGTACATAACTTTTAAAAAATGCAATTTGCCTTCTTTCTCTACATAAACTATAGGTGTGCGAAATCACAAACTCCACCGTCCGCGCAATATTTAAAAAAAGGTACAAAGTTTTAGCTTCAACTATTAATAAATTAGGCTGTTTATTTATATATCAAATATTTACACAGAAATACAAAATTTTAAAGAGAGAACTGTCGGTATATATATGTACTTATATGTTAATTGTAATACTTACCTTTGAATTTGCGTCTTTTGGCTGTTTACTCTTGGAACTCTTACACGGCAGTCACTTGACTCCTTTTCGGCCATTTTATAAGGAGCTACCTCAAAATAAAAAGGATGTACATTTAAATCAAATTATATCGACAAAATGTATCATAATTTTGACTTGAATGTTACATACCCTGTCTATGAAGTCGCAAAAAATACTATTTTCACATAATTTGGGAGTAACGCCAGCACAACGCACCGCCAACATCCATAAAGTGTTGTTACATGTTGTGAAACATGCATGACAACAAAGATACTTTTTCCAAAACGACATGTTTTGTTCGCTACTTTGATCATTCTCATTACATTCTTCGAGATTTACTTCATTTTTTATTACGCAGCCTTTGATTTGAGTCATAGGAGCTACAGACTTTGTCGTCAAATCGCAAGAAGTGAGGAATATCTCTTCTTCGTTTTTTTCTGATTGTAAAATAATAGGACACAATCAGTGTCTAAAATAATAAGGCAATGCGAAACTAAGTACCTAACCGAGTTAAAATAACACTGTATTAAAATATATATATATATTTGCGAAATGGCGGTGCGTTGTCATGAGATGATAATATTAATAGCATAAACAGTGTTACTTTAAATCGATTAAATAGTGTATATTAAAAAAAACTATAAAATTGTCGATATGAAATAACACTGTTTGATATAAGAACTGTTTAGAATATGATTCACCCTGTACTGGACTTGAGAACTGAATTTGGTTATATCTACAAGTGGTGTAATGATCGCGGAGGTCTCCTTACTGCCTCATTAAGTGTTAAGTGTCCCGGGTTTCTTAAAATTAGGGCCTGGTCAAGATTGGTTACAGTTTTGACGTCATCTACAAATACTAAATATATAACAATACCTTCTCGAACTCTGGATGCTTGTGGCCTAACAGGCATAAAGTCTGAGCGTATTTCTCTTTGCATAGGCGGTGGGGGCGACGGCGATTTATGGAATATTACCGGCCTTTGTTTTATGGTCTTTTCAGTAATCGAATACACCCCAAATTCGTGTATAGGGAATTTTTCCGTGTTTTGGTAAATGCGTTTTCTAGAAATATTATAAATCTTGCATTATGGATAATATTTGGTATACCAGCGATTAATAATAGATAGTAAAAATGTAACTACCAATTAACAAATTCTTCACCTGTTTACCTATAAATATTCCCCTGTTTTAGCAGCCACGGTTCCAATTCTTCTAACCAACTCTGTAATATTAATTATTTAATTATTTTCCAGAGCCAATGGTCTAAAGATAATGACATATCTTCACGACTGTTATTCCAAATGAGGTAGTCAGAGGCATTGTCAATCGTAGTGAAGGCAACACTTGATATGCATAGGCAGGGACTGAGCCTACCGCCGCCTTCACGATTAATTGATTTAATAACGGTGTGCCTTTTTCAGAGACTCAGTCAGAAATATAAATTCAGTTAGCAAGATTTGAGCACACGATACTTGAGTGTACCTAAGTCTGAGTAGTTTACCACCACGCCATCGCGCCAGTACGCTTTAGTATAACATAATTAAATTTAAAAATATATGATTCTAATGCTTAATTAAACCTATTATCATTTACCAGCTAGCAATAACCGGACTTAACATAAAAATTATCATTATATAACAAATATAGATTAACACTAATTTAAAAATATGTATCAACCTGCTGATGGCCAATCACGGAACCAGGTCTGCAAATTCTCATCCAGCCTATAGCTTCGTGAGAGGTCATTCGATAATGTTTCATGAGATAGCAACCGATTAGCGAGCCCGTGCGACCAAGACCTGCCTAAACAATTACTCCATCAGTTTCAACATAAATCATGACAACAAAGTATTATTAAATTAAGGAATATGCACTACATATGACAATGTTATTCTGTCCCAAACTACTCAAGCTAGGATTATGGGTAGCTACTTACTTACTGTACCCTATTTCTGTTGTAGAATTCACAACAAGCAGTGCAATTACAGATTATGACGTACGACATTTATTTTATTCCAAACTAAAGTGTGTCACCAATTCAGCCTTCAAGCATCTTGTTTTGTAAGCCATGTTTCGGTTGTAGGATACATATTACACGTGAAGTTATGACATTTATCTACAAATCTCTATCTACCAGCCTATTGTACTTTGCCTCTGAAAGCCTCTGAAAATCTATTAATGCATAACCTTGCAATGAACGGCAATAGCCCCATCATCTCCTTCACTGATCTGCAAAAACTTGAATAGTATATGCCGAGGTGGGCATGAACCATCAGGGAAAAATAGATCATAGTGCGTGATACCAACATTACTGAAGCTGAAATTATATATGCATAGCTCCTGAATTCTCAGGAACAAAAATTTACGTATATTAATTTTTTTAATTATTCACAACACTTATAAAAATATAGACAGGGAAATTATTAATTATAACTCATATTCGACAAGACGTTGTATCTGCGCAATGTTGGGAATACGTAGTCGAAACATTTCGTGTAATATAAATACTTTTAAATAAACCATAAATTTGAAGTAAACTATTTATTTACATCAGAATATGATTTAAAAAATATTTATACTTTTCACTCATATTAGTTCTAAATTGAACGTCGTGTTTGGGTAAGAAAGGTCTTTGATGACTACAGTTACTAGAATATACTTTTTTAGTCTATTTAGTATAATAATATTATTGAGCATGAAAATGCAAAAGACGGCACTTACATATTACTATCGTATAATCGTTTATTAAGTCTGATGACAATTTTAACTTTATTCTCGAGAAAATAATCTATGTACATCTCTGGTGGATGATACAATGAGACACTGCAGTCCACAGGACCAATGAATGCCAAAAATTTACCTGAAAATAAGTTTATTGAATATTCAAGAAAAAAAAATAAAAACGTAAGAATTTTTTGGTTAACACAAGTATTTTATTTTAATATAATAATATTTTACACTTTTGGGTTCAGAGCATCCAGAACAGTAGTAATAAAATTTAAATAATGTTTATATATTTTTATAGCCAAATTTGGGAATTAGTTTACCTGGAACAATCCAATTGAGATCACCGCCTTGTATTTTATCTAACCTATCATATTCCTCATAATTGAAATCCTGAAAATTAAAAAAACCCAATTCGCGCGCTTTCTTTATTGCTTGTAAACAGTCAAATAGATTAATCGTATGACATGAATCGCCTTGTATCGCATCTTGAAAAGGTCTGTAATTTTATACAAATAATTGTTTGCACAAAGAAAATATACTAAATAAAATTTTACTAAAAATATGGAGTCTTATTCTATGGAATAAAGCTATTAAATGAAAGAATATAAATCAAAGCGTTTTCTATTTATCATCTATTCAGATTGTGCTACTAAATTAAAAATATGTACAAGTGAAAACAATATTAGTGACCTGTAACTTTGACCATGTACCATAAGTGGTTTCAAGGCATCTCTTGGAGTTAAGCTCAGATAAAGTACACCATAACATCCCAACAAAAATGCTGCGTTAGCTTTTTTCTTCGTATCGATTGATGTATAATGAATAATAATCTGCTTATTTAAATATTGTTTTAATTTTTCATTCAATATCCTACAATATTTATAAACACAACCTAGATTTAAAGGACCAAAGTCTGAGTAATAGTTTTCGTAAACTAAATCATTATCAATGGTGAAGTAATGCGTTCCAGCTGTGTTTTTAAGTACTTTTCCTGGTCGTACTGTAGCAAAATACAACACATTTTTAATATATTCGGCCATGAACATTATATCAGGATTTCGGTTCATGATTTTAAGGTAAAATATTTATATCTTATGTACATTATATAGATTATATAGATAAAAAACTAAATCTACAATACTTGTTATGATATCAAAATTAATAAACACTACGATTTCAATCACAAATAAACATCTGAAATAAATTTTATATAAACGTTTCAAAATGAAAATGACTTTGTCATTGGTTCTCTTTTGTTTTAAACTTGCCCCTATTTGTACTCAGTTTTCTGTTTATGCTTAGGAGTTGATGACATTATTAAGATAAATAAAATTTCTTTATTGATTAAAAGTAGTGTTGATAATTTTTTTTATCATTTTATATAATTATATTTAATTTTCCTTAAAACAATTACCAACTTACGAGCATATGACATCATAGTAATGGATCTACAATTATAAAACCGTCAATTCTTATATTATTACATACATTTTCCACACCAAGTACAAATTCGGAAGAAATATATAGACAAAAAAATAATACCAATTTTTGTTTCTATGTATATTAAAATAAATATTTCGATATGTAGCAATAAATATTTCGACATTGGATACCGTAATGAGGTTTTTTTTAATAATGGTAACTCTCTCTTTGTCACTTGCCTTGTTCGTTAGTGTTGTGTCTACAAAGTGCTGAGCATAGTCTGCAGATATCGATTATTAGATATACTAACAAAAATATTTTGACGTTTATAAAAGTAATATACTTTTAATTTGCAACTATTGTCGCACATAACCAATTGCACATTTATGGAGGATATTATGGAGTAACTTTTGGTATTTTAAGTACCAATGATGACATAATAGTTAGTTAGTAGTTTAGTTGTAATTGTATATTAAAACTTCTATACTGAAAAGTAAAAATATTATTTTTTTGCTACTTCATAATTTGTCTTTAAAAAAATAATACGATAGTATAGTCAACAACACTGTTCTTGACTCTCATCAATATCATTTATCGATATTGTACAACGCTAATATTTCTTTTTCCGGTGCCGTAGGTAAAGTGTCAAACGTTTTGATCTATATTTTTTCCAATCTCGAAGTATTTTAGTGATCTTTAACATTATTGTTATTTTAATAGTTAAAAATCCATGTCGATGTGTCTTATAGCT
Source organism: Achroia grisella (assembly GCF_030625045.1). Lineage (NCBI taxonomy): Eukaryota > Metazoa > Arthropoda > Insecta > Lepidoptera > Pyralidae > Achroia > Achroia grisella. The sequence goes on along the minus strand of NW_026712984.1, from coordinate 2,787,671 downwards.
GAGTGTATTTCGTATTTCAGGTCGTCAAAACACAGAAAACCATGGCTGATGTCGATGTGTGAGTATCATTGTTTATAATAAATTTCTTTACTTTTTACTCCTATTAAACATAACTATAATATCTTCTATGTATTGTAATAAGTTTTAGTGTTCTAATTTAGTATTATTTAAGCCAAATAATTATTGAAACATGTTGTCAACATAACCTCTTTTTATGTTAATTGTAGGTTAAATTAATTTTTGTCACAATAAATTCACATTTAAACAATGGTACTTTTCCAAAGTGTTGTCTAAATAATCTTTAAATATTGTTGTTAGTAAAAAAAAACTTAGTCAAATTCGTTTCACAATGACTATTTATAAAATGTGTTCAAACTGTCTCTAACATAATAATTAATTAATCTAGTTAACTCTGCTTATATTCTAAACGACTCATAGTGAAAATAAGATACTGTAGGCTAGATGCTAGATCTTTTTCTATCAAAAACATAAAACAAGTTATCATACTTAACCTAAAATTAGATGAGTAAATAACTAAATGTTGCCTATTTCAGTGAGGTTCCCGCCAACCCCGTCCTGAGCGGCGGTGCTATGGATGTGAACACAGCCCTACAGGAGGTCCTGAAGACTGCGCTCATACATGGTGGGCTTGTCCATGGTCTCCATGAGGCGGCTAAAGCACTTGACAAGTTTGTGATCAATTTTCTTACATTATTTTCATATTACTTGAAATTATAGTTTACTAGCTGTGCCTGTGGTTTCAGCTGTAAAATTTGTGTAAATCTGATTTTATGCGCTATATCACTGTAAAATTTCATCAAATAGTTTTTGCATGAAAGTGTAACAGACATCCATTTATTCATGCTTGCATTTATGATATTAGTAAGATTATTATGAAAATACAGTAAATCAATTTGTATCATACTCAATTTATTTATCAATTCTGAACTATTTTCATTAATATTTTTAATTCATTCATTATACCTTTAGGTTAGCCTCATATTAATTTTGTTGTGATAGAAAATATTTCATTTTTCACCTGTTTGTTGTGGATAAATCAAATAATAATTGATCGGTTTTTGAATTTTTTCAGCAAGTAACAACTTGTTGTCAGGTAGCACCAAGCCATGAGCTGCTATCATTCAAGTCATTATCATTAATGACTAACATTATTAGAGCTTAAACAGTAACTCTACTTTTTCATTTGTAATTATTAGTAATAATAGTGTGTAATTGTTATACCTATTAATAAAAATTTGCATGCCTACTATGAAAAAGCATATACAGGACTACCACTAATATCAGTGTAGCATAAATTGTTTATATCATATATGTAAAATTCTTGTGTAACAATGTTAGTTACCATACTCATTACCATTACATAGGCTTGCCCAATTTTTATAAAAGTTTTTGAGAATTGGGTACTATATATTTTTCATATCCCTAAGTGTTAAGGGTTTTTTTGGATCATAATGGAATGCTGCACCTAAATTTTCACTCTTCCGTCACCATTTTATAATAGTGATTTTAATTTGTATACCACAACAATGTTTGCAGGAACAACTAGTATAATATATGTCTGTAATGTAAATAAACTTACTTAAACAGGATGTATCTGGCAATGGTTCTCCCCCATAATATCCACTTAATGTACAGCTGTTCTAGTTGTATGTTATTTGGAAATATCTTCTATGATGCAAAGTCATGGTTGATCTGTTCCATTGCCTACAATAATGCACACACATAGTACCACAGTGCTTGACTTGCAAGTCTGTGGCCTCCCAGATGTGCTACAATACTTTTGTAAAAACTTGTAGGTATTATTTATAACAGGTGCCTTGGCCTGTGCATATAAACTGACAAGGCACCAGCAGAGAATGGTAGCATGAAGTCAAGTCAATTAGTTCATCACGGTTAATTGACTAAGAATTAACCACAGTGTTTTCCAAAGGGGACTACATGGAGGTCCTGAGGCCCTGACCATACATTGTTAACAATGGATCAACTATTCCCAAATACAAGCAATGCCCTACCTCTAATCACAACTATGTGTTTTATCAATAGTAAAATTATTTTTTATTTTTTTATAATTTACACATGTAAAAAGTTAAAGTATATAAATATAGAGTTATTATATATTTCCAACATAAATCTTGTACAGAAACTACACTAGGCGTTTAAAACCCACACTTAATATTACACCCACAATTAAGGTCTATGAAATTCATAAAGTTTTATAAAAAAAACCTATTAATATAAAGTGGCCTGTGGCTTTGTTTATGGCAAGTCCAAATTGGGACTCCTAGTACTTAATATTTTGTTTATTGTCCTAGTATTATAGGTTATGGTGGGCAATAAATACTACCTGAAAAACAATTAATGTAGTTGAAGTTACTAATTCCTTAGTTTACTACAGTGCCTAGTAGCAGGAATAGCTAATGTTTCAATTCTCTATGCACTTTTCTTCCTGTACATAATACAATAAACAGTTTTAGCTTTGTTACTCTGTACAAAGGTTCTGTATTATATTTTTTCCTTTGTTTCTCTATACAGTTTGAAAAAAAATGCAGGTGTTGTTTTATAACAAAAGCCATTGATCACTTGAAAGAATTTACTACACTTAATACAGAACTGGGTTTACTATTATTTTATATCATTCATATAGTATATATTTAATTGTAGGAGGCAAGCTGTATTGTGTGTGCTAGCAGAGAACTGTGACGAGGCTGCATACAAGAAGCTTGTGCAGGCTCTCTGCAATGAACATCAGATTGCATTAGTCAAGGTAAATAATAGATATATTATGTTCATGGATGATAATGGAATGGTGCTCCCGCCTGTGCTAACAGTTTACACTGGTAAAGCACCAGTGGTGGATGATAATGACCATAAGGCCAGGTCACATAGCCCATTGTGACAAATTCACGAAGAATTTATAATGGTTTCCAGGGGAAAGCGCGTGGGGGTCAACCTTACTTATAACATGAGATCAATAGTCCACATTACTAGTATTCCCCTTTCACCCTTTGCAAAACCTTTTATCCCTGGTAATATTGTGCAGGCTTAGACTACATTATTCACTTATCATCCTGAGAGCCATTCTGATGGTGATGGAAAACATTAAAATGGTGATAGTCTCGTTAGGATAGGATTAGGATCAATGACCTGGTGCTTTTAGATCGCTCCGCACGAGCCAGCCCGACACCAATGTTTGGTTTGGCCTAAGGAGCGCAGAGTGATTAGTATGCCCCTATGGTGGCTCTCACTATGCTGAGCCAACTTTCCTAGCATGCTGACATCTATATCAATAAAAATAAATTGCAAACAATACGTCTCACATTTTTTTTTATATAATCATAATAATAGAAAAGTATTAAAGTAATTATGACAACTTCCAATAAAAAATATTCAATTTCTTTAATTTAAGAAATTAGTAATTTTTTTATAGGAACCACTACTTGTATTATTATGAATAGACAAATTAATTGGAGTTTGACAGTTTAATGGTTATACGCTGGTAATTATATATTGTAGGTGATAAGAAATTCACGATCTCCGATCAGATTCAGGAGTTACGATCTAGTCTACTGGTTTACAAATATAACGCATTTGATTAGTGAATATACAATCTTTAAGCTATATAATATTGTTTATAGGTGGATAACAACAAGAAGCTCGGAGAATGGGCCGGTTTGTGCAAAATCGACAAAGACGGAAAGGCTAGAAAGATCGTCGGCTGCTCATGTGTGGTTATCAAAGTGAGTGTCAAAATAGGCTTCTTACAACTATAGTGCTACTGTTAGTCTAATTTTACATGGTGATAATGTATAGGCCACCCAATACTATATTACAATACAGAACTGTAGTCTACTCATATTAACATGTGATCTCTAGGATTCATAACTCAATATGAATAGAAGAATTGCCTTAGTATGGCAATTTTGGATGTTTAAGATTACAATATGAGGCCTTGTAAAATGCTTAAATCAAATAATTGCGCTTAGCACGAACACAGGCAACTTTTATGGGTTGTCAGTGAAAATATTTCAGCGCTATATAAATGAATGACCCTATGGTGCCTTGCCTCTGCACAGGTAACCTTCCTATCATTCGTACAAAATTCGTCCACATATATCTATTATATAAAATAATAGTTTTTCTTTTTTTTTTCAATTAGTAATATATATATTTCACTAGTATATTAATGATACTTGCAAGAGAATAGTGTGCTAACTATAATGCATATTTTAATTAGTGTAAGGATTTATACTTTTTTATGTGTTCTAAGATCGTGTGGGGCATTTATATGTGTCTCATACAAATGAAATCAGATCATTAACAAGAATGTATTGTGAAAAAATATTAATAGCGATTGTTAGATTCTCCGACTTCATAAATGTTACTTAATATATAATTGCGTAGTCAAATATGACATTGGGGAAAGAACATTTTAGAGGTCAATGGCATTTTAAATTCACGGTGTTTTTGTATTTACCTACATGCCTTATAGTTGTATGTTAGGAATCTAATGTCATTTTCATCTTTCAATACTATATACAATACACTTTTTCCTTTTTAGGATTTCGGTGAGGAGACACCAGCGCTGGACGTGCTCAAGGACTACCTTAAGTCCTCAAGCTAATCTAGATGTCTAAGTTAAATTTAAAATAAAAATACAAAAAAATTGGCCTACACTTTTATTTATAAAAACTTACGACCCGTCCTGCCTTCGCACGGATGCATTACAAACCTTTGCATTCTCGTGTTGTTCTATAACACGCATGTATAATAAATACATATAAATATTTTTTGAGTCAATATCTCATGCTAAAAACTGCATTAAAATATGTTGTGTACCTAATTTAAAAGATAAGCGAACAGACCAGCGACAGCGACTTTGTTTATATCTAAAGATCATTAAGTAAGTATAAACATATTATGTTATCTGTGGTATATAAATAAACGCTAAGTCACAATGCTTAAAAATATATTAGCATAAAATAACTATTTTTTTAAATAGGTATTAACTCTTATAATCTCTACACACAAAGTTTGGCAAACTGATCGCATATTTCCTTGTGTTTCGGCCATTGCTGCACTTGACATTCTCTGTAATGCAAATATAAATAAAATTAATTATTAATTTAAATGTGCAATGAGTTACACAACATTTCGTACTTGTATATGTTCCTATTATAAAACATCACTATGAATAATACAGTAGAGTATCGTTCAGTGAGGTGGCATGTCAATCGCAAGTGAGACAAGACAGAATTAATATATATCAATACAGAAATTAATGGAGATGGATTTGAATTATATGAAAATTCTAAGGCCAGACTTTGTTTATGGTATAATTTCCGCAATGGACGGTGAAAGAGATCCTCGCAATTTAATGTTCCCATTTAATTTTTTACCATACCTACTTTTTATAGAAGCCTGTCCTTTCTCAGGGTCTACTCGATCTTTGTACCAAATATAATTTTGAATCAGTTCAGTAGGTGTGACGTTAAAGAGGAGACAGAGTTACTATTGCATATATAATATTAAGTAAGTATTATGATGAGCACATACCTGCCACAGTACCACTCGGTCTTGCACCGTGAACATTTCTTGCTGGCAGCATCACCACACCGCGCACACTTAGCACCGCCGCTGTCAAGCGCGAGCGCCGCATCGCTAGTATACGAGTCGAGCAGACGCCGCGCCATCTCGCGGGATTCCTCGGAACCGTCCATATGGAAGTGCTCCAACTGAGCTTTAGCAATGGATTTTGTGCGTTTGTGTATTTGCTTCATGTACGTTTCTTTTATCTGTAAATATTTAAAAAATTGGTCATCGTCAGCTCACAGCAGTCGACTGCTAGACGTCTTTACGCCACTGAGCACTTCTCTTCCAGTTACTACCTGCAACTCTACGTATGTCGCCGCTCCACCTAGCTGTGTGGTGTCCAATAAAAATATTTTGATCTGTGATTTTGATTTCTTTTTTATTTAAAAAAAAAACATATTTTTACTAATGTATGTCTAATTATGTCGAGATGAGATGAACTGACAAGAAACTCAGCTCGTAATATTATTAAATAAACGTTGTAGGTACATGTTTACAATAATACAGATTTATTTTTTAATTCAAATACTTCGTTTGCCAATTCGTGGTTTCCAATCTAGAACACGTCTATTCCAACGAGCATTGGTTACCGTTACCTGCGGTACTATTTCAATTAAAGTACACCCAGGATTCTTGACGCCGTTGGTGCGGTTGTGAAAACTTGAATAGTCTCCCACCGACAATCTGCACAGGAAATCCTTGAGGTCGCCCAATGGTGGTATTTGGTCGAGCATCACTTCGGTTATCTTTGATTGTAGCTGTGGACAGACCATACCATTGTGAGAATTAGTTATTATAGATAAGATCGTCTTTGTCCTTGATGGCGTTCAAATATTACAGCTCAGTAATGGCAAAGATAAGAACATTACATGTAATGGCAAAGCTGTTTTTGGAATGGCAAACAAGCTGATGGCCCACAGTATGTGATAACCGGCGCCTATGTACATGAATAGTACTACGGACATTACGTTATCATGTGACACCCGTGACGGTATCACGGGTAACTAATAAGTTGCCATTCCAGAGGACTAAGATGTCATGCATGTTATCTTGCAATATCACAGCCAGATTTTAACAAAATACAGCTTACAAAGCAGCTGATGAGAGAGGTTCCCAGGCCAAAACTTGTAATACATTCTACTTCGTAAAAAAAGTAGTTCCTTTAGCATCATATATTTATTTTTAAAACTTGAATACAGAAATAAAGCGGGACGAGGATTGTTAGTAAGTGGACTAAGAACGCCATTCCTAGCATGTCAGGTTGATTTCCACGCAGTTACTCCTGGAAACCATCGTGATAAATTGCAATTTGCTAAGATGGGCTAACTGACCTGACTTCATGTTCATCTTATCATCCTTCACTGGTGTCCAGCCAGTGTAAACCGTTAGCGCAGACGGGTGCACCATTCCATGATCATATTTAAAAAAAAACAAATACTGACCGAGCAGAAGGCGGCCCTGCGACACTCGTCGAGCGTGTAGTAGTGGTTCAGACGCGGCTGGAGTACCAGCTGTCGCAGACACAGCCACAGTTGAGCGGCGCTACGGTGCAGTTGAATTGCTTCTTCTGCGTTCGGCTTATTCCAACGACCAACTGCATGTATAGGCAAAGGAAGCTGCTTAAAGTAATATCGTAGCAAAATATATATTTAACGGTTATCTTAATTCTTTCTTAGAAGGTAGTATAATACATTATGGATGATGAATGGAAACATAAAAACAACACGGTTCTCTAATTTTTTTTATTTTGCAGACAGACAAAACGCAGGGGTAGTCATTCTTTTTGAAAAGGCCGTAAACAGAAATTATTTAGTAGATCATAATGGTATCGTGCTACCGTTTGCAGTGATGGTATATCAGGGTTGTGCACCAGTGGAAGAAAGTTGGATGAGTACGAAGTCAGGTCAGTGAGCCAATCATCCCAAATTTGTGACGAATTAATTACGATACTTTCCAGAGCTACCGCATGGAGATTGACCTTACCCTATTCCCAAACAAATACAATACTAAATGAAGCAGAGTTTCTTGCGAGTTATAGGCGCGAAGTACATTGCGTTAGATTTATATCTCAGATTACATGAATAAAGACATTTTGATTGATTGATGTGATTGAGTGCCGAATTGGTACTTACAGTTAAACGTTTGCATGTCACCCTTCTCGTCTATCTTCCTCCACGGTTCCAGTTTGAGGAGATGCGCGAGTAGTGATGGCACGTCGTTGGTTTTATACAAGTTGGTCGATATGGACGCACCCACACCTGCGGCCTCCATATGCTCCGTTATGTAGCTGAATAATTTAAAATTAAAACTAAATTCGATACCAAAAAAGAGGTTCTCAATTCGATTTTTAAAGCCGTGACGCCAAAAGAGGGATGTCGTATTGTCAAATGAATAGACCCCTAATGATGTGTTTTATTTTTGTTTAAAGGATGACGTGACCGAGATAGTTCTTAGTTACAAATTATGAAGATCTGTTCACACGTTTCAGTCTTCACCTTTTTGTTAGTTGGTACAGATCTTAGACGCATAATTTATTATATATAACTATTCTAATGCTGTTGGCCGCAGTTGGTCTTTAACTTCAGCGAACGATAGGGGGTGAGTGTCTGCACTCACTAGCACTTCAATCCCGCGGAAGAACTTATGGAGAGGCTGAAGGCCAACTCCCGCGTGATGTATACGTCTTTAGGAACTGGCTGACACGAAAAGAGTTTTCATTTCCAAAAATACCTTTTAGATCTAAGTTCGCTAGCTGTGCCCAAACACATCTCACCGTACGATAGAAATGCATCTCATGCTGATGTCGAATTGCAGATCGCGCTTCTGCCGGTCCAATTCTTCGACGGCCGTCTCGCACTCCATTTGCTTCGCGGTCACTGGCTTTAGGTAGCCATTTCTGTTTTAATGTAACAATTATAAACATGAGCTTGACTATGTTAGCTATTTTGATCATTTCTGTTACTTATGTTAAAGTAAAAAAGTGAATGACAGTTCTGCAGATAAAAAACAAATTAATAATGTTACCAACTGTAACTCTCTAATGGTATCCACATACATCGTATACCTAGTACAATACTGGATTAACTCAAAGTTTAAAAACTTAATTAACTTAAAAAAAAACAGTATTGCACATAAACACAGTGTAACAACAAGATTCTTGCTAAAAAGTGTAATTAAAAAAAATCAGTAGGTGTTGTACTAACTTTCAAATTTAAATTAACTATGACCGAATTTCGACCAATGGGCGACCCATAATAATAATAATAATAATTTTATTATTAATAATAATTATTAATAGTAATAATGACTTACTCAATTAAAACTACCATACTGGTGAGCTGTTCGACAGCGTAGTTAAGGAGGTCTACCACCACGTCGGCGATACACTGCGCACCGTCCTCATGGAACAGAACGGTCTCCAGAAGACCCACAGCCGCCGCCTCGTGGTACAACTGTATTTTTTTTATTTAATTGCTATGGCGGCCAACAAAAGTAGCATAAGTAAATATATGAACAGCACTATCGACATCACGACGTGACGCCTGTAATACAACTCTAAGAGTCGATAAGTAATGATACCATTAGTAACGAAATTATGGGATAATTGAGAATAAGGATAGCAAGCTTACATGCGTTGCAGTCAGGGCATCGCACGAGTCTTTTATCATGTAGATAATTCATATATTTCTTCGAATGAAATCTGTTTAAAGACCGAAACAGGTGAGACTAATGTACTCACGTAGATAACTTACTACAAAGTTTACCTATAGAATATTATATTATCTGTGCCTGTAGTAGCCAAATAATATGAAACATACGTTACCACCATATAAATACCAAATGTATTAGCGGGCGCAGGTTCCAATTTGAGTATCTGTGGGTATATTTTCATACGCCACACTTGTATACATATTGCTTCGTAAACTAAAACAGGCAACTGAAAAAAATGAATTAACGCTTTTATATAACGTGTAAATAACGTGGAATTAATTCAATATCCAAAATTTAAGATCACTGAAGTATTTTACAATGGTGTTGCCATAAATTGGAATAAACGGGAGTATATTAAATGAAGATTGAATCATAAATTGACAAGCGCCTTAATCATCTTTATAGCAATAATTAGTATTGAAAACTGTTGCTAATAAAAGTTCTCAGGATTTAATAAAAGTTTTGTAGTATTTCATACTGCATCGTGATGTGGTTAATCTGTTATAGTATAAATAGTTCCAAAATTAATTTTTAGTCATCTTTGTTTCTTCATAAAAGTGATTCGGTTTCATAAGTATTTTACCTAGCCTTCGGTCTCGGGGCGGATCGTGAATTTGTGAAGCTCTGGCTAAAACTTATTGGGCATACCTAATTATATTACTCAACTAAAAAAATACACAGACGAAAAACAAGCGACAGGGAATTTTCCGTTTCGTTCGATAGACGCGCACATCCATGGGTTGATTAATCTCAGGGTTGTCATTTTATGATAAGTTTTTTAATATTATAGATAATTTTTATAATAATGAATGTACCTTTCCACATGATATAAGTGTTTCTTTAGTCAGTTCCTCTTGCATAGATGACGCTTCTAAAACAGCCTGTTGGTTAAGTTTTTGCAGTCTAATATGCCAGTCTAACCACCTATAATAGTAAAAGCAGTAACAAAAATAAGGTATACCCAATGCAATTTACATTGTAACTTAGTTTTAGAAGTAAGTAGATATGGGATACGACACTAAGAACAATTTTACTGAATAAATAAAAAAATATACCTACAAACTCGTTTACATACAATCTAACTTTAGAAAGCTGAAATTTTAATGATACTTATATTTATTTTGTAACATAGGTAATAATAATAAAAAAAGTTGTTTTTGATAGATGTTGTGGTTACTTACGCTTGGTTTCCAATGTTTTCTATATGTGATTGTTCCATACTTTCAACAAACATATCTAATTCGCCTATTTCAAGAGCGCTCAATTGAGGGTCTTTTTCTACCATTTTGTATTTTGAGTGTATATTTTATGAATGTTCAGAATACTGTCTACAATTATTATTACTTGCTGGTAATAAATCTACTTAAAAATTATATTCTCTTAACATGAATAGGGTTGCTATGGAGACGTTTATTCGATCGTTTTTTTTAAATACCATTCTACAGGTACTTATGTCCTGAGTTTTGTATGTTCGCGCCACATTGCAGGAAATAAGTCAACTCAGGAACGTGTCATAAATGTACGTGTTTATATATGTACAGAAAATCACTTTTATCATTTTTATATAATATGTTATCATTGTTTGAATATGACTATTGCGATATTTACATTCAAACAATGATACTACAGAGGATACTATTTTTTATCTAATATAGAAATTGATTATTAGCATAGTGAAAAATTGCCTTAATACAAATATTGCCACTATAAAAATAGAACTAAAATGGCGATCACCGGAACTCTATTTTCTCTGTCGTTCTTTTGAATTTGACACACGTGCCGCGTGGAGTTTTGCCCCGCAGGTTGTTATAAAATTATATTTATATCTTTAAATTGGTCCTATTTTGTGTAAAAATAAAAAATATCTTCACTGTATAGTGTCAGTATTTGTAAATATTCAGTGATTTTTTTGTGTAAAGTGATAATGAAATTGAATGGATGTCATGCCGTTTCCAAAGCCTCTTGTTGTTCACTATGTCTGAAATCAAATGCTTATAGAAAATATTTAGAACATTTTGTAACTGGACGTAACTTTGATATGTGTTGTAAACAACTATAGTTAGAAGATAGGGACTAATATCAATATTTTTTCATTTCAGTATCCTAACCTCTCATAGTTACTTCACGCTTCTTTCGAAGTGTAGGGATTATAATTTCGTAGATTTATTAATATTTTATGCATTTGCAATATACAAATCCGAATAAGTATAATAATGAATAAATCGGGAACAAATAAATAAAAAACTATATTCTTTGTTTGCTCTATTGACTTTAAGAAATAGTGTGACTGTAAGAGATATTTCGATTTTTTATGACTAATATTGGTCAAAGACCATAATTATTCTGCAAGTAGTAGTAATCCCAAATCTTTCTAAATATTTCTATTCAAGATATTGTTTACTAAACTTATTTTTCAATTCATACTAAAATGATACTACATTATATTTGTAACATTTCATGTATTAATTCATGTTTAAATTGTTATTAAAGAAATGTTATCGAAAATTTCAGCACAATGGTTGCAACAACACAGAAGAAGGCTGATAAGCCTGCTGAGAAGAAGGCGCCAGTGAAGGGCAAGGAAGGCAGCAAGAAATTGCCCGCTGTCCCCGAGTCAGTGCTTAAGCACCGCAAACGCAGAGATGCGCTCAGAGCTCGCCGTGTACAGGTAAACACTATTTTACTAATTAATATTTTAACTATTTTTATTTATGGTTATAAAATATCCTGACATGGGTGTTGTTGTGAAACTATAAATTATAGTGTAATTGTTTTTTATAGTCAGGTGACTATAAAAACAGTAACTTGTTATTCTGAATATACCAAGGTTCGAAAAGTAATGTATTAAATTTTATGTATGGTGGTGTAATAATAATGTCATCACAGCAACAGCATCTAAGTATTACAAATTACTTTAAATAATGATACAAATATGAAGTGATGTGGTTTCTCATTAGATAAGTCTTAAGGATTGCAGTTGCATTGATTGTAATAGCACTTACTGTTATTTTGTGTCCAATGCATTCTTTTATTCTAATATTATAGATGTGAAAGTGTGTGTGTTAATTTGTTACCTTTTTACTACTATATGGCTGAATGGATTTAAAAATAAATCATTAAGATTGAATATATCACAGGATTCAAAATTCTTTTGTAAAACATGTGTGATTATGTAAACAGCATGGATTTATCAACAATGTTTAGCATAGTTCTAGTTAGATTATCTTATTAATATTATAAATGCTTGTGAGTATGGATGGATTTTTGTTACTCTTTCATGCAAAAACAACTGAAGAGTTTTTGAGGAAATTTTACAGTAGCTTATACATCAGAATAACATATAGGTGATTTATGCCAGGGCCACAGCTGTTATAAAATATAATTATTAGCAAAATGAAGATTGTTGAATATAGGCTAATTATCATTTAATAAGAGCTGACTGTGTATTAAACTATTTAGCTTGTCATATCATGATGATTCCTAATTCAAAGGCATAGTTCATCTGATAAAGATGCTGTAATATTTAATTCTGATATCTCTGATTATTGTATATTCAAATCTGTACTATTATTTGGAACAATATTAAAAAATAGTATTAATTCAGGTCACACTCAAGAGGCGTACAGCAGCCATCAAAAAGAAGAAGGAGATCTTCAAACGAGCTGAGCAATACGTCAAGGAATACCGTATCAGGGAGCGCGATGAGATCAGGCTAGCCAGACAGGTGAGAATATCTGCATTTTGTATGTCCAACTGAAAATCAGCCCTGGAAACCATTGTTTCCATGCTGAGTCGAGATACACATTCATTAAGTTGTAATGTTTGTAAATTGATGTTGGTTTTTTTAAGATACAAATGTCCTTGAGAACACTTTCATTATAAAGAGGCTTATTATAAAGTTTAAGAGTTTGTAAATGGTACTAGCTGTCCCGGCAAACATTGTTTTGCCATGTAAATTAAAATCACTATTAAAAAAATAGGATCAATATAAGGGTGAAAATTTAGGGTTGTATGTATTTTTCAATCCTATATAATAATAAAATATGTTGAGAAATTAAAAAAATATATTTAGGGGTGGATATGCCTTACCACTTAGGGGTAAGAAAAATAGATAATAGCCATTTCTCAGACCTACGGAATATGCATATAAAATTTCACAAAAATCGATCAAGCCCTATGGGAGGAGTATGGTAACTAACATTGTGACAAGAGACTTTTATATATAAGATTTAAAATTCACAATGCTGTCAATATTATCTGATTGAACACAGAATGTGTGCCTAGTGATTATATGTTGAATGTTGCATGCCTCATACATGTGTAGTTATTTAAAACAGCATTTAATCAAAAGAGCAACACAAGTTTCTTGCTCATTCTTCCTGTTACTTTATGGGGCAATAATTTTAAGAACGAAAAGTAAAGGGGCATGCCATAAAAAAGGTTGTACAAGAGTAAGTCCATAATTTCGTGCAATGCGCGCCTTTCTTGGACTGCAGTGTGATATGTGGGGATTATGCCTAATTTTGACCAATATTCTGTTGTATTGCAGGCACGCAACCGTGGTAACTACTATGTGCCCGGTGAAGCCAAGCTTGCATTTGTGATCCGTATCCGTGGTATCAATCAGGTCTCACCCAAGGTAAGCTGATTTTGATACACAAGATAAATTTTTATTTTAATTATATCTAGATAACTACTAATAAATCATTTTGAAAAGACTATGTTAGTTTCAGGATTATTGATACTGATTAAACAATGATGTGGTAATTACCAATCTAGATACTATAGTTGTGAAACAAACAAAACTTAGAGTTTTGTGACATGTAACAGGTGTTCCCATATAACATAGAGTTTACTTTAATTTGTATTGATGGGGAACTAGCATATAGTTTATATAACCAATATACTCATAGACCATTAAATATTTCCAAAAATTATTGTTTCATCCTTACATAGTATAAAATGAAGTCACTTCGGCAGTCTGTTCCCTTAGATCTTTTAAACTACGCAACAGATTTAATTATTTAATACAGTTTTTAGCAATAGGTTTATATATATAATACGTGTAGACCTATATGTAACTGTTGTGGGTGGCTATTTTTAATCTTAAAATAGAATATTCTTGTACAAATATTGTTAGTAATATACTAAAAATGTATCTTATAATCTTCTATACTATATAGGTGCGCAAAGTCTTGCAATTGTTCAGATTGCGTCAGATTAACAATGCAGTATTCGTACGACTCAACAAAGCTACAGTGAACATGCTGCGCATCGCCGAGCCCTACATCACCTGGGGTTACCCTAACCTAAAGAGTGTTCGCGAGGTGAGCATAACTATCTGCTATTTTTTATTGTATTTTGTAAGTGATACTAAATATTAAGCGATGTATTTGCTGAAATGTGAAATTCCGTTTCATTTGTAAAAATTTGGTGTGTGTGTCAAGTGTCATGTATTTTGACAGAAAAGCAATTTGCTTTATAAGATGTGTTCTGCTTAAGAGTGTTTAATAAACAGGATAAGAGGCATGACATCTTAGTCCTCAAAAATGTCGTGATGACTAGCTATACAGCCAGGACACTTCCTGGTCTTTGTAGCTCTAATATATTCTTATTAATGCAGAAAATTGTTAAAAACATCTGATATTTTCTTTTTGTTATGTAACTAGAATGTCAAATTAAACTGTCGGCCCACCTAACCGACAGTAGCAGTCGTCACCTATATATATGCACTGCACGAATAGATGTTGTTGCCATTCTGTCTAGAACCTACTATAGAAATGATCTTGTAAAGTAAGGTCTTCATTATATGCCTAATATAATACTTTATTTTTCAGTTGGTATACAAACGCGGCTTCGCGAAGGTGAACGGTCAGCGTGTACCGATCACATCCAACACAATAGTAGAGAACAAGCTGGGAAAGAGCAACATCATCTGCGTGGAAGATCTCATACACGAGATTTTCACTGTTGGTGACAAGTTCAAGGTAAATATAGTATCTAAAACTACTTTACCACACCAGTTCTTGCATATGACAATAAAATTATATAAATATTATTATTAATATTGCCTTAAAAATGTAGAATCTGAAACAAGAATTTAGACTTCAATTTTTAAAGAATAATAATCAAGTTTTCTTCCACGCTGATGACACTTTGCCGTTTTCAAGAAACAATTACTGTGTGTAGTGGAATGTTGGGATAGGGTTGCAGAAACATGGCGCTGTTGAGAGTTATAAAAAGAGTTCATTGTCTACATTTTTGATATATAAATATCTGTAAAATTTTTACCGTTTCAACTTTTTTATCTTATTATATTATTGCCTAGGATTTTTTTGTAAAATCCTATCTTAAATTACTAAAGATATAACATGCCCTAAATAGTTGTATTAATCTGATATTATTTGTATAATTGCAGTACGCAAGCAACTTCCTATGGCCATTCAAGCTGAACAATCCGACCGGAGGCTGGCGTAAGAAGACAATCCATTACGTCGACGGCGGTGACTTCGGTAACCGTGAGGACAAGATCAACGAACTCCTCAGGAGAATGGTCTAAATATAAATAGAGTATAATAAATATATTATGGTTTTTTATTTTCTGACGACTTATCAATTGATTCCACCTAGTTTTTTTAATGGAAGGGCGCATCCGTCTGAGCTAACGGTTTACGCGGGCCACCAGTGGTGGATGATGATCATAAGGTCAGGTCAGGTAGCTCACAAATTCACAGTAATTTATCACATTGGTATTCAGGGCGAAAGGCGTGGAGGTCAATCTGACAATACTTTGTTAGCAATGAGGTTATCAGTCCACATTTAACAATCCCCTTTCCCCCACGTAATTAGTTATGTGATGAACAGACCAAGTCATTATCGTTATGTAGTCCACTCCATGAGTGTACCAGAATGGCAGCCAGTAGAAACAAATCGAGAGATTTCGTAAGGAGCATTCTCCTTACAGTACAGTAAGACAATGTCATTACATTGTCTTACTGTACTACATAATGACCAGGACCCGTCTTTCTAGAGCGTATTAAATAAAAACAATATGTATTAATATGGGATTGATAGATAATCTCTATAATAATGTACGTATAAACATTGTGTCTGTTACCTTTTCACGACTGAACGGATCATAATGAAATTTGACTAGAAAAAGACTTATCTGAATAAAACTGAAGTTTCTGTTAAGATACATACCAGATCATATTAATATACACATTGTATTTTGGAAGGATATACAATACATTTTATACAGGAAAACAAGATATAAGATTTCTGTAATTTAATTTGAATTAAAATTATTTCATCACAGTTTTACTTAACATCAATAATAATCAATATCACAATGCAATTAATTATATAAAAATAAACCTCCACTGTACGCAGCTCCTAGGCCAAAGCTAAGGAGAGCTTGTTATGGGACAAGTAATATAAATACAAAAATATATTTTTATACATAGGAAACACCTAGAACGATACAATACTAATGAATACAAATGTTTGCATCGTGCGAGGATTCGAACCTATTGCCACTGGAAAGAAATGGAAGGTTTAGCACACAGCTAAACTGCTAGATGGTCTAGCGGTTTAGCGGTGCGTCATCACTGATACAATTAATCATTAGACAGACGGATTGCCTAATAGAGAACATGTATTCAATCTGCTAATTAAAATTAATTGACCACTATTTATTACAATTATGGGAAGGAATCATATTTTTACAAATGATCATAACATCATAGGACAATGTTGAATTCTTCAGTCTTTATAAAAATTACAAATCACGTTTGCGTGAACAAATGAGTATCATATAGGGAGGGCACCTATAATACTCCGTTGAAACTGCTCTGCTAGTGGGCGGAATCTTTCTAGGGAGTAATTCTCCATAATGCATGCTTTTAAATCCCTTTGAAGAGTCTGAAAAAAAAATAATATAGAAATATATTATGCAAAATTTATCAATAAATATTACATAATGATTAAGCAGTGATCTTAAAAATATATAAAATAGGTCCAGTAGTTTAGCCATAAATTAATTTGCAAAACATATTTGCTTGGTAGTGTCTTATTTTGACGAATAAAAGGTATGCAGTAGATATTCTCTGGCCATGCACGATTTAAACGTACGACTTGCAAACAAGTCTTCTTGTATGTATAGATAACAGATAAATAAATAAAAAGTAAATTAATAATTTAACACACCTCTGTGACAGTGTATAAGTTATAGATCACATACTCTCTTTCTGTGCGGTGGCTCTTGAAATTATTATAAATTATATTTGAAAAGAAATTCCTTATGTTAAATGATAACTTTATATTCACACTTGTAATTTTTAATACTGGCCATGTAGGATCATCATTGATTATTTCTAATTTAACTTTTTCATCACCAATATCAAATGATACATCACTTTTGGAATCTAAAAATTCCTCCCTTGTATATTCTTCAACGAGGAAGTTTGCTCTACTCACACTTAGGTGTTTTCTGCAGTAACTGTCATTTTTTAATATCTCTCTATAATTGACTGGAAGTTTCAAGTACAAAGACCAATTTGAGGAATTTGTTTTGGTTTTTGATACATCAATAAATTGAAATATATGCTTATGCTGATTGTATGCTACTTTATATATCAATTTTTCTATTGTATCACCTGATTCATTCATATGACATATATTAGTAAAATCATTAGCAGTTTTTATGAAATGCTCTGAATTTAATGGAAATTCTTTCTTATACAAAGTAGCCCATAAAAACTGTTTGCGATCATGAGCACCTGGTATTTTTACTATAATTTTTATTAAAGCATTCACTTCAAATATTTTGATATTTTTGTTATTTAACCCTATTAATATATTTACTTTTCTCAATGCTCCTTTTAACTTCACACTTGTAGTTTTAAGTATTTTTAAATCATTTGATAGTGTTACATGTATCTTTAAATCATTTAATAAATTAGATATCATATTAGCGAACATATGTTGCAGTGTAGTTGTGGTAATCTTAACAACAAGTAATAATGTATCTGCTTTAAAATATTCCCACATATTATCTGCAAGTATTAAATCTTTATTATCCTGTATAGCTTCTTGATAATTCTCATATACAACAATGCTGTGTTGTATTATGTCCTCCACTAAATCCTGCCTATTTGATAATGAGAGTGTTGTAATATAATTGCTTTCTTCTTGAACTTTCTTTATAACATCATTGTTCATCTCAATTTCTTCTAATATTTTATATAAATATTCAGAATTATTTAGAAGTTTCTCTGCGGGTGTGTACGGATCATTTGATGCTTTAATATATGATGTATCATCATCAAGTGGTATAACATATATCAATTTAGAATATGATGTACATATTAGATAATCTCCACATTTAGCAAAATCTTTAACCTGATTCACAATAAACTGTCGAAGATTTATATTGACATCTGAATATGTGTTTGTTGATGACCACATTGTTACACCATCTGTGTATATTATATTGTCATTCTGTCTTAAACATTTATAAATTGCTGTGTTCAAATGAATTATTTTTGGCTCCATGGATGTGTCTTGTAGTTCTAATGTTATTAAAGTTCCCATTTTTAATGAAATTAATAGAGATAAGTTTTCTTTTGCTATAATTTCTATATTACATATTTCTGAAGGGCATGTGTATAATTTTACAATTGTAACTTGTTCCTCAATCATTTTATTGCTAAATAAACAACTGTAAACTGTTAAATTGTCAAAAGACATCAATAAAATGGAGCAGTCGATAGACACTGTCTCACTAACTTCATAAATTTTCTTTATTGAATCAAAATGTACTGGTTCAATATGAAATGATGTTAGTAAACACTTATTTAAATTAGGTTTAGGTAAAGGCCACGGTCCAGAGTGTTTTATTGCAACTTTTTTCTCTAATTGAAAACTTGCATTAAGTTTGTGAAGACAGAGGTAGTAACATTCGGCTTCATATTGTAGACATAGAACATAGTCTTCATGGTAACGAGAAAACACCGCAACATCTTGTACTTTTAATTGGAAACTAGTTTTAAATCGTTTTTGAGCAGGGCTTTTAAATTTTAATGATGTTGTGTGAACGCAATGATTATTGTCCAGACATACAATATAGTTGTTACACACAATTAAATCATGGATTTGAAAATCTGGCATAAATATTTTCGCTGTACTCTCCAAATTGCGATTTTCGTAGACCAATATTTGAAATTTATTCCAGAGAGCTATCATAGATGTTGCTTCGTCGTAATTTATGTTTACGTTGTCGTACAGCTGATAGTCGCAGTTGAAGCACTTTTTTGTCCCTTCAATTTCTCCAGAGAAATCCATTTCATGAAAATAATATTTTAACCTTGCTGCGATATATGAGAAAAATGTAAAAAAGGCGGGTATTTATTTTCAAACAACGACAAGTTACACATATGAAAATAACCATAGCAAATGAAAACAAAAGCAAGTTTAAGATGTAATTTTTTTTTGGTTCTGATTATCTTATAACGTAAGGCAAAGGGAACTGTGCCCATACATGTCTGCATGTGTTTAATGTTCTTAATTTTCTTACTTTATTTTATATGTGTTGAATTGTTAAGATAATGTCGTTTTACAGTGTAAAAATGTTTTTGAGTTTCTTAATAGTTTAGTGCAAAAAAATGTTCATGAGTCTCTTAATAGTTCCTGAAGGGAGCGGAGTGATTACTTGCTCACAGATACTGATTGCTGTTGTTGGTTTAAAATTCGTTTAAATTAAAAGATTTAGTCCGATGCCTAGTCATTAGTTTTATGTTATCAATAAATATTTACTTTTCGTAGAATATCCATGATATTCTTGACAGCTTTAATCCGTATATTATATTATACATATATACGGATAGTTAATGTCTGTAATAATTTTCATAGGCAATGCAATTCTCTGTTAAAAGAAAGCATTGAATAGAGTTTACTGAATCCAATTTTGTATCTAATAGAATATTTTATAAATAGGACTGTTCAGTCGCTTGAAGATCATCAGCTCTTTTAAAGTTTACGAAAGAATGTACTTAACGAAATACTGTTAGTATTAGTTCTACTACTCGATACTAGATGGTTCTGTTCCTATGACAGCATACAACGAAAAAATTAATAATACAATACTCATTGTCATTGATGATCCAAATTTTTCACTCTACGGAATATTTTAAATTTTTTGTTTTCCCTTTTAGCCCTCGGCATATGTGTTGTACTTTGCTTAATGATTAATCCGGTACTGACATCTATGTATATGGTAATTCTGTTAATGAAACTAATTCATCGATTTACCTTTTAAAAACCTCCGCAACGCAGCTTGAGGGGAAAAGTGAATTGTTAGTGAGCTAATTACACTATTGCCAGCTATGTACCATGTCAGGTTGACCTCCACGTGGTTCCTACTGGAAACCATCGTGACAAATTCCTGGTGACCATCATAAATTTGTCACGATGGCCTAACTGACCTGATCTCAAATTCATCTTATCATCCTGCTCTGGTGCCCCGTTTGTGCAGGCGGGTGCTCCATTTCATGGCATCAATAAAAAACGCAGCTTGAAACGTTATATATTTAATGGATGATAATGTGCAAGCTTCTATGGCAAAGGTCACAAAAACCACCATGGTGAGAGAGAGAGAGAGTTCCAGAGAGTTTAGTACGATTATTAACTATTCCATCACTCCCTGAAATGTTAATTTTTTTTTATTATAAACCATGGAATTTACTTTATAAATTGTTGGATTCGGAATGGAATCGGAATTTCAGGAATGTGCTAAAACTGCGGGAATGAGCTAAATATTAATGAATAAAAACAAATCGTGTAACATCATTCTTTTACTCCACGAAACAAAATTTAAATAGATAAGTACACAAAGGTAATTTAAAAATTTCATAATTATTATTACAAAATGATAAAATTCTACGTACAGTAGACATTTTAAAAATAATGTAGACTTATTTTATAAACCATTCATTTAAATTACAGTAATATTCATAATAATTATTAATTAAGTAGTTGCTATCAATTGTTTTGTGCTAATTTTACCCAAATTTGTTATTCATATAATTTTTATTGCTTTTCTATGACGTCTTTGTCACAGACCTGAAGTGATGATTGGATAATTTTGCGAAAACTGACAATTTTTTTTGTATTACATTCCAAAGTCATGAATATTGATAAAAAGAAACATTACAACGAATGAGCAAATAATAATTCACAATTTTCATAGATGCGATTCCCTTTTCTGGGCTATGTGACAATATTGTTCGCAAATTACCTAATTCTCAAATAAGATTCATAAAACTTAAAATAATACTACCTTTTTAGGATCATATCTTTTTCTTTGATCCTTTGAGTATTTAGGACTCAAAGGATGAAGTAGGTACAGAAATTTTTTAACATAATTGATTGCATTAGGTAATTGTATTGTTCATATAATGTTATTTTCTATAGATATACGATTTTTTAGCAATACCTACATCTGACATGGCACTTACTTGTCTCACTTGGGTGATCTACAGAGTGTATTTGTTTACCCAATTTCGTTTTATATTTCATAAGATATTTTAAAGTCAAGTCCATATAACGAAACATTAGATTTTCTTCTACCTACCTATCTAACACTGTTCGACATCATTTAGTTATGTCAAATTGATAGAAAGTTTAACGATTACGTAGGAAACATTAAATTATAACTTGATTTTTACCAAATGGTTCATATGTAATTGCAAACCTTACATAAAGTAGAGTTGGATGGACTGTATGAAAGATATAACTAAACACTTTTTTAGATTATCTTTCATTCAAACGATACGTCCATACAATGATATCTAATAAAGTAAATACATGAAGGGACAATTGCGCTTAATCCGAAATAATTGAACGATAAGTCAAAATTGATGGTAGGTTTTATTGTGTAAGGAATGAAATGACTATTACAATTTTATGATTTAATATTATTTATTAAAAAAAATACAAGTAGATTTGGATGAATTTCCTCTGTATATTAATCGATTTAAATGACCTATACATGATACTTAAATCAGAGGCAATATCGGAGTAGTGGTAGTGAAGGTAAAACAGACTTAGCGAATCCTACTACATGAGGCCATGATTTCGCTACACACGCGGAAACCTATGAAGCGATTCAGCTCGCTGCCTACTACTGCTCCAATATTGGCCCTGATTTTAGTAGCGTGTGTAGACCGTTTTACTGAAATGTTGGTATTAGGTACTTGTTTAATAGTTGGCAATACAAAAATCCTTAAGACAATGAGGTAATTAATCAGCACAATATGAAGACAGATTCAACATTCAGCCAAAAATATAACTAAAATTATAATTTAAATTGTAATGGATTGTTATTATTTATTTACAAAAATTTTCGATAAATTAATAGGAGAGTTAGTAAAATTTATTTATATTCGTTTGTATTTCATCACAAAACTTTTCTAAAATCGTTTGGCACAGTTTATGTACGTACACATTATTTTTGATGTACATGTAAGTAGTCTTTATTATTCATTATAATATTAAAAAAATACTTTATAAGTATTTGTAAGCATAGACATTAATATGTACTTAATGAGCAAGTCAAATTACAGTATATAACGTTCAATCCATACAGCAACGTCAACAATTTGTTATATAAAAAGATACCTCGAAACCGCATTGCTCTGCAGAAAATATTTCAATGTATGTTTTTTTTAATTATGTTTTACGGCTCTGGATATTACAACTATCTGGTATTCTCAAAATTAAAATAAATGCCACTAAACCTGTATCCTGCCGACCATTTATTTACAGGCTGCTACTGTAACTCTCCTTCAGTTTTTGTTTTTTATTCGATCGGCCACTTGGTATTTACTATTTTTTTATATTTCGAAGGGTTTGTGAAACATAAAACTCTTTTTAGGTAGTTTGTTGGAAATTTCTTGTTACTTGAGTTCTTATTATTGAGTTTTTATCCACTAGTGTAGTAGTGTGTGTAGTAACTCAATCAAAAGTTGCGTGTAAATTATGCCATGTTAATAAAAATGGTCATACTGTATTCTATAAACTTATTTTATTACAATGACGTAGACTTGCTCCCGGAATTTTTATTATGGATGTTTTTGTATGATAGCTATTTAATTATATAATGAATAACAATGGGCTAGGTGTTAATTATGTAATGCTTTTACTAACAATTCTTATGTATAATATATTAAAATCGATGGCTTTGATATTTTATATTTTATAAACCATTTGAAAGTTGCAAATAAAATATATTTTTTTTGTACGTATAATTTATTTTTTTAATCTAATTGATATGGCTGTTTGTCAAGACTTACCAGATTGTAAATGGTAACCTTCGCCTATATACATGAACAGCACCTCGAACATCATGTTATCATTTCATTTGTCATTTATCCGTGATGCGCCTCATGCATTGCCATTCCTGAGATCTAAGATGTTATGCCTCTTATCTGCTTTATACCACCCTTAAGTGAAACACTGGTTACAAAGCAAGTTGCTCGACGGCTGTAATAGCTTAGACCAGGTACCCACGAAGACAACTTTTTACAAAGTCTCCTCATTAACTGTTGCAGATATTAATCTATTTTAAATCAGAATTGTTAGCAACAGTATTATATAATTAAGTACCACTTACTAGTTGAGCAAATTAATAACGACAATAGAAACAAGATATTATTATTCTGTACCTGTAATTCTGCACTGCAGCAAAACTAAGTTTTAGGCAAGAAAACAGCACATTTCATTATAATTATGTACAAAACAATAAATATTAAATACTTACTCGTTGGAAAATCAACGGGACGATTTCCAACTGAAAAACTAATTGGCACACGTTCACATTGAAATCACTAGCTTTACTAATCCTAAATACAAATTATATACTATGCACGTTCAGTGGTTTCATACAAATTGTCTGAGGATTGAAATCGCTATCACAATTAAGAAGCTTGTATTGAACTCGTATTTGTATAATTTCTTACAACATTGGGTCTTTTAAGTCAAGAGTGAATAGGTATTATTTGAGCTTGCGTGTAACAGCTTAGACCACATCATCACTTAACATCAGGTGAGATTGCGGTCAAACGCGCTCAAATTATGATATAAAAAAAAAAAAAAAAAAAAAAATTTGTACACTAACAACGCCATATATATAATATAACAACATGTATATACATGTTGTTATGTATACATACCTACATACAACATGTATGCGTTCTGTGACGAGGGGATGGGAGGGGTCTCAAATTATGTGACGTCATTTACAAAATCAAATATATCTACGTATTAAAAGACGAAATTTTAACTATTAAAGAACATTGTTAATATTTCTTTTCGTTTTCTTTTCTTTTTGTAAAAGAAATTTTCTTTTATACTACGTACCTTGCAATCAAGCATACGGCACATCTGATACTAAACGGTTACGGTAGCCTATGTGCGCCTGAGACACCAGGGGTGTCACCTACGTGTTACCGACCTTTAAAATGTAATATGACCAACTATCAGGTATGGGGAGGTGTTATAAAAATCACGAAATTTATGTTATGTATTTCGTGGATGGGCCCATACAAGGATTAGTAAATCACGAAATTTATGTTACGTAATTCGTGGATGGGCCCATACATGGGTCAATAAATCACGAAATTTGAGTGACGTAATTCGTGGATGGGCCCATACATGGGTCAATAAATCACGAAATTTGAGTGACGTAATTAGTGGATGGGCCCATACATGGGTCAATAAATCACGAAATTTGAGTGACGTAATTAGTGGATGGGCCCATACAAGGGTCAATAAATCCCGAAATTTGTGTGACGTAATTCGTGGATGGGCCCATATAAGTGCTAATTTCGGATTTAGCCGTCAAATTTGTTTATTTAATTATCGATTACTTTGTTGTTATTTCACCTCAGACAAGTTGTATGTTTTAATCGTATCACACGGATAATGTTCCTGGAAGTTATATTTCTATTTTATTGTATCGATACCACTATATATTTACAATAACAATTTGATATGTGTTCTTATTGCGGTGGATGCGTAGGTGGAACTGATTATAGTACGAACTGTTTTCTGTTCTATTATGATTATTGAGAACCCGTGTATCTACAATAAAGTCATCAAATTTATTGTCGCAGGTATCATTGGGTCTGAATGTCTCATTAAAAAATAACGGAATTTAACTTCAAGTTTGCAAAATATCGATTTACAAATCAAAATAAAGATTTACAAACTCATTCACTGTAATAAGGATTTCTATTCTATGATTTGTAATTTGTATTCAGAATCTCTGATATGAATGTTATAGAATGTATAACAAACATCCATAGTCCCACCTACGTTGAGATGCGAAACATTATAATTTAAATATTAAAATTATTCGCCTCCAAAAACAATGAGAAACCAGTTGTTATGTATACCTACATTATAAATGCTTATTAATACTAATGTGTTATATCTATAACTATATATATACAAATTCTCACAATCTCGAGTATTATAATTGCACTTTATTCGTATGCGGGTCGCGTCCGTGTCGCGTTCATAAAAATAAATACGCAATCTCACATTTAATGGCAGTCAGATATTTTGTATATTGGCATTCGAGGAAAGCATTTCTTGTCGGATGCTTTTGCCTCAGTATTTTTTTAAATTTTAAAAGTAATTATCTATTAGTCATAATTAAATTAATATTTTTTTTCCTGATTTTTAATAAATATCGTTAATTTTTTATAAAGATGTCATTACGCGTTCAGAGTTCTGTTTAACTTATAGTCCTAGAATATATGGACTTAGATTATAAGTCTTTAAATTAAGAACTCTATTTTAATGTAGGGCCATTTCCATAATGACGTGCCGTATTATCGTAAGTGACGTCATACCCATAACTATTTCCCATATAGGATGGCATGTACCGACGATACCGTCGTCCGTCTTATGTTACTTCTTGATATCGGGATCCATCTTCGTCTTGTCCATTGAAGATGACACCATACCGCTTTGTGGGTATAATTTGTCTAAATGCTTGAGTGATTCGTTCAGGAAATTCTGTAATTAAAAGAAAATATTTTCTAAACTCTAATTACCAAATGATGATTGTTCAATTCTAGATCTTTAGAATTTAGAATTCCTTCTAGTTTCTAGATGATGTAATAGTTTAGCCAACTGCAATACTCTCATTGTCGCAGATTTGGTTCTAGTGCGGCACAAATAATTATGTTTGTATTATTTTTAGCGTTTTCTAAATGTCGTAACTTAACTAAACTAAACAACCTTTCTCAAGAAGTGGGGTATAAAATACAAAAATGTTTTTATCAAACTCGATTCAAGATATATTTCAAAGCCTATATTTTCTTTATCGTTAAAATAGCTAAAAAACTGATCATCACCTGAACGTCCCGTCACCATGTGACGCCCGAGGCTCATGCATTGCCATTCCGGATTAATGCCATGCCACGCCTCGGTAGGTACCTTGTAATTTTACTGTTTTATCTTAACTTAAATACTTCATGCCTCTTCAATCGAAACGTCTTACAAAGCAATGTACCTACATGGTTTTTGAAATAGATGCATTGGAATAGAAGTCCTCACGCAGACGATGTTGTACAAAATCAAAAGAATTACTATCTACATATATTAGCTCTAAGGTTTCTATTTTCAGTTGAAAATAGTTTTTTATAGTATAGGGGACAAACGAGCTTTCGGCTCACCTGTTGGTAAGTAATTGCGGCCGCCAATGAGCACCCACAATACCAGGGGAAATGCAAGTGTGTCGCCGGCCTTTTAAGAAGAGATAAACTCTTTTCTTGAAGGTATCAATATCGTATTGGTTCGGAAATACCATTGCTAGAAGGTGATTCCCCAATATGGCTGTGCGTGGCAAAAAGTTTCTCGAAAAATGCACTGTGGAGGACCGCCATTTATCCAAATGGTCAGGATGGTATTTTAAAATTTTAGGTATTATGGCTGTCCAAAATAGACACCACTGGAGAAGAAAGATTAGGAGAGCCGACCCCAAATGAAAATGGGATAAGGCCGTAAGAAGAAGAAGAAGGTATTATGGCTGTTACCAAGTTAGTTCTAACAACTTCAGATTTTTTTTAGTATAGAATAATAAACAAGTTTGTACCTGTATGGCAGTGAGTGCGGCCACTATGGCAGGCCCGCCGAACCCGTGCGATATGAGTGAGAAGTGAGTGAGGTGTCGCTGTATCGCCGGCTCGAGGAGATGCGGCGGCCTCGTATTGCAGAGCGGTGATCGGTCTTGGTTGAGCAGGTCCATCAACTCCTTTGTCACCTGGCAGAGAAGGCAGGGGTTGAAAGACAACAGCATTTTTATTTCATATAGGAGAATATGATTGTTAAAAGGTTGCTATGTTTGTTAATTATTTATTAATCATAAATATATTTGTTGGTAATTTACCATATCTTGTAAAATTTAATATTTGCATATCAGTTGTAAATTTACCATACATGTTATATACTGTATAATAGATGGCCTTGAGTGTACATAAAGCTATCCAGATTTTTAGCACATATTAACTAATTTTAATTGCAAATCTTTGTTTTGTTTTGAATAAAATAAATAAATTTCTATTTCTATACGGTCTTGTTATATTTAGTGACCTGTTTGGTGGCCTGCAGTAGGTCCCTGCGGCGACGCGCGTCGTGTTCTGCGTACTGCCGCGCGAGGTACTCCGCGAGCGCCCTCGCAGGGAACTCTGTCTCGCATACGTAGCCGAAGTCCCGCGCCAGGTGCACTGCCTCCGCTGTAACCAATTGGATAGGATGAAATAAAGGACAGGAGGTGAAATATGGGTATAAACTTTATAGTTTACAAGCGAACTTGCGCCTCAACTTATGGTTGCTGGCCCCTTAAGAAAGACTAAGGTCTATTTTTGGAGGTTAAAAAAAAATACATATATAGGATATAAATTTTCATCCCCTCTTTCTTTTAATATGTGAAAATTCATCACAAAGATAGTCCTCCCTGTCATAGAGATAGCAAGGCGGGTGTAGCATGGGCAGGTTAGCAAGAACTGAGAAAGAATTTCGCAAATTGGCGCAGTAGTTCCGAAGTTTACATTTTTCGTAACAAAATCTCTCTTTATTATAATTAGTTTGAATATAGTTAATATCTTGCTGGTATATTTTGTTACCTTCCACAAGAGATGTGAGGAGAGTGACATTGGCAGCTTTCCGCCGTCCCGCTGGCAAGTTTAGGCCGATCTTTTCCAATTTCTCGCGGAGCAGCCGACCGCCATTTTTGCTTTTCGCTCTGTAACAAATTTTCACAATAAAGCACCTAATATACTGGAGAGTAATTGTTTAAAAGTATACAATTAATGAATTTATATCCTCTAATCCAGAGCTTCTCAAACTTTTGGCTTCACGAACCCCTATTTTATTTGCTAGATGATAGCGAACCCTTAACTAATTAAATAATTCTCCCCAAAGAAAATAATAAAATTAATAAAATAAACTTCATTTCTTTAATATTAATGTGATAGGTAGGTTTGGGTTTCATGTCACGTAATTTTATACAATTTTAACCTTAACTGGGTACTAAGTCCATTTCTGTATTTCGTTTTTAGCATGCTCAGGTGTGAATAATTATGCATAATTAAAAAAAATAGATACATATAAGTCTGCACTCCTTCTCCATATAAACTATAATTGTGCGAAATTTCATACACCTCGGTTCGCGCAAATTTCGTAGTAAGAGGTATAAAGTTTCTGCTCACATATTAATATGTAAGTAGGTATAATTTTAATTATGGACACTCGTCGCCGTCGATACAAGAAATTTACAACGGATATGATTAAAATAAATGATGCGAGGCACAGATTCATCTTTTCCGCTACATAATACGTGCCATATTTACCATCACATCAATCGACAATATTAATTGTTTTCATATGAGTTTTTGATTTGAAGCCAATAGAGCACAGTATGGGATCTGAAATTCTAAATACACTCTACTTAACCCAGTAAACTCATTTTGATATTATTTATTGGGTCGATGTCTTGTAAGATGGATTTCACATCTTACTTTAATAATAATAATAATAATCTCAGGACAATTCACACAGCGTCATCTAGACCCAAGTTAAGCTAGCTAAAGCTTGTGTTATGGGTACTAGATAACTGATATATATACATAGATATTTTTTTTTTTTTTTTTAAATACATACATATTATATATAGAAAACACCTAGACCGATACAAACAATCACACTCATGAATACAAATGTTTGTACCGTGCGAGGAATCGAACCCGCGACCATCGGTCGTAAAGCGGTGTACTAGACCGCTGGACCACCGAGGTCGTCGACATCTTACTAATAGTATTATCATTTTTTTGTAATTGTTATGTGTATATGAGTGTGCGTGTATGCATATATGTGTCTTTTAATGGTTAGTTATTTATATTTAGTTATATGAACATGTGACTGCAATGGTGGTTGTCTATAATATTGCTCACATTGTCTCTAAATTATTGTATCATTGTTAATAACTCTTTAGTTTATATAAGGAAAATATAAATTTGAAAATTGTACATTTCTTGTCATCGTTAGATCAATAAATTTACGCGATGGACAAAAGTACTCTATATATTATTATTGGGTTTGCTGTACTGTCCAATAATCATTGTATTATTTGTGCAATAAAGAATATTTATTAAAAAAAAATAGCTTAGACTGGGATCCCTACGCAGACAACTTTTTACAGTCTACCTTAAACCATATCCTTGGGAAATAATTGGAAACCACTGTACTAGTCTAAGATGCTGTTTATATTATGTTACCAGTGTCTCATCTGCTTAAAACTTAACTTTCGTTTTGCATATTATAAAACAACCTGTTACCCGCGTTTTTGTCTGCGGGGTAGTTAATGATTTTTATTAAAATAATTAAAAGTACCCTAAGTTACAACTTATGACATTAAGTATCTGCGAGTGAAAGTTCCGTCAAAATAGGTCCAGCCATTTCAGAAATTAGACAGGCAAAAATTAAAAAACTTCTTTGATGAGTAGTCCTGTGTAAGTACCGTATACACTTTCATATGCATTTAGTGAAGTTTATTTGGTAATTTGAAATTACAAAAAGTCAAATCAAATTTATTTGCCTAGATAGTTTATTACTTTGAAATGATCACGCATACCCACAGTTTAAATACCTGTACAGATTTATCTCTGAGCGAGTCGTTGAACTTAAAAAAGAAATAATTAAGCAGTACATAGGTACTTACGCCCGTCAGAAACGTGATGGGTTGCGTGCGAGCGATGTCGTTAGTTACTGCTACTGACCGCTAGATCGAGCTACCGATAACCTATCGATTACCGTCAAAATCATAATTTGTGATTGACGCGTAGAAAGTTGTCCGAAACCACTTACGATTTGTATCATACACAAATATTACAAGTAACTTTATCTCTTCGTAATAGAGTTGGATTTTAATCGTTAAATGAATTTTGGACGGTAGAATTTAAAATTGTTGTGCAATAACGTAGGTATGAACGTGCTACTAGTTTTAACCGTCAGTGAATAAATATGCTCGTTAACCGATTCGTTTTCGATGAATTTATTCGATGATTTTCGAATAATGCGAATGAAAGAATCCGGCGATTGTTATGACTTTTGATTGATTCGAAAAGGTATCTGCGTATTCTATTTTTCAATACAATATAATTATTGATAGACAGTTAATTGAGTTTGTGAAAAGAATGTTGTAGTTCAATCAAATATTAACAAAAATATTTTTTAATGTTTAAACGATAAATGTCATATGTATGTATTCATTTTTAATTTGAATGCAAGTTTTTTACAGGCAATGGGTCATATGAATAAAGTTTAATTGATCGCTTTGTGTTTTGAAAAATAATAACATTTATAGTTCGGGGCCGTGGTAAAATGATTTGCTGGTAAATTTAAATCTCCGTTAGGAATGGAGGGCAAATGTAAGTAAGTAGATAGAAAGATTATTGAGTTACACTTTGTACAAAGTGTTCGTGGTGTTGTTCCTGTATATAAACATGATGGTTATAACTGTCAGGTGCTATGGACCTGGTCGTTGGTTTGTTTACATTCCAGTTTTGTAACAACCGAACATTAATACGTTGCAGTACAGTAAAAACAATGTGTTTAACATATACCTATATTTATAAATTCCCAAGGAAACAACGGCTTTTTTTGGCAGGTATCTGATGTAATAAGGAGTAACTTAGGCTACTTTTATATCAGTAAAATAAAGTTAAATTCCACGCGGACGAAGTCGCGGGAACAGCTAGTACTTAAATAAAATGAAGGGCAGTATTCGGAAAATGAATCCTCAACTCGAATACATCTCTATAAATGTATACCTACGTACATTTCATATATATATGTACCTAATGTACTCTTATCTGATAGAGATCTACTTACTCCATTGTCTCCGTGACGAATAACTAAAGACCGTTAAGTTATTGCATTCAGTTACAAAAATTACATCTCAGCAACGTTTATAATAACCCAGGACGATTAACACCGCGTCATCTAGTCCCAAACTAAGCAGAGCTTGTACTGCGGATGTCAAACCACAGAAATACTTATTTTTTTGTAAATACATACATGTACAATTTGTTTTAGTTTTGTCGCGACTGAAAACATACGAGAAAATATAATATATTTTGGTTAATTTTGAAATAAACATTTCTATTTTAACAACAGATATTTTTAAGATATTTTTAATTACCTACTGAGATATACTCCAGCGAATACTTAAAGTAATACATATATGGTTTTAGACACTTTAATATTGATATTACCTACCATCTAATTGTAAACATTCTTCTGTTTAAAGTAAGCTAAAAATATTATAAAGACGTAAATATATGTATTAAAATATTATAATACAATATTAATTATGTACATAGTTTTTACTTGCAAGTCCCTTGTCATCATAACTCATATCTGCCTATAATAAACTTATTCATGTGTACTTGATTAGATTGTTAAACCTTATATATAAAATTCTCGTGTCACAGTTTTCGTTCCCATACTCCTCCGAAACGGCTTGACCGATTCTCATGAAATTTTGTGAGCGTATTGAGTAGGTCTGAGAATCGGCCAACATCTATTTTTCATCCCCGTAAATGTTAGGGGTAGTCCACCCCAAATTTTTTTTTATGATTTTTTAGACAAAATTTTTTGTTCCTATTTTTTTATGATACAACATACAAAAATACATACAATCCTACATTTTCACCCTTCTATCATCAACCCCTATTTTTTTAAAGTGTTATTAATTTATATGGCAAAACAACGTTTGTCGGGACAGCTAGTAAATAAATAAATATATAATAGATATGTATATTATTCAATTAACCAATGTAAAGATAATTTATTCACATTAATTGACAAGAGAACGATATGATAAATGTATTCGCGAGTCGACAAAAAATATAGCGTAAAGTAGGACCCGGCTCATACATACATACATTATTCTTATGACTATATTGTATATATCAGTAAACCGTTAAATGCCGTTAATTATAGACCATAAAAGTGTAGAAAAATATGACTTCATATTAACCGCATGTAACCGTGGAGAAAATAATAGTCTTCAGACCACAAAACAACCGATATTCAATCGTAATATAAAAGAAAACTAAAAAACTACTAGTCAGATATTGATCAAATTTATACGACTATATAAAAAACTCTAGCTTTCAAATAAAAGAAGAATTATGAAAATTGATGAAAGTAGCAAAAATATATAATGAATTGAGAGACGTCGACGTCAAAAATTTCGAGTCACGTTGTTTGTCTGCGATGGAATTCTAAACTGCTGAACCGATTTTTATGAAATTTTATATGTATACTCGGTAGATCTGAGAGTAGGTTTTTTATCTATTTTATACATATAACCTCACTCACTAAGCCCAAAAATGTTTCTATAAATCATGTAATATTTCATTCATTATTGAATATTTTGATACATATTTAAATGAAAATAGTATGCGTAGAGTCATATTCCTCCGTTCGCACAGGGTTACAAAGTTTTTGCTTATTAATATATAGATAATATATGAAAAAAACTATTATTATATCATACTGTAGCAACATAATAAACTCCAAAACAATAATTGTCAGAACTTTTGTCTGTTTTTCTATGTCCGTGCGGGACAAAAATGGTTGGATGGATTTGGATTGAATGGACAAAAAGGGTTAATCTCAGAAACGGCTAAACCGTATTGTGCCAGTTGATTGATAAACTGTAGCTTTAGGATAACGAACCCTTATTGATGAAACAACCATTAAATAAAAGTGAAACATATCTTTAGTGGCCACCGCAAACATGGCAAGCACAGTACCTACAGACAGCGCAAAAACATAATGAATGTTTGTAGCTACATGGCAAATAAAACGGGAGTTAATTCAATGTGGATGACGGGTCTATAATAAATACATACTGGGTCTTAATATATATCTTCTATATTTATATATATAATTCTCGTGTTACAGTGTTTGTTGCCATACTTCACCAAAAAAACATATAAGAATTTAATAATTTATATGTAGGTATACTCGATAAGGCTGAGAGTAGTTTGTTATCTATTTTTATACCTCTAAGTCGTAAGGGTGGCCCAACGTAAATATCTTTTAATTTTTAATTTTTATCCTTCAAAATTAAAAAATACATACCACCCTAAATTTTCACCCTTCAACCGTCAATTCTTATATTTTAATAGCGATATTAATTTGCATGCAAAAACAACGTTTGCAGGATCAGTATATAATAAAAATGTACCTAATCGCTGTCACAGAAGATGTATAAGAGAATCTATTATTGAGGAACCTTAACAACGTAGTAGAATCCAAAAGAATGACTAGTAGAATTTTTGTTTGCTTGTTTGTATATTTGTATATTTATGCGCGCTAATCCCAGATTAACCGTTTTGGTTGCGGTCATCACTATCACTTTGCTTAACCAACACAAATTGTGTGTTTTTATTCCAATCAGTTTGCAAAACAAAAACATCACATCATAAATGCCACTGTATATCCCATTTAGGATAACAGGCGTGAAGCTACATAATACTTTTAGTTAATACTATTATTTGTACAAAAAAATAATTAATGCAAATAGCTACTGGTTAGATGTAAAAATAATTACACTTAAAAAAATGAGCTCTTTAATTATTTTTTTTTTCATATGTTAGTACCGAGTAATGAATATATATTTATCATGTACCGAACACATAACTGTACTTACATATTTGCGACCCCATCGACATAAATTTATTATTATTAGTTCTATTAGTTTATTGGGTCTACACATCTCATTACATTACTTATAGACTAGTCTATGCCCGCTATTTTATTAATGTTATAAACCCGAAAGATTATGAGTATGGATGGATGTAACGAGTAACAATCTCTCACGTAAAAACTATTGAACGGATTTTGATGAAACTTTACAGTGATATAGCTTATATATCAGAACAACACATAGGCTGTAAATTTCATGCGGGTGCAGGCATAGGTAGTTATGTATATATTGGAGATAAATATATTTGTTCGTAAGCATTTATCTTATTTTAATTTTAAAAGTAATAGACAAAATCAATTATCACCCCCAGAACCGAAAATATAAATGTTTAGGGCAAGTACCTACTACCGGTAAGCATAAAACAAGAATAAAAAAATAATTTGTTTAAAAAAGGACTCAAACAATTATTGAATGCAAAGACTTAATATACTGTAAAAGTACAAACAAAGCCGCGGTACGACTAGCGATAAATAGACAAAAATCTAATAACATTATCAACAGCTGCTGCCGCCAGCAGATGAATTGCTCCTTGAATATATTTCTTGTTAGCAAATTGTAATGTTTACCTTACCAGTAGTACCATGGGCAGCTGCTTTGTCATAACTGTTGACATTAACTCATTCAATTTTCTTTGCAACATAGTAGAGTATTAATTGTCTATAAATCTATATATCAGGTAATACCTGAAGCAAAAAGTATGTGACCCTTTACGAGAATTACGCGAATTGAGGTGTATTACGAAGTGGAAATTTGGGACAGTTAGTGATGTCGACGAACTATAGGAATCTAATATTTTTCTTATAATAAATACATAAAAATACCATAAATTCATATAAAAGACATTATAAGACAATACCATGTGTAATTCATACTCATGTAATATATTATAATGATTTGATTTAATTTTATTCGTTATTTTATTTATATTTTACATAATTTGTTTCACAAAGATAAACAAATCAACTGTGTAATCTTGCCAAAATTGAGTCTTTGATAGTATAATCTTAATAAAATTTAAACTTATAATTTAAATGAATTATGGTAGAATTTGAACCGCTGATCGAGAGTTGGTAATAGTAATTTAATCATACTACGTGACAGTCCTTTCCATGCTATGGTCAGTAATTAGTTCAAGATCAACATCTCGTGGTGATGAATTATGAAAATGATTTGTCACTCGCTCATTTCCATGCAAAGACAAAACTGTTCAAAGGGATGCTATAGACTCTGTAATGAACTCATCCCAAATTTCTCTCCATTTGCTGTCTGCTGCCTATTTTTTTGTATAAAGTCGTGAAGGATATGAGTCCTTCACGACTTTTTTTTTTGTGTCATGTTATTTTTTGTGTCAAGTCGTGAAGGATACGAATCCTTCATGTATTTTTTAATAACAATACTGAACATCAGTGGGGATCCCATCGAGAAAACATTTTCTGTTAAACTGTGAGAATCTGCGGGAAATCATGATAACCAAGGGGATTCATATAAAAAATATGATAGTGTTTGTTTTTTGTATACTGTGAATATATTTTCGTTTATATAAGTCGCATATATACATATAGACAACATCATGTGATGTCCACTGTTCCCTTCGAGTGTTGCCATTATGTAAACCGTATAATACTACGCCTCAGTACCCTGTTATACCAGATTCTTTCCCTGAAAAACGGCTTGCAAGGTAAGCTATTTTGCGGCAGTAGTAAATGAAACAGAGGTACCAAAGGAGACGACTTTGTACAATGTCTGCCTTCATGTTTCTCTCTTTATTTATTACCTTTTAGCATTTAAATCTAATAGGCGTGAATTTAACCTTATATAATCGTGGACAAAAAGGGCTTACTTACGTTACTTACAATCAATCAATATGTCCACGTCACCCGGACAGAGCCGCGGTTAAAAACTAGTCACTTTATATCTGAATATTCAATGAGGGATGTTTAAAAATTCTCCTCGCTCTATATGTCACTTTGCTCAATTAACTCAATTTGAAGCGAGTGCCGAGTGACGGTACGATTATAATAATTACGGTGATACAGTTATAATTGAAACGCGCCGATAGCTCAGTTGTTGGACTAGGCGGGTCCGGAGATCACAATGTCGCATCCTAACCTATAACTTAATTAATATCTGACTCGGAAGAACAAAGAACACGGTAATTACTAATAAGGTTTTGTTGGGGAGGGGGGCGGGGAGAGGGAGATTTTTAAATAAGTAATTTCTTTTCTTTTGGATGATAATAGAATAGTGCAACTGTCTGCGCAAACGGTTTACGCTGGCGGGTGTAATGTAAGTACTAAGTAATAAGTAATGGAGGATGGAAAGATAAGATTGAGGTCAGATTAGTTAGTCCATTGTGGTAAATTCACCATGAATTTATTCACCATGGTGGTGATAAATTCATGGTGAATTTGCAGGGGGAACAACGTAGAGTTCTGACATGGTACATTGCTAGCAATGGGGTTATTACTCCACACCAGCACCACCACTAACAATCTCATTCGCCCCAGTAAAAATAAGCAAGTTAATAAGAAATAACAATAATAATATGGTGCAACCTACTGTGGTAAAAGTACGCTGGCGGGGTAAAATTATGATGGGATAACGATAAAGTTAGTCATCAGCTAGTCTATAATAGCCAATACATCATTATAATAATAATAATAATAATAATAATAATCTCAGGACAATTCACACAGATGCTATTCAGCTAAAGCTTGTGTTATGGGTACTAGATAACTGATACAAATACATAGATAATTTGTTTTTTTCGTAAATACATACATATTATACATAGAAAATACCCAGACCGATACAAACAATCATACTCATGTATACAAATGCGAGGAATCGAACCCGCGACCATCGGACGTAAAGCGGTGTGCTAGACCGCTAAACCACCGAGGTCGTCGATCGTCGGTCGTCATTAGTCAATATACCCATCACAGATGCTATTCAAGGACCATAGTTAGCAATGTCTATAACATTGGTAGCAATGAGGCTTTACCATTTCATTTAATCCCCCTCGAAAACCATCGTGTTTAATTATTTACTTCGTCCTCGTTTATTAACACATCACTAGTACGCTATCAGTGTAGACACGATAACTATTCAATAACACTCACAAAGAAACTTAAAAAAGAAAATATGCATTTTAGAAATTTCTATAGTTGACATGACACAATAAACTTGAATCTACTTTTGTGACTGTTCGATATGATAAAACTAATTGATACTTAAAAACCGGCTTCAAATTATTTAAATAGAAAATCGTGACAAAAGATTTGTTGTCACGATTGATTATATCAGTAATATAAATTGGTTGATAGCACTTTAAAACCAAATTACTTAGACACTGGCCATCGAGAATACCGCTTTAGAAAAATAATTTATATAACATGGCAACACCGTTACGTACTTAGGTAATAATGGCGGTAAACGAGCAGCTGGTCGTATACTATAGATCTTGACGTTGGTTCGATTAATTCACGTTCTTAATAGCTCACTATCTTGCAATTATCGTATAAATTTAAAATTTTGTGATACATATTTAAATTTCGAACACGTCATTGGACAGTTACAATAAACATTATGAAACTAGTAATTTGCAAGTCACTGTTTTACATTTTTCTCTTTGTATGCTAAATATGTCTATATTTTTTTATTACATTGACCTTTTACTGTCAGTTCTCAATTTAATTTCCCATAAATCTATTAGTACAACTCAATGTAATGTTAATGTATGCACATCGCGTTCATTTTATAGAGAGAAATTGTAGTATCTAAGTTATTTATGTAGGTACAACATTGTAGAGGAAAAATAATCATATAATGGATCAATAGTTTGATTATAATATTATACACTTAGTAGCTATGTACCGCGGTTTCACCCGCATGAAATTTATAGCCCATTATTATTCTATACTACTGTAAAATTTCATCAAAATCCATCTATCCATCCATACTCACAAACCTTCGCGTTTATAATATTAAATAAGGTTATCCCGATCCTGAGTTAAAATGTTACTTACATGCTTATTTATATAGGCAGCAATACTCGTAGATATGAAATATGATGTGAATATACTACGTATTTATTACATTTTTCTAATTATATTTTGATTTAAAGTATGAAAGATCGAGGTGAAACTTATAAACTTATATTCTCAAACAAAAGCTAGTAAATTGATACAGCTATTTCAAATTTAAGTCTATATGAAATAAATGATTCGTAAAATTGTCTAAACATACTCATTGCACACAAAAGACTCTGTCATGACAGAATTGATCCTCTACACGTTCGAAATTCAAAAACTTTAAGAATACGTTCGCCATTTTGAATTAATCAATCGGATCGGATTATTGATGAGTTTACAATATTATGTGTAAGTTATTTTCTTCTTCGAGCCGTTATTGAGGCAGTAATTGGACGTGATGTCGATCTGGCAGTCATAAATACCAATCTATGTACAAAAAATAAATGTCGGACGCGCAGAGGGAAATGATTCCGTGCCGTGATTTCAATTATTAAATAATAAATATCGGACACAGTTTTACTATAAGACAAATAATAGATATAAAATAGTCTCATTTGAAAATAGAATTAAAATAATAATCACAGTGATTTTTCATAAATGAGGATCATTATGACCTACCATTTGACATACGTAATTATTAGGCACTATTTGTGTTAGAACTTAAATACAGGGTTTATCGTAAAATGTCCATCCAACCGAAAATCAACGATAGTCTATTCATAATACTAAACTTTCCCTAAGAAATAAAATATTCAAAATATTTTTTTAAACTATATAAACCGCGCGGTCCTGTAACTAATTTGGTATGAAAAGATTTATTTCCAGATTTCTCCTTTATCTCTTATCGAAAGCGATTCAGTTTAATTAGTATTCTACCAGCCTGTTTAGTATACCCTACTACTAATCCTGTAGTTCTCTTATTTCATGGTTTTATCAGCCCTAGTAGAATTCTATAATTATGTTTACGGATGCCAAATACTAACAGATTAAAATTATATGTCAATTTGATACGACGCCTAAAGAGCCGAAAGCATACTTAACTCTGCACAATATCCACAACACTAACTCTAAATTGACCTTTAACGTCTAACAAATAAGAATACATTTATTGGAAAACGGAATCTTTTCTTTATAATTATCATATTCGAATCAAGGAGGTGTACTCGATTGATAATCTCTTTAATCGGAGTGTCAGGCATCGATACGAGTACTCGATACTGATTCGATGCCCATTAGTACCGTCCAATCTGTCGATTCATCCGATTTAGTTTTCCATTGATTCGGAATTCTTTGTTTGGCTCGTTAGATGTGCGGATGATTTTTAAAATCTTTTGTACTTGTCTAAGCGAACGTGTGAAAATGTTATAGGAACGGTTCACTGTCTTATTATAATTGTATATTTATTACTAAATTTATCCAGTACGTTGTTAGTGTATTCATAAATGGAAAAAATATCGATTTAGAGTCACGCATCTTTTAAAAAGAAATAATCTCACACCTGTCAGGATAAATGATTTTGCATTTTAAAGTTAATTGTATTTTTATAATACGCGAATTTACAATCAAACAGCTACTTGTAGTGTAAGTAGGTAGGCAACATTCAATTGTGTCAACTTCAGTTGATCTATTCCATAAGATACAGAGTCGTGACAGATTTATACTATAAACTTTAAATATGATCCTATTTAATATTCACTTTTTCTAACACTGATTCAAAATCGTTACTCTTATTTGGACAACACACACACAAATTTATTGATTGATAACATCACAAATTTAATACTGGCAATGTACTATATATTGCCAGTATTAAATTTGTGATGTAATCAATCAATAAATATAGCAAATATAAGGTTTTTAATACTATAGGGGAAGTATGAGTATATGTAATAAAAAATGAGAAGTTAGGGAATTGACGGTAGCTAAAATTTTATTTTTTTTTTATTTATGTAGGTCAACAAACAGTTGTAAATTGTACATCTGGCTTAAGACTATTTTGTAATAATTTTTAGCGAATTTGTCAGCCACTACGTTAACCACTAATTACTGTAATTATATTATGCTGCCTAAGATATGTTACAGAAATCATGCATTCATTATTGACTACAATTACTACTTCTATTATTGTATTATAGTCATTCACTAAAACCATGTATTTTGGTGTAAATTTATCTATACATATAAATAAAATTGGAGTGTCTGTTTGTAACATTGAAATAACCGTTTTTTACTACATGTATATGAATATAAATACGGTACATACACCAAAATAACATTTTTTTCAATTTTTGTCTGTCTGTCTGTCTGTTTGTTCCGGCTAATCTCTGAAATGGCTCGACCAATTTTGACGGGATATTTTTTGGCAGATAGCTGATGTACTAAGGAGTAACTTAGGCTACTTTTATTTAAGAAAAATTTCATTTTAGAAAAAACAGATAGTTTTAAATAATATTATAACTTAATTAATACTGAAGAACTTATAGGTATCTTTAATACACATACAGACGTATATCTAGAAATAACATTGTAATTTAACAACATGGAAGGAAATATGCTGAACTAATTCCGCGGATGGAATCGCTCGCATACCGGGGGGAGGCAAAGACGTTGTTAACCGAAATTAAGCTCATCAGCGGAGCAGCGGTTGGAGGCTGCGCGGAGTTCAATAATTTATTGTAAAATTTATTTCCAACTTTTTAATGAATACCCTTCCTTGTCTATGGGCCCGAAATTGAAATGACAAAGTGCGACCATTTCATTTTACTAAATAAAAAAAAACTTGGATCTAAGTTAAACTTTCAGTACTAGCAGTGCCAGCGGTTTCACTCGCGTGAAATTTATAGTCTATGTGTTATTCCGATGTATAAGCTATATATTACTGTAAAGTTTCATCAAAATACGTTAAGTACTTTTTCGTGAAAAAGTAACAAACATTCATCCATACTTACAAACTCTCGCGTTTATAATATTAATAAGATACGTCTAAAACTGCGATTATATGATTTGAATGGCAAGAAAGTGGACGTCCCATCTGATGGTAAGTGGTAACCGCCGCATATAATATAAACAGCACTTATGTGTTACCTTTCTAATGGACTAAGATGTCATGCCTCCTGTAATTTTACTACCTTATCTCATCCACAGCAACACAGCTTACAAAAACAGCTGCTTGGCGGTTAAAATAGGCAATACTGAGGTACTCACGCAGACGACTTCGTATAAAGTTTAACAAAATAAAAAAACAATTCATGTAGGTTTATTACAGACTCTTATGATATGTCAAATCTACCGTCAGTTCGAAATAATGTAGATATGATATGAACTAACAAGATCTATCTCGGTGATTCAACATACATGGGCACTCTATTCTCCCAAATTTGAATTTAAAAAGGAATCATGTACAACATATATTTGCAAAGAATGTGAGTTCAATTTCTTCTCAGTTCTTCTCATCTCGAAATCATTCCGAACTGACGGTAGATTTGATACATCATAAGAGTCTGTAATAGACTTACATGAATAAAGATATTTTGAAGTTTACAATTTGAATTTGTAAGTAACACTGACCTTCTGAGCACACCCCCGAGTAAGGAAGCATTGAGACATTCTGGTGGTGACAGTCGTCTCTGCACTTCTGCGACTGTTACTTTGTACTTGCTTGTGGAAGATAGCAGCGACAACCGGCCGGGAACTGAACAGAACACGTCGTTGGGCGCGCACGAACCCGTGCCACCTAGGCCGTCGCGACCTTTCATTGCTGTGTACAAGAACATATGTATGTAAAAAAATATAAATAGAATTCACAAATAAAGTTTATTTGTTTAATTATTAATTTTCGGACATCCTCAGTGGTCTAGCGGTTTAGTACATTGCCTTACTTCTGATGGCCGCGGGTTCGATTTCTTGCACCATGCAAACATTTGTATTCATCAGTATGATCGTTTATATTGGCATGGGTATTTCATATATTTTATATGTATATTGTATGTATTTAGAAAAAAAAATATTTAAGTAATTTGTTTAGTACCCATAACACAAGCTCTGCTTAGTTTGGGACCAGATGGCGCTGTGTAAATTCGGACACTTTACACAGCGCCATCTGAGTTATTATTATTTGTAAACGAGAGGTGCAAGCATAAGTTTCACTATATATAAAAGTCAATTGCCGAAATTCTGTAAGTGCGTTACCATTTTTGTGCATATTTTATTTCTCATTAGTAAAGTAAAGTAAAGAAAAAGACATTTTTTATATACGTATTGATTGTATAAAAAAATACGCCAAAAATGCTCAATTAATTTTCATAGTTGAATAATTTTTGCGCACAGTCTGTAACAAAAAAGTTACATGATATACAAGACATATAATAAATGCACGGTACGAGTATTGAGTACCAACATAAAAAAATATGGGTGATTATAAAATTCCCGGCTCCGAATACCAACAATGGCACTCTTAACAATCACTGCCACGCCCCAAACATGCTCTCAGCATGATCACCATTCTCATTGTAATATTTCTCTATGGCAACCCTAATACAATAAACATTACTATATCATTAGTTCTGCACCATACTGGCTATTTAACACCCTGCCTTTTCAAATTACAAAAACCCTCGCGTATTTATTAGCTTCCAATTACGTGAAAATATCAACGTTCGTTTTTTGACTTTTAATATATATTCGCGCCTATTTTTTTTTTTTTTTTTTTAAATGCGTACCCAGATAATCACTTAGATGCTATAAATATTACTAATAATACGAAAAAACAAAGAATTTATATGGTGTACATAATTTACTAATCTATACATATAAAAAAAACTGGAGTGTCTCTTTGTAATATTGAAATAACCGTTTTTTACCGTTCATTTGCATTCATATGCATGTAGCATATGAATACAAATACGGTACATACACCAAAATAACAATTTTTACATTTTTTGTCTGTCTGTGTGTTTGTCTGTTTGTTCCGGCTAATCTCTGAAATGGCCGAAGCGATT
Source organism: Achroia grisella (assembly GCF_030625045.1). Lineage (NCBI taxonomy): Eukaryota > Metazoa > Arthropoda > Insecta > Lepidoptera > Pyralidae > Achroia > Achroia grisella. The sequence continues at coordinate 2,743,971 of NW_026712984.1, read as the reverse complement.
TTGACGGGACTTATTTTGGCAGGTAGGTGATGTAATAAGGACTTAGGCTACTTACGCTACTTTTATTTTAGAAAAATAAAGTTAAATTCCACGCGGACAAAGTCACCGGTACAGCTAGTATTATATGGATAGAGAGAGAGACAAATAGCGGGTTTGTTATGAGAAACGAAAACTTTCGATTATTGTTTAATCCACTGAACTTTGAAAGTACAAATGAAATTAAATCAATATATCTTTATTCATGTAGGTCTATTATAGACTATTATGTGTCCTTTAAATTCAAATTTGGGAGAATAAATAGACCATCAGCGTATGCTATTGCCATTATTTATTTTCACATATATTTTATCAAAAGCAAATAGTCTAATCAGTTTTCTTAACCCAGATAGATCAGTCCCTACACGCAGCACCCATACATTTTTCAGAGAAACATTGAGTATGTTGAGTTATGCCAATAAAAAAAACTCACAAAGTTATGAGCATCCGAGTATACTGGGATGGACCAGTAACATTATAAAATGAATTCATTTCCTAAAGACCTATGTTTGTATATAATGGTACAAAGTTAAGGCAAGACACCATGTTAAGTTTGGTGTTACTGTACTTTGAAAAATTCAAATTGCATTCGGATTCATTACCAAATACGAAACGCTATTCAAATATAGATTGATTGATCGGTACTTTTATTTCTTCCGTACCGATTCATTCGGCCGTTGAATGAGATGGATTTTTTACAATCTACTTAGAAAAATTGATACACCTATCCGATAAGTGAGGAATGAGGCCTAATTACAGTGTTATCTGTGCTGGGTCATCGGTGGAACAATAAAAATCTTTGATAAGTTAATAATATGTATTTATTTTATCGCTCCGATTCAACTGTGCTTCGTGCAATTTAAGATAATCATACAAAACAGGTACCGTCGGAAGACATGTTTAATGTTAGCGCACGAGAAATTGAATATCAAGTATTTTCCTTTTTTTGGGATCGTTTTTAATAATTAGTTAATAAGATTAGGATTAATTAAATCTCTCTGTCTAACTCATATGAGATCAGGCTTGAAGATAGAAAGATAACATCTAAATATATATTTTAGTTGAATCATCGTGATTAATGTTTAATTCATTGCTAATATTATAAATGCGAAAGTTTATCTATCTGTTTATGTTACCTTTTGACTTGATCCTTTAATCTTTCCATAGTATAAAACAAAGTCGCCATCGCTATCTGTTCGCTTATATCTTTTAAATTATGCAACGGATTTTAATGCAGTTTTCAGCAGTAGATAGAGTGATTCCAGAGGAAGGTTTAAATGTATAATACATACATTTAAACCTTCCTCTGCGTGTTAGAGTATAGAACAAGCCGAGAAATTTAAAGATTTAATGTATCCGTACAACCCGGGGCGGGTCGCAAGTTCGTCATAAAGACAGATTCTTTTCATAATGATATATTATTTTACAAGGACGGCCGTAGGCTATGTCTTACCATAAAATGCAGACGAATTCGCGAATAACAACTAATTATTTATAACGTGGCAATCCTGCAGAATTTCAAGTATTTTAACACAGATTAATCGACTCATTCATTGGATGTAAATAAAACAACAAGTGCGTGTCGGGTACGTATTAAGTTAAGGTTCTGTAGTTATGTGTTTGAAGATAATTGTCACGAGAATATGATAATTTTAAAATGATAAATGATAATAGTATATGTTATAATAATAAACATAAATTAAATAAACTGTATAAGTACTATTTATTCAAAGAAAGCGTTAAAATTAACAAATAAAACTTTCTTAAATTGTATTTACTACTGATATGCTCTACATAATAATAATACTATTTACTAAATATATGATTACATTTGTATAAATAAATATTACATATTTGATGGTATTGTACTGTTATTCCCACAACTGTAAAGTTTTTTCAACTAATTGCTGGCACTTAAGGGAAGGTTACGCAGGTATAGTACTCAGAATAACTTATAGTAAGAGCGCGAAATAGAACACAAAAAATGTACACACATATACACACACACACACATACATTCAGTAGACTTTATAGTAAAAATTCTGCTTAGTTAGAAACACGTTCTTTGCCGTTGTGTAATGGGTTACTTATTTGTAAATCATCACAATAATATTGTAACATTGTAACCAATTTACTCAGTCTTGACTTGATTGAATTTGAAAAGTAGTACAGTATAAAATTGGATTAGATTCAAATTGATATTGTGGTTATAGTCACAAGTAAATCAGTAGATTAAGATTTTTAAATGCAATTTATTAAGAGTTATCTACGGTATTCCAAATTCAAATCAAATATAGTCATAGATCAAAAGTGTTTTTTTCGCAAACGCCGCTACTGTCATTGGTAGAGTCATAAATAAACTGTATAGTTAGTTATTGCTTAATACAACATTAAAAAATAGAAAGTTGATTTGGGTGTGTATTTTACCAAATAATGTTGCCAGTTTTCAAACGCTATAAAACGTTTTTCGTATCTTTTATGCAATTATATGTTTTATTACTCCCTATTAATTTGATTAATTAGTTGACCGTTAAAAGCATTTTAATTAGTTGTAAAATAATAATAATGTATAATATTTTTATTATAGTCTACTTACTTTTTAATAACGGAAGATCTGTCATAAACCCACTAGTGTCGTCCATGCCTGTATTCTAGAAAAAAAAAGATAAATATATAAAATTATTTCCAGTGCAATTAATTACATTTTGAAGTAGAAAATGTAGTACAAAAAAGATGTTTTAAGTATATAGAATTTACAGAAAAAGGCAAAAATTCCAACGTTGTGATGCTTGAACCGGGTTTTTAATTTTCTTGGCTTATTATTAAATTCCTATTGGACTGTCGGACATATTTCTTGACCGTCGCCCGGAACTCGCGAGGGGGCTATTGAAAACAAAGTAATTGGCATTTTTGTAGTCAATATTATCGGTATATAAAAAGGGACGCTACAGCTATGATCGGAAATAGTCTTGATGCTGAACAAATTTTACATAATCTAAGATGTCCCACAGATGTTTTATATTTTGCTAACACATAACGAAAAAGAAATCTAACACAACATAAGAAGAAAATTTTTATTAATTAAAGAAATTGCATCCCTTTTAACAAAATTACTTCGTATCCATTTAAATAATTAATACATTTTTTATTTAAAATATCCTGCAGGTACAAAAAATAAATATAAGTTTAGAGGTCACTGCAAACGTATGGAAGGCCTTATGGAGCGGCTGAAAGCTAACTCCTGCCTAACGACTTCAGTTTAAGGGCATCATTAAACCTGGGTTGAGAGCATCGTAATTTCGATCTCCGTTAAGTTGGACAAGGAATTCATAAATAGTACATTCTATTATTAATAGAGAAAGCGATGAAAAGTATAGAGATATTAGTAATATGGTAATAGGGACTAGTGGTAACAATGAAAGTCACGTCCAAGTAATATCGTTGGCAACCATCGAGGTTAAGTAGTACGTCACTATACGCTAATTGATCAGACTTCATCTGACTGACCTGACTTTATGACTGGTGTCCTGTTAGTATACACTAACAGGACCATAACACTAACCCTCCCACATCAAGGGTATACACCCTTGATGTGGGAGGGTGCACCAATCCATTAGAATAAAAAATAGAATATATATATAGAATAAGTCCCATAATTCTTTCAGTGATCTTTGACTCACTTACCGGCGTTTCTTCGGCTGAGTGTAGTGCATGGTGTAACGCTAACTCGTGTTGTTCCCTTGCACCGTAGTCTGCTCGTCTTTCACCGCCACCATAGCTGAACCCGCCGTGTGACAACTATTTAAAAAAAAACTTAATTTTAACTTAAATATTGAATGAAGGTACGCCTACATACAGGCAATTTTCTTTACATAATATAATTGTTCTTAATTGAACGAAGGGAATATATAAATAATAAAATATAAATATAATAATTCCATTATACAAGACAACAATTGTATTTCATTATTATCTAATAATATACTTATTTACATTGTGTGGTACTCTTACTATAGTAGTATGCAAGTATTCTTCTTTTTTAATAACCTGAGTAGCAATCAAGCTGACGGCTCAGCTGCTGGTAAGTGGTGACCGTTAACATTCATATGTTAAGGTGATACCCAATGTGTATAAGCATAACAAGCTCGTGGTACCATCCGTTGCCATTTCGGAGGACTAAGGAGGACAGATCCTGTAACTTCACGGTTTAATACTCACTGCAACCTTCTACCGAAACACGCTTACATTGCAAGTCGCTTGGTGGCTAAAATAGGTGAGCCTGATATACACCCGATGACTTTTAACAAGTTTGTTTAGAAAATCCTTTTCATTTGTTTAGTTTAGAAAATAGAGAATGTACCTATTTGTTAATCGATAATGGCTAAGCAACCTGAAGAGTAAATAGACATGAAAATAAATGTCATTTTTTATGTTTTCATAAATCGCTGTTCAATAACAAAATGACATCTAGTTTCCCTCCAAAAGTCGTCCGCTATTGTGTCGAGTAGCCGTTCACTGGAACCGGAACATTACCAACGGCTAATCTGCTAAAGTGGTGACGATGTATTGTTGGCTAGAAATATTATGAGCCTGAGCACGGTATTGTAGAAAAGAAAATATTGTTGGAAAATTTGAAATTGGAATGTAGCTATAGATGAGACAAAATTTATAGTAGCCAGAATCAGTATTAGAGACATAATTTCATTAATTTTCTTGATTGAAAAGGTTCTATGATATACATTTTTAAAATGAAATATATTGTCTACCTTATATGGCGTCCAAGCCAATACTATTATACCTTCAATTAAATAATGACTAAATAAATACACAAAAACTGTTGTAGTTGGTTTGTTTAGTGATTTAACGAGTCAACAAATTTTCAGTCCATAATGAATTTAACTGAATACACAGGTAGACTTTTCACATTTTTATAATTAAATACGTTGTTACAAGAATATAAATCTACCACATTTTATTTACATTAAATAATTAACCTAAAATATTAGTTCATCATATAGGTAAAACAATAAAGTATGTTGGAAATATTTACAACATATTGCTTATTATATAAGGTATTTTGATATTGGATAATTTTGATCCTATAATCTGTTTCAAATTAATAATATAATTTTGGCAGTAAGTCACGAGGGTAACGAACTATGCCGAGATTCTTTCACGAGGGTGCGTAGAGGGGCTCCTGCAAAATAGTTTTGCCGCGTTATCTAGGGAAAGTGGAAACTGCTTACATTTAATTAAAATAGATCTAATATTTTGAGATGGAAATCTCAACAAAATTAAAGTTCCGACTGCTAATAAGTATATCTAAACAAAGTGGGTCAGTTCGCTTGTTTTTGGACTATGTAACAGTTAGAAGGGTAAGAAGAAAAGGCGGGAAAAGGGTAAGAAAAAATGGGTAAGGAAATATGGCATGAAATTGGCTACGGAAGCTAACAGCTTAGGTAGAGCAATGCACGAGTCACGGCGTCTTTTCATGAATATATAATGTAATATCTCAGTACAACTCACACAGCGCCATCTAGTCATAAGCCAAGCAGCTTGTTATATGGGCACCAGACCACTAATATAAATCCATAGATACTTTTTTTTGTACATAGAGAACAACCAGACAAACAATCTTACTCATGAATACAAATGTTTGTACCGTACGAGGAACTACAAACTTAACGGGCCAGATGAGAGGCGAAATGCAGAGAGTAGAGTCATTATTACATATTACATTACCGTACGAGGAATCGAACTCGAGACCATAGGAAGTAAGGTGTTTTTTTTTGAGGGTTGATAATGGAACGGTGCCATCGCCAGCGCTGACGGTATACGCTGGCATCAGTGGAGACAAGATATGATAAGATGACTATAATGTCAGGTCAATTAGCCCATTGTGACAAATTCACCAGGAATTTACTATGATGGTTTCCAGGGAGAACCGTGTGGACGTCAACCTGACATGGTAAAATGCTAGCAATGGGGTTATCATTCTACATTACTAACAATCCCTTTCCCCCAGAATGTAAGCGTTGTCCAAAACCGCTAGATCATTAAGGCTGTAATATGGATTAGAACTTACGGGTGAACATGTAACGCGTTGTGGTGGTCTCTGTGGTGACGTAGGTGGGCGTGCGGCTCGTGGTGGCCGTGGGCGTTACCTAAACCGCTTGATCAACGAGGATGTAATATGTATTGGAACTTACGTGGTGAGTATGTAACGCCTCGTGGTGGTCTCAGTGGTGACGCAGGTGTGCGTGCGGCTCGTGGTGGCTGTGGGCGTTACCTAAATCGCTTGATCAACGAGGCCGTAATATGGATTGGAATTTACGTGGTGAGCATGTAACGCGTCGTGGTGGTCTCTGTGGTGGCGCAGGTGGGCGTGCGGCTCGTGGTGGCCGTGGTGGCGTGGTAGGAGCTGCTGTGGTGCGTAGTGTTGCGCGTACTCCGCCCCACCACCTCCCCCACCGCCGTACTCCATGCCATGACTCTGCGGGTGGAAATAATTATTGTTGTTGACGTAATGGCCATATAGTTTTATATTAGACTTTATATTTACATTGCATTTATTATATATTTTTATATACTATACGATTTTGTGTCTAATAAAGAATTGTGACAGAGGACAAAAAAATAATAATATCTCAGGGCTTCTCGCACAGCGCCATGTGGTCCCATGGTAAACAGAGCTTGTGTTATGGGTTCTAGACAACTGTTAGAAATATTTTAATACTTTTTCTTTGTAAATACATTTATAATGTACATAGATAAGACCACAATCACAATGTACTGTAATTTTGTTTGTGACAGTGTACTGTCACAAACAAACATACTCATAAATTTTATAATTATTTTATTTTGCATCGTGCGAGGAATTGAACCTGCGACCAACAGAAGTAAAGTTGTGCTAAAGAGCACCGAGATAGACCACCGAGACCATCAAATATGAAATTAATACGTTGTTAGTATAATTAAATAGTATAAAAATGTGAAAATGGCGTTATAAAATGTTATTGGATCGAAATTAGTTTCCTTAGTAAACGACTAGGTATTTTAAATGTAAATGGTAATACCTGTTGCTGATGGTGAGGACTAGCAGGATGAGGTGCAGGCCCGAACGGCGGCGGAAAGTACGGTGGCTGAAAGTCGGCGAGGGAGGGCTGCGCGCCCCCCCTGAACCCGCCGCCGCCCAGACCCAGCCCGCCGCCGCCCAGACGCTCCTGTACAACAAACATTGGAGTCAGCAAATGTGCATTTCTTATGTATCTAGAATTATTTTGTTATTTTTATTAACTAGTGGTCGTTGCCCAGTGGTCAAAATTCGACAATAATTAATTTAAATTATAAGTTTGAACATTATTAAGGTTCTGGGTAAGCGCGCTACATCCTAGGTCTTGCCATCATTTATCATCAGATGAGGTAAGACCAAGCGCAATCCCATTATTAATAAAAAAAAACTATTCTCAATTTGATCACAGACTTTAACAGTAAACAAAAGACTATATATGCATGTTTCAAATATATGTGTATAATGTTTTTTTTATTGATTTATGCATTTTGTATAAATAATTAAATTAGTATTAATCTTCTACACTCCTTTCTATGTATACCTATAATATAGTAAAAGTGTGTATAATTTCATAAAAAGGGAATTTCGCAAAAAGGGGTACCTATAAAATTTTTGCTTAACGTATTAATATATCTATAGTATATAGATATTACAAGGAGGTAAAGTTTGTGAGGTTGTAGGAGGTAATCTCAGGATCCACTGGACCGATTTAGAAAATTATTTCAGCCTATTTATTGAGGAATTATATAGGCTATATAACATCACGCTACGGCCGGCGTAAGCTGAGTTGCATTGAAAAATGTTGCAAAAACATTGTGCGAGCCAGCTTTTATCTATATAATTAAATTTGGTAAACAACCTAAGGTCCACCTGATCATAAGCTAATAACTACTATTAACCTAATAAGAAAGCCAGCTGCTTGGCCGCAGGTATAAGAGAGAAATAGGTATCTTTATAAATTCCAACAAAGCATCAATCACCAATCACCAATCTTGCTACCATCATCAGGTGTAAAGAATAAATACATTCACTAATTACGACGTAATCAACTAATTATTGAGTCACAAATTGGTGTTATGGCAATTTACAGGCACAAAGTGATCATTGTATATCACAAATTAAACGTCAATTTGTATAGGTCTAAGTTTGTAGGGCTGTCTACAGTGAGGCTTTGAAAGAAACTTTCATACAAAAATAATCTTACGAGTCAGACCGTCGCGTCGCGTCGAGTACGTCTATCAATCTGCAAGGCATTAACAGTGAATTAAAAAAAAACATTTGTGTTCTTACTTTTCTCTTTCACAATATAATCAAATATTTTTCTTGTTACATTATTACATACAGAAACGTTTTTGTAGATTATTTTACTTGATATATGTATATTAGTAAACTTTGAAAGTGGCGTCAGAGAATATAAAAATATTAGACCTATAATGAGAATCACTGGCAGTTTTGTATATTCGTTTATCCGTATTTAAAATATGAGAATTATTTTTTTCTTTTATATCACTCCTCTCACGCTGTACTGTTGTAATCTCACAACAACACTCTTTATTTTCAATTAGGTATTATTACTAAAAGTAATCGTTTATCTTGGTATGGACACGTAATGTATTGAAATTATGAGGATATTTTAAATAAAGTGTTGTATATGAATTTGGTTATAAAGGTGGAGGAAAGTTGAAAAAGAAATGGGAGGATTGTGTGAAAGATGATATGACAAGATTGGGAAATGATGACAGAATTACACAAGTTTTATATTAAAACTTCATTGTAACTCAATATAGAGATGAAATATATATATAGATGGCAACCCTGAATAACAGACTTAGTTATCGGCTTAATTATGAAATAGATAAGCATCTAATAGGCACATCGTAATGATATTCCAGCGATCGGTCGGACACGCAAACTCTGAATTAGTTTCTACATATATTTGAGATGTATGCGCAGTAATACGTTTGAAATTACGAGATTTGATTGCTTTGTGTTTTTGTTATTTCTGACTATTATGTTTTTAGTATGCAGATTGAATTAAAAATAAGCGTCATGTAAAAGCGCCGCTCACTCGTCTGTTTTTGTCTATTATTTTTAGATAACAATTAGATTTATGAATGTGGCAACATTAGTGTAATTACACAATGATACGTAGCCAGTTATTACCCGCATTCTTTTTTGGTTTTATCTACTTAGTACAGAACTACTTCATTTTGATTTTAGAAATGTATAATGATTATAAGGTAATTTATGTGTAATATATACGTAATATTGTATTACGTATATAAAGGGACCACGAACTGAGTTTGACTTATACGAAATTTAATATAATGCTCAAGTTATACAAAGCTCATAAATATAGTTCACTCCACCATTCTTTTCATTCATTCAAAGGTTGATTGGAAGAAATCCTTCTTTTGGGACATGTCTGGCATAGATTTTTTTAATATCACTAGTTTCTGTTATTTAAAATGTTTTTACTGTACAATAAAGTGTTACGAATAGATAAAACAGATTATGAGATTTGACTTGTGGCAATAGTAATTAGTTTTATGGTTGTTTAGGGGTTGGTGGTGCAGAGGTGAGCTGTGGACATATATTTGCCGCCTTGGCAGTCACAGGATTGGCCAGTGGCCAGGCCCGTGTTTTTCAGACATCACTTCATAACACGATGAAGTGATATTCTTAGTGCCCTAGCTCTCTGGAATGGTGACATATGTACGTCTTGAAACTACGAAGATGTTCTGCATTTATATCTCCTCTTTAAAACAAGGGTAACAAAGAAGCTTTAGTTGCTGTTTGTTTATAATCCCAGTTTAAAAATAATAATTAACACGTGCCCCACGAAATTGGTATCACTAATTTCAATCGAGCTTTCTGTTAAATGTAGTTCACTCAATACTGATATATCGAGTTGCCGCACCGGACAACTAATCGATTACACTCGATCTAGTTTGGATGTATTTTTTTTAATTTATGCTCACTTATTCATATTGCCGGATGTGCGGTGAAAACTGGATGTGTTGACATGTGTTGTTGCTTAATTTATGTGCTGTAATGGCAGCAAATAACACATACAGAATATAAAAAATACATAAGAACTGTTTAAATAACTTAATAGTATATTAGTAAATAAATAAAGTGACAAATCAGCTTTATTTACAATCGTAAACAAAGTCACAGTTAGTTACTCCGAAACTATAATGATGTGATATTTAAAAATCCGTAGAATAGTCAAGGAAGGCGAGACGCTTTATAACATCACGCTATAACCAATAAGAGCGGAACTGCAATGTAAACTTAATGTAGACAAAATTGGGCGGGTAGACTAGTTCACAAATAAAATAAATCTCTAGTTCCTGTTATTCCAGATGCAGTAGTCAGAGACATAGTCTATGGCCTTTCGGGGTGTCATGAGCTACCAAGTTACAAATATACTTAGTATTAACATAGTTCGAAAAGCACTAGTTTTTATTTATTTATTTTTAATCATGTAATATATCCAGTGACTATTATATGACTACAAATGACGACATAATGATTATTATATCCAGTGATTTGTACGTCAGAATGTTATACAATATGATATATAATCATTCAATCTCATAAAACGAACTCTATCACTTTTATTGTCGATATTTTAATAATCCACTACCTACATACATTTCTAACCTTTGCACCCAAGTGCAGAGGTTAGATCGAGTGTATCGACTCTGTTATTATATATACTTCTTGTATCACTTACTTTAAGGTCTTACCGTGTTACAGACAAACAAGCAATCACTATCATTTGATGGCATCGATGATCTAGCGGTTTTGCACACCGCTTCGGTCGCGAGTTCGATTCCTCGGATGGTGCAAACATTCATGACCATGATAGTTTGTATCGGTTTGGGTGATTTCTGTATATATTATGTATGTATTTACAAAAAAAATATCTGAGTATTTATATCAGTTATTACTTGTGTTATGGGTACTAACCATAATACAAGCTCTGCTTACTGTGGGATTAGATGGCGCTGTGTTAATTGTTCTGGGTTATTATTTCGTGTTAATATAGTGTTATTGAGGACATGAACCTTTTACCTCTGTTGGCGATATTTTAGTTTGTTTTTATATTTAATTTCATATTTTGAACCATGTTTTTTATTTACAGTTTTTGACAGTATATATGTTCTCTATTCTTTTTCTATTGCTGTGTATAGTGTACTAAATTATATCGCTAAGGATTGCTGAGTTGTTTATTTATTTTACCTGCCGTTGCCAGCCGTATTATTCTTTTTTGAAGTCGGTTAATAAATGAGTGACAACGGTACACGTCACGCGTGTCGCAAGATTATGTTGTCTATATGATTTAGTATCGGCGGTTCATCGACTCACCCAATAACTGTTACACTCGTATGTTATAAACAATAATGAAAAAATCATTTCGAAAGAACTTCTATAAAAAAAGTCGTCAGGTTAGGTTATAAAAAACTACGTGTTATAATTATAATAAAAAATATTTTTGTTTGCAAATGGTGAGGCGATTATTAGCAATGAAGTTTTTAACAAATACTTGTTACTAGGACTTGCAGTAGGACTTCTGTAGCAGGCTTTTTGGAATACACTCCTGGTTAAATCTAGAAATTGATCAAATTATAACGGCTTAATTGACAATACTACCTGACCCTATCAACCTTCATTGTTGCCTCTTCAGTGTATATTTTATAAATGTAACTGGAATTGTCTATAGCCTGTCGATTTCAACAGCATCACTCAAATTCTGAGATATGAGATAGAGGTACTCAAAGATAATAATAAAATGATGTCTCAGGGCAATTCACACAGCGCCATATAGTGCTAAGGTAAGCAGAGCTTGTGTTATGGTTACTAGATAACTAATATAGATACTTAGATAAGTATATATCAGATCCATACAAAGTACCATACTCATGAATACTGTATTGTGAAATATATGTACCTTGCGAGGAATGGAACCCGCGACTATCGGAAGTAAAGCGGTGAACCGCGAGACCACCGAGGCCGTCTATTAGATATACCATTAGGTCACATGATAACCATCCCATCATTATACAAATCAAAAAACTTTCATATTAATAAGTACCGCGTTATTGTTGACTTTATCAAGCTATTCGACAACATTAGATGACCAAAGATGACCCTGGACCATCTATTGAAAATATTTAACGGCGCTTAGCGCCTGCTTGAAATATTGCATGTTATTTTATTTATGACTGGTATAGAGAAAGCAGTTTTATACTCTATGTGTCAGAGGAGGTCAGCAGCAACGTTGTTTCGATAACAAAAGGCATATACTTGTTATTAGTTGGTAGGTATATGTTAATAAGGCCGCATAGTGACCAGTTAAAGACGCTACATTTATTTGTTTGTTTAAATGTTGTCGGTAGCTATTAAAATTTCAGGCGTCCATCTGCTACGGTGTCCGTTTATGCTTGCTTGCCAGCTACGTAGTTTAAAAAAATTCGTTCTTTTGCTGAGGTAGGCTTTGCAAAGGCCGTCTGCTTACTTCTACCTCACTTTCATCAATTTCACTAAGCATTTCGCTAAGCAGCTGTTTTATAAGCTGTGTTTTGGTCGATGGAAAAATTACAGTATAAGAGGCATGACATGTAAGTTCTTCAGATTGGTAACGAATGAGTGGTATCACAAACGTCACCTGATAACGTGATGTCTGTAGTGCTTTTCACATAGGCGACGGTTAGCACGTATCCAAAAGAGCCGGCAGCTTCTTTGGCAGTCCAATTACTTAAAAAATACACTGAGGGGTACTACAGGCATCATAGTCTATATGGTAATGACCGCTTATTTCTTGGACTACTCTAATGCTGTTGGCCGCAGATGGCCTTTACAGCGTCACCGGACGATAGGGGGCGAGTGCAGTTAGCACTCCAAACCTGCGGAAGGACTTATGGAGCGGTTGAAGGCCAACTCTCGTCTGACGGATACGATATCAGTCTGAAGCCACCGCTAGAGGTCGAACCTTGGCTTAGGCCGTCGTAATTTCGATCCCCGTCTTAATTGGACGGAGGATTGATCGGACGATGGTAATGTCCGTGGTTACCTTACGGTAAGGTACGGTTATCTTTTTCTATTAGGCTCTTTAACTAATTAACAAAATAAACTAACTAACAAATTAAAATTCGATAACGGGCGAGTGCAGTTAGCACTCCAAACCTGCGGAAGGACTTATGGAGCGGTTGATGGCCAACTCTTGCCTGACGGATACGACATTAGTCTGAGGGCACCGCTAGGGGTCGTGGTTACTGTGGAATACAGGCCACTTATTTCTCTATAACCTATTTTATATACTTTATATTTCGAATACCAAAATTCTATTCTAAATTGTCACTGCTATCTATTGCCCATTTTCGATTCCCTTCCTGGCCCTAGTTAGTAGTGTTTCTTTATAATATACTCTTATAATATACAATATATATATCCTACAATTACCTGGTTTCCTTTATCGCCCACAGTTACCTTTACGGTAAGGTACGGTTATCTTTTTCTATCAGGCTCTTTAACTTTCCAGTTCCAAAATATATTGTGTAATATTGCTACATGACGGTAGTAGGTAAGAAATGGTTTCATAACATAGTCATAAGATGATGACTAAAGATCAACCGTGACCGTTCTAGAAAATATTCTTTGATACATTTAGCTATTTATAATTTACCCGCATTTACCTACCACGAGAAGTATTTTCCCTGTAGGTAGAGTTTGTCATTATGCGTTTTTCCACTTGAACATATTTATTGTGTGGTTTTTTCAAGCAGTATCTTTGGTTATTAGATTTTTCCTCCAAGTGATGTAGGTACGTTTGTTACAATATTGAAAAAAGACATGTAAGTATATCGTAATATTCATAATACACTAGACGACCCGTGTGGTAAACATGCTTCTGATGAAATTATAAGTGTGATTCGGTTTGTATAGATGTACTAATACTAATGTACTATGATTTATTTACTGACTTTGTATTCAGTTTCACACACTCCCAAATTTTATCTTACTTACTCTTATTTACTTTACAATATCAGTGTAGATTACCACAATTTAAATTTGGATACCAGAGAAAGGCTATATAGGTAAACAAAAGTAATTTGGCACTGGTTCCAGAGAAGATAACTAGTATTTGTTAGTAAAATATAGGTAATGCAGAGTTTTAAAATATGTATAATATTTTTGTTAATTTAATGTTGAATTGGGAGTGGGCCGGTGGGTTAAGTCTTTTTGCAACTCCAATTATATAGAAAAAGGTTTGTGATAAGGAGATTAATATTAGACTACTTCTATTACAAATATAATATTCGTGGAGAATTTTAACAGCTCCATCCAGGCCCAAAATAAGATGAGTTTGTTTATGGGTAATTTTTTAACTTTTTAACTTTACGGTAAATACATACATATAGATAGAAAATATCCAGACCAATACAAACAATCATACTTATGAATACAAATGTTTATACCTGCGCGGAATCTAACACTCAACCTCAGTAAGTAAAGCGGTGTGCTAAACTGCTAGACCAAGACCATCAGTGATAAAGATGCGGTGATAACTACCAACTGAATTGGGAATTATAAAATTATAAGTAGGTTATTCGGGTATCTGTATTATCAGTACATAGTATGGGACACAGTCACCTAGATACATCAAAATAATAATTGCATTTTATAATGCCTAGTAAGACAAATTCAATATTGTGTACTAAGTACTACTGTGTCTAAACTGTGTCACCCCACCTTACATTTTCCTATTGTTATTTAGTATATAAGATCATTATTTCTATGTACATATTGTCAGTTTATTATCATCTGTAATATACATCGTCTCGACCAACAACATAGTATCATTTACCCGCAACACATAGTATAAAACAAAGTCGCTGTCGCTGTCTGTCCGTCCCAATGTATGCTTAAATCTTTAAAACTACGCAACGAATTTTGAATCGGTTCTTTTAATGGATAGAGTGATTTAAGAGGAAGGTTTATATGTATAATATATGTACACCCATGCGAAGCCGGGGCAAGTAGCTAGTTATATAGTATAAAACAAAGTCGCGGTCTGCTTAAATCTTTAAAACTACGCAACGGATTTTGAAACGGGTTTTATTAATAGATAGAGTGATTCAAGAGGAAGGTTTATATGTATAATACATATACACCCGGGCGAAGCTGGGGCAGGTAGCTAGTAAAATTATGAGTTATCCGGTCGTTTATGTGTATGTATAGAATGTATCCGGAAAACTGGGTCAATATTGTCACGGAGCGGTCACCCCACGAACTGTCAATGCCGCGGTCGATGAGGTAGACCACGCGTAGGTGGACAGACATTATGACCTCAACACTGCTCTGAAGATTACAATCTTATGAAATCGTTTGTCCTGACTAACTATCGTCGCATAGCTCTACGTATAATAGAAAGGTAACTGCTCTCTGTCTGTACAAGAAAGATTTATACATTTATTTGTGTATTATTATAAAAAAATTCATTAAGAGTATGCGTACCTCTAAGAACTTATCTCTACATTACCCATGGTTGACTGGTAGACAATGCTACAAGGTAGTCAAGTCAAGTCCACTATATGTACTCTCTGTTTTTTTCTATAAGTATATTTTATATAACTTTGATGGACGTATATAAAAGTTTCCTAAAATATATAGAAAACAATATCAATATAATAACTTGAGGTTCCTTTATTATTAAAAAAATAGGAGAATAAATAAATGATTTTGGAATTAATATAAGAATTTTTTATTCTATTTTGTCTGTCTGTGCATTAATCTCAGAAACGGCTTAACATTTTTGTGCTGTTTTAAAATATGCAAGCCGAAAACATTCGGAATAAAATTATTTACTATTATCTAGTGTGTTAGAAGAGGGCTAACAATTTGAATATAGTTCATAGAAAATATGAATAATTTACCCAAAATAAATTATATTGTATTGATTGATATTGAACGCCGACGTCAGTTCCAATACGATTTACTGTTACATCTAGATCCGATCAATCAAGAAAGGAATGTGTATTAGCCACATGTACATCTCAATCACAATACTATATAAATTGGTGGAGTCGAGATATAAATTGATTGATATGTATGCCTCATTAACATACTTGTTGAGACTCCTCACTAGTATTTAGTGATGTTTTATGGCAGACTGATTGTTTATCTATTACAAACCTGTACCGTATTTATTTATCAAGGTATACTTTGTATAAAGTTAGATTTTGTACACATCTAATATGGTTGTAGCTCACTCACGCAAAAACGTAACATCTCCTGTTGAAATATTACACTTTATCATGAGGAGATAACAACCATCGCTCCTAAGAATATGCTTCAATTCTTGTCCCTGACGGGTCTAGGTAGCGAACTGTGAATAAGAGCGAGTATAATAGATGTATGTAAGTCGCAGTGCTACAAGTCTAAGCTGACAATATCCCCAAAAAATCCAATAAAAAAATAAAGAATATAGACTTTGTGCAAAGTCTTCCATGAGTTCTTTTGTCTCATGTATTTCAACAGTTTGCTTTGTATTTTTGGGTTGAAGGGTTAGTGATATAAGGTGAATTAAAGAACTAATTATATTTCTTAATGCTCCGGAATTGCAAAACACGTACTGCTGTTCATGTAGGTACATTGAGTTGACTACAATTGCAATTACAATTTATCAGATGTCAGGTGCGTCAGCTTGTTTGTTATCATAAAACAAATACTGATATGACTCATTAGTCAATGTTTAGACAATTAAAAAAAATATATTTATAATAAATATTGTAATAGTTTATATTATATTAAATAAAATATTTAATTTGTATTTAAAATACAAATATTAATCACTAATACATTTGAGAAACTGTAATTAGGTATAATACATATAATGAAATCTTATTATAAGTAAGTAGTTATCCATACAATTTTACGTGAATATTATTAACATAACAAAATTATACTAGTAAAATAATACTGTGAGTGTTTGGATTTCAGTATACAGTATTTAAGCGACAATGTAATATTTATTTATAGATAATTTCTTTATAATCATATGTCATTACTATATGACGCAACAATGTGGTTAACAGCATTAGATTAGTAATTTCACAATGTTTTGCAAGTCTTCGGTAGTATAGTGGTCAGTATCCCCGCCTGTCACGCGGGAGACCGGGGTTCGATTCCCCGCCGGAGAGATTCTTTTTGTTTATTATTTTCGAATATTTTTACAAGTTTTCGTATCATTTCTACTTTATGTAACTTACAATTTTATACATTCAAAAAGAAAGTGCGTTATGGACAGGAAAATATACGGCTATATAAGACATTATTGGAATAGTAGTTGTTTGCCACCAAAGAAAGAAATAGCAAAGAAGCTGATGGCCTATCTGATAGTCAGTGCTAACAGTCGCTATGAGCGGCAATATGGGCATCACGTTATCATGTATGCGCCGCCTGTGATATCACTCATGCGTTTGCAATGGTTTTCTGGATAACTAAAATGTCATGTCTTTTATCCTGTATTTCATATATGCAGATGATTTTATACTCAGTCTAACTAGATAGCTATATTAAATAAATACAAATATATTAATTATACTTTTTTTATTACCTGCACCTCAATCACGCTGGAAAGGTCGACGTACGCCAGCGCCAAGTCTTTTCTATCACTTCACGTAAAAAAACTAATTGGTTTAACACATGTCACAGATGTACACTTGGTTTTTACTACATTATTGTTTATTTATATAATTTTTCGTCACTTTGTATAACATAAATATAGATATATAGATAAATTCTATGTGCCGTAAAGGTGAATAGGCAACCAACTCAGCATAGACCTACAGATAAATCTGTAGCCCTGATATTCTGTTGGCTCCTGTACTTATAGTACTAATAGTTATTACTAAATTCAAGCTCCTTAATATATAAAATCAGTTACAAATCATCAAAACAATAATATATAATAATGTGCTATATATTTGTATATAAAATGTATAACAGTATATATTATTAATCAATAAATATTGTAGGTGTGCTATGCACACACACATACATATTGTTAATACAGAGATTGAATTACATCGCGCGGCACAGCGCACCTACTACACGTCCCTCCCCAGTCAGATATACGATGTAGTCCCGTATCGCCGCATTACAATCGTGATAAAATATAAATGTATTTTCATTTGGTAAAGCTCATGACACCACACCAGAACACGCGATATATATGGATAGGAGAACCTTCCATTCATAGTACATAAGTGATATCACAGACCTGTGAAAGTGGTGACCCGCGAATTTAGTGGTGTGAACTTTACGATATATTATATACTACTATATATTACTTCATACTAGCATAATGAATCCACAAACGTCACAATCAGCTATACAAGCAGTGCAAGAACAAACTTCCGAGCTAGCGCAGATTAGCTTATCTTCAAGAATAGCCGAATTCTGGCAAGAACAACCCAGGCTATGGTTTGTACAGCTGGAAGCCGCACTTGCCAACCAGAAGCTCGGAGATGAGTCTAAATACCAGCTCGTCACGTCGAAATTAAACAGAGAAGTAATCGGACAGGTACGTGACATATTGTTAAATCCTCCCGACACAAAAAAATACGAAATACTTAAGCAAAGACTAATAAACATTTATGAAGAGTCTGAAAACAGACAAATTCAGAAATTACTCAATGAAGTAGAATTGGGGGACCAAAAACCGTCGCAATTATACCGTCGGATGAAAAACCTAGCTAGCGATAGATTTCCTTCAGAGACATTAAGAATATTGTGGACAGGACATCTGCCAGCTCACGTGCGTGCAGTTTTAACTGTGAGTGAAGTAACGGATATGGAGAAGCTAGCAGTCATAGCAGACAAGGTCATGGAGGCCGGACACATAGGGCAAGTAGCTGAAATATCACATACTGCCCAGACCACTACTACAGATATGCTAGTAGAACAAATAGCGAAACTGACACTACAGGTCAATAGGCTGGCGTCAAGGCCAAGTTTCCAGCCGCATAGGTCATCCAGGAGCCGCGATCGTTCAAGGTCACACTCACGGGCAAGATCTCAGCGACGCGACAAAAACAGTCCTGACTGGCTATGTTTTTATCATTTTCGTTACAAAGAAGATGCAACGAAGTGTATAAAACCATGTAACTGGAAGGATAAAACTAATCAGGAAAACTAAATACCGTGCAGGCTGCGGCGGGCGACTGTACGGCAAATTTCAGTAATAACCGCCTTTGTGTAACTGACAGACACAGTGGACTAAAATTTTTAGTGGACACAGGAGCTAATATATCAGTGTTACCAATAAGTAAACAATATTCGAAGTGCTCAAATAATGGTGAGAAATATAAGTTATATGCAGCTAACGGTTCAGTAATAAAGACATATGGTATGCATACTCTAATATTAAATCTAAATCTAAGAAGACCATATAGATGGACATTTGTAATTGCCGACGTTAAGCAGCCCATTTTAGGTGCTGATTTTCTTTCTTATCATAAGTTAGTGGTAGATTTAAGTACCAAAAGATTGATAGATAGTGTAACAAATTTAAATATTATTGGTAGTATAACTAATTGTCGTGAGCCATCGGTTAAAACTATTGACGAGAATCATGTATATAGCGACATATTACGTAATTATCCTAACATAACTAAACCCGCAAATTTTAATGAAATTAACCCTAACAGTATTGTATTTCACCACATAGAGACCTCTGGAACTCCAGTATTCGCGCGTGCCAGACCTTTGCCGCCGGATAGATACGCGAAGGTAAGAGATGAATTTAGGATTATGCAGGAAATGGGAATCTGCAGGCCATCGAAGAGCGAGTGGGCAAGTCCACTACACGTCGTGGCAAAGAAAAACGGCAGCTTGAGACCCTGTGGTGACTACAGAGGCCTTAACGCTATTACAAAGCCGGACCGTTACCCGTTGCCCCGGCTGCAGGACTTCACATATCTGCTGGCAGGTAAGAAGTGGTACAGTCATTTGGATATTTCTAGAGCCTACCACAATATACCTGTAGCTCAGGAAGATATCGAAAAAACCGCCATCATAACACCTTTTGGACTTTTCGAGTTCCCACGCATGAGTTTTGGTCTAAGAAATGCCGCGCAGACATTTCAAAGATATATGAATACAGTGGTTCTCAAAGATTTAGATTTTTTATTTTGCTATATTGATGACGTCATCATCGCAAGCGAAAACGAAACACAACATCGCAAGCATTTAAAATCAGTTTTTCAACGTTTTAACGAGTACGGAATTACTATTAATCTTTCGAAATGCGAGTTTGGTAAACAAGTAGTAGAATTTTTAGGGTACAAGGTTTCGAGTGAAGGTATCAGACCTCTTGAAGATAAGGTCAATGCCATCACCGAATTTCCTAAACCGGAAACAGTAGATCAACTTAGGAGATTTTTAGGTATGGTCAATTTTTATAGAAGTCATTTACCACACGCTGTAGAATATCAGTCCGAATTAAATAATTATTTAAGCACAGCTAAACGTAAAGATAAGACAAAAATTAACTGGACTAATAAAGCAGAACAAGCATTCGATACGTGTAAGCAAAGTTTGAAAACCGCTGCCTTGTTATCGCATCCACTACCAGACGTCCCGTTATCGCTTATGACGGACGCCTCTAGTACATGCGTAGGCGCTGTATTACAACAGAGAGTGAATAATAATTGGAAACCTTTAGGATACTTTTCAAAAAAATTAATGCCATCGCAACAAAAGTATAGCACTTACGACCGCGAGTTACTTGCTATTTATATGGCCGTAAAACATTTTAGGAATATGCATGAAGGTCGTAAATTAATTATATATACAGATCATAAACCGTTAACTTTTGCTATTGATAAATTAGGGAATAATAACGAAACACCTAGAAGAACAAGACAACTAATTTTCATTAGTGAGTTTACTAATGATATTAGGCATATAACAGGAAACGATAATATAGTCGCCGATTCATTGTCACGTATAGAAACAATAAACTGTCCAACAATTATCAACTATGCCGATCTAGCGAATTCGCAGAAAACCGACGACATGTTATTGCAGTTGTTACACGATACCAACACGAGTATAAATTACAAAACTGTTTACATACCTAACTGTGACTTACCTATTTATTGTAATGTTATTAACAACGAATGTAGACCTTATTTACCAGAAAAATTTAGGAGATTAGCTTTCGATTCTATTCATGACATTAGCCACCCAGGTATTCGTACGTCACGAAAAATGGTGACTAAGAGATATTTCTGGCCTAGTATGAATCGCGACATTAACTTGTGGGCTAAGACCTGCATACATTGTCAAAAATCGAAGATAGGTCGTCATACTATAGCAGGATTAGGTAATTTTGATACCTGTAATCGATTTGAACATATTCATGTAGACCTTATAGGTCCTTTGCCGATAACCGACGAAGGTTATAGATATTGTTTAACAATGATAGATCGATTTACTAAATGGCCGGAAGCCATACCAATTAAAGATATGACCGCTGAAACGATAAAATTTTGAGGGGGGAGTATTGTAGGTGTGCTATGCACACACACATACATATTGTTAATACAGAGATTGAATTACATCGCGCGGCACAATATAAGACCTATACATTGATAAAAATGAATATTTTTGAAACTTCCAATTTATAGTAAAGTGTAACTAATATTCTCTTATCAGATAAGAGTAATATACAAACAAAGCAGGATTTGATATAAATGCCAATCTAATTCAATTTCAAACAAATCTTTCACCTAACTATAAGTTGGTGAAAATTATTCCATTATATTTTGCAATACCCAATAAAGAATAGTAAGTAGAAAAGGTACAAAACCATACAGTAATATTTTCTGTAATTTCTCCTTCAGGGATTCTAAATTCATCAAGGCAGAAACGCTATATAATTTTATAAGCCAATCTAAAATTATGTAACTAGTTTTTATTGGTGAATTTGACAATACTTTTTAATATTTCTACAATTATAGCTAAATTAAACGTTTCACGCTAAATATGTAGAAAATATAAGATCAGCGAGGGCTAGCGATGTAATAAAATTGGGACGAGATCGAAGGATGCCGCCATTTTTTTTCAATTAGCAAGTGAAATGGCGGTATAAAGTTAGGATCGATATAAAAATATCGATATTTCAATTTGTCAGGTTTTCGTCTATTATTATCAAAAGGTCGTATGTGCTACAATCTTGACTTGAAGTAATATCGACCCTACCGATCAGGCGCTAAATCGTATCGTTACGTTTCAATAGAACATAACTAACATATGAGTAATAGACTACAGATCCTGTTACGACTTTTTCCCGGACAGTAACTAACACGACTGAAGAAATCTTATCTCAGGAGGAAATTACTTTTATTCAACGTATCTTTAATTAGTAATCAAGCTAATATAAGGGAAAAGGTGTATGAGGAAATTTATAAACAAATTCACTTATATTGATCCTATACGTTGTTGGATAAAAAAGACGACAAAAACGCAAGATGGCGCAAGTGTTAACACCTTGACGTAAATTAGTTGTGACATAGTGTAAAGAGAATCTTATATATATATATATATATATATATCTATATACACATATACCTTCTATAGCATCGGTACGGACTACTCAGTTAAAATGTTAATATTAACATTATTAAAATATGCAAAGTCTATTATCCTCTAAACGATTACTTGAACGACAAACGTGTAGCATCCCCTATATGAAGCACGCGATTTTCACTTAATGTTAGACATATATATATGTATACAACGGATATAAAGTGGCTAAATTAAAAACAAAAACAATTGAGTTTCTTGGCAGTTCTTCTCAATTGAATCTGTATACTGAACTAAACGGCAGTGAAAAAATATTAATACAAAAAAAAATACGTTTATAAGCGGCTAAAATGTCCTACATTCATAAATTTTTGATTTGATTAGTAGTGGGTTGAAAATAGAGTCAATTTTTCAACCGACTACAAAAAAAACGTAGGTCCTCTTTTAGACTGTCTTTTATACGTGTTAACTAACAATATTTTTTAATATGAACCGATTTTCAAAATCTTTTATTTGTAATCTGGTGATTCTTTTGTATTACTATTAACTATAAATTACTATTAAACTAAATTATTTCTTTTAATATTTTTAGTTTAGCATATATAATAAAATAAAAATACAGTACAAACATACTATTAACCTCCTATTCGACAAGTAAAGCAACCAATTTGTTTTAGTGAGGTGAAAGCTACGACAAAAACAATATGCAAATCAACATTCGAATAATGAATATCGATAATTATTACCGGTCCCTTAAAAGGCGGCCGAGTACCACAATCGGTTAGTGATTGCTTTTTAAATTGCTACCTTGCTGTATATTGGCTACTGGACTTTTATATAACGTATCAAGCCCGTCTTTATATCGATAATTTTTAGATCGGCTAATCGATAGTTATTTTAAATGGAACAGGAAGTTGTAATGTTCTTAACCGTATAAATCAAAATAAGAAGAAGAAATATATACTTTAATGCAATTACAATTAGACACCTGTTAAATTGAAATATTTATTGTTATTTTTATATCCACACTTTTCATTTATCACTCACTAAATCGTGAACGTGAGATGTGATAATTAAAGGTATAGTTACACTTTTGACGATAATAATTCTCGTGTATATTATTTATGAAGTTAATCAAGAACAAATTAAATAATTGGAATTCCAATGAATTCTATGTGTCGACAAAATGACGCGGAATCGATTATAACACCACTACTCGATAGCACCGGCGAATAAACTCGATAAATCGATTGAACACGGCAAATTAAAACTGTTATTATTGAATTGAAAAAATACAAGAACCAAAATGATAGTTAACGAATTATCTATGTTGATAACGGAACAGTGTTATTAATTAGGATTTTGTGTTAAATACATACATAGTTATTTAATTGAGAGTGTGTTATGATTTTTTGATTAGAGTAATCATTTAGTTTTTATAAATGCCGTTATTGTAATTGTAAATTAATTAAAAACTTATTGATTTCGAATGGAACTTTCAGTTAATAAATAAAGATATAATTGAGAAACTAATAGCTATATATATTTTATATAAATCACACACTACATAATATATCGGATTGATACCTAATGTATATCGACGTCTATTATTGATATAGAATCGCGAATCGTAATCGTGTTTACGATCGCTCGCGTCGCGTGCTCACGGCTGACTGCCGGAGGGCGGGCAAACCGCCCTCGGGGTAACCATGTGCTCTCGACCTTACCAATTGATATTCAATGTGTGATGTGACTGTAGCCCTTTTTTATCTGCCTTACCATTTGTTACAATGTCGAGAATCGTTCGAGAAGTTGCTGTCAATATGTTTAACAAAGAGGAGTTTTTTTTAGTGACATTATTATTTGCTACTTATATATTGACTTCAGCAGCGATTTGATTCAGCTGTAGTTTTCGTAGGACTAATTGTGTATCACTGAGAGGTGTATAATATATTTATATATAACATAGTTTATATTTGTATATAGTTTGAATTGTCTGACAAGAACAACAAACAAATTAAAGCTAATGCTTTAGGTTGTTTGTTGTTCTGGTTACATAAATAAGTAACTTGAGTGGGAAAAACATGTAATGACTTTATGAGTAACTTAAATTTTATTTATTTAATAGCTGACGCCGCAAACATTGTTTTGCTATATAAATTAAAATCGCTATTAAAAAATAGGAGTCCGGAACAGAAGGATGAAAATTTAGGATTGTATGTATTTTTTAATACCACATTATAAAAAAAAATGTCAAAAAAAATGTTAGCAACCCTTATCACTTAGGAGATAAAACATAATATGCATATAAAATTTTATAAAAATCGGTCAAGCCGTTTCGGAGGAGTATGGTAACTAACATGGTGATATCAGAATTTTATATATAAGATTTTGGCAAAAAAATAGTAAAATGTATGATATAACGAATGCGATAAATAATATGGCAAATAAGAGACACGTAACTTTTACTTTTTATGAGCGGATATGGCAGTTTTCTAAGATATCTATCTAATTTAGTTATTTACCTAATAATGGACATGATTTGACACACTCTCAATCAAAAGCGTGTATTTGGAAACGTACGAAAACAAGTTAATGATTCAACTAGACAAGAACGGCATGTAGTTTAATTATTTTTTAATTTATATGTCACATGACATTTTTATACTGATGTTGAAAAGTTAATACCTTTCCCTCCAGTTCTACTTCCGTTATTTAATGTTAAAAAAGAAATTATTACTTAGTTGATTTACTTGACATTAAATCTCTCAAACAAATAGGAGTTATAATATGACTAATATAACTTATGTTTATATGTATTACGATGTATAGATATTGTATAATAATAAATCTATTATATTTTAGCGGTTTAAATATATTTTATTTACATGTGACATGTCAACAGAGAATAGAGTTTTGGTGTCATCAATATTTGTGGTATCTGTACCATTTATGACCTGCGATAGTGAAGATATACATAGTTATCTGTGGTGAAGAATACTTTCAAGTCCTCTCAATAGGAAGATTAAATGCGATCCGGTGTTCAAGGCTCAATGATAAGAAAATATCAGTGCTGCTAAATATAATAAAGTTATATATAATATATAAAATATACGATATAATAAAGTTACGTTTTTATATAAGTAGCGGTCGCCTATTACTTGAAACTCGATCGTAATTAATTTAAATTATATGAACATTATTAAGTTCTATTTTCAAAGACTAGTGTGTGTAATGTCTTTTTTATTGATTTAATGTATTTTTATGCATAATTAAAAAAAATAGTATTATTCACTCCATATCTATATAAACTATAATTATTCTAAATTTCATACTCCTCCATCCGTGCCATTTTGTATAAAGGGGTACGAAGTTTTTGATTCACATATTAATAAACTCGTAGTTTTCAATTCCGTAACGAATATAAGTGTAATCGAGTTACAATAGTAGCTTACTGCCCCACCCTCAGGCGCGAATTTAATTAGTAGGTATTTCAGTCGGCTCGCGATTGGTGATCACTCGAGTACACAGTCGGCATGTTCGATACATTGTTGTGAGGACGGCCCGTTGATTCCTAATTATATCATTCTTCTGCTAATTCTCATTTACTTATTGTAATTTTTGCTCTATGTACCGACACGGGCAAACAATTTGTTATCTATGTACATATAATATATATAGATCAAGGGTTGAGTAGAGTTAACGTAGTGTTTAATTATAGACATATTATCATTATATTATATATGAGAAGAAAAAATGTTGTACTCCTTTTTACGAAATTAGCGAGTACGAAATTTTGAACACTTATTAGACCTTATTAGATTTTGTAATAAGGAATACTTTGGTCTATGGTTTATTACTATAGTGCTAAACCAGGTTTATCGTTTTGTAATAAGACAGTTATAGTAGGTACTTTTTTTATAGACGGAGAGCAAAATGCTAAAAAAATATAAAAAAAAATAACATTTTTGAATAAATAACAAATTACACACATTACAATATATTTGACATACACACATAGATGAAGTTATAGCATTTGACAATAGAACGTTGAAAAAAAAAGTGAAATAATGGCATGGATAATTCGTCTATGGTCTCAATGGATGTGCATAGATACCGACTGAGGATGATATAAGATGTATGGGGACCGCGTGGCGGTCCATTGAATATTGATAGCTTATAATGGGTCCCCAAGTCCAAAAGTCCCCAATACTAACAGCCACCACTACACCTAAGTTTAGTTTAGTGTAGTTTAGTTATCGTTATTGTTAAATGAATTTTGTATGAGTATTAAATTGTGCAGGCATGGTTTTTCATTATTTAATACTCATATAAAAAAACCGTTCTTCAATTTGCATTATAATTTTTTCACAAATGGCAACACACCCACTATACTGTCACGTGATTGATTTCTAAATCCGTTCAGTTCCGCTAATATCCGTTATTTAGTCACCCCTGTGGGGTCTTTCCGTGATCTCAGCCTGACCTCAGAGCCTCAGGGCATTGCTCAGGGGACTTGAATACATATGTAACTATTAGGTACTTAGGTACCTATTTGTTAGGGGCGTACTTGTAAAATTATTAAATGATATTTTTACGTAACTGGAAAGGTAATTCGATGGCCAACCTCTTAAAGTTATAACCATCGCCACTAGAGCTGAAATGTTTATTTATATCACAAAAAAATATGTATTTAAATAAATTATTTCCATGTTTACATAGTATAGAACGTAAAAATCTATAAAGATATAATACAACTATGTTTCTGACCAGTCCAATCCCTTTTGTTACACATTTACCACGTCTTTGCAACCTTAAGTAGCAGTGCCATGCTATGCTATATATGTAGTTGCTATTCAAAATTACATTAATTTTTCAACTTTAATATAGTTTCATAGTTCTTTTTGTTATATATTAAAATTATATGTATATATATATATATATATATATATATATATATATATATATATATATATATATCAAAAATAAAGTTCAATAAAAGAAACGAGTTCAAACCTTTTTCTTTGGCGAGTTGAAAATGGAGAGAGGAAAATATTTCCACCAACCCAAAATAATAACTAATAAGTAGTGGCTCATAATGCTACACTTTCTTTTGTAGAGAACAATGGCGTTTCAATTTCATAATAAGTTATATATAATATATATATATATATATATATATATATATATATATATATATATATATATGTATATATATATGTTAAGGAAGCATATTCTTCGTTAGCTGATCCGATTGTTATAAGTACTGTTTAAATGCACTCGTATATATTATACAATTTGCTTTTATTACTTTTCAAAAGGTCCTTGAATAAATTTATAAAAGTACTGGCCAATTATTATAGAATACAATAAAACTCTATGAATAGAAAAATAAAAATGCAATCTGTGAACAGAGTTTAAATAAAGAACACTTTTCGATTGGTCGCTATAGCCTCAGGCGAGATGACGGGGTGCCGAATGTTGCCAGCCTTTCGTCCGGAAATATGAATTCTATTTGTAATGACATTAATATACTTTTTTTTAAATTGTACGCAATTTTTTCATCAAGTAGGCCAGATTATTATTTTTACAGCAGGAATAATGACGTAAATATGACTTGCATAAGAGACCGAACGGGCCTATATGCTTTTTATATTTAATGAATCGAAGCCGCGACCATTGGAAGTATGTCGGTATGCTAAATCGCGAGACCACCGAGCCCGTCACTCATCGTTTATTGTTGTCATTTGATTTATCATCTACAGATGGCGTTTTCGAATATACCTATATATCTACGTACAAAGTCGGGGGAACCACTAGTTTTGTGATAAAAGAACAAAACTGTTCCACAGCTAAACGGTAATTTTATTTGTATTCTATAATACATTGTATTGTGTTTATATATAGACTAGTTTAATACAAAATATTTAAAATGAGTTGTTCAATAGGCTGGTTCTTATCGATACGGAATTTCTTCCAGGCAACTTGGAAGAAAAGAAACACGAGAGGAAGAAAATTGTGCACAGTTTTAGAAGCTTAACTTTTTTTGTGAATAAACCTGTAATTAATTTAATAATGTTATATCTAATGGTAGTTAGTTTATCAATACAAACATTTCAACAAGAATGTATGACCGGGCAAGGTCCGAGGTCACTGGGCGAGTCGTGCCAGCTTTGTCTCTGCCGGGCCTTTCTATTAATGTTATAACTATCATTGTTCTGGCCCACAATTTTGGAGTAACGGGTAGCTGATATGGTTAGGACATGGTTATGTATTTACGAGTTAAATCCCGTGGCTTTGCTTGCGGGAATTGAGATAAAAAGTTAAAATGCAATGACATCGATTTGTGTGTAGTAAATTTATTATTTATAAAATTACATTTAAATAAATTATTGTCTTATATATGTAACTACAGTAATCGTTTACCATCAGATGGACCGTATGCTTGTTTACCACCACCGTAGTATAAAAAAAACTAGGTGACCGCGCAAACATTGTGTTGCCATATACATTAAAATCGCTATTTAAAAATTGTGATACATTGTAGTAGGGTGAAAATTTAGGGTTATATGTATTTTTAATGCCACATTATAAAGGAATAAAAAAGAAGTCTAAAAAAATGTTAGGGGTGGACAACCCTTATCACTTAGAGGTATGAAAAATAGATAGTAGCCGATTTGTAGATCTACTGAATATGCATATGAAATTTCATAAAAATCGTTTCGGAAGAGTACCTACCTGTGGTAACTAACATTGTGACATGAGAAATTTATATATAAAATAGATGTTTGCTTTCTGAACGTTTAATGTCCGGTGAAGCTGTAAAGGCCAGCTGCGGCCAACAGCATTAGAGTAGTCCGAAAAAATAAAAAAGAAAAGTAAGTAAAAAAAAAACTTTATGAACTAACGTATGCGTCAAATAAATATGTTATCTTTCATTTTAATAATCCTAAGTCGAATCTGTCAGCTTGTTTTGCAATTGGCATACCAATTACATAAATAAAATATTTAATACTCTTAAAGACATTACAACTCTGTCGATGGACAAACGTACAAAAGGTTACTACAACCGGTCTGAAAACCGCCTGATATTCGCAAAAACTGTTAATTACGAAATTTTTGAGTCCGCAAAGAAAGTAAGGTACGCCGCTCCGTTATTCTGGGAAGCGGCTGATTGATACAGCGGCCGGCCCACCGAGTACGTCGCACAGCTGATTACACTGCTGACCCGGCGGGGGTGGAGGTAGCCTCCGAGGGGGAGGGGGGGGGGGAGGGACAAGGAAGTTCATGTAGCTTACGGGAATTATATTTTATCTATCTAATATAGAATGTGTAATTTTAAAATCAAATCAAAAATCATTTATTCATGTAGGACACGTCAGCCACTTATAAACATCAAATTATTTGTATTAATATGTTTTTCCTATCGTACAGTTCAGTATACAGATTTAATTGAGAAGAATTGGCAAGAAATTCGGCTGTTTATTTACATTCTTTAATGTATGTGGTAAGCAGTGTTTATTTAATTCCGATCGGCTTATGAACAAAAAAGTTGTAAGAGAACTTACGCTAGGTACTACACACACACTTGACACAATAATTTTCAGCAAGTGAGGAAAAGAAGGAACAAATAGAATTTAAAACAAAACACAAAAAATGGACATCTATGGTCTATGGAAAGCAAAATCGTAATTAAAAAGAAATAAACAAGTTATAACTAATTGAATATGAAAATGGAATTTATTCACTGATAAACACAATAATAATAGAGATAAAAATCAATATTTTAATATTGTTATTACGAATACCACTCCGTATTCAATGCACTTCACGTCAGTCACCTGTTTTTTTAACAAGTTATTCAACTTGTTAAAAAAACAGGTGACTGACGTTAAATCTCACTAATTATGAACACGAAAGTTTGCGAGTATATTTGGATGGATGGATGCGACTTTTGCTTCACGGAAAAACTACTGATTGGGTTTTGATGAATTTTACAGTAATATAGCTTAGCTATACATTAGAATAAAACGTAGGCTATAATTTTAAAAGATATGTAAATTGGTCAAGTATATATGATGCAGGCAAAGTTACACAGGTCAGCTAATGTAACATATTTAACACTAGTTTTTGCCCGCGGCTTCGCTCGCGTTAATTTATAGGGGATACTTACGTCATAGTAGCTTTATGCATGCAAAGTCTCAGCCCGATCGGTTTAAAATTGACATTGACTTAGCGGATGCCTACGTCATAACATCTACCTGCATGCCAAATTTCAGTCCGCTCCGTCCAGTGGTTTGGGCTGTGCGTTGATAGATCACTATGTCAGTCACCTTTGAATTATATATATTAAGATTAGATGACAATTAAATAATTTTAAACATTTTCTAAAAGGAGCATGGTCTCTTTGCCTCGTCTTTGAAACTATAAAATTTTCATGCATTCTTTAAAAATCATAGTTTTCTAAGGCAAATCTGTTTCAGCAGATTATCCTGCCACTAAGCTGTTTATTTAGGTTAGTTTTGCTATTCTATTCATAAGAGGCATATAAACGGAACTCATAGATGTTACATTAAGATAAATAATGATAATTATGCTTTTTCGTCGAGTTTTAATGAATTGCAGACGGTAACGACTAAAAAAGAAAGAAGAATATAAAAGAACAGCGGAAATAACACTATTATAGCTGTATGGCTGTGCGAAATGCACTGTCACAGATTTACACACAATAAGTTATCTAAGAAAAAAGATTAAACATTTTATTTGTATATACTAATAACGAAGAAGCACAGTTTTCTAGTTTAGATATTTTGATCCTACAACTTAAAAAGTTCTGTGGTCACACAAAAAAAATACAATCGACTAATGAACCGTTTCCTTTTTTGAATTTGGTTCAAAATATTAGTTTTTTTTTCTATACGTACGATAAAAATTCTACAAGTAAGTGGTCCTAAAGGTTGGCTGGTAGATAATGATAATAGTATTAGGCCTATAGTACAAAAAACAATAAAGTTTAAATATATAAATAAATCTACTTGCGCGAAGCCTGGAACTGGTCTCTAGTTTATTATAAAACATTTCTAATCTAATACTCAGGTATTGTCACATATATTATATTCAAATTAAATCCGAAAAAAACTGCCAGTGTCCCAATCATATGAATTACACTAACATATTTATATCATCCATAAAATATACATGTAATCTTTATTGGTTAACGATTAGGGTTTATTTTTAAACGGTATTTACTTTTCGAATGGTAAAAATTGTGCGGTAAAAAGTATTGGGTAAGGTTGACAAGTGGGCTGCGATTTGGGAGCAACTTTCTATAAGTATAAACAAGTATGACTTATATGTATGTATGGGAATACGTAACTGCTGTCGAAATTTGTATATGAGCGTGTACTAAAGATAGAGACTTCGGCGAAAATAAAACAGAACATATAACCAGCCGGATATATTTTATCGATATTATGTATTAATGTAAAAATTTGATACATAAATACAAATTGGAGGAAGGAAGAAAATTTTCCTTCATCAATGATTTAATAGGATTATTTAATATTATTGTAATATATAAATAAAAATTCGGGGTAGAAAGAGAATTCGTTTTACCTCAAACTTTTAATTTTAGGATTATTAAATTAATTTTATCTTAAATGCATACTGAATATAGATATGTATTAACTTTCTTAAGTTATGTATTTCCGTAAAGAGCCAATAGTAATTTAATCATAATTTCCCTATGTGACGCTTTTTTTCTTTCTTCTGATTTCCCTGTTAGTCACAAAAATAGCCTTACGAATTTTGCTACCGAATCATCATATTAGCCCATGTCCATTTCTATAACTTTTCCTTAATGTGTTTAATGAAACATCTACTAATCTATGCCGTTATTAGATTACATATAGTGTACCTGAGTTCTGAAGGTAACCAAACACTTTGTACAAAGCCGTAGGCAAAAATATGCATAGGTACCTATTTCGGCTTCCATTTTCATTGTTTAATAAGCTGTGTTTCGGTTAAGGGTGTGAAGCGAGTGAGCAAAGTAGTGTGTGCAGTGAAATTATAGGGTAAGGAGTCATATTGTGCGAAAATAATATTCACTTTCTTTAATATCTTTCAACGAAAATTTATATGACATATTTGACACACGGTGTTTGTTATGTCCTCCAAATGTAGGTACTGTACTACTTTTAATTAAACAATATATTTCTATCTATATTCCTAACAGTTTCTAATTAGGTATACCATAGCCTACTATGTACCTATCTCGTAAATCTTATTAACATTAAAAATGCGAAAGTTTGTGAATATGAATGGATGTTTTTTACTTTTTCACGCAAAAACTACTGAACGGATTTTGATAAAACCTTATAGTAACATAGCTTATACATCAGAATAGCACAGAGGCTATAATTTAAAAAGATATTCTGCAAATTGGGTGATATAAGTGTGATGCAGACGAAGTCGCGCAGGTCTAGAAATATAATAAAATTACCATATATAAATTTACAATAAAATTGACGTTCCTAATTAGATCTTAGAGTAATGTATCAAGTCTACAGTTTCAGTTGTTCGGTGCACTCGGTAATTACGACACGGCAATCGGGCGGCCAATTAAAAGATAAAACCATGTGACAACACGAGGTCTGTGGACAGCAGCGTATTTGTGACATACACACATAACACAACAACTACATCTTGTATCATAGGACTAGTTGCAAAATCAAGGAAAAATTAAGAAAATAATTGTCACAACTTCAAAGTTATTGTATTATTCTGTGTACATATATTATGTATGTATTTAAAAAAAATCTAAGTATTTATCAGTTGTCTAGTACCCATAACACAAGTACTGCTTACAGTGAAACTAGATGGCGCTTGGTGTTAATTTTAAGAGGGTTATTTATTATTATTGATTCGGATTATAGATGGATATCACAGAATTATATTTAACTGGAATGGTAACAAATCTAATGGTAAGTGGTGACCTATATACATGAACAACACTAATGACTTTACATCATAACTACATCTAACACCTGGCAACACCACTACGTGTTGCAATTAGGGGTAATAAAGTGTCATATAACCAAGTCCTGAAATTTCACATTCTTATTAGCTATGTTGCCAGTCATAAATTATTATATATGTTTTTGTAATTGTTTTAATATATATGTGTGTGTAAGTATGGATGTTTTGTTACTCTTTCACGCAAAAATTACTGAACGGATTTTAATGAAATTTTACAGTAATATAGCTTACTTACTCGCCCCGGAATCGCACGGGTATACTATATATGTATATATTATATATGTATGTATGTATGTATTATAAATATAAACCTTCCTCTTGAAGCGACCTATCTCCTAAAAGAAACCGCTTCTAAATCCGTTGCGTAGTTTTAAAGATTTAAGCATACATAGGGACGGACAGACAGCGACAGCGACTTTGTTTTATACTATGTAATGATGTATCAGAATAAAAAACAGGCTATAATTTATATAATAATGATTGTCAATAAATGGTTTTTATTTCTTTCTATGCGGGGACTGTACCAAATTCCTTCAAGAGTCTCATTCATCACTGTGACGAAAATCGCAAGGAAAATCTTAACCTACTCATTTATATACACTGTGGTTTGAAAAATCTACATAAGATACCTAACCTGTCAGACCAAATATTGAACGAGATTGTTTCAACAAGTATGTTCTATTAAACAATACCTACAGTTATTCTAAAATGCGGCATTAGATAATGGAAAGCTACCAGTCAAGAGGCTGTAATGCCAGCTATCTATCACCAACTGCTGCACGTAAAAAACACAATGGCAATGTATTCGAAACGAACCGGCCATATATTATTATTATCAACCAACCAATGTTGTATTAAAACGTACAAAAGTACTAAGCGTTCTCATTTTTATATCGATAGAATAGTGTATCGATGAAATTTATATCGATAATTATAAGCAAATATATTTTTGTCCCATTATTTCCCGTTAATAAGTCATGATGTGTAGAGGTATCCATTCCTCAAAATTAAACGATTCTTTACATAGTATAAAATAAAGCCGGCGCCTCGGTTTGTTCGCTAATATCTTTTAAATTACAGAACGGATTTTAATGCAGTTTTCAGCAATAGATAGAGTGATTCAAGAGGAAAGTTTACATGTATAATCTATGCCTATTATAGTATATAACAACCCGAGAATTTCAATGATTTGTAATGCATCCGTTCGAAGCTGTGACGGGTCGTTAATCTTATTATAATTGAGTAAACAAATTAACATCAGATCATCGTAGAATTAAATTTTTGAAAATTGTGTGGCTTTTGTTCTAATGTTACATTAATTTTTAAAACAGTATTAATCTAATTTTTTATTGGGTTAAATACGTTATTATTTACTATATTTCCATAGATTAAATATGCCTATATAAATAAATAATAATAATTCACAAAAGTGATTTACATATTACACTTTTTTTTTATAACCATTTTGATGATCCACAAAAATATCAAGAGGATATTTATGATTTTTTAGTATCGAGTTTGTTGAGAATTTAGGTAATATAAAAATCGATTCGATTTTTTTTAATCGAATGAAGTATCGAGAGTCGATAGTAAAGTTAGTGTTGTGAAACGCACATGGTGGAGCGTGGGTGGTTGTCTGTGTGAATAGTGTGTTGACCAGCCCGCGATGACCTGCCGATACCTATGTTCATTAACTGGATTTTTTCCTAACGATTGTCAATTGTGTATGTTTTTTT
Source organism: Achroia grisella (assembly GCF_030625045.1). Taxonomy (NCBI): domain Eukaryota; kingdom Metazoa; phylum Arthropoda; class Insecta; order Lepidoptera; family Pyralidae; genus Achroia; species Achroia grisella. The sequence goes on along the minus strand of NW_026712984.1, from coordinate 2,708,487 downwards.
TCTATCGTATTAAGATCAAGGCCAATCGAGACCGCAGTCCTGGTCTATGGGGCTATGACATCGTCTCTACCAAGTTACTAAAGCTCTAAGCTAGTTTTCATCTTTCTTCTAACCAAGAGTTATGGACGGTATTACATTTAAAAAAAAGTTACAGAACAGAAATTATAATTCTTTTTTTTAATTCAAATATTACTCACCTTATTTTTTAAAATCTTATAACACAAATTTAATTTCTAAAGATTCTGCGCTAATAGAATCCGGTATTACATTTAAAAAAAGTTATGAACAGAAATGATAATTCTTTTTTTGAATTCAAAAATTACTGACCTTTTTTTTTTATTTCTATATTTCAATTTTTATTTCTAACAGATTCTCTGCTAATAGAATCACTTATAGCAAATCAAAATTAATCGTAGAAATGGGGAGAGAGCATATTCATATATCTACGTTATGTTGGTTATGAAGTTACGTTTACCAAAATCACCACAACTACGCGACGTCTGGTAACAACTTTACCTACTACATCTAGTATAACATCCGTAAAGGTATATTACTGTTTTGCTATTAATACGCGTTACTCGTTCATAATGAGTTGGTTCCCTCGCTGACAATTCGGAGGTCGCCATATTCTAGTTTGGTAGTAGCAAAAACTGTTCGTCAACAGGCTCGCGCTTGACACATTTAACTGTAGGGTCGACAAACTCCGCATACACATTGTAAAGTTTTTAATTCAACGTTTTACTCGACTTAAAAATAAAAGTTTTTTTTTTCATATGCCAAATATTAATAGATAGATATAATGTTTATTGAACTAATATTTAGTACAGCCATGACAATAATCTTGCAAAAATAAAATTGCTTAGTAAATACAGCAGCGTTTTGTAAAGTTTATAGTTAAACAATTCAAATAATATTAAACAACAAACAAATAAAAACGTAGTATAAATTTAAGTCCTTATTAAATACATGCTGATGAAACAATTATCAATTCTAAGTAGTTAGATAATAATTTCAAAGATAATTTTGAAGTTCTGTAGTACTAGTACAGTAGACTGTATTTTCGCGTGCATTTTTTTCATGTAATTTAAAGTCAATAAGGAACCAACCTCTTAGTAACCGTTGCCTATATCATGAACAGCACTATGGATATTATGTTATCACGTGGCATCAGTGTTATTCTGTGGCCTTTCCAGAGGAGTAGGATGTCATGTCTCTTATTCTGTAATTTCACTGCCTAATCTGACCTTACAACTGAAACAACTTACAAAGCAAGCTACTTTTGGCAATAGGTGAGACTGAGGTACGCAGTACGCAGACGACTTTTTACAGTCTATCTCTAACTGATATGGTACAAAATATCATCACTTCCTTTGTAAAATATGTTTCGGTTGAAGGATGAGATAAATCAGGGAAATTGCAGGATATGGGTCACATGATAACTGAAGTCCGATGTGCTATTCGTGTGTATATACGACGGTACCACTTACCGTCAGGTGGGTCATCAACTTGTTTGCAATTCGAGTCACGTAAAAAGTGGACACTTGTCTATAGCTAATAATCCCTTCGCCTATAATAATTGTTAGGGTAAGCAGCACCTATAAAACCAAACTTCATATTTTTTTAAGTATAACAGACAACAGTTCATTCGGAATAAATTATTTAGAGAACGTAGTTGTGTTGTTACTAACCGCAAGACACAAAAAGCCATTTTAAAACCGACAGATAGCTACGCTCTTACGGTGTCGGGTAACTCGACCAGAGTCGACCATAATATCTATGGTATGGACAAAAAGTAGTGGCAAGAAGTACTTGCTCTATGATGATTTATTCCGACAATCGATGCTTTTTTATGTTTGTTAAACTGAGGCATTTCTTAGGCTGAGACATACCTTTAGACAGACTGGAGCCATTTAGTTCTCTTATATTTCCTTTTTTCGTTGAAATAAATATTTTTTATGTTTATTTAGATAGTACATGATGTATATAAAATAGATCTAATATTTATTCAGTAAATAAATATATTTACTTTCTTCAACTTAAATTTACTTTTGTTTGTGTGCCACATTTATTGGTGCAATATAACGTAATATTTTAGCCAATAATTGTGCATACATTTAAATTTCTTTGTTTATTTATAAAGGCGTGTTGTGTCGAAGTATAATCGTAGATATACCTATTTGTAAATATAGTTGTGAGAAAAATACAAAACAAAGACTTTGTTATAAAATGAAAATCATATGGTACATATACCTATTTATACATATGTAGTTGTGAGAAATACAAAAAATTACAGAATTTATCATTTAACGAAATAATTGCATTTTTATTATAAAAATGTATTTTTTTAATTATAACATATGGCTTTAGCAAACCAGTAAATTCGTCCTAATAGTTCCATAAATTGGTACACATATCTAAATCTACACACATAAATAAAATTGGAATGTCTGTTTGTAATAGGTACATATTGAAATAACCATTTTTTACTACATGCATATGAATATAGATATGGTACATACATCAAAATAACATTTTTTACAATTTTTGTCTATTTGTTCCGGCTAATCTCTGAAATGGTTGGACCGATTTTGATGGGACTTTTATTGGCAGGTAGCTGATGTAAAAAGGAGTAACTTAGGCTACTTTTGCGGACGAAATCGCTGGTACAGCTAGTTAATATTATAAAGTTGAAGAGTTCGTTAGTTAGTTTAGTTAAACTCTTATATCATGAAATGCTGGTTCGAATTAAAAATTATTTTAGTATTAGATATCCCATTTATCAAAAGAGGCTATATATAGAGTGTATAACATTCCTTTTGTGGGCTTCCTCTCTCTGATGTGCCTCAGACGAAGATAGTTACGAGTAGTATTATGTTTTTTATTGTTAGTAGTATATTTTTTCATTGTTTCCTAACATTTATATATTACCAGCAACCCACCCCGGCTTCGCTTCAATAATAGTTAATAAATAATATAATGTAACAATAATATAGTTACCAATAACATTATTGAAACAATAACCGTTATTTTGAGACCACTTTTAACTTTATCATTGGGTACATAAAATATACATATAAAAATTCAATAAAATACAATGTAGTTAGTCGAGCATGACGTTTTGACAAGTAATACGGACGCTACCAATAAGTCCGTTTAAAAATAACAATTATGTTTACGACGGTGTCCATAAACAGTAAAATTTTATGTTTGCAAGTGTTGAAAAGGTGCGTTATATATTTGATATCATCGCGTAAGGCGTCTGATGGGGTCTGCAGAGGTAATAAATTACAGTGAAACGGGAATGTAAATAACGTGCGGATAATTTGGCATTTTAGATGCAGGTGCCTGAAAACTGGTGAAGGGTTGAACGGCTATTGCAACGGTGGGTTCTGTATGTTCAACTTGAGATACAAATTGTCTTATGTTATATTATATACTAGCTTTTACCCGCGGCTTCGCTCTCATAACTTCACTACGGGCTCCAGATGGCGCTGAAGTAGCAAAATGTTGATGTTATGTTTTTTGTTTTTTATAAAATATATTTGTTTTTTTTTAATAAAATCTATCGTATCAAAATATAATATAAACATACCTACTTTCATATTTGTAAGGATTGTTTTGATAATTTGCCCTTCTCATATTATAGAGCTCAAAGTTTAAAACATATTTTTATAGATTTGTAGTTTTTTTATTGGTGGTTTGGGCTATTGTCAGGTGCTTGGACCTGTAGCACTGTGACTTACACAGATCTATTGTGCTCGCCCTATTTCAGAGTTCGCTACCTAGACCCGTCAATGACAAGAATTGAAGGATATTCTTAAGAGCGATGGTTGTTATCTCCTAAGGACAGAGCATAAACTTTCCAAAGTAGATATTACGTTTATGCATGAGTGGGCAACAACCACATAAGATCTGTAGTGTTTTAGGAGCCAACAGAATATCTGCAGATTTGTCTGATTGGTTGCCTTTTCACCTTTGCTTGCATTTCTTTTACTTGTTCATTATTTTGTATTTTTCTGTAACTCATATATGCTATGTGTCTATAATTGGCGAATAAAGAATTTATCTGTTTATCTTAAGCTGTATTTTTATTATGTTGAGTGTCAGCGTTGCCAATTTGTAATATGTATATTGCTGATGCTGATATTTCTTTCAATATTTGTTTGAGTGTTATATCGTATATATTGTTTTAAAGTATATTATATTATTAATAAAGTTTATATTTTAAAAATAATATTTTTATTTTGTAATAAATATATGTCCAATAATAGAGAAAGGGTTAGAGATGCATAGAATGTTTATCTATCTATTGAAATTATTATAGTGTTGGATTGCACATTTATAGACGAATGTCATAGGTTATATAATATCACGCTATAATCAATAAGAGCGAACCTTGTGAATTAGTATAAATGAGGAGTTCTTATAATTCTTTGTGTTAACGGATGATGGAGTTCAGAATGTTTATATATTGAAATTTAATGTGGGTGAAACCACGTCAGAAGAGATTTGTGAGTTTGTTACTCTTTCACGCAAAAACTACTTAACGGATTTTGATAGAACTTTACAGTAATAAAGCTTATGCATCAGAATAACATATAGGCTTTATTTTTTATTGAAATTTAACACGAGTGAAACAGCGGGCACGGCTAGTGTTATTATAAAGCTGTCACCGAGGTTCAGCGGAGTCCTACGTAACCCCGACGCGGCGCGCCCTCATCACGGCGACCCACTTGTGCCAACCTTTGAGCTTCACCGACGACGACAGCGGACGGTACAACAAAATACTTGAGCAATTTGTAAACTGCAGCTTTGGCATGGTATTTTTAAAATAACTTAATGTAAAACTACGAATACGAAAAAAGGACGTAATGAAAATACAGAAAAAACTGCAGTTGTTGGTGAAATGTGGATATTTACAGTAATGGTTAATTGCTGTTTAGCGACGAGCATTTGATCACAAACGTAGTATAATAAGTAAAAAAAATACTGCCCATTAGGTGAAGAAATAAGAAAAATTTTAAAAATCGTATTCGTATAATCGTTTTTAGAACTGTTTTTCTATTATTTAATTAACCTACTATTTTTGTTTTTTGCGCTTATAGTTTATTGTCTAAAGAAAGATCTGCGAGGCCCTAATTTCCTAACTATGAAACGTCAAAATAATTTCTGTTAGATCGTGATTTCTAATAATGTTAGGTTTATTGCAAGTATTTGGAATGGTCTACACCTAGACCTATTAAACCCATTAGTAGTTGAGTTTCTTGTCGGTTAGTCTCAATTCAATCTATATATCAACTGGATGACAGGGAAAAAATATTATTATAAAAAATAAAGTTCTTAAGCGGCTAAAATGATTTGAATACATGATTTTTGATTTGATTCGAAGTATTGTTGGAGTTTTCAGTCTTTTTTTGTAATAAGACCTGATGTTTAACTTTTACTAACGTTATTTTGATATTGTGTGCATTATTTCTGCTAATACCTATTTCCAGTAGGCTACAAGCCTTTGGTCCGTTGCTTGCCCTTAGTACTACAAAATTGATTGTGAATGCAATTCTTTCCGCATTCTGGTTCTATTGTGAGTTATTTCGTAATACAATATCAGCGATGGAATTTCACAATCTTATCCGCGTAATTAATCACAAGTTCCGATCTCTGTTAGCGCTTGTGAGTAGTTACTAATTCGGCGCTGGTACTTGACTATATGGTTGGTTGTTTTTAAAGAAAAATGATGCTTTATTACAGCATTTTTCATTTAATTTTTATTTATAGCACTATTTATTATTCATACTAACATAGCCTAGTGTGGGGTCATAGACAAACGGTTTAAGTTAAATTTTCATTAATAAATTTGAGGTAGGCAAGTGTTAATGTTTGATATTGAATTAACTAGTTTCTTTTTATGTAATTACAACAGCAAACAAGTTGATCACCTGATGGTAAATGGTTGCCTGTATTATTAACAGCATTACGACCATCAGTTATAATGTGACACCCGTGACACCACTCATGCATTGCCGTACCGGAGGACAATGACAAATGATTGTATTTAAAACAAGAAATTACTTCAATAAATATTGCATTTGCTTATAATATAGTACTTACATCATTCTCTTGGCTGTCGCTCTCGTTAATTACATATTCACTTGTCACATTTACATCACCATTCCTCAAGTTTTTATCACCATTGTCTTTGATTGCATATTCGTTAATGTCACCGTCGTCCATTGACATTACCGAACTCACATCATTTTTGTCCTGTTCGTCAATTTGTCCATTTTTATAATCACCGATCGTCACAGCACCATCCACGACAGCACCGGGATGTCTTAACTCCAATCGGATAGTCCGATTCGATTCCTTATCAATTATGTTAAACTCAGACGAAATGTTTTTTCCTTCCACGTAGCTCTCGTTATCCTCCAAATTTTTGCTTGTAACTTTTCTCTTCAAATTCTGCGGCGATTCTATTTGTTTATCGAGTAATTTTATATTATTGTTGTTTGAAAATTTCACTGTCGATAATTCTGCAGCCATGTTCGTTTTTTTGAAGTCTACGTAATCATCTACTTGTGATTTTTTACGTTTAGGAATATTCTCACTAAAAATGTCGTCTACAGTTATGTTCTGCTGTTCGGTCATATCGGGCAGGTTAATTCCGTTCATTTTAGTCATGTTGACGAAAGTTCCAGTACGAATCTAATTGATCACATTGTGTGTAACCGCTGGGGGTTATCTCGTGCCATTGTCGGTTTAACACGGCGTAAATCATCGACAGATGATTATCTATCCAGATATGATGACTGCCGTAACCGACCAGTTTGTCTTGACTCCCAATTTCAGTGGTACAAGGTCCTGCAAAATCGATTTGTCCAAGGCCTCTGTAGACTGGTCCAGTTGTATTGTTACCGCCGCGTTGAGCAACTATCGTGAACTTTTACACGATTATTGTACCGCCATTACGTTTCGTATGAGAATTCTATTTTCTTTAGATCGATGATATCTGTTTTATCTCCCTCTGGTACGTAGATTTGTCTCCTTCTAACATCAAATGATGTTATTGTTTACTTGCCCCGTTAGTTATTGATTGTATAGGAAATCAGTCTTCGAGTCTAATATGTGATTATCTTTATTAAGCAGGTACTGGTTGTTTCTTTTAAAATTTTATAATGACTTTAATTTGTGATTTTTATATCTGATACTGGCACGTTTCAAAACAATCACAACATTGGTATGGAACATTAAAAAAATAATTTATTCACAAAAACACGAAATTAATACTGACGCGAAAGGGTTTTCAAATTTGGAATTCTTAAATTAAATTTCGATTTTCCCGCGTATAGGTAGCCACGTGAGCGAGCGCGCGTCGCTCGAGGCTATCACATGGAGTGGGTGCGCGCGCGCGGACGTACAGCCTCGAGACATGATAAAGATGGGGAGTGCATAGCATATGCTAAGTAATCAGATAAATCCTGTTATTTCAAGACTAATTTAAGTTTTACTATAAATTAAAGGAAATGCAAATAAACAGCGCATTGTAGGCACTAAGAAATAATAATTCAGTACCGGTCAATTAAGAAAAAAAAAATACCTTAAAGAGTATTTAAATACCCTTTGTATTTAGAATAACATAGGAATGCTATAATATCAACCTGTTTTTAGTATCGCATAGCGTAGTTTATATTTCAATATCTATAGCGATACTTATTGGAATGTAGTCCTCTGATACCTAATACATACCGATATTTAGTACCTAACAACAAATTATATATGTATTTTTTAATTAACATATAACTTACTCTCGCGGTATTGTTAATACGTCATATAGCGGTAAAATTTTATGAATACAATACTTTTTAAGTTTTTTAGGATTTACGTCTATGTTGGTCGCAGTGCTACAGGTCTAAGCAATTCATAAGAAAAAAAAAATTGGTTTACAAGAAACTCTGTATAAAAATCAATGTATCAGGGGGAAAGGGGATTGTTAGTTATGGGTTTTTATGGTTAGTTATTGATACTACTAATTCCTGGAGAAATTTGTCAGGTTGGGCTAACTTACTTAATTTTATACTCTTCTTATAATCTTCCAAAGGTGCCACGGTAGCGTATACCGTTAGCAAATCCGGATCCTACATTCCATCATCATCATCAATTAAAAACCTTATAGCATGTAAGAACAAAGCGACGGCACAATGATTCCACATAAAAGCTCTATGTTTTATCTGAATATTTAACTTGTACCCACCAAAAAAGCTTCCCGCTCACACCAAACCGCGAATCTATAACTTTGTTCCTTTCATATCCAGTCTTTGTGTCTATGTGTGCGTTGCTTTTGTATACGCATGTCGGTGTGGGTGCATGAAATGATTTCCGAACTTACCACCGAGATATACTAACAGAATTGGTTTTAATACATAATTTGATGAAGTTGTTAATAATAAATTAATAGAATTAAGTTTTGAAAAATGTACAATATGTTTTGCCAATCTTTAAATTGCATAAGTGATAATAAATAATCTAATAATTATGATAAAAGAAAGCGCAGTAATATATTGCAGCAAAAAAGCAGAATTTGAAGTAGTACGACTGTTTTAATTACAAATTAATTAGTATATAAATTTAATTAATTGTATTTGAACGTGTTCAACGCAGTCGTTTGGTATAATAAAAATTGCACAATTATGAAATTTCTGTATAGGTATAAATTGAAAACACTTTTGCTAGCAAATTAATTGTAATTATTCGTAGTTAAATTTAAATATAAACTAGAAGAGAATCACTGTAGTCATAAAAAACTGTGTGTTACCTCATTCATCAAGAATAAAATGTTATTATGTTTCTATAGCTGCTAATGACAGTAATTTTACAATCATATCCATTCTGTGGTTGAAATACTAGAAACTATCAGGACGACTTTATACAAAGTATGTCTCTTGTATCCACTTAGTGGATGAAATACTAGTAATTATCAGGACGACTTTATATAAAGTATGTCTCTTGTATCCACTTAGTGGATGAAATACTAGTAACTATCAGGACGACTTTATACAAAGTATGTCTCTGGTAAATAATCTAGAGGATGAAATACTAGTAACTATCAGGACGACTTTATATAAAGTATGTCTCTTGTATCCACTTAGTGGATGAAATACTAGTAACTATCAGGACGACTTTATACAAAGTATGTCTCTTGTATCCACTTAGTGGATGAAATACTAGTAACTATCAGGACGACTTTATACAAAGTATGTCTCTGGTAAATAATCTAGATATGCATTACTATGAGTATACTAAAATACTATATTAATCATCTGCATAAATGGTCACCCAGCGTACCATTTTCTAGAAATTTTTGCCACGCACAACCATATTGTGGAATCACCTTCCACCAATGGTATTTCCGAAATCCGAAATCTTCAAGAAAAGACCTTCTTCCTTCTTAAAAGGCGGCAACGCGCTTGCATTTCCCCTGGTGTTGCTGTGCTCATAGGTGGCGATAATCACTTACCACAATATCAATAAAAATCAGCTCTATGATCCGTCTCAGTGGCACTTACTGTCCGATGGACTGACACAGATCAGATAATGATATTAATGAGCAATTATAACCTATTTATGTATACACAGTACATAAAATAGTGTAGCGCTATGTAGTTTTTTTATAAACGTCCAGACAGTCCCACCGCATACAGTCTTTGTGACGTTATTCAGCAGTACTCTTATTTTCGCGATTACAGTGATAAAATTTATAAACGGTACACAAACATATGTATAAATAAATACATAAATAAATAAGCTTGGATAATTAACACAGCGCCATCTAGTCCCACGGTAAGCAGAGCTTGTGGTATAGATACTAGACAACTGATATATATAATTATTATTAATATTACAAAGCAGAAGAGTTTGTTTGTTTGAACGCGTTAATCTCAGGAACTACTAGTTCGAATTGAAAAAATCTCATTTGTTGAGTGCATTTGTCGAGGAAGGCTTTAAGCTATATAACATTACGCACCGACCAATAGGAGCGGAGCTGCAAAGAAAAATATTGCAAAAGATGGAGTAATGAAACGTAGACGAAGTTGCGCCGGTTAGCTACTATATAATAAACATATAAAACTCCCAGACAAATATAATACAACTATACAAATATAAGACAATACAAACATCGTGCGAGGAATCGAACTCGCGACCATCGAAAGTAAGCGGTGTGCTTAATCGCTAGACCACCGAGACCGTCAACGGTAATAGGTAACTGGTGTTTATGATGATATTAATAATATATAACCAGTGAGGGGGAAATGGGGGATAAGGAAGAAGCAGATGATGATGATGATGAGGGGGAAATGGGATTGTTAGTAATGTGGACTGATGACCCCATAGCTAGCAATGCACCTTATCAGGTTGATTTCCACGCGGATCCCCCTGGAATTCCCCATCGTGGTAAATTGGTATATGCCAAGATGGTCTGAACCTGACTTTAAGTTCATATTATCATCTTCCACTGGTGCCCTGCCTATGGAAAACCGTTAGCGCAAGCAAGCATCATTCCATTATCATCCATAAAAATACACAGAAAACACCCAGACCAATACAAACAATCACACTCAGGAATACAATTACATCGTGCAAGGAATCGAACCTGCGACCATTCAAAGTAGAGCAGAGTGCTAAACCGCAAGACCAGCTATAAAATTTTGGGGAAAGTAAGACTAAAAGGCAAAGAAGAAACCCATGGATAGGTGACGCTATAAAAATTTCGCTCAAATCATTCAATATAGAAAGAAAATAAAAAGTCAAAATGAGTCAACTGAATATTGAATCGAGTATACAGTCAAGTAGGTAAACGTATGAGGACAGCAGCCCACGTGTATACATATCTATGTATAATATATACAATGACTAGCCATGCCACGCGATTTCATCTGTTGTTTAATTTAAAAAAGGTATCAACTGTCGTTTTCACTTAGTGTACCTTTAAACTCATTTTCCAGATTCCTAAGTGTGTTATTATAAATAAAAATATAATACAACTTGGACTGGTAATTCCTGAAATTGACAACAGAATAAGACTAGCAGTCGCTCACGGTTTTACCTACTGTTTAATTAAAAAATATGGCATCGTATCGCCTTACCGTAGCTGTTATATCTTCTATACATATATAACAAAAAAACTAATTGCTGTCTGTACATTGAAGATGTATAAGAACAACTGCTATTGGTAGACTGCTAAAGGTCATGGCGTGATATTTAATACCCTACAACCTTTTTTTAAGAATTGTTCGCCTGTCTAGAATTGCACTATGTTCTATATTATTATAGGTCGTGTATCTAAAGCATCACTAGGAGGCTCCTACCAGATGTGGTTGGGCAGAGAGGAAACACGAGTTGAGATGGTGAAAGCGTCACCTTAAACTTACATCCGTGTCTCAAGTCCCAGGTACTGTTTGTTTCTGCCACAAGATGGAACTGAACTGACGGGACTTTCTGCCGCACGGTGAAACCATGGTATGTTAAGAAGTTCCTCTCATCAAAATGCAAATAGAATTGTATGAATTCGAGCCTTCAACCAAACATACTTTCAACCAACCAAACCAAATATTGCCTATGTTCTCTGTATTACAATTTATCTTCATTAGGATTGGTTTTAACAAGCAGACAAAACAATTCATTATATTAGTATGGATCAGTATAGATTCACGTATATTGCGTATAATGGCGCGTAGGCACTAGGTGTCATACGATAGTACTTGACCGAGGTTTGAGGTTTTACCGAAGTATAAAACGTAGGCGGCTAAGTGAGAGATTTTTTCGAATACCTACATAGCTACGTGCATAATGTCATGGAATTATTTAATCAATAAATAACATTTTTCTATAAGGTAGCTGTTGCGGGTGTATATTAGACGATGTATATTACAGATGATGATAAACTGACCATATGTACATAGAAATAATGATCTTATATACTAAATAACATTAGGAAAATGTAAGGTGGGGTGACTCAGTTTAGACACAGCAGTGCTTAGTAGACAATATTGAATTTGTCTTACTAGACATTATTAAATGCAATATTTTGATGTATCTAGGTGACTGTGTCCCATAGTAGCTAACGTTATTAGTTTTTAAAACTTATCTTATGAAAGACGAAAACATAGTAAGTATATTAAATTCAAGTATATCGTTTTAAAATATTAAGTTGCTAACAATTATTTTTTTTATTATGTTAGTGTATTCCACATTTATGTGAACTAATTTCGATGATTATTATTAATTTAAATTCCAAACTAAGATAATTTCTTTTTTTATAAACATATTGTATTTTTCAATTATTTATTGAAAACAAATTAGACATCTGCTTATTTTTGAAAATACATATATAGACACCTATTTAATTTAAATTTCGTAGTATGCATTTCATACAAAAAAAAAAATTCTCACATACTTCTGCCGCTGGAAACCTGTCGTACAAGCTTTGCTGTTGTTTGATAGGTAACATATGGTAGTGAAATTACAGAATGACTACCTTATTTATTAGGACACTTGATACGGCACGACGAATTTTATGAAAATTATTATTGAGGCGAAAATAGAAGGAAAGATTGGTCGGAGAAGACCAAGACACAGCTAAGTCAAGCAAATTAAAGACAAAATTGGTAGTGTCGTATGAACATTTAAAGAGCACGATGAAAGATCGTGGAAAGTGGTAAGAGCTCTACCGAGAACACTGTGGCTCTTAAATTAGGAATGAATATAGTTACTACTTTCCATCAGGTGGGTCTACAGCTAGTTTGCCATTCGTGTACCAAAAAAAAATGTAATTAAACCGCCCCCATCAGTGCGGTGACCGTGCTTAACCTCTTTGAACATTGACCATAAGACCGATCAGTGATAACGAGATCGTATTACAACTAAATAGGGTATGTTATCGTTTGAATTGCAAATATTTTGACTGACCACAGTAGTATTATGCGGCTCAATGACATCTCGCGAGGTTATTAGTAGCATATGTCAATATTGGTGTTACCCATACATAGGCACCGACTTGTGTAAGTAGTTTTGTCTTTAATGACACTTGTACTGTATACTTACAATAATTTAATGATCATATAACGGTTATTTTGTATGGGACGGAAGGGGGGGAAAGGTTTTCCTAATGGATGACAGTGGAATGGTGCACTCGGCCGCGAATTGTGATAAATTCACTTGGAATTAAGCAGGATGGAGATCAACCTAACACCTTCCCAAAGGGAGGCGTATTATTCAGTATATCAAGATCAGGCTGACCTTCACTCTCTCCTTCCTTGAATATCCTAGAAAGCCACGATGGGCTAAATTTCTTGATATAATTATAATATAAATTTACTTAGAAAATATTATTAACAGTAATATGCATTACAAATAGCTATATGTAGTTTAGATAAAACCATAATGAAAAAATACCAATATTGTACTAAAAAATATTTGGTAATAAAGATGTCGCCGTGCCGCTCAGCATGCTGCAGGCGAAGGTACAGCGCTAATTTTCGAAAGTTTTCGGATAAATAAATAAAAACACATAAAACAAATAGTACAAAAAATAATTATAACTCCATTTTTATATTATCGTCCTCTACTAATGTCCCGCCAGAGTATACTGTTAACAGAGGCGGATTAAACTATTAACAAAAATAATCATTCATTAACAAAAATATACAGTTATTTCCAATCATACCTACAGCTGTTAATTTTGAAGAGTTGACAATATTGCGTAGGTATACGTGTACTAAAGTTCCGGACAATAATGAATACTGAACATACTTTGTGAATAGTCAAATTATCGATAAAAAATGATGTACTATTGGTGGAGGGCAGGGGACTATAGACTAATAGCGACTAGTGATCTTATTGCTAGCAATTTATCGTGTTAGGTAGATCTCCTCTCAGTTCGCCCTGGAAATAATCGTGTGGTATAACTATACCTGTCTTATCCTATCAGCCTTCAAATTAGTGAGGTAGAGAGAAAAATATTAATTTAAGAGCAAAGATGATTACCTACATAGTAATATTATGATAAGCATGTATAGAACAATAATGTATTACCGATAAATATTGTTTGGTAAAAAAAATACAAAAACCTTTTCAGATTAAAAATCTAGCACAGATATAGTATTATACGTATATAAAGTATACATGTTATATTGTTAACAATTTTATTAAATTAGAAATATAATACGCTGTGGTAGGTAATGACATCTAGCAATTAGTAGTTTAAACTTTGAAAACTGTATCACCTACGGACTTACTACGTAGATACAGAAGAACCTAACAGATGGCGCTAAATAGAAAATTTATATTTGGATTAATGATTTATACTTGGAAAATATTATTTGTATATAAATTATAAAAGCATAATAAAGTTATATTTAATTAATACTAATATTACTATTAATAATTATTTATACAAAAACATAAAACTGTCTAAGGTGTGTGCGCCATCTATGGTGCAATAGCGAAACTAAAACAGTTGAGGTAAACTCACCCAGGCGGCGTTGCTATCGTTGGACACAGTTTGAAATGTAGGAACACATCGAAAAGTCATTTTTTCTAATATAACAATTAATTTGTACACAGGAATTTCTTGTCACAGCTTACCTAGAACAAAACGAAACACTTACTTAGTGATATAGCATTTAAGAACTAATTGTCTACTGAATCATCATAGAAAGTATAATGAAAATCGACTACAACTAGCCATTACTAGAGACTATTTAGAACTAAACATCTCAAAAATTCTCTATTTTATATCTATAGTAGTTATCTCAGTTATCTAGGATCGTTGCGTTTTATATAGATTTATATAGAGGAGTGCGGATTGGTAATATTTTTTTAATTACTCCTAAAATACATTACACACTCTTATCATATATTTGACACACTCCTGCATAGAATATATAGTCTTTAACAATAGAACCATAATATTGTTCAAACTTATAATTTAAATATATTATGTTTGAATTTCGAACACTAGGCGACCACTAGTACATAGTAATATAGTATGTATATATACCTACCTAGTAATTTGTAAATTAATATTACTAAGTAACGTAACACTACAAAGATTCAGACCACCCACCAGAAATAAACGAACTCAACTACATAAACTCTAGTTTGTGGTGTAGTTCAGTAAAAGTAAACTATAGTCAGAATACAATAGCTCCTCGTCATTTAACACTGTAAAGGCTTGAAAGGCTCTATTGATTTATAGATGGCCCGGATGACGGGCTAATTGTGGCGGTACACCCATCACCCATCCAACCACTATTGGCCGTCCATCAATCCACTTGGCACTCTAAATTGGTATTAGATATCAGGGTTGCCAACATTAAAACACTTACAACATTCGTAGAATTTAAAAAAAAATTGTAAATTTTTAATTTAATTATGACGTCATTATTCTGTTTTTACGCTACAATGCGGAAAAGATGCGCATCCCTGGTGCGGAGATTGCCAGTACCAATAGCATCCTGAGCATGATTGCGGGCAGGCTGGACTGTGCGTATGTTACTCTCTGCTGTGCTATTTCCAATGGGATGAGCGGTAATTTTTATATTTGTATTGTGACTGTATTTTATTTTATTTTAATATGTGCAGACACACTGGCCCCATCCGATTTACATGGAACCGGCTGCGAGCGGCTGATTATTTATATCCCCTGTATTTACATATTTTGACTGTCGCACCAGCTCTGTTGTTGGTTCCATGTAGATCGGATTTATTTTAATATTAATTATTGGTAATATGAATTTGTCCCATTCGGTGTCGATTTTTGTGTGTGTATAAGACTTTTCAAAGAAATAACGAAAAGGTTAGTCGACATCACAGAAGACCGAAGAGCTGGCAGCTACCTAACAAAGAATTAGTCTAGCTATTCAAAGAGGGAACGCTGCCAATTTTCGGACGTTGCCTGAAGGGACCCCTTTTAATAATATATTTTAGCCATCATATTATATACATTTTTTAAGCTTTTTAATTTTTGGTTTTTAATATTAATTATTGGTATTATTTGTATTTCATTTTTGTGTGTGTAATTTGTGTACGTACTAACATTAATTATAAGAAATCTGTAATACCACAGATAATATAATATTACATATAACAAAATGGGCAAGTAAGCCTGATAAGTAAATAATTATTATCATATATATTGTATACTAGTTGTTCCAACGACTGCGTCAGGAAGGAATAGACGATGAATGACGAATTTCTATACAAACATTAATTCCCAATTTTATTTTAAATCCTTAAGAGTAAAATTTTTACATATGTTTTAAGATTCTAACTTTAAAAATGATGATGTTTTCATACAATCTTTCATAATCCCTTTCAACCCTTTACACTTTTGTTTATTTATGTTTAATCAACAGCCTAAAAGATAAATTTCAAGCTTCGAGCTTTTAATATGACGATATTTCCGTACAACCTTTCATATCCCGTTTCAACTCCTTACAACCTTTCTTTCGCATTAAAAATTAGCCTGTCCTTTCTTGTCTGTCTGTCCTTTTACAAGGAGTACCGAATGCGTACCGAATTTTATTTAAATCGGTTCAGTAGTTTTGTTGCGAAAGCGAGACAGACAGATAGACTGCGTTACTTTGGCATTTATAATATTAGTAACGATTACTTCAATTTAGCTATTTAATTTATCGTAGCGTACATCGTAGAATTTTAACCGATTTTTGTAAGTCAAAATTTCCCACTATATTCCGTTAGAAAATATATTCGTTCCGAAGGGAAAAATAATCGTATTTGTAAGAGAAACCTCGTACAGTTGGCACCCCTGTTAGGTATTTATCAGGCTCGTAGAGGACCAGAGATTACTCAATGAATTTGGCGTTCGAAATCAACTCAGCCCCGCCTTGTTATAGATTTTAAAGCCGATGCTAATGGGCATATTGCACTGTCAAATATTTGGCGTTATATTTAGATCTAGGATCTACTAGTTAGAAAGAGAGTAATATTAAGGGAAAGTAATATTAAGTAATAATAATGGCTCTACTGCTAGCGTTGTAACATGCCAGGTAAATTTTGCATTTCTTCTGAAAAAGATCAATTTCAGATAGATTCGCCACGATGCGTTAACTGATCTGACTTTATGCTCATCCAATTATCTTCCATTGGCATCTTCCTGTATACATATAGCTAAGGAGGGACCACAATTCCATATTCATTAATTAAAACCATTACTAATTAATGTAGTTGTTAAGGAATTCTAACCTATCTAAATTTAATAAAAAATAATAATCTAATTTTTTTTTAATTGGATTTTAAGTAACACTCACTTATATACTTACATGTTGTGATTTCTGAGAACTATTTTGACACTCCTAATGTCCACATTTCACTGCATTGCCTCAAATATAGCTAACTAGCTGTGCCTGCGGTTTCATACGCATGAAATTTATATTCTATATGTTATTCTGATGTATAAGCTATATTACTGTAAAGTTTCATCAAAATCCGTTCAATAGTTTTTGTGTGAAAGAGTAACAAACATTCATCCATACTTACAAACTTTCGCGTTTATAATATTGTCAAGATAAAGCAACCTGCTTGTTGGCAGAAATAGGTGAGACAAAGGTATGTTATTCTGATGTATAAGCTATATTACTGTAGGGTTTCATCAAAATCTGCGCAATAGTTTTTGTGTGAAAGAGTAACAAACATTCATCCATACTTACAAACTTTCGCGTTTATAATATTGTCAAGATAAAGCAACCTGCTTGTTGGCAGAAATAGGTGAGACAAAGGTACGCAGACGACTTTGTACAAAGTGTATCTTTGTAAGTAATTAGTAATAAGTTTTTATCATAATTTGTAGTCTATAAACAATACGGAAATTAAGATTAGTATACATTTTTTTTCCACGCTTTCTCTGGATTTTCCTAACTGTCTATTCCTTGGGTTATATTTTCTACAGCAATATATCTACCAGGTAATGATATGTGTAGTTATTCTAAAAATAGATAGAGGATTCTTTGTAATAATCTTAAATATTTAGATTGTTATATGTTTTAGTTTTATATCAAGAGTTCAATATCAAAGACCTTTTTATTAAGTCAGGAAATTCTTCATCACACTTAAAGAAGAAGCCTACTAATTTTATTTTGAACGTTATAATGAAAATGATTTTCAATATATGAATTGAGAATTAAATTGTTATTAGATTTTATTTTATTACTAGCTGTTTCCGCAAATTCGTCCGCGTGGATTTTAACTTTATTTTTCTACAATAAAAGTAGCCTAAGTTACTCCTTATTTAAAAATTAAAGTTAAAAGTCCCTTTAAAATCGATCCAGCCATTTCAGAGATTAGCCGGAACAAACTGTCTGACAGACAGACAGAAAAAATTGTAAAAAAATTATTTTCGTGTGTGTACCGTATTTATATTCATACTTATGTATGTAGTAAAAAACGGTTATTTCAAAATTACAAATAGACACTCCAATTTTATTTATATGTATATTAATTAATATTGTCAATTTTGAATTTGGAACAAGTTACATTGTTTTATCTCCCATAAAAAGTATCGCAATAAAATAAGGTAGGTTATTTTTTTAAATTACACTCGTGTTAACATTTTACTGACAGTTCATTTTAATCTATACCGAACACTGGCTAGCGATCATTCTATTTAATACAGATTTGGAGTGATGCTAGGCAGTATTGACCCGGCTGTATGCGAGCGCGGCCCGTGCCACGCCCGCGGCTATCCACTTCGGCACTTTTTATTGACCAACACGCTAAAAAAACTTAAACACCAACACATTCCATTCTGAAATTAATATGCCTGAAGTTTTAAAGTTGAGTTTCGAATGGGCGGTTATACGCGCTTACATTTTTACAGTTTTTTTAGTATGTGCATCAAGAATTTTATGCCTCATTGTGGAGCACACACCATAGTATCATTACGGTGTTCGGAATCTGAATGCCTTACATTTATTTGCGTAGTTTGT
The DNA here is from genome assembly GCF_030625045.1 of Achroia grisella. Taxonomy (NCBI): domain Eukaryota; kingdom Metazoa; phylum Arthropoda; class Insecta; order Lepidoptera; family Pyralidae; genus Achroia; species Achroia grisella. Next base: position 2,689,489 of record NW_026712984.1, on the reverse strand, counting down.
TTTTAGAAAACTGCTTGACAAAGAAAATTTTAGAAATTACAAAATTAGCAGTAAATAGTAATTTAAAAAACCGATAGCGAATAATACTAAATATTAATGAAATGAACTATTTTCTCTTAGGAACATCGTTGTTATTATTATAGTGTTTGAAATCTTCCTGAAACAGTGGACTGCACAACAGTGGGATGATAATAGGCACTGATGGTAAGAAATAGGTGATGAATAGAATAGAATAGAAAATCATTTATTAAAATAAACTTAATTTAAGCACTTTCGAATAGTCAACCAATTTTTTTTAAATCTACCGCTTATTCGGAAAGCTGTCTCATCACAAGAAGAATAAGCAAGAAACTTGTATGTTGCTCTTTTAAACAATCCTTGTTAGTTCATATTTTACAAGTAGAAACGTGTGAATACAAACCACCAACCAGCACTAATTTATTCAGGCTCAAATATAAAAACACAATAAGATTAAATCAGTCGTAGTGATAAGAGCAGATCAAGAACTACGTATTCCTAATATTAAAAGTCTTTAGAAGTGATTGACTTCTAATTGAATTGAATTGAATATTAAACTTATAAATCTAAAATTAAACTACTATATGATTTGAATGGTTTAAAAATCTAAATAACACACATGTGCCTCACTAATGATTAGTAACTTCACTTAAAATTTAATATTTACATATTATCTTATCTGTGGTATTTTTAATAAATACAATTTTATTTCAATTAAACAAGATCTTAATTTATATTTTTAAAATTCAGTTAAGCTATTGCTATTAGACAAACGGACATCAATTCTAATGATTGTTTTTAACATTTTTAACAGCGATCGGTTTCATTTTTGTTATACGTAGGTGTAGATAAAAATCATAGTGTTAACGATGCCTAAAGAAATACCTACGGTATCGGTACAAAAATGTACCTAATTACAGTACTAAAATAATAGTGATTGAGACCATAATACTCGTGTTTTTTATTCATGTGAAGATTACAAAGAGAGTCAATTACTAAGCGCGCAGTCTGATGTTTAAAAACAGTAATTTTATAATTTTTCGATGATCCGTGATGATGCTATGTCACGCTATTTGTACAAGTATAGGTTATAATGTCACAAAGAATGTCAAGAACTTTCCATAAAACAAATCATAAAAATCAAGGATAATTTATTAATACTTAATTTTAATGGATGTATTTTCTCTTGTTCTTTATAATAAGTTAATAATTATTGGAATTATTAACTAAAAATCTACTTAAAAACGGAAGTCTTGAATTAAAAAAATTCCTTACATTAAAAAAGTACTAAAAACTGAAACTGTCTAAACAGAATAGATTTTTCTTGCTAATGAAATAATGTTTAATTTCCGTTGGTGTTATTCGTAATGCGTATTCAAAATTGGTAGCCCGTCCATTTCAACATTCCAAACCTATGTTCTCTTTTTGAAATCAGGTGCTTTTTAAATTGCCAGTGATTTGTTTTTGTTTTTTTGTAAACTGCCAGTTATGGAACGTCGTTAAAACTAAAAAAGCGTACAATATTTTAATAGATGAATAAAATTTATTCAAGTTATATGTAAACACACTTTGAACTATTATTCTATATTTATTGTTAAACTGAAATTTAAATGAGAAATAGTAGGTACTATATTAATAGCATATTCAGACACATGTATTATACATAATACCCACGAGATAATTGAGTCAGTGACTGATATTAACAGCAACAGTATGAATAGAATTTTCTAAAAAATGTATAGAATGTAGGTAGCACTCTTTCATCTATCTGAATACTTTTTTTAGGATAGATATATATGGAATAGTGCACCCGCCTTCGATAACGGTATCCACTGGTGGGGTACCAGTGGAGGATGAAGTCAAGTCAGTCAGGGGACCGTGAGAAGGTCAACCTGACATAACATTGCTAGCAAGGAGGTCTTGCGTCCTCTTACCACATGTTTACTACTTAACATTTCCTATGTAAGATTTATCTAATCTGTGGTAATATTAATGTGTAATAAAATTAAGATGTGGTAAGACGGCGATTGAGGAAGGAGATTGTTAGTAATGTGGATTAATAATCCCATTGCTAGCAATGTACCATGTCAGGTTGACCTCCACGTGGTTCACCTGGAAACCATCGTGATAAATTCATGGTGAATTTACCACGATGGACTAAATGACCTGACCTCATGCTCATCTTATCATTCTCCGCTGGTGCCTCGCCGTAAACCGTTAGCGCAGACGAGTGCACCATTCCATTATCATGTATAATAACTTAAACGACCTATACATGACACTAAAATCAGGCAAATCGGAGCAGTGTTCGAGTGAAAACAGATCGGCAGGCACCATTTGAAATCATACATTACCTAATTCCATTCACCAGATGACGCCGCTGTAAAAAACTAGTTTGAAATATGTTATTTTTTGTTTCATGGTCATAGTATTTAAGTACTTTAGCCCGAGATGATTTTAATCATCTACCAAATCATTGACCGGTGGGGTTAAACACTCCGTTGTCGAAACACGCCGTGCGAGGGCGTGGTCGTATGATGGATGCCGGCGCGCGCGCAAGATTGAATGTCGTACTCGTCGCGACTCCTTATTAAACACATACACATATAAAAATACAAATCATTACCGTAAAATAATCCTTACGCATATTAAAATAGAGGTTGGAACGTATGAATAATAATTGAGGTACTGTTTAAAGTTTTGTTAATACTGGGCCAATCCAATCGTAAGAAAACGTTAGAAAATGAATTTTGTGATGTTTACTAATGAAGGAAGTAGTATGTTACGTGTTGTTTTATTTTTGGACAGACGGTAATAGGATATTTCAATGTTATTAGGCATAGTCCAGGGTCCCAATTCTGCTACATGGAACCAACATAAGCTACTTATTATTTAATTTATTTTAAAATAATTGAAATAACAAACAATCCTAATTCTCTATTTCCTATACTAATATTATATGCGATTGTTTGCATGGATGTTTGCTGCTCTTTCATGCAAAAATACTGAACGGATATTGTTGAAACTTAAGAGAAATATAACTTATATATTATAATGATGTATAACACATAAGCTTATATATTTATAAGAATTAAGTAATTTAATACCTTCATTGTAAAATTTAGCTAAATAAGTAAGTTTCCAAGAAGTCAGAAAAAAATCTTCCATTTATAATAATACCTTTTTTTCGTCAAACTTAACTTAAGGAAGGCATAGCCTAGTGGCTGTGCCTGTACCGTGGAAGTCAAAGAAATTTTAGCAGTCACAGTAACATTAGTACAGCGATCAGAGATGAAAGTAATTTTTCATTTATACTTATAATAGTAGGTACTATTGATAATACAACACATAAGACATAGAGACATTAGTTGAGTACAAATTTGCTTCGACAACTCATTAAAACATATGAGCATTTGATAACTGGGTTCCGCCTGGGAATTTATAGACAGTTTACATTCATGAATTTATATATATTATAATTATTAATTTCGTATAATTTCTGAGAGTCATCTTGGATTGCGCTGCATAAACCATTACCTACAATTACACTAAAATTATGTATGATGAATGACTTGAAACTCTATCGTTTCTACCATAAAATAGAGTAACACAAACTTGTCTACCTATATCTAATATTTAATATTTGCATTATAAGGCAAATATTAGATATCTTAAATTATATTAATGTGAATTTTGTAAAAATTCGTCTGCGTGGATACTTCAGCCCCATCTACTTGAGTTGCTTAGTAAGCTATGTTTTTGTTGATGGGTTTGTTTAGTTTCTCTTATTTGCTTATTTCATATTTCTTGTTATTTATCATTGTCGTCCGATTGAATGTTATATTAGACCAGTTTAGCATAGATTGGGTCTCCCTCGAGACGGCTGACCCCTAAGGGATAAGGCAGTGAAATTATAGTGTTCAGGAATGGCAACGCATGAGGAGTACCACATGTAATGCCGATGATGATGATGTCCGTAGTGCTGTTCATGTATATAAGCTCCGGTTTACTTACTATCAGATGGGCTGTCATCTTGTTTTCCATTACAATTACATTAAAAAAAACAATACTTGATAACGTAAATTCAATTCAAAAAATCTTTATTCAGAAAGGTCTATTACAGACTATTATGATATGTCAAATCTGCCGTCAGTTCGGAATGATTTCGAAATGAGAAGAACTGAGAAGAAACTCAGCTCAATTCAACTTTTTAAATAAATGTTGTACATATAATAGCGGCTTAGTCGAAAATAAAACCATCAGATTGAATGGCGAACAACTTCGTCGATTAACACAAAGTGCATCGTGTTTATAAGCGTCGAAAAACGTATAATTATCGTCATATATCTGAAAAACCCACAGTAGCAAATAAGCCATAAAACGGTGGAGGGAGGCGTGATTTTTAATTAAAAGTTAACCCGTGGGTAATAAAGTTTGGGTCAGATCGGCCACGACTCGACGTCGAAATAGAAGCGCGCGTGATCGGGCCATCCAGCCACCGTATTACGACACGCCTCGCGTAGTTGCCTCTGCTTTGTCTTTGTATTTGCGTTCATACATAATAATACACATTTTTTAATCAACCTTTAAGTTTGTTATAGAGACTATAAGAATGACAAGTGGAAGACTACAGTCTTCCATAGACTACAGACTGTCATTTGTTATTCTTCTATGAGGAGCATAAACAAGGAAACATTTATGGGGACCATTGCCAGGTAACTTAAAGAAAGTACACAGTATTTTTTTTATTATATAAAAAAAAGTTAATATATGAAGTGTGTATGTGACATACATCCAATGAAGCACTTCATATACCTATATGATCGAACATTACCTACAAGTAAGTTCGTTTGATCATTTATTATACAGTTATGTGACTGTTTATGTAATTTTTGTTTTTATGCTGCATTTTCTACCAGCTAACCATAGATAATAATTGTCGGTGTAAATGTAATAAATGATAAACAAAATGCAACAAAATCTAAACCTCTATAACCATATCTTATTCTCAACCGGAACACATCTTATGAACCAAGCTGATTGGCGGCTGAAATAAAAGTAGAAAGTACCTACGCAAATGACTTTTTTTTTTTATACTACGTTGGTGGCAAACAAGCAATCGGCCCATCTGATGGTAAACGGTTACCGCACCCTATAGACACCTGAGACATCAGGGATGTCACGTGTGCGGGTGGCATCCCTTATAAAACCTTAATACATACTTCTTGAAAAGGTGTACCTTGGGTGTTCAATTTTGAAAAGTTTATAGAAACCTTGTGCGCACAGCGAGGCGTGTCGAGGCGTGTCCGGCCCGTAACGCAGTGGCCCTCGCTTGTGCCTCGTCCATGCACGTTCCGTAATTACCTCATTATTACCTCATCTAACCCAATCTTTACTGAACAAATTAACTTTTCACTGTGGTAATCAACTATATTATTTTGGCTCCGCCTAATTTGGTAAGTAATTTTGGTTTTTTTATGTAACTGGAATGGCTAGGCTCACCTGATGGTAAGTGTGAACGATGGCCTATATACATTACGTACAAGCAAGAAGACGAAACTTGTTTGATGTTCCATGGAGAAGAATAGAGCTGGCTAAACAGGCTCCTATTTCTCTGGAATTGAGTCTACTCAACGGTGTAGTTAGTCGCTTTCCAGATCTAGATATATTTACTTATAATTTGCTGGAGTTTCATAGGATGGCAGAAGATTATTTAGGTAGTATGTTAAATTAAGATTAGTTATTATTATCATTATTGTTTTTTTTTCTCTTATGTTTCCTTGTGTAATTAGTGTATATGTATGTAACTAGTGTTTATAATTGTGTATATTTTGTATATTATTCCTAAGTGGGCACATTGGGAGGCTGTAAAGCTAAATTTATTTATTTATTTATTTACATTATACAAAGTGATTAGTATGAAGTAAATAAATAAATATAGAGATATAACGTCTTTAGTGCTTTGCTATTTTGGAGGACTAAGATGCCTCCAGCATTGCATTTTGTTATATAATAATATCTCAGAACGGGGTGGGAAAACACCATTGTTCTTATCTCGTCCCAGAGAGAACCTCCACGCGGTTCCTTCTGGAAACTATCGTGGTAAATTTTGCTATGATGGGTTACCTGAGTGGACTTCATCCTCATTTTATCATCCTGCGCTGGTATCTCGTCAGTATCTCGTCAGTATCCATTGGCGCAGACGAGTTCTCATTCCATTATCATTCAGAAATAAATATCTTTGAGCCTGTGTTATGGATGTGTATAAGTGATAGAAATACAACAATACTTAAAATATAAAAATATTTTTTATGTAATTACATCCATTAATGTACATAGAAAATACCCTGACCGGTACAAACAGTCATACGCATAAATACAAATGTTTGCATCGTGCGAGGAATCGAACCCGGAACTATCGCTAGACTACCGAAGTTATCGCTAGATCACCGAGGCTGTTAATTTCGCTGACATATCTCAAATACCGAAGTATATGCAGAAAGTAGAAAAATAAGAATACAAATTTAAACGATTGCTAGAATTTCGTAAATATTTCTTTATATCACTTGAATCCACCTGATGGTCCATCTGAAGGTAAGTGGTAACCATCCATAATTTGGATGAACAGTACCATGAACATCGCTTCATAATGAGTAGTAGGGTCTCATGGTTACGAGCCTATCATTTTTACTACCTTATCTCACCATTCAATGTTGTTAAGCAAGCTTGAACAGCTGAAATAAATAGATAGATATATATGACAGAGGTGCCAATGTCCACCTGAGTAAAATTCTTATCCTTGCTAATTACTTGATAGTAACTCTGTCTGTCTGTCTGTCTGTCTCGCTTTAACACCAAAACTACTTAACCGACTTAAATGAAACTTGGTACACAGATAGTTTAGACCCTGAGGACTGAACATAGGCTACTTTTTAACGCAATAAAAGGGTTGTAAGGGGTTGATATGAGATGAATGTTTTTATGGAAGTATTGTCATTTGTAAAACTAGGAGATTGAAACATATTTTTACGACTTTTGTTGATTAAATATAAATAAATATGACATTCAAAGTTTCTAAATATTTAACCCTTAAGGAGGTAAAATAAAATAAGGGATGAAAGTTTGTATGGAAAATGGTCATTTATGAAGCTAGAATGATTAGTCTTTTTTTGGCCATTTTCAGGCCACACTCAAAGGCACAGCTAGTATAATATATTTTGTATAATAATTTCTGAGACTAATCTCTACCCACGCAGACATTTTACGAAGCCTATTTCATACAAACTGGTATGTTTTTAATAAAAAAAACTATTCTATATCAAAGAAAGTAAATGAAAAAGCAAAATCAACTAGCCTTGTCTATAGTCTATGGTCATTACCTGTAAGGGACAAGGATATAAATAGAGCGAGATAGAAGCACTCTATTAACATAATTGATGGTTGTAAATCTGAAGGTGTCATGTCTTCCGGTATTGGAAAAAATATACTCGCTCACAAACGTTCGAGTCCTATGAAAATAGCTTTTGAATATTTTAATTCTACGGCCTCTGAAGTTTTGCCGCGTAATTATCAAAAATATATAATGTATATTCTTAGCTGAGATTTATCTTAAACTACTAAAGTAGTATTATAGTAGTACGGCAAATGTTGTTTTGCCATATCAATTAATATTAATGTTTAAAAAATAGGGGTCCATGATAGAAAAGTGAAAATTTAGGCTTGTACATATTTGCCAAATCATCTTAAAAAATATGTCAAATAAAAGATTAGAATAAAAACTACCCTTATCACTTAGGAGTACAAAAAATAGATAACAACCTATTTTCAGACCTCCCGAATATACTATAAAATTTCATCAAAATCGGTTAAGCCGTATATTTGAGACATAGTAGGTAGGTAGATGTAGTATCTACCTATCTACAATGTCAGAGCAGTTAACTCGACTAAAATTAAATGAATCCTTGCTTGCAAATATAGCATAGGTACTAAAAATATATCTAACATTAAATAGTTCTCACCACAGTACAGACACAAGTTCTAAAAATCATTATTGTTCTATATTTCAAAACCTAAATTAGCCAAATCTGTTCAGCCGTTCTCGAGTTTTAGCGAGACTAAAAAATATCACTTCATTTTACATATATAAGAAGAATAGATATAGATTATAAGTACTGAACATTGATACGAAGGCTACCTCGAGATTCTAAGCAAAAAGTATAATCATCAGTTTGTCTTGTTTGTAACCCCAAATTATGGGGCTTTGGATGCTGATGCCAGTGCATTATTTTATTGTTGTCTGTGGTACGTGATGGCGGGAACAGTGGACGAGACCTTGCTACTTTCGTGTAATTTACATTAATTCTCCTACCGGATGAGAGACAATGAATGCTTAACATTCATATTAATTTGCTTTCTCAAAAAAGAGAATTAATTTTAAGTAATAATTTGTACTAGTTAGTAGTAGTAGAATGTTACTGTATTCTGTCAATCATTTTAAAATTAGCAGTTGAAAAAGTAGCACAGAGTAATCCTTACTTTAATATTATAAATGCGAAAGTAACTCTGTCTATCTGTCTCGCTTTCACGCCAAAACCACTGAATCGATATAAATGAAATTTGGTACACAGATAGTCTATACCCTGACAAAGGACATAGGCTACTTTTTAATGCAAAAAAGGGTTTCAAGGGGTTGAAAGGGGATATGAAAGTTATATGGAAGTATCATCATTTTATAGATGAAGTCGCGGGCGTAGCTAGTTATAATATATCTCATTATAATTGCTTGTAGTCGTCTAGTGATTGAAATTCGACTATAATCAATTAGTAAAAAATAGTATTATGGCTGAAATATTTTTTATTAAATTATAAATTAGGATAGATAGAAATGGAGGATATACTAATGTTAATAAATATATCCATATATTGTTTAGTTTAATATGAAAATCTATTTCTATTACTGGTCCATTTTGTACCTTATATATATATTCGGTACTTATTTATTATGTATGTTATGAAATTAGCAGCTACAATTTTACTTAAATTTAGGCAATACTGCGTTTCTATCAAACTGACATTTTGTACTCACTAGTCAAGTTTCATAATATAGTCGTGTAACTTATAAATACTCTATACGAAAGCAATATTATCTTCTTGACATTGAGAAAGTCACAAGGGTTTCCTAATAAATACTAGTCTAATAAACATCACAATTTTGGTGAAAATGTATTAATACTAAATATCAACACTTCGTTTAGCTAATATTCCAACGGGTAGCGACTACAATTGATATTGCTTCTGGAATTCGCACTCCAAAAATATATTTCCATTTATCGATACAGTTCATACAGTTACTTTTTTTTTTGTTTGTACTCGTATTTCGAATGTCAATAACGAACATCCATTTGGAATCCTCACGCGATACTGGCACAAAAATGAAAAAAGGATCGCATTCGAAATTTGAAACATTTAAATTGCACGTTATTGCTACCGTGCACGCAGTTGTACAATTCCCGCCAAATTCCTACGCAACGTTGTAATTACGAGCGCCGATTTGCCCTTCCAAATCCGATGTTGCCACAAATAAAAATACTAACACTAATTCGTGGGAGTCAACTTTTACTAAGTTAGAGCGTGAGAAACGATCGCCGAAAACAAATCTTTTCAGGGAATGTATGGGAAGTTCACGTGAAGGTATGATTCTGCGAAGTAAATCATAGGTACAATAATGTTCTCTGTATCGGGTTCATTAAAATATAGCTGCAAGTCTTTTGCACATTTATATGAAATCAATAAATAATACATATATATTTTGTGGTGGCAAAACTTCACCGCCAAGAGGTAGCTCTTAAATTATGAATGTATGAATAATAATAATACCTATTTAGTAGATAATATAATATTATTTTACCTGTGGTAATATTCTTTATTGGGAAACATGACTGAATTTGTGAACAATGAAATTTATATCATCTATACATCTATATAAATAAAATTGGAGTGTCTGTTTGTAATATTGAAATAACCGTTTATTACTACATGCATATGAATAATATATACGGTACATATACCAAAATAACATTTTTTATAGTTTTTGTTTGTCTGTCTGTTTGTTCCGGCTAATCTCTGAAATGGCTGGACCGATTTTGACGGAACTTTTTTTGATAGGTAGCTGATGTAATGAGTAACTTAGGCTACCATTATTTAAAAAAAATATTTTATTTTAGAAAAATAAAATTCAATTCCACGCGGACGATGTCGCGGGAGCAGCTACTCTACAATATTATAGTAAATAAACTTATGATTTACGATTATACTATGACTTTATGATTATATTTTTGGACGATTAACATATCGCCATGTAGTCTTAGACCAAGTGAAGCTCGTTATATGGGTATTCAACAACTGACAGAATTACGTAAAAGCATTAGTATAGTAGATAAATATATACACGGCAAGGGTGGGGGAAGGAATTATTAGTAATGGGAACTCGTGGTCCTGCCATCCATGACCATGTCCATGTAATCTTTTTGGTAAATGTATGGTAGATCTGTGATTAAACCAAAACAATGATGAACTTACTCATGAGTGCAAATGTTTGTAATGTGTGAGAATCGAACCCACGACCATCGGATATAACCCGGTGTGCCAAACCGCTAGAACCTCAAGGCCGTCAATAACCATTGGCTGTTATCATAAAGATACCTGTTAAGTCGGTAGAAGATAAAAAAAATATCACAAACCAATAAGTATTCAAATAACTTCGTAGCTAAAAAAATTATCTGTGGCGAAAGGTTAGTCATTAATATGAGTTATAGTCGAATTCCGTTAATGAGAAAAGTGCGGTAAGTTTTCTCAAATTAAAATAAGTTAAATCGTGCAACCGATGCACTGCGCCCCGCTGAGAGGTCGCGCCTTGAAAAAAAAAAAGTAAAGCTTCACAAGCGTCAATATTGCCAGTTGCAATTGAGTTCTACGTTTGAAAAAAAACTTAGTACTTAAATAATTAAGCGGTTTTTTTTATAAACTTATTAGCTTTACTTAAGTATTAAACAAAATGAAGTAATATTTTTTGGTAATTAAGTATACGGACCCAATTCGATTCTAATTAAGCAAGTTGATTAATTTCTAAGTTGGGTCTCAAATCTTTTTAAATTATTTAATAAAATATATACTTGAGATATAAATAAGTTAAAAAATTATATTAGGAATCAGTTTGATAGATAGAAGTAAGTATTAGATCATAATACTTATATGATAACTAAACCTTCAAATTCTATTAAAAAAAAATCGGCAATTGGTGCTTTAAAATTAAAAAAATAAAAATTATTGTTTTATTTCGTCATTTGGAAATCTCTCTCATATACCTACGTTATCTAAAACTAGAAAAATCACGGGATCTCTCAGTATACTCAGTTCAGGGAACTCACGTACGTATTTTTACTAATTATACGGGTAAATAATAACCGCGTCAAGTTTAAAACAGTATACAACAGTAAAACGTTAGTAATGTAAGTATATAAATTAAATAATGATACCCCATGCTATGGAGATATCAATAAAGAGTATAATATCTGCGTACATCAAAATTAAATTACATTTAAACTTCTTAGACAAACATGGAGTACTAAAAAATAAGAACGTGAAATTTAATTGATAATATCTACTCGTCAACTGTCTAGTAAGTACTAAACTAAGTCCAAAACATACAAAAAACACTACTTAAATTATGACAAAGGAAAAGCGAAACGTTCACGATGAGGTCATATCTACAATATGTTTTGTTTATGCTCTGTGCTTCGTCAACAACCGCCCTGAGCACCATAGACAATTCATTCATAAAATCGACCAGCCACTCACTCACCTTTTGGAAATTAGTTTATTTTAATTACTGGCCAGTATTGTTGTATTAATTATAATCGTTCGATTGTCCGAATGGATGGACAATATATTTTATTGTCTCTCCATGCGCACGTGATTTATACATCTAGTTAGTAAGTTATTCAAATTTTAATTTAGACGAGTTTTAATGGGGTACGCTTGAATGGTTTCTAATTAGGGGAAAACAACTGGACGAGCTGGTATGAATAATGTCAGGTATAAATTCTTGTTATGATTTAGAAAACCGATCGAGCCCTGACCTCTGTATTAACACAATAGGTTTGTATTTGCCGTAACAAATTGCTAGTCGAAAAAATAGACTATGAAATATGAGTTTAACCTTTTTGCCGTCGCTCTGTTGATATACACGTATACATAGACAAATTTAAAAAGTGAGACGCGTTTAGAATGATCTATGCTTATTTTGCTAACAATACGAGAATATAGAAGCTGTAAGAAATATTTACTCTTCACTTTGAACAATTATACTTTAATGGTGTTTCCATTTAATTTAACAGATTTAAAATTATTTATACGCATCTCCACGCCGTTTGAATTATTAGGGAGCACCACAAACAATAAGAGTTACGATTATTGTGCACCATTAAAATACGAAAATAAAACGATATACAGCCTCGTAGTTCACCTTGCGACATTACTCAATACTTCATTAACTGCTGTTCACAATTCATTGCTTATAAATCAAAAAATTAAAAAACAACGACACGCTCATTTGGCTGTCCGTGCCTTACATACTATTAAAAAGAAAAAACAAAACGTCAAAAACCAGAGAGCAGCCCGTATCCTTGCTCTTATTGCCTATTAAAAATATCGGCAATGCTTATTGATATTCGAATTTCGAAATAGCCAATTATGGTTCTTTTGAATTTGTCAGATTGTAGATTATTACATAGCAACTGCTCGCGACAGGACCGGTCTCTAGGTATATTGGATTTGCTTAGCTTTCATTCTAAAAGGTAACGAATAACTACGTACCTAAATAATATCTAAAATTACTCGAAAGTTTACCTTGTAGAACATAGATAAGCCTTATAATTATTTATAAAATTTCAGATGTATTTCATATAGGGTCATACATGTAAGACCACAGATAACATACGGTAAGACGAAGTACGAAAACGGGTATAGATACTTAAGGAGAATTAAATATCATTTCTACAAGAAGCTGTAGTCAGAAGTTCTTAAAAAAAATCATTAAAAGGTATCTTTAAACTCGCAAACATATAAGTGACAATGCTGTTGTAGATGTTCGTAGGCTGTACCCGAATACCATCAGGCGTGCCGCATGCTCTTAAGATCTAATTTGCCAAATTGATTCATTAGAGATTATTATTTAAAACATATATTAATTATCTATATATGGATTAAAATTAGCAAACTCCTTATCTACTTTAATATTATGCAATATTATTTCACGTTGGTATGTAGATTTTTATAGTGGGCGTAACAGAGTTGACAAGTTATATAATTTATATTTAAATTTAGATATTAATTGAGACAATTAATAAGTTGTCACACTCAATACCTACGTTGTATAAATGTGGCAATTAGAAGTTGTAATTTATATTCGATTACAATCATTAATTGTCAAGAATCGATTACGATTGCCAAAAATATGTAAATGTAAATGTTACATTAAAAATTACATTAAATGTTACATTACATTGGCTGGTAGAGAATGCTATTAGCATTAAGCCCGCCTATTGTACAAAATCAATAAATTATTTAAATTATTAACCGGGTCTTAACACGAATAATTTTATGGCAAATAAAGGTATTTACCTCTCTCGACGTTTCGACTAGGTTGCACTAGCCGTGGTCACGAGCTGACTGGAGTAACAGCGATGTCAATGTACATAGGTGACAGCAGTTTTTTCATCTACCGTCACTAGATTGTCTAACGAAAGTTCGCGACACACAGCACTCACGGTATCCGTACATTATTGTCTATTGATGCTATGAACTTTGCTTGAAAATGACTGGATTCCACGCAGATGATAATTTTAAGCCATCCTCTCTGTTGAAATTGGGATGTTTTTTAATTTCCATCGCCTCCCGGACCATTCGTGGGTAATAGTGGCGATCAGTAGAGAGGACCTTAGGCGCATGTAGTCTGTCTGCTGTCACCTATCTACATTGACATCGCTGTTACTCCAGTCAGCACCACGGCTAGTGCAACCTAGTCGAAACGTCGAGAGAGGTAAATACCTTTATTTGCCATAAAATTATTCGTGTTAAGACCCGGTTAATAATTTAAATAATGTAAAATCAATAAAGTTTTAAATAAATAAAAATAAAAACGTGATAGGTACCTAAAATCTACACAACATTACATATAGATACTGTATCTACCTATTATGTATTTTTACGGTAAAAAGTGACCTAATTCATGGTAATCTATATACATGAGCATCATGGATTACGTCATCATGTGATATCCGTGGTACCCTACAGCCATCCCAGTCGATTCCTCGTCCAATTCAAACGGGGGTCGAAATTACGACGGGATGAGCCGAGGTTCGAACTCCTAGCAATGTCTCAGACTCAAGTCGTATCCGTCAGGCAGGAGTTGGCCTTCAGTCGCTCTATTGGTCCTTCCGCGGGTTTGGAGTGCCAGCTGCACTCGACCCTTATCGTTCCACGAAGCTGTAAAGGCAAGTTGCGACCAACATTAGGTTAGGTAGTTTGTTGGGTAATTTATAATGTATGTTTCTCTACTTCTTACTAAATACATAAGAAAGTACATACGGTACTTACACTAAAAAATTAATTTTAAAAACTTTTGTCTGCCTGCTTGTTCCTGTTTATCTTTGAAATGGCTGGAGTGATTTTGACTTTCACTCGCAGATGGTTATAGCTGTTTACGTTCGTCTGTTTCTCTAATCTCAAAGCGTTCTAAAGTTATCATATTACAATATGATACCCATGTTACCTCTAATACGTTACAATTTCAGACGACTCGGAAGTCATGCCTCTTATACTGTAATTTTACTAGCTAATCGCACCCTCTACAACCTAAACACAGCTTACAAAATAAAGTAAATGAAATAGGTGAAACAGAGAAGCCCACGCAGATGCCGTAATTTTAAAATTAGAATATCTAACTATGCAACTATCTATATTCATTCGCTGGAACCAGAAAAAACCAATCATATCTTTTGAATGACACAATGTTATTATTAACTAAAATTCATAGCTTTATTTCCCCGTCATAAAAACAGTCTGTAAAAATATGTCAGTTAATTCGCCATCCAAAATTATTCACAAACGGACAATGGAAATCAAAACATTATTCAAAAGCATTCGAGAAATATGAAATTAATTTGTTCGAATTACAGTAAATAATGAAGAGCGGGGACAGGGCAGACAACACTAAAATGGAATGAATGGAGTGAATGGAATCATGAATGATTGGGAATGAACATCGCTACGTTCATATGTAGGGTTGTCAATACTAATTCATTTTATTACTTAATTTTATAATTAAAGTGAGTCATTCTAATTTTAAACTCGGTTTTATTTTGCTTCTAATATAAAGTCTTTTTAAGGCTTCGTTAGTCTAGCAGTTAGCGCACTGCTTTATTTCTGGTTTGATATTTATACAATACAAACATGATTATTTCAATTGCTTTTAAGTACAATGTGAATATTAAAAAAATATTTGGTATATAAATTTATATCAATAGGTAGATTAGTAGCCACAGAACAAGCTCTGCTTAGTTTGAGCTGTCTAGATACTAGATGGTGCTATCTGAATTGTTCTGGTTTACAATCACTATCTCTTATCATAGACAAGCTGGCTTATTATTATTGGATATTGTTTTGTAAATTTCACCCTGAAAGTTTAATATATGGTGATACAAACATAATTTTACACTCGTCTCACATATATGCAAGTAAGTGAATAGACATATAAAATAACTTTTATGGAAATAATAATACCTTTACTGATTTTTTTATATCCATATTGGGAATGCAAATTCATTAAAGAGTAGTGGAAAAATCTTGGCTCGTGTTCATTAAAAAATGTACATGAAAATAATTATAATATCTAAGTGCAAAAGGTTCTTTATAGATAGATACAGTAATGATAATCGTCATTGATCTGTATACAGTGATTTATATGTATATACAAATCGATTTTAAATTAATTATGAAAATAAAATCGATTATCTATTCCATATTATGTATTAAATATTCGATAACCCTAATATTACCGCTCCCGTTCCAAATTCAAAATTCGAAATTAATGGCGGATTTGACAGGAGCTTTATTGTGCGGCTAATTTAAATCTTATCAACTGAGCGATGACAGCGGCGTAATGGGATCGCGCGGGTTTTTAAGAAGTAATCCTTTCCATTCTTTTCGAATTGTTTTTTTAAGCGCCTTCGTGTAGGTCAGGGAAATTAATTCATTAATATAGAACTGGTAAAGTGGCCAGTACGTATATTTGTGGCTTTGAATGGAATCGATTTATGTACAATAATTAATGATTAAACGTAGTCATCCGTATGTGAAGTTCAGATATAATTACCTACATGCGTTATTCGTATATAGGGAGTAATATATATTATGGTATAGATATCACTAGTATTTCGTTAAGATCACGTATGTCAATAATAACCTACAATAACTAGTATACCGCCATAATTTCTTTCAAGTGCAGTCCGACCGGTGATAAACATATTTATAAAATTGTGAGTTTGTTTATACTGACATAATTTGTAGATCCTTATTCTGTAATTTCACTGCTATATTTCACCTTTAAACGTAGACAGCTTATAAAGCGAGCTGCGCGGTTGCTGAGATAGAACGAGATATCTATAGATAGAAAAGAAAGATGGCGCGGTTTCGACCTTATTCATACTTTAGACTCTCACAAGGAATAACTTGAAAATTTAAGCATATTTTATATAATATACATAAAAATGTAAAATTTCTTTTAAGTAGTAAAATAAAGATTATTATTTAAAAAAAAGAGGCCAGTCACAACTGGAGTTTTAAGGCGTTAGTGACCCGGGTCCACATCAATATACTGCCCACCTTCATGAAGAAGGATTGCTGGTCGAAGCGGGTTGTGCATCAGCGCTACCACGGCAGATTACCGTCGTAAGCGCCGTGGCCAAAGAGACAATTTCTATGTATATTTTATTATTATTTCATATGTATGTTAGTCTATAGTCTATTAGGTATTTATACCATTATATCTGGCCATAAGTAGTTCCAATTAAACATATAAATAAATAATTATTTTGATACTACTAAACATTTACTATTTCATTATAATCTAAAAAAAATCGGACATTACGGCACGTCAATGTTATTACCAGGATAACAGCTTCACTCATCAAACCTGATCTCTTCAATGTGGATAATTTCAGATACACGCTTATTAGCCCGCGGCGGATGTAACATACGGTGCAAAACGGATTTAAAAGGATACGTACGATGCCGGTAGAAAACATACATAACTATTATAATATGTATAACTAGTCTACTCGATAACGTCGTGGCCCAGTGGTTTACTACTCCTAATTTACGCGCAAGGGGTCGTAAGTTCAAATATGGCCACATCAAAAACAACTTTGTTTGACAATTTATATTTCGTCTGTTTCTCTGGTAAATGCAACACTGATATCAAATTAAAAGTAAACCAAGAGTAGGCTCGCCCCTGTCACGTTGGCTTCAGTTGGTGAAAAGTAACCGTGTCAATTATTATGTGTGTCTTGTTCCTACCCTTCCGATGGATCTCCTGACCCATTCATACGGGTATCAAATTTACGATGTCTGAACCGAGATTCGAATCCCTAGTAGTCTCTTACACTAGTCGTATTCGTCAGGCAAGAGGTGGCCTTCAACTTTTCCATAAGTTCTTCCACAGGTAACTATTGCACTCAACCCTATTTCGTTCGGTGAAACTGTAAAGGGCAAGTTGAGGCCAGCATTAGAATAGTTAGAAAAAAAAATACTAGTCCAATCTATGTATAGATTAATATTCGCCTCTTCGATCGATTCCCCGTCCAATTCAAACGGGGATCGATATTACGACGGCCTGAGCCGAGGTTCGAACCTAGTGGTGCCCTCAGACTAAAGTCGTATCCGTCAGATCGGAGTTGGACTTCAGCCGCTCCATAAGTCCTTCCGCGGGTTTGGAGTGCCATCTGCACTCGCCCCTACCGTCCGGTGAAGCTGTAAAGGCCAGCTGCGGCCAACAGCATTAGAGTAGTCCAAAAAAAAAAGATTAATATGTAAATAAGAAATTTGTACCCTTTTTTACGAAAATATTGTAGCATAGACGCAGGAGTATGTAATTTTTCGCACCCTTATAATTTATATAGAGAAAGAATGCAGAATATCTATATTTGTTTTTAGTTATGCATAAAAAATATATTTAATGTATAAATAAAATATTACACTCACTACCATGTATCTGACACACGTACATATACTCTTTTGTTTATTGTTAAAGTCTGTGGTCAAATTGAGAATAGCTTAATATTGTTTGTCTATAGTCTTACTTAGACAGATGGCCGTTGGGGCAGTAAAGTCCTCGAGTGACGACCACGGACTGGAAGACGCACCGTAGGAAGGCCTCCAGCAAGGTGGACCGATGATCTGGTCAAGATCGCTGGAAGGCATTGGATGCGAGCAGCGCAGGACCGGTCGTCGTGAAGATCTTTGGGGTAGGCCTATGTCCAGCAGTGGACGTCTTCCGGGCTGAGATGATGATGAGTCTTACTGTATTTAATTAATTATGATCGAATTGCCCTTGCTCAGTGGTCGTAATTTGTCACTTTATATTAAAAATAATAAGTCCCATCTGATGATAAACGTTTATAAGCGTACCAATACTATGAGTATATTTCTAGCAATGTTGACTATCACACGAATATCCATAGCTGAATAGAAATAGTAAGTGCTTATTTACTTACCTATTACCTATTATTTACCTTACATACCTATATACTAAGGCAGCCGCTGAAAATCAGCGATAATGCTTAGTCTGTCAGTCAAATTGTATTGTAGCATGATTTTTAATTATTTTCTTACATTGGTGTAGCTGTATATGTAAGTTGCTAGCAATTATATTTAGTCTATGCTTTTTGTAATGTATGTTAATGTCAATAATATTTGCTAAATAAATGTACATAAATAATATATTAATATATTATATTTTAATTTAAACTTTTCTGAATAAGTCATACTTATAATATAGAATAATATTGTTATCATATCGAATCGAATAGGTACCCATTTAGGTACTCTAAAGCACTTTGTTTCTACATTTATTCTCACTACCTACATCTTAAGGAAGTTGGTATGAAGATAGAGCGATAGATATATAATTTGGTATCTTAGTGTTAATTAAAATTATTTAAAAGAGCAGTCGTTCTTCTTGTGATGAGACAGCTTTCCGAACGAGCGGTAGATTAAAAAAAAATGTAATGACTTTTAACATTAAATGATTTTCTATTCTTTCTATTCTATTCTATTTTTAACATTTAGGCATGCGTTTTTTATTTAATATTGAAAAAAGCAAATGCGCTGATAATCCGGACAATGTCAGTCTATAAAATGCTATATCCAACAGGATAACAAATTTAATGTTCAAAAAAATATAAAGAACTTCCGGTTTGGACGCGCAAAAGAATAAATCTGTTTTATCTTATAAAATAAATAGTAGAATAAAATAGAATAATATTTATTATTTATCAGAAAACTTAACTTAAGTAACATTTTATCTATGACTCTACTCTGGGCTATGCCCGTATCTTTGACGTGTAAGTCAAAGAAAGTTTAAAGTCAAAGTTATTTATTTATTTATAAAATTACATGCTCTCAGTGAGTATTACAGTACAATATGCACTCACCAAGGAATAAAACGTATGCAATACATACATTAATAATAATAATAGTGATAACAACAAGGTCATAAAAAAAAAATAAACAAAATTAAAAAATAAAAACAGCAACTATCCAAATTACAATAATATCAATAATCTATCACGTTATATATATTATTAATTACGTTATATTATTACGGCTATAAGAGTGATGATAATAATTTTGCGTTTATAAATATAATAGTAATACTGATATTACGTAAATATAGAGAAAAAAAAATACAATAACAATATATCCAAAGTTGACGAATTAAACGTATGACAGGGTGGAATCTGATCTCTAAAATATTTCTCTTTCTATACCACACTAAACGATTAAAATAATTACTAGTGAAACCTAATTTTTAATAACTCATTACAACTTATACATATACTTCGTTATAGCTTTAGTGCGTATATTGATACATAAATAAATATAAGTATAATTTATTTTGTATTCATTAAGAAGAAAATGAATTCATATATTTTTTATGTTGATGTTCATAGTCCTGTTAATGTATATAGACGGTCAACTTAACATCAGGTGGGCTGTCATTATAATTACAAAAAAGAAACAATATAATATGCAATAACTAGATACTTACATAGAAAGAATGTTAATATTTACAAAAGATACAAATCACTGATGTAAAATAGCACAGATTATGTAGTTAAGTATTTACGGCGCCAGAACACAGTTTCTGGAATTAACCCGCCCGTCCGTCGTCGTGTTGTGTCACCAGTCACTAAGTTCGCGTTACTTAGAACAAAATTATGATTATTTGTAACCGATTATTGGCATAAATTATTTTCTAGGTATTTGTCACGTTTCAAATATTGAACACCATAGAAAATAGACGAGGAAAAATGTTAGGGCACTTGATACGGCACGATGATTTCATGAAAATTATTATTGAGGGGAAAATAGAAGGAAAGAGGGGGAGGGGAAGACCAAGGAATAGCTACACCAAACAAATTGAGGACAAATGGGAGTCGTGTCGTATCAAGAATTAAAGAGCATGTTGGAAGATCGCGGGAAATGGCAAGAGCTCCTCCGACAAGAGCGTAGCTCTTAAATTATGAATGAATGAAATGTCACGTTTGTGACAAGGCAGTAAAATCATTTTTATAAGAAACTGTGCAAGCACTTTTTAGAATTATTATATGTTAGCTGTGCCCACAGTTTCATTTGCGGGAAATTTGTAGCGGTAGTCGGTGGTCTAGCGGTTTAGCACACTGCTTTACTTCCGATGGTCACGAGTTCGATTCCTCGCATTATACATGAGTATGATTTTTTGTATCGGTCTGGGTATTTTCTATGTATATTATGTACATATGTCTTTCCGAAAAAAATCTAAGTATTTACATCAGTTGTCTAGTATCCATAACACAAGTTCTGCTCACTGTGGGATTAGATAACGCAGTGTTAATTGTCCAGGGTTATTTATTTATAGGCTTGATTCTTATATTGAAGGTTATTTATTTAATTACTAGTTGCGCCCGCGGTTTTCCTATCGTTAAATTTTAATAAAAAATATAGTCTATATGTTATTCCGATGCTGTAAAGTACTGTAAAGTTTCAACAAAATCGGTATACCAAGTAGTTTTTGCGTGAAAGAGTAACAAACATCCATTCATACAAACAAACTTTCGCGTTGATAACATCAGTAAGATTATAGTCCTGTTTCTTATATTGAATGTTATTTATTTATATTACAAATTCGCAAACATAAACCAAGAACCTTTTAGTACATTTTAGAGTCGTGTACAAAACAGGACCCTAAAACCCAACGTCTCATAGGATGTCTCGTCTATAATTTGTACAAGGGACCGTCAATTATAAACTTTAAAGTATAAGTTGGAAAAGAAAACGGAGCGGTTAATTATATCCTTTGAAAGAATGTTTAAATGGCGGCCGTGGCTCTCCTTCTGTCAAACTTTTTCTTTTAACTTTGTAACTGTTACGATTCTGGATATAAATGTTACCTAGTGTACTTACTTACCATATGTTAGGATGGCGATTGTGAGAATGTAGTGCGAAACATGTGTTATTAACTTTCATAACTATCTTCATATAACAGATATAAATTTGAATAGATTATTTTATTGTATTATTATCTGTTTAATGACACATTTTGTTTCAAATAACTTTTACAAGAGTAAAAACGTATATAATTGTTTCAAAAAAAATTTAGATTTCTACTAGGTACATTTTATATATGGATAGGCGTATATTACACTTGCTTTTATTTACGTCTGTTAATAAGCAATTTGTGAAATTGCGTGTTAAATATAGGTACTTATTTAATTGTAAAAAACAACAAAATTAAATAAAATACCCTTTCGATAATTCGAACACTATTCAGCTAAATAACTTATAAGATACTCATATATAGATAGGTAAGAATGTATGTTAAAGTATTAGTACTTAATCTGGGTTCCCAGTTTTTCTTTTTTCTACCTAGATAAAGAAAAATTTATACGTTAAGTTTTTTCAATTTTATTTTTACGTTTCAATAGACTATCGTATTTATGTCCAATAATATTATAATAAATAAGGAAGTAACGTAGTTTTTTTATTCTTTCAGTTGCACAAAAATAAAAAAAAATTGACTGTCATAAAAATTATAGAGCTTATATAAAAAGATGGAAAAACAAAAAACTGATCATTCTTACTCATAACTCAAACTCATAAATGATCATTATTAGAAAATCATTGTCATTATAGCAATCCATTAATGCTATAATATGTTTAAGCACATTACCACAAAATGTAGAGTAACTTTTTTACAGCCAGTAAAATAAATAGTTACTAGCATACGGTTCGCCTGATGCAGTTTACCGACGCTTACATATTTAAACATCATGTATAATTCACATGTAAAAACCTATTGTTTGTACACATATTGGTATAGCCGATAATGAAGCAAAAACACAAACAAACAAATGAAAATTTGAAAATAAATGATGTAGGTAAAACGATCACCTGAGCACACAGTATATACAAACCCAGTATATAAATAATAACATATTAGAATAGAAATAAGTAAGTAACAAGTTCTCCTGATATCACATAATGTAGTGGATATTTGCATACCTCACGGTGGCACTGCATATATAGGTTCATGCCGTCGCAAACTTTATCTATCTATACTAAGGCAAACATATCACAGAACGCACAAAATGTCTCTCCCATATCACAACAATGACAGTTTTGTTACTTTACTAAAGCTACACCACTTTGTGTACATCGCAATCGATCCCGTAAACGCCTGAGGCGACGCGCGTAGATCACAGAATCACGCGTACGAAATGTAATAATAATCGACCATCCCGCGGGCTTATCAGTAAACGACTGGAGGCGAAAAAGGCTTTCGCTGGGGGCGAAACACCGTGCGTAGCTCCAGGCTCCGCCCCGGGGAATGCTATTGGCTAAAAAGTGGTAGCGGGCCTCGTATGCGCCTCCCTATTGGCTACTCGGCGGCCCCCAGTGGGGGTAGCGTGTCGCATCCGTGGGCAATATTTTGACGTTTTTTTGCCGGCGCGGTGGCATTTCTTGTCGCGGCTATTAATTGTGATTCTTTATGGCTATTGTAGGGTTAAGTGAGCAGTTACACGTGACGGTTGTGTGCGTTACAATAGATTGTTTGCAGTGATTTTTTTATATGCGCATACGCAACGTTCTATAAATGTATTTTAATTTTTTCTGTGTTTGAATAGGCTCGTTTTGTAATCGATTGATTCGAAATGGCTCCTTGTTACATTTTTTGATAGGATGACACCTGTTTATATTTCCTATTGAGGTGTATTTATGCGAAAATAATGTAGAGTTTTACGATTTTTTTAGTGTATTGTTGCAAACTTAAACAAGATTATAGAGGTAGGCTCTGTAAAGTCTTTTGCGTGGGTAGCTACCTCTACGTTTTCAGTCCCAAGCAGCTTGTGACTGAAGATGTAGAGGTAGCTATTTCTAAGCTGTGTTTCGGTTGAAGACCGAGATAAAGAGTATAAGGTGAAATTACAGAATAAGAGGCATGACACCTTGTTTTTCTGGATGGCGACACATGAATGGTATCACAGGCGTCGCTTGATAAACATTAATGGCGACCGTTACCACTAACCATGAAGCGCTAACAATGTTACCTAATTGAACAGAGATTAAGTGCGTAGCGGTTTCTATGTTGATTGTCGCATGCCTAATCCTTGTTGTTAATTAAATATAAGTAAATCAATATTTATTTAAAAGAGCATCACACAAATTTCTTGCCTATTCTTCTTGTGATGAATCTGCATTCCGGATAAGCGGTAGAATAAAAGACTATTCAAAAGTGCTTATATTAAGTTTATTTAAATAAAGATTACTTCTATTTCCATCAGATGGGCTGCTTTACCCTTTCAATTGCTTTAAAAAATACAGAATATTCTAGAATACACAATATTAGAATACTTCTTTGGGTACTTATTAGCATTATATTACGTGTTTGCTCTTTTGTATACCATGGAAAATATTCTACACATAGGTAGAGTATAATCTGTCTATGTAGCAAATATTATTCAAATTCGATCAGGTCAGGATCGGATTAGTATGAAATAGTTTACTGGGTTGATTAATGAACATGAAAACATCACTATTAATTACCTTCATACAATTACTACCTACATACAATTGTCCTAGACAAAATTCAAAATTACAAAATGCTTCCTTTTGGTTAAACAAATTTTACCAAGTTCTATATAGTTATTGAAGCCTCATTTTTAACATAAAAATGCCTATGTGATATGGCTCCACTCTTCCATGGCTGATATAGTAAGTTTTGAACTAAAAAAATCTAATTTATTTACGACTATGACTGAGAATATGCTCTATTTGAAACAAGTATGCTATGTGTTGGCGTGAACATATTGTAGGTACGTATTTTTTTTTATAGATTATAATGGAATGATGCACCCGCCTGCGCTAACGGTTTACGCTGGTGGAGCACCAGTGGAGGATGATAATATGAGCACGAGGTCAGGTCTGCTCATCGTGATTATATAACCAAGAATTAACCACGATGGTTTCCAGGAGGAACCGCGTGGAGGTCGACCTATCATGGTACATTGCTAGCAATGGGGAAACTAAACCATTACTAACAAAATCCTTCCCCCCATACATACATATTGAATATGCTTATGGAAAGCACAATATATATAGACTACGTAGGTAAATGTTCCAAAATTATTTTTACTTTTGGTTAAATATAGAAACGTTATGGCCTAATGGTTTACAAGTCCGACTTGGATCGTAAAGCACTGAGTTTTAATCTGGCCGTCAATTTTCTACATACTACCAACTAACATAACTAAAATTTTGATCAAAATCAAGAAAACATTGTTTATAAATAATATTGTTTGTTGTACCTACCTGGTTGATTTTTAAGTCTGTATAAAAAAAATGAACAAGAATAGCGTAAAATATACAATTTTAGCCATTTTTGGAGTTAAGTAGAGATCAGGCATACAAAGTAGATACAGTCTACTGGCCATTATTATCATTCTACTTAATTTTTTTTTCGGACTACTCTAATGCTGTTGGCCGCAGCTGGCCTTTACAGCAGTGTATATGGCACTTCAAACCCGCGGAAGGACTTATGGAGCGGCTGAAGGCCAACTCCTGCCTGACGGATACGACTTTAGATTCTACTTACTTAGGTTTCATGTTTTTTATATAAAACTAGCTGATCCTGCAAACGTTGTTTTGTCATGTAAATTATAATCGCTGTTAAAAAATAGGAGTTCATAGGTAGAAGGGTAAAAATTTAGAGTTGTATGTATTTTGTAATGCCACATTATAAAAAAATAAAAATTCTTATATAAATCGTTTCGGAGGCGTATGGTAACTAACATTGTTACACGAGAATTTTATATATAACATACCCCTGGACAATGCACACAACATCATCTAGTCTCAAGGTTACCCGAGCTTGTATTGGGAAGATTTCTACTAGACAAATTATATAAAAATATTTACATTTTTTTATAAACAGATACATAATATATATATAGAACAGGTGGACCGATCGATTTTTTGCCAATCTACAACTCAACCACCCCACCCCGCAGGCAAAACTGCATAACTCAAAAATACACTAAATGCCGGAAACTGGCATGAGTACTCGAATTTAGATAAAAGACTTTCATGTTCGAAATTCAAAAATGACATCTGTCAACCAGCACGTGGACCCATTGTTTTTAGTTGCGGCGTGCCGTCGTCGATTTTCGACAATTCTCAATAATTAAGGTTAATTAATTTCTTGTAGAGAAACCGCTGGGTTCCGTATCACTGTGTTCTATATACGTTAACTTTGTTTATGTTAATAAACACCCCGAGGTGGCGGCCATTTGGTCGGCGGGCGCTTGAAAAAGTTTCGACGGTGCCCATTATGACGAAAGTTAATTTGCACCCTTTTGTGGTACTTTGGCGAATAATTATGGCTTTAGTGGTTTTTATTTGTTTTAAATAGAATTTCAATTGGAATTGTATGTATTGATGCTTTAGGCGTTACCTAGGTAATTATTGTCAATATAGGTATATTTTTTTTTATAATAATTAAGTAACATCTTTTATGTAACTAGAATGACAAACAAGCAACAACATAATTCATTATTAATTTTTTTTTATAAAATACATTATGATATTTATTACGCAGTTTTTGTATTTATTTTAATATACTTGGTTAGGCTAAGTGCAATATAATGCAATAAATATTATATCTAGTCTTAATAAAGTTAATTTCACACATAATTAATATAATACACTATCAATCTATATCTATGTAATATTTTTTATATACCTAATATAAAAGATTATAAATAAAAAAACATTAACAGTTCATTAATGTAGTACCATTTTGATTAACCACGGAGTTTCGACTTGACTTTCATCAATTAATAAGTATTAAAACACGGACATTAATTCATTGAACGTTACCAAAAATGTCAGTTCGTTTTGATAAATTTCCCGTTTTTTGGTTACACCTTTTTGTTTTAGCCGCCCGATTAGTCGCGCTGTCTGTCGTTTTGTTGCGTAAATTTTGATATTTGATATATTATTGTAACGGTACATTATTAATTTATAACTGATAAAAAGTCGCATTAAAATGTATTTAATAATAAATTAGCAATAACACTAGGTATGCGTATCGTGCATAATAATAAGATTCTAAATTTTACCACTTAGCTATCCATTTAAACACGGAGATGCCTTAGTTATAGAATTGTTAGTTTTGTTAGTAAGTTATTGTGCACACAAAGTTATTCAGTACTTGCACTACTACTACACTATTACGTACAATTAAACTTACTGTTACATAATGTTATCATCTATGATATATTATTGTTTATGCTATGATGAATAATTGTCAATGCCGTAATATAAAGATTGTTATAAACTAAATCTCAGTCAGTCAATAAATGATTATATTTTTTTATACTTTTGTTTCTAACTACAACATGTCAAAAGTGATGATGTGACGTGTGACGACGAAACTTTCTTTTTTATTATTTACTAAATAATAAGTTTCATCGTCAAAAAATAGACACAGAGATGTACAATAAAAAGTATAATCAAATTAAAATATAATCTAATCAAAATGAAATAATTAAATCTCTATATTTGGACGAAAACTATATCAACCGACAGAAATTCCACATACAAATTCAATTCAAAATATTCATATTGGTATTATAGACTCTTATGATATGTCAAATCTACCGTCAGTTTGGAATGATTTCGAGATGAGAAGAACTGACAAGAAACTCAGCTCGTATTTTCAAATAAATGTTGAACATGTGTACAATATTACAGATTTATTTTTAAATTCAAATTTGGAACAATAGAGTGACAGCAGCATGAGTTTTTGCAAAAGCAAATAGTCTAATCAGTGTTCGTAACCCGAACAAACCAATCCTCACAATACTGAAATGCCAAACATGGTAGCTATAAAAAACTTGGATATGCGGTTAATATGTTGACGGATACTTGCGTTTACGGCCGTCAAAGAGAAGTTCACTATGCAGTATGACGGCAATAGCCATCTAAATCGAAACGGTTTTTAGACACTGCTATAGGGGCCTAGTCTCAAAATTTTAAAACATTTTTTTAGGTTGAACTTTGTTTTCCACCTGTTATACGACTTGCAGCTTCAGTACGATCCTGGTTGCGAATGGAGTAGTGCGATCGTGTTTTCTCTTGAATTGTATCAAAATTAAGTTTATTTAAGCAGAAAAAGTAAAACTATACTATTCTAAAAATTACAAAGACATAGTGTTACTTGACGAACTTCACTTGTTCCTACTGTCCATGACACAGTCGGCGACATCCATACTGTAGAAGATTCTGGAGAGCCGACTGAGGTAGTACGGTCAGGCAACGACCATTAGACCATATGACAAGAACAGTCCTTTACATGAGTATCCAGCCCAGAAGACGCGGCAGAATACATACATATATGTTATATATGAATGTGGATGGTTATAAGGGCAGAGGAAGGCCGAAAAAGAGATGGATGGACTCTGTGAAAGATGATATGGTAAGAAAGGAAGTAAATAACGCGATGATGGCGAACAAGGATGAATGGAAGAGAAAAACATATTACGCTGACCCCAAATAAATGGGATAAGGAAGAAGCAGATGATGATGATGATGATGAAGACACGGCAGACCTCGTCTCACAAGGATGTCTGTTATTGAGAGGGATTTAAAAAGTGCCGAAATAACATCCCATATGACTCAGGATAGAACGTCATAACGAAAACTGACCAGACAGGCCGACCCCAAATAAATTGGACCAAAGCCAGGCAAAAAAAGAGGACTTGTTCCTATTGTCCGTCAATGTGTTAAAACCTTTGGAATCTAATTCGTGGTAGTAATATTGATGGTATAGATGATAGGCCAGGACGCTCTCAGGGTTCAATAATTATCACAAAATTGGTGTGGCCGTTGGTATGTGTAATTTTAAAGAAATTCCATGCATACCGCTGTTTACACGGCATCATTACGTGGGTCGCGGCATGAGACAGCCAGGCACGCGATGCACCGAATTATCTCTATTATATGCTCGTAATTTCATACATCTATCGTAATAATGCTATGATGTATGGAGATGAGATTCCACAAGTAGATGGAATTCACTATTAGTTACAGGTACAGTTTCATCAAGCAGACTAAATATATCACCAGTATTCGTCTCTACATCTCTTAATCCTATATATAAAATTCTCGTGTCACAACGTCGGCATCAATGTTAGTACTACACGTGGATATAACTAATTCAATTCAAAATAATAATAATAATAATAATATCCCAGGACAATTCATATGGCGCCATCTAGTCTTCTATAATAATACAAAATGAATCTATTGAGACCTGGAGTGTAGATTGAAAGAATCTCCTTCAACTTGTATAATTAAATTATTTGTCATTCCCATGATTAAGAGAAACTGTATTTTCAATAATTATTGTGATAATCCTTTTTGATAACTTAAATAATCTAATACTATTGTTATATCTACTAAATTGATAGGAGTTGGCTCCAACCTAAAATAATAACTACCCATTCCGTATATCACAAAACGTTTTATAATTGCAAGTTAGTGGCGGCCGAGACGTAGCGTCCCCACCTTAATTGTGGTCCAAACTATAATATCAGATATTTTCATGATATATATTTGTAACTTTGTTTTTATTTACGATCACGACTATTATTTATATGGGACAGTCAGAGTCATTGTAGATGTGGTAGTAAATGCAACATGTGATATGTCCACACTTCTCTGCATATGAACGTGGAGGATAGAATAGCAAGGAATTTCAAATTCAAAAATCATTTATTCTAGGACATTTCAGCTGTTTATCAATGTTCCGTATATCCAAGTATATATATATTCAATTGAGAAACCGGCAAGAAACTCAATTGTTTTTCTTATTTTTTTAAAGTCAGTTTATTTACAGTGTTTCTTTATGCATGAACAACTATTGCTTACTAGATTGTCTCGAATTATTTTTTGGTTTATTATAGGCGTTTCCATCATCGGAGAATCAGTCAAAAATATAAATTGACACAAAGATTTTTTATCTCGGACAAATTCAAACATACTACCTTCCTGGTCTAAATACTGATAGTAAAGCACTATGGCACGACGCCCTCAAGATAGGTGAGAATTCATTATTAAAAATAAAAGAATTAAAATGCAGACAAACAGACAGATAGTGACTATTTAGTGTACTTACTAATATTGTAATATATCGAAATTCCTCTACCTAGCTCTATTATTTTAGCCCATCAACGAAACGCCTGATTCATATCAGTCATCTCATTATGTGAGGCCGTCATCATCACTTGGTAATGATACGGGCGACATTAGTGTGCGTCGACCCTATACTTAACCCACAACAACATATTAACTTGCTTAACTTTTTTATCATATAATTATTTATAATGAGAGTACGCGACGATACGCTGCTTTTTGGAGTTTTAGGACGATACGTGGCCTCTAATATGTTAATTTTATGTGGAGGTCGATCTTTAATGTATGATCATATGGATCGCCTATTATATCAGGATCTTAGTATTTTTTTTTTAATTTGGAATTCCAAACCTTTTGACGGTCCATCTGATGGTAACTGATAACAGCACTAAGGTGATTCCACTAATTTGTTGTTATTTCAAAGGACTAACATAACATGCCTCTTATCATATCATTTCAGAGCCTAATTTCATGCTTCAAGTGGAACAAGCTCACTAAGAAAGCTGTTTGGAAGCTGAAATCGATGAGACTGAGGTACCCACATAGACAATTTCTTATCAACTACACCAAACTACCTCAGTAAACTTATACGATGTAAAAATCTATGTCATCAATATTACAAAGCAGAAGAGTTTGTTTGAACGCGCTAATCTCAGAAACTACTGGTTCGATTTGAAAAAATCTTTTTGTATTGGATAGTCCATTTGTCGAGGAAGGCTTTAAGCTATATAATATTACGCTACGACCAATAGGAGCGGAGCTGCAATGAAAAATATTGGAAAAGGTGGGGAAATGAAACGCCGACGAAGTTACGCGGGCCAGCTAGTAATACATCCAGGTTGTAATTCTAGATATTCAGACGTTTTTTAACTGTTAACGTTGTTCTAAAGGTAAAGAGTCGTCTTTTGAATTAATTTGTTTTGTTATTAGTGTTTTGATTGCTGTAGAGATTATTCAGAATTATATATATATGGCAAGAATATATTTTAGTGTAGACATAGTCAATAGTGAAGATGTCGGTGTTTTTCATGCAATTTCATTTCATAATGCATTGCACCTCATTACATTTTTCTAGCAATAAAATCAGTGTTCGAGTATCATTCAACACAGGAGGCTTTATTTAACAAAACCCTTCATCAATCAATCTATCACTATATCACGGAACTGGCTTAAACCCCCACAAGTCATCTAGCCAAATACTACTATATACTATACAGTAATGTGTAACATTATTTATGATATAGGAGAACACCTAATATTTTAATTACATAACTCTTGCACAATCACCTAAGAATTTTATTTATTATCCTCAAATTTTATGATACTCTCAAATAGCAGCTATAAATTACTTTAAAAATTGAATTATGTATATTAAAAAACACGTTCCAAGGTTCAAAATCGTTTGTGAGCGACTGAGATTTTAGTACCCAGTCACGTAACAGATATCAATCAAAATCTCCAAACATTATAGGCATTCTCCATAAGTACCATAAACAAAAAGAAAACATTTTAAAACACGAAGGCAAATTATTATAATACGTTAAAGGATCAACTCGCACTAATCTGATAATCGCTCGATTGACTCGAGCTTTCCTTTTTTTTATTTAAAAAATGATTGATATTATTTTGTTTTTGACCTTTTTTCTGTTCTATTTTAAACAGCACTAGAAAATTTCTTATGAAGTTTATTTCAATTTACAAATGTTATGAAATGCAGTTATGGCAACACATGAGTGGTATAACAGGTGTCACGTGATAGCACGATGCTGTTCACGTATCTAGGCGACGGTCACCATTTTCCATCAGGTTGGCTGTAAAATAATATGTAGGTATGTATTGTCTTTATTACTGTAAATTAGAGGAAGTTTAGCACTGGTCAAGAATCGAAATTCAATCTTAGAATATAGAAATTGATGTTCATATATGTTCAGCAGCTTGATTATGTGAAATGAGATGTAGCGACTGCACTAGTTAACGTGCTCCCCTAATAATTACTTCACCGCTAAACTGCTGAACGAATTCTAAATAAACGGAACCATTAAAATAACTCTTTAACTATATTTATGTATGTACAAAGTGGAGCTATCGATTTAATCGGCCATTTTACGTGAAACAATTGGAGATTGGAGTCAAGTTTCGGGACAATTTGGAGCGATCTGTGAGACAATATAATTTGACTGATTGATTGCCGCATCGCCCGTCCGGCGGGCGCGGCGCACGCGAGCGTACCTACGCGTCTACACCAGCACGTTCGGAATTTAAAATTAGAAAGAAATTTAGAAGACTTTGTCTATGGTATTCAATCTTCTTCTTCGCCTCTTCCCGTTACGCGGGGTCGACTTTTCTAATCTTGAGGCGCCATACATTTGGCTGGTAAGCATCGTCACTTGACAGGCTCAACTCCCTCTTGTCCCAGGTAGTTGGTGGCCTGCCTTGTCCGCTTTTATTGTAGCCTTGGAAAGGCACTTTAAACAATGTAGCTTTCAGGTTTACGGAGAATGGTAAATGGTATGTAGTGGGATATTGGCAAAAATAATGAAGACTGTATATGGACTTTGTGGTATCTAAATGTGCTTTAAATTATGCGAAATAAATTACAATATTTTATCCTGATTTAAATTTGTATTAGCACGTTAATAATTAGATAACTGTACAGTTTATAAATTCCTTGAGAAAAGTTGCAAAAAAATTTACAACATAACTTCAATTTATATTTTTTTTATGGATGATAATAGAATGGTGCACCCGCATGCGCTAACGGTTTACACTGGCGGGGCACCAGTGGAGAAAGATAAGATGTGCATGAGGTCAGGTCAGTTAGCCCATCGTGACAAATTCACCAAGAATTTATCACGATGGTTTCCAGGGGGATGGTACCATCCTAGCAATAAGATCATCAATCCACATTACTGGGGGGAAATGGGATTGTTAGTAATGTGGACTAATGAACCCATTACTAGCAATGTACCATGTCAGGTTGACCTCCACGCGGTTCCCCCTGGAGACCATCGCGATAAATTCTTGGTGAATTTGTCACGATGGGCTAACTGACCTGACCTCATGCACATCTTATCATTCTCCACTGGTGCCCCGCCAGGGTAAACCGTTAGCGCAGGCGGGTGCATTCCATTATCATCCACAAAAAAAATCCACATTACTAACAATCCCCTTTCTCCCTTAAACTTATATTAATAGGAGCATGCATACCTGATCTATTACCTATAGATTACTTTTTTGTTTGAAAATGCTTTATATTCTTGCTTGGGAGAAGTTATTCAATTTCATGAACTAACTACTGTAACTAAGGCTCAAATTGTTGCACACGAGGTTACGTACTCATAGGTTCCTGCACCATGTACGTTCGGAATTTGAAATGATATGGAAATGTAGGCGGCATTGTCTATAGATAATTATGAATTTTAGAAAACCCAAGTCATGCTTTTTATAATCCTTAATGTTTTTCAACCTTTTTTTTTATATTTTGTCCCTTTCCCGTCAACTTAATTCAAAATTTCTTTCTGAATATTTATTCACGTATTTGCGGAATTATTTTTATATATTGCGACAAAACTGGTCACATCATGGTATAAATTAAAATTTTATTGGACTAAATCATAATAATAAATTCACATTTGTGCACAGAGAATAAATAGAACAAGAAAAAAAAAGGAAAGGAAAGGAAAAACAAAATTCTATTTTATCGCTATAAGCAATCTCGTCACAGACTATCTGGTAGGAGGAGTTATGTACATAGAAGAGGTAGGTGCACTATATTTAGTAAACGAATAAATTTCCAACCAATTTCTAACAAGCCAAGCCAAATTACAGAAAAAAAAACAAATAAATAAACATAAATAATATAGGAATGTACCATAAATTTACAGACATACAGACAACAACTTATTGAAAGGTATCTAAAAAATCATGAACTATGTATATGAGATGTCGCCGATTTTGAAATATAGCATGTAATAGAACAGATCGAATGAAGAGTGGTATGGAGTTCCAGAGGCGAAATTAATGATAAATATCTACTAAAGCTAGAGTTTAGATTTTTATACCCGTTGTATTATAATTGTACACTATTAACATATAAAGGAATAAATAAATACCCCGTTACCTACAATGTAACAATCTGACTAATATTATGAACGCGAAATTTTGTGAGTATGGATGTATATTTGTTACTCTTTCACGCAAAAACTACTGAACGGATTTTGATGAAAATTTACAGTAATATAGCTTATACATCAGAATAACACATAAGCTATAAATATAATGAAACCGCAGGTACAGCTAGTAGTGAATATATTTTTAAATAGTTGTATTGGAATTTTTATTATGTCTCAATTACAGTTGTTATACAACATTATTTATCAGACATAAATACAATATTTGTAATGATGTTCGCCCAAAATTGTGATTTATTGCAAACATCGCGTGCATCGACGGAAACTCGAAATTCGGCCGAAATCCGCCATTCTCACAAAACATTAGCCGTGATTTATTGGCCATAGATTGTTCGCTAATATACAGATAATTGGACACCAGATGCGAGCGTGATTGTTGTCTTGACCTTTTGACTAGGTCCATATTCATTTAGCCATCAAATTCACATTACATTGTAAAATCTTTATTGTACTCTAGAGCATCTGAGCTTTGTACGGGCGAACTTTAATTATTTGAAATTGAATACTCTATGTAATTGCAATGACTATCATTGTTTGCCATTGCTTGAAAAATGTAATTACAATGTAGGTTCCAGAAGTGAAAAATATAATCCTTTCGATAAAATATTTTTTCTTCAGTAAATTCATTAGTGGAAACTATGATCATTCATTCATTCATAATTTAAGAGTGACGCTCTTGTTGGTGGAGCTCTTGCCACTTTCCACGATCTTCCGTCATACTCTTTAAACCTTGATACCTCACGACTCCAATTCTGTCTTTAATTTACTTGACGTAGCTGTGCCTTGGTCTTCCTCTCCCCATCTTTCCTTCTATCTTTCCCTCAATAATAACTTTCATAAACTCATCCTGCCATATCATTAACACCGATAACAAACCAAATTAATTCGACAAAGGCTTGTCTTGCCATCTGCCTTATAAGATTCGTAAAATATCCGGCGAAATCTACATTTAAGTAGTTGCAATCATTACGATATCGACTTTTTTTATACTACGATGATGGCAAACAAGAGTACTAAAGTCTAATGGTTACCATAGCCTATGGATGCCTGAAATACTAGGGGTGTCACGTTCGTGTTACAGACCCTTCTCGGACTGTAGTTTCTCGAGATTTTCTCGAAGGGAGGAAGCTCCTCACTATCCGAGACCACTTAAGTTCCAGCGTGTGGGAATGAATTCCATTTCAATTGACAATACCTCTGACTTAATAACCCCATTAATAGCAATATACCATCTCAGCTTACCTCCACACAGTTCCCCCTGGAAACTATCCTGGTAAATTGCTATTTGCCAAGATGGGCTAACTGGTGCCCCGTCAGCTTAAACTGTTGGCGCAGGCGCGGTCATTGTTTTATGATCTATTATAAATACCACCGACTCAATGGTTTATGGGGGTCAACAGCCATGAAGGTATATATTAGACCAGTCTTTATCTTTTAAAATGTACATCCTTATCCTTAAATCCTTACTTCCTTACTAATATTATAAATGCGAAAGTAACTCTGTCTGTCTGTCTGTCTCGCTTTCACGCCAAAATGACTGAACGGATTTAAATGAAATTTGGTACACATATAGTCTAGACCCTGATAAAGGATATAGGCTACTTTTTAATGCGAAAAAAGAGTTGAAATGGTAGACGTAAGAATCATAATTTTTAAAGCTAGAAGCTTGAAATTTATATTTTAGGTTGGTGATTAAATATGAATGAATATGACATGCAAAGTTTGTAGTAATTTTACCCTTAAGGGGGTAAAATAAAATAGGAGATCAAAGTTGTTGTGTAAATTCATGACTTTTTAAGCTATGTATAATGATGAAACTTTTTCCATTGGAATTTGTGGGTTTATTTATTAAATACCTCACTAATATCATAACTCTCGATCTCGCTTACACGCGAAAACTACTGAACCGATTTAAATGAAATTTGGAACACTCAATCTAAACCCTGAGAATGAATATACGGTACTTTTTAATGTGGAAAAGTAAGGGAATTGAAAGGGTTGGTGCAAGGTTGTATGGATATATTGCCATATATGAAAATGGCTGTTAATTAAATATAAATAAAGAAAAATGGGTTGTAAGGAATTTAAAGGAGAGTTAAATGTTCATATGGAAATATTGACATTTTTAAAGCTAGAAGCTTGAAGTTTAATTTTTAGCCTATTTATTAAATATATACATATTTAGAAAAAGAGTTATAAGGAGTTGAAAGAGTTATGTATGTTAGTTGTGTATGGAAGTATCGTGATTTTTGAAGCAAAAAGGATAAAACTTTTACTTTTCACCTTTTTATGCGGACGAAGTCGCGTGTACAGCTAAAGTATATATATACCATATGGTTAATAGATTTCATTAGAATATTAAACTATTACACACATTATGTATACAAAGTATAATACAAGAATATTCACTTGATGGGTCTAAATCTGCCTTTATATGATAAGTACAGCGTGGTATTACCCCGAAGGCGTAGTCATCAACCGTGCAGGAGGGCAGTTGTTGCAGTTACCATATTGTACGTCGCGTGATCTGAATAAATTGTCTTGACCACTCGATTGCCTTACATTATGTAAATTTAACTAAAACATTATCCCTTTGAACAGGTGTAGCTATAAATTATTTAAAATATGCACTTTTATTTTTAAACTAGCTTTTATTTAGTACTTTGTGTGGATTACAATCAGTTTTTCATTAGCTCATATTTTATTTTCGCTATTTATACTTAATCAAGGCCATACTTAAACATTGCATTACAATTACAAAAGCCTTGATTTTTCTGAACCTAATCTTTACATAGTATAAAAGTAATTTATAAATACTTTTTATATGTCTATAGTATGTTTCTGTAATTTTTACAAAATATAAAACAAATTCGAGTCGCTGTCTATTCGCTTA
Organism: Achroia grisella; assembly: GCF_030625045.1. Classification (NCBI taxonomy): domain Eukaryota; kingdom Metazoa; phylum Arthropoda; class Insecta; order Lepidoptera; family Pyralidae; genus Achroia; species Achroia grisella. Next base: position 2,652,319 of record NW_026712984.1, on the reverse strand, counting down.
TGCGTATCTTATCTTTTAAATTACGACTGATTTCAATGTAGTTTTCAGTAATAGATAGAATGATTCAAGAGAAAGGTTTATATGTATAATACATGTGAGTTATAGTATAGAACAAACGTGCGAAGCCGAGATGGATTCCTAGTATAGAAACAACTTAATATAGTAATATGGTGACGTAATAATATATGTACGTCAACATAAATAAAGTATTATTCAGCCATTACCCAACTTAATTTAATTCTATGTTCAGAATTATGTTTACGCTGTTGGTTAAAGTTGATCCATATACAAATTTTTTGTACAAATTATTTTATGCGCTATAATTTGGTCCTAAGACCTCCGCTGAAAATCAGCGCTGTAGCTTCACTGCAACAATATGCTGAGTGGAGTCCTTTTTAGCAAATATTTTATAGCATTTTGGTATATTCTTTATTATGTAGTGTATTCTACACCAAGTAGCTGTGTGTAGAATTGAAACTACGTGTAATTGTATATGCATGTTAATGTTAATAATATGTTATATATAAAAGTATACTATTATTATTATTAAAGGAAAAACTTCGTAGTCATTTACGAAAATTGCGCTGACGAAGAAGTATGTTGCTAGTTCAAAGGTCTTTTTATGTTTTTTATTCAGTTCGAATTTCAAACACTGGGCGACCACTAGTTGTATTAAATATTTTGTTTATATAATGTATAGGTATAATTACACCAATATTTAATAATAAATCAGCAACAAAAATAAAACATAAACAATACCTGTCCTTGTATCCGATTTCCGTTCAATTCCCCTCGATTCCTGTCCTCGTCGCCCCCGCCTCACTGGCGGCAAATTGCATCACGTTGGTTTCGAGAACGTTCCATTCAAATTTCGAATTCTAATGGAACTTTCTGGTCGCTTTGCTTTCCATATTGATACAGATTGGCATGAAATGGCTTAGTGGTTTTTATTTCCCTTACATAAAATTGAATAAACATCACAAATTCACAGAATTCTTTTATCCATTCGTTTCTATATGGCAATATTACAAGAACTTTCATCAAAGTACAATTATATCGTGTTTATCAGAGATGACTTTGTACAAAGTCATCTGCGTGAGTCTGTACCAACACAGTAGTAATAGCCACAAGTTTTCTTTAACTAATCCCTTACTCCTGGTGCTAATACAAGTTATTATACGACGATAGTGGCAAGTTATTTCGTTTGATGGGTTGCCATTCTAATGACATAAAAGATCTACAAATAGCCCAGAGAACGATGGATGCCAACTTAGTAAAAATAGCCGCAAGTTTCTATAACTAATACCCTCTCCCTGATGCCATAATTACTTTTTTTAAACCACGGCAGTGGCAAGTTAGTGTTGTTACTTATAAAAATATAGAAATTACAATATTTCTCAGATACTTGGAGATCCATTACCTTATTATAGACTTTGGGGGGAGTTCACACAATACGCTCTTCGGTCGCCACGCGCCGCACATTAGGGGGAGGCCATGATAAAAAACAACTATATATTTGACACGTGGCGACACTCGATATGACTACTTTATTAATTTCGACAGTTCCTTTATACATTAGCTTGTTAACTTAATTAATGTGGATATGTTTTTTAAGAGTTTATATGTTCTATTCATAGAGTAAAGCTGGGAAGGAAAAATATATATAGAGCCTGTATTCGTAGTAGATAATTACACAGTTGCACTTCATATTTTTTTTTTATTAATTATGGGTTTGCGCTTGGTCTTACCTCATCTGATGATAAATGATGGTAAGACCTAGGATGTAGCGCGCTTACCCAGAAGATATCTATTCACCAAAGACTTGAAGAATCCAAGGTTGTATTTCTATGGGAACACAAATGCTGGAAGTGTGTTCCACTCTTTGGCAGTGCGTATTATTATTTATCGAAATTTTATTTCTTCTTCGTTTCTTTTTCGCCATATTAATATTATAATTGCGAAAACGTGTCTGTTTGTACGTTTAAGTTGTAAATATATTATATGAACGTGTTTAAAGAACCTTTTGTCTCCACTAATGAAAATAAAGAATAAAAACAATGAAGCGGTAACGAATAACCATTATGACAACAGCGCTAACAGCCCCCCGTAGAGGCACTGCTGCGCGCCAGCACCCGTGCGTGGTGCACTGCCTCAATTTGTTCGAATTTCAAATTCAAATTATTAAATTTTGATTTTAGAACGTGATAAATAGTTTTAATGTCAAAACTAGAAAGGCTAAGGAATAATAGCATATCAGTGTATTTAATATTAATTTCTAAAGGTTAATATTAAATAAAAGTATATTATTTTAATATAAATAAATTTCAATAACTTCTGTAGCGTAAGAGTAAGGCATTTTGCATGATTTTGATGTACTGAATTTCAGTCATATTACGTCTGTATTTGTTTGTTATCTTGCTCAATAGCGCTCTTATTTGAATTTCAACAAAAATTATATTGCCTACAGATACACGATTAGACATTATACATTTTCATTTTTAGAAGCATTACAGTTTATCACATTAATTCAATTTTGGGCTTAACTCTTCTAAAAAGCAGTGTTAATTGCTCTGTGATCACCACATGTTCTCTACTCTATGGTATTCGAATCCTGTCATTAGCCACAATAGATTTGTGGCTGATACTGAGACGGGGACGGCGCGATAAAAAAGATAGGGTTCCGTAATTATAGTCGGTATAAAGTAATTTAGGGGTCCGTGGCTATGCCAAAAGGACTTATATAGGGGTTCCTTTGTGTTTTTTATCTAGTTTGGGTGATGATAACTGTGTGTGATTTATTTTTTGCATTCCATGATCTAGAATACCAATTTATTTATTATTTTATTTAAAAGTTGTCCACATTATTGGACAAATTAAGAATATGATTGATGAATGCGTATATTCCTATATGTATATATATATATATAGACTGACAGACGTTTATACTTTCTCATTTACAATACCTACTAATATTAGTGAACATTATAAATGACAATGTTTGTCCTTCTGTCTACTAAACGGCAGACTAAATGTTAATGAAATATCACGAAAATGTAAATTCCAAAAACACAACCTTGAGGGTAAAACGCAATAGGGGATGAAAATTTATACGAAAAATCGTCATTTATGAAGCTAGGACGATGAAACTTTCTTCTTTGACTTTTCTGGGTCAGATTATTGAACATACTTTCATAATTTGGTCAGTCACGTACAACACACCGTTGAAGTCGCGGGCACGGCTAGTGATTTTATATATATGCTAGTCTGTAAGGTATATATATAATATGGGTCAATATTATTAAGTTGCCTTAATTAAAATAAATAAATAAATTAACATTAAGATTACAGTATAAACTCATACTCATTATATATACTCAAAATACCATTCATAATCAATCCAGGCCATCATGACACAGCAACTGCACGTATAAAATATAATAAAAAAGTAATATCACATTGCCGTTTAAAAATGGAACGTCGCGTTCTTTTTTCGAAAAGAGATGAAAAGAACAAAAAGATCTCTTTCATGAGCGCAGTCCGGTAAAATTGTCTATGGGCGGCGCGGGTCGGGTCATTTATCGTGACGGCCCGAGGCGCGTGCGGCTTACTGCCACTCGCCTCACTATTGGGCTATTACTCGGCGGGCTCTGTACAACTGAACTGTTGTTTATGCCCGACATATTTTTATTTTATATGTATCATTATGATATTAAAACAATGGTGCAATGTTTAGCGTATTTATTGAATGAGAGTTTTTTAATCTCTACATTTTATAATATGTTAATATAGTATATTATAAAATGTAGAGATAACAACATATCCCCACTTCGCAGGGATGCATTCTAAATCTTAGAATTTCTCGGCTTGTTCTATACACGTATGGATAATATATAAACCTTCCTCTTGAATCACTCTATTTATTGCTGAAAACTGCATTAAAATCCGTTACGTAATATAAAAGATATAAGTGAAAAGACAGTGACGGCGACTTTGTTTTGTACTATGTAAAGATGTTGGAACTTCATGCCCTATTTAAAGAAGTGAATTATCAAAATAAAATCTCATGTTCTCATCCGTCATTCTCGTGAACGGGTGCTGCTTGTGGGGACTGGTCTGTTCAGGTTGCGAACACTGATTAGATTGTTTGTTTTTTTTTTCAATAGCATATGCTGGTGGTCACTCTATTCTCCCAAATTTGAATTTAAATGAATCTGTATTAATGTAAATATATACATATATTTAAAAAAAAAATATCCGAGCTGAGTTTCTTGTCAGTTCTTCTCATCTCGAAATCATTCCGAGATGACGGTAGATTTGACATATCATAAGAGTCATAACATAAACCTACATGAATAATATTATTTTGATTTTTTTTTTAAAAAGTGCAGGCAAATTGTATAACATTTCCTTTTTAATGGCTATTAGAAATAATTATAATCAAATTGATATCTCCTTTTTTGAAGGATGTACCTAAAGTTATAGTAATGAAAAATTCATAATGATGGTATTGAAATTCTGTATTATAATTATTATTGCATAATTATAAACTGTGAAATGTAGCTACTTCCATTTTGTCTATAAAATATCTACGTTTTACGTACTTTATTAACCTTTACAACATTGTCTATGGTCTATGACATATACGGCATTACGGCATTATTCAATTGTCTGACACGTCTTATTACACCTGCTATTGACTTGCAACATATTAACAAAACGCGAGAAATACAAGTAAATTAAGGTTTACAGAAATAAACTTAGCTCTATGATATGATGATTACTGTAATATTAATAATATCACTGATATATCCCGGCTTCACGCGAGTAAATTGAGGTTTTATATAACTTTACTAATAGTAAGTCTCGATGTAAGTTTTATTCGATATTAAAACGATTTTTTTTTAACTAGAATACCGAACAAGTCGACGATTTATCTTTTGGTAAATAGTATAGTCTTTAAATATGAGCTGCAACACGGATGATGATGATGATGATCCTTAGCGTTGATATTCAGAAGGACGGTTCCATTGTTTCATCACCTTTCAACTCAAATCATCAGAAGACTTCCCACAAAGTCTATAGTCTATAAAGAGAAATGCAGTAAAGACTCTCTAAGTCTCAGTGCGTCTGGATGAAGAAAAAAATTGGGATCCTGTTCTGGTGGCGCGAAACAAAAGCGCTGGTGCGTAGAAAGGCGCGGCGCGGCGGCGTCGTGATGGCTGCGGGCGACGGCCGGCTTACGTTCTGCCACTTCGGTAACTGCCAACCATAGATACACGACGCAGATGCGACACTACATGTCAATCTTTTCCCCTCCTAAATATATATTACACGGCAAAGTTTAATTCGTAGTAGTTTTTTTCTATATAATTTAAAATGCATACAATCTAATCTTCTGAGTATAAACTCCCTAAAAACCAAAGTCATTCTCTTTCCCCTCCTAAATATCTATTACACGCCAATGTTTAATTCGTAGTACTTTTTTTTCTATATAATTTAAAATGCATACAATCTAATCTTCTGAGTATAAACTCCCTAAAAACCAAAGTCATTCTCGGCAAATGCGCACGTAGCGTGCATACGCAAATAAAATAAAAAAAAAATAGCATCACGGACATCAGGATCTCATGTGACACTACGTTCTTATTCTGGAGGACTAAGATGTCACGCTTTATTCAGTAATTTCACTGCTTTAACCAAAACACAGCATACAAAACAAGTTGTAAATTGAAATTTCCCTCCGTTGGATCCCCCGTCCAATTGAAACGGGGATAGAAGCTGCCTGAGTTGAGATTCGAATCCCTAGCGGTGTCCTCAGACTGAAGTCATATCCGTCAGGTTGTAGTTGGTCTTCAGCCGCTCTATTAATCCTTCCGCGAGTTTGGAATGCAACCTGCACTTGCCCCCTATCGTCCGGTGAAGTTGTAAAGGCCAGCTGCGGCCAACAATATTATATTAGTCCGAAAAAAATGTCAATCTAATAATCTTTACATAGTATAAAACAAAGTCCTCGCTGCTATCTGTTCGCTTATATCTTTTAAATTACGCACCAAATTTTAATGCAGTTTTTATTGACATTAAAGTTTTGTTATCAGTCGTATAATATAATGGTATTGTATGTAACTAATATTTTATTTATTGACTTAATGAATTTTTATGTATAATTTAAAAACAACATTAGCATTCTGCACACCTTCTATATATACACTATAAGAATGCGAAAGTTCATACGTCTACGTATAATTTATTATTAAGTAATGAAGGTACTTAAGACACTGCTAAATTTACTTAAATTACGAATGACACTTTATTTGGGCAGCTCATTAAAGAAAGTATACTCCTCTTTGATAATAGGTATTAGTTTTACTTTATTATATTATTTCGATAGATTTAATATTTATATGTACATCTTATATATAAAATTCTCGTGTCACAGTTTTCGTTCCCATATTCCTCCGAAACGGCTTGACCAATTCTTATGAAATTTTGTGAGCGTATTGAGTAGGTCTGAGAATCGGCCAACATCTATTTTTCATCCCCCTAAATGTTAGGGGTAGTCCACCCCTAATTTTTTTTTATTTTAAGGCAAAACACCGTTTTCCGGTACAGCTAGTATACACTATAAGAATGCGAAAGTTCATACCTCCTTTTTATTGTCGTAAAAAAGTGGTACAAAGTTTTTGCATCACGTATTAATATTATTATTAAGTAATGAAGGTATTTAAGACGCTGCTAAATTTACTTAAATTACGAATGACACTTTATTTGGGCAGCTCATCTCTGATAATAGGTATTAGTTTTACTTTATTATATTATTTCGATAGATTAAATATTTATATGTACATATATATATAATATTTGGAATAATTGACGTCTAGCTACCAAGGGATCTTGCTCAATACCGCTCTTATTCAGACAATTCCTATCTATGATAATAAATAGAGAATATTACGTAATAAACAATGTTTTAGACTATATTATATATATTTAAATGTGATCGGTTGAATTTCCATTTCTGATAAATATCATAATACCGTCTGTCCAATATTTAATCTTTGTCATACTTCTTCATCAACTCGCAAACATATTTTTACTTCCTAGAACTATAAACGTACTAATTCCCCTGACACAAAGTTCATTATTGTACCATTATACATAATACAACTTTGTGCTTAATTTTGTTTAATAATGTAGGCGTGATTTGCTATAGCAGGTGTGTGATAGTGTGCTTGTATGTCTTTATGTACATATTGTATGTAATCATACATCTGCTGTAGATTAATATTATGTAGAACTGGAATGAATTAGAAGAGATATAAAGTGGATACGATACATTGTATTATTATTTTAATATTTTATATAACAACTAGCTACTCGCCCTGGCTTCGTACGGGTCTACACGTATTATATATATAAATCTTTCTCTTGAATCACTCTATCTACTAAAAAAATTGCTTCAAAGTCTGCTCCGTAGTTTTAAAGATTAAGCATATATAGGGACGGACAGACAGCGACAGCGACTTTGTTTTATACTATGTAATAAATATGCATTTATGAACTACTTAGATTAATGCATATTTTAAAAAAAGTAAGACAACATTGTCTATGGTTACGTATTAAGAATACAATATGTATTTTTCTTTATCCCGGCAATCTGTAAGTGGCTATTAGAAGAATTCACAAATAGATAGAATATTGCAAGAAAAGCAAAAAGACTTTATTATACCAGACCGACTAGTCAGCGAGGTATTATTAGGCTAAATTCGACGTTTAAGAACAGAGACGCTGTTGGCAAAATAGAATTTCTTGTTCTACATTAATTCATAGAATAACTACCTACTACCATACTAGTACTTACTCCATTATAAAATACTAACGTACCTAAGTACGTATTGGGATTTAGGTTAGAAAAACATCTAAAAAATCATCATGAAGTCATAACATTCAAATTGCTGGAAACTAGAAGAAAACTAATTACAAAACAATTATCTAAATCGGGATGTTAAAACAACACTCCACTAGTAAATAATACGAAAAACAATTTGTTTTGTTTAATTTATTCACCCCAAAAAAAACTATACAAACAAAATGTTAAAATACTGGCGATAAAGAACTCATTTACACGCCGTATTAACCACGAAATGGAATGTAAAAAATACTGCTTTGACAACTAACAATTTGCATTTCATTATCAAGGCTGCTATTTGATTTTAAACTTTAAGTCATAGTCATAGGTTATATATGTGATTTCTTCACTTGTACAATTGGCGAGTGTGTCTATGGTATACGAACAATTTGAACAAATGTCACCCGCCACAGAGAATGTAATTGAGCTGTCACAATTTGGAGGGAAAATCGCGTCACGGAATTTCAAATTGTGCTTTGATTTATACTAGTCGTATACTACCAATCTAAATGAAAGTTGAGCGGGGTTTGGTCATAAAGATTTTTTTTATTTATTAGCCAGAAGTTACCAGGCAAAAAGTACATTACAAAATAGACTTTATAGTTAGTACAGAAAATTTAAACTGCTTATATATACATTGTACAAGGAAAAGGATTCCTCGTAGAGATTATGAACATTCATGTTTAATTTGTTAGGGCACTGGTCCTCATATAGCAAAGTAGACAGAACTTCAAGCTCCGCCAGATAAGAACACAAAAAATACTTATATTATTATCATAAAAGTTTTTATATTAATATTTTTTTTACTAGTAAACATTTTATTCACTTAATAGATAATAATATCTTAATAATATTATAAACACGAAAGTTTGTGAGTATGGATGTTTGTTACTCTATCACGCAAAAACTACTGAACGGATTTTAATAAAATTTTACAGTAATATAGGTTATACATCAAAACAACTTATGGCTATGAATTTCACGAGTTACAGATAAATATATAATTTTGTTGTAATCTCTTTATATTTTAGTTATAAATACATAGACATTATATTAACGTGATATTTACCTAATTTTTTTTTATTTAAACGAACTAAATACTAGATATGAATATTCTTTGTACTTAAAAAGTAAATTACTGTAATATTAAAAATGAGTAAAACCATTTTATTTAAATAAAGCTATCACTGACTAAATGAACACACCCCGTAAGGGTCCGGACTCATTTCGCGCCCAATTTGAGGTCGATTAAAAACAAATTGTATCAAAACGCATTCATTTATAAATAGGGTTGAAGCACTATTAAAAACAAATGATATTTTATCTCTTAAAATTTATGTAGCAATAACTTTTTAGATTTTAAAACAACACTATACTTTCGGTTTTTACGACTTTTTTCATGATTTCATTATTAGCTCCGTTCCTATTTGTCGTACAGAGGTGTTTTATAGCTCATAACTTTCAGCAATAAGTAGGCTTTACGACAATGAATGAATTTTCAAAATTAATCAATCAGACAATTCAGTGACGGTTTTGAATATAATAATAATAATAAATTTATTTGTAATAGATTTTGGGTACATACATATATGATGTTATACAAAAACATGGCCCTTGCAAAATCTGCTTATATCAAGCGTACAAATCTTAAGTTAATTAAATTATCGATTGTTTATATAATTATAAATTATTGTATGAAGGTATATGTCAATTTGTATATAAATCTAAATGTCATGAGGAATAATTTATCAGTATTCCAAAAACTCTATAATTGAGTAAAAACACTTGGAAACTAACCATTCATGTAGTTTTCTTTTAAATAATATACTGCTGGTACTTATCGATATTGGCATTGCTCTACTAGTCAAGTCAGCTAGTGATCACAGCTAACAACCTAGTTAAAACGCCGTCAGGTACCTTTATAATAAAATTAGCAATGAAACTCGATTAACTATATTAATAATATGTATTAAAAATAACATTTGTAATTTTACAACAGTAACAATCAGTTTTACATCAATCACAATTTTACGTCAGTTGAAGTTAAGTAAACTTCAATCACAACTCATTCCGCTTGACAAGCACAGCCCTACTGCGTCCATCACTGCACTGGCATATTGAAAACTCGCCCCATTGCCGCAGACTCTCTTTGATCCCAAAGAGGAGGGCTGTCGCAGTGCGATGTTTATACTAGTAAACCACCACACTGCGGTGAAATAATAGAGCAGTATATCAATAAGGTATATTTTGCATACATAATCCAAGTTCATATCACTCACAGCGAAAATCTGACTCTGTTTGTTTTTTTTTTATAAATAGACGGCTGAATGGGTTTTTAGTTAGGAACACATATCTGTTACACAAATCTCAGGAAGAAAGAAGAGTAATAAATTTGCGTGTAGAATATCTAATCTTTTATAATTTATACTTCTCTAATATGTCTAATTAAATGATACACGCAATTTCATCTGCGTCACATTTATCCCATTTTTTGCAATATTTTAACTGTAACTCCGCGCCTTCGGGTCATATCGTTATAATGATACGTAACGAAAACGATAAATAGGCATTGCAATATTAAAATAACTTTCGATCTAATTTAAATCTAATTATCTCTTTATTTAAAATCATTTTCAGAATTAGATCCGTACCGGACAGTACCAGTAACGTAAACGCCACTAAGTAATGTTATTTGCAATATATTATGCATCAAATGCATTTGTCTTCAACATAGCAACTCTATTCGTTTAATCTTTGACTGCAAAAACGGTCTCGTCAACGACCGCCCTTTGAAAGTTAAGCTCGCAATTTTTAGTCCGTCCAGTCTATTGGAGCGTTATTAAAAATATTGAAATTGTCTGTGCTTTGATTTAGAGTTGAGCTTATATAAGCCAACCAAACGTAGTGATTATTTGCTCAGTGAAGATTCAAACACTGAATGTTACCTCAGAAAATTTGATAGTAATAAAAAATTATTTGACTATTTTTATTCATATTTCGAATAATATTTATATATTATTTGAAATATGAATAAAAATTGAACTGAGAGAAATATACTTTTATATAATAGTGCATTATTAAAATAGATTTAAATTTATAGTCCCTGACTATTTTTCTCAAATACATATTGAAGTGAAGATATCTGATGTACGACGATCCGATGTGAGAAGTTTTTAGAGGGAAAAATTGAGAGAATAATAAATACACAACGACTACGTGGATATAGATATAGATAATAGAATATTATAAAAAAAACGTGTCAAGACAATTATAATACTTAAAAATATTATAAAACTGCATACAGGATTTCGCTACACATACTGTTATTATTACGAATTTGATACAATATATGTTATTTTATCACATAAAAACTACTTCCGATTTAAACTTGGTGCACAAATAGATCATATTCTATGTACACATAGGACAGTTTTTACTATAAATCATAAGAACAATGTCGTAGGATACAGATAACAATTTTTTTTTCTAATCCATCCAGTAGTAAACAAACAAACGAATAATCGAATCTCTCGCCTTTATAATACCAGTATGTAACCAACCTTAGTGTTTACTTGTCGCATACCTACATCCCTCGATACATAACAAGTGCAAAGATGACCGGCGGTTAATCCTACAATGTCGGCTCCATTCTGCACTTATCTCCCATTTCGTTAATACAGAGCCAGAAAAGGAAAACTGCTCTATCCGATCCACAGCAGAGGGGGAGAGGGGATTGTTAGTAATGTGGATAAATAGCCCCATTCCTAGCATTTACCATGTCAGGTAGACCGCCTCGTGATTGCAGTGGAAAACATCGTGATTAATTCCTGGTGAATTCACCAATTTCCTGGTGAAATTACAACGATGACTTAACTGATCTGCCCTCATGCTCATCTTACCATTCTCCACTGGTGGCCCGCTAGCGTAAACCGTTAGCGCAGGTGAACTATTCCATTATCATCCCATAGCTGAAAATCAGACTCCCTGGGATGCAGCACGTCACATAAAAATACATAGAACATGAAGTCAGGTCAGATGGTCGATCTTGACAAAGCCGTGTGAATTCTTGACATACATTAATTTATGTACAGGACTTCAAAATTTTAAAATACTTGAGAGACTGCACATGTGATGAAATATCCGGGAGAGTGTTCCATTTCTACAAAAAATTGTAAAATAATGACAAGAAGAAAAGGCGGAACGGAATACAAAAGAAATGAAAATTCAGAACACAATGCACCTGAACGTAAGACGATTTCACGCATATAAAAATTCATTCCCTTATGGCCATAAGTCTCTCATAGCCAAAAGGGCATAAGACATATCGAAATATTCTCATTTCTTTTCAGAAATGAATGCAAATGTATGAAACATTCAAACAAAGAAATTATTATACATACCAGTGGCCGCCCAGTGGTCGGAAATCGACTATAATTAATTTAACATGAAGTAAGACTACAGACAAATAAGTAAAACAATAAAGTAAAATAACATTAATCGAATCTCAATTCGACCACAAAGTTTTGTAACAAACAAAAGAGCATATTATACATATGCATGTGTGTGTCAAATACACGGTAGTGTATGTGTGAAGTTTTTTTATTGATTTAAAGTATTTTATATAATTTAAAAAAATATAAGCATTCTGCACTCTTTATTTATATCAACTACATGTGCGAAATTTCATACTCTAATAATTTCCGGGTAATTTTCATAAAAATGGGTATAAAGTTTTTGCTGCACGTGTTATACAGATTATATAATTTTACTCAGGTAGACATTACAGAAAATCATCGACATTAGCACCTCTGTCATATGATGTGTTTTGTTTGAAGGGAGAGATAAGGCAGAGAAATTACGAGGCACGAAGGCGTGACATCTTAATCCTGCGGAACGTGACTGCCATGACTGTCATATGATTACGTGATAGTTATGATGCTGTTTATGTATATAAACGAAGGTTGCCATTGCCATAACATCAGGTGAGCAGCCAAATTAATTGCCATTACAGTTGATAAAAAATGTATATCGTGTATCTATCTTCTTATATTTTGGTTATAATTAAAGAAAAAAATGAAATAGGTCAACGACACCGTTTAAGATTAATACGATCAATTTAATATAAACTGTTGATGAGCCACGTATCATACACGTAACATATTAGATTAAATAATTACCATAATGCACGATATACAAACATTTGAAGAAAAAACCTGCCAAGATAATCTAGGTCACATATTAATGGAGTTCCGTAGATATTTAAACGAAAAATTTGTCAAAATCTTGCACAAAATTGTTGGGTAAATGGATTGATTGAGGGATGATGTAGGTTGATCAATCTACATGTACAAAAATCAATACAAAAGTTTGAAAAAAGAATAGAAAGGTGAACGAAGAAAATAAAATGGTGTTACTGAATTGACTTATCTACTGATAAGTAAAATATTTACTCAGTGTAAAGGCCACGAAAAAGCCAACTTTAATCCCATTATTAAGGATAAATAAAAAATATTTAAAAAAAAGAAATACGTACAAAAATATTCAGTCTATATGAGAGCCTCGTTTGTTAAATATGTTGAAATTGTCAAAAACAATACCAATTAAAAAAAATTCATTACTACTGTAGGTTCTATCGGGCACAATAATTACACGAATTGTAAGAATTTAATATTAGCTATAAGTTCACACCTAATAGTAGCTATAAGTTCCTTACACAGTAGACTGATGAATTGAAGTAAAAAATGGTCAAAACTTTGTCCAACCAAAATCGAAAACAAACCAGCCCTGTTCACGCGACGTGACATCCAAATCGCTCGAGGTCATCACATAATAGCTTATTTCTCAAAACAATCAAATGTTATTAAAGGATTCCCTTACTTTTCTCATAACCGACACAAATGAGTAGCGATCTAATTGCAATGTGTTTAGTCCGCCTTAGGCCACTCACGACGAGCGCCGAATTCCATCGCACTCGTCACGTTTGGGAACACCGCGATTCAGGGTTGGTATAACTATGTAATATTAGGGGGGGAGGATTGTGAGTAATGACTGATAGCAATGCACTGCGTGGTCAATCTGACATGGATTGACCACGCAGTTCCCCCTGGAAACCATCGTGATAAATTCTTGGTGAATTTGTCACGATGGGCTAACTGACCTGACCTCATTCTCATCTTGTCATCTGCCACTAGTGCCACGCCAGGGTAAGCCGTTAGCGCAGGCGGGTACACCATTCCAATATCATCCATAAAAAAAACTATGTAATATTACTTTATCTGTGGTATAACACTTACTTACGAATAAGATATGACAAAATCTCATACATGTATTATTTAGCTTAAATAGCCATTCCAACATCGTAATCTTAGGTTAGGTTTATGAGAGATTTTCATGATTCAAAATCTCTTACAGAGGTGTACGAAAATGAAATTACAAATACATTGTAAGATTATATTTATTACATACTAGCAGTTTCCGCGACTTCGTCCGCGTGGAATTTTATTTTATTTTTCTAATTTAAAAGAATTCTTCTAAAATAAAAGTAGCCTAAGTTACTCCCTATTACATCAGATACCTGCCAAAAAAAGTTCCTTTAAAATCGGTCCAGCCATTTCATGGATTAGCCGGAACAAAAAGACCGACAGACAGACAGACAGACAAAAATTCTAAAATTTTTTATTTTTGTATGTACCGTATTTATATGCATGTAGTAAAAAACGGTTATTTCAATATTACAAACAGACACTCCAATTTAATTTATATGTATAGATTTCAATTGTAAATTGTTTAAGTGTGGGTTTTAGTGTTGTTGAAATCCGTAACATAACTGTGGGCCCAACTGAAAATCAGAATTATAACACAAACTGACCCGGCGAACTTCGTGTCGCCTAAAATATAACTAACTATAAATTTTGACATCAATATTTATACGATACTAACATCATTCAATTGTTTCATTTTCTATTTATTTCGGACTACATCCATATTGTATTAGTAAACAACTTATAAACTATGTTAATAAATTATAATATACACTTAGTTCATATATCTTTGTCCACGTTCAGAAGCACTGGGTCCGCAATTCGACGATATCCAGTGCTTCTGGAGCGGACAATCTGATATATTTGCAATAGTTGTTAGGATACTGTTTGCGCTTCCCCGAATTCTAGACATCAGTGATGCAGCTCTTTTGCGCATTATGGCTTGTAATCCTTCTACCCGCGCTGCTGCAAACATCTCTAATGCGCTATGTTATAAATCTTTGGAAATGTGTATATAATGTGATATTACAAATTATTGTTTGTTTTTTATTTGACAGAATCAATAAAATTCTATCACACCTTATACCATAGGCCAAAAATTGTATTTATACGAAGATCAGCACGGTTGGCATCCTTGGTATGATTCCATACGCACGGGCCGCCAAATTAAGGACACAATCATTAGTCCGACCACACACTGGACGACTGAACTATGTTTTTTTATTATGTACTAGGCGTTATCCGCCATTTCATTTGTTCTTCAAACCTTATAGAGATCTTTTAAGTGATTTTGTCGTGAGGTCAAAGAGATATAGATACAGATGATTGTAAATTTTTATAACTATCCATAGAATCCAATTCGGCTAGCTACTCTGGCAAAAAACTCAATTTATATATCTTTGATAAGTATTTTTATTAACTTTTAATCTTAAAAAAAAAAGAATATGACTCTAAAATATGATGTGCAACATGTTATTTCGGTATCGCAGTGTGTGAGCATACATTACGCTAGTTTCAGTTATTTAGAGTACACCAGCTCTTGCTGCGTACGCCAGGGGGCGCTCGTGCGCCCGCTAGTGCATGACCGCCCCAAGACAAACGAAATACTCAATTAGTAGTTCACAACGGTAGGTTGGCATCACTGCATTGCAAACTGGTCATTGCCAACATTAAGTTACTAGGGATGTTGACGTTAATCATTCAAAGTGAGGGAACATTCCGAATATTATTCGAAATTTGTGAGAAATGAGCGTGGGATACAGTTTACATTTGTTGCTGTTTAATTTACAGTGTTTGTGAGAAACGAGATCATTTAGAGATATAACGTTTTTTTAAAGGTAATATTTAGATAACAGTTGAATTTCTTGCAAACACTTCTTAAGTGGAGTAATTAACCGAACTAAACGGTAGGTAAATGATAAAAAATCATGACTAACGTATGTGGTTGAGAGTGTCTATATGAATAAAAGATGTTAACTTGTTTTTGATTACAAAATAGAAGAAAATAAATATAAACCTAAGCTGTAGGTATTTTACTTGGGTAGATCTTGTATAAAGTCTTCCATGTGAGTGCCTCTGTCTCATCCATAAGTTTTGTTTCCGTTGAAAGGCGAAATAAGGTAGTGAAATTACAGGATATGGAAATACAACATCGTTCTCCGGAATTGCAACATATACGTATCCATATTCTAGGTTTTTTTTATTTAGTGCAATACTACAAATTATAAATACCTTATACTAACATACATATGAAATAATAATAAAATATATATATAAATTAAATCTGTTGACTCTGTAGCTACGGCATTGACGTCGACTATTTGCTATGGTAGCGCTGATACACCTCTTTCAACCAGTAGTCCTCCTTCATGAAGGTGGTCAGTATGTTGGTGGGAACTCGAGCAACAAACGCCTAAAACTCGCGTTAGGACTCGATTCCAGCTGCGTCACCCTTAATGTCAGGTTTCTTTTGGTCCTTATGTAGTCAACAATGAATTGATCCCTAGTGGCGTAGTGTAGACGGGACAGGAGAACTACTGGCTCAAGGGTGTGGTACATCGGCTCTATCAAAGCAGATTGCCGTCATCAGTGCCGTGACCACGAAGACAATTTTTTTTAATTAATTTTAAAATTCTTCATATGTCACTACTAATAGTATGTAAGGTATTTACAATATGGGGCATTAGTAGCTTGAAATAAATAGTACTGATTAGTCCAATTTGTGTGTTTTTTCTGTACCATGACCAAGGCTTCATCGTCACGGTCACCAGCGTTAGCACGAGTAGGAGCCATGTTAGGTGCTATGGATGTATACAAACAATGGTTACAACCTACCACCAGATAGGCTATTGCTTGCTATCCATTCGAGTGACATATAAAGCTATAAATCCTAGCTGAAGTACCTAACCAGTATATTCTAATATTGGTGATCAATTATTTAGTAACAAAAAAGGACAAAGGTCCTTATGTATGTATATAAATCATAACCAATTAATTATTGCAATATTGATGCCGTGTAAACATGTTCGTGACTGCACTATGTCATCCTTGTACCATCCAATAATACTTTGATGGATCATTATTACAACACAATGTTATTACTCCCACAATACATCTTTATTACCGTGTATTAAAGTTGTGTTTGCGTTGACATTTTTAAGACATAAAATTGTCTGACAGTTTGATATCTGGGGACAAATGGGAGGTATAGATATAATAAGTGGTTACAGATAACTATTATGATTATTATTCAAGAATGCAGCGTGACTGTACCTCGTTATATGTTTAATATTACCATTACATTGGAAGGTTATGTACTTCTACAGATTATAATATTAGATATACCTATGTAATTCTAAAAAAGATTACGAGTCACCGGATAGTAAGTGGTAAGCGCCACGGACTTCATGATTTATTTATGTCATATTTAGCAAGCTTTACGAAGTATATATATGCTCACTTTGGAAGATTGAATACAAAAAAAGCAATCTTAATTTTACATATTGCATAAATAATCTACTGCCATCCTACGAAACTTCAGCAAATTACAAATAAATGTATCTAGATCTGGAAAGCGACTAAATACACCGTTGAGTAGACTCAATACTAGAGAAATAGGAGCCTATTTGGCTAGCTCTGTTCTTCTCCATGGAAAACGAAACAAGCGTCGTCTTTGTGCTTGCACGTAATTATTGGGCGCTCGAAATTGATGTTAATACCGCATGGTTACATTTTTCATCTCTCATGACTACTTTTCCATTAATGCAATCTTCCGTTAGTTATCCCACCATCCCTAACAAAAACATTATTAGGAATAGGAGCAGGATATACATTAGGGTATGTGACTTTATAATCATACTTACTGCCTTCAAAGTTAGTAATTCGTTTTATGGCAATTGCGTAAGGTTTTACAACAAAATACCAGTGTCTGTTATAAATCTGCCTGAAAAATGATTTAAATGTCATATAAAACACTTCCTTTGCAAAAATGCTTACTATAAAATTGAAGAATTCGTTAACGACAATAATGTTTTTATAGTAAAACTTAAAATCCATAGCACTGACAATATTATCTGATTACACTAATAATGAGTGCGTAGCGATTTCTATGTTGATTATCGCATGCCTCTTACTTGTTATACTGTAATTATTATATAAAAAAACATCTATTCAAAAGAGCAACACACAAGTTTCTTGCTCATTCTTCTTGTGATGAATTTGCATTCCGAATGAGTGGTAGCATCAAAATATGACTATTCAAAAGTGCTGTATCGTATGGATTTCTTTTGGAGTTTCACCGCCATGAGTATATATTTTGACTCATGTGGATTCCAGATTACTTTCTAATTTACTGCGTACGAACACATAAAACAGTATTTTTAAACTCAGTATATTGTCTAACTGTTGTGCCTGTCGCAATACAAATCCAAGGTTCCTGAACGCCTGGGTGCATAGTGTTTCACCTATTATTATGTATTCTGTCTCACCTATTTCAGCCATTCCGTTGGATTCGTAAGCTCTTTTTCGCTTCAAGAGATATGACAGTTAAATCACAGTTAGCTAATAAAATTAAATACAATAACAGTCTCAATTGTCCCCACCAACCAAAGTCCATACATTATTTTAGGTATGAATCTATAACATAAGCTATAATCTCCAGACATATCGCACATAGTGCATTATGTACATACATATAGCAAAAAGGATAAATAACAACAGCAGTATATGGCATATCAAAATAAGACGAATATTATAATATTGTGGATCGTGTGTACACTTGAAATCAAAAGTTTTGGCTCCTTAATTATTAATAAAAACGTTCACGTGCCCATATTCTTTTAGCTCTGTATATATTAAAATAATATATAGCGTATGTTATACTAGATATACTTTAAAACCTTCTTGAATTATTTAGAAACAGAAGAAATATTTTTAAATCGGTTAAGAAGCTTTTCACTTGATATATTACAATCACACAATCGAATCTTAGTTCTTTTTATTATTAGTATAGAAAACTAATGATTTCTTTCTTTGTCAACTAACAATCCTCAAAATGGAACAGAGTGTTGTAATATGTTGTTAAATGTAGGTTAACGTAGGTTAAAGAGGTACTTCTGTAGAGGTGGACCACCCAAAACAATAAGCGAAGGGGCTCGCATACCAAATCGGGTCGACAACGCCGGAGTCGCGATGGACTGACATTGCGATCCTGGGACTACGGCAATAGGCGTCGAGCTAGAGGTTTTTAGTCATATAGACAGTACCGTGTAAATGCTTTATTTAGTATTTAAGATTCAGTTGTAGTTTGATCATTATGATGATGCCGAACTTCTAATGTGCAATGTATAGATTTCAATACGAATTTACGGGCACTACTCGTTGGTAATAAGGCTGTACTAGACTCTTCTCCTGGAAACATAGTGATTAATTTCCCTGACGTGACGTCATTCTCATAATATACTTGGTATGTAAGATTGGCCTCAAGTGTACGGTAGAGTGGAGAGTCATATAGTCGGCGGGTCGCGGCGCGGCGGTGCGGTGCGCGCACAAATCGCGGCCCGCGGCTACGCGCGCAGCTGCCGCGCCGATAATGAACGCACCCTGTGCATTGCTGCCTCATCGCTTACGAGGATACGCATACACAGGATGTTCACTTTATAAAACGTCAATCGTCTGATGATAAACAATGATAGTATTTGTAGAGCTCGAAGTCGTTTTTATTTATTTTACGTAATATCAGTGCTGCTGACACTTAGTAGCTTTCATTTCGGTTTCTATTTTATGTTTAATAACACTTTTAACTACATCAATTTCTTGTATTTGTTTGTATATTATTTATATTAATATATATTCAGCGATACGTGGGTATGTCAAGTAGTAATATGGTCTACTGTCGAAAACAGTTGACTATAAATCTAATTAGCATATTAAAGGTATATTTTGTATTCCCATTATTTGGGGACGGCCTAGAATGTCCTCTTCTTCTACTCAACCCTTACAGCAGTCATATCTGAGCTTACTCTCCTTTTGAACAGTATATCATCTTTCACACAATCTATCCATCTTTTTTTAGTTCGTTCGCTCCCTTTCTAACAATGATTTTTGTATCGCCCAAATTCTAACTTATAATATTTTCATTCCTAAATCCTATCCCGTCGTATACAGTATTTGCATTTGCAACATAATGTAGTCTATTAGTAGCGCCATTGAGGTCGAAATCCAATTAATAAACAATCAACTAAACTAAGTATAATTAAACATCCTGTATATGAAGA
The DNA here is from genome assembly GCF_030625045.1 of Achroia grisella. NCBI lineage: Eukaryota > Metazoa > Arthropoda > Insecta > Lepidoptera > Pyralidae > Achroia > Achroia grisella. Next base: position 2,631,878 of record NW_026712984.1, on the reverse strand, counting down.
TCTGGACGCAATACATATGCGTGCGCTATAACAAATGTATCCGCTTAATTATTATTTTGAAAATATCCGCGCCCCGGGCCGCGGGCAGCGCCCCGCGCCCTGCCTCCTTGATGCCACCAGTACGGACCCCAACAAAAGGATGTAGAAGACGACTCCGGCAATGGAGAAAGGATTCATATTTTTTTGCTCGACTACGACGATATCAAGGGAAGGTTATGTAGATTGTATAATATATATATATATACATATAAATAAGACGGACATAGGCTATATTTTGTCTTAAAAAGCAGACGAAGTCGCAGTTGATAGCTAGTACTAAAGAAAAGAAGACAAGAATATTTCATGATAACTATCCAGATCAGTAAATGGTAAAGTCTAAGACTTTACCAGTATAAAATTATTCCATCTTTCACTAACATACAATTAGGATACCACAAGGCAACTTTGTTATATAACTACGGTTACAAAGCAGTACTTATGGGACCTAGAAGTTGCTTTAATGTTAAACCCTACTGGTAAAGATTAGAAAAATAAATTCTTAAGTGGTAAATATCGCTGAAAGTCTAATCATAAAAGTAAATAATAAATCGATGTAAAGCAGGAAAAATACAGTATAAAACGACTACGACGTAATGTCATATTTAAAAAACTTGATGACTTTTGACAAAATTATACTGATAATTAATATTAAAAAATCCTGAGAATACTGTCAACTAGTGGTTTGCTTTTACTACCCTGAATTTTGCTCAAGAGATCAATTTATTATTAATTATATTTCTGACTTCTTCTCCGGTAAAGGAAAGACTGATAGCAAACCAAAAATTAATCGAAGAGGGCGGTAGGCTCGCCCATACCCCTTGCATTTCAAATATACCGAGATTAATGTGGGCACGTCAAGTGTAGGGTACACCACAACGTCAATAGTTGACAATGCCTCTGAATATACAATCTGGGAATACAGACGTTGCGACATGTTATGTTTTGTTACAAAAAAATCCATTAACTAAAATTAAATCACTTTTTTTATTGACGGCCTCGGTGGTCCTACACACCGCCTTATTTCGGATGGTTGCGGATTCGATTCCTTGCATGGCACAAACATTTGTATTCATGACTACGATTGTTTGTCTGGGTGTTTTCTATATATAATATGTATGTAGTTATTTAGTACCCATAACACAAGTTTTAGCTAACTTAACTTGGGTCTAGATGGCGCTGTGTGAATTGAAGATTGTTATTATTATTGAGAGGTTTGGGCCAGTTGTTTTAGACCTCTACTACTGCGACTTACCAAAATCTACTGTGCTCGGCTTTTTTCAAAGTTCGCTACCTAGATCCGTCAAGAACAAGAATTTTAAGATATTCTTAGGAGAATCAGAACAATGACAATTAAAATTAGTACAATTACAATAATAAAAGTCACTATTAATGTAGTATGGGCTTTTCATTTTAAAGAAACGACAATCCAAAATCCATGGAAAGCCTCGGGCGCGAGTAGTACAAACAAAGTACTAAAGTACTTACAATAGGAGAGCGCAGGCATTCACGTCACACGGCTCATAATGGCCGACTAGAAAGGGAAAGGGTTGCTTAACCCTTTACAGAACATAGAGTTACCAAATTAGTAGAAACGACAAAAAAATACACAAAAAAAAAACAAACAACTGTCGATGTTGTGGTAAACACAACACTTGAAATAAGTACATAGCAGGGTCGACCATACTACCGTCTCTCGGTTTAATTATTGGTTTTTTATCGTTAATTCCTTCACTGGAAAGTCAGTCACGAATATAAATTTATCCCTGAAAATATTACACATCGAGATACCTGTATTACTATTAAATTATTTTTATGTTCTGCAGATTTGAAATCACATTCTGTTAGGGTTAATTCAGAAAAAAAATACTCATTCAATGCGGTTTTCCCACACAATCAGTTTAAAAACTATGCTTAGGTTGAAGGGTAATACCATACCATACCACATACCATTGGGTAGTCTGTTAGTTTATTTACCATTCTAATTACATAAAAAAATATCTATATTTTGTTTTCAATAATGAAAGTAAAATAGTAAACTATTGTACTTCTTTGTCATAAAATACATGACAAAACAATAAATGGGTAATTCTAATAATTATCTATATCTATAATAGGTGTAGTCAGTGTTTCTATATAATATTATATATATAAATAGGTAGGCTGTGAGTCGCGCGGAGGGCCAGATCAATAGGTCCGGATTAAATAACAGTCTGCAAACCGGTACCGACGAGCAGTTTTTGTTTCATTTTTCAACGAAAAATAATAAAATATCCTATATTTTGTAGAATAAATGGATAAAAACAAAGAGTAAGAATGTATTCTATATTAACAGAATGGAAGGAGTAAGTTCTCTTGTAATATGCAAACAAATTTGAAAGAAAGAATTAAAAAAAAAATCAATTTGAATTTCGAATTATAAAAGAAATATATCTTCACGACTGTCTATATGCGGTATTCAGATGCATTATCACTGCTGACTGCACCACTTCACCACGACTCAACGTACTCAACTGCTGATTGAGCAATTGACGTTGATTCGTGGTGAACGTAACACTTGATATAGCCATATTTGATCCGTACTTGAATTTAACATAGCAGAAAGTGAACTTACTATCGTCTTTCGGATTAATTCGGTGGTCTTTCCATGACTATGGAGTCAGTCAGAAATATAAATTGACACAACGTTTTACGTATTACAGTGCTGTAGTGTGAAATTTCACTGATTTATTTCACTCTTCAACGGAACATAATTTAAAAAACGAATCTGAGGTACTTACTTAACTTCGTAGAGAGTCTAACTCGATGAACATATTAGTATCGGTAGGGTTATTTGTAAAGAAATAACAATATCTATCTGAATGTACAAATGCATTTTTGCTTTTTTTTAATGAAATACGTATGTATTATAAAGTACTCTGTACGTCATATAGCATTCGTATCTCCATTCATACAGCTTCCACATATATTTCGATGCAATCCAATTACTGTAAAATCGATGGTTGTCATAGCGACGCGCTGTAACGTCATTTGCCCGCCTATTACCGCTCCACAAGGCGACCAACGCGGCAAAACGCAAGCTAACGCGGCAAAGCAAGCAGCAAGCGACTTGATGATCAACTAACCCGGCCAGTATAAGCAGACCAACAAAATTTACAATTGTATACCCTAAAGCTGTTGTTTTAAGGACTGAATGTAAAGTTGGAAGGTCACATAAATTTAGTTAACTGTAAGGGGATTGCTCACGGTAGATGGGCAGTGAAATGAAAGTCTCAGGTGTAACGAAGTATGGTATTAAAATTGGATTGGAGTGGTTTGTTGTTAGAGAATATGTTTGGATAAGCAAGTTTCTGTTTATTTGCTAGTGATGCTTTTGGGGTAAGAGAAAGTATTAGATATCCATATTGTTTTTGTGTATATTAACTAGAAATTATTTTGCCAGAAATCCGGCCGAACATAGATAATATATATGTGTAACTTATTATTATTATAGTAATAATAACCCACCACCATCCACACAACGTCATGTAATCACAAGCTAAGTAGAGTTTGAGTTATGGTACTAGATAACTGATTACTTATATATTTTTTTCTAATTTAAATGTATTTTATTTAATTTTCTATCCGGCTGAATTTTTAAATTAGGCCGAATATTGGATAGTTACTGGACATAGTACATAATCTATTAAATTTGGAATAATATAGGTACCTTTCAACCACTGAACTAGTTTACTTTCCTTAGAACAAAATTCAATCTTTCTCTTTGTAATACTAGTATAGATCTCTTTATATTCTTCTATAGAAGTTACTTCGTGGAGAAGTAGTTAGTAGAAGGCATTAACCATAGTAACTTTAATGTAGATAACTAACTAAACTGAATATTTAAAAAGTACAGCCTACTTTAAAAATAATTTGTTTAGAAATATAAATAGATTTAAACTTAAAGTAAGGTTCTGTTGATGTTTGAATCCCAACTCAAACAACAGTGAATCTTACCTAGACGATGCCGCCATCTTAATCGACCCCAACTCCAAATAAAGTTTATTTCCCGATCAAATAAGTCAACAAAGTGAACGGACGCCGTGCAAATTGTTGTGTCCGGTCGGCCGCTCATTTCCGCACATAAAGCCAGTTTCCGCTATCTTCCGGCAGGTGGCGACACTATCAAGTGACTGTGCCGACTAACTTTATTTTACGGTGGACAAGTTGGCGAAAATTCCGGTGTTTAGCAAAAAGGTTCGCAAGAATATTGAGAAAATGTGTCTCCTTTTTTAAAGTGTATATTATACTTCATAAATAAATTTAAGAATATTTATTGGAAAAATTCTACCTCCTTTTTCAAAGTGTAATTTAAACATACTTATGTATAGATAAATACACTTTAACGTCTGTGTACAGAGAGTCAGAGAAGTTCTCAAATATGAACACAATAGTAGAACTGTCCACTTTATGTGAGCTTAATCTTTAAAGGAACTCTGTGGTCAACAGAATGGTGTCACCATTCTAATGCTGTTGACTACTTGTTGTTACTCGATGTATTGTCATGTTTTAAAAAAAATACAAAAGGAATACTCAATATTTATGTAAGCAAATTGTTATTAAAATATATTTTAACTTACCTGCCACCCGTTAGCGTCCAGCGCCAGATACGCCATAGAGTTGTGTGAGCATCATCCCATCAAACACTTTGAACACCATCACATGAGTCTCTTAGTCTATGATCACCTCACACACCACTTTATGTCTACATAAATCACATGATTTCTATATATAGTAGCTTCTGACTTCTCCTCTCTGCCCAAGGTTTATCTGGAAGAGATTGCAAACTCTTTATTTTTAAGTATATAAACTAACATACAAAAATTTCTTGCCACAGTGTCTGTTACCAAACTCGTCCGAAAAGTTTTTAATGTTACTTTGGTATATATTTTGTAGATTTGAGAATAGATCGTAGGTTTTTTATCTCTAAGAGATAAGGGTGGCTCCATTTAAGAATATTTTACATAAATTAAGTAAATAAATTACTTTCTTTTTTGCTCTTTCCCACTTTGCAAGGGATATGTCCTGGGTTCGGATGCCTATTGTTAAAACTGTTAATTACTTAATTTTAAAATTGATATCGTATAATCACAGATAGGTATAATATAATATAGAGAAAGCTGAAAATCTTTACATATATAGTATAAAACTAAATCCCTCTCGTTGTTTGTCTACAATAATACTATGTTAATACCTACAGTCTCAGCAATGGCTAGAGAAGAATTATATGTATAACCCATACATATTCTAGAACAAAAAAAGCGAATATTTTCAAAGATTTTAAATACAGTCATTCGCATAGCAGCTACAGACGCGTCAAACTTATTATATATAGTATATATATATGCTATATTTTACAATTACAGTAAATATTTCTATCAAATAAAATAAGATATTATAAAACATAAAAACTTAAATTAGGAAATGAGAAAATTCTAATTTTATTCCAAACCCATCTTGTTACAAAACCAGTTAAAATACTCCTGCCCACCCCTTACGTCATAGCGTGTATACTGTATATAAACCGGGAAGTTTGTCTTGAAACCTCAATATTATGAATAACCAGTATTTGTTAGATACAAACTTTTTAATAACTGTTGAGCTTGTTAGCGTTCGACTTGCGTGGATATTCCATACAAACATGAAGTTTAAATTTTTCAACCGACTACAACCAAGGCTTTCAATTCGATTTTTTTTTATTTTGACACCTCAGAAATTTTATCTATGGATTGGATTGCGGAGATATTATATGTAGAGATATAATCTAAGATTAATAACAGAAACATAGGACTATTCACACAATGCCATTTAGTCCCAAGTTAAGTAGAGCTTGTGTTATGTACTTTACAACTTATATAAATACTTAGATACATTTTTTTGTATATATAATACAAACAATTATATTGCATCGTGCAAGAAATCGAAGCCGTGACCATCAGAAGTTAACCGGTGTGCTAAACCGCTATACCACGGCGATCTATATTATTGAATTATGCAATAAATTCTGATAATTTTTATTATTTTAATGACAATATAAAAAATAATATGAAGAAAATTAAACGACCTCAAATTATTATTATTTTATACATAATAGATATCTCTGGACGATTCATATCCATAATTACTTTTCGTTGATTTTTCACCAAAATAAATTCCTAAAGGAGAAGTTTCCTTGGAAAAATAATTACAATGGGGTAACTCCCCGTCTTTCGGCACTCAGCCGGGGGTGGGGGTGCGGTGTACAGGGTGGGCCAGTGCCTTTGTATCCTGGTTTCTTAAATAATTACGCTCTCTTATTTTTTCGCAAACATCCCCGTAATAAGATTACAGGGCACGCTGATTACCTTTTGGCTTCTTATTATTTCTTTGTCCAATTTAATTTTAACAACTTCAGATGAGCTGCGAATAAAATGTTTCTAATTTGTGCTATAATAATATTTTGTTGCGGATTATAAATAAATAAACAAGGCAGTCAAATTAAATGTAGATAATTAAGCCTTGTCGATTTAAATAAGTTGAAGGTAGTGGATCAAAGACATTGTAGACGGCAACGAAAGTTAATATTTATGGGCAATAGTGGGCTAATTGGATTATAAATTAAATGTACACAACAAATACAAAAAAAGAGAAGGGGATAAGTTTAGCTAGGTACAAGGATCAGAGGTTGCTTCTGTTCTCATTCTCTCATAGTCGAGTGTATTAAACAAGGCATTATTTTAAATATCTACTAGGGCCTGCTCTGGCTTTACCCAAATGTTAGAGTACGCCACTAGTAGGTATAGTTAGTTTTGTATATTAACATAATATAAAAAACTCATAAAATTATAGCCTATGTCACTCTGGATTACCTTTTAATAGTGGAAGAATTTCAAAACTGCAGTAGTTCAGGAGTCTAATAAATTTATCTCATAATTAAATCTGCTCTATCTCTAATTATTAATCATCGAAATAAATTTAAGAAAACTAGTTGCCTAATGATCGAAATAAGATCACAATTAAATTAAATTATAAATTTAACATTATTTAAAAAAATCTATGTATCTGTATGAGTTATATAGTACCCATAACACAAGCTTTAGCTAGCTTAACTTGAGTCTAGATGGCGCTGTGTGAATTGTTCTGAAATTATTTATTTATTAATTATTAGGCTATAATACAAAATCTTTTTAGTTTAAAACTAGCAGGGTTAAGGGTATACTTACTACGTACAATCAGGTAAGTAGTCAGTATATTTGGCATTACGGTTTTTAAAAAGAATCGAACATTGCAATATGTTATGTATCTTTAAACTCTTATTTTTTAATAACGAGTTATTAAAAACTTCCCCTGTATCAAATCGCAGCGGGAGCCTAAGAATTAAAATAAATCATTATATATACGTTTAAAAAAAACTGTGTAACAAATAAAAGAGGAAAAAAAATAACGAGTTCATCAAACGTTTGCTGTCAGAATCATAGGCATATATATACCTAGTATTTTGCTCATTAAGGTAATGTACTGAAATATTAACTGATCATCGTCTTTACTATAGTAAAGAATATTTGAGAAAAACTAGGTACATATGATTGAGATACCTTATCAATGTAAAAGAACCTAATACAATGTTTGATTGAAATTATACTTGTCTGTACATTCACTATCGTGTTATATTAAGCTTATAATATTAAATGTTTATTTTGTTCTATCAACCAGATTTACATACAATAAGTTTATAATTATAAACTCTTAATTGTGAATATAGAAAAAATACAATAAGAAAAACAGTAAGTAGAAAATTAATAACAAAAGGCAATTTTATCGTTACAAGCAATTTCTTACAGACAACCTGGACTAGACAATCTAGAGAGACGACTATTGTACTCATAAAAAGTAGATAACACAGACAAGACACTATAATTATTAAACTAATAAATAGTCATACATAATATAGGTATAAATATATAAACATATAAATATATACTACACTAGCTGACCCGTGCAATTGCCGTTTGTCTGCATCACAATTACTTGACATATATTGTTATATAATATTTCTCCCAATTTATATAATATCTTAATGTGAAGTTTCATCAAAATCCGTTCAGTAGTTTTTGCGTGATAAAGTAACAAACATCCATCCATACTCACAAACATTCACGTTTATAAATAAGAAACATATCGGAAGATTTCTGAGAAATACGAAGAAACATGAGCTATATCTCATATATATTCTTATTTTTCATAGAGAAAGATAATACCTTTTAAATAGTCTAACATAGAACTGCAAAAATGATCATCATCATCATTATCTTATTTATACGTGTAGTATGTAATTTTATATATGTATATTTTATTATAATATATATAAATATGTATGTATGTATGCTCATAATTTGTTTGTATGTAGTATATTATCATGTATATGTATGATCTTATATATATTTAATACAATTACATGTAATTTATTAAAACTAAACCGTCTTCGAGTATCTCTGCTCTCCCTAAGGTTGGCTGGTAGAGAATGCTATTAGCATTAAGCCCGCCTATTGTACCAAATCAATAAAGTTTTAAATAAAATAATAAAACCATAGTCAATTTTTAAATATGTATTCTATGAGATTGAGGAGATTGAATAGAGAGTGGAAGGGAACCACTTATTCTAGACGCGAATGGCTTGGACAGTGAATACAAGTACGTCGGATTCAGCTAATATACATATCAAGGGATAATATTACCTAGATAATGTTACTCTTGACTGCTGAATAATCCATATTTTTATTAAAATAAAACTAAAAGTCCTTATTTTTAACTTCACAGTCAAAATTTATATAACACATAACATATCAATTTCACACAATTACACGAACACTTTACTATATTTTAATGTTTTATATAGCTATTATGTAATAAGGTTCTATGTAACAATGTAGTTCAAATAACTGAAAGTTTCAGGCGGCGCGTTTCAGGGCGGCCGGGCGGGTACTAACGGAGCGACGACCGATCACGTCTGTAACGAACTATAGTTATATTCACTTTATTTCACGGTAATTTCAGGAATGGCACGTTTTTCGTGCACTGTTTAAATATATTTACATTTTAATGAAAAAATAAACATTCAATAAAGGTAATGTAAAATGATAATACCTTTACGACTGTAATGTTAAATGAGGTCAGAGGATAGTCTGTATCATCTATGGAAATTATGGTGAATGCAACACTTGATATGGTACTAATACATTTCTACGAGTACCCTTGAATCGAAGGTTATAAGAGATAAATTTAAAAAAAGCGTATCCTTTTTAATGAATTTAATTTATTATCAGTATTCTCACCACCACCACCAAAAACAGAAAATATATATAAATGACACAAAAAATATTAGTGTCGGATTCGTACTTCTGTCTACAATCTGTTGCATCTATAAGTGTGGTTAGTTAACCACTGGAATACGACGAAATTAAGAACTATTTCTGAAGGTATATTTATTAAGTACTAGCTGTATCCGCGGTTTTCATCATCATCATCATCGCAGCCCGGAAGACGTCCACTGCTGGACATAGATCTCCACGACGATCGGTCCTGCGCTGCTCGCATCCAATGCCTTCCAGCGATCTTGACCAGATCGTCGGTCCACCTTGCTGGAGGCCTTCCCACGCTGCGTCTTCCGGTCCGTGGTCGCCTCTCGAGGACTTTACTGCCCCAACGGCCATCTGTCCTACGAGCTATGTGCCCTGCCCATTGCCACTTCAGAGTCGCAATCCGCGATTTTACCGGCGTGAAATTTATAGTCTATATGTTATTCTGATAACTATATTACCTACAGTAAAGTTTCATCAAAATCCCTTCAGTAGTATCCATACTCATAAACTTTCGCGTTTATAATAATAATAATAATAATAATAATCTCAGGACAATTCACACAGCGCCATCTAGACCTAAGTTAAGCTATCTAAAGCTTGTGTTATGGATACTAGACAACTGATACATATATACATAGATATTTTTTTTTGTAAATACATACATATTATACATAGAAAACACCCAGACCGATACAAACAATCAACTCATGAATAGAATTGTTTGTGCCGTGCGAGGAATCGAACCCGCGACCATCGGTCGTAAAGCGGTGCACTAGACCGCTAGACCACCGAGGTCGTCGAATTTATAATATTATTTAAATTTAAATTAAAGTTTATAATATTATTAAGATAAGATAGGCTTAAATATATCATATTAGAAATGTAGGAATCTATGTAGGACATATAAAATTACAGACGTCTATATCTACAGTACTTTAGTCTGTATGTATACTGAGTTAGGATAAAGTCTCGTAAAGTATATAGGTATATACGATAAAAAAAATACATCTGTATCCTAATTCACAAAAGTTGGTAACAGACTTTGAAATCAAATAACTAGCTACAAGCTTAGTATGTAAAACGTTGTCTATACTATACTTGGGTGAAGCATACATCACTTGGTACAGTGTACGGATGGGGTGGCGCGCCCCGCCCCGCCCCGAGCGACGCAAGACGGCGCCCTCAGTGTCGCCCAGGGCGGGGGAGGCGCTGATAGAGAAGTAACTGAGATTTTTATACATATACTAGCTGTGCCGGCGATTTCACTCGCATGAAATTTTGTAGCCTATTTGTATTAATTAATTCTGATGTATGAGCTATGTTATCGTAATGTATCAATAAACATCAATCCATACTTTCAAACTTCCTCGTCTATAATAGTAGTAAAATTGATGATAATATAAGATAATAATAGTAATTGCGTGAACGGAGGAGTGTGAAATTTGGCACGCTTATAGTTTATGCAGAGAACTAGTGCAATTGGATAAAAAAAATAGGTTAAATCAATAAAAAAAATATTTTAATAATAACAACTGTATTTGTAGCTTACTGTACTGTAACAGACTTTCTCTCTTTTGCTTACTTTTAACTTAGTATTTTCCAAAGGCAAAATTGTATTATTTATTATAGCTATACCAAGATTCGTCTACCTTTGATACAAAAGATATGTTCTCCCTCGTATATTATGATATATTGTATCTTTAAGTAAATCATTAAAAATAACTGATCGTAATGAGGGTTTAACAGGAACAGCAGAGCGCAGTTATTTAGTCGGCAAAAAGTAATAAACTAACAGACAGACATACTTACATACATACATACTTTTTAATTTGGATTGTTAGTATGGAATCCAAATAAAAATAGTTAAAATATTTTTATATAATTCTGACCAGGGCTGGTAATTAATCAGGAAAAAATAAATACTACTTACTTCCTTTTATTCTCACATAAATTAAATATAATCACAACGATATTCGTTACACATTTTTTTTTTAATTTACTTGTACAATTAGCAAGCTACGTCCGTCTGAACGACGCCCGTCACCATTTACAGTAGACATAGGGCGGGCTACTGTTCACAGCCTGCGGCCTTCCTGACCAATCACAGCGCTCCGAGCTATATCACTATCCCGTTTGCACACACCGAAATCTCCATCCGGTCATCTTTTTCGCTTCCCCCGGCGAAAATCCTAGTACTGAATATTTATCACTGAAAATTTTGCTCTACAATTAATGAAATTAGAATACCATTTCGCTTGCGCATGTAGAAGTCGCTTGAGGCATTCCATCACTGTAATAATGTTTATTTGATATCGAGCGTCAGACGGGCGACGATTTTCAAGTTCAGATTTCCCTTTCAAATGATTGTGAACCTTATTCCGCTACGCATTAACTCTACTGAGTATGAAGCGTTTCGTGGAATCGTATTTACGTGTGCAATGCTGGCATTTTCATTGTTACATTACCGAACCCAATTCTGCACATAAGATTTTAGACTTTACCACTTGGCATCAAAGTTTCATTTTGAGCGTGGAATTTTGGAAGAGCAGCGTTTTGAAGTTGGGCCGTTTTAGCGCCCAAGGCAAAAGCTATTTGCGATGACAATTTTGCCAGCGCCGGCGAACGAAATATGCCTTTTATTCGTACTAGAGTCGGGATTAAAGCTCTAAAACGGAATTGCTGTCAGATGAAGGAGCTTTGTTGAAATTTGCGAACTACACCTATTTGCAGTTACCTCGCATTTATGAGTAGATAGTGTGAGCACTTTCTATAGTACGAGAGAGTTATAAAGTATAGGTATGTAAGTTGGTACGACTTATGTTATACCCCTATAAGGAATCTTTTTCTCGAAATTAAACAATACGTAGGAACTTATAAATCAGTAAGTTAGTTACAACATTCGTTTAAAAAAATCCTTTTTAAGAAATTTACAACTTTACAAGTTTAAGATTTCGTGTAAATAGAATAAAATACAAACTATTAAATTACAAAAAATAATAATATAATAAATATATAATTAAATCAGCACAGCACCTACGCACCTACACTACTATGATCATAAGTGACATGGTAGAGCCAGCCATCACTGCGCTATATTTTAGCATTCGCATTCCCATTTCTGAATACTACCACACCCACTTTAAATACCAAATGAGGCTGGATGAAGAACTAGCTAAAACCATCCAGGATTAGTAATTTAGCTACACATAGATTAGACAATAGAGCTATAGCCCTAGCTCTGTTGTCTAATAGTAAAATAGATTACATAGATCTGGGCGCTTCTTTAAGCATAGTAAGTATTAAATCGTACCCCATTGAAATATAGTCTCCGCTTTATTTAGCGACATTAACTGGTACAAAATTACACAATTTTGTGGTGCGTGTGAGCGAAAACAAGTGGTCGGCCCGCCGGCTGTTCTACGAGAAATAAGGATTTTCATTTTTTTTTAACTGTTCGTAATTTTTTTGTATGTTATTTGTAGACCATTTTGAAAATTATATGTATGGTTAAAACACTGCTTTATTCTAGCCATCACGTATATTGTGCTCTATTTTAGTTTAGTTTACCTATAATGAACTATAGAGAAAATATATATACATACTAGCTGTCCCGGCAAACGTTGCTTTGCCTTAAAATAAAAAAAAAATTAGGGGTGGACTACCCCTAACATTTAGGGGGATGAAAAATAGATGTTGGCCGATTCTCAGACCTACTCAATACGCTCACAAAATTTCATGAGAATCGGTCAAGCCGTTTCGGAGGAGTATGGGAACGAAAACTGTGAAACGAGAATTTTATATATAAGATATAGGTTCATTGTTCTGTCTTAAATAAATGTTTATATGCATTTTTGTTTAATTGCGAATGATAATGAACTTGGTATTATTTATTTAATAATTCTAAAAGAAATCACTGCCTCTGCTGGTAAGCATAAAAAATTGTTTTCATATTTTATCACATCATTATTACCAATAGAGCTACGTCTTATTATACGCTTCCGCTCAGATAGAGTTTTGTCTCACCTACATCTTCGAAGCAGCTTGCTTTGTAAGACGTGTTTTGTTTTATAAGATAACGCAGTAAAATTATAGAGTGAATTTACATAACATATTCCTTCAGATTTTTTTTTCGAACTGTTCTAAAGCTGTTGATCGTAGCTGGCCTTTTCAGCTTACGAACGATAGATGGCGAGTGCAGAAGGAAGGAAATACTTGCGGAAGAAAAAAATAAAATAAAGAAAAAAATACTTGCGGAAGGACTTATGGAACGGCTGAAGGTCAATAAAAATGCATGATAGCACGTAAACAGTAAGTATGTATGTGGAATATAAATTAACAAACGACCTAACCACACTATATACCTGTAGATGATAAATTCTTGTAGATGACAATAATTTTAAATGTAGTAAATTGCTTGTCAATCAATACTTAATATTGTAAACCTAAAGAGTTTGTTTGTTTATTTGAACGCGCTAATTTCAGAACTGCTGTTTTGAATTAAAAAATAATTTGATGTTGGATAGTCCATTTGTCGAGGAAGGCTTAAAGCTATTGCGCTATAACCAAAAGAAGCGGAACTGCAATGAAAAATATAGCAAAAGGTGAGGAAATGAAACTCAAACAAAGTACCGTAGGTCAGCTAGATAATAAAATTAAATAACCAGCATTATTTACTCGTAGGTACTCGAAATACAACTCTAGGATATCTTATTGGTCGCTACAAATAAATAAAATAAACATGGACAACATGTTGTCATATGGTACTCGAGATACGACTCATGTGTTGCAATTCCAGGAGACTGAGATATCGTCTCTTTGACCTGTTATTTCTCTCTTTCCCGTAGAACTTGCTTGTTATCTTCTTCTTTAAGTACCGTCTCCTACGATTGGCGTTCATCCTGCCAATCTTAATTTTGCTGTTCTGAACAAGTATGGTAAGTCTGCTAATTCCAAACAAATCTCTTAGATTCTTTAAGCATGAAGTTCGGCGCCTGCCTGGTCTTCGGCGGCCCTGGATTTTTCCTTGAATAATTAATTGTAAAAGACCATATTTTTTATTACACATTATATGTCCTAGGTATTGTAACCTTCTACGTTTTATGGTACCCAACACTTCAAGTTTTTTTTTAAATGGATAGTACACTCTATCTCTCCACGATATCTTCAACATTGTCCTGTACACCCACATCTCGAATGCTGTAATTTTCTTACACATAGATTCTGTAAGTGTCCACGATTCGACTCCGTATAAGAGAACGGAAACACACAACAGCGTGCCAAGCGAATACGAGTTGTTTGTATAAAAAAATGAAAGATATAATATAGGTATCCATTTGTATCCACCTACATTATCTAATTGTATTAAATTTCGCATGTAAAACATAGGGGAGACGGAATCAAACCGAAACCGACTTGTTATTTCAAATTACATTTTTTCCAACTTCTTTTGGGGGAAAACTGTTTGTTGGGAATCTCTAATAGAAACGAAACATTGAGCTTGGAGGATTTTCATCTTGTAAAATGCAAACAAAAATATACTCTATCCTTTAACAATAAAGTATTAATTTAATTGACATGTTGAGATAAGCATTTAATATTATTCGAAGGTTCGGACAGATTTATTAATTTTCTTTTCAAATTTTCTTGTTACTTATATTTTGTTTCGTGGATTCTTTTTTTGTCTAATAAGATATTTTTACTGGGGTATCTTTTTAATGTTGCAGGTTATATCCCAGATGGTTGATTATTTGTTTAATTAAAATATTAATTATATATATACATATTATTATACACAACACACCTATTTCTATTTAAGTACTAGATAAATTATATAAACACTAGAATATATTTTTTGTAAATGTATACACAATACATTTAAAACATCCAGACCATTAAAAAAGTTTGCATCGTCTGGGAATCGAACCTACGACCATGGAAAGTAAGGTGGTATGCTAAACCACTGAGAACGTTGACGAGATAAGTAGAGTAAGAATGTATATCAGTGAAACCATAACCGTATCAGCTGTCAACCATCAGGTTTCCGTTGTAATTGTGATATATAGCACTCATATCTACATATCTATGTATAATATGTATGTATTTACGAAAAAAAAATTATCTGTGTATTTGTATCAATTGTCTAGTACCCATAACAAAAGCTTTAGCTAGCTTAACTTGGGTCTAGATGGCGCTGTGTGAATTGTCCTGAGATTATTAATATTATTATATAGCACTGAAATTACAATGTATACAGACATGACTGATTGATCTCAGAAATGGCAGCGCAAACGGGTGGCACGAATATCACGTTATCACGTTTGTGATGCTGTTCATGTAGTACGTAGGCGACGATTGCTATTCATCATCAGACGAGCTCTTAACATGTTTGCCATTCCAGGCAAATAAAAAAATATATTTTGTTCTGAGTGACGAGTCTTCACCCTAGCCTTAATCTCTTGCTTATCGATATCATTATGATTATTATTACATATTATAAAACAAAGTCACTGTCGTTGTCTGTCCGTCCCTTAAATGTTTAAAACAACGCAACGGATTTTGGAGCGGTTTTTTAATAGATATAGTGATTCAAGAGGAAGGTTTATATGTATAATACATGTACACCCGGGCGAAGACAGGGCCAGTAGCTAGTAGATAGATATAAAACTGTTGTAGTTTTATTTTGATACTAGCTTTTGCCCGCGGCTTCGCTCGCGTCAATCTATCCCTTTAGAGGTGGAATTTATCAAAATTCTTTCTTAGGGAATGACTACGTCATAGTAGCTTTATGCATGCGAAGTCTCAGCCCGATCGGTTTAAAATTGACAAAGTTTCATACAAACTTTCATCTCTTATTTTATTGGGGGTAGAATTAATCAAACTCCTTTTTTAGCGGATGCCTACGTCATAATATCTACCTGCATGCCAAATTCCAGCCCGATCCGTCCAGTGGTTTGGGCTGTGCGATGATAGATCACTATGTCAGTCAGTCACCTTTGAGTTATATATATTTAGATGTGTAAAAACTATAGAAAGACTTGGTATCTTGGAATACAGAGATATGTTAGGAAACTATTGTCAAAACATTGAAGTATAAACACAAGCTTTAACAGAACTATAAATTTAAATAATAATAATCTCAGGACAATTCACACAGTGCCATCTAGTCCGACATTAAGCTAGCTACAGCTTGTGTTATGGGTATTAACAAATTTAGAAGAAAAAAAGTGTAATTAGCCAATACAATACAAAACAAAAACATACCGTCGTTACTGTTATCCGAGATGGTAGTTGGCAACAGTCAATGTTGCGGAGGAGTGGACTGTTAGTAATTTTGGCTAACCCCGATCATCAATTCGTTCACGCAAATTCATATTACGAGAGAATGGCAAACTTGGCTAACTCCATTGCTAGCATTGTCTATGACCATGTCAGGTTGACCTCACCGTGGTTCCCCCTGGAAACGTTCGTGGTAAATTATCATTTGTTAAGATGGGCTGACCTGACTTTTTTTGTTTTTTTTTCCGGACTACTCTAATGCTGTTGGCCGTAGCTGGCCTTTACAGCTTCACTGGACGTTACGGGGCGAGTGCAGATGGCACTTCAAACCCGCGGAAGGACTTATGGAGCGGCTGAAGGCCAACTCCTGCCTGACGGACACTTTAGTCTGAGGGCACCACTAGGAGTTCGAACCTCGGCTCAGGCCGTCGTAATTTCGATCCCCGTTTGAATTGGACGGGGGATCGATCGGAGGGGCGCACGGGGGCGCCGTTGTGGAGCGCCCGGGCGCGCGCAGGCGCCCGGTTGAATGCGCGATATTGTGTGTTTGAGGTCGTCGTCTTTGCCGGCGAGGACCTGCCGTTATGGGGTCGTGTGTGTGTGTAAAAGGTGTGCACAGTCGAAGTAGCGTCGAGACGCTTCCTTCATAAACTGCTTGATGGAGGGCAGATTAAGATCGCGATGGAGATCAACGCTATGAACGAACCACGGCGCACCGGTGGCTCGACGCAGAAACCTATTCTGTATTATCTGTAGTCGGTTAATTAAACAGTAGGGTATGTGGGCGAATACGGGCTGACCTGACTTCATACTCATTTTATCATCCTACACTGGTGCCTTTAACCGTTAGTGCAGGCGGTTGCATGAATCTATTATAATAAAAAAAAAATCAATATTACGGCGAATATTACCAACACTTGCTAGTACAGTATATTTTCAATTAACAAAGGGAAAATTAAACTGCCATCTCTATAATTCTATTTTCATATCGGTGTTTCAATGTATCAATCAATCTGAAAAATATTTCGTCTCGTGTCACCCAGATTTGAACTCACGATATCTTGTGCATAATTCAGTGTAGTAAACCACTGAGCCACAACGTTCTCAATTGATAGATACCTGTTTCTAAAATCCAATGAAGTCACAAGTTACGCATTTCGTCACACATTACCGCTATGATTCGTCACACGTTACTTTATCTACGTCACATAATTTGGTATCTTTTTTTTTTCAGAATTAATACCCACGCAACGTTACCACGGGGATTGTAATTTCACGGTGTGTTTTTGCAAAATGTTAACATGTTTTGAAAGGTCGAAACTGAAAATTTGATTATGTTTTATACATATCTACCTAACACAAGTTTTGTATATTATTGTATACTGTAACAACAAAAGTTTACGTCTAATATTACTAAAACCTAAAACGAAAATGATTTGATGAAAATATTTACTTATTTCGGGGCAAAAACCTAACAACCTCAACTTTAGTAATACTACAAATTAAATTGTTATGAAACTTAGAACCGAAATAATTATTCAGTTTTAAATAAGTTGATAACATATTATAACTACTAGATAAATGTTTTTGATATCTAATTAATAACTAAAAATATATTTAGGTTTATTTAAATATAGGTGTTTATACAAATTTAAACGGGCCAATCCAAGATCATCAATTTCTGATGCAGTATTGACTATTGTCATAGATCATAGTGTGATCATGACAGTCTCGATGGTCCAGCGATTTAGCACACCGCCTTACTTTCGACGGACGCGGGTTTGATTCCTCGCACGGCACAAACATTTGTATTTATGAGTCTGATTGTTTGTATCGGTTTAGATATTTTCTGTATATAAAATGTATTTGTATTAGTTCTCTAGTACCAAGCTTTAACTATCTTAACTTGAGTCTAGATGTCGGGATGTGAAAAATTGTTCTGAAATCATTTATTTATGTCTTCAGAGATAACTTAAATCCACACGTAAACTGAATTTAAATTAACGTTGGCACCTAATTTGTATTCGAGGAGAGAATGTATACAATTACCTGACCAGTCAGGTATCAAATCGTCTCGTCCATAGACACAAAAGAGTGTCTATGGACTATATACAATGACTACAAAAAATCAGCCAGTATCCTTTACCACTTTTTTAATACACTCTTGACTTGACATAAAGAGATATAGAAAAATGTTAACACAACATTTACTCAATCTATTACAGTAGGCCTCATCTATATTATCCACTTGATTAAAAAAAAATCGCCAAGTAAACAACCATTGGCATTGATTGATCGATATGCTTGAATTGATTCATTCAAACTGGCTGAATAAGTGAGGATACTACAATAACTTTTTTTAATTTTAAAAATGAAATAGTTCTTTTTTATTAGTGTGGGTGTGCTATTGTGGTTCTATTATATTACAAAAGTCGTGAGTTTGTATTCGATTTTTAAACGTTTTTTATTATTTTGTATGTTTTTGCGTAATTTAGAAAGGAAACTGTCATTCAAATTTTACACTAGAAAAGCACGGTATATTTTTAGGTACAAGTAATCATTTGGATAAATTCAATTTAAAAATGTAATAATAATACTCGGGGATAATGTGTGGTGTGACAAGAATGGATAAGATAAAGAATGAATACATTAGAGGAAGTATGAAAGTGGCGCCGGTGTCAGAGAGGTTGAAGAGTAATCGTCTATCATGGTATGGACATGTAATGCGTAGGAACGAGGATAATATTTTAAGAAAGGTGTTACATATGAATGTGGATGGTTATAAGGGCAGAGGAAGGCCGAAAAAGAGATGGATGGACTGTTTGAAAGATGATATGGTAAGAAAGGAAGTAAATAACGCGATGACTGCGAACAGGGATGAATGGAAGAGAAAAACATATTACGTCGACCCCAAATAAATGGGATAAGGAAGAAGCAGATGATGATGATGAATACCCGGGGATAATTCACACATAGTCATGTTGTTCTTTACCTTGGTAAATAGAGTAGGTACAAGGTAAATAGAGTTATGAGTAGGTACTAGACAACTGATACTTAAATTCATTTTTCTTGTCAATACATACATAATATACATAAAAAACAACCGAACAAAATACAAGCAATCGTATACTAATAATAATGAATACAAAAGTGTTTGCATATTGCGAGAAATCGAACCCGCGACCATCGAAAGTACAGTGGTATGCTAAATTCTAGACCATCGAAGCTGCAAATTTAATTTCAATTTCAATTTGAATGTCGGAGATATGTAGTAAAAATAGAAACTGTACAAGCTCTTCCCTTTGAAAATCATTAGAACAATTTGTTACATAGATCAAATATTGATTTCAGAGTCTTATATAAAACTTAGTGTTAAACATGCTCTGTATCGTACATGAATAAATAAGTTTTTACAGCAGAGACTACCGAAATCATATTCACGACATCGTAGAGTAGGTACAGGTGTACGATGCAGTGTCAGGTGCCAACAAAGGAGACCAGTGAAGGAAACTGTGCGCCATCTTAAAATATTCAAAAGTCATTAGGAGCGTCCGTAGTGTATGTAGTGCATGTTTTTTCAGTACAGTGTCTAAGCTCCTGTGAAGAACCTACATACCTATAACAATCTACTTATATGTATATAAAGAATTGTATTCTTGATAATTACTTGAAGATGGAGTTAGTTAAAGAATATAGAACAAGAGAATTCGAGTATTTATAAAACTACGTAAAAGACGGATACATTTCAATTTTATTATACACTAGCTGTTCCCGCGACTTCTTCCGCGTGGAGTTTAACTTTATTTTTCTAAAATATAAGATTCTTTCTAAAATAAAAAAAGCCTAAGTTACTTTTGTTACTCCCTGTTACATCAGCTACCTACCACAAAAAGTCCCGTTAAAATCGGTCCAGCCATTTCAGAGATTAGCCGGAACAAACAGACCGACAGACAGACAAAAATTTTAAAAAGTGTTTTTTGGTATATGTACCGTATTTATATTCATATGCATGTAGTAAAAAACGGTTATATCAATATTACAAACAGACACTCCAATTTTATTTATATGTATAGATGTATAGATATAGGTTAGCTGTACCCACAACTTCGTCCGCGTAAAATCGTGACTATGACTAAATAATGAGAAAATATTTAATAATAAAAGCAAAAATAAAAAAGTTTCATCGTTCTAGCTTCAAAAATGACGAATTTCCATACAGAAATCCATCTCAATCAACAGTAAAAAAAAACAGTTTCTAGCTTTAAAAATTACGATTCTTCCTACAATCATTAATCTCCCTTTTAACTTATTTATATTTAATAAGTTCTAAGAAATAGTCTAAAAATATAAGTCTATAGCTTTAAAAATGACGATACTTCCATGCAATTCCTCATCTCCCCTTTCAACCCCTTACAACCCTTTTTCTGCAACACAAAGTAACCTATGTCATTTCTCAGACCAGACTATCTGTGTACCAAATTTAATTTTAATACGTTAAGTAGTTTTGACGTGAAAGCAAGACAGACAGAGTTACTTTCGCATTTATGATATTAAGTAAGGTTTAAGTAAGGATATTGTACAATATGCAAAAGGGATTCGCGTTGATAGTCATATCCAGAAATTATGGAATTATTAATATTAATCTAACCTGATTACTGCCATAAGGCTAATGGTATATAGAAAGAGAGTGTAATATCTAAATATATCAAATCTATAATTTAAAAAAATCTCATAATTGTATAAAAATATTTCTGTTTATTTTCTTTCAAGCTTTAACATCATATGCATTATGCATGAAATAAGTTGACAGTAAAAGATTATTCTTTATTTTTATGTATCTAATTCTTTATATCGTATTGAAATATTACTTATTTTTTTAAAAAAAGGTGTAATTTTTTTTTCTTTGGCAAGAGGCTAGTGTTGCCTATTATGCCACTAAAAACAGGAAACGATACGGGATAATGAAAAAGAACGGGTTAAATTTTGAATATACTAAAATAGTGTTTTTTGTTTCATCAAATATTTTTTTTTAAAAACATTTGACGAACTTTAAATATGTTCCAAATTTAAAAATATTTGTACTAATAATTAATAAAATAATTAAAAATATAAATAATATAAGGACCTAAATGATTGGAATAAAACGTAGGTGCGGTCAGTAGTGCGCGCCGCCATCGCAGCGTGGGTCCGCGCGCGGCCGCTTGGCGCGAAAATTATAACCTCTGTGCGCGGCACGCTCACAAATCAATTTGCCGTTATTGGTTGCGTTAACGCATGCGCACCGCCTGTCAGTCTCAACACAATAATTTATATCTTTGATAATTTTATAACTTGCAGAAATTACTGAAATACTGCATCCTTAATGAGTTCATTAACGTTAAATTACATTATCGAAGTTTTTAAACGGATCCCTAACATTTTTAAAAATATTCTATCACAGGATAATGTACGATTGTAATAGTAAAATAATTTTTCAAATGGGTAACATAGTTTCGGAGCATATTAATTGAAAACATTCAATTTATTCCGCTTTATAATATTAGTATCGAAAAAGGTTAAAAAACTTTATTCAAAACGAAAGAAGAAATATTCGACTCAAAGTCAATTTTCAATATGTAGTTTCACAAAACTGTAAAACAAAGTAATAAATAAACTTACAAGTATAAAAGCAACTACACTTTTTCTTCATTTATGTTAAACTTATCGTTCTTATATTATTTTGTCGATGTGTTTAAGTGATAGTTGATTGTAACTTAGTCATATAATACGAGTAGTTATATACACAACTGGTTTTATGATCCGAGTGTGAATCGATAATTACATATTACTTACTAAAGACCTTGCTATGTAATTAAATAAATATATTACACACTACATGTTAAGAAAAGTACAAATAAAGAAAGCGAATAATTTTAGAGATCATTTAAGTACATACCTTGATTTTGCACCGACCCATTTCCTTCTGCAACACACAAAATCGTAACAAGGTCCAATCAAGAAAATTATAGAAATTTATATATATTTTGTCTTATATATTTTTTTTGACACGTCTCATTTATATAAATGCATCGTCAACAATCTTTCTCTGCACCATTCATGGTTGCCTGGTATATAACGCCGCAAGGTGTTAAGACCGCCGTACGTACACATACAGTATTTTGTGCATTGAAGTTACAAATAAAAAATAAATATATACGACGAAATACTAGTACCTATATTTGAAAACACTTTTGACACATTGAAGTTAGCTCGCGCGTGCTGTACAAATGGTTAGATTTTTGTATGTCAGAGAAAAGAGGGTACTTAAAAAACAAATAGTAGTTAGTCACATTACCGACTACAATTTTTATTATATAAAGTAAATTTCCCGGATGAGTAATCCAGGAAATTATTTGATTTCTAGTTATCCTTGTAATAATTGTTTTTAGGATTCAGCTTTGTTTTACGATCACCTAACAATTCGCAAAATGGACACTACGCGAAGGGCTGGGTTACTCTCATTGTCGAAATTATTTATCCACATTACTTTGTGTTTTACACAAAGTTTATCTACTTTAAATAAGAAAAGAGACAAAAGTACTTATTTTGCTATAAGTTCATTTTATACTGTAAATTACACATTATGATTACAGAATCCAAATGATTTTTTTTATGCACTAATTTGGCTTGCAAGTATAAGACAAAATCTGTTAGGTATTTTTTTTGAGAAAGAGAAATAAAGATCCATACATACATCTATCCATCTAAACCAACTTTCGATTTTACAACAGAAAAATATACATGTACCTACTTAATCTGAACATTTGTAAAGAAGTGTAAAAATATTAAACCAGTATATTTTTTTTTAACATGGGTCCGTAAATATCACTTTAATTAAATACAAATAGGTAAGTGAGTATATAAACGGGCTTGACAGCATACTTTCCTTTGAAGTGATCAAAAGCTAAGTCCCCGCTCTACTGCCGGTGACACCGCTTTGTGGCTTATGGACCCTGCATCCGGATCACTTCGCGTTGGGACCTCTCACGTCTATTAACGTTATTATTTTAGTTTCTTGTAAGTAATTATTGTTTTTGTTTGTTTAATTAATTTGAGAAGGGGTCACAGGAACTCTAAGATAAAATCGTAATAGGTATTTTGGACCATCCGAAACTTTAAGACATATTAACAATATTCTTCATTTCTTTAAAACTATTATCTCAATTTGATATAAAGAGTGTGTTTGAAATATAGAGAGTTGGTCAGATTTGAACTGAAGACCTTTTGCTCTAACAATAAGTTAGTTCTAATTCACTAAGCCACGATACCGTCAATATTAATAGGAAATTATATTATTATATATTAAAAATTCTTAGTGGTCTCGGACAGTGCGGTTTCAGAGGAGCTTCCTCCAGCGTACACTTAGATTGTGGAACTAACTTCCTGTCGAGGTTTTCTCACGAGACTACAGCCTGGGGTTTTTCAAGATGGGTATAGATATTAAGGTTTCTTAAGGGTCGACGCGCACGTGATACCCCTGGTGTTTCAGGTGTCTATAGATTACGGTAATCATTTACCATCAGATGGGCCGTACGCTTGTTTGCCATCATCGTAGTATTAAAAAAATATTAAAGGATAAAGTTAAACAACTAAAGATATTTCGGAACGAGTTATATTTTTAACCAACAATGCAAAAGGAGGGATGTTATAATTTAACACCTCTGTGTATCTGTCTGTGGTATGTGATGAGGCTTTTGTTTGAAAACTCTTACCAATAATACCATTAAGATAGTTCTTAGCTACAATTACAGTTATACAGTTATTTTTTTATTTAGGAGCTACTTTTAATGTTTAATTCTATAATTATGTACCTATTGCCGTAGTACAGTAACCGTAGGACATACGAGTAAAAATTTCAACACAAGTTTTACAAACTCATAATATATCAAATAACCTTGTGAGAACTGTCATTGAAATATAGTAAGTACCACTTACTAATAATGACATTTAATAAATTCCGTTGAAATAATTATGTTGTTGTTTTTTGTACAGAATTATGTTGAAGTGAATTAGCCAAGGTGTTGCGAAGTAAAGAGGTATAATTTTATACGCGACACAAATATTTTTCTTATGAGTACAAAATATAGACATAGTTTTGTGATTATGTCTCAACATCAGACTATAAAAAAATAAAAAATACTACCCATATAGGAATGTTTTCGATTAAAAATAGCAATAATAAAGTAACATCTTAATTAAGTTGAAACAAACACGCTACATAGTAAAAATGCTTGGAAATTTGAAAAATATATCTATACCTACTAACTGACTCTTCTGCATCACACTTACTTGACATTCATTATTATATTTCATCAAAATTCCATATCTTTTTAAATTATAGCCAATGTGTTATTCTGACGTATAAACTATATTACTGCAAAGTTTTATAATAATTCGTTCAGTAGTTTTTGCGTTAAAAAGTGACAAATGTCCATCCACCCACTCACATGATTATCGCGTTTAATATTAGTTATTTATATATATGATGAAATAGATAATTTACAATTACTACAGACTATATAATAAGTATACTAATAAGTAAGTACCTACCTACTTATTATTGCTAGTAATAAAAACGAAATAGCACAGACAAATGCTCGAAAAAAAGTCGAGAAGTTACGCAGATGCGTAATTTTTTGTAACGGATATAATAAAGATGGCACATTATGCAGACTCAGCGGTGTCCACTGCCTCGACCTGATAAACTCGCAGCTGACACGAGAACCATAATGTAATTCAATTACTTTATTACAAAACAAAGTTGCAGATCCGTGTCTATGGTTGTCGATTTGTGTTGTAAGTAATCTTTTCTTGTTTCAAGCGACTTCAAAGAAAAGTATGTTCTTAATTTAACTATAGTTAATTTCGCATACTTACGTTTT
Organism: Achroia grisella; assembly: GCF_030625045.1. Classification (NCBI taxonomy): domain Eukaryota; kingdom Metazoa; phylum Arthropoda; class Insecta; order Lepidoptera; family Pyralidae; genus Achroia; species Achroia grisella. The sequence goes on along the minus strand of NW_026712984.1, from coordinate 2,606,269 downwards.
ATGTAGAGAAGTGCAAAATGATAATATATTTAAAAAAAATCATTGCATCAATATAAAAACATTATACACACTACCATATATTTGAAACACACGCAGAGAAATATTTAACAATAGAACCTTAATAATTCTCCAAACTTATATGACCAAATAAAGAAAAGATATTTAATACTGTAACTTAAAAAGTTTCTAGCTTTAAAAATGACGATACTTCCATACAACCTTTCGTCTCCCCTTTCAACCGCTGAAAACCCTTTTTTCGCTTTAAAAAGTAGCCTATGTTCTTTTTCACGGTATAGACTCTCTGTGTTCCATGTACGCTACTTCCATACAGCCGTTCATCTTTGCTTTCAACCCCTTAGAACACTTTTTTTGCATAAAAAAGTAGCATATGTCCTTTCTCAGGGTATAGACTCTCTGTGTACCATTTAGTCCTAAAAAAGAAGCCTATAGCTTTAAAAATGACGATATTTCCATACAATTTTTCATCTAACCTTTCAACCCCTTACAACCCTTTTTTTGCATAAAAATGTAGCCTATGTCCTTCCTCAGGGTATAGACTCTCTGTGTACCATTTAGTCCTAAAAAAGAAGTCTATAGCTTTAAAAATGACGATATTACCATACAATTTTTCATCTAACCTTTCAACCCCTTACAACCCTTTTTTTGCATAAAAATGTAGCCTATGTCCTTTCTCAGGGCCTAACTCTGTTTATCAAATGTATCTGTGTGTATATTTAAATCAGATATAAAGAGACAGTTACTTTGTCGTTTATAATATTAATAAGTGTTATGTAGATAGCTATAGTAGATGTACACTAACCAACCATTAAACAATATATGTAGGTGTCTACAGAGCACGCTACCGCACTCCAAACGCATGCTGTGAGCACTTGTATCGTGTCAATACGAGAGATAATTAAATTCTCAGTATTGTCAGACTTCCATTAAACGTACAGCATTCCACTTATTATATTTATTGTATGAAAATATATTGGCAGATTACATGCCAACTTGTATGTACGAGTAGTTTATAATTAAAATTTAAACATCAAAATGTTTTAACAAGATTTATAGTAGACTAGATAACGTAATTATACCTGTAATTTACATAAGAAACTATATTCTATACTATCGACACGTCCCGGCTTCGCACGGATGCATTACAAATTTTTGAAATTATATGCTTGGTCTGTACTATACCCCGAGGTAGACTAACAAAGACCTCTGAGACTGTGTATAAAATCGGTAAGGTGTTTACCTTTATCTTACCTAATTCTGATACCTCTAGTATTCTGCCCACCTTCATGAAGGAGGACTACTGGCCGAAAGTGGTGGTTTGGCTCTACCATGGCAGTTTGCCGTCGTCAGTACCCTGACCACAGAGACGATTTATATTAATTTATATAATTATTACATATGTGTATTAGTCTATAAGGTATTTATAATATGGTTAGTTTAGAGGGTGAGATATGTCAGTCAAAGCGCAAGACTGGTATCTTGTAATATCACATTTCTTTATGATTTTGGTGTCTTGATACCTTAGCCCTCAGGGTTATCAAATGAGCTGATGAATCAAACTAAATTGCTATTCTCATTACATATAAAATTTCTTACAGAAGAATGTTTTTAGGATCTCTAAAACCGAATACATAATTTCATTTTAAAGTATTTTAATTATAAAACTTAATTATCTATAAATTAGAAAGAATAATTTGGAGAATAAATTATTTTTTACAAATTTGATAAAGTTTTGTTTTAAACACATCTTTTGGCGAAACAATTCCATAAAAAATAATCTTACTTATATATGCACGCACATAAATCAAAACTACTTGAACTCGAAGGAGTCTTCTACCATCGTAGGGCGAGAAAGAATGTTTCAAAGAGATTTTTAACTACCCTTAATAAATAAAACTAAAACAAACACACAAGTAATCACCGTACCCGCGATAACTTTTACCGCGCTATTTCACAGCTAATTTGAAGCAAACACCGCCATCTGTCGCTAGTGTTTTGATCTGTAAATGATGAGTTAAAAAACTGTGCTATGAATAATGCATTCGATTTGGTTTAAGTTATAGGGATGTGTCAAACTATATCGATATTGTTTTTCACTAAACAGAACTATGTCGATAATTATTTTGTACCTAGTTGTACTGGTCGATAAGAAAAACTAGGTGATTATAAAGTAATTAAAAAGTAAAAACACAAAAGATTTTAATGTGACTTGTCTCCGTACATATATATTAATGCAAAGATTGTCTATGACTATGAAATATAGCTATACGTATATTACTACGTATTATATTTTGAATTTTATAAACATAAAATTTAAAATAGTAATTGGAAGTCATATGTATATGCACAAATTCAAAATTTATTTTGCCGTCTCATACAATTTTGTAAAGATTCTTAATGACATATTTATATTAAATAATTTTGTATAATTACTGTAATGCTAGATAAGGATAAATAATCACAGCATTCGCAGTGTGGATACAGTTTTATGTGAATTCAACCTTTTGTGACTACATCTATATCGATAAACTGACATCACTAGTGCATACAAGAAGTTCTTGAAACATTGACAGATGGATGGCCGCTGGCATTGGCGAGTCAAGGATCATAGATATTACAAGTAAAGATTAATATATAGTTGCTTTACAATTAACAAAACTACTATATGTGAAATGTTATCATATAATAAGTTTTTTAAGAAGTAGCAATTAATTAGAAATTTTTATTTTTAAGACGTAGCGATGTAGACTTTTTATAAAGTCGTCTACGTGAGTATCTCTGTCTCAATTATTTCAGCCGCTTTTTTTCCGACTACTCTAATGCTGTTGGCCTCAGCTGACCATTACAGCTTCACCGGACGATAGGGGGCGAGTGCAGATGGCACTCTAAACCCGCGGAAGTACCTATGGAGCGGCTGAAAGCCAACTCCCGCCTGACGAATACGACTTTTGTCTGAGGACACCGCTAGGGTTTGAACCTCGGCTCAGGCCGTCGTAATCGATCCCCGTTTGAATGAGACGGAGATGAAATTCCATTTATTAGTTATTGAGACTGTCAGGAACGTAAATATAGTCAGACGCGATGGGGGACTGTCTTGTATAATATACTAAACACATGCCCCGGTTGACACCATTACAATTTTCTTAATTTCTCGGTATATTATAACACGCATGAATTACATAAAAACTTTCCTCTTGAAACACTCTATCAATTGCTGAAAACTGTAATTCAATTACTTTATTACAAAACAAAGTTGTAGATCCGTGTCTATGATTGTCGATTTGTGTTGTAAGTAATCTTTTCTTGTTTCAAGCGACTTCAAAGAAAAGTATGTTCTTAATTTAACTATAGTTAATTTCGCATACTTACGTTTTATGTAGAGAAGTGCAAAATGATAATATATTTTAAAAAATTCATTGCATCAATATAAAAACATTATACTCACTACCATATATTTGAAACACACGCATAGAAATATTTAACAATAGAACCTTAATAATTCTCCAAACTTATATGACCAAATAAAGAAAAGATATTTAATACTGTAACTTAAAAAGTTTCTAGCTTTAAAAATGACGATACTTCCATACAACCTTTCGTCTCCCCTTTCAACCCCTTAGAACACTTTTTTTGCATAAAAAAGTAGCATATTTTCTTTTTCAGAGTATAGACTCTCTGTGTTCCATATACGCTACTTCCATACAACCGTTCATCTTCTCTTTCAACCCCTTAGAACACTTTTTTTGCATAAAAAAGTAAATATAGTCAGACGCGATGGGGGACTGTCTTGTATAATATACTAAACACATGCCCCGGTTTCGAATGACAGCATTACAATTTTCTTAATTTCTCGGTATATTATAACACGCATGAATTACATAAAAACTTTCCTCTTGAAACACTCTATCAATTGCTGAAAACTGCATTGAAATTCGTAGCTTAATCTAAAACATAGCATAGCAAACTAACAGCGGTGACGACTTTATACGTAAATATAAAGATATATAACTTTGGATCACTCTATCTATTGCTGAAAACTGCATTAAAATCAGTTGCGTAATTTAAGAGATATAAGCGAACAGACAACGACGAAAAATAAATATAAGTTTGTATAACTTATTGCCGATCCAAATACTTGATAGTACTTCACACAATCTTCACATATGTCCCCGTGTTGGTCGATATGTGGGTATACCAACACTTGGCACAGAGCAACTCGGTAAAACAAAGGGTAAGGACCCTACACAGGGTAAGGGTAGATTGCTGTGATTACACATATATGGATATTGCTATGCGATAATGAACCAACAGCATATTTTAATTCGGTTTTAATTTAATAAACGAAATCATGTGACTTTTTATATTAATACAAAGAATATACATGTATAACATATTAAATAAAATCTTTTTCTATATTTACGTGGATATTACTTGAAAATCTATAACACTAGCTGACCAGGTAATATGGTTTCGATGAGATTCAATAAGAAACGCTTTGACAGTTTAGTTATATCTACCTACATTTTTACAATCATAAACAGGTAACGATTGTGGATTTGGATTGTTTGTGATTACTGATATCTTCAGTACTGCTCATACGAATATAAACATTATTTTAGGACAGATTTAACAAAGAAGAGTACAAGCTCTATAACATCACGCTTCGACCTATAGGAGTAGAGCTGCAATGAAAGATGTTGCAAAAGTAGGGAAGATCTAATAGAGACGAAGTTTGCGCAGATCTAAAATAATAAGTGTATAATTTGCCACCGTTAAAATTAAGAAACAGTGTAGAAAGTAATTTTTGTTTTAATAATGCTCAAAATACTTTGAACTTCGTGCTAATGCAACTTCAAAATGAACCTCGCTTACAGCAACTATCAATAATGCTCTACTACACACGCGAAACCAAGACGAGTCGCTACTATTTGTACAGTATAAATGTACTCACATATTACACATGAAAATGGTTCTAATGAATATCAACTTAGAGCATATTTTGATGAGCATTCTCGCATTGACCCATCCATCAATTATTTATTCAAGACTTTTTTAATTGACAATTGGACGACAGCGTTTCGAGTTCAGATATTGTTTTTAATCAATTTTATGACAGTTTTAATAACACCAGAACTTTGGAACACGTGTTATGAAATAATTTAGACCATAATTAATCTACTTCTAACCATAATGAACTAATCCTTACTTTTTTTTTATACTACTATGGTGGCAAACAGGCATACGGCCCATCTGATTGTAAATGGTTACCGTAGCCTATGGACGCCTGAAACACCAGTCATCGTGTCCAGGTATCACGTGCGCGTTGCCGAGAATTACTAATAATATAAATGTGAAAGTAGGAATGTTCGTTACGCTTTTACGCAAAAACTACTGAACCGATCATCATGAAATTTTGTACACATATTTTTGGAGGTATTTGAATGAATATAGGATACTTTTATTTAAAAAAGACAATTATGTTTTTATAAAAATCACACAAATAAAATATTAACATTTTAATATAAAATCATCATATTGATTCATTTTTATTGTAATGATCTCCGATACATATTTAATGGATTCAATGTGAGCGAAGCCGCGGGTAGTGCACATAGGAAACTAGTAATTTACCCGATAATATATCTGTTGTTTGTAGTGATACAAACATATAAAAGCAAATACAGTGAAATTACAGGGTATGGAGGCTAGACATTAACCTACCGGAATTGGCAATGGAGAAGTTGTATCACGGACGTCGTACGATAATGTGATATTTGTAGTGCTATCCATAGGAGATAGACAAACAAAAATTCATAAGGGACACATATAGAGCATATTTTGTGAGTACATATATATCTATCCATCAGGTGGGTAATCAGCAGATTATCAGATTCCTATATTGTCACAACTAGTCGTCTATGCTTGTGAAGACTGATCTGTTTGGGTTATGAACACTGATTACACTATTTGCTTTTGACAAAATTGCAATAGCCTAAGCTGGCGGTCACTCTATACCCTCAAATTTGAATTTAAATATGTATATATATTATTGTAAACAATATTTGAAAAGAATACGACCTGAGTTTCTTGTCAGTTCTTCTCATCCTGAAAGCATCTTGAACTGACGGTAGATATCATAAGAGTCTATAATAGACCTATATGAATAAAGATATTTGGATTTGATTTGAATGTAGAATTTTATGTACTCAAAACAACGAGCACACTAAGTAGGTTTACACATGTTAACAAAACCTTTAAAATTACGCTTTCAAATATACTGTGTCAAAAAATTATTCGTTATCATCACAATTAAATTTAAAAAAAATTTTGGTTCCTACTGATACATTAATACCTATTTTTAATTTTATTATGTTATCATCTCAAATATATTTTCTCAACCATCGACAAGCAGAAGCTCAAATATATATTTTTAATCATAACAACATCAATATGTCAAATTTCAAAATAAGAACGGGCGTGCGGTAGCGTCGGTTCGTGCCCTCTCAGTTGGACGCTGGCCGCCTGCCGTGCGTCGCGGTTAACAAGATTGTAAGCACGTTCCGTTGGTACTTAAATTCTTTTTTTTATTTTCATATTGAGACATTATTAGTTGGTTATTTCTGCAAAACATTATATATCTATCTAACTATATAGATATCCTTTGGATCTAGCTAGATTTTTCTCTAGCATGTGGCGTGCTGCGTTTTATTAATCAGCTTGTATGTGATCTATTGCTTACCGGTTATCTATTTATGAATATATTATATATTGTCTGAACCATGTATAATATACCTAAATGCTACATTATATATGTTCATTAAATGTAGTTTAACAAAGCATGTGTGACAAGTAAAGTCTAAATCAATGCGAATGTAACAAAAATATAAAAATCGGCTAATCAAGAGTCAGATTCATAATTTTCCATTAAATTTTGTTTATTAGTTAATGAAGGAAGAATATAATTCTTTAACCTTATTATAGAAAAAAAAAACATATATATGTGATAGTCTTTGGTAATTATTTCATGTTTCAAATTTAGAATCTAACAATTTGAATATAAACGCTTTTAAGTAGACATGTACGCACAAAGGGTGAGTCGAAACTAAACGAGGTACTCACCCCATTGTGCATTAGGTAATGAAAGATCGAAATAATCCCGGTCCACTCGAATAGTGCATATCTGCGTTTACACTGTCTAAATAACCCGGGGCAAATCGGTACTACGGTACAATGCATAGAATTTGCAAAAGGGATTTTGAATCTCTTGGATTAGTTTTTTCATCCATAGACTGTAGTTGAATAAGCGCATTTAATTTTAACTAGCTGTCACCGGCGACTTCGTCCGCGTAATAATTAACTTTTTTATTATTAAAGTGAATAATAAATAATAACTATACTCCTTATAACATTAGCTGTCTGCAAGTGAAATATCCATCAAATTAGTCGTCTAAAAAATGATACAGCTAATATACAATATTTAACATGAGCAATTGTTTCTCATATAGGTTACAGAGTAATTAACACTACGTTTTATAAGAGGTGGCATCGGCCTTATGAGAATTGAAGCTAACCTTTAATATCTATCTATATATAAAGCTTCTAAAAAATAAAACAGCTTCAGACTACAATTATTTTGTTTTATTTGAAGCAGGCTAGCAAAACTATTATAGTTTTAATTTATTTGTATGTATGTAGGTAAAACGAAAAGACCAGGTATACTGAGAAAATATATTCAGGTAGTATTGACATAACAAAAATGAATTATAAAAATAAGAATGTAATATAAAAGAACTATAAATTCAAACACAAATTTGTAATAAAATATACATTTCTTATTAGTCAGTTACAACAAAAACTTTCAAAACGAAACTATGCAAACATTTGCAGGGAAATAAAATTTGTTACACAGATTCCTACGAAAAATATTACGTTGCCCGTGACGCAATATTATGGGAATTTGAAAATATAGAGTAAAGGCAATAAAGACTATTTAACACGCGCCTATTTTTTTTTCTTCTACGTATTGTTTCCCATCGTCTCCCGCTGTGACACAACCGTCTCATTTTCCAGTCTTTTGAATAAAGAATAGCTTTTGTTTTTAATTGGAACATATTCGCGGCGATCAATCGTGCCAGTATTGATGCTGAGTTTTTTATACTGAATACGTGGGGTGTAGATACAATATTCGTTCGTATTTTGAATCTTACGCCCAATGTAATAGAGGCACGAGAATATTTATTCCAAACAAGCGACCACATAGCCTCGAGGTATTTGGTTTTAGAGGAACGCACGCATATTGGTATAAGACAATCTGGCTCCCCTATAATAACTTGGTAACAATGAGTCTCATAGAAGGAGACAATATAATATGTTATGTTTTGTGAGTTCTATATTATGCAGGCTTATGTATATATATATCTACATCTATCGGAAGATACGGGGGGGAAAATAAAAGGTTCTAAACGTAAATCATTTTGTTCTTTCATTTTTTCAAACTTATACATTTTTTATACACAAGAAAGTAAGGCACACAAAGATGACATGCACTATTATATTTTATACTAGCTTTTACCAGCGGCTTCGCTCGCATTGGATCATTATTGTCTGCTAGATGGCGCTGAAGTAGCAAAATGTTGATTTTTTTTGTTTTATATAAAAATATGTTAATATGCTATGTTCATTTTAATACCTCCAAAAACATGTGTGCAAAATTTCATGATCGTCGGTTCAGTAGTTTTTGCGTGAAAGTGTAACAAACATCCCTACTTTCAGATTTATAATATTAGTAATATAAGTAAGGAAATTTTTAGTTCTTTACCTATAAGTATATAATAGTAATAGGATATTTAATCTGCATGCTTGTCTGTCACTTTCTTTACTATAGTTATCTTATCAAGTAAAGAAGCTGGATAGATTGATATAAAATATGATTGTATGTTTTTTTTTTGTGGATGATAATGGAATGATGTACCTGCCTGCGCTAACGGTTTACGCTGGCGGGTCACCAGTGGGGGATGATAGGGTGAGGTCAGGTTAGTTAGCCCATCATGATAAATTCACCAGGAATTTATGATTGTATGTTAGCGCAAGCGGGAGCATCATTCCATTATCATCCATAAAAAAAACAACCTATATACATGAGCAATACTCACATCATATAGTATGTGATAATTGCAGTACGCCTAAATATTTTAGAAAATCTTATATATAAAATTCTCGTATCACGATGTTAGTTACCATACTCCTCCGTAACGACTTGACCGAATTTTATGAAATTTTATATGTAGCTACTCTACATATAAAATTTGTATTTTTATTTGATTTTGTGTCTGTAAATCTATAGTATAATTTTTTTTTATTAAAAAATTCATACAACCCTAAATTGTCACCCTTCTACTACCAACCCCTATTTTTTAACTGCGATATTAGTACTTAAATTATACGTAAAGTAAACTTTGCAGTACACCTAGTATATAACATAAATTTGTATCTATTGTTAAGTAGAATACTAGAATACATATAATTATAAATGATGCAATTTAATGAAGACAACTATATCTTTTTAGGTATCTAAGAAGATATAGTTGTATTCATTCATTCATTCATTCATTCTATTTCTTTTATTGGCCTTACTAATTATGTAATACTGTATAATATGTATAAATTAAAAAAAATGTTGTTACACTAATAAATGCTCTAGTGGAGGATACCATTTTGTAATGGCAGCACAATAAAATATGCCATAACACCTGTTTACATGAAATTATCAGTTGTAATGTGAGTATGATTGCTTGTAGTAAGTACCAGGGCAGCAGGATAGAGGAGGCAGTGGCGCACTCAAGGCGTGCCGGGAGGGTGCCCGGCGGGTGCGGGGGGAGGGGAAAGGCAAGGGACGGGAGACGATCCGTCAGCGGCTCGCGGCTATCACGGCGCCGTGCCATAGTCCGTCCGTATAGTCTAAGGTTGTAAGCACGCGGTCCAGTTTTTATGTCAATTGCTGAGAAGACTTCTGCCTACAATGTATGTGCAAATGTATGTATGTACGCGATGGAATGTGAAACATTAACGAATATGTGCAAATGCACCGTTTTATTGAAAAAGATATGATGATGTATGAAACATCATTATTTTATTTATTTATTTAGGTAACAATAATATATATATATTTAAACCTTCATCAGAGTACAGTTTGATGCGGTCCTGACTCCCAAACTAGTCTGAGCTGTTTATCACATATGGGTTCGACAGTTGATTTTTCGAATACTCATAAGTGGCATGGATCATCAAATATGCATTAAATCTACTCTTTATTTAATTCCGATTTCACAGTGATCTTAATCCAATCCAATTTTGCAACTCCATTGTTACATACTTATACTAATTGGAATCGGTTTCGAGTTTTCCTAAAAGTATGATGAACAACCTAGAAATATTGACACATTGAAATAATAATAATCCTTCATAATTTTTAAATTTAGAATTCTTTTAATACTTTTTAAATTATGAATATTAATTGAAACCAGTGTCATTGTGAACAAGGGCGAGACGGCACGGTATACAGTGCGGCGCGCGACTGCCCGCTCGCGTGCCAGTAATTGCTAAGAGTTCCTTTTTTGAATAAGTATCACGACTTTTTCGCTCGGAATATTCTTTTTTGCTGAGCGCGGTTTAAGGCATTCCATGCATACAGCCAGCCAATTTGGACTCGTTGGATATGTCAGGCATTTCGCTTATGAACGTGCTTATGGTTTCGTCTGGTAATGGACGGTAATCTTTTCGCCATATTTAAAAATTATGTTCGTTAAGTATTTTTTATTGTTTTAAGTAATAAAATGTCAGATATTTATTTGGTATAATGACTAATAGTTAAGTTTATTTATAGTTTCGTATCTTCTTAAGGGATGAGAATGAAATGCTGCTCCGACCTACGTTATCAGGATTTGATGAAAGAATGAGGAAGAAGTCAGATCAGTTTGCATATCATGGCGAATATACCGAAAATGAACCACAATGTTTTTCAGGTTGTAGGACCGCGGGGAGGATGACCTGATATTGGTACCAAATGGACCAATATGACAAACAACCCCTTCCGCGCTCTAAAACTAATTTCAGGATTGTCATAACTGTTATTAATATAAACATACTGTAATATAAAGGAAATAACTTTGTTATCGTTGGGTTTGTTACGTTTGTGTTGCTGAAGACGTTGTTATTGTTAACTTCAAGTTGTAAGCATTATATAACAAATCCTTGATTCCTGCATAGAGAAGATATCCCTTCATTCAGTCATACTTCAAACCAAGCTCTAGCCTATACATATATTAAAAAAAAAAAACAAAATTGCCAGTTCTAGCCAACTGTTCAGAATATTTATGAAAAAATCAAACCTCTAAAAATTCTGAAGTGCATGTCACATTCATAATACATATTAAAAACACAAAGGTAGGTATAGCATGCATTTTAGAATTATTAAAGTATAAAACCAGCATACACTTCAGGATATTTATTATGAACTAGCTTTTGCCCGCGGCTTCGCTCGCGTTAATTTATCCCCTTAGGGATGGAATGTCATCAATCAAAATCATTTCTTAGGGGATGCCTATGTCATAGTAGATTTATGCATGCAAACTCTCAGCCCGATCGGTTTAAAATTGACAAAGTTTCATACAAATTTTCATCCCCTATTTTATCCCCTTGGGGGTAGAATTAATCAAAATCCTTTCTTAGCGGATGCCTACGTCATTACATCTACCTGCATGCCAAATTTCAGCCCGATCCGTCCAGTGGTTTGGGCTGTGCGTTGATAGATCACTAAGTCAGTCACCTTTGAGTTATATATATATAGATTTCTTTGACACTCGGTTCTCTCTTTTTACCCAGAGTGCGACCAAAGAGAAAATACATTACTAATAATCCTCACATAGATCTTGCAATAACAATTAAACAAAAGAATAACAAAAGTATATATGCGTGTCTGTCAAACATATGGTAGTGTGTGTAATGTTTTTTTATTGATTTCATGTATTTTTTATGCATAAATTAGAAATAATATTAGCATTCCCCATTCCTTCTCTATATAAACTATAAGTGTCTGAAATTTCATACACCTCCGTCCGTGTAATATTCGTAAAAAGGGGTAAAACGTTTTTGTTTCACATATTCATACTTCTGTAAAAATAACATTTGTTTGAGGAAAAGTGTCTGTAGAATAATCTACCTTTTTACTCTATAATAATAATAATAATAAATTTACTTGCAATAGATTTTGGGTACATACATATATGATGTTATACAAAAACATGGCCCTTACAAAATCTGCTTATATCAAGCGTACAAATTTTAAGTTAATTAAATTATCGGTTGTTTATATAATTATGAATTATTGTATGTAGGTATATGTCAATATGTATATAAATCATGTCATGAGGAACAATTTATTATTTCAATATTCCAAAAACTCTTTAATTGAGTAAAAACACTTGGAAACTAACCATTCATGCAGTTTTCTTTTAAATAATATAGACAAACACATCCTCAGGCAGGATTAAAAAGATTGAAGTTCTGAACTCAACCTTGACCACAGAGCTCATGTCAGGTAATTTATTGTCTTTTATTTGAGCAGCTTTCTTTTAACTATTTGAGCTGCTAAGGAGCTTGCTTTGTAAGTTGTTTTGGTTAAATGGTGAGAAAATGCAGTGATATTGCATGGTAAGGAGGAATAATATCTTATTCCTCCGGAATACGAGTGGCAACACTTACTGTTTTAATTTGGGCCGTTAACCTATTTATTATTTCAACTACACCAAAAAATTTACTGTAATACTAAAAAAAATATTATATTAAATAATATTTTTTTTTATATAATATTAAAAAAAATACGAAACCTGAAAGAAAAAGATACCCATTTTGTACAGAAATTGTCTCAATTCCAACTCACCGACTTCCTTATATTTAGATAAACTGTATACGAAGTAAAAACGACCCATTTCCACGATTCAGTTAATAAAGAATACATTCCCTTTGAAGATCAAAGAACGCATTAAATAATGTCCAAATAATATTACTGAGGAATTATTCAGTAATATTAGTCATGGATAATTTTCTTATCGATATCGAAATACTTTTCATACTTTGTCGATATCGATGAAAATAATATACCGTATATCATGTACAATTTTGTTAATAAATAGACAAATTACCAGTTTGTCCTTTATTTTACATCTGTATTTCTGTACAAATGGACATGGGAATTTAATAGTCGCGATAACTGCTCGTCAACAAAACTAAAATAAAGCAAACATATATATCATTCCTGTAAAAGTATCATTATATTATATAGTTATTAATATTATTATATAATAGTTTTATTATTTCGGCAACATAAAAAAAGCCTATAAATTATTTTTAATTATAATTTTCAAAATATTGATTCGTACTCTATCGATTATATTTCCGGTTATCGATAATGTGAACTGCACATCCCTATTTTGGACATAAAAAGCAAATTTGAAACTGCGAGGGCTGGTGGCCCTTCGTAATCAAGTGGTTATTTAGTACGTACCTACAACTTTTGTTAGGGACCGCTTAAACGATATTAATTGTGCTCGATATCAGTTTTAGGGTACTGTTATTTAGAATTTCTTATATAGCTTCTCTATTTATTCACGCAAAAATTACTGAACGAATTTTAATGAAACTTTACAGTAACACAGCTTATACATCAAAAGAACACATAGGTTATAATTTAAAAAGATATTCTGTCAATTGTGTGATATATAATTATAAGTGTGATACAGACGAAGATGCGCGGGTAAGCTAGTATAATAATAAGTATAAGCATATTGGAAATCGATCTTGAGATTAGGATCAATATAGCATTGGTCGTAATCTAGAATTGAGACATATATATATATCTTGAATTGACATATTATTAATTACGAGCAATTATAAAATATTGCTATGCTTTTATACTACTGTACTAGGTTTCACTCCAGCTGTATGACAATATCTACCTACCATAACTCGGCGGGGTTCCTAATTTTAACCCTCTAAACTAAATCTGTAACTCTCGCGACAAATTTTGCCAATCATTGTCCTCTATGTGGTTTAGTAATCATTATTGAATTAAATTTAAAAGAACAGAATATTTAATGACTGTATGTTGAGTTGACTTTAATTCATTTTTATTACGCCTTCCACTAATCAATATTCCATTAAAAAAAATATAGCGTCCTGGCCTAAGTGTGCACTATTCTGTTTCACACCCTAAAGGTCGTCAGTTTAAATCTGGGTGACACAAAAAAAACATTGTCTATTTATATTTCTGTCCGGTAAAGAAAGCACCGATAACAAACCCAAAAACGAATCCGAGTGACTGCGGTAGATTTGCCTAGACTTCCACGTATTAAAATATATGTAAGTACTCAACGAAGTTCGTAGGGTAATTTGTAAACGTAATTCTTATACATATAATACTATAACTGATAAATGACACACATGTGTAATATATGTTCATTATGTTAAACCATTACTGTAAAACCACATTTAGGCAATAAATTTCATTTCACTTCAGTTAGGGTTGTCAAGTATTGCGTTCAGCATGATGTCGATAATTCACAATGACTTGACTATCCCACATGGGATAACGTGTAAAAGTTTTGAATTTTATTGACCTGACCTCATGCTCATCTTGTCATCCTTCACTGGTGCCCCGCCAGCGTAAACCATTAGCGCAAGCGGGTGCACAATTCCATTACAATCCATAAAAAAAGAATTTAGTTTACAGTAGATACATCCTACGTACAACCCTAAATGGAAAATTGTTTAAAAATGTATAGATTCAAATGATAAAGTTATAATACATTCGATATTATCATTTGTAAATTTTATAATAACAGTAATTAATACATTCGTAACAGTGCGGTCAATAGAAAGTACAATCGAGTGGGCATCAAACATGCTAATTGTTGCTCGAGTATTCGATAGAATCGAGTAACGGTCGCAATCGATCGTGTGGGCATAATTGACGGTTGTCCATCGACTATAGTTGTTATTAGACATTAGTGCGGTGTCCAAGCGGAGAATGACGGCGCGTGCGTACCTACCACCCCGGGCGGTTTTTGGATTAACCATAAAAAAACTATATCTATAACTCTGCCCGCGACTTCATCCGCGTGAAATACTGTCCAAGCTTTAAAAATGACGATTGCATTAACTATAAAAAAAGTATATCACAAGCTGTGCCCGCGACTTCGTTCGCGTGGAATAGTGATCTAGCTTCAATTTTAAGGGTAATTTTTTTTTTTTACAAACGTGGAATGTCTTATTTATTTATATTTAATCAACAGTATTAAAAATAAATTTCAAGCTTCAAGCTTTAAAATGACGATACCTCGATACAACCTTTCATCTTACAACCGGATACAACTCTTTTCGATTAAAAAGTAGTCTAAGTCCTTTCTCAGGGTATCAGGGACTATCTGTGTACCAAATTTCAAGATTTGGTACACAGATAGTCCCTGATACAAATAAATACATATGCTTATTTTTTTAGGTTATTGATTAATTATAAATAAATATGACATTAAAAGTTTGTGAAGTTGTTAACCTTTAGGGAGTAAAATAAAATAGGAAATGAAAGTTTGTTTGTCGTCATTTTTGAAGCTAGAACGATGAAACTTTTTTCTTTGGGTTAGATTATATACATTAATGCATATTATACAGATACTTCACAATAATTATATCCACCAACAAACAGACTTTTAAGAGAATCGAATTCTAATCAAATATACATAATTATTCGATTCTTAGTATTTATACGCTTATTGAAAGTTTCATCATCATCATCATCGCAGCCCGGAAGACGTCTACTGCTGGACATAGGCCTCCCCAAAAGATCTCCATGACGAGACGATCAGCCTGGGCTGCTCGCTTCCAATGCCTTCCAGCGATTTTGACTAGATCGTGTATTGAAAGTTTACTCCATGTAATAATTGTTGATGTATTTTTGGCTCCAACATTCGTGTTATTTGCATTGTTATAACAACTGTAATAACTTTGTTATTCGCTAATAAATTTGTTTGGCTGTTCAAGAATAATTTGACGTTCGTTCGATTTCAATCTGAACCCATTCACGTCAAAACTTTGCCTGCAGATTTCAACTCACGATCATTGGAGGTCTTTCATGTCTGGACAGTAACCCACACTATCTTAAACCTTACTAATATTATAAATATGAAAGTAGGGACGTTTGTTACGCTTTCACGCAAAAACAATCTACTGAACCAATTGTCATGAAATTTTGCACATTTTTTCTTGAAGGTATTAGAATGAACATAGGATTTTTATTAAAAAAATCAATTATTTTTTATAAAATCAATATAATAAATTATCTATATTTTGCTACTTCAGCGCCATCTAGCAGCCAGTACTAAATTTATAAATCTATTAAAATGATCTCCGATTCTTCTTGAATGGATTCAATGCGAGTGAAACCGCGGGCACAGCAAGTAATATTATAAACGCGAAAGTTTGTGAGTATGGATGGATGTTTGTTACTCTATCACGCAAAAACTACTGAACGGATTGCGATGAAACTTTGCAGTAATATAGTTTATACATCAGAATAACACATAGGCTATAATTTGAAAAGATAGTATATAAATTGGGCGAAATATAATGATAAATGTCATATAAGTGTGATGCAGACGAAGTTGCGCGGGTCAGCTTGTATAAATATAGTATAGAAACTGTACCCTAACTCTTTATAGTCAGAACGACCACTCTTAATGTCTCTCTTAAAGCCCACATATTTTATTAGACTCAGATGGATGCATAGATTAGATAAAAGGTAGAGATTTATTGTGCTGTTATTATACACTTTCCGATCGGGCGAGCTTTCTCTGAAACGTTCATCAAATGTTAGATACTGTATAATTTCGTTTAATCTTAGCTCTGTCCTATTTCTATGTCATATTATTAACGTTCTATCAATGTTGACGACCTCATAGGGCGCTGGTGGCACGTGCTTCACTTAGTAGGTACTAGAGTTCGATTATAAATTATGATGTTTGAAAAACCAATTTTTTATTTGAAATGTTATGGTAAATTAACTGTTTATAATAATAATAATCTCAGGACAATTCACACAGCGCCATCTAGACCCAAGTTAAGCTAGCTAAAGCTTGTGTTATGGGTCCTAGACAACTGATACAAATATATAGATAATTTTTTTTTTTCGTAAATACATACATATTATACATAGAAAATACCCAGACCGATACAAACAATCCTACTCATGAATACAAATGTTTGTGCCGTGCGAGGAATCGAACCCGCGACCATCGGTCGTAAAGCGGTATGCTAGACCGCTAGACCACCGAGGTCGTCGAATGTTTCATTTATTAAATATATTTAGTAGGTCTGAGAAACGACTACTAGATAGGTTCTAAATATTCACCCTTCTACCATCCAACTCCTATTTATTTATTGATTTAAATTTACATGACATAACAACGTTTGCGAGGTTAGCTAGTAAGTAAAAAAAAATATTTGGTAATTACATTATTTTGTTATACAAAGAATAATTTGTATAACAAAATAATGTAATTACTAAATATAACTAAATAACTAATACCTAATTATCATCGATAACATGGCAATAATAGCGAAAGCAAACTTAATATATGTCATATTTGACCTAATATATTATATATATTTGACTAAATACCCATGGTTCAAAAATTGTTTTAAAAAAGTTATCAGAACGCACTTTGTGATTTCCCGCTAAAAAAACTCATGTTTAGGCAATTTAAATGGTTTAACCACTAAATCAACTAATACAAGTGATGTCCCCTACAATTAAAAGGAGTTGTATATATTTTAAACAAATCTCGGAATGTGGGTACTAATAACAGGGCAGCGTGGCGCCATACCCCATGAATCCACGACAAAAACACGGGGTTATACAAAAATTAGTGAGGGTTGGATCGTGTGAATTCGATAATTTATGGGAAAAAGTACTTTATTTTATTTTATATTAAAGTGATAGAAATATTCTTTAATTTATTTTGCCTTTTAGATTAGTTAGTATGAATTCAATTATATACTTTGTAGAGCTACTATAACAGACGATTGAGACCTATTCTCAGTCTGTACATCTATAATTTATCCAAACAGAAGTGTTCATATATATAGGTGACGGATACTATTTACCAGATTATTTTCCCACAGATGATTCTACCATGAAATTAAAAATGATTGAAATCCAAAAATATTTTTTTTTCCGCTTACCATCAGATGAGTCGTCAACATGTTTGTCATTCCAATTTATTTAAAAAAATATTCAATAGGTAATAGTATCTCAATAGGTATCTAATAAGTAATTGTATGTAAAAGAATTTAAGTAAAAAGTAAATGTATATTAAAGTTATAACTAAATCAGTATAATCAAGTATTAGCTAATGTTGTGAAGGACAACGACCTCTAAACCGCAAACTATTTATTTAAATAATTCCACGAAGCTTTGCAAATCATCACCTAAAAAATATTTGGCGCCACGACACACCGTGGAACAAAGCAGGCCGCTGCCATCGCCGCGTTTCAGAACGCACTCAATAAATTACATCGCCTAATCACCCCTAATTGGGATGTGTCGTGACCCGACTTAACCTTAGGTCGCGTCAGAATAAGAACAAAATAATGCAAACATAATGATACGTGCCGCGTTTTGGAACGCTCCAACTCTTTTAATTTTCGAACGTTACCTCGACGTTCGAAAACTGTAATTATCGTCGCGTTTCCCAACTTTTAAGTATAAGGATAGAGATATTAATAGTCGTGTGTTTGCTTTTTTCTTGATTTATTTAACTTTATAGATTCGGTGAAATTAGAGGTTGTAATCGTTTTTGTTTTGCCGCTAATGGTTATAAATGTGTGTGACCACACAATTTGCGGGCCTACGTGCTTACTAACAATCATAAGTTTTTTTTTTTATGAAAAACGATATGTAATTGCTGCTCATTTTATTTGGTATTGTTTCAATTAGATACTTCTTTTTTTTTTACCAAGAATTTTCATACAGTAAAATGCATGAGTGCACCTTTTTTATAACTTTTACAAGTAAAATTTTTGTACAGCTTTACAAGTTATATTCCGGTTTGAATGCTGAGATGTGGCAGTGACATTACAGTACAATACTAAGGCAACACTCCAGAATGGCAGCCAATGAGAAATATCAAAGACATTACATGAAGACATTATTATATATGCTCGTAGTTGTTCATGTAATATTAAGTGTAGTTGTGTATAGTGGATGAGTATATACCATATATAGACAACAATTACTTTCCATCAGGTAAGTTCACAGTTTATTTGCCAAACCACGTAAATAAATAGAAGCAGTTAAGTGAATAAATAATAAAAATAATAAAATAGTGTCTAATACTTTAAGTTTATTTTTGTCAATGTTGTAAAACTAAAAAGGCCATTAAAAGAAAAAAAAAACTAAATAGAAAATTGTTCTAAATTCAACAATTTTCCATTTTGAATATCGAATGTCAGAATAACGTTAACATAAGTTTAAACCCCTTCTAAATTCAAAGCTGAGCGGCGTATCATCGCAATAAATCATTTAACATATTTCACACAAGTTTAGATAGCGTCACAATAATTTGCATTCCCCCGCATCACAACCGCACAACGAACGCTCGATGCACGTTCCTCTAATTGAGCCATTTCACCGATAAGTAGATAAAACACGGAATAGGGCAAAACCCTAAATTATGCGTATTATTTGCATATAATAACCATGGGGTGACATATTGATTGAAACCAATCAAAAGAGCATAACTGATCTGTTTGCATATTTGAATATATACTCAATGACACATGAGTAAAGTACATATTTATTTGATCGGAATTTGGAGTTTATGAATTACGAATAGGAATGTAGGACACACTTTGTTCCCCTAGGGAGTCGAACCCGCGACAATGCGGCATCGGCAATGCAGTTATGCAGATTTAGTAATGATGCTAGTTTATGGTTACGTTTTGATGATGCGGTCTTTTAAGTATTTGTGCATAATTATTCAGGAACTATGGAAATGAATGTACATTCGTTGATTACTATTCTATGAATTATTTCGTTTACAATCAGGTTTTTTTACTATTTTGACCGTTACTATAATATTATGTATTTTTTAATAGATTTCATTACACCATTCCGGTGTAACTGCCTGAGTTAATGGTTTACATGCATATGAATATAAACACGGCACATACACTAAACTTATATTTTTTACAATTTTTATTTGTCTGCCTGTCTGTCTGTTTGTTCCGGCTAATCTCTGAAACAGCTGGACCGATTTTGTTGGGACTATTTTGGCAAGTAGCTGATGTAATAAGGAGTAACTTAGGCTACTTTTATTTTAGAAAAATAAAGCTAATATCCACGCGGACGAAGTCGCGGGAACAGCTAGTTAGTAATAAATATAAACACTGCACATACACCAAAATAACATTTATTACAATTTTTATTTGTCCGCCTGTTTGTTCCGGCTAATCTCTGAAATGGCTGGATATTTTTGGCAGGTAGCTGATGTAATAAGGAGTAACTAGGCTACTTTTATTATAGAAAAATAAAGCTAAATTCCACGCGGACGAAGTCGCGGGACCAGCTAGTTAGTAATAAATATATACACTACTGCGTTTGACATACACATAAAATTAAACATATACTGATTTAGTATGCGTTTAATTTTATGTGTATGTGATTATAATATGAGAAATTATAGTCGAATTTCAATTACAGGGCAATGAGTGTCTTGTCTGAATCAGTAAATTTATTATATTGATATTATTTTATTTAGAGTTTATTGTAATAATTTTTATTTTCTGCTGTTCCCGCGACTTCGTCTGTGAGGAATTTGTTTTAGTATGTTTTTTCTAAAATAAACAATAATATAAAATAATAGTAGCCTAAGTTACACCTTATTACATCAGCTACCTGCCAAAAGAAGTCCTGTCAAATAGCTGGAATAAACAGACCGACAGACAGACAGACAAAAATTATAAAAAATGATATTATGGTATATGTACCATATATATATTTATATGCATGTAGTAAAAAACGGTTATTTCAATATTACAAACAGACACTCAAATTTTATTTATAATAAAGTATAAAGTATAGATATATAAAGGTTTTTTTTATACCACGAAGGTGGCAAACTAGCATACGGCCCATCTGATGGTAAACGGCTACGCCTATGGACGCCTGAAACACCAGGGGTGTCACATGCGCGTTGCCGACCCTTAAGAAACCTTAATATACCCTCCTTGAAAAACCCCATGCTGTAGTCTCTCGAGAAAACCTCTACAGGTAGTTCATTCCACAATCTAAGTGTACATATATATTTAAATACATACGGATAGGGAAAAAGAAATATAGATTAAAAAAAAAATTACGTCCATAGGCGGTCAAAATGTCCTTCATGAATAAATTATTTTTATTTGATTTGAATAAAATCTAGCATGCCAGTAGCAACGATCATTATTATTATTATTTTGGATTTTCTATTTCCCTACAATATAGTTTAAGTCCAAATTATTTTATTACTGTACTTTCTGAGTGCAATCTTATCTTAATAATATTATAAACGCAAGTTTATGAGTATGGATGGATGTTTGTTACACTATAACGCAAAAACTACTAAACGGATTTTGATGAAACTTTGCAGTAATATAGCTTATACATCAGAATAACATATAGGGTATAAATTTGACGCGGGTGAGACCGCATGCAGAGCTAGTAAAGAATATTAATATAACACGCACAGTAGCGTGCTAAACGTGTTCCATGTACACGATTCTACCATAAGGGTACCCTTCAAGTAAACTGCTAACAAGCTTACTATTAGACAAGGAATGTCCACACATGTCCCAGGAGAGAGCGCCGCCCCGACGGTGGGAAAGCGTGCGGAATAAATATAGGAGACAAATTCCCTGCAGTTGCTGCGTTACATGAGAACAAAAATCAACACTTACTTTTCAAGTGTGTTCATGTTGTTCATTTTGAGTTGGTCCAGATGTGATAAATACAACGAGAGTATGAATACGGTACTTTATACTCCAATTTTTAACCTGCACAATTCATACAACGCCTTCTGGTCCCGAGGTATGCAGAGCTATACAGAGTGACAACTGATTTTTTTTGTAAATACGTACATAATATACCCGGAGCGATTCAAACAATCATACACATAAGTATGAATGTTTGTACGGTACAAGGAATCGAACCTGCGACCATCAAAAGTAATGCTCTGTGCTAAACCGCTACACCACTGAGGCTGTCAAATTTAGATTTCTCCAAAATTCTCTTTAATTCCTAAATTTTGTTTTTAGCTAATGCACTCCGTGTCAAGCTATTATTGAGAACTAAAATTAGTGTATACCGCTAATTGTATGAAATATTAACTTCATATTATGTACTAGTACCGACGATCTGGTCAAGATCGCTGGAAGGCATTGGATGCGAGCAGCGCAGGACCGATCGTCGTGGAGATCTTTGGGGGAGGCCTATGTCCAGCAGTGGACGTCTTCCGGGCTGCGATGATGATGATGATGATTATGTACTAGCTGTGACCGCTATTTCGCCCGCGTGAAATTTATAGCCTATATGTTGATGATGAGATGATATCTGATGTATAAGCGATATATATAACTGTAAAGTTTTATCAAAATCCATTCAGTAGTTTTTGCCTGAAAGAGTATCACAATAAATACCAATATAACCATCCGTCCATAATTAAAAAAGTAAAAATGTACTTTTTTTGCAATATAAGTAGTTTTTATACCACTCATTCGTTGTCATTCCAGAGTACTAAGATGTGTACTATGTCCCTTAACCAGTAATTTCACTTATTAATCTGCATCGTACGAATTACTACGATTAGCAACTGAAATTGGTGCAATTGAGGTACTCACGCAAACGACTTATAACAGTCTACTAAAACCTTAAAAATAGATACAAAGCAGAAATATAAAATCTATACATATAAATAAAATTTGAGTGTCTGTTTGTAATATTGAAATAACTGTTTTTTACTACATGCATTGCTATATAACTACGGCACAGACACCAAAATAACATTTTGACGGGACTTTTATTGGCAGGTAGCTGATGTAATAAGGAGTAACTTACGCTACTTTTATTTTAGAAAAAATCTCTAATTACCTTTTCTGATAAATTCCACGCGGACACAGCAAACTAAAAATGTATATATACCGCATCCACTAAAATGAAATCCTCGTAATCCTTCTGGATTATAGCTCACCGAATGTCAAGTGTCACTCAAAATTGGCGCGAATGTTGACAATACAGATTATGGCGGTGACAATGTCGGGCAGCCATACTGCCGAACTTTATTAGCCTGCCAGTATCATTTGGATTTATTCATATTGCTATTAGAGAACAATATTCTATTCGTAGTTAGGTTTAACTATACATATTTGAGTCGTGAGCTATCGTTGGACCATCTAGTCATAGTAGATGAACAAACTACAGACATTTACCAGTATTGACATCGCTGTACTCCAGTCAGTTCGGGACCCCAGTACACTTTCTTTAACATTTGGTTAAGTAAATTTATTTTCACACTAATTTAAGGTCTTCTTGCTGCTTCAGTTAAAAAGAACGAAAGAACGAACAGTGCAGAAGTACAACAGTAAGAACTACAGTAAGAAAGTAATATAGATTTCATTATTCTTCTATTAATCCAAAATATATTGATTACCTACTAAATATACCTATACTCAAGAGTAGGTAGTTACTACATTCATCCATTACAGGTAGGTACCTTCTAGATAATATGAAGGAATATTTGTACACACAGTTCATAAATCAATACATGCCGGTATGAACATGCGAATGAAGTCGTATGCAAAAACTAGTAAGAACTGAAATTATACTGAAATTGACTTACCTACCCTGCCACCCTCACTTCTTAGGAGCCTGCCCTATGCCTACAGGACATATCGGAGTTAATAAAGGGCCCATCACTGTGTAAACATGGTCACGTGATCGCCATAGGGTCGGTCGCGTGATCAAACCACCGACAACAGATAGTGATCTCCCGCGCACTAAATTGTCTACGGTGGATGCTTTCGCGCCCTTTTTGATGTCACGCTTTAAACATTGCAATATATTACAAGGCGTGACATTGACACTTGTTAATAATGTTCCTTTCCAGGATCTGTACAGTCATTAAACCTTTTTCAGTCGAACTAGAAGTTCTGGGTGGGTCGTACCTATTTCAGCCTTCTAGAAACTTGCTTTGTAAACTATGTTTTTTTTTATTTATTTATTTTAGGCAACTAGCTCCATATTATATTATTATAATAATAATAATAGACTAACATACATATGAATTAATATTATAAAACTAATATATTGATATTGTCTGTCACGGCACTGACAACGGCAATCTCTCAATCTCTGACGACCTCGGTGGTCTAGTGGTGTACCACACCGCTTTACGTCCGATGGTCGCGGGTTCGATTCCTCGCACGGCACAAACATTTGTATTCATGAGTATGATTATTTGTATCGGTCTGGGTGTTTTCTATGTATAATGTGTATGTATTTACGAAAAAAAATATCTTATGTATTTGTATCAGTTGTCTAGTATCTATAACACAAGCTTTAGCTAGCTTAACATGGGACTAGATGGCGCTGTGTGAATTGTCCTGAGATTATTATTAATATGCCAGGGTAGCGGTGATATACCACACCGTTTGGCCAGTAGTCCTTCTTCATAAAGGTGGGTGGCATGTTGGTGGGGCCCAAAAACACTTTGAAACGCGTTGTGACTCGACTCCAGCTGCGTCACCCTCAATGTCAGGTTACCCATGGTTTGTATATAATCGATAATGTTACTTAGTGGCGTAATGTAGACGGGACAGGTACATTGCCGTGGTCGATGTAGCAACAGTGTTGGTTGAAGAGTTAGATTATTGCAATCCCGTGGACCCGTGGCTCCAGCAATAGGAGCTTCGTCGGAATACCTTGGAGTTTTTAGTGAGACTCCTATCACAGTATCCACTTGCCTTCCCTGTAGCGAGCGGGTCTTTATGAGAGACTTTCTCTTTCAGTAAAAAAAGGCTGTTAAATTATATAGGTATATACAATAAGAGAAATTTGCACTGTGCTGTTCATGTATATAGTTCCCAATTACTACCCACTATTGTATGGTGGGTCATCAGTTTGTATGTGTTTCCAATTGTATAAAAAATAATAAAGTTATTGCTATGCCTTTTATTTCTCTAGACCATTCTTGCGTCATCTACCACTTTCTGTCGTCTCTCCTCTACCCAAAGGTTGTTTGGAAAAGATTGCTGGGGCGATAAGACCGTTTGTACCTTAGTACTTCTATTTACATTTACTTCTACTGTATTAAGAAAAATAGAATAAAGTGAATAATCAGATTTTTAAGTCAAAATATTAATGTTGCTTTATGGATATGAAAAAGATGAAATGTGAGTTAATAGGACTGAAACTGTACTAAGATATATAAATAGTTAGGTCATATCTACTGGCTACTGACATCAAAAATAAATTGTTACAGTAAAAATGAACGAAAATAGAAATAAAAATGAGATTCTTGTGTTATACTTATACGTTTATTATAGCAGAGCGCAGTGACACAAGTAATAATAAAACAATGTATAAAAAGAACTCTCATGCTTTAAATATGGATAAACGAATATAAAATCTGCCAGTGACTCTCATTGCAGGTCTAACAGTTACTATATATACTATATATATATATTTATCGACAGGTATGGTTAAATTTTGTAATCAATTTAATGACATTAATAACAATGACTCATTATTAGGTAGTAATGTAATATATACCAATATATTTGATTCCTATTAGACTTAAACCCACATTTAGCCATCAGCCATTAAATAAACATAGTTCAAAAGCCTAATAATAAAACAATAACCGTAAATACGTGAAACATAGCTCATTTACAAAGACAGTTCAATTTAGTAAACATAAAATCATGGCTTGCAATGTTGATTAGAGCTTTGACCAAATTCTGATCATTTAGTGAACGCCCCGAGCGCCGCCTGTCAGCATGGATGCAATGTTATCATTAATCGTTTCAGTCAGCTAATAATTATAGTTCTTACCCAATTAATCAAGATATAGATTGAGTTTTCATTGCATTGAGGTCAAATAATACTTATAAAGTAATTGTACCTTTTCTACATGCATAAGTACCTACATAGAGTTGAAATGAAATGAAATTAAATAATTTATTTGCGAAGTATTGGTACAGTATTATAATTAATATGATGTTACATGAAATTGATTGATCAGCAATATTTACCATACAGGCATGCAAATTACGTGAAGGTGTTTGTGTTACTTAAATATTCTTGGACACTAAAAATTACCAAGTGACAGCCAATTCTTTAGTTTGCGTTTGAATAACGTATGAGATTCCAGTTCTTTAATCTCTCTTGGAAGATTGTTGTACACTTTGATTGTACATACAGTACACATTTCTGTTATGTAAGTCTAATCGACACATTGGTGTATATAGTCTATCATTAGGTCTCGTTACTCGCAGTGTTGTGTCTGTTAATTTCTTAAAATAGTCAGGATGCTCCCTTACAAATATACAAATGTCTTTAATATACATATGGCAATGGAAGGATGTTTAATTTTTTAAAAAGAGATCGATAATTTTCTCTTACTCTGGCATAGTTAGTCATAAACGGAACGTATACATGGTGAAAACTAGTGTTAGTATTCATGAAACTTTTTCAGAGAACTTTACAGTACATTATAAACGCTTTCATAGAAACTGCACTGACTCTTGATGAATTAAGTATTATGGTATCAAATTAATTTTCAGATTCACTGCGTTTTAAGATGAAAATATAAGTTTCCAAATTATAAATATCATGAAAAATGTATATAGATATTTATATTTAGAATATGCTTTGGATATGTGCCTATATTATTTACGGCTATCCCTGTAGTTTTTTTAAAGTTAATGCCGTCGATGACGAATTAAGTAGATAATAATGATTCAAATTAATTTTCGGATATTCACTTTAGTTTTCAGATGAAAATATGAGTCGCAGATGAATAAGTCTCATGAGAATTCTATATATAAATACTTATATCGAGAATATCCCAAGCTTTTGGGTTTGTGCCTATATTATTTACGACTAGCCCTATATATTTTTTTTTAAAGTTAATGCGGTCGATATTAATACTTTTTAAAATAGAAAATGCTTAAAAAAAATAGAGGGACTATAAACTGAGGGTTAAAAATTCTGAGGAATAAAACATCATGTCTCCGTACTGTCAGTTCATCTTCTATATAAAATTCTCGTGTCACAGTTTTCGTTCCCATACTCCTCCGAAACGGCTTGACCGATTCTCATGAAATTTTGTGAGCGTATTGAGTAGGTCTGAGAATCGGCCAACATCTATTTTTCATCCCCCTAAATGTACACAAAATTTTTAGTTTCTATTTTTTTATGATACAACATACAAGAATACATACAATCCTAAATTTTCATTCATTTTCATTATATGGCAAAACAACGTTTGCCGGGACAGCTAGTTTACTATAAATATTACCTCAGTCGTAACATTTTCACAAGTGATATCAAAACACAAGGTTTCCAACGCAGGTCAAAACAATTAGAGACCGAATCTCTTACTATTGTTCATTGAGTAAATATATTAAAGAATTTAAATATGCAATCTATATCCTAAAATATTTTAATGTACTTTAATATTAATAAAATAATAAAGTAACTCAGTTACATGAAAGCCATCACTGTGCAGCGCGGCGCCGCCATTTTGTAAGTCGCGTCAAGTGCGCGCGCAGACGTCCAACGTCTGTCCATCCAGACTGTATCCAGGGTGCCCGGGGCGAACAATTTGAATAATACCATTCGATTAACGATTTGTGTCTTATCCAGGATTACAACGCATCCGCCGGGACGGTATACATATCTGCCTACTGGCTGATAAACTTACTTCATGAACATCCGGCGCTATCTACTTATATTCTTATTACATTTTTTATATAATTGCAATGACAATGCCTATATAGTCGATAGCACCAGGTATATCGTCGTCATATAGTACCCCTCTTGTGTTGTCATTCCTGAAGACTAAAGTGTTATATCTTCGTATACTGTAATTTCATAACCCTATCTCCCCCTTTAATCGAAAATACGAATTAAAAAGAGACATCTTAGCGGGTGAACAATGTAAGACAGAGGTGGCCACATTTTTAAACTATTTGTTTAAATTTACAAAAAATCTACTATATCAATAGATATTTTATACATTAATAATCTTTTTTAAATAATTCAATTTCAGTTGAAGTAAATGAAAATAATAATTATAAAACCTTATACTTTATGACTAAAAACACAAAATACTGTTATTTTATACTAAGTCGGTCTTTTTTTAAATGAATACGTTTTCTTTGTAGAGTCTGTCGAAGAAATCATGAAAATTCAATTCCACTATTTAATATGGTATAATCTTAAGATAGTTTAGAATAAGTGTCAACATTAGACTCATTTTCTGTCCTCCTTTATTTAGTGGCAATGCAGGAACAAATCGAGTTGAGATTCTCTACTGCGAGGATAAAACCTAAATTGAATCTAAGCAATCTTATGTAAAAATAGCTTATAAATTAAAAAAAAAGTGGTTCCAGAAAATACATTTTGTAAGTAAAAACGTAGTGATTACTTGACCAATGTTACTCACTATGTAATATTATCTTATCTGTGGTGGTACTAACTCATGCGGGTCTTATATCTAACAATATACTCATGATAATATGAAATTGTGCGCAAGGTAATTCTAAATTCAAAATTGAAGAAGTTATGATGACCGGTCGCGCACGGGCCGGTGCACGGTGTTGCCAGTTATATAATTAGAAAATGAAAGGGTGGCGCGCACGCGGCCCGCGGCGCGACCACTACTATCGCTCAGCATCGAGAGTGCATTTAATAGTGATGTGAATACATTCTCCTCATCGATAGTATTTATCTTATGCATGAGCGAATAATTGAAGTTGCTGTTTAGCGATAAGGCCAAGCAATGTTATTTCTTTGTTTTGCTTATTGAGTTAATATATTCTATATATGACTAGCTACTCGCTCCGGCTTCGTACGGGTGTACATGTATTACAAATATAAACCCTCGTCTTCACTCTCTATTTAAAGAAAACCGCTTCAAAATCCGTTATGTAGTTTTAAATATTTAAGCATACATAGGGACAGATAGCGACGGCGACTTTGTTTTATACTATGTAATGATAGTACATATATGTAACTGTATTTTATGTGAGAAAAGAAATAAAAAGTTTTGAATTATCTATTTTTAAATAAAATTTCAATGGTATAAAACTAATTATAAATGTATAATAATACAACAAGTATATAATATGTATGTAATTTGTGAATTTATGACTTTAAATTACTGGAAGTAACAAATCATTGCTTTGGTGCCTGTTAAAAAGAAATATTTTTTAGATGGGAAATTTAGGCTAGTACTGTGAGACACCTATTCACTATAAACTCCAAGATACAACATTGTTAGTCAGTTTTTAAGCACCTAGTAACGTAAATATATGAATTTAAAAGTAATACTATACGTCCAACTGGCCTGTTCTCTAGTACAATTGTAAGCACTAATTAATTAATATCGGTGTGTTTAAATATTTATCCTATCGATAAGTTTTATCGATAACTTTGCTATTTAAACACTATTATAAAAGTATCCCCCATCCCTCCAGGCAAATGGCAACATTTTTTTATTTTCGAATATTAATAAGAAGCGTGCAACATTACACCGTATTTCACATGTAACATCAGTGCCTTCCGTCCTACTCACACATCTTTATAATCTGTATATTCGTACTACTTTAATTTTCAAAACATTAATAATTAATATTCAAGATGGTATATTAAAGATTTAACTCAAAGGATTTAAGTAACGACGTCATTAAATTTAGATCATATATCTATCTATATCTACTACATCTGCTTCTATACCTCGGGTATAAGTCAACACTTATTTAGTTATAAATCTTTTTTATCGAATAATAATAATCACAGGACAATTCACGCAGCGCCATCTAGACCCAAATTAAGTTAGCTACAGCTTATGTTATGAGTACTGAACAACTGATATAAATATAGACAGACATATATTTCTTTTGTAAATACATACATATTATACATAGAAACCACCCAGACCGATACAAATAATTAAACTCATGAATAATGTTTTTACTGTCCAAGAAATCGAACTCGCGATCATCGGAAGAACGGTGGTGTGCTAAATCGCTACGCCATCGAGGTCTTATACAAATAATGCGCGTCTTCGTAACCACTTAACTTAGTACATACATACATAAGATAATTTTATTAATATAATAAATGCTAAAATTTGTGAGTATAGATGGATGTTTGTTACTCTTTCACGCAAAAACTACTGAACGAATTTTGCTGAAACTTTACAGTAACATAGCTTATACATCAGAATAACATATAGGCTATAAATTTCGCGCGGGTGAACCGAGGGAACAGCTAGAGTCGCGAATATGAATGAACACTACTGCGGATATCACAATAAGATGTGCCGCATATAGTTCCACTCATGCATTACCATTCCAGAGAACTAAGACATCATGCCTTATAAGGTATAAGGCAGTGAAATTATAAGGCATGATGTTTGTGATTTTACCTTCAACAGAAATATATCTTGCAATACAAGCTGCTAGGCGACTACCATTAGTGAGAGATTAGGTAAGGTACCCAAGATGAGACAAGATGAAGTCACTTCATACAAAGTATACAGTCGCATAAAGAGTTACTATGTAATCTATACTGATATTATAAAGATAATGTTTGTAAGTTTGTTTGGTCGGGGTAATCTCCGGTTCCGCTGATCAGATTTTACAATTACTTTCACTGTTATAAAAGTATATTATCCCCGAATCCACATTATAGGTAAACTTTTGTTAGTAATATAGAGTAATAACCCCATAGCTAGCAATATACCATGTTAAGTTAACCTCCATGAGGTTGAGGTGAGGGGGGAAAGGGGATTGTTAGTAATGTGGACTTTATAACCCATTACTAGCAATGTACCATGTCAGGTTGACCTCCACGCGGTTCCCTCTGGAAACCATTGTGATAAATTCTAGGTGAATTTGTCACGATGCTAACTAGCTAACTGACCTGACCTTATGTTCATAAACCTCCACTGGTGCCCCGCCAGCGTAAACCGTTAGCGCAGGCGGGTGCACCATTACATTATCATCCTTAAAAAAAAACCTCCATGAGGTTCCCCCTAGAAAATATCGTGGTAAATTTCCATTTGGCAAGACTGCTCACGGACCTGACCTAATGCTCATTTTATCATCAACTGGTGGGAGATCAGGTGGGAGCATCATTTCATTCTGATCTATAAAAAATCCAAATCCAAAAATGTACTACCCGTGCGAAACCGGGGCGGTTGGCTAGTTTAAAATGTAAGTACATAAGAACGATGTGAGTTTTCTATCTGATATTAGTTGAAATTTCTACATTTCTTTCAAATAGAAATAGAAATAGAAATAGAAATAGAAATAGAAATAGAAATAGAAATAGAAATAGAAATAGAAATAGAAATAGAAATATAGAAATAGAAATAGAAATAGAAATAGAAATAGAAATAGATGAAATTTCTACATTTCTTTCAAATAGAAATAGAAATAGAAATAATCTTTATTCAAATAAACTCATTACAAGCACTTTCGATTTTGATTCTACCACTCATTCGGAATGCAGATTCATCACAAGAAGAATGAGCAAGAAACTTGTGTGTTGCTCTTTTTGATAGATGTTTTTTTATATAAATAATTACAGTGTAACAAGTAAGAGGCATGCGACAATCAACATAGAAATCGCTACGCACTCATTATTAGTGTAATCAGATAATATTGTCAGTGCTATGTATTTAAAATTTTTCTACAAAAACATTATTATCGTTAACGAATTCTTCAATTTTATAGTAAGCTTTTTTGCAAAGGAAGTGTTTTATTTGACATTTAATTCTTTTTTCTGGCAAATTTATAACAGACTCTGGTATTTTATTGTAAAACCTTACGCAATTGCCATAAAACGTCAAATTGTCAAAGTGAACAAAACTCAAACAAAATTATAGAAAAGTCAAGTCAAGTCAAATACCATGACTGTTGCTACAGTGTACTAGTATTAAAGCCACTATACCATATTACGACAATAATAAATCACAGTTCACATCACATTATATCGTTGAAAGTAATTTATAAACAATTTTAGTGTCAAAATGGAGGTAACGAAATACAGTTGGAGTCATCAACATAACGTCCACGGTTGCGTTGCTCCGTCGCTTGTGGCAGCCCCGGGCACCAGGCGGGAAAAAGAGCTCACCGCCTAGTGTGGCCATATTTCAGTACACTTTCAGGCAGTCCTAAGTTCTACTTTGATATCCAATATCTTAATTCTTATAATATCGTAACTTGTGAAAGTTGAGATGTTTGTTACACTTTCACGCAAAATCTACTGAATCGTCATGAAATTTTGTACACATGCTCTTGGAGGTATTTGAATGAACATAGGATACTTAAAAAAAAATATAAAAGCAATAAAACAAAATATAACACACTTTGCTACTTCAGCGCCATTTAGCAATCAGTAATGATGTTATATTGATTAATTTCTATTGTAATGATCGCCAATACTTATTTAATGTATTCAATGCGAACGAAACCGCGGGTAAAAGCTACTAATAATATAAACGCGAAAGTTTGTGCGTATGGATGTTTGTTACTCTTTGCAAAAACTACTGATTATTCTGATGCGTAAGCTATATTACTGTAAAGATTCATCAAAATCCGTTCAGTAGTTTTATTATTACATATGCTATAAATTTCATGCTATATAGTGTATATTTTATATTGAAATTTATATACCATGAGCGCAGCTAGTTCTTTATAAAACAAAAATAGTAAATAAACTGACGCCTCACCTTGTGGTAAGTGGTCCGTCGCATGTAGGGGAGAAGGGAAATGTTAGTAATGGGCTAATAGTGACCCCGTTGTTAACAATGTATGCTGATCGACCTCTACGCAGTTTTCCCTGGAAAACATTGTGGTTAATTTTTAATGAACTTATTACATCGGATCTTAACACGAATAATTATAAACTTATTTACTTAAGCATTTACTCAATTTCGATTAGGTTGCACTATTACAATTAGATTAAATTAATCTAATTGTAAATAATAAACGCGAAAGAGCCAGCTAAGATACACTAAACACATCTTATAGACAAAAACTTTACCCTAAAACATGGTCACATCACATGGATACCAGAAAACCAATCGCGTGACAAAATGGTTCACTACCATACCACTGTCGATTCCTATGGGAACCAGCTCTAATTCCGACTGCCCTAAGCTCTCTGATAAACTGCAAATCTTTTTTTCTTAATAATGCGCCAATAAGTTGCATTAGACATGCTGTTACACCGACTCGTAATTTCTTTGAATCTTTTTTGAGAGGAGCGTGAAGCGCGGAGCGATCTTACAGATCAGATTTGCACTCTTTGTAACGATACTCCTCCGAAACGGCTTGACCGAGATCAAAATATCAAAGCAAAGAACCTCCATCGTTTACCATTAAAAAAATCCAATCTGTCTGTCAATGTCGAGTTTTTAAAAATAAATGTGCTCCGCTCAACATGTGATTTGGTGTGTAAACAACACACCGATAACGTATTATGACAGTTTCCAGGCAGTTCAGTTTAAGCCGTAAACTGAATGGGAATAAGAGTTATATACGGCCCCTGGTTTATATAAAGTTGATCTAAGATTTCACAACTTGCAATAATATAACAGCCAATCATAGAATGGAAGGGTTTGTTACTGTTTCCATTTGTTAGATACCTACTTTGTTAGAAGCGGGACAGCGACCAGCTCAAAGATAATAAGCAGGGTACATTGATCATAGTAGATTTAATCCAGATAATTTGCAGCAACATTTTATAGAATTAATATAACACATACAGAACACACTAATTGTTTTATAGCACTTTTATTTTCAAAAAATATATTTTCTTTTGATAAATCAGTATCTAACAATTACAGAAAAATAACAAGCCTAGATTCGAGACCGAATCGCCTTCTTGTATAGATCTATTGTGACAATAGTTTGTGCTGCGATTACTCACTAAACGATTACTTGAATGACATTTTCATGTTAGGGATTTTCATTTAATGTTAGACATAGACACCTATATAAATACCTATGCATTGTAAATCAACTGGATTTAAAAAAAAGTAATTTAATTGAGTTTCTTGCCAGTTCTTCTCAATTGTATCTATATACCGAACTGGAACGTTCATAAGCGGCTGAAATGTCCTATGAATAAATGATTTTTGAATTTGAATTTGAACAAACAATATACATAAATAATAGAAGCTCCATTTGAAGTAAACACAATGTTATGCACATTGCTTATTCGTAACTTTCGGATCATCCTTTACAGTTCGGTGTGACTTGCGGCGGATTTAAGTTGCAATTATGAGATTTTGGGCTATCATTTACTTGGGACTAGGTTAGCAGTTGTTAATATGCATTTTAGTACTTTGACTTCGAAGTCGTGACTTTCCTTGTGTGTGGAATCACGATTTTTTAATTTGTTTGATGTGATGATGCCGACTGGTGCGTGTGAGGTATACGGGTGATGCCTTTGATATGTTAGTTTTGTTTTACAATTTAGATGGTACGTTTATATGCTTATTACTTTATTCTTATAAGATCGTTAAAACATTTTGTGAACTGTCACAGTACTATAAGTTTAAAAGATAAGAATAACATGTTACGTCTGTTGAAATAAAATGGTACACATAGATTATACTCTGATTATATTCTGCTTAAAAGGTTCTTCTATAGTTATAGGTGTTAGAAGCACTAATTATGATGGACGACTGAGGCTTTGAAGCCGGCTACCGCAAGGGAAACCCCAAGTAGCGCCCGTGACTTGAGACACGGATGTAGGTTTAAAGAGCTCTTTTAGAATGCATTAACACTCACCTTCACTACTTGCAGCTTCACCCCAGGCCCAACCAACACCGGGATGAACCCATTCCTAATACAATTCACTTTAGTATCCAAAACACAACCGGCACGCTCTTCGCTCGTCGACTGAATGCCGCGGCTCACGCAACGAAAGAAGATTATTCAACTACCGACCTCCGTATTTATAGGTTCGTCTATAAATACTAGATGGCCCTATTTACAATATTCGTAATAATCTTTACATTGGGTACTTCATTAGTACTAAAAACAAACTACCTTCTTTTAATATATTTTTATAATATCGGATTTTTTCTACAATAATGATTCTAACATAGGTATGTTCATAGTTTCTTCCGGTCAATGAACTATGCTAAGTTGTGCTAATGTACTGTTTAATAAGAATAAAGGATTAATAAGAAAATTCATAGGATTATTAATATAATCAAGCATCCTGATAGTCCCCTAATTAAAAACATCATAATGGAACTGTGAAGAGAGTATAATATAATATCTATATTCCGAATTATCAACAGTAGGTACTTATAGCAAATTATAACAGTAATAAGAGATTACAGAGTTTACCTTCCTCACATCAAAATCCGTTCTCATAATAATCTAAATATATATAACATAAAGGTACTAGGACTGACGTAGTGATCTATCAACGCACAGCCCAAACCACTGGATGGATCGGGCTGAAATTTGGCATGCAGGTAGATGTTATAATGCAGGCATCCCCTAAGAAATAATTTTGGTTAATTCTACCCCCAAAGGGATAAAATAGGGATGAAAGTTTGTATGAAACTTTGTCAATTATAAACCGATCAGGCTGAGACTTTGCATGCATAAAGGTACTAGACGCAGGCATCCCCTAAGAAAAGATTTTGATAAATTCCACCCCTAAGGGGATAAGTTAACGCGAGCGAAACCGCGGGCAAAAGCTAGTATTGGTATAGATTTGTACACGCTAATCTCAGAAACAGTACATTGTTATTCCCAAAACCATTTTTATGAAAACCATTATCACAATAATAGATTTCGCCTCGTGATGATTTTACACATTTATTATAGGTATGTAAAGATTCACTTGTAAATACTAGACACTAAACGGTGTTTATAACACAAACTCTAGGTAGATATCTATACTTACATCATTGTAGATAGCAATCTATAATGACAGAGTCTAAACAATGTATCCCAATACGGCCAATAAGTATTATATCGAATATCTGACTCACATCGTAATGATATGTTAGCGACTCCATCACTAAATATTTCATTCGATGAATTTTATAATTCGGATCTCGAACGGTTTCCCGAAATCACAACTAATAATTTTGTGGTAAAACTTATTTTTACCTATTTTGTTTTTATGAATGATAATAAAACAATATTTAGTGTATAGTTTGTCTATTCTTGCCATTAATCTAATAAACGGCGAAATACGATGAAAAACGTAAAGATAGGTCTAGAGAAAGCACGTACTAACGTGCCATCTTTTATCTTATAAAATCCAATCCATATATACAAAAAATGTATCTATTTATATCACTTGTCTATCAGTTGTCACATAACACATGTTCTACTTAGATTGGGACTAGATGACGCTGTGTCCTGAAGCATATATTACTATATTATTATTATTACGGCGAATTTGCCTGAAATGAACTGTTGTCCCCACGCGGTCTCTCCTAGAAGTTAATGTGATTAATTCCTAGTGACTCACCACGATGTGCTAATTGACTTCATGCTCATCCTGTGATGCTGTCGCCAATGTCGGCCGTTAGCGTAGGAGGGTGCACTAAGCATGCATTATAAAAATATAAATCAATACAAAATGTAAGAGTTAAAATATATCATCACTACATAGTATAAAACAAAGTCGCTGACCCTATCTGTCCCTATGTATGTTCAAATCTTTAAAACTACACGACGGATTATAAAGCGGTTTTTTAATAGATAGAGTGATTCTAGAGGAAGGTTTATATATATAAAACACGTACACCCGTGCGAAGCCGGGGCGAGTAACTAGTAATCGAATAAAATAATGTTCGGAGTCTATCTTCGTTAATAAATTTGTGGAATATGATAGGGTTTT
The DNA here is from genome assembly GCF_030625045.1 of Achroia grisella. Classification (NCBI taxonomy): domain Eukaryota; kingdom Metazoa; phylum Arthropoda; class Insecta; order Lepidoptera; family Pyralidae; genus Achroia; species Achroia grisella. Next base: position 2,568,993 of record NW_026712984.1, on the reverse strand, counting down.
GCAAGACTAGCACATGGACTTTCGTTCTGGTACTGTGTATACCATATTTGCTGATCAGTGTAAGTATTAAATTTCTTCTATAATGCTAGCTAAAGGGTAATAAACTTTTTATTATTGTGATCGCCGACCTTTTGTCTTTAGTGCAAGTAATATTGTCATAATGATTGTATAGAAAAAGTATAATAGAAATAATACTTTTTTGACTACTACTGCCATCTAGCGTTGAATAGATCTAGTACATGTATCATACACTTAAGGAAAATCTGTATGTGCTGACAGATGGCACCATTTCATTTCTGATAAATTCAACCAAAATATATGTTTTAATTATTCTTGTATATTTATTGTGTCCACTATGTTTCCAATATAAATAATTATTAGCATTATTCTCGAATAATGATTGCCATTTCGTATTCAATGAAAAAAATATAAGCATAGACAAAATTGTTGTCAATGAAACTTTACATACTAGAACCCACAGCCATAAAATTAACATTAAGAAGAAACATCAATTCTTGACAGTATGACAGTCAAAATTGTCGAATAATTTTCGTTTTAGCTTGTCATCGTTTTACCGAGTTGCAAACAAAAGTTATTAAGTATTAAAAATAGTAATGGCTTTACTGGATCTTTGTCGTCTCGATGAGAAAATCAATTTAAAGCCGGTGGACGCTCTTGCATCATTCCAAAACGATGTAATGGGATTCAGCCAAAATTTCATCAACAGCGCCCAACTCGCTGTACCGCCGTTTGCTAACGTAAGTTCAGATTATTCTAATAGTTTAATCAATTTGTACTAAATTTATTAAAGATTATCACACATATTTACATTTCATTTAAAAAAAACAATTAGTCTTATCCAACGCGGCACATCGACGCATGCAAGATTATTAGGTTTTTTAATTTGATTTAAAAATTCTTTAAAACGTTCTACGTTCCGTTACGTTCTACGTTCCTTTAATAATTATGTTTTAATTGCAGCCTGTAGAAACCCTAGCGAAATTTAACACAAAAGACGAGACTGGTCGTGATATAAAAATTGAATTTGATCATGGAACCACTACACTTGGATTCCGCTATAAAGTGAGTATAAATTGTTATTTATTATCCACTATTTAACTATAGTCTGGTTTTATTTACCTCTATGACAAATTTGACATTACCTATATTGAATTAACTTTTGCAATTCTTAAGTAGTGTTGAGACAATCAGAAATTAATATTAATTATCAATTTATACTGGTTAAAGCTTTAAAACTAATTGTCTGAAACAAAAAAATAGCACTGTACCTGGTAACATTATTTGAAAATTTTACATCTATTTAATCTTTGAGATTGAAAACTGACTCTAGCTGCCGTAGTAAACATTACCCAATCAAGGAAAGTGATTGTTACTATTACGAAATAGTGACCCATGTACTAACAATGCACCATGTCGGGTCAACCTCCATGTGGCCCCCCGTGATGATAACCATTGTTGTTATTTCCTGGTGAATTTGTTGTAACAAGTTAACTTTATAGCAAACTTAAAATTCCAGTATCAAACTATAACTATAACATAGGCAGACAATTGCAGTCATTCAGAATGGCAGTGATCCTATGATTATTTTAATGTTTTTACAAAATTTTTACAAATGTTTATAGGGTGGAGTATTGTTAGCGGTGGACTCCCGTGCCACTGGGGGCCAGTTCATTGGGTCACAATCCATGAAGAAAATTGTAGAAATCAATGACTATCTACTTGGTAATGTAAAACTAAAATATTTTTTATTAAATTTTAAGTCTCTGTTTATAATATCAAATTAACAGCTTCACTAAATGTAAATGAAAATGAAAGTATAGCAGTAGATATGATACATCAAAAATTAATAAAAAACAAAATGATTGTTTATAATTGGTAATATCTGAAACTCTTGTAGATAGCTAATGTGATAAAGAGTAACTTTTGTTACTCATCATTTAGAAAGTTTATTTATTTTAATTAAAAAATGGTTAAATTCCATGCTCACAAAGTCATATTTCTAATACCCATAAGACAAGACCTGTTTAGCTTGGAACTAGATTGCGCTCTGTGAATTATTCAAGGTTATATTATTATTTACTAGCTGGGTTGAAACAGCATGCAGCTGTTTCAACCCCCTTCAATTTATAGCCAATATGTTATTCTGATGCATAACTATATTACTGTAAAGATTCATCAAAATCCCTTAAGTAGTTTTGTGGGTGAAAGATAACAAACATACATCCATACTCACAAACTTTATATTAATATAATTTATTTCATTTATTAGGTACACTGGCTGGTGGTGCCGCGGACTGTGTGTACTGGGACCGTGTACTCGCAAAGCAGTGCCGTCTGTACGAGTTGAGGAACAGGGAACGCATCTCTGTGGCCGCTGCCAGCAAGCTGATGGCCAACATGGTGTACAACTACAAGGGCATGGGTCTCAGTATGGGCATGATGTTGGCTGGCTTTGATAAGAGGGTATGTGTGATTCATTCTACTAGCTTAAAAAATGACGATTTTCCATACAAAATTTCTTCCCCTTTTTTATTTTACGGCTTTTTTTACAAGTTTAGAATGTTATATTTATTTATATTTAATCAACAGTCTAAAAAAGAAGTTTTTTACACGTCTTTTGAAAAGTCTGACATTTTTTTATAATTACAAACATTTGTTTTTTGTATTTCTTATTTCTTAAATAAAAACCATTTTATTTATTGATGTTATTAATAATTTAGTCAAAATTTAAAATTTAAATAAAACATGGTAACATACCATGGTATATTAATTATATGTATAAAAACTTATATATTGTAAATGCATATTGTTTATTAATTTTCCAGGGTGCACAGTTATATTATGTGGACAGTGAAGGAACTCGCACTCCAGGCAAAGTATTCTCAGTGGGCTCAGGGTCCGTGTATGCCTTTGGTGTACTGGACTCTGGTTACAAATGGGATTTATCAGATCTTGAAGCTCAAGGTAATTGTTGATTTTAGATGTCCTCGAAAATTCAAATTCAAAAATATATTTATTCATGTAGGTCTATTACAGACTCTTATGATATGTTAAATCTACGTCAGTTTGGAATGCTTTCGAAAAATGTGAAGAACTGATAAGAAACTCAGCTCGTATTATTTTAAAGTTTTTTCTATTAAGTTCATTATCTACAATAATATAGATTCTTTTTAAAATTCAAATTTGGGAGAAAAGGAACCATCAGCCTATGCTATTTCATAATCAAATATTAAGCAAACAATCAGATTTCGTAACCCGAACAGACCAGTCCCCACAAACAGAACCCGTTGACGAGTATAACGGATGAGCCAGCCATCATTGCACTCAACTATATATTAGGAGCACATTGACTCGGCCCACCACGCCGCCATAAGTTTGCCCCTTATCTGCAGTGCTGATAGCTTTCCTCACAAACACATCTTTCACCTTTACGTCTAAGATCTAGTAATGCTCACTAGTGGACAGAGACCTTTCAGAGTGGCATCGGTATGAATGGATCGCGTCACTGACAGCATCGCTGGTATTTATACCATGTCATTGAACGTGAACTTTCTAGCGAGCATGGCTGTTTGTTTCAAGTTACTCCACTATGTCATTTATAGTATTTACAGCATAGCCTTTAACAATCACGTTTTCACCCATTACAATATTTAATTTACATTATTTAAACTGTTAACTAGTGATCTGCCTCGGCTTTATCCCATTGTCATTAGTTTGTGAATTCTGTATAAATAATCTTACTAATATTATAAATGCCAAAGTGAATCTGTCTCACTTTCACGCCAAAACTACTGAACCAAATTTCATGTAAATCACATGAAATTTGGTACATTTTGCAAAAGGGTAGATGAAAGGTTGTATGGAAGTATCATCATTAAATATGACATTGAAAGTATCTAAAAATTTTAAAGGGTTACCGCTTTAATGAAATAGGGGATGAATGTTTGAATGGAAGTTTCTGTTATACCGATCATGAATCATTCCGAAGGACTGAGATTTTATGCCTCTTATCCTGTACTTTCTCTCCTTTGTCTCTTCTTACCTTTCAACCGAAAAACAGATAACCTTGCCGATTGAAATAGATCAGTTTGACTCACTAAACGATTACTTGAATTACGAGCGTGCATGTCAATAGTTGGAGGCCTTCCTACGCTGCGTCTTCCGGGCCGTGGTTGCCACTCGAGGACTTTACGACCCCATCGGCCATCTGTCCTACGAGCTATGTACCCTGCCCATTGCCACTTCAGAGTCGCAATTCTTCGGGCTATGTCGGTCACTCTGGTTCTGCTGTGGATCTCTTCACTCTGGGAAGGCCTCCAGCAAGGTGGACCGACGATCTGGTCAAGATCGCTGGAAGGTATTGGTTGCGAGCAGCGCAGGACCTTTCGTCGTGGAGATCTTTGGGGGAGGCCTATGTCCAGCAGTGGACGTCTTCCGGCTGCGATGATGATGATGATGTCAATAGTTGTTTATTTTTATTTAATGTTACATCTAGAGAAATAATAATAGTAAATAAATTGGCTTTTTGTAAAAAAAGAAATTCAATTGAGTTTCTTGACAGTTCTTGCCCATTCTCGATTGAATTTGTATACTGTAGGTAAAAAGTTATAAGCGGCTAAAATGTCCAACATGAATAAGTGGTCTTTATATTTGAATTTGGTGTACTGCATGGGTAGACGACTTTTTACAGTGATCATATGATTTGATTGTAGAGCTCGGTCGCCGGGCCATCTACCACGCGACCCACCGCGACGCATACTCCGGTGGGATCATCCGCGTCTACCACATCAGCGACAAAGGCTGGGTCAACATCTCCAACGAAGACTGCAGCGAGCTCCACTACAAATATCAAGCAGAGAAAGGACTTACTGAGGAATAGATAATGGTTAAATAAAATTGTATTATTTTTATAGCATACTTTTTATTTAAACACTACCTATCTCTATCACTTAATTCTTTTATTAATTCAGGAAATATATATCTTATTCGGAATGGTACACCCGGGTATAGTACAGCCTATCGGGGTTAATTTGTGGTATTTATTCCGATTTTTGCATTAATTCATGATAAATTGAAATATATATCTTATTAGGTGTTGTCGTCTAATGGAGGTGAATTCAAATTCTCTCTCCCCAGTCAAAGTAATAACGGTATAAAACCGAAAAATTAATCTTAGAGACGACATCCGTAAGCTCGCTCCCGTGCCACGTAGAATTCAATTACGTTAATTAGTATAAAGAGTATATATAAACTAAATATAGAGTACATAACATTTTAATGTTCTGTAGTCGATAGACTTCAAAATTTATTGATTTTCAAATTTAAAATCTGCTTGAGTCTGCGTAGTTACCGCAGTCTTACCTATGGCTGAAAGATTAGACCACGTTGTGGAAATACAATATACTAGACATGTAGGACAATATATAGGATGAGTGATGTCACGGACATCATATGGTGTAATTCTCCTATACTGAAAATGAAACAACAATGATAGACTGAAAGATCTTGGAGAAGCTGTCGATATGGAAATTATCTGCAAAAGATCCAAAAATTGGCAAGAATGTTTTATTTTTTATTCAAGTGTTTTGATTTGTACGCCCTATATAATAATAATAATCTCAGGACAATTCACACAGCGCCATATAGATCCAAGTTAATCTAGCTAAAGCTTGTGCTATGGGTACTAGGTACATAACTTTTAAACAGACAGATATATAGAGGTATTTTCACATTTATAATATTAGTAAGTATTAGTATGTAATATGTTATCTGTGTTATTAATAACATATTTAATAAACTAACCCAAACTATCCAAAGAAAAATAGTTATAAATTTCACATCAACGTTAGAGAATCGTCCTATACTTATTTATATCTATACTCATATATGAAATCCATAAATGTCAAATTATTGATAAACACATTAATTGAATTGACTGTTAGTGGTAAGTAATAGCTTCATTTAATTACCGTTTCAGTAACAAATTAATTTCACTTTTAACTGTACGTTTTCTAGCAACCAAGTACAAAATAAATATGCCTACAATATATCATATTGAAACCTCAGAGACTTTATTGGAAAACTATTTGAATGAAGAGTTTCAAGCAATGCTCAAACCTCTAAATTTACTGCAATACATTTTGTTAACCTCAAAATACAGAATTAGAGATAATTTTATTACACCAAACGGATCTTTGCATAAGTATTTTTCTATTCTCATGAACGTTATTGTTTTTCTTTTTTACTTCTATCGTCTTAAACTGTGTCTTCTTAATGAGAACGTTGCATTCTTTTACTTCTGTTACATTCTTGATCTATTTATATATAGTTTTGGTTTTAGTTTGAACACTATATCTGATATTAGCACCGGTAAATCTAATGTTCAGTTGATTTTAATACTGCATAATATTTACAAAATGAAAAAAAATAATGATAAATTCAAATGTATCATAAAATTTAATTGGTTCTTTGTAACCGTAATAATTATATATTACTTTTTAAATATTGGATATCCAGTAGTTTTTTACGATACGCTGATAAAAATAATTGTACATTATATATCTTTAATTTTTATAATTTGTTTCGATATGAATGTAATTTATGCCAGTAGATTAGTAGCTACCGTCAATTACGAAGTAGCATTATGGACTACTGAACTGCATCGTCGTCCTGAATCTCGTCATGGAATATATATAATGGATAATGAATTAAATGATTTTACAAGATCTGGACAAAAGTATACCAAAAAGTTATTCAGTATTTATGTCAGTTTATTGGAGGCATTCAAGTTGTGCAAAAGTTCGTTTCAAATTATGGTAAAATTATTTTTTAGGATTTTTTAAAATCACTACTATTATTTCGTAATGTTCTTATAACTTTTATTTTGCAACGCAATAATAATTATAATAATAATTCGATATTTTTTATTACATCTAACTAGATGTAATAAAAAATATCGGATTATTTGCCGTTCTATAATAGTTAGAATGGCAAATAAGCGGGCAATACAGACCGAACGGCAAGTGGCAACCAGCGCCTATATACACGAACAGCACTGCAGTCATGTCAATATATAACACCACAGGTATCCCTTATGCGTTGTCGCTTCTGAGGACCAAGATATCATGCAATTACACTGTAATTTCGCTGCTATCTTGCCTTTTAAATCGAAACATAACTTATAAAACTACTTGGTAAAACTAGTTCAGATAGAGTTATCGACGCAGATATTATAAACAAATCTTTCTTCCGATGTAGACACGTCTATTAAATACTATTTATCTTTTAATAGTAATTTAAAGCAATACTAATCGTAATTGCATTATATATGTCTATTAGACTACAAGCCCATGGAAAAAATTAACGTGTGCAATGAACCAACGTAAATAACGCTTAGAAGGCTGTTATTGTATCAGAAAGTAACTCTGAGCACTATACTGTTATTTCTTCACTGGTTAATTTTTTCTATGGACTTGTAGTCTATTGAAGGGTTTTATAAAAGAATATAACAGTCTGGGTTGTAAATAATACGTTATTTAATTTTTTATTATAACACGACAATATAAGAACATATTTCTACGGCGGCGCAGCAGAGAGAGAGAGACTTATATAGCGCCCTCTCTGTTATGCAGTTTTAAGTGTGGCCATTATAAGAAAACTAAATTGACCTAGTGAAATAACTGTTGCCATATAAAATTATATTTAACATCTATATAGCTATACTTTTGTTTCGTTTCGTCTGCCTGCTTCTGGTAAGAGACACAAAAAAAAATGTTTTAGGTACTCAGTCTCACCGTTTCCTAAAGCGTACATAAGTACATATGGGGTTTTTATATGTTTTATCTTTTTTATCATACTATTTTTATCAGCGTGAGTAAAGTTGTTAGCTGCAACTTGTAATTGTATCATTTTCTATTTTCAGATTTTATTTCATACAACGGAAACGTTTTTACATAGTCTGTTGTATGTGCAATTGTTAATAGTTTTATGCAATCATTATGAACTTGTAAGTACCTAGAAATGTTAGTTATAAGGAATTACAAATGGGAAAGATTCTTTGACTGGTTATTAGATCTTTCAAGTCACGTCTAACACTAAAATAATAGATCTTGATTTGATGTGAACACACATCATACATGCGAAAGTTTGTTAATATGGATAGATGTTTGTTACTCTTTCACACAAAAAGTACCTAGTGGATTTTGATGAAACTACAGTAACATAACTTATACATCAAAATAACACATAGACTAAAATATAAAAAGATATTATGTGCATATATTAGGCGATATCTAATGATAAGTGGACAGTCATGATCAGCTAGTATAATAATATGTATATTGTACCAGGAAAATTGACATAGTATATTTACTTAAAAACAATCTCGAACAGGCTTACCATGAGCCGTATGCTTAGATATTTGCCATCACTGTGAAGTATAAAAAATGCGTTTGATTGGGTACCTGAGTTTTTTTTGTTTTATGGATGATAATGGTATGGTTCACCCGTCTACGCTAACGGTTTACGTTGGCTGACTAACTGTTTTTTCAGTTAACACAGTAAGATTACAGAAAGTGTTAATTTACATTGTTATTATTGTAATTTCAGTCACAAACAATATATCACATATTAAACGTATCAATATGGATTCTAAAAAATTATCTGCTTCAAATAATATTGTCTATAGAATACGAGAAAAGTAATTTGGCATTCAACAATGTTTTATCAATCTGCGCATCTTTAATGCAATCATCTAGTATAACAGGTAATGTATATATTATATATATATATATATACATACATATATAGAGTATAGATATGATATTTTATATATATAAACACATGATTACGGAATATTCTCCCGCTTATGCTAACATTAATATTTTAGCACACAAAATTTATGCCGGATGCCATTCTCTGATGATTCTTCTGATGATTCTGAGATGACGACGTAAGGCAGTAAAAATGCATAATGCATAACGGACGGTATATAAATAAAGAATTGGTGCTTACGGTATACACTATCTACTGGCGTAGCTGAAATAAATAATATGTTACTCTGTAAAAAAAAAGTACATAATTCTAATTGCAAATAAGTTGACGGTTCACTTGATGGTAAGTGGTAACATGATACCGTCACCTACATACCCGTTAGTTACGCCATTTATAACATTTTTAATGTCCATTATATATATAGTAGTATTTATATTTGCAGCCAAGGTTTGTATATTTGTAATTTACCGGGTAAGTATGTAGGTACCTGTAAAGTGGCGCCTCTGTTGCGTCACTGCGAGCGCATCTATATCATCAATGTTGTGCATCTATTCACATCGAAAAAATAAGACCTGTCTGATTTGTGCAATCATCCGCCGTGCACGCTGCTATTACGTTAATCTCGAATTTGGACAATATTTTGGTGTTTGTGCTTTACATCATTATGATCTGCGCGACAGCCGTTTATAGGTCGTCCAGGAGTACGAGCCCAATATATTACAGGTAAAAAGCCTTGGATGTTATTAATCAGTCAGCGACTTAACATCCTATTTCTGAACCAGCGACCTCGTCCTACCACATGGTGGTGAAACCTTATTTTCTATATTTTCCCCAATTTCCCACCAGTTGTAATTGAACTCTTGTGACACCCATAATGTCGCGTTGCCATTCCGGACGTCTAAGATGAGGTGACATCGCTATATATTTCACTGCATTTTCTCACCCTACAAACGAAATTTACATACCAAGTAGCTTAGATCTAAAATAGTTAAGACCGAGTGTACCTACCTACCTCAGGCTTAAGATTTCATACCTCTTACGCTGTAATTTCATGTTTCAGAAGAGGAGCGAAGAATTTACAAGAACATATATCGTTTGAGCCGCGCATCATGCAGTAAGATGAACGCGTTCGGATTGTACGATATCGATGCAACTTTGCCGTTACGACTTCTCGGTCTCCTTGCTACTTATACGATTGTAATGCTACAATTTGATTTATTATACAGGGATGTATCATAATGTATTTAGTTTTAAGTTTAAAGAATTATCTAGAAAAATAATTTTAAGTTTATTGGAGACAAATAAATAATATTGAATAGGTTAAAAATTATTGCATTCTATGATGAATTCTGTAACGCTAAACTCGTAGGTTACTCGTTCGTAATCATTCTAAGCGAAAAACTATTTAGAGTCAATGACATATTTCACGAGTTCATTCCATTATAAACAAATATAAAAAAGTGATATTATAAAGTCTTTTTAATCATATTATTTTAACAATATGATGTAAAAATGGATACATAGTTTTCGCTTCACTTATAATGAATATATTTCTCTAATGCCAGCATTAAAGTGTTAATCTATTTGATTGCCTTTCCTGACATATGACATGTTTTGTATACAGTCTGCTACCTACTAAGTATTACATTATATTTAGATAAGTGTAAGGGCCTTCTTATATTAAGATACTGATAAGAAATTTAGTGTAATGCATCTTAAAGTTATATTTTTATTAAAATATAAAAGACATGACATATTAATAATTATATCTATAGATAATTCACACATCCCAAGCTAAGCAAAACTTGGTTACTACACAACTGATAGAAATAGTAGAAATTGTTATATATATGTATATACTATATATATCGTTACTTTTGTGAATACATACATAATATACATAGAAAACACACAGTAACACAAATATCTAAAGCTCCACTAGCTATACTAAAGCAAATTTGTTTATCCGATAATACTCAACTATTAAGCTTTTTTTGAATAAAGCTTTAAGCAATTGTTTTTCATTAACTGTCTATTAATTGACAGAAATAACCAATGTCCCGTATTGAGTCAAAGAATAAATGGTCACATTATACCTATATACCCCGCGAAGTGTTGCCATATTAAGTGCTGCGTTCACCATGATGTTGACAATGGACAACACATATGACTGTGGCTCTATGATCTATGATAACAGTCTAAACATATATTACTGTAAGCTATGAAAAACAGCCTCGATGATCTAGCGGTTTCCGATGGGGTTTGATTCCTCGCTCGATACAAATATGAGTAAGTTTAGGTATATACTATTTTAAATTTGATGAGGTCATTATTTCGGTGTAAGTAGGAAAGATCGCGTTTTATTTCCTTTCGAAAAAAATCGGAAACTTAAGAAAAAATAAATAAGTCGTGGTAAAAGTCCGTGATTTTTCCTAATTGTAAGTAGATATGTATGATTGTTTGTAGTGGTCTGGGTGTTACGTATAACATGTATGTATTAAAAACAAACATGTTATACGTGTGAATTATCAACAGATATTATTAAAACAAAGTCGTACACATTCTGTAGCCTAATGTACGAACTAGAAGTTGTATATTTAAGTGTATTGTCATCTCACAGTATCGTAATGTAAAAAGCTAATAGTAATCGTCATAATCGAATAAATGTATTTCCAACAAAATTAATCCAGTTTGATTGAACTGTTGAGGAAAATTTCGAAATTGTGATTATTAAATAATTTAATTTTGAACACTATTTTTATACCTACATCAGTGAAATTGGTTAATCCGTTTCTGAGATTAGCATTTACAACCTTACGAAGAATAAAACAAAAACTTTAATAATATTTTTTTCTGTGAATAAAGTACAGCGAGTATAATTTTGTTATTTTTTGTAAAAATATTTATTGTACACATAAGGCTTGTTTACAATATTACAGTATCTAATATATAATACATATGTTTTATAAAATTGTAAATTACAAATCGATTAATTAAATAATGTACATAATGCCAACCAAAAATAAATCTAACGAAGTTCTGCTAAATAATATTTTACACGAAGACTTTCAAAGGATGTTGGCACCTTTAAATTTCATGCAAGCTATGTTTTTCAGTCCAAAATTTTGTATTCGTGACAATTTTATAACGCCAAATGGATTATTGTACAATATTATTTTATATTTCGGCCTAATTTTATATTTGGTTTTATACTTAATGAATGCAATAAATTTATCTAATTTGTCTCAAACTTCAATAATTATCTACGTAAGTTTAATTTATAATTGGACATGTTTTATAATAAACTGTTTTATTAACATATATTACTCGAAAGATAATGTAGAATTATTATTAACGATTCATTCAGTGTACACATTGCAAATTGAAAAACATAATAAACTTAAAAATGCAACGAAATGGAATTGGATATCTGTATTTTTGTTAATTTCAATATATTTTTTAAACCTTTTATATATATATTTTATAATTAAAGAAGTTCAGTGGTTAAATTTTTCATGTATGTTTATTTTGGCAAGCCTCGATTCTAATATGATTTACACTATGTGCATTATAAAATTAATAAGGAAGGAGTTAAATATATGGGTTTCTGATGTAGTTTGTTTTAGAAATTTGAACGATAAATATTATTTGAATACAATGTTACATATGTACAAGGACATATTAAAAGCATTTCATTTGCAGAGTAAAGTATTTCAACTACAAGTAAGTTAGTTTTGGAATTAAAAACTATATAATGACAACTGTATATCGCGACTTTGTCTATCTTTTTTGAGATAAAAAAAATGTACATTCTCGTGATCTCGTGTCTCTTTTTCTTCACGCCTTATTTAATTGAGTTTGTATGCGCTAAACTTAGGAACTACGACTTGGACTTAAAAAAATTAATTTAATGAGGAAGGCTGTAACTTATTTCTACGCACATCGTGAAATGAGTATAAATGAAAAATATCGAAACGGGAAAAACAATTCCCTTTGAAAGCAGATGAAGAAAGCTAATTGTTAATATTGGTATGAAAATAGAAATTTCACAGCAATAATGTAATTTAAAATTTACAGATGTTATATCATGGAATAGAATTTTTTATCCATGGACTAATATACGCCCAACTTATAATTAACATACATGGTTTTAATAATCAAAACATGAAAAACGTAAGTTTTGTACGCTTGATTTTTGTTGTGTAATTGGAATGGCAAACAGGCCGACGGCCCTTCGGATGATAAATGATAACCGTCACCTATATAATAATAATAATAGTTTTTAAGCATTTTTTAAATACCATAATGTTAAACTTAGAAATGAAAAGTATTTATTCACCTATAAACCGAACACATTATTATTTTAATTATTCTTTATTGCATGTAATAAAGTTTGTACTATTGGCGAGCAAAATTATATTCTGAGGGCAGAAGATTGTTAAGGCAATATTGTACGCATTAATAATAATGGTAATCTTAAAACAATTCACACAGCGCCATCTAGACCCAAGCTAAAACTTGTGTTAAGCTAGTTAAATACTATATATTATACATAGTATATATACGTTGTTCAAAATCTACCCTGTATCATCGTAAGCACAGATTATTATATTAGAGTCCGTTAGATAACTGATACAAATATATAGATATTTTTTTTCGTAAATACATATTATACATAGAATATATATACGTGAACAATAATACCAAAGACATCACGTCATCTTGTGATGCCATCTCAGTTGCCAATTCAGAGGTCTAAGATGTCATTCAAGTCTTTTGAACCAGGTCGTCGTTGTTGAACAGGAATGTCGACGAAAAAATTAAGCATAGGATTTATTCAATGACTAAAAAACGTCATAAAAATTATTTTTCAGGCTTTAATACTATTTACAGCGATAAGTTTTTTGTTTTGGATTCTGAAAAATACAGTTTTGCATGGCTTGCTAAGCTATCAATGTGAAAAATTTTATATGGCGCTCAAAGATGCTGAAGTAAGCTGTGTATTGGTTATAAATCACAATAAATGTTCAGGTAATCATTACATAGTTTAAAACAAAGTCGTTGGCGCTGTCTGTCCCTATGTATGCCAAAATCATTAAAATTACGCAACGGGTTTGAGGCGGTTTTTTTTTAATAGATAGAGTAATTCAAGAGGAAGGTTTATATATATATATATATATATATATATATATATATAATAAAAGTACACACTTGCGAAGCCGGGCCGAGTAGCTAGTTAATAAATATTTTATGAATTTGTTAGGCCATTCTTGCGGCCTATAAACACATCCTTTTATAAGTTAGCCTTTGTTATTTGCTAGAGATGTTTGCCAAGAAACTGCTTTTAAGACCAAGATGAATTAAATTTATTTTAATACTAGCTCCCGGCAAACGTTGTTTTGCTTTAAAATAAAAAAAAATTTAGGGGTGGACTACCCCTAACATTTAGAGGGATGAAAAATAGATGTTGGCCGATTCTCAGACCTACTCAATACGCTCACAAAATTGCATGAGAATCGGTCAAGCCGTTTTGGAGGTGTATGGGAACGAAAACTGTGACACGAGAATTTTATATATAAGATTTCATATTTCTACTTTACAGAATTCAAAAGACTATACAAATATGTCATTCATACAAATATATCGGTGGACATTAAGCTGAGTGCATTTAATGTATTCACCGTCGATGCTAAATACGTGCTGAGAGTACTGAGTTTACTATCAACATATTTAATAGTGATATTACAATTTGTTTTATAAAATAAAATTGATAAATATTGATGTAATGTATGTAGTTTTACTTTATTTTTTTAGATTATAACCTAGAAGCAACTTGCCTTGTAAGATATGTTTAGTTAAAGGGTAACAAGGTAGTGAAATTACAGAATAAGGGGCATGATATCTTAGTTCTTCGAAATAGCAACGTTAAACTCATACGTTGCTATTCCGAAGAGCTATTAAACTACTGCTAGTTGGTAGTTTGTATTCATTTCAACTTAAAAATGTAAAGTAACAATAAAATTATTTAAAAGAGCAACACGCAAGTTTCTTGATCGTTCTTCTTGCGATGAGACAACATTCCGAATGAGCGGTAGATTAAAAAAACGTGAAGAATATTCAATAGGGTTTCATGTAAGTTTATTTGAATAAATTATTTTCTATTCTATTCCATTTTATGAGGTGTCACAGTAATGATACCGTGATGTCCGAAATGTTGTCTATGAAGGTAAATAGGCGACAAGTATTGCTTACAATTAGCTTGTTTGCATTTCGATTCTAGGATAGGATACATAAAACGAAAATATTAATTTAACAACACCCAAAGTCACAGACAAAAGCTAGTGATCAATAAAAAATATTTTTAATGTCCTATTTAAAAAAATGAATTAATTATATATGATGGATTAGTTAATATACCGAAACCATTTCGATGTACTAACGAAATCAAACAATCACCAAAGTGTATGACTAGTTCTAAAAGAAGCTCGTATTGTATCATTCTTTTTACTTATTGGATACGCGTTAAAAATACGACTGGTTGTAAATAATTAGTAAAATGCCTAAAAAGTATAACAAGAAATACACAGAGACTGTATTAAAGAATTATTTAGGAGGCGAATTTCAAGCGATGCTGCGTCCTTTAAATTTATATCAATATATTTTATTAACATCAAGATACAGAATAAGAGATAATTTCATTACCCCCAATGGTTCTTTAAACAATTATGTCTCTATTATTGTGTGTATTATTATAATTATTGTTTATTCTATTCGTTTAATAAACAGTGACGATGGTGCAACTTACGAAATATTTTATTACAGCTATTTAGCTGACTTGTGGATGTATACTTTTGGATTCTTATTAAATACGACCTGTGATATACGTACTAGTGCATCAAATGTTCAATTAGTTCTAAAATTGCATGATGTTTATAGAATTAAAAAAGACACAGACGTTAATTTTCAAAGTATAACGAAACGCAACTGGTTCATTGTTGTAGCGATATTTGTATATTACTTTGCAATTATTATGCATCCAATTATTATGGCTACTGAACCAAAAACGGTCATAAACTCACTCGCTTTATTGGCATTAATATGTTTCGACATGAACATTATCTATTATAGTAGAATCATTGCTTTGATCAATCATGAAATGACTATATGGATTTGTGAGGTACAGTCATACTCGGGATTATATTCATGCGATTATGACGACTGTTGTTTTGAATCAAAGAGAGAAATATATACAAACACAATGTATTACGTATTTGATAATCTATTAGAGGCATTTCATTTGAGTAAAAAGATATTTCAAGTTATGGTAATGTATTTTTTTTTTATTATTTTTTGTGGATTATTATGTCAAATATAATTAACAATATTTATTACTATGCAGTAGAAATCTAATAAATTATAACTTTTTCTTTGCAGATTCTTTTCCATACCACAGAGACCTTCATACACAATCTTATATATGTGGAATTCTTAATAGTATTGATCAAATTTCATAAACAGGATAATTCAGTAAGATGTTTTTAAAGTATATATAGTGCAGGGTATAGTACTTGAATTGAAAATAAATTCTAGTACTATGTTTCGTTAGTTTTTACTAGGGATGTTAAGGAGATCCGTAACCGTAACCGAATCCGAAATAAAAGTTTGGGACAATATCGGATAGGGGCGGATCCTAATTGAGACTATATAACGTGTTATATATATATTTTTTTAATTCTTTTAAAAAATATTATCCGTAACCGAAATTATTCCAAATTAACGGATAATCCGAAATAATTTCATATCCGTATCCGTATCTAGTATAATAATCATTCCTATATCGGAAACTCATCCGTACCCGAAATTTCATATCCATAACGTCCCTGGTTTTTACTTACTCTACCATGTACCATTCGAATATTAATCACCTACTTTAAAGATGACTACATATAAGAGAACATCGGCAAGGATACATTGCATTGCATTGCATTATTAGCTGTGGTTCGGTTGTAGAGCGCAGAGTAGCCAGTGAAATTACAGAGACATCACATTTCTTTTGAATAGCAACTACAACACATGATAACGTGATGTTCGTAGTACAATTCTTGTATTATATGTAGGTATATAGGCAACGGTTACCTCTTACCATCAGGCAGGCTAGTAGCATTTTTGTCATTCCAGATATATAAATATATATATTTATTCAAGTTTCAGGGAGCTACAATATTGTTAATATTAAGTATAACGTCATGGGCATTCAAGAATTATTTATTACAAGTACACGTATCTGTTGAAAGTGAAAAATTAACTTTAGCATTTAAAAGTGTAGTAGCGGTATCTGCATCTGTTATGCAACAAAATACCTTATCGGGTAAGTATTACCATATATTATCTGTGGTATTACGTATGTTTTTACACTATTTCTTTAAATTTCTGTATTCTATTAATATCACCATTGTAATATAAAAAAAACGTACAAAGTACTTTATTTATTTGTTCCTCATCTGTGTAGACTTGTACAGCAAAGCTAGTTTTTGAGTAGTTTTTTATACAGACATATAAGTATTATATGAAACAAAATTATATATAATTGTTTCTACCAAACACAAAATGTCTAACTATCAAATAAGAAATGAATATTTTATTATACAATACATATTACATTTTATATATATTACATTTTTTCTACAATATTCTTAGATTTAAATTGGTTCAGTAGTTTTGGCGATAAAGTGTAATACACAGAGTTACCTACTAATAATAATTTTTATTATTAAGGAGTCTAAAAAATAGTAAAAATGTGTACATTACTATAGTATATAGTACTTTTTGTACAAGACCGTTTTGTCTTGTATTTCCACTAATTTATATTAATCTAAAGCATATATTATTATATTATATATCATTATGCTGAAAATTTGTATTAAGAAAAAATTAGAAGTTAAAATATGTATAATGTATTTTACTATGATAATTTAATATTTGCCAATTTAATTGAAAAATGATGTGACCGAAACTGTAAGAATTTGTCTGACTGAAATATAAAACCTATCTATTTCATTATACCTATTTTCCAGAAGAGGAGAGAAGAATTTACAAGAACATACATCGTTTGAGCCGTGCATCGTGCAATAAGATGAACGCGTGCGGATTGTACGATATTGATGCAACTTTGCCGTTACGTCTACTTAGTCTTTTAGCCACCTACACGATTGTGTTATTACAATTCGCTTTACTCAATATAGAAACTTAATATGACAGAAAAATGATCACTCCTTTTTTCTAATAGATGATAAGGGGCTATCTTTATATATAAAAATTGCGTATCACGTTGCTTGTCCGCGATGGACTCCTAAACTACTGAACCGATTGGGAATTTGATTTGGACATCGTGTGCAATTTGATCCAACTTGAAAGATAGGATAGCTTACATCTCAATATATAGTCGCAATATTATTTTATTCAAGAACCTTAGTCACAGCAACGCTTGGCCGGGTCTGCTAGTATATAATATAATTCATATATCAGGTAAATTTTATAACGATTTTTATATAAATACTAATCTCACATTCGTATTAAGTAAAAATTGAAAGAATACATTTTTGACAATTTATCCAGTAATATTAACAAAGTAAAATATCATAAGCTCCTGAAAAAAAAAGAAAATAGTAATTAGAATTTGTAATTATCTTATTTAAAAATTGTATTCTGGACCTCTCATCTCATTCTATATCCTCGCTGGACTAGCGGTATAGCTCACCAGTTCATTGTTGTATGGTTGCAGGGTCGGTGTTATGTAAGTATTTAAAAAATCTAAGTATTTCTATCAGTTATCTAGTAGCCATAACATGAGCTCTGCTTAGCTTAGAACTAAACAGCAGTTGTGTAAATAATCCAGGAATACCGTTCTTGTTATTAAGATATCATGTCTGATTTTTTGACCCTCCAGCAAGCTGCTTGTGCGGCTGAACTAGGTAAGTCACAGAGTCACCCACGCAGACTTTGGTCAAACCTAGCTGAAGTTTGTTTCCCCAATTGAATTATTTTGATCCTTGTTTTCGAAAAATATTTAATAGTTTTTTTTAGAAATAGTGTTAATTCACTTAACCTCTATATACCTAAGTACTTTTGAATAGTCATTTGTTTCATTTTACCACTCATTCGAAAATCAGATTCAGCACAAGAAAAAAAGAGAATGAAACTTGTCTGTTGCTCTTTTAAATAAATATAATAAATCTACATTATAAAAATAAAAACACATGTTATCTTCAATAATTTGCCTTTATTTTATAAAGCAAATTGAAGTAGAACTACGAAATAAGCAGAAAATAAGCTAAATGTACGCAGTGGAAATTTAGCATCAACAACAAATACATTACATGCACTCAGTTTTAGCATATTCAAATCGTTCAGACGATAAATATATTTACATATCTTCTTTTTATTCTCTGTAAAAGAAATCAAATTATTTAATGAAAATTGTGTGATTTCCTGGCTATTAAGAGAGAGCGACATTGTCATTGTCATTGTAAGTGTCTTGGTTACCTCTGTTTCACCTTTATTAGTCGCCTTTTTCTTTTTAAGAAAGATGATATTACATCTTACTCCATTGGAATGGTAAGGTGCAAATAAGTGGTGTGAATAGCGTCACGGGAGGGGGGGGGGGGGAGGGGATTGTTAGTAATCTGGACTAATGATCTTATCGCTAGCAATGCACGAAGTCAGGTTGACCTCCACGCGGTTCCCCCTGGAAACCATTGTGATAAATTCTTGGTGAATTTGTCACGATGGACTAACTGACCTGACCTTATGCTTACCTTATCATCCTCCACTGGTGCCCCACCAGCGTAAACCGTTAGCGCAGGCGGATGCACCATTCCATTATCATCCATAAAAAAATAAAAAAGCGTCACGTGACGTGCTTTTTTCGGACTACTCTAATGCTGTTGGCCGCAGCTGGCTTTTACGGCTTCACCGGACGTTAGGGAGCAAGTACAGATGGCACTCCAAACCCGCGGAAGGACTTATGGAGAGGCTGAAGGCCAGCTCCTACCTGACGGATACGACTTTAGTCAAAGGGCACCACTAGGAGTTCGAACCTTGGCTCAGGCTGTCGTAATTTCGATCCCCGTTTAAATTGATTGGGGGATCAATTGAAGGGGCGCCCGGGGGACGCCGGTGTGTTGCTCTCAGGTGGACCATCAGTTTGTTTGCCAATCCAATTCCAAAACCAAATACAAGCTAAACGTTGTAGAAAGTATATGGGTACCTCTGTCTCACCTATGGATGAGACATGTATATCTAGTATAGATATATATATATTAAAGTCTACCGAAATGGACACACATGAAGGGTACTTGAGGTATCAATTCACACAACGCCATCTAGACCCAAGTTAACCTAGCCAATGCTTGTGTTATGGGTACTAGATAACTGATACAAATACATAGATTTTTTTTGTAAATACATACATAGAAAACACCCAGACCGATACAAAAAAATATGTATGAAACATTTTTTTTTATTAGGTTGTTTCGGACATTGTCAGGTGCATGGACCTGTAGCACAAATAACAAAACCGAAATATCGTCGTTTATGCTTGAGTGGGCTGCAATTACATAGGATGTGTAGTGGCGTTTGCTCTTCAGTTTGGCAAAATCTGCAGATCTTATACCTAATACTCATGAATATAAATGTTTGTGCCGTGCGAGGAATCGAACCCGCGACCATCGGAGGTAATCTGCTAGACCACCGAGGTAGCCGTTCATGTACATATAATTGGCACTTAATATCAGGAGCCCCGTTACATCAGCTAGTTTGCCATTCCGGTTCTATAAAATAAATATTGGTCACCTGTAAATTGATCCACATCCAGTAAACAGGAAGATATGGTTTGAGATTCATTGACAGCTAAATACAAATTCTCGCATTCATAACTAATTAAAATTTGAAAAAATATATTTTTGGCAAAGTATGCAATAACATTAAGAAAATATGATATCATGAGATCCTGAAAATATAAAACAAAAATTAAAAATTGTATATCTTAAAAATAGTATTTAAAAATAATCATTATTACTTTTAGAATGTTTATTAATTAGTATGATAATAAAAATATAAATTTCTTTTATATATTTTGAGTATACGTGTCACGTACACCAGCTCGGTCTTTTTGACTCGGTTCAGAGACGTGCTAAGATCCCAATCTCTCTGGCGGTATCGAGCCACTTAGCTTGAGGCGACACTTGGATTCGTTTTGTGTGTTCTACCGATTATACAACTGTGTTCTAAGGAATTGTTCGACATGATGCTTACGGCCGCTTTTTACCATCACACTGCTGGCCATCGACAGGAAATTCATTCCCACACACAGTGCGGTTTCAGAGGAACTTCCTCCCGCGTACACTTAGATTGTGGAATGAACTTCCTTTCGAGGTTTTCTCACGTGACTACAGCATGGGGTTTTTAAAAGAAAGGTACGTTGCCGACCCTTAAAAACCTTAATATGGTGTTTCAGGCATCCATAGGCTACGGTAATTTACCATCAGATGGGCCGTATGCTTATTTGCCACCATCGTAGTATAAAAAAAAACGTATTAATATACAAATAAAAATCATCTAACCAAAACTCCAACAATCTAGAAAATATATTTTAAAATGACTTAAAGGTAATTAATGTCATTTTAAAATATATCAATTATATATATCTTTTACTTACATCAATTATAACATTTTCATCTCTGATTATAGCCTTGCTTATTTCTAGTATGAATTGTGTGTATAACAAACCATGGACAAAGTAGTCCGCTGCGATAAATAGCAACTGAAAATAATAAAAAATACGATAAATATGTTATATTAAACAAAAGAAGGAATCTTATTATGTTTTATTTCATTAAACAAAAACTGATTGGAAACTATCTTAAGTGGATGATAATGTGCCGAGATAAGTATCGAGCGAGTAAAAATAGTAACAATAAATGAAGTTGTAACGTTTATTAATGCTGCTCTTCAGTTTACCCTTGATCATGGCGGTTATAATATTGGTCAAATTTCGGGAACTCAATTAAAAGGTGTTAAGATAGTTTTCTTATTTTTAAAATTTTACTTAGCCATCTAGTCCATTCGCTGGAATGATTGACAGAAATAATCAAGTAGCTTGTGTGCTTCTTTATTTGTTTCCAGCAGTTTATTACACCGCCGTACATAGGGTTAGGGCCCAGATAATATAATATTACTATAATATTAATATTATTATTATAACATACTTGAAAGTAGAATTGAACCCCTCAATTCTCTCACAACATAAACATTTGTGTTCATGAGTATAATTGATTATATTGGTCTGTATGTTTTCTATGTATTTAAGAAAGTATTTCTACAGATATTTAGTACCCACAGTACAGCTCTGCTTAGTTTTGACTATGGGCTGTGTGAATTATTCTAAATAATTATTATAAGTTTTCTTAATTTAGTGGTCAGTAATAGATAAATATAAAAGTGGAATATTGTTATTTTTTTAAATACTTTATGAATAACAAATCTGCTTAGAAACTAAGAACAAACTACTTGCCAGCAGACTAATCCCGGCCTCCTATCGGGACATAGATGATGTAAATATTGTATTAATTGGGAAAAAAATAACTTTTATCAATCTATTTATTGATCTGTGATAGTATCCAAGAATTATTTACTACTAATCTTACTATTTTAGTTCATACTCTTTTACGCAAAAAGTATGGAACAGATTCTGATAAAACCTTACTGTAGTATAGCTTTTACATCGGAATAACACATAGGCAATCATTTAAAAAGATATTATGTATGTATTATGTAATAGTATGTATATATAAAGTGTGTGTAATATATATTATGTATGTAATGGACGAAATCTATTGATAATAGTCAAGTAAGTGTGATGCAGATGAAGTTACACGAGCCATACATAATGTATATTCCACTAGCAAATGGCATGTATATTATGAATGACAAGTAATGCAGATATTTTAATCAATAACCATTTTTATGTAAAAAGAAGAGATTAATAATATAATATATAATATAATATAATATATTTATTTTTTCTCCACAAAATCATACATAATATAGAGTGCTGCAGAGCCTTTAAGGCATGTAAAATTCTATGCAAAAATACAGATTTGTGGAGAACTGGTGCCTGTACTAGGTATCCGAAGAACCTGTGTCACGGGTCACCAGGTCCCCCCACTAGAACTTGCTAAAATTTATATGTAGGTGATTAGAAGAAGGATACAGTATTATTACTATATTTAATGATACAGAGAATATTATGTAAAGAAAGAACAATAAAATTAAGAAGAACTTAATGACCCATGCGAGGAGAAGTGATGGAAGTGCACCAAGATTCATCACTTCATCATGATTCATAACCTTCATCATACCATTCCGTAAGATTTTATGTCTCCGTGCACAGTATAACTATATCTCACCCTATAACTGAAATACGGCCTAAAATAAACTGTCATACAGCTGGTTAAAACGTATTAGACAGAGGTATGTACTTTATATAAAGTTTATATATCAAAGCATCGTCCCAAGAAAAGCATCTTCTTACCTGTACTTGAAATACCCGTTTCAAAATATTGAAAGTTTCAATTATATCTTCATAAATTTTATCCATTGTTTCCAAAGTATTTGTATCATTATCAAATTGTCCATTATTAATGTGCAATTTTATTTGATAATTCCAAAAAACCAATTCACTTCTAATTATATTTATAATACGGGTGGCATTAAGCAAATGTATGTCGAAACACATACAAGTAACAGCATAGCAAGTGTTTATAAAGAATTGAACAAAATCGGGATAAATCACGATAATTGCACGAATAATATACAACATGATTATGGAAATGAAGCTGAACCAATTCATTTTTGTATATTTTCTCAATCTATCGTTCGTGTTTATTTGTCTTCTACAAACTGATAATATCTTTAGCACCATATGTACATTCGTTTTAGAGTAATAAATGTTTGTGACACAATTTATAGTAAAACCTATTGTTAAAAATATTATATCAGTGATAGCCAAGGTCTGTATATTTGTATTTAAGTAGGTTAGACCATGTATTAAAATGATTACAGAATGCAACATGAAACCAATGATTGTAATAATATTGTTTAAACTTCCGTTCGGAGTTATAAAGTTATGTTGAATATTGTATTGAGGGCAAAAACATAGTTTCGTCATTAAATTTAATGGACGCAGCATCCTTTGAAAGTCTTCATCTAAAATATTATTTAGAAGAACTTCGGTGTTATGTTTCCTTTGAGAATAATTTACAATATTATTTGCTTGATTTACTGACATTATTTTAATTAGAGTATTAAAGTGATTATTATAAAAATATATGGTATATATTTATGTCATTTTACGTGATAATATTTGATAATATGAGAGTGTCATTTTTATGTCTTTTTTTAAACTCACTCTGAAACAACAACTGTAGATGATCTATGTAAACAAACTGAAGATATTAAAGTCATTATTGTAATTTCTAGGAATCATTAAGTTGATTTCAAGGACAAGTAGGTACAATTTATTACTTTAATGATATCTAGGTTTATAGGACATTTATTGTACGCCTCAGAACTTTTAAAATTATATTAGATGTCTATTTTTAATGTAATTGGAATGGCTAACATGCTGACGGCCCACCTGATTACAAATGGTAACCATCACCTATATATATATATATATATACCATGTATACATGATATATCCCAAAAAGTCCTCATGATAACGTCCTTCACGCGAGATTCACACAGACTCATTCCGGTTAATAATAATATCATTATATCCTGTAACTTCAGGTAGATTAATATTAGATAGATAGATTTAAAAAACAATATTCAAAAATGCTTAAATTAAGTTTATTTGAATAAATGATTTTCTATTCTATTCTATTCACTGCTTTATTGCCTTTGAACTCGAATATATCTTACAAAGCAAACTGCTTAGCAGATGATACAAGGATGTTATCTGTGATACAAGTAAAACAGAAGTATCCATACAAAACCATAATACAAAGTCTGTTTATATACTGTCAAGTCTCATTGTTATTATTTATTTACAAATTAAAATGTATTTGTATTAGTAATCTGTAGTTATGTAAACAAGAATATTTGAAAAGAATTGATGATTTTTTGTCAGATCTTCTTAGCTCGAATACTTTACGACTGACGGTAGTTTTTGATATATCATAAGAGCCTGTAATAGAC
Organism: Achroia grisella; assembly: GCF_030625045.1. NCBI lineage: Eukaryota > Metazoa > Arthropoda > Insecta > Lepidoptera > Pyralidae > Achroia > Achroia grisella. The sequence continues at coordinate 2,543,943 of NW_026712984.1, read as the reverse complement.
CTACATGAATGAATATATTGTGATTTCATGTGATTTATTCTAAGACCTTTGTTACTTATTCTCTAGTAGCTAACTTAGTCCGGAGTTGAGAACAATGTTTGGGCAAATATTGTTCGTAACTCTGGAGCTAGCAACCGAGATTTTGCCGACGCAACCATTACCGCCCATCATCGTCGTCCTTCAAAGGGATCATTTCATCGCTACACGTGTGGCCGCTGTCACAGTCCACCTTGACCTTGACCCTTAAGCAGTCTTATCTATCACACGTGTAACTTATTAATACATGCATGGCTCGTGTATAAATGTATGCCAGAATGCTTCAAATAAAACACACTCACCTTCAGTCTTATTCCGACTATATCGCTCTGGATGTAATTAGGTCAAATACCAAGTACTATTTAAGGAAACATTCATAAATATGATTCTAGGTATTATCTATTTAAAAACATGTCTTAATAATATTACAAACTCGAAAGTTTGTGAGTATGGATGGATGTTTGTTACTCTTTCACACAAAAACTACTGAACGGATTTTGATGAAACTTTACAGTAATATAGCTTATAATATAGCTTATAGGTTAGCTCATAATATAACTAGTATTTAAATATTTCTGTCAGTAGATTAGTACATGTAGTACAAGATCTGCTCAGTCGGTTCTTATCTATGATTTTAATTCGTCTAAGTGGATATCTCTGTTCAATGTTCACCGCTAGCTTCTCATTTTAAAAGACGAGTTTCAATTGCAGGCTGAGAAGTGGCAGTGAAATTACAGGAAGCGGAAAACTTAATCCACTGGAATTCCGATGAGATGGATATCACATGTGTTAGGTTTCACATCAATATTAAAAATTAAAAAGATAATTTAAAAATATTCAAAGAAGGTAGCTTCATTAATACTCGGTAACACTAAACTAGTTGCGTATAACCCCCACGCATTTCTGTGTGAGAGGAGGGAATTTTTGTAAGCCACGGCATTCGAGCACATAAAGTGCTGGTTGTATTTTGGATACTAAAGTGAGTTAGAGATGGGTTTATCTTGTTTAGTTGGGGCTGGGGGGAAACTATAAGTAGTGAAGATGCTGTTAATGCATTCTAAAAGTGCCTAAACCTACACCCGTGTCACAAGTCAGGGGCGCTACTTGAGGTTTCCCTTGCGGTAGCCGGCTTCAATGCCTAAGGCGTCATCATAATTAGAGATTGTAATACATATAGTATAGAATAAAAGAAAACATGTTCTAATAAATATTTTATTGTACAAAAGCAAACTGTAATATCACAATTACGTATGTAGATAGAATACTAAGCATCCCCAATGGGTATTTGCCATCGACAACGAATATATTATATACACTTAATTTTGCCATTTCAATTTTTTTGGTTCGGATTATATATTTATATAGTTTCTTGAATCCTGCAAAAAGGAATAAAACATTCTTTTATATAAAATCAGTCTTAATTATAATAAACTTAGTTACATTAATTAACTAAAAAGGTCACACATTATGTTACAGATGGGACAATTTTGTTATATAAATTACAAGCTGTGCCCGCGACTTCGTTTGCCTGGTTATTAAAAATTTTTCACTGATGCTTCGCTTCTATTCGTCGTAGCGTAATGTTATATAGCTTAAAGACTTATCAACAAATGGACTATTCAACACAAAAAATTTTTTCAATTCAAAGTAGTTCCTGAGATTTGGGAGTTCAAACAAACAAACAACTTGTGTGTAGTGTCTAAACATAATAATATTTAGAATTACCTTCACATTTGTTGCGTTTTATTTGCAATGCACATAATGATACCGCTTCTACAACACTCATATAGTATTTCTCATATTCATAACTTAGCAATACATGTAGAACAGCATTTTTTAAGTACCATAATGTTAAACTTAGAAATGGAAAGAATTTATTCACCTAGAATAAACAAAACACAGTATTATTTTATTAATTAATTATTGCATTAATAAAGTGTGTACTATTAGCGAGCAAAATGACATTCTGGGAACAGAAGTGGCAACACAAAAATAACAAACATATAAACATTGCCATAAAATATATAGTAAAGTACTGCGTCACTTATTTACTAAGAAATGCACAAATTTTATTTAATCTATATTAAATTAAGCTCAGTGACGGTGACTGACTCAGTCATTGACATAGTTGTTCTCCAAGAAGGAGTGTCGAGGTCGGGACAATCTATGGGGGAAATGTTTCTTTGGTTGGGAAAATCCAAGATGGTGGAGAAAGATGGCCGCTAATTTTGACAGTTTTGCTCGGATCGATTTCGTTCAAAGAGCTATTTGGCACATCACGGCGGGACTCAGCATTTAGATCTTATAAAGCAGTACTGTATTCATTGGTAACAATGTAGCATGACAAATAGATTTTTACACCGTCGGCTCTGGAGACCATCGTTAATTCGCAACGATGGCCAACTGACCGGACTTTATACTCATCCTATCATTTAACCGCATCATTTTTTGGGGCTCCGCCAGTATATAACTTTTTTCTTTTTCTTTTTGTACACATGGCAACACTACTATTAATAATAATAATAATAATAGGAATGAGGATTCAATTTTACAATTTTTTAAATATCTTAAGAAATACTTATTGAATAAAGCTTCTCTCTAAACCATTATTTAGGACACGTGCGTGTATTGCGTTAGTTCAGACAAGGGATTTTATAATATATTTTAAATAATTACTCTAAATATATACACTACTTGCTCACTATGTAAAATGTAAAGAAATAAACTGACAAAAAAAATGATATAAAAAAACCAGTTAAATTTTTTGTCAGTTCTTTCGACTGAAATACCCAGAGAAACTGGACTGTGGATATGGTGATAAAAAACATTAACTTACCAAATCGTCGTCATTAGAAAAATCTCGTGTAAAATGTATTATCATCTGTGTGTATGCTAAACCGTGTAAAATAAATTCTGCTGCATGATACAGTATCTGTAATGAATAATTTAATTCATAAATATTGAAAATGGGTATATTGGACTATGTAATATTATGTTATCTGTGATTTGACTAATAAATGCAAATAATTTATATAATTATGATAGTACTAAATCAATAAGTTATTGCTGATATATAAGAAACTTTTTTACAGCTTTTTGTAAATCGCTGTCGGGTTTAGGGAGCCCTCTTCACTCACACCCGTTTTCGTCCAGCGTCCAGTAGTAATAGCAACTTTTACAGCCATAGTATATTAGTCCAAAAACAGATGTTACGTATATAGAAAAAGTATTAGATTAAATAACAGAGAGATAGTACAGTGAAGACTTTGCTGAATAATAATGTATTCAAGATACAAAAAAACTATTCATTATTAAAGATAACTCTAAAACTATAAATTATTTATACGAAGGTTACCACTTACCATCAGGCATATTATTAGCTTGATTACAATTACCTACATAAAAAAACTAGTGGTCAGGACTATACGTGAAGCACCAACTTACAAATAAAAAAGAATTTTCGAAATTACATTCAAAATAGTAAACATTACAATTGAATCATTTTTGAGACAATTTAAAATTAGATTGTAAAATACCTGCGCACGGGACATTTTTCCATTTACACGAAATGCCTTTAAAATATCTTTGTAAACATCCAGCATTTTGTTCCAATAGTATTTATCACTTTTGTGACCATGTTGTGACACTTCCGATATCCATACATCCATTTGTTTTACAATGAGCCTCGTGATACATATGTTATATATCATATTTACATCAATACATGCAACAACAGCTACACATGTTATGTCTAGATACGTTATATTTGTAAGAAAATTAATCATGTACAGCATAGTAATTATATATATAGAGAAAACCCATGAAACATTTATCCAATTCCATTTAGATATACCTCTCAACTGATCATGCTTATCAATTTGATAGACGTACGTTGAATACAACTTCATTATTAATTGTACATTATCTTTCGAGTGTACAATATTGCAGGCAGTGTTCAAAGCAAACCCTATAGTATAATATATGAAATCAAATATAATCATTAAAGTATGATAACTGGATAATTCTATAGTTCTTAAAATATACAGAACGGTGTATATAATAAAGCCCACACAAGATATACTGCGGTATAACATTCCATTAGGAGTTACGATGTTGTCACGAATGTAAACTTTTGGACTCAGAAAAAAGGCTTGCATAAGATTCAAAGGGAGTAACATTCTTTGGAAATCTTCGTCTAAAATGTTGTTCAGTAATATTTCATTGGTTTTTTTTGTCATTAACATTGTTATTTATTTCATCTCTAGTTTCTTATTCTTTTAAACATTCACTACACTCTACAATTTAGGTAAAAATAAGTTAAGTATTATTCTTATAGTTTTTACATTAAAAACTCACTATATTATAGATATTCTATTATAAAAAATTACGCTAATTTTACTCAACGAAGCTTTATTAAAATTATTATTTATTATTCTCTATTTTCAGTTCTTATATAGATATACACAATTCTAATTTCAATATGTAATTTAAATTAGTCACTTTGTAATTTTGAAGTATTGAATTTGATTTTATAAATTAATCCTATAGAAATCAACTGTAAATTCAAGGTGAATTTATTGCAATGATTTATTTGTATTAATACTCGTATTGGGTTACAAATTAAATTTAATAATGGTATTTATATTCAAATTTAGAACAGTAATGAAGTTACTAATTTGAATAATGAAATATAATAACAATAATGATAAGATACTCTTAACACAAATTGTAATTAGCTGCTATTATTTTGTTATATCTGATATATTTAATAACTTCCCATTGTAATCAGAAATTTCTGTTGTTAGTGGACTCAATCCAACTGTAATACTGTTAATATACTAACCAATGTATTGTATGTACTTGAATATTAACAATTTGTAGTCGTTCTTTATGTAGACATCTATTAATTTTATTATCTACGTTATTAATATAATTAATGAAGCTCCTGTGTATATGTGAGTGAATGTATAATACTAGTAGTTTTATATTCATGAGTCTGTTTGTTCTGGGTTTGTAAAGTTGCAAACAAACAAAAAAGATAATTTAAATAATCGACAAACAATATGATTGATAAAATTATTAGATATATATATTGATACTTTATTTTCTAAAAACATTTCGTTTCCAATTTCCGACCTTTGGCTAGTAAGTCTTGGTAGCAAACCACTAGGCCAATTATAATAACCCATGATAATATACACAGTGCCTAAGTCCAAAGTTAGTGCCGTGTCTCCAGCTAATAGGACAAGCTAAGCTCGGAGCTTGTTGTGTCATGGCTTTTATGTATATTAACAACTAATACATATACTTACATGCATTTTTTGTTAACATATATAACTATACTAATGTTATAAAGCTGAAGTGTATTTTTGTTTGTTCATTTTTCTCAGTTACATATGTTGAAGTGTTTTTGATAACCACGTGAACGAAGTCGCAATATATAATAATATACATAGAAAATAGTCAGATTAATACGAACAATTATATGTATACATGACTACAAATGTTTGTATCGTGTAAGAAATCGAACCTGCGAATATCTGAGATAAGACGATGTGCTAAACCGCTAGACAACTGAGGTCTGGCCAAATTATATAAAACATACAATAATACTGGTCGACCACTAATTGTAATAAATTAATGGCTAATAATACGTTCGATGTCTGCAGGGAATAAGAATGCGAATAACAATGTTTCCTATAATGTATGTACTTTAAAATTGAATTATATAACTAATTAAATAGACAAGAAACATTTTACAAAAGTGGTGATATAAGGTATGGAAGAGCGGAGCCTCCTGGCACAGGCATCTTTATGCTTAAAAGGAGTCTTCAACAACTGTAGAATGTAATTGTAAAATGGTGTTATCTAAATAAAGAATTTTGAATATTGAATTTTTTTAATAAGACAACAACAAGTGTAGCAGTATACTTTCTACACGTGCCACCTTTATTTAGTCCTCGCAAATTCCCAGAACTCTTATCGCATGGCACGTGTAACATTTGCAACGCGGCTTCGCGACTTTCAAGCCGTTCCTACCGTTGTAGCAGCACGTGTACGCTACACGTGTAACTTTGTATATAAGGCCGAAACATCTCCTCAATAAAAACACTTCTATTCTGTCGACTGTTTAATTACAAACTCCCACGTTTTCGACGAGTGGTTCCTGGACCTGAGTCCTTAAAGGGCGTGTACACACACCCCCCTAAAATACATTTCATGTTTGCCGGGTACAAGAAATAAACTATTTTCTAAATAATATTTTATTTTACAAAAGCAAATTGTAGTAATACAATCATGTATGTAGAGAGTATATTCATCATTTGCAGCATGTATTTACCATCTATGATAAATATGTTATAAACGTTCATGCATGTCACTTCACTTTTATTAGAACGAATTAAATATTTGTACAGTTCCTTGAATCCTGTGAAATGTAATAAATAAGTAATAATAATATAATATTATAAAATAGAATCAGCGATGGTTCGCGGACCTTTCGCGGGCCGTGCACACACTCAACTTTGTATATAACGAATATAAAAGTATACCTGTGAATTTGTCCATTTGTCATCTAACATAAGAAAACGGCAGATCTTAATGAAATTTAATATGAAAATAAACATTAGATTGAATATGAGAATTGATAATTGAAATTATTAATTTTTAATTTTTATCTAAAACAAAACAGACAAACAAACAGTTACAATTGATGACTGTAGATGTATATTTAAAACTAAGTATAGAATTATATTTTTTTATTATAAGTAAGTTTTATTATTGACAAATTGCAACCTAACTAATGCAAGGTTGGGGTTAACAGCTAGTCTAAAGTAGAGAGTATAGTAGAGCTGTCAAATCTTTTACTTTTTTGTTCTATGTTAATAGAATCTCAAACAATCAGACGGCCCACGTCATGGTGAGCGATAACCGTTGCCTATGTACTTGTACAGCGCTATGGACATCATGTTATTATGGGGCACCTGTCTAAGACTAAGATGTCATGCCTCTTATATATGTAATTTCACTACCTAATCGTATCCTATAAAGAAAACACAAAGTCAAGCTGTTAAATTGTATGCTACAAGGTAAGCTGTACGGTGGCGGCTGAAATCAGCTATTTGACTGAAGCATCTCAGTCACAATGGGAGACGTAAACGACTCTTTACTGTCTCTCTGGTAAAAAAAGTTACCAACATTGTTATCAGATAAACTGACCGTATTATTAAGAGTGATCAACATTGTCTTAGTAGATATATTGAATATTACTACTACTAATTTACTATAGAAAAACCATGTTATTGTTACCATTTGAAGTCAAATTTTAGAATACGGAGATAGCTTAGTCCTCAAAAATGGAGAAATAAAAATAAATCTTTCTGTCATTTTAGAAAAACTGCTTCTTAGTCAATTAATCTGTAAAGGTATTACTATAGATAGCAGTGATATAGTGACAGCAGTGGCGTGTTACATGTTTTTTTATTGTAGCGAAGTTTTCTGATATTGATATGTTTTCCACTTTCACTAAATTCAAGTCAGCCATTCAAGAACACATAATGAAACTAAGTTTAAAATTTAATATTTATAAATAAAAAAAAAATATATAAAACTTCTTTAAACATTTACGCATGCCATGGTAACCAGTAATTAAGTAAACACTATATACCTGAACTTTTGCAAGTGATAATAATTGTAACTTCATAGTGTTGGTCGCATAAATAAATAAATAAAGCTAAATAAAAATTACATTTGAATATATTCGTATAAAGAATTACCTTTAAATTTGTTTCGATTTAATTGCAATCCACATACAGATTCTGCTTCAATGACGACTAAATAGAATTTTTCGAACTCGTAACTTAGCAATCCATGCAGTATTGTATTTTTTAAATACCAAAATATTATACTGATATATGGAAATAGTTTCACATCCTTAAAAAATAATTAAGTTATTTATGTATCCGTAGGTACGTACTGTCAAATTACTTATTACAGCCAACTTACTAATTCAGCTTCATTGAAAAAGTCTCTGGAGAAATTTATTAACACTTGTGTATATACTAAACCATGTAAAAAAAATTCTGCGGCGTGATACAGGATCTGCAACGTTTTCCATTAGACATTATTTGCATGTGAAATAATTTTTCAGATGTTTTATCTCATCTTACAGCTTCAAGTAGTAAATATGTTCTGATTGAGTATCAATAAGTAATAGTATCGCACTATCTCATCTTGAGTCTGGTTTATAAACTAGGGTAAGTTTACTTATTAAATCGTATCGTGTTAAATTTTTATATAAAAAATTATTACGGTTATATATTAAAAAATAAATGTAACATTATAAATTAAAATAACACAATGAAATAACAAACACAAATAATACAAAGAAATTGGCGCTTTGTCGTAGAAAACACAAATTTATATATGAAAATAAAACACAACAAAATATTAAAATATCCGTTTTTACGAACGAGTTTCGTCGTTTCACCAGTGCTGCAGAAACGGCTCGAAGGATTAATTATGTGTATGGCTGTGGTGTCGCAAAAGAAAACACAGTGCATTTTTGGTTTCAACATTTTCGTTCTGGAAATTTCGATCGAACCCCGTGGGCGGCTGGAATCCAAGGTTGATAATGAAGAATTGAAGGCTATTGTGGAAGCGGATCCACCGCAAACTACGTCCGAGTTAGCTGCAGGCTGCGGTGTTAGTTGTTTTACTCCACTTGAAGCAAAGGGGGAAGGTGAAAAAGCTTGAAGGGCGGGTCCCTTATGAATTGAGTGGAACAAATCGACAAACGCGCGTAGTCTGCTGCGTTACATTAGTCAACCGCCATAATAATGAAGAGATTTTAAATCGAATCATCAACCTGTGATGAAAAGTGAATTTTGTAGGATAATCGGAAACGCTTATCGCAATGTCTGAACCTTGGCGAAACAGCCAAAAAAAGTTATGAGCGTTTGGTGAACTAGTGCCGGTATTATTGCTGCACTTCAGCTTTCTTAAATCTGGCCAGACGATTGCGGGAGAGGAGTCAGTAATTGCAAACCATGACGGAAAAGCTAGCTGCTAAACAACCGAGGCTTCTCAATCGCTGTAGGCCACTGCTGCTTTAGGACAACGCTAGACCACACACTGCACAACAGACAGTTTCTAAATTAGAAGAGCTTCAATTGGAATGTCTAAGACATCCACCGTACTCCCCGGATCTTATTCCCACAGATTACCATTTTTTTCGAAATCAGAAACTGCTTGCAAGGGAAAAAATTCAACACCGATGGGGCAGTCCAAAGCGCCTTCAAAGATTTTATTGATTCCCATCCGAATGTGTTTTTTAGCAAAATTGCAGAAATAGCAATGGTACATACTTTGATTAAATAAATATATTATATTTTGAGAAATTCGACTTTAGGTTACTCTCTTACAAAATGCCCATTTCATATGTTAGGACCTAATAAATAGAGAGAAAATTAGCCAGAAATGTGTATTGCAACATACTAAATACTAAGCAAAATTTGTATTTACCTGTGCTCGAGATATTGTTACATGTAAACGAAATGCCTTTAAAATATCTTTATAAACATTAAGCATTTTACTCCAATACTGTTTATTATTTTCATTATTGTGCTGTAATACATCAGTGATCCAAACTTCCATTTCAGTTTTAATTAAATTTGTTATACATATATTATATACTATATTCGTGTCGATGCATGCCAGTATTACTATACATGATATGTCCAGAATCGACGTATATTCAATATATTTAAACATACATACCGTAATAATTGTATATAATAAGAATATCAATGATACACTAAGCCTATTACATTTATATATATTTTTTAAATTATCATGCTTATTGATTTGAAATTTGTACGTTGAATATATTGTCAATAGTAATTCTGCGTTATCTTTAGAGTATACAATGTTACAAGTAGTATTTAAAGCAAATCCTGTGACATAATAAATAAAGTCAAATACAGTTAGTAACGTATTGTAACCAGATAACCTAATAGTTCGAAATATGAACTGGACTGTGAAGAAAACAAAGCCAAAACATGATATACTGTGGTATAACATTCCATTTGGAGTAACAAAGTTGTCACGAATGTAAAATTTTGGACTTAGTAAAAAAGCTTGCATAAGATTCAAAGGCAGTAACATCCTCTGGAAATCTTTATCCAGAACATTATTTAGCAATATTTCGTTGCATTTCTTTGTTATTGACATTATTATTAATACAATTCTTTAATTAATCTATAGCAATCGTTATTTAAACTATCACTATACGATTCAAAATTTCTAAATTTTTTTTTTTATTTATACAATATAAATGAATTTTATAGAAATCTGTTCTACAATTTTTCATAAATGAAATTTTAATGCGATTATTTATGTTTGTATTGTTTAATTAATATAATTACATTCTATATAAGCGTAACAAAAGTGTTCCTAAACTCCTAAAGTAAATTATTGTATGTTCACTTAGCTTTAATATTTTTGTAATGGTTATCTGTAGTCGGTGACAAGGAGTCAATTTAACTGTAGTACTGTTTTTATATTCATCAATATAATGTAACTTTATAATATTAATTTATTAACATTCGTTGGGTGGACATCTTTTAATTTCATTATCGATATTCATAATAGAATTGGTTAGGTACGAATAAAATTTAGGTTCCTGATGGTCCCGTACTGTACTGAGTGAAATTTATATGTAAAAATTTAACACAGTATACAATATAGAATTAAATAAAATTGTGGTATAAAAAATACAAAGTGTGCTAATGTAGACAATGACATTATTTATGAGAAGGCATAAAAATTATAGAAATGCAAATTGTAATAACACAATAGTATATGTAGTTATTAATGCGCCCATACGTAAGGGTAATGCTGCATCAACATTAAAAACACCAAAAGCGCTGATCTTGCTGCTATGAATCCTTTGAGTTCTTAGTACATTTTTAGAAAACCGTCGCACACTTCCTAGAAATTAATATTTATTATTAATTTATAAGTTGCTTAATGAATCTAATAACTACAACCTAATAATTAGGTAGATTATATAAAAATTACGGTTTGTAAGTAGCTTACGTGTATATGCTAATATCCATAGTATGAGCAGCATTTCGAGATTAGTAGGTACTGATTGTGAGTGAGTTTCAGTAGTGACAGGCAAGACTTGTGCAGGTAGTTTAATATATTAGACTACCTGTATATGTCTTACCTATCATTTATCTGATACGACTTCAGTATATTACTGCTACTATTGCCTTCATAACAAAATATATATAGATGTGGTAAGATCCTATTATTGTTATACATTACATGTAATTTAATTCAAATCTATAAAACCATCGCATACTGCACTCCTAACTGTATTGTACAGATTACATTTTAAGAACAGAAAGAATGTTGTGTAATGTTTTCCAGCAATATTTTTTTATTAAAATATTTATCAGTATTTCAAGACAAAATTATCCCATGGAGTACCAGACTCCATAATTTAATTTTAAGACTATGGAAGGTTTTACTGGAAATTCGGAAGCTGATAATTTAAGACTTCCTTCACCGTACTAGCGTCAGTTTAGCCGCTTACAAGAACACTCTGTTAGATCAGGTACTTAGTCTTTTGAACACTAACTTTTTACGTCAAATTTAACCCTAGATGTGTTTTTTCTTACATAACTTTGCGTGTTATGTGTTAATGTGTTTCATCATTATTAAATTGTGGATACTTACGAGATTTCCAAATATTGGTATTGTATATGGACAGTTGGCTGGCTGATACACTTTGGTAAAGCATATTGCATGATAAACATAACGCTGATTCTATCATCAACCCTTTCAATATCCAGAAAGTTACTCCTAATGAGTGTGTAGCGATTGATTTTATGTCAATCTAAAAAATAACAATGTCTTATCATAATCTAAAATGGCTTAATTTCTTTGCCAAGATGGTACATGATGGAAAAAGAAAAAAATATGCTACATATCCAACTATGAGTAGATATATTTATGTATATGTATGACCAAGATGGTGATAGTGAATAGTTATTTATTTTAAGATTTCTTTTTTATGCTAATATCTGTATAAATTAATAATATTTTGAGAAAGATAACAAAGATATTACAATAGTTTTGCGACATTCACAGTAGCATTAAATACTGCAATAGTTCATATCCTATTTAAAGCTTGTTTTCTAAATAGTAATTTCTATTGAGTGCAAATTTTGATACAGCCGATAAAATACCTTAGTGCTCAGAAGTGGCAATGCACGTTGCTGAGACTATTATAGGTAGTCTATGTTGTTTTTAGTATTGTTCATTTCCATACATAACAATTGGAACTTCAATCGGGACCACCACAATTTATTCATTCTTCACCATTGTCGATAGTGTAACAGATATTTGTTATGCTAAAGCTAATTTAACATCATTTAAGTATGAATAACTGAAATCATAATGTCGAATATAATAAAAGACATAATTACCGCATGACTTTTGATCCAAATTAAAAGTATTTCAATGTACAGCAGGGACTGTAGAAAAGTTGTTATAAAGTAAACTAGAATCTAAAAAGAAGAAAAGTGCTTATTAATTATATTAGATTATATTATTAAAAGATATATTTCATCAACTGTATGGTATATTTACAATTGGTTCAAATGCTTTTTTCGCTAAATTTATTACTTCAATTATATCTTCAAGTATTGCAAATAGTTTTTTAGTATCGTAATTACATATATTGTTATTGTATTTCATCTTATGTTTAGTTAACTCATGCCAAATATCTATTTTGTAGGCTATGAATATGATTATTATCAATGCGTAAATTAATTCTAGATCAAATATTATAGTTGTTAATATAAATATTGCTCTGGATATATTCCAAAACGGGTCCAAACTTATTTTCGCTGTTACAATAATCAAGTAAATAATACAAATAGTACAACAGAAACCTATAGACATTTTTTTAAATGTATCGATATATGTATCGATGTGTAAGTTTTTATCTAACACTTGTAGTTTTTTTATAAACATAATATTGTCATGTTTTCTTTTAATGTTCAGTACACTAATATAAACAAAGTTAATTAAATACTGAAAGTAAGTTATAAAGTAGATAATTCGTAATGAATGTATTGCACCAAAGTCAGTAAATGATATTGTTACATAAAACAACACAGTCAGAAATATATTTGCAAACATTGTCATTATTATATTTTTAATTGTGATGACAGTCACGTCATCGTTAATAATATTATACTTCTTCTGACAGAAACATATATGAATATAGTAAAGTGATTTAAAAATGTTTAAAAACTTATTTCCCATATTGCTTTTCTTGCTCCAGCTTTAACTGACATTGTTATAATATGGATATTACACGCTGCTCTAATCGATATAAAGTAATTCATTACATTTCAGTCGTCACCACAGTATGGAAAAATAAATAAACGACTCGTGGAATATGAATATATTTTAATGAAATTGATTGAACTTACAGTAATTTATGATTCGTTTCTATATGTAAACATCCAATAATGTAATTTAATTTGTAAATAATTTTTATCAAGGTCTCGGAGAAATATAAAAATTGAGTGCCGAATTCTTATCAACATAGTTTTTAATCAGAACACAGTACGTGACTAGTTTTTGGTTATCTAGTAAACATTCTAAATATTCAATAAAATGAATAAAATAAATTCAAAGAAACTGAAACGTAACAAAATTACTAAAGAATTTAAAGCAGTTTTAGTTTCATTGAACATAATACAATCGATATTTTTCTTATCAAGATTTATTATAGCAAAGAACATTGTAATCAAAAACAGATATTTGAATCACATGCTATCAATATTTGGGACGTGTTTTTTCCTTGGCATTCATTTAATTTCTGTACGCGAACCGTCCATTCGAAACTTTGTAGGGAATACAGAGATCGAATTGTTTTTTTATGTCGTTTCAATGGTTAATATCTTTGGATTCTTAATTATATGTTGTACAAACATTATACAAGCTAAATGTAATGTCAAAATGGTGTTAAGTATCCAAAAAGCTCACAACGCTATGAACTTTACGCCTAACAAGAGTTTAAGGAAGATTATTTTGTCAAACTGGATAGAAACCTTGTTAATGTTCATTCTATATTTCTTTTTCACTCTGCTACATTATTTTTACTTCGGATCAAAATGGGACGTTTATCAGACCTTGCGTGTTGTCACTTTAATATATTTTGATGCAAATTTAATATATTCTATTGGAGTAATTAAACTGTTAGGATACGAAATGAATCTATGGATTTATAACGTCAAATGCTGTTTGAATGAAAGCAAATATGTAAAAATGAATATATCGTTGCACTGGATTGAAATATATCAAAGTTATTTGGATTTGTTAAAAGCGTTTGATATATTCAAAACTCTATTTCAACTCGCTGTAAGTTTCATTGGTTTTTTACACATTATTTTTTATATATTACAAATGAGTAATGTTAACATATAAAATGTATTCATTTATTGATAGCTTTGGTGATTTACCTGTTTAGTTCCGGTAATCGCGGGTTTGATTCTTGCACAGTATAATCATTTACATTCATGAGTATGATTATTTGTATTGATCTGGATAGCTTCTATACATGTATATTATGTATTAGGTAGGTACAATTATTATTATAAAAAAAAATATATTTACGAGTATGTATTTCTATCAGTTGTCATGTCAAGTTCTTTATGGTACCTCAGTTGGCCCTCCGATCGATCCCCCGTCCAATTCAAACGGGGATCGAAATTACGACGGCCTGAGCCGAGGTTCGAACCCCTAGTGGTGACCTCAGACTAAAGTCGTATCCGTCAGGCAGGAGTTGGCCTTCAGCCGCTCCATAAGTCCTTCCGCGGGTTTGGAGTGCCATCTGCACTCGCCCCCTAACGTCCGGTGAAGCTGTAAAGGCTAGCTACGGCCAACAACATTAGAGTAGTCTGAAAAAAAAAGTTATTGTTATCATTATCGTTATCAACATTTTTAATAGAAAATATAAAATAATAAAAGATCGAATATTATTTTCTCTGCTATTTATATAAATTTTTATTTATCGTTTCCTATTATCACTTCAAATAAAGAACTCTTATCTAAAAAAATCACAATTTTATATACTTTTATTATTTATACTTTACATTTTTTATCTCTCCTTTTCTATTTTTTTTTCATAAATTAAAGCATTTGTATATTGTTTGCAGATTTTATTTCAAACTATAAAAATTGTGGCATTGACTTTGGTGTATGTACAAGTTATGATTGATGTTTTCAAAGATGAAGCACTAAATGCTGTAAGTTCATTCAATCAACGAACGATCTCTAATACGATATGTTGTGGTTATAGTCCGGTATAACCCGGAAAAACCATTTTAATATTTTTTATTGGACATTTAAAATTATTCAATACGCATTGTAAAAATGTCTTGCTGTATGTATGTATATTTTGCTGTATTAGCAACGGTTACAATTTTCAATCACAAATTTGCTGTTCCAGAAGACTAAGATGTCATACTGAAACATCTTGAAATTTCATCTAGATACATACCTATTAATCTTATATATAAAATTCTCTTGTCACAGTTCGTTCCCATACTCCTCCGAAACGGCTTGACCGATTTTCATGAAATTTTGTGAGCGTAGTGAGTAGATCTGAGAATCAGCCAACATCTATTTTTCATCCCCCTAAATGTTAGGGGTAGTCCACGCCTAAATTTTGTTTTTATTTTAAGGCAAAAAAACGTTTACCGGGACAGCTAGTAGATATTATAAATATTAATGATATATACAAACCTTTAAGCTTGTAATGCAAGCTGTGTGTTAGCTGAAATATGTAGGCTTACCTCTAGTATATACCATATTTAAAGGTCACCAAAACCCTATCATAAGGGTTGATGTTTTAAGATTTTTTTATTACAGTTTGTGGGTATCATGCCAAAAGTTCTTGTTTTCTCTTGGCTATTCAAGACTTTCGTACTACTGACCCACTTATGTGCGAAATGTGAAAACTTCTATTACCTTGTGAACAGAGCAAATATCATCTGTATAATGATGCTTAATAATGAGATCTCAGGTTAGTATTATTTCATTATTGGAAATATTAATTTATATTACTAATAGCAGATACTAGCTGTATCCGCGCCTTCGTCCGCGTGGAATTTAACTTTATTTTTCTAAAATAAAAGTAGCCTAAGTTAGTCCTTATTACATCCGCTACCTGCCAAAAAAAGTTCCGTTAAAATCGGTCCTGCCATACGAAGTCGCGGGTAGAGCTGGTAATAAATAAACATGCCACGAATGAAACGAAAAAAGAATTTGAAAAATACAAACACTATCTATAAAAGTAACTTAATGGAATATTCCACTTAATTTTACAAATGTAATCTGACGTCACAATTGATATAGGTCATAGGTATAGCCTAAGATACGTCCTAAGTGAGATATGTATTCGATAATGTCAACGTTTATATATTAGCTAATTTTATAATTCCGAAATGCTTCGCTCAGGCTCAATATTGAGGTTCTTATTTTATTAAAACTAATATATCTCAATAGAATAGAATAGAATATATCTTTATTGCTAACTGTGTGGGTACATTTTTTTTGTAGGTGGTATAACAATATATCCTTACTCCTTACTAATATTATAAATGCGAAAGTAACTTTGTCTGTCTGTCTGTCTCGTTTTCACGCCAGAACTACTGCATCCATTTAAATAAAATTTGGTATACAGATAGTCTAGACCCTGAGAAAGGACATAGGCTACTTTTTAATGCGAAGAAAGGGTTATAAGGGGTTGAAAGGGGAGATGAAACGTTCTATGGAAGTATCATCATTTTTGAAGCTAGAAGCTTGAAACTCTATACCTTGCGAACGAAGTTGCGAGCACAGCTAGTATAGTATATATATCAACAGTTACACCCTATCGGGCATGCAACAGTTTACATTACTACCGATTTGATTTCAGATTTAAGATTATCATAAAGTATTCGTTGAAATCGAATGATGTGAAGGACAATTTTGTTGAATTTTAACAAAATTAAACAAAATTAAATATTTATAATAAATAACGTATTTATTTCGATAAGGATTATTAACGTATTTATTAATATATGAATAAACAAATAGATTCGCAAATAATGAATTATTTTAGAAGACTTTGTTGACATAAAAAAGGTTTTAATGAATTAACCTTAAAAGATATATATTAAGACATATATTAAAAGATAACAATATTATTATACATATTTTTTGCGTAACTTTAACCGGTTACGCAGTGCACGCAGCGGAAGCTCTTAAAATGAATATTTATTGACACTTTTTTTATTGCTGCTCTGTACCTATTGGTTATAGCGTGATGTTATATATATGACCTGTAGAACTCTGGGATAATATTCCTTTCTAATAGCGAAATAATTTTTAAAATTAAATCAGCAGATCCGGTGATTACACCGAACAAACAATCATACGAACTTAACCTCTTATCTAGTATAGAGATGTACAAATGCAACCAACTAAACTAGTTTGCACTGGTATTTGACACTTTCATTATAATATTCAATTTTATAAATGAATGCACATTATTTTCAGACGATGGTAAAAGGCTTTGCAAAAACATCAATCGCACCTTCAATGTAGAGTTCAAGAAATTTTCTGCTTTCGGCATGTTCTCAGTGAACGGGATGCTGCCTACGACATTGGGGTGTCTTGTTGCTACATACACTATTGTATTACTACAGTTTGCTTTCTTGTAATTTTTTAATATACAAATATAATTTACATTTTGTTCTAATTTCTTTGATGTTTAACATCTATTGACGCACTTTGGTAGTAAGTAGTCTATATATTTGGTACTAAAGTACAAAACCGAAAGGTAGGGGCACCATGAGCCTATATCATTCCGTCATACTCCTCTTATTAACTGTTCTAATAATATTAATATCATAGCTGGCTTTTATAACTTCAACTGCCGAAAATGAGTGACTGTCCTTCTAACCGTATATCTGTAGGCTAGTATTATTAATAAGACGTAAATTTGTATTCATTTTTCTTATTCAACAAATCTCTTTATTCTCTTCTATCATTTTTCTCTCTAATTCTTTTTCCTTTTTAGTCTTCAATTGGTTCTGAATTTCTTCAACGCTCCTCATTTTTGTTTCTGGAAGTACCAGGATTACATAAATAGCAGCGAGCAAACATATGATTCCGAAAAAGTAGAACGATACGTGTATTCCCATGGAATTGGCCAACGGTTTGAAGAATAGCATTTGAAGGAAAGCAACCACAGATGCTGCTGCCATTGTCGTCGCCATTATGGTGCCCCGATACTGCAATTCAAATTAGACACTTAAAAAAATATAATACACCAGTACTGTCCGCGTGGAACATATAGTGTACATATGATAGTGTAGCTTTTACAACAATTGTGGCAACGCGTACTTGACGCCTTATCGCCTTACAGCCTTACGCCTTATCGCCTTACAGCCTTATTACACCTTAATATAATCTTATTTAATTAGCCTATGCTGTAGTGAAAACCAGAGGTATATTCATTCCACAATCAGATCTTTCTATAGACATTAACATTTTAAATCGGTCATTGTATCCAATGCGAACAAACAACAATATAAAAATCTGATATTGATTCTTCGTAATATTAGTATAGAAAATAAAGCAAAGTATAAAATGAAATCGTTTCTGCTGTTTGTTCGCTTAGATCTTTTAAACTACGCAACAAATTTTAATGCAGTTTTTAGTAATAGATACGAGTGATTCAAGAGGAAGCTTTAAATGTATATATAATACATGTACACCCGTGCGTATCTGGAGCGGGTAGCAAGAATAATATAAATATAAAACTGTATCTGTCTATCCATTCGATATATTTTCAAGCTTAAAAGGCAGAACATCCCAATAATTGATATGCTATCTATTATCTCAAATATAAGATGGAAATGTCGCGGGTGATAATATCAAGTTCAATATAATCGACAGCATGAAAATATCTATACTTCATGAAAGCTAAAATATTTCAAAAGACCAACTCACCTTAAATGAAAACATTTCTCCATTAAGTATAACAGATATTGGTTGCAAACCCGACGAGTCACAAAATATGCAAACACATAACGTTACTACTGGCAGCCATGCTGGTGCTAGAAGACCAAAGTCACGAGCGACAAACCACGAGGCCAGTGTGCACATACTGAGACCAGAGACGAGTGATGTGATGAAGAGGAGAGGCTGAAAACGTACACAAATCTACATAGTATACAAACAAAATTGCCATCGCTATCTGTACACTAAGATCTTTTAAACTACGCAACGGATTTTAATTCAGTTCCCATTCATAATAGAGTCATAGAAGAGAAATTTTTTTATGTATAACTAGATGTGGCTGCGGTTTCACCAGCTAAGCTGTGACTTTTATAGCCTATATGTTATTCTCATGTACAGGCTATATTACTGTAAAGTTTCATTAAAATCCCTTCAGTAGTTTTTACGTGAAAGAGTAAGAAACATCCATCCATACTTACAAACTTTCAGTTTTATAATATTAATAAGATATAGGAATATTATGGTACAGACAATTAATTATTTGTGTTATTCATACATAACCGAGGAAAATAATTCAAATACACTAAAGTGAAACAGGTGCAGGTCGCTGGTATTACTTAAAATATGTTTTATTTGCTGGCAGCAGATTGAATAGAGTTTTTATGTAATTGATTATTTAGAATAGAAAATCATTTATTCAAATAAACTTAATTTAAGCACTTTTGAACAGTATTAACAATTTGTTTTTTATCTACCACTCGTTCGGAAAGCTGTCTCATCACAAGAAGAACGAGCAAGAAACTTGTGTGTTGCTCTTTTAAATAAGCCTTGTAAGTTTACATTTACAAGTCGAAACGTGTGAATACAAACTACCAACAAGCACTAATTTCTTGGGTCAAATATAAATATAGAATAAGACTAAATCAGTCGTAGTGATAAGAGCAGACCAGAGCAGACCAGATTTATTACTATAACTATAACATTATAAAATATTATGATGTTTTTTTATTCTTGTTTGTTTATCATCAACAGATTATGTCTATAAATGTATACGTGTACGAAGTTGTGAGCATGAATATGAACATACCGTCACGATTGTAATAAATTCCAGAGGGGATAGTCGGAGGCGGACAATGCCTCTGACTACCTGTTGATGTTGTTGTAAACTTAATAGTTGATATGCCTAGTTTTCGCTCGGTATATTCTGAATCCAACGGCAAATGCTAGTGGCTAGTCCACCGCCCTCTCTCGGATTAATTTTTTTGTTTTATATCAGTGTATAGGTACTTTAGCGGAGAGTCAGTCATAATTATAAATTGCCACTCAAAGTTTCATTTTTTTTGGCGAGATTAGTTCAATTGGGCATAATTTAGAGTAGTAAACACATATGACGCTCTAGCATCACCAGTACGATGTATAATTAAAATATTCTATACCTTTCTACCAGATCTTTCAACAATACTGGAAGCGAAACTGGATCCAGCAACTTGCACCGCTCCCAAAACCATAGCTTGTTGATTTGGACTTAACACTAGTCCTGTTCCTTTAGAAGACATGGAGAAGATGTCCCCAGCAAAATTGAGTACCGGCACAGCTCCACATACTTCTCTAGCAAGACAAATCACCATGACTATGCGGTACGTTCTGAACAGTATTTTATCTGTCACTGGAAATAAGAAGTTGTTAATATTAATTTTATAATAAGTTTTATTATTATTGAGTACCAGCTGTCCGCGACTTCGTCTGTGTAAAATATACACAGACGAAATGGCGGGTACAGCTAGTAACCTTAGTCAGTAACCTTGATCAGATATAGAAAAATATTTAATAATCTAACCCATTAAAAACCTCCCCTTTCAACTCCTTAAAACCCTTTTTCGCATTAAAAATAAGCCTATGTCTTTTTTCAGGGTATGTGTATCAAATTTCATTTAAATCGGTTTAGTAGTTTTGGCGTGAAAGAGAGACAGACAGGCAAAGTTATTAATTACTTTCGCAATTATAATATTAGTAAGGATAGTAATAATAGTGGATAATTTTTAAACATATAATGGTAACACTGTTTTCCTAATCATGGCTATCATTGTATTTACAAGTATAAAGTTTCTATATTATTGGCTTGCTGATCAATCGAGTAAATAAAACAAACAACATATTTTTCCACTATAAACCGTTCAGAACTTTACTAAATTATTGTTTAATCAAATTACACTTAAATCATAAAAGAAAATTATTCTTTGTTAAGAAAAGAGGTTAATAATAAAAAAAATTAAAAATAGTTTTCTAAATTGTTCAACAAAACAATGAATTTAAAGAGTCAAACTTAAATCGTAAAAGAAAATTATTCTTTGTTAAGAAAAGAGGTTAATAATAAAAAAAATTAAAAATAGTTTTCTAAATTGTTCAACAAAACAATGAATTTAAAGAGTCAAACTTAAATCGTAAAAGAAAATTATTCTTTGTTAAGAAAAGAGGTTAATAATAAAAAAAAATTAAAAAAATAGTTTACTAAATTGTTCAACAAAACAATGAATGTAAAGTAAAAGAAAATTATTCTTTGTTAAGAAAAGAGTTTAATAATAAAAAAAAATTAAAAAAATAGTTTACTAAAGAGAGAGAGTAAAGAGTCGATAATATAAACAGGACTCTAGTAGAAGAAGCACATCAGAATAATTAGACATTCATGACAAATTCATAATATACTATGAAGAATTAAAGAACTTAAAATGCAAAGTTTAGAAGCATTCTTAAATTCATCATCCTCTGATACTAATAACAATAATTTTATGCTTCAGTTTGGAATCTATAATTCGTTCAGTCTTTAAAATAATTTTATTCTCATTTTGTTTCTCTTTAACTAGTTTGTTTAAAAGTCATAATCATTGCTCTAATTTCCTTTTATGTGGGGTTACTATTTCTCTTTTAATTAAAATCTTATTTAGCTAATATTGAATTAGTAACTAATTATATTTTTATAATCGATATATTATATTGTTTACTTCACTTTTTTCTAAGTAAAAATGTTTTGAATTAATTACAATAATTTTGTAACTATCAAAAACTACGTATTTTTAATACACAGAGAGTTATCTATTGAATGATAAAAAACTCGACGCAAATCAATTGAGCGTATGATGTTGATTGGTCTTGACCTATAACTACAATTGACTTAAAAACATTACCAGCAAAAAATGTCTTCCCGCTTCTTCCTTTAAGCTAAATTATAAAAAAAATATAATCTTCTGTAATTATACTAGTTTATTTTTTGTAGTATATTATGTTATCTTATATATATATCGTTTTAGTATATATTATTTAAGAATGTAGTAAGACATTCGAATGTTATAAATATGAAAGTTGGTTTGCTTATTTGTTATCCTGTTACAACTAAATAAATTTTATATAAATATAGATTGTATCACGTAGAATATATTTTATTCCAAAAAAATAATCTGGAAGGGGTGAAATAAGGGACGAAAAAACAAAAAAACTTAATCGATTCGAGACACATCAGCAGAACAGAAGTTATACAATGTTGCTTTTAAGTGATCGTCATTTCATCCAAGTTGTCTAGAGTTGAGCTAACGACGAATAAAGTAAATACTTTATTTCTATTAAATAATTCGTAAGATCCCTAAAAAAAACAGTTAAAAATACGTATTGTTCATTTGTTATCTTTTAGTGACTCAACTAACCGACATATGACGTACACATAGTATTTGATATGGAAAGGAATTACTTTTTTATGTAATTGAAATATTTGACAAGCTGACGTTCCACCTGGTGATAATTATTTTCACTTAACCTCCATAATGTTACCTGCGTTTTACCCGCGTGTAATTTATAGCCCATTTATTATTCTAATGTATAAGCTTTAAAATATTACTATAGTTACATCGTTCCGTTCATCCGTTCAGTAGTTTTCCGTGAAAGAGTAACAAACATCCATACTCAGAAAGTATCGCGATTATAATATTATTAAGATTAACAATCTACTACATTGTTGCCACATATGCTTCATTACATAGTTTAAAACAAAGTAGCTGTCGCTGTCTGTCCGTCCATATGATAATAGGTAATCATTTTCCATAAATGGGAGTAGCATAGACATCACGATATCATAGTCGTATGTCGACCTTGTTGCCATGCCTTGCCATTGTGGAGGACTATATATTTCATATATCCATACTCTATAATTGCACTATCTTATCTGATCCTATAGCCGAACACATCTTACTATGCAAATTATTCACCGAAACACACATGAATAGTACTTACATATAGCTTTAAGTACAGATTGGCTACTTTCCTCATCATTTCTTAATTCTTGTCTAATTCTCTCCAACTCCTGTTTAATAACAATGTCTTCTTCTTCTCTACATCGTAGCCACGCTAGAACTCTTACTGCTTCCTAAAAAGATGAAACGAAGATATTGTTCTTTGATGTAAAGGATATTATACAAAATATATACCTAGATAAATTAAATTATTGTTTACATTTTCTATATTGCAGGCACAAAAATGAAATTTATCACGATGTTTCCAGGGGAAAAGTGCAGACGTCGACCAAATTTTGAAAGCGAATTACATTGATTTATAACACTTCTTACAACCTCTTATCTCATCCCTAGTCCCAAAATTGTTTAAGAAAATATGGCTAATAAAAGTGTTGCTTCTTGACTTTATCTTTTATAATCCAAAGGTTTTCTCATAACGTCACAGCTATCGCGGGTTCTTTTTTATTTTCTTTGTTTCTTATGTTTGCTTTCGATTACAGATTAGCAATTAAAACAATACTTACATCTATCTTTCCAGTTTTGACCAAGTACGACGGCGATTCCGGCATCATCATGAATAATACAATATGAATAGTTGGCAACGCCATACAAATCCAGAGAACAGTGTTATAGTTGAATACATCGCCAATTATGTAAACGAAGAGATTTCCTGTCGTGTGAAATAAAATTACCTGTAAAATAGGAATATTTCTTAATATCAATTTAGCATGAGTTTTTATAATTATATATGAATATAGATTGTTATTGATACAATAACCACTATATCTATTTGAAAAATTATTAGAGAATTTTATTAGTACCTAATTTTAGTTTTAAATAATAATAATAACCCAGGACAGTTTACGTAGTGCCATCTAGTCCAAGCTAAAATAAAAGAGCTTGTATTACGGGGACTGAACATATGATATAAATATATTTTAATAATAATGCTTAAATATAATTGTAAATACATGTATGTATATTACACTGAGAGTGTATATTACACTGAGAACACTCAGAAAAATACAAACAATCTTACTCGTGAATACAATTGTTTGTATTGTACGAGGAATCGGACCCTCGACTAAGGGAAGTAAGGCGGTGCACTTCGATGCCTGAAGCTGGGACATCTCAAACTAATAATTAAGCAGGAAGCACTAAATCACTGGCATAAAATGCCAGAATTACTACATAAAGCCTAATAACGGGCCACTCGAATCAATACTGTAATAAACTAATGTTATTGAGTAAATTATATAAATAAAAAATGTATCACAATTAAGACAACAAATTAAATAAATAGATGGTAAAACTAGGTATGTGTATGTGCCATATATAACGCCACTACATATCCTATGTAGTAGTGGCTACTTAGTACTCTGTCCTGAGGAAGTAAAAACCATTGCTCCTGAGAATATCCTTGTTCTATATTGATTTTTAAGTCCAGGTAGCGATTTCTAAAAGAAAATGGCGAGCACAATAATCTATGCAGTGCTACAGGTTCTCTTTTAGCACCGAGTCATAGTCAAAATAATCTGCTAGACCTCCGAAACCGTCAAATACATAATGAACATACTCGTAAACTACCTACTGTATGGATTAAAGTATGTAAGAGTTACAACAAGTTGTTGCTATTTATGTTCCTTAAGTAGACAACTGCAATTCAACCAGTGCTAAACTAATAAAACTGCGAATAACTTCAGATTAGCATAGGATGAATACCAGATTAAATTGTGAAAGATATTGTGGAAATCGGTGCAGAATTGAGAAAGATTTTAAATATCAGAAAAAATGATGACATATATCTTCATTACCAGTCTTCTCATAACATAATTCAAAATTTAAAAATCATTTATTCATATACGACATTAGCTGCTTATGGATGTCAAATTTTTTATATTATATTTCTTCCCTACCGTCTACTTCAGTATATAGATCTAATTGAGAATAACTGGCAAGATTCTGAAACTCAATTGAATTAGTTTTTTTTAAAGCCAGTTTATGTACAATGTTTATTTATATAGGTGTCTATGTCTAACTTTAAATGAAAATCCCGTGCATAAACAACTATTGCCATGCACGGTCGTCATTCCAGTAATAATAGGCTTTGTTAAGTAAATATGATTTAACAGATGTTTTATAAATAAACTTACTAAAGATCCCAATGATCCTCTGATACTGTCTTCACTAATTTCCTTGGTATACATAGGACATGTGACGTATGCACCGGCCATTGGAAATCCGACCATAGCTCTTGCTAGAACAAATGCCCAGAACTCCATTGACGATAATTTTACTATCCAGCAACCCTAAAAGTAAATCCTCAATGTCTTGACAGATTCCTAAATATTTTAAATATATTATATGTATCACAATGCAGAAAAACTTAATTTAAATTCTATAACATTATTAGCTGACCCGGAAAAATTCTTTTGCCATATAAATCAAACGCTAGTAAAAAAATAGGGGTTAATGATGGGGCGCAAATCTAGGGTTGTATGTATTTTTAACCAAGCGACTTACCATATGGAACTAATTATTTGCCATTTTAATTACATAAAAGAAATACAATATATAGAATATTTATTATACTTACTGCTGCCATAGCCGATGCAAAAATCATCGCTAGTTTACGTCCGAATTTGTCCGCCGCATATCCCATTAAACAATCAGTCACAATACAAACTAAGTATGGAACAGATCCCATCCATGAAATCTAAAAATAAAATTAATGTTCACATTACATTTTAAACTTTTTTTCTTGGTTGATTACAATCGTACACATATGTTGGTATTTCTTACGGTTGTTTACTTTATTGCATTTGAAAAGAATGAGGCAAGAGATTCTTGTCGGTTCTTCTTGGTTCTACTTTTCGAATAGAAAGTAGCTTTGACTTCTGGAATATTCCGAAACGAATAAAGATATTTCAATCGGATTTTAAATTATATTCGTTATATTGTATCATTAACAGATGCATGATTGTGTAGCACTTTAACATATCACTTTACTTCTGATGGTCGCGGGTTCGATTCTTGGCACGGTTCAACATTTGTATTCTTGAGTATGAATTGTTTGTATTTGTCTAGGTATTCCTATGTGTATTATGTATGTATTTACAAAAAAATGTATGTAAGTATTTCTGTCTAGTTAGTTGTCTAGTAACCACAATACAAGCTCTGCTTAGCTTGGGTCTAAATGACGCTGTGTGAATTATCATTATTATTTATGTATACCTGTATATCAGTCAAGGGCGGTTGTCTGGGTGAGTGTTCCGACTGCAGCAGTACACTCATTGGCGACATCCATCCGATGCTCGCCCCATACGAGAACACCGGGATGTTGACTGTGTGCAACGAACAAATCTTATTACATCGTTTTTTATATAATTTTTATGGAAAACAAGGTGGACCACCTGATTGTAAGCGGTAACTGTCTCCTTTTTAGATGAAAAGCACTATGAATATTACGTTATCGTATTACTCATGTGTTGTCATTCCAGAAGACTAAGATTTCTTGCCTCTTTATCTATAATTTCACTACCTAATCTGCACTGTACAACCGAAACATATCTTACAAAACAAGCTGCTGCAATATCTGCCTGCTAACTCAATCCAGCCACCAAGGCTGGATTGAGTTAGCAGGCAGATGACTTTTTCCAGTCCACCTCTGATAAAATCGTATATATCTTCTCGTAATCATAAAATCGTAATAGATTTATAATTATAATATAGGTGTGTGGAATTTCCTCGAAGTTCGAATGAAGTCCTAGTGTTCGTAGTGTGGTTCGGTGGTAATAAAGGGAAGACAAGATCAAATTATACGGGTCCTGTATGCATTCGCCGAAGTTTATTCTATAAAACACCGACAGACTGAAGTGTTATTCCCAATTAACCTCAAACCAGCCAGCTGACATTTGGAGTTCCATCCCACAAATGATTACAATACTCCATGCACGATCCAGAACTTGATGATTAGTGTAGTCAGAAGCTGTTCCGGCGTAAAAGTTTCCCTTGAAGAGGATGCCAAATTTTTGAGGAGCAGTCGCTGCTTAATCGTCAATTGAGCAACCAAAATTGAAGCTAGAGCTAAGGTTTAGATCTAGCAAATCAAGACTATCGGTTAAAGGTATGGATACACACAGCAAAGTAAAAGAAGAATCGAATTTACTCCGTTTGGCATTAAAGACTGGCCTGCGTCTTGGAAGCATTAAACGCTGTTAGCTCTCCTTTGATACAGCACTCAGAGTCGAGTTGACCCGCTCTACCATATCTTCTCTGAGAGATTGGCTATCAACCTTACTTGCTCATGCATTAGAGACATATCTTTCTGCAATTGTGCTTCTGTAACCAAATATGCCATAGGGAGCAAAAAAGATAGATGCAGAAAGGACAGATCCCTGAGGTACCCCAGCATTGATGGCTATTAGGTGTGAAGAGCTACCATCAACGACGACTTGGATAGTCTTATCATTCAGGAAATTCTCAATCCAAGAGCACAGGTTATTGGCGATTCCAAATAAAGGGAGCATTGATGGCTATTATCGAATGATATGTCAAGTGAAACTAGAGCCTCGCCATGCTTGTCGACACGATGTGTGGCGAATTAGAAGAACACCAGTAGTCTTATCATTCAAGAAATCCTCAATCCAAGTAATATAAAGCATCAGGTTATTGATGCACGATTCCAACAGACCAGACTAAATATAAAACCTTTGTTTGAATGACTTGGTTACGTAGCGTTTATAAAATCTGTTTTTGAAAAATACGAATCTCAGACATTTTAGTACCACAAGCAGGTATTATGGGTTGAGATTGGTTCGTAGCATCCAGATGCAAATTGTTTGCAAAGAAGGAAGCAAACAAATTTGCATTCTCTACTGCAGTGTATGCACTGGCTTGTCTCGTCAAATTTCAATAGAGGAGGTAAAAAAGAACGAGTAAAATTTTGAATTATTGTCTTCTTACACGAAAATAGTCAGATAGTTGGGAATATTTATTTATTTATTTTTAATTATTAAAACGTCAATGCACAAATACATAAATAAATGTATATTATTCGCGGAGCAATGATGAAGACGTGGAAAATAAATAATAGAAAGACACGATTAAAAAAAAATTGCATAAAAGGGCATGAACCTTCAGTCTATAATAAGGGCGTAAATAAAAAAAATACATAAATAAAATAGCGGACTTAACACCTTGAGGCATTTTCTCCCAGTCAACGATTGGGTAAACAGAGATTCATGTGGGCGGTGCATTATCAGAATTTGAAATTCAAATGTAAAAAAAAAGTCGACAACTTTAATGTGATTAAATATAAATACATGCATATACGAACATATTTATATACCTACTATTACATATATATAATATACAATTACACATATATTAATTATTTCTAAATGTAACTACCTACATACATACAATTACAATTATAAAATTATAAATTTCAATTCAAAAATCAAAAGTAAAAGGTGCATAAAGGAGATGGTGTAGAGGAATATATTAAATATCAATGATAACGCCCTATCTTATACACTTTAAATTAATCAATAGGAATATATAATATACTGTTATATACTTACTAAGCACAACACATAACAATTGATTGACTTTACTGCCTTCAGCGAAAAAGAAGTTGTATTTCTTCATTTTGTATAACTCATTAACATGTATTTGAATAAATGTTTAAAGTATTTATGTTGTATATATTACTTATATTAAGTATATAATTTTCACGTTATATTTACATTGTATATAGTGTAAAAAAATCTACTATATTTATCTAATGCGACGTTGTTGGTGCTCTCAATCGAATGAACTACATTACTATATATGATACATTGTGTTTAAACTAATTTAAGTCTATGCAAACAAAACTGTCGCGAACGTTCTTAAATCAATAGAACAATTCAACAGACAACAAGATAAATATAGAAGTAGTAAAAATAATAAGTGACGTCTTGTGATAGATTTTATCGTGTCTCTATTTAAAGAAAATATATTTTTTGTGTAATTAGAATAGCTACGCTGACGGCGGGACACCTAATGGTGAGTGGTAACTGACTCTAATATACATAAACAGTACCAACGGTATCACATGATCATATGACGCCCATACTTCTAATGCGTTACTATTCCGGAGATCTAAGATGGCTCATATCCTGTGACTTCCATGATTTATCTCTAGGCTTTAATAGAAACACATCTAACAGAGCAAGGAGGTAGACGACTGGAATAAATGACACTGAAGTACCCTTTTACGAAGTCTATATCAATGGTAATATTAGTTGAAATTGACGATAAAAATACATATATATATATGTAGCACGTATTGTAGCAATAAGGTATACTACATTATAATATACCTCAAGACTTAGGCATGAGACGTGAGGCCTGAGGCTCTGATTCGGCCGTAAGCACAAGAGCAATATAACCTTTATTACATACTTAACTTTTACTCTTGTCTTTTCTTGAAATAATGTTTATTACTGACTAATTAATTATTCATACTAATATAAATTCAAAAGTTTTATTCATAAATATAAAGTAATTTTATAAATTCTGTCTGCTGTCTTTTTACTTCAAAATGGCGAAACTGATCTTAAATAAACATTGACAAATAGACGTGTTTAGTCGTGAAAAGGTTAGAAACACACAGACAGACTGTTGCATTCACAATATTTGTATGGATATATATGGTTGTTGGCAAAATCAGTTTTAATTGCACCAACTGTAGTTAAATATAGCAAATATTAAAGCAAATAGTTGTAGATAATATACGTACCTACGTGCTCATAATTTACTCTATATTTATATGAAATTATATCTATTATTAAGTAATTAAACTATTTAATAATTTTGTTCGTGCAAATATTTTTTAATTTACAACGAACAAATATATATTTACACATTATATAATAATAATAACTCTGGACAATTCACACGCGATGTTCTAGTGTGTGTTATCGGTACTAGATAATACATAAAAATACATATATACATCTTTTTTAAATAAATACATACAAAAGTACATAGTAAACACCAAGATCAAACAATCATACATATTAATACAAATGTTTGTATCGTACAAGGAATAGAATCTGCTGATAATGATTTTTTAAGACAAAAAATTGCGGATAATTTTCAGTATTTTATTTTTTACACACACACTGACCTACCTTATAATTATTATTATTAAAGTCTTATCAGTTAGTCAGGAATACCCGCTTTTCCATAAGTCTATCCACGGGTTTGGAGTGCCGTCTGAACTCGGCCTCATTTTCGTGCGGTGTAGCTGCAAAGGACATCTACGGTCAACAGTATTAGAATAGTTAAAAAAAAAGGCATAATTCAGATTATATACAAATTAGGCAATTTAGAGAAGTCATACAACCAAAAGATTTTGGTGTCAAGCTATAGTATAATCATTCATTAGGATATATAACGAGTATGACGGCCTCGGTGGTCTAGCGGTTTAGCACACCCCATTACTTCGCGATGGTCGCGGGTTCGATTCCTCGCACGGTACAAACGTTTGTATTCATGAGTTTGTATCAGTCTTGGTATTTTCTAATTATAATATATACGTATTTACGAACAAAAAATCTATGTATTTGTATCAGTTGTCTAGCATCCATAAAAGAAACTTTAGTTAGCTTAACTTGAGTATATATGGTGCTGTGTAAATTGTCCTGAGATTTATTATTATTATTATATAAATCGAAATTGTAACAAAACTGTTTGATACAGTACGCGCCATGTTACAGCGTGCGGAGTCTATCACGTGGCAACTGCGGGAGTTTTATGATTTTATTTGTAAAAGTCTGCAAGCAGATGTTAAGTAAACCTTATATAATTTCTAGCAGTGGCAAACAGACGGCCTATTACTTAATGATTATTTTTTATGTTATTTAAATAGATAATGGAGTGGATCCTTTTTTTAATTTGTGGAAAATTCTAACTATAATACTACTGACTATAGTTAGTAAATCACGGGATCTTACCACGTTTCATATTTATTGGGTTCCCGATATTTCGGCAGTGTTTCAACCGCCATGATCACGGGATCAGTTTACCCGTGATAAAACGTGGTAAGATCCCGTGATTTATTAACTATACTTATAAATAATAACCGCGTCAAACTTAAAACACTATACTACTGACTACTTACTGAGAAAAGCGAATGAGATCGTAGTATGTTTTTGTGCAACAAAATTTATACCTAGATAGATTTTGTAAAATATCGTAACCAAAGACGTTTCGTCTCTTTCTGTCTCACCGCCAAGCAGCTTACTTTATAAGATATACTTCGGTTGAAGGGTGAGTTAAAGCAGGGAGACAGGCTATAGCAATGTAGTCCTCCAGAATGGCAAATACTGAGAGGTGCCACGGGCGGTGATGACATCCGTGGTGCTATTCAGGTATATAGTCGACTGTTGCCATTGCCAAATGGGCCATTAGTTTGTTTGCCATTATTAAATAAAAAAAAGTATACGATGAATTGGTTTCCTAATTATATATATGGTATTACTCAAAAGGTCGTGAGATTAAATCTGACCGACACACAAAAAAGAAAGTTATGTGTAATTTTATATTTCTGACTGACTTTCCGGTGAAGTGAACACCGTTAACAAAACGAAGAGAGACAACGGTAGGCGTCAGCCAACCGTTGTAACAACCCCTCTAGGGCTAACAGTCGTGATAGGTTGTCGTGTTTAAAAATAACGCCTTAAGTTAGTATAGAAATGAGAAACATTATTTATTTCTTTATTTCTTTTTATTTCATTATCTACGTTTCAGTGGCATAGACTTCCATTACAGTACACAGACAGATAATTATATTTATTATGTATTATAAATGAAATCAACTGTAAACTAAACTTTATTACATTTCAATTTAAACACATAATAGATTAACCCATTTATAGCTATTACAACTACACGGTTTTGACAAGCTAATTTCTACGTCCAGAAACCTTCCATTTTTAAATGCAGCGAGCGAGTATAATAAACTAAAAAAAACTCACTTATAATTAAATTAAAAAAATAGAATAGTCTCATCCGTTTGTATGCATCGATGTAGAAAAAATAAATAAAAATATTTGTAAGACAAATTATCTAATTATTTACAACACTTAAACTAATTCAAACAATAAATAAAATGTACGAACAGTCTGAAAATAAATTAATTTAAATCTAGATAATATAGCGTCATTTTGTTTAGAAAATTGTTATAAAATATCATGAACATCAACTGGGGCGATAGTGGAATATACTTTTGTACTTTTTTTATACATTGAAGGTGGAAAACAATATACGGCCCGCCTTTTGAAACATTTTTGCCCCTAAATTCTCAATATATAATTTATTGCTAATTAATCGAGGTATTGCCACATAGTGAATTTTCCCGACTTTCCAAATATAAACATTACAAATAGGTAAAGTTTTTGAGATTGGCTGTTCGGAGTAATCTCCGATCCTTTTTCTTCTTACAATTCTTTTAGTGTTGGATAGTCCATTTATTGAGGGAGGCCAATTGATAATTTTTATTACCATTTGTATTTAATCTAATCTTCAAAACAATTAGACATACATTAAACTACATTATGATAGTGTAATATAGGTTAGGTATATTTTAACTTAAATAATATCGTATTTTATGAAAAAGACTGAAAAAACCAAAATCAGTCGCATTAATATTAACTCTAAAAACTTTTTTAAATCGGTTGATAAATAATGTGATGCTGCTATAATTGGAGCCAGGCTAAGCCGTGCAGGTTTATTGTATTTAATGTAGCAAGTATATAATGTACTAGGTACACATAGCTGTCAGAAGTCACAACGTGGCAAGAACTCTGATTAAAATCACAATAAATGTAAACAATGACCGAATTACATATAAAAAAGTCAATAAATATTATTATACATACAATAAATAATCCTTATAATATAAAGTTAATTGGAAGACATAGTTAAGATAGGCTTAAACCCGTTTGCACTAAACTTAGATAATATATTATAATATTAAACTAAGAAGTAAAGTTTAGATGATCAGGTTAATCGGCAGTACTGATCCAATTTCGAATTCCTTTAGTGTTGATTAGCCCATTCATCATGGAATACTATAAGGTATATAACATCACGCTGCGACCAATAGGAGCAGAGCTGAAATGCATATTGTTGCAAACTTAGTAATCCGCTTAGTTAGTTCAGTAACTATTAGTATTTAACACTACCAAGCAGTCATAAATATATAGAAGTTATATTTAAAAAAGGAGATGTGTTCATTGAGTTTAGTACAAACGGAGTTAGGCATAAAGTACATATACTTTTATGCTTATAAAAAGGGGTTGGCACTAATTAAATTGGGTAGATTATCATACGATATGAGTTAAGCGAGATATCGACATGACTCGAGTCGATTATAGTCGATTTAGTCTATCGATATAAATAGTTTTTCGGCTCCTCCGCTATGGGTTCTGTGCATGTGCCCAAATATTTCAGTTGGACCAAGCTTCTGTAATAGAAAAAAAAGATTATTATTAATAAATTGTTTATATGATATTGGACTAATATTCCGATATTGTAAATGTGAAAGTGCATCTCTCTGGCTGAAATCTTAAAGGAACACTGCACAACATAAGTGAACTAACACCACCTGGTGGAGAAAACTTGAACAAAATGCAGGCGTACTTCCGGCAAAAAGTGATGTAACATCCGCCTCAGTGCCGAAAAATAGCATAGCTAATCTTATTCACAGGCCTTAAATTACGGTATAGAAGCTCCCCATACTCCGATATTTCAATGCTGTTTCAAACGTCTTGTTCACGAGTCGACTTAGAATTCTTACCTAGACCGGCAATTCTCCATCTCCAGGAAGCACTTGTTGGAGTAGGTCTTGTCATCAGTGCCGCAGACGGGGTCGTATTCAGGGGGGCACACTCTGGCACACCCCGAGTATTGGAAGCGGGACAGGCAACGCTTCAGTGGCACTACGAATACGTGTTTACTGCGGAAAGAGTAATGACTGATTGAACGATTCAATGAATGACTGAGTGAATTAATTATTGCATGAATGGTTTATTATCGGATGCACTGTGTACAATAATTAAAAGATAAAATTATGCCTATGAAAAAAACATTTTATAGCGAATTTATTTGCCATGAAATACTATATCGTATATTTCTTAATCTTATTATGTATACACGTTAGTCCCTACTACAAATAAGATTAAAAATAAAAGTATATTTATTTAATGATAAAATTCCTTTATTTTTTAATATTGTATACGTCACTCACGTCGTTCACGTTAACTGCTTTTTGAATAAGCGGTAGAGTTAAAAATTTTTGTATGACTATTCAAAAGTGCTTATATTAAGTTTATTTTAATAAAGATTATTTGTATTCTATTCTATTCTAGACCCATTTTACAGGGAGGGTTACAGAGCTTATGTAAGCTATTGTCAGGTGAAGCTGCAGTGCAATTGTAATGCATTGTATTTGGTGCTGTTAATGACTCGGTAGTGATGGGATTATGACTTTGTTACAACGTCGCTGGAGTCAATACTGACTCTCTGTGATTACATTTGTACAGGGAATTATTGAGGAGATCTTTGTACAAAATCATATATGTGAGAACTTCTGGCTTTCCTATTTCAATCACCAAGCAGGTTGCTTAGCAAACATTGTTTCAGTTGAATGGCGAGATAAGGCTATCAAATACAGGGTACGGAGGCATGACATCGTAGTTCTCCGGAATTTATTTATTTAGGACCAACAGTTTGAGGTGTTTCAATTAGAATACTTATAATAGTTTTAAATTAACTATTATTGTAAACCCAACAAACATGATTACAGATTATATTTGGGTACTAAAATATGTAAGTCTTATATTTTAATATACTTTTATTAAACGCATAAAAACCAAAAATCAATGAATGGGTGTACATGAGGTGTACGGTCGTCAGCCGATGATTACCAAATATCATTAACTTGTCTGCCATTCTATAAAGAATCAGGTACTTCTACAATTTTGAATACTAACCCACAGTTTTCCTTCTTCATCAGACACTCATTTTTGTAAAACCTATTGTCTGAACCGCAAACGAAGGCTGGCGTGCTGGGACATGACTCATGGCACAGAGCTGTAGTGCGACAGTGGGCGGCTGAAACTGCTACCACGTGCTGACCACACGTAAGTCGACGAAGCTCGCATTCAGACCTATAAAATGTAAAAGAGGAAGGTTGTGTATTATAACACAAATATTTTAGAAAAGGAAGATAGATCAAGTACTTTATAGTAAGTCGCATGCGTAGCTACTTTTATCACACCAAACCGATCTTGCATTCGGATCTACAATGTATGAAGGAGGGAGGTAATCAATTGTTCCACAAGTGTTTTACAAAGGAAAGAGTTGTTAGTACAAGTACTTTATAGGAAGTCGTCTGCGTGGTCAACTCTGACTCCACAGTTTCTAAACAACCCTTGTATTCAGATCTACAAGGAGTAAGGGGAGGAGTAATGTACTGCAGAGAATTTTTAAAATATAAAATATTAATAGTTTCTAGTATTCATAGTCTGTACACATTAACTTCGTAAAGACACTTTTGGAAGCCGATACGGAGCAGGATAGGAAATGTCGGGAAAATAAGTCTGGATAAGGCGTGATACTGTTGTTATTTCTTCTTATTCGATTCGCTTTTGTCAGAACAGTCGTGGTCATTATGTAGTAGAGTGAGAGATGTTATTTATTAATATCTTTATATTGGTTTTTGTAATTTCTTTATATTTTATTTATAATTTATAATTTTCTTTATATTGTAATTAAAATATATAAATAAATTGTTCAATAATAGGAAGAAAGATAGTATTTTTCACTTATACTAAAATGGTACCTCTGCCTCATGAATTTTTGCCGTCAAGCAGCTTGCGTTGCAAGTGGAGGATGCGATAAAGCAGTACAGTGCACGTAGACATAACTCCTTAGCCCTCTAGAATGGCAACGTACATGCCGACGTAATCATCGCCACTTTCCATCAGGTGGATATCAGCTTATTTGCTGTACCAGTTTGAAAAAAGTTGATACAGCTATTACCACTTTTGTGTTCTTAAGATAATAGTATTTTTTTTATGTACATACTTGTAAACATTTCCATCAGATCCACAAACAGGTTGTTCTACTGCGTTATCACAATTATCCTGACAATCTATTTCAAGACGCGGCAGCAGTGTGCAGTTACCGAAGTGGGCTAATTGAACTCCTTTGCTGTAAAAATAAATTCCAATTTATAAATATTCACACGGAAACTTATTGATAAGAAAATCCTTAATTAAAAATATGAAATGTCCAAAAAAGATAAGTGTAATGCTACAAAAAGTTGTCAGATCTCGTAAACCAGTTATTTTAAATAGGTATTATCTGTGGAAGCGTATGTCCAATATTTATGTTATTAATTGTTACCCTTTTTTTAATCGATTATCAACCTTTATGACTTATCTAATCTGAACTTATTCCGTTAATAATATTAGGCCTTACCCATATTTTCATAATAATTATAATGACTTCGCAATTATACAGCATCTTACCGAAAAAGAAGTATAGAATGAATGTACTGTGTGAAAGATAATATGACAAGAATAGAAGTGAATAACAATAACTTTGAACAAAGATGATTGGACGAGATAAACTTTACGCCGATCCTAAAATATATGGGGTAATAAATAAAAAATGACGATAATTGATAATTTGTCAGACGGCCTCGGTGATCTAGTGCCTTAGCACATCGTCTTACTTTCGATAGTCGTGGATCGATTTCTCGCACAAAACAAACATTATATTTATAAGTATGAATGTTTGTACAGATCTGGGTGTTAAAACACCTACACCGAAATTCTTGTGCACGTCATATTTTTTTATCACTGTCCCCACCGTCCAATAGAGCTGTACCACTAAATAGCGCGGTTTTGTTTTTATTGGCCAGTGTTGTCATAATTATATTCTTTATTAATTTATACTTACAGGCATGTAGCAACCTTGAGATGGCAGGAGTTTGTATACACGTTAGCATCAGTACCACACACTGGGTCAGTTTCACTGGGACACTTAACCTTCAGACACTTGTTCATTTTACCACGACACTTCTCCATATCGACTTTCTTCACTATTTTCCTGCTACTGACACTGAAATTTAATAAACAGTGTGTATTTAAAGTGGATGGGACGACCATCACTACGATATGATATCCGTAGTTCTGTTTATGTATATCTATATACTAGCTGTCCCGGCAAACGTGTTTTGCCATATAAATTAATAACGCTATAAAAAAATAGGGGTTGCTGATAGAAGGGTGAAAATTTAGGATTGAATGTATTTTTGTATGTTGTATCATAAAAAAACTAAAGATTTTGTCTAAAAAATAATAAAAAAAATCCCTAACATTTAGGGGGATGAAAAATAAATTTTGGCCGATTCTCAGATCTACTCAATACGCTCACAAAATTTTATGAGAATCGGTCAAGCCGTTTCGGAGGAGTATGGGAACGAAAACTGTGACACGAGAATTTTATAATCATCATGAAATTTTGTACCTACACATGTTCTTGGAGTTATTAGAATAAATATAAGCTACTTTTTATTTAAAAAAAAAACAGAGGAGCAAGTTGAAAGGGGATGGGATCCATAGTCTTATTAGCTGTTAATAAAAATATACATACCCACAATTTAGCATCTTCATCTCACACTCGTTTCTGTAGATATTCTCGTCTGATCCACAAACCAGTTTCTCCTTTTGTCCAGAACAGTCAGTAGGGCATGATTCACCACCTGAGGTCCTTTCTTGCGATACACAGAAGGCCATAGGTACTTCGAACACGTGTTTTCTATTTCACAAAAAATAAGCATTAATAAATTAAAGAACAACTAAACATTTCTATGATGATGAGTATACAATTTTTTAAGTACTATTAAGTAGTAATTTTTCGAGTGAAATTTATATAAAGGCGACTGCGTCTCCCCTGTTGTAGCCGTCAAACTTGACGGACTTTGTAAGATGTGTTTCAGTAGAAGAAAAATTACAGGGTATGGGCATGACTTTTATTGGGCTTCCATAATGGTGACGGGTGAGGGACTCGGTTCGATATAGGCGATGATTGCAATTTGTTATGAGGTTATTTACCATTTCAGTTACATACAAAAATATATGAATATTTTTAGATCCATGTAGAATTTTTATGCCATATATTCCGTTATATTATTAACACTCTAAGTTATTTATCCGTTATAGCTAACAGGGATCCCATTACTAGCAATGTATGATGTCAAGTCGACCTCCACAGGCTCCTCGCTGATGACCATCTAACTTATTTCTCAATTTGCAACGATAGGATAATTAACCAGGCTAATTCAGTGGGTACACCATTCTAATATCACCTTTTAAAAGGTTTAGGCTTACTTTATGAACCAGCAAGTCAAGGAGAAATACTACTAAACGTAGTTAAAAAAAACAAACCCGCAGTTAGTAGCCTTCATCCTACAAGCATTAGCATACAGTTTTCCATCTGAACCGCATGTCGGTCGCGCAACACGCCAGCACGATTCACGACAGTGGCGGGTTGTCTGACAGTGTTTCTTGCTGGTACGAACCACACCTTGCCTGAAAAAAAAAACTCGTTATAAATCAATAAGTGAGATAACTGGATGAGAAGGGCTGAAGATCGTACCCAGTGGCGTGCCTTAGGAGAATGTCACAGGGGACTGCAG
Organism: Achroia grisella; assembly: GCF_030625045.1. Lineage (NCBI taxonomy): Eukaryota > Metazoa > Arthropoda > Insecta > Lepidoptera > Pyralidae > Achroia > Achroia grisella. Next base: position 2,504,772 of record NW_026712984.1, on the reverse strand, counting down.
TGTCTGATGATGATGATGATGATGAAATAAATAAGAAATACAAAACACTCTAGACAATTCACACAGTGTCATCTAGTCTCAAACTAGGCGTAGCTTGTCTAATGATATGAATGATATTAATATATTATTTTGTTGATGATATTGTTTTAGTCTAATGATAGCTGGCTCGTCCGTCTTACACGTGAATGGCAGCTACTTGTGTGGACTGGGATGTTCAAGTTATAACTGCTGATTTAATGATTCTATTTTTCGGACATTAGTTTAATAGCAAACGTATTTAGACTAAACGTAAGCTTTTATATGCAATAATATAGCTAAGTCACAGCTAACAAAACAATGCTTATATCTTTTAAATTACGCAACGGATTTTAATGCAGTTTTCAGCAATAGATATAGTGATTCAATCGATACATGCATGTTATAATATAATAATTAATATGTGAAGCAAAGACTTTATAGCATTTTTACGAAAATTAAAAGAAAACATTACACACACTATCATGTATTTGACACCTACGAATACATTGCATTCAGATTCGTGGGTCGGGTCCACTAGGTGAATTTGTGTGGCAACAACAATTGATACTGTTTTAGTTTTGCGGCTTAATTTGAGTATGTTTCGTTCAGTTACCGTAACTGATCCCTCTATTGTTTGCATATACGTCGTTGTCCAGAGTAAACAATAACCTATGTCCTTCTCTATTTCGCATGCCTATTGCTCGTTAATGTAAATCTACTTAAAACAACATTTATTTAAAAGAGCAACACACAAGTTAATTGCTCATTCTTTTTGTGATGAGTCTGTGTTCCGAATGAGTGGTAGAATAAAAAATAATGTGACTATTTAAAAGTGCTTATATTAAGTTTTTGAATAAAGATTACTATTTCTATCCCAAATTCTGGGCATATGTAAAATTTAGTAATGATTGGCTTATCCATAAAATAAAGTATTTCAACTTATCGTTTTTAATATTAAAGTACCAGGATACAATAAACTATCAACAACTTACCCGCAAGTCAAAAGCTTCATCTGACACGTGCTCTTATAAACATTGCCATCTGAGCCGCATATAGGTCCATCAAGAGGCGCCTGTGAGCAATCTACTGGACAATTCTCTCGGTGCGCGCTGATATTGTTACAAGCTCCCAAATGTGACAGTCCAATGCCGACTCTGTAATTATTTACAGTAAAACTTATAATTGTAAAAACATAGGTTCCGAGGGCTATGTGTTTAAAATTAATTAATGTTATTAATTGAATCAACTAGTGACTACAACTTGTAACCATAAATATTTAGGCATAATTATTTGTAACTAATGGAATTATTCATATCAACATTTCTAAAATTAATTGATTTAAACTGGTATTTTGGTTTCAGTTATGTGAATATTAAGTACTTTTATACAAAATCATAAAAAGACTTTCCTTGTTTTCTGGCAAGTAATATATACATATATACACACGGTGCTGCTCGCCAGTTCTCTTACTTGAAACTCGGCTTGACACGCTACCGCGTGTCTAGATATTGATAATTACGTTCTCGACATAAGAGATCTGTTAATCCTTATTATTTAATATTATAAATGTGAAAGTAGGGATGTTTGTTACGATTTCATGCAAAAACTACTGAACCGATCATCATGAAATTTTGTACACATGTTCTTGGGGGCATTCGAATGAACATAGGATACTTTTTATTTAAAAAAAAATATTTTTTATAAAAAACTATAAAACATAATATCAACATTTTGCTACTTTTGCGAAATCTAGCAGCCAGTAATGAAGTTATTTAATGAATTCAATGCGAGCGAAGCCGCGGGTAAAAGCTAGTACCTATATAAAACGAGGATTGTTATAATTAATGCAAAGAGTCATTAGGTGTTTGATAACAAGCAGCTACTTCGTACCTGCAAATCTCGACTTGGAGCATGCATCTGTTCAAGTAAGTCCGTCCGTTGGTGCCACAGACTGGGTCCCGTTCCGAGGTACACCTGTGTTCGCATTTAGATCCTTGTGCACGGGAGCAGGAACCCTGGTCTTGAGCAAGTCGTACACCTGAAAGTTATGAAAAAAATATTTTATTTGTGTAAAGTTTCATTACAATCTCGAAACATCATCTTTTTTTAATGTGATACTGCATACACTTCGGAACAGTAGCCTAATTACATAACATCATGTTTTTTTTATACTGCTACTATGGATGCAAATAAGTATGTAAACATATTTAAAAATACATTACACACGTAAAGAAAAAAAATAAATTTTATTAATTTAAATTTTAACCGCGCGACTACTGTAATTATTTATTTATTTATTCTTAAAAATACATTAACTGAGTTACAATTATCACTAATTTAAACTCATACAATAACACTATCAATAGAAAGAGAGATGAATAGAAATATTATGTAAATTATAATTACGTACCTTTTCCACAAGTCTTTTTCCTCATCTCACAGAGGGAAGGGTAGATGTAGCCATCTGTCGCACAGACAGGCTCGCCCTGCAGCGATGGTCCACAGATCCTCGGGCAGCTTGCATCACGAGCGCCGTCGCACAACGTCACTGCTGTAAATAAAAAAAAACTAATTAAAGTGACCTCCAGTGCTGCGAAAAGTACTACTCTAAACTCTACAGCTGACTTTTTTTTAATCTTACATTTATTTAGGGACTTTTGTCATAATATGATAATGCTGTAAATAAAAAAAAACTAATTAAAATGACCTCCAGTGATGTGAAAAGAACTCCTCTAAACTCTACAGCTGACATTTTTTTAATCTTACATTTATTTAGGGACTTTTGTCATAATATGATAATGCTGTAAATAAAAAAAAACTAATTAAAATGACCTCCAGTGATGTGAAAAGACCTCCTCTAAATTCTACAGCTGACTTTTTTTTAATCTTACATTTATTTAGGGACTTGTCATAATATGATAAGGCCTTTACCAATTACTAATCTTATCTTCTACTATACAGCTGACTTATATGGTACTTCATTGTTATGTACAGTGAAGTGCCTCGCAAACGTTTTGTCCTGTACATTATATATCGTTATTACAAAATAAAGCTTGGTGGTAGAAGGGTATAAATTTATGGTTGTATGTATTGTTTTAAGCTGATTCATAAACGAATTAAACTGAATAAAATTGTAAAAATTATACAAAATATTTTTTTTCTAAAATTAAATAACATCTTATTGTCAGACCTACCGAAATATAGATATAAAATCTATTAAGATATAATTGAGAAGTATGGCAACTAAAATTGTCACATAATAATTTTATATACATATATAGAAGACTAGCTGTTCCGGCAAACGTTGTTTTGCCTTAAAATAAAATAAAAAATTAGGGGTAGACTTTAGGGGGATGAAAAATAGATGTTGGCCGATTCTCAGACCTACTCAATACGCTCACAAAATTTCATGAAAATCGGTCAAGCCGTTTCGGAGGAGTATGGGAACGAAAACTGTGACACGAGAATTTTATATATAAGATATACCGCCACAACTATTATCATATTTAGAGGCATATTTGGAGTTATTATCAATTGTAATGATGAACGTAATTCGACGTTCCCACTTTTCGCGGGATATACTTCTATCCAACGTGATAATTAACGATTCCACTATAAATTGCCACACAAGTTTTGTATGCTTCGATCAGATTTGAACACACGACCTTCTGGATGTAACACAGTATAATAAACCACTAGACCACGATACACCCATTAGGTATTCTACCCACCATAAAAAGATTCATCAAATGCAGATTATAAAAAAAATTTCATTAATGTATCCGCTATCAGTTAGAACCATCGTTAATTCCAGGCTTTAGTTCTTTGTGAGTTAGAAAACACTCACCGCTAGAGGCAGTGACCACGAAAACCCATTAGCGGATTACACCAACACGCAGTCCGGGTACAGCTAGACATAACACGTCGTTTAAATCTAGACTCAATCTAGAACCAGAATCCTCTTTTAATTTCCCAAAAACTTCTATACTTCCATAAATATGGAAGGGTGTCTGTCTGTTTGATTATTACTTTTTTATAACTAAGCGGTTAAACGGGTCTTAAATAAATTTAACGTGAAAATAGATTGTATCACGAAGATGGAGATAGGCTATTTTTTATCTCAAAAAATCAGACGATGTCACATGAAGTAGCTAGTTCAATATGATCGTGATATTTTTGTTTGTAAGTTAAGGTTTCAAGTACAAACGGATAGCGGAATTCAAATTTTCAAAGAATATGTCGTCAAATATGTATATATGGCCTAAAGAAAGATGAATAATATAGAGTGGTATTTAGAGAGGTGAAATAATTTCTTTATAATTTCGATGAGCTAAACTTTTATTTTACTTACATACTAGATAATAATATTTTTATTCATATTCATAATATTCTTGTAATGTATGTATTTCCAATTGGGAAATATAATATTTAATAGGACAATAAAGATAAATGATAATCCAAAACCAAATCTATTTTCTATTAGGTAGAACAATTAATGTAATACTTTCAAATATTCGATTCTTGTATGTAGTATGTAGTATATACACTTGAATCGAATATGTATATTAATTAATAGTTAATTTTAAACTTTCGTGTTTAATATAAATTATTTAAATTATTAACCGGGTCTTAACACGAATAATTTTATGGCAAATAAAGGTATTTACCTCTCTCGACGTTTCGAGTAGGTTGCACTAGCCCTGGTCACGAGCTGACTGGAGTAACAGCGATGTCAATGTAGAGAGAGGTAAATACCTTTATTTGCCATAAAATTATTCGAGTTAAGACCCGGTTAATAATTTAAATAATGTATATATTAATTAATCTTTACTTTATACCTATAATTAATCTTTTATTTATATATAGATAGTACTGTATACATCTGATAGGTATGTTTATATTTATCAAATTACTTAATTTAAGTCGTAACTTACACTAAAATCATCATATAATATGTATTTTTTATAAGTATGTAGTTACTATTTACGATGGTTTCGGAATGCAGTTGCAACTATGCATCATCTCGTTCAATAGGGATATGACCCAAATACCACCTCCTCAAGGGCAGTGGGGTGCCAGGACCTTTGTGTACCAATTGTTATCTACTGACGTCTATAATAAGTAGTAACAATTGGTTTTCTAATAAGCTTTTTTAGTAACTGGAACGACAAACAATCTGACGGTGACTTGATGGTAAGTGGTAACCGTCGTTTATATAATAACTAGCTTTTAACCGCGGCTTTGCTCGCATTGCATCCGTTGAATAAATGTCGGATATCATTACAATATAAATTAATCAATATGATGAATATACCAATAAATATATGATTTAGAACTTCATTACTGTCTACTAGGTAGAGCTGAAGTAGCAATATGTAAATATTTTTTTATTTTCTAAAAAAATATTTAATATATTTAAAGAAAAAGTATCCTATGTTTATTCTAATACCCCCAAGAACATGTGTACAAAATTTCATAATTATCGGTTCACTAGTTTTTGCATTAAAGTTTAACAAACATTCCCACTTTCACGTTTATAATATTAGTAACATATAACAGGAATCATAATTATTCGTCTCAAATAAAAATTAATCTTTAACTCCGAAGGAGCAGCTAGTCCACCCTCTCTCTGCTATTTTCTTATAGCCTATATTAGTAATTTAATATAATAGGAGATCGATGACGACGATAGCACTTAAGTTCTAAAATACTACTACTAACAATAAAAATTGACAATAACTTAACAAGATTATATAAACTAATCAAATTATATATAATACTAGCTTTTGCCTGCGTTAATTTATCCCCTTAGGGGTGGAATTTATCACAATCCTTTCTTACGGGATGCCTACGTCATAACATCTACCTGCATGCCAAAATTCAGCCCGATCCGTCCAGTGGTTTGGGCTCTGTGTTGATAGATCACTACGTCAGTCACCTTTGAGTTATATATGTTTAGATATACAACATTCCAAAAGACTAAGAGATTGTCTTTTTACTTTGTAATTTTAATTGCCACATCTTACAGAAACACATTTTACAAAGAAACTACTTTGTGGCTCGCTGAATATGGCCAGATATACGCATGCTTTGCTCAAAGTTTTTCTTTAGTTAAAAGAACTGGAGTTGTTTCATTTCCAAAGTGTGTAATTTTTATATATTGTATATTTTAGTCGTGAAGTTATGTTATTAATATAAGTATATGTTCAGCTTTCTTACGACACAGTTTGAAAACAGTATCAGCACGTAACATTGACATGTTTTTATACAAAAAGAAATTAACATATAAATTATACGGTATTGAAACGCACGTGTTCAAATAAAAACAAACGGGCCCTGTGCGTCAAATTATAGCTATTTATCTGATGTCTCAATATGTAATTGCCCTGAAAAATTATTTATTATTATATTATATCACACCTTAATAATAAACTGCATTAATTATAAAATTTTTAAAATCGAATACTCGTTTTGATATTAGTTCTAATTTCGAAAACTAGTAATAATTGAGAGAATATCATTTATTTATTATATAAAGCCTGCGATATCTTTTAAGAAATTAATTTTATTTATTAAACAGCAAACAGAGCGTCGTGTCCTAGTTCCTAGAGTTCGAATTTTACTAGTGTTTGAATTTATACATGCATATGCGTAATATACAATAATAATAATCCTTGAGTCCGTCAAGGTTACACATGCCATCTTGCTGTCACTCCCCTTCTGGAATAACAGTCGTGAAGGTTGTTATTTATTGCAATAATTTTATTGTTATATTATTCTATTTTAAAATAATAAAAATTTTCCAGTACAGAGGTTTAATTATTTTCAGTCCCATCAAAACGAAGTACCAGGCCACCATAAAAGCGTGGGGGCTATTATGATGTGTAATCAAACAAATTGTGTGTAGTTATCACTGGAAAGCAAGGGCTCGTACAGACAATATCAAGAAAATACAGTGAAGATATTATCTTTACCAATTATGCAATCTTAGTACTCGAGTATTTGTATAAAATATTTTAGTAATGATTTTTTTACTATCTGCATGCGGAGTAGATTAGATCTTGATTTTAAAGACTACCCATAACTCACGTAAGTTTAGGGTTTAATTAAATACAATAAATAATGTTAACAACTATATATTAAGTGTTATATGGTACTGAAATTGTCGCAGACACACTGATATGCTTATTTCTACTATGGACAAACTGATCTCATGTATCGTCATTGGGAAACCTGCTATTGCACTAATCCATCACTTCCATTTTTTAAAAGACTATTATTTCAGACTGACATATATTAAAAGTATATTTTTTAGAATGTCAATGTTAAGAAATATTATTAAAAGTTAAGGAATAAAAAAAGCCAGTACTAAATACTGTTTCAAAAGTATGAATAAAGGCGAAAATACAATATAAAACAAAATAGTATAAAGTAGATGAAAAAGTTTGATATTTCTTAAAATTACTGTATTCTTATAAAATAATAATTTTATATGTAATTTGCATACGAGAACAACCCTTTACATTTCAGCAATTACGAACTCGTAAAACATAAATTGGTTTTTTAACGATATCCTAATTACAAGCATTAAAACGGCGCCGCGTCGAGGTACCTATTACGTAAATATTTCTTGAAAGAAATATCTTTTTTATCATATATAACAGTCACATGGTATACTGTATACTAATATATGGATGGTTATTATTCTTATATACTTATACTAATATTATACAGGAGGCTATAGTTTATTTATTTTTAACGATTACACTCGAAAAGTACTTGAGCGACTTAAAAAAATTGTCATACGCAGGTAAAAAAAAAGTAATTCACTAAAAATTGTTATAAAAGTCAAAGTCTGTACTCGTTTTGTTCATTACTAATTTTCTCTAAAGATATGGGGTTCCTCAAGAAGTGTGTATTAAGGTTTCTTAAGCTTCAACAATGCATAGGTAACATGGTGTTTTTGGCGTTCATAGTTTATAGCAATCGTTTAGCAAATGAGCGATATACTATGTATATAATTATGATTACCACCATTGTATTATAAAAAATAGTCCAGTAGACTAATTGTAATACCTCTTGCCCTGTAATTTCACTGTCTTATTTCATTGTTCAATAGAAACATAGCTTAAAAAGCAAGCTGGTTGGTGGCTGAAATAGTACAGATTGAGTTACTCGCGCAGACAACTTGTACAAAGCAATATCTCAGTGTGAACAACTACAGTGAAGGTATTATAATTAAACTTAAAAGAACTATTCAATAACTTCGATTCTTGATGATGTAGTCGAAAATCCGAGTAGTCTAACGGATTTTTTTTTATGGATGATAATGGAATGGTGCACTTGCCTGCGCTAACGGTATACGCTGGCGTGGCACCAGTGGAGGATGATAAGATGAGCATGAGGTCAGGTCAGTTAGCCCAGCGTGACATATTCGCCAAGAATTTATAATGATGGTTTCCAGGGAGAACCGCATGGAGGTCAACCTGACATGGTACATAGCAATGGGGTCAACAGTCCACATTACTAACAATTCCTAAACAACCTCTTCCCCCCTAGCCTAGCGGATTAGCACAACGCCTTACTACCGATAGTCGCGATTTTGATTCCCCAAACAGATAGTATTTAAGAGTATGATTGTTTTAATTGGTCTAAGTATTTTCTGTTATATACTTACAAAAAAAAGTAATTAAAATTTTGTATCAGTTATCTAGTATCCATAATATAAGTTCTATTTAACTTGGGACTAGATGGCTATATGTGAAGTGTCATCATCATCTGCTTCTTCCTTATCCCATTTATTTGGGGTCGGCGTAATATGTTTTTCGCTTCCATTCATCCCTGTTCGCAGTCATCGCGTTATTTACTTCCTTTCTTACCATATCATCTTTCACACAGTCCATCCATCTCTTTTTCGGCCTTCCTCTGCCCTTATAACCATCCACATTCATATGTAACACCTTTCTTAAAATATTATCCTCGTTCCTACGCATTACATGTCCATACCAATGTGTGAAGTGTCCAGGTCTAAAATTATTTTTATAAATCTAAAGTAAAATAGAAGAGTTTTACTTCATTGCTAACAGTACTAGACTACTATTCAATAACTTAGCTGACATTATACATTTTCATTTAAAGTCAGTACCTACTGCCCGCCTGCATATCGTACTTAGTTGAATCTGTGCCAACAAGCACTAACCTTGTTATTTAAATTTATAAAGAAACTACCAGATGTCAACGACGTGGTCTGCATACGATTGGTATTTGATTATATCTTTTTAAAATTTTGTTAATCTCTATACATTTTTTTTATTCACACTATAGATATTCATTAACATTTCTATAGTATTGTAAAACCGATCCTTTATATTGTAAAGATTTCCAAGCAGAAAGGCTTTATAACTCTTTGTCCAATAGTTTAAAGACAATACATAATTGGCTTTAGCTTTTAAAGGGCAGGTTGCGTTCTTTTCTGTTGGAGCAGTCTTTTTACAGTGTTGATGAATTTCTTATCAGCAAAATTGTATAATTTCAAACACAATATCAATTTTTACTGAATAAACAAATGAAAAATGAAATTAAATATGCAGGACCGTTTCATCCTTTTAGTCGTGAACGATGACAAACGTACAGATAGGCAGAGAGGCAGACTTTCGCATTTATAATATAGTATGGATACAGTCACTTGCGCTAGTGAAATGGTCAAGTGAGGTAAATTATATTCATGTACAATACAGCGGGTCTTTAACCCGTCGCGGCGCGTGCGGTACATTCGAATAAGTTATTTGAATTTAGAAGGCCTGGGTGCATGCAGCCGCCCACAGACTGCGCACTGCATGTCGATTTAACAGGGCCTGCACTTTCTTAAATGTTTATATTTTACTAGCTACTCGCCCTGGCTTCTATTCTATTCGGTAACATGTTTTAAATACTAACTAACTTAACTTTTAAATTATACATTTAAAAACAGTATGTCAATGTGTAATTCAAGGTCATAAATATATTAAATTAAAACGAATTTATTTTTACTTTTTACGTTGTAATCTAAAAAAAATAAAACACCTAACACTCCATCTGTGTTATGTCATGTACTTACAAATAAATAAAATGGTACGAAAAAGGTGTCATAATAATTTGATAACTTAAATACGTTTAATGTCGTTTGACATTAGATTATTAATTATTAGTATATTTTGAATTGTGAACAAACATGTATGTATAATGTATGTGTAACAAAATGAATACAAGATGATATATGACTTTCCAGAAATACGTATACCTCAGAAGAAAAAAAGAATATCTGTTCAAAACTGCTTAAATTTTAAATTTGGAATAAAACTTATTTATCACACGTGTCAACCCTAGGATTGTCTGTCTGTATCCTCTAGGACACGCTCGTAACTCTCATTCCTTTATCTACTGTAACATTGTTACTCTAGGTGTAAATATATCAAGCTGAAACTAAAGGTGTGTATACATTATGTAAACGGGTTATTTATTGTGATAATATTATTTATATATATAATTGCCTATGCGTCTGTTGTAGAATATTTATGGCGTGATGGTTCGTGAACAGCTCTTTTCGTGACTGTATAAACCGATACAAGAGCGGCATGGCCTACCAATTTTATTTATAGGTTCCCGATATTTCGACGCTGTCACATTAACCCTGGTCACTCAATATCGGATACATAGACTAATATTATTAAAGCACAAGAGTTTGTTTTATTGGTTGAATATTTTAATCTCAAGAACAAGAAAAAAATCGTAACAAGTATAAAACAATGTTAAAGGTGTTTCACTATCCACTAGCAAAAAATTCAGGCGCAATATGGTACATTAAGTCAAGATTTTTTAGCTAGAGTCTAACTCATAAATTTTGAGACTCAATCGGACTATTAAACCTAAGTCAAGCTGCTCTAAAATATCTTATCCAGATTAATATAGTAAATTATAATCGTAGCCTATATACATAAACGGCAACACTTTATCATGTGATACTTGTGGTAAGGCTCATGCATTGCTATCACAGAGAACTAAGATGTTACCATGCCTCCAGAACCTGTAATTTCACTGCCATATCTCAACTGAAACTCAGCTTAAACAGTAAGCGGTTTGCCAGAAACAGATATGATAGATGTGCTTAACAGATGACTTTTACAAAGTCTACATACATAAAGTTTGGAATTAAACGTCCTTGATACCCGTCCTTTATTCATTATTCAAGGCATTTGAATAATACGTTGAATAATAGATTAAAAGCAACCAAGGACGTGGGTGTTGTTAGCAATACGACGTAAAGTCGATTGATACATTATTTAATAGGTTCAACGTTGTAAAGTCACCACTTTTCACTTTCTCATAGTTAATTACGCTCCCTTGTTTGACAGGTATAAAAAAATCGCTTCTATTAGTTCGATTAGTCGAGCAAACAAGATGACGGTATACTTATGTGTACATTATACAAATTACTATAATATTCGTGCACTTATTCTATGAATAAGTGCACGAATATTATAGTAGATGTCACGTAAGTATAGTAATACTAGCTGAACAGAGTATTTCCCCGAATTTGCAACCATTTTCATTGGAGGTCCGCTCCTATTGGTCATAGCGTGATGTTATATTGCCTCTCTGGGTAAATGAGTTATCTATTACATCGGTCGTTTAAAAGAATTTTATAATACAAGAATTTTCAAAATAGAAAGATTACTAATGGAGATTATCCCGAACGTTCAAACCTTACTTATTAATATGGAAGTATAGAAACATATAGACTAAATTGCTAGGACGTGGGAATAAATATTTAAAAGTAAACTACAGCACAACGAATATCCTAAAGTTTTGGTTATAACTTTGAAAAAGTGTATTAATTTACATAAAAATAAATAAAATATTTTAATTATTCATTTTCTTTATAGTACTTAAAACAAATTCAAAATTCGAAACATATGACAAGTAAAACGTCCGAAAAAGTAAATAAACTAAAAATAGCAGTACTAAATAAAAATATCCATACGTATATATGTATATATAGAACAACAACTCAAGAACGGTTGGACCGATTTTAATGATTTCTGATTTGTTGGACCTGTCCCTGCCCCGAAAAGCAGAATAACTATTAAAATATCTTAATACTGTTCAGAATGAAAGTTGTTTTGAAATACGTAATAACACTCGAATCGAAGTGTCAACAATAAAATCAATCAGTGTCAAATTGATTGGACTTGATCAATTCAGATTGTTCCAAATCAGTCAGTCAATCAGACATCCTGTCAGTATTTACATCGCAGCATTCATTGACGTAGGCAATACGAACTAAGCTGGAACAACTAGTAGTTGCATAAAAGAAAGGTTTTATTAGAAATGGAAAATGGCTGAAACTCGCTAACAACATCGAAAAGCTTTTTATTTAATTTCGTTTTCCAAGACGACGCGACGCAGACATCTCAAAACTTTCCCCGTTAACAATTCATATTAAGATTGTAAAGGGATTGTTTGAAAGCGTAGTTAATTTTAAATACCTACAAAGGGTCTAATTTACAGATACGTGTTAAGTGGTGAAGGTATAGTTACACCTTTTTTTATGTTATTGCAAATTGGAGAAATTGTACGTTAATTATATTTATATTCTTATGCATATAGAAGTATATGTGTAAAAAGACATTAAAATTACAATATTGATAAGCCATCGAAAATTGCCTTTATTCGTGTAAATATCCAATTCATTAGTTTAAAATAAATATTTTCGATCTATTTTTGAAGTATGTATATTAAAAGTATTACATATATATTTGTTTTTTTTTTCAAACAATATAGTTTGAAAAAGGTGATGAAATGAAAGGTAATATAAACAATCCGAGCAACGGCGCAGTTTAAGCTAGTAGGTGCGTAATATAAATAAATCAATGTGGATTTGTTTTTGTGGCATATATTGTACTTGTCACAAATTAACATTGGTCTAAAACGTTTATTGTACGTTTGAATGTCAAGAGATAATTATGCAGTGAGAGTGCAAATGACAGAGAAACTAAGCAAATACGCGGCACATTTCTAGTACGTAGCAATATTGACGTCGAAAACCGTAATACATGTAGTAAAAGTTATAAAGATTTCCAGGCTAAATGTTGTTGTTAATTTTTTTTATGTAATCGCAATAAGATAACTGTGCCTATATACATGCACAGCGCAACGGATATCACGTTATCATGTCATTGAGATGTGAGTTTGAAAAACTATTATAACAACAATATTGCATTTTAATAAAGAAATATTTTCCGAAAAAAGTTTACTAGCTCTGTCGTATTTTATTAGTTCCATGTAGATATTTATGGAAATATGTTCTGTGGAACGTTTAATATGTAGGGCGAACGGTACATTAATAGTTGGCTCGGCTGCACATAGATTTCCTTGTCTATTGTACAGTTTATTATAAACTAGCTAATACCTGCGACTTCGTTTACTTTTTTTGACATAGAAAATATCCTATAGTGTAGTAGGGCTGGATGGATACGGCGCGGCGGTCTTGTTACTTGCGTCCTCGCGTATGTCCCTGGGAAAAACCTGAAAATCATGAGTTTGCTGCTCGAGCAAACAATACATTGAGGTGCTGCCTTTTTTTGCATATGGGCGATTTGGATGGACACACACATTACGTTATTCATATATTGTTTGTACCTATATTCCATATTGTTAACTGAGTTGTGTGTATTTATTTTGTACCTTTATTTTTATTTTACTGTACCTTTTGTGTTTGTTCTTTTATGCAAAATAAAGCAATATCTATCTATCTATATATAGTATCTACCCTCAAAAATAATCTCCACGTCAACTTTCATTAAGATCTGTCTTCATTTAAACGATAACGTAAAATGATACTCTATGTTCTACTGATACCCTCTATTTTCCTGTAAAATTTAATTAGGATACATTCGGCCAACAGAACAATCGTAAAAATGTAAGAGACAGACAGACATACTTATGCATTTATAATGTTAGTATGCATTGTTTGGTTGGCGATCAATTAGAAAGATAGTAGACAAAAGATTTCTACCCAAAGGCAATAATAGAAAATACCAGAGATTATTAACATTCAAAACCGCGATTAGAACAATAATCTGAAAGGAGATACGAGGGGGGGGAGGGGGGGGTTGTTAGGTGAAGTGGGACAGATAGAAAGGGGGAAGTTGTTAGTGGAGGGGGGAAATTTACAGTAATGGGAATTGTTAGCCGCACTGGTAAAAATTCGTGAATGGAATTCCCTATGAATACTATTATGGTTATTACCAACTAAATTTGTTACTCAGACTTTTTTTTTCGGACTACTGTAATGCTGTTGGCCGCAGCTGGCCTTTACAGCTTCACCGGACGTTAGGGGGCGAGTGCAGATGGCACTCCAAACCCGCGGAAGGACTTATGGAGCGGCTGAAGGCCAAGTCCTGCCTGACGGATACGACTTTAGTCTGAGGGCACCACTAGGGGTTCGAACCTCGGCTCAGGCCGTCGTAATATCAATCCTCGTTTGAATTGAACGGGGGATCGATCGGAGGGGAGTTACTCAGCCAATAACTTGAGCTCATGCTTATTTTATCAGCGTGCATCATCCTTTAAAAAATGTACAACTCTACTTAGTTTTAGCGCTCGATGACGGTTGTATATAAATGATAATATTAATGAAATTTGTATAGAGTAATCCGTATAATAAATTGTGAAACTAATTAGATACATCATTATTATCTTCTCATCTTAAATGACATTCAATTTTCATGAGCCGGGTATGTTTGCTAGCCTGTGGGAGAGCAAACAATCCATTAATCTCCTTACGACATATTGATCAATATACCTACATGTAATTAATTTATTCTTCAAAAATATTGCCTCATAAAACAAACAAGTGAAGCTCGTTAAAATACAGCTCATGTTAGTAATGAAAATCATGGATTCATGGGTGCAAGAATTTATGAAATAAATAAATTGTTTTTTTAGTTAGTTTAATTTATTATAATAAAAAAAAACAGGTTTTCGTTTAAGATATGACGATATATAAGATTGATGACGTGATGATTCACAATAATATTTACATATTTATATAAAATTTGTGTTTTGTATACAAAGCATTGTGTTTTCAAACAATGTTGTATATAGCTTGCAGTGGTGCTTGTATAGCGATCTAGAGGATTTGTCCGGGTGTTTTCTATGTGTGCTATGTATATTTATTTTTTAAACATTTTATGATAAACTTGTCCCATTGGCCATAATTTCAGCGGGCGATGTGATGCAAGATATTTATGGCTACCTTCATTGTTTTATTTTTCTGGTAATAATATAGCCTATGAGATATTGTAATGGTGAAATTAATTATAAAATCGGCACACGGTACGGTTTTTGAGTATATTAATTGCAAATATAATAAAATACAAATATACAAATTTTTTTTTTTTACTAAAACACTCATTTAAATATTTATACGAGTTGTTTAATACTCACAGTACAAGCACTGCGTAGTTTGGGATTAGCAGACGCTGTGTGAATTGTCCAGGGTTATACTTAACATTGTTATTATTACTACAGTTGTAATATATACAAGACTGATATCGTTCAAAACTTGGAGAGTGAAAATATAGACACCGAAATAAGACACATTAAACGACCACAAGACGAACGTTTATTCCATATCTGATCTGAGGAATTAATTATACGTAATTAATCATGATTATATCTCATTTTAAAGGAGGAAGTCTGGCGGAGAATCTATGTATCTGTTACGGTACCAAGAGCGTATATCCGTGAAATGATTGGATTCCTACGGGACCAGATTGAAATATTGATATTAATATTGTAATTGTGAAAGTGTGTCTGTCTGTCTGACTCTGCCTGTTTGTTACAATTAGTCGATTGATCAGATGTTACTGAATTAAGGAGTGTAGATATATCGTATAATAAGGACAGAAATTGGTTATTTATTATGTTAAAAAAACTGACGAAAAAGCGTGTAACAGTTGGTATGTCTATACGAATTTATATGTTAATTTCCATATAATTCATTCCATCAGTTACAAGCATTCATATGATGTTCATATAGATTTTGTTCTGAACCAATTTTTTTAGGAAGAAATTTCTATTACCTATGCTTTAAGACATTTAATTTGTTACAATAGTATTGTAAAGACGCCTGCTCTGATAGTATACGCTAATGGAGCACCAGTGAAGGATCATATGAAGCACGTAGTAACTCTACGTGCTTCATATGATCCTTCACTAGTTATGATGAATTCACCATGAACTAACTGCGATGGTATTGATAACTTAGTTGCTTATGAACGTCATTTTGTATTATAGAAAACCTGATACATTATTAGACTACATACATTGCTAGTAATGGACCAGTAGTACCTATTACACTATCAATTCCTTCCCCCATTTTTCTGTTTTTTTTTTATTCTTTATTGCACTTTAAAAGAGTGTACAAGAGGCGAGCTTAATTCCATATGGCATTCTCTACCAGCTAACCTTTGGGTAGAACTAGAAAGCGTTGTAGGGCAGTAATGGTGAATATCTGTTTTGTACTATAAGAGATATACCCACAATTAGAACCTTTCCTAAAACTGGTATAAAATAGAAACAAAAAGTATTGAAATAAAATGGACTATAAATTTTAACGATGTTCAAAGTAAGAGATAAATGCGGCTACTCGTTCAAATACAATGTTGTATGATAAACATTTACTGCGAAATTCCTATATCAAGAGAGATAATCGAGATTTCATGCTATAAAATAAGCTATAAACTTGTAAATTAAGATGTTTACATACGAAACAATTCAGTAAATGAGGTGTCATAAAAATCATATGCATTCATGCGTGGTCATTTAAAAACCTGTAAAACCTTCCATTTATACCCGCGATTTACCACACCGTCTTACTTCCACTTTATTGGTCGCAGGTTCAATTCCTCGCACGGTAGAAACATATATTATGTTTAGTTTTAATTATTTATGATATTTTGTTAAATTATTATTTGCACAATTTGACGCACTCAACACTTCCTATGCCACGCTCTATTTGGTTGCCTCGAAGATTTCTTGCAGAGATAAGTTTTCCTTTATTAACATTATTTCTAATTAACATACCAAAAAATGTATTTAAGTGAAATAGTAATAGTATGAGTAAGGTTATTTGAATAGGTCTGGGTATTTTCTATATATATATTATATATTTATTTACAAAAAAAAATGTCGGTGTCTATTTATATCTGTTATCTAGTACCCTACACAAAGTTTGCTTGGCTTGGCACAATATTGTCGTGTGAATTGTCCTGAGATGTGATGTAGCTAAAAATCATCTCAACTAAAACGGTGTCAAATAAAATTTCGCATTATAAACGGTCCAATCGTTTAAGAGCTAACGTTAAACTTCAAACTCCGCTCTATTTGCGTCAAGCTTTTCCAAATCAATCGAAGTACCCAAAGTAAGTTCAGTTTCGTTTAAGACTAGAGGGCGTTGTGTTGTATATTAATTTTGTTTCTTTAATTTTATAATACATTCACTTATCTTTTCATTGAATCACTCGTTACATATAGCAATTTTCATGAATATAGCAATCCACGGAAGAAGCTATTAAATAGAAACCTATAAAATATGGGAAGATACGACCACATAGTGAAACTACAGTGAAGTGGCATCAATATACGAGAGTATAATACTGGAGAGATGTTAGAAAGTGCTCATAACTTCTATTTATGTACTAGCTCCAATTAATAACATCCTGATATTATAAATTGACCATCGTTTAGGGCGACCGCAAACTTGCGATAGGTCGTATTACGACTTTCGAATTCATGAGTTTTCTATTATTCATCATTTTTATTAGCGACTTAATATAGAAAGCTAGACAAGGCTAGCGACTTCATATGCCTTTTTGAAATAAAAGATAGCGTATATCCATCCTAGTGATATATTGTCACGTCAACTTGCATTAAAATCCTTTCAGCTGTTTACCCGCTTACCCGTAAAAATATGACAAACAGATACTCAAACACTAGTATTTATAAATATTATTTCATTTATGCCAAATATGCTAATTAATAAGTACTCAGTTAATGAATGACGTAGAAATTACGGGATACAGAGGCAAGAGTTCTTAGTTTTCCGATATGAGAACAAATAAATAGTGACACAATAAATAGTACATCAAACGATATATCAAATCATGTGAAACTAAGCCACAGCCTGTATTTTAGACACCAAACTAAGATTTTAAATTAGCAATTACTTGGATGTATGGACTCTATCAATATATAGGTATATCTTATATATAAAATTCTCGTGTCACAATGTTAGTTACAAATTCAAATTCAAATTCAAAAATCATTTATTCATGTAGGACATTTTAGCCGCTTATGAACGTCAAATTTTTACATTATAATTTTATTTTTTCCCTACCGTCCAGTTCGGTATATAGAACTGGCAAGAAAATCAATTGAATTACTTTTTTTTTAAAGCCAGTTTATTTACAATGTATATTTATATAGGTGTCTATGTCTAACATTAAATGAAAATTCAGTGCATGAACAACTATTGCCATGCACACTCGTCATTCAAATAATCGTTTAGTGAGTAATAGGCTTAGCAGTAAATATGATTTAACAGATGTTATGAATTTATTTAAGGGTAATTCCATTAAATCCTTTGGTATTTTATTGTAAATTTTTATACCTATTCCCATAAAAGACTTATTGACTTTTTCTAAACGATACTTGGGGACAGCAAGTTTGTCTTTAAATCTAGTATTAATATTATGATATATATTATTATCTTCTCTGAAACACAATAACCGATTTTTATAAAAATTTTATATATATTATGTTCAGTAGGTCTGAGAGCCGGCTACTGTCTAATTTTCAAACCTCTAAGTGATAAATAAGGGTTCAATTCAGTCCATCTCAAACATAACGTATTTTTGGACAAAATTGTAGAGAGATTTTAATTTATATGGCAAAACAACAGCTAGTATATATAGGTATATATGTTCCTACAGCACACACAATAATTTATTATTGTGTGTGTGTAGGAACTATTTATTTACACAACAACAAATTTATGGTTATCACTTTAACATAACTCTGTCCCCTAAGTCGTTGATGTTTAATTTACCTTCAAAATTCGTATCATTCGATTCTCACGCGTAAACATTATATTGTTTAATCAGTGACCTGTCATCATTATATTGATTGAACGGTTCCGTTTCCTTTACCGATAATCGAATTAGTTTGGTTCGTTATCAATATTATCCATCGCCGAGAATTAGAATGGAATTTGTTTTTTTAATAATTTGTGAATTTAATTATTTAAACTTAGATCTGTGTACAATTTGATGCAGCCTTAACTCCCAAACTAACATGAGCTGCATATCAAGAGTCAGTTCCTTCCCAAAATAAGGATAACAGTTTTTAATAATGCTTAAAGTTTTTTGTTTATATTATACTAGCTGTCCCGGCAAACGTTGTTTTGCCCTAAAATAAAAAAAAAATAGGGGTGGACTACCCCTAACATTTAGGGGGATGAAAAATAGATGTTGGCCGATTCTCAGACCTACTCAATACGCTCACAAAATTTCATGAGAATCGGTCAAGCCGTTTCGGAGGAGTATGGGAACGAAAACTGCGACACGAGAATTTTATATATAAGATAATAGCATACACACACATACTCCGTACTAACATGTTAAATGCGGAAGTGTATCTGTTTGTTTGTTATATTATATTAAAGATGAACATTAATTGTATTATGTGTACTAATATTTTGTTACAACATTTTTAATTATCCTGTATTTTGTAAACATGGTGCTATCTGAAGATTGCAAATAAATTTCAATATGTCTCTAATGAAGTTAGTTAAAAGGTAGCTGTTTTAATGTATTGTTTGTTTTTGTTTTTCAGTACAGTGAACCAGAATTGAATATCAAAAATTATAATACTAAGAGCAAAGCGCGGTTAAAAGTTACTACCATATGATATTTATATTAGTGTTTGAAATAGAACTTTAATAACTTTCAAAGTAAAAATTTAAATGAATTATGGTATAATCTCGACTAATGATTTTAATTGATACAAAATTTCTAATAGTAGCCAAATTAGAACTTATAATGTTTAAGATTTATATTTTGGACTAGTATATATTACGTATTGTAATTGCAATTGAACCTATATTGGGTACTTTTTTTCGGACTACTCTAATACTGTAGGCAGCTGGCCTTTACAGCTTCACTGGATGATATTTACATGTGTACTAAGATAGAAAAAAAAAATCTTATATATCTGTGTAACTCTCGTTAAGATGGATACCTAACTAATAATATAAATGCGAAATTGTATTTGTTCGGTACGGTTTTGTACTTTAACAGCTTTATTAATTATTATAAAGGTCAGAAAGCATTTTTTATCTCTCTCGGTCAGAAACAGGGCATAACTTTTAGTTATATTACTAGTTAAAATTAGAATGCTAATAAGCTAACGGACTATCTGATGGTAAGTGGTGGCCGTTGTTTATGTACATGAACACAGATACATCATAACATGACGCTCATAGTACAATTAATGCAATGTTATTTCAGATGACTAAGATGTCATACCTCCGTTGTAATTTCACTTATCTTAACTTTCAATCGAAATGCATCTTATAAAGCAAGGTACTTGGCAGCTGAAACGAATAGAGCAGATATATCCACGCAAATGACTTTATAAAGTCTACCTAAATTTATTTATGATATATTTTCTAGAAATGACGGTAAGTCTTTTTACGTTATTATTATTTTCTTTTGTAAGAAACACTAATTAATGATGACGACTTAGGCTTTGAAGCCGGCTACCGCAAGGGACACTCCAAGTAGCCCCCGTGACTTGTGACACGGGTGTAGGTTTATAAGGCCCTTTTAGAATGCATTAACACTCACCTTCACTACATGCAGTCTAACACCGGGATACACCTATTTCTAATACAATTCACTTTAATACCAAAAACACAACCGGAAAGCCCTGCGCTTGTCGACTGAATGCCGCGGCTCACCCAACGAAAGAGCATTATTCAACTACCGACTTCCGTATTTACAGCCCGAAGCCAGTATAGTAGGTCGGTCTACAAATACTAGATGGCGCTATTTACAATATTTGTAATAATCTTTACATTGGGTACTTCATTAGTACTAAACAAAAACTATCTTCTTTTAATATGTTTTTAAAATATCGGATTTTTTTTCTACAATACTGATGTGAACTCTAACACTTGTTTGTTCTATTACGTTATTGTTCTTCTCAACTGACTGACTGACTAACGCTAGTAGAACTGTAGGGATACTGATAAAAAATTATAACTTGTGTAAAAAACTTTCTTGAAATAATTCCGTGCTGGCGATGGCGCTAACTTTGTATATACTTTCACGCGGCCGGCACTGCAATAAAGTGAAGGATAAAACGAGTTATATATGTGGGTTGACGCTTAACCATGTAACTCGCGTTTGATTCACACATACAGGTTGTTGTAATATACTTTTTTATTTATTCATAATACGATATATGATAACAATCAAACAATTATAATAAATTAAGTATCTATATATTGCGATTTATGTTTTTTTTAATAAACTAGTGGTGCCCCCTATTCTGATATCGTATACGAAGGTATACGATATCTGATATCTACCATCTCGATTAGATCATCTATATAGGTGATCTAATCGATTGTAAATAATAAAACGACAAAACTGAATAAACTATTTGTAGGGCGTTATTATTTTATATATAAATTAATTTATTTACACTTTTCGGGGTATTTTCACAGTTTTTAGACTATGTATTGTTTACGAGTTTATTTCTATTTTATTCATAATTGAATTACATTGGTAATAAGTAGACTGCAATACTTAAATGTACAAATGGTTATCTTAAGAAAAATCTACTAAGTTAAAGAAATAAATAAATAAACCATTGCACTAATCTTAATTATTTTACTGTGTATAATATATATAATTATAATAATATAATAAGTTATGGCTAAATTAAAACAAAACAAATCAGAACAAATTTATAAGCAAACTAAAGGACTATATCGAGCGCGTCACTTGTTTTTATAAACGAACACCATGTATATAAATGGATATACCGCTATGTCTTATTCGTGTGCAAAAAAATCAAGTTCAGTGTAACACGTGTACTGAGTACGTGTTGCTATGTAAGTACCATTATCTGACCATATGTCATGATATACATCCTAAACGTTTACACGGGCTGGTCTAAAAACCAATGTTTAAAAACAAAAACATATTTTTTAAGTGATATGGTAAAAGATTCTAACTTGCCTCCAATTCTGGCATCCCTCCAATCAATCAATAAATTCAAGTCCAATTCAAACGGAGATTGAAATTACGATGGTTTGAGCAGAGTTTCGAACCC
The DNA here is from genome assembly GCF_030625045.1 of Achroia grisella. Classification (NCBI taxonomy): domain Eukaryota; kingdom Metazoa; phylum Arthropoda; class Insecta; order Lepidoptera; family Pyralidae; genus Achroia; species Achroia grisella. The sequence goes on along the minus strand of NW_026712984.1, from coordinate 2,482,311 downwards.
CTAGCCCTCAAACTAAAGTCGTATCCGTCAGTCGGAAGTTGGCCTTCAGCCGCTCAATAAACCCTTCCGTGGGCTTTGAGAGCCATCTGCAAGCCCTTACCTTTACAAATAACAGAGTCTGTCCACCTCTGTGTATTCGCTTATATTTTTAAAATTACGCAACAATTTTAAATTCAGTGATCAGCAATAGAGTGATTCAAGAGGAATTTATGAAAAAGCCGACAATTTCAAAGATTTGTAATGCATCCGTGCGAAGCCGGGGCAGGTCGATGGTTATATTATTGCACAGATGTATTGATTAATTTTTAAATGTAACGTATTCTCTTTTACTCATCATCATCATCTGCTTCATCCTTATCCCATTTATTTGGGGTTAATATGTTTTTCGTTAACGTATTCTCTTTTACTGCATAATGCAAATAAAAGCTAATTCTAAAATTATTATAGATGTATATTTAGATATTTATTTATTAACTCTTTAGGTCTAGAAATATCTCTACAACTTTATCATCATCATTTGGTAAGAATAATAAGATATAAAAGGTGGTTTTATCGCATAAGCAATCGTGTTTATCTTATATATAAAATTCTCGTGTTACAGTTTTCGTTCCCATACTCCTCCGAAACGGCTTGACCGATTCTCATGAAATTTTGTGAGCGTATTGAGTAGGTCTGAAAATCGTGCAACATCTATTTTTCGTCCCCCTAAATGTTAGGGGTAGTCCACCCCTAAATTTATTTTTTATTTTTTAGACAAAATTTTTAGTTTCTATTTTTTTATGATACAACATACAAAAATACATACAATTCTAAATTTTCACCCTTCTATCATCAACCCCTATTTTTTTATAGCGTTATTAATTTTTATGGCAAAACAGCGTTTGCCGGGACAGCTCTTATATGTATATAACTGTGGCGTGAAAATATTAATATTAAACTCCCTTCCGCCAATCTGGTGTAGCCAAAGACTGCTAAAAGTACCTTATTCATTACTGATTTTTCTTTAAATAATAGATAAATCTCCTAATATATCTGGTCAGGCACGGATCATTCTGCCGTACTAATATTCAAAATTCTAAAATGACAATTTATTACTTTTTAACTAATATTGAAGTTTAATATAAAGCTCTATTGTATTGCAAGGACCACCTAGATGTGTATATAATAAACTGGTAGTGGTCGAATCTGTACATAGAAAATAAAAGCCAAAAACCGAGAGGATGTTGGAAGTGGAATAGAATATATACAAATTTTCTTTGCCAGTTTCGCCATAAGTTCTTCCACAGGTTTGGAGTACCATCTGCACTCGCCCCCTATCGTCCGGTGAAACTATAAAACCTGCGGCCAACAGCATTAGTGTAGTCCGAAAACAAATTTAAACCCTTGTAGACTACATTTCATCAAAAAATCTGATAAAGACGCAGGCAATAGCTTCATAACTCGAATGTTATTTACTTTAGTTAGTTATACCTTAAAAAACCTTAAATGACCTAATACACACGACCACGCACATGGACGAGCTTACACAGATATGGAAGCCTCTTAATAAACACTCGTGTTTGTGCAACACAAAGAAACAATTAATCATAGCAGTGTCGCGGCTAACGGTTATTGGCATGCGCCTGCGCACGCGTCATCGATCACGATACAAAGATCATTGATCTAACAGACGGCATCATTAGTGGCGCTATTAGATTGATCATTGTGTGGGCGAACAGGTTTTCATAGACGTGACAAGTGTTTTTTGTCTGTGGTATTTATAAAAAAATGTTTGTTTGAATTATTGGCCTAATCCAGTTTTCGATTGAGGTTAGATATGTCTCTCTAATATGGAACTTTCAATGTTTAGCTGTTTATTGAATATTTCGACTTGTGTATAAGAATTAAATGCAATCTCAATAATATTATAAACACGAAAGTTTTTGAGTATGGGTGGATGTTTGTCACTCTTTCACGTAAAAAGTACTGAACGGATTGTTATGAAACTTTACAGTAATATAGCTTATATATCAGAATAATACATAGGCTATAATTCTAAAAGATATTATATAAATTGGGCGAAATACAACGATAAATGTCATGTGTGATGCAGACAAAGTGGATTATAAATCTACTTCAGAATAAGGAATATTGACAGATTTAGAATCTGATGATGACTTCAGCGTTTCGGAAGGGCATCCTAAAATAATCAATAAATGGATTTGTTCAGAAAGTTTGGATTGTTGTCTATCGTGTATATAAATATTATGTACATATGTATGTTTTTTAACAAATATCTTAGTAATTTTATGTAGGTACATCGTTATTTATTCTAAAGTAAGTGATGTCTCCTTGTTCATTTATACATATATCCTTATAACTGATTATCAAATTATGTGCTTGAATATGTTAAAGTTTGGGTTGAAGTTATCGTTAAATAAATATATAAAATCTAAGGTATCTATAGGTATCTATAGGTATCTATTTATTCATTAAAATATCAAAAATAAATGTGAATATAATGAATGAATAGAAGTCAATGAATTATGAATCTACCGAAGAATTTGGTACTATATTATTAGATACATACTCGTAGATACGGTACGATCCTTTTATATCTAGATAAATTAAACCTTTATTCATATCGAATGAGACACATTTCTTGTTACAAATACATATATTATATACAATTTATATTATAAACGTAAAAAGTATATAATTTATTTATAGCGTTTATAATATAAATTATATTATAAATATAATCATTACAAATAATTATTAGCCGAAGACAGTCGCTGATATAACTCTTTAATATCATTTACAAATTCAGAGTTTGCATTAAAATTCAGCCAATTAAAGCTTATTCTTTCAGATCTTGCTAAAATAGTGAAGGAAAGTTAGTTCAAGTGATTTAAGATCTCTCATAATGCGAGAGTTTATAATGTCAGTATTTGTTTGCACTATTGTTCATAACAAAAATAAAATAAAGCTTTTGAATTTATTTCTTATTTTCTTTGTATATATGTCCTTCATTATAAAGAAAGGGAGAAACGACTCGAATAGGTAAAATAATATAACAATTAATATAAATATTAGACTCTACTATACTATTTTATTTTATATTTATTAATTGATAAGATGCTTCTATAAGATACTTGTATAAATATATACTTACCAATCAACACGAGCGTAGCTGTCACTAGTAAATGTGTCTTGAACTCCATTATCAGCACAATTATTTATTTAACACTAGCAGTCTTTATATTCACTTAAATTAACTTAGCACTGAGCACAGCAGAAGATATTCAGTCGTCCATGATGTTCGTATCTGCAAAGAAATTGTCTATTATTATAAATCTAATAATATTACTTACTCGAGTAATGATAATAAAGCAGTACCAATGAATCGTCTTATTGAAATTTCTAGAATGCAATCGTAGAAGCGACTTAAAAATTTCTGGATATATTATAATTGTATTTTGTGTCATTGTTATCAAACGTTAGTATTGAGTGAACAAAAAATTTGTAAATGTACCAAGGCAAGAAATTAACCAGTAAAAAGTGTTTTTAAGTAAATTACTTAATTTAACTTTAATATTAAAAATGTGTGACCAAACCGTTGAATGGATCTTAATGAAATTTGATGTAATGATAAATGTAGCGTCACGACATAGGCATCATCATTTATTTCAGAAAAGCAAATATTATAAGCTAGTGTTAACTATATTTATTTTAACACGAATTATAAATACTACTTTAGATGCCATATCATATAAAACTTCACCAGATAGGGTATTAACGTAATTAATTACAATACGTATAAATAGTGTGTCCTACACACTATTTACAATTAATTACGTTTAAACCAATAGTTATTAGGTATTAACAGTTGGTACAGTATGAGAAGTAAGCTTGTCAGCGCTAATGGTCACTCATTAGTATACATGTCTTGTCCGACGTACACTTTCTCTTACAAGTTTCCCTTTTCAATACCCTTTCTTGGTATAACATAGTATTTAACATATAAAAACATGGCTATATTATCTTAGAAATCTTTAAGGTCTCAGCCGAATATTAATAATATTTAATTTATATTTATTTACTTATTTGATTCGGTAGATTGTATTCATACAAAATCTTAAAGTTCTAAGATTTTAAAATATTTCTTTAAAAGAACAATCGGAATATATAGCTCTTTTTCTCTGCTAAATGCATATCGCATGCATACCGCAGTGGGATCTAAATATTATATGAAATTACAAGATAAGAGGAATGACATCTAATCTAATCTAATCTAATCTAAGCATGTGTGTCACGTATTAACGTAATATCCGTAATGTTTTTCATTTATATACAGTTAACGCTTGCTATCAAGTGGGCCATAAACTTTGCTCTTCGTATTATATAAAAAGATAATTCTAAATTGCTTAAAATTAGGTTTATTCTAGTTTAGTTAATTGACTGTTAATCTAACAAGCATTATGCTGAAAAGTGCTTGTTATAATCAAACATTTCTAAAATATAGGAAATATTTCCACTGGAAAGTGCATAAGAAGCATTAAAATAACGTTATCCTCTCTGACCTACACGTATTGTAACTGGTTCTATCTTAAACAGTACATAAAACTTAACCCCAGCAGTTAACTTTAATTTCACCGCCCCACATCAACAGAAAAGCTTTCATCTTGATAAATGATGTCCTTTCTATGTTTATGAATATTATGTGCCACTTAATTTTAATTTGTGTATCAGATTGCTTTTTTAAATATTATGGTAGGCTTCAGGACTGAACATAGTTTTGACAATGGCCAACAAGATAACGGCTCATATTCTGATAAGTGCATACCTAAGTCAATATATATGATCAGCTCAACTCACGTCGACTTACGATATCTGTGAGAAGGAAGGCGTTGCCATTCCGAAAGATTAAGATATCAATTAGTCAGTCTTTAAGTATCTGCCTTAAATCACGCTGCAACTCAAAACAACGCTGTATAAAATATAAACATACATATATTACGACCAACTGATTCGAGATTACAAAAACTGTTATTAAAATTGCGCCTATTTGGTCAAGGTCAAATATTTGTTACATAACAGCGTAAAAGACACCGCGTAACCGTGTAAAACGGACAAGAATCACGTTATTTGAGTGCATAAACCGCACCAGTACTAGGTCGCCATAAAATCAAGGAGGTCACTGCATCGGGAGAACAACCTTGGAGAGGCGTGACCCGCGACCCGGAAGGCTGTTCAGCTGCAGATGAAAGTAGTACCTCAGACAATACAGAGACTTTCACACAATCTCTGCACTCCTGGTAGAATGTCCGTTCAAATTCAATGGTGCAATTTAAAATAAATACTTTCCACGGATTAAAAAAAGCACATTTGTCCTAGAAATATCAAGTTTAAAATTACCGGACAATTTGATTGTTAAAATAACCGTGACTAGTATGATAACCGTGATGATCATTGTAAACTTAGAATCATTGATGTATTCATGTCACCTCAATACTAACATAGCTCAGATTTCTTACTGAAACACTAGATAAACATTTGATGGTTTTATTAACCCAGTTATTTAATACAGCCCATTGAGTATGACAATTTTAACAATTTATTTCTCACGCAGCCGTTCAAAAGAGGACAATCATATTGTCATTAATGTCAGATGCAGGCTTTTGACCTAAAAAATGGCGAAAAAACAGTTTTTACAGCGAATTGGCACAAAAAAATGTTCATTGTCGTATAATTTTGTTGAATCTATCGTAATATTAAATAAGACTTGCTTATCTAGTAACGGTTGATTGGTTTTTGTAAAGCTTTCGGTATAAGAAATAACTCTGTAGATAAAAAAAACTGTGTCAAACAAAACACGACGGATGGACGTCGATTTATGAATAATGATCCCCATTATGTGATTAATTAACTCGATATTATAACGATAGTAGTGTTGGGAACATTCAGATTTTATTGGACTTTATACTGGTTTTGTTATTAACATAAATTAACATACAAATGCGGAAATAAAATTCCACTTTCGTTTAAATGGTGGCGATAAATCAAAATTGAAGGTATTAATATATATGACTTAAATTTATTTTCACAAAAGTTCTTTATAACAAGTAATAAAATTTGCGAACTCCTCATATCGTAATGCAGTGTTAATTAAGAATTCATAGGCATAGTAAACGATACAGCTATTTAAAAATAAGACACAATATTTTTAATTTTCTGAATTGATAAATGAGATATACTCTCTTTTCTTTGAGAAACACGAATCCGAAATATTACTTGCTTCTTTTTTGAATTATCCATAAAATAACTCATAAAATCGTTTTTATATATGTTATTTCTATATAAGAAATAACATATCTAAAAACAATTAGTATAAACAATTAAATTCATGTTTTCATAACATTATTTTTTAATTACTGATAGAATAATTACTGTGATTTATTTTATTTTACAAATAACTAGTGCCCCATCGCGGACTAGTTGCAACCGTGGATGCAGTTATTATAGAATTTTCTATTTCATTTAAAATAAAATAAAGGGCTTTATTTTATTTTAAATGAAATAAAATAAAGCCTTTTAATAAAATAATAATAAAATAATTTGATACCGTAACGTTCTACCGTGGTTACCTCAGACTCAGTCACCAAACAGCTTGTTTTATAAGATATGTTTCTGTTGAACGGTGAGATACGCTAGTAAAATTACAAGATAAGAGGATCTCAGTTCTCCGGAATAAGCAGTGGTATCATTGGCGCCATATAAATAACGTGACGAGCACACGATACACGATGTATATACGAAGTGAACAGATAACGGTTAACACATACAATCAGGTGTACTGTCAGCTTGTTTGCCATTCTTTATAAAAATAAAGTGAAGCTAGAATAATCCGTTGAGATGCTTCTGAGATTAATTTGCATGAACGCTCAGAGAATCAAATAAATAAATAACTATTTATTTAGTTTAGTTAGATTTTGTATTTGAGTCTATACTCAAATATAGAAATCTAACAAGCACCACTTTTTGTTTAATTACGTTAATAAAGCGTCCCAAAAAATATAGAAAAGCTTGACTTCCCTGTACTATTTGCACTTTTGCGAAGTCAGGGCAAGCAACGAGTAGGTCATTCTTTTGGGTCTAATTAGATAAAAGTGCTTTGTACTGTGACTGCAGATGGACAGCCTTCACAAATGTAACTCAATCAGTAATTAACCAGACTATAACTAGAACCGTTAACGCTAACTGAAGTTGCGAAAAGCCGTTGGCATCCAATAACGGTGTATGTTTCATAACGTACAAAGATTAACAAAATATATAGGTCTCTGAATAATGAATGACAGTAGACACTCAGTGGTAGAAATTTTACCATAATATATTATGATCAAATTTCTACCACATTTATAAATGTTTGTATATATATTGTCTGGGTGTTTTCTATATTTATTAAGTATGTATTTAGAAAAAAGTATATATGTATTTATATCAGTTGTCTAATAACCATAACACAAGTTCTGCTTAGCTTGGGACTAACTTGGACTTTATATGTGCTAAACCGCTAGACCACTGAGGTCGTCAAGATATGTATATATAAGAACTATTCAAATCAGTTAAGTAATATATGATTTAATCAAAATTTTAAAGTAATTCAGAAGCTAGACGTAGTAGCTCTATTATTGCTAAGCTAAAAATTAAACTGATTATTTTCTTAATTTCGAAATAATTTTAAAAGAATCAAACAATCTGATGAAAATCAGTAATAACAGCCTAGCCAGCACTTTGAGGTACAGCCTAGTTTAGCAGTACCTCAAATTGTACAAGCGTCGCTCTTGTTGTCCCTCATTCTTTGTCTAAGATTTCCCTACCCTCAATTTTTTTTCATACAACTGGAAAGTCAAATGAGAACAAAATAAGTATGTATCAACATCAAAAAAAAATACTGCCAGCTAAATTAGGTGAAATAACGTAGACAATTTTGTACTAAGTCTCCCTTTTATAATGATATATTTTAGTCTCTATCGTCATACAGTACAATACTGTACAGTGTATAAAACCCATTATAATACAATTACTGTTCACCAATGTCGACAGTTATTTGTGGACAGTGTATCCAGTAAATGATGGGTTTTAACTCATGATTACTTGCGAACAGTATTTGGAGACAGTTATATGACCACATTCTATAGCTATTATTCAATTCTAACAACGTTTAGATAATCAAAGCTATAATGATACCTTGTGATAACTGTATCAAAGTAATATTATCATGCTTGCAACCTACTCCGGCTTCGTACATGTCTCTGTTTATTTTTAACATTATCAGGAACCGACCGATGTATATTCCGACGCAAAAGGGATATTTATTTTATTATAAGTATAAGTATTATCTTATTTATATGCATAAGTTTTGTGACAGGGAAAAGAAAGATAAAAAAGATAAACCACAATATCACTAAGTAGATACAAAAACACAGGATCAAATCACATCAAAACTAAACAATTAAAATGACGCTGAGTTGGCCACGCATTACGTGAAAAGGATAAATGATGTTAGATCTTAACTTAGGGTCCAATATTAGTACCGAAGATAAGGAAAACTCAAAGAAGAGTAAAATATATAAAACAGATCAATTACAGAGTAGAATCGCGACAGCAAGGAATAGAAAAGGTTAGAGGAAGCCTTTGCTAGGAAGTAAGCAGAGACACAAAACATATTTACATCATACAGCCATCGTTTCTACCGCATGATGAAAACTAAATTTAACATCGTATATAAAAGCTATCATATAAGTATTAATAATTCTAAACCTAACATTATTAAATGAAAAGATTTTGGTTTATCGTTATTGAATAAATAAAAAAAAATACTATGAAATATAACGATTTTAAAAATCCTTTTTTTTTTATACCACTTAGGTGGCAAACAAGCATACAGCCCATCTGATGGTAAACGGTTACCGTAGCCTATGGACGCCTGAAACACCAGGGGTGTCACATACGCGTTGCCGACCCTTAAGAAACCTTAATATACCCTTCTTGAAAAACCCCATGCTGTAGTCTCTCGAGAAAACCTCGGCATTTAGTTCCACAATCTAAGTGTATGCGGGAGGAAGCTCCTCTGAAACCGCACTGTCTGAGACCACATATATGGGGATATATACTTTTATATATATTCCAAATATATACTTTTATGTATATATTTCTATCAAAGAAAACTTTGTTAAAAGTTGTCTATGTGAATAGCTCAGCCATTAAGGAGCTTATTTGGAAGCAGTTTTGCCTGAAAAATGGAGTGGCAGTGAAATATAAAAAAACATAAGCGAGTAACAAACACTGTTGGTTGTGTAGTAATAGTGGACTGGGTTGTTCTTTAGTAGTATCCACAGTCTGATGAGCCCGTCCAGTTTGTCAATGAAATTGGTTGTGCAGCGCACAGTAACAATGCGATGAGTTCCATCTCATAAACTTATCGAGCAAGCATAACATACTGAGTCCAGTAGCATATCATCGAAAGCTAATCACACTCGTAAACGATTTGAAAGCAAAATACTTTAAGTAAATAATATAAAAAAATAGAAAGAACTCCATTGAACGTCGGTACACTCTCTACAAATAAGCGCTTTCATCGATGGTTGACAAACATAGATGAAATTGGGCAAGTACAAGTTTTAATGCTTATAGTGAGGGCTTATGTATTTACCTTACAAACCATAGTGACGTTTGTTAAAGATGATAGACACATAAAACAAATAATGATTACCGTGAATTCCTATTTGTTGTATCCCAATTTATTGATGACAATCAAATAACAACAAAGCATCTGAATGTATAATATTAAATTATATGTTATACATAAATATGGATAATTTCTTAAAACAATAATTTTGGTAAATTTGCGTCCCCAAACAGGGCCCATATTGCTCTAAATGTAGCAATTGTAAACACATATAACTGTGAACATTATGGAATGTAAGATTAAATCTAAATTAATTAAGATAAGGACAATGTTTCTAACATTAACAATTTATTTATATTATCTGATATTATTCACAATTCTAAGCCTAAAGGCATACAACATGGCCTTTAAACTGAAGTAGATATAGTGAGACTAAATCAGCTTCTTTATAAGCTACGTATCAGTGAAATTACAGGACAAGTGATATCCTAGTCTTCCGGAATGGTAACTCAAGAGCGGTAGCACGATCATTATATGAAAAACTGATGTCTGTAGTTCTGTATACAACTAGATCGGTAGGTTGTTTCACATTCCATAAGACTAATAAATAAAAAACACAATTAGAAACCGCAATGGATTCAGGGCCTCGCTCAAAATCTTAAGACATATAAAAAGATGTTAGTGATTTGAGGATAACAAGATAGGCGTGAATGGAGTAGTCCGTTCCAATGAGTGTATAATAGAGAACACGTCTGTCCCAAGAAATGTATTGCACAAAGCTATTATTAAGATGTTACTTTGTAACGATCATTTTGACAGCACGCACAGATGAGTGAAAGTATTGAATTACATTTTGTTATTCTAACTGCTTGTTAGAACTCTCGATTTCTATGAACGTTAGAAACTCGATTAACAAATATCCAACGCGTCATTATTTGATTGCATTTAATTTTTTTTTTTATGATATTCTTGATTGAAGTGTAATAATTAAGAGCCAGTAATTATCTGATGGTTGCCAAAGTAGACTTTTTATTCGGTATATCTGGTTTATCTATGAATATTTTTGCCACCAAGCAGCTTGCTTATCTGTGTTTTTGTTTTTTTTTTTATTAATGATAGAGATATTTTTTTAAAGGCTTTATTAAAGGCAGTAAAGTTATAGGGTACAGGGGCATGATATCGTATCCCTAAGTAAGGGCAACGCATGAAATCACGGGCACCACATGAAGACATCAAATCTATGACGCTGTTTATGAGTGCATATAGGCAAGGGTTAGCATTTCAAATCATGTGGGAGATCAGCTTATTGCTATTGCTAGCTATTGCATAGACATACCAAAAAAAAAATTTTATGGTTTAGGGGCCAACTGATCAGATTGGTCGTGTGTTGTCTGATGACAGGACATTCCGCCGGAACCGGCGTGCTTGGATGGGTCGAGTCATGAATGTGAATGAAGCAAGAATTATTTATTTATTTAAAACTTTATTGATTTTGTACAAAAGGCGGGCTTAATGCTAATAGCATTATGTGCAATTATGTGCAAGATCAGAAGCCAACACTTGTTTCTTTTAACTTATCACTTGGTTCTTTATACATACCCCGTTGGATCCAACGTGAAAATAGATAGACATATACATTTCTCACAACAAAATAATGTTATACCTCTTTATTACATACTAACTATGCCCGCGGTTTCACCCACATTAAATTTCAATAAAAAATATAACCTGTGTCATTCTGATGCATAAGCATATTACTTCTGTAAAGTTTCATCAAAATCCGTTCAGTAGTTTATGAGTGAAAGAGTAACAAACATACTTACAAACTTTCGCGTTTATAATTTGATTAAGAAGTGCCCAATTCGCACTTAACTTCAAAAAGCGCTTAATTGGTTTATAAATTGACAAGAAGAGATATGAACTCGAAAATTCCAATATAATTGATATCGTAAAACGCAATTTATGTCACTCACTGTCTCACCCTTTCACTATATAATATTATCTTATCTGTGCTTCCACTGATGTATGACGCGTCCTTAATGTATGTTATAGTTTAGCTAAATACAGCAGTTTTACTCTCTGTTTACATTTCTTTAAAAATAGTGGAGGTCCTGCCAAACATTTGCATTACATTGTTAAATGCAAAGAGATTATTTTAAATTCAATTGATAGTAAATTAGTGAAACCAAATATTTGTTCAAACAAGGAAACGTGCGGTAAGTTTTTTTGTTAAATATAAGATAGTTTAAATTCTTTATCTAAATTTGGCTAAACTGCCTGCCCGAAACACAGACTTCAGTAAAGTAACTCTATAGAGATAAAAATATAGTAAATCAGAATATTGGTTTTTGTATACATTACATACATTCAAACATACGAATAAGTAAATCTTTGCAATTTATAATATATGGATACATTAATATGAACATTTGTTCCTAAAATTAGGCATACACATATGTATTATATAAAATAAATAGACAAGGATGCTGATAATACGGACAATGTCAATGATAGAAGATAAACAGAATAGGAAGGACTAGAAACTTTTATAACATTATAATAAATTTAGTTTCATATATTATCAAATATTAACAGTAATACGTCAGTATTATAAAATCAATGCTAAAATAAAGAAAACACTAGAAAGAAATCAAAACAACTGCAACTATTAATGTTTCATAGTATTAAAATAAAAGCAAAAACAAATAGCATTCGTAATGGTGGATAGCCAGTGTCAGAGAAAAAGCATAATAAAAAAGTTGTAATGACGATGGAAATAAAAAAGGCGATGGCCAGACAATGAGAGGAAGCAAGGACATAATAGTTGTAGCAGACCGTGAACTCGCTTTGTTTTCAGAATAAGCATCAAACGATCTACATTTTACGTTTTTTTTTTTTAACTGTAGGCCTCGGAGTTTACTTTCATAACGTTTGATTTGTTTGTATTAATCACGTTTAATGAAATAAACGCTTGTTAATTTAATTCTGTTGTAGGGAAGGGATTGTTAGAAATGGGATTGTTGTACCAAGGAATATACACTATCACGCGACTAGTTAATTTCCAGTGAATTCGCCATGATTAGCTGACTGTCCTGAATTCATCCTCATTTTCTCTTTATATACTGATACACTGTCATTGTATACCGATAGCGTAGGTCGGTTCACTATATCATTATCATCTATTAATAATATATATTATAATTGTTATAATTTTGGTGTCATTAGCTAAACTGTCTAACTTCGTTTGAGTCTTTTTTTAAACATATTTCATTCCTACTCTACTTCTTGATCGTAGCGTGATCTTATATTATTACTGGTGAAATGGGTTGACACTAAAATTATTTTTCAATTAGAAACAGTATTTAACGCGTTCAGCCAAACTAACAAACAAACTCTTCAACTTTATATATTAATACATGTATGTTCATAAAATATTGTTAATAATTAAAAGGAATATTTATAAAAATAAAATTATAGTCAAATTCTAATACAATAGTCTCTTTATGACATTATCAGTATTACCAAATAATAATGAGATTGTAGACATAACTAAAATGATGATACCACCTCATCTATTATCATTTTTAACGACTAAATACATTATACATCTGTACATTCTGTACCCAATAATTTCACAGCAACATCTCACCTTTCGGAAACCGGAAATACCGCATACAAAGCATGTATTTACCTCAAAAACAACTAATTCATTTGTATAATCATGTAATGCATGTTTTATTCTCATGAATAATTTTTAAAACGAATTGTAGCAGATATTTAATTCAACCTGTGCTGTCAGTATTAAAAAATGATTGCTACCTCTTTTTTGTTTTATAAATTATCTTTATGAATGCCACTTTCAACATATTGTTTTAAACTTAATTGCCTAAACCGTATGGTTTAAATTTCTGTGGGCTGTCAGTGTACGAAGTTCTTTGCCTTTAAATCGATTTATCTTGCATATCATAATGGGCACATGTCTATGATTTATTCTGTCAAGATACTACATCATTTAAAATGCATTCCTTTCTTTTAATTGGTAGTGATTTCCATTTAGTATTGTAAATTACATTCGTAAATAATACTAATTCTCAATTAATCTGTTAAAAAATATTCTATTACAATATATAGTTTATAAAAAATCGACGTCATTGTCAAATATTTGGATTTAGTAATTGACGACAATGTAACAATTTATATAAAGTATACAGTGCTTTACAAGTATATGAATTTATAAACAGCCATACCAATTTATTATCCACTCTTCTGCTATAGATCGCAACAATTCATTAAAAGTGTGATTTTATTATACTTTTTACAATTCAACGTAAGATGGTATTTTGTCTTCAGTATTTCCAATAAGATTACCACAGCTCTTGACAGCGATGGCACGTATTATATCAGACGAGCTAGTATCCAATTTATTATGACCTACCAATCTCATGCTCCTTATTGTTTCACTAGGACTAAAAAGGATACGTCTATACACTTAAATAGCTCCATCAGAGTTGGTTTTATTATCTGATGTAGTAGAATGGACAGAGCAGTTGTCTGTAACTCTACGCTAGTTGCATTAAAGTTGCTTATTGATTTCTCGATGGTTCTTTATGTATTGGACATTACATTAAAGAGATAGAAGATGCCACAGCATATTGAAATACGCCATGACAATCTTAGTAAGCTGCATTGTGTTATACATTGAGGTTATTTATTACATTGTCCTACGTAAAAACAAGATGTTTTTTGTTTACATAATTTTTTTGTGATTACAGATAGTTTATGTAATCCATATTGGTGGTTTAACGTCTTAAATAATATGAAGTTGTAAATTTGCAGAATTTTATGAATAAATTAAGATATTCAAAATTATACATGTCTAAAATTGTTTTTCAAAAAACCTATCACATTACTCCTTCAAATTCTTCATAGAGCTATGGAGGAATACTTATGTTACTCTTTTATTTAATACTAGCTGTTGCTTGCGACTTCGTCTGCATTTCCGTCGTTTTTCGTAAAATAAGTAGCCTATGTCAATCACGGTTCAGAGGTTTTGATGTATTTTCCTAACATTTCCCTATTGATCGTAGCGTGATAAAAAGTATACTATAACCTGCCCAGGAGTATGAAGAATAATTGTACCAAGTTTCGTTAAAATCCGGCGTGTAGTTTTTGTTTCTATAACGAACATACAGACAGACAGACAGACAAAAATTTTACTGATTTTGTCATCAGTATCAATCACTAATCACCCCGTGATAGTTATTTTGGAAATATATTTCATGTACAGAATTGACCTCTCTACAGATTTATTATAAGTATAGATTCATATTTTGATATAAAGAATATAGACTAGCTTTTCAATAAATCGATATATTAAAGATATAATCTTATTATATTGTGATTTAAAAACATCATTATTGGGATGTAGTAGTATAATATATTAAAATATTTATGAGAATTGACAGTAATTTAGTATATACTTATACATAATTGTGAATTGACATAGTTTATACATTTTATTGATCCAAACGCAAAAAAATAATGTAAGTAACATAACAAATAATGTAATTATACATATTTCATTATTTTCGTCTTTTTTATATATTATACTGTTGCCATTATAAACAATGCTTTTATATGGAATGGAATCGTTTTAGAGTTCTAAATTTTTAGATTAGTAGATATTAATTTAGATTCCTTTTTAATTATGTACCTAATAAATTCTTGCTTCTTTCTTCAAGTGGTTTACAGCACCTTATTGCATTTATAATATGGTACATTTTTATTTGCAAAAGAATAAACAGGCATTCTCTACAGACTTTCTTGTAAACATAACATAAATTCATCACGACTACAATCTGATTGCTTGATCAAAATTATTATACCTATTTCGTTCATTAAGATATAATTTTAATTAAATCAACAAATTCTTTAGTCTGGTTCAGAAACTGGTACGGCGAGTTTCTCTTTAACACTTTTTGGTGCTACATTTGTTATTTTCTGATCAATCAAATTCGTACTTATATTATAAATTCGGGGTTTGATGACCTCGGTGGTCTAGTGATTTAGCACACTGTCCTTACTTCTGATAAGTATAGATTCGATTCCTCGCACGATATAAATATAAATATAATTGTTTGTATTCTAGAGTATTAAGACTAGAGTTCAGTTTTGTATAGTATATTATAATATTCATGTATATATCTCTATCAGTTGTCTAGTACTATGGGTACTAATTTTTTTTTCTGAAATAAAAGCAATATTTAGGCACTAGATAGCGCTATAAATTGTCCAAAGTTTTTATCACCATAATTATAAAAATGTAAAAGTAAATCCGTCAGTTCTATTAAAAAAAATATTACTGGGAAATTTTATGAATGTAATATAACTGAAAGACAACTAGTGTTTGTTTTATAGCAATTGGTTTACAATAATAAAAGTCATAAACTATTATTACTCCAATTACCAGGCCGCACAAATAAATAAATATATGAGCATTGGAACCCCTCCGAACGATACCCCGTCTAATTCAAACAGGGAATGAAGTTATGACGGCATGAGCAGAGGTTCGATCGCCTTGTGGTGCCCTCAGACTAAAATCATTTCCGTTAGGCGGGAGTTGACTTTCAGCCGCTCCATAAGTCCTTTCGCAAGTTTCGAATGCCATCTGCACCCCCTTTTGTCTGACAAAGCTGTAAAGGCAGCAGGCCAGCTGCAGCCAAAAGCATGGTAGTCCCAAAGAAAACTAATCCGCGCATTTTCGCCAGCGGCACATAAAGGGCCCCATTTAAAAACAAAAAACATTGTAGCTTAGTACCTATTAGCGTGATACTATATATAGCCTAAACGGTATATAATACTTTTTTTTTAATTCGAACCAGTAGTTCCTGATATTTGCGTGTTCGACCAAACAAACATATTCTACTGCTTTATAGTATTGGTATAGACATAACTACAATTTACAATCTCATATCCCCATTTTGTACATTGTATGCTAGAGTTAAATGCTAATTTTTCATCTCCGATAATACAGAATATTATTCGCACAATATTAATCGAAACACAAAGGACTGAAATTGCATTCATTTTCAACTGTAAGCGCATCAAGCAATATTAAACCCTTTCGCATTTAAATAAAGGTCAAATCTGATAAAACGCATTTATCCACTTTTGCACCAAGCTGTACAAAAGCGACAATAATAATTTAAAATTTCAATTCAATGTTAATTCAGCACGGTAATTTTCAATATAATAGCATTGAATGTGACAAGGAATCTTCGATCTCACGCCTTTTGTATGAGAACAGTTCGTTTTGATGAAATCGCATTAGTGGTATTTTACGGATGTAGACAATCTTTGCAGCATATTTAGCGCATTAACAAACTGTTAACAGCATCCATTTAAAATATTTAGAGTATCTATTTATACTGTATTTATAAGCAGAAATTCTAATGGCTCTTTAAACAATTAATTATGTTGGCGATAGAATGAAAGAAAGAAAAACATATTTATTCAGTACAACAATGTTACAATAATAAAAAAAATAAACGAAAAAAAAACGAAATAAAATGTCTATAAATTAGAGTAGTATCCAAAGATATTTCTTACAAAGCAAAAACTTTTTTTCACTTCTTTGTTCTAAGTTATAACACCTCAGGTCGTCCAGAATTGGACGGGAGCATGTCCGATTTCTAAATCTGCATATTAGCTAACATATAAACGTTGTCAATATGGAATAACAGATCAGAGTATATCTTAATCTGTATTACTACTACCAGGCTGAGATAAAACAGTAAAATTATTCAGAAACGTAACACCTTTCAATAGTAAAGCAATGAAGATAGCACGCGCTTATGTAAAACAATTACAGTTTTAAACTCATTATAACAATATTATGAGCCATACTGATATTATAAATTCGAAAGCGTGTCTGCTGCGAGTCGATATTTACAGCTGAAGAAATATTAATTAAATTTAATAATAGTAATAAACACAGCGCACAACTGATAGAAACCTTTAATTTTTATTTTGTTATAAATACATCTTACTTCTTACTAATATTATAAACGCCGAAGTTCGTTAATGTGGATGCATGAATATTTATTACGCTTTCACACAAAAACTAAACTAAATGGATTTTAATAAAACACAATAATATAACTTATACATAAGAATAACACATAGGCTATAAATTTCACACGTTTGAAAACGCGGGCATAATTAGTATATATATTATATACACATAGAAAATACCCAGAACGATAAAAATAATAATGTATTGCAACACGATCATGTGTAGTTTTCTAAATATTGTTTATTAAATATTTTAATTAAAGTTGCATTCTATTACTATTGTATATTTTTTTATAGACACTCCATTTAATAAGTTCTATCAATTTCCATTATGACTATTACAGTAATACAAGTAGGGCATCATGGCAATCATTAGTTTACAAGACAGCTCACAAATCACCAATAAAACAATACGACTTTATGACCAAAGCCATCCATTGAGAAATTTATAGACCTTATCTACGCGATAGTGTCTACAAAAGCACAACTTTGCAGGCTCGGCACGGTTTGTTTTATAAACAATGAGAAAATCCCTAGCACGCTTTCTACAACATACATCAAGTATTCTTAGGCCTTACTCGATAAGTTGGTGAGATCAAAACAAGTATGCTCTAAAACTTATTCTATCTGGGCTGGGTAGAGACGCGTTGCTAAGTGAAAATTTTAAGATTCCCATCTCGTATTCAGTGGATAGAATCGGTGTGCCGCAAGGTACACTACTAGGTCCACTTTTGTTTTGTTCGTATAAACTCGACAATAAACAGTTCAGTTGGTGAGCAGCGGAAAGTACACTTTACGGTACTGATTTAGCGGTTGGATAAGTTTCTGCATGAATTCAATTACTGCAGAGAGCACTGACCCGCGCGTTGTATGCATTGAGCTGGACTTATTGCCGATTAGGCGAGGAATTTAGGTATTTGTACTATTTGATTATGTTTAATTGTCGTGCAAATAACAGAGACGACGGCGTATTGGTGTTTTCGCGTCCATTATTTTTTTTTGCAAATAGTTTTAACCAATTTCACACATCACCATCTAATCCTTAACTGTGCAAATCTTGGTGTATGGGTAAAACACAGAATACTTAAATATATTTTATTCATGAATACAGATTTTTAGTGGGCATGGATTAAATCAGTACCCATTAAAATATAAGATAGTAAATGCCGATATAGTATAGCGATTTACTGTCTTATAATTGTATGACGTCACTGTTAATAAGTATAGAAGGGTAATTAAAATATTAGGTATAAATACTTTCATACCTAAATAATTATTGTAATAATATGCGACACATATCCCTATATTTATCGTATATTATTATAAAGAAATAGACTTTGAACGAAGTTGTCTGCTCTGACGTGGTCGCTAACTATGGGCCCCATCAACAAGCTCAGAGTCACTCAGAGGGCAATGGAGAGGGCTATGCTCGGAGTTACTCTGCGTGATCGAATTAGAAATGAGGAGATCCGCAGAAGAACCAGAGTGACCGACATAGCCCGAAGAATTGCGACTCTGAAGTGGCAATGGGCAGGGCACATAGCTCGTAGGACAGATGGCCGTTGGGGCAGTAAAGTCCTCGAGTGGCGACCACGGACCGGAAGACGCAGCAAGGTGGACCGACGATCTGGTCAAGATCGCTGGAAGGCATTAGATGCGAGCAGCGCAGGACCGATCGTCGTGGAGATCTTTGGGGGAGGCCTATGTCCAGCAGTGGACGTCTTCCGGGCTGCGATGATGATGATGATGATGAAGTTGTCTGCGTGAGTACGTCTGTTTTTTCTATTTCTTCCGTCTAGCGGCATGTTTTGTAAACTGACTTACGGTAGAAGGGTAGCAGTGAAAGTGCAGTGCATACCATCTTAGTCTTTTGGAATGGCAGCTTATGATGGTTACTACAGGCGTCATATGATATCGTAATTTTTTTTTGACTACTCTAATGCTGTTGGCCGCTGCTGGCTTTTACAGCTTCACCAGACGTTAGGGGGCGAGTGCAGATGGCACTCCAAACCCGCGAAAGAACTTATGGAGCAGCTAAAGGCCAACTCCTGCCTGACGGATACGACTTTAGTCTGAGGGCACCACGAGGGGTTCGAACCTCGGCTCAGGCCGTCGTAATATCGATCCCCGTTTGAATTGGACGGGGGATCGATCGGAGGGAGATATCGTAATGTACGTATTGCTGTTGATGTAAATAGGCGACGGCTACCACTTATCATGGGTTTAGTCGTCAGTTTGTTTGCGTTTTCCAAATAAACAAAGTAATGACTATATATGTATATTTATTTAAACTTTATAGTTGAATCAACTCTTAATTAGTACTGAACAGATCAAAGTGCGCTAGGCGCAGAAAAAGAAAAGAAAGGGTGATCATTTATCGCGATTATCGCTGGGTAATTAAAAACTGTTTTGCTGTCGGCCCCTTTACTATCAGTTGTGTGAAATGAATGAATTGTCAGCGGCAAACCAGTTATTTATATCTAGTTCGTTTTTACTTGCATACCTTTTTATTGAGTCGAGTAAATTACTATAGGGCAATAATAGCGAACCATTTTTTACTGGAGATCGTTCGATTCCTTTATTTTTTAAAGGGGCATATAAAATACAAGAATAACATACTGTCACGACTATTATGCCGGATGACTTTGTCAATTATCGACGTCGTGTTGAAGGCAAACCTTAAGATTTCACGGGATATATGTGAAGCAAACAGGACCGTGGGTGAGCCTACCTCTATATCTCGGATAAATTTTTGGGTTTTATTGTCCGTACTGCCTTCACCATTGAGAAATGTAAGTAGTTTGACACACATAATTATTTTTTATATCTGTCGGCCAGATTTGAACTCACGACCTTTTAGGTTTTAACCACTAAGCAATAAAGTAGCAAAGAACTAAGGGAATAAGTTTTATATAAAAGTACGAGTCATATATTTAAAAAATGTGCAATTAACTGCCGGACTTATATCATAGTAGTGACCCGTTACGTTTTTGCATAGGTAGACGTTTAATAGCTCTTTTTTTTAAACCTTGGGTTACATTATTGAAGTTTTTGTAGGTATACCAAATTTTTTCTAGTCATAAATATGGTCATGTGACGCAGAGATAATGTAATTATTATGGTGAAAGCATGTATAATATCGGTTCAGTAATTTTTGAGTTTATTCCTTACAAATATATAAAAATGTTATTTTTTCCTGTTAAAAGTTTTATTTTTTGTACTCACGACCGAATGATCATTCAGATTTTGTCTAGTTAATAAATCTCTACGCCGCAATGCTCTATATTTTATTAAGTTTAATTTACAATGTATATTTTTAGATGTAGATTCCTAAATTGAACCTAATTGTTTTATATTTAAACTTAAATTAGACGGCCTCGGTGGTCTAGCGGTTACTCGGTCGCGGGTCAACTTTCGCATTGTGCATTTGTATTTATGAGTATGATTATTTATATCGGTCTATGTGTTTCCTATGTATAAGTATCTTATTATGTTTAACCATATTGAACCACAATACATTGTATTTAATAGTTAAAAAACTGCATTTCTACCTATGTGCACACAACGGTATAATGTCTAGTGTACAGTGCAGCAAATAAAACACGGCTCGTCTAAATTTAATATTCATTATGACTTTTTTCATCGACTGCACATTTTTTAACAGTTATCCAGTGTTTTATGAGATTACGATACAAAAGCGTTAGACCGTTTCTTAATAATCATCTCTGATATTGTCTTCATTAGATCACATAATTGCTGCTTATCGAATGGTAGTTTTAAAATATGACTATTATACAGTTTTCAAAGGAAGTTGTTTTGTGGTAGAAATAGGTGAGACAAATCTCAGTATCAGTACAGTATCCGGGCAGACGATTATGTACGAAATCTACCCAGGTACCAAATTCAAATATATATATATTACTTTGTATACATTACATTCTATATTATAAACTAGTACAAGCCAATGGTTGAAATTCGATCTTTATAAATTTAAATTATAAGTTTGGACATTATTTAGGTTCTGTTGTCAAAGACATAGATTATTTTGATAACAGCACAGAAAGAAACCTCGATTCGCTGAGTTGACAATTAACATTCTTTCACATTGACGTTCTGTTATCAGCTGTTTTATACAATATAATAGTGTGTGTAATATTTTTTTATTGTTTTAATGTATAATAAACATTATATACATATTTAAAAAAAATTGGCATTTTGCACTCCTTCTCTGTATAACCTATAATTATGCGAAATTTCATATACCTCCATCCGCACAATTTCCGTAAATAGCGATACAAAGATTTTACTTTACGCATTAATATTATGATATATGTACATTATATTATTGTATTTATTGTAAATAGAAAGCAAGTTAAATAGCAGAACATTTAAAATAGGGCGCAATTCTCTACCGCATTTGTGTTCCACTTGATGTATTTTACTAGTTGTAGTTGACACGTTACGCTCCGCTGTGTTACGGTTCAAATTACAAACTGTTCTATTATTTTTTGAACCATGAAAATAGGTTCAAGTATCCACTCTTACCGTAACTTTTGAAGCTCAAAAATGTCAAGTTTTTTTATTGGTGTCTACACGATTGGGTGAACCCAAAATTGAATTGATGAACGTTTTAATAAGAGGGGTGACAGGATTGTTTCTAGTAGGTCCATTTTAGCTCAACCTCAATGCAGTCTTCCCTCCTGGAAACCACCACAGTTAGTTGGTGTATACGATTGCTTTGACTCATTGTTATCCTGCTCTATCCTGCCCTACTGATGCCCCGTCAACGTAATCCGTTACTGCAGGCCACATCATCTTCAGACTTAACAAGATAACAGAATATGGATTTTTAAAGACTTCACCACTGTTATTGGGTATGCAGATTGTCAACATTGACGCTGTATTGAACGCAACAATAGCCTTGCCCACACACCGCTGTATTAAATTAAGTTTGTCTCTCAAATTTATATTTTGTTTATTATTCATGTTTTCATCGTAAAGGAGTTAGTTAGAAATATAAATTGACACTTTTTTTAGTACCAGTTAGACTTGCAACCTTTGGCCTTAAACTACTAGTCTATCATTATAGACTGACTGCTCTCAGACATCCAATTACTTCTTCATTATAATTAACGTTTACAATATTATCATAGTTTCTGAGAAATAAAAAACGTATCATATTAATTGTGAATTCAGCATGTTTCCCTACTTACACTTCTTAACATGATTCCCATAGAATTTCTCTCTCATTGT
Source organism: Achroia grisella (assembly GCF_030625045.1). Taxonomy (NCBI): domain Eukaryota; kingdom Metazoa; phylum Arthropoda; class Insecta; order Lepidoptera; family Pyralidae; genus Achroia; species Achroia grisella. The sequence goes on along the minus strand of NW_026712984.1, from coordinate 2,459,315 downwards.
GTTAATTAATGAAGACATTCATTTACTATGAACCTCTTGGTATTATATCTGTTGCACTATACAAGCATTGTTTTAGAAATCTATTTATTTTATGGTATGTCATTGGAATGGATACACCGTGTTAACCATAAAAATATTGGACATATATGGATATCTATTTCAATGGTACATTATGTTCTTCGAAGATTACAAAAAATGTAATGAATATAAAAAGATAAGTTCCTTGCCAGTTCTTCAACTAAAGTAGCTAGTCGGACTGGATGGTAGGGATTGTGATAAAAAAATATGATTAAAATGTTCTTATGATATGATTAAATAATTATTATTTTACCTTTATACATATGGACTCCTAAACTCAATGTTTAGTAAATATTTTGTAACAAGAAGTGCCTACTTTGAATGTAATAAAACACACACCCCACTTCCAATCAATTAAAATATATAATAAAATAATTTTGGAATAGAATAAGTAGCACCAGAAATCGTCCATTTGTGATGTTAAAACACAAATTAGAGGTCTTTATAAGTATAGTGTCGAATATTGCAATAACATATATTATATAGTATATAGCTTTGAAACTGTGAAAGGATTTCTAGAATAGGTTTAGATTTTTCCTCTTTGCAATATTAGTAGGTATACATAACAAAACAGAATCGTCATTGCATCTAATTTTTAACAATACGGCTTCAATAAACCCGTCTCACCTAGACCAAACCGATACAAGAATTTCACTGCTCTAAATTGGTTTTCAATTGCCACCAATAAGTATTTAAATTAATTCAATGTGATCAATTATTAGTCGAGCCGGATCTCAGATCTTCAATGCTGAGATTAAGGCCGTCTATTGAATTGACTTTTGCTTCCACATTTTTTTTTCGGGTATCCATTTTGTGTATTTCTCTAAAGCATGTCTATTTACTTTCTACTTTAAACGAGGCTCGTCTGTCTTTGATTTGTGGGTTAAGTTGAGGTAGGTCAGGTCAGGTAATTGTGAACTTTGCCATGTTTCTGCTGTTATTATTTGATGGCATGTATTTTTTACTTATTTCTTTTTTCTAATAATTGGATTTGATACTTAAAATTCAGTAGATTTAAACAGTTAGAAACTACAATTACTTTGCACCTCATACAAGTTGCATGATGTGTTGGTACTGGAGAGGTATGCAATACTCGCACTTTAAATAGTGATACATGCCGTTTTCTTTTTATTTTTATTTCCATATTTTTTTTTATCAATAATTCTTTATAAATTTTTGATAAAAAAATATAGTATATCTTGAACATTGATTATATCACTGTAGTAGTTTTTAATAATACAATAATAGGGTATTATATTTGGTTAATTTCAAAATAACTGATATTTATTTTTCCATGTTTCAGTGACCTATAATAGGAGTTTTAAAGTTACTGATACATAAATTATTTGATTATAATTAATTACAATTTATCTTCACCATAAATTTTATTAAAATCTGTTCAGACGTTTAGTCGCGAATAGGTTATAAACAAACAGACAAAAATACTTAGCATTGATATAATAATAGATATAAAAAAGTATCAATACAACAGTACTTATTCCATTTACATTACAAGTATCTCTTGGTCGTAGAGTAATTTTTTATATAGCCTACAGTCTATACATAGAGAATATTCAAAATCGGATAAATAATAGCCTAGATAACTCCGAACATCCAAACTCACAAACTTTACCTGTTTATAATGTTAGTATAGACAATAAGATTGATTAAACAAAACTTGCCATATCTTTTTCCTCGTCAAGACCCACTGAACACTGACCTTTACATCACCCATCAACGTCGAAGGATCGTGAATTATTGGAGTTTAACATTAACAATAGCGGGCACGGATTCGAACCCGTTATACTGTTCTCAGCGGGCACCGGTGACGCCCCCGAAATTTAAATTAAATTTAACCGTGTCAAAAGTCAATCTGACCTAAATCTATCTCGTCTTATTATCAAGTGTAATTCTTTATATGAGTATATAATTAATACGTCAATAGTTTTTATTATCTACTAAGTTGCACTCGTGCTATATAGCGCATGTTTAGTCGTCTAAAAAATGTAGGCAAGTGCAATGGTAAAATCCATCTAGTATTTATTCAGTTTATTCATTGCTAGTGCCAAGCACCGTTGTTTAAGTATTCTGAAGTTTTCTATATTTACGGCGCAATTTTCTGAAAATTTCCATCCATAATAATAATAATAAATAATCTCTGTACAATTCACACAGCGCCATCTAGATCCAAATTAAGCTACCTAAAGCTTGTGTTATGGGTACTTGACAACTGATACAAATACATAGATATGTTTTTTTTTTTTTCGTAAATACATACATATTATACATAGAAAATACCCAGACCGATACAAACAATCATACTCATGAATACAAATGTTTGTGCCGTGCGAGGAATCGAACCCGCGACCATCGGACGTAAAGCGGTCTGCTTGACCGCTAGACCACCGAGGTCGTCAAATCCATATTAGGAAACAATAAAAAAAAAGATGAATGAAATCCATTTACTCATTCTCAAGTTTTATCTTATGTCATACTGCCGCCGGATGGATCCCCATGGGTGTAATTATAATAATATTCGCAATTTTAATTAATGATAATTGAATTTTTATTTTATTTTAACACAGCACGAGGTACTCACTAATAATATATCATTCTATAGGTGAAAGAATTATTGAATTAACCTATTTCAATAATTTTAAGTATTTGAGTTGGTCTTTTACAAACACACAATCAAATATTTCCTCTTTAAACTTACTACTTACTTATTCTTAGTGTATATGTATATATACCTGTGTTTATGTTGTAATTTTTATGTCATTTGAAACGCCAGCAAGCTAATAGCGCACCTGCTAGTAATCGGTAACCGTTGTCATAAATACGAATAGTGCTATAGACATAACGTTCTCATATGACGCCCGTGATACCATTCCAGAGGACAAATTACAGGAAAAAACACATGACATCACAAATTAACCTAAGTTTTTGCGTTTATTTAAATTAAATAATTTTAGCACTGAACTCCTAATTGCTAGATGTCAATAAAATAGTGTATAGATAGTGTTATAACTTTATGTTTAAATTTTAAACTTTATTTTAAGTTTTAAATTTTATGCTTTACTTTTTATTATTGTTGCGGTTTGTTTATTATTACAATAATTATTTCTTTTTATAATACATTTTTAAAAAAGTGTTGTTTTGTTTTCTATTTATTTATTTTATTATAGCCTTTCTGATTTCAATTGATTTCTTATTGATCAAATTGTGCAATATTGTCGCCGCTAAAGTATTCCTTTTAGGCCACTCCAGTACCTAAGACGTTTGGTTTTGATCACCAATTAATATGTTAGCTTCTTCGAGCTACTTTAACTTTCATTGCGAATTCTATCACTTGTATTCTCTGAGCATAGCTGTCTTTACAGCACAGCCTTCTTCATAAAGATTTTGTATCTTTACCATTACATTGTGTTCTGTATCTGGTAATTTTTTACAACATAAGCTGCTGCTAACCCAGCTGATTAGCTACGATAAGTTGACAGGACAATTAAAAGTAGTAATAAAAATTAATGTCCGTAAGTGACCAAAACTCTCCTACATGAATACTTTCAATTTGACAATTGTCAGTGGTAAAAACTTTTACTTAATAATAAACATCATAAAACCTTATAATGCTACCATTCATTTCATTGTTGTCTAAAAATGAATTGTGTCGTGGTTTTCATTTTAAGATTAATATGTGAGATAACGTACACCACAAATGCCGCCGTACGTTTAGCCACAAATGGAGGAAAATACAATAACATTTAATCTAGCAACAATTTAAGTCCAGGTACTGTAACGGTGATTTTATCACAGAGTACCTTACATGTAGAACCACACAATGTAACAAAGATTTTTCAAATTAATATATTAATTTATTATTTACATAACCTAATTGTACAACTAAGAACCTAAAATTAAAAAGCTTAAAAAAATATAATATGATGACTAAAATATATTATTAAAAGGGGTCCCTTTAGGCAACGTTCAGAAAATACTGGCAGCGTTCCCTCTTACTTAATAAAATACATACCATTTTTACATACCACTGGTGCCTATGATCGATCAATTGACACACGATAAAAATTGTAACTCTTGTCGGCCTTTAAAATTGATTGTTATTTTTAAAATAAGACCTAAAGTAATTGCATTCGTATGAATTCGGGGCAAAAGGTTAGCATATAATAAATATATATATGTAAGTATCGTAGGACACAATTTCTAAATACATTGATACTCAGCACTTAATATAGAGAAATAATGAAAACAATGCTAGAAGCATATCAAATAATTCTAATATGTAATTTGAATAATCTTTTAATAATGATATTTTAAAAGATTATTTAATTAATCTTTTAAAATATCATAATTCCTATCTCATCTATACACATACATGTCTGGATGCCTGGACCTCTGCCAATAAGTCATGTTATCTGAAATGATGCAACTTAAATACCTGATCGTTAAAAGACTTTGTAGGAAGGTGTAACTAGGATAGTATTAATACATAAAAGCTTGAGTTGCAGAAATCTAAATCCACATTTTATATAAGAATTTAGCAAAGCGATGTGTAGAGATAAAATTATAAACCAAATATTTAAATTAATAAAATTAAATGATAGACTAGTTTTTATCCCAATACTCCCTGTATTGGGATAAAGCTACTAGGGAACTTTTTGGGTATTAAATTATAAGAACAAACACAATTATTACCGCATGATGAATTGTAACAACAATTATTACCGGATTACCTATTAAAATATAAATCTAAATAAGTGTACTGTAACTACATAAATCTCACACATTTATAACAAGGTATTAAGAGAACCAAAAACCAGGGTAAGTATATACATCAAACGAATTAATAGTGTGGTTGTATCAGATCATTAAGGTAAGGAAAGACTATTTTTAGCATTCAGATATCTCTGCCTACTTGGTAAGAAACCTAGTTGCAATTGACAGATAGGCAAACGGAAATTATTAATTAATGATTAGACCAGAAACTGTCTATTTGAGTTAATAATTAAATTAAATTATTTCAAAAGAAATTGAATAACTCTGGATGACTCTTTATTACGAATTCATGTTATTGGGTAGTTTGTATTCACACAAACTCTTAAAGTGTAAATGGTATATTTTATTTTTCATACCTATTCTTCTTAGCTAAAACTGCATTCCAAAGAGCAGCAGTATGTTAAAATATACTATAGTATTCAAAAGGGCTTATATAAAACTTATTTGTAGAATTCTAATAGTAACCATCTAGTTCTAAACTAAGCAGAGTTTATACTATTGTTATTAGAAAATATTAATTCCTTTATATTTCAAATATTCATAGAGAAGTATATTGTCTATATTTGTATATAATCAGGAATATAAATTTTGTATTGTGCTGGAAATGAATCTGAGATCACAGAAAGTAAGGTGTGCTTAATATAAAACACTGTGATCGTCAAATCATAATATGCTTAGATATAAAGGCAACTTTTAAAACACTTTTATTCTTGCCCACAGCAATATTTTACCGTATCATGCTTCCATATATTAAATGCATGGCGTATATTTTAAATTTATAGGTAGGTACATGTCAGTACATGAAGGTGCAATTTCTATGAATATAAATGTAAGAAATGAGGCCAGATGTATATCGGAACTTGTTTTGACTGGGACTGTTTTGATTTAAAAGCTTTCGTAACTTTTGGTATTAGAGATTATCGTATTGTCCCTTTGAGTTTATTATATATATAGATCCGAACTTCGCATGATGACTAATATTGTATTCATCTCGAATTTTTATGAGAATAAAGTCCGACATTTATTGTTCGCTTCTGAAATATGGAGAGAGAGGTACGTACGCAGATAAACTTTTACTCTCAACCTTTGGTAAAAAAAATGTGGCTTTCGTAGATAAAATATCTTAGTTTATATATAAAAAAATATATACTTTTCTATAAAAATAGTTTGGTTGACAGAAACTACTTACATGTAATTTTTGTTGGCTTGTCAATATTTTTCTTTTATTTTTTTTATTATATAAAATTTCCAAAATTTAAGAAACAAACTGTAAAATATGTTAATACTTATGATTAATAATATCATCAAAAACTTACTCGAAAATATATTCCCAATTCACTCGCGGGGTACACACTACACACGACTCGAAAACTTTCGACGTCAGTTTACCGTACGTCAAGTTGCGGCTCACGATTGTCACGACGGACGTGCGTCCTTCTCCGCGGACGCAGATCTACTGGGTGCGGACCATTCGATCGTTCAACTAATATATATCGTATACTAGTTTTCATCGTCTTTCACTGGTTTAAGCTACGTACGATTTTCTGGGTTAATGAGGAGCCTGCAGCCGCGGTGCGTTTTCTAAGCAGTTTCGAATTGACGCGCGTTGGGTGCCGAGAGCAGTGCTCCTCAGATGTTATGCTATACTGGTACATTCGTAAACACGCAGATTTCTTATTCATCGTTTATTTTCTTAAACTATACAAATTATATATGTAAACTAAAAAACTGACGGTCTATATCTTTAGCGGTTTAGCAGATCGCCTTAATTCCGATGGCCGCAAGTTCGATTCTTCGCTTGATACTAATTTGTAATTGTTTGTATTCTATATCTACGTGATTTCTAACCATATTATATTAAAACGCATATAAGTAAGTGTTTTTCTCAAATTTTTACTAATTATATCACCTTTAGATCTAAATTACGATATTTATAAATTATTGAGGCTCAACATGATCAATAATGGTTATTCATAAATTTGGAATACAAACAAATGACGGCACACTCGATAGTAATTGGTAATCATTACTTATATACATGAACAGAGCCTCATCATGCGTTGGCAATGCATGAGGTGTAGTTTCCAGAGGAATAAGATGTCATATTTTGTAATTTTCCTAGTAAAGCGCACCCTTTAAAGCAAGTAAAATTACTCCCGGTTGAAATAGTTGAGACAAAGTACCCCAAACGCACTTCGCTTTGATATACGCAGACAACTTTATTCAAACCTTACATCGATAGATAGTTATGTAATTCAAGTACTTAATTATAATTAAACTCACCGTTAATACGATAACAGAACTCCTAGCACTTTATGTTGAGCTATTCTGGAAAGATTTTTAAAGTTTCTATTAAATTTTCATTCATCTATAGAAAATCACATTATTACCTAATTATATAAGCTACATTATATGTTCAACAACATATGAGATCTCTACAGTAATTGTAGCTGTAAAAACAGGGCAGATTCGGAAAGCAGACTCATTAAAAGAAGACTAAGCAAGAAACTCACGTGTTGCTCTTTTATATAAATGTTGTTCAGCAATATTTTGTGTCAATACAAATAGTAAGATGGACAAAAGTTAAACAATATAATAAATGAAATGAAAAATTAAATAAATTAGTCATAGTTATCAGAGCAGACCTTACAAGCAGCACCCGTTCATAACTATAGCGGATGAGTCCGACACCACTGCGCTCTACCATATTTTAGGGCTCTCAATGAGCCATCCCACCACGCCACCACCTGTCCGGACATTTAAATAAGCATTTTAGCAGTCATATTTTTGTACTGACTGTAATTCTTCTAGATCAAGACACAGCTATTTCAAGCAGGTTAAGGAAAAAGTTGAAGTCGTGGCGTATCAATAACTAAAAAAATTTATGGAAGATCATGTAAGGTGGCAAGGGATCCACCGACAAGAGTTAAACTCTTAAATTATGAATAAATGAATTAGTAGTTCTTTGTTTATTATATGTACGAAGTTTTATATTATTAATAATTATTTTCTTATTCATATAATCGAATTTGATACCCACAACTATTACGACTTAGTTCTACAAAGCACATAACAGTTATCTGTACCATAGTACACAGGCGTCTGCGTGGGTACCTCTGTCTCGCCTATTTCTGTCAACAAGCAGCGTGATCTATAAACTGTGATTTGGTGAGATATGGCAGTGAAATAAATGTACAAGGTTTACTGATACCTTAAGCTGTAAAATCATGCCGTACACTAGGTGTCACATGCCGATGTAACTTGCGTGTTACTCATGTATGTATATTAGAGGTTATGGAGTGCCCTCTGCATTCTTTTTTTCTCCCTAAAAATTGCAAAACCAAGCTGCGACATTAGTTGTAATTTGAATTTAGTAGTAGTTTGGAAAAGTTTAAAAACCAGCTTTACTTTATTTGACTGTAAATGGTTGTATGCCCCAGGGTCATTTGATATTTTGATTTTTGATTATATACAAACTTACATCTCATGACACAAAGATAAGATGAGGCGTATAAGAGGCATAACAACTTATTTCTCAGGAATGGTATCATGGGTGGTACTTGACAACGTGATATTCGTGTACCTACTCGTTTATATATAAGCGATAGTTACTACTTACCAACAGACAAGCCATCAATTTGTTCGCCAATCCAATTCATAAAAATGCATTGAAAATATTATTTCGCTTTCATTCACTCGTTCTTGTTAATTCCATGTCTGCTTTTACGAAATCCAAAAAACCGTTAAATAAATCAATTATACTATTTTACTAATCTTACATTAATATTCGAAATGTCAGCCATCAACATAACTGCGAACATGAGAAACAAATTATACTATATTTATCGTGAAAGTTAACTACTAGGAATTCTTACGAAATTTTCAATTGAGTTGTTTTGAATTATACATCTATATTATAGTCAAAGTTTATGTCTATACATTGATATTTTAGCGATTCTTTAAATAAACAATTTAAATTTATTTAGCAAAGTACATTTATACAAAGTTGTCTGCCTACTAAGAATCTTGCTATAACAGTCAGTTAGAATGGTCAGATACGACAGGGAAATTACAATGTATAATGGCACAATTGAACATGAATGGCAATTACGGTAAGAGTCCACCTAATATATACACGAAGCACCTTATAAACATGCTGTCATATCATACATACGGGCAATATATTGAATGGCATACGTCAGAACTTATGTCGCGAGTGCCATGCCTCTTGTCCTGCAATTACATTGCCATATTCACTCTTTTAACCATAATATTACTTATACAATAATATGTTTGACGGTTAAAATGGGCATATGCTCCCGCAGACATACTGAACAATCTAATTCTACACACGAAGATAAATTTTCCCATAATTCTCATATGTATGGAGAGTGAGTGAATCCGCGAACAAAGTTGCAGGAAATAAATAGCTAGTAATAAATTAATTTGTGGCCGGAAATTGATCGTGGTAATTATTTGTCTATCTACGGTGAGACATCGATAAACTACACTATCGACAAAGACATGGATCGCAGAAATATTATCTTGAATGGCGAGTATGGTAATATTTTTGTTGAAATACTATTAGAGTAACTTATCTTCCTTTTTCTATTTATGTACCTAAATAAAAATATTCTTTAATCAATTATAGTGTATGAATGGTGCATCCGACTGCGCTAACGGTAAACGCTGGCGGGGCGCCAGTGTAAGATGATGGAACGAGGATGAAGTCTGGTCAGTTAGCACATCATGGCGCATTCACCAAGGATTGAACCACGAAGGGAGAACCGTGTCAAGGAGTCATAGAGTCCTATGGTAATGAACCATTCTCCCTATAAAATGAATTATCGAATGTATATAAAAACTTTTGTTTACAATAGCACCTATATAACTAATTTTGGTTGTAGTCATAATTGTTAGGACAAGGTATGTATGAAAGAAATCGTTATGTAAATTATTGAATAATCATTGAAATCATTAAAAAAAAGATCAGTTGGTCAGTTTTATTATAACCAAGATTAGCTAATGCAAAAAAGGTAAAAGTAATCTAAATCTATAATAAAAATGGATATGCAACAAAATGGCTCCACTCAGGGCAGCAAAAGTCAAGCGCTTAAATAGGATAGAAAATGGAAACACACTATACTTGATTTAAAAATAAATGGAAGTAAAATAATAAATAAGTATGATGTCATTAAAGCCCAAATTATATATCAACAGGCGAGGGTTCTAATTAGATTAAACACGTGAACTTTATTTTACGTCAGCTTCATAGCAAGCAAGAAGAGAGACGGCAGTAAAGTTAAAGGGTCGTGTCTTGTTATTTTACTACCGTAACCGTAGGTCCCAGACATGATATGACAACAGTCTTCAACAGTCTTGAAATGACAACGCAAGAGATGTATGGCGAATATCACATAATTACTATACTTATGTATATGTATATAGGCGATAGTAATCAATTACCATCAGGTGGGCCGTAAGCTTGTTAACCGTTCAAGAATAGAATAGAATAGAAAATCATTTATTCAAATAAACTTACATTGTTAACTTGCATCTACTGCTCGTTCGGAAAGCTGTCTCATCACAAGAAGAAGGAGAAAGAAACTTGCGTGTTGCTGTTTTAAATTATTTTATTCGTACTTTACATTTTTAAGTTAAAGTGTGTGAATACAAACTACTACATAATTGACACTAATTCAATTAAATAATCAAATAGAAAAAATATTGAATATGCAAACAACTGGTTAAATAATGAATAAGAGGAAATCAGTCATAGTGATTAGAACAGACCAGTCCGTATAAGCAGCACCCGTTCATGAGTATGACGGATAAGCCAGCCATCACTGCATTCGACCATATTTCAGGGAGCCCAAAGATGAATGGAATTCCTGTCCCATAATAAATAAAAAAACTTCTTTTAACTTAACTCGGAACATCAAATTGAATAATAAGTTTATTTCAATGATAATGATAATAGTCTTCATTCACAAAACAATGTATCACACCATCGTGATATTAACCACTGGCTTTGAACTTCATAACCCTGCTTCTCGAAACACAGAGTAACAAAGAGTACATGTACATATATCTACGTGATTATCATTACTAAGTGAAATACTGAGCTGTAGATAATAAACATACCGACAGTCCATTAATTCCATTAATTATTTACAGTACGGTGACCCTACTCAGAACCAGTTATAATTAACCAATTCAACTAACTTCGTTGTAATCGATTAAGGAGAGAAAAAACAACATGATCTTACATCTCAATCACAGTATTTCAAGTAGTTTATGTTATTCCATTAAATTAAATAAAAATAGAGGCCCGATCCCTACTTCGCACGGGTATTTAACTGAAATTAAAAAATATATAAATGTTAACATACCTACACATATATAACCATCACGATATATATATATATATATATATGTCTTCTAAAAAACTGTAGTACATATCTTGGCTTTATTGTCAATAATTTCCGCAGTAAGCGATATCCGCGCGATTTTTTTAATAAATATATCTTAATAATAATAATTCACATTTTCAAATTATCAATTGGGTTACGTCATCGAACTTTTCATACTGATCCCTAACATTTTTTTAATATACTAATGCTTAAAAAGTACATTAAATTATTAGAGAAATCTTTGCATACTAAAATTTGTTTGACCCATATATATACGTATGTATAGAACGTTACCATTAAAACTTCAACTTAAAATTAATTATGATCGAATTTTGACTACAGAGAGTATATTATTATGAATTATTTAAATTGCATTCTTTCCAGAAAGACGATAATGAGACATAATTGTTGCAGTGTCATTGGTCAGAACAAAAAACTTAACGGTATAATAATTCAAGTAATGTTTGTTTATGTTTTTTTTAATGTGATGTAATATACATTTAATTATAGTACAGAGTCTCCTTGTTTTTTGAAGAAATGTAAATTTATTTTCACAAACGACGGATATCAGCTTCTCATGGGTTTAGGTGCTGATCTTGTGACGAAAGTTGTGTAACTATATGCATATATTATATATGCAAATCTTCCAGAAAAAAATCTAGATAGTATAGTAATAGTAGTGAAAACCACAGAATAAAAAAGTTGACTTTTTGTTATGTGGTGAAAACCTAATCAATACGTCTAGAAGAAAAACTATACGACTTCATAGTAATGTACTTATTTTATAAATGTCACTTTACTTACTTTTACAAGTGTAAAAAGCTTAAATTGTTTTTAAAATAAAATACAGCTCGTGTAACTCAATGACCATCTAAATTGCTTTCTACAAACAATGTAAAGTGGGATAAGTTTTAATTTAAAAAATGCTATTAATTACAATTAAATTTCATTTAAAAAATACCCCGAATGATTTCATAAAATAAGTATTACATGCTACCTACATATAAAAATCTGATAAATCAGTTATCGTCTAACGTCTCCAATTCTTTTGAGGTAATATGTTTATTTAAACAAGTTTACAATGTTATACATACTAGTAAGTCGTATTGTACATTTAACACAATAAAATCATTTGATTTTGTATTAAATACATTTTTATAAATAAGGAATTTAAACTTCATTGCATTAGTGTATTAAATTTACTTACAACTTGCAAGTTAATCGATATAAACTAACACAACAAATCGGTGTATCCTAACTATTCAATTTCGAGTTAAAACAACTTTAACTGCCGTGGTTAAACTTATTCCAATTAAAGTTAACCGAACAAACGATACAGAATACCAGGCAAACATAGGAGTGAAGAAGGTTAACATTCCAGTGTATACTATGGGACTATAGAGTTGAAATTTAATTTTGTTTGTATCTATTTCTGTAACACGACAGAAAGATTTTCTTACATGTATTATACTTATTATATATTCATCATTATATTATATATGTATTATTGTAATATGGACAGGTGGTATTTTGGAAAATAAAACAAACGAGTTTTTTTTTTATATTTAACTGGAAATAAACATAAGCCGATGTCCCACCTGAAGTGACAAGCGTCAATAATGTTTTACGTAATTAAGTTAATATGTGGGAGGACTAAAATATCATGCCTCCGTACCCTGTAATTTCACTGTCATATTTCATGCTACAACCAAAACACATTTCAGCAAGCATGCTACTTGACAAACATACACACACAAACGACTTTGTAAAAAGTCTACAATAAACTTCGAGAATATTAATAATACACGTAATAATCTCAGGACAATTCACATAGGGCCATCTAGACTCAAGATAAGCTAGCTAAAGCTCGTGTTATTAGTACTAGATAACTGATATAAATACAGAGATATATTTTTTAATACATTATATATATAGAAAAAACCCGGACCGATACAAATAATCATACTCATTAATATAAAATGTTTGTACTATAACTCAAACCAGCGACCGTCGGAAGTAAGGCAGTATGCTAAACCACTAGACCACCGAGACTGTCAAAAATATACTTTTAAACAAAACTGCTCGAAAACAGACGTGTATTATAATAATTCAATTGCTCAAATGTAAACAAAGATAACGTCGCTCGGGTATATTTTACAAAATGGGGGTAGTGGGTGAGTGGGAACCACATGAGTTATGGGGACCATTGTTCGTGTTATTGTATAGTGTGCAAGCGTGTTTATGGTACTAAAAGGGGTCGACCATAAACAAACTAGTGAATGAAAGCTGTGCTATTCGGCGTTTACGTATAATAATAGTGATTTGACTAAGTAAGCCACAAGCTATTGCAAATATCGATTTCTCGCATGCAATATATTGTAGACACTTAATATGATTAACGTTGTATGTTTCGTTGTCGTTTTACAATGTAAGCAAGTATAACAATCTACGAATAGGATTTCTATGATAATTTCGATTGAAATAACTGGAAAGGAAAGTCTGGAACAAATCAAATATTTGATTCGTAAAAAATGTGCATGAAACTTTTAAAAACTAAGTCTTGTAATAAAAAAGTTTATAAATATCTTTTAACATGTTACATAATTTAGTCTATGAAATATAATATATCAAGCTAGAAACAAGAAACTCTCCTCTTATTCTTTACAATTTACATTGTACATTATAATTATAATAACTCAGCACAATTCACACAGTCATCAAGTCCTAAAGAGGTATAATAACTATCAAATAGGTATCTATATTTATACATAGAAAATTCTGTAATATTGAACAACGTAATCGAAATAGTTTCATGATCGCTACATACTCGTGCATAAAAGAAATAATTGTCTAATACGGAACACAGCTACTTTAGCAGTCGAGCCGTTTTTTTATTTCTAACTGGAATGGCAACTATGCTACCGGCCTTCCTAATGGAAACTGTACATGAACAGCATTATACGAATATCACATTAATAATAATAATATCAGGACAATTCATACAGCGCCATCTAGACCTAAGTTAAGCTAGCTAAAGCTAAAGCTTATGTTATGGGTACTAGGTAACTGGTACAATACATAAATATATATTTTTTTCATAAATACACACAAATTATACATAGAAAATACCCAGACCTATACAAACAATTATACTCATGAATAAAAATGTTTTGCTGTGCGAGGATTCGAATCCGCGACTATCGGAAGTAAAGTGGCCAACGTGGCCGTCGCATTATCATATAACATCCGTATAACTACTAATGCATTGCCATTCCGTTAAACTAACATGTCACGCGTCTTATCCTGTAAATTGATTCCATTTTGTTGCCCTTCAGCAAAGACAGCTTAAAAGCAAGATACCCACAAAGTTAACTTTTTACATCCTCAACCTCAGTTCACGAGCTCTCAGGCTAATTGGCTACTTTTTACGGGTCAATCATAGCCAACGAAGTCGCGGTCAAAAATTAGTGAAGATATAAAAACCTTTGTACACTAGACTCTTTTGTACACAGGAGACGAGTAATCCTCACATTTGTAACCTATACCCACACTAGTAGCTCATGAAATAGAATTCAAATTTGCACTGGTACAGCTATCATCCAACAATTGAATCACTCAGACCACACTTTCGAGACCTTTCGCTGGGAGCCTATTTGCGAATGCATTTACGGCATTCATACTAAAAAGAAGAAAGTTTATAAATGCAATTAACAAACAAGATATACAAAGCGATTTAATTGAAAGAAATTATTTAAATTCAATCAACTCGAGTCCAAATTGAATTAAAGTCTGGGTACAATTTATTGCCCACGTTGGTAGAAATAAAAAGTATTAATCGATCATGTTTTAACTTTAGTTCAGTTTCTTAATCGTAGCGCAATAACGTAACATGGGGCTGTCATGATCTAGTGGTTTAGGAAACCGCCTTATTACCGATAGTCGCGGCTTCGATTCCTTACAAAACATTTGTATTCATGAGTTTGATTATTTGTTTTGATCGAGGTGTTTTCTATGTATATTATGTACGTATTTACAAAAAAATCTATTTATCTATTTATGTCAGTTGTCTAGTATGACACAAGCTGCGGTTAGCTTTTTTTGTTTGTGTTTTACAATTCTTTTTGGCGTTTTAATATACCTATATAGAGGAAGCTGTATAGAGCCTAAAGACACTGGAACTTTCTTTGAAAATTGTCTACCTATATAGTGGCAGAAAGCGCATTAAAATACTTCAAGTAGTGTCAGGCCTTAGGCATATACATAGGCGATGATGCTGATGACTTCAGTTTATAATCATTCTCCACAACTCACTCAGCGTTATCTAGAAAACGGTCGAAGTAGACTTCATACAAAGTCATCTGCGTGGATACGCTTATTCCAGCCGCCAAGCAGTTTGCTATGAAAGATGTGTATTCATAATATTCTATTACTCCGGAATGACACACACGAGTTGTATCTGCCATGGCCGTCACATAATATTTTAATGACCATTGTTATGTTTATGTGTGTACACGACGATTATCACTTACCATTAGGTGTACCTCTAAACTTGATCGCTATAACAGTTACATAAAAAAAGAAAAACTTCATGCGTCGGTAGTTTTAACTTCGATTACAGTGCTGTATCTATTATATTTTCATTTGTTCTTTTTTATAATTATTCACGGTTGCAAATTAAGCATGAATAAGAAAAAAAGTAACGAAATATAATATTAAACGACTTATTTGCATATAATATCATATTTCTTTTATAATTGTGGGTGTTGAGACAAACCTTTACAAAATATATCTGAGACAAATGTAAAAAATGCATTTTCTTTTTTTAATTTTATTAAATAATACACGAAATTACACTATTTTTAAAATATATAAGTACCTGTGACACAAACGAAAGAGTATTTTGTTTCATTCATGAACTATATTAAATATGAGACATAATTCTAAATTATACGCCTGGGATATAAATAAAAAAAGATCAACATCAAAAACTTTTCTTTTTTGGACTAGACTAGAATGTGGACCTAGTACATATATTAAAAATGTGACATCAAAATCACACACTCAAGAAATACCATAGCCTATCTCCTTCTTCTGTTTAAGAAGGCTTCTTGTATATCAATATTTGACAGACCTTTAGTCTCGGGAACTATTATAAAGCTAACTATAGCGTTGATTACACCAAAACCGGCGAATATATAAAACGCCCCGTGCATGCCAAGACAACTTGTAATATATGGAAATACCGCTATGATAGCAAAGTTTAGGAACCACACCCATTCTCCTATCAACAAAGAGGCAATGTTCTGTACCTGAAAAGAAACAGTTTATTAATTATCAACTGTATACCCATATATATATATATATATTCGCTATATTCGCTATACATATATTTCGCATATATGTTTATTAAATTTATTATTATTATTATTATACCCACGATTTTTTTTTAAATAACCAAACATTTGCAGCTATACTGGACGAAAAATGGGATAAAGGACTGAAGGGCACTTGAAATTTGTGGAAAAATTTATTGAGCATCTGAAAGCCAATTGCGGTGTGCACACTCAGGTTTTTCGTTGTATATATTTCGGATATGATCAATGTGTACATTAAGTTTTATATAAATCCATTCAGCTGTTTACATATACTTTCATATTTACAATATTTTGATGTGTAATCGCACTAAGCATATATATACAAGAAAATAAGCTTACACTTGCTTACACTTGGCCAAGAACATATAAGGTGTATAATTATAAATGTGTAGTAATTTTCAAGTTCATATGCATATTTAAATTAGTTTATATAAGTACATTCCTATAAGAAACCTTTATATCGGTATATTTTTGTACAATGCTTAGTTCATAGTCTCCATCTGTTCTATAAATAAATAAGAAAATAACTTAATTAGCCGATACTTAGCAGATATTAGCAGTTGGAGAAAGTACGAAGAAAGATTGTTTAGTAATTCAAAATAGCACATACAGATGGCGCATTCAGTACTTGTTTAATTTGCCTCAATCAAATGATACAAATACTTATATTAACAAATAAGACTGATTGTATAATCTACATGGTCTACGATCAGGTGGCGCTGGAAGTCTACAATTACCAACCTCGGGGGTGAAGATTTCGGACAGCAACACATAAGGAATGGTACCGGCGCCGCACATGAAGAAGAAGCAGTAGAGAAGAATAATGACCACCGTCACCCATGCTGGTCCAAAACTGTACTGAGTCTGCGCGCCGAGAATGACCATCGATATGGCTACTAATGTTGATGAACTGATCACCAAAACCTGTATTGGATAAAAAACATCAATGAAATTAATAAATAAATTGTTAAAATGACAAAGTTCGCTTGATAGTCACATCAAATTTTAGCTTGGTATATGATTTCATATATCATCAGTATGGGTACCTGTCTCATATATATATTGACGTATGTGAGTTTGGATCTCCGATACTACCATCCAATTATGAAAATTATTTTAGTCTTTAATAGCTCTTCTATCGAGGAAGGCTATGTAACAAGCTACCACCAATAGTGGTGGAGTAGCATTGAAAAATGTTGCAAAACCGGTGAAAATGTGCAGACGAAATTGCGCGAGTAAGTGAGCTATAAGTATTGGCGGATACTTTTATAGTTTTATAGAAAAAAAAATCAGAAATGGACAAGAATAACAACAGAATGGTATCCACGAGACGGTAAAAGAAATAGAGGTAGACAGAAAGTAAGATGGGAAGATGATATCAGGAAAATAGCCGGTCCAATATGGACTCGTAAAGCAAAGGACAGGACAGAATGGAAATCTTTAGAGGAGGCCTATGTCGGAAGACAAGCTGTACCGTTTATCGATAATAATATTAACCAAATGTAAAAATTTTAGTATAGCAATAAAATTTTTATTTTTTTATAGAAAAAAATCAAGTCATTTAATATTGTTTGTAAAAAACTACAAAGTTTATCGTATCGTACATTTGATACTTCCACTTTATGTGACATACCTACATAATTTTCTCCGAAGGATAAAACCAACATCCTCTTTAAAATAAAACATAATAACAATATGAAAGAATGATCTCACCCTTCTGCCAGCTTTATCAGATATAAATGCAGTAACGAAACATCCAAATATCAGCATTAAGGCAAATAGAACGGAGAAGAGGTCAGCTTTGCTTGGATCTGCTTTGTTGAAAACAGTTTTGGCGAATACTTGTACTGGTACTAATCCCATAAATACCTAAAAGTAGAAAATGGAAAAATATTGTAACGAAAAAGTAGGTATTATAGTATTTCCCTACACCAGGTATAATGATTCTTTAACTAAACTTCTTTGGCCGAGAAATAATGTGGGTATCTGAAAATAACTATTGTATTTTTAATAATACTTTGACCAAGTGACCACGTGATTGAATTTGTATGAAAATATTTAAATAATAATAATAATAGCTCTGGACAATGTCATTTAGTCCCAAGCTAAGCAATGCTTGTGTTAAGGGTACCGGACAACTGAGAAAATATATAGATATTTTTTTTTACATATCTACATAATATATGTACTTAAAAAACAACCAGACCTATATAAACCATCATACTCATAAATAGAAAAGTGTTTGTACCGTGCGAAAAACGAACTCGCGACCATCTGAAGTAAAGCGGTGTGGTAGACCGCTAGACCACCGCGTCAAAAACCCTTAATAATTTATAATTGTATGTAGGTACAATTAGGGAAAATTACGGGATTTTTATTTTTATTGAGTTCCCGATATTTCGACAGTGTTTCTTTTGGAAATAAGAGAAAGCAGCAGTGGGTTAAATATTAAAATATATTAATATGATAAATTTATATGTTGACATTACAAAAATTCCTGAGATATTCAATGTGACATATTCTATAAAAATGTACAAACAACAAATTCTACGATGGCCAGTATTATACTTCCAACATTTTCCCATCATCACGATGATGATGATATAAAATTGTGTCTGACTATTTTTTACTATTTCACAACAAAACGTATACATGGAAATGTAATTTAACTTGAAGTAGACTGTATCACGAGGAGAGATACTTCCTTTGTCTCAACTGCTAGTGACGAAATAAAAATTACCTGAACTGTTATTATAATGAATAATGTCAAAAATGCGCGACGTGATGACGGCGATGAAACTGAAACAATACAAAACAAAATACGACATTTTAAATTTGCAAATGTGGTGGCAAGAGTGGGGAATTTGCACAGACATCGTCAACTACGTCAACATTCGAATTCACCTTGGTATATTTTATTTCGTGGTAGAATATTACACCATATGGTTTTTAGTACACCCCGCTCGCCATCTCTCTGATGCGGGGACTGTGAAGATTTTTCCACAATAAAGGGACTTTATTTGTTTTATTAATTGAAATAAAAATAATTCCATATCGACCTAGATAGTAGTAATAAGAGGTATTGTCTTCGTCGTGGTAACCGCAACTTTTGACATATCCACATTTGAATCCACCGTAGCAAGGGCCGAGCCTAAAGCGGTCTCGGATTAATTATTTGTTATCGGAATTTTCATTATAAAGTCAGACAAAAATATAAACTGACATAATATTTTTTTAGTGGGCGCCTGATTTCAATTCACTGCCTTTTAAGCGTAAGTCGGGGTAGTGAAGCATTAGTCCACGATACCTACATAGAATATTAAAAGTAGGTATTGACAGTAATGAAATAGTTATAATAGTTGTAAATACCCACTTAATGTTCTCCAAGAAGAAACCTTTTGCTGAACTTCAGGTATGATGTTCTCAGAATTTAATTTTTCCTTCTCTGCGTCTTCCGCTGTTGATAGTGAATCTACAATATTAAACACGTAATTATTTATTACTTATGCCTAATTTGCAACAGCTATACTTCTGTTTCACCTAATTCTATGCTCGACCGCCAACAACTTATTATTAAGATACCACAGTTATAGTAATTAAGCATGTGATGGTAATAATAACCTCAGGACAATTCACACAGCGCCATCTAGACCCAAGTTAAGCTAGCTAAAGCTTGTGTTATGCGCACTAGATAACCGATACAAATATATAGATATTTTTTTCGTAAATACATACATATCATATAGAAAACACCCAGACCGATACAAACAATCGTACTCATGAGTACAAATGTTTGTGCTGTGCGAGGAATCGAACCCGCGACCATCGGTAGTAAAGCGGTGTGCTAAACCCCTAGATCACCGAAGCCGTCAAATAGGCCGGCCGTCAAAGAGGCCGGTAAACGGTTACCGTTTCCTACGTACATCTGAAACAATAAGGCTATTTGTGTGTTGCCGACCAGTTACAAATCTTCATATTTCCTTCTTAAAAATCTCTATTTTGGTAATTATTTGAATATTATATTATGGTTTGAAGGATAAAAACAATTACAGTACAGAACACTTATACCATCAGAATATATTCTATTCAAAAGATTACATTTATTAACCTAGTTACCCCCACCAAGATACAGTGACAAATTCAAACCTACATTTGGCGGAAGATATTTTATTAGTTTAGTCTCGGCTTTTCTTATCTATTTTAATAAGAGTTAACAATTACTTATAATATTTGTGTTAGCATAATAAAAATATATTTAGAAGAGCATGCATATTCTTTAATTATATACAAACGATTAAGCAAATTTGGATTAAATACACACAGGTAGATGGTCTTACTGATACTTATACCAGTAACATATATTATGTTACTGGAGCAGGAACACAAAATACTAGTAAAAATGTGTATTCTTCCCAAAAGGGCTCACAGCAAGAAGTAACAAAAACAATATTAGTTCGTCAAAAGTGACATATAAAAAAATAGATATAAAAAGATGGTAGACAAGCTGCCAGCAACAATATAAACACGAAAGTGTTTGTGAGTGTGGATGGATGGATAGATGTTTGTTGATGACTCTTTCGAACAAAAACTACGGAATGGATTTTAATAAAATTTTACAATAATATAACTTATGCAGCAAAATACATAGTATAAAACGAAGTCTACTAAATCTTTAAAACTACACAACGGATTTTGAAGCTGTTTATTTAATAGATAGAGTGATTCAAGAGGAAGGTTTATACATCTAATACATGTACACCCAGGCTAAGTCGGACCGAATGGCTAGTAGGCTATAAATTTCAGGCAGGTAAAATTGCGAGCATAACTAGTTATTAATATGGCGTTAGATAATAATTATTAGAAATATACCTTAATCTTAATCGCAAAAATAAAATATTAATAGTAATAATAACACACACACACACACACACACACACACACACACACTGCATTTACTTGGTTTCGGCCTTAAGTGTGGGAAAAACCAGCAAAAGCTGAGAAAATGCGACAATAGTGATAATAATAATAATAATAATATCTCAGGACAATTCACACAGCGCCATCTAGTCCCAAGCTAAGCAAAGCTTGCGTTATAGGTACTCGACTACCTATATAAATACATAGGTACATTTTTAAATAAATACTTATTATACATAGAAAACACCCAGACAGATACAAACAATCATACTCATGAATACAAATGATTGTACCGTTCGAGGAAACGAACCCACAACCATCGGATAGTACAGCGGTGTGTTAAACCACTGTACCACCGAGGCTGTCATTGACGAAATGATTGATTGATTCTCGTCATATGATGTCAAAAAAACCGTAGTGCAAGTTCATTTGTAGGTACATATATGTGTGTAAACAACGGTTGCCTGTTTAAAAGGTGGGCCGTCAGCTTGTTTGCCATTCTAACGGGCTGTGTGGTCTAGCGATTTAGCACACCGCTTTACATTCGATAGTCGCAGATTCGATTCTTCGCATAATATAAATATTTATAGATGTGATTGTTTTTATTCGTATGAGTGTCTTCATTGTATTTTGTTCACAAAAACATTCGTTTAATTATTTATATCAGTTGTTTAAATCATAAATCATAATAAAAATTCTTAGCTTGGGTACTTTTTTTTCTCTTTTTGGCAAAGCTTGGGTTTTACTGGCGTTGTGTGTATTGTCTAGGATAATAAAAATACGAATAAAAAAATCTTTTATTACCTTCGTTGACTGGTATTAATTCAACAATTGGATTCAACTGCAACTTGAGTTTTGATAACTCTTTCAAGACAACCACTGAAGTTGGGGATGACCCTTTGTAATGCGCTATTGCATTTATTGCGTCCTGAAAAATATTTAATGATCAAAATATTATCATTTTCTCCTATACGTGTAGACCGAATACATCTTTTTTTTTGTTAGTAATGTATAAATTAAAATAAACAATTTTGAAAATTAATTCACTTTCATCAATGCAACTTATATGATGATATTTCATTTACAAATTAGAAGCTGGAAGAAGTCCAGTTTCTAATTTGTAAATTTAAATCATTTTTATTTAGCAAAGCCTATTTTATACACTAACCATGCCAATAGTAGTACTAGTAGTTTATGCACGAGATTTTCATTTAATATTAGACTACTACGTATGTATACAAACTGGCTTTAAAACAAAAGAAATTCAGTTGAGTTTCTTGCCAGTTCTTCTCAATATAAATCGTTATACTGAACTGGACGGTAACGAGGATAAATATGAATACAAAAATTTTTAAATTCATAAGCGGCTAAAATATTCTACATGAATAAATTAATTATAATTTTGATTTTGATTTTACAAAAAAAATATAAAAATTGTACCTGTATGAATATGTGGCGAGTGCTTACTTAATGGTTACCCGCGTATAAACATGCTTTGTTTAAGTCTCTGAATTCAATAAACCTTTGTGATAAATTAAAACATTAAATTATAAACATGTAATTATTAGGATTCTCCATTAAATCTCCATAAATGTTACATAAAGAAATAAGATATAAACAATTACCCAATACATACATACTTATTTACAAAGGTTTGTTTATATCGAATCTACGATAGTCAGAAAATAAAGCAGTACACCTAAACTGCTAGACCAACGCGGTGGATACAAGACACATCATGTTCCATTAGCATTGAAACTGAATCTTACCTCTTCTCTATTTTGCCTGAGCAAAAAGATAGGACTTTCTTTCACGCTCATAACTAGTAAGCAGCATACTACAGCCACCATAATGTTAATCCAAATGATTACTGTGTAACTGGAGAACCATCCCAGGATATAGGATAAGAGGACTCCTATTCCATAAAACAAGTTTGGAACTAAAAAAAACAAACGTAATACCATTCATAAATTGGATCACACCAATTTCAATAATTTTAACCCCAGTATTCCCATATGAAGCACTGAGGTGACGATAGTACCTATTAAATAAATTTTGAAATGTGTCTATTTATATCTTATATTTTCAATACTAAATATTGTTTTATTTAAACTTATTTTAATATTGTAAATCAAATGTTCAAGTAAATTAATATTATTTCCTCGCCACTGTGAAATAATATAGTACTTTAAAAAAGAAAATAAATATATAGAAAGGACTATAAAAAAGTATTTGTCCGTCATCGTAATACAATTTATCTTTTAATTCGTGAAATATGCAAAGATAGGCACACTTATTTATAATATTAGTAACAATTATTGTAATTACATGTTGCCAGCGATCCTCTGATTGAGTCATCAGCGACTTCTGATATGAATACAGGGCCATAAACAAGATATGCTCCACCAGCTATACCTCCCAGGAATCTTGCCATGAGTACCAAGACAGATGTAGACGACATGTGAATAATAGCCCAAGACAACTGAAATAAAGGAAATAGAAATAAACTTTATTCTAATAATTTTAAAGTTTCTTTTGAATAGTGATTTTTTTATTCCACACTTCAAGGTAGACTTTGCATTAAGACGTCTGTCCTAGCTATTTCAGCCGCCATGATGCTTTGTAATATGTGTTTCGGTTGAAGGTACATAGATGACAGTGAAGTTATAGGGTATAAGGCCATGACACCTCTGTCGATATTAGACTGGCAATATCACACAGTGCTGCTATTATGCTATAAGTATATGTTAATTTGAAATAAGATCCATTTTATAAAATTTCATTCCAATCCGTCGAGAAGTTTATCAGTGACAAAGACTTTAATAAAATTAGTAGGCTTTTAGTTTCAAATATGACTTACCAGAAACGGAATTGTAATTGCAAGACCTCCTATTCTTCTGCCAAATTTGTCAATTAATATTCCAACCACTCCAGTACCCAACATCCCTCCCAGAGAGGGCAGACTACCCAACAATGCCACTTCGGAATCAGTCATGGGATTTGTTAGAAGTACTGTATCATTAGCTGTATAAAGATACTTCGTGTATGATGGCCAGACGTTGAGTAATCCCATCGCAGCGGAGCCAAAAGATGCTGAAACATGTAGACAATGCAGATGTTCACCAGAAGGAAACTGTGTAGATAAATATCCATCTTCAAAGATACAACACAAGAATGTAGAAAATAGGACATGAAAAATGAAAATTAAATACAAAGCTGATCTTGCGACCACGCAACTTGCTTCAGTTTGAAAAATTAGTAACATTTCAGGCTATGGTAGCATGACACCTTAGAATTAGGAATAGCAATTCTTCTACAGACTAAAAACATTATTAGTTCTATAATTAATTTTTTTTTTAAATTGATAGTGCGTTAATTTTTATATATTATCATCAGTTCACCTTATTAGAAATGCCCTTCCTCCCGTTATGTCTCGGTTGAAGGGTACTGAAATTATATGATGTAGAGGCATGATATCACAGTCCTTTAATTCCTTCTTAGTTTTAGTATTGCGTAATATATGTACATATATAGATACTGTTCATGTATGTAGGCGGTTACAACTTGCTGTTAGGTGAGCTATGAGATGGGATGAGCAAGAAATTCAAATATGTCAAATTCGAATATGCCCAGGACAATGAAAGCCTATCTAGTGTGTGTGTGTGACACACACATAATGCCACAATGCCCCGGACTACCATATTTAAGATACCAATCGTAAATTATACCCCACTGAAAATCAGCACTGTGATATAACTGAGTTATAGTAAAATATAAACGCTGTATGAGTGGGAGTCAGCGTCAGCGTTACCAGAATATTTTAACTTTCAAGTGATATAGTAAACTGGAGCTTGCGTATGTGAGCGGGCTTACGGGTTTGTGTTGCTGATTTTTTTATGATGACGATTTTCTTTTCGAATAGACATGGTTGGCAAAAGGTTGGTTGTTTGTTTTAATACAAAACCATTTGAGTCAATTTCTAATGTAGGAATCAAAAGACGAATTACAATCTAATCTACCTTTTTGTATATCATATGAACCTGTGGCCATGCATTCTATTGTTATGGTCACAATACAAAATCTATCTAGGTTAGGATATATTTTGTTTTCTTTCCTTTCTGTGTACTAATTTGATATTGGTCACCCATCCCAAATTTATTGAAAACTACACCAATGTATACTTTGAACGGTAAGTATAAAAAAAATTACTAAATGACGACGCAGTCTTTATTCGCCGTCTCGGATTTTTATTTTATTGTAATTAAGAATACTCAATGTAATGCTGAATAAATGTCTTTATTATTAATATTATGGTATTAAACATTACCTGTAATCGCTGTAAACGTCTGAAACCATATTCCTGACACCATTGTGTGTATTATTTAATTAACACTTTAATACAGTCTGTCCTTTTTTGTCAACTACTAAGGATGTACTGCGTGTATATCAATGTAATAATTACAAATGTCAACATAATAACATATTAATATAATTAAACAGAGATTGTTTGGATACTAATCAAATACTTGAGATGTTGATAACAAATTTTATGCTAGTTTTGATAGGCATCACTCGTTACATGGTTTAGAGTAATTGCCGAATTAGTCTCAAAGGACGTGTATTAAAAGACAGTCCACTATAGAAATATATCTATGACTTTGCATTGCATCTTTTAGCATCGTTCTATTCTCTGATTTATACAATAGCATACATTGCTAATTTCATATTTCGTGAACAATTAAATAATCGACAGATATTGTTATCGCTTCATTTGATAGCATCAGAACAAATCTGGATTGGATTGAAGTCAATAGTATTGGACTACAGAGTAGACCGCTGGTCGACTTAATGCAACTTGGCGTGTCAATTTACAGTTCTGATTGTCATTCTGGTGAAAACATGAAGTATATGGAATCAAGAAATGGTAGGCTCGCCCCAGACATGTTCATTTTAAATATTAATAATAAAATGGATAATACCATTATAACCTATAATCTGTATTATTTGTAAAGAGGTTGGTGAGGTTGTAGCGAGTAATCTCTGAATCTACTGAATCAATTTTGAAAATTCTTTTAATGTTACATAACCCATTTATCGAGGAATATAGTAGACTATATAACACCCATGCTACGACTAATAGGAACTGAGCAGTAATGAAATATATTGCAAAAAAGAGGAAAAATTAATAAAATATGAAGTTACGTGTATCAGCTAGTTCTTTATATATTTGTAACTTTTTTTAACACTAACGGTATATACCAGTGGAGGACGATGGAATGAGCATAAAGTTAGGTCAAACAATATATGTTTTTATGTGTAAGCCATTATCACCAAAATAGTGCACTATAAATACAATAAAAATTGATACTTTATTTCTAATGTACGTTTGATCGTAACAAAAGATTCGTGTTTTTTTAATAATGATAATGGAATGGAGAACCCGCCAGTTTACGCTAGCGGGGCACCAGTAGAGGATGATAAGATGAACATGATATCAAGTAAGTTAGCCCATTTTAATTTATCAGGTCTTTATTATTTCTAAAGGAACCTCCACGTTTTACCTTACATGGTATATTACTAGCAATGGCTTAATCAGTCCACATTACTAGGCAAACCCATTCAGGATCAATTGGTTAGGACCGGAGGAATGCCTCCGGTCCTAACCAATTGATCCTAGGGGGAAAAGAGGATTGTTAGTAATGTGGACTGATAATCATTTTGCTAGCCTGACATGGTACATACCATGTCAGCTTAACCTCCACGCGGTTCCCCCTGAAAATCATCGTAATAAATCCTTGGTGATTTGTCACGATGGGTTAACTGACCTGACCCATCTTATCTGTTGCTCATCTTATCATTCTCCACTGATGACCGCCAGCGTAAACCGTTAGCGCGGGCGGGAGCACCATACCATTATCATCCATAAAAAAAAACCAATTGATACTCATGAAAATAATAACTTAATCAAGTACAATACATTGTACTTGATTAAGTTATTATAATACATAGTACACTATGTATTTCACACTACGTCATATGGACAAATATTTTAATACTTAAGATGATGACAAAGTGAGTAATAATCATCATGCACAATACAAACAATCATATACACAATATAATCCTTACAAACAATAGCATTTATAATATGTATTAGTGGGATCATTATCAAAAATATTTTGTATCAAGTTACATACATTACACAACATAAAGCAAGCGTCTCTAAAAGTACCAATGTCTGTGTCTGTGTTACTTCACGACTATACCAAAACTATCATCATCATCATCGCAGCCCGGAAGACGTCCACTGCTGGACATAGGCCTCCCCCAAAGATCTCCACGACGATCGGTCCTGCGCTGCTCGCATCCAATGCCTTCCAGCGATCTTGACCAGATCGTCGGTCCACGCTGCGTACCAAAACCAATTTTGGTGTAAATGTAGATGGAACTTAAGAGACTGTATGTACTAATCACCCTACGATCGAGAGCGGAGCTGTAATTTGTTTAAATGATGAATGTTGTATAAATGGGGAAAGTTAGTATAATTTTCATACTTAACCTTTATTCCGATCCTTGTGCTTGTAGATCTCGAATCAAACCCGCGACCATCGTAAATAAAGCAGTGCGCTAAACCGCTAAACCACCATGGTGATATATAGTGAAGAGCAGAAACCTCCTGGTATTCTTGAAGCCTCATCCTATTATACTTCACTGGTACACGGTTAGCGCAGTGGTGCGGGAATATTATTCATACTTAAAAGTCATTAAAATAAGAAACGTGTGCTTATTGTCGGATTAAGAAATACTTATTATGTCTATAAATTTAATTATCAAAAAACAATTAAAAGTTATAATATATAGTAGTAGTAGTATATATAGTATTATAATCCTTTCTAATATTATATATTTGACGACCTCGGTGGTCTAGCGGTCTAGCATACCGCTTTACGACCGATGGTCGCGGGTTCGATTCCTCGCACGGCACAAACATTTGTATTCATGAGTATGATTGTTTGTATCGGTCTGGGTTTTTTCTATGTATAATATGTATGTATTTACAAAAAAAAAAAATTATCTATGTATTTGTATCAGTTGTAAGCACAGCCCATAACACAAGCTTTAGCTAGCTTAACTTGGGTCTAGATGGCGCTGTGTGAATTGTCCTGAGATTATTATTATTATTATTAAATATAGAGATAGTACGGATTTTTGTTACGCTTTCACGCAAAAACTACTTAACCGATCATCATGAAATTTTGTTGGAGGTATTAGAATGAACATAGGATTTTATTTAAAACAAAAATTTTGTGGATTCAATGCGAGCGAAGCCGCGGGTAATTGCTAGTTCAAATATAAATTATAGTCTAATCTTGGAATAACCTATGATGTCAACGTCGTTATAAATATCACATGCATATGATAATAGTATTGACTGAAAATCATAATAACATGTTTATTATTTGTGACAACAATTGTTAAATACTCAAAATATCATCTTATTTAAGTATAACAAAATCGTATAATCATAACGAACCAAAACTATCTGTACATCTGTTTGAGCGTTAAGATTTCATGTGAAATCTATTGCAAGAATTTAGTATGAAATTTTCAGAATATGTTATTAAATCGGAGTCAAACTGTAATCTTTAAAAATCTGAAAATTACATTAAATAGGGGTCAAAATAAGGTTTCAGTAAGCTGAGATATATACAAGCAAATGAGGATAATAATAATATTGTGAATATTTTCAATACAACACTTATATTAGTAAAATAATGGATTACGTTATGTATGCTGACACCATCAATAGCTGACAATGTACAAATGTATTTATGTAATTCAAATTCAATTCAAGTTCAAAATATCTTTATTTATGTAGATCTATTACAGCCTCTTATGATATGTCAAATCTACCATCAATACGGAATGATGTCATGATGAGAAGAACGGACAAGAAACTCAGCTTGTATTCTTTTCAAATAAATCGCGGCCACCACTCGTAATTCATATAACAATTGTAATCATACTGCAACTATTTATAAATTTCATTGGACGTTAGACAAAAATTTCCATTTCATCACATATACATTCCTTATTTACCATTGCTTTAGTTTACTGTTATATAATTTTATGTAAATATATTGTATAAATAAAGAAACATTTGAACGCGTACTATATTTAAATACATTTCTGAATTCAAAATATCATTGTTTAATCACATCTTATGTCACGATAATGTCTACATAGAAATCTACTTCAAATATAACTAATGCAAATGTGTCCCTTTTTTTTCTCTTGTGGTATGGTGGTGGGTGCATTTACCCCGATTTTAGGGTATTTCGCAATTCAAAAACAAAACGTCATTAATTTATATCTAGCAACGAACATTTTGTAGAGTAGGAATAAGGATTAGGTTAGAGAATTATATAGGATATAATATTTACAAATAATATATATACAATACCGAACACATTACATTACGTGACCCTTAAAAACGGCTAGACGTATATGTTTTACTTTTATTTTTTGTTGTATTTGTAATTGTTAGGACAAGGTTTCTATGTAGAATATGTTTATAGTTCTTATATGGAAAAATGCTTTGGGTTGACATTATTTTTTTTTATCTGTTTTTCCCGTTTCAGGGAAAGGCAAAAGGGCTCAGCCTATACAGCCATTGTCTTCACAAGTTATATATCTTGAAATGTTGATATGACGTACTCAAAAATAGGTTTGTAAGTTTCTGGGTTCTTCAATAGATTCTGGATAGGATGCGGGATCTCCATTTTATTATATATTTTATAATATAATAATTGATCATTTTAATGCAAGAATGATATTGACATGAATTGACAAATTGACTTGAAGTCGTTTACTTTTAAAATATCATTTGATTTTATTATATGGTAGTACTGTAAAGCATGGATTTTATTCTACTGTATTGCAACATTGTGATTCCGAGCATGTAATTAGTTATATCATAATTATCATTATCTATTACGTTGAACTAATATTTGATAATATTCTCTCCATTGCTATTATGTCACAAAATTTACAAATTCTGTTCTTTAAATATCACAAATTTTAGGTATGTTACTAAGGTATTTCTATCAAGATTATTTGCTCAAACTTATTTACTTTAGTTTTATTTATATTATAACTATGTATATACACATTATTATTTATATAAACTTTGCACAAAGTCGTTTGCACGGGTACCTCTATCTCACATAATTCTGCCGTCAACTGCTTACTTTGTATAAGCTGTGGTTTGTTTGAAACGTGAGATAAGAAAGTGAAATTTCAGACGTTTTAGCCCTCAGGTTTAAAGATAGTTTTTATAAAAAAGAAATCTTACTATAAACGCGAAAATTTGTGAATGTATGGATGTTTGTGACTCTTTCACGAAAAATTACTTAATGGATTTTAATGAAACTTTACAATAATTTAGTTTCTACATTAAAATAACACATACGGGCTATAAATTTCATGCGGGTGAAACAATTTGTACGTAATATTTTATCGTTTTAACTACTATATTGAAACACATAATTAATTCATTGTTAAAAAGATAATAGGAACATTTTACTTATTGTTTATGATTCCCATTTTCTCAGTTTTTTATTAATTAGTAACACTTTATTTTTATTGCCAAAACTTTTATACACAGTGGTACCTATACTGCAATGCCTTGTAATAATTTAATAGTACAATTATTTTGAGTTTGTACGTCTACTATAGTGTACTTAATGTTTTGTTATTGATTTAACGTATTTTTATTGTATTTGTTAGTTTAAAATGGTAATAGTAAACAAAAAATATAAGACGCATTTTATTCATCCGCTCTTCTCTGTATAAAGTATACCTCGGTAATTAATGTTAGCATTCAAAGAAATAATACCAGAATAGCGTGAAAGTAAATTTGCTATCGTAAAATTTTAGGCGTTCCAATAAACGTTTGCAAATTTATATATACCTACTTACCTATAAGTTTTTTTATGGATAATAACGAAATGGTACACACACCTAGCTAATGCTATTCGATGGCAGGGTGTCGGTGGAGGATGATAGGATAAACATGAATTCAAGTAAGTAAGCACATCATTCCTCAGGTATTACTGTATTCCAGAACCGGACCGCATTGAAGTCACTGTTCCTTATGACTGACTATCATTTTCTTTCTTTGTACAACTTACAGATATATGGTAAAAAGTATGAGCATTTCATTCTTTGTTTTCCTAATATTTTGGGTATTAATGCTAAAAATATAAATCACAAAAATTTTATATTTACATTACAAAATGATTATTGTCTACTTAATTACTAAAAATATCTTAAATAACGACTTATTTAAATAACACTTAATATTTAGGTAAAGATAATTCACATATTATACAACATTAGTTTTAAGCCAATGATAATAGGCTCATGAAACTAAATAAATTTAAAAACTAAAAAGAAAAGAACTTCATTTAAACATACATAGTATAAGTAATTCAAAATTTATTGTGAGATTTCCACTTTGTTTCATTATAAAATTGGTTTTACCCGTTGACTATGCCTTTACGATCATCCTGTATTGTTATGGCATATTAATTCTAAAAGCTACATTCATTGATTTGACAAAATTAAATAATTTTATTCAATTCCTTAATTTTTTTATTTCACCAAATTCAACAAAGCTGTAGTTACAAATAGATTATTCTTTATCTATCTATCTAATGTCAACCAACCAATAAATATCTACAATTTTTCTAAACATTCTGAAGGACTATGGTGTGATGCCACCGTGGGCTGTATTTTTTATTGCCGTATCTTATTCTTCAGAAGGAAATTCTTTTATATCTATATTATCTGGCTGAAATTGGTAAGCATTCATACAAAGAGTATAATTTAAAGATTAAAAATTAAAAAAGATGCTATTTTTCAACTTATATCAGTATAAGCCTAATTTATACAAATATCCGTGTCCTCGGCAGACGTCGTGCTGTCCGGAAAAACAGCGCCTACCATCGGGTCCAATTGTATTTTAAACCAATCCATGAACCTTTGAATATGCACATAAAATTTCATCTAAAACGGTCCAGCCGTTTAGTAAGAGTTAAGTGACAAAGATATATAGAATGATATATATTCAAATATAAAGCTAGTGTTTGAACGAAATTTAAAATTAGTTCAAACGCTACAATCGCTGTAATAATAAAACCTTACTACATTTTGTACTCTAATGATATATATCTAAAACGGTCCAGCCGTTTAGTAAGAGTTAAGTGACAAAGATACATAGAATGATATATATTAAAATATAAAGCTAGTGTTTGAACGAAATATTTAAAATTAGTTCAAACGCTACAATCGCTATAATAATAAAACCTTACTACATTTTGTACTCTAATTCTTTAAAAATTGGTCTTAGGCTTTTCAACATCACGCTGCGATCCTTTAGAAGCCGAGTAAATATAAAAAAAAGGAGTAATAACCAATGCACAAGGTGACTGCCATCATTTTTAAATTAACGCATGTAAAACTACAGAGCATAATTATTTGCGTTTTAAAAATAACAACTGAATAGCATCAGCTGATAGCCCTTTAGTTTCTGGAACACATAAATGAGAATACAGGGCTCCAATGAAACACACGACAGCGAATACACAAAAAAGTGGACCCAATCCTAAATAGGTTACTAACGGGTTGAATATGATGAGAGTGATGAAATTCATTGTCCACGCAACACCTAACACGAGACTGTTACAAAGACCACGTACCTGGAATTAGAAAAATACAATTATTGTAATACATATTAAACGACAATCCTTGTGGTCTATCGGTTTGGATAACAAACCAGACGATATTTCAGAAATAATCCCAGAGATGGCGATGGGCTCGCTCCTGCTACAACAGATTCAAATATACCCATCAAAATGCGAGCTTGTTAATTGTTGCGTTCACCAAGACGTCGATAACAGTCGTGATTTTATATTTATATCTGCTTTTGCACATCTTAATTTTAATAATATGATAAAAGCGAAAGTTTGTGAGTATTTATTAATGTTTGTTACTTTTTCACGCAAAAACTGTATGGATTTTGATGAAACTTCACATTATTAGGTATAGCTTGTACATCAGAATAACATATAGGCTATAAATTTTATGCGGGTAAAACCGCAGGCACAGCTAGTATTTTGTAATAATATCTGTTATCCACAACTTTGTTTGCAACAACTTTCATCCGCTATTTCACTTTATCAGATTATTTTCAAAATAAAACTTAGCCTACATTTATTAATTTGTCAAATGAATACACAATTAAAGGTACAAATGGAGAACTTTTATTTAAATCTATTTAGTCATAAAATTGTAACAAACATACACACAAATGGACATTTTCGCATTTACATTTAATATCGATAAATCAGAATTCGTCCAACAGACAATACTTACTTCTGGTAGAAATACTTCAGCAGGCAACACAAACGGTACTACAGCTGCTCCCAAGTTATATACAAAGCAGTATGAATATATCAGGACCACTGTACACCAGACTGGTGCCCAGTGAAACCACAGTTGTGTTCCAAGTAGCAACGCACAGATACCGGATGCAATTGATGATGACGTCAGTAAAGCCTGGTAACGATTGATTGATTTCTTTAGACATTTAGAAAACATTTGGATTAGAGAAGAAAATAATTTTAAAACAAATTATTGGTTAAAATTTGAATTCAATAATCTTTTACTTTTAAGGAATTTCATGATTATTAATACTAGCAACGTGTTCCGACTTTTTACAGAGTAATATGCAAGAAGAGGTCATAAATTTGATTTTTTTTTTTGCACAGACGAACGGTTCGTGTTCTTCTTAATTTGTTTTCTTTATTTCATTGTACTATACTAAGCTTCTTATTTTATTGTCTCATAACCGTTTACAATTGAAATTCTTAATCTATGATCACTCCAAATTGAAATTTCGAGTGAATCAATTTTGGCCAGGCCGCGTATAACCATTTCATGGATTGTAATGTATAATTCTTTAGCTTCAACCACAAACTTTATTTAAAACGAAATTAAAACGTTGAAAGTATAGTTTGTTATAACAGATTTTTTTTCTAAATTCTGTTAAGTATTTCATGAAAATCGAGTCACAATTATTAGTTTTGTGTGTAAAAATATTAATTGCTATCATAAAACTTATTTCTGAAGTAATATTTTACATTATAAATACGCAAAAATCAATTTTCATGTGATGAAAAAACAATTAAACTGACGGCAAATATGATGGTAAGTGGCAAGCATCGCCTATATACGAGGTAGCGTATATGTGATGCACGTTATACTTGTAATGCGCTATTCCGGAGAACTATAATGTCAAGATCCCGTATCCTGTAATTTAATTGTCGTTTCATATCCTTCAAACAAAATATAAGTTGCAAAACTAGGCTGCTTGGCGACTCAACTACGAGTATGTGATACAAAGGCGCCCATGAAGATTTTGTATAAATTCTATCTTAATAATTTTGCAGAAGTAAAAATAATAGTAATTTATACCTTTCGTCCCAGCCTGTCCAACATTAAAGCACATATCAGGCTTCCCACCAAAAAGTCAGAGGCGAGTAAAATAGAGCATAGGTTTGATTCCATTGACGGTAATGCTTCTTTGAAGAGTGGTTCTGCATACACTTGAAGTACAATTGCCCCCATCAATATCGTGGTAGACATAACTACCAAACATGATAAGAGAGCACGTTTTGAAGATGACGACTTCGCTGAAAAAATGATAATTAATTAAAAAATATTGTTGACAGGGAAAATATTACATCTGTCATAAACATGGTAAAACTTATACCTCATGTAACAATGATCAAACTTAACTTGGAAGTTCATTTCATCATTGCGGGCATTGACATATTAATATAAACGAAATATGATTAGCAATGCCCGCAACTTCTAAATTTGTAGAACGCCATCTATTGACTATAAAATCAAACTACAAAAATAAATAAATATATATATACTGTGCCAACTTTTCTAGTAGACGACATATTAAAACTAACACAAATTTCATTGTTTCTCCTCTTTGACCACTTATATTTAATAAAATATTCTGCGAAGATCATTCTAATACCACCTTTATATGAAATCTCAACATAAACACTGACCAAAGAAACTACGGATGAATATAAATAACATTAAGAACATCGGAAGCAGTATTAATATGATATTATCACACATGATGTTTGTTCAAAACATAAAAAGCAAAATACTACAAAAAATAAATTAATTACAAAGTACATAAATAACATTTTACATTATAAAGACATACACAAAGAAAATTACCTACTAAATATTTATATAATAAGTAATAGCAAATATTAAAAATTACAACTAAAATTGTCTCATGTTCTGCTTTGTATTATAATACACAAGAATACATTTTCTGTTTTATCTTAATAATACAAGTACACAAATGTACATACATACATTCATGATTAAAAGCTACTCACCAAGAAATTTCCACTGTGATTCAGTTTTCATTTCTTCATCGGTGCCTTTGTTGTCGAGTAATGTTTCAACTGCATTTATATCTGTAATACAATAAACAATTATTTCATTGTTTATGAAAATACTATTAGATTCATAATCACATTTCGCTAGAAATGTTCTAACTTAAATAGGTACGTTTTTAATATTATTTTGAAATCTTAAAACAGTATGTAAACTTCTTACATCTGGAGTTTCAAAATAACATAAAGTGAATGTTATACTTTATTCAAAGTCGTCTGCAGGTTTCATCTAGTTTACTTATTTTACCACCATACAATGGTAGAAATAACTGTATTTCATTTTTAAGAATGACGTTGGACAGTGAAATTACTGTGTACGATGGCATGATATCTTAACCTTCAGGAATATCAACGTTGTCGTAATCGCACATCTTGGTGTAAGAATTTATTATAATTATCTCTATTCAATAAAGAAATATTAGCTTATATTAAGGAAATAATTAATACTTCTTAATTATTTCTAATTATAACAATGTTTTATGAATTTATGTACCTAATCATACGTAGCATCCTCTATTGCACTTAGACCTTAGTCATTTTTATCTTTATTTTAGTATTACAGAATGATCTCTTGTTTTATTACCTTTTTCCTGTAATAGCCTCTCTATCCTTGGATCTAATAGCAATTTAATTTTTTTTATCTCCGTTTCAACTACTTTGGAATTTGCGTCTACTCGTCTGTAGAAAGCTATTGATTTCGCTGCATCCTGAAATATATATATTTTTTAAAACGTATAGTTCAAATATCAAAATTTTTGATACCGTCATTTATTTATATAAATGAACAATACTACAGGTGGTATGTCTCTCTGGAGACACCTTTACTGAATGGTGATCTTTGTAATCCTCGTCATGTCAGTTCAAATGAACCGAAATAAATATGCAAAAATAATAATAAAAATTAAGTGATCGCTGTCAAAGACATATGAGAAAAACTATTATAGGGGCTCTCCAACAACGTGCTGTTAGGGTTTTTCTGTGTTTGTCTGTGCTTTTGTGCAGGCATTGTCTAAGTTTTAAAGAATTTAGATACAGTTTTCAATAATATATTATGCTAAAATTTCGTTCATTTTATTCCAATCGGTTTACAAATGATAAAATTAATTATACTAAATCGCGAGATCAGTTAGTATATATGTATGTAGATAATATAGTAATACAGATTTATAACACAATAAGCTTTACACATATGTATATATCCAGTTTGATCTTGGGTTTTCCTTAGGTTCGTCACACTTTGTATTCCTATATAATTTTATCAAGTTTTACCTCCTAGTATATTCATTAATTTTATTTGCAGCGTACCTTATCTTACGTATTGTTTACTTGTGAATATAATTTTGTAGCTTTACTTTATTTGTTTTATAATAGTCGTTACGTTTGTCTTTATTTATAGACTAATTAATAAAGACCTTTTTAATTCAAAGAATGTGGTAATTCGAAAGGTCTACTCACTAGCTACTAGGTACTGGGCAATCATAACCTGTATGGATGAATGATGATTTACACCCGAGTGATACTGACACCAAAAAAAATTGTATATTAATTTATATTTCTGACTGAATATCAAGCAAACACTATCAAACTAAAAAATATTCCTAGAGAAGGCAGTAGGCTCGCCATTAAAATATACTCATCGAAATAGTGGATGTGTTGCGTTCACCACATCATCATCATCGTTGATAATGATTCTAACATCTGGGATAGCAGGCATGTTAGTTTATTTCTATAATAAACAAGGTTGGTAAATAAGGACTGTAATTTAAATTGTATCAAGCATTAATTCGTTACTGTACGTCGGTAACTTTATTTATTGATTTTAATAATTATTATTTTGCTAATTCTGTATGTGTAACATATTCTTCTTTTGAAACCTCTATACATTTTTTTACAAAAGTGAAGTATTTGTTTAGTTGTCTTAGGAACTGCTGTTTTGAAAATTTATTATACTGTTCGATAGCTAATTTATGTAGGCTATATAAAATCAAGCTTCAACCAATATGTAACGCAGACGAAGTAGTAGTTCTTAATCAGTTACATTTAAATGCTTGAATTTTAACTTACTATAATTGAATATATTAAGAAAATTTAAAAAACTTGTTAAATAGTTAAAGCGTACCTAGCGCAATTTTTATGCTACGTTTACATTCAGCCGCTTCCCCTGCCAATCGCGCTGCCGGAAATATTGCTGGGCGACAACTGAG
Source organism: Achroia grisella (assembly GCF_030625045.1). Lineage (NCBI taxonomy): Eukaryota > Metazoa > Arthropoda > Insecta > Lepidoptera > Pyralidae > Achroia > Achroia grisella. The sequence continues at coordinate 2,420,982 of NW_026712984.1, read as the reverse complement.
CGAGAGGGCTGAATGTAAAAACACGCTGCCACTCGTGCTGCCAGTCCTTTGACTCGCGCACGAAAAATCGCCAATCGAGGGAGCGCCGGGCAGCGCGAGTGGCAGCGCTAATAGCATGGAAAGTGTTTCCACTCGTGTATACACTCTCGCGCTGCTCACTTCCCTGTCCACTCGGGCTGAGTGTATGAAAAAGTCTAGAAATAATATAATATTGGTATAGACTGGTAATGATGATATAGTATAGTGGAATTAGTGTAACCTTACCTCAAGTTTTCCCTTTTGTACCAGAAAAACAGGAGATTCCTTGAGTAGCGCCAACATCAATATATAAAGGATCGATATAATCAAATGTGTCTTCACCACTTGATGATATGATAAGTAACCGCCCAGTACATATGATACCAGTAATCCAATGAAGTAACACGATGCCACAGTCGATGCCAGGGCACCTCTTATAGAATCTTGACATATTTCAGATATATACACAGCCGAAACCACTTGACCCGCAGCGCCAGCGCCAGCAAATCCAACTGATGCAAGTACCAGGGGCACATGAGTCGTAAAAGATATTACTGTCCAAGCAATCTGGAAACACCAAGTAGGAGATTTTGTACAAAACCGTCTACGTGAGTCCTCTTATTCTACCGGCAAGCAGCTTGTCTTATACGCTGTGCTATGGTTTGAAAGTTAAATTGCAGGATACGGAAATATGAGATCTTAGTCCTCAGAAATGAGAATACTTAGGATACCCATTCCTATCATATAGGTAGTACAATTTCATTTTATTATGTCCATAGTCTTGTTAATATTTATAAGAGACAATAACATAAAAAAAGGACTATAATCGAATTATAAAGTAAGAGTCATGACACCTTAATTCTCTGGAATTGGAACGTACGAATGGTATGATGGGTCGCATGGTAACGTGATATCGGTAGTGCTGTTCATGCATATAGGCAATTGTTACCGCTTACCATCAAATGGGCAGTTAGTTATAATGGCAAATATCCATTCCAATTACATTAAAAAAACACGTACCACAAATGGTATTCCAAACAGCATAGCCGCGTACTTCCTACCAATTTTATTGAGAACATAACCACAGAATGGTGTTACAATTAATGCTCCAATGTTTGTCAAACTTCCCAACAGTGACATCTCCGTTTGTGACATGGGTGCTGATAAGACTGTGTCATTGGACATAAAGTTGGCGGCTGTGTACGATGGCCACGCATAGACGAATCCTGTGAGACTCATCAAAAGGGAAACTGCAAGGAAATACATCAAAAAATATATGACTCTTTAGGTAGACATCTTAGTGGTCTAGAAGTTTAACCCATCGCATTACTTCCGATGGACGCGGGTTCGATTTCTTGCACGATGCAAACATCAGTGTTCATTTATATAAATGTATTTAGATAATTTTATTAGTAAGGTATCCATAACACAAGTCCGGCCTAACTAGAATCTAAATGATTCTGTGGGAATTGTCCTGGGTTATTAATGATATAACAAAAATAGTTCTTGTAAGGAATCTTTCTTTTTACGTTTTTATCTGAAGTAAAGGACAAACAATTTAGTGACCGTATGACCGATACTTGATGGAAAGTGGTAATTATCGCCAGTATACATAAACAGCACAACGGACGTATAGAAATACCCACGCACGCAACTTTGTATTAAATTTACCTTTTTTAAACTTTGCCTCATTTAAATCACAAACAACGAAAAGCTAATGATTATTGATAAATAAATAAATATAAATTAATAACTTACTGGCCAATGTGCCCAATCCTTGAACAATAATGGCGGAAAATTTCACTTTCTCTCCAGTCATTTTTATACTTTATTTGTCGATAAATAATTTAAATATGAAGAGCTGTAGGAACTCTCCACCACTTACTAACTTAATTAATGTTAACTTGTGCTATAGTATATCATTTTAACATTCAGTCTAACCATTATCTTTACGACGCGACGTGATCCAACATTGTTATATAGATTACTATAATGGATAGATTATGTTAATGACAATAGACATATCATAAACAATAGCTTTACTTGTGTACTTTTGATTTTTGTGTACTGTGATAGTTATATTCTGTAATTTTAATGTCATTGTCCCTTCTTTAGAATTTTCAACGTTGTTTAGGCAAATATTTCTACCAATAGCTTTGAGTTTGTTTGTTTGTTTAAAAGGTGAAGTACCTATAATATAGCACTGGTATTACGAGATATTGAGACACAATAACTTACCATCAAATTACCAAAATTACGACGTTACTCATTATCAGCTCATTAGAGTAAGATTTTGTACTCAATAATAAGTATAAAAATCTTTGTCGCAACTTAATAATTGATCCTCTCATTACAAGGTATAATTTAGTTTACAGGTTTGATATAGCATAGTATGGACTTTCCAACTTCATTCTTCTAAGTTGAAAAATTATACTATGGATAGTATAATTTTCGAATGGAAACACAGGAGGAATGCGGAAAACAGTGTATTTTATGATATATCGTAAAATGGCTGTTTTTATTGTATTAAAAAAGTAGTATGACATATAATAAAACAATATATAATTCTCTCAGCAAACGAGTATATTTCTTCTTTATTTCCAATATATAAATAAAGAATACGAAAGGTACTAAGTACTTCTTGTTCATATTTCTGAATAGACTAAAGTTCACTTCTTCATAATAAAAATAATGACAGAGACATAGAGAAGCTATGTAATCGTAGTATGCACTCGGCTATAGAAATAGTCTCAAGCAACAAATTATATTTATTACAGTAATAATTAATGAATTTAACAATAATAATTAAATTTCTTGTCTAAATTATACATCGAGAACATTTTATAATTTATTTATTACCAAAAATAATAAAAAGAAAATATTTACTTTTTATTATTTTTGGTAATTAATACAAAAATATTTATAAAAAAATAATCTATATTTCCTACCAATATATAACAATATTTTTTCATATATATGAGGTTAAACGAGTTTGCTGCTCTCCTAATGGTAAGTGATTATCGCCTATGAGCTCCCTCAACACCAGGGGAAATGCACGTGCGTTGCCGTCCTTTTAAAAAGGAGTAAGCTCTTTTCTAGAGGGTTTCAATATCGTATCGTTTCGGAAATACCATTGCTGGAAGGTGATTCCTCAATGTGCCGGGCAAAAAGTTTCTGGAAAAATGCAGGATGGAATATCGTCATCTGATATTCGCATTTAGATAAATAATAATGCAGATATTTTTACCAAATAAAACATTATTACATATGGAACTAAAATGAGAACTCCAGTTGTCGGTAGTTAGGGTTATAGATTCAAAAACCTCTTGGCGTTCCTAACATTACTATTTACATTTATTTATTGTCACCTAATAATTTTTATATAAAATTTCATAAAAAGTAAGTAATAAATATACACCAATTCTACTAATAATCACTATTAAACCACTTCGATTTATTTCTTTTTCTTTAAAAATAACACTTGTATAGCATCCACTGATAGTCCTTTTGTCTCTGGTAATCTGAATTGACCATAGACAGACGTAAAGAAACAGATGGCGGAGAAAATGTAGAACACTGGACCCAGGCCGAGCTGCTCAACTAAGGGATTGAAGACTAGAAGAGTGACAAAGTTACCCATCCACATAATTGATAGGCCTATACTACTGCATATGTCCCTGACCTAAAATTAAAAAAAAGTTTTTTATGCACAAAAACAATAAATCTCACTAAGGTAAACTTTGTAAAAAGTCATCTGTGTAGGTAGTTGAGTTGCACCTATTATACGTCACAGGCGCCAAGCAGATTGCTTTGTAAACTGTGTTTCGTTTATGAGGTGAAGTCAAAGATTAAAGACATCTTTGTCTTCCAGAATGGCAATTTAGATGAAAGTTCAAAACAACGTGACGTCCATACTGCTGGTTACGTGTGTAGAATAGAATAGAATAGAATAGAAAATCATTTATTCAAATAAACTTAATTTAAGCACTTTTGAATAGTCATAACAATTTGTTTTTTATCTTCCAGAATGGTGTTGCAAATTTTGTAGATGAAAGTTCAAAACAACAAGTGGGTCACATGTCCATGATAAGAGCAAACCAGTACAACAAACAACTACAAGCAGCACTCGTTCACGAGTATGACGTGTGTAGATGACCCGGCCGACCACGCCGCCACATTCTGGACATTTTAGTGAGCATGACTACTCATTCCACACGACCACGTCACAGCTACAAAAATTACTATATGGTAGTTACAGTTTCGCCACATAGATGAAAGTTACCAATTACCATCAGGTGGGTCTAAAATGTTTGCCAATCCATTTATTTCCTATTTTAAACATTTTACTTATTGAAAGGCTCATTATTTCTGAGTGTTAATTATCCTTTATACATATATTACATCATCTGTAATTTCATTTACCTGGTAGTAAGACAGGCGGTATTTTTGAAAATATTTTGGCTCTTTACAATAATTGCAGTAATGTAAATTAAATGAAATCATTATTTGCGATAAATTAGTGCCAAAAAAAAGTATTTAAGTATTCCTATCAATTGTTTAGCGCCCATAACACAAGCTCTACTTAGCTTAAGTCTAGTTAGCGTTGTGTGAATTGTTTACGGTTTCTATTGTTTTTTTTTTTTAGATATTACCTCGGGTAGGAACACCTCAGCCATCAGCACAAATGGTATCATGCCACATCCCAACGAGAATGTAAAACTGAACGCGTATATTAAAAACGCTGTGAACCAATGTGGCGCCCAGTGCAGTTGCAATTGACTGCCCAATAGCAACGTACAGATACCACATGCTAGTGATGTGATGACGAACAGTTTCTGTGAACAAAAAACAGCCTATTTCAGCCGCCAAACAACTTTGGTAGAGGTAACCATCGTGGTGAACTTTCCATGAATGATTAACTAACCAAATTTTATGGTCATCTTGCGATGGTACCGTGTCAGCGTATAACGTAGACGGAAGTATTTAATATTTGTTTAATACAACAAGAAAAAGTTTACGTAACTTGTTTATTCTAACCTAAATTATTAGGGGAAGGGGATTGTCAGTGGAATTATAATCCCATTACTAATGTACCATATCAGGTTGACCTCCACGCGTTTTCCCTGGAAAACATCGTGATAAATTACTGGTGAATTTGTCATGATAGGCTAACTGACCTGACCTCATGCTCGTCTTATAATCCTCCACTGGTACCACGCCAGCGTAAACCGTTAGCGAAGGCGGGTGCACCATTTCATTATCATTCATTAAAAAACCTAAATTATTACTTATTAATTCAATAGCCTATTAAAAATCAAACCAAAATATCTTTATTCATATAGATCTACTACAGAGACTTGTGGTAACTCGGATCTATTGTTAGAAGTTAGGAGATTTATTTACCTTCCTTCCAAATCTGTCAACGACCAACACGCATCCAAAACTGGCTATGAAGAAGTCGATTGCTAAAAATATTGAACACATATTTGGTGGCATCGAAGGTACAGCGTCTTTGAACAGAGGCTCTGCATAAACTTGAAGAACTATGCAGCCCATCAGAAGAGTCAACGTCATCACTACAAGTACAGTAACCAGCGCTCGCTTTGATGATTTCGATGATCCTGCAGAAGAAATAGCATTATCTTTCAGTCATACTATAGTATTATATTGTGGAACTGTGTTTGCCTGTTTTCTTAGACACACTGTGTTTGTTTTCTCGACTAAACGGCTAAATATTAATTTCAGTCTAATTTACATATAAAATAAAGACAAATTAAGTTCCGGTAATCATGAAGACATGGACTATTAATTTTAAAAAAATCATTCACCACTGATGTATTACTTAAGTTATTAATGAAATTCAATTCATGTAAGAGAACAACATAGATTGTATTCCAAACAGGCGACACCGCTGAATACAACTAGTAATAGCAAACCTAAAATTTTTTTAAACTGTGTTTAAAGCTATTCTTTGTTACCTTCAATAGTATTAAAATACACTTACTTAATATCTTCCAAGGTGATTCCTTATTTATTTCAAGATCCTTCCCTAATTTTTCATTTAACAATTCACTTGTAACTTCGGGATCTGAAATTTATTCGTAATTCATGAAAATATTGCTATAATATTAATCAAATCAATGTCACATTTAATATTTATTTGATTATATACAACTTTATTAACATGATTTATATATAATTTCAATTTAAATTAACTTTATATAGTACAAGCAGTGCTCGCGACTTCGTTCGCGCTGCGCAACTAAAGCTCTCAAATATGAATAATTTTCTCCGTTTTTGAAACATTTTTCACTGATGTTTCGCTTCTATTAGTCGTAATGTCATATAGCTTAAAGCCTTCCTCGCCAAATGGACTATCCAACACAAAAAAATCAATTCGACCCAGTACTTCCTGAAATTAGCACGTTCAAACAAACTCTTCGGCGTTATAATATTAGTATAGACATATCCTTAAATATAGGAACTATCAATATCCATTATTTATGCTAAATTAAAATATTCGTTACCACTCCTGGGATATTCCTCCTCACTCCTGGGGAATCTTTGGGTCGTCGGTTTCTTTTTTTAATCATAATGTTATCCACCCGATTGCTCTAGCTATGTGTACTGGTGAGGTATTAGTAAAGGATAATACGATGAACATGAAATCAGGTCAGTAAGCGTTTAAATTCCTCACTGGTTTAACGACGATAGTTTCCAGAGGGGACTGTGGAACCGCGTAGTGAAGTAAGTTACATAATAATGGATAAACATTTTACCTTGCTGCTCGGCAAGAATCTTCTCCAATCTTGGATCTAATTGTAATCTTATTTTTCGTAACTCTATCTCTACTTCTTTTGAATATATATCAACTTGATTGTAAAACGCTATAGATTTAGCTGCTTCCTGCATAAAAAAAAATACGTTAAATCATGTTAAAAATGTTGAATTAAAGCATATGGCTTTAATACGTCTTTGTACACAATTATATAGTTCACTTTCACTTTTATATCCTACTAGATGTATCTTAAGATTTCACCCTCATTTCATTTAAAAGTATTGACTGCCGCCCAATTTCTTATTTTCCTTGTAATCCGACTTTTAATCCTGATGGAATATTAAAAATCAACACGATAAAGGTTAGAACTCAATCATATGTTGATTACATTTGAATGCAATGACACTTTTGCCGGCGTCATTTCTTGGATTAATTTTGTTTGTTCTTTGTTTTTTCATTACCGTAGCGTCTGTCATAAATATAAATTGATTAAACTAAGATATTCTCGGCTCTGATTATATTTATTTAATTTATGTTGATTTATTCTTACCTCTTCTTTGCCAACACGTACTAAATGAACAGGAGATTCTTTGAGGAACATAAGCAGCAACATACCAGCTACTGATAATGTCAAATGCGCATATACAACTTGATAATACGTTAGATATCCTCCAAGAACATAGGATATTAGAAGACCGAGAAAAAAGCCCGAAGATGAACACGCAGTCATTCCTCCTCTAATAGAGGCATGTGATATTTCTGATATGTAAATGAGGGAAACGTTTTGCCCTCCTATACCTATTCCAGCCACCGTCATAGCTATGAGTATAAGAGTTACGTTTGTGGTCAACGAAATTATTGCCCATGCCATCTGGAATTTAAAAAGAATCGTATAAGTATATAGAGAATGGCAGACAGTTGACGGTTCATCTGAATCATCACATCAGTATACAAAGTTTAAGATCCTCTTTCTACCGGAATAGGAACTCGTCTGCGATTGACTCACTCTTTCATCTCCGTTTTGAACCCCATTAACCAATTTTCTTTATTTATATTTGATTAACAGCCTAAAAAATAAGTTTCCGGCCTCTAGCTTTTAAAATGAACCTGTGTCTTTTCTCAGAATTTAGACTATCTCTGTACCAAATTTCATTTAAATCCATTTAGTAGTTTTGGCGTCCAAGTGAAACAGACAGCAGACAGATATGTATATAGTTTTTTTTATGTTATTGGGATGGCAGATTAGTTGACGGTTCATCTGAATTCAGTGATACTGACTCACATCAGTAGTTACATAAAGTCCAATATTTCTATCGGATGCGATTGACCCATTCTGTCTCACCTTTTTTTATTTCAACCTCAGAGCTAGCTTTTTTATTTGATATATAGTTTTTTATATCATTCGAATGCCAGATAAGTTAGCGGTTCATCTAAACGAAGTACGAACTACATGGTCACTTTGTCTCACCATTTTTTTTATTTCAACCTCAGGGCCCTCTTTTTTAATTTTATTTAATAATCTAAATTAGAATTTTCTCTAAAAACTGTCAATTGCAAGTATGTATAACAAAGTGTACTCACAACGTAAGGCAATCCAAACAAGATTGTAGCATATTTTCTACCAAGCACATTGAATGCATAACCACAAAATGGCGTTGCTATTAATCCCCCTATGTTTGGTAAACTACCCAGTAGTGATATCTCCCAGGTAGACATAGGTTTAGAGAGTACAGTTTCGTTTGATCTGAAGAAATCTGTTGTGTACGACGGCCACGCGAAAACATATCCCGTTTGACATGCTAGGAATGATACTGGAAGTATATAAACATAAAAATATATATTAAAGCCTCTTAAATGCAAATATCGCGAGTTCCAATCTGCCAGACATAAAAAATATATATATATTGACTGACTCTCAGATTATGCAATCTAGAATTAATATACAAGGCGGAGTTAGGCTCGCTTCCTTCCTGGTATTCAAATATACCCAGAATCTGTGGGCACATGTGAGACATAAAAAATATATATATATTAGTATGCTAATTATACAATCATCATTACATAGTATAAAATAAAGTCGCTCTCGCTGTCTGTTCCTATGTATTTCATCATCATCACATTGCAGTCCACTGCTGGACATTCTCCCAAGGCACGCCACTGGGCACGATCTTCCTTCTCTTCCATTTTTTACCCGCAACCCTACGTATGTCGTCGCTCCAAATACACTACGTTTGCCAATTCGAAGAACACGCCTACTGTGGCGAGCATCGGTTCTACGACAGATAACCAGCCCACTGCCACTCTCAAATACGAAGAGCTATGTCGAGATATAACACCGGCAATTGCCTTTCCATAGCTCGTTGAGCTCTCTCTTGGTGGACCAGTCGTATCGTCAGTGTCCACGTTTCGGCACCGTATGTCATAACGGGTATAAAACCTTGTCATTTGTGGTAGCGACGACGAGAAGACTTGACGAAGTATTTTTTTTTACCTAGTTGGAGCGTTTGCTAATAAATATATAACAACTCATCATTACATACGTATAAACATGATCTTGGTTTTGTCCAAATTCATCCGAAGACTGCGTTGAGACGACTCAGCCAGGCCATTCAGCATCTGCTGTAAGTCCTATGTATGCTTAAATCTTTAAAATTACGCATCGGATTTTGAAGCGGTTTTTTTAAATAGATAGAATGATTCAAGAGGAAGGTTTATAAATATAATACATGTACACCCATGCGAAGCCGGGGTGGGTAGCTAGTATTCTATAAAATATACTATAGCCATTGAGCGTTAAGAATGAAAACGAATAGTGTGATGTAATAAAAAACCTCTAATGGTAAAGTATAATAAAAGTATATACCTACATAAAGTAATGACAACCAAAGGTAATAAATAGGAACTATTTAGTTTGTTTTATTTAAAAAATAACAAATAATACATACTGCAAAATGTTCCCCAACATTGTATAGCGAAAGCTGACGATTTTAATTTCTCACTGTCCATTTTGAACAAATGTCACTTATTATTAAAAAAAATCTTTGTTAATTTAGTTTGTAATATTTCTACATTCTTATTTTATTATTTTTCCTTTCCATTAAATTAAATTAAAACTTTCTTGTTTTTACAAAATATCTTATACAATAAAAATATTTACAAAAAAGAATAAACTACATATGTCACAAACAGTGGAAAGGACTAAGTTATCGGTTCAGATACAGAGTCAAGAAAATCGTGACAATTACAATTATTACTATTATAAAAATACTCGTTATTGTAACATAATTTATTATTAATATGTTAATGATAACTAACGTGGTATTTGATACTTGGGTTTATTAATAAATACATTGATGTAAGACTACTCCAACTACCGACACTTATCAGATAAGAGTACAGAAAAGATTCAAGTGTTTAATAACCAGGTATTATGTTAGTGTAGACGGAAATCTTTATGTAAATATATATATTGATATTATAGTCAGAACTAGCTTGCCGCTCCAGCTTTACACGTGTAGTAATGGACCAATTTTCAGTTTAATCGTCTTCTCTCTACGTTCGTACTGTATATGAAGAAACAAATAACAGAAAAATCTATTTAGTATATACCGCGCTTAATAGAAACTGAATTAACTTACACATTTAAAATTTTTGAAAAATAGTCATTATTTGTAAAGATGGTATTTTCAAAATTTGTAACTTTTGAATCAAGTCAGTTTATTATTAAGCACGAGGTATATAATTTTATATCCTGTACGAATGTTCAAACATATTCATTCATACAAACGTATGAATGAATGTTTGAACACTCAAACACTACTATCAACGTAACAAAAAAAATACAAATAGGTGCAGCCATTCCTAATTAATGAGCTTATATACATATATACATTTGGCAATTATCATCGCTGGTAAAAAAATATTTGTACTGTGATCAAATCGTGTAATATTTTTTTCTTTCAACGCAATCAAGAAACGTCAGAACTTTGTCAATATTTTATTTCACATGATTAAATTTCTTAAATTTATCTAAGTAGTATAAATATATTGAGAATATTTTTATTTATTTATTTGTATCTGAAATTTTAGGTGGTGTAGTCAGGAATATTGTTAACTGTGAACGCAAAAATTAAAAAGGAGTTCTTGTGATTGCACTTATTTTTCAATTTACATGTTACTAGCTATGCCCGCGGTTGCGCGTGAATATGTTATTTATATGTTATTCTAACGTCTAAGCTATATTACTGTAAAGTTTCATCAAAATCCGTTCAATAGTTTTTGCATGAAAGAGTAACAAACATCCATCCTTACACACAAACTTTCACGTTTATAATATTAGTAAGATTTGTTATTATAATGAGGTTTTTTTTATATTATTTTATATGTACACTGTTAACAAATTAAATGAAAAGTGTTGTATGTCGGGGGCAATAGAAAAATCCTTGTTGGATAGTTCACAAATGTAATCCAGTGGAATGAACATTTACTACTTTTTATATGAATTAGATACATGGTTCAATATCCAACAGTGCTTAATTAATATATTTAATTTAATAAAATTAGATAAGATAATTAGATTATTACATTTAGAGATAGTTATAAATTTTTATTGTTCAATGTCTTCAAGATAATATCTTATTTGCTGCCACGTTGTCAAATTTACGTGGCAGTAAATATATTTAGGGATCACACTCATACGTATTGCGAATCCTTTCCCCTTTTTTATTTTCTTATTAATTTGTAAAATTTATCTACCATTTTTTACCATAATGCCCATTATTTGAAACATTATTGTTGCAGAAAACATGGCATAAACAAATATAGTACTGACCTAACTTTAGAGGAGCAGCATTTGAACCATAAAGAATGGTTACCAGTCTACCAGTAATTGAAATGGCAAAGTAGCTGATGACTTAATGGTGAGCCGCAAATATCTCCTATATGTATCTCACTCATCTCTTTTTCAAAAGAACGCCTACAAATTTTATATTAGCAATTTGACTAATCTTCCACACAAATATAATATAGCGTCAGGTTCATCGACTAATGAATGCATTCAGTATCAATCGCGAACATTCTTATATAATACTTAGTTATATAGCTCCGTATTCCAAGTTTTTTTTATAGTTTTCTTTTTACCTATACACAATATACCTATACAAAATAAAACTACCATATCCATTTTTATTGAATATGCCACTTTTACATCTCAGGTATTTTTCTATGTATTAACCATTCATTCATATATTCATTCATTCATAATTTAAGAGCTACGCTCTTGTCGGTGGAGCTATTGCATAACCATAATCATTTTAATTTTTTTATATTTAATTTACTGCTAAAATCTTATTTCCGTACTATACCCTTGGAAATACCGCTGAATTCATTCAGAATTCTGAATTGCCCATAAGCATCCTTTTGATTCTTAAAATTATTATTAGTAATGGTAGTAGGACATAAATCTCTAATCACTGCTAAAAGTACAGAAGTTTCCTAGAGCAGTATGATTAAGGAAATAATTTTACGAAAGAGTCTCTAAATTGGTATGTAAATAATATGATATGCAGTTTTTTGTCAATTCTTTTATTTTACAATAAAAAAATCTTAATCTAATATTTACACTGTTTCTTTTCATTTATGACTTAAATCAATGTTTTCATACCGTCTCTCATTCTAGCTATTAATCTATCTTTACGTCCCTTACGGACTAGGCAGAGAGAATTTTCATTCGAAATTATGATTTTTATGATTAATACTTATTCGGTAACTATAAATACTTTGTTTACTTAATATACAATATCTATCATCTGTTTAGTTTGTTACAATAATTATTATTATAAATTGGCAGTGTTAATTAAATTAAATGAAATATTATCATAATCATACATCACAACATTTTTGTTGAAATACTTAAAAAACAAATTAACTGTTTCATCAATGGACAAAGAAAATGTTAAAATGAAGTGACAGGTAAAAAATACTTATTTTTTTAAATTATATTTGATAGTGGCACGTGATTTTTTCTTTTATACGCTGGTATATTTGTTTTATTTTTCAAATGTCACAACATTTAAACAATTAACACTTTTTTATGTTGTCAAATAACTCTGAACTCACATTTGAGTTATATTTAATTATTTTTATTAAGTTATCATACGTTTTAATCGGTATTAAGAAAGTTTATTCGAACCCCTTGATTTCATCCAACAAAGTGATACCATGACACTACTTAGCAAAGACCCTAGCAACACTAAAACTCCACCCCATAATGCTGCTGATGATGAAATACAAAATCCAGTCGGCTCCGAAGGCAGGTCTTCAGCGAATACTACTCTCAAACCTTTACTGATTGTCGTGGATGGCTCAATAGTAGAGTTACCCACATGAATAATATCTCTTCGTCTCCTCCTAGGTTCGATGCTTCCAGGTAGGGGACATACATCACAGTCGGTCTTACATAATTCCACATCACATTGGATGATCAAATCCATTTCATCAGGGAACTTGAAAGCATTGAAGAATGCATATGCAATGATGGACGCTCCTGTGTTTCCTGTCTCTCTAGTCTTCTGGAATGCACCAAATAGTTTAGGTTTAAGCACACAACCGTTACTGTCTGTTAGTGGTACAATATGATTACTTTCAGAGTCACGAGCAACGCATTCTCTTACTAAGATATCAAAACCAGCATCACCAGTTACAGTAACGACCAATGTCATAATTTCACCAATTTTGACCAAACCGTTCGCTTCTGGAGCAAATGGACCACGTCCTATTTGGATGTCTAATCGGGCCATAGCAGTATCGCCACTGAAGTTGCTGGTGATCTGATTTAACATGCCAACACTAAGCGAGGAAACTAATTGCTTGGTAAGATTGCCTTCCCACAGGCATCTTACTCGACGAATGTGATCCCAAACTTCCTGGATACCTGGTTCATTCTGAAGTACCAAAACGTTTTCTAAATATGCCTGACCTTCATTCTGGAAGTCGCTGAAGAACCTCGTGCCACAAGTGTTTAAACTGACAGTGAAAGAATATTTGATCTGATTGGAGTTTTCCCGTACGTACACGCAGTCAGGTTGGTTGTAATGATCTTGAGAGTAGATGATGCCATTATAAACTTTATTGAACTCAATGTTGATTGTCATCATGTCTTTACCGCAATCAACAGTGATGGCGTGAATATGTGGTGGATGACGATTATCATCCTCGGTTGAGGAGGAAGAGCTTCCATCTCCGATGTCTGGTCGTGATGGTCGCTGTGGTTGGGACGGCACTTCAAAAGGTGACTGTGTGTTTTCATCTGGTTTGTAGGGAGGAGAGGTTGGTTGACTGGGTTGGTAACTGGATTGAGGCGGTTGATACGATGGCTGGCTAGGTTGATAAGTTGGTTGGCTAGGAGGTTGGTAAGTGGGCTGATTGGGTGGTTGATATGTGGACTGACTAGGAGGTTTGTAAGTGGGCTGATTGGGTGGTTGGTATGTAGACTGACTAGGAGGTCTGTAAGTGGGCTGACTGGGAGTTTGATATGATGGTTGGCTGGGTGGTTGATATGTAGGCTGACTGGGTGGTTGGTAAGTAGGTTGGCTGGGTGGTTGATATGTAGGTTGACTGGGTGGTTGATAAGTAGGTTGGTTAGGTGGTTGATTCGGTGTTTGATAGGATGGTTGGTTTGGATTGTAGGTTGGCAGACCAGGTTGATACTCAGGTTGACTTGGTTGATACGATGGAGAGCTAGGCTGGCTTGGCTGGTAAGGAGATTGTGTCGATTGTGAAGGTTGATATGCAGGTTGAGTTGGTTGACTTGGTTTATAGGATGGTTGACTCGGTGAATACGGTTGGTCTGGTTGGCTTGGTTGATTAGACGGGTATCCAGGACTGGTGTATGGTGGACTAGTAGGCGGTGGTCCTTCATTGTAAGCTGGTGTAGGCCGGGATCCACTTGGTGGGTATCCAGTTGGTGGTAAGTAGCTAGCTGGTTCAAAAGGCCGTGGCTTCTCAGGTTTGCCTCCAAAGTATTGACGCGCTGAAATTAGTAAAAAAATATATTAGAATGCTTAACAAAAATGTTAATAGTTTGTGCTAATATGAACTGTGTCACTGTGTTATATACAGTGCTTTTTGACATAATGTGCAAATTTTACACCCCTTTTATTGCATAGTGCTTTGTTTAGTGGACACAGTGTAAAGTACTAAAGTATAGTGTTATAAAGTAAAATATAAATTACGTAATTTGTATAATGCACTTAGTGACACTGAAAAGAATTTACACACAATTATATATGTTTTTATAATTTATTGCATAAAACCATATTTATATTTAGATAATAAATCAGAGAAAACGATTAAATAGAAAAACTTATAACGAAAAGTTTATATTCAATGCTGTAATCTTCGACTGATATGTGTGTAACTATAGTACCAATAAAACATAATAATAATAATAGTCAACTAATTTTATGTAGTTTTACACATTGTTTCCATATTTACTGCATCTCAAATTATTTTTAATAAATCATAAAAAAATGCTAAGAAGTAGTTTATGGAGACAATAACGATAACGACAATCACGAAAACTTACGGTAAATTGTTTAGTCTAATTTAAATTACTTGTTAATATTATTTTAATTATCTAAAATTATATATTACTCTGTACTTATTAATAATATGGATTTTTAAATAAGTATACGTTTACACAAATTATTAAATTATACCAAATCTAAAATAAATGCCTCTTATTTTCTTACAGTATACATAACAAATTCAGAATCTTCATAAAAATCAAATTCAAATTACAACTCAACAATGCAGACCTTTCCTATTTTTCTGCTGATACAACCCCTGTATCCACTGCAGTAGATTGGAGACCATCTCATCTGCGTCTGCCTGACGTGCTGACTGCAGATCCGCTGAAAACCAGTTCATCATCAGGAACAAAATCACCAACGGTGGAAGAAGCCATCACCGGCTAATAACTGCAGCTATAGCATTAGCCATAAGATGTTTTAGGAAAGCTTCGAATCAACAGATTAGTATGAGATGAATTGACCTGAATCAATAGGCTAAACAATTAGGAAATACATTTATAAATGAAAAGGAACAAAGTATGAAGATTTATGATTGAAATATGATAGTTTACTAGGGTTATCAATGTTATATCACTTATAAGGCATACGCAAATATTTATCATTTGTTAAATTTTAAATCATACTGAACAGCAAAAGTAATGTTTTGTTAATTTGACAAATTTATTAATGATTATTATTCTAAAACTTGTTACTTTAATTACAAGCCCTCTTAGTATTTATGGTTAAATCTCTATCAATGTACAGTTCTTTCAAGATATTACTTTAAATTCATATGATAGATAGTTGATATTTTGCATAAAATTAAATAACACATTAACATTGATTACCAATAAATCTGTTATAAATTCATATAATTGACATAAACCAAATTGTCAAGAAACATGCATATGACGACAAAATTGATAAAATGATAGAACAATAGAAGAACAACGAGAGAAAAACATGCAGGTTATGACAAAGTAAAAAGAAACTTGTTTAACAAGAAGAACACTGATAGAACATGCAGATTACAACAATTTTTTTCTATTACGATGGAGGAAAACTAGCCTACGGCCCATCTGATAACGGTCACCGTAGTCTATAGATGCCTGAAACACCAGGGTTGTCGCGCTGCCATCCCTTAAGAAACCTTAATATACCCTTCTTGAAAAACCCCATGCTATAATCTTACGAAAATAAATCTTAGTTTATTTTAGAGAAACAAGACGCTGTAAATGAATAAGTAGTAATAGAATGTTAATAATAATTATAGAAGCTGTATATTATTCCAAATATAAAACAATATTGTTACAACTTATATTACGGTATATTATTATATACAAAAAGCAAATAGTATGGTATTATTAAGTAAATTTTATATTAAGAACTTGTAGCAAGAAATAGTATAACTACATAAGAATAATAAACTATTTGGTAATTATCAAAATAAATTATTTACTTCGTCGTAAAGGTTAACAGTGAAGTAGAAACCTTCAATAATAATCAGCCTCAGTGGAATCGGTTAACACCACCGCCTTACTTCAAATGGTGGTAGGTTCATTTCCTCCCACAATACGAATATTTGTATTTATGAGTTTGATTGTTTGTGTTGGTGTGTTTTGTTATTATATATGTATTTACAAAAAAAAACTATCAGTTGT
Source organism: Achroia grisella (assembly GCF_030625045.1). Classification (NCBI taxonomy): domain Eukaryota; kingdom Metazoa; phylum Arthropoda; class Insecta; order Lepidoptera; family Pyralidae; genus Achroia; species Achroia grisella. Next base: position 2,403,955 of record NW_026712984.1, on the reverse strand, counting down.
CTCGTACCCATAATACAAGCCCTGCTCGGCTTCGCTACACTACAATTCCATAGTTTAAGACTATAAATGTCTTAAACTATGGAATTTTGTTTTCCTTACACATAAATTATTCAGAAATACACGATAAGTTTTTTTTATATTTATAATAATAAAGTGCTAGCGTAAAAGTATTGCCACCTACCGACCAAATTTCAGAGCATTCAGGACTGTATTCAAAATCCAGTCGTTTAGGATGAGTTACAAATACACCTAGATTAGAATTATATGTACATATTATTTTCGAAGACAATATATATATTTACATTCAAACATAAAGCATTTACACCATATATCTTAATTTCAACTTTTAAATTGAGATAGTTTCTATGCAAAATTATTAATTTAAATCACAGGAATTTATTTCCCAATAAAAAACCGTTCCTTGGTGTATGTTTTAGTTATGAAATGCATCACTTGACAAAATTTTACGTCTCTAACCACTGTGGTTTTAGTTGTGTGTTGATAAATAAGTCAGGGCAAACGATTTTACATATGTACATAGAAGACAGACATCACATAGTACAGGCCTACCAACGGCCTATGTGTATTGGCAGTTCTACCATGATGTTACGCCTTTTGTTAGACGACATGATATAATAGAGTCAATATTAAACTGACCTTTTTTATGTTTATATTATCTTTCTAATGCTAATTTAAAAACTAAACGTATAACAGTTTATGCAATAACGCAAACTGTGGATTTTGTCACCTCCAGGCTCTGTAATGAACTTGACCGGCTTTTTCTAACATTTATCGATGATAAATATCATAAACAACTTTATTGATTTTCTTTTATTGACTATAATGAAATGGCGCGCGTATATGTTTAGCAGACATCCGAAAACCATATATTGAAGAAGTACCTATCTATGGCTACAATGAAAAGAGGCACGCTACTGACTACCTAGCTGACTTATGTCAATAGGGACATAATGGAGTTGGGCCTGTCAAATGACGATTCTTATTACCAATATATGGCGCCTCAAGATTCGAGAAGCCGACGTAACGGGAAGAGGAGAGTATAAATAATAATGGAATGGTGGCGGCGCAATAGTGGAGGAAGATATGAAGAGAAAGAAATCAGGTTATTTAGCCCCTCGTGTTAAAGTCAACACGAATTAACCACGACGCTTTTCAGGGGCGACCGTGTGGAAGCGATGTGTTACTTGCCCATATTACTAATAAACTCCTCCTGCACCATCTCAGTATTATACTTTAAAAGCGAATGTTTGTCTGTCTGTTTATTATATTTTCATGACAAAACGACTGATGAGTTTTAATGGAATTTGACATTAAGATAAATTAATGTCATATTTTATATATTTTTTTTATATACTATATGGTGGCAAACAAGCACACGGCCCATCTGATGGTAAATGGTTATTTTGGGCCCAACATGTCACGTGCGCGTTGCCGACCCTCCCTTAATATACCCGTCTTGAAAAACCCCATGCTGTAATATAAAAAGTAAATGTTATTTTGCCCAACAGGTCGTTGTCTCCTATTCTATAAAAAATCATTATTATTCGAAATAAAACATACTTAAGGGATACAGGTATAAAAAAACTACCATATCTTTTTAGTTCGACTAAATTACACAGAGCCAAATAATGCCGGACAAAGATTCTGACACAGATTTTTATATTATAGAAGCTTAATAGCGAATACGCAGGTTTAGCACGGGTATTTTAACAAATTTACACAAAACCTAATAGAACTACATACCGTAAATCTTTTCTCAAAAATCACTCTGTAGATGGACAAAAATCGGTTCAGTAATTTTTGAAACCTTTTATTTCTGGTTTAGGAGAACTTTGTTTTACAATATATTTAAATTATACATAAAATAATACTCATAAAATACAGTATTTCTCATAAAAAAGTTCCTATTGTGCGGGGATCGAACCCGCTGTTAAATTAGGTGTACTCGACTACTAGACCATCGAGATCATCAGTCACTTGACCTGCATATTTTAAATATCTGCCAATGACGACATCATAAGTATTGGCCAGTTAAAGTTCAGCATATTATGAAATAATTCAATAACTATTTAACAAAAGGGCCTTCATATATATCGCAATAGTCATTTGAAATAACACATTGTAATTCTACTAATATTATAAAAGTTGTTTTCGATGCATTGAAGTATATATTTATTCCTAAAGATAAAAGGTAAGGTAAGGATTGTATTACTAACTAGCTGTACCCGCGACTTCGTCCGCATGGAATTTAACTTTATTTTTCTAAAATAAAAGTAGCCTATGTTACTCTTTATTACATCAGCTACCTGCCAAAAAAAGTCCCGTCAAAATCGGTCCAACCATTTCAGAGATTAAATGGAACAAATAGACAGACAGACAGACAAAAATTGTAAAAAATGTTATATTGGTGTATGTACAGTATATAAATACGGTACATACACCAATATAACATTTTTTTATATGCATGTAGTAAAAATCGGTTATTTCCATATTACAAACAGACACTCCAATTTTATATATATGTATAGATGTTTTTTATAATGTGTAGATATTCCTTTATGACTTAGATATAGTACGAGTATGTTTAATCTTGATGGTCTTGATAGTCCAACGATTTAGCACACCGCATTATTTCCGATACTCGCAGATCTGATTCCTCGCACGATGCAACTATTTGTATTCATGAATATGATTGTTTATATCGGTCTGGTTGTTTCCTATATATATTGTGTAAGTATTTACAAAAAAAATGTATTTAGGTACTAGAAGTTAGATAATTAGCCCACAGTTGTCTAGTAATTAAAACAGAAGCTCTGCTTAGTCTGGAAGTAGATGACGTTTTGTGTATTGTCCCTGTTTTTTATTGTCATCTGTGTTAGTACTTAATACTTTGCGACTGTAATTACTGTAACCCTTTATATATACCATATAGAAAGAAAGAAAGAAAGAAAGAAAATTGTTTATTTGGTACACTGAAAATAATTTTTACATTTTAATTTACATTTTTATATTAATAATTACAGTACCAAATAGGTCTCCGCTCAGCATATGTCGTGACGGGGTGCCGCGACGCTGGTTTTCAGCGGATACCTTCATATATAATAAATATAATAAAATAATAATAATACACATATATATAAGCCTTTTTTCTTTTGCGTAGTCAGGTAAAAACGAACGTTTCTACTGTATATTCGTGTGCGATTATATCTTAAAATAAAACAAATATAGATACCTAATATTTGCTGATGTATATACGTGTACACTTGGTGTAACAATATCATAAATAACAATGTCTAGACATGTCTGTAACTTATGAGGATCCCATCATACTATATTACATTTAGATAATATACAGTGATAAAATGAATAACACAAGAAAGAAAAATAATTTGCCAATGGTAACGAATTATGCGTACCACGGACAAAACACGAAGCCGTAGTGGCCGTAGTGCAGTTTATGTACCTATCTATGACTGTTGCCACTTACCATCAGACCGTCAGCTTGCTTGCCATTCCGATTATCTTATCTTAATCTTAATAATATATTATAAACGGGAATGTTTGTTAGTATGGATGTTTGTTACTCTTTCACGCAAAAACTACTGAACGGATTTTGATGAAACTACAGCAGGAGCTTATGAGAATAACATATAGGCTAAATTTTTTATTGAAATGTATCACGGGTAAAACCGCGAGCACAGCTAGTTTTATATAAATGAAAAGTGCGACGGGACAGTATAAATCTGACTTCTGAGTTGGTAATAAGGATACGAAAGTTAATAGTATAATTATAGTTAATATTAAAAATTATAGATAATATTATTATGTATCTATATACTATTATTACTATCCTATCTAAATTTAATTTTAACTCTACTTTAGATTACAAGAAATCATGCAATGCTGCCATGCAGCTGCGTGGCGGAATTTGTCCAATGCAAACTTACAAACATATTCGCAAAGAAATTTGTAATATTTACAAAACAAATTTTCGCAAACAGTACACAAATAGATTAGAATTTAAAAATATATGTCTAATATTAGACTATAAATAAAGAAATATGACCAATAGAAGCGTGAGGAATGAAGTTAAATATTGTAAAGTTAGTCAATGATTATTTGAATAATTAAATTGCGTAGCGCATTTTGTTGACACTCTGTGTACGTACCATTCCTATTTCTAGGCTTGCGTGATTCTGTAAGAATATATTTTGCAATTATTAAATCTGTAATTGTTGTTTATACACTTTCCTAAGTAAGTATATTAATTATCAATTTATTTACATAACCTAATTGTACAACTAAAACTTAAAAAATATAATATAATGACTAAAATATATTATTAAAAGGGGTCCCTTAAGGCAACGTTCCGAAGATACTGGCAGCGTTCCCTCTTTGAATAGCTAGACAAATTCTTTGTCCAAGGTAGCTGCCAGCTCTTCGGTCTTCTGTGATGTTTTGCAATTATTTCTAAAAATATAGATTATTTACATGTATACAACTTCTCTTCTTAATCGTCATAAATCATTTCAATATTTAATTGGACTGTAATTAATTTCAGTTAAATAATTTATATTAAAATTACTTCTTTATATTTTATAAGATAAATATCAGTTTATTTATTTAATACAGGAAAATGAATTTGCAAATATATTATGAAATTTACTATGGCCTTATCAAATTAAAGAATTACAATGAAATGAGACTATTAATAATCTTATTATTTATATTTATTTATTATGAATTATTATACATACTGGTAAGTTATTATAGTTAATCTTATTCCAATAAATATGGATATTTTATATGCTGTCCTTATAGCACATAATAAGTCAGTCTATGAAATACGCTTAGAATTTCTATAACTATATTTTATTTTAAGAATCTAAGAGTATAAGAGTAAAAAATAATGTATATATTATAAACTAAAGTCCAGTTAAACAGAGTATAAAAATAGAAATAAAGTAGAGTTCACTTATGATTTTGTAGAATCTAACCCCTATTTACATGCATTTTCCTGATTAATATATTATATATACACCATGCACTGTACAAATTATTTAGGACATTAATATAAATATATATTGTACATTAATTTAAATATTAAAAAATAATAAAGTATACAAATACAAGTGTTTCAAAAGAATTTAACTGAAACTGTTTAAATAATTTACTAATTTATTTATTTTTACATTAAATATTGATTATTACACAAAATGTTATATTTTTAAATATGTGTATAATGAACGTTAATTATAAATAAATCATTATAATTTAAATATTCATTCACTTACGGAATCTAGACTGCGTGTCCGCTGCGCTTGCGCAGACCACCAGCGTTAGCAAAATAGCGCCAACGCACCACCGCGCCATCTGTAGGAACGAAATAGAAATCAAATAAGTACATTAAATACAAATAACACAATCTTTTAGATATATTACGAACATATATCATCAAAATATAATGCAGATCAGCATATATCAACAAAAATATATCATCAATCTCATAAAGAGTTAAATAGGTTAAACACAGGAGTTTTCCATGAAATATTGGCAGAGCCAGCTTCCGATGCAGCCAAGTTATTGTTCTGGCTGGTATCATATTAGTTTAAGATTTTTAAGTTGATTTTTCTAAGTTTTTTACTCGGTATAGGTTACAAAAAATAACACATTCCTATTTCCAATGCCATTTCTACGACCTTGATTATTATATTTTTGATCACATAAATATATCATTTATACAATAGTAGCTGCACCCGCAGTTTCACCTGCGTCAAATTTTAGCCCTTGTGTTATTCTGATGTATAAACTATATTTCTATAAACTTTTATAAAAATATATTCAGTAGCTTTTACGTAAAAGAGAAACTAAATCCATACCTATCTATCCACAGTCACAAACTTCCACGTTTATAATATTAGTAAGATCTAGATACCCCTGGGAACGATCGCGATTATTCGTGGTGAAGTCTCCACGGTGTTCTATCTGACACATCTTAAAGCTCATCCTAACATCTTACATTGTTGCCTCCCAGCATACACCGTTAGTACAGGCGAAGGTAACATTCCATATTCCTCATTGCTATAATACTTAGTGTAAATTATATATTTAGCATAATCTGTACAAACAGATTTAAATCGAATATTATTGTTAATGGGTACAAATTAGTTAATTATTGTTAAACACGTACAAAACTAAATGGCCCACAAAAAAAACAACATTTCAAGGTACAATTAGCATCTCGATATGCAGATAAGCACTATTGTTGCGCATGTGCAGAACTAACGATAAATCAAACGCATGGGAATCGAACCAACTACCACAATGCACAATACCGCGTGTAACGTGGGAGATTTCGTACAATAACTTTTTAAACTACGCCTTAATTTTTAAACGGCGTTCGAGATGCCTGTAAATTAAGTTGGTAAATGGGAACAGACAGGTGTCGGAACTTTTGATGTTGAAATTATAGACCAACCAAACAAATAGTACTAGATGGAACATTGTTATACAAATATCTGTTAACACAGTCTATACAAAATTATACATAATGTGACTGCAGTTCTATAATTCTCTCTGTTTACTATATTTTTTTATTAACCTAATCTGGCGTCAATTTTATGCATTTATGCATTTTAATATCTCATCCAGGCCATTCTAAAAATATGCTTGTACTGATTGAATCCGTTTTTCTGAGATAAATTAATAAATTATGTGAGGTAGAGCAAAACTACGCTAAAAATAAAATAATACGCTCTTTCTGTAAAGAAATGTGTATACCATTAATGATGCTAAATCTAATTCTTGTATGTAATAAATATTTTTTTATTTCATAATTTCATTAAGAATTATTAGATGTTAATATATGGAATCTTTCGTCATAAATGAGACGACTCTTTCACCTTTTAGTCATCTTACTAAAATATTTTAATTAATAAATGTATAAACACATAGGAAATGTTGACATTTCCTATGTGTTTATACATTTATGAAATAATAATTTGTACAGTAATCTATAGTGTTCAGTCATGTAATTCCAGTTAGTTTTAGGTTTAAATTAACTATGGTATAGATCTAATTATACTATTGGTCGCTCAGTAATCGAAAATCGACTACAATTGTTTTAACTTTCAGTAAGACTATAGATAGAGACTAATAATATTAATTTGATTTAATAACCGCAGGCTTTAGCAATAAACAAAAGAGTATATATGCGTATGTCTGTCAAATATATATATATATGTGTGTGTGTGTAGTATGTGTAATGTTTTTTTTTATTGAGTTAATGGATTTTGAATTTCAAATAAATTCTGCACATCTCTGTATAGGTGTATGAAATTTCATACTTCTCTGTCCGCGCAAGCTTCGTAAAAGGGGTAAAATATTTGCTTCACGTGTTAATAAATACATTTTAAATAGTATAATAAAAATACAAAATACAATTATTTTGTAACTTTTTTATGTATCAAGACAGACAAAGTTATCTGTCCATGTAATGGTATATATACTTCTTCCCCTTGGAAACCATTGTTGTTAATTTGACGACCTCGGTGGTCTAGCGGTGTAGCACACCGCTTTACGTCCGATGGTCGCGGGTTCGATTCCTCGCACGGCACAAACATTTGTATTCATAAGTATGATTGTTTGTGTCGGTCTGGATGTTTTAAAAAAATTATTTATGTATTCGTATCAGTTATCTAGTACCCATAACACAAGCTTTAGCTAGCTTAACTTGGGACTAGATGGCGCTATGTGAATTGTCTTGAGATTATTATTATTATTATATAATTACTGATGAATTCATTATGATGGCCTGCCATACCTGACTTCGTCCTCATCATTCTACACTGGTGTCTCGCCAGCGTAACCACAACATTACCACAGACAGATACACTATTCCATTATCTTCCATAAAAATACTATTACCCAATAGTATTTTATTCTTATTACATAGTGTTGCCAACAAAATTACATATGTAATATTCTATATAGTAATAATATTAGGATAGTTTAAGATTGCACAAAACACGAGAACGTATAGTTTAGTGCCTATTGAGAATATAGCAATTCGTGAGAGTGCAATTATAGTAAGTACGTTTTAAATATAGTGAATCCATTTTTGTTTCAGGTATTTGTGTTAGTTTTGTTTCATAGTTTTTGCGTTTTATTTCGTCATCGTCATTATATTCGTCTTTGATCTGCTGATTTGTCTATATTTGTATTTTTTATGGAACTGGAATGACAAACAAGCGGTCGGACTATTTGGTGGTAAGTGGTAACTATCGACTATAAACATGAACAGCATCATCTGATGCCTTTAGTACTCCTCAAGCATTGCCATTCTGTATAAATCGTTCGTACATATAATGATGTACACTGCTTAACTTACAACAGTCGCGGGTTCAATTCTTCCCACGATGTAAATTCTTCATATTTTTGAGCATAATTGATTGTTTAGGTTTGGTTGTTTACAATGTATATTATGTATTTCTATCAGCTGTCTAGTACCCATAGTATAAGCTCTGCCTAGTTTGGGACTTGATGGCGATATGTGAGGGTTATTAATATTGTCATGATTAATATTATTATTCATTATACACAAAACATTGAAATATACATAAATAAATAATAAAACTGAAAGATAATTTGTGGTTTGTATACTTAACTAATCATCATGAACTTTCGCATTTACATAACTCGGACAGACAGAACTATAGAAGAACAGATGCTACTTTATATTCCGGTAAGATCTAGCCACATGATCAAACAATAAGAATTAAATTAACAGAGTCATCGGCTATAAATTTGCCTTAATCCCAATCGCAGTCAATGCCTGATCTTTGTGTAATACATAGTTCTTTTTTCAAATATTTTTTAATGTAATTGACATAGCATGCAAGCTTACGGCCCACCTGATGGTAAGTGTTAAGCGTCGCATATATACATGAACAGTACCACGGACATCATGTTATTATATGACGCCCATATCCCAGAGGACTAAGACGTTACTCCTATATACCCTATAATTTCACTTCACAATTTGACCCTACAGTTGAAGCATGCGGATTGATTTTTTTTTTTTTTTTTTTTTTGGGTTGATAATGGAATGGTGCACCCGCCTGCGCTAACGGTTTACGCTAGCGGGGCACCAGTGGAGGATGATAAGATGAGCATGAGGTCAGGTCAGTTAGCCCATCGTGCAAATTCATCAGGAATTTAACACGATGGTTTCCAGGGGGAACCGCGTGGAGGTCGACCTGACATGGTACATTGCATGGGGTTATCAATCCACATTACTTACAATCCCCTTCCCCCCATGCGGATTGATTGCAGAAATAGGTGAGATAGAGAGACTCTACAAAATATACTTAGATAAATATGTTTATAAACATCAATATAAAATCAATCAGGATAAGCATGAGTGGTATTGAGAGTTATTAATTTGTTTTGATAATATTTCTTCAGCATATTTTCCTTACTTGAAAGTGTTAAGTTTCATTTGAGTATTGTACAAAATGCACAAGAATTCATTAAATCTTTGAACACACATTCTTGTGGACATTTCCTTATTTATACCAATGTTTAAATATAATTCACATGCCAACTGCACTGAAACACGCTGTTGTAACTCTGTCCCAAATTCTGTTCAACTTTAACATCAATCTGTTACATTATTACAAAGCAGGTCGCATCTTTTGATGTACGAACTACAACTCAGCAGTGAGTAAGTACGTACCATTGTTTTAATGTTTTGAGAATGACCTCTGATGTAATGGAATTTATGTAGACGGGCGGTTTCAGAGCGGTTGAAACGACGCCGGAAATAGCGACTGTAGTGGAGTTGCGATTTTTCAAACTGATGTCTTTTAAAGCACTTTTATGTAATTACTAACAGTGCCCATTGTTTCATCCGCGTTAAATTTCAATAAAAAATATATCCTATGTGTTATTCTGATGTATAAGCTATATTGCTGTAAAGTTTCATCAAAATCCGTTCAGTAGTTTTTGCATGGAAGAGTAACAAACATCCATACATACAAACATTCTCATTTATAACATTTGAACACGTTTCACATAACATAAGAGTCTGTTGAATAAAGATATTTTTATTGTAATTTGAAAGAGACCAGACTTTGTTATCAAGAATGTATACTCCGAAACCCTGCACCGATTACAAAATTCTTTAACTTTTTGAAGAAAACATTATTCTAGAGTAACATAAGCTATATTATAGTAATATCTACAAAACTCACAAAGTTAGGAGCAAGGACGAAACCAGAGAGAACCGCTATAGAATACAATTATTTTAAATTAGTTTTCAACGCCCGTGTACAAACATTGTATCTACACATTCATTACATAAAGCACATCAATGTATGCCGATAATACAATGAACCATGAAATGTTATCTATACATCTATACATATAAATAAAATTGGAGTGTCTGTTTGTAATATTGAAATAACCGTATTTTACTGCATGCTTATGAATATAAATACGGAACATGCACAAAAAAAACACTTTTTAAAACTTTTGTCTGTCTGTCTGTCGTTCTGTTTGTTCTGGCTAATCTCTGAAACGGCTGAACCGATTATAACGGAACTTTTTTGTGCAGGTAGCTGATATAATAGGGAGTAACTTAGGCTACTTTTATTTTAGAAAAAATCTTTTATTTTATAGAAAAATAAAGTATAATTCCTCGCGGACGAAGTCGCGGGTACAGCTAGTGTAATATATATTTTGTCAACTAAATCAATCAGAACACAACTATTGAGTTGTGTGGTCTATCCTTAAGATCAGAGTTTAGACTAGACTTTTGTTAACTAAATACAGTTTTCTTATCTATATTTAAGAGATACTATGTAGTTTAGTACTAATCTATTGTAATAAAACATGACGATGAAAGACCCCATACGGGTTAACAGTGGTTTCCGCTACTTATTTAACACTAGCTACCAGCCCCGGCTTTGCACGAGTGTTCATGTATTATATATATAAACCTTTCCCTTAAATCACTCTATCTATTGATAAAACTACATTAGTATGCATGCTGAAAATTAACTGAAAGATGTAAGCGAACAGACAGTGAAAACGACTGCTATTTATACTATGTAAAGATAAGAAAAAGTCATACTGTGAACATCCTCCTTTTATTAAGGCGGTTCATAATAAGAAACATTACTACATAACGCATCTTATCACCGCATCGTGATTCATATCTGTCAACGCGGAACACCATAAAATTAGACTATGTATTCTATATCGAGAAGAATGGGGCCTTTAAATTGCGATTATGCAACATGATCGATATATTGATACAATAGAATCGATTTAGTAATACCCATCACTATTGCGATGTGGTCACGAGTTATTTTACCCAATTTGAATAATCGAGGATATTCATTATGAAGCCGTGGCAGTTAGTTCATCATAATAACAAATTAAAATTAAAATTCAAAATCATTTATTCATGTAGGACATTTTAGCCGCTTAAGAACGTCAAAATGTTTATGGTATAATTTTTCCATCCCGAGAAGAACTGGCAAGAAACTAAATAGATTTTTTTTAAATAATTGCACCATATAATACATTTACTTCGAGTAAAATGCTATTATAAAGAATATTACATATAATTTGTCTGCTGACTGACTAATGTTGCTAGCAACGGAATGTATTTAAAACAATACATAACACAGTTTATTATTAATGGACCCTCCATAAATTACCTCACATGAAAGTCGTGATTTTTGCCTCGTCCATGCCACAGCTGGTCACATTTGTGACGCCTGAGTAAAGTCATACCTTACAATTGTACGTCCTAAAATTATTCAATTTATTGAATAATTTGTTCAGAAATAAAAATTGGTTTAAGAGAGTTTTACACTTACAAGTATAACTCTTAAATCAATTTACAATTGTGACAGACTGTGACATGCCTTTCACGTTGACACGCATTCCATTTAAATATCTATTAATATATATTTTTTATTTTTGAATGTCACGTCACTAAATTTCCGACTCCTCCCAATCTCTGTCACACAGTGTCACATTTCGTAGAAGGTGTGATGTAATTTATAGAGGATCACTGTGTTTGCAATGTTAACTACAGATCTCATACATTTAAAAAGTATAAATAATGTAAAAGCATAAATAAGGTCAATCTATCTATCTACATATTTATAAGATATATAAAAACTTGCTAAAAGAATTGTAACTTAGATTTATTTTTAAAAATATTTTATTCTTATGCAAGTCTCATTAATCTTCAAGTCGATTTCCTAAATTTTTATTTACTCAAAGCAATTTATTAGTAATCATTGATACGACTGTCATGTATTTATATGCACAGCTTCGTAATAATATATTTCCTAGTATTAATTATCCATCTTCACGCCATGTCCCCACTTATTACCACAATCTCCTGTTTGATAACAATTACATTATTATTCATAAATATTTAACATACTTTTGAATTTATAATATGTATATTTAATCGACGTAAACACGTCATTTTCTTTTATATTTGCCGTTAATTCACAGAGCAATTAACGCTAGAAAAATAAACCTTGAATTGAATATATGCAATGAATTGAATATTTACCTATAATAGTCCTAACAAAGCATGCTTGCTGAATCTTACAAAAACTTAATACAATTTTTACAATTTTACTTTCACTTGCCGACAAAATCTTTAAAATTAATAAACAATTGCTTATAAACACGCCGAGTTAAAAATCATTAACAATTTGCTATTACTACTACATACAAAAATTATTTCTTCCTTATGAAGCAAGATTACACTAATGTAGACAATGTGTGTCATAAACATTGTATTATGACAGAAAAAAATGGGAAATGAGCTGACGGTCCACCGGATGGTAGACGTCAACCGTGGCTATATATGTACGTATAAATTATTACTGGACCACTACTAATACCAAACAACAATTAATTACAGCAAATAAATAAAGCTTGTCTATTCTTCTTTGTTAGTGTGATGCGGCACCTTATTGTTTTGTGTGCAGTACGCATGCTGAGACCATCTGGTTACCAAGCTTGAAGATTTTAGCTAACAAATAAAGACCCTGGCCATGGTGAAGCGTTCAAGCGACCATTCTGTTGGTCAGGCTCCGCTGTTATCGGTAGTACATGAACAGTCCTATAGACATCACATTATCATGTGACATATGTGATACCAGTTATCCGTTGCAATATTATAGGGCTAAGATGTCATGAATCTTATTCTATAATGGCATTGCCTTATCGCACCCTGAAACCAAAACACAGTTTCTGGGCTTTACAAAGTCTAACTCAATAAGTTCGTGGCTACACGACATGTATCAATTTAAAACAATTTTCGATTGTAAATCTAATTGAATGTTTTCCGTATCATTAAGTGTAGGAGATGAATCATTGCCATTCTCCTGTCCGTATTTATGTGTAAGCATATCGTATCTATTAAAATATCATTCACCATAACATGTTAAGCGTGTAATTAGCTTATCTGATGCCCTTTCACTTTCAAATTGCTGCAATTTAGTGATTATCGTACCAAAAGTGAAGATGATATGAATATTTTCTCTGTGCTTTGTGTTATACTGCTATAGAGTTTGGACATGCAACAGGTCAATGACATATGTACATTTACGCTTCAAAGTTTTAATTACTAATATTTATAATTACTAATATTATACACAACAAGAACATAACCTTTCTTTACACCACATCGCTAAATAATATAAAATATACTTAATCAGGAAATTTATCTTAAATATTAATAATAATAATATTAATAGAAAAACAAGGCCAGCCGATCCACTTTTGAAACTAATTCCGATATATTAATATTGATTTTGGAATGTGCTGTACAGCGATGTATTAGTTTCATATTTCGTCATTGCACTTTGCTTCGTCATTATTTTACTAAAAAAACTATTTAGACTTGATTTAACAAGAAATTGAATAATATATAATTTAACATTTATCATTACATATTACAAAACAAAGTCGCTGTCACTGTCTATCCGTCCCTATGTATGCTTAAATCTTTAAAACTACGCAACGGACTTTGAAGTGGTTTTTTTAATAGATAGAGTGATTCAAGAGGAAGGTTTATATGTATAAAGTACATGTACACCCCGGCGAAGCGAAGCGGGGCGAGTAGGTAGTAATTTATATATTCTTGTTAAATAATTATTATTACTCATTGAAATTTTATCAATTTATAAATTATACATAAACGATGAAAAATCGTACTTGAAATTAAATAATAATAATAATAATAATCTCAGGACAATTCACACAGCGCCATCTAGACCCAAGTTAAGCTAGCTAAAGCTTGTGTTATGGGTACTAGACTACTGATACAAATATATAGATAATTTTTTTTTTCGTAAATACATACATATTATACATGGAAAACACCCAGACCGATACAAACAATCATACTCATGAATACAAATGTTTGTGTCGTGCGAGGAATCGAACCCGCGACGATCGGACGTAAGGCGGTGTGCTAGACCGCTAGACCACCGAGGTCGTCAAATTCATTTATAATTGCATTTCAAATAAATGCCGACAGACAGAATTGTATAGAATTGAAATTATCATTGAGTAGACGTCATGATAAGACTGCTTGACACAAACCTAAATACCTCTATGTGAAGTAGGCTCAGTCATACAACATTATGTAATGTATGTAAGTCTGTGTACAGTTGGTGTTAAAGGTCGTAAACTTCCGCGTAACTTCGCGTCGTAGAAATGAAAGTGATTTACACTTTCAAATCCATATGTACAAATATTACGTCAGTTTTCATTGAATCGTGTGTTTTGCCTAACTGTTATTTAATGTTAAACAAATTCACACGCAATTGGTCATCAAAGTGTGCTTAACTTGGTAATCAGCACCTTATATGGGTTACATTGTCAGATATCAAAATATAATAAATATAGCAAGCAGTTAACACTCATTTTGTTGCTTTAGGATATAATCATAAAGTTTACTTTTGAATGTTGGCTTACATTGTGTTTTATATATAAAATTCTCGTGTCACATTGTTCGTAGTATATGTGTACTGTATGTACATCTTGCAAAAATTACTGGGTCAAGAGGCTTGGTACCGTAGTTCTTCAAAATAGTAATGCTGGCATGGTACCGCAAGTGTCGCATGGCTATTTGACATCCGTTATGATCTTAATGTATATAGACGACCGTTACTATATACCACCCACTGATCTATCTGTTAGTACATCTTTCCAATTACATAAAAAAACACTACTAATACCAATACAATAGCAACATTATTAATAAATCATTAATCATACATATTACTCGTCTCATATTTCTACACTTCGCCTAGTTACGATGTAATTTACCTACTTCAATTGAAATGAGTTATGTGATGCTGTCATTTAAAAAAACACGTCTCTCACGCCCGCGGTATATCGAATTGATCGCATTCTCTGTTGATATTCTATTTCAATAGTCATTATACTTCAGGATTCGTCCTCAGCAGTACCTTTTTATTATTCGAATTTGTACAGAGGTTTTATCCCGATTATGCAAAACAATTGATAGTATTAACTACTATAGATTGAATAATTATTTATTTTTTTAGCCGCAATCAAAAAAGTAGGTATTATACATAACAAAGGTTGTCTGGGAGAGAACACTATAGCACTAAGTCCACCTATTGTACACATTTTAGTGGTCAAAAGCAAATAAATATATAATATAATCTATAAAATCTCTTGTGGTAAATAAAGCAAATAAATATATAAAATAATCTATAAATTCTAATATATAAATTCTCATGTTGCTATGTTTGTTACCAAACTCCTCCGAAACGGCTATACCGATTTTTATGAAATTTTGTGTGGATATTTATTTACAGGTAGGTCTTAGAATCGGACAACATTTCTTTTTTTACACTTCAATGATAGAAGTGACCCACCGCTAAAAAATTTTGTTAATTTTTTTGTCATTTTTTTCAAGTTATTAGATACTCTTATATGACAACCTCTGTGCTCTAGCGGTCTAGCACACCGCTTTACGACCGATGGTCGCAGGTTCGATTCCTTACACGGCACAAACATTTTCATTCATGAGTATGATTGTTTGTATCGGTCTGGGTGTTTTCTATATATAATATGTATGTATTTACAAAAAAAAATATATTATTATTATTTTTTTTTTACAAAAATTCTCACATTCCCGTCTTAAGGAGAGGAGATGGCAACATACCCCCGGCAGAAGCACAGTCGGGCGGGGTTCAGGACCCCAGGGAGAGAAACCGGCGTACAATTATTATTATTATATTATGATTTAACATTGTTTAAAATTTAGCAAAGTTTAAAATTGTACGATTTTAAAAAAGCGTACAATTTTAAACTTTCACCCTTTTTCGATCGACATCTATTTTTTAGCGTTATTATTACTGAAATGTATATGGCAAAACATTGGCTGGGTCAGCTAGTATTAGTATATAGTATTAAGTATACCGCGGCACGCTCTGGTTTCATACATTGCAAACAATTATGCTGTACTCCCACGCATTATGCAAAGTTTTGCGGACGAAATCAACGCACCATTGTCTTACGCGTCATGTTTTTAGCGCTAACATAAATATTATTTGGTCGTAAAGCTTAATTGTGAATTGATATAATCTTGTAAGGTAGAGAAAACGTTACCATAAATAAACCTAGTGGGAAACAGAGTAACGCAATAATTGCAAGGTCTTTAACTTATTTACTTACCTGCCGCCGGCACTTAGGTAAATAAACATTGTACCTTCAAACAGAGTGATCTTTATTCTGTTTTTATGTTGCACACTGTTTTACTTCCTATGGTCGCGAGTTCGATTCCTAGTATGGTATAAACATTTATATTCATGACCATGATTGTGGGTGTTTTAAATGTACATTGTGTATATATTTACAAAAAAATGTATGTATATATATATGTACATATATATGAGCAGTGCTTGTGTATGGGTACTAGATAATAATGTATGTTATCTGTGATAATACTCATAAATACAAATGGTATGTAAGGTATCGAACCTGCGACGATCAAGGGGATATGCTAAACAGCTAGCTAGAGCACCTTGGTCGTCATGCTAACAAAGTTAATAATGCGGAAAATACGAAATATGTACTGTCTTTGGAAATTGGATGAAAGTTTATCGTGACCGGTTACAAATGCGATCGATCATCATTGAAGTAATTTATGATTTCTACTAAAATTTCTACTATGCATTTGCTCTTTCATCGTACATTGACACTGAGATTAAAAAATATATATTATATATTCATGTTGACAATAACAACATTATAAATTGCATATTTATATTTATATAATATACAATACTTATATTTTTTAAATTGAAAAGCCATTTTTTTGTTTGGTCGAATGCTCTAGACTGACAAAAATACGTATGAGAATTAAAAATTCTTTCTTAAAAATTATTGTATAGTCCATATATCGAGAAAGGCTGTCAGCTATAAAATATAGTAAAAACGGGGAAAAAATTACGCAGGTGAAGTGAAGCTGATCAGCTAAGATTTATATAGTAAGATATGGTATACCTTCATGATTTCCCAAGTAGGACAGTCAGACGCATTATCAAATATTGTAAACCAACAGCGAAATACAAATAATTACAAATAATATGTACTTAAATATAAGTTAAAGGTTTTCATTTGATACAACACTGAAGTATTAACACATATTATTGTTCTGTTTATCAAATATTGTAAACGTTACATTTGATAAGACCACAATGCTCTCATTGGAGTAGTATGACGCTCCTATCATTAAATTACAACGTTCTCATTAATGAGTCACAAAGTTTGCAATAAAATGCTATTTCTTATTTATGCAAAAGCTACACTTCCTAGATTCACAGAGTTGACATACAAACTACGTATATACATCCGAAGTATTTCCTCGTTGAAAATGTTGCATGCACAGATCTCCTGCACGTATCACGATAAGTTAAACAAGTTTCATAATAATGTTGGAGTTGTTCAACTCAAACGCATACAAAATTAAGATGTAGTGCATTTCAGGAATCATCGATACGGAGAAGTTGTCTGTGAATATACCAGAAAGCTTCTGCGCTTCTGGAACGGGTATAGCTGGCTGTTCTAGTAGTCTCTGCACTCCGCTCTACACGTACAACAACCCAAATGAGAGGTTAAATGTAGCTATAGAGAGTAATAGCATTACTACATTTGATGAGACAATGAATTATTAATTCTACTAACAAAATTGTTCGCTTCAAACACCTCTGTGTCAATTATTTCTACCGCCTGCTCGCTTTATAAACCAGTTCCATAACCAACAGTGTGAACACGAGAGTTTTATATTTTAGACTAGCTGACCAGTGCCCTGTTCGTTAGACGAAAAAATATTTTAATTATAATGAATGAGTGTGGTTATTAGTACCGAACCGATACAATCATACTCATGAATACAAATGTTTGCACCGTGCAAGGAATCGAAGCCGCGACTATCAGAAGTAAAGCGGTGTGCTAAATCGCTAGACCACCGATGCTGTCAATATTAGTATAGATAGAACGGATGTATATATTCTAACGGAACGAAATAAATAATTGGCAATATTCACACGTACAAACAGGAAATCAGAAGCAGGTTTTGTACGTGCATAATGCATTTTCACTGTCTGTGGCGCATCCAGAGTTCATGTGGCGAGGAAAGTTATTTCTCTCACAAGCTAGACTGGGGTCAGCGAAAGTTGTGTCCTAGGTCAAGGCTCGATCAACGAACTAGCATCCCGCATATCCACAGGCCAGATAACTGGTCGTTATGGATTGCATGATGTGTATAATGCCATTGCTATTACATGTATGTCTTGAAAGTTTTATTACTCTACCTAGCTATGTCCTGCGGCATTGCTTGTGAGAAATGTTGCCTGTGTTACTTCCAGTAATAATAACTACCGCAATAGTGTATACATACATAAACATAGCTTGAGAGGGAAGAGAAAGGTAAAAATAATAATCATCTGGACAACTAACATAACGCCATCTAGTCCCAAGCTAAGAGAAGCTTGTGTTATGAGACCTAGACAACTAATAGATACTTAAATATTAAATACCTTTTTTTTTGTAAATACAAACATACCATATACATATAAAAATACCTAGACCAATAGAAACAAGCATTCTCATGAATACAAATATTTACATCGTGAGAGGACTCGAATCTATGACCATAGGAAGTAAAGTGGTGTGCTAAACCGTTAGACCACCGAGACTTTATGCATAATACTTGCTGATGATGGAGCTTTTAGATGTGATTTTTTTTAATCGAATTTTTACCTGTGCCGGGATCTTACTACGTTTTATTCGTTATTACGCGATGTATTACTCGATACTCATCTCAGTCAAACGAAGACGTGTAAACATATGTAGATGTAGTCAAGTCATGTCAAGTAATATGTCTGCCCATATTTTACCATGTACCCACCCTTTAAACAAAATTTTGCTTTTGAAAAAATTGTAACTCGCGACTTCTCGTTAAAAACAGTCTACAATAACATGTCCTCCATAGACAATAGTGACTTCTGACCAAAAAACCTCATGTCTGCTACATCTGACCCAGTTAGTGATCGTACAAAACATTGAAACATCATTAATATCAAATCACGTAACATCATTATGAAATTTGACATTGCCCATACATTATACGAAAATGTGCATTCTGTTTATTAGTACTAAAGTTCATATTGCAATGATTAACACGGATTGCAGGAATTGCCGCCCTTCAGGTGATGTTCCAAACCGATGATATCAAACATTTTTTTAATTAATTGGAATGACGATCAACTGGGATGGTAATTGGCAACCGTCTCCTATATACGTGACCGTATCACGTCGTCATGTGACACATAAATAAATAAATAAATAATAAATTTATTTGCAATAGATTTTGGGTACATACATATATGATGTTATACAAAAACATGGCCCTTGCAAAATCTGCTTATATTAAGCGTACAAATCTTAAGTTAATTAAATTATCGATTGTTTATATAATTATGAATTATTATATATACCTACCTACATATGGTATATGTCAATGTACTTCATGGATTAATATTCAGGAAAAATAAGATATCATGGCTTCATCCCCAATAATATCATTCCCTTTTCTCACCCTTCAATGGAATCACAGCTTACTGAGCAATCTGCTTAATAGTAGAAATGAGTGTGACAGAGGTATCAAAGCAGTAAATAAGTATAATGTGTACAAACTAATTTCGTTAAATTACAGTTTACCATTTCTACACCAGTCCCAATATATTTCATCCCTCTGGCCTACCGTCACGAGATGTGACGTCTTTATGACTAAAAGTAAAACATATACAGTTCACCACTATCAACCCAATATATAGCTATACTACATATAATTAATTAAACAAAAACCGATAGACATGCATTTGGAAATAGCTTTAAAATTACATAAATAATTAAATAACACATCGGAAATTAATTTAAATAAAAAAATATTTGAATCATATTAAAAAATTATCCGTGTCATATAAAATAGTATTAGTTATGTAAATATAATTATACGATGTGATAATAACGATCTTATTGTTGGAGTAATCAGATTGTAATTTTATTAAATAATGTCCTATGATCTACCGTAACTATCTTTTTTTCATCGTTACATAGCTAAATTCACTTTGAACTGATAAATAGGCTTATAATGACTAATCAATATAGTCATAAGTAATACGTCATTCTAGGAGTTATATAAAAATAATAAAATAATAATAACTACAGAAATTAGAAGCAATGACTAGTTGAACGTAACATAGAAGGGACTTCCTTAAGTAATATCGTTAAATTAAACTATAATATAATTATGCAAGTTAAACGCATAGAACGTGCATATTAATTACGTGGCACAGTTCCTAATAATTCTCGTATGAAGCATTTACAAAGTATTTTAAATAACAAATTGTGATCAAAATCGTCAAGTAGTTCGTTCGTCAACGCTATAAAAATAATAAATAATAATAATATCTCAGGACTGATAACACAGCGCCATCTAGTCCCAAGCTAAGCAGAGTTCATTTTATGGGTACTAGACAACTGATATAAATACATGAATACATTTTTTTTATAAATAAATACATATTATACATAGAAAACACCAAGACAGATACAAACAATCATACTCATGAATACAAACGTTTGTACCGTGCGAGGAATCGAACCCACGACCATCGGATAGTAAAGCGGTGTGCTAAACCACTAGACCACCGAGGCTGTCAAGGGTGGAGTTAAGACTGTGAAATTACATGTTAAGATACAACATCTTAATTCTCTGGAATGGCAATACCTAAGTGGTATCACTGGTGTCACTTGATAGCATGATGTCTGTAGTGCTGTTCATGTACAAAGGCAATTGTTATCATTTGCATTTCTGTGGATTATAATTAGACAAAAAAATGTATGAACTATTTGAGAGTTGCAGTTACAATTCAAATTGTATGATTTCCAAAAAGGATCTTAAAAAATTGCTATTTAAAAAAAACTATATAAATTATAAGTAATTACATTTTTATCAGTATTATGTCAGTAATTTCATTTTCTAATAAGTTCTTATAGTGTCAAAGCAGCGTCTACATAATAATAGTGAAATGACACTAATTTTTTTAGTGCTCTTAAGTAATCTAAATTCAAGTAGAATCAAGAAGAAAGAACAAGAAATTTACCGGTTCTTTTCATAAACAATTAATTATAACTATGGATTCATCTTCCTCTATCGCTATTCAGTCCTAAACCATAAAAGCTTGAGTTATAAGTACTAAATAAGTAATATAAAAAAACATTTTTTTGGAAATAAATAATATAATATGCATGGAAGACACTCAGACTAATACAAACAATCGTACTCATGAATTCAAATGTTCGTACCGTGCGTGGTATCGAACCTGCGACTGTCGGAAGTAAGGCGGAATGTTAACCACAAAGGCAGTCAATACGAAGTATTTTTTTTTAATTCTGTCACTCTAGCCCCGCGGGTCAGCCAATTTCTAACAATAATTACAAATTAGCTGACCCGCACAACTTCATCAGCATCACACTTACATTATATTTCGCTTAATGTACATAATATCTTTTTAAATTGTAGCCCATGTGTTATTAAGATGTATAAGATATATTACAGCAAAGTTTCATCAAAATCCGTTCAGAAGTTTTTGCGTGAAAGAGTTACAAACATCCATCCAACCATCAATCCATCCATACTCACAAACTTTAGCGTTTATAAAATTAGTGGGGTTTGGTCAAGAATGAGTAAATGCCGGTTGCTTTTTTTTAAACAGACAGAACAGACTGGTCGAGATAAGCATATTACAACAAAAGTTATTTGATTAGCACGTTTCGAGATAAAACTCAAAAGTTCAGTAATTTTCTATGAAACAATGGCAATTGTACGCCAGTTAGCTGTTTTATGGTGTTTAATTTGTCTATAAGGACACGTTAACTAAATGAGGTAGATCAGTGTTGTAAGCAGTTTTACGGCCTCGCCGGCGGTCTAGTCGTTTATTGCACACTTACTTGAAATGATGCGAGTTCGATTATCACACGAAACATTTTTATTAATGACTAGGATTGTTTACATCTGGGTATTTTATAATAACAGCTTACCGCGAGTTTGTCTGCTTATTTTTTAGTTAAAATATAGAATATGTTTGCTCTCGCGTTACAATGTATTTTCATATTAAATTTCGTTCAGATGTTTAGCCGTGAAAAAGTAACAAACAGACACACACGTTTTGGAATCTAAAATATTAGTAAGGATAATTGTATAGAAAAAAAAGGAATTCTTGTCTCTTTTGTATATACTGAGGTATAGTAATTTAAACTTCTTTAAAAACAACTTCACAATATCTATATATGAGATGAATTACGGATGTTAGACAACTGATACAAATATATTAATTATTTTTTTTGTAAGCACATATATAACATACATAGATAGCACACACAGACTGATAAATACAATCATACTTATGAGTGCAAATATTTGTGCTGTACGAGGAAACGAACGCGCGAGCATCGGAAGTAAGGCTGTATATTAAACCGCTACACCAGTGATACCGTCAATACAATCCACATTGTAGTCCTTTTATAACCATCTTGCTCTCACTTTTCCATTCTTGTATGGTGTGATAGATTAGAAGCTATAACCCAATATAATATGAGTAAAATAAAATTTGTAAACAAGATCGAGTGTGCACAATACTCATGATGAATCATGAACGAAAAGTGCCGAAAATATTTTATGAAAATCTCCTATATTTAAAATTAATCTCCTATTTGTTTTTACTATTTTCTATTGAGCTGATAATAGAATGCTACATTTTATTATATTCTCTATAATCTAAAAACTGTCCAATCAAGGAATATATATTATTTTTTAAATGGTAAAATCTTCAATAAATTGCTATAAAGTATTCAATATAAAGTAAGTATAATCTGGGTAAGCGCACTACATCCCAGGTTTAACCATCATTTCCCATCAGATGAGGTAAGACCAAGCGCAAACCCATTAATAATAAAAAATAAATATAATAAAATGAATTTCTAATAGTTTAAAAAATAACATACTTTTTTTATTAAGTATCTTAACGCTTGGGATATTGTCCCATATAATAACGAAACCTAGAACATATATAGACAATGTGTTTTACGATTTTCCAAGTATTACGTATTACGAAATGATATTAGAGTTCACAGAAAATTGATTATTTTATTAATGAAATACATTCTCATACAAAAACACGTATAATCTATTAAAAATCTTGAATTAGCGTCAGATTGAATGAAATGACAATAACTGCACATGGTAACACAACAAAAACACGTGAGAGAGTGTCAGTTTGTATGAGTTCATTGTTTTTGTTTACTCGTAAAATAGACTGCAATAATCTGCGTGTGCCTAGAATCTATTAAATGTAAGCATTATATTAAAACTACAAACAAAATGTATATTCCATTTTTTTTATTTATTAAAATATTAATAAAAATCACGCACCTTAATTAATTAACAGGTTCTTCGTTTTTTGTAACACAGAAGACCGAAGTAAAGTGCGAAAAACTGGTATTCACAACACTACAGTCACTGCTATGCGTATCCAAATCAACTCACGTTTCAATTTTGAACTTAGAATGACCGTTTGTATTTTTTAATTCAAATATCGAATGCACATCCACTACGAATGGGAGGCGAATGTACGCGTGCGAACCATAGACCACGCTTATAAGCTCTTCCCACATAATACTGCCAATTTGTCATGACCTCTCGACATTCCCTTTCAATACAACCTCGCGGCTCTTTGTAAACTAGATATTTTTCGCGCGTTGTAGGGGCTGACAAATTAATGAAGATTCGGTAATTAGCTGCATTTAAACATATTGTGTTCCGACCGGGTTCTGCTTGCGTAAAACACAATGAAACGAAGGCTGACTCCATTCAGATGTCTATATAATTGGTGTTCTTTCACAGTCTAGACATATTTTACACTGATAGTGCCAAATGTCAAACAGTTCAACAAAAGTATTGCATTAGGTGAATGAAAAACTTACTAATAGACCAATTTAGATGCTTATAGTATAATAGTTATTGCAAACATCGAAAGTGTCGTGAGTTGTCCTTCCGCGGATTCGGAGTCTGGCTGGTCCTCATTTTTTATATATTATTCGGGTAACTGTTAATATAGCTGATAACTCCAGCTACGATACAGCTAAAAAAATTACGTAGATTGTTTAGTGGCAGAAATACCTTTTTACCAGACTGTAAAAAGTCGTTTGCGTGGATACCTCAGTCTCACCTATTTAAAACAGCTGGCTTTGTAAGCTGTATTTCGATTATTGACAGAGTAGTCCTCTGCAGGTGAAATGCATAAGTGGTTACACGGCTGTCCCGTGATGGTGCTGTTCATGTGTTCATGCGATTTTTAAATAAACCGACGGCTTACCATAATGTGAGCGACGGCTCACCATATTTTCCATTACAATTACATTTAAAAAAATGAGTCACAGAGATACCGCAGACGGTTTCGTACTACATCTGTACCTCTAGCTATCCTCTGGTAGTCCTCTGGTAATATAAAAAAACAAAACACTAACAACAATAACTGTGAAATTGATTAATTAAGTGTGAAATTTTAATTTAAAAGTAACCCTGTCATCGCTTGTATAATTAATAATGGACGTTTTAATTTACATTTAATATGGTTATTAGTTCCGATCGCTTCATTTTGAAGACACTGCGCGATAGTTAACGACTTCCGTGGTACCAGTGTAACACACAGTAACGTAGTATGTAATAGTATCTACTAATATAATACATATTAAAGTCACGCAGTTTACTTATTAAACTGTTTATTACCTGCGTAGAGTTAGACTGCAAAAAGTCATCTACGTGAGTACCTCAGTACCACTGATTCCAGCCACTTAGCAGCTCCCTGTAAATGTTAGGCAGTGATACAGGATAAGAGAGTTCTGTTATAGCAATGCAGAAGTGGTGGCCGTATGTGGTGCTATTCAAACATTTTTTTTCACAATTTCACAGAGAACAGGATTTCACTTATATACGTATATACCGTACCAGATGTAGATATTTATACCAGTCATTAATAAAGTATAAATGTTGGTAAAAGTATAAGTAAAGATTACCACTTACCGTCACATAAACTGTCTGCTTATTTATTATTCCAGTTGAATGATTTTTGAAGAGAATAAAAAGAACTTTTTTTCAATTATACCTACTTAAATTTATACACTTTAGAATAGTCACACTTTGTTTTAATTTATCATTCATTTCAAAAGCAGTCTGGACACAAAAATGAGCAAGAAACTTACCTGTTCTTTTATATTATAAAATGTTTCTTTCTATAAAGATACGACTTGTATATAATTTTTCGTCTTTCAAAATAGACCATTTTGTGTCGAAGCATTTAATTCCGGCACATTGTAATGCATGGTTGCTCCTAGAATCGTAAAATAATCAGATTGCAATGGGTTTATTACCAAAATAATAGATAATTTGTTACATATTTAGAAATATACAAGCGGACGTAATGTCTTGAGATCTTCTCAGCTAATTGGGGTAATACGCAATGTTGCTCTCGATTTATCTTGCTCATCGACACAAGTAGTACAAAAGAGTCTTCATTTATGCATTTGACCATGACACTATACTTATTTCGATGCGAATTTATTTTCTAATGGCTGATAATGATATGGTGCACCCGCTTGCGCTAACGATATACGATATACGCTGGCGCCCAACCACCTATAGAGCAGTGGAAGATGATAGAATTAGAACCACGATGTTTTCAAGGGTGGACCGCGTGGAAATAGATTTAACATACATTGATAGTAATGCTACAAGCCTCTATTGCAAATAATCCAAATCCTCTCCTGATAGATTTTTTAGCCATAGTAGAGAATAACCAATAAATAGATGCTAAAAGAGAGAGAGAGAATTAGCCCATCAAAATCAATATTCAGTGTTTTTATCACCGGGGAGTTTCTGTCAATGAAAGATAAGTGTTTATACGTAATTTGAACTGTATACATAATCCAAGGTATACGCAAACCAAGGGATTCATTCTGTAAATATTACTTTTTATATGGAGTGTTATAGTAGATACCTAGCAAGTATTACGACACATCCTCAACGGCGATCGGATCGGACCACCAAGCATGACGCAAGAAGGTGCGCTACCGAGAAAACCACCTGCGTCGAATCAGCATTTTAGTCCCCACAGCAATAACACCCATTTCCCTGATTTTTAATTTTATATAATTGCACTTACGGATCACACATCGATCCGAAGACACCTATATAATTGTAATAATTAATTTTTAGAATTAAATTTAGTTTACTTATAAAAATTGGTTTTTTTGGGTCTTCCGCCAGCGACTTCAATAACTGGCGCAGTCGGTAGGATACTCGAGACGTATCGAGAATAGAAATAGGGTATATCTCACATCGATTACCGTGTCGTCTATGATCGCTATCGTCGTCGCGAGCGATTCGCGTCCACGAGTATCCAGAAAGAAGAACCTGAAGTTTCCTGGCTGGAAGAGAAATCAAGACATCGATCCTAGAACTACCAATATGCAGCGCATGTGAGTACACTATACATTTTTCCTGTAAAGTTGCTCTCAAGGTGTAAAATTTAGTGAATAGTTATATAGTTTAGTTGCAACCATTTTCCACCCTAGGAAAATCACCCCTAGAGGGCCTGCGCGCGATAGACTATCCCGTAGGCTCAATTTAGATAGAAATAGAGATTTAACTTTAGAATCAGTGTCCGAGGAGTCGGAATATAGTAATATGGGTGACGTAGATAATATTCTGAAGGCCATGCGCCTAGTACCAGAATTTGATGGTAATCCTCACGTCTTACCTAGATTTATCCGTCTTTGTGACCAATTTGTTAATGAGTATTGTATTAAGGAAAATCCTGGCAACGAGTTTGTTAATTTATGTATTGTAAATGCTATTTTAAATAAAATAACTGGACCAGCCGCGCGCATAGTAAATTCTAACGGATTATCTGAGAATTGGGATAGCATTAAAAAAGATTTAATTAATAATTTTTCGGATCAAAGAGACGAGACCGCTCTTTACAATGATCTTATGTTAGCTACACAAGGAAATAGGTCTCCACAGGAATTTTATGACCATTGCGTTAACATGTTCAGCACTATAATGACTTATGTGACTTTGCACGAAACTATTAGCACTACTGTCGAGGCGAAACGTATTTTATATAGGAAACTAACTAAAGATGCATTTGTTCGAGGCTTAAAAGAGCCATTAGGTTCTAGAATACGTTGCATGCGTCCTGATAATGTCGAGAAAGCTCTCGAGTTTGTACAAGAGGAATTGAACGTCATTTATTTGCAAGGCCGTAATGAAAATAATGATAAAAAGGCACATATGCATAATCCACTACCTAAACCGTCTTCTTTGGCCTTACCATCTAGTACTATGCCTATTTATAAGCCGATCAATTCCTTAGTACGACCACCTCTTTTGCATCAGTGGCAATCACCGCCCATGCAACAACCATGGAAAGCTAGTTATCCGCCTAACCAGCCTGTACAATACAGACCTCCAGGTATACCTTCACGCACACAACAGATATTTAGGTCAACACTCCCAAATTATAACCCTCAATTTAATAAATTTCAATTACCTTCAAGGCAAGCTCCGCAAACTCAAGGGCCTAAACCCATGAGTGGTGTAAGCCATTATGTCGCTAGGGAAAGACCTATACAGGGTCAATTAACTGGACATGATTGGCATAGACATGGAAATCCGCCTCCAACGAACTATTTTAAGACTAGGGATATGAATATGAATGAATGTTCTGACTATAATTATAATGATTATTATTACTATACCGATTTTTCTCCATACTACGATTATGATAACTATTATTTCGAACATAATTATGATTTAGAAAATAAGACGGATTACTTTAATTATAACGACCAAGATTTTAATAACTTGAATGAGGATCATACTTACTCTGCGGATCCTCAACCTTCAACAAGTTCTATTGAGGAGCAGGATTTTCCCAAGCGGAGGAAATCAGAAAAATCAAAATAGAAATTAATATGCACACTCAAAGGCAATTACCATTTATACAAATTTCAAATCCACCTATGAAATTCCTTATAGACACTGGAGCGAATCAATCATTCATATCTCCAGAAGCTGTAGACCGATTTTTCTATAATGTTCACTTAAACTATGAACCGTTTGAAGTAACGAATGCCCATACTACGTCTAGACATAATTATTCTATTACTATTCCTTACTTTAAAGAGTTTAGGGAGCCAGATGGAATGAAATTATTCATTTATAAATTTCACAAAACTTTTGATGGTTTAATTGGATATGATTTACTGGAACAACTAGAATCAAATATAGATCTTAAAAATAAATTACTTAAAACCCGTAATAGTAGTATCCCCATTAATTTATATAATTCTTGTAACGTTAATTTATACGAGGATGTTATTCCTGCTTATTCAAAGAAATTGCTAAGACTTCCAATTAATTTACAAGACGGTGAAGCTTTTATTAAGCAACAATTTTTTTCTAATTGTATCGTTAGTGACTGTGTAACTATGGTAAAAAATAGTCGCGGATTTGTTGAAATTGCAAACCCAACAAATCATGATATAATATTTTCCATGGATCGTGCTATTCAAGCTGAAACATATAACATGGAATCATTCCGTACTAAGCAGTTACCCTCGCGAGTACAAGAAGTCCTCTCACGACTACGCACAGATCATTTAAATCCGGAGGAACGCGCTAACTTAGAAACATTATGTACTAAATATGCGGATGTGTTTTATATTGACGGAGAATCATTAACTTTTACGAATAAAGTTAAACATAAAATTAGGACTACGGACGAAATACCAGTGCACGGAAAGAATTACCGGTACCCATACGTACATAGGGATGAAGTTAGAGATCAGATAGGCAAGATGTTAGATCAGGGTATTATCCAACCATCAGAATCTGCATGGAGCTCACCTATTTGGGTCGTACCCAAAAAGGCTGACGCTTCGGGTAAAACTAAATGGCGATTAGTAGTAGACTTCAGAAAATTAAACGAAAAAACATATGACGATAAGTACCCTATTCCTAATATTACAGATGTTCTAGATAAACTCGGAAACTGTCAATACTTCTCTACTTTAGATCTTGCCAGTGGGTTTTATCAGGTCGAGATGGAACCCAGTGATATTGCTAAAACAGCATTCAACGTTGAGAACGGACATTATGAATTTTTACGCATGCCCATGGGTTTAAAAAATTCCCCATCTACTTTCCAACGGGTAATGGACAATGTTCTTAAGGACCTTCAAAACGTTGTATGCTTAGTATATTTAGACGATATCATTGTATTCAGTACCTCTCTCCAGGAACACATGATCAATCTTGAGAAGGTATTTCAAAAACTACGAGAATCGAATTTTAAAATCCAGATGGATAAATCCGAATTTCTCAAGCTTGAAACCGCTTACTTAGGGCATATAATCACCAAGGATGGAATTAAACCAAACCCCGACAAAATTACAGCTATTCAGAACTATCCTCTTCCAAAAACACCGAAAGAAATCAAACAATTTCTTGGTTTGGTTGGATATTACAGAAAGTTTATTCCCGATTTCGCTACTATTACTAAACCATTAACGACATGTCTGAAAAAAGGTAGGAAGGTAACAGTTAATTCAGAATATGTTAGTTGTTTCGAGAAGTGTAAAACTCTCTTAACTAACGATCCGATTTTACAGTACCCGGATTTTGCAAGAGACTTCATTTTAACGACTGATGCATCTAATGTAGCTTTAGGCGCGATATTGTCCCAGGGTTTAGTTGTCAGGGTCTTGTCTAGGTTCAGACAAACCCATTTGCTTTGCATCGCGTACCCTTAATGACAGTGAAGCCAACTATAGTACGATTGAAAAGGAGCTTCTTGCTATTGTCTGGGCGACTAAATATTTTAGGCCGTATCTATTTGGTCGTAAATTCAAAATTGTCACGGACCATAAACCCCTCCAATGGGTAATGAGTTTGAAGGAACCGAACTCGAGA
Source organism: Achroia grisella (assembly GCF_030625045.1). NCBI lineage: Eukaryota > Metazoa > Arthropoda > Insecta > Lepidoptera > Pyralidae > Achroia > Achroia grisella. Next base: position 2,373,252 of record NW_026712984.1, on the reverse strand, counting down.
ATAATTCGTTGGAAGCTAAAATTATCCGAGTTCGATTTTTCAGTAGTTTACAAAAAGGGACGAAATAATACTAACGCCGACGCCCTTTCTCGTATTGAAATTCACAACGAGGAAGCTAATTCACTGGTTGTCAACCCATCTGAACGCCCTCTTTCAAATTCATCCACTCTATCTGCTCATACTAGTAGAGAAAACCCAATATTAGAGATTCCAATAGTTGACCAACCACTGAATAAATTTCATAGACAGCTCGTCATTACCGTAGTTAGTGACATTAGAAAGCGTGTTACCACATCGAAGCCTTTTGAAACACACACAAGGATATCTGCTCAAGTATCCGAGACAAATTTAGAAAGCGATATCGTAGAAATTATGAAAGAATATGTTACTCCTAAAATTAAAACCGCACTATTTATTAACCCACGTTTAGCAATGTATGATATAGTACCAATTATTCAAAATAAGTTTAAAAGCTCTGCGATGCAACTTGTATTGACTACGTCTGAAGTTGAGAATGTAAAAGAATATTTAAGACAACAGGATATAATTAAAAATTATCATGAAGGGAAAACTAATCACCGCGGCATTAATGAATGCTACTTAGCTCTATCAAGACGTTACTACTGGCCTAAAATGAAGGACCAAGTAACAAAAATAATTAATGATTGTGCCATTTGTGGTCAAGCCAAATACGATCGTAATCCTATACGACCACAATTCCGTATAGTTCCACCTGCTACAAAGCCATTTGAAGTAGTACATATAGACCTATTCACCATACATCATGAAAAATATTTAACTATCGTAGATGTGTTTTCTAAATATGCACAGGCATACCACATACGGGATAGCACAGCTATTAGTATATTACAAGCCCTTTTAAAATTCTGCACACACCATGGTCTACCGTTATCGATAGTATCTGATAACGGCACAGAATTTACAAATATGTTATTTAATGAATTTACTGTTTTGCATAAAATAAATCATCATAAGATTTTACCGCATTCCCCAAATGATAATGGAATAGTAGAGAGACTCCATAGTACTTTATTAGAACATTTACGTATCCTCAAATTAAAACATAACGACGAGGACGTAGTTAATCTAGTTCCGTATGCTATTTTAGCCTATAATAGTTCTATACATTCTTTTACAAAATGCAGACCTTATGATATTATAACAGGCCATTTAGATCCCCGAGATCCTCTCGACATGGATATAAGTAGGCACCTATTTCAACAGTATATACAAAATCATAGAGAAAGAATGCAGTTAGTTTACGACACAATAGGAGAGGCATCGCTGGAAAGCCGCACCCGTATAATGGAAAATCGTAATAAAAATAGAGAGCCAGAATTTGAATATCAACCTCAACAAACTGTATATATTAGTAACCCATTAGCTAGCCGTCAGAAAATAGCCCCTAGATATAGTCAGGATACAGTTCTTGCCGATCTTCCTATACATATATATACCTCAAAGAAAAAGGGACCCGTCGCAAAACGAAGATTAAAGAGAACCCCTAAAAGTGCCCAATTGTTACAGGGTGCTTCTGATCCTGGTTGCTCCTTTGATAACTCCTCAAGAGATCAATCAGGAGATAACACTTGAGAGTCTCGATGATGGTCCTGGACTGCTACCATTCCGACTTGGAACAACAAGGCTTATAACCCATTACCATACCTTTCTACAGCACGTACAATTAGATAATATTAGTAATACGTTAGAATTAGTACAGAACCAGCTATTAGATTATAAAATTATGTTAACTAATGATACATACATACTATACGAACTTCAAATAGAATATTTATCTAATAAATTATGTAAGGTTAAAGATCAGTTAGATACATTACAGCCAAAGCGTGTACGGAGAGGTCTCGTCGATGGTATAGGCTCTATAATAAAAAGTATCACGGGAAACCTAGATCAATCTGACGCTATTAAGTATGACAATGCTATCAAAATTCTCCAAAGTAATGACATAAAAGTAAATCATGAGCTTGAAAGTCATATCAGCCTCAGTAAGGAGTGGATGGCTCAACATACGGATATAGTTAATAAATTAGTTGAAAATCAGGTAAAAATTAACGAGACTTTGCAGCTGTTATACGATAACGATGCTCACTCAAATAACGACCTAATAAAATACGCTAAATTCGCTCAATACTTAGCAATTATAACTGAAAATATAGACGACGTATTAAATGAACTATTTAGAATCGAAAATATATTAGCTTTCATTCGCGCTTCTTCTATGCATCATTCTATGATTAAAATCGATACTTTAAACAAAATGGTCCAGAAGTTAGTTAAGATTTATGGTAAGGATAGAATATTAAACTTAGAACTTAGGGTATACTACGATATAATTAAGCCAGGTTTCTATTATTCAGATAATCAGATAGTTATTAGTTTTAAAATACCCATATTTTCCTCAGATAGTTACGATTTATACAAGTTGGCTGTAGCTCCCAATAAATATAAGCAGGTCCTCATTCCTCCTTATCCATTGATTGCAACTAACAGGAAAGGTTATGTGTATATAGAGGCAGAATGCCCGAAGTATGAAAATTGGTATGTCTGCGGAGATAAGATGGATCATCAACTTCGACAGCATCCTGACTGCATACAGAATCTTATATTCAAGCAATCTATCGACCCAGTCTGCGAAGTAGCAACAGTTAACCTATCTAAAGTGGCTATGGAAGAGCTAAATGAGAGACACTATATAATATCATTCCCCAATGCTACTACAATTCATACACTATGTGGAAAAGAAACTATAGTATTCTGAATGGAAGTTATCTCGCAACAATCCCAGTAAACTGCTTTCTTTATACCCCGGAATTCACCATAACTAACATTAATAATAGAGTGGAAGGACAACCTATGAAGATACTGCAATTCTCCCAGAATATGCAACTCCGTGACCATAAAATACCTCATGTAAATCTTAAATCAATAGACCTTACAAGACTTCATGAAATTCAGCACAAGGTGATCTTGCAGCATCCTACACACGAGCAAACCTCAAAATCGTTCCTATTTCATACTACGATTCCACTTTACATCATTATATTGGGCTGTCTTATAATAATTACAGTATGGAAATATAAGACTAGTCAAGGTACACCTGAAGAACTGCCCCCTGAAACTGAAACCCCTACCAGTATCGAGATGCCACAGTCCGCAATATTCTCTCAGCTGAAGCTTCAAAAATAATTGCTAATCTGAACGGGGAGGTGTTATAGTAGATACCTAGCAAGTATTACGACACATCCTCAACGGCGATCGGATCGGACCACCAAGCATGACGCAAGAAGGTGCGCTACCGAGAAAACCACCTGCGTCGAATCAGCATTTTAGTCCCCACAGCAATAACACCCATTTCCCTGATTTTTAATTTTATATAATTGCACTTACGGATCACACATCGATCCGAAGACACCTATATAATTGTAATAATTAATTTTTAGAATTAAATTTAGTTTACTTATAAAAATTGGTTTTTTTTGGGTCTTCCGCCAGCGACTTCAATAACTGGAGTCTCAACACTCAATCCTGTTTTTGTTAGTAATAGGTGGTAATTTTTTACTGACATTATGTTTCAAATTAAGAGGAAAAAAAGTGACAGCGTTCTCAGTTGCGCTAACAGGACGCTGAAATGCTTGCGGGGCGACGGAATGATACGATGATCATGAACCTTACTTCAGTTAACGCAGCTAGACTTAATCACCCAGAATTAACCGCAATGATTACCAAGGATATTGGTCTTATTTATATTTCTTATATATTACGTCCTTTTCTTAGCTCTTTGACTCTGTTATATATTCTGTATTCACATAAAATCATAAATTCAGCCAAGTAAAAGGACGAATTAACTTTCTTATCCATTCTTATTGGTTGAGTCTGGATTCCGATTGGGCTGTAGAACAAAAAAAGACTAATGATTAACATTATTTGAGTATTGTATTATATTCGCTTATACATTGCCTGTATGATTCTTCAGATAGTGCGGCTAAGGCCATTTGCTCACTACGATAACGTATTAATTAGTTTTAAGCCACAATAGGACTGGCATCTACTTTTAGTTTTTACAAAAGTCCCTAATTTTTAAAAGAAATAAAATAGAAGGAAAACTTAATGAATGTTTTTCTTTTTTTTATTCCTTTTTAAAACCTTGCCCTACTCTACTATAAGTTTAGAAATAGAAATTCCATGTTAAAGATATATTAACACTAAAAATTTCTTCATCGCATGTTAATAGATTTTAAATTGTGTATATGAGTAATATCATCAATAAAAAATACCACATATTCATTATGTTTTTCTATCAATTGTAAGTAAAAGTGGATATACGTGTTTCTCCCAAACACCTGGATTGATTTTGTCGCAATATAATAAGTTAGTTATATATTTATTTGCGTATTCATTTCTTACCCGTGTGTTAATTATGAAAAGCTCGAATAAAATGAATAGTAATTTGTTACTAATACTCTAATAATGCAATTGTAAAAATAAACATTTATCATTTAACGTATTCTACAGACATAATGGAAACTATTACAGAATTAATTTACTAAATTTCTCCAGATGTATCAACTTTCGAAGTTCGTTTCGTGTTTTTGGAAAAAGATCATATGAATGTTTTAGTTTTTCCTACGTACCTTGTAATACTATCATGGTATGGACATGTAATGCATAGGAATGAGGATAATATTTTAAGAAAGGTGTTACATATGAATATGGATGGTTATAAGGGCAGAGGATGGCCGAAAAAGAGATGGATGGACTGTGTGAAAGATGATATGGTAAGAAAGGAAGTAAATAACGCGATGACTGCGAACAGGGATGAATGCGAAATGGAAGCGAAAAACATATTACGCCGACCCCAAATAAATGGGATAAGGAAGAAGCAGATGATGATCACCTTGTAATACTAATCGTTACGGAAATATAGATGCATTGCGGAGATGTATTGCATCTAGTTCCAAGCTAAGCAGAGGTTGTGTTATTGTACTTTTTTCTTTCTGTAATATACATAGAAAACACTCAGATATACGCACACACACACAATCATACTAGTGAATAGAAATGTTTGCATCACGCGAGGAATCGAACCCGCGATGATCAGAAGTAAAGCACTTTACTAAGCCGCTAGACCACCGAGACTGTCCAAAATCACTGCCATATTACCTTCTCAAGATCTTATTAATATTACATATAAATGCGAAAGTTTGTTAGTATAAATGGATGATTGCTATTCTTTCACGCATAAACTACTGAACGGGTTTTAATGATACGTTACATTAGATTAACATAGGCTAAAATGTGAAGAGAGCAAAGCTGCGTATACAGCTTAGTAATCTATACATATAAATAAAATTGGAGCGTTTGTTTGTAAATGAATATAAATACATACATATAATAGATAATGTACATACGCCAAAATAACATTTTTTTCAAATTTGGTCTGTCCGTCTGTCTGTCTGTTTGTTCCGGCTAATCTCTGAAAAGGCTGGACCGATTTTAACGGGATTTTGGCATGTATCTGATGTAATAAGAAGTAACTTAGGCTACTTTTATTTTAGAAAATTAAAGTTAAATTCCACGCAGACGAAGTCGCGGGAACAGCTAGTAAATAAATAATAAATGTCACTTCAACCGAAACACATCTTACAAAGTAAGTTACTAGCGGCTGAACTAGGATTGCATAGTATTCATTTCAAATAAACATACTTTCACGAATATACTCGTAGTATTACAAAGAATGTCACAAGTTCACAAAGCGACATGTATCATGTCGATTATGAAATACGCACGCATAACAAAAATGTTTCGCGGGAATCGAATCCACGGTCACACGGAAAGATGCAACGGCTGACTGCTTATATTGAAGTGTTAATTAGTTGGTATATTCATTAGTTGAGATTAAAATCGAAGTGAAAATCTCATTATTGTAATATTTTGTAAGTAATGACGTAAAGCGAGAGAAAGAGACTGTCGTGAATTCGAATCTATCCATTAAAAAAATTGTGTCACTTTATATTCATCGGAGAGATAGGAAAATCTTTCCAGCGATGGTAACACCGATAACAAACCAAAAATTAATAAGAAAGACGGCATTAGACTCGCACCGTGTCACGATGGATATAACCCATAATAATTTATTCTTTTAATAAGTAATAAGCATGCAGAATGACTACTAAATGGTAAATGGCAACTAAATCATGTAATACCCATAATAGTACTCATGGGTTGCCATTTTGGAAGACAAACATTTCAAGGATGTCCTGTAATTTCTCTGCCTAGTCTCACACAACCGAAACACAGATACAGTAAAGCTAACTGCTGAGACTGTGGTACTCATGCAAGTACTTTTTACAAAATCTACCTCAGTAAATCTAGGATATGTTTTTTATTTTAAATGTTTTCCTAAAAAGAAAATACAGCATCTCGTTCAACTAATAACTATTTCTTTTGTACTGTTTTATTATATTTAATTACTAGAACTAGAGCAACCCACCCACTTATTCTTTGTCAGTCAGTAATTTATTTTAGTTATTATTATTGATAAAAACAAAATATGACTGCCTATATTTCAGTATGACTTTCTATTCCAACAATATTATTCAATTAACAACTTTAGCGTATGCACTGAAATTGTTACATAACGCGTCCCATATCATTTATATACAACATAGGGTTGCCAACCGTAATTTATTTAGAAATTACAATACACGAAAATAGAGAATACGAAAATAGAGACTTACATAATGTAACTGCATAAAATAACTACCACGGCATACTTTGTACCTCTGTTTCACCTATATCGAACAACAAACTGCTTATTTTGCTTTCTAAGATGTAATTGTCTAAGATTTGATTGAGGATCATGTTAGGCAGTGAAATTACGGGATAGGTAGTAAGATGACATCATAGCGGTACATGGTAAAGCATGAATCCTTACCGGAACCTGATGATAGGTGATGTTGACCTTATAGATGATGATTATGACGATGCCTCAGTTTGCCATTTCAAATTCTAGAGTATAAAATTAATTATTCATATAGGACATTTTCTGCCTATTATGCACGTAATCTTGTTATCACTAACTTTACAGTCCAGTTCAATTAAAAAGTATCAGCAAGAAATTCAGCTGGTATATTATTCGCGACTTGTGCGTATAACCTCGTCCTAACGATCTCTGAGCCTACGCAGGATTTGCACAGATCTTAATGTCTAATTTAAATTACAAAGAAAAAGAGTAACTCAACCCGTTAGATCGTTTTATTCAGTGAATTCTAAGGTTATGTTGTTTCGCCGACAGTAACTAACAGACAACCCTATGTACATATTATTATGAGTGAACTGTACAAGCGAGTCAGTCGGTCGCATTGTGTCACACTACACAAGAAACAATAGTTTACAGATACATCTATACTAACATTATAAAGGTAAAGTATTTTTATCTATTTGTAACCTTTTTACGACTAAACAAGTGAATAGAAGATTTTTTCTGAACTGGTTAATTCCTAGTGAAATTGTCACAATGAGCTTACTGACCTAATTTTATCCTTATGCTAGCTTGTAGGGTACCAGAGAGTCTACCAGATATCATTAAATAAGCGGGTGTACTATTCCATATTCATCCTTAAACATTTTTATTTATACTCTTTATTGCACTAATTACAGAAGAATTACAATGTCCCCATTTTAGAAAGTTATTATACTATAAATAAACATACCTACAGAATATAAATTATTACCACATTTTAATGTTAGTCTAGATAAATAAAAATCAAATATAATAGATAATGTACACAAGTTATTAAGTGCTAAAGTTAATCAGTCAGTACATTACGCTACGTAATTTGATGCGTTATGAATAACTTCATTGACGTGATGGTGGCAATAGGTTAGATCATTTGGTTGACCTTTTGATGTGTAATTTGACACTTTCAGTCATTTATTATGATGTGATCATAATATTTACTAATTAACGTTGACAGTTAAGTCACTTGGGAACCACAAGATCGAATATGGTATCAAACTTGTGAATTTTAACAAGACTTTAAAAGAAGTATTTAATGAATTAATTATAATCACTGAACTTAAGATATTTCTTTAAAAAATTGTATTAATAAGTTTTTTTAAGCAATTATGGAGTTTCGTAGGGCTCGTGGCAAAGTTATGAGATAAAGCTCTCCGTTTATTTTAGAATGGTACGTTGTAATTTCTTAAATTAATAAACCACTTTTAATTTATTGAGTTTTTTTTTAAACACATTTTATGATTTTTTACATCCTCCGCCGTCCTTGTCACTGCTGGTCTTATTTGTGGAATTCCCTTTATTCCAAATGTAACAAACGTCACATATTATGCATTCCACCAGTAAATAAGCAGATGAATTGGAAATAAGATATAAGATTTTCGTTTATAGTTCAAATTTCGTGTTATATTAGATTTTGAAATGTGACGTGACAAAATATAAGACTCCTCCCAAACCTTGTCACACAATTCCACAATTTGTCGAACCACTCCCCCATATCAAACTGTGACAAATTATTAATGGCGCCTTACTTTATAAATTTCGGGCGAATTTTACTTCATCTTCATAGCTACTTTCGTCTTCAACTAGTGCCTCGCCTGCATTCCAATAATTAAGCTCCGGTAAGACCATCATTCCAACATCATCCAAAAATCATTGAACACTTGATTCCCTATAACAGGAAAATGTGGGCCAACTATTACAACACTAACCAAATGACTTGGTCTTCAGCGCTTAATTCATAGTCATAATATGCGTGTTATTTTTAATTAACTAAGTCATTTTAAAATTATACTTTCTCTGAGCAGTAGAATCAGATTTGAATGGTCTGTCTCGACTGCGCCTTTGTATTCAAATTAGGCATGAAGATGTGTGCAAATCCTGGGCAGGCGCAGAGATCGTTAGGACTAGACTATACGGACAAGTCTCGAATAGTATCCCAATAAAACCAATTGAATTTCTTGACAATATTTTTTAAATGGAGTATCTAACCGAATTGGACCGTAGGGTTAGTAATAAAAAAAATATGAGCATAATAGCAAAAACAAAAAATGTATTGTGTTTATACTCTAGAATTTTTACTATTATTTTTCTCACTGATAATTTTCCAGTTTTTATAATATTCAGATAAATAGATACATTCTATTTAGTATTGGCTGACCCAAACAACTTCGTCTGTATTATATTTTCCCCTTTTAACATTTTTCATTGCAGTTCCGTACCTAGTAATTGCGTGATGTTATATAGACTATGACACTAAGAAATAGCATGACTTACTATTGATAAAATAATTTTCTAATTTGGTTCAGTAGATCCAGAGATTACCCCCTATATGTACACAAACTCACAAACTTTACCTCTTTATAATATCCCATAGTATAGATTACTTAAAATGATTATATTAAACAATCTGACTAAACAAAATGATAGCCGTCGCATAAACAACACCACGAATGTTACTAAATGCATTGTACTGTTAAAACGATTTTCCAACGAATATATATTTTATTACTACTTAAATATTTACGGGAATTTTAAACATTATGTTTTCGTCTTTCGCGACAATTGTTTTTTTTTTGCGATTTTCACATATTGAGTGAGTGTATCCACGCCTTTATATTAGCAAGTCGTATCACAGATTAAATAATAGTTCTGTACTAATTCAACGTGACAGGTTCTATGTTGAATTATCTAACCTTATGTTCTTGTCTATGGTAATGTAACCTGGGTATTACCAATACAATTAAGTCCCGGATCAACTTTCCTAGTCACTAATTGCTTATGTATGATTTGTTGTATATTTTTCCGTCGCCTATTTACATACTGGAAGAGTTACCATTCCAGAGAACTAGTGTTTTTTTAGAGGATGATAATGGAATGGTTTACACTGGCGGGGCACCAGTGGAGAATGATAGGATGAACATGAAGTCAGATCATTTAGCCCAACGTGACAAATTCACCGGGAATTTATCACGATGGTTTGTTTGTTTGTTTGTTTGTAATACTTTATTGTACAATAATATTATAAACAAAAGGACATAATTAACTTAGAAAAAAAAACATGCGTACAATGGCGGACTTATCCCAGAAATAACTTTCTTCAAAGTCAGTATTTCTGAGTTACTGAGAGGAATTGCGCAGTGGTGGAAATAGGTACAATAAATAATGGATGGTTTCTCAGGGGGACAAACCGCGTGGAGGCGACCTGACATTGTACATTGCTAGCAATGGGGTCATTAGTCCACATTACTAACAATCCCAATTGTAGCAGAGAAAAAAATCTCAAAGATTGGTCTTATAAAATATATTTTTGATTTGTATAAGAAAACGGGACTAATTTAAGACCCGAATTTTCCAACATACATTATACTAAATACGCACATAAATAGTACAATTCAGATGTATATAATAACCAATAGTTTTTATTTTAAACAAGATATATATTATAAAAATAAGAAATTGACTTCATGGTTAAAACACACACACCCAATATTTTTTTCGATTTTAATCGCAGACTGATCTATTAGGTAATTGCACTAGGGTGACCCAAAAAGATATGATTGCAATATTATTGCTTTTTTGTAGCACAAACGATGTTACGACTCAACTAATGGTAAGCTACTGTCGTGTCTCTATAGCGAATGATATACCATGTCAGGTCGACCTTCACGCGGTCCCCTATGGTAACATCGTGGTTAATCTCTAGTGAAATTACCATTATGGACTAACTGATCTGACTGCATTCATGCTTCTCGACGTTTATTAAAAATATATATTTAGGCATATGGAACGACTATGAAACCACAGTATATATCCACAGTAATTTAAAAGATTCTTGTGCAGTTCAATATTCACTGAATCTTTTAAATTATTGTGAAAACCGTAGGTACCTATATTGAAAAGGACAGCTTGTTTTTTAAGATATATTTATAGCGAACACTTTTCTTAGTTATAAAATTTCCATCAATGTTTACATTATATTCATAAAAATACATAAATTAAAGAAATCAATGCTCATTATAAGAATCAATCAACACTATAAATAACCGGCGATTGTCTAATCAATTAACATAAGTCGTTGACTAAATAAATCATCTAACGACCTTCTAATGTTTATATGACTGTATTATTTCAAACATTATATCCACTAACCTTAGTGGACTTTATAAAAGATTTGTCAAACACAAAATCCGTGTTTCTACTAAACGCTCTAATGTATTAGTGATAAAAATGTGTTTAAGTACAATCGAAAAGTAAGATTACAGCCAGAAAAAATAATATTAACAACCCTTGGCAATTCACACTGTGCCAATAGATATATTAATAAAAAAGTAAATAAAGAACAAATTTAAATTAGCACAGCTAAACGTAACATTGTATATTTATTTTCAAAACATAATTTTACAGCTTCAGTTATCTCTGAATGTTGGTTCTATTGACGAGCTCAGTTATCTAGCGGTTTAACACGCAGATTTGCTTACGATAGTCGCACGTGGATTCCTCGCCCGATGCAAAATATTTGTATGCATCAGTATGATTCATTGATCAGGGTGTTCTCTATGGATATTACGTATGTATTTACAAAAACAATATACTTATGTGAGTATTTCTATCAGTTGTCTAATAAACATAAAAAAAACTCTGCTTAACTTGTGTGACTTGTCCAGAATTATTTATATTACTATTATTATTAATTCAAGTACTGTATTTTTATAATGCTTTTTATACTTCGTTTTGTATTAGTGTTAATGTATATTTATCGTATCTGGAACATCCGCATCACTTACATACCGATCAAAATCATAACTCTCCTTTTTATATTGTCATAGTCGGGAAAAGAAATGGAATCATTTCTCTTTTAAAACCTTAGTTCTCGACAGTACATATCTGTCGGGTGTAAGGTCACAAGCGACATAGCTTCTGACCCTGACGTTGTGTGAAATTAGCCTTATGTGCAGTATCTATTGGCTAATACTATTGTACCAAGTGCCAGAAGTTAATTGAGGTGGATAGACTACTGTAGCTCTTTATGTATATCCTACGTCTGACAATAAACTGCAATAACTCCAAAAATAAATCTTTGGGAAATAGGCTCTAATGTTAAAGATTTAAAGTCTTATACCCAAAATGAGTAATGTTGTAGTTAATTAAGTGTGGAATTAATGGAACGCTTAACAATACCTAAAAATCATTAACTAAAAACTAAAATTTTTGTGAAATGAACTTTAAAGTCAAAGCAATAAATTTGGTTTTCTAAAATTCGTATTAGTAGTTAACCCAGTTTAATATTAAGAAAACCAATTTTTTGTGAGTGCATCAGGGGTAGTTGTTTGAAACTTTAAAACAAATTGACATTAATCCGAGAGATGGCGGTAAGCTCGTCACAAGTAGATAGGTTTTGACTACCCGATTTGGGATAGCAGTCGTGAAGGTATGTTATTTCACTTTTTTTACTCTTTTTTTACTTTTAACCAATAGGTGTATACTGTGTATAATGTATATTATATACAGAGACGTTCTACCATAACTCTTTAACATAGTAGAGTTACTTATGCCCTTTAACTAGTGATGTTGATGATTTTTTATTGTAATCACCTAAAATTACTTGAATAATATGATAGTTGAGAAATTTTAACAGTTATTCGTTGTTTACGAAATCACTTATTATTAATATTCATTGTTATTGATTTTTTATTTAATTCTAGTATCTAAGTTATGGTGGTGACCTCGCTGATTATTATTAACAGCACTACTATAATTTCCGATGGTCGCAGATTTGATCGCCACACAATACATTTGTATTTATAAATTGTATTGCCCTGGTAGTTTTAGGTCAGTTTACTATTTCCAATAGTACAATCTCTGCTTAGTTTACAACTAGATGGCGCTTATATATCATATTATCTCTATATAGTATAAAATAAAGTTGCTTCCACTGTCTATTCGCTTAAATCTTTTAAACTACGCAATGTACTTTAATGCAATTTTTAGCAAGAAAGAGTTCTACGAGAGAAAGTTTTATATGTATTGTACATGTATACTCGTACGAAGCCAGGGCGGGTAGCTAGTATACAATAAATGAGAGTATTAATAGTTTATTTTGCATTCTGTTAAAAAATAAACAGGCAAAGGAAACAGTGCACAGAGGCGAATTCATACAATAGGTGTGCAATCTATTGACAAATGAATATTAGTCCACAGGCAATAATGTACGAAATGAAGAAAGATGATACAATAGCATACTAAAACAATTTAGTATATAACCTCAAACAATATTACGGCATTCTTATAGATATGCGAGTACAGTAGAACCGCAGATCAGAGAGACAATATCTACGAAATATAACCTATTTGCAGTGTTGCCAGGTGAACATCTTTACTCCCCCTTAAATTATGTTATAAAATCCCCCAAAAAATGGTTGTGGAGAACAGTAGTGGTATCTTTCATTTTAGATAAGAAGCATGACCTATTTATTAATCCTCCATAAAAAGAGCTAATATTAGTACTGATTATTTCCCAATAAAATCATGTTGATTTTGTTTTTATCACTTACTACTTTTATGGTTTACATACTTATTTTTCTTAGAACTGATTATGTTCTTGTTTTTAGTTGTCTTTACTCCTTTATTAAAAAGAACCTAACCTACTCTCGTATGCCCTTTATTTACAATGACAATCCCTGTCATAGAAAATGTATTGTATAGAAATTGTTTTCCTTCTTCCAAAAATTCCCCCAAACAATTGTTTTTCGAAATCGCCACAATATCTCCTCAAATTTTGGAAAACCACCCTCAATCTGGCATCACTGCCTATTTGATGTATTAGAAAATTCAAATGCATTAAATGAGGAACATTTTAATGATTTTGTAATGTTGGACGGTGCGTAATATACGCAATTGAATAGTAATACCTCTCATAGAGAATGTAGGTTAAAGTTCGAATCATATTTTATCATTGGACATCTTATGCTAGCTAATGGTGTCCGTATTACTGTAATAATTACATATTATGTACAGAGTAAGTTACGTTATTTTTACGTATTATGTTTCTTTTTTATGTAATTGCAATGGTAAACAAGGTGAGTTCAATTGATGGGAGATGGCCACCATCTGAATATGAAGTAATAAGGACAGCGTGTGATTTCACGCCCGTGTCATTTATTCGCTCATGTTGCTATTATGCCTTTCGATATCTCAATCATTAAACAGAGGAATGTAAAGGATTGTTTATAATACATTTTTTTCGGACTACACCAATGCTGTTGGCCGCGGCTGGCTTTTTCAGCTTCATCGAACGATAGGGGGCGAGTGTAGATGGCACTCAAACCCATGGAAGGACTTATGGAGCAGCTGAATGCCAACTCCCGCCTGACAGATACGACTTTAGTCTGAGAGCACCGCCTAGGGGTTCGAACTACGTAATTTTTAACAGTTTAAGAAATTACGACAGGCCTTCGTAATTTCTATGCCCATTTGAATTTGACGGGGGGTCGATCAGATGGGCGCCCAATTACTAATCTACCATTTCAGGACGATGCCCACGTGTTCTCCCTGGAAATCATCGTGACGACGCCAGCGGTTATCGGACATGACTTCATGATCATCCTATGGCCTGCCAGCACAAATCGTTAGAGCACCTGTCCATGATGCTGTTCAACTGTTCATGAATAGGTGACGATTACCACTTACCATCAGATGGCTTGTTGGACATTCCTATTACATAAAAAACATAATTAAACCCGGTATATCACCTTTTTATTTGTTTAAATCTGACATATCCACCAATCGGCTATCAAATGATATCATACGTAGACATGTTAATGGGTATCATCAAATTTCACCATACAGTTCACTATAAATAATTGTTTAACAATTAAAAACGAAAGTGATTTTCCCAAGGTGGGGCGATGTTCGATCAATTCAATTTCACTCGTTAGTTACACAAATTATTGTAGAAACCAGTAGAAACTAATTTTAATGTAGAAGTGATCTGCTGTCAGTTGATTTGGTAATGCAGCATGGCAATGTGGAAGGTCACCCATCACTTATATAGTATTTTTAGAGTTCCGAACAAAATGGAATAATATTTTTTATTATTTAAATAAAATGTTTTATTTTTAAATTAGGATGACCTACCTGACTTAGCTTTAAATAAAAATAGAAATAGAAAATTATGTTTAAGCCTTATTAATTATTCATGCTCTCAACCAATGCTGTCTTATCACAAGAACCTTGTGTGTTTCTCCTTTAGTTATTGTTTAGTAAACTTAATGCACTTATAGCAAGAAACATAAAGCTGTATCAGATTGGAAAAGTTTTTTTTTTATTTCAAATTTAGATTACTGGATGTTGTTTAAGAAAAAATAATCACCGGAACCACTGCACCAATTTAAAACATTCTTTCAGCGTTTGAAACATGTACATTATTTCAGAGTGACAATATATGTATTTACATTTACAAAGTTATGAGCACCCGCGCTAAAACGGGGCGAATAAATAAATAAATTAAATAAGAATACAATACCCTTCTTTATACTTGTACCTTTGGTACAGGTACTACTTATGTTGACATTTCGTCTGTCTGTCCTCTAATATCATTTAGATTTCAGATTTGGATGATTATCATCTACGGTCGTATATGTTACAAAAGCATCATAGTTTTCTACCACTTTCTGTCTTGAACTCTACCCAAATTTGTCTGGAAGAGATTGCTTATGCGATGAGACCGCTTTTTGTACCTTATAAGTAATAAGATACAAAAAGCGATATCGTTTAATTTTTTTTATAATTTACTTCTGGTACTATAAAAAAAAAGTAATAAATAAATACCCTGAATGCTATCAACGAGTCGTAAAGTTCAAGTCTGGCCGACTGTAATGGAATGTCATAGTTTCAAAGCAGGTTGCCAAGTGTGAGTATGGTTTTCAAAGCAGTGGTATTACTACACTGCATAACAACCCTAATAAACTATTATTCTACGGAATCACAATGAACATTGGAAACGTATAAAGTATAACGATTACATACTCTGTAGTTGTACTTTCATCTATCCGTCATTCGATTTAGTATTTAATTACGTTTAATGAACTTTCTAATCGTTTTCTCGATAACCAACAAAAAAAAGCGAACATAAACAAAGACATTAGCGCCTGTTGTAAATTAATAGCAATAATATATTAAAAACATTTGTAAAAGTAATTCAGGATTTTAATTCGTTACTTAAAAAACAAAAAAATTCGCTTAACAGTTTGTAAGCTTATAATATTTAATTGAAAATAATAAATTAGTAATAACCCATAAGTTAAATATAAAAAAAAGCAAAAACTATGTTTCCGCCCGGGATCGAACCGGGGGCCTTCTGCGTGTTAGGCAGATGTGATAACCGCTACACCACGGAAACGATGGTTGTAAAGTCGAATATTTTGTTTACTATTCATAGTCTAACGTTAGGTTAAAGAAATAGATATAAAATTATTTTATAGTACGTTCATGACTTTTTGATTTTCTATTACTTAGAACTCAAGTTTTGTAATTTCATGGAAATTTCCCAATACAGTGAATCAATAAATAATTACGACCAGATAACACAGCCAAAAACAAGCCTCAACATTTTTAATAATTACATGATTTTTTTTTTCTTTCATTACAAAAAAAATCATTAATTTGTTTTGCATGTAAAGTGCTTCTGTATGATGATATCTCAATAATAAATTTTATATTTATATACTAGAGGTACTACTACTACTATCAATATTGTTAGAGGTTTTTACAAAAATGTATTTACAAGATAAACTAAATAATTCTCTCAAATTTTGTAATTATAATTAGGAATGTTAAAACTTACTGTATGTATCATAATATATTTACTTTGGTATTCCAAATGACATTCGTATAAATGGCATACATATCAAGTGCCTCATGAAATAATAAACACAATTAAATACAAAATAATTATTATAAGCATTGTACACATTATACAAATCATTTATTTGCCATAATAATATTTTAGAGACCAGGAAGTTAGTAACAGGGTCGAAATATCGGGAGGCCTCAAATAATATTAACATGGTAAACTAAATATTTTGTTTACATAATGTGTACAATTGTACAGCTGTGAAGAAAGTTGTGTATTGTATAAGTAAAAAAACCTAAGGTAAAAGTTGGCATAACCAATAACATTGTATAATAAAAAAATATTTGAAACATGTTCCAACCAAATTTATATACATAAAGAAAATTTTTTGTGAGAAAATATTAGAAGTTCTCAGAATAAAATGCTTATTGAAAACATATCATTTATAACATATATTTTGGTAGAAATGCATTAAGTATAATTTTGTGCCTTATAAGCATGTATAAAAAAATAGTAATCGTTTGGTCCACACATTTAGCTTAGATATGAATGTATATTTTATAATCATTATTTACAGGTACATTATGTAAAAAATATTTAGATATGTATTTTGAAATCATTTGTTCGATTGAAAAGATTTTATTTGCATCGATATTTAAAGTACAAAACATTATTTATATATGAAATATTAACAGCATTATTACTGCATACATTGGTAGAAAAATTATATTAATTTTCTTAATTGCTGTCTATATTTTTATGTTTCTTGCCAGTGTCATATAGAATTTCAACAGGTCCGAAAAAGTATGTTCATTAAAAGCAGATATACATTCCAAATTTAATATTTTATTTCTATTACATGTCAATATAAAATAATTAAGTACCATCCTACTTAATACCTACAGGTGTAAAATATAAAAATGATAATTAGCACACATATATTATTTTTAAACATAATAGGTACTTAAAAAATTATAATAAACCGTGACTATTTTATATTCCTGATGAATGGAATGGAATCATAAGTTTATAAATGATTAAAAAAGCATAAATGGTGTACAAATAAAAATATAGGCCACATATAGATTAATTCCTTTTTAATATAGCTATTTAGTTTACGGTAAATGTAATATAAGTACTCCAGATTACATTTTATTTTACATTACAGAAAGCTCTTTATTTTCTTAATACAGATGAATAATATATTTTTTAAACTAAAATTGATATTTGCTAAATTAATTGGAAAATAGAAAAATTTTATAGATAATCATTCTAGAAAACTAGAGTGTAATTAAATATTTTTCTACTCAATTCATGAAAAGACATGTTGTCAATTTCATAAATTTTTAATACCATTCTTTAATATTTTTAATTAATGCCCTGTTTTGTAATATTTTTACAAACAAAGATATACAAATTCATCTGATTTTTTTAATCAAAAAGGTTGAATTAGTACTAACAATGGACTACTCTAGATAATGCAACATAACTATGTTTTGTGTCCAAATCATAGTATCCCACTGGTCCAGCATCACAGTCAGCACATGTCAAATACTTATATGCTTCCACCTGATGCGTAAAACCAATATTTTCAAAGATATACATGTTTTCAACATAGTAATATCCATTTAACATTTCCTTTTGGATTTCACCTTCTTTCCTGTTGATATCCTGTTGCATTAGTGGCAGTTCTTTCTGTAAATTTAAATTTAGAATTATTTAGTTTCTTAAATATTTCTATATTAATTAATTAGTAAAAACAACAAAGCAAAATTTGAACATAGATCAATTCATAATTGAGATAGAAAAGTAATTAAATGATTAATTACTTAAGTTAAAGAAACGTAAATACTTAAGAAACTTACCTTCTGTGCAATGTATTTAGCAGTTAGCTTTTCTAATATTTTGGAACCACAGAATTGACACTTAACAGTCATCTTGTTTTTGCCGTTCTCCACATATTCTTTCTGATCGTCTTCCCCTGACGTGCTATTATTTTCCGTTTCAGACATTTTTAACAATAAAATAATGAATAAAGATCTTATAGTGTATCAGAAATTTTCATTAGAAAAATGTTCAGATATTATCAACGTATATTAACTACGTACTTATAACAGTTAAATGAAGCTAATTATTTCAATTTCAGTAAAAGTACAATTAAGAATACTTTTTAGTATACTTTTTCAATTCCATTTACATTACATTTATTTATCAATTTTGACATTATTAATTGAAATTGACATTTTGACTATGGCAACTGAAAGGCGGATTATTCTGACTGACAGTATTGATCAATCAATAAATTGACATATAGGTTTGCCTTGTGGTTGACATTAACTACATTACCTTTATAGAATAAAAGATTATTTTTACCCCTTATATTTCAGATCCAAAATTTATTTTAGACATTATTTTAAAACAAGAAAAGCTAGAATAAAATTGATTTGGATTATTATATTGTAGTTTAATTAAGATAGCTTCTTGAGGATTGAAAAAAAAGAAATCTATGTTTGCAATTACTTACAAATGGCATATTTTGCAGTACTAAAAATACAGATATTTGTATTAAAAAATAATGTGTTATGTGTAAATTTTGTTTCAAAAACTTCAAACTAGGTATATGCTAGATAAACCTGTATAACTCTTACATATCCGACAGCGATGTCTTGCTGTAAAACTGACAGCAAAATACAGATTAAAATGATAATCAGAGACTTTATACTCAGAGTCAGAGAGACAATCTGTAAAAGTGTAAATATGGCGACCCAAAACAAATATAATTTAATCAATTTTATTATTATTGTCTTAATAAAACTTTTGTAATTATCTAATTTATTGGTTTAGTTTCTTATGCTACCGAATAATACTCCTTAGCTTCATATTATTATAGTATATAAAATGGCGGAATTAAAAATATGTAGGATATGTTTACGTACAGAATCGAAAATATATAAATTCGATCGATTCCAGCTCAAGTATTACTATGAAGAAATTATGGCCTTAAAAGTTAGTATTTTAATTCATGTATTAAATTACTGTCTCTGCTTGTCAGCTGCTTGCTGTAATTTTAATAATTAATTAAATTTAGTCATACTAATTTTTGTTAATTATACCTTAATAAATATAGAATTCACAATACTTACCTTAATAGTTGCTTGATTGAAGTCGTCAAGGAGGAAACGTGAAATACGGGCGGTATTTCACGTTTCCTCCTTGATGACTTCGGTGGTTTACTAGTTTAGCAAACCGCCTTACCTCCAATGATCATGGGTTCGATTTCTTTCACAATGCAATCTTATATTTATAAGTATAATTTCTTTTAGTCTGGGTGTTTTCTATGTACATTATATATGTAATAGCTGTCGCGCTATATATTATTCTGATATACATATAAGCTTTATTGCTATAAAGTTTCATCAAAATCTGTTTAGTAGTTTTTGTGTGAAATAGTAAGAAATGACATGATGAAAAATTGTTTACAATAAAAATTGTTTGAGTATTTCTAACTGTTATTTCATACCCATAACACAAGTTCTGCTTAGGTCAAGACTAGATAGCTTGCATGAATTGTCCATGGTTATTATCCCCTGTCTCATTCAAACGGGGATCGAAATTATGACCACCTGGCTAAGGTTCGAACCTCTAGCTGTACCCTCAGACTTAAGTTGTATCCATCAGACAGAAGTTGGTCTTTAGCCTATTCATAAGAGCTTCTGCTTGTTTGGAGTGCCATCTACACTCGCCCCATATTGGTTGATGTAGCTGTAAATAGAAGCTTTGATGTAGCAGCATTAAAATAGGTAAAAAAATGACAGCCAGTTTTCAATAATTATGTTTTATTTTAGGTTAATATGGCAGATGGTCTACCACAATACTTCTGTTATGAATGTGCAACACTATTACACAAATTTCACAAGTTCAAGGAAAAATGCTATATTGGACAAAAAGTATTCAAAGAAATATTATGGAGAGGGCCTGTAGGTATATGACTTGTGTTATTTTAAGATTCATGTAAAAAGAGGGTAGTTATAAGTTTTATATGTCTGTGTGTTTGTCTATGGCTTATATTCTAAGGGAATAGACTAGTCATGATGCGGTATGAGATGGTTTTAGCTAATAATTTATTTATTCAGAAATTTACTTAAAATCTTTATTTTATTACTATTGTTCAATAATTTTATTTCATAGATGTTAAAGTGCTAAAAATGTGCTGACCCTTGTATTTCAGCTATTGAATTATTTTTTCATTTTTATTAGAGCTGTTTTCTTAATTTGAAATGCTAATAAATCATTATTTTTTAGTTATATAAATGACATTTAATGTTTGAATACAAAAATTTAATAATATAAGTTTACACCTGTATATCCTGTGAATTTAATCATCTAAGGTTTTTATGTGTTCCCTTCATTATTACTGGATCAGTGTTAAATTATTATTAGAATTAGTGGATAAGGGACCTAAAGCCAGAACAATATTATTACTATTACAGATAACCTATGAAGCAGTGTACCAAGTAGACAGAAAGGATAGATATCTCCAATCCTCATTAGACATAATTACTGTAAATACGCATAAAGTAAAAACTTATTTAATTAAAGTCAATACCAATGATCCTTCAACTGATGACAATGAATTTGAAGCAATAAATGAAGATGATTGTTATAGTGACCATAAAGATCCAGATATTGACCCAGTATACAATGATACAGATCATAATTTAGAGGCAAATGAACATATCAGTGATATAGCAGACATAAAAAATGAAGTAGAAGAAGAAATTTTAAGTAACAAAGAAACAGATATGAAATTACCTTGTAGCCCAACAAATATTTTTGTAGACGATAAGAAAGACATTGTACAAATTAAAACTAAAGAGATTAAACTTAAAAGAAAGAATTCTGTGGTAGCAATAACACCAAGTAAGAAGAGAATCTCATTTAGAGGTAATAATAAAAAGACAAATATACTTGAGGGTAAAAACTGGAAGAAGATCACATTGGCTGAAGAAGAGGCAACTAAAGAATTCAGAGCCAGATCTGAGGATCCAAAGTACATAGGTGCAGCATTCAAATGTACAGATTGTTTTAAAGGCTTCTCCAAACAGGAGATGTTAAATAGGCATAAAAAGTTAAGGCATAATGAGGTATTGAGTTTGCATTACATATCTATACATATAAATAAAATTGCAGTGTCTGTTTGTAATATTGAAATTACCGTTTTTTACTACATGCATATGAATATAAATACGGTACATACACCAAAATGACATTTTTTACAAATTTTGTCTGTCTGTCTGTCTGTTTGTTCCGGCTAATCTCTGAAATGGCGGGACCGATTTTGTAGGGACTTATTTTGGCAGGTAGCTGATGTAATAAGGAGTAACTTAAGCTACTTTAATTTTAGAAAAATAAAGTTTAATTCCACGCGGACGAAGTCGCGGGTACAGCTAGTTTAAAATAAAATCAGGATATTATTATTTCTATAGATCTATTTCTGACACTTGTGAAACCTTATATGTACATAGGTAGACTTTTTACAAATTTGTTTAGGTTGAAGTTCATGCTTGGCAGTTGAAATTATAATAATAATCTCAGGACAATTCACACAGCGCCATCTAGTCCCAAGTTAAGCTAGCTAAAGCTTTTGTTACTGGTACTAGATAACTGATACAAGTACCTAGAATATTTTTTTTTCGTAAATACATACATATTATACATAGTAAATATGCAGACCGATACAAACAATTATACTCATGAATACAAATGTTTGTGCCGTGCGAGGAATCGAACCCGCGACCATCGGTCGTAAAGTGGTGTGCTAGACCACTAGACCACCGAGGTCGTCATCAAATTGGTCGTGACATATGTATATTTCAGCTGCCAAGCAGTTTGCTTTGTGATCAGTTTTGATTATAAGCCAGTGAAATCACAGGATATGGAAGCATCCTCTGCAATGGCAAAGCATGAATTGTACCATGCGCATGACATTAGAATGTGACATCCATGGCACTGGACAAGCATATAGATAATGCCTTCTACTTACCATCAGGTGTTTACTATACTAATTTACATTATACCAACATTAACATAGCTTAAATCTTATACTTTGGACTGTAAAATTAAGTAACATAATTTAATTTACTATGAATATTTAAACTTTAGAAATATAAATTTCTTATTGATTGCGAATTTTGTCTAACCTGTATTGGTACTTTGTATTAATTGTTTATTCTTAGAAACACTTAATACTAACTAGGTAAGCTAACTTTATATGAACTCACAACCATGTAATTGCCGCATACATACACATTTAAACACGAATTGTGTTGCATGCTCAAATAACTGAGTTAAAAAAGCGCGCGCAAATGTAGTAACCGCTGGATTCCTCTCAAGTTTAAAGAGTAAAGTTGTTTACCATGATAATCTAATTTACATATATCTACTACAAATCCTAAATGGGGCAAAAGTGACATTTGTGAACTGTCATTATGATGAAATATCCTATCCTCATGATCAGTATTATATACTCGTTATATTGTTTGAAGCAAATATCACGCATTGGCGTCTGCAGACTACCCATGATTACAATCCTTGATAGGCCCACATTTCGTAATTCATATTCGTCCATATTAAATTAATTACAGTTTATTTTCAACAGATATCTTATTCCTATGAATGTCGCTTCTGTCGTATGACATTTTCAATGGACTGCTATTTAAGAAAACACATGCGACAGCACTATACCAAATATCAGTGTCTTCGGTGCGACAGGATCTGCCCATTAGAGTAAGTGATAAATTATTTATGACGTTATTTTAAGCAATATGTAAGCTTTGATGAGAAGAATAAACGTATTAAAGTCGAATTTTGTAATATTTTTTTGTAAAAAAAGAATTACGTAGTCCGACGGCCGTTGCTGGCCTGTACAATTTCACGGACGAAAAATGGAGGCGAGAGAGATGGCATTCCAAACCCGCGAAAGAATTTATCGTGTGTTTGGCAGAGAATTCCTCCCTCACGGATACGACTTTAGAACCAACGCTCATAACAAATAAAAAACCTTTTTAATAGAAAATAAAACATCCAAGTAGTATTCCTACGGAGCCGTTATTGCCGTAATAATAATAATAGTTATTTTAAATAAATGAAATTTTTTTTTATTATTCCTGATTCAATAATAATAATTTTAATTATATATTAATCACTAGATAGTATAAAACAAAGTCGCTATCGCTGTCTGTCCGTCCCTATGTATGCTTAAATTGTTAATACTACGCAACGGATTTTGAAGCGTTTTTTTTAATAGATAGAGTGAGGAAGGTTTATATTTGATTCAAGAGGAAGGTTCATATGTAGAATAAATGCATAGTATTTTAAAGAAACACTGAAATTAGACGTTTCTAATGTGATGTCGTAAATAACATCACATTAGAAACGTATAAATCACATTATTTGTGCTTCCATTGCAAACGCTGGCTGAACCCCACGAGATAAATCGAAAATAATGTACTACAGTATTGTACACCTTAAAAAGGTTAACAAAAAAGTCCGCGATGGTATATGTCTATCTCTTAAGGATAACCCACAATAAAAAAAATCTCCTTTACATTATACCAAGAAAAATGGTTTATTTACGAAGTGAATTTACAGCATTAATTTTTAGCCAATTAAGTACCTTAAATATATTGACCATTTAATATACATAAATATGGCCCTTTGCAGCCTGTAATTTAAATGAATATTTCCGAAGATATTACAGATTTAAAATGCAGGGATCGCAGGGTCAAACTTTCAACGTTGAGCGTTTTCGGCAACACAGAATCAGTAAACTTCACGTATATGTATAATATTTTTGTCATTTTCCTTATATTTCAGGAGCACAGCTTTGTTGCATGAAGAATATCATAGTGGTATCCTGAGGAAATGCATTCATTGCAATGAAGAATTTCGGTGAGAAGTTCCGCTTTTAATTACAGTCCCTATAGTGCAACACATTGTTAAAAATGTAATATGTGGTAACAGAGTAAAAGTGATCTTCAACCTCTCTTTTCTTCCAATAGTCGCGGGTTCGATCCCTCTTACAATGGAAACATTTGTATTCATGGGTATAATTGTTTGTATTGGTCTGAGTGTTATCTATGTATATTATACATGTATTGACAAAAAAAGTATTTATGTATTTCCATCAGCTGTATAGTAACCATAACACAAGCTCTGCTTGGGACTATATAGCGTTGTGTAAATTTCTGGGGTTATTATTATTATAATAACAAAATACAAATCAATAACTCAAAATGGAACCCTATATTCAGTCGACTGGCGAAAATACTAGTATTAAGCGAAGTTCTAATTGCCAGTAATAAGACAAAGCAAGTTACTCGGTAACTGAAGTGAATGGGACAGAAATGCCCACGTAAAATACTTTATAGAGTGTACCTAGGTCAATTGGATTGCGTTATTTGATTTATACAGTGATATTTATCATTTAATAATTTCTTATAGGCATATGTCAACGTACTACACGCATTTACGCACGCACAGAAGCGAACACGTGTGCACGCTGTGCGGCGTCTCGTTTGTTAGTGAGGCGGGGCTGCATCAGCATAAGAAGGTCAAGCACGTCAGCAATGAAATTGTTAGTGTTACATATCGATTATATATTACTAGTTGTTGCCTGTGACTTCGTCTACTTTTCACCCAATGTGGAAAAATTCCTTCCGTTCCTGAGGCCCGTAATTTTTGTTTTTTTATTAATAATATTTTTTTGTTTTTATTTAACAGAAAAACGTGATATTCATAATTATTGCTGAAAAATATATCAATTTATATATCTGACTGACTCTCCTGTGGAGGTAACACTGATATCAAACTAAAAGTTAATTCGAGGGATGAGGCAAACAATGTTTGTCATGTCAAGTGTTTCGTTCACCACGACGTCGACTATTAATAATGCCTCTGACCAAAGCATTATCTGGGATATATTTTATTTATTTATTTCAGTAACTCTAATACACGTAAGACGTAGTAAAAAGTACATATGGCGGACTTAACACCTATTGGCATTTTCTACGAGACAACAATGTTTTGTGCTGAGATTACAAACAAACAACTTATTGTTGGCAATGCAAATAATATTAATAATATATATTTTTTTTACATATATATTCCTATAAATATACATACACATACCATACATATCTAGTAATCAGGATATTTGTATGGAGTTCGCAATGTTTGCAGGAATGTCCTGATGATGATGAAGATGACGAAGTCAATACGTTCTGTGAACGTTGCAACATACACTTTGAGACGCGGAAGGCATACAAGGAACATCTGTTTCAATCCGTACTACATGCAGATGGTGAAAGGTATGTTTGTTTTCAAATTTTTTTTTAATTTAAAAAATATGTAGAAACATTTTAGTCAGTTATGCAAGTAAACATTTTTCACTACCCTTCTATTCAGACTGAATAGATTTAATTTAGAAGAATCGACTAGAAACTTGCTCTAATTTTTATTATAATTCAAATTATTAACATTTATTGCTTATATTAATGTCTTACATTGAATGAAAATACCATGCATAATTGTTTAGTGAGAAATATGTTTTAAGTTTATTTAAAAGTACTTCCAAAATTCCATACCTTTACAAACATTTTACAATAATATTTCTTTTATGTATCTGAATAATTAATACAAGACAAATAAATTTACAGTCCCCCCTGGTAATTGCTAACTGTCACCTATATACGTGAATAACACTGTCGTATGACATCTGTGGTTACCAAACATGTCAAGCATACCAACACACAAATAAGTGACACAAAACTGAGGCCTATAGAGATTTTTAAATTTGGAGCTATGACCCTATTAAACTAATGCTACCAAAGTGCCAAGTTTGGATCATTGTTACGCGATCTTCCAAGATCACATTGTTACACGATCTTGGAAACATTCGTTTTTAATTCCTGGAGAATTCTTTTTGCTCATTCTATCATCTACCACTGGTGCCTGGCCATCGTATACTGTTAGGGCAAGAACATGCACTATTCTTTTATCGCCCATTAAGAAATGCTTACTTTTTGTTTTCTACTTTATGTAGCTTATTTTAAGGTTTATATTCCTCATTTTTATATTGTACTCTTTTCTAGCAATGAATTACAGGAAGATACATCAATACCCCGTAAAGTACTGAGCAAAAAAGAGCAAGCTAAGGTGAGCCATATGAATGTTTAGTAAATAATATTTTTTTATATATTAGAATTCTATTTCGTATAGAAATATTTAGTTAATAATTGAAATCAACAAAAAAAATCCTATTATTATTATTGGGCTCTATTTTGCCATAAAATTGCAATAGACAAGTATATTGACAAATAATATAATTTTGTTTATCTGTATATAGTTTCGTGTAAGTGAAAGACTTTCTCAACTTACTCCATTATTCTCTGTCTTAACTACACTCATTCAATCTCTTTCTGCTATCTTTAATAACATCCGCCTATGTTTTCCTCTGTCTCCAATACAATTACCACATAATATTTTATAACTATATATAATGTAGGCACTCTCACAGAAATTAATATTTTTTCAGATTACAACTGAATTAAGGAAAAGGTAAGCCTATAATTCTATAAACACACATTATAGTTATGTATACTATTAGGTTGTTTTTGGAAAATATGCAGAGGAATAAGCAGCATTTTCGTTTTTTTTTACTTGTTCAACTTGACCGATGTGTGTGGAATTGTATTTTTTCGCTAAATTTCGCACTCACACTTAATAGTTACGAACTTGCGAAATTATATAGAATCTTAATAATAACCGAGATAGTAAGTATGGTAGTTTGTTATTCTTTCACGCAAAAAATACCGAACGGATTTTGATGAAACTTTACAGTAACATAGCTTATGCATCAGAATAACATATGGGCTATATTTTTTATTAAAATTTAACACGAGTGAAACCGCGGGCACAGCTAGTATAGAAAAGCCTTTATCACTTAGATAATATACTTTTCAAACAGTGAAATATTTTCTCAAATTGGGACAGTGGTTCCGGAGTCTACTTTCATCATACCAAAATCATCTGTCCCTCTTTATGATCTTAGCATAGATATGTAATATTATGTTAGTTGTGGTATAGATTTTAAGTATGTGTTAATACACCACTATATATAATATTTCTTTACAATACAAAGGGTAACACGCAAGTTTGTTGCTCGTTCTTCTTGTGACGATGTAGCTTCTCGAATGAGCGATAGATTAAAAAAGAACACATGAATAAAAAGTGCTTAAATGAAAGGTTATTTGAATAAAGAATCTCCTATTCTATTTTAATAGGAAATCTGATCCTGGCCTAGTAATCACGGGCGCTGTATCTAAATCTAGGCGAAGGAAAACTAAACGACTGCGGACCAAGCCTACAACATGCCACCAAGTGAGTAGATTGGAATGATACTGTAAAAGTCGACTTTGTAAAGACATGACTGCTTCAGAGTTCGGATATAGACTTTGTATAAATTACGCGTTATTTATAGGTTGATGGACTATACACTTCAATGCCCAAGTATATTTCGTAATATGTTAGTATTATAGCCACCAAACAGTGCGTTGTAATCTGTGATTCGGTTGTAGAGTGCAGATTTGGCAGTAAAATTGTAGGATATGGAGACATAATATCTTTGTTGTCCGGAATGGCAAAGCACACCAGCGATATATGTGGCAGTCAGGATACCATTTATGGTATCCTGGCTGCCACATGCTAATGTGGTCTTCATTGTGCTGTTCATGTAATTGGGGATGGTTACAATTTACAATCAGATTGGCTGTCAGCTTAAAAACGGTAGTTGTTGAAAATATTATTTTTGTTTTTCACTTTTTATCGCCCAACGCAAAATGAAGGGTGTAATAAGTTTGATGTGTCCGTATGTTTGCGTTTTTGTCTGTGCATTATAGCTTTTATATAAATGGGCAGACTATAATATTTTTTTTCTATGTAGTCTAACATTGATAAGATAATTATTATTTATATAGTTAATAGAGTGTTAACTGTATTAGCCAAGATCGGACCTTTATTTACCTAAAATTATTTGTCCAGTTAAAAATATAAATAATGTGCATTAAACACGAAAGTTTCAAAATACACTTTATTACTTTATTATTCTGCGGTTACTAATAAATTTATCGTTTTTTTTATTTTAGTGTGGGAAACATTTCGAGACGCAAGCAGCGTGTATGAAGCACCACACTTCGGAACACCCGCGCACTTCGTTCCGGCCGCCCTCCGAGAGGTACATATGTGAAATATGCGGCGCGTCGCTAGCGGCAAGTATATCTATGCTAATACACTAGCCTCTTCCCTACTACCCTCGTTTAAAAGAAACAGCAGATACTCTTGTCTCTCGACCATACGGAGGGCATAGCATCTGCCCACGATGTTATTTCTTTTTAACTTGACGTTCAGTATGATTTTCAGTATTTTATACTCATTTATATATTAAAACTAAAATAAGTTTGTTTTCCAACAGCCTGGAAGTATATCTGTTCATCTGAACATACACACTCGAGAGAAGGTGCACCCTTGTGATATTTGCGGACGGACGTTCCACGCCACCGTCGGTCTGAAGCGACATCTAGTGGTGAGTAGAATGTTTCTTGAGAATGTAACCTCGGTGTATTTTTTTTGTGGATGATAATGGAATGGTGCACCCGCCTGCGCTAACGGTTTACGCTGGCGGGGCACCAGTGGAGGATGATAATATGAGCATGAGGTCAGGTCAGTTAGCCCATCGTGACAAATTCACCAGGAATTTAACACGATGGTTTCCAGGGGGAACCGCGTGGAGGTCGACCTGACATGGTACATTGCTAGCATAAATTAAACCCGTAAATTAAACTGTTATAACACCGAGGTGGTGTTATAACAGTTTAATTTACGGGTTTTTTTTTCGATGATCGCAGATTCAACTCTCGTACTATCCAGACAGTTTTTTTTATCTATATTGGTCCAGACGAATACCAGATACAATTTCCAGGTGTGACACCGTTAGATGTTTGTACGAATGTATTGCAAACCACAGTTGCAACAGAAAGACAGCATCTTCAGATTTAATATGAAATTAACAATATTCTAATTTATACAGATTTTAATATGTAAAGTGCTGTGCACTGTGTATGTAATATATATTGTCAAATAGTACAGCGCCATTTACTGCCAAAGTACAGAGCTTGTATTATTGGCAATAGACAATTGACTTAAATACATGCATATATTCTAAAATACATATAATTGTTTTCCACCAAGATCGAAACCACCTGAAAGTGATGAGTGACAACTGTACTGTTATGTTCTTAACTTAATATTGTTTTTTAAAAATTGTTTCAGACTCATACGGGTGAGAAGCCTTTCGCGTGCACGCTATGCGACAAGAGGTTTACACAAAGCAACAGCATGAAGTTGCACTATCGCACGTTCCATCTGAAACAGCCGTATCCAAAACGGTGCGTATTTTACGATACTATCTTCTTTTTAATGGATGATAATGGAATGGTTTACCCACCAGCGATGATTTACGCTGAAGGCACCAGTGGAGGATGATAGGATGAGCAAGAGGTCAGGTTAGCCCTGGAAATACCAGGGGGAGCCGCTTGAAGATCAACCCTCACATGGTAGCAAGTTGTTAGTCTGTTTGTAATTTCAAATTAACAAGTTTACACTAAATACATGTGGACATATTCTTACATAAAAAAATGTGTGTCTGTTTGTTTGTTCTTACTAATCTTTGAAACGGCTGGACCAATTTTGATTAGACTTTCAATCGCAGTTAGCTAATGTTATAAGAAGTAACTTGGCTTATATTTATAAATATGACATTTATTTTATTAATAAATAATAATGTAGTGGCAAAGTAGATAGAGATAATAGAAGAAACTCAAATATTTCTTCATTCAGGTTTTTTATGTAATTAGAATGGAAAACAAGCTGAAGGTTCACCTGATGGTAAGTGGTAACTGTCACATATACATTAACTACGGACTACACTATGGATATTATATCGTCATTTGACGCCCGTGATATCACTCATGCGTTGCTCATGCTTAGGACTAAGATATCCTATAATTTTACTGACTTATTTGACTTTTACCGATCAACCGTATAAGCTGTGATAGCTTCCAAAGTAAACTGTTTGCCAGCTGATAAAGTGAGACTGAGGTCTGCTTACGCGGGTGCAGATGACTTTTTACAAACTGTACTTCGATTCGGATATGTAAAATGTAATAACTAATTAAAATCTATAATACTACAGAAATAGAAGAAAAAAGAAAGATATTCTACCAGATATGGATGCGGAGGAATCCAAAAGTGACGAAGAGTCTGACAGTATGCCCGAGCCGGAGATCCCCACACAGAAGACGGGTCTCGAACCCGTACCTGTTGCTGCCACTGTGATGAACGGACAAGAAGATGATATGCACTACTTAACATTATCATAAAGGTCAATTTAGTTGGTGGCCCATTTCCCGTTTTGATACATTTTTCTATTGACACCCCGCAGCTGCTAGTCATATCATGATGTTGTAGTCTATATCTTTCCTCAACTAAAAGGCCATCCAACACTAAAAGAATTTTGCCATTAAGACCATTAGTACCTGAGATTAACACAATCACCAGAGGAAGACTGTAAACATTCGTCTGCGTGGATACATTAGTCTGTTTCAGTCGAGATGCAGCTTGGTTTTTAAGATGTGTTTCAGTCAGAGTGAGAATAAAAGAGTAATAATTTTTAACTTAGGTGTGTTAAATTATTATTATTATAGTGTACTATTTAATTAGGTGGTCATATACAGTGAGTGAGATAGCAAAAAAGCGCGCTCCAGTTTGCAACCAGTTTATTTATTGTTGCGATAGCAGATAGCGCCTTGTGCGCAAATCATATGTGATGCTATAGGTATAACTCAACATATGTCTGTCACATTATTAACTATTTGCAGTTGTGATGGTACAAATGCATTAATATTTAAAAGGCGCTCGAGGACTGCCGCGGTAAAGCTATTGCATAGCATTTTTTATCAACTTATGCAATTATAATTATTTATGCAGTATTAATTTTTCTTTGATATTAATTTAAGTTGTTTCTTGATATTAATTCAAGTACACTTTTTGAGCGTGGTGACCGATAAGAAAACAATTTATTATACAGTAATAAAATAATGATACTTTCTTACAAACTGCTGCTTATGTATTCGTCAGATTTCGGAGCAGCTCGTCTCGATCTGTGCGAGCTTCGTACAGTATGTTAGTTGCGTGCGCACACAAACACCGTGCCGAAATCTGCCGAACTGAAACGACGTTAGGCGATGCACGGCTTTCAATGCAACACCGCTGTGCCGGAGTGGGGGGCGTTAGGTTTATTTTCGTACCGGAATTTCTTGATTCGGTCGCCGCATTCAAAGCCCGCGATAAAAGCTATGCAATAGCTTAAAAATATTTATTTAATCAGAATAATGATTCGATCATCCATATATGTTAATGGTTCTATCTCGGTAATAAAAAAAGAACCTTTTCATATATCTGACTATATGTATGTATAAATTGTTCGGGTTTTCCACCCTATATAGTTAATCTCTTGTGACGTTTAGTGAAACCACATCATTACATCTCCGCCCTGGTTTCTCTATACCACATTATTCAGTAAATATTGTAATTTAAAATGTACTCCACACGTTATTGAATGGTACAGATGACAGGTGAAGCTTTGCTATTTATTATTGTAAAAGAACTTAATGTTTCATATATTTGCTTTCCTGGGAAAGTTGTTCGGTTTAATGAATTTTGACTTATATATTATCCATATCAAATAATAGTTTATTTAAATTTATATAAAAGTTATATACATACGCTTTTATTTGAAGCTAATCTGTGCTGCACTGTTTATATTGAATATAATCTGCAACTAGAGCAATGTAAACCATAACCATAACATTTGGCCAAATTAACCATTGTGGCTGAAATATCTGTTAAGGTACAAATAATTTTAGCGACAAGTTTTTACCTGTACATTTTTATGTAACTGGAAACTGAAACAAACTAATACGCCGTCTGGTAGTAAATTGCAACCATCGTTTATATACATGGAGCGCGCCACGGGCAACCCACGGTCATCATGGGGGGCCTACGGTACACGTTTATGCGTTTTCATAGTAGAGGACTACGATGTTATGGCTCTATACGCTGTAATTTCAAATTATCCCATGTGCGTGGTTGACATTGCTGCAGCTGCAGAATTTCTTTTAAAAGAAAATGTATATGTTTTTATTTTGAATAAAAGTTAGGAACTGTGCAGCTTTTTAGGAATTGAATGACATCTGTCACACGAACCATTATACAACGCGCGGAATCTAATTAAGTAATTATTATTTATATATTATTTTATTGTCATTAATCTATTGATGTGGCATTGTCGAATATAAGATAAATTCGATACGTTGTGTTTCATTTCCTATATTATATAATATAAGGAGCATATATTTTAAACGAAAACAGTACAAAACTGAATATTAAATATTCCCAATGT
Organism: Achroia grisella; assembly: GCF_030625045.1. Lineage (NCBI taxonomy): Eukaryota > Metazoa > Arthropoda > Insecta > Lepidoptera > Pyralidae > Achroia > Achroia grisella. The sequence continues at coordinate 2,339,766 of NW_026712984.1, read as the reverse complement.
TTTTCAGAATCGAATTAATAATGAAATTACTGCTTAAACTTAATTCTTTTGAAACAGAGAAGATGAATGTTGACGTACGTCTCTTGAACTGGTCGGAGTTTTCCTCTCTGCCACACTATGGACCCAGCACGGTGAATCCATAAAATACTAAAAGTTCGTTTTTTACTCAGAATCAGTAAAAAATTTGGGTACTACTTTGTTCAGCCTCCCTGTTTTTGTTTTTTTTAGGTGGAATTATCGATGCTGAACATCCATCTAGCGATAATATAATGATATTAAAAACTATGTAATATTATGTTATCTGTGTTAAAAACAATATAAAGAGTGACTTTTGCCTTTCCCTGAAATGAGAAAATCCATTCTACTTAAGAAATAACTTGACTGAAGTAGTCAAGAATAGCCCGGATATTCTATGAAAGTCATAAAACGATTTATGTACTAAAGATTAGTGTAACTACTGACTAGGCAGTATAGGCAATGCTCTTCGCCTGGCTAATTTGGACGAATTTTAAAACAACAACAACCGAACCAAAAAATATAAAGAGTGACGGACAGAATGACGGCCATAAGACTCACTCTGTGTATAATTTGTGAAAACAATGTTACAGACAGTCTGTAGTCCTTAAATTTGAACTTAATCTGTGAAGTGAATTATTATCGAATTTAATATTTATATTTGATTGAATTCAATGTGTTGTTTTGTTTTTCACAATTTCTCATATTTCTTTTTTTCTAAATAAGTAACAAGAATTATAAAATGAGTTCTGGATTTATTTCCGAAACAGAAATTATAGAAGCAAGGCGTCGCCGCCAAGAAGAATGGGATAAAGTACGCACCGAAGATCAACCAAAAGGTGAGGTTATTATATTAATGTTATTGATGTAATTAATTATATCTTGCAGTTATATTTATGATAAATAGTTTACGTTTTAAGTTCTCTGCATAATTGTGCCTTTTATTTAAAAATTTACCTAGTGTTAAACAGGTGAATTTAAAAACATTCGAATCCAAGTTAAATGACAGTTTTTATGAGTAGTCTTATCAAATCTTATCAATGTTTTATTTATATATATATTTATATACTAGCGACAACGGCTATGCAAGGGTATTTTAATTGTTTTACATTAAATTAATTGATGTATGAAAATGACACAACGGACGCTAATTATTTTTTAAGATTTTCTTGAATTTACAAAGAGTTGCGACTCCGCACCATCCTATTAATATTATAAACGCGAAAGTATGTGAGTATGTATGGACGTTTGTTACTCTTTCACGAAAAAAACTACTGAACAGATTTTTACGAAACTTTACAGTAATATAGCTTATACATCAGAATAACACATAGGCAAGTGTTATATATATTTTTCAAATATTTATACTTTGCAATACTTTGTGAATAAAGTTTAGTTTAATTATGACTTGTGTATGTATTGTTATATCTTTTAAATTCTATTTAGGTTTTATTCTTTTGTTGTATTGGAACTAACATAGAAGGGAAACATTTCATAATAATATCACTATTGGCTTATTGTCCTGACTTCATCCTAATTCAGTCATTCTGCATTGGTGCACTGCCAGTAATACTAATAGACAATTAGCATGGCCAAGTACTGTAACATATTCACTTAAATAAAAAAATGACGTCAGCAATTTGTATTTATTTCATAGAGGCACCAGAGGAGCCCTACGATACTCGGCCATTGTACCAGCGCCTTGAGGAGCAAAGATTGAAGAAAGAAGCTGAATATGAAGAAGCACATAAACTCAGTGAGTAATTGCCTTTGTGTGATATATGTTTATTAATAAACAGAAAAATTGGAAAAGTTGCACCTTGGGCTGAAAGGATAGTTTGACATTTTTAGGAAACTTTTCAGATGTTTATACATTATATGCTTTACCAAACAAAAACAGTCTAGTTGCTTAGGATTATGATAGAGATTATATGCCTAAGCAACTAGACATTTTTGTTTGTGTATGTTTGTGAGATTAGAGATGTAATAATGTTAAATGCATAAAAATTGGCATAATTTTTTTTTCATTGTTTATGGTCATTATTATTTTTTAAATTATGTAATTTGAAAGTGCAGAATAAAGTTATTTGAGAGGTTTATTACAAGTAAACTAGCGCAGAGCACAGTACTAAATGAACTTTATTAATGACATTAAACTTTCTGGTACCCACTGTTAAATAAACAAAAATAAAAATTGCAATGCTTTCATATACAACTACCTATGTAGAGCTTGAGTACACTTAACTGATAGAAAGCCACAGTTCCATATTCATCAATCAAAAAGGTACTTGATAATGCTACTCTTATGTTCACATGTTACAGAGAATATGATCAGAGGGTTAGATGATGATGAAGTTGGTTTTCTGGATCTGGTGGAGAGAACCAAAGCAAAAGCCGCCCAACAGATATCAATTGAAGAGCAGAAGGAAATGCAGGAGTTCAGGTAGTAAATGTAGCTCAATATTTATTGTAAATATAATAGATTATTGAAGTATTTCCTATGGTATAAACATGCTAAATTCCTGGTTAAAAGTCATCTACTTTCGTGGCAGATATAGAGATGTCTCACCTATTTTAGTTGCTATGCATCTTGCTTTGTAAGTTGTGTTTTAGTTGAATCAATCACATGGTGTGAAGGCATGATATTGTAGACCTCCGGAATGGTTATATGACAGACATTAAGAAATATATTAATAAAAATTGTACAGATGAATTCTATCTTTTTTCATTCCAACTGAAGTAGCTGGTTGAGATAGTGATAAAAAATCTGTCATGCACAAGAGGCTGAAAGGTCTTGTACAAGAATGATGATTAACACTTATCATCTGGTAGGCCATCAGCTTCTTTGCCATTCTAATTAAAAAAGACAGTTAAAAATATAAATCTATCATCCATGACTTTCTTTTTTTAAAGTTTGTTAATGATAACACTCTATTGCAGAGAGCGAGTGTCAAGCCTCGCAGAGAGTGAGGAGATGATCAGACTCCGCGCACAGTTAGCACCCGCTCGTAACACGCAACCCGCGCCACAAACGCAGAAAAATAAACTGCAAGGGGTATGTAACAAAGTCGATTTTTGTGTGACATCTTTCCTCTTGCTTCTCTGCAACTTGGTAGTAATTTCTTGAATAGAGATATTATAGAAGTGTATATCAATAAGCCGGAAAGCGAGCGCTATTTGATTAGATACGCGCGGACCACCGCGCGATCACCAAACTACCAAGTTTTGTCCGTCGGATCAGCACCGTCATGTTTTCCAAAACGTTGACCAAACGTCTTATGTTTCACATAAGGCTCTTTTTTCTATGTAAGTAGAATTTGGACATAGATAGATATTTACTTTATTTACATCAACAGATTCTACAACCGTGCAATTTAAAATAGAAGACTATATAAAAAAGAACAATCGAACACAAATATGTATAAAATTTCATACATGACGAGGAAAGAAAGTTTCCTCATTCTATAATAGCAATGCTATGGGCCAGTGTCTTGTTTGCTCAGGGAGACAAACCACTGTTTCTTATGTGGCACATTATCGTCATTTCAGAAATAAAATCAAAATGTATTGTTGAAGTAACACAACATTTTTTATATTAGTGAAAAGGCAAAGAAGTATCTGTCAGCCAGTTTGCTATACTTAATTTTTTATTATTTTTCATAAATAGGTAATTGTGCGGAAGAGAAAGGCTAGTGATGTTGATAACGATAAACAGGAGACTCCCACGCCAGCCAAGCTCAATGGTGTCATCAGGTAATTTAATACACAATTTATTTATACATACTTCTATACCAATATTATAGAAGTGAAGTTTGTAAATGATAATCTCTGGGTCTACTAAACCTATTTTGACAATTATTATACCAATAAAAAGCCACATTGTTTATGAGTGTCATAGGATATATAACATCACACCGCGACCAACAGGAGCGAAGCTGCAATGAAATATGTTGTTAAAACGAAGAATGTGACTTAAGCGAAGTTGCGCGGGTCAACTAGTTATATATACTCGTATATTTATATTTTTATGTAAAATTGCTGTTTATTTAAACTTGCTGTTCAACTGACATTGCCTGATTATATGGCACGTCTTAAGAGACGTAAAATACCAGACTTATATATATTCTCAATGGAGAATCACCTCTCACGATATCAGATAGTCAACAAATCTGCTTATAGTCTGGAAGACTGATTGCATGATAAAAAAAAAAAAGATGTAAAATTGCAAACCAGCTGACGGCCCACCTTATGGTAAATATACACATATGCATCAGATATGGATGATATTGAAATGATGCACCCACCTGCGCTAACGGTTTACGCGGGGCACTAGTGCAGTTTAATAAAATGAGCATGATGTCAGGTCATAAATTGGCAATTTACAACGATGGTTTCCATGGGGAAGAAGGGGGTTTTCAAGGGGGAAATTTCATCCTGAGATGGTACATTGTTATTATTCCACATTACTAACTATCCCTTTCCCCCAATTAGGTGTATTATAAGGAAGATTAAAACGATTTTTCGGTTGCAGTTCGGTGCCAGTGGGTAGTGCAACAGACGGCGCGCTTCGCTGTGTAGGCGTGCTGCCCGGCCTCGGTCACTACGACACGGACACCTCGAGTGACACAGACGACTCTAGTGACCCAGAATTGGTTGGTAATTATAATAACTGTTGGTCGCCCAGTGGTCGAAATTCCATCATAATAAATTTTAATTATAAGTTAAAGTTCTATTCTCAAAGACTGTCATACGTCTACTTATATGATTAGAGGTTATGTTTGACATTCAGTAAGGCTAGATAAATAATATTAAGGACAAACAAGATTAATGTATTCTCAAATTAACCACAGACTTTAAGAATAAACGTGTATCTATACAATTAATAGAATACTTAAGTACATTTTTTTGTAAATATATAAAAAAGGTGGCTAAAGCGATATAACACTTGAATTGCAATATAGCGACTATTGAAGCCATCAAACTTGTTATTATTTACATTACGGGACTGCTCTAACTATCCGCATTAAGTATAGCCCATTTTACTCGCTAATGTAGCTAATATATGATACCGTACCGGTATCTTAAGTTGCGGAAATCGGTCAAGCCATTCCAGAAATTCGCAAGAACAAACAAACAGACAGACAGTGTACTTACAGTATTAAAAAAAACTTATTTTTTTTATACTACAGTAAGTACACTGTTAATGCATTTAGTGATAAGCCGATAATTTGCAGTTTGCAACAGGTCATAAGTTTTATTTATTGGTATAGATTAGATTATCTAATGTCTTAATGATTAAAAAATAAATTATTTTCAGAATGACAATTGCTGTGTGAAACGCGACCTACTCGGACGGAGGCCGGAACAAACCGGCGAAAAAGCGAGGAAAGACGAAGATAAGAGTTAGACTGTAAATTTTTTATTTAGTAGAAAAAAAAACCGGTAATCTATTCCCTCTCTATCATACAGTTATATCTGGCAGTCTTATTCATAAACTAGTGATGCTAGACTTCGTACGCGTGTACATTTGTAGACCGCCATCTATTGATGGTAATCAAACAATATATAAAGCAGCTATGCATATAACGGCACATTTGATTTGATTAGGAAATTGGCATGAAAATGGTGTCGTATTCAGTAATTTAAATTAATTTATTATTTATATATATAATAGCTTAGCTTCTTTCATTTAACAACATAATCTGTAAATATTTCATGTTAATTCCTCTATCCATTTTTACGTGAAACTATAACACATAAACAGATAGGTTTTATAATATGAATGAAAATATGAAGTTATTATAAGTCTTATATAACAATAAATTCTTATTCAAATGAAATAAAGTAAAAAATAAACATATTCAAATAATATAAAGTAACCTAATGAATTTTTTTACTAATATTCTGAGAATTTCTTCCAAATAGTTTATTTTAATACATGTTTATAGTTATATGACCTCAGTAACAAACTGTACACCTGTGCGAAGCCGTGGCTTGTCGCTGGCAGTACAATAATATTAATTTTAGCATTTAATTTCTGACACCCTTTTAGCAAAGGTTGTATTACTAGAATTCCTATGCTAAAACTTATAGCTCACATATAGTAAAACTAACGCTGCTTCGGTGTTAGTACAAGTTGTTAGTTGTAAAGGGTTTAAAATTGAAAGCCACTAACAATATAATGTAAATTAAGAAATTGCACAGTCACGTGATAAATTTAGTGTGCATACTTCCCGATTCCCACTTAGTTTCTGGATTACAGTAGATCTATTTCGTGTTAATTTTGGATGTTTTCGATATTTATATATGTGATTAAAAGAAAAGAAAATAATCGGAGAACGGAGATTTTGTAGTGTGTTAAGAACAGAAGTAACAAAATAGTACATGTATGGGACTGTATATGGCGTTGGTACAGACAATGATGGTTTTGATTAAAGGTACAGCTAAAAATAATGTAATATAATAGCGCACAGTCGAGCAATGTATGGAAAACTGACAAAACAATTTTCTATACATTGCTTCTTTGTAATCATACAAAAAATATGAAAATAATAATATTTAAAAATAGGAATGTCGTGTCTGCCTTCCGGCCGATGTAAGGAGTCCTGTATAACAGGAACAGAAATTTGATTATTAGTATATTTGTAATTAGATATTTACAGTATTCGACATAACTTTTGGCCTTCTATACCCTTTATATTAAAAAAAACAATTTATGTTTAGAAATGTATGCCTATTACTTGCTTGTACATATTAATGCAGCTCTCCCACTATTACGTGCATGTTGTTCTTGGATTTATTAAATGGTATAAATTTTAGACTGTTTACCGTGTAATGGAAATACCGATATTAAAAAGGAACAACAGGCGACGATAGATTCGTCCCGTGCTTTTGTCTTTAAATATATTCAGTGAATGTGTAAATATTTCACGCAGAAGACTTTGTGGAAAGTCTAGTAGCCTTGTCGTAAGTGTAAGCAATATGTTGACAAATTTTATAATTATTGGATGAATAGTACGACAACGTATAAAACATTAATAATTGTATATTTATTTTTATATATAAGAATATATTGCAAGAAATTTTATATGTGATACTTATAATCTGTTTAATATTTTGTATTAAACCCAGAGGTTTCCCACCGGGTGTGTCGCCATCTTTAATTTCAGGCTAATATTAATTTGTACAATACGAATCATGATTATCCAGTTCTACACTAAAATTATTTGTATTTTTGTAACGAATAAACTCATTAATAACTGGACCGATTTTAAATATTCTTTCATCGTTAGAATGATACATTATCCCTAAGTAATATATTTATTTCTAGATGTTATTAGAGATCCCTACTAAAACTTTCACTCTACGTATATCCTAAAAAAATAAATGTCCGCCCGAGCAAAATCGGGACGGGTCGCTAGTGTTTTAGTCTTGAGAGCACCATGCCCTCTAGTTGTTTTCTACCCGAATTTGTTTAAGAAAAATAAATACGACGTTGACTATTGACAATGCGTCGTTATCTTCGGAAGTACCGACTATTATCTCAGATAGAGATATATTATAATTTGAGTAAAAGTATTTCAGGAATGAGTTTAAAAACTGATTCTATTCATAAGTTACTTGATAATCGAATGGTTTATTCTACCTTTTTCTCTAGTGGCTATGAATGTCTGTCTGTATTGATTAGTTGGCGCTGTTATTTAACTAAACACGGTAGTAGAAAATAAAAATAATACATTACAAAGAAATGCCCTGCCATTGCTATGATTTATGTATTAGAAATTAACGAAGGCGACCTAGAATTTGTTAATATTGTTACTTACGAAGGATGCACCTGTGAATATTATATTCTACGCTATTAGCTGTATATTATGTATTATTTATAAGTTATGCGCAAATAAAGGTTTTGAATATTATTTATGTTTCAATTGCTATGAAAAGAAGGCGTGATGATGATGTAATAGTTACATGATATCGTGATGTCAGTGGTGCTGTTTCACGGTTGGCCATTACTGTTAGGTAGGACATCAACAACGCCCCCCTCTATCATTTAATACGTCTAATAAAACCTTATTAGTTAACAGGTAAATAACTCAATATATATTAAATGAAAAATGGGTACTCCAATAAATGAAATGAAAAACACATTTAAGAAAATATATAGGTATATTTGAATACACATATAACTTAATAATATTAATTATGCATCATTATACATTTATATACAGGATATATTATAGGAAAATATATATGATTAAATCACGAGTCATTTAGAATAATTTATCTCCAAATATTGTATACAGGCTATTGAGAAACCTATGTATCACTTCTACTTTCTATATATCCTTTATATTTAAATATATAATGTAATAAGTACTTTTTCAGACGATATTTATTGTGGCAGCATGAGTATTATACTTAATTTAACATCTATTAACAATAGTTAAGTTTTGAGTATATGATAAAATTATTTTGTAATGTTTCTTTAATATATTTTCTTGAGTATTAACGATTCTTGGTTAGCTTAGCATCACTAATTCTAGGTGGAAGTATAATGATTCTTGCTTATCTATTTTATAACAAATATTTGTAAGTACAGTTTTAAACTAACGCAAATATAACCGTTTTATATAAAAAATAAAACAAATCAATTTATTAATTTGGAAGTAGTTTAGACTTTCTTGCTTAAAATAACATGGTACGAAAAGGACAAAACAATTCATAATTATATTCAGATGCTAGATATAATCATATTTATTATCCAGCAGACTTTGCTACGCTTTTTTGAAGACCAGCGGTTTAGTAATGAAATACGCTATAAATAGATGTCCATCAGATCATTAGTCGTAATCGGGCAACCTTACAACTTACCGCCCGTATATCAGCAGCCTAAGTCGTTGGACGTCTTTACATATAAGTACAGTAAGTACATACATTTCATTGTAATACAAATATGTAAGTACTATTATTACTGTAAATAATTAACTAACTAGTATTAATGTAAACTTTGAGTATTTTTATGTGTTGATCTTGTTAGTGATGCGTCTAGGAGATACATAAGATCTGAATCTGATGCTTCTGGGTGGTCTTCTTTCTTTTTCCTCTTGTTTCTGTGATGTTATAAACATTATTAAATTACTGAGACTTTGTAATAATAAATTATCTCCGTGGGAACCTCTCTATAACTCATTTCTGCAGCCAACCTTACTTTGTAGGAAGTGTCGCTTACAAATATGAGTAGCACCACGGACGTTACGTCGTTTTGTGACGTCTCTTACTATTGGTATTACTTAGCTTGTGAACTATGGTATCAAGTCTGAGTACCCTGTAATTCCACTGCTAAATTTCACTCCTCAAATAGGAACAGTTTATAAACCAACCTGCGGAAACAGGTCGGGCAAGTGCCCACCCATGCAGATAACTTTGTTCAAAGTGTACTTTGGTAAATAACCTCAATATAAAATAATAGATGTTTTATGGTAGGGATATATTCTTTTCTTTTCTGTACCCAAAGGTAATCTGGATGATAATGCTTAGTGATAAGAACGCATTTTGTAACAGCTCATGTATATTTCTTATTTTAATTATTTTCCGTATTTGGTGCAATAAAGTGTATAAATAGAATAAAATATTTATAAATATTAGGGATTGTAAACTTTAGTACAAAAAGGTGAACTTTATGAATTATCAGTGGTCAATTACCATATGAATAGTAATATGTATCACCTATTGAGCCAAACCATATAACTTTTTGTAAATTTATTGGAATAAAACAATCACTATATTTTAAGTAAAGCTCACCACAATAGGCTACGGTAACCATTTATCATCAGATAGGCCGTATCAAGCATACGCCACATTTGCCACCATAGTAGTATGAAAAAAAATACATTACATTGGTTTCACCAACCAAACCAAACCAAATCCCTAAAGCTGTTTCTGAAATTAGATAGCACAAACACACTTCTAAATTTAATTATTTCTATAAATAATATATATGTAAATAGTTACCGCTTGGGATAAGGTTGTTTCAGATGGTATGTGCGATAGTGAAGCTTCATACTTTGAGTTCTTGTAAAACGCTTGTCGCACAAATTACACGATATAGGCCGCTCTCCAGTGTGTACCTGAAAATTATTTTATCATCTTCGTGAGAAAAATTCTTTAGTAATATTATTGCTGAAGATTATTAATTGGCAACCCTAAATATAGAAACTACTAGTCGATCTCTGGTCTAAATTCGACCATAATTAACTTGAATTATAAGTTTCAAAATTATGCAGGTTCAATTGTTAAAGACTATATGTGTGTGTCAAATCAGTTGTAGTGTGTATAAAGTTTTTTTTAATTGATTTAATGTATTTTATATATAATATAAAAAACAATAGCATTCTACATTTTTTCTCTACAACTTGAAGTATGCAAAATTTCATATAGATTTCTTTTCTATATAGATAATATTATGCTGATAAATATATATATTGGGTTATAGCAACACACAAACGATTACCTCTAGTAAAAAATAGTAAGTGTTCAATTAAATTAATTAATATTTTAAATACATTAAATTAATACTTGCCAACATATGCCGCTTGAGTACAACGCTGACGTTGAAAGTACGTCCGCATATATCGCACGGGTACAGTTTCCGCCTTGTGTGTCTGTTTTGATGCGCCGCTATACTGCCCGGCTGTAAGTAAACCAAAAATAGAATATATTAGATTAGAAAGAATAGAAAATCATTTATTGAAATAAAAGTTTATTTTTTAAGAACATTGAAGAACTTTTGAATAGTCACCACTTTTTTTTTTCAGTTTATCGCTCATTAGGAAAACTGTCTAATCACACGAAGAATGAACTAGATGCGTGTTGCTCTTTTAAACAATTTTGTTGTTATTTTACATTTTAAAGTTGAAGTGTGGGAATACAAACTACCAACTAGGACTAATTCATGTAAACAGATTTAGTTTAAAACCAGTTCATATTTTTACCTGGTTTATTCAACTGTTAGTTACACAGCTTTAATGGTCTAGATTACACTGCCTTACTACCAATGCCCGCTTTTTTTTTCATGGATGATAATGGAATGGTGCACCCGACTGTGCTAATGGTTTACGCTGGCGGGGCACCAATGGAGGATGAGATGAGCATGAGGTCAGGTCAGTTTGCCCATCCTGATTAAATAACCAGAAATTAACCACTATGGTTTCCAGGGCCAACCATATGGAGCCTCAATCTAACATTAAGTTAATTGATTTTTTTGTATAAATTAATATTATTTCACTTACCGCTAGTGATACCCCGCATATTTCGCACACATATCTGTCGGTTGTGAAAGCAGTGCGCGGATGCTCCGCTAGGTGGTGCTTCAAGCAGGCGGCTTGTGTCTCAAAGTGTTTACCACACTGCAAATAATAAAGAAATAAACCCATTACCAAACAGGAACAGCAGCCATTTTCATCACTTGCATTGTCATTCGGACTAAAATATTATGAATATGTGCCGAATCACAGCTTATAAGCAAGCTGGCGGTTGAAATAGATGAGAGGGAAATACCCCCACAAACGACTTTGTACAAAGTGTTAAGTACACTTAAAAACACATAAAAATTATACTCACTTGCCGGCACGTGGTCGGTTTCGTTTTCATTCGCATCGGTTTCCTATATTTTGTTTTGCACGTGACATCCGTCACTTCTTCGTCTAAATCTGGTTCCCTGTTAAATACATTTACTCATTAAGTCTATGTAATATAAGACAATTTGATTACGTTACTTTTCATAATTTCCCATTCTAAGCTAGAGAAACATAGTTGACTTTTATTATTTGACGACCTCCGTGGTCTAGCGGTTTAGCACACCGCTTTGCGTCCGATGGTCGCGGGTTCGATTCCTTGCACGGTACAAACATTTGTATTCATGAGTACGATTGTTTGTATCGCTCTGGGTGTTTTCTATATGATATGTATTTATTTACGAAAAAAATATCTATGTATTTGTATCGGTTATCTAGTGCTCATAACACAAGCTTTAGTTACCTTAACTTGGGTCTAGATGGCGCTGTGTGAATAGTCCTTAGATTATTATTATCATAGGAAGACTGTAAAAAGCTAACTAGGGTATTTTTACTTGTTACGTTTAATTTCTCACTATACATATTGTTGATTGTATACTTAAGCCGTGCTTTGATACGGCATAAGTTTTAGTTCTATAATTCTCTGGAAGCTATCTAGTGTACCTCTGTCTCACCTATTTATTTTTAGATTTGCTTATTACGCTATGTGTATATACAACTTTCACCAAGACAAAGTGGAAATATGAATATAAATTTTGTACTTATCATACTAACTATAATTTTTAAAAGATACTTTAGAGTGACATAGTCCCTATACTATATCAATATATACACTGAAGGCGAAGCCGGGTCGGGTTACTGAGCAATATTAATATTATAAATGCGGAAGTCTGTCTGTCTGTTATACTCTCATGACTAAAACATCTAAATGCATTTTAATGAAACTTGGCGTGACGATTTATCTCTTAAAAACAGACCACTAGTTTTCCGGACTTAGAAAAATTAGTGTGATAATATAATAATAATACTTACTCTGCATTATCGACATGTAGCACTGAATGAGATAAATGCTCCTCGTATGCTTTGCGCGTCTCGAAACGTATATCACACCGTTCACAGTACGTGTTCACTTCCTGTTGGTTTGCTTCATCTTCTGAATGCTCCTGCAATAAATGTTTATAATTTATTTTATTAACTTATATGAATGCGATAATATTTAAGTAAAATAGGTTTTTAACTTTTATATACTTTAACTTTAACTTTACTTACTTACTTTAACGTTAACTTTAAAAAACTTTAAGTTTTATATACTTATTTAGATTTTTTTTTAAGATTTTGGCATGGATAAATCAGGCGCAACTCACACATAAAGCTGTGAAGTCACATAATATGAAAGTGTTACAATGTAGTGTATAATCTATTTATATATGTGGATGATTGCCATCCACATATATAAAGGAGTAGTATAGTATTACAGATGTCACATGATAATATGATGTATGTGCCACTTACATTTGAAATTGATAGAGATGTTCAGTGGTTATAGTAAATATAATTTATTTTATCACAGTTTCATATAAGAGATAACTGTTACTTAGCAACAATTACACTAATTTTAAATGTGATGATTATACTTTTTATTCCACAACCAATGTGCTTAATAACAATCAGATGGGTTAGTTATCTATCTATATATAGTAAAAGAGGGGCATGAAATATTTCTTTATTTCGGTATTAGAAACAACATTGCACCGCTAGTTACTATATAAATATAGTAGAGGTATACTTACAACTTCATTGTTTACATGCTTAACTTTCTTGTGCATATGCAGCCCCGCCATACTAACGAACGAGACGCCGCATAATGTGCACACGTGTTCACTTCGGTGCGTGCGCAGATGCGTGTAGTACGTTGATAGATGTCTGAAATATTAATACAATTCTATTATTATCCTTACCTAATTCTAATTACAAGTTTTTACACAAGTAGTGTAACAAACGAGCTCAGGGCCCACCTGATGGTAAGAGGTGCCCTATAAGCATGATCAGCACTACGGACATCACTTTATCATGTGACATTTGTGATACCACTCACATGTAGCCATTCCAGAGCACTAAGACATCTTATCATCATCTTCATATTATCATCTTAGATAAGCATGCCATCATGCCTCTTATTCTGTAATGTAACTGCCTTATCACACACTACAACCGACTGCTTAACGGCTGAAATACAATTTTTAGAGTTTACCTCTGACATTAGTCTCTTTATATAAAGATCAACAAGTCGATTTATAATTGTACAAAAGAGAACTGATCTGTGCACAAATAGACTGAATATGCAAAGTCTATCTCAATAAGTAAATACTTTCAATAAAGTGGACCTGCTAATTACTATAAGTAATTAATAAGCATTTGCTATAAAAAAAAACGTTATCACACAAGGATTTGATAGATTTTGTACCTAAATTCTTTGTTGCAATGGGCACACTTCTTTACATCGCCGGTATGAAACTCCTCATGTAACAATGCGGTTGTTCTGAAACAGATAAAAAACATATAAATTACAAAAATCTCTACTCATAAAGAGTTATATGGTTATTAACTGACTGATCTAGTAATTTTTTAACATCTCATTTACCGTTTACGGTCAACGGTCGCGGGTTTGATACTTAGAGTATGATTATTTGTATTGATATAGGAATTTATTATGTATGAAATGAAATGAAAAACATTGTTCCTCTGACAGAAAAAAAATAATTCTGTGTCTTTGTAATTTTACAGGATATTAACATTATAACGGGTCTAGTAGTTACCATTATTGATAATCGTCTTCTGCCTAGTTGTGAAGGTGTGATTTTTTACTTTAACATATTACTCACTCTAGTGGACAAATGCGTTGGCACCGTTGACATTCATATTTGGTGTAGTGTTGACGCATATGCTTTCTCAGGTAGCAGTCCATTGAGAAATGCATATGACAGAAGCGACATTCAAACCGGTCTGACTGTTGAAGACCAAAATTTAAATTATTAATTGACCTTACATTATTTTATGGTTTAGAGGCTTAGTATAACATCTCAGCTTCTGTTTGTTATGATTTGGGTTGTACAATACTGAAAAATTGTCTTCAAGACTTTATGTTTGAATGTTGTTCTATTTTTACTAAATTGTATGAAGTCAGATCAGAGTTTCTTGTTAGTTCTTTTCAGCTGTATCCCAAACTGATAATAGATTCGTTTGTAATTAGTCCTACATGAATAAAGATATATTTGGAAGGTCTAATCACAGACATAACACACAAGTAGAAGTAAAACCACTTACCTTATTATGTCTTAACTGCCTATGCCTGTTCAACATCTCCTCCTTTGAGAAACCCTTATAACAATCTGTACATTTAAATGCTGCAGCTATATATTTACGATCCTCTGATCTAGCATTAAACTCTTTCTGTGCTTCATCCTCACTCAACGATATCTTCTTCCAATTCTTACCTTCTAGTATATTCATCTTTTTATTTGTTGCTTTAAAAGAATCTTGTTTTTTACTCATTGTCACAGATATTTTAGTATTTTTCCTAATGTCCCTACACTTTTTGATCTTCACTTCTTTCTCTTTTTTTTTTCTTCCTTTCTTTTTCTTTTTACGATTGTCTTTACTTATTATATCTTCTTTATTTTCTATATTTATATCTTTAGAAATATCATTGCATCTTACTTCTACTTTATCATCTATAAACACTACATTAGGGTTGTATATTGGTTGCAGATCTAAATTTTCGTGTATAATATCAGTCTGTTTATTATCTTCTACCTCCATAACAGATTCATCAGTAACTTTATGAGTATTATTACAATCGGGAGAATCATAAACCTCACCTACAGGATCAATGTCAGGATCATTCCAGTCAACATCATTTGACAGTTCATCATCTATGATTTTCTTTAAATTATTTTTATTAGTATGTCTGTTTTCTTTAACAAAATATGTTCTAACGCGATTAGTATAAACAGTGACTATTTCTAATGTTGAATGTAAAGTCTTGCATTGTTTTTTCACTTTGCACACTGCATTGTATGTTATCTAGAAAATAATAAGTTTGTGTCAAAACATTTTAATATCAGAATTTCTGCATCATTAGCGTAAAATTTAAATGAAACAATATAATATTTTTTTAATATTGACAGGTTGATTTAACTACAAAAGTATCAGTAGAGATTTTACCTAACAATATTTATTGATGTTTTATATTTAAATAAATATTATTATGAAAAATCTTGAATACATTGAACTATTAGGGTATTATGAAAATTTTCCTTTTAAACTTAATCTGTTAATTAATATTATAAACTTGAAAAGTTTTATTGAATTTTAGTTTACTATTAGTACTATCCTACTTTATCCTTGATGAACATAGACAATAGAATATTTTCAAAAAGTTAGGGATCCATGTGACAATTTCAAAAATGCAACCCAATATGTGGAAAATATATCAATTAAAATTACACTTATTAGGAAAGTGATATACAACAGTTTTAGAGCGGACATTAATATTAAAGGTTTATGTATATGAAGTGTATTAAAATTCTTGTTAAATAATTTATTTCATAAACAAACAGCAGATTAATGATTTACTAAAGCTCTCGCCATACTTTATTCTGTAAAATACTCATTAAACAACTTATGTTTACAAGTAAATTTAATTGTAGAATTTGAATATTATATTCAATTTATTATTTTGTTCTTCCAAATATTTTATTGTTCCATGAATACTATGAACCAATTACTAATCATTATTATTATTGCAGATAGGGCATGATATTGTGTCTTCATTTGATGGCATTGTGTTCAATATTTTAAAAGTAACATAGTAAGGCCTACTGCAACAATATGCCCTAAAATATTAAATATGTTTAAGTGATTAGTTTTGTTAAAGGGATTTATATGTATTATATATATTTATATATACCAACAGGCTCATTGTGTAGTATATCAGTGAGCAGCTTGAGTCCAATGTGACATTTCTCCTTGAACTTGTGATATTTGTGAAGCATGGTGGCACATTCAACACAGAATGTCTGAGGCAGACCATCTGTTGTAAATACCTGGAAAATAGTAATAAAATTATTTAGACAACAATAATGCACTAAGATAATAGTGCTCTAATACAATGCTATTTTTAATTCCATGGGGCAATTCTTGGTAATACCAACCCCCCCATGCACCCTGACAGGTCAATCTCCATACAGCTATCCCTATCATTCATATGGTTCATTATGGTCATTAGTTAATTTCCGCAATGGACCAATTAACCTGACTTTGTGCTTAACTTATCTCACATCTTATTACCACAGTTAGATGCATCGTAATAAATAAACACAGTTTTACATTTGTAACTAATAAAAAGATACAATGTAAGGAAACTAGATTAATGAGAGGTGTTATTACGAATTAGTAAAATTTATTTCGGAATTTAATTTAATTAATAAATAAATTTCCGAAATAAATTTTACTAATGGGTAATAACAATATAAACTCATATTCATCTCTACATTTTCTATATGCTTATTGTAATAAATTCATTATAAAATTAGCCGGTCAATTCGTTAAAATTACTTAATTAAATTGCAAATAAAGTAGAAAATATAAATATCGTGTTTAATGTTCCGTGTTCATAATCTAATATTAATTAACGAAAATTCTTTAGCAGTCATTGAAGGTTATTAAAAACTTACTTTCGATCCCAAAATTTCTTCGTAATAATTCTTCAGTTGGAATCGATTGCATTCGTAACTTTTTGATCGTGTACGTAAACATATCCTGCATACATTGAGTTCAGACATTTTGTATTAGTCATTGAATATTTTAATAGTTTCTAAATTACTAGAAAATAGTATAAAATATTTAATTGCTTTACCGATACTTATTTTGTAAACAATTATTAGTCAGAGAAATCACAAAATTTGCAATTCAAACATCAAACAATTAAGTGAAGTGGTATTGACATCTGTACAAAAAGTTTTCAATGTCATAGCTGACTGACAGCTGACAGTGGCTGACACAGAGCAGTATGGTGTTTTTAATTACGGAACGAGATCATTATGTTCACAGTCGTAATTGATTTGTTTTTTCTTATGAAAATAATTATTACACTATTAACTGATTTGCAGAAAATTATACACACTGACATCAATATTCAATTATACTTAAAAGGTTCCCAATTAAAAATACAACGGCCCTTATATATTCAAGACATTAATATATTTTATTTGGTATTTTTAACAGTATTTTACTTAATAAAGTCTAAAAAGTTTTAATTATGTAAGACTGTTATTAACAACCACAATTTTGATATGGTAAAATTCATAGGATTCATATTTTGTACGAACAGTTTGAGAATTGCAGGTGCATATGATGCAGTTATAGGTTCGTGAAAGCAACTGTAAAAAAGTTCGTAGGTATAAACTAAAACGAATTCTTACTAATAATGTTACATACCTAATTTTACCCGGGGTTAGTTAGTACATCGTAACAAATTCACCAGAGACCTAATTATACAAACATATTATTAACAATTCCCAATTGTAACGAATGAAAATTGATGGGTTACAATTTTCTATAAAACATTTGAGAGTTGCAGACACGTGTTATGTTATATGATTCACAATTTCAAACGATTCGTTTTTAACAGCAATATTGTAGATTTTAATCCTTTGCATTTGAGATTAGTTAGTAGTACCGTTACTTAATTAATGCCCTAGAATAATCTACGATAGTTTTCAATGGACCTGTATCCTCTGTTGGTACTAATTCAACTTCACATTTGGGATTTTAAATTGAATTTCGTTCTGAAATGACGGCCAGTGGACAAAAACAAATAGACACGATTACACGGCACAAAGAGTTCTAGAGACTGGAGAACTTTGTGAAGCTCTGATTTACATAGCTTGGAATTTATTATTGTAGCTCATTAAGAAACAATATTTATTTAAATAAACTTAATATAAACTTTTTGAAATCTTTTTATTTATTTTACCGCTCATTCTAAATGTTGACTCATTCAAGGAGAAAGAATAACTTGCCCGTTACTTTTTTAAACAGATATTTTTGTATATTTGTATACAACTATAAATAGCCTTGCATATATATTCATAAAACTTAAGAAGCCTTATGTATTTTTATGTAACAATAAAATAAAATGGCAACAAAGCTGACAGCTTAGCTGATAGTAAGTAGTAATCGTTGCTTGTACATATGTATTCATGAACAGCTCTACAAATATGTGATGCCCATTTGACGTTCTACCATTCATATCTTGCCATTCCAGAGGACAAAGATGACATACCTTTCTCCTGTAATTTCACTATCTACAACGCTGTTCAGGGGAAAGGGAGTTTAAAATCGCAAGCTGTTTGACGATTGCCATAGGTGAGACTGAGACGCACGCAGACGAGTTTCTTTTTCTATATATCTTTCTGAGATACAGTTATAAAAATTAGAGTAGTCGTGAACGTACATTTATTTTCATAATAGAACTGGAGTTGGGCGAACAGTTAAATGCAATGTTTGTGTATACCTACAGATAGCGCAATCTCAACCCGACTGATCGACCCGATGGATAGTGACCTTCATAGTTGCATTAACTCGAAATACAGAGACAAGTAGTTTAAATTTACAGCATTAAGTTATCTATGGAGTTAATAAGCGGCTTTGTCCTCGAGAGCATTCAAAGGAAGTCATACCGCCCATTGTCGAAGTTTGAGAAATTTCTAACTATACTGTAAATATAGGTACTTGTGCAAGAACAGTCATAAATTTTGTTTAAAGAACGACTAATTGTTTTACCTTAGCTCTTATTAAAAATAATAAAAAACTATATATAAAAAAAAAAGTAACTACACAGATCAACCTGCGATTGAATAAAAACTTTTACTACAATTTCATTTTTATTAACTCATTGTGTTGTTGAGACTGATGATTGTATAGGTCCTCACACCCTTATATCTATCCTTTTTCCTCTTAGGCGTTTACTATATTACGGTTACGGTCGCACCGCCCTTCAGTGTCAAGGTTTTCACATCTGCAAAGAATTGACCGAAGCCCATCGATCAGTCATCATTTTGATTGCGCCGGATTTTAAATATATTTATTTAGTGATTTTTGCTCCGCTAACTACTGTAACTGCATAACCGCCGCGTGAGGATGCAATTTTATTTATAGTGCATATACTGTTTATGTTTAAGTACGAAGTTTACAAACAAATAAGTGTACAGTGTTTCGGTGATTATCTGCTTCAGGCCTACCTTGCTTAGATTGGAAGAAGACCAATTTGCTGCAGAAGACCAGCAGATAAAATCAAGGTCAGTGAATGGCGCCCGATCTATTATCTTAATTTCATTGTGTTTTCCCTAATCCGCAATTCCGCCTCCACGCAACTGCCTGGTCTTTTGAATGAACTGAATCAACAACTGATTCACAGAGCCCGCCGCCCCTGCGTGCATAGTGCATACATTTTATTTTAGTCTTAGTCTTCTGAGTCCCTGAGAATAAGAAGTAGGACAATTATATATTTATGTTGCATTGTAAAATTATGATTGAGTAAATTCATACATCTTGTTAGGTATAGCAACGTGGAAGAGAGGCGGACGTTTTAATTTAATTCCCTAATATGCTTTTTTTTTCAACATTTGTTTTAACTCGATAACACATTGATTATATTTATTTTCCTTTCTCATTATTTCAGGTAATTTATTAGTAAGTATATTTTTTATTGACATAGGATAAGGCGATGAAGGTGAACGGCGTGTTGATATAATTTTTTTTGTGTTATTAAAAATTGGGTACTTTGATACAAATTAACGATATTAAACGATTTAAAATGAGGTTTACAGCATTCAGTTCATTTAAAGTTTGCGAGTATCGGGATACCTATATTTTTTTTTGTAGAACTAAAAGGTCGTGCACATTTGTATGGTAGATAATATAGTCGTATTTTGAAATGCAAATGGTAGACACATGGTATTATTTAACTTTTAGTAGAAAAGGTAGTTTAAAATACTACTACTTATATTACCAAAGTAATAATAGGAATATCTAAAAGTAAATATTCATCTAATTTTGACATTTTATTGCTTCTATAATTCTATCTTCAGCCATCGTATATTTCGAGTTAAAAGCTTCCGATTTCACTTACCCACGTACGTAGCTGAAGTCTATTTGCCGGAAATCGATAAATTTTGAATAACAGCAGTGCTAATGGAGGTGGACCCAAATAGTATCTGATTGATAGCACAGTGTAATAAATGTTGAGTATTGATAACCGGCGGCTCCTAGAGCTGGATGCCAGACGCGACGAGCTGAAAGCCCGACCACCTGCGGCTATCAGCTATAATTATTTGAGCGGTGTGCTCTCATGCCCGCAATGTGCGAGAATTTTTACACACAAAATAGGCTACATAAGTCACATGCGAGTACATCAACGACAAAATCGGAATTGAAGATAGTCGCCGTGGCCGAAATCGGCCGGGATTACATCATCATCATATTAAAAAAGGAAAAAAGGGCGGGAAAAGTAAAGTTTGGTGGTCGTATTTTTTGAGGAGTATATTATTAATATTTAAATATTGATCAGATAAGTTTTAAACGGTATCTTTAATTACAGTTATTTATCGTGTTATTGTTATTCATTAGTTTCGTAATAGCAGCAAAATTAGGTAAGACTTTGTATTTTATTGATATATGAACCTACCGGAGGACCCCGGGGGTATTGACCCCGAGGTCGCTCTACATGTGTCTACTTGTGTCTGTCCATGTCTTGTGTCTGTCAAAGTCTGTCCATGGAATCTTCATTGTTACTTATAGTTATAAGTAACAATGAAGATTCCATGGACACAGACTGTTTATTTAATTTATCTGATCATTCTGATACAAAAAGTAAACGTAAATTATTGCGGTAAGTTTACATTTAAAATCATCTTCTGTGCAAGTTTCATTATCTTTGTTTATTTGTTCAAGTTACTTGCACTTGTTTCCCGCGGAATGTAGTCATAGAATATTGAATAGTACCTAGGTCTTGTTTCTGTAGTTTGGAGTGTTGCTTATAACTTTGCATACAAACAGCATTACGTAAGCGAAGAAGTTTTTTTAAAGTAGACGTTATCGAGTTGATTCTCAGGTATAATTTTTGAAAATCTCTTCAGACGATTGGAGACTCAACTCATTAATAAGAATTTAAGCAACTTAGGGAATATTAAATTTTTCTTCACGTATTAATATGCTATTAATTTGAAAGATAGTTATAAAACGCTCTAAATTTAGATTTTATGAACTAGCTATCGTATAATGGTTTTATTTTAATTTTTCTGACGTATCTACGTGGAGAAAAGAAAAATATATCATCTTTTTATACGACATTCCATTTCACATTCCGAAACCATCGCAAATGATATGAATATTAAAAGTAACCCTAAAAAACGTAAGATAAAGTGACATCCATCTAGAAAATCGTCACGAAATGTCACATCATCTATTCTGAATTTACATAAAAGTGTCTGGATTGTCGAGGGTCTGTAGGTAGGGAGGGTCAAAGCAATATAATGTAAACCTTCTTGTACCTCGTCACAATAACGTTTTATTGATGATAATCTAAAATGTTTGGGATTTTTTAATACTTGCACTAAAAAAGTATTAAATGTGTTTACATTTTTTAATGAATGACGATAGTATAGACGTCTTCCGATTCAAGGAAAGACAGATACAGGGTTTCCGCAAATCTTTAGGATGGGATGGTTAGGGACTCGGCCGTTTGATCCAGCATCAACTTCAGGGGCAACGACCCTCGGGGAGCAATATGTCTTAGTGAATACCACCGACTTGACTTCATGTTTATCTTTTAATCCTCCACTCCACAGGCAGGGCAATAGAACCACGATGTTTGACTTCGTGGAGGTACATAGTAATATCGAATGTCTACCAAGCAATTGGGCCACTTGTCCTTACAATTTTCCAAAGCACAAATAAATACGTATGTACGTACGTATTACCTACGTATTATTTCTTTTTTTCTAATGCTCAATCTAAAGTTCTTATCTCATATAAACAGTTATATTTAAATACAAACCAATCAATATTCTTATCGCCCTAATGCAACACCACCCATCTTGACAATTACACCCCAAAGTGCTACATCAGCATTCGAAGTCGGCAAATTAACGAATTGTAATTCACGATCCGTTCGACCACGGTTCGATTCTTGCGTGGGACAAATTACACGAAATGTTTACGTAACTTGAATTGCTAATGTTTTGAGATGCGGATAATTTGTAAGGACCCTGTTTTGGGTGTCCCAATTAAAGGAAATAAAGTAGAGTAGGTTATGTAGATGAATAAAGAATCCGAAGCTTCGGTTGTGCGGAATAAATTGTTTGTACCCGTGCGTAATTCTAGTGAATAGTTTTAACATGGTTAGTACTGATTTATAAAAAATAATACTCATAGACAATAAGAATTAATATTTTTTAAATAGAAAGTAATTGTTTAAAACTGTGTAATAAATAAAGCAACTAATAAATCTTTCATAAGTTTTAACATAGACTGTAATAAAATAAAAATACCTGTAAAAATTTCACAATACAATTCCCGACTAGACGATGGTCCCTATAGTCGATTTTATATACAACTAGGTAAGTAATCATTATTGCGTAATTCCGAACGTTTTTTTTTTCTTTTCGAACAACCTTTTTAAATTTGGGCGCAATGTCACTAAAAGGTTGGGTTTGAAAGGATAGAAAGACATGTATTTGATTGAAGCATTCTTAATTTACTTTCTTAGGCAAAGTACCCTATCCTATTTAGATCAACCCTTTTCACCACTTATCGACGAGAATTGTAATGAAAAAAGGAATATTAAATTATTAAGATACTTCAGTAAGTTATTCGTCTGTTTATTTATAAGACATTTAATTATTCTTTTTAAATGAAGTATATTTATATTCTAATATTGGTCCCGTACCTATTATGATAGAATTAAACTTTTTTGTGGAATAAAATATTTAAACTTATCCTGTACCTACATTTATTTAAAAGATAAAACTTCCTTACTGTTTTCTATTCGTGAAATGTTATGAGAGTGGCAAGTGAGACCGGGAGTAGGGGTGAATTCCTAGTCACTTTTAAACAATTCAATACACGAAATATTTTTTAGTCTTACACTTACGAATAAAGTTAGCATAGTAACATTTTCCTCGCTCATTATTGTTAGAAGCAAGAAATCGCTTGATGTTACAAGATGATTGTACAAAAAGTAAAGTAAAATACTTAGGTACTTATGTTTGGAACTTTCTTTGTATTACATTTGTTTTGTTGTGATGGCCGCTAGGTAATGACATAGAAATACATTTTGCGCGCGATTAATAATCAAATCGAAAACATTTCATATGGAAATTGTATTCTTGCTTCAGGAATGTACTATACATTTCTGATTCTATTCTTTAAAACTAGACTCATTGAATTAGACGTAGACTTTGTCTATAATTGTTTTGCGTCATCTCTGTCTCACATTTCAAACCACTGTACACTTTCTTTGTATGCTGCGTTTCGAGCGAGGGTGACATAACATAGATATTATAGAAGACAGACGTATATGCATACGCATATTTCTTTACTTTCATTTCATTCCGCCATCTATCACCTTCTGTCTTTTCTCCTTTATCGAATGATTGTCTGGAAGAGATTCCTTAAGTGATATGATCGCCTTTTGTGCCTTCATACTCTATAAATTATATGTTCATTTTATTCCAGTTCAGCTGTAATAAAAAGTAGTTAAAAGTAAACGAATACGCATAAGAGGTCATATATATAGGTGATCACATTATGAAGCGATGTGCATGGAATTATTCACATATATAAGCCACTGTTGCCTGTTGTTATTCCAAACTACATGGTTGGAAGCTTGTTTGTCACTTCCATTGCATAATAAAACTGTATCTGTAATACTTACTGTAAGAATAGAATGAGAATGTGTAGTATTGGTTCTGTACAATCGTTTTACCACGATGGGTCGTAAAACAGTTTTTATTTTACCGTTTTGCTATCGCTGTCGTCATTGTTAGAGAACTACAAGCTTTACAGGTAATGTTGGAGTTCGGATCAAATTGAAATTGGAATTGAAATCGTACTGGTACGTTTCATTGCAATTTTATTTCTATTTATTTAAATAAAATATATAACCTCTATAAATGATGTAACCCTGAATAATTCACACTGCGATCTACACCCAACTCAAGCAGAGTTTGTGAACAACAGATAGAAATACTTCAATAAATATATACATAATATACATAGACCCAAGATAAAATCTAGATTTATAAAATACAAACAATCATGCTCATGAATACAAGTGTTTCCATCATAAGAGGAATCGAACACGCGATCATTGGAAGTAAACCGCTAGACTGCCGATACAGTCAAAATATATTTATTGACAAACTAAAAGTTCTTAAAACAAAAGGACTTCATGATACAGCGTTTGCATTCTGTCATTCAACCTTTGGGATTTCTTTTTGTAATGGAATAGAAAACAAATTGATGGCACACTTGATGGTAAATGGTAACCATCGCCTATATAAATGAACAGCGCTACGGACCATACGTCGTCATGTGACGCCAATAGTATTCCTCATGCGTTGTCATTAAAAAACAAAATTTAAGTCGTCATTATACTCTGTATTTTCATGTATGAACAGAAATACAGCTTACATAGGAGTTGCTTTGCGGCTGGCTGAAATAGTTGAAACAGGTAATCTAATTCTGATCACACCTACCTACCTCTGATCTATATGATGTTTGATTGATTGTAGTGAATAAACCGATCGTCGTTAAAAATTAATTAACAACAGTGTGTATTCATGTGTAAATGATATTAAATTCCACTTTGAATTAAATGCGGTTTTATATATCACTAGCTGTGCCCCCGGTTTCACCTGCGTGACATTTATAGCCTATGTGTTGTTCTAATATTCATATAAGCTATATTATTGTAAAGTTTCGTTAGCATTTATTTAGTACTTATTGCATGAAAGAGTAATAAATTACCTTTAAATTCATCCACACTTACAAACTTCCGTGTTTATAATATTAGTAGGATACTAACATTCTATTTTATCGACAATAATATATATGCCAGAGCTTGTCTGTCTGTGCTTCTGTCTGTCTGTTTGTTATCTTTTTATGACCGAACGGCTGAGCGGATGTTATAAAGTTTTACATGAAGATAGATTATGTCACGAGGATAGACGTATGCTAAGTTTTATCTCAAAAGAAGCAACGTCGCGGGTAACAGTTAGTTAGTCAATAAAGTAAAGCTTAAGGCTGGAACAAATTATTGGATCAAGTTGTGTGGTTATTAGAATAGCAGTAGTCGTAAATATTAGTACAAATATTAGTAGGTACTGAAAATTGCGACTCTTCTACTGAGATCCTCGAAAATCTCTATGTTTCTTTCTATTTAGACTTGCTAACTCACGGAACTTTATTTTCCCTGTTTTTGCAACATTTCATTGCAGCTTCGCTACTATTTGTAATAGTATGATGTTAGTATAATTCAAAATCCAATGGGGAGTATTGGAGATTACACCAAACACATAACCTTATAAGTATAGATTTGTAGTACATTGATTTTATTAATCTTAAATAATGTCAATCAACACGCGCTAATAAAAGGGCGGTCGTCAATAGACAATTTTTTCCAGAATACCCTTTATTACTAAGGAAGGCACGTTATTTATTTTGTGAAGCGCCATGACTTAGCGCTATATGAATTATGGTAATACCCATTACGTGTCCTCAAAGAGACCTTGTTTGCATGTAGATTAGGTTAGAAATCTATTGTGTTTATTAAGACTATATTTATCAGTGTCACAACGATAATATAATAAAACAGGAATAATAAAGAGAATATTATGTCCCAGTTTTTTACTACTCTGAATTACGCCCATGAGGTCATAAGTTCAAAACTGCCCGACACCAAACATAACTTTGTGTATCAAGTAATGTTTTTGACTGACTCTCCGGTGAAGGAAACACCGATCTTGAACCAAAAATTATTCTGAGAAATATTGTGTCGGTAGACTATATTGGATTCATGTATCCCTAGAAATGTGGACATGTCAAGTGAACGCAATTTACCACAACATCGACAGTTATCTTGAGAAAAATTCATGTGTCTTCTGATATGAATAGTATTCTTTACTTATTATATTGCAAAATCGTACAAATGTAACACGGCGATATCTGTATGTGCTCTAATTATCAATGTGCTCTAAGGTTTCATGTAAAAAAGTCTGGAGGAGTTTGTTAAAATTTTCACAAAACATGTTTTTTAAAATAAAATCATTTCATCATTTACTTTTGTAGGACATTTTAGCTGCTTATCGAAAGTCAAGTTTATTCTATTAAATATTTTTCCCTAATATCCAATTTTTTAATACAGATTCTATTGAGAGGAACTAGTAAGTAACTCAACTGAATTACTTTTTTTTATAAGCCAGTTTATTTACATTGTATATTTGTTTATGTTTTATGTCTAAAATTCAATGATAATCCATTGCAACAACTATTGCCATGCACGCATGCCCATGCATTTATCATTTGAGTAATCGTTTAGCGAGTAATAGTATGTTGTATTATGTTATCTGTGGTAATAGAAATCTTAACTTAAGCTACAATCTATCTATGACTCCACAGTAGACTTTACCTGTATCTCGGAAGTAAATAATATTAACATCGGTAGATAGTAAATTAACATTTCGTTGTTTATTGTCTTTCTTTTCTTAAATGGAATAGCAAACAAGATAAGGGCTCGTGTTACCCGTTATGCGTTGCCATTCTTCAGGATTAAGTTGCTCTGTGCCCGTATTCTGATTAACTAATTTCACTGATTACGTGACTTGTTTGACTTGACTATTACACAAAAAAGTATTTTTTTTTGTTTCTTCTGTTATTAGTTCGAAAGAAGTCGATTTATTCAATATTCTGGATACTAAAAGAGCGACATATGTGCTATCAATAAAACATTAATTAAATTCAAGTCCTGTAAACAGTAACATATGGTAGGACTCTTCAAAAACAACCCAATATCTACACGTTTTTGGCTTTATGCCCAGTTGGTAACAAATTGAGATATAAAAGAAAACTTTTGTTGGTCGTGCTTGCGCAAATTAAACGGGGAATACCTTTTCCATTGAAGATAATTCCCCAACGACGAGAATTTAACTCCAAAAGTTTGTTTTTAATTTGAATTTTTATGATCACTACATATTGTAGACATAAAGATATTTTTGCCGACCAATCTTTTTTCATGTAACTGGCATAGTAAAGAAAATGACCTCTCAATCCTCAATCCTCTCAACCCTCAACTTTTCACCGTCCAACTTTAACGGATTGTCTTTACAGGTTGGAGGTCAGGAGGGTTATTATTGTAGGTGTCATTACATCTGGTTTGAATGGGCAGCTTCCATGTGTTATATCATCAGTATGAATTCTGAGGAGTTTGGTAACTAACATTGTGACACGAGAATTAGCTTTTACCCGCGGCTTCGCTCGCAATGAATCCATTAAATAAAAATATTGCTTTTTTTTTTAATAATAATTATCCTATGTTTATTCTAATACCTCCAACATGTGTATAAAATTTCATGATGATCGGTTCTGTAGTTTTTGCATAAAAGCATAACAAAAATCACTTTCACATTTATAATATTAGTAAGGAAATAACTATATAAAATTCTCGTGTCACATTCTCATACTCTCTGAAATGGATTGACCGATTTTCATGAATTTTTTATGCATAAATCAGTAGATCTGAGTCTCGGCTACTGTCTATTTTCTATACCACTAAGTGATAAGGGTTGTCCACCCCTAAAATTCATTTTTAAATTAGACAAATATTTAGTTTTTATAATGTGGCTTATGTTATGTTATGTTAAAAATACATTCCCCTCTAAATTTTCACCCTTTTGTCATCAATCCCTATTTTTAATAGTGATTTTAATTTATATAGCAAAACAACGTTTTTGGGGTCAGCTAGTATAATAAATATTAATATATAAAGTTTACGCTGAAAAAGAATAAAAAAGTACCTACAAATACGCCTTACGTAACCTTACGTATGTTGACGCTTGGTCTTTATCAGATGATCTAGTTTTAAACATTTTTAACTATACGTATAAAAATAAATTAAATAAACTATTCAATCTTATCTATGGTATCTAAATCTTAATACTGCGTAAAATATCGACATTATATATTTCATAAAGTAAGGGCTCTAACTTTTTTCTTTATTTTGTTCTTACGGACAGACGACGACCATGGCTCATTATGCGGCTTTAATAAAATATTGGCAAAGATTCATATTATTGCACAATTTCATTTATCGATTAATTAGAACTAATATGCTAATTGCGAGACAGTCTATTTTCCTCAGTATAATTAAAATGTAATTAATTGGGACGTGTTAAATTAATTTACGGTCTAGAGCCGTTACTAATTAGGTAGGTAGATGCGTCTTATTTAATTAAATCCAATTAAGTTAGCTAAGCAATCATAGACAATTACAATTTTAACAGACGCGAGTTCTTGCTAATTTGCCATTTTAACAACTTAAGGTAACTGAATATAATCCTTTTTTGGTATTTGATACGTTATATTTTATTTCTTTTCAATATTTACATGTGGTGATCTAGTAGTTAAGCACATCGCTTTATTAACGATGATTGTGGATTCGATTATTGATCGATATAGACATTTGTATTCATGAGCTTGATTGTTTTTATTGATTTGGGTATTATTATGCATATAAATTAAAATTTATTAGAAAAAATATTTCAGTTATTTCTTATAAAGTACAATATGTATATAATACTAGCTGTCCAGGCAAACTTGTTTTGCCATAAAATAAAAAATAAAAATTTAGGGGTGGACTTCTCCTAACATTTAGGGGGATGAAAAATAGATGTTGGCCGATTTTCAAACCTACTCAATACGCTCACAAAATTTCATGAGAATCGGTCAAGCCGTTTCGGAGGAGTATGGGAACGAAAAGTGTGACACGAGATATTTTATATATAAGATGTACATATTTTAACTGATCCCTCACTGTACATGCAAGATCTATGAGAAAAATTGTTATAGCGACCCCTTTGTTTGCAATGTACCCTATCAATTCGACCTCCACATTGTATCTCCTGGAAACCATCCTGGTTAATTATTGGTGAGTTTGCAGCGATGGGCTGACTAACCTGAACTCATCCTCATCGTATTACCTTGTTAGCGCAGGCGACTGCACTTGAAATAGTATCATATTAATATTATAAACACAAATGTTTGTGAGTATGGATGGATGTTCGTTACACTTTAATGTAAAAACTGAACGAAATTTGATGAAACTTTGCGTAATATATCTTATACATCAGAATAACACATGGGCTATCAATTTCACGCGGTTGAAACTGCAAACAAAGCTAGTCTACCATAAAAAAACTGATATGAAATTCATAGACAACCGAAAATAAATATTACTATGACACGTAACTGAGGTTGTGGAGTTTATTAACACCCAATAGATGGGCGCGAAAAGGGGTGGCAGTGATTAATGTGCGTGACTGTACTTTTAGTGTGGCCATGCAAATATATATCTATGGTCCGAACCTATTTGGAAATTGGGAAATAGCTCGTTATTATTCCATTCTATGCAACAATACCGTGTTTGAGTCATGAAATAACTGACTCCAATCGCATTATTAAGCATAACTCAAAGACTACCGGTTAGATTTTGATTAAATTTATATGGAACCTCGCGTGAAGTACCAGCTTTCAAATGAGAAGAGAATTTTCAAAATCGCTTTATGTATGGTAACAAACATACCTAATAAATACAGTTGAATTAAGAGCCTATTTGAAGTAGGATGAAAATTTTATTTGACCTTACTACACTTGATTACCGTTCCCAGTATTGGCGATGAGCCAATAAAAAATATGGTATAGGCAGGTAAATTAAAAATGTCGGTATTTGAAAGCCATCCCCAATGCCTTTAATATACACAAATTGGGTACCGTACAATGGAGAGAGAGACGGAAATCTCATCACATGTGAAAATCAAGGACCCACAAAATATACGGCGCGGGAGAACGTGCGTGAACGCTCAAATTTATATTTTATGTTACTGGAATAGCAGTCTGGCTGACGGTTCACTTGATAAAAAAGTGTAACTGTTGCCTAATACATGAATAGCACCATAGATAACAGAAAATATATTGTGTTGTCCGTGCTGATTTGCATAAGAAAAATAAAACATAGAACAGCGGCAACACACACAAGTATATTATTTGACAATTAATTATGATCAAATTTCGACTACTAGGTCACCAGTAGTATATGTAATTATAGGTACATGTTAGAAAGATCATAAGCATTGAACAGAAAAATATATAGAATTTATGTTAAAAAATATATAAAAAGACTAAATCTCTCCAGCCAATATTATCAACAGTACATAAGTCTAGCACGAGATAAAGTGAACATGTATTTTGTGACACCGTGGTGCAGTTCAAGAACTCGTTTGTATATAGGCGATGATTTCATTCCGAATTATATAAGGTTACAGAAAAGGCATTATTTTTATAGTAGATACTAGCGAGTTAAGACGTTTATGAATTCAATTTTGATACGTATATTTTCCCATTAAATTCAGGAGCATGATAAAAGGGGTAATTAAATTATGTTCGCACATGCACTGACGCTTTTGTGATCATTATTAACTTAAACTCAGATTGAATCTTCCATGGCGAATCAATTAGGTGTGAACCTTTGTACCGTAAATTAGTAGCATACTGTCCTTCAAATGTACAGTGGTAGGTTCAAAATTATGTGTAGGTATGTTGAAATAGAAGTGTAAAATTGAAGACTTCATGATTTTTTATTATTGTTTAATGGCCCATATGGTATGTGTCCGTTGCCTATATAATTGAACAAGATCATGATCATTACGTCATCATGTGACGGCCGTAGTATGTATCCCTCATGCCTTGCCATTCTGCAGGACTAAGATGTTATGCCTCCGTACTCTATAATTTCACTGTCATATCTCACCATCTAATTGCAAATCAGATTATGAAATAAGCTGCTCGGAGATTAAAATAGGTGATAATACGGAGACAATTTTATACAGAATCTACTTGTGCGGAAGTGTGAAAAGAAAAATTCTTGTTAAAAAAAATCCTTTTATGGCCTCTATTTTGTTAAAAAAATTAATGAATTGAAATCGTATAATATTAAATAGTAGTATATTTTTTACTTTAAACTTAAAATTTAACAGTACGTTTGGTCTTTTTACCTGTGTGAAAGCAGAGCGATTTACAACTTTTTATTTTTTAAATTGTTACGCAAACTGGGAAACAAAAAAATGTTCTAAATTAGACAAGGCGAGAACGTGATTTCATTTGACTAAAGCAACGTGCCTACAGAGCCGTCGAGGGGGTATATTCCTTTATATACATTCTTAGGCATAGGCAATAGGGGGCAAGAATGGGCACCACCCACCTTAGAAGACTTGACCTTCTAAGTTCAATGGAAATTTTGAAAGAGAGTAATTTCCGGTACCACTGTACCTATTGAAAAATACTTTCGCCATTTCAAAGGTAGTCTACATTGCTCTAGACGTATAAGACTATATATTGAGTGCAATGATTCACCCGGGCGATGTCCGAACTGGCGGTTAGTTTATCTTAGTATAGAACTAGTGGTACCCGCGACTTTGTCTGATTAAATTAAAACGATAATAATTTAAAAAATGAAATTCAGTTGATCTTCTTGCCAGGTCTTCTCAATTGAATCTGTATTCTGAACTGGACGGTACGGAAAAAATATGAATACAAAAATTATAAGTTTATAAGTGACTAAAATATCCTGCATGAATAAATGACTTCTCATTTGATTTGATAATTATAAAAATGCATTTACAAAGCGCCATCTTTCATTTTATTAATGAACTATAGAAAATGGCTTATTTTAAATTAATGAGAAACAATTACTAATTATCTTACCCTTTGAGGAGTTTATATAATATTTTTTACTGTTTCCTATGATATGTGAAATGTGCTAAGGGCATAACTAAAGTGTAAACCTGTTCGGGCACAGAAGAAGATACTAGAATGCTAAGTATGTATATGTTTTTTATTGATAAGTTATAAGGTTTGTTAAGGCGCGATGGTAACAGATATTTAATTAAAGTAGACATTGTAAAAAGTTCTGCCCTGTCCCGCCTATTTCAGCTGCCAAGAAGCTTCCTTTATAAGATGTTCACCTAAAGGGCGAGAGTCGGTGGAATTGGATACGAATGTATAATATCTTAGTTCACCGTGTAATGGCAAGGAATGAGAGGAACCACGATCGTCTTAACCGAATTATATATATTACTTATACCATCAGGTGGACCGTCAGCTAGTATGCCATTCCAGTAATAAATATACTTAAATTGTACATGCACGAAGTCGCGGGCAATCATAAAGCTACGATGAACCCTTTGAAAAACATGCTAATCTTTTCCACTTGACGAACTGAAAACAAATACGACCTACATTATTTACAGTGACGGGCGGTATTACAGAAAAAAGCAATGCGGCATGATTTTATTTTTAATTATATTTTCAATTCATTGAATCTTCATAATTAAGCTTTTCATACTTTTTACTTTTTATTCTTTTTGGAATTTATAATTTTTTTTTTAAACTTTTATGTAACTCATAGCTTTATAGTTTGATATAAAGTTTTATTATTAATAAATGCGAAAGTTTTTGAAGATGTTTGACACACGGCTGAATGGATTGAAATGAAACTTTGTAGACGGAAAACTATTTAATTATATTAATTTCAGTTTAAACAAACTTGTACCCAACTGGAGTTTTTATGGTTGGATTAATAGTATCTTTATTGTAAACTACTTATAGAATAAATCTTTTTGAGCTTTTGAACTACTTAGTTTTCGACTATTTTCTTAAAATACCGGTACCTAAAACGCTATTAGGATTAAACTAGAATTGTAGTTTTTAAAAGTAATATTATAAAAACATTTGATTAGATTTTTTTTGCTTATAATATATTGTGGTTATGATTGACAAATATAAGAAAACTGGTTTACCAATAAACTTTACCAGAGGTAGACTATAAAAAGGCGTTGTGTGAATTGTCTAGAGTTATTATTACTATCATTGTACGTATTTACTACTGTTAAAGACAAATGTTGAACTGTCTATCAATTTTAAGTAGTGTTAGTAGTGCAGTTCCAAACTAGAACATTAATATTACTAGATTTTGTAAACTATTAGTGAATAATTAGGTTTTGATGATGAAAACGTGTTTAGAAACTTCAAAAGCAGAATATGAAGTAGGTGTTAATCTTTTAGCTCTAGATTTATGTGGAGAATGTTCTATGATTAATGATTTAGTTGGTTACCGAAATACTTTTTAAGTAAGCATTCATAAATTTCGTCTGGATTTTTGAGATAAAATATAGCCTATGTCCGTCTTCGTAATAAAAAATATCTTCACGCCTTTCATTAACATGCGTTTAGAGCAGGGATAAGCAACATGTGGCCCGCGGGTTGTTAAACATGATAATGCGGCATTATTAAAATTGAATTAAAGTTTTCGACTTTCTCCCATCAATATATTGTTATAAAATTAATTATATTAAAATGGTAGTACATACTAAATTGAAACAATTCTTCAGACGAGTTACTTACTTGTTCAAAGATGCAATATTAAAACAATACGTCTGCGTGAGTTTTTATTTTGCATTAAAATTTGTATATGAAATCTTCACTTTTCATTAATTTTATATTATTTTATTCTGATATTTATTATAAAAAAAGTTTTGTAAATGATTAATAAAAGTTACTTTATGTGCGACCACAAGGCTGACGGCAAGCTGCTTATTTTTTAAGCTGCATCCGTTTTAAAGAGTGAGATATGGTAGTGAATCCGCAGGCATGGCAGCCCATGTGAGTTATCATTGGCGCATGATATGATATCCATGGTAATATATGTATGTATTCATTTGTGACATTTGTCTACAAACTTTCTGTGGTCCTAAATTTTGCTAAAAAAGTGATAAATGAATCCACTGTATTTAATATACTATATATAATCTATAGTAGTGCCACAGTCTAAGTATTAACTTACTGCTAACATGAAAATACATCAAAATTCAAAGTACAGAGCGTGTTATATATAAAGATACAACATAATTACAGATACCCTTCAATACCTCATATCACAGGTTCAATGTTACCATCAATCAATTTTTCACATACGACCGAGTCTATTGAAATGTGTACCTTATTGACAATCGCTTTTGGGGCGAAAGTTGCAAATCTAATGGAACATATCGAACTTTTTATAGTATTCACAAAGAAAAGGAAATTGTTATTCCCGAAGATCCACAGGTGCGAAAGACGGATTGGCCAAAGTTAGGTAAGTACGGTTTACGCGAATTGCATTTTTTTTAATATCCGTTAAGTTTTAGATCATCGAATATGTAATAATATAGGAATAATTCTCTCGAATTGACGGCCTCGGTAGTCTATCAGTTTAGCACACCGCCTTATATCCGATGATACGTACGATACAAACGATTGTATTTATGAGTATAATTAATTGTACTAGAAACTAGAAATTAGACTTTTAAGTCAAAATTGTTAAAATACTATTGTCAAAGATTATATGAAACTAGGATTCCTTTGCTAACAACACAGAAACAAACCTCGTTTTGCTGATTTAACAATTTTTATTTTCTGTTGTGTAATATATAATAGTATTATATATAATGCTTTATTTTATAGATTTAATGTATGTTTAAAAAATATTAGCATTCTGATATTGAGGAGACCCTTCTCTATATAAACTAGAAGTGTACAAAAAAGGGTACAAAGATTTTGCTTCACGTTTTAGTATATATGTAGATTCTAAATACTAAAATGATGGAATAATCTTCGTTGTTAATATATTGACAAATGTATAATAGATAAAATGATCGTTAGTGTACCAACTTACCCTATACATCTTACAATTAGTAAGCTGCTTGACGGCTGAAGTAGGTGAGACTGAAGTATCCACGGAGACGGGTTTGTACCAAGTCAGGTATATGGTAAAGAATAAGCGACATTCTTCTTGCAATATCGACCAGAATAATGACATTTACTCACCAAAGTATAAGCCAAAGTTAATTAAATTGACTGTCTGTTGACTTTTATGAATATTTATGCGCCAGTGTTCGCACCCAAGTAATACAATCTCTTAAGGAGTACAGGCGTATTATTTATTTATATTAAAAATTAGGAAACATTGAAAGTATCTAACAATATGTTGATATCAATCATGGTTTGTAAAGAATAAAAACGATTAACTCTTTTTTAAATTATGGTTTAATTAAGGCGCAGATGTAGGTACCTACAAACATGGTCACCTCTTACTTGAAGTAAAGTAGTTTAGAAATATCTTATTACACTATCATAGGTTACATAGTATAGATATTTATCTGTACTAATATTATAAACAGAAATAGCGATTTCATTACTATAAGTAAAGTAAACCCTGAAACCACTGTAACGTATTTTAAAAAAATCTATTTTTTGAAAAACATACTATTCACAAAGGCTATATTTTATGTAAATATGCTCACAAAGTTAGGAAGGAGCACACGGGCAAAGCGAATTGGGCTATTGGTTTATTTATACATACAAAGGAAAGAAATTCTTCTATCTACGTTCCGAATCTATAGAAAATACAGACATAAAACGTTTCGTTTTCGTTTGAATTGAATTGCTTTAAAAACTGACAGATTGATCTATGTATAAAGGTGTATATTTGATTGTGTAATAAGCTCCTAAGATCGTGGGTGTATAAGTACCTTCTCGGTTGTTATTGCTTCGTGATCGATCGAGACGTGTCGAGTTATGAAAACAATATATATAGAACCAGAAATACTCTATTGAAATATAAAAAATCAAAAATATATTTTTACGTAAAAAGCGATTTTCAGACAAAAATAGTTCATATTCGTATCTAAGTCTCGAAAGAAGATGAATATTACATTTTATTTTTATTTAACTGGAGTGGCGGACAAGTACCCACCCACCTGACAGTAAGTGGTAACGGCACTTATATATATATATATCTATCTACTATCGAATCAGTTTAAAAATATCTTCTATTAAATATCTTGTTATACACTTGATTTGAATTAGTACAGACACTTATAATAAAGTCAAATGTACCATCAGTTCAGGATTTAGTTTGTAGTGTCGTGTCCATGTTTCATTGCTTGCTGTTTAGGGGACTAACATCCTCTCTCTAAAAATACAAATAAAATAAATATTTTAATTGTATCTGAAGATATTTTTGTTACGGCGCGATA
This sequence comes from Achroia grisella, assembly GCF_030625045.1. Classification (NCBI taxonomy): domain Eukaryota; kingdom Metazoa; phylum Arthropoda; class Insecta; order Lepidoptera; family Pyralidae; genus Achroia; species Achroia grisella. The sequence goes on along the minus strand of NW_026712984.1, from coordinate 2,302,712 downwards.
TTTTAATATATCAATCTATTGAAAGATCACACTAGGTACATACAACAATCGAAAGTAACACTCAATTAGTGTAGTCAATGCAGCCACCATCTTGTCGTACTTGAATTGCAAATGGCGGATGAATAAATTAAAATATTACGATGTGTAATTAACACGACAGCGTTGATAGAGTATCTTCATTATGCTTGTTTATTAACCTCTACTAGATAGCAAAGAGTTATAGGGTTTTATAACCAACTTTTAAAAGAGGTAGGTTTTTGATTTTGTCGTTAATTCTGAAATGAAAATCTTTTCATTTTAGGTCCGAGTGGCATAACCCCTATTGATAACAATAGGGGTTATGCCACTCGGACTATAGTAATTTAGCCAAGTTAAAGGAGTTTTTTTACATTTCATAATTTTTTTAAATCATATACGTACAGACAAGACAGAACATCATAAAAGTAATTTTGCGGAGATATTAAAAAAGTGGAAAGTTAAAATTTCAACGAAAGTAGGAATTTATGAATCTCCCCAAAATTACTTTTATTAAGTCCTGTCCTGATGTAAAATTGACATATTTAACAAAAGTAGGACTTTAGCAGTGTGTGTATTTGTTATTCAACATAAATCCTGATAATTAATCAGGATTCAAATTGATCCAGTCCAAGTAACTTGATTTCATCTTCATGCTATCGTCTTGCATTATTGTTTTGGCAATGTACCGTTAGCGCAGATGGGTGCATCATTTCATCATCATAAGTTAGAGGTTCCAAATGAAGGTACCGACTGAAAAATGACCGTAAATGGCCTGTAGAAACGAAAACGAAATGCCGGTCGTTACGAAACCCTGGACGTGACGATAAAATCCAACGTCCAATAGTATCAGGAGTATGGAGCCAACTCAAACATCGTTCTATTCAATAAAAAGATACTAACGGTTTTCGATAACGAAATGGCAGTCTTTAAATTTGATTTAGTAACTACATGTTTCCCGCGATTTTACATGTAGAATACTATTGTTTCCGTTAGTATGAGAAATTTTATTTTATACCTCTGATGAGATAATTTATAAATAGTCAGATCTTGATAAATTTATACCTTATGTTAGAATTCACATCATTATTGTAGAAAAAATCCGATATTTTAAAAATATATTAAAAGAAGGTAGTTTGTTTTTAGTACTAATGAAGTACCCAATGTAAAGATTATTACGAATATTGTAAATAGCGCCATCTAGTATTTATAGACCAACCTACTACACTGACTTTGGTCTATAAATACGGTGGTCGGTAGTTGAATAATCCTCTTTCATTACGTGAGCCGCGGCATTCAGTCGACGAGCTCAGAGCGTGCCAGTTGTGTTTTGGATACAAAAGTGAATTGTATTAGAAATGGGTTTATCCCGGTCTCAGTTGGGCCTGGGGGGAAACCTGCAAGTAGTGAAGGTGAGTGTTAATGCATTCTAAAAGGGCCTTTTAAACCTACACCCGTGTCACAAGTCACGGGCGCTACTTCGGGGTTCCCCTTGCGGTAGCCGGCTTCAAAGCCTCAGTCGTCCATCATAATTAGTGCTTCTTACACTTATAATTAAAAAATAGTATAAAAATCGTAATACGTAAAAAAAGTTCTGAAATATACATGAAAAATGTGTGGCATCTTAATAATCCATGTGGCGCACGGCAACAGCTTTATTGCCTACGAACATCTGACACTTTGCAAAAGTTACGCGTCTGCCCGCATTCGGCTTGTTTATAATCATCATCGTAACTTTCAAACTATGCATCGGTTTTTACATAAATAGGAGTATAATTGTTTAGGTGAAGTTAAAAAGCCCACTTGTTCATGTTTCTATAGAATTGACTACATTTTCATATTTATGCCTTTGTTCAAGAGCAAGAAAAAGTTCGAGAGGGAACATTAAGTACAAGAAAAGTGAAGATATTGCTTTATATAATATGAGAGTTAGTAAAGTTTTCCTATTTATTGCAAAGACAAAACAGAATATTTAATTAAATTACGTAAAACTAATATTCAACAACATTGATGTATTCCTATTAAAACAAATGTAATATTACTTACAGTTATTTTAACAATTTCCAATTATTTTCTATTAGTAATTTCATATTTGCTTAACGCAAATATGAAACGCGCTTATAAACATTTAATATTGACAAAATGCTCATTTTTGTCAATATTAAATGTTTATATGTGTATACGATGTATCTGTATGATAGAGCTTCATTCGTTATTGTTTTCAAACACTGTTTTGTGGTTTTGTGTAATTTTTTTATATAATCTTCTTCAATCAAGTGAGAGATGACATATTTGCCGACCCAAAATAAGAGCCTAAAAACAAAGATGATTTATTTTATATATTAGAAACGTACTTGACTAGGAACAAATAGTGTTCCATCTAGAATTTTTTCTTGTTCTGTGATATTTTCGAATGGATTTATCGAAGTAGATACGAGACGAGGCGTTAAAAGGTACTTTGTTATGACAATGGTGTTGAAGAAACGGATTAACATACGGGCGTTTTGTGAAAATAAAGTCTGTCAATCTTTCAGTGTACGACGGGCGAATACAAAAATATTTACGGCTACAAAATAACATTTCCATATCTATTTGGACTCTTGTATATGAATAACATAATACGAAATTTCCATCATCTACATATATCACTAACGACCAGTATCGTATATATTTATTGAACTGATATCGTGTATTTATTTATGTAACTTCAGTATTTTAAAGGATTCATTTGCTATAATATACGGTATAATGTTACTCGCTGTTTAATATAGGTGAATGAATTTTCAAAATATTTCTAATATTTTGTGTATTCTTGTTTTTATGTATTTGAATAACAAATAAGCTGACAGTTCACTTGATGGTTAACAATAGTAATTATTAGAGTATAGCAGATATACCATATATATTTGTATATTTAGTTACATTGACTTGTCTAGCACACACGAAGAATGCCCAAGAAATTTATGGGGTGCAGACAAGCAAGTGATAGCAATAAAAATACAATTATTGAATACACCATTTTATTTATAAATTGTTAAATGAGTGGCCTACTAAAAATATCTAAAAAGTTATTAATTAATACATAATTAATGTGAAATTGGCAACACATCGAACGGCTGTTAAAAAAATCATTACATAATTAGTCTGTTTGTATTTCTATACACAGTAGACTAATCATTTTTAGGCTTTAATATTAGTCTAGTAGATGAACAATATTAGGGATAAAATACATTAACATGTTACACCATTGGTACTACTTATGGTTTGTCATTCTAGAGGACTGAGTTGTAATGCCATCGCGCACTATAATTTTATTTTTATTGCCTATTTCACTTTTAAACTGAAACATATCTTGCAAAGACCGCGGCTTAGCAGCAAAATGTGAGACTGCTGTACGTAGGCAACTTTATACAGTGTATAACTAATAGAAACAAAAAAATATCTCTTCTGTAACATTAGGTTGGTTGACGTTACTGTTATTTTTATGTGATAGAAATGGAACTGTTATAGAACAAGCAGATAGCTTACAAGTACTGCTTGGCAAATAAGAAGAGTATCCGATATTTATAAAAATAATAACCCTGGACAATTAACACAGCGTTATCTAGTGCGACGGTAAGCAGAGCTTGTGTTATGAGTACTATACAACTGATAATAACACTTAGATTTTTTTTGTAAACCATAAATAATATACTTAAGAAAACACCCAGATCCATACAAACATACATCAACAAAAACAACAAAAAAACATCTATTCAAAAGAGCAACACACAAGTTTCTTGCTCATTCTTCTTGTGATGAATCTGCATTCCGAATGAGTCGTAGAATAAAAAATATGACTATTCAAAAGTGCTTTTAATTAGTTTATTTTAATAAATATTATTTCTATCAAATTTCTATCTATCTATCAAACAATCATACTCATGAATGCAAATGTTTGTACCTTGCGAGGAATCGAACCCGTGACTATCGAAAGAAAAGTGGTGTCTTTTACCGCTAGACCACCGAGGCTGTCTAAAACATACATACATGAACGGTATCATATCGCCTTATTACCATATATAACTCGGAATAATATGAGGGTTTCATATGATTCCGAAAGATTAAGATGTTATGCATCCGTAATTATTAGTTATAGCTACCTCGTAAGTGATGCCTTTGAACATGGTGCTGAAATGAAATTGTTAGGTGACAAACTTTCACGAAGTATTAAAATTCGAAACTCGATGTGCCCAATATAACGATGTTTCATGTTAATTACTCCTATCGCAACTTATGAATATTAATGATTAATTTAATAAAATTACCTTCATAAAATTTTATGGCACTGTCTGGGGGGTATTAAGGTGCATTTTACATTTTTTTAATACTAATTGTTACAATGGGATATAGGAAGAATACAATCTTTTTTAAATTCGATGGGATGGTGCACTCGACTGCGGTAATGGTGTACTTAGGCGAGGCACCATTTGAAAATGGTAGGTGAAAACGATGTCAGCTTAGATACTATATCGTGGTTATAGCTACTATATTATGAATAATTTTCATTGCTAACAATTCCTTCCTCTCCTCAGGGCCGTCTTTCACCTATTAGAGGCCTTGGGCACATTAGGATAATCGGGCCCCTATGACCATAGTAATAAAGCACTATTTTGTTAGAATAGACAAAGTCATTTTTGAATATCACTCTTTAGAGATGTATATGGGGATGCCCTATCTTCAAAACAAACCAGGCAAAATTAATTATAAAAAGTTGTTATATGATGAGGGGTGCTAGACATTTGTAAAAAAAATATCAAAAAGAAACAAATTGACCATATTTGGTAAGCATTTGCTAAGACTGATTTTCAGACGAGAGTATAGCTATCGGTTATCGTTTGATAATGGAGTAGGGACAAGACTAAACTAGGGCCCTAATCCTTCGCGGGAGCGAGGCCTGGGCATGTGCCCTAGTGAGCCGAGTGGGGAAGAGGCGCCTGTCCCTCTAATTATATACTAATAATCATCATCAACTGCTTCTTCCTTATCCCATTTATTTGGGGTCGGCGTAATTAATTATATACTAATATTATGATTAAATTGATTTATTTTATTTTTGATATTATTTTTATTTATTTATTTTATTTTTATATTATATTGACATCCATAATGGGCCTGACCAAAATAGATTTACTTAAATAAATCAATTTAAGTCAAACAAAAATGTAAAAATTAACTTAATAAGAGCGGACTTTGTGTCTGTGGTTATTAAAAATTAAAGAAAAAAAAATATGATAAGATTATCTACCATAAAGTAGGTAGAATCTAACGAAGCAAGTGTAGCGAACAAAGCAGTTAAAAAAAGCTATATCGAACTAGGTAGCCTCATCTAATCCGTTTATCCCGCTATCCTTTACATAATCCATATTTACAACAATTTAATCCTGTAATTTTATGGGGATTTAAAAATAAGTAATTTACGCTACGAAACTGGAGTGAGAGCGATAAATTTCAGTTTGTCAGTGCAAAAAAATAACGCTTGAAAAATTTTTGCATTACATTTTTATATAGAGTACCAGTACCAAACGTGTGTTTTACTCACACGTTTGGTAGGCAAACGGAGAAAATTAAAATATCATGAACAACAAAATAATAAAATAAGAAAAGAAGTAAAGTTATAAGTTAAGATAATATTGTTTTATGGAAATTGCGTAAGGTTTGACAACAAACTCCCAGAGTCTGTAGTCAAATTGCCAGAAAAAAATTCAAATGAGTCATAAAATATTTTCTTTATAAAAAAAGCTTATTATAAAATTGAAGAATTTATAAATGATAATAATGGTTTTGTAGAAAATATCTAACTTAAAATTCATAGCGCTGACAATGTTATCTGATTGAACAGAGATTAAGTGCGTAGCGGTCTCTATGTTGATTGTCGCATGCCTAATCCTTGTTGTTAATTAAATATAAGTAAATCAATATTTATTTAAAAGAGCAACACACAAGTTTCTTGCTCATTCTTCTTGTGATGAATCTACATTCCGAATAAACGGTAGAATAAAAATAACTTGACTATTCAAAAGTGCTTATATTAAGTTTATTTGAATAAAGATTATTTCTATTTCCATTTTTTTTTATTTCATTGGACTGACAAACAAGCCGGCGGCCCCTCTGGTGGTAAATCATAGGCGTCGCTCTATATACATGAACTGCATTAAATTATCATGTTATCATGAGACGCCCGATACACGCGGTGCTATTCCTGAGGACTATGTCATTTAGTATCTACAAGAAATAAAAACTACATAGTGTTAGCAATATAAATAAGAATATTTATTAGTCATAAAATAAAACGGATATACAATTCCACGATCTAGAGGTCCCAAAGTAAGCGAAAGCTGTATCTAGCGCACAATTCTGCAGCAGCGCAGTTATTATGTTTGCCAGATCGCTGTTTTACAGATAAAGCTATAGTTAAATAATATTATTAGACTGGGGGAAGGGAATTAATATCTTTTTTAAGGAAAAGAGAATGGCTAAACAGCTGACGTGCCACTAGATGGTAAGTGGCAGCCATCGCCTATATACTCGTACGTAAACAGCTTCATAAACACCACTCCTGTGTTGCCATTACAGATAATTATTGCCTCCATATCCAGTTAATTTCACTCCCATATCTCACCCTGCAATTGACATTCATCTTATAAAGTAAGCTGTTTGGAAGGTCAAATAGGCGAGACATTAGTATCCACGACTCGGACATCTTCGTACAACGCTCGAGTTCGTTTCGAGAGTTATATGATGACGTGATATACATAATGCTGGTCATGTATATAGGCGATGGTTACCATTTAACATAAGGCGGGCAAATGATCTGCCATTCCAGTTACATTAAAAAAAAAAACCACATAAATTTACAAATATTGTTTTAGTAGTATTCTACCCAGATTTTGGCTTGATACTATTTTTTTACAGCAAATCTTGCTAGAAAGAAATATTAAAAACACATCTGTGACATTATAAATGCACCAGACCTTGACAATACTCAAGGCTGTAGCCTTAGTGGCGTAATTATAACGTAGGTATGACGTACTCGAGTTTCTAATGAACCGACTTTTGTGAGCTACTTACATGCTCTTAACTTCAGCTGTTTGACTATATGTATAATCTGTATACAATATACTAGCTGACTCGGCAAATGTTGTTTTGCCGTATAAATTAAGATAGCTATTAAAAGTAGGCTTTGATGGTAGAAAGGCGAAAATAGGGTTGTATGTATTGTTTAATGTAGAATTAAAAAGAGAAACTAAAAAAATTAAGTAATTCATTATTGGAGTGGACATCTCCTATCACTTAGGAATATGAAAAATGTGTCCTATTTTCAGACCTATTGAATATAAACATAAAATTTAATAAGGATCAGTCAAACCGATTTGGAATATAGATATAGAATATAGATAGTGTACAAAAAATATGTATTTTGATATATGTAAATTTATATAAATAATCTTTATTCAAATAAACTTAATAGGTATAAGCTATTCAATTGACATATTTTTTTATTCTACTACTTATTTGAAACTCATCCCAAGGAGGTTGATGAAAACTTGTGTTTTGCGCCTTTAAATAAATGTTCAGAATTATTTTTTTAAGAATATGTATATGTACATTGATAATATTTAGAATATCAATATACATATATCTAATTTGCGATATAAAAAAAATAACAAAAATTTATTTGGTGCATTTGAACTCGAAACTTAATGTGTCTAAGTCGTAGAGAATCCACAAGGCTCTATCGTATAATATTAACTTACCTCTCTATAATGTGTTGGGTCTGCACTAATTTTGCAATGATTAAAATTAACAGTTTTTAAGTAATATAAAAATACCGACTACAGCAGTCGATAGTTAAGTTAATAATATACGATAGTGCTAATCTTTAATGGAGTTAGTTATTTATATAAACAGACTTACAGACAAACACTTCTGTGCTATTAATGAGTCCAGTCGGTGTTCTAATAATTTCACTTTAGCTGCCAAATAGTGTCTGCTTCTGTCACGGAGTGCGTACAGCTATAAAAACTAATGACCCTGCCTTATTCCTGCCTGGCAGCCAACAGATTCAGTTAATGCTTATACTCGTATATCTATCTATATATGTATATAAAAATGTAAATGTATATCAAATATATATCCCATATATATGTGAAGTTTTTTTCCTTTAAATTAATTATATTTTCATTCTTAGTTATGAAGCCATCTCTTTGACACACAAACACACACAACTACTGTATTGAGCGTAAGAACAATTTTTTAGATAGACAGATTATACCTTATTTGTCATATATGGTGCTTTATATCACCGTTACATAAATAATATATAAAAGAATACATCTATGATTGCAATTAAACGGCCTTATTACTGAAAGCAACCTTTTCAACATAATCTTAGAGAACGGATTTAATTATAAAACAGGTGATATTTTTGTCTGTTTTTGAAACTCGCTGACATATGTTGGTTTCGTGCATAAAAGAGGGTTGCTCTTGCGGTTGTAGAATCTTTTAAAGTAACTCTTCTTAACATTTCGTTGTAGAATTGGAAAAATTATTACTGGATATTTAATCAATGTAATAGCATCCAATACAATGATTGCTATAATTTTTTATTGTTTATCTGCGTTAATTTCATAATTAATTAATTTCTGAATTAATCAATTTGGATGTGTGTGCTTGTTTTATGTTTTATTTCATTTAATATACAAACAAAAAACTTTTATGGATACGAAGTTGCGGGCTGATCTAATGTTATACTATACCTTCAAAGTCTGCTGTGTTTGCTGTATATTGTAATAATCCTAACATTTATATATATTAATAAGCATAAGTAACAGCTCAAGTCCATAATGTATGTTTTTTTACGTAATTGAAATGGAAAAGAGGCTAAAAAAAAGGACTCATCTGATAGTAAGATTAACTATCTCCTATAGTAACGAATAGCACTATGAATATCACATTATCATGTGATGCTCTCTTTTTTTTTATTTATTTATTTATTAATATTTTACGGTAACACTCAGGTGTTGCCATTATGAAGAACTAAGATATCATAAATGTCACTTGTATCTAATCTATATAGGTAAAATATAGCTTACAAAGCAAGCTACATGGCGACTGAAATTACTTTTCACAATGAGTAAATCGGTATAAATAACAAATCAAGTCTTTAATCAATTCCGTTTTCGTTAAATTTATTAGATGCTGTTTTTCTAAATAATTGATGAGCTACCACTTTTCAGAGGTACCAATTAATTTTTGTTTACGTTGCGTTAAACGATTAGGTGGATGTTTTTTCTCATTCCCTCGATTACGTCTATGAAAGGGTCTTTGAAAATGTAGACGAAAGTCCTGTTTATTTAACCTACTTAAGAAATTAATGGGTTTTCGTTGAATTCGTTATTATATTTTATGTGGGTGTAAATAAATAGATTTTTCTATCTGATCTTTCACAAAGTAATTTAGTGTTTATGACAGATTTGACTCGTGTAACAAGTTTGGGTATTTTTTTAATAGATGATGATGTGATTGATTTTTTATCCGCATTAACGGTATACACACCGGTTGGGCACCAGTAAAGGATAATAGGATAAACACAAAATCAAGTCAGTTACTGTTAATGGTAAATTCACCACGATTAATAAAGAAGAGCGACTATATAAAATATTTTTAACTAGCTGACCCGCACAACTTTATCTGCATCACACTTACTTAACATTTAACATTAAATATCTCAAATTCACATACATAAATAACACATAGGTTATAATTTAAAAAGATAAATTATAACCTATGTGTTATTCTGATGTATAAGCTATATTACTGTAAAGATTCATAAAAATCCGTTCAGTAGTTTTTGAGTAACGAATGATCTATCCATCCATACTCACAAACTTTCGCGTTTATAATATTAGTATGATATATTGCTGTTAATAAGGCCATTAATCGTTACTAATATAATATAAATAGTCCACACCCGCCACCAATCGTCATTCGGATTAGTTTGGAATTGGAACTCAGTTCTTGAATCGGTGTTCGCAAGATTTTAACCTATCACTTATCGTTTTAGGGTTCGTAGACCACTATGCAACGAGGCAAACAGAAGTATAACAACTACAAAAAGTGAATAGAAACTAATCATCAATGGAAAGGGCAAAGCTATATATACTTCGCAGTCAGTAAGTTGAGTTTCAAGCGAAATTGTTCCGATGTGCCATTTCTCTTAGACATTTTGTGAATAGAATAGTCTGAAGAACAATATCTATGTAATTAATCAGAACTTTGCAGTCTGTAGGCCCTTTTCTGATGGTACATAGGGTTGGCGGTTTAATACAACATTGATGGATAATATATTTCATCTCGTTTTTCTTTAAATCCGTTTTACCTAAGTAAATTTGTAAAGAGTTTATTGTGTGGGTACCTTCCTCGCTTTATAAGATGTGCTTCAGTTGAAGGGTTAGATGTAAATATGTATGGTATGTATAGCGGCATGACTTCTTAGTCCTCCAAAATTGCATTGCATGTGGGATATAGTCGGAGGATAGAGTCGGCTACGCGCACGTGACACCCCTGGTGCCTCAGACGTCCTGAGGCTATGCTAACCGTTTACTATCAGATGTCCCGTAATCTTGTATGTCACCATCGTAGTATAAAAAAAAACATGTTGATGTTGTATGTGTTAAGAGGCGACAGTTGTTACTTACGATCAGGTACCAGCTGTCGTCAGTTAAAAATCTAGTTGTATAAAAAAATGTGTAATTTTTTTCCTTAAAATGGATAAAATAAAAGTATGGCATGAAATATTATAAAAAACAATCCGTTATAACGCTCTATTTCATTAATTTACACTATGTTTATTATTAACTGATATTGAAGTTTTTAACATGGAAGATATAATATATAAATTTTTATAAAAATTTTAAGTATCATTGCTTATTTAAGGTTTTTAAATTAAAATTGATTTGTTAAGAATATTGTCTAAATAGATGTTAATTATTTATTCTGTACAATATGTTTCGTCACAGAATGGCATGCAAATATTAATTTTGAACAATTTTCAAATAGTTGTACCTAAAACAATCGTTTAAGTCACTGAAAATTAAAAAAAATCGTACATAAGCCAATTCTTTAATTTCTATTTAAAATGATTGAATAATAGGTCTCCTATTATTGTGTATTCTATTATTTTCTATATTTCTATCCAATGGTAATTAAATCACAGACATTATTTGAACGTCTGTAAATAGACTATTTTCTATGTTTTTGATTAGTACATTCGTACGAAACTAAAGGGATTATATATTTTGTATTTTTTCAACCCTAGTGGAAAATTTTGTTCAAGTACTTTTATGAGACTCACCGAATACAATGGAGTCTTGTTTGCTCTTTGTCAAACGTTATAATCATTTGTTAAAATACAGAACAAGAGAAAAAACCATTATTTTAACATTTAACAACAACAAACCATTATTTAATTTCACTTTTCACCAAGTGCATCACTTGAGAGGAACATGCAAGGAACCCCTTGCATGTTCCTCTCAACAGTAGTGGCTAGGACGGTAGGGATAGTAAATAAAGCATAACGGGCTTTGTTTGTGGAATACTTAGTTTGATTGTGGAATAAACTGCCAAGGTTTTTTAATAAGACTACAGTATGGGGTTTTTCAAGAAGGATATATTAAGATGTCTCAGGGGTCAGCATCGCGCAAGTGACACCCCTGGTGTCTCAGACGTCCATAGGCTACAGTAACCATTTATTATCAGTTGAGCCGTATGCTTGTTTGCCACAACCGTAGTATAAAAAATGCTGAAATTAAGACAATATACTGCGTGTACCATTATTGCAAACCATACAATTTAACTCACATCTCTAATTGATCATTATAATTGGATTGCCAAATAAGCCAACTGCTCACGTCATGGTAAGCGGTGATCGACACCTAAGTACATGACAGCACTACGAACATTATCATGTGGTATCCGATATATATTCATGCGTTGTTATTCTAGAGGACTTAAATATCATGCCTCTTATCTTGTAATTTCACTGCCTGTTAAATGCAATATTACAATCTGCATCATACCACCGAAGCGCAGCCTATAAAGCCAGCTGTTGCGGCTGGAATCGAAGAAATGATATTACATGAAATAGACTCGGACGACTATTATACTTTTAATTCGTTACAATTGAGAATTGTTACTAACATAATTACATAATTAAGGATTAGGGTGCTTGTAACAACTTCAAAGTATAGGAAGCTCATAAATAATATTATGAAGATAAAAATCCCATTTTTTTAATATTTAATACTAGCTAACCTGAGAAACTTCATCTACATTACATTTTACTCGTTTTTACAACGGTTTTCACAGTCATAGCGAAATGCTATTTGCCTATAGCCTTGCGCAATAAATAGACTATCCATCACTGAAAGAATTTACTAAATCGGGTCACTAGTACCGGAGATTACCCCGAAGATCACAAACTAATTTATTTATAACTAGCTTTTCCCGTGACTTCGCTCGCGTAAATTTATCCCCTTGGGGGTTGAATTAGTTAAAATCCTTTTTTAGCGGATGCCTACGTCATAACATCTACCTGCATGCCAAATTTCAGGCTGATCCGTCCAGTGGTTTGGGCTGTGGGTTGATAGATCACTATGTCAGTCAACTTTGAGTTATATATATTTAGATATTAGTTATGTAATTTTGAGAATGAACTGTTATGTGTGCCTGCGAAATATTATATGAGTTTCTCATAAATAGAATTCTGTAATCACATAAAAGGTTACATTCATCCAAACAATGACTAAATATAATAGTTGTAAGCAACTGAATTCTCCATCACATAAAAGTCCATTAGTTTTATTGGTAGTTATTTAAAAACATTTCAAGATGGCCGTCATATACGTAAGTTACAAAATATAACACTTTATATCACCTGCCATATTTGTGTTTGTATTTTTACAGACATGGATAGGTAATATCGAGATAGGTGGTATATACTCTAAAAATATTACCACCCATGTACTAGGTAGACCGGGTGTTCCCTACAATATGTTTTATAACATTTCAAAATCAAAATTCAAAATCAAATATTTATGTAGGACATTGTAGTCGCTTATGAACGTTAATTTTTTTGCTTTAATATGTTATACTACCGTCCAGTTCAGTATACATATTCAATTGAGAACTACCGGCAAGAATCTCAACTGCAATTCTTTGTTTTTAAAAGTTTATCTATATTGTATACTTATATATTATGTATTATGTAGGTGTCATCAACTATTGCCATGCATGTTTGTCATTTAAGTAATCGTTTAGTGAGGCTTTGCTCAATAAATATAAATTAACAGATGTTTTTAATTTATTTATTTATTATACTTTCTGCAAAAACGTTTCATATATTTAAGTCATATAGTGAAATATAAAATGATTAAAAGTTTCTTTGATGTAAGTACCACTTTGCACATTGTTGAAATAATAATTATATCATTACATCCATGCTTATTATTGACCATGAACTGAACAATCTATGTCAGTATTTATTCGTTTGCGCCTGCTGGCATACATATAGTATATGCATTGCAAATGAGAAGTACTCTTTAAATACTTGGTCGTGTAAAAAGTATGTACACATAACATGCAGATTATGTTCTATCTGTATGGATATGAAAATATGTCATCCATCCATTCTCACTAACCTATATTATTAATTTTATTTGTATAATGGCTGTATGGGACATCCTAAGACCTCAACGGGTTTCATAAAAATATTCTGCAGCGAACGTTCGAAGTGGAAACAATACGCTACAAAGGCAACTTTTGAATACAACAGTGCTTTCATAACGAGTATGTAGAGTTAGAATGCAATAGAATTGTCACTCATCAGAAGTAATCTATCTAGATTTTTTTATTATATGTATAAATAGTATAGATGAGCTATATTATCTATACATATAATAAAAAAATCTATTATATTTATACTGATTTCTGTTTGTACATGTCTGGTAGATTTCATCAACGTAACAAAATTATGATTATTAGAATTTTTGTATGTTTGTTCGTGGGTGCCATATTAGGAAACGGCATAAACAGAATTTTAACTTTATCGTATTAAAAATAAATACGCAGATTTTTTTTCCTATCTATAATATTCGTATTGATACCTTCGCGACTGTTACTCTAGATGAGGTAGTCAGAGAAATCATTTCATTGGATATATTTGAATCCAAAGTGGATAACTGCAAGCCGACTTTCGTCTTTTTGATTAATTTCGTTTGTTAACGGTGTCTCCATCACTGGAGGGTTAGTGTAAATTGACACGTAATATTTTTTAGTGACATATAGATTTGAACTTACATCCATTGAGTTTAAGTGGACCACTACTTCACAGTAGTAGCAATCTGTTTAAATTACCGTCAGATGAAATTTTTCAAATTTATTTTTAAGACCCTTTAATGTGACAAGGTGTCAAAGGAGACCTCTTTAAATATACGTAGCCGTTAATTGCTATTTCGGCAGAGACTTTACAGTATTTTATAGGTAAAAATTAGCAATTTTTTAACGAAACATAGATTAAATTTTTAATAAAATTAAGGTATTTTATATATTTCTACTAAAAATAGGGAAGTAAACATTGTACAAAGTCGGCTGCATGAGATTTTTTACTGTATGAAAGTTTATTATATTATTAACGCAAAATTGAAAATTATATGTTGTTGTCTGTCTTTTTTTAAACTTTCTTTAATATACTCTCTGTTTAATATACATTCTTTATATTATTAACCTAGTGTACCTAGTTAAAACGTCGAGAGAGATTGTTTGTAACGTGGACTGATGATCTTATTGCTAGCAATGTACCATGTCAGGTTGACTCCACGCGGTTCCCCCAGGAAACCATCCTGATAAATACTTGGTGAATTTGTCATCATCTTATCCTCCACTGGTGCTCCGCCAGTGTTAACCGTTAGCGCAGGCGGGTGCACCATTCCATTATCATCCATAAAAAATACCATCAAGTAGGCGTCCAAGTTGTTTCCCATTTCAATCATACATATAAGAAACTATATTAAGCCTGATGCAGGCATTTTATGCCACTTTTTATCAAGTAAGATCTGCTTTTGCATTCAAGTTACATAGCATAAACTCCTAACGGAAATAGCATGTTTATTAGTATTCCAAAGGTACGTACTACCCATTTAGTTTTTAACGTTATCACCGGTACAAGGCCGATGTGACCCTTTCCCTTTTATTGGCTCCAAATAGCTCCATTGGCTCTTAACTTGAACTGTGTTAATAGCCTTTTGAGGGTTGAAGTTATTTTTAGTTGAAATGTATCCAGTGTTGCCCGATGACCATTTTGGTTTTCCCCAAATTTCCTCAAAAGTCAGGCTTTTAAGATAATCCCTCGTAGGCTTCTCGTCAACTTACGTTTTAGTCTTATAATATTGAGATATGAGGTTATTGAGACAATCAGCAATCTGTTTAAATTACCGTCAGAAATTGAAGTTGGAGAGACAAGTGGGGTTTTTAATGAAATTTTTCGTTAAAAATTTTTCTTTAAGTTCTTCGTACCCGAAATTCTCCAAGCATTTTATCCCTCTATTTACCCTATTGCATCAAAAATTCCAAAAATTAAAGGTAAGACCTCCCATTTGAGAACACTTCATGTGTACGTTCTCTATTTAATTTAGATTAAGAGGATACCCACAATCCGTCTGCGGTTATTTTCGTCTAAAACTCTACTCAGATTTTATTTTATTTAATTCTCGCTGATTATTAAAATTATTAATTTGAGAATTGTATACGAAGGCTGTCACCTAGTTCTCAATCAATTTCCAATTACTTTTCCTGTTATTTTTATTTAATTTCTACAATACAATTTTTTATATTGAATAGAAATCCAATAAATTGTATTAGAATATAATTATAAAGTGTACAAATAATAAATACATACTCTGTAATATTACATATAGTTCTATATGTAATGGTGTATATTTATTGTTCTTTGGTTTGTCTTTTTCACATTACAGGCTCTCAGCCTTTTTGCGATAACGGTAAAAAGCCATCACATTACCATTTCATAGAAAAAAATAAGTTAATTCTGTTGCATGTAGAATAATTACACTTAATACACTATTATCTTCATATTTGGAAAAAAATGATAGTTCTAAGTGGTTAAACCCGGTTTCGTCCTACGTAGTGATTGATATTTAAAACCAACAATCCTAAAATAACTTATCAACGCCCCCACATTTATTGGAATATTATATAACTGCGTCTGAGTGGAAACTTAATTGTTTACCTTAGCCTCTGTGTAGTTACTCATCCCTTGTTCTAAGTGAGGCGACCATGCAGTCAAGATTTTCAAAATTATTATATGCGAATAAATTCCAACATGGCATCTTACTAATATCACAGATAATATAATTATTATAAACGCGAAGTTTGTGAGTATGGATCGATAGCTGGATGGATGGATGTTTGTTACTCTTTCACGCAAAAACTACTAAACGGATTTTGACGAAACTTTACAATATATATTTTATACGTGAGAATACCATATAGGCTATAAATATCAAGTGGGTGAAACCGGCAGCTAGACCTAAAATAATAACTTCCATGAATAATCACCGAGGTAGATTTAATAAAAAGTTATCTACGTAGTTACATATTTAGTATTTATTTCCGCCTACAAGCAGCTTGCTTTGTAAGTTGTGTTTTGTTTGGCTAAGGCTGAGATAGGGCAGTGACATTATAGGATATGAAAGCAAAACGTCTTAGTCCTCCGATATGGGAACACATATACCACACAATATATGGTAACGTGATATTCGTGGCGCTGTTCATGTATACATACAGGTGCGGTTACCGCTTACCAACAGGTAGGCCATCAGCTTGATACTCAAACATTCCAGTTGCATAAAAAATCATAATAAAAGTTTAGGTAGAAGTGATGTAAGTTTACAATAATTTAATGTTATGCCAAATTTAAAACAAATGCAGCCCTGTCTATGGTTGCCGTTGTCTACTGTTCATAGATTACAGCTGGATTCATATCCGCAGTTTCTCCGCAGCGTCACACGCCGTATCTGTCAAGTTACGATATCGGTTATTTACGTTTTCGCATCAACAAAACAAATATGGCGACGGTTTATTCAAACTGATCACTAAAGTCGCTAGTGGAAGATACAAAAACAATATATTTAATAATTAAATTTAATATAAAATAATTTACAATTTGGTAATGTGTATTCTGATAGTTTTAAATATAGAAACCGAGTACACGGTATGATGAATTGAAATGCTAGCTCGCAGGTGCTTTTTTCGTACCATCTTCTTGTATCGCATCTTGGTTGGTCAGATCCGATCAATGCTGTAATTACCTAGTGTAACTATGTATGTCGCTATATATTCTATGATCATCGTTATATATTATGATCGTGTAATGGAATAGTAGTGTGTAATGTTCATTGATTGAAATGTCTTTTTTCACTTCTCTATATAAACTGTAAGTGTCCGAACTTTACTGTGTCCGTGTGCAAAATTTTTGTAAAAACAAACTTTTTGCTTCACGTATAGAATAATAATTTATTTATACGTTCCATGTATTTACCACTTATGTATAGTCTGACTATTATGTTGACAGTTTCAATTGAGACGAACTGACAAGGAACTTAACTGTTATTCTTTTTTGACACCCGTAATTATGTAATAGTAATAAGTTACTTGAAACTTATAAGTTCGATGTGTGTCTGTGATGGAGCAGACCGATTATGATGCTTTTTTTCTTGGTAAATGAATAATGGGTATTTATTTTTAGAGCTTTTAACAATAACAAAAACTATTGCTCTAAGAAATTGGATGTTCCTTAATTTTTTATTGATTTAAATTACCTCAAAATAGTTTCGCGTGTATATTTTTATATGTATAACAACAACAACAACTAAGTTGTGTAGCTTATTGTAATACAAACTTTTGATTTCCGCCTCAGTGAATAGTTTGTGTGAACTGCTTTTGTTTCTAGTTCGCTGTTGTAGTCTTGTTTTGAACATAACGTAGAAGGTTATTGTTAAGTGAATATATATTATAATTATGTATAAATAATTTCACATCAAGTAGGTTAAGCAAATTGTACATATACATTTATGTCTATTAAGGATTGGCAATTTACAGACGAGACAGATGAGCAGATTTATTATGCTTTATTTTTATGTATCTTTTTTGACATTTCTCATTTATATTAGTGCACCGCCAACAATCTTTTTCTATAGCACTCATGGTTGACTGGTAGATAACGCCGCAAGGTATTAACTGCGCCATATGTACACATTGTTTTTGTGCATTAAAGTTAAATAAATATATAAATATATTGCATGTAATATACAATATATTTATATATTAGCTATAAAATTATATTCTATCATCCGTCACTCGTGTATGTAGCTCCGTATCGCATATATACATTTTATACCATTATTTTATACAGTCCTTGTAAATATTCTTTATCTAATATATACACTATTAGTTAAGGGATAGATATATAGATAGAATACAATTTTATTATTTATAAAACTCATTGCCGATCATACACAACAGAGAGATATTCTTATTTTTATTTGTATATAAAATATACATACTGTACATAGGAAATAATTACACCAATACAAAAAATCATACTCTATGAATAAAAATGAAATCTATGAAAAAAAATTGCTTCGTGCGTGGAATCGAACACGCGGCCAGCTGAAAGAAAGCGTTGTGCTGAACCGCTAGAACACAAGAAATATAGACATATAAGTTTATCTGCTACCTGTCATCATACGAAATTTTATTAAGATTTTTTTAGTCGTTTAGTCATAAAAAGCTAACAGATAGACACACACTTTCGCATTTATAACATTAGTATGTATAATATGTATTTCTTGTAAAACTCTATAGAGGCGAATAATAAAGATTAGCTGGCCCTCACGTTTGGTATGTAGGTACAGCGCTTTCTACTCAAATTGCGAACATTATGAAACTCGTCTAACCCATTTCCTTTTATGTGGTTGATAATTCACAATAATTGGACATAATTAGGTTAACCGTTAAATCTGGACGATCTGACGGAAATGCTAAAATTACAGTTTAAATTTAGACCTCAGTCGATCAATAAGGTCAAGCGACGGTTGGTATGGATGATGGGTGATCATGTAGTGGTATGCTTTTCGAGCATACATATGCAACGAAGAGTAATTAGATTTCTCGATTCTATTACGAGCCATTATCGAGATTAATGAATCTAATAACTATAATCTGATAATATAATTAATTAATAATAATTAATGGACGTTACATTAATTCCTGTCGTAATTAACGCACTTATGATACATAATGTACTTTTTTATATGTAACTGGAATGGCAAACAAGCAGACGGTCCACCAGATGGAAAGTGGTAACCTCACAAACATATGAACAGCACCACTGTATTGCCATGATGGGAATCACCTGTCGTTGACAATTTTTAACTAAGATATCATGCCTCCGTACCCTGTAATTTCCCTGCCATATCTCACCCTTCAGACAATATTATCTTATCTTTGGTGAGACACACCCGTGGGCACTTTAATCGAAATAAATCTAGGGGTTAAACAATGTCTACCTCAAAGTATTGTACACTAAAAACATATTTAAGAAATAATATACGTAATTAACAATAAAACAATGCCGGTCCCTATGTGAGAAAAAAGTATTTTCAATGCGGTCTTTAACGTGATTAGTGCAGTGCGTCTATAATAAGATTATTTAATGTTTCTTGCCAGTTCTTCTTAACTGAAGTGGCTAGACGAACTATGACGAAGTAATAAAAAATATGACTTACAGAAGAGGCCGAACCGTCCTATGTCTATAAATTATATTGGGGTTGAGTTTAAGGTAAACTTTACGAGTTTGTATGTTCAGAGTCTTCACTACTACTACGGATCTGATTTTGAAAGTTCTTTTAGTTTTGGATAGCCCATTTATCAAAGAAGGCTATAGACTACATAACATCACACCGTGAACAATAGGAGCGTAGTTGTAAATACGGAGAAACGTTACATGGGGTCGGCTAGTATTATTGTTGGTTGAGAATAAAATAGCTCGTTAAAATAATAACACAAAGTTATTTCTGTTCGTCCAACTAAAATGTGGGACAAATCACTTAATATCTCATTTAAAACTACTCGCCAAGTGGGCCCTGCTACAGAAGCTCTTGAAGTTTGGCAGCAAGCCGGATGCTGGCAGGTGTGCTGTGGGGTGAGTGGAGTTACGTTAGGTGGGGACGTACTAAGAACACTAAAGATTTAATTGTTGCTAGCAACCAATAATTATTTTATGTTTATGTCTATTGTAATACCATTGCATGAGTGCGAGAGGATGGCACCATTGAATTCCTTTTTAACTTACTTTCTTCCACGATATTGTCTAACAGACGCTATACGTTGCTCAGTGTAATTAAGTTATTGTATAATTTAAATATAATTAGTATGGTCCAGCAAAGGTGTTTTTATCATCAGCAACCTACAGTCCACGCTCTGAACATTAATAATATAGTTAATCTGATTCATGTTCATTTTGCGCTAATTATTTTTACTAGTTAGGGGTCGAAATTCGACCATCATAAAAATACATGTGATCTTTGAACCCATAATAACTATTAAACAAAAGAGTTATATAGCCGTGTAATGTGTCAAGTGCATTTTAGTATGTGTAATGTTTTTTCAAAAATATTAGTATACTGCTCTCCGGCTTTATATAAACTTCGTCTGCGCAATTTTCGTAAAAAGGGGTCCAAAGTTTTTGGTCTAAGTAATTATATATATATATATATACCTAATTATTAAAGAAATTTAATGAACTTACTATGTTTTCTGTTGACTTTGACGATAATAGTTTTGCAAAGAAAATCGAAAAATTTATGTCGTTACAGCGAAAGTACCATATGTACCCTGAAAAACACTTCCGGATTAAGCCGAGTTGAACATTTCGTAGGGTATTTTTTTATCCGAATTTTTAATTCGAAGACAGATGGCAAGTCTCTCGCTGCCTCTGATTAAGAGGTAGACTTTATACCAACTTGTTTACGTGTCTTCTTTTATCTAGTAAATTTGCGCCACAGATTACACAGCAATCTGTATAGAGATTGCTGTGTAAGCTGTGTTATAGTTAAATATTATAGATAGTTAAAAAATTTTCTTTGTCTATGTTCGTGCTTACATTAAAAAAAGTCCTAGTAGTAAAACATTTCGTCACGACGTTCTCTGTAATATAAAATAAAAAGGTTAGCAAAGGAGTATTGACCTTATTAATAACAGTGTAGGATATATTGTTAGAAATAGGGTCAATAAACCCCATTAATAAAATCTCACCTGTATACATATACGACATTTATTGCGCCCAGTATGTGGGTGGTGTGAGGGTGACACTTTGCACGTAGACTCTGTAGTAAGAGATAAGCGCAGGTGTCCATCTGTCGAGTAGAATCCGGTCGGAATTGTATCTAGTTCGCAACTGTACTAGTTAACAGTTTCATGTCGAACTAATGATTTATTTTACAAGTTACAAGAACTTGATTAGGGAACCTATGTGAACACACCTTTATATTTAAAAAGGCACTTACACCTTTATCTATATCTATATTTGGGCACTTGCCTATTTCAGAGATTTACCATAGAAAAAGTGTAGATACAAGTATTGTTGTTAGTTAACTGGTCTAGCGGTTTAGCATGTCCTTATTTACGATTGCTTGCAGAAGCGATTCCTCGCAAGATGCAAACGTTTCTAACCATGAGTATTGTATTGTTTGTGTTGTTAAGTACCCTTAATACAAGCTTTGTTTGGGAAATAGTTGTCGCAGGCGTTCCTGGATGTGCACCATTCCATTATCGCCAAGTAGTGTGCTAATCCGCTAGACTGCCGAGATCATAGTCCTCTGGAATGACAACGCAGGATTGGTAACACTGGTGTCACATGATAATGTACTGTTCACGTATATAGGCGACGGTTATAGCTTATCATCAGGTGGGCCGTCAGCTTGTTTGCAATTTGTCTTTGTCTGTGTCGGTAAAATCATTTCATCAATATTCTTCATTAAAAAAATGTTTAATTGAACTTTTTTTAATTCCTTCAAGGATTTTAAATTAACACAAAATATTCGTAATATACAAAGATATCTAGTAATTTGTAAAATAACATTAATATAAAGAATCTCATCCACTCTTCCGCTGTGAAGTCATCTGAGACGTGAGGGTTGCATTGTGTCGATATGTCGATACTAGAATTTATCGACAAAGTGTTCCCAACTAAGATTAATTACTCCTACATTAATGATACGGCCACCGGGCCAAATAAATCTTGTTGCGTTTGATAAATAATTTAATATACATAACAAAAGATAAAGATATAGGATTTAACTAATACAGTACCTACTCTATGATTTAGAATGCTGATAAGCAGACCATAAAGAACGATACTATGCTATTAAAAAAAATTAACAATCGATTCAGACGTTTAATGTGGATATAACTAAAGTTTAGTTTAATGAAAAGTAAAGTTTAGGTTAATAAACAGTCAAACTAATTTAGTCACTAATACAACTAGTTTGATCGTTACTATTTTTCAGTAAATACTAATTAATATTTTGGTGTTTATAATTTTTTTTTTAATTCTTTTTAAATTTAGGGACTTTTGTACCATCTAAGTACAGGTGTTTATAATTGTCGGCTATATATACGTATGTAGGTGATAGTCATAATTTCCCAGCTAGTGAACCGTCACAACTGACGTCGTGACGACACATTTTTTGAACTACTCTAATGCTGTTGGTCGCAGCTGACCTTTACAGCTTTACCGGACGATAGCAAGTGCAGATGGCACTCTTAGCACCTCCATAAGCGGAAGGACTTATGGAGCGGCTAAAGACCAACTCTCGCCTGACGGAAACGACTTTAGTCCGAGGGCTGCGCTAGGGGTTCGAACCTAGGCTCAGGCCATCGTAATTTCGATCGCCGTTTGAATTGGACGAGGGATCGATCGGAGGGATACTAGGATATTTTGTATCTTAGTACGGAAATCGGTTGTAATACGAAGAAGCACAAGAGAGACAGAATATTTATGAGATTTAACTTTTTTGTATGAACATAGATGTTTTTGGTTAATAGCTTGGAAGCCACGGTGATGTACTGACCTGGTTTCATGATCATTCTGTCATCCTCCATCTGTGCCCCACCGGCGTATACTGTTATTGGAAGTAGATGCACCATTCCTCAACAAAAAAAGGGTTTGTTATAAAAATAAAAGAAACATTTACCGTTACTGATTATGTATAATTAAACAAAGTGAAATTGTTTACAGTTTTAACATATATATTGAAAATATATATATACATATCACATATATAGATACACTCTGCCTTATGATCCAAAATTTAATAATATGCATGATTTTTTGCATGCGGATTTTATTGACAATTCTATTGTATTGCTTTATGTAAGAACGTATTAAGTTACATATAGACAAAACTAACATAATAAGCATCAAAAGAGAATAATTAGGGTTTGGAAACTAAAAGATAAACTGGAAAAATTTGGCTGCAACTTTGATGGTCAATACATCGGTCTTTTTCTAGTCAGAAATAATTATATACTCGTAGTTATTATGGTGGACTAAATGGATAACATTTCAAACTTAAAATGGTTTTAGATAAATACTATTGCAATCGTTTTATTTCGTAATAAAAAAAATGTTTTCTTATTGTTGTTGTTCTCAATTTTGTTTCTTAATGCGTTCTTACATGCAATAAAATAAAATTCCAAAGCCTGATACTGTTTTCAAACGATATGTTTATTTAGTCTAGAAATAAAAATATGCCAATTGATTTTACGTTTCCAAGTGGTTTCTGAAATTTTCCATTGTTTTCGGACTTAGCAACTTATTTATAAATTCACATGATACCAATTTCAAACAATACTGAATAAAAAATGAAATTCTACTATTCTATAAAAATATATATGTTTATCTTTTTGAACTCTTTTAATTTAGAAAATAAAAATATAATGGCGTCCATAAGTGATAATGAATTCATTGTCAAACTTTTGAATTTGAAAATTAATATGAAAACAATATTAGACTACTTTTTAAAAAAAATCATCTAGTCTATATCAGGCTTCAGTTGTTCATTGTTGAGTGCTGGCACACAGTAGAAAAATGATTGACAATCTGTGACAATATATACAAACTACGAGACAATTTATTAATAATTTAATAAATAGATTTCTAATATTTATTTACTTAAACTAATCATCGTAGGTATAATTATATTTACAAGTTTTGAAAATACTGTCCGTTGATAAACTTTGGTTTGTGCTGTACCTATTGTACATTTAGTAGCGTTGACTAGCGGAATCACAACGAACTTATTCAAATATATCGAGCGAAAAATGGGTATCACACGTGTTGCGTCATCATGACGTCGATAAAAGGACAATGACTCTGCCTATCCCATTTGGGTAATAGGCCTGAAGGTATAATTACTAAATTAAATATTTTACAGATACTTTAATAATAATCTAATTGAAATAATGATGGTCTAGTATCAGAGCGATTTATAAAATCATACATATTTTTTTATGCACATAGATATCACGCCATCAGATGATACCCGTGGCACCCTCACCCCTCTGGAAGTTGCTATTCCTGAGGACTCAAGCTTCACAAAGCATACCTAAAATAAAATATTGAGGATTAGTTTATATTGGAAATTTACTGAGAATGTCAAAGTTGCGATAATTCAGTAGTGGACGCTAAATTTATAATATTAAATAATGATAATTATATTTCGTTTAACTTCATATATACATGACATAAATTAATGGGTGTAGTCGTAAAAGGAAAGCCGTAAGTGAGTGATAGTATTGAAATGAAACTGAAGAAACTTTCCAAAAGTATATCACCTGATATGCTTAGTTTAAAAAGTTCATATTTATTTTTATTTATGAGGTCTGTATATTATTTTTTTCATGAAAGTGCTTTAGTATAAATTTCAAGAACATTTACGACTGTCCTTGTACAGAGTTAGATATAAATTATGTTTTATATTACATTATTACTGTAATGTTTAAAATTACTTTCAAAATATAAATGTCAGTACATTGATAATCTGTAATTAATGGTAACCAAACCAATATAACCAGATGATAACAACATTTGAAACTCATATATACCTAACAGTATAATATTCTTAAAAATAAAATATAATATTATTTTGTTAGCCATTATATTTAGGAATACAACGTTTTAATTTTAACATCGAGGTCCAAAATATTTCAATATTTGATAGAGTGTTGTATGTGCGAAATTTCAATATTGCAAAATAGCGCGGTTCTGTTTTAGGAGGTCAACACAAGAATCAGTGAAAAGCCGCAAAACGTCGCGCGTCGTGATAAAGCACGAACGTTTTGAAAGTTTTTATCCATTGTTCAAACTATGTGTAAAGAATTTTAGATAGAATTTTTGTTTATCTTTTACTAATTTGGAGTTTTTTGTTAACTCTTGGTACGTCAAGCATATTGTCTGTTTCTATGAGTATATCCTACTTAGCGATGGTTTATTTGTAACCAGCGACATGTCCTGTTTTCTAACGAGTGCAATTATTATATTATGGTGTTATATATTAAAAATAAAAATTATACCTTGTCTTTATATTTATGCTCATTTCTTTACTGATAAAGTAGCTTTTTGTATATGGAAGAATTTTTAAAATCGATTATGTATTTTTATCGTTTATCCATAGCAAACAAATAAAATCTATTCTAGAAAAGATTTGATTTTTCTTTACAAAAACTATGTATTTCATTATAAATTATTTTATTCAAAATTTGATTGGTGAACACAAAATCAATTAACCCATAAATATTTTCCCATGGAATTCCTTAGCGCGTCATAATTGTATTCAATGGTATGTCTATGTTCATGTTATGGTGTGTTCTGGTGTTTTTATATATAGATGAAAAACAACATTTATGTTCATGATTTATGTGATAACCTTGGTGGTACAATGGATTAATATACAACATAACGTTCTAATAACAACATTGGATCTTCACAGAAATGTTTAAAAATAAAGAAAACAAACATTTGTATTTATATTTCACAGCAGCAGTAGTCTGTATAAAAGTATGTATTTTAGTATGTCTATCAGTTGTCTAGTACACACAAGACAAGTTATATTTAGATTGGTACTAAACACCTCTGTGTGTATAATAAATAACTCTACATTAATAGAGCTGTTTATTGTTACTACTAGTCGTTCAATGGTCGAAATTGACCATTAAATCATTTCAAATTTAAGTTTGAACATTATTAAACTTCTATTGCCAAAGACTGTACACTTGTAAACATAAGTATGTATGTATGTAATATACGTATTATAACAAGTCTAATTAATTTATGAAATTTAGTAATTTTAAATAATAAAAAAATACTCCTTTTCTAATACAATGATACATATGATCATATGATCTTAAGTCCGATTGCACTACAATACAATTATGATATTTGCACGTCACTGAAGACAGTTTTGGATGAAACCAAACTACTTTTTTGGCCATTCGCATTTGAAATCAATTAATTAGTCGGTCAGATTATATCCTTTTGTTCTTGATAGCATGTTACCTCTTTTGTTTGTTAATTTAAAGTTTTAAATCAAACCAAATCACGACGTCGAGTCACTCCGTGTGTTGATAGCCATAACAACGCATAATGTATTCCATTATGAATGTTGTAATTGGAATTTAAAGTTAATTTAAAATTTTATTGACGGGTAATGTAACCACCTATAATCATACATAATATTACGGATATCATAATATGCAACTTTGGTCGTAATAGTTCGTATGTGTTGTCGTCTGTGAGGAGTAGGCAAGCGTCCTTGTAACCTGTAATTACACTGCCATAATTTACCCTTTAAACCATAAATAGGCAAGATATTTCTGCAACCAAACATACGTTTTTCGCAAAGTTTTCTTCAGGTATAATAAAATAATGTATTTATTACCTACTACCATCATACTTTTAAACATTACTTTAGGTATCATATTTAAATACCTACATCAGTATTTTAACCCACGTCATTTGAATTCATTTTATGAGAAAACCGACTTGCCGCATGTAATTTATGATACCGAATATTATTCTGTCATTCCCAAGTCCAGTATATCATTTCCAAAGTAGATAAAGAACAGGTCTCATCGGATTTTGGGTGGAAATAGTCTAGAATATTTCTGTATTATATTTCAGAGATCTCTGTAACGTAGTGGTTGTTGGTTGGTGAAAATATAATCTTGCTCGCGCCGATTTTTCCAAATTAAACAAAAGTATGGTAGCTCTTCTCATGTATCAATATATTGAAAGATTAATAGTAATATACGTTTTGTTAAACAAGTTGAGAGAAAACAATTTTCTAAAATATTTAATAACATTTGAATCATTCGTAGCAGGTTTTTTTTCATATATTTCATAATGACTTCTGAAAGACTTGAATTTTTTTCATTATTCAACAATTGTATAGTAGACTGACTTGAGGAGCAGGTAATTGGTATGTATGTGTGGATTATTTTTAGCAATAAATTATTAAATTAAACGAAAATGTAAATATTAGTAGGCACACAGAATAATTAGGTCTTTTATATTGGTATTAATAAAGCGGCATCATTATTTTGTAGGTTTAAATACTAGGTTATGTTATTATCACCATCAAGCATGTTGATTCAAAATCTAGCATGCAAAATAAATGCTGCTTTAAAAGGACTATATAGACAGGAATCGAAAATAATAATAATTTAGATCAACTTGAAAAGCTATAAAAATGTACAAAAGTTTTAGCCATATCTGTGGCCCGGATTACAACATGTGAGCTCTCGCAGTACAATCCTAAATAAATAATTAACTTTTATTTTTACAAAAACTCTGACTGACGGTGGTAATAATCATTTAAAAACCCGGAAAACGTTTTATAATTTAATGTTTATGCGAACAAAGTTACAGCGCATATACCTCAACTGTGGTGGGATGATTTAGCACACACATTTATTTGGTTGCATATCTATGAATTGAAATAAAATTTATTTGACCGGACTTTTTTTCGCAGGTACCTGATGTAATAGAGAGTAACTGAGGTTACTTTTATTTTAGACAAATAAAAAGTTAAATTCCATGAGGACGAAGTCGCGTGTACAAGGAAGTTAGATTCTCTTATTTATTATTATGATTGGCTGTATTGTATAAAAATATACCTGATATCTTTTAATTCTATCTGTACATGGAAGATATATGAGAAAACTATTATTGAGTGACTTTATCTATGTTACAGTACCTAAAACAATTATAGTTAGATTTTTTGTCTGTTAGTCTATGAGATTGTACGTCTTTAAATCTGAACCGCTTAATAGAATTGGGTGAATCCTTATCTATTTTATGGATGCAACATTTAAAATTTTGGTGATATTTTTTCATAAAATCATTTAAAAATAAATTAAATTAATATTATTCCACGGCGTACGCTATTTTTATCTGTCTGTATATCTAATTATTACTAAACAACCGATAACCACAGTTTGTGTTAATAACAATAGTAACTTAAAGATCTCGCCTATTTCAGCTGCCAAGCTTGCTTTGTAAGTTGTTTCGGTTATACGATGAGATTAGGCCGTGAAATTACAGGATAAGATGTATGATTGTCATTATAATTATATGAAAAGAAGCAATGTTAGTGATCTCGATCTCGATCTACTAATAATTAAATATGGTCGGCAAAATTGTATAACTCAATACACTAGACGCCGTTCCTAAAAATACACTGCGTGTAGTAACTCTGTTATGCGTTGAACAAACAAACGGTTTCCGTCGACTTAAATGTTCTGTTTGTAAACATATAAATTATAACTGGCTAGTTTATGCGTACGGGTGTGCGTGACAAAAGCGTTTAAGTACCCGTCATGTTTGTGTTATTGTTATATTTTTATGCATGGATGATAATAGAATCGTGCACAATAGGTGCTATAGGATGTATAAAACAATCTAGATATATATATACACATATATACATTTCTGGTGTTACACTTGATTTGTAACAAACCTCTTTAGTAACGGCTTGATAGATTGTTTTTTTAAATGTTTCGACATTAAAAATACATACAACCCTCCAATTTGTCCCTTCTAATATGAACATCTATTTTTTCATAGGCATACTAATTTACATGACCCTGGCAATTTTGTTAATAAAGTAATTGAACAATAAAAAATAAACCCGGGATTAGTTTTATATGAATAACAATAGTATTCGAATTTCTGACTAATGGTCTGTTGACGGAAACACTAATACAAGAATGACAAGATACGATAGGAGGGTCGCTGCTTAATACGTACTTCGAGTAACTGTCTGCGAAACGTGGTCATAAGTCAAGTGTTGTGTTTGCCACAATCTAGACAGTTCTTAGTTCCCATTTGGGATAAATCGTGAAGCTATATTTAATAAGAGTATGGTAATAGCACATAATCACCTTAATAAACCTGCTCCTCTTAGGTGGGTACCTAGTGTAGTGTATGAAACTTAACAAAGAACTCCTAAAGGGCGAGTAGATCGTCTACTGAAAATCTCATTCCAGATCTAGAAATCGAATATGCAAATGATTCGGGATTGTCTTCTAAAATTACACGAGATCTCGCAAGATTAGGTTTGCATCCGCTACATGTACATTTTACAAACCTGCAGCATTCAAAGAAGAAATATTTAGATCTAAATTGTTCACGTCTTAACACTAATCTATCTAATACATCGTGTTAATCTTCCTCTTATTCTTAATCTGGCAACTATTTAAACTACGATTGAACTTAAATTTAAACCCGTTTTTGCATTCATCCTGTACCGTAAACAATTCTTTAGAGTCATCAGCCCGATAATCCGCATAAGTGTCGCTATGACGTTCCTCAATGAAATCACATTTCTTCCTTCCAAACTCACAAACTCCACTTCTATCGGCGCCTTTGAAACAATCATAGTGAGGCTTACAATCAATACTATTTGTACTTCTAGCGATATAACTTTCAACACCATCTTTCCTGATGTCATTGTAGCAGACAAGAAAATTCTTGCCTAACTGTCAATCTCTACCATCCGTGGTTAGAGTGAATCTCGTAGCAGATTCGCTTAGTGAATCGTCCCTAATTTTTGGTCTGCGGTTCCCATTTATTTGTTCAATAAAAGAAGTATTGGTGTTTCTCACACAATCTCGATGCATATTGTGATTTGATGGGGAGAGATGAGTCAATCTGTAGCTCACGCAAGAGTCATTTCGTCGTACAATAGTTCTGGTGGTACCAGCTCGGGAACTGCCGATTGGGGCGAAGGATGTACCGTTCTGCTCCGCTGGTGGTTGTGAAAAACAGCAGCAGAAGCATTTGAAGTAGGATCTGTGGAATTCTCTTCGGAATTTGCCTGCAACAAGAGAGAAGTTATTAAGAGAAGTGCCGTGGGGCTCTGATGGTTTTTTAGCTTTTTGAGGCTAATTTACAGCAGTCTAGTGATTTTTGGTTGCTCTTTTACATTAACATCAAAATAGACTTTTTACAAATTTTTCGTTCTACCGCTAAACAGATTCAATTGTAAGTTGTATTCTGGTATGAAGAATGAGTTATGGCATTGAAATTAAACATACTGAGGCATGACACCTTAATAAAAGTTACCTAGAGGAATGGTAAGAATGAGGGTTTAATACTTTCTATACTATTTTCCATCAGGTGGGCAGTTGATTGTTTGCTAAAAAATATTTTAGTGCTTTATTATTATAGTTAATATTATTCTAAATATACATACAGTGATATTATATTTCTTTGCATTATATTAGAAAGTGCTCTGTGATATATCTATAGGGTCTAAGAATGCCGTTGAATATAGAATTGCTAGAATTTTCTTTGTATAAGTCTCCAATATAAATAAACTGCGCTATTAATATTACTCCATTAACGCAAGAGATCTATTAAACTTGGTGGACTATACAAAGCAAATCCTATTATGATTGTTAAGAGGCGTTTTTAAAGCTTCAGATCGTATTTTTTTTTATTTGATATCCTAATTGGATTTTGTTAAATCAAAGAATGCTATAAGATTAATAAATATAGAATAAGAATTTTATTTAAATATAGATTATTCTAAAGAATTTATCTAGTTAATAGCCTAAAAAAATCTACAAATAGTAAGATTACAGAAAAGACGGAACGCTTACGTATAATAAGTAAGAAAATGATTTTCAAATGCTTGAATTATTATGTGCAAATAAGAAAGTGTATAATTATGTTTAAAATTAAAAAATATGGAAGTACAATTACAGACTCTAATGGTGAAAATATTAAATCTCAAATCTTTAAATAGACATGGAAGACAGCGATAGTGCTGTCTTCTTCTAAACCACACATTGTCAATTAGAATTAGAGATTTTTTTTTAAGAAGATCTAATATGTATGATAGCGCAAACTCAATACAATGACTATTTTCATTGTTAATTGATTAATTTAATTATATTCGGCCTATATTGATTAAATCACTGTTATTTAATATTTAACACAATGAAGTATTAAAGTTAAGGATTATTATAAATATTGTAAATAGCGCCATCTAGTACTTATAGACCGAACTAAGTTGTTTGTCATAAGATAATCGTTACGCCTGCTTCTCTCCCTACTACACTGACTTCGGTCTATAAATACGGAGGTCGGTAATTGAATAACTCTCTTTCTGTGTGTAACCGTTGCACCGAATACATCTCTGGAATTTGATAAAAGTGTTTATTATTTAATTATCGTCACGGTGAGTTGTCTGGTATCAATCCCCGCTCTTACATGTATATGTATGTTTTATTTATATCCTTCATTAAGCCCACAGAGTATCAATGGGCTAAATGGAGCAAATATTGAGTGTTGCGTTGGCATGACAATTAACTATATCTCTGAATACAGCATACGGGATGACCGTCATGACGGTATGTTTTTATGTTATGTTTTGTATAATATACAACCCTTTACCTTTACGTAGTATAAAATGAAGTTGTCTGTTCGCCTAGATCTTTTAAGCCACTGGTATAGTATAAAATAAGTAATAGCTGTCAATAGTACATACAGTATGTATGCTTAAATCTTTTGAATTACCTAACCGATTTTAATACAGCTCTCAGCATACATAGAGTAATGCAAGAGGAAGGTTTATTTAGAACAGAATTAGAACAGAAAAGTTGCGAAGTACTATGATTTACCATTTGATGTATAATAAACATATTTTTATGTAATAAACACATTCCGATTGGATAACGCCGCTGGGGGAGGGGTCGTTATTAATATAAAATTGTTATACCTGAATCAAAAAAGAAGAGTATAAGAAAATTGAAAATATATAAGTATATTCAATGTTCATAACTATGTCCTCTAGGATTGTTGTCGTAAGTATACGAGTATTACAGGTTAGTCACCTGGTATTTTGACACGTAATATAAACTTTTATGTGTGCAAAGATATACGGTACTAGAGTAATATAAAAAGGTCGTTAGTTCAGCAAATGGGCAGTAACTGTACTGAGAACAAAACACTGATATTAATAGCTTTACCATTTGGTGGTCTTGAATGATCACTAGTTTTTACGCGTGATTATTTCCTCTTATTTATGATAACTGACGTTGTAGTTAGATTCTTTTTGTTTGAGAGTTTAATATTGCTAAATAATAAGTATCAAATATATTGGAAATTAATTAATCTGAACTACTCATTCATAATAAGAAGCATCTAATATAATTAGTCGTCAGTTCGTGTCACCGTCTTTGTTTTTAAAATTCTAAAATCATTTATGCACCGCATCCAGTACTGTTTAGTATCTTTATATTTCTGTCCCTACCGTTTGATTACATCGCTTGATAATAATAGTATACCGTCATGATCGTTTTCCCAATGGGGTAATTACGGGGCATCGTTAATTGTCAACGTAATAGTGAACGCTTGAATAAAATAGAATAGAATTAAATAGTAATAGATTAGAAAATGATTTATTCAAATAAACTTCATAGAAGTTATGAATAGTCATCACTTTTTTAATCTACCGCTAATAATTATAATAGTTCCAACTTTACACTTTTATGTAGAATCGGAATTTGATCACTGATATTGATTAATTCAGTTGATTGATTATGACGCTTCTAGTAGTGGTGGTCAGATTTCCTTTCCAGAATGTTTATGATCTCATATATGCTAATATATGCTTATTCTATACAATATATACTTTAAATGTAAGGCGGGGTGGTAAACTTGATGATGATATTCAAACAGTAAATATAAACTTCAATAGTTCAATCATATCATAATTATAACCTTCAATAAATAATAATATGGAACAGTCCTAATAATATTCTAGTCATTTTCCTACACAAGTACATAATATAGGTAATCAGTATACAATATAGGTGTCCTAATGATAGGTCGAGTTACTGATTACTTAAAAAAATGCTTTAGTTTTCGTACAGTAATCTTTCCGGTTCTAGTTTAAAAAAGAGTCAATACTAGTATAAACACACAAAGGATGACACTATTTTGCAAAAAAAAAAAATAAAAGAATTATCTCTACATTTAAATATATTTCTTTCTTTCTTTCTTTCTTTCTATTTAACATTAGTGAAAAAAGTTTTTGCGTGAAATAGTATCTAACAAATATCCATCCATCCATACTCACAAACACCGCATTTATAATATTAGTAAGATGTATTCATTTATTCAGTATGACATTATATTATTCTTATATAAATTGTCTCTCTTTGACATAAATATAATATATTATCTATGTATTTATATAATAATTCATGTAAAACTCTGATTGTTATCGCTATAACTGCCCCACGAAGCTTTCTCTTCATACCTATAGATAGTTGCATTATGCTCGCCTTTTGTACAAGTTTTAATGAGCAATAAAGAATTAGTAATAGAAATACTTTTTTACTTTTTACTAATTTAGTACTTTCTCATAAACTGTTGTAGATCCATTTAGAGAACATTCGAATTTTCTGACCTCGAAAATCTAACATTCTCAACTGAAATCCACATACATTTCAAATGAATGAAAGTGTACCTATATCTGTTTAATTTACTTAAAAAATTAATTTTACAGTATAATGAAAAACATTTAACAAAGTGTCAATCCCAATAGATTTGTGCAAATTGGAATCCTTTCAAAGTTTCACTTCCAAATGGGACGTGTAACTAAAGTGATTGAGGTACTGTGAAGGGTACACAACTGGCTAATAATATCCTGAGGGATGTACAAATATCGACGTTATGTTATCGATAAATGTAATTTAAAGTGTAGTGTAGTTGTAAAACATAAAGCCCTTTCGGCTTCAAGTAGATTATTTACGAAGATAAAGTATTGTTACAGAGAAACAACGTCGAAATTTGTTAATCCATACAATTAACAATTTTCGACGTTGTCAGTTAATATATTATATATAGTGACAGTCGTATGATCGCGTAGTTTGTATGAAAGTTTTATTTTCAATCGTTGTAAATCATCAAAAGAATCGGTATTAATTTATAAATTTGTAGATAAAAGTAGGTAAGATTTGTTTTTATAGTAATTTAAAGTTTAGATGTTATGTAATTGATTAAGAAGACAACACGGAGCTAACATGCTCACTATTGTGCTAAGCTCCTAAATAAATAAAGAGAAAAAAAAATTGTAGTAAATAATTTTAAACATTCATTCAGTTTTCTTTCTTGGGGGAAATTGCTCAGCTTCATGATCACTATCATTTAGTTTAAATTTATACGATTAAACTTGTTTACTGTTTGTTTATTAGTGACCCGCAAATTAATCCTTCCGCACACATAACTAAAATCTACAACAAAACGCCAACGAGTTATACCTACACCTAAACCTTCCTCACTCTGGTGATTAATGAATTCCGCATGAAATCAATACAATAATTTTTATTATTTATATTTGTTATATTATTTTTAATTACAAAAAGACATATTTTATGTAATTATAATCTATCGTGTGGGTGCGACGAGAATGTCCGTATATTCTCGTCTTAACTTTATGATAGAAATAACAATTAAGTGAAATAAAGTTTTGATTATCATCTTTTCGGGCTTAATTTAATAAAATTAACTTTATAACCCAAATGTTAATGACGTCACATACAGTTAACAGCTCACACAGCGCCTTCCAGTCTGGTCGACAAGATTAGATTGTTAGAATTATATTCAAGTTTCAACCTAGTTACAAAGTTATGTATGGTTCATTGTTGGTTTGTTTATGGATCATATGATATAATAGGGGAAACTAGTTAAATAATATACCTTTACAAATAGTCCTAGAAGGGGTAATCACGAGCATTGTGAACTGTCAACGTGGTGGCTAACGAATTACTTGTCATACCTACTTTTGCTATATATATTTGAATCCATCGCAAGAAGTGTAAACTTAACTGCCTACTTAACTTAATGGTAAGTGTGTGTTTTTATGTTTTTTGTATATATTTGAATTTTATATTTTGACGTTCTGTTTTCATATACCGTTTGTTTTCTTATGCCATCTGGTCTTTATATTTTTGCTAGCGAGCTGATTACACCTATTTTACCTCACCTAGGAACGTGTCTCATTTTTAACCAGCCTTAATACAGTCCTTCCTTCCGTAACAGTAAGTATTATCCGTTCCCTATAAACATACATTAACAGCACTGCCACATTGTACTGAGACGGCTGTAATACCAC
This sequence comes from Achroia grisella, assembly GCF_030625045.1. Classification (NCBI taxonomy): domain Eukaryota; kingdom Metazoa; phylum Arthropoda; class Insecta; order Lepidoptera; family Pyralidae; genus Achroia; species Achroia grisella. The sequence continues at coordinate 2,266,836 of NW_026712984.1, read as the reverse complement.
TTGCGTCGACATTTCGGAGGACAAAGATGTCATTACTCTTATCCTGTAATTTATTAGGCTCTTTAACGGAAACCATGTTTAAACAGCAACCTGCTTAGTGGCTGAAATACGCAGATAATGGAAGGGAAATTTAAAATAAATACTTTCACTAGCTATTTACATAGTGTCCTAATATATATAATTTAAATGAAATAAAGATAAACATATATTTCACGACTATAAAAGTTATTAAAATCTTCATTTTGCAACTTCATCTCTACAAACTTTCCCGCCTACTCCAGAATATTATTTGAGACTAGCTGTTCCCGTGACTTCGTCCGCGTGGAATTTAACTTTATTTTTCTAAAATAAAAGTAGCCTAAGTTACTCCTTATTACATCAGCTACCTGCCAAAAAGCCCCGTCAAAATCGGTCCAGCCATTTCAGAGATTAGCCGGAACAAACAGACAGAAAAACAGACAAAAATATTATATTAAAAAATGATATTTTGATGTATGTACCGTATTAAATAGTAAAAAACGCTTATTTCAATATTACAAACAGATACTCTAATTTTATTTATATGTATAGATAAAAGAAAGTATGTAGTAATAAAATGTAGTAGGAAGTATCTCGTAATAAAATCTACATCATATATCATCTAGTGCAATGAGTATTTTCATATAAATTTCATATATCTAATTTGTATTGTAAATGGTGTAGAACAAACAGACACACTTTCGGATTTATAATAGTATAAATACGATATATAATTGAGTGAACAGAAATTTAATAATAAATATCATCGTTGTGAAATTAAAGTCTCTAAAGATAATTTGTAGGTGTTGTGAAGAGACGAAACAAGATCGTTAATTTAAATAATTATTATCAAATTACCTATTCTATTCTATAGACAAAATATAAATATTCTGTTCTAGAATGATTGATCTTGTGGTTAGGTTTTTTAAGTTAAGATAGTTAAAAGAGCCTAACCAGATCATAAAATTATTGGCTGTAAAAGCATTTAGTATTTTTAACTGGTAAGAGTCTGGCAGTACCCGTCTACCTCCACCGGGGATGGCGGGTCTCCATGAGGATATACCCCAAGTAAAAAATGTTGTAATGAATTTTAACTAGTTTATTTTTATTAGTTCAACATAGCATATGTAACAATAACAAGAAGCAACTAGTAGAATTAGTTCCATACGCATATAATTATGATAAATGTGGACTCATTCTATTTATTTAAATGTTTTATGTACAATGTCTTTTTTTAATGGAATAACAAAAGAACTGACGGATGATCTGATGATAAGTGGCAACCATCCCTATAACAGTAATCAGTATACATGTAACTAGCTATATCTGCGGTTTCACACGTTTGAAAGTTTTACCCTAGGTGTTATTTTTTTTTCATACTACCCTAATGCTGTTGGCCGCAGCTGGCCTTTACAGCTCCTGATGTAAAGCTATATTACTGTAAAATTAAATCCGAATCTGATGAGTAGTTTTTGTAGGAAAGAGTAATAAACATCCATCCATCCATACTCACAAACTTTCGTATATAATATTAGTAAGATAAATCGCCTACACTATGCCACAAAGGATTTGGAAATTGCCTACTACATCCAGACCAGAAGTAACCTTCATGTATAGGCCTCGCTAGTCTAACGGTTAAGCACACCGTCTACTTCCAAAGATTGCTGGTTGATTCCTTGCACGATGTAAATATTTGCATTCATAAGTATGTTTGTATCCGTATGTGTCATTTCTTTTTATTAAAAATGTATTTTCAGTACTTCTATCAGTTGACTAACACAAGCTCTGTTTTGCTTGGGACTAGAATGCGTTGTGTGATTTGTTTTGAGGTGGAATATCGCTTATATGTTATTAAAAAAAAAAGAGTTGTTGATAACAATAAATTCTAACTAACCTATCTACAGTCTGAGTCCGAAAATTCTCAGATTTGAAAAACGGAACCATAGATTCAGTTTTATCGCAAATAATTCTCTTAATTAAGGCCTCACAAATTGCCACTTCGTATACAAATATGCAAAGTGAAATGTAGGCATTTCAAGTATTTCAACAAGTCACGATGTTTACATTTGGCTACGTATCTCAGTATCTCATCTAGTATTACATTAACATATATTATTAATACTTATTTAATTTATATCAAAATGATTAAGTCTATAAATAAGTTGAATATTTGTTTTTATTGAGATTTATTTCAGTGATGGATGTGGGTGGACATGCAAACTAGTTTTTCAAGTGACTCTACATTTGTGACTATTTTACAGTGTAATTGTAATAATAATGAAATGAGAACATTTAACTACCGTATCAGTTCACTTACTGACCTGAGAAGCCTGGAAATCCTGTAAGCAAAATATAACAGATGCATTTTTTAACTGAAGCAGAATAAAAACAATATGTCATATCGATAAAAATGCATGCAAAAACGTATATTAAAAATTTCATATTGAATATTTTCAACTCTAATTTTTAATATATATTATAAATTTCAGACTCATGATATTAATACATTGAGATATATTATTTTACTAAATTGAATGATATTGAGAAAAAAAAATTAAATAGTTTAGTAATATATAATGTTATGTATAATGTTTGCTTATTGCGCAGAATGTTATAAACATAATTAATAAATACTTATTATTTTACATTGAATAGTTTGAGTTTTAATTTTAAATTATATTCATAAATTGCTATATATATATATTTTTCCTATAGCGATTAATTAAGATATATCATTAAATTATATCAAAAACATATATTTTTGAAAGCAATAACATTAGGATGATTTCAAAACATGCATAAATAAATTATGCATATTTCTTATTGTAAGTAATTATTAAATTTTATGAAACTAATTTACCTATATTTTTGTCATTAAAAAGTAGTATTTATTATAAATAACTGCATGGTTCTCGTTCTATATATTATAAATATCAATCTATAATATATACTCTATACGCACTGGCGGAAAAGGCGTGGGTGCAACTTATAAGTTTTATATTTGATATAATAATGTAATATGAAAAAAAAAAACAAATGAATTAATGCATATAAATGTTTGTAATGAGTGGGGATCAAACCTATAATCATCCAAGGCAAGGCAGTGTTAAACCGCTGAAACTCCGAGGTTACAAAAGGTGGCATTGAGCCCATTATAATATAGAAACGGAACTGAAAACTTGAAGTACCTTCCTTTTGTTAGAGCTAATGGGCCCCGGAACTGACGCTTTGTGCCAAATCGATTGAGACATCTTTCATCAAAAACCATTGAGCTATTATATAATAATATGAGTCGAGAAGACGCCACGTTCCAATATCTTCACATATAAAACCTCAGAGTCTACAGTTGTAACTTTTAAACGTTTGTATTTAGTAACTATATATGTAGTTAGTTGGTATTTTCTCAAAATTTTGTAATGATGCGTCACGACTATGTTGTACTAGTAAACTGAATTTGTGCCTGAACTGAAATAATGCCTCATAGATTAATGGCTTGAACGCGCTAATCTCAGCCCAAAATCCTTTTTTTAAATACCAAAGATTAACATTATTGGCTATTAAATAGTATGCTGGGATCTTTAGGAGTTAAGCAAAAAGAAAACCATCAACAGCACAATGTGATGCGATGCCGTAGGCGGGCGGATGACTCACGGACCCACAAATTGTATATCATCATCATGAGGAAAGTTATTCCATAAAGTAGGGTATAGGAAATTATATCAGTGCAGTATCTATCTTATCACCATGACATTTTAGTATGCAGATAATAAATACATTTGTTATTAAAATACGTGATTATGATATCGAGTCTGTATAGAGCTATGCTATCGAGTGACTATAAGAATTGCGGTGGTAATGCCACAACTAGTTGCTTTTTTGATTACGGAGTATCACAAGTATCATCATTGCTATCAATGCCTCCTGTCAGATTTACTTCCGAAAAAATCGCCATAATGTGTTAACTGGCCTTAATTCATGCTCATATTATCTCTTTAGTTTGTTACACCATTTCATCTTCTTAGTTTGTTGTGCGAACGATTTGATGGGATGGTTTCTCTAATATGTTGGTAATATTATACATCAATGTTAAGATCCAACGACTAGTTTGAAAGTTGTAGACAGGAGAACAGAAAACAATGGCGTCAGGAAAGTTTCATGAATGTACTCTACAGACGCCGGGTTATAAAGCTTGTTTTGACTGACATCAAATTGATATATACTTATTTTGTTGATAGGTCTCTCTTTTATTTCCTTCTATACATAGTAAAACCGAAATAGGGAGACGGTTTCTTTTTACACTTTCAAAACCAATAGTTATTTAACTTAGCATATACGTTGCATTTGGCATGGAGAAGAGATGGTATTATCGATCTACAGTTATGGTCGGCATCAGCCGATGACCTCGGTAGTTTAGCGGTGTAGACATCGCTTTACTGCCGATGGTCGCGGATTGGAATCCTTGCACAGTATAAACATTTGTATTAACGAGTACGATTGTTTGTATTGGTCTAGGTGTTTTCTATGTATATGTCGCCGCAGCTACATTATAACCCACAAATTAAAAATAAGGAGATGAATGACGCATCTGCTGTTGATTTACCATATTGATTATCAACATTAATAGAAACTGAATCACATTCATTACATCTTTAATATAAGGACGATAGATGGAGCTACCATGCGGCTTAATATCAACGCATAATCGCCGCTAGATGGCGTCATTATCAGTCCTTAACTTATGTTTGTTATTTAAAATTACTAAATATAGTAAAAACTAAATTAAATATTAAAATTTATTATGAATTAAGCAATTGTTATGTGAATTGTAAATAAATTTATCTATGTCGAGCGAATGTCGGATGTTGCGTAACGTCCGCCATTTGCGTGCGGATTTCCTTCACAATAATTAAAACTTTGATAAAATCTTGTAACCATTTTAAAAAGAAAATAATGCAATCATCTTGATTTAAATTTAAATACCAAAAAGTTATTTTTAACAATAATGTAACGTTCAATAATTTTGCATTTAAGTTGTTAACTAAAATCAACATGAAAAACATCCGGATGATTCGGTTAATAGTGTAAGTCAAATTTATTAATATTACAAGTTTATGGCTTTATTTAATTGCTAATATTATTAGAATAACTAGACGGTAATTTAAGTAATTATGCCGCTTTATTATTGTTTAATTATAAGCCTTAGGCAAAAATGGTATTTATATCGACACCTTCCGACTTGAGCGCGCGTTCAAGTTGGAGGGAACACGATTTGACCACATGGCTGGTCTTGTGAATAAGATTCATTCTGTGTTCGGTGCTCGAGCGGCGTGGAAGCTTGAAAACTCTTGTTACTTTAGTAGAATCAATTTGTAATTATAATCACATTAGAAAAGTATTGTGTTATAAAATAAAATGAAGGATGGACTATAATCATATTTAGAGATTATTATTATAATAATAAACTAATCTAATTTCGCTTGTTCTTTTATTATTTTAATGTAATGTTAAACTACTACCACTAGTAAAACCGATGATCCTATTATAGGTCATGTTTTTAAAAGTATTCCTGCTTTCCTACTCCGACATATATTATGGAAAAGACCACATCATCACTTAACATCAGGTGAGATTGCGGTCAAACGCGCTCAAATTATGATATAAAAAAAAATATGGATGTATTTATAAAAAAATGTTTTAAGTATTTATATCAGTTGTTTAGTATACCATGGATGTACAAGCTTTCTTAGCTTGGGACTATGAGTAGATGGCGCTTTGTGATTTGTAAAGGGTTATTATTATTGTAAAAACGTATTTCTATATAATTCATGTTATTAGAATGGAAAATTTGTGGCACATGACAAAAGATGATTCACATGTAATATTTTAACAATTTTAATTTTTCAAGAATGGTTTTATGTTTTCATAAGGGCAACGAATACGTGACTCTTTTGGTTTTTACACTTTTAACCATTATCATCAGATGGTCCGTTGCTAACACTGGCCTAAAACATCTGTAAATTTATAGTATACGTTGATTACCATGGTTTATAAATGAATAATAATAATTAAATAATAAATAAATAACTTTGGACACAGCGCCATCCAGTCCCACGGTAAGCAGACCTTGTGTAATGTCTACTGGACAATACTTAGATTTTTTTTTGTAAATATATGCATAGAAACAACCCAGACCGATCGACCGACAAACAATCATACTCATGTATACAAATGTTTGCACCGTGCGAGGAATCGAACCTGTAACCATCGGAAATAAAGCGGTGCACTAAACCGTTAGACTATATATAATATATTTAAGACTAGCTGTACCCGTGACTGCATCCTCGTGGAATTTTGAAATATTACTTTATTTTTCTAAAATAAAAGTAGCCTAAGTTACTCCTTTTACATCAGCTACTTGCTAATAAAAGTCCCGTCGAAATCGGTCCAGCCATTTCAGATATTAGCCGGAACAAACAGACAGAAAGACAAAAATTGAAAAAAATGGTATTTTAGTAAAAAACGGTTATATCAATATTACAAAGAGACACTCCACTTTTATTTATATGTATAGATATAAAAGTGGAGTTATATGTATACCATAGACTAATATATATTTTCAGCCTCTGCAACTTGTTTTAAAAGCTGTGTTTTGGTTGGTTCTGTTATGTGTTGGCGTTTTATGTTTAACTTTTGGTATATATGATCGGTATATACACCTATTTGACCTTTAGAAATATTGTATACTATTTCAGTCACATCGATGTTACGTGGTTGATAGAAGTAGTCCCACACACTCTTTTATGAGGAATATCACATGAGTTTTCCTATGGGAATTTTCCCAATGAAAAAATATACTTACCCCAATACTTATGTATGTCAAATATTTCTCCAATAGCAATATCATCGAGGAATGCTAACTGATAATATTTAAGTAAGTTTTCTCATCATATGGGACTGATAATACTTATCGCGTCCAACTGGTACTAGTCTGTCTAACAAATATTATTCATATAGACTTACGAATTATAATAGGTCGTGAGTTCATATCTGGCCGATATTTAAAAAAAGGTACATTTCTAATGTGCCGCACCGAAAACATAGTTTTTATATGTAAGTGTAGGAATTACAATAAATGGGTTAGATATTTTTTTTAATTTAAGGGCGGGGTCATTAAACTGTGGGTTCAATTGGGTGGTCACACTTATAGTGTTCTTATTTATATTAATATAATATATAACGTATGTCACTCTGAAATAATGGTAATGATATAATACCAACGAAATAATTTCATAAATATATCCAGTGGTTTAGAAGTTTACTTTCTTCAGAATAAGAATCAAATTTTTCTTTCTTATAATATGATTTTAGAAAAATCAGCATGCCATTAAAAAGTAATGACGAAATATTTATATTGCTTATTTTTGTATGCAAGTTATTTTATGTTTGTTACGATTAGTCCAACCAAACACGACAGTTAAAAAGTTAACTTAAATTGCTTAAGGCCTCATGAAAGGACGATTCTCCAAGGATCTTAGTCCGTTGGTGGACCGTTGGTTATTAAGTGTGTTTACTTTATATTTATTTGTTTACTTTGTACATAATTTCCTAAGTTGACATTACATTTACCCAATTCGCTGGCTTTAGGCACCTAAATAATTAAGAACTAGCGACTCGCCGGTGGTTTACACGGATGCAATTATTGCAAAGAAAAAAATATAAATAAAATCTCTTGTCATTTTATTTCAAACACTCTTGAATGTTTTCTAACACTCTTTAAATCTACCATCCATTCAATGATGATGCAGTCAAGAATAATGGGCATGAAATTTACTTGTTGAATGATAAGATATGTAAATCGTCATAATTCTGATTTCACGGTATTTATTTATTTTTGGAAGATAAAAGATGTAATTTTACAGGTTACTGATCATATTGAATTGTCCTATACCAATTAATAATAATCTTCACCAATAGTATATATATATATATATATAATGTGGGTAAACTCCGACACGACGGCCGATAGGAATCAGTGGAAAAAGATGATATATTATATACGCCTACCCCAAATAATGGGATATAGACAAGGCAATGATGATAATAGGCTAGCAAAGATTATCATATCATAAATATCAATATAATAAACATACATTTTTTTACCGTACAGACTAGAACTTGGCATGATAAGTACAAGTAGGTGATTCAAAAGATATTAGAAACTAACAAAAAAGTATGTCGTTAATGCCCATTTCATTATATAAAATTTATATTATAAACAATTCTTTGGATGCATGGTTGTTAATAATAAAATTAGTAATAATATTTTGTACACTACTAACTAGTATAAAATTCCCTATGTTTTTACTGTTAGCGTCTGTTTAGATTTTTTTAATGAGAAATATTTAAATTCTTTATTATAATGGTAGTTTGATTGGGTATAGTTCTTTTACTTTCTTTACAATGGTAAAATAGTCATCCTTTATAAATCTACACCAACATTATAAAGATGTCATGCTTTTTAGGTTATAAGGTGTAATCTCTGGATGTTGAAACGGATTTTGACATTTCTTTTCTTGTTGGATAGTCTGTTTATCGATGACGAGCGACGAGATCGAGCTATATAACATAGACATTATAACATCACGGTGCCATGAATAAAATTGGAGCTGCAATGAAAAATGTAGCAAAAACGAGGGAAACATGACGAAGGTTAGCTAGAATACATATACACACGTACATAAATATAGAATACACATACTCACCACTCATAAAGTTGTAGATAAGTGGATTCACAGCAGAGTTGGCATAACACATCACATGTGATATGAGCGCGATGCATGTCATCACATCAGTTTGTTGCACGTCGTAGGCCAACCTGTAGGGCAACAATGAAATCATATATAGTACTAGCTGTACTCGCGACTGCGTCCGCGTGGAATTAAATTTATTTTTATAAAATAAAAGTAGCCTAAGTTACTCCTTATTACATCAGCTACCTGCCAAAAAAGGTCCCGTCAAAATCGGTTGAGCCATTTCAGAGATTAGCCGGAACAAACAGACAGATAGACAAAAAATGTAAAAAATGTTATTTTGGTGTATGTACTGTATTTATATTCATATGCATGTAGTAAAAAACGGTTATTTCAATGTTACGAAACAGGCACTCCAATTTTATTTATATGTATAGATAACGGCCTCGGTGATATAGTGGTTTAGCTTACCGCTTTAGTTCCAATGGGTTTGATTCCTCCCTCAATAGACACATGAGTATTCATGAATATGTCTGGGTACTTTCTATGTATGTATCAGGTATATGTTAGAGGGTGCATAATCGATATAAAGAACCGATATCTTAACGCGGGAAACTGTAAAGACGTCTGCGTGGATCACATACTTCTGGCGTTGAGAAGCTAACTTTGCTGTGTCCTGGTTTGAAAAGTTGAGTTTTGGCAGTAAATTACATGAATGTTTTAAAAATTAAGTACACACTTAAAGATTAACTTATGGATGTTTCCTACGGCGGTTGTATGTGTATCAAATGTTTGTTCCATAATATACACCGATATCTTATGAATTTTAGACCCATTAATCAAACTAAGTATTCTTAAACGATTTTAAATTTAACAACAAAATTATGTATACTTATGATTAGTTAATGATAAAAAACAATAAAACAACGAAGAATATTTATTTATTTATTTAGGAAGATTAACGGTGTAATTTTACATGTTACTTGTCATATAAAATTGTCCTATGCCAATTAATAATCTTCGCCAATAGTATATAATACATATTTTATAAATGCTACAGAGGATTGGCTATAAAGTGGCCCGCTCAGAATGATGTCGCTGCACAGTTATGCTGCAGCGCTATTTCTCAGCGGAGCCTTATATTGGTAGACACGGATATCCTCCACGGACGTTTATGTTGATATTTTATGGTACAACTTTAATATAACGATGTATGCAGGCGGCAAAGTAAGGTTAGGTAAAAGCTTCTCGGTTAGATTTTCCTATGAACTCGTGATCGCGAATACTTATGGCGGTCATTATTGTGTTGCTCTTTTTCTAATAGTAACAATGCACTCGCCAACAGATTTCCTTAAAATCTTCTCTTAAAATCTTTTCAATTTATCTATATGCAAGCTGTTCCCGCGACTTCGTCCGCGTGGAATTTAACTTTATTTTTCTAAAATAGAAGTAGCCTAAGTTACTCCTTATAAATCAGCTACCTGCCAAAAAAAGTACCGTCAAAATCGGTCCAGCCATTTCAGAGATTAGCCGGAACAAACAGACCGACAGACAGACTGACAAAAATTATAAAAATTGTTATTTTGGTATATGTACCGTATATATATTCATATGCATGTAGTAAAAAACTTTATTTATATGTATAGATGTATAGATTAATACGTGAAGCACAGACTTTGTGCCCCTTTTTGGGAAATATGCGCGGGCGGAGGAGTATGAAACACACACTTATATTTTATATAGAGATTGCAGAATGCTAATATTTTATTTTAATTATACATAAATATATTTAAATGAATTAATGTAATGCGTATGAATGAAGATCATATCCTAAGGCCGGTGTTATATATGAATGTGGATGGTTCTAAGGGTAGAGGAAGACTGAAAAAGAGATGGATGGACTGTGTGAAAGATGATATGGTGAGAAAGGAAGTAAATAACGGGATGACTGCGAACAGGGATGAATGGAAGAGAAAAACATATTACGCCGACCACAAATAAATGGGATAAGGAAGAAGCAGATGATGATGATATTTAAATGAATAAAAAAAAATTACAAGTACTATATAGGTATGTGGTGTATTTGACACACAAGCAAGAAGTATATAAGACTTTTGACAATAGAACTTGAATAATGTTAGAATTTATAATTTAAATTAATTATGGTCAAATTGGAGTCGCCAATCGGTAGTATTTATTACTATGACATGTCCAGCAATCGTAGGTATATTTTTTATTTTATTTTATTATTATCATTATATCTTTTTATTATTATTATATTTCTTTTTATTTCCACAGACAGATATATTATCCCTGCTGTTATATACGTTTTCTTAATTTCATTATGCTTAGCTTCCTAATTATATTCACTAATAAGCGTTTATAATTCGAATAACACAAATTAACACAATATACATTGTTAATTTTAGAACTTTAGTTAATAATGACTGGCAGGATCAATGGCATACATCTAAGGTGTTTTCCCAAAGATGTTTCGACCAAATTCATAATCACATTAGAAGCTATGACGACGATGACAGATTAAAAATAATCGTTAATTTTTTGAAATGTTTTTACGGTATAAAGAAGATGTCATTAACATCTTAATGTCTGCGTTGGATTATGCCTGTAAAATGAAAGTCATTAATGTAATATGTAAATATAAAGTTATTTATGGGAATTATATATACAATCAATTGAATGTTAATCTTGGTTCAAGTTAATGTCCCTTGAATCTTCAACAGTTTCCAATCGAATGCCGTAAAATTAGCAAGGAGATAAGAGATCGGAACAAAAAGTTTACATTAATGCTAAAGTTTTCAAACTGTTCAGGTGGCAGGAGTATTAAGTAAGTTCGCAGTGCTCGGTGCCGACACCAGAGCTCAAGATAAAACGTAGACTAAAACTGTTTCCAAGTTTAAACAATGTTCTTTACACTTTGAATTCGGAAAAAAGTGATATTCAGTTCAATTGAATCTCTTTCCATGATGGTGCCGGTGATTTAGCGGTTTAGCACTGCCTTATTTTTGTTGGTCGCAGGTTCGTTTTACTGCATCTTCATCTTATCCAATCGAGCATGAGTTTATCCCTATTTCTCACATTAATTTGGTTTATTATTGATATTTTCATCACCGAGAAATTAATCAGAATATATTATATAAATTGGCACGCAAAGACTTTTATGATTAAGGCCCTGATTCGTACTCACGGTCTCTGCAGTCTAAGTAAGAATAGTAAACAACTATTTTTTTCATAATACTAGATAATTCACACAGCGCCATCTAGCCCCACACTAATTGTTTTGTAAATACATACATATTATATATAAAAAACACTCAGATCGATACAAATAATCATACTCATGGATACAAATGTTTACACTGTGCGAGGAATCGAACCCGCAACCACGTAAGTAAAGTGTGGTGCTATCCATCGACGATGAAAACTTCTTTAATGGAATTATCTCATGTCTTCAGATAGAATGTACTGTTTGAAATTAGTTATGCGCCGCGCATTGGAGCATGCGAGTGACAGCCGACAGTTTGATATTTTCAGGAACCTGAATCTGAACCTTAGTGAACAATGAAAACGGTTACGACTAAGAAAAGATAGGATAATATTTTTTAAGTTCATTATGTTCTGCAAAAGATCTGGTTTTCTTTTTATGTAATTCGAATGGTGGAGTGCTAAACCGGTAGGCCACTGAGATCACTATATTTTACGTTAAATCTGTAGGTTGTTAAAATATTATATAATTTTTTGAATATATTTATTGGTCAATAGTATTTGTTTTCAACTACTAGGATTAAATATTTATATTAGTTTTTTGTTTTATTTCACATATAAACGAAATAAAAGAGAAGAAGCAGATAAAACTAAGAACTGGTTTTTGATAAATAGCCTTGTTCTTTTGGCAATTCATGACATTTATTTGGACAGTATATTATTCATGGTTCTGCTTTTCATGATGAATATAAAATAAATTCAATTTCTAGAAAGTGATAGTAATATATCAAAGAAAGTGTGAAATTGAAATTTTTTTGTTAAAAAAGGGTTTATAGTGAATAAGATAAATGATATATGAATAGATTTTAACTAAATCTTATAATAATTATTAATATTTATTTTCTTTATAAAGTTTAAATAAAAGATATAATGGCATAGAATAAATAGAAGAGACAAAAATTTTTTGTGAATTTTTTAGTGAACGATATTGTATTTTTGTCATTATAATAATTATTAATATTTATTTTCTTTACAAAGTTTAAATAAAAGATATAATGGAATGGAATAAATGGAAGAGACAGAAACATGTCATAAAACTCGTTTTTAATATAATAGCCAATTCTTTTGGGTGTGTCATGGCATTTATTGGACCATATATTACTCTGCTCGAAAAATGTAACCACCTAACCGCTTTTGAGACTGCAGATAAAATTAATTCAATCTCCAGCAAGCAATATATTATTAAAATAACTGTATAAAGTGACACATCTGTGTTTGAAATATTATATTTTGTTTACAATGAAAAAGATATTTCATTGGGTATGGGCAACTTTAAGCTGCGAAATTAAAACACGAAGGGGGAACGATAGGGGATGAAAGTTTGTCTGGAGAATCAATCATTTCTGAATCTACGCAGACGAAGTTGTATCCAATATGTCTATATAATATGTATATATATTGAATTGCTTTAAGTATAAAAAAAGTAGAAGAAGAAATTGAAGTAAATTCATTAGTTATAATTATATTCCTATTACGTTTTCCATCACGTAAGCATACTGGGAAGAGTTTTGGTAGGAAGATAATCTCATATTTTACCTGAGTACAGACAGAAGATGAACGGGGAAGTAGCAGACAGCGAACATTACCACGACAGCTACCAGCATCTTGGCCGCTTTCCTTCTAGAACGAAGTTGTCCCTCTGTAGATGCGTTTGCGTGGATTGACGGTGTCGTTCTTCTATTAGCTGCTAGCCCTATAAAAACAAGAATTTATACATATTTTGTATGTTTGTACGTATTTTCTATGTATGTTTATGTGTATGTTTATAATAATAATTAAGTAATAAATAATTATATAAAACAGATCAAGGAAAAATTTTGAAGTCAGAATCAACAATTAAAGAGATTGATGGAAAATCGTGGGAAAATTGGCAACAGCTCTACCGATAATAGCGGCTCTTAAATTATGAATGAATTAATGAATAATGATGACCTATCTCTATCAATATATTTATCATTTGCCAGCGACGTAATCATATGGACTCCTATAGCGATGTTTGTACCTACAAAAATAGGAATATTATTAATATAAATTGTGTGTTATATATATAATTATTATTGTATTTCTGCCGAACTCTCTGGTGATGGAAATACTAATAATATTAAAACAAATTAAATGATCAGACACAGTCTAATCACTCCTCTCCATCCTAAGGTGGCTTGGAAGAAATCGCTATTTAGCAACAAGAACACTTACTGTTACCCCTATATTGTAATTTTTTTTTTATATTTGTTGTACATATTAAGTTATGTAATTTTTTTTCTGTGAGAGGAACAATAAAGAGTTTTTTATTTATTAATTTTAAAGACAGTGGTGTGTTCACCTCGCCTCGCCTACTCTATTAGATATACACTTGCATGCAATGCGACTGCATTTAGACATTAAAACATCAATAGTGTATAATGCCTCTAAATACAGCCATAAAATCATGAATAATTGATTATATATTTTACTGAGGAGTATATTTATTTTGTCAACAAAATTTCGTAAATTGACTAAAAGTTTGGACACCTAAAGTCGTTTCAACCTTTAGAATTTACAAGTCGGGCAGTAAACCACAAAGTTAGGATGCTTCCCTTTTTTCACACACGTCATTGAAATGATATATGGCAGAAATCAACCTGAGAAAAAAACTATATGAGAGGAACGGCGTCGTGAACTTTTTACCCTTACACCTAAATGTCCAATATTCATCTCAATATTTCTTCGCGTGGCTTTTTATACAACGAATATCCACTGGGTATGACAAATAGCTGACGGCTTTGATAGAAAGCGGTATACCTTCGTCAATATAATATCAGCTTGGGATCATGTCATCTCATGCATACATCGTGATCAGTAGAATAGGTCATATTGTAAAGTAGTCGAACATTTTTTGAGACTGGAATGGCTAACAGTTTGACGGGAAATAAACTTGACAATAATATAATAAGACAATATGCAGGGAATCTACAGGTTCGTAAAGTTCGTGAGTTTGGATATTCGAGGTAATACTGAGTGTTACCGATCCGATTTTTTAAATTCTTTTAGTCTTGTGTTGTATATTTATTCACTATCCATTTATAGTTGAGTTTCTTACCAGTTCAAAAGTGAAGTAACTGGACGGTAGGGATAGTAATAAAAAATATGACATGCACAAAAGCCTGATAGTCTGACATGAATATAAGTTAGTGAGTTTATCATCTAAGGAGATTATGGGGTATAGAACATCACGCAACGACCAATAGAAGGGCAGCTGCAATGAAAAATGTTGTAAAAACGAGGTAAATGTTACGGAGACAAAGTTATTTTGAATAGCTATTCTCTAATATTCAGTAGGAACATATTAATTGAAATTTCAGGTTTGGTATAAAATAATCCGCTCAAGTGCACGCATAATTGTTGATATTAACCCACAGTTCTTGTTTACTTATTTAACTGTTTTCAAATCACTTTAGAATAGCATAATATTATGAAGAAAAGCGATGAATGTAAGGTCGATTAGATTGTTTGTTGTTATTTACTGTTGTTTACTTTAAAATTACATAATCAGATTAAGCAGAGACTTCAACTTTCCTTATGATAACAATTTTCAGAGAGTAGATTAGAAGAAGTGTTTTCACTAACTTTTACCGATGAAATACTTTTTAAATTTACATTTAATTATTGTCATTTCATTGCCTAATCTGCATCTTACTGCCCAAAAAAGCAGATTTTTTACAGTCTATTTTTGGCTTGTTTTTCCACGCTCACGGTAGTCCAGTTTAGCATGTATGTGTTTGTATTTATTATAATTCCTTGTCTGAAAACTAACGCGCTATACAAGGTTGTCTCCGAAATAATCCTTTATAGAGTAAAAGAAAGAAAAAAATAGACTTTATTCAATATTTATTCCTTAATAAAAATTCGAATTCATTAAAAGTATATTTAAAATATAATTTGGTGTCATATTGTAAAATTTTATGCCCATTCTCAGAAAAGACCTACACAGGTATATATAAAACTTACAGTTGTTCTGTCCCGTAGTAGGAGTGGTGCAGAGTTTATGTGATTCCGCGTGGCCGGGTATGTTGTCTGATCTCCACAGCACCCTCACGATTTGGCAGTATGCAATCATCATGAGCAGCAGCGGAAACCTGGCGAAATAGTTATAAACTTTTGAATTTAGCACAGATTATTACTATAATGAATTGGACTTTAACACGAATAATTTTACCGTGAACTGGCTGTAATTTGCGACTTCGTCTGCTATTTTTGTAATAAAAGATCCGTCCTCGTGATAACATTTATCTTCACAAAAAAAATGTATTAATATACGGTCTACCCTTTAGTCATGGCAAGGAAATTAAGTTTTACAGACAGTCAAACAATCAGACAGAGACTTCCACATTTATAATATTAGTATGGATAAGGTTTACATCTCGATGTTTCTGACAAAATAGATATTTGTTATGACTTTTTTCACTCCAGAAAAATCCTTATATCGCTACGGATATTATTGATATTAGAACAATTTGATGTACTATCTTATAGAACGTCTTATAGAAAACAAAAATATATAATAGAAACGCGAAATATCTATCTAAACAACATGTACGTATTTCTCTAAACGTTAAATGCCATAAATGGTCGGCAGAGACAATAAATATTACTTTAAAAATATAAAATGGCTTTTATGTTAGAATGTCTTCTAGTTTTAACGTACGTTATGAAAAATGTGATCAATTCCCAAGCCGCCATTCTTCTCGTATCTCGGGAATCTTTCCATTGAGTTCTGAGCCCTTGTGATTGATTGTAACGATCGTCATTTTGGTTCTGATGAGTGAAGGCCTACAACCCACACTCATACACTAGACTATGGTGATGATTATGGTGAATATGAAATTGTAGTTTGAGTTTATATTTTATGTAGTACTTAATATCTACTTGACTGTAATCCCAGATGAGGTAGTTCGATATTTTATATGAAGATTATATGTACCGAGTTGTAATTTGTCAAAATATTTCTGTCACCTATTTCTGCCGATTAGCAGTCCCACTTCTATGCCCTTTTTTAATTTCTTCCGTGAGATATGACAGAAAAATTATATACATAGAGGTTCGACATCTTAGTCCACAGAGTAGCCAATTCTACGAATTTCTACGAATACATAAGAGGTATCGTGTAATAATAATATTTATAATCCAAGACAATACACACAGCGCTATCTGGTCCCAAGAGCTTCAATTTTGGGTACTAGACAACTAATACAAATACATAAATATTTTTTTTTGTAAATGCACATATAATATACGTCGAACACATCCAGACCGACACAAACACGCATGAACACAAATATTGGCATCATGCGAGAAATCTAACTACGACCAACGGAAATAAAGTGGTGTGCTAAACCACTACACCACCGAGGTCCTCAAACATGACAATGTGATGTCCGTAGTGCTGTTTTATGTATATAGTCCACGATAAGCACTCAGCAGGTGAGCCGTCAGATGGATGGACTGTATGAAAAATGATATGGCAAGAAAGGGATTGAATAGCTAAATGACTGTGAACAGAGACAAATGGAAAAGAAAAACATATTACGCCAGCTCCAAATTGTTTGGGATGAATGGACAAATGATGGAAATGAAAAGCAAATCATAATGATGACTCTAAGTTCTGTTAAATATACCTATATAATTTACTGTAAAACTTGTTTAATGTTTCTTGAATGTAATGCTTGATGAGCCTTAATAAAGCCTATTAGACGACAAGATTTAATTAACGCTTCGTCTCATTACGCGAAAAGTTGGATTATACCTTAGATTGGGGATAAGTAGTAAGAAAAGTCTTGGGTTTGAATCTAGCTGACACAAAAGTAAAGTTTATGTATTAAATTATATTTCCGACTCGTTATCCGGTAATGAAAATACCGTTAACAAATCTAATTAATCTGCGCGTCGATGTTTTAAGAATATGTGTTGTGTAGCAGGGCTGTTAGTGAGCTCCGTAACCGTAACATGATATGTATCTATTTTATTAGATATTTGTATTTTACTTCTAAAATTCCTTAAAAAATTTATCTCCGTAACCGAAATTATCCGAAACTAACGGATAATCCGAAATAATTTCATATCCGTATCCGGTATAATAATCATTCCTATATCCGAAACCTATCCGTATCCGAAATTTTATATCCATAACATCCCTGTTGTGTAGTCTCAAATATTGGCAACTAACGACTCTATTGTAGTTGCCAATGTTTGAGACTGCCCCATTGCTAGCAATTTCCTGGAAACATCGTCTTTAATTTCTGGTGAATTCGCCATGATCTTGTAACGGACCTGACTTTATGCTCATCGTGTCATCCTCTACGGGTGCACCGCCGGCCTAGAGCATTAGCGCAGGTTGATACAATATTCCGTATTCATTCATTAATTCAAAATATAGGGTTGCCAATAACAAGTCTTACTACTATATTTTGTATTTATAAACGATAATGACTTGTTATGATAATGATAATGATGATAAATATCACGCCTTCAGTATGATTTATGGACGCCCTCAACTATAACACGCAGATCTGGTTCCAATCTTTCAATCTGGCATACGTAAATAAATAAAGCGTTCAGATTTTGGTATATTTTTCTCGTCACTTTTAGTGATGCACCGGATCGTTAAATGTATATCCACGGATACGAATCTTTAGTGTCTAGATCCGTGGAATACGGATATGGATCTCTACGACTACGGTGTAGCTGCCAGTGACGTTGAAACGAGGGCTATATTAAGAAAGGTATATTAAGGTTTCTTATGGGCCGACATGACAAGGGATGACACTCCTGGTGTTTCAGGCTACAGTAACCGTTTACTATTGGATGGGGTGTATGCTTGTTTGCCACCATCGTTGTATAAAAGAACAACAGTATTTTTTATACTAACCATATTGTGGGTATATTTTGTAACTGAAAACAACATTTCAATTGATCAAAGCGTTTCTGATATTAGCATGTATTAAGGCACGTACTGACAAATAGACAAAAATTATAAAAGCGTTATAATATGTAAATGTCCCCTCAATTATATTTAATCAAACCTGAATGAATGATTTCATATACACGATGATATTTATTAAAAATGTAAAAGAGCCATTGAAAAACCACTAAAGTGAAAAAGCGGTTACACATTTTTCCTTTATCAAATAACCGTGGATATGGATACGAATAACTCCCACATCAGTAGTATTACGAGTATACAATATAGCTAGCATTCTTAGATTAAATTTTAATAATCCGACTTACGTGTAAAGGAAAAGCGCCTTTATGATGTGCCAATTGAGATCACTATCGTCCGACCATGTCGACGTACACTGCATGAAGTACTGCACATTGAAGCGGAGTTTCATCTTTCTTTGTACTTGCAACATCACGAATTCTGGTATATCTGAGAACAAAATTATTAGGTTACGTTTTGTAATCGACCATATTATATTCAAATGGTACATTCTTTATAAAATGTAATGGCAAGCAACCTGACGTTCCTCCTGGTGGAAAGTAGCGATAGTCGATTGTATAGGAGTATATACTATGTTTGTTAACGGTGTGTTGTTTACACCAGGTCACATGGTGAGCGTAGCGCTTTTATTCATAAAAACTAGATCTTGACCGAATTAGTTTTTTGAGTGGTAAACGATGGATGCTGAAGTTCGACCTACGATGAAATTTTAGTCTCAATCGGTCAAACCGTTTCGGAGCAGTATCGTTATAAATAGTGCCAATCTGATATCTAAGATCACTCCGTGCTTCGAGCTCCGCTCAATAACCATCACGGAATTACGAAAAACCGATTGTATGGCTAACTCATTTTACCTATTTCTGCTGTCAAGCTTACAAACCTGTTTCGGTCGAAGGGAAGGCAGTGAAATTAAAGGATAAGAGAAATAATATAAGATATCCCATGGAATCACAACATAATAATGGTTTCATAGACATCACAGGATAACGAGAAGTCCGTAGTTCTGTTCGTATAAGCAGGCAGCTACCACTTACCATCAGCTTGTTTTCCACTACATTTATATATAATATTTAAGAAATATATATTGGAAACATTTTATTAATAAAACCTATCTTACTCAGCCTCTAAGACCAAATCTACTCTTGAGTCAATATAAATTTTAAACCAATTCAGTTTTATACAATATATTTCAAACACAATCGAGAGCAAACCCAATAAACCCATTACAGTATAGGTTATTTCACTGAAAGAACATGAAATACGGACTCAATATGATGCTGGTGTACAATTCAAGGGTATGATAAAGTGCGAACCGCCACATTCCATTGTGAGTCGATCGCAATTGCTTACAAAAGCTAAACCGGTGCCTCTATAGGAACATAATACTAAAGTTACATTGGTACTAAAGTTACATTGGTCGACTTGGTTGACAGTATGTACGTAGTCAGCTTAATTTGATGTCAGCCCTAGTAAAATACATCACAAATTTTGAACTGGAAAATTTTGAAATTGTAAGATACAATTCAAGCAGCTTGGCTGAAAATAAATGAGATAGATTTACCCACAAAAATCTATCTCGATTTAACGTAGTGTGCCTTTTCTGACCTATTTTATTTACTAAGACTCTCTCGTACTTGTAAACCTTTTATAATTTCTTATTCAATTTTTTCCTTCCGTCTTTCCAGTACAAAATTTGTGATGTGGTTCGAGCCAAAGCTGAGATATGACAGTGAAATTTTGCGATAAAAGGCATGACATCTTAGTTCTTCGAAGCGGCAATGTATTAGTATCATGTGATATCTATACATTTATGATATAGATTACCACTTACCATCAGGTGAGTTGTAAGATTATTTAACACGCTAGTTACGTAAAAAAAGTTGCTACCAGAGTGTGGAAAAATTTAAGTGAAACGATTCTATAGTTAGTTGGAGGCATGATCAGATATGTTTGGGAGGAGTCAAGTGTAAAGTAACCGAACTTATGATACAAAATATTTAATGCATTACAAGTATAAGAACTGTGTTAGTATTCACATTTCGTTTTACTTCAATGGTCCCCAATTGTTTGGATACTTAACTATGATTCGAAAAATGTATCCTAAAACTTGAACTTGTGTTAAGTGTATTAAACGACTGATAGAAATATTTAAGCATACTAGTGGTCGTCCAATTATCCAAATTCGACAATAATTAATTTAACATTCAGTATATCTAATGAGACTATAGAAAAACAACATTAATCTATTCTCAATTTGACATACACGGGTGTGTGTCAAATACATGATAGTTTGTAAAGTTTTTTTTAATCAATTTAATATTTTTTTTTAATTGCATAATTTAAAAAATATAATAAAATTCTTCCCATGAAACTTCAGATTCCTTCGTCGGCGCCATTTTCGGAAAATTGGGTAAAAAGTTTTTACTTCACATATTAATATAATGATTTTCATATAAATAGTAATCTAATACAATATATATATATAACAGTAACATATAAAACATTATGCACAGAAATATACAATGTTTGTTTCGTATGACAAATCAAAACAGCGTCGGAATCGTAAACCACAACGGTCGAAAATAAAGTTTTGATATTGTTTCCCATTTTAACAGATCCTTCGATATTGTATATCTTTAAACAGGTACATACGTGTATATTCTTAGACAATACCAATTTATCAAGTGCTATCGTACCATAAGATGTCACCGAAACCTGGCCGCGTGGTTTGTGAGACAGTTTATTATCCGCGATAGATGACCCTTCCCAAGAGGACCCCGAGTAATTTATTGTGATTGAAAAAATCCGATACGAGTACAAAGGACAACTTGGATAGTTAAAAGTATCGCTTCCCAATACGAAATATCAAGGGTTTATATACCATTTCTAAACTAATATTATAATAGAGAAAATAATAATAAGAATAACCTGGACAATTCATACAGCACCATCAAGTTCCAAGTTAAGCCTAGCTTGTGTTATGGGTACTAGACAACTGATTGAAATACTTACATTCATTTTTTTAAATACATAGAAAGAGAAGAAGAAAGAGACAGAAAATATTCTGACCAATACGAACCATCATACTCATGAACACTAATGTTCGTACCGTGTAAGGAATCGAACTCGCGACAATCTTCTGTGTGCTAAACAAATTATAATAAAAATTACACCACTGACAATCTAATTCCTTGCATGATGCAAACATTTTTATTCACGATTATGATTGTATCGGTCTGGGTTTATTCAATGTATATTATGTATACATTTATAAAAAATATGTATTTAGGTATTTCTATCAGATCTAGTACCATAAAACAAATTCTTTCTAGCTTGGGACGAGGGTACTGAGTGAATTGTCCTAGGCCCTTATTATAATAATTATTATTATTATAATTCTAGTCAAAGTTAATATATTTTTCATAGATATAGGACACTTATCACTCTATACCTACACGTAGTACCGTCCATAAATTTGATACTCACTGAAAAGTAGAGACAGCAACCATATGATAAGTATGGCGGTCTTGGCTCGTCCGGTTGTGGACTTGAACTTGAGCGGGAAGCAGATGGCGTACCAGCGGTCCACCGAGATGAAGGTCAGCGTCAGCACCGACACAGTCACTGACACAGACTGCAACAATAACACGAGCATTTTAATAAAAATCTAGAGTTAGGTATGATTAAGGTAGTCATTTACATTAAAGTCAAAAAAGCTTGAAGGCGTTTCTTTCATTTGTAGTAGTATAATACAATACAGTACAGTACAATACATTCACTAAAACTGGAGTAAACCAGTTTGCGCTAGCTCATAGATGTTTCCTACTTCCCTGTCAGTCTCTCGTATATAATTTCAAGTAATTTTCTTTTTTATTATAATATATATTCTGATTATTTAGTCTACTACTAGATGGAGTTAACGTAACGTACTTTTGTATTGAAAAATACATTTAATAGGTATGTGTATATCATTTTATCTAGTCTAGGCTAAGTTTTGACCTATTAAAGTAACAAAAATATGTATACAGGTATTAAGTGTTATTGTATTTATTTATCTACTTGTCTTATTAGGAGTACTTTGATTCATTGTCCTCATTACATGTTGGCGTTCTAAATAACTAAATGAACTACTGATGAAAATATTAAATAATAAACGGTAGAAATATAAATCACATTTTAATTGATAGTAATTAATAAATTAATTATACTATTCTAAAACAAATCACTGAACGCATGCAGTTCTCAGGCAGATGTTGCCTCCACCACTCCTCGCTTTGGTATATTTACTTTTTACTCTTTGCAGTTAACTGAGACAACTTTCCGTTCGTCGCCCGGACTTTTTACAGAGCCATCTAGCGGCTCTTGTGTTCTATAGTTGTTGTATTATAGAGGGCGCTGTTATAACAGGAAGTTTTGACATACTTTTACAAACACAAAAAGCGTCTTTAAGTTGATTTAGCTATACCTATGTGACGAGCTAAGATACATAGTTACCCATTGTAAATGACTGTCATTTACATGAGTGACAGTAGTCACTCACTATACATATGTGATGTTTTATATGGGAGACTAACTTTTTCTATGAGGCTGTAGCCATGTTTTTTCTATAGAACTAAGTAGTATAATTATACGGATATAGTAATTAATCTTAAATGCTTATTTACAATTCTAATTAAAAAGAGTGTGAAGTGGTAACCTATCATCTATGAGTTCGTCGAGCTTATTACAGAACATTAATATGATGTAACCCCTTCTGCCTACACTTGTAATATCTCACCTTTTAAACTATAAGACAGTTAACAAAGGAAGAAGCAGAGTTTGGTGACAGAGTACTCGCGCAGCAACTTTGTACAAACATTATAATATGATATCACAAAATACACTCAGCAGGCGACCTTTATGTATTGTCCCTCATAAGGACTAATGTATCACATACCTCACATCAGATGTAAATAAATTTTAATATAAATTGAGCTAAGTCAACAACATAATTAATTCATTTTGAAATTATTACACTCTCTTGGGCTTTATGATGAATTTAACTTCAGCTACCTCTCCCACACCTGAGGATATGTTATGATTTTAAATTAAATTTTTATTTCTCAATTTTATCGAAATAAATGTACTTTAACTACCTATATTGGAATTAATACTGACACAAACTGAGTATATTGCAGAAGGGGGAGGGGTAAGCATTGCTAGTAGAGGGGTCTTCAGGTCCCATTAGGCGCCATCCATAAATAATAATAACAAGAACTGTTTATTGCGCACAGATAAACAAAAGAACAATAGGTACAGTACAATAAAAATGTTTTACAAAGGGTTTGGCGTCTCAACGCTCAGCAATTTCTTACAGACAACCTGGTGTTGACAAAGAGTATTAACTTACAGAGAGAAGGTAGGAGGCGCACACTAGACACTATATTTATACATAAACACTTATACATAAACATACACTAATACATATTATATATACACATATTCTACACATTGCACGAGAACAAGAGGAAATTTAGATATAACTCAAGTACAGGGAGATAATGAGATTGAACGTTGTTAATTCCTCGCGAATTATTATATATTGTATTTAAAATATTAATATGTATTAAATATAATCAATACCCCATGTCTTTTTTTGTCATTAACATTTCTTCTTAATAGTGTTCTTAGAGCTTTGCTATAAAAAACACTCTAAACTCATATTGCCAAGGATTATATTAGTTAAACTGACTCGCTTTTGAGAATTGTTTACTTAATCACTAACCTAACCGCAGCGATCCCCCGCGGATTAACCAACCAACATTATATCTTGTTCTCTGAAGTGATATCCCAACAGTGGGATTTGGAAAGCCCATTACAATTATTGTTCTATTCTGTACCAGTCGTTCCTTAGGAGAGTCTAGCCATGTCACTTAGCTATAAATTCCCAATTTAAAAGGTTATGTTAGGAAAATCAAGGTCATTCATCGCTTTAAGTCCTACAGTTCTTTCTGTTATAATATTTAGTAGAATAGTTAATAAAAACTCATTTGTAACTATCGCCTATATGTTATATCACGAATATCACTATTTGTTACTATTCCAGAGAATTAAGATGTAATGGATTCTTGCTCTGTTATTTCACAACCTTATTTTCATAATTTTTTATTGAGTATTTTTATGGCCGAGGAACCTAACAAATTTATTAATAATAATAATAACTACCTAACAAAATTATTTGATGATTTCCATATTGTTTGCTTTTTATAAATTTAATCATAGCCAACATCCCGTATTATAGCCCGTAATACAATATCTCACTTAAAATGACATTCAAATGCTTTAAGCTATTTCATTGTGAAAATGTAAAAAAAACAAAACCGTTTTGCAATTATACCGCCAGTACGGATGTTCGTTGAAAGTTAAAGACTATTAAACATTACACTTCACTGCGATCTTTAAGAGGCGAGTAAAAAGAAAAAAGTTAGATGAAACTATGCGACAACGACGTACGACGTACGACAATAAAGCGTCCTGGCGATGCTATATTTTTTTTTAATAAGGTTTCCGACCGCCGTTTCTTTTAAATTAGACCTAGAAAGAAACTGCGGGCCTCAGTTCGTCGTAATCAGAACGGATGTTCATAATGTCTGCGCTGACACTTAAACAATTATAAACTTATATCACTAAGTGGACCTGGGTATTCCTTGAATAATTAAACATGTAATGGGAATACAAGGTCTGTTATAATATTATTTTAATGAGGATGTTACAGTGGCGGATTCAATATGCAATCAGGAAGGGGAAGGGGGGAGAGGAGATGGGGTGGTAGTCTGATAATAAAATGGTGCATCTGTCTATACTAGCTGTATACGCTGGCGGGGCACCTGTGGAGGATGATAGCATGAGTATGAAGTCGTGTCAGTCAAGTTATCATGTCGATTTTACCACTTCATTTTGCGGGGAAATGTTAGTGTTAGTAATGTGGATGACCCAATTGCTAGCAATGTACTATATCAGGTTGCCCTCCAAGGAAGTTCCTTCCCCCTGGAAGCCATCCTGATGAATTCCTGGTGAATTTGTCACGATGGGCTAACTAAACTAACCTGAAATCATGCTCATCCTATCATTCTTCACTGGTGCCCCGCCGGGTAAACCGTCAGCGCAGGTGGGCGCATCTTTCCATTATCATCCACTAAACAAATATATATCTTTCAAGAAGGACCGCGTGGAGGTCTACCTCATGTAGTAATGTGACATGGCAATTGCTGGCAAAGAGGCTATTAGTACCAGTACCAATTCTATTCTCAAGGAGGAGGGGATTATTAAAAATTGTAACTTCTGGCCTTTTTTAAACGTTGAAACTTTGAAAAACAATGTCATTCTAAATGTATTTGATTATAAAAAATGTTTCATTTATGACTATTTATTGCAGTAATGCAAAAATAAGCTGATAAATCACATAAGTGATTAATACCTCATTATCTCCCAATGTGTTGAGATAATATACAGTTTACCCTTAATAAATTCAGAGCCCTGGATTAACTAAATCCGGCTCTGTGGGTTAGTTTATCTACTAATAACAGTTGGTGTTAACTTGTTCATTGTTAACGACTTGTTATACCAATAGGTAGATTAATAAAGCTTGGGTTACGTTTGTACTAGGATAGCAGGATGGGATGGATTAGGTAATACTGTTAGAACAATGTCAATTTACTGAGGTATCATGAATGTTAAAACTACTATTAGTGTGACTATAGCATACGATATACATATACAGCATTCAGGACTTCACGTCATTTGATGATCACGATACTGTTCATTATGCGTTACATCCTGGAGCTATACGAAGTCGCGTCTTATCTCAATCCTTCAACTAATACACATTACATAGCAAACTCTTTGCAGCTGAAATAGATAGGACAGAGATATCCACGCAGATAAGATGTGTTCTGAAGAATTGTTTGATGTGATACCTACGGATACCTTTTACCATTGCACCGTTGGTCGTCGACAGAGAATTCATCCCCACATGCTGGAACCTAAGTGGTCTCGGCCACTGCGTTTTCAGAGAAGGTTCTCGTGCACTTAGATTATGGACTGAACTAACTGCTGAGATTTTTCTAGAATGGTAGATTAAGGTTTTTTATGGGTCGACAACACGCCGACACACCTCTGGTATTTTAGACGTCCATAGAATACGGTAACCGTTTACTATCAAATGGGTATTGCTTAATTGCCGAGATCGTAGCATAAAAAAAATTCTGTACAAATTCAACTAAAACTAAAACATTTTTGTACACTAAGTTTTCTTATGTGATATTCAGAATTTCGCAATATGAGCACGTCATGTGTTACTTTCATGCTGGGATATCAGATACAAAAATATGTTTATTTTATTTATAGAATATTGTTTATTGCACTAGCAACATAGTTCTGGATTCAATAAGCATAATGTGCTTACTTATAGATCACAAAGGCTTTGTAAGGCTATGCATTAGGGACTGCACCGAGCCTGTTGAATGAACAATGTCGGTTATAAAGTCCATACTCTGTAAACTGCATTATATGCACAATAGAATTCAATTTACCTAGCCTCGCGAGTAACCGTTCATGAATGGGGAATGTTTGAATATATTATCGATGTTGCTTGTCTAATAATTTGTTTCCCACTATTATATACATATTATGAAGGAAATTTGGATATTATTATTTTAAAGTATTTCGTCGTAATTTTTTTTCTGGTGCTGTAAGATTCTAATTATATTTTTATATATGTCCAGTACAGCCTATTCAATGCAAACAAACAATAAAAAGTTTCATATTTATGATATTAGTATACCCGGTGTTATTATTGCATATTTTTACATGAAAAAGTATTATTGTGACATAAGTGTTATAGTTACATATATTCTAGCCGAAAATTTATTACAAGGTCATCTTTCTGGGATTCTAATTTTTTATCTAATCTTATACTCTGCTGAGAAGTGGTGTATACAGTACACGTAGACAACGCAGAGCTACTGCTTCGTATTACATCCGTGATATTGTTTATGTATGTAAGAGAGATACTAGTACATTCCATTAAGAGAGCTGTCAGGTTGATTGCCGTTTAAATGTCATTAATAATTACGAAAAATAAAATTATAAGTAACCCCTGAATCAAACCTATAATAAATTGTAGCTAAAGACCATCTCGATTACGTCAATTTTCATATAAAAAATCCGCAATATAATCGGTTCTATCATTTAGGAGCTACGATGCCACAGACTGACTGTAGATATAATAACACGTCAAATTTAAAACACCCGTTTTTTTACGTTAGTGGATAAAATGTAACAAATCACATTCTATTTTCTTTAATACAAACTTACTCTAATTAGTGGGCATTTTAAACTGATATTAGTCGTCGACTATGTGGATATAGTTGACGACTTGGTTTATTTAGTGTCGTGAAAATGTCTAATTATAACTTTGACCATTTATATTATTTTTGCTGAGATGAACACCAGTCTAATATTATTCAGTAACTATGAATATGAATGAGAAGGCTGAACTTTTCACATAAAATTATTCTAACTCAAAATTACGCAATATCGAAATATATTACAAAGAGAAAGATTTGTTTTATGTATGCTCCAAAATGCTTATATGATTTAAAAAAATCTTTTAACAGTTTAGAAAGCTAAATTGTCAGTAAATGTCGAATATAACAAATATTGTTATGTATTTAAGATAAACGAAATAATGATCAGTGAAAGCGTCACAGTTTCCTCAGTATCCATCATAATGTGTTTTGTATTCTACTTCACATGTAAAAATTATACTGCATAGATGCTGTTCATTGTGGGTTCACGTGATGGAAAGATATCATATCTATTCATCAGGTAAAGATTCTGTTTGCCATTTCTATATCAATTTAATAAAAAAATGATAACTGTGTAAAACATTATCGCATCTTTCTAGTTTTTTTTATTAGTTGGCCTATTGTCACATGTTAAGAACCTATAGCACTGCGACGAAGATCTTCTGTACTTACGGTTTAGAATCCCTTACTAATTATTATTAAGCAAATTTATTTGAATTAATTATTTAGCATAATGCTTAAAAATATATAACTGACCTGAAAGTACAGCACGATCCTGCACATCGCCGTTCCAAAGAACCATGTCTCCGTGACATCCCATAGCACTGTCGGCGGCAAACATATCAAAATCACCATAAAATCAGCTACTGCCAAATTTACTATGAAATAGTTCGTCACCGTCCTCATAGAATGATTTCTATACACCGCTATGCACACTAAAGCATTTCCTATAAGTCCAATCACAAATACGATCGCGTGGGTTGCAATTAGGACCCACTCATATGGATGTGGAAATATGTATTCATTTAACATATCTATGTATTCTTCTTTCGTCATATTACAAAAATCTGGATCTCCAACACAAGGTTCTTCTGTATAGTTAAACCCATCATATTCAGTTGAAATATCTTCTTCTCTATCTACAATTCTTCCATATCTTATATCAGTATGATTCACTATACTTTCATCATTTGCAGGTACTTTATTGCTATTATTTGTATACAATACTTCAGTATCATCAAAATCAAGTGGTGTATCACTTGAATTATTTACAGATCTTTTATATACATCTATTTTATTCATATTATTAAAATTTGATGTGACTTTGCTATCTACTATATCATTTAAAATCTTAACACTTGAAAATACTCCGTCCACATTCTCGTTATTCACATTGTTAATGAAACAAAGATTGCAAAACAATACCATAGCGATGATTTGGGATATCCGTTCTATTCTTATATCCATTTTATCTGTGGTTAAGTAAACATTTTCCTCTGTATTGTTTTTGATGTGATATGTTTCCGCTCATTTTACATTCATCACAAACTTTTGTAATCACAAACTGGAATTCGCCTCATCTGAAAGAAAAAAACATTCATTCGTGAATATTATGTTAGCTGTGGCATATTTAGAATTTGGTAAGGAGTACCAGTATTTTGATTGTTTATGTATTAAGAGTACGTTTTGAACTTTGACGATTTTATTAAAGCACTAACGACCCATCTCGGTTTTACACGGTAAGTTCAATGTATGTAAAGAAAGTCATATATCTGTATGCAACATGTATATTATACTGGGTTACTGGAAACTCGACGTATTCCCGTCAAGACGAGATAGAGGAGCTCAAATGCAATATTTTTGACCCTCTATATGTTTGTCCGAAAGTTAATGGTTTTCGAGTTATTTTGAATGTGTTTTAAAAATAATATCCAATTCTTCACAACATTATTAAAAAAAATGGTCTTTCAACCTATTTTTTATGTGTAGAGGACTTGATAACAAAACATAATAATTCACAAAATAGCCCATTAATGCTTAATAAGTAAATTCAAATTCAAATTCAAATTCAAAAATCATTTATTCATGTAGGACATTTTAGCCGCTTATGAACGTCAAATTTTTACATTATAATTTTATTTTTTTCCCTACCGTCCAGTTCGGTATATAGATCCAATTGAGAAGAACTGGCAAGAAACTCAATTGAATTTTTTTTTAAAGCCAGTTTATTTACAATGTATATTTATATAGGTGTCTATGTCTAACATTAAATGAAAATTCAGTGCATGAACAACTATTGCCATGCACACTCGTCATTCAAGTAATCGTTTAGTGAGTAATAGGCTTTGCTCAGTAAATATGATTTAACAGATGTTTTGAATTTATTTAAGGGTAATTCCAACATATCCTTTGGTATCTTATTGTAAATTTTTATACCTATTCCCATAAAAGACCTATTAACTTTTTCTAAACGATACTTGGGGACAGCAAGTTTGTCTTTAAATCTTGTATTAATATTATGAATACTGCTGTTTTTTCTTGAAATAAGTCAAGATTTTTATGAACATATAGGATATTTGAATATATAAATTGAGAAGCAACGGTGAGAATATTTGCCTCTTTGAATTTCTCTCTTAATGAGTCACGACTCTTCATACAGTAGATCGCTCGAACGGCACGTTTTTGTAATATGAATATATTTTTAATATCTGCCGCTTTTCCCCATAGTAATATTCCATAAGAGAGTAAACTATGAAATACTGTCTAACCTTACGCACGGCAAAAGCTGCTGAACTTAGTTTCGCTGCAAGGCTTTGAATTTGTGCACCCCATTGTGTTTTATTATCTAGTGTGATTCCTAGAAAGACAGTAGATTCTATAAATTCCAGAGATTCGTCATTTAATTTAATATTGCAATTAGTATTAAAACTTTTAGACAGAGAGAAATTAACACATTTTGTTTTTTTAGCGTTTAACATAAGATTGTTAGTTGTAAACCAGTGCAGGAGACGCCGCAAAGCACTATTTACATCGTCATAATTATTAGTCATTCTATTAACTTTAAAAATCAATGAAGTATCGTCTGCAAATAATACTATGCCGCATCTATCCTGCATGGCATATGGGAGATCATTAATGTAAACTAGGAATAAAAATGGACCGAGAATAGATCCTTGAGGTACACCCATTTGCACAAGTGACCCGTCAGACGTAGCGTTGCTAACCTTCACTTTCTGTATTCTATCAGATAGATAAGATTTTATTAAATTTAAAGCATTGTCTTTGACGCCATAAAAAGCAAGTTTTTAGTAATAAGTATTACGGGTGGCTGTGACTACAAACGATTTTTTTATTTATAAATTAAACGTTATTTGAGTTTAAGCGCCTTGTTGCTTAAAAAAACATTATGACTCTAAGCGTACAAATTCCTAATAAACTTTCTCATCTAATAAGCTATCTAAAAAGGTATATATAATAGTCGGTAATTAACCAAATAATAATAAAATTACGATATATATTAAGTTGTTAAACATTAAGTCAAATATTTTTGGGAAAAAAATAGGAATAAAACGTGTGTTCACGGCACGGTTCATAACGGAAATTTGGTTATGGGTACGATTTCGATAATCCGTTATTAATTAATTTCACAATTTTTTTTCCAGATTTGAACTCACGGCCTGTTGTGTGTAATTTAAAGTAGTAAACCATTATAGACGACTGTATGTGTTGTTGTATGTGGTGTACAATTGTAAGTAACAGTAAAAAAAACAAACATATTGGCGTCCCACTAACCCTTTAACGACCGTTGATAGCTTTGATTTATTGCATGCTAATAGACGTTAAACTTAGCCCGCAGCTTTGATTATCTACGCCTTCAACCCTTTGATCCAAAACAAAAGCCAAATATCTCAGTTCGAATACCCAGTCTAATTTAAATATATAATTAGGATTTTATGGTAATGCCTTAAGTTATTCAAACGTATATAATTGTGGCAAATAGTGGCTCGGTCTTTGATTGCGAGATTGTCCTTAGAAAAGCTAACACGGGTCGTCTCCCATTACGTTCGACCTTTGTTTAGTTAAATTATTTTTAAATTGCGACGCAAAAAAGTTACTATAAGCTTAAAGAAATTTTACTACTTTCGTTTTTGCTAGTTATTCAACTCAGAATATAGAATTGATTGCTCTAACTGATACGTTTTTTAATGATGGTTAACTCAGGCGAGGTATCAGTGGAAGCTGACAAAATGAGTATGACATCAGGTCCGTTGGCTTATCGAGGTGCATTTACCACGAATTTGTAATGACCTACATAAATAAATTATTTTGATTTTTACTTAATAAATAATTAACACATATAAATAAACAATTAGAAACTCACTCGCCTGCCTTCATCTACAATAGTTAGTACATTTAAAATAAAAAATAATTCTAAACTTGTGTACCTTTGTCAATCAATTCCTTTGGCAGATCTAAAACTGTTCGCATAGATAAATTAGGGATTGCTCCAAATCGTTCTGAACACGAGGGTTTTCGACTAGTAATTAAATTTTGTTGGATCGTTTATAAAAAGGATCCGAGTTCCCTCGCTTTAATTAACCTGTCAATCTGTGAATTTCAGCCGTTTTGCATGCATTCAGTATTTATGAGTACGTTATGGCTTAGTGGTTGACTACCCTCATTTTGTGATTAGTTCAAAATCAAACGAAAATATTTATATATACTTTAAATCTTGAAAAATTCCAATGTTTTGGTTCTGAATGTATTTGGTTGTACAACGGAAACTGAGAGTGCATTTTCACAAAATTGCATTTAACAGCTAGAATTATAAATGTGATCGTTTGTCTATTTGTTAACTTTTGACGACTGCACCTACAGGTTGTATCTTATCTAAAAACAGTGTTAGTCCAGGGCAACAACCTTATTATCATTGCGTACATAATTTGTTATTGTGTGCGTTATGTTTGTTTTTTAGGTTTCTTGTTTTTCATGTCGTCGTGTTTACTATAGTAAATTTTATTCTACTTTGGATCATGACGTAAAATGCGTGTTTGTCTTAAAAACATTTTAAAAAATTCATTGAATGTTTAAATAACTATACACAAAGCAGGTTTCAGTCAGTAGTGACAGGTGCCACCCTCACCGGATATTTTATTTTAACTGAAAAAGCAACTATAACTAGAAGGTAACGACCTTGGTAGTCTAGCGGTTTACCACATCGCCTTTCTTTCATATTTAATTACATTTGTATTTAAGTATAGTATACATAAGTGTTAAGATATTTTATATATATATCTAAATATGTATTGAAGTTACATATATCAGTCGTCTAGTACCCATAACAGAAGCTCTACTTAAGTTAGGATCAGAAGGTTTTATAAGTATTAGGATATTTTCTATATATATCTAAATATGTATTGAAGTTACATATATCAGTCGTCTAGTACCCATAACAGAAGCTCTACTTAAGTTAAGAGCAGAAGGTTTTGTCAATTATCCAGTAAATAATTATTGAAATGAAACGAAAAATCTTTAATAAAAACACAGTTACATAGATTAATATGTACAAACAGATAACTAGTAACCGTGACTTCATATATTTGGAATTTAACCTATTATTATTAAAATAAAAGTAGTCTAAGATAACCGCTTATAACATTAGATATCTCCAGTTGTTTCAGAGAATAGCAAAATCAAACAGACAGACAAATAATTTTAAATTATCTATTTAATTTAATTGCCGTACATACTTACTTTTATATGCATTAATTATATATAATCCAACATTCTTTTATGTAATTTCAAATAACAGCTTTTCACTAGAAAAACTGTTAATTTGCTAACAGATACTTAAATTTTATTTATTTGATGTAAGTACATATGTACGTTGTATTGTATTGTATGTTGGACTCCATTCTCCGCAATTAGCTTTTATTCGGGCATTGTTATATATAGAGCCAGACTTCTTTTAGTAGCCAGCCAAGCTTTTCACAAAAGCGCAGAAACTCCTTAATCTTCACAGGCTTCACAGATACCGTTCCGAGGATTTGTTTTCATTGTTGGGCCACTGCCGTACATATTACGTATGTTTCTTATGCTTCATTGCAGCCCCGACAAAGGTCTGTCTGTAGCATCAATTTTGTATAATAATTTGTTTAAGAACAATGGCCCGTTATTGTCCCTATCATTATTTTATATATGTCTATCTAGATTAAGTAGACGTGTTGTTAACCGATGGTTCGTTTTTTCTCAATTGCCACTTTAGATCTTTGCAATCATCACGTTCACATATGTATGTTATTATGGTCATCTTATTTTAATAATACAATTATAAACGCGAAAGTTTGTAAGTGTGGATGTTTGTTACTCTTTCACGCAAAAACTACTGAATGGATTTTAATGAAACTTTATAGTAGTATAGGTTATGTATTAGAATAACATGTAGGCTATATTTTTTATTGAAATTTAACTGCAGGCACAGTCAGTGTTTTCATATTTTTTATTAACACCACTAATGATTAATTGTAGCATTCTCGTTGTGTAGTCACGTTGACGTCCCCGCTGTTGTGAATGTATTTTGTTTGTATGTTTTGCAGTTTACAGAGAAAATTAATTACAGACACGAACACTCGGCATGGAATAAGCGACGGTCGCGTGATTCTTGCATGTTTTATGCTGTTTTAGCTTTTATTATTTCGTGTGACAGTTGAAAATGAATATAAACTTTGTAAATATGGTATGGTAAAATTTGTAATCCATATTATTACTGACCTGACCTGCGCAACTTCGTCTGTGTCATATTTTCTTCGTTATTGCAACATTTTTGACTGCAATTCCGCTCCTATTGGTCGTTACTTGATGTTATGATATGATAACCTTTTATGTATATTTATATTTATGTATTATTGTAAGTATAATAGTATAAATATTATTATATCACTTTTTATGCCTTGATTTTTTTTGTTATGATTACTTTTGTACTGTGTGCTTTAAAGTTTAAATAAATAAATAAATAAATAACCTATCACATTTAAAGGTTAAATATTTTTTTAAATCTGCTCAATAGATTTTAATAATAATACCAAGACAATTTACACAACGCCATCTACTCCCAAGGTAAACAGAGCTTGAGTTGTGGGTACTAGAGAACTGATATAAATATTTTTTTTGTAAATACATACGTAATATATATAGGAAATATCCAGACTGATACAAACAATCATACTCACGAATGCAAAAGTTTGAACCATCAGAGGAATCGAACCTGCGATCATCAGAAGTGAATCGTTGGTAATATAATCAGTGTTTAGCATCGCCAAATATGACCATTTCCAAAATAAACTCGCCCAATACATTTTTTAACAATTTGATACGATAATCTTGGTTGATATTGACTTTTACAATTTCATCGAGCGAAAATGAAGATTGCAGACGGCACTTTAAATCTATGAAAGATCTTAAAGAGCTCTTAAAGGCAAGCACCTCCTGATAGAAACGTCTTTAATCCGAGGACTCCGCTAGAGGTTCAAATGTCGAGTCAGAGCGTCGTAAATTTCCATCTCTATATGAATGGGACAGGCATGAAAATCGGGAATCGAACTTGACAGCAAATACTTTATTTACAGAAAACACCCTGTCATTTACTACTCTGGAGGAGAACTCGCTCTTATTCAATCATAGAGACTGCAGCCTCACGTATTCAATACAAATATTTGTAAACTGTACAAATATTTGATGAACTCTCATAAAAATGTTGGTACGAATATTTGATCAACACGCCAAATGCAGTCACGTGTGTAAATATAAATATCAATCTCGAAATTTGATTTCGTGTTATAACTGTTTTATATATCATCACTATATGAATTGTAGTTTTTTTATATCACATTTGTAGCAAACCTGCATACCACTTATCTGTAGTATCTAATCGTGTGGGCACCACCCATTCTTATTTCTATGAACTGGGTTTCAATTTAAGGGTATGATAGTAATAGTAGTTAAAGGTAGTTCTCTGGTATGGCAATGGCATTGCCTGGTATTTGATACATACCTTAATTAATAAAATAGATGGCGTATTGAAACTATTAATAAAATTATAACTAAATCTGACAGCCCTTTTGATGGTAAGTGGTAACCGCCGTCTATATACATGAACAGCAACACGGACACGAATAGCAAGCGTCTAATACCGCTCATAAGTTGCCATTCATGAAGACTAAGATATCATGCATCTTGTCCAACAATTTTACTGCCTAATCTGACCCTACTACCGAAACAACTCACAAAGATGAGTTTTTACGAAGTGTACTTCTGCCATGAGCCGTAATTAACCGATAACTGAGTAAACGAGGAGCGATAAATAAATATTTTCTCATATCTCCCATTACGTTTGTGGTGTTTTGTACACAATAAACCCTTTGGGACCAAATTAACTCCAAGAAATGAGCTCAAACCGAGAATTTAACGACTGCGTGCCCCAATTTCTGTGACTATAAGAGTAATAAAATCATAATTTTCACGAGATGTAGGGTTGTAATTCCTATAGCGGTGGTAAAGGATTATTAGTAATGAGCACTTGCTAACATTGTAGCAACCATCTGCTGGCTTTGGAAACCATCGTGGTTAATTCCTGATAAATTCGTTATGATGAATGAGCTGACGTCATACTCAATCTGTAATTGTCCACTGGTACTTCCTCAGCTTCTACTAGTACACAATTAGTGCTCGCGGGTACAATAGTCCATATCCATTAATATAAAACCTACACCGCTATGTTATTATTTATTTCATTATCAAACAGAGAAAGGTTTGCTAAATACGGTGTTGTGGTTCCGGAACTTACTTTAGGCATAGTAAAATCTGGTCTCTCTGTATAATATTAGTACTTATGGTTACAGATAACTCTCACTAGATGTACACATTTTATGAAGCTTGTCCCTGTCGAAGGTACGTTGAAAGTTTTCTCATAAAATCGTTTAATTTAACAGACGGGTCGTGAAGCGGAGGTCAAATGGGTACCCTTAATTCTGAAATCATGTAACATTGTTTTTTATATAAAAACTTCAAAACGGTGACCATAAATTCGATAGTTTGTACGTTATTCTACGTCAAACATGGTCAATTTAATATAGATTTTGTGGACACAGTTTTTTATTAACCGTGTTCAAATAAAAAAATCCATTTTACGTACTTTTTTGTTAAATTTGTTATCTTAAGATATACCGTTTTGGAAAACTTTTTTTGTTTTATCTGAAACAATATCGATTTCTAATATCTCTGATTACCCCAACGGGAATAACAGTTGTGAAGATATATTTTTTATAGAGAACTATGTAAATATCATTTGATACTTTCAAAGAAATAAATTTGAACCCTTTTCAAATGAACGTATTCAAAGCATTTTTAAATAATCATATTTTTTATTCTAACATGAATTTGGTGAGCAGCGCTATCACAAGAAGAACTAATAAGAAATTTGCGTGTGGCTTATTTAAACAAATGTTAATATACGATATTTAGGATATTTATAGTACTATACAAACAAATATAAAAATAGAATCATATGATGTGTTAGTCAGACATTAGTTCACTAGTATTTATATAGTAATTCAGCCCACATTCGTTCCCGTATAACATTTTTGTTTGTTAAACGATTGAAATAAAAAGTACAGAAATGTTAACTGGCTTCATAAGGGTGGCTGTATAGTTATAACAAAAAAATAACTGATTCACTAATATATAAAAATTAATAAAATTATATTTATCAATAAATATATTGTATACCTGTTTCTTGATGATAGTAGAGTATACTGAATAATAACATCATGTTGCATGAAATGAAATGAACTTTTATTTGGTCCAGGATTACTGTAGTTACAAAACTGTAACTACAGTAATCCTGGTACCTACAGTAATCTTGTTTAAAATAAAAATTATATAAAAATATACAAACTTTATACAAAATAATATTATATTTTATGTATCTATTATCACAAAATAAATATATTGATTGATAATATAACACCGTCTTACTTCTTACTACCTGCGAGTTCTATTCATATACTATAAACTACAATACCAAATTAAATTTTTTTTTTTGTTTTGCTACGGTATAAATGACGATAATACGACAAAATGGGAGTCGTGTCGTATCAAGAATTAAAGAACATGATGGAAGATCGCGGAAAGTGGCAAGAGCTCCACTGACAAGAGCGTAGCTCTTAAATTATGAATGAATGAATGAACGGTATAAATGTATGCATCTAAAAAAATATTTCTATCAGCTGTTTAGTGTCCATAGTATAAGACTGCTTATTTTACTTCTGATTCTTTAAAAACCCGTGGTTCCTTATAAATACTGAACCCTAACTAGTTACTACGTGTATGAAACAAAATGTTTAATGTAGCGTGGTAATGAGAAGCATATTTCTATGATAATCCACTAATTTCTTTTTCGTTATTCGATGTTTTGATAGAGGATCTGGTGCAAGTTATAAGTGAAATGTTGCTTTGGAGTAAAATGTTTTCGTAAAGTGATAAACAGTAATATATTATAATTATCATTTAAATTGCGTTAAATTGTATTTTTTGACATTACTTATTTTTATTGCGGGAAATGGTAATAATATTTATTTTGTAATTATCATTTCGTGTCATTGTCGTTTCATACGGATGCAAATATTGTAGCTATGTTTAATTTTATTGAACATAAAAAACATATCCACTAATACTAACTTAGTGAAAGTAATTTTTCAGTCTAACTATTACATATGTAATATCTTTCTTTTTTTCTAATATTGGTGAAAAATGTGTTATCGCGTATAACTTGCACAGCGGATAATTATTTTAGCTATCTTTATGTTGCTAAATATAGTATCACTCATTCGTACACTGTAATTTCATTGTTATATCTGATTCTTTCTGAAACACAGCTTACAAAATAAACTTCTTAGTGGTAAAAATAGGTGAGACAGGTGTACTACACAGATATAACACTTTGTATAAAGTTAATACCAAAATATTGAAAATGTATTTATGCTTATAACTTAGACCGCGGAGAATTATTCTAGCCCTCTTTATACTAATGAGGCGAGATGACGGAATGCTTTCCAACTACGCAAACAAACTCCACTCTAAATTGTTTTACATGTTTTAAATACACGAAATGTTCATTTTGTGTGATGACGCAGTAGGAATGCAATGTGTTACCCACTCTGATTCGTTTCGATTAATTAAGGCAACAAAAAATTAGACTAGAACTTTTTAATTACACATACGTGTGTTAAAATTGTATACAATGACGGTATGTTAAAACTATAATAATATTATAAACCGCTAAACAACTTTCTTTCCAATTTTGTTATAAACAAAGCAATGTCTCAAACAATTGCATCGATTTGAGAAATTACTCCATTGTTTAAGTGATTCATTATTTCAGAGTGACAAATGCTGTATATTATGTTAATATATACGAAA
Organism: Achroia grisella; assembly: GCF_030625045.1. Classification (NCBI taxonomy): domain Eukaryota; kingdom Metazoa; phylum Arthropoda; class Insecta; order Lepidoptera; family Pyralidae; genus Achroia; species Achroia grisella. Next base: position 2,226,985 of record NW_026712984.1, on the reverse strand, counting down.
CTCTACATGTTATGGCTAACGGGGCGGCCTATTAGTATTTCATGAGTAATATAACTTGTATATTTCGTAGCTATATATGTGACTGCAATAAATATTTATTTATGTTTATGTGTATTTATACATAATACATTTATATACATAAAAATACGCGTATTTATTTATGTACTAATGCCATATTTAAGCAATCTAAATATATATAACTTAAGGGTGACTGACATAGTGGTCTATCAACGCACAGCCCAAACCACTGGACGGATCGGGCTGAAACTTGGCATGCAGGTAGATGTTATGACGTAGGCATTCGCTAAGAAAGGATTTTGATTAATTCTACCCCCAAAGGAATAAAATAGGGATGAAACTTTGTCAATTTTAAACCGATTGGACTGAGACTTTGCATGCAAAAGCTACTATGATGTTGGCATCCCCTAAGAAAGGATTTTGATAAATTCCACCCCTAAGGGGATAAATAACGCGAGCGAAGCCGCGGGCTAAAGCTAGTATACCATATACTGTAGGTACTAGAGAACTGACATACGTTTTAATACTATTTTTTATACTTAGATATTAATAGAAAAATAGTCATTCTCATTAACACAATGTATTTTACAAGGATCGAATTCGCCATGATTAGATAGTGAGACAAAATGAATAACCGTTATACAATAGGGTCATTGTATCTAATAACTTACATTCACTACGACTTTCTAATACAGTAATCCGAAAGTTTTTAGACTAACAGACAGGTTCTGTAAATATTCAAATTTAGTTTAAATATAGTTGATTTATGGTTTTAACCCCATCCAGCTGCAATTTAGATATGTAGGTAATAAATTGTTTTAAAACTTTATGTAGAAATCGTAGTGGCGTAGTGGTTACTAAACTGACATACGCTGAAAGGTCATGATTTTGAATCTGGTCAACACCAAAAAACTTTGTTGACAGTTTACATTCTAGATTGACTCTCCGATGGCTCCATCAGTCATCGATAATAAATTATCTGAGAGAAGCCGCTAGGCTCGCCCCCGAAATATTGGATTCAAATATATTCATAAAAAGTGAGCATGTCAAGTATTACGTCAAAATTGCTGTCGTCACAATACGCTGATTAACCCATCTTTGGTAACAATCGTGAAGGTAAATAGTAATTATTTTCATCATTAAATTATTATTTTCTCACTTAATAATTTAGTTTAGTAATTTATAACGAATACTGTGGGCGCGGGAGGCCTTTTTTTATTAATACATTTAGGATTAATATGGGTTATGTTCTTACATTAATAATATATGATGGCGTCTCAGTAAAGGATAATACCATGAGGATAAAATCATTTCAGATTATAAAAAAACATTTAAAAAATCTGTGAAGCGATTGCTAGTAATTGGTACTGTGGGGTAACAATTGATATATACTCATTAGATCGAACCCACATGGTACCCACTGAAACTATTAAAATAAAAGAAATGCATGTAAATAAAATTAGCAGACGATGAGAAACTAGCGGTAAACATTCGCAATATATATACAGATTAATACTATAAAAAATACAGTTGAACTTCAGATCTCCTCATTTGTAAAGTCTGTTGAAGATACAGCTGGAATGTTGTTAAAAAATCCGGTAAAGTCTGCTTTGTATAAACCGTTCTCAACTAATGATTTATGTAAATTCACCTAAGGACAGTTCATGTAAAACTTATGTATTTATCTATAGTATAATTGCAAAATATATTTTTACTCTGTGGAATATTATAAAGTGAAAAGATAAGAGTTTATTATATGTTTTTTTTTGTGACAGATTATCTTAAAAAACAATTTAACCTATTTTAATATTCTTATACCTTATGAAAACTAAATGATTACTAACTATATTGTTTTTAAAACTTATATTAATACTAGCTGTCTCGGCAAACGTTGTTTTGCCTTAAAATAAAAAAAAAAAATTAGCGGTGGACTACCCCTAACATTTAGGGGGATGAAAAATAGATGTTGGCCGATTCTCAGACCTACTCAATACGCTCACAAAATTACATGAGTATCGGTCAAGCCGTTTCGGAGGAGTATGGGAACGAAAACTGTGACACGAGAATTGTATATATAAGATTATCTAACTATGTACATGAATTTAATGAAATGCCTATATGAGTGAGAGTTGCAGCCCGACATTGCAAGGCGAGATACTGTAACTGAAACGCTTTACTTACCTGTAGAAGACTTCCGGTTGAAGTCGAAACGATTGTCGATAAGACGATAAGTTCGTCTTTTAGCATTCCATAGATTCACTGTGCTGGTAGCGGCTCCATAGTACGTTCATATATACAGTACAAAAGTATATTATACATTATTAACGGTGTTTTTAAAAATATGTTACTACAATTTGCATCCATGTGAATCCACGTCGGGTCGTTAGCGATTCATATATGTATAAATTTTTTTTGGTGGGAAACATGGATTAAGGTCATTTTTCTTCTATTTTTATTACCATTAATATCTGTCTGTAATCGTGTTATAATTAGGATTGTTACCTTTAAACTCTTGTAACCAGAACAAAATGCATGAATTTCTCGGAATTTTTATATTAGAGTCTGAGCCTTTTTACGCTGCGTAATAAAATAAGAAATAGGTCCAATTAGTATAAATCTATTTAGTATTTTATTTAAGAAATTATATTTTATATTTCTAGCAGGACGGCTACGGGTAATTTAGATAATTGCAAGTCCTTACTAATAGGGATGCCTTAAGATTGCTATAAGGCCGTCTTTTATTGATACTTTCCAATATACTGTTTTTATTTTTGTATTTGTTTTTTGCGCGGAATAAAGAGTTTTTCTTATTTATTATTACTTAAACAAATGAAAACTACATGGTCGTTATTCTCACGATCTCTAAACTAGGACAAATCTGGGGAAACCTGGACGGATGGCAACCCTAGTTATAATAAGTGTTTTTTTGTTTTCTGTACTCATCAATGTTTCTGGCTTTCGTCTACTTGGTAATGCAACGTACAAAATATTGCCTGACAGATGCCAAACATAAGGCAGGTACGAAATTCCAAATGTTTTATAGCTCAATTTGTTTTTTTATTACACGAAACTAGACAGAAACTAATCGATTTGATGTAGTTAGCTATCCGATGGGTTAATTTTGCATTTTTTAGCTATTTTACTAGTTTTCAAGTGATGTAGCAATAATCTGATTTAGTACCTTAGTAATGTTCGAATTTATAATTTAAATGAATTATGGTCGAATATCAACAACTGGACGGCCACTAGTATTATTATTTTATCAACTGTTTATGTAAGGTTCTTTTTTACCACAACATTTGACCATAGGTAGACTGTGAAAAGTCATCTGTGTTTTTACTATCGAAATACATTATAAACTGTACTTCGATTGTAGGGTACAGATTAGGCAGTAGAATTACAAGATAAGAGACATAATACCTTAGTGCTCGATTCGTGATAACGTGATGTCGTAGAGCGGTCCATGTATATAGGCGACTATTTTGTTTAATATCAGGTGGGACGTCAGTTTTTTGCCATAACATTTGCATCAAAAATAACCATAATATCATTGTATGTATAGAAGGTAATAGAATATTAGATAAAATAAGTTTTTACCGGGTTGACGACAGGTATACCACCTGCATTTCGAGTGTCACGTGCGTGCTGACCTATTCAGACCCTTTTTGAAGAATCCCATGATGCCGCCTCTAGGGAAAACCTCAGCATTAAATTACGGGTAAGTAAAAGGAAGTCCAACAATAATTATGTAATCAGGGAACTGTATTGCGTGATGTATTGTATTGTGTTTTGTGTTGCTTTTCTATAGCTCTTGTGTCCAAATATAAAATATTAACTATTTTATCGAGGTAGACTTTGTACAAAGTTATCAGCGTCTATCACTTTGTCCGCTGTCGCACTTATTCGTGCTGCTAAATAGCTTGCTTTGTAACTAAAAATCTCAGGATGCGGAGCATGGTACAACAGCAACAACAACAGAACAATTGAACAGCTTTATTTGAATATAATTTTGAGCTGCTTCCAATAATTGGAACAAGACAAAAATGGCGCTGATTCCTTAAAAATAATGGCGGGCGTTCTTTTAAATTTAGGTTATAAATATGTCAATGTCAGGCAAATTAACTGATCTCTATTTGAACGTTTCATTACACTCAATTCTTGACATTTTCTCTCTAAGGATTTAGTGTACATTTTTTAAATACAATTTAAAAGGGATTATTTCGTCCAATTTATTGTTTCAGTGTGAAAAATGCGGGTACTTTTTAAGGTCGTAAGATAAAATCCTTGTACCCAAAGGTATAGCGCGGGAAAATGAGATAGGGTCTTGTAAAGTGGGCTACGCACTTATTAGGTCGGCTGTATAGAATGAATACGAAAAATAATGGCAGAATTTTTTCTCAGACAATATAAGCTTAGGAAAAAACCTGGCATAGTTCTAAGGCGTATCATTTCATAAGCCACTTTAAAAAGGAGTGTATATATAGGAGAATAATATAGGTATGTATATATATAAGTATACATAAACTAGCTACTCCCGCGGTTTTATCCGCGTGTTTATAGCCTATGTGTTATTCTAATATATAAGCTATTACATTATAATGTTGCATTCAAATCTATTTAGTAGTTTTTGCGTGAAATAGTAACAAATATACATCCATCCATACTCAGAAACTTTATAATATTAATAAGATGAATGAGAGAATTGTATATAGGGTAGCTATTTATGAATTCTTTTGTATAATTGAAATGGCAAAAAAGCTCTACCTGATGATAAATGGTAACCATCGCTTATAAATATGAATATCATCACGAATATCACATTATAATATAACATGTCTTGGTATCAGTAGTGCACTTGTGCACTTCTTCGCAGATTTCATACAAAGCACATCTTTGTAAGGCTATGTAAACGTGATAATCTTAAATTGAATACCTAATAAATTAAAAAAATATATTTATCAGAAGTTTCTGTTATAGATTAGTTTTTTCAATAAATAAGTTTTTGTTTCTATAAAAGATGATATATGATAAATCGAAAGTAATATCAGATCGGAATGTCCTTTTGGGCTAAATACTTTTAAGAAAAAACACAGCCGCTGTTCTTTTCAAATAAGCTTGTACATGATAACAAAAAACAGATTCATGTTAAGTAAAATTAGAGAGAAAGTAATGGCAAAAAGTCTTGCATTTTTGTGAATATTAAATAATTTAATCAGCAGTCGTAAGCCATTATAGCAATTTTGTTGGGTAGATTATAAATAAAAAGACATTTTCAAAAAAGAACGTAGTTAAATAACCAATTTTTATACAAAACCTACGATGCATGTTCGAACGTCTTTTAAACAGAACATTTCCAGTGGGATATTTAGGTCGTAACTTGAAACTTTATCGATTAGGAATACCCGTAATCGGTTTTATTAGGACATTTTTAGGGTTGTCTGTACCTGAATGTTAAAGAGTGAGAACCATATAATTTCCTCATTATTGCCCATTTCTATAAGAATCTGGAGCTCCTTTCAACCTTTTTTGCTCGTAAGATTCTGTTGAAAACTCTATTATTTTATACTATCTGCCTATTTTGAATTCGATTGAGTTTGTTATCGGTATTCTCACCATTACAGAGCCACACAAAAATGTTAATTGACATACAAAAATTTAAGTACCGACCAGTTTTGAACGAACAACCGTTGAGGTCTATAGAACGATATAGTAAATCACTAGATCACGGTGCACTATTCTTCTGACAGAACTAATAGGTATATCATGCCTCTACATCCTAAAATTCCATATAGTTCTCTCACCATCCGTACACTGCTTGGCGACTGAAACAACCGAGACTGAGCCATTCAGACGACTTTTTACAAAGTCCGCTTTGTTAAAATTTATTCGGTATGTTGTACTTTTAATTTCTTTTGTTCAAAGGTCATTAACCTTTTAAACGGTTTAATTACTCTGACCTTTGCGCAGTGATTTACATCCACAGAGTAGTTAGTCAAACAGAAACTTAATTTCCTTTTACAGTCACAAACAAACGAAAGTAAGTACTTAAAAATTTATGAGTTAATTAACTCGTTCATCGGGCTCTAGTGTTGCAAACACAATAAAATCGAGTAGGCAATGTTGGCCGATTATAAGCCGATCTCGTTCCGATTGCTTCTTTTTCAATTTGTATTTCTCAACCAGCTTTCGCTATCAACTTAATATTAATCTCTATCTACGTTTTGTCCTATTAATATGCAAAACCCTAATAATAATTGTTTGTTATCCTTCAGGTATTGTGCTTAATTATAATATACTAATCTCTGACCGAAAATTGTTAAATCTTAGTGAGCCAATTGAAAATGGCCACAGCTACGAAATTCCAGTGTGTCTCTCAAAAGATGACGTTGGGGAAATCACTGATCAAAATTAGTGGCAGTTATTTAAAATAAAGAAGTGTTTTTGTATTATAATAAATAGACATATGACCATAGGTTACCAGAGTCATCCCTGAGGTAGGTAAGTAAGTAGAGGCATTGTCAATTGTCAATATAGTAGTGAACGCAACATTTGACATGCCTTTCATTCGGTATGTTTTGAACCCAACGTATTTCCATCATAGGAAAGTCACTCAGAAATATAAATTGACACAAAGATTTTTTTTTAGAAGTCGATCGGATTTGATCACACAATCTTTTGGGCATAGATCAGCCAGGGCTATGACGCACTCATGAACTAAAGTTAAGCCAACATAATTGCAAGGTTGATGTAAAACTCTTTATTGGAATACAATATTAACTTTCACGAGACCCGGTTCCCGTTACTTCAAACAGTAATCTGAATTTAATTGAGTTTCGGTTCTTTATTCAATTTTATAGTTTGATAAATGACATAAATATACAAAAACTGTTTATATAAAACTAAGGTTGTCTGAAAGAGATCACTCTCTATCTTATTTATTGTAATAATATACTTTGATATAAGAGTAGAGGTGCTCGCTATTTATGTATAAATTTTCACTATTTCTTCTAAGATTTATCAACGATGCTCCGCTCCTATAGATCGTAACGTGATGCTTTTAAAACTAAAGAGACGAATTTGTTTGGTTCAACATACTAACACACACATTCAGGGATTAATGGAATTAAAAAAATATTTTAGTGTTAGATAGCCCTCCTCAGTAAATGGGTTGAACCAAACACTCTTCTCTTTAGTTTTTATCATTATACATAATATTCATTGTATATGCTTCCTATATATAATACTTAAAAAATTATACGCGTGTTCAGAGCACTAAAAGTTAACTTCAAATATCAATGATTTTTACATCAATAAGTATTAATACGCAGACGCAAATACCTGAACAATTTAACTAGAAACCTTAAATACACAATATTTGTCTATTTAAGGCATTTTTCTTGGGATTACATTATCAGATTTTGTTTTTGTAACAATGACCACCTCGCTACCCTTCCAAACAAAAAACGATGTTAAAAATCGGATCACAATGGATGAAAATATCTATTAACATACGTAAACCAAAATAAAGCTAGCGATCAAACATAGAACATCTTTTTGAAGTCGATCAACATTTTCACGTTTTTAAGTTTCCTCCCAGTTTACAATTCTACACATTATAGAATATTTACAACGTTAATATTATTTATAAATACCTGACATTTCGACGCTATTACAAACGTGTTGATCACAGGTCGATTAAACGTTTCTGGCTTATATAAATTGCTTATATTGTTCCCGTTTATATAATATGCAAATGAAAAGATTCTTATTCAGGTTTTATTTCCAATTCAACTATTTAATATCGTGTCATTTGGGCTATAGAAAACAACGAGTATGTTTTGAAAATTTTGATTGCATATATAAAATTTTATAGTAAAATTATGACTGGCACTTAAAAAGTATTCCAAAAATAAATTAAAATAATAATCATGCAATAACATTCACATTATACTAGCAGTGAAAATTTTATTTTAGGGAATAAAAAGTTTGTTTGTTTGTTTGTTTGTTTGTAATTCTTTATTGTACAAAATATTAATAGATACATATGTCTTAAAAATAAATAAATGGTACAATGGCGGACTTATCCCAAAAGAGGGATTTCTTCCAGTCAACCTTTGAGTGACTGAAAGGAATTGTGGAGTGGTGGATACAAGTACAATAAGAAAATACGCGTCGAAAAGCAATATATATAAAATTATAGTACAAGAAATAATAGTAAATCTAATAATAATTTTAATAGAAGCATAAATAATAACAGCAAAATATAAATACATAAATACACATAAACATATATACATATACACATACATAAAATAAAGAGAAAATATTATAAATAATTGTAGTATTAAAAGAGCGCAGACTCGGAATGACCCCAGAGCTTGCAAAGGCGCCTTTTAAGGGTGCTAGTCGATGGCGATAATTTAATCTCTGTAGGTAGTGTATTCCACAGTCGGGCAGCTTGAACGGTAAAAGATTTAGTGTACCGGTGACTAGTATGAGAAGGAATTGTGAGTAGTAACTCTTGACAAGAGCGTATATGCTCACCGGTACGGAACCGGAATCTCTCCTGCAGGTAAGAGGGCGAACAGGGGTTAAAAAGGATTTGGAACAAAAAGGTAAGGGTATGAATATTTCGACGAACACGGATAGGAAGCCAGTTGAGCTGCTCGCGGTAGGCCGAGACATGATCAAACTTACGCAGTCCAAAAATAAATCTGATGCATAGATTTTGGAGTCGTTCCAGCTTGTCCAGTAACTCCTCAGATGGGTCCAGAAAGGCACTATCGGCATAATCCAACAAGGGAAGAAGGAGAGATCGAGCCAGCAACAATTTAGTGCCCAAAGGCAGAAAAAACTGCAGGCGTCTGAGAGAGTGGAGAGATGAAAATAATCTACGGCTGATCTCACCTATGTGAGGCCCCCAAGTTAACGTCTGATCCATGATTATTCCCAGATTCTTGACGGTGCAAGAGAAAGGAATATGGTTGCCGTCGAAAACAATATTAGGAACATGCACAGATCGCAAACTTGAGATGAAGTGGTGACTGCCGACAATAATAGCTTGCGACTTCGCTGCATTGATTAAAAGACCGAAATTTTTAGACCAGGCAGCGATAGTGCATAGATCATCATTAATACAATTGATTGCATGAGCTATATTGTCAACAGGAGCAGCGGCATATAACTGAAGGTCATCGGCATATAAATGAAAAGAAGAGGAGAGAGAAGCCGTGATACTGTTAATGAAAAGAGCGAAAAGAATAGGTGATAATACTGCACCCTGTGGGACACCTGCCCGAACATCAGCCCAGTCTGAGCAGGAATCGTCCACCTTCACCAGCTGACGCCGGTCAAACAGATAAGATCTGAACCAAGAAAGAGCAGGAGATGAAAAATTCAATGAACGGAGGATAGCAAGCAGTAGGTCAAAATCAACTGAGTTAAAGGCACTAGTGAAGTCGAGTAGAACAAGAACTGTTAAATCTTTATTTTCGATACTATGCCTCATGTCATCAGTGATCTTGACAAGTGCAGTAACAGTGCTGTGAGCATTCCGGAACCCGGATTGGTAGCGACTCAAAAAGTTATTTTTGTCAACAAACTCAGACAGTCGCAGAAGAACAAAGTGTTCAAGAATTTTGGAGAGGAATGGGAGAATAGATATAGGACGAAAGTCGGATATAGAAGCTGGATGGGATGTCTTAGGAAGGGGAATTACGTGACCATCCTTCCATGAAGAAGGAAAGGTGGCGGTGGATAAGGAACAGTTCAGTATGTCCACAATAAGAGGTGCTAGCAAGTTCTTATTAGGATCAATCATATCCAATCCGATACCGTCACTGCCGAGAGCTCTAGACTTGATAGAACTTAGAATCTTTATGAGCTCATCGACAGATATTTCCCCCAGAGTGAATGGGTCATCATGTGAATGAGGAAAGTCAGAAAGGGAAGCTAGCGTTTCCTGTTTACTTACGGGATTTAGATTTACAGGAGGAGAAACAAATGACAGGTTGATCTCATTAAGATTGGGAAAGTTGACACCACACTGACGCTTCCCGATGCCGATAGTACGCAAGTAATTCCAGAGCCTACCGGGAGGGCAGTTTTCAATCTTGGAGTGGATATGCCTGCGCCTAGCCTGCCGACACAACTTATTGCACCTATTACGTAAGGTAATATAGCTCTGGCGATCACTGTCGGCAGAACTACGGCGCAACCTGATTTTGGCTCTATCCCGTCTGCTCATGAGAGCTTTCAGATCCATCGTTAGCCACGGGGCAGGACTATGTTTAAGGCGCACTTGTTGTACAGGAGCATGCTTGTCATAAATACTTAGAATCAAGTGTTCAAATGCAGCCACTTTAGAGTCGACATCGCTTGCTGTGAAGATGGGACTCCAGTCTGCAAGACGAAGATCGTTCTGCAAGGCCTCAATGTTTACAGCATCGAAATTGCGACGCAAAACGACCCTATGACGGCGTTTAGGAGTACGGAGTTTAAAGGATGCGTAAATAAGATCATGACTCGAGAAAGCGACAGCACAAAACTGACCGTGGGATTGAACTAGGTCAGGAGAAGATGTAATAATAAGATCAAGAAGGGAGGGTGGGCCGTTGTGTGGAAAGTGAGTAGGAAGGAGAGGGAGTAAATTAAGATTAAGAGAGTGGAGTAGAGATAGCAGCATTTTCGAACGGCAATCATTTTTGATGAGGCATGTGTTGAAATCACCCATAATAATAAGATGATCAAAATTGGGTCTAAGTTCAGAAATAATGTTATCAAAAGAATCAAAATAATTGACGTGTAAGGATGGGCTATAGTAAACACCCAACAGAACTTTAGTGTGATGTAAAGATATTTTGATAAATAAATGTTCCGGGCCATTAAGATTAGGAGAAGACTGAGATACCACTTCATAAGGAATATCCCAGCGAAGGAAAATAGCCACGCCACCACCTCCAACCATTCTTGAAACATCTCCCCGCTGCATGACGCAGGTTCGATCGTTTCTAATAAGGTTATAGCCTGGAAGGGCATAGAGAGAAGAGGGTAATGATGGTTTCAGGAAGGATTCCGAGATCAGAATTGCGTGGACATGATTTGAAGTGAAAGTACATAAAAGGTCTGTGTAATGCGCAGGTACGCTTTGTGCATTAATATGAACCACGTTAAAGTTTGTTCCAAGCGAAGAGAATTTCAGATTAAGATTACCTTCCAAGGAAGGCATATCCGGGAAATCATCCTCTGCGCTGGAAAAACTGTGTGTTGAGGAAGAGAGAGAGAAGTATTCGTTATCCGATTCGCTATTTAGTGTATGTGACATGACTACAAATATACATATAAAAGTAATAAATATATACAAAAACAAAATATATCAAATTATACAACTAATATAATAAATTCCGCATCAGTCCACTCGCCGGCAGCTGAATAAAGTTAAAAAGGCAAAACCGATCATACATGTATGGATATGAAAAGCATATGAATATAAGAAAAAAGTAAAAAAAAAATCCAATCTAACTACCTACTACAATAGCATTTGTGCAGTGACAAACACTACTAGAATAAATACAACCATTATTAATATTAAAGCAAAAATACTAATATTGAAGAATTAAAATTAAGTGCTCATAAGTGACGATTAGTTTTAATAAAATAGTTAGTATGCTTCCAAGATCGTAAAATTATGTATAGATTATTTAAAGTTGATAAAACATTGTCACTTGTCATTACGGTAAAATAAGATGTAAACAAATTATGACGGCTACAAAAAATAACTCACCAAGTATAGAAACCACATACAAAGAAAATTAACATTACAATTACCCGCAAGTGTGAAAACGCTGCTCAAAAACTTTTTTAAGATGTAGAAAACTACAAATATATAAGTTAAGTTCTACAATTGAGCATTCAAATAAAAATAATAATTATGAAGTATGAAAAACAGTGCCAACAGGCGTTATTAACGACCATGTATTGGCTTGCCCTGGGCACGGGATCTAGTTTGAGGTGGCTTGTTCCCAATTCGTGTATATGAGGCACTCGCAAACTTGGTCTTCGCTCCGTGGCTTCCTGTGATTGACTCCGTCTCACCAAAAAGAGCTTTAATAGAACTGAATTCCTCCATTGTAGTGATCTTCTTGCGTGAGCCATCTGGGCACACCACTATGACTTTGCCATTTCCAGTCCAGCAGCCTTTGATTCCTAGGGTCTTGCGAGCCTCCAAGAACACAGCATGTCGTGTACTTGTTAAAAATTCTGATAGCGTCAAACCACTGCCACGAAGACACTTTTTAGCGGACCAAACTTGAGAACGGTCAGAATAGTTATTAAACCGCACAAGGATTGGTCGGGGTTTGTCTTGTACCTTCTTGCCTAGACGCATGCAGCTACCAAATGATGCCGAAGATATAGTGTTCAGCTGAAGTTTGTGCTTACATAAACTTTGGAGGTATTCTGAGATGTTCTCATCATCTGCCTCGGCTACACCATGAAGCAATAAGATATTAGATCTGGATCTCATTTCAGAATCGTCAAGAGTCATCATGACAAGTTCCATCTGAGCCTTTAAACTGGACACGGTTTTCCAAATAAGACTTTTAAAAGTGTGAAACTCACTTGACAATGATGCAATATCAGTTGATGAGCTGCGGGCATTCAAATCATCTTCAAATGATGCTAGTTTGGTGGAAAACAGCTGAGTGAGGTCGTCCATATTCTTGCGAAGTAGTAGTAGGCGATCCATAGTGAATAGTGATTGTTACTTTTAGAGAATTATAAAGTGAAAATGTGGGTGAAAGAAATATAGCTGCCGGTGTGAACTAATAAACTACTTCATGTGAGTTAATAAATTTATTAATTATAATGTAGAAATTAATTAAAAACAAATAAAATAGGGAGGAGCAAAATTGAATGTGTTGTCACTTTACTACCCACCAAGAAAAAAAAAAAAAGTATGTGGAAACTTCAAAATACCAATAAAAATAGATGATTTTCTTTTACTACTTGATTTATGTTTAAATTGTATCTATTATCTCTATCCCTTTTTAATATCGTCATACGGAAATATTGAAAATTGGTTATTTTAGAATACTGAGAACACCTTTATAAAAACTCGTCGAACTGTCTCTATCAGTGTCACCTAGTTCAGCCGCCAAGCAGCTTGTGTTTCGGTTATAAGGTTCAGATTAGGCAGTAAAATTACAAGCTAAAAAAAATTAAACCTCCAGAATAGCAATATTTGTGTGACACCACGAAGGTCAGGTCCGTGGTGCTGTTCATGTAATTGATGGTTACTACTTACCATCAGTTGGACCCTAGTTTGCTATTCTTATATATATATAATTAATTGCACTTTTAAATACAAGTTTTGAATACATGTTACAATTTTTTTAGTTTGCAAAGCAGAACTTTTCTCCAAAAGAGATCTCTTCCGGTTAACCCAAAACAGCGTGACACAGGCAGTGGGGTATTATTATTACTTGAAAAGAATATACAAGACCAAAGTTACAGATACAAAATTTATAATCAGATCTCAAGTCATTAATATAGGTGGACATTAGTGCTTTTTAGTTTCTTATTTATGAAACATTAAATGAAATGGAGCGCTAGTTTTTATATTCAACATGCACACGAAAAAGCGCCGGTTGGCGTATATTTTCAGTGATTAATGTCACGTAGGTTCGTGCTAAGGATGAGTAACGAATTTGCCGGTCTTGGGAGCAAAGACCTAAAAATAGTTGTAAAATAATATACTGAAATAATTGTGACGAATACATGCATCTATATGAGGAAAACACGTAGATTTTTTATTACATTGCAATATAAAATACTATTGCAGCAATATAAAATCTATTTGCAAACCAAGGTTGTATCAAAAGATATCACATATAAAATTAACTGTTTTAAAAATAAAAAATATTAAAATAAAGAGATTATTAAATGAGTTCGCGGCGGTCGGTCATCAACAATAATAATGTAGAGAATAATTGTATAAAATAAAACAAAATCATCCTTTATGGCCTAAGTCAGGATTGTAAATGGATGCCATGCCTTTTTCAATAATGAATGTTGCGGGTAATGATACGATGTTGTTGGTCGAGACGATGTATATTACAGATGATGATAAACTGACAATATGTACATAGAAATAATGATCTTATATACTAAATAAAATAGGAAAATGTAAGGTGGGGTGACACAGTTTAGATACAGCAGTGCCTAGTAGACAATATTGAATTTGTCTTACTAGACATTATTAAATGCAATTATTATTTTATGTATCTAGGTGACTGTGTCCCATAATGAACTTGTCCCTACTAACTTCATAAATGCTGAAAGTTTATCTGTTTGTTACTGTTAATTTTTATATATATTAGTGGTATTCGGTGGTAATAATTTCGTCACCTTTTCTTCACCCCGCGTTAAAGTCGCTGGTTCAGGGCGTTTACAAATATACCTCTGCCGATGCCTATTATCTAATCACTTTTGTGTACACGAAATAATAAATAAAATATAAAATTGTCCCTATACTCACCCCAAATACACCAAAAATCCGCCAATTTGCACCAAGTTTTTAATATGACCGCCGTAACCGCTGTTCGTTCCCGCGATCGAAAAATGTCACTAGTGTTGCGCGCCGCGTCCGCCAGAGGGCAGGATTTTTTCATATCCCCAACATTAAGACTTTATAGGGACGTATATATACATTTATAGTGTAGGTGTGTTGTGGTATGTTGAAGGTGTAGTGCCGCGAAAAATGACAATAATTGCAGGAAAATTACACATCCCCCCGCCCGAGAAAGGCTGATTGCCTTTATCAAAACAAAAAGTAAATAAATACAGAAAAACAAAAATTATAAAATTATATAGACCGCTCATGTACAGAAATCGCTAAAAATACCGCAAGAAAACTAACACAATAAGTTTTTTAAAAAATAATGAAATAAATAAATATGAAACCATTAGTTAGTGGGGAGTCTACAAATCTTCACAACCGGACGAGTTATAGTGCCTGTTGAAGTGTTAAGCCTTACCACTCGTACTACACCATCTTTACCCGGCAACAATTCTACAATCCTGCCCAATCTCCACTTTAAAGGAGGTAAATTTTCCTCTTTAATTAGGACCAAGTCATCCACCTTAGGAGGATCTATAGGAGACGTCCATTTATTCCGCATTTGAAGAGAATGGAGGTACCGCTCACTCCATTTTCTCCAGAATCTCTGTGAAAGAGCCTGAATTAGATTGTACCGACTCAACCGTGAGTTTGGGATGTCTTCAAAATTATATTCCGGTACAGATAATAACGAGCGTCCGATTAAAAAATGCGCAGGTGTTAACACCTCCAAATCTTGGGGATCCTGAGTCAGAGGACACAACGGGCGACAATTGAGGACGGCTTCAACTTTAGTGAATATAGTTACTAGCTCCTCAAATGTCAATATCTGGTCACCGATGACTCTCCGCAATAAAGTCTTCGCCGCCTTTACAGTTGCCTCAAAAAGACCGCCAAAATGAGGCGCTGCAGGTGCATTAAAACGCCAGGTAATATCGCGTTTACCTGCGCTACTACTAAGTTGCGATTGTACTTCCCGAGAAGCTAAATACCTTTGTACCTCATCTAAGTGTCGATTGGTACCTACATAGTTAGTGCCGTTATCCGAACGAATCACACTAGGTAGTCCGCGTCGAGACGTAAATCTCGTTAGAGCCGCAAGAAAACCCTCTGTCGAGAGGTCCGTAACACATTCAAGATGAACGCACTTAGTCGAAGAACAAATGAAAACACAAAGATATGCTTTCAATGGTTTTGCGTTACGTAAACGAGAAGATTTTATTATAAATGGTCCGGCAAAATCCGTTTGCACGGTATGAAAAACTCCAGTAGCAACTACTCTATCCGTAGGTAAGGCAGACATAAATGGTTCTGTAGGTTTAGCCTTTGTCCGAAAACAAGAAATACATTTAAAAATTCTGGTACGTATAGCTTGTCGTGCCGAAATGATCCAAAATTGAGTCTGTAAAATGGCTTGCAAGGCAGTCGATCCCGCATGACAGTGAATTTTATGATGATGATCTATAATTAAACTCGTTAATGGATGATCCTTTGGCAAAAGAACCGGATGCTTTCGATTATATGACAAATCGGAATGATTTAAGCGTCCTCCGACACGCAAAAGGCCCTCCCCGCAAATAAAAGGCATAAGCCGCCTTAAACGTAAAGAACAAAAACTACTCCGCTTGAGGCAACTTAAATCATCCGCAAACTCCGCAATTTGGACTAGTTTTATCAACCGCAGTAAAACCGATTGTCGTTCTTTTGTTGTCAAAACTCCGGTAACCTTATGGTTTGGATTTTTACAATTACTAAAAAACCTATAACAATACGCCACTACCGCTAACAGCATATTCAAAGAACTAAACCGCAAAAAAATAGGATCTCTCTTGACCATCACCGCGTGAACCTTCACCACCGTCTTTCGAATACCAGGTAAGTCATACTCAGTTTTATTATTTTCACTCAAAGGCCAGGTATCCGCATGGCCTTGAAGCCAGGAGGGGCCCCACCACAATTTGTGCTCGAGCAGTTCCGAAGCTCGACAACCACGACTTGCTATGTCGGCAGGGTTCAGTTCCGAGGGTACGTGTCGCCACGTTATATTCAAACCGCAATTAATAATTTGTGAGACTCTGTTTCCTTCAAATGTCTGTAAAAGATGGGGTGATATCCGCAACCAAGAAAGTACGATAGTACTATCAGACCAGCACACAACATCCTCAATGTTCACATGCTCGTTAATTGAATCCACCACGTACTTTACAAGCCGCACAAGTAAAGCTGCTCCGCAAAGCTCCAGTTTCGGAATAGTAAGCCTTGACTTTACAGGTGAAACCCGTGATTTAGCCATCATTAAAACGATCTTAACTTGACCGCCTTTTCCCACTGTTCTCAAATAAACAGCAGCCCCATATCCAAGTTCAGACGCATCCGCAAAACCATGTATAGAACACGTTCCAGAGTTTCCCAATGCAAATCGTTCCATTTTAAGATTTTCAATCATAGGCAGATTGTTAAAAACACCTTGCCATTCCGCAACAACGTCTGCCGGAGGTTTGTCATCCCATGACAACTTTAACAACCATAGACGTTGCATTAAAATCTTTCCCTGAAAAATTACAGGGGAGATCCAACCCAATGGGTCAAAGGTCCGTGCTAATGTCGATAAGATCGATCGTTTTGTACAAATTTCCATATCACTAAATCTGGTATGGTAAGAAAAACTGTCACTACTTGGATCCCATTGTATTCCCAATAGCTTAATGAAGCTAGGCCCATCCGCGTTGTCTTTAAAAATTCGAGGTTTCTCCAAATGTTCCGCTGGAATGTCTTTTAACAAATCCGTAGTATTTGACGTCCATTTACTGAGTTCAAATCCGCCAGACTTCAGTAAATCCACTACGTCCCGCTTAAGACTTTGAGTCTCCTCCAGGGTATCCGCACCGCCCAAAATATCGTCCATATAAACTGAAGACCGGAGAAGACGCGCTGCCGCCGGAAATCGCCTTTCTTCGTCATCCGCTAATTGTCTCAACGTCCGTATTGCGAGATAAGGACTAGACTTCATACCATACGTTACTGTGTTCAATTCATACAGTTGAAGGGGCATATCAGGAGACTCCCTCCAGAAGATGAGTTGATGTGCACGATCTTTCGGAGTAATTAAAATCTGTCGGAACATCATTCGGATGTCCGTAGTGAATACATATTTATGTAGTCTAAATCTGCAAATGATCTCCATAATATCACGTTGTAACTTTGGTCCAGCATGTAAACAGTCATTAAGACTTACTCCGTTGCTAGTCTTGCCGCTAGCATCAAATACGACTCTTATATTATCTGAATCTGTTTTAAAGATTCCATGGTGACATATAATATAACAACCGGAATCATAGTCTTCTGGTTTTCCGACACAGAGTGACATATGTCCCTTTTCCGCATATTCCCGCATAAAATCTACATATTTTTTCCGCAGCGACTCATTTAACTGCAGTTTTCGTTCCATTGTGAAAAAACGCCTTTTAGCCAATAAAACTGAATCTTCAAGAGACGGCCTGTTCGATAAAAAAGGTAAGTGTACGACATACCTTCCGCTCTCGTCCCGCTGATGAGTAGTAACAAACATAGACTCGCATTCCATATCCTTAGGATCTTCCACTGCGCTAGGAATATCTTCCACCTCCCAAAATCGCTCCAAAATGCTATCGGTTGAAATATTACAGCAAAAAGTTTGCAAAAAATGAGTCTCCTGAGAAGCTGGTTCCGCAACCGGACAAATAACAGGCCCAGTCAACACATGCCCGAACACCGTATTCATGGCACGAGGTAAATTATCATGTATCTTTATAGTACCATCCCCCAAATAAATATCTGCAA
Organism: Achroia grisella; assembly: GCF_030625045.1. Taxonomy (NCBI): domain Eukaryota; kingdom Metazoa; phylum Arthropoda; class Insecta; order Lepidoptera; family Pyralidae; genus Achroia; species Achroia grisella. Next base: position 2,208,531 of record NW_026712984.1, on the reverse strand, counting down.
TAATATCCGCACCAATTAAAATATCAATTTCCCGACTGATATAAAATTGTTCATCAGCAAGAAGTATACCTCTATAACTTTCCGCTAAATGAGGAGATAAGGAAAAACCTGGCAAATTTCGCGTGATCTTATTCAACACTGTAGCTGCAGTGTAAAGAACAGGTAGATCTGTGTACCTAGGCATTATATTTAAATTAACTACTCCCTTGCAGCCAGTTACAGGAATACCACTCAGTCCCGTGACTGATATAACATTAGACCTCAACCGCTTTAATCCCAGTCTGTTGGCACAATGTTCCGAAATAAAGGTACCCTGACTGCCGCCATCTAGTAATGCACGTGCCTCCTGGTAATAACCGTGTTTATCCAGTACTCGTATGATAGCCGTTGACAGTAATACCGTCCGTTGATAAGTACCAGTGGCCTGTGATGCCATTCCTCCAAACACCTCATTGCTGCCTGTACTTGCCGATGAAACCCTAGCTGTAGGAGCCGTCTCCTGAGGCGGATGTTCCGTAGCATCCGTCTTGCTTGGGACATTATTAGTAGATAAACGGGGTTGACGTTCCCGTGACCCCGCAGGTATGTCAAAATGTAATAAGGAATGATGTTTAGGTGAATTGCATTTATAACAATTTCGATTATATTGGCAATTAGCAATGTTATGACTATTAAGGCATCGAAAGCATAAGTTAGTGGATATTACGTGTCGCTTTCGGATGGTAGGCTTTAAACTCAAAAACTTCTCGCACTTAGCGATGAAGTGACCGCTCTTTCCGCAGTATTTACATACCGAGCTAACTTCATTGTGAACTACCGAATGTACAGCCCGTACCGCTGGAGCTGACGTTCTACGCCGCATATGAGCACTGGAATCAGGATCCGCACTAGATTCCAATTTACGAATCTCACCTTCTAAAAATTTCAATAAATCTTCAAAGGCAGGTAGTTCCTTTTCATCAAACTTATTTTCAAAATCCCTTTTTAAGTTACTATCTAATTTTTGAAAATTTATGTAAAATAATATATAAGACCACGAATCTACTGGAAAATTCATCTTTTCTAAAGCCTTCGTATTTTCGAGCAAAGTATTCACAAACAATTTTAGTCCACTCAAATTTTTATATGTGACGGGCGCCGCGCTTAATAAATTGTGTAATAATTTATCCGCTAACAAACGTTTATTATTATAACGTGCCTTAAGTAATTCTAATGCAATGGAGTAATTATCACCGACAATAGATAAATGCTGAATTAATGTTTTTGGTTCTCCTACTAAAGAACTAGATAAATAATACAATTTTTCAGTATTAGTTAATGTTACATCTTGATCAATCAATGATTGAAAAAGTTCCATGAAGGAATTAAATTCCTGTAATTTCCCTGAAAATGAGGGCAGCGCTAACCTAGGTAAAATCACTTTAGACTTGAGATTAGTGTCGGTCTTTATATTGTCACGACAGTAATCCGCTTTAGTTTCAAGAGATAACTCAAAATATCGCCGCTTTATAAAATAATACTTCTTATTATATGTCTCAAAGACCGTCTTAAGTTTCTCTAACTCCGATTCATCCGCCTTGAGTTGCATCTCCGAATGCATAGAATCAAATTCTTGATAATTATTTTCTAAGTCCGCATACCTAACTTGAAACTCAGTCTTTTGTTCCAATGTTAACGAATCTGTCCGCACGAGATCATAAATGTAATCAATATTGTGAGTGGCTTTATCGTACCTAAATTGAATTTTCTTAACCGCCGTTGTCATTTTCGATAGTAAGTGACAAAACAAGCAAACGTAAGTAAAACAAAACCCCAATTCAAATAAAACGTAAGCAAACGCGAACTATCAATTTTGTAAAAGTACTTAATATATAATAAACTCAAGTTTAATTTACTTATAAATATTTAAAAAATAACACAAATTATACTTATACAAATACCTTCAACTGGCACTATAACTTATACTAGCCAAGTATACTGAATAATTACATAAAAAACAAAGTAAGTTATGCCTAAAATACTACAGGAATAATACTTAATTTTCCGATTCAAGTATTAAAAACTATCGCAAATATCTAACGCTCATTAATCGACAATAAACCACAAAATAGTTATTAATGTAAACTATTTCTAAAGACACCTAATTATAAAAAATAAAAATAAGTTACACTGTTTGCAAAAATTATGAAAAAAAATGAACAAAAAATTATGAATAGTATATTATACAAATACACTGAAATTTTATAACAAACCCCAAGCAATAACGTAAATAATAAAATAAACAACAAAAAAAAAAAAAACAAAACCGTTGTTGGGATTTGAAGTACCAACTTAATAATACGAAGTCAAACTATTGAACGCAAGGCCAATTAATGTATAGTCAAAGTAATGAAATTAGAATACTATATCTACTACCATTTAAAAATTTATTACCAAAAGTAAATAAGACCGTCTTTATTTACTTTGGATTTAAAATAAAACACATAACACAAAACTAATAACAATATAACCCCTAATATCCAGGAGACAATAATTTAACCGCAATTAAACAACAAAATATCAAATATGCCGGTGAGGTGAAGTATTTGTCATGTAAAAGTAATGAAATTGTGAAAGTATAATTATATGGGAGGGATCCAAAACATATATATACCAATGCCTGACACTGAAACATAAATATTACCGCAAATTATGTGTATAGTGTGCAAATAGTTTTTAAATTATGATAATTTTATTACGTAGGTAGGAATAACCTCAAATATTGTGTATCCGCGATTTTATGTGTTTTTCTGTAAATGATTAGAAATAAACAACGACAAAGGATAAACTCCGATCCGTCTCGAAGTGACCAATGTTAATTTTATATATATTAGTGGTATTCGGTGGTAATAATTTCGTCACCTTTTCTTCACCCCGCGTTAAAGTCGCTGGTTCAGGGCGTTTACAAATATACCTCTGCCGATGCCTATTATCTAATCACTTTTGTGTACACGAAATAATAAATAAAATATAAAATTGTCCCTATACTCACCCCAAATACACCAAAAATCCGCCAATTTGCACCAAGTTTTTAATATGACCGCCGTAACCGCTGTTCGTTCCCGCGATCGAAAAATGTCACTAGTGTTGCGCGCCGCGTCCGCCAGAGGGCAGGATTTTTTCATATCCCCAACATTAAGACTTTATAGGGACGTATATATACATTTATAGTGTAGGTGTGTTGTGGTATGTTGAAGGTGTAGTGCCGCGAAAAATGACAATAATTGCAGGAAAATTACACAGTTACCTTTTCACAAGTAACACCTAGTATACAATACTGTTATCCATATTTCAAGAGGAAAGTCGCGAGATTCTACAAGTAAATCTACATTTCAAAGTTTACAGAGATTCTAATGAAGATTGACAAACATAAGTTGAAAACTTTGCATTATATCTATTTTAACTTCATTTAGTCCAAGTCATAAACAAGTTACTTAACTTTGAAGTGTGTGGAAGTAACACACGTTTCTCACTACATCATTGATCTCATTTGGATGCTGTAAACTTATTTCATCTCCTGTTTCTAAGAACTTCCGTTGGCCCAAGTCATAAAAGCAGGCGAGTATTGAATTAACAGCGTTCACTACCAAAGCTTCGGAATGTTTTCATTAACTGTTAATTTTCAATATCGTCAGCACAAATGTTCATCAACTATTTTATCCCTTTCAGATTCTACATACTTTACAAGATTTTTGAGATACAAGATAGTCTACGTCAGTCTCTAACAAACAATCTATCGTAACGATAAATATTATAAACATCTATTTAGCGCTGTAGTCGTGAAATATTAAAAAATAGACATACTTATGCATTTATTAGCTGTGCCCGCGACTTCATCGTAATCCAAGAAAAACAAAGAAAAAGTTTCGTCTAGCTTATCGTAAGAACGATTCTAAAATTATCACGAATATTATTATATTGGCCGTCAAATCGCCTATGACTAGGACCTATAAAAATAAGGCAACACTAATAAGATGGGTAAACAGAGAGTACTTGGTATAATATCGATAAAAAAGTATCGATATTCTTATATGAAACATCAACTTCTCGAGTGAGTGCTTTATAATAACGTTACCTAAATATAAAACTAGCTGGGCCACGCAATTTCGTCTGCGTAATATTTTCACCATTTTAGTAACATTTTTCTTTGCAACTTCAGCTCCTACTGTCATATAGCCTTCTTTGATAAACAGGCTATCTAACATTAAGAAAATGTTTTCCAGTTTGAAAGTGAAATGCGTCTTACTTTTCTTTATGATACTGGGAACGGAAAACGCTGACCACTTGATGGTAAGTCATAACCGTTGCGTATAGGGGGAAAGGGGATTGTTAATAATGTGGACTGATGATTATATTGATAGCAATGTACCATGTCAGGATGATCTCCACGCGGTTCCCCTTGGATATCGTCGTGATAAATTCTTGGTGAATTTGTCACGATGGGCTAACTGACCTGACCTCATGCTCATCTTATCATCCTCCACTGGTGGCCCGCCAGCGTATACTAATGGCGGAAGCACCATTCCATTATCATCCATTAAAAAAAAACCGTTGCGTATATACATGAACAGCACTACACTGCAATCACGTGATCATGCAATACCTCCTGTTCTCATTCCAGTGGACTAAGACCGTACCCTCAAAATCTACTATTCTACGGAAAACAGCTTACAATTACATAATAAAATAATTCTTAATATTTTAAACGATTATTTTGACGGCCTCGGTGGTCTAGCGGTTTAGCACACCGCCTTACTTCCGATGGTCGCGGGTTCGATTCCTCGCACGGCACAAACATTTGTATTCATAAGTATGATTGTTTGTATCGGTCTGGGTATTTTCTATGTATAATATGTATGTATTTACGAAAAAAAAACATATCTATGTATTTATATCAGTTGTCTAGTACCCATAACACAAGCTTTAGGTAGCTTAATTTGGGTCTAGATGGCACTGTGTGAATTGTCCTGAGATTATTTATTATATTTATTATTATTATTTGTTCAACGGTATATATGATGTTAAATAAATAATAACATAAAGGAAAACTAAAAGCTTTCGAAAACGCACAGTTTTTCCACTGGAGATGTATGAAGTAAAAATAATAAAAAGGTTTTTGTTTATATTTTTTTGGAGTTTCCAATAAACATTATAATGATAATGTAAACGACAATTAAATGAATTAGTTTACTGTTTGTTAAACATTGACATGATCAAGCTGTATCAATTACACAGCATATTAATCGTGTACCTAAATAGCATTGATATACTAATTGCATTGATTCAAGCATACTGCTCTATGCTCCTCTCTATTGTTCTCAATAATAAAGCATTATGTTAAGAATCTACATATTCTGGATGTGACCAGATGTTATATGATTTCTCTGTACTATTTTGTTATTATTATATGCGAAAGTTTGTGAGTATGGATGGATGTTTGTTACTCTATCAAGCAAAACTACTGTTTTTGTTGAAACTTTACAGTAATATAGTTTGTACATCCGAATAACATATAGGCTACAAATTTCACGTTGGTGAAGACGCGGGCACAGCTAGTATAACCATAAATGACGGTTGATTATGACGGCCTCATTGGTCTAGCGGTTTAACACATCGCTTTAGTTCCGAAGGTTGCAGGTTCGATTCCTCGCACGGTATAACCATTTGTGATCATGAGTATAAATATATATGTCGGTCTGCGTGTTTTATATGTATATGTACGTATTTACAAAATAAAATGTATTTATGTATATTATCAGTTGCCTAATACACAAGCTCTGCTTAGCTTGGGACTGGATGACTATTATTATTATTATTGATATTAAAACCTTCTATTAAAAAGATAATTATTATTATTTTTTTTTTTTAATAAATAGTATTCTATGTTCTTTCTAATAGCTGCACGATCATGTGTACGAAATTTCACGATGATCGGTTCAGTAGTTTTTGCGGGAAAGCGTAACAAACATCTCTACTTTCACATTTATATTTGTATGGATATTTGCCGGCTCACATGATAGTGTATATATATATATATACATTTATGCCACATCTAGTGGTTATGCATCACCTAATCAAGTGCTACGCCAATCTGTCCGCTGCAATACAGCGACGGAAGATAGCAATTTTCAAGTCGATTTCTGTTCATCTCCCTTTCTACCAATTTTCGCCGTATTACGACGCAACAAGTACGTTTTTCCAACAGCAGAATTAATCAATTTATTCTGAATATGAATTGCCTGCATAGAATACATCTGCATTGTCGATGAATAAAGGTGGTCCGGGTCACTCTGTGTCAGAAATAACGTCGAGTGAGATTAATTGAATAATATACCTTCACGTTTATTATGCCAGATGGTATCATAGTGTACTAGTGGCCATATTAAAATAGAATAGAATATAAACTTAATTCATATAAACTCAATATAAGCACTTCTATATAGTTATATTTTATTGTTCTAACAATTATACAGAAAGCAGATTCATAACAAGAACAACGAGAAAGAAAGTATTGGTAAGTTTCTTTTAAATAAGTATTGGTCAACATTATACTTTTAAGATTATCTAAATATATATAACTCAAAGGTGACTGATATAGTGATCTATCAACGCACAGCCCAAACCAATGGACGGATCGGGCTGAAATTTGGCATGCAGGTAGATGTTATGACGTAGGCATCCGCTAAGAAAGGATTTTGATTAATTCTACCCCCAAGGGGATTAAAAAGTGGATGAAAATTTGCATGAAACTTTGTCAATTTTAAACCGTTCGGGCTGAGACTTTGGATACATAAAGCTACTATGACGTAGGCAAGGATTATGATAAATTCCACCCCTAAGGGGATAAAAGTACTGTAAAGCCGCAAAAACTATACCTAATAATAATAATAATACTTCTTAACGCGAGCGAAGCTGCGGGATAAAACTAGTTTTTCAATATAAACTGCCAAATGGCAAAACTCACATAACTATATAAATAGTTAATTGAGTAATAAAATAAATTAGCAATCTGTCAATATTTGAAATTACTACGCAGTTTACCTGCAAATTATATAATATCTTCATTTTTAATTACAATGGTGGCTAGTCTACGGCACATGTGATGTCAAACGTTTTTCTGAAACACTAGGGATATATCACGCATGTTGTCGACACATATGAAACCTTATTATGTATGCCCTCTTTGAGATATTCTTCTGCATTCCATTCCCGGTGGATTTATCGCAATGGACTAGCTAAGTTGAAATGTCTTCACCCTTAGTATAACGAATTGTTGGACTGTGTATGATGAAAACACGTATATTTATATGATATCTTATATAACACGTGCAGCTATGAATCTACGTAAAACAATGAATTATATATCCCATCAAAAACATAAATGTGAAATGATAGCCGAGTTTAATATTATGATATATACCTTGATTGTTGACTTCTACGACAAAAGAGATGAGATCTAAATGGGTGCCAAGTTCAATGGTCTGTCCTGAAATGTATTTATAACAATATAAAATATCATTTCTTCTTATAACTTAGGATAATATACTGTAGCCTAAGGTCTAACTTGGGCGGTTCTCATATACCAAATAATACTTTCGATTGCTAGTTACTATTAATATTAAAATAGGAACCGACAAGTAATAATTGGTATATGAGAACTGGCCAAGTTAGACCTTAGGCTACAATATATTATCCTAAGTTATAAGAAGAAATGATATTATATATTGTTATAAATACATTTCAGGACAGACCATTGAACTTGGCAATTTAGATCTCATCTCTTTTGTCGTAGAAGTCAACAATCAAGGTATATATCATAATATTAAACTCGGCTATCATTTCACATTTATGTTTTTGATGGGATATCATTACTTTTTGTACATAAATTATACGAGGTACTTATTTATCCAAATTATTTTTGATAAATTACTGTATTTTCGTATATTTACGGGGTATAAGTGTCTTGTGTTTGTGTTATTTTCTATATTTTCTTGTAACTTTTAAATGTTGAAGTCCAAAGCCAATTCAGTATCAGGAATTTTTCGGAAAATCGGGCGGTATAACGTCCACAGATGGTTGTACTCTACAATAGAGCTCTCGTGACTTGGATCTAAATTGTTAAGACGTACCCATCTAAGGTTTTAACTAGAGTCCAACGTAAACCTGCCCTTTATTAAATATAGGAGCCTATGTTGAGAAGAGGACTGCCAAAACTAAGGCCTTGTGATTTGTGGATAGTAATAGCATATGTTAAGCAAATACGGTATTGTTCTCTTTCAACATATACATTATTTAATATCTGAAAATTCGTATTGACACGTTATAGTTCGTAAAGACGATTATGTAACAAATTGACTGTTATCTATTGAATTCTCAAGAAAACAATTTGTTACCAATGAGTTCTCATTCTCGAGTTAACTATACATTCCTACTTATAACTATACTAAAATTGTTATTAATTTTTGGTTTAAACTATTGTCTATACCATACGTATTTACTAAAATAATGTAATAATAATATAACCACAAATATATAAGTATAATTTAAGAAAGCTATAAATTTCATAGCATAAATCGCAACCTTATAGGTTAGATATCGAGAAACAAAACATTGAGACATATGAGGGCGGCTGCCATTCGCTCGGACAGGTTCGCGTCAACGTTTTATCGCACCGCTCCCACACTGCCGCGGCGCCCTATACCGAAATGTCTATTACTTATTAATAATTATTTATAAAAATAATGATTTTACACTATCGATGTGCGCTAAATATTGAAATAATAATTAATACCAAATCTGTTAATAACATAATAAATACGAAATTCGACTATACTCCTAGTTATAAGTACGAGTATATTTTAGACAGAATCTAAATTATAGCAACTAGTGTTTACCGCTCAATGCAATATTTGTGTTTGCTAGTTATCGACACTGATGTGAAGGGGTCAACGTAAATTGGTATTGATCGACGTTTTCATACAATATTAGTTACCGTCCAGTACAAGATGAGATATTTCGCCAGGGATCAATGTCAATTGGTGGCTATCGACGTTTTCATAGAATTTTAGTATTCGTCCAGTATAAGTTGAAATATAATCAATTAAAGTGAAAAATTGTAGTAAAATGATAACAATTTACCAGTTTCAGATTTTTTCCTTTATATTCACCTAATTACCTATCTGCATGCCAAATTTCAACTTCCTAGGTCATCTGGAAGTGGGTTATAATTTTGATCTATAGTTGATCAGTGATAAAAATGACGATTTTTGGACATTAATATCTAAATAACCGTTTGAGATATGTTTATGAAATTTGCAACACATATTTATCTCGCAAGTCTCAATATATGAACAAAATTTGACAGGTTTGTGTGATAGCTAAATGGTTCGTGTAAATATACACACGGTGCTGCACGTAAAACAATGAATTATATATAAAAATATGACATATCTGAACAAGTGTTAATAATAAAAATATGATTATTTAGTTGCGGTGTTCGTTCACCATATTGTGGTATTTGATTTCCATTCCATTGTAAATAAAAAATTCTTACTTTCGTGTAATTCTAATTGCAAAAAACCTGATGTCCTATGGTAAGGGTCTACCGTTGCATATATAAATAATCAGCATCACAAATATCATGTTATTATGAAATGATTATGATTATTTGTTCAGATGATTAAAATACTAGAGACTAGACTTCCATACCTTTTAATTCATTGTCATATAACCCTTAACTGAAAAACAGTTAAAAAACAGACTGCTCGTCGACTTATGTAGGTAAGACTGAGACACTCATGATGTCGATATTGTGCTAAGACTGTAGGTACCGAGTTCATTTAAATTAATTTGAAATCAAATACAATATTCCCTTGCGTTGCGGTCGTGACGACATAAATAGCAATCAAATGTAACTGTGTTTAGGATTTAATTAATATTTCACTCACTGAAGGACTACAAGGTCCCGACTGTGCAGACCTACAGTCAGGTACGAATTTAATTAACAGAATAGAATAGAAATAAAGTTAGTTAATCAATCGAGAAAATCAGCAAAGATTATAGAAACAAGCTCGATGTTTCTAATTGCTTTTGATAAGTTACTACACACGCTTTGTAGAAAGTCGTCTACATTCGTTACCTCTGTCTCGCTATTTCAGCTGCCAGGCACATTGCTTTATAAGATTTGTATTGATTGAAGATGTAAGAATAAGATTATTTTTTTTATAAGAAAACTCAAGCTAAGGTACTCTATATCTTGCAGTAAATTATGTATATATCTTGGAAGTTAAAGCAAGAGAGATGAATCTTCATAGCACATAGATCACAATTAAAAATAAATTATAAAATATGGAATGTTTCCAAGTAAGGGGCAATATTGCATTTATATAATCACTGGGTTCTCGCCCCTGCTTCGCACGGGTGTTCATGTATAAACCTCCTTTTGAATAACTCATTGCTAAAAAGTACATTAAAATCCGTTGTGTAGTTTAAAAGATCTAAGCGAAAAGATAGCGGAAGCTTCATTTTATACTATCAATAAAATAAAATAAGATTTGTAGCACTTTGGAATGGCAAAACATGACAGTTGGCATAGGTTTCATAGTGATAACGTGTAGTCCGCGGTGTTATTCATGTATATAGATAACATTTGCCATTTATCATCTGCCGTCAGTTTGTTGGGTATTTCGTAAAATTTTATATATTTTTTTCTTAATAGCCCTATGTGTACAAAATCGACTCTTTCTTTGCCAGCTTCTTTGCTTATTGCATATATTATACAGTTTATTACATTTAGATCACAGTCCCTGCGTGTTCCGTTTATTTGACCTATGCTTCATCTTGCAAGCTTAAAACAATAATATATTACCACAAAAAATAATTTACTAGGCTTTAAAATATAAACCTTAGAATCGTTTTCACAAAATTTACTATTTTCTAGTAAATGCAGTATTTTATTAAGGTGTGTTATGTTTTAATATCACCTGTTACAAATACTGTTACGGATGCGTGTAATCGAATTTGACATTCCCTTTATGAACGAACACACAAAAGTTTCTGGCCGAATAAATACGTATACAATATAAAAGCCTTATTTTTGAAATAGTTGCACAATATTATGGATAACATAATACTGAAATAATGAAAGCACAGAAAAAATATATATACAAATACAAGAAATGCAGCTAGCTTTGTGGTGAATATTATTTTTACATTTTCACATGTAATATAATTATTTATATAATATGTATTTTTAAAAATTATTTGCTGTAAGGATGTCTGTAAGACTATTTACTATAAAGTTTTATTACGACTAATGTAACATTGAATCAAGATCAAGATGAATTAATTTTTTTATTAATTATGTCCAAACAAAAGACATCTAGTGCTAATTTATTTTAAATCTACTACCGATTGCAAAATGTTGGAGGTTCTTAACTAATTCTCAATTCTTAATAATTTAATCTGTAAATTCTAATACTATCATCAAAGAATCAAAATAAAATATCATGTTATTGTATTCTACTCTATCAATTCTGATGATATTTTTTTAAATTGATGTATTTAAATATCTGCTTGGTCTCATTCTACCTTTATATTCCAGTTTGAAATATACTTATTATATTTTTTTATTGTAATATTGGAATGACAAGCAAACTAGTAGACAACTGATATTAAGTGGTAGCCATCACTTATATATATATATACGTGAACTGAACGCATATCATGTTATCATGAGACACCCGTGATAACGAAACACATACAAAAAATACTACTTGTTTATTATTTCAAAGTTTTTAGTACCTGATTGTACAAATAAGTCGACAGCATTTAGTAATTAAACCTTCACCCTTGGTTGTCCCAGTTAATATAACCCTTTGTTCTCTAAAAGCATATTTAATGTCTCTTTGCAATCTCTTTGTAATAGTAGTTATCAAATCTGGCTTGCCAGCTATATCAAGGAAATTGTTAGTAACGGGGAATACTGCATTGCTAGCAATTTTGTCATGGTAGCTCGACTTTTACGCGGTCCTTGCTACAAACCATCGTGGTTAATTCCTGGTGAATTCGTCGCGATGGGCTAACTGACTTAAGTTCGTGGTTATCCTCCAGTTATACCCCGTCACGTAGATGGGGTATACTGTTAGAGCGGGAGTGCACTATTCTATTGAAAATATACATTAAACCAGTATAAGGGTTACAAAGCAGGCTGCAAATAAATATTTTAGATTAACACATCTAAAATATTTACACAAATGACATCATACAGAATTATACTCGGCATTTTTTTTTTATTTATTTTACTATACTATGATTTTATCATGGAATGTAATTTATTTTTAAGTTGTTTTATATCTGCTGATATAATACATATTTATATACATTACATAAATACATTTAGTATGGTGGACAAAGAAACTAGAGTATAGTATCGATGTGAAAGCATTTATGTATTTCAAAATATGTTTCTGTGCGTGAATTGTTCTCGATATTTTAATAGCTATTCTACTATTCGAAGCGGAGGCTAATCCAACAAATCAAAAATAATAAACATTCGTCCAACCGTACCACTTTACATGGTATAAAACAAAGTCTCAGCAACAACAGATTATAATACAGTTTTCTGCATTAGATAATGATTCAAGAGGAAGATTTATATCTATAATACATGCATGTTATAGTAAAAAACAAGCGGAGAAATTAAGATTTGTAAGGAATCCGTGCGAAGCCGGAACGGGTCACTAGTGAGTTATGAACTGAAGCTATACTTTGTATTATTAGTAGATAATATTGTAGATATTTTTATATTTAGTTCAGGACCCTAAAAACAGCCACCTCAATAACAGTAATGCCAGATAGCTATAAACATAAGCTTGTAGTTCCGAGGCATCGTTTAGATAAACTTAATAGGTCTTTTATGAAGATGGGCATTAACATCAGCAGTACGAAACAAAAGGATATTTTGCACATAACCTTTAATAATTTAAAACTTTTAGGAATTACTCGTTAGAATAAAATATACACAATCTATTTTGATATAAACTAAATATATATAGGCAATTATTAGTAATTTTTTTAAATAACTAGTAATAATTCTTAAAGAAATATTTGGGAAGAAATTTGTCTAGTGTTTTTTAAAACAAATATTGTAGAACTTTACATATTTGACACAAGATGGTAAGTGGTAATCGTCGCTTATGTGAACTACTACGGCATCATGGTACTCTACGAGTGTGGTAATTTACGAGCATTAGTTTGGGTGTGTGTATTACACTAGATGGTTCTGTGTCAATTGATATTATTGAAACCTATGTTTTATTTTTTACCTTAGTTTTTATTAATAATAGGCCTGGCAGACCATATATGGTATTGTACTGCCTAGTTAGACAGATTTTCCTTATTACTATTACTAGTAGTCCCCTAGTGGTCGAAATTCGACCATAATTAATTTAACTTATAAGTTTGAATATTATTAAGGTACAAATATCAAAGACTACATACTTCTATATTACCAGGCACTGGCAGTTGCAAACAAAAGAACATATATATATATGCGTGTGTGTATCAAATAGATGGTAGTGAGTGTAATGTTTTTTCTTTAATATAACGTTCTGCGCTCCTTCCCTATACAACCCAAAAGTGTGCGAAATTTTCGTAATGAGTCTAAAGTTTTTGCATAACGTATTAATATATAGATTATATTTTCGCTTTGGTTCTTGTTAACAATGGTTCCGAATCATAAGTATTTTAGCTGGGTTTTTCTACTAACTCTATTTAAAAATTGAGGACAATGCTATCTAATTTTTTTTTGTTGTAACAACTGATGACGTCACAGCTACATTACTGTGTAGAAGGGACGGTACGAACGGTATCTAATGATAATCTCAAGCGGAAAAGCGTACTTTACTCTTCCTTACGTTGGGCATTTTTAAAGATAGAAACAAAGCCAAAAACTCCACTTCCATTGTATTCTTCCGTGATTTTTAAGAAATTGTTTCTCTTACGTATATATTAGCTAATAAATCTAAGAATGTAAATTATTCAGCTCATTTTATCCGGTGAGGCTGAAAGCCTTAATCCTTATTTTGTCTGCTAATTTTTTTTTTTTGTTAAAAGCATCGCTAATAAAGCTAACTGAAGAAGTGCTAAATCATACAATCATTCGACTAAAACATATTTTTTCCTTGGTAAAAATCATGTCATGCTGTAGAGTCTATAGACAACCTTGACGGGTATAGTTTTTAAGAGACGGCAATTATTATGCAGATCAAATATTTCACTGGTGTATGTGATACCATGATTTTAGTAACATAACAAGTTTTTGTCTAGTTGTATAAAAACAACAAATCAGTGTGAATCTATTCAACAAACAGCGGCAGCAACTTACGTAGATATCTTACGGGACAATTTGCAAGTTAGGCGCTTAGAATATAAAACATTTCTCAAAGTAAGCCTTAAGTTTTTCTAGTCATATCAGTAAATTTTGTTAAAAACTGTACCTAACAGGTTTTTTAAGTAAAGTCGAGACAATCTGTTTTGTTTCGAGGAAAAGATTTTTAATGAATACGGAAGGGTGCGCCCGCATGTGCTTATGGCATACGCTGGGAACTAGAAGATGATAACGATTCATAAATGCACGGTGAGAATTAGTTATCCCATCAAATTCTGTAAACATTTTTGGTACATCTGCAGTTGTGTACATAAAGAAATAAGAAAAAAAACTTACTGGGATAAAGTGATTAACCATGACAATTTCTATGGAGGACCCCGCCTGGTCTATGTGACAGCAATGGGGTTAAACCTCAATACTAAGAATCCTGGTCCATTTCTATGTATGATTTCGATTTTCGTTTCTAATTAGGTCTACAAAATCGGACCCTATTACGCCTTTGCCTATCAGGCGGGACATAGGCTATTATCATAGTACTATGTCAGTTAAACTACAATGCCACGTAGTCCTGGATACCTTGTAATTAATTCTTGTTAAATTCACTGTGGTGAAACAACTGACTTGAGTTTATGTTCATATGCCTATCATCCTTTAGCGGCGTCCCGCCAGCGTATATACATATATCGTTAGTGCTACGCTACCAGGATATGCACAATTGTATAATTATCTTGTCTCCAGGACACAGGTACAGTTATAAAGTATTGTGTTGCATAATATGCCTACTGAATTCCCCGCCCCTCAATCTTTCATAAAGTTATGTCCAATAAACACGTCTTCGGGAATTCCGAATTATTTATAGAACTTATTTAGTAAATATGAATTAGTTTATATACAATATTACTAGTAGTTTCATACACTGAATTACGACCAAGAGGTCGTGAGTTCAAATCTTTCTTCTATCTTCAAAAACTTGGTATGTCAATTTACATTTTTGACTGACTTTCGGGATGAAACAACGATATCAACTTTTGAAACTTATTATTTATAATAATACCTTTGTAACCTGTACTCCATAAATAAAGAATTTGAAATAGATTCTATTGTAATTGAATCTATCCAAAAATTAATCCGAGAAATTGCGGTATGCTCGCTCTCTGTTATTTTAAATTCATACTATAGCAAGCCAAATATGGGCATGTCAACTGTTGCCTTCACTATAACCTCGATTGGGATAACAGTTGTGATAGTATGTTTTGTAATGTTAATACATACAAATACAAGAAAGGACATAATGTGTAAACTATATTAAACAGAAGAATTGCTATACAAGTTGTTAAAATATCTACTATAGTATATTACATTTTTGTTATCAAATTAACATCGCTATGTGTGAATTCAAATGTTTTTTGGTTTAGTCAACATAAAAACTATGTATGCATATAAAATTGCTTGTAAAATTCAAACTTACCCTCGGTAAAGTAAATAAACACTTGCAATAAACATAGAAGGTCAAAGATGGAGGTTACTTGTATTTATTTTCTCCATAAAATTCTATTTAGAACTCTCGGGTGAAGGTTGTATTTATCGCATCCAACTCCCGAAAAGGTCGCCATTCTGTCGAACTCGCCAATTGTAAATTTGTTTTCAGGAATGCTAGCATTCTTCGCATATTTCTGTTGAAATACCCTAATATTTTGAAACTCATTCACTTGTATTGTAGAACACACTATGAAGTCCAATCTTCTTTGTTTTAAGTAGAATTGACGTGTATCCTATCTGTCTGCTATTCTTTCCTCAAAATTTTAGTCCAAAATTGCCAAAATTGCAGATTTTCAAAAAGTTTGTATCCCGACGAACTTTTTTATCCGCATGTCGCTATTTTTTCTCACCATTTAATTCGGTTCGTAACTGTTGGCCTTTTGTTGTTTAGATAGTCTGGTACATACAAATCTTATCAAAAAAAAAATTAACACAAAAAAATGAATGTCACTAGGGTTTGTATATGTAATTGTATACTTGCTTATAGAAAAATATTTAGTACCTATAAAAACAAAAAAATTGTAACTTAAACATGTAGTTTACAAGCGACTGTTAGCCCTAGAAAGTGAGTAGTTTGTAAAAAGGAAGAGAGACTGCTTGAAATTCGTCCCATAAATTAGGAAAGTGACGAAACAGATGCTAACAAAATAGTATAAAGTACATTGCAAATAAGAGATCAAAGAGATCGCGGATTAATATTTAACTTTATCCCTCAGCAAATACGGTCCGAAGTTACATGACGTTACCTTTGATGTTTCGAATACCGTCAAAGGCGTGCATCGGTGCCATAGGTAATACATATGTAGGTACGTGTTGACGACTTCACAGTGTCGTACCTTAGTGGCTTACTAAACAACTTAGATCCCAAAGGTCCCGGCTTCAAATCTGTGCGATAAAAACCCTTTGATTGTAAATTTATATTCTTAGCTAACTCTCCGATGATGGAACCCATGACAAACAAGAACTTCTGCTTAATTATAAATTTCGGAGTGTGTATTTTTTTGTAATTTTATATTGTATAGTATTTTGATTTATCAGAAATATCGAAAAGTATTAAGTTTAGTTTAATCTATTAATGTAATGTCCTAGGTGCTATTTTTGTGTATATGCAAAGTTTGCCTCTTACAATTAGGAGGCCGTCAATTTCGGTTATAAAAAATAGACAAACTACACTTATTTGTGTTTTTAATGATTATGAACTGAAATCTATTAATTGTGCACCCTTGTGCGCTATCGGGATACGCTGGATAGAGGATAATAAGTTAAAGATGACGTCAGGACTTGATAGAGAATAATTAGACATAGTTCCTTCTAACCAATTTTTATAATAAGTTAGTAAATGCTTCAACAGAGTCACGTCTAGTTCTAATCGGTACCCGCTTCACGTTACAAGAAAAGATCGATCCATATTTGAGCATCGCCGCGAGGACATTAGTCATTCGCGTCGAGATAAGCCGTTCGACACAGGCTGTGATAAAACAGAACGCAGATAACAAAATAATTCCTTTAACATTTGAGAATTGACACCCAGTTTTTTATGTAATTTGAATGGTAGCCAATTTAATAATTTTTACTTTTATTAATTTTTACACAACCATATTGTGGTATCGCCTTCCAGTAATGGTATTTCCATACCGATACGAATAGAACTGTTTTATATAAAAACGACCACCGTCGTCGTAAGACCTGCTTTTCACATCACTTTGCTTACACTATTAATAATAATAATTACCATAGATAATTCCCACAGTGCCATCAAGTTTCAAACATAGAAAATACCAAACCAATACAAACAATCATATTAATGAATAGAAATGTTTGCAACGTACGAGGAATCTAACCCACTACTATCTGAGGTAAAGCGGTGTTTAGCACACAGCTAGACCACTGAGGCCGTCAATGACTTTTTTTTACTGCTGGAAGCAGTTGGCCTGATTAAACTAAAATGGAGGCGAGTTCAGAGGATATTCTAAACTTACGGAAGCTCATCCTAGCAATGGGGTCACTAATATCAAATACTTCTAAAGTCTTTCTTGATTGTAGTTTTATAAATTGCGACTATTGGTTCCAGAGAATAGCGCGTTCTATCAACTAAACAAACAATCTCTATAGCTCTGTCTGTTAATTTAAATTTTATTATTGAGTGAAAGGATAGAAACTTTCAGCCTTTTTTGATTGCTTTCGGAATAAATGAGCTGTCCAACAGTAAAATAATTTTTAAAATTGGTTCAGTAGTACCAGATATAGTATATTGTTTACCTGGAACATACAAACTCACAAACGTCACCTATTTATAATATTAGTATATATCTATCACTTTCATAACTGGTCTATAACGCAACACGAAATAGGAAAGTGTGGATACAGTCATAAAATCACGTACGTGTGCCATTGCGTGCGTGTCACGTGTCAAACACTGATTAAATTCCTACGATATTACACATGCTCGGAATACGCGTTTTGTTTTAATTCAGATTCATTGATATGCATTATATGATTAACATTATTGATTTAAATAACTTTAATGCATGTAATTCAGAAGTAAAAAGTGTAAACCGTTTTCTACCAGGCAATCATGGATTGTGCAGAGATAAGTTGTTGGCGGTGCAAATGGTGTATATAATAAATATATATCATCACATACTTTAGAATAGCTAATGTGCATTTAGAATAGAATAGTAACTATTTAGCGAAATAACATCTCAAACTTCCACCCGTAAATCGACTTGCTTGGCGGCTAAAGTAACTAGAGGTAGTCCACGTCGATAACTTCTTTCAAAGTCTACCTATTTGTATTCACTAGTATGATTGATATGTCTAGTGGTGTAGCATAACGCTTTATTTATGTGGTCGCTGGTTTGATTCCTAGCACGGTGAAAATATTTGTATCCATGAGTATGATTGTTTGTATCGGGTTGGGTAATTTCGGTGTATATTATATCTGTATTTACAAAAAAACGTATTATCTCATTTCTATTACGTCGTTTCGTACACATAGTATAATCTCTGCTTAATTTGGGACGATATGGGGGTATCTGAATTGTTTTGGGGTATAAAAATAACTTGCCGCTCTAAAATTGCGACCCCACCTCAGCAGGATGACATGTAAACAGTTAGCGAGTCTGTGGAGTTTAGAGACACTCCCTTTCTATGTTGGATCCCGAATTAGTAAACTTGTTGTGACAGTTAATGACCCTTTGCGGGTACTCTTTGTGTTTTTTTACTAAACCCTGAGAACGAGGGCACAGCAAAGTTAGTTTCATTTAAAAGTTAAGCAATGCTAAAAAACTATGTAAGAACTTTTGAAGGACCCAAATGAGAGTTTAATAGAATAAAGACCTAAGGGCGTATCAGATTTATGTATGTTTTTAACTTTTATCTAGATTTTTGAAACTGAACTTGAATTTAAACAATCATTACGAGATTATTTATATTTACCACCATCTTCACTCCAACCCTGACCAGACATTTGTAACAACGTCGAAATAACTGGAGATTATAAATTTCCTTTTTTTACTTATGAAAGTTAATAACAGCACTTAAATTTAAATAAAATGTGAGGGTTTAATCTCACAGTTCCGTGATAAAGATTGATTGATTGATGAGAGGTTTTCATTAAATAAGCCGCCTGGGTTCAATGCTACTTGAAAACTGATATTATTGAGAAATGTAATGAGGTGAAATGAAATAATGGTGCATGTGTCGTCAAGTGCACAGTAAGCTGGCGGTACGGTTGCCCGTACAGTCGACTTTCTACCACTATAGGGCAAGTAACCTCTTTTCATTAAAGAACCTACTATTGCCGAGGTATACATTGTAAAACGCCGTCATTCAGTTGTTAACTCATCTATACGCAATTCATCATTAAGATAGCATAAACTTGAATGAGACAGAGCTATCTAGGCAGATTATTTATTTCTCCCTCTAGCATGTAAAGACTAACTAAGAGTCTATTGAGCAAGTGACTAAGACTCTATTGAGAAATACGATGAAGTTTATACGTCAAGATTGAGTTGTAACCGGTTTGATCCCAAATTCAAGAGCAACTACGTACATGCAAATTGGAGTACCAAAGGCACAAGGGTGTGGTTCTAGTATCAACGTAGCGATATTGTCAAATCAAAAGAATACTTATTTTAATTATTTTATGTACCAAATTGAAATGGCAAACGGTATGACGGCTGATTGTAAATGATAACTGTCGCATGTATACATTCGTGGTGGTATAAATCATCATCATCATCAATGACCCCGCCTCGTCCGCCTTCTGGCGGGGCGATAGTCCTTTGAAGAATTTAAGTTTAAAAAAAGTTGTAATGGGTCTACCTATATAGATAAATACAAATTCCCAGCATATATTTATGCACATAACTTCAGAACTAAAGACAATAATAGTAAATCGATAATTATAAAAATCAGACAATAAAATGATAGACCAAATAGTTTCCAACACTTGCATCAATTGGGATAATTCTTTTTTGGTACATTTGTAAATGCCAAAACAATGTTTGTATGAAAGAAGTTCCGAAGAACGTATAGAGTAAAAAAAGATGGATGAAAGAAAACCCGTATCGAAAAATATATACATAATTAATTACAGACAGATTAACATCAGTAATTTGATTCTCTCTCTGGTTTTTTTTATACGTGCGAAGTCGAGGCGACCGCCTCAGTTCAATATCATTTATTTTACAAACCAAAAACAGTTTAAAAAGCAAGTTGCAGACAACTTTGATAGTAAGCCTACTTCGGTGAATGTGTTTCACATAAACATCATAAAATCACGAAACAGTATTTTGTTTTGTTCTATTTCGTTTATGATTGCATAAATTGAAATAGTCCAATTATTATATTTTAATTAGTTATGATGAACTATATACAAATATACACAAATATTACGCAAGCACGTGTTGACGTATATTGCGATAATTACATTCAAATGCATTCATACACTTACCACTTACATTGTGAAATACAGGAATAGCGCAATGGAGAACTATTTTTAACCTATTCACGTATTTTACAGATGAAGCTATTGTGGTAGGCTATTCTGCATTATAAGAGCCGTACATTAGTATAATAATGGCATTATTTCCATTCTCGACATTCTTGGTGGTGTTACAGATTGGCACACTGCCGTACTTCCGATGGCCCCGAGTTTGATACCCAGGTCAATACAAATGGATTATTTGTAAAAATCTGAGCGTTTGTAGTAGTCTGTAGTAGTTGTAGTTTGTGTATACGTTTACTAAAAGTATTAGAGCATTAAAACCTAGTAGTTCATTCGGTAGACTTTGTAAAAAGTTACCTGTGTTATTTCAGTCTCATCTATTTCCATCACCAAGTAGTTGCAAGTAAGTGTGAGGAATTGAACCCGCGATATTCGGAAGTAAGGCAGTGTTCTGTGGTGTTGGAGTATCATTCATAAAAAAAACAGTCGTACATTGTCTTTATAGATGGAAAGACTATGTAGGAGTGTGTTTTTGTCACACCTCCTGTACTTTAGCAAATAAATGGTTATTGTTATTGAAAGAAATCAATAATTCGTACTTATATGTGGAGCTTTATAGACATTATTGTTCTAATAATAGCTCCATCAAGTATCAGCCATAAACTATATTAGCTCCTAATATGTACAGGTTCTTCAAATAACCGTGACACACCAATTAGCTAATATTAAAACAGAAGGATGTGCTATGAAACGTAATTCCGAAGTTTTGGAGGAATTATCTGCGTATATAATAATGAAACACATTTGTACTAAAGTCCTAGACGTTCTTTTTTTGAATGTCTTTCGAAAAGAAGCTATTTTATTATGTGGGTACCGTTAGTATTTTTTTCTAGGTGAGCTAATTTTGACTATACTTTTTACTATGATGGGTCTATTGAATATAACGTGTTCCTTAACACGTGTGGCAGCAGCATAAGGAAGAGGAAGGTGAAAGGATGATATAGTTTACAGCTGTGTGCATATTTATATCGTAAAAGTATTTACAAATTATAAATCTACATAAGAAGCATATACAATAGAATTCAGTTTCGAATGATAAGCTTTTTATGTATATTCTTGTTTCATCGGAACTAGGCAACGATGGCACCGTACGATGATAGTAAATTCGCCACATACTATTTTATATTTCAAAGCAGTTACTTCTCGTGTGATTCCTACTACTAATTTAATCGTGATATTAATATTTAATCAAGTACTGGCCAGTGATTTTTAAGTTATTTTTAGTAATTATATATTTATTTTGTCTGACAACTATAATAGTGTATTTTGTTTGTAACAATTACTACTTTACCTAATAAATATAGGACAATACCGTAATGTATCACTTAATAATGTGATTGAAGTTGATTCCTGGTCTGAACACGTGAATATTTTCGAACAATTCTAATGCTGTTGGCTGCAGTTGGTCTTTCCAGCTTCACCAAAGGTGTGTGTGGTACTACAAACTCGCGGAAGGACTTATGAAACGGCTGAAGGTCAACTCCATCCACTGTTTCTAACATCAGATTAAGCCGTCGTAATTTCGATACCCGTTGGAATGGAACAAGGAATCGATCGGCGGGGAGCGACATTCTGTTCGTCAGAAATCACGCCATGTAACCATGTAAATTACTTTGAATTTCTTTCATAATTCTTTGAATATCTTTGGTAATAATAATATCAAAGGAAATTATTGCGTATGCTACTTCACATAAACATGTATTTATTATTTACTTTTCATTTGAATTAGCAAGCCATGCGTTGCTAATTCAAATGAAAATATTCTAATAATAATAAAAATATATATTTCAGCGAAGTTTGATGGTGTCTTATCTTCCACTATATTAATATAGAAATGTCAATATTTATTAATAATTTTATTTATATGCTCTTTATTGCACCAGAAATATATTATCATTACAGAGAAGAACAAAAGGTACAAAATCGTATCGCTGAAAGAAATTCTTTCAGGAAAGCACCTATTCTCCCCTACCCAAAGTAGGGGAGAATATACCCATGCAATATTTTTATGAAGGCGAGGGAACGCTACCCTAATTACCAACAGCTTAATTCTCTCGCCTTGTATTTACAAAAAAAAAAACAGGGGCTTATTTCATAATCTCTTCGTTGTGAATGTTAATTGAAGTGAATTTATTTAAACCAAGGTAGGTTTAAATAAATTCACTGAGCACGACTTTGCATGCGAAATAATGATATAAGTCTACTTTTATCTTTGTTCTCTTTTCTGCTCTCATTGATGTTTTTTGTGGTCTGATCTTCTCCGATATTGGTAAAACTATTTCATTATATATACAGTATAATAAACTACTCTGTTAGATCCTGCGAACGACAATAGATTTTATATAATTATATTTTACATTATATATATAATGTAATATGTACATTATAATAAATAATAGATTTACATAAAATTCTGTTAATAATTGCCTTTTATATTCAATTTCAAGTCCGCCATATTGGATTTTTTTTTGTAAACTCTATATACATATGTGAACTCTATACCCATCAAAAACATAAATGTGAAATGATAGCCGAGTTTAATATTATGATATATGCCTTGATTATTGACTTCTACGACAAAAGAGATGAGATCTAAATGGGTGCCAAGTTCAATGGACTGTCCTGAAATGCATTTGTAACAATATAAAATGTCATTTCTTCTTATAACTTAGGATAATATACTGTAGCCTAAGTTCTAACTTGGCCAGTTCTCATATACCAATTATTACTTTCGATTGCTAGTTACTACTAATATTAAAATAGGAACCGACAAGTAACATGTTTAGAACTTGCGAAGGCTACAGTATATTTCGTATATGAAAACTAGCCAAGTTAGACCTTATATATGAAAATGAACACCTATTCCCTTTGTCACGCCATAATTTGAGAACGAATTAACCAATACCATTATATCTAATTTATTGTTTTCTAATATTTAGAAATTTGAAAATTTTAGATAACTTTACGACTATTATATCTGGCATCTGGCAGTTCAACTTTAATGTTCATAGCTAAAACAAAACAAAAACTATCAGCTAGTGAACAATACTGACTTGATTTGATGATACTGTTCACATGTTTACCAAGATGATTATACCAACGCCAACAAAATACAAATCCTCAATTCTTCAACGTATTTACGATAGCAAAGACATTCTAAAGCAAATGAACGCATGGCATTCAGAATATGGGAACACTATTTGCACGATTAGAATTTCTCTGTGCTTTTGTAATCCAACGTTTACCAAGTTGGGCGATAGTTTAATATGAATATTAGAGGAATAGATACTATTTCTGGTATTCTTAGTATTTACCGAGAAATTTCTAATAAGCTTTATAACACGTGTAGCGGTTCTTGGGAAGTTAGATGTTACCTTGTAATTACACTGCCTTATCTCAACTTTGAAAAAGAAACATTAGTTGCTGGTGGAATTACTGAAACTGTTTTTTACAAAGATATTGGCGTGGATACTTCAGTCTCACCTATTTCATATGATAAACAGCTTGTTTTGTAAATTGTGTTTCAGTTGGAGGTTTTCGCACTTCCAACTGAAACACAATTTACAGAAGGCGGTGAAATTATAGGATTAAATGTATGATGTCTTAACCCTTTAGAATGGTAACGTATGGGCTGTATAACAGGCATCATATATTAACACCATATCCGTAGTGCTGTTCTTGTATGTATATAATCGATGATTATTATTTACCATCACTTGGGCTGGCTGATTGTTTGCCATTCCTATTAAAAACAAAAGTACCAAACATATTCTTAATATATTATTCTTCAAGACTGTCATACCACTCTGTTATTTTACTGCTATATTCGTTTTACTCACTTCACTAACAACCTCTCACTTTAAGCTTTCTGCTTCGGAAGTTTGAAAATATGAGCGTAAATAAGGTCTGTATTTTGGTTTATGGCAAGAAAATAAGATTTATTTTTCTTTATTCTTACAGTATTACTTACTAGAAACCTTAGTGTATATTTTTACATTCATGGCAATGGATATTTATTCAGGTAATGGCCATTATGAAGCTGTATATATATATCTAGCCTATGCATGAAATGAATATATTAACAGTGATGCATTGGTTATGCAAAGTGGATTATTTTGAGTACACAAATACTGTTTTGTTTGTTCGTTGTGTATGTATGGACTTAATGACATGTCACCATTTTGCTTTGTGTATAAATTTTCTGCTCCAAGTAATTTATTACTGTATTTTCTATACATTGTCTCACCTCTGGATGTCGCTTAAAGTAAGCTGTTGCTTTATATATTTTGTTATTAGTATTTCAGTTAGAATTATGAGATATGGTAGTAAAATTGTAGAGAACTTAGTCCTCCGGAATGACAATACTTCATGTATTACTATGATAACATGATATCCGTGATGTGATGATGATGTTACATATACAAATAATAATATAGTTGCCAGTTGTATTTCTTCTTACTTTAAATTAAAATGAATAATCCAAATCAATAGTCCATCTATTTTATTAATAGAGCTGTCTTATAATAGTTTCAGTTATTGAAAACTTATATACAAGGAAAATGTGAAAAAATTATATTGTGATTCGAAATATAATATATATTATTCAATACTCTGTACGAACCTCTTTCTCTGCAAGGCAATCAGTAGTTCCAAGAATTTATTACAAAATTAAATTTTTTAATATATAATTTACTTTCTTTGTATTTTTCTCAATTTACATATTTGACTTATATATTTTACATATTTGACAAGGTACAAAGTTGTCTGTAACAGATTTGTGTTACTTAGTTCGGCCACCAAGCAAAGGTAGACTTTGTAAATCTTTTTACAAACTCTACCTCGGTATCAAACGTCTCTGACTACTCTGTCTATGGAAACCGTCGTGACCGTATATTTATTGTATGTATCTCTCTTTAAAGTCACGTACCAAATATTATAACATGTTCGAGTAACAATTTCGATTAGATTGTGCAATATGTAGTTATATGGTTAGACTTAATCTCAATAAACTTGGCGGTAACGTCTGCCCGTGGCAGTTTAAACGAGACATCTGTTTCAAGTTCACTAACTTAACATTGTAATTAATAGTTTCATATACCAACTAATTTAAGTTACGTTTTTCGACAGTCTCCTGGCGCTGTGGTTGTAGACTTAGATTAATGGGGTCGTGATTTCGAGTCTGGTTGACATAAAAAAGAATCTTTGCATGTCAATTTGTTTTTATAAGTAATTTTGCTTTGACGGAAATACCAATAACAAACTGTACATTGCAACGACCATTTTATACGTATAAAAAAAAACAAAAAAACAAACCAAATTAATTACTAATTTATAAGCAGTATAAGTTTTTACCACAAGATATCTTGACAATAAGATAGTTGCTTCTGGTATTTATGTCGTAGTAAGGGAGTTCGGCCCCAGGTCCTTCATCGCCACCCCAGGGGGTGAGGGTGAAGAAGACTGGAATATTATTATCGTGTAGATTCAATACATAACCTACCAACTATTCAATGTCACCAGTATGAAAAAAGAATTATTGCTATGTAGCAATTATTCTTTTTTATCACAGTTTTAGCGTAATGTACATAATTGGGGAACATTTTGTTAGTATTAAAATATAACAAGTGCCTCCAAGAAAACTAAAGTTGAACGTTGAAAATGATTTTTAAAATCTTCAGTTAAACTACACGGTCAGGTGTTTAGCAGCATAAGGTATAATACAATACCACTATAAAGTAGATTGCGTTTTTAAGTTAGAACAAGGACAGTGGGATAAGGAAGAAGGAACGAAGACCAGTCGGAACTGTAAATAGTTTTATTTATATTGAAGAGATGGTAGATAAAATATGTGTACATTTATACTTCTATACTAATATTATAAAGAATAATTAATTTTATTTATTAATTTGCTGAGGTTCAGCAGGGTTACACAGGTGTACACCCTAAAAGTGTAACCTCAAGACCTACTGAAACGATTAAGCAAATCCTTTTAGTGTTGGGTAGCCTATTTATTGAGGAAGACTAAAATGGCTATCAATAACATCACGCTATGACCACTAGAAGCGATGCTGCTATGATAAAATTAAATCTCGAATAACAATTCAGGTATTTTTAAACTCAGCATTGCAACTAGGCGATGGATTTGCCTTGTGGTGTAACTAAATACACCGGACGGATTCACTATTATGAAATATAAGCTATTTATATAATATACATATATATTATCTTATTAGAATTTATATTAGAAAATGAACTATATTCGTCACGAATGGAAATAAGTAAGATTTCTTTTTATGAATTAGAAACAAATCTTATGGATATGCTATTAGAAATTATATTAAAAAATGAGCTATATTCATCACGAATGGAAATAGGTATGATTTCTTTTTCTGAATTAGAAACAAATCTTATAGTAAGCTATTATGAAATATTCATCATTCCATAAAAAACTCACCTCACTCACACAACTTCATTCATAAAAAACTTCGTGATTACTTTAACTGTTTGTAAAATTTCATTTCCCGTCATATTTAAATGTGTATATTTTACAAGTTATGCTAATGGATATTCGTATTCAAGCAAACTAAAACACTTCATGAAAGTTTCAAAATCGAGCAAGTTTCTTGCGTCTTCCTTTCAACATTCTGTATACGAGCTGAAATGAAATTATGAAAACTGAATACTGTATAAAAGTATTAGATATATAAATAATATATAATAATCGTTATTTTAATAAACTTAATATAAGCATTTACACAATAGCCATACCTATTTTTCATTGATTCGCCATTCGGTAAATGGAAAAAATCTAAGAATCTTTTTTTATTAATTCTGAATTTAAAGAACAGGAATAAAATTAACTGAAATTACTTTTTATTATTTAGAAATAGAATCACATAAGGGGTATAATATAATGAAAGACTGAGAGATAAATAGGCGACGGATGAGCATCTCTTTTATACATATCAAAACTTTAATAACAAAAAAACACGACTCCAATAGCTCAAAAACAATGGAAACAATCTAAAAGTAAGTTATTGATTGAATTTTTTTTTTATTCTTTTTTAGATGACGGGATTACAAGATAAAATAAAACACAGCCGAATTAAGAATCTCCTTCTTTATTGCAGTCAGTTAATAAAGTCCCCCTAATATTTCTGTAAATATTTGATATATTATATACGTTTAATAAATTGTTTAAGTAGATTTATTAGTTGTAGAAGCTCTACTTAATTCTGAATTAAGGCGCTGTCTAATAGGTATATCGAGGATTATGTATATGTGTGTATATATTTAGTCATTTTGGCGTCATTATTACATCTATTACTGTAAATGACGTCTCTTTGCCTCTCGACTCCAACTTTATATGTATACCTTGATATCCACTCACAGTAATGGTAAAACACTCTTTGTTTATACAAAAAGATTAGCTGGTAAAGGAAGGTACATACACTGAATATTTTTATCACGCGTATATCTTAAAATATATTTATTGACATTAATATGTGAAGTAAAAACTTTACTAAGTTTTTATTTATGTTATTAATATCATAATTACACCTTTCGCACATTTATGGTTTACTAGCTGTCCTGGCAAACGTTGTTTTATCATATAAATGAATAACGCTATAAAAAATAGGGGTTGATGATGTAAGGATGAAAATTTAGGATTGTATGTATTTTTGTATGTTGTATCATAACAAAATCGAAACTAAAATTTTTTACAAAAAATAAAAATAAAACACACGCATTTAGATTTTACGTTGGACTCCCCTTGCCATGTCCAACATTTTTAAATGGGGATGAAAAATAGATGTTGGCCGATTCTCAGACCTACTCTTGATAGTTTGGTTTCTTTACACAGAAAAATATGGGCATATCAAATCTTGCGTTTACTACATGCGCTGTCGACAATTGACTATAGCTCTTATTATTTAAATTCAAATTCTAAAAATAATTAATTCATGTAAGACTTTTTGCCGCTTATGAACGTAAATTTTTTTATGATATAATTTTGCCTACTGTCCAATTTCGTATATAGATTCTATAGAGAAGAACTTTTACTTTTAATTACACATGCATATACAATATATTTAGGTATCATTTACTCGGTTCGTATACATATGATGTTATAATCATTGTTTCCATATGTTCCCCTCCCCTCACAAATTGTATCAACAAAAGAAACACATCGTCTGTCTATAACATTAAAGCACTTAGAAAAAAAAATAAAGTTCCTTCAAGCACCACTCGCTTTTCAGAAAACGATTAAAAAGACAAATAAAACAACAATGCTTTTTTTACACAGTCACATGAAAATACCGACAGGATGACATGAGAAATCTTACAATTGTATGTATAAATACATTTCTTTCATGTATTTGATGGGAGTTTGCGATTGTTTGTATTGGCGATGATACCCCTTTCATGTTTACATCGCGAGGATCGGTTCTCGACGCAATATAAATATTATAAAATAATATCGTTTAAGTTCAAATAGTTCATATTTATTTGTTTTCTACGCTTTTTTAATAACTCTTCAAATAATCGAGATAGACTTTGCACTAAGGCGTCTGCGTCTGAATAGTATATTTCTGAATATAAGAGTTACAAGAATCTTTCTTGGTAAGGTTTTTTAAATTGAATATAGGAGAGAAATTGCAATGTACTTGAGAGGCTTGTTGACTTATGAACACGGGAGTTAAATTACAATATAAAGAGGGCTGATACCATACTCCATAAGAATGGCATGAGTAATAAAATGTAATGTAACGCCCGAGAATCATGCAGGTATCTAGTCAATCAATAACACTACTTCACTTGCATTTACCTATCGTAGGGTATAGGTATTGTATATTTGAATACTATGTTGCAGGGAGCAAGTCTATAGCGAAAATTTGTTTTGTCAACAGTGTTTCATCACCAGGGAGTGATTCAGAAAGATAAATCGACAGATTCGAACTCACGAACTATTTGTGTAAACCGGATTAGTAAACCACAAGACCATATATCTCTTTCTTTTAATATTTTTATTACCAGTTGGACTAGCATTTCTGTCCGATCAGTCTAAAAATAAAATGCTTCGAGAATTCATTGAGCTGCCACTGTACCACACAGCTCTGTTTTAAATCCCTCGAGATATCACTCCAGTACGTGTAGATGATGCTAATACCCAACATTCGTACTGAAATATTTATGTAACGGTAACAGCGGTCTAATCTGAATGGTAACAGCAGTCTGATGTAAAAAAATATATTTATGGTAGATCGTTATGATTCAGAGAGACGTCTAGTGAAGAAAATTAAGTACGTGAATTTATAATTTTGACTGATATTAAACTTTGACATCGATAACAAACCAAAAATTCATTCGAAAGACCGCTGTTCCTCTGCCATTTTGTATACCCAACTCAAGTGTTACGATCTCTACGACGGCGACATTTGAGAATCCCATCTGTAATAGTAGCCATGACGGTATGGTATTTTTTTATTATGCATTACCGTCCTCATTATATTCAGTAACATATATAGAGATTATCTTGGTATGTTACGGAATTTAATTGTGTATGAAGATCTTCTAAAGACATGGCGTTTAGTACTTTGCAAATAAATTATTTTTACCAGAGTTAGATCATAAAAGATAAAATCAATAACATTTGTAACTTATTTTAGAAGTAAGGTGCAGATTAGGCAGTAAAATTACAGAAGGCATAACATTTCAGACATTAATAGTACTGTTCATATATTGGACGGTTACCACTTACCATCAGATGAGCCGTCAACTTATTTCAATTACATAAAACTAATTAGACCTGACGTTTATTTAATTTCGCTGTAATATGACCTAAATATTCACTGTCTAAACAGTCCATCAGAGAAATACAATAAAATGTAAACAGTATACTCGTATATATGTATATCTTTAGGTACAATTAAAATAAACCAAATTAGTTTGCATAATAAATTTAGGCATGAATAGTTCCATGTTTATTAAGGACAGAAGAGATTAATCCGGAACAAACGATCCTGGCTTTTATAAGATAAATAACTGCAGATTAATATTAAGTAAGTATTTACAATACATTGAATAACAATTGTTATTTATATTTGTAAAGTGGAATAAAGTTTGGTATTATTAACTATAGGAATATTTTGTAGAAAGGGATTTGTAAGGGTAACTCAGTTTTATTAATTGCATCCAGTCGTAAAGCAGGTTCTTTTGTAAGCCGTGTTTTAATTTGTAGCTGAGTAGTGAAATTACAGCGTACGGAAGTTTAACATCTTAGTGTTCCAGAATGGCAATGTATGAGGAGAACCGTGGTCCGTCACATAATAACATTGCGTTCTTCAAATATTTAGACGACAGTAGATGTTGTATATAAACAGACGAATAAATATAATTATACTTAATAATAATGTTAAAAATGTTTGCTTCGTGCGACGTATCAAATCCGCGATCATCGGGAGTAAGGCGGCACGTTAAACCGTTAGATCACGGAAGCCTTCGAAACAATTAGTAAAGTGTCAGTTAAAACACCGCAAGTGCCGAGATGCTACGTATCTTTAAGAGCATTAGTGAAATACCACACTGTATCCCAATGCACCACCGCAAGTATCAAGCACAGAGATCCACCCCTAAGAGCATTAGTGAAATACCAGACTACATCCTACCCCGGCGCACCGCACATATCGATACGCTACTTATACAATAAACTGTTACTGGCTGTTATTTAAATACAAACTGTTACTGGCGACTCACCTTTTTTTTTTTAGATATATCCGTTCTCGTGATAGAAATTATCTTCATATCAAATTTTTATAAAAATTTATTATTGTAAAATAAAAGATTCGCATTTACTCTAACTATTAACCGCAACTTTCTCTGTGGAAACTTTCAATCCTTTACATCTCTTAGATTAACGTTTGAAATAAAAGATGACTTATATAATATAATCTACCTGCACATCAAATTACATTAAGATCCAGTAAGCGTACTATTATTTTAAATGCCAAAGTCTATCTGTCCGTCTGTCTAATATAATATATCTGGTCTGAGACAGACAGACAGACTTATTAGTGACAAGTAGATGCTTAAAAAAGTCTTAAACATTATGAACTTTAAATAACATAACATCTATCTCAACTCTGCAATGTTTTATGAAATAAATGAAAGACGGTCGAGAAAGTTTTATTTTTTAAATTCGCTACGTGAATTTATCAAATAACCGAGGTACTTGTCTCGCCTATAAATTCACAGAGACTGTGGCGTAATTCCTTGTTGAATTTATTTTATTACTACCATTCTTTCGCTAGTCCTATGTGGTGTATAGATGGGTATAAACAATGTTATCTAGTACCCGTATGTACTAGTTACTGTAACAAATTAAAATCGTTACTGCAAATCCGTTACATATATGTTACTTTTGATATATTGACGGCCTCGATAGTTTAGTGATTTAGCAAATCATCTTACCACCGTAGTATTCTACTAGTAGAATTAATTATATCATTAGTCCAGGTGTTTTTTTTTGTGTATTTTCTAAGAATTTATAAAACAATATGTATGTAATTATTTTCATAAGTTGTGTAGTACCAATAGCACAAGCTCTATCTAATTTAGGACTAAAAGCTGTGTGAATTGCCCAAGGTTAAAGAAATGATATTAAACAATTTGAACTCGGTACTGGGCTGTCAAATTCATGCTCTATGAGTATTCATATTTTTTCTTCAGCAATTGTATGTAGTTCCTCTTCATAGTTACTACAATACTTAACCAACTGCTGTAACTAGGCAATTGTAATAATTCAAAATAACTACCGTTGAAATGGTTACATAGTAGCTATAGTTATACAATTCCTAAGCTACTACAGTAACGGGTAGCTATAAGAATGCCTAAGTAACGACAAAATTTTGTTCCTGATGTCGAACTAGTTACTTTGTACTACGACTGTTTGCAACTCTAGTGGTGCTTCGTTTCTTTTATTTTATAGCGTAATAATACGCGAGCCTCTGTTTATGTAGGATACTATTAATACCCGGAAAGCGTAAAATAAATCCATAGGGTTTCTACGAAATACTAATGTGCTAACATTATTATAGCGCAACGTAAATCCGACTTCGCTTGTATAAACATTCATCCCCAATTTCACCCCCCCCGATTATTTTTAATAGCCTATTTTCATCCTCGTCAAACATCTTTATATCCAATTTTATAAAGATGTATTTAAAACGTTTAAAGTTTTAAACGTTTTATAGTCCCGATAAAATAATAAACAAACAGATACATTTTATTATAAATATTACTATGTCATATGAACTTCGTTTGTATTACCATGATTGAATGAACAATACTGGGAAAACTAGGCGATGACTTCTTAAGAACTATATAAATGCCATATTACATAACAATTGCATAAGCGGTTTAGACCTGAAAACATTATAAACAAAGTTCCTTAACACAATTTGTCATTAATACTAATAATTTTATTTCTAAATTATTTTTGGCACATTAAAAGATATTACATATAAACATGGTCCTTGTAAAATCTGCTTATATCAAGTGTACAAATACTAATATTTAAGTATTGCACTAGTTTAAACTTATTCATCACCACAATGTGATTATTTATATTATTATTATATTTTCTTATTAAACCCTTTAAACTCATTAATTGTATTGAAACATTTTAAAACTGGCCATTCATGCAATTTTTCTCTAAATAATGTACCAGAAAGTGTAAGCGATGGGGAAGCTTATTATATATTTTTATCGCCATACAATATGTAGTTAGGCATTGTCAACTGTCGACGTTGTAGTGAAAACAACACTTGACATTAATATTTTTGATTTGATATCGATGTTTGCTTCCCTGGAGAGATATTAATACGTTAATTGTACGTCGGCGAGATCTGAATTGATGATCTCTATAGCGCAATTTAAATTTAGACGATGCTTTCAAACTCCTTTACATTTATAAATATTAGTTAGAATTATAGATTATTCAGTATATAATGAAATACTGTGTACTTAATTATAATAATGAATCAATTCGTCAGAAATTTCATTCTCTCCAGAACTGCCTCATCTCCGTATTTCCTCAATTTCAAGATAATCCTTTGCATAATTATTCAATATAACTGAATGCAAAGATAGATTAAATGAAAGAGATATCTACTGAGTCTTTTAGATTAATTTGTCTTAGTTTCTCGTAATAACAGAATATTTTATATTAAATCTCATTTGATTTGAATGATTATTCTCTTCTTATCTCATTTGATTTGAATGAAGAAATCATATCAAAAAGTATTTATTCCATACTAGGTGACCCAGCAAGTTTGTATAGGAAAACAATGTTTCCATGCAATTTCTTCATGTTTTCTCACCATTAAACCTTCCTAGTAGAACTTTGAACTTCTACAGATATTTAAAAACTAAAATTAGCCAAATCGGTCCAGCGGTACTCGAGTTTTAGCGAGACTAACAAACGTCATTTCATTTTTATATACGAGAAGAATGATAATATCTACCGGCCTCTATACACGTCACAATTTTTATCGCTATTCTTAACGTCCAGTTCGAAAGTTAGTAGAGAAACAATGTTGTTTAGTTAATAGAAAAATCAATACCTACTAATATTATAATGTGAAAGTGTATTTGTCTGTTTGTTTAGTACGTTTTCACAACTAAGCAGATCTTAATGACATTTGACGTGAAGATAGACCATAGGCCATCTTTTATAACAAAATAAAGCAGAATATGTCGCGGGGTTGGATATCGTTGCAGATTTAAAGAGATTAAGTAGAGTTTATACAAAAGCGTTGTAGTAGACGTATATCTTGATTATTTCAGTTGTTAAGTAGTTTGCTTAGTTAGTTCCGGTTGAAGAGCGAGTTATATTTATATAAAGTGGAACACAGCTAACGTTGGTCTTTTAAATAGAGCTAGACTTTGTACAAAGTCAAATGAATGGATACTTTAATCAACCAGCCAAAGAACCTTGTTTGTAAGGATGTTTCTGTTGGAGGGTGAGACAGTAAAATTAAAGGGTATCGAGGCATGACGCCTTAGTCCTTCTAAATAAGGTATGAGTTACATGACGCCATGTAGTATATAGTTCGGTTTATGTAAATATGAGATAGTTATCATTTACACTCAAGTAAAACAAACAGAGTAATTAATATATATATTATTATATATGTTTTACTATTTCTGTAATATAAAAAAAAAACACATAAATTTACACGATTTTTTTATATGTAACTGGTTAGCATCACGTTATCATGTGACGCTTGTGATACCGCGAATATATTGTCATCCCGGACTAAAATGTTATACTTTCCTGTACTTCTCACGCTACGAAATACATCTTACAAAGCAAGCTACTTGGCGGCCAAAACAGATGATACTAAGATATTTAAGCAGATTTTTACAAAGTTATATGTATGCCCATGCGAAGCAACAGCTAGCTACTAGTATGGCAATATTTACAAATATATATGACGAATTATTCTGTGGTGTACAGTTTATTAGGTCGTATAACATGTCGAGTTGAGATGAGGAAGTGTTTTATGGCATACGAACGTATCCTTCGCTGATTTTATTTGGGTCCGTTTTATGTCCAAGGCTTTGACAGACTCGGTGCCTACATACTGTTAGGATTATCAGCTCAACTTGTAAATTATTATATAACTTAGGTACATGTACAAACGTGTAAAGTAGTTGTTTATAAACTTTTTTTTTATGTAACTGCAATGGTATACAAGCTAATGCTAACCTCAGTTCTTTCAGCAGTGAAAGAATTTCTTAATTTCCGGTATTCACTTTCAGTATAATAAAATATTCTCTCTCTGTTTGTAATATTAGTATGTAAAATAATATTTATTATTTAAAAAATGTATGTGACATTAACATGGGTTATTTTTATGTAACTGAAATAGCAAACAAACTGACAGCCCATCTGATGGTAAGTGGTAACGGTCGCCAATAACATAATAACAATAATAATAATAACAGTATTATGAACATTACATTACATGACGGCCTCGGTGGTCTAGTGGTTTAGCACACCGCCTTACTTTCGATGGTCGCGAGTTCTATCCTCGCTCGACACAACATTTGTATCACATCATGAGTAATTGTTTGTATCGATCTGGGTGCTTTCAATGTATATAAGAAAAATAATTATATTTGTATCAATCTCTAGTACTCATAAAACAAGCTTAAGCTAGCTTAACTTAGGTCTAGATGGCTAGCTTAACTTGGGTCTGTGTGAATTGTCCTGAGATTATTATTATTATTATATTATAACGTTATCATGTGTCGCCCGACTCACACGTTACCATTCCAAACAGATCACTAAATAATATATAATACTATGTATATGTGTATATATCTACTAGCTGTGCCCGCGACTTCATCTACGTGTTGACCTTGACCTAATATAAGAAAATATTCATATATTATAATAAACACATATTTTGAGTAATCTAACTAAAAAAGGCAAAAAAAAGTTCAATCGTTCTATCTTCAAAAGTTACGATTTTACATACAAACTTTCATCCGCAATTTTATATCCCCTTAAGGGTAACATTTTTACAAACTTTGAATATCATATTTATTTAAATGTAATTAACAGCTTAAAAAATAAGTTTCAGTCTTGTAGCTTTAAAAAAGACGATACTTTAATAATCTTTCATCTCCCCTTTCAACCCCTTACAACTCATTTTCATTATTTATATTCAATCAATCAGACAGACATAGTTACTTTGGCATTTATAATATTAATAAGGATTCTATGAATCCTTTCAATTCGTCACCACATTGTTAGTATAATCAAAAGATTTAAAAGGAGATTAGGGAGTCATTTTCATTATTTATATTCAATCAATCAGACAGACATAGTTACTTTGGCATTTATAATATTAATAAGGATTCTATGAATCCTTTCAATTCGTCACCACATTGTTAGTATAATCAAAAGATTTAAAAGGAGATTAGGGAGTCATTTTCATTATTTATATTCAATCAATCAGACAGACATAGTTACTTTGGCATTTATAATATTAATAAGGATTCTATGAATCTTTTCAATTCGTCACCACATTGTTAGTATAATCAAAAGATTTAAAAGGAGATTAGGGAGAAAGCTGCCAAAACTTTCTACAAGTATACACGTGTCTACGACCACGGCACCCTAAACTTATGAAAAGTTGTTTCAAAACGGGACTAAAACGATTCACTTTCCTGAATTTAACATAACATTTAAGGTGGAAATTTGATTTATTGGCAAAATTCTATATGAATGGAGTAAGAATACAAACATCGACATTCTGTTGCTTGTATTTGGTTGAATATTAGCATATTTTATTACAGTGAAAGGCTTTGTTATTAAGTTTTATTATTAGTTTTTCGTAAAATGTTTGTTATTGTTAGTTTCTCAAAAATATTATAGTGTAGTATTACTACACTATAATATTTTTGAGAACGTCGTAGCCTAGTGGTTTACCATTCTGAATTACACCGAAGGAATTGTGAGTTCAGATTTTGCCGATGTGAAAAGAAAATCTTTCAGATATTAAAATTTACATACTGTAAAATTTACAGTATGTAAATTTTAACATCTGATTGACTCTTAAACTCTCATGGAAATAAGAAGAGAAGCAAACTAAAAATTAAAGGTTTTTATATTACACGTTTGTTTCATACGACAACATATTTTTTTTTCTGGATGATAATGGAATGGTGCACCCGCCTGCGCTAACGGTTTACTCTAGCGTGGCACTAGTGGAGGATAATAAGATGAGAATGAGGTCAGGTCAGTTAGCCCATCGTGACATATTCACCAGTTTATCACGATGGTTTCCAGGGTTAACCGCGTGGAGGTCAACCTGACATGGTACATTGCTAGCAATAAGATCAGCAGTCCACATCACTAACAATCCCCTTCCCCCCTACGACAGCATATTTACCGAGCGAAATGTGGGCATATCAAGTGTTGGGTTGACAACAACATGGACAGTTGACAATTCTTCTGACTACTCCACCTGGTATAGAAGTCGTAATAGTATATGCATGCTTTT
Organism: Achroia grisella; assembly: GCF_030625045.1. Lineage (NCBI taxonomy): Eukaryota > Metazoa > Arthropoda > Insecta > Lepidoptera > Pyralidae > Achroia > Achroia grisella. Next base: position 2,170,475 of record NW_026712984.1, on the reverse strand, counting down.
CAGAACATCTTAACAATAATCTGGTGTACTAATAGGTATAAATTAATTTTAGGTGCCTACTAAAACGTTTGCCATATTAAAATCGGTGACGTCACATCTGATATGGCGCGATAATGAAAAATCCATAGACGCCGCATTAATCAAATTTTATCAAGCTTTTACGTAGCAAGGGAGTGTGTAATATGCTGCCCTTGAAAGAATCGCAATGTTGTGTTCTGGTGTCAATTTTTAATTGACTCCGAAAAGGATGGGATACAAATATGTTATGAATAAACAAATAAAAGCAATAACGATTCATACAGTGCCATAGTCCCAAATTAATCAGAGATTATTATGGGTACTAAACAACTAATAGAAATATTTAATTGCAGTTTTATTGTTTTGTGTTGTCATTATCGTAGTAGATTACCGTCTTCAGTGCCGTGACCACAGAGCCAATATATATTTATATTTTATTATTATTACATATGTATGCTACTCTATAAGTTACCATATATATAGGCCATTAGTCGCCTGATTTAAATAAATATATAATAAATAAAATAAAAGAGTAAATCATTACAAAAACTGCACCCGCTCGAAACCGGGGCGAGTCAGAATATAATATATAGTTACTAGCTATGCTTGCGGTTTTACTCGCATGATATTACTATATTAGATATTACTCTAAAGTTTCATCAAAATCCGTTTAGTAGTTTTTGCATGAAAGAGTAAGAAACATCTATCCATACTCACAAACTTTCGCGTTTATAATACATATTAATAAGATAGTACGTACCTATTATATGAATGAACATTTCGATGAATGTGAAACATTCATCAAAATGTTCATTTTAAAGATTTCAGGCACGTAATTTTTTTTCTTATTATATTTTCTTTACTGGACGTTCAGGTTGCAGTTCAGTCGTGGATAACAAGGCGAAAAAGTCAACTATTGTTCTTTTTAAGTCAAGCTGATAAAATATTTACTTTTTTAAATATGTATATTTATGACATTGAATTGAAAATACTGTATATTTTTATTTATGTCAGGCTAATTAATATATATATATCTAACAATATTGGCCCATATTCTATAAACCTTAAGGGCTAAAATATGTAAATAATAAAATGTACATATATTAATTATTACCGTATAAGAATAACTATTACCGTACACGTTTGTGTTTTAAGTAATCTAACGTAAGTTAACTTACTATGTAATATTATCTTATCTGTATTATTGCTAACAAAAAAAATAGGCTCTGTTCAGTAAATGTATTTTAACAGAAATACTACATTTTTAAAAAGAAAACTTCAGAATATCATCTCATATATATGTCGTTACATAGTATAAAACAAAGTCGCTGTCGCTGTCTATCCGTCCCTATGTATGCTTAAATCTTTAAAACTACGCAGGGGATTTTGAAGTGGTTATTTTAATAGATAGAGTGATTCAAAAGGAAGGTTTATGTTTATGTATGTACAATACATGCACACTCGTGCGAAGCCGCGGCGAGTAGCTAGTAATCTATAATTAGTAAAGTCATAAATGTATGTACCTTAAATACATAAATATACGCATTACGCATACCTATACATATATAAGTGTAACTATATTTAGTGAACTATTTTATATTCAAGTTCATTGTATGTTGTGTTTACCATATTATAAACTATATTCGCATATATATTGAATTATACATTTATTCATTTCCATTTTATGTAACTTGTAAACAGGTCAAAACATATTTTGCTATATATATAGTACATGAATTTTGAACAACTTACTTATATTTTGCTACTCTAGTTAGATGACAAATATCTATCAGGTTGTACCCATTGAGGGTAGGCAGGGAGACTTAATTGGAGAGAATTACTACCTATTCTTATCTCCTGCCATATAATTTGTGGTCTGGCGGTAAAATTATGAGGTACATGACTTCAATAGTGGCAAGTGGTGGGAACCGTTGATGTATATAGACAACGGTCGTCGCTTTCTATGAGGTGGGGTACAGCTACCCATTACGTAGAATCAACAGCTGAGAATCAAATATTTGACAACATAAAGAGGTATTCCATTTGACGATAAGTAAGTAGAAGATCAAGATCTAATAATTAAAATTCGAACATATTTGACAACATAAAGTGGTATTTTGAACATATGTTACAACATAAAGGAGTTTTCGAACACATATTACAGCATAAAGTATTATGTTCGGATGAGATATCTGTAAACAGTACCAAATACAAAGTCGATAACCCTTTTCTAAGTAATCTTATACGCACACGACCCTTTTCCAGTCTTATCGACGATACCTTTAAAGCATCCCAAATCCCAAAGTCAAAGAAGGTACGCAAGTACATTTTTTTTTTGTGTTTGTGTTACACGATATTTTCGCCAATCTGTTATAAACTAATAAGCCGCGACTTAGTTTGCTTTTTTTAAAATAAAGTTAGCCTACATATGTAATAAGCTAGTCTTCAAATTTCATTAGGATATGTCTATTAGATGTTAAAAGTTAACAAGTAAATAGATAGATAGATAATAAGATAAACTTTCGCATTTGTTATATAAGTATTGATTTTAAATTTAGCTATACAGGGTGATATGGTAGTAAAAAATTGGTTTCTTATTGGTATTACCATCACCAGAAACTTGCATAGTGTAATAAATTGATACAAAAAGTTTTTGGTGCCAGCCAAACTTAAACTCATGATCTTTCTGTCTAAGTGGGAATCGTAAACCATTAAGCTCTCAATGGCCTCAGCGTTCTAACTTTAACATCGTTAATATTATAAGCACATGTTTTTTGACAATCATTGTGTGTAACGGAATTACATAGAGCTCAATTTCCGATAGTCGTGGTTTCGACCACACTGCCACAATACAAACATTTGTATTCATAATTATGACTGTTTGTATTGGTCAGAGTGCTTCTATGTATAATGGGGATAGGATATCTCGTAACCAGGACAACAACTATAATATTGACAGTAGAATATATATTCCATCTCACATTGTTAGGGACGGCATCATTCTAGAACAATTATATACAACGGTATACTATCATAGTCCTTAAGAACGGATGGGAGGTACCAAGCGCGTCATAATGTAGTATGCTAATATTCGTGTTGCTGTTCTTGTTTGTAGGAGAAGGTCACTCTCAAAAGTTTATCTTTAGACTGTTCCCTATATCTATTTCATAAAACATAACGTGAAAGAAATTGTGATTCCTATGACTTTTCATGCGTTGGAATTCCTGGGTACCAAGGTCACGCCTCTGTACCATGAAACTGAAAAATAACTTACAAAGCCGAAAACTTAAAAAAGGTCAAAGGTAGTCCGACAACTTAGTTTATGTGTCGATGTAGGTGTAATATATCCAGGGTTATTTATTTATTTATAGAATATTAGCGTCATGAGTGTTCCTAATTAATTTGTTTGCCGGCACTTGATTTGACTTACTATCTGACAGCATCGAGTGCTTCAATTTAATATATCTATATTTATCGGCCTATCTGGAATTCGTATCTATTATTTGCAACTAATTTATATTGCTACGTTATATTATTAATTATGTGAAATTAAAAAACATATAATTAATTTTTACTTATTTACCTAAAACGAAATAAATTGTCTTAGATTCAGAGCTGATATCGCATAAATACGAGCAAAAAATTCCAAAAACTATATCACTAATATTATTGGATTTTTGTTGCTCTTTCACACAAATAGTAATAACGTATTTTGATGAAACTTTACAGTAATATAAAAATAGTCTTTATTTAAATAAACTTAAATAAGCACTTTTGAACTTAAACAACCACATTCTGGAATCACCTTCTGATATTGAAACCTTCAAGAAAAGAGCTTATTCCTTTTTAAAAGGCCGACAACGTACTTGCAATTCCCCTAGTGTTGCGGGTGCTCATGGGCGGCGGTAATCACTTACCATCAGGTGAGCCGCATGCTCGTTTGTCCCCTGTGTTATAAAAAAAAAAAGAAGACTTTTTTTTTATTCCACCAATTATTCTCATCACGAGAAGAATGAGCAAGATACTAGCGTTGCGTAAGTTGCTCTTTTAAATAAATGTTGTTTTAAGTTAATACTTATTAACAAGGAGGAGGCATGTGATACTTACTGTTTACGCTAAGATGTTGTATGGATGGACTATTATTATTTATTGTATTTACCAAATCGGTATAGCAGTTCCGGAGTTTACGGTCCTCATAATGAGATCCGCTCTCTCTTTATAATATTAGTATAGATATTGTTATGAGATCTTATTTCTGTTTGATGTGGGTCGATAAAGCTATTTCGGAAACTAATCGCTTGCTAGAAGCCAACAGGATATTCTTATGATCCACGCAACTTTGTCTGTGTCACATTTTTCTCTTTTTTGCATTTTTCATTGGAGCTCATATTTTTTTTTTTCGGACTACTCTAATGTTGTTGACCGCAGCTGCACCTTTAGAGCTTCACAGGACAATAGGAGGTAAGTGTAGATGGCATTCCAAACCTGCGGAAGGACTTATGAGCGGTTAAAGGCCAACTCCCGCTGACAGATACGACTTTAGTCTGAGGGCACATCTAGGGGTTCACCTTGGCACAGACCGTCGAAATACAGAAAATTATATCGTCGTGGTATAGCATATTCAGTAATTAACCACAGTGTCTTCCAGGACTGTTTTACAGAACACTAACTTTAATTGGCAAATTTGTTGGTTTTCTTAAGATAAAAGAAAGTCCATCCCCCTCGTGACGTCACGACATCCTAGTCTCCCAGAATGGCATCGAATGAGCGGTATCACGGTTGTCACATGATAAAGTGACGTCCGTAATGATATTCATGTATATAGTATTGATGAAATAAAAAGCACTAAAGAGTTTAAATAAAATATGAATACAAAAAAGGTCCCTCTTTATAAACTATAAACACGTATGTGTTTAATTTAAAACTGCATACTAGTTTAAATATACCAAACTGATGGTAAATTTGACTTATGGTGTTGAATTAGATATTGGTGCATGAATAATGATATTTTGATTTGATTTGAATAAATCTCTGTTTATAAAATTAAACACCACTTTACAGTTTGTTATCAAACATACGGACATACTCGTAATTTAGCAGGACTCAACCCACACAAGTCATTTTTGAGTTATTGATGTGTTAAGTGTAAGTGGTATTAATCAATAACGCCTGCATTTAGATAATTACGTCATCACAGTTATTGACGAAACGTAAACGTAATATAATATAATACTCGTATTTACTAGCTCAACCTGAACATACAAAAAAGTTACCCTTATGCAATGTGTCGACATTGCATAAGGGTAACTTTTTTGTATGTTCAGTGAGGTAGACTTTAAAGTCTGTGTGGGTAACTCATTTTCACTCATTTTATCTATTTACACGTAGGATATTTTAACTGCTTATTTTATTTGTATTAATATAATTTCCCTACCATCCAATTCAGTATACAGATTCAATTGAGAAGAACTGGCAACTTTGAGATTCGTCTTGATTGTTAGCGATTAGGGAGTAAAATTACAGGATTATAGGCACCTTAGACGTTTTAGTCCTCTGGAATGACAACGCATGTGTGTATTATTATCTTACTAATATTATAAATGCGAAAGTTTGTAAATAGGGATGAATGTTTGTTAATCTTTCATACAAAAACTACGGAACGGATTTTTATGAATCTTTACAGCTTAGAGATCAGAATAATATCTAGGCTATAATTTAAAAAGTTATTACGTAATTTGGGCGAAATATAATGATAAATGTCAAATAAGTATAATGCAGACGAAGTTGGGCGGGTCAGCTAGTAATAAATAAGATAGTTACATGGCAACGCATGTGTGTATTATTACCTTACTAGCATTATATATTGTAAGAAATAAGATATTTACTTAAACAACTTTTTAGTCAGCTCGTGACTACAGCTAGTGCAACCTAGTTGAAACGTCGAAAGGCGTAAGTACTTTATATACCTAAACGTGAATTAGGTAATAATTGTGTCACTAATGAATTTTTTGCACTGTCCAAACATACATCACTGACGTAGATTCGTGTAATCGCGGAGTCCACATACGTTAGGTATGCCAATCCCATTTTGCACCGTCCTATTAACAACATGGCGGATATAATGTTACTTTGTCTATACACAGTGAAGTTTGCTATGGGTGAATTAAGGAAATATACCAAATGGTGTAACGGAACTTCTATTTTCCCAGCTTTTGTTTTTTTAATGAGACACCTTACATAATATGTTCGTATATGGTATATGGCATTCGTATGCATATTTATGGGCTATAAAGCATGTATCAAGCTGAAAGTAATTTAAAGTATTCATAAGGATTAACAAACAATACAGTGAAATATTTTATATTTTTTGTACATATAAAAACCATGCTTTAATAACAATTAATAATAATCTAGGCATATCCCATCATCCAGTCCCAATCCCAGCAGAGCTTGTGTTATGGGTACCATGCAATTGAGAGCAATACTTTTATAATTATACATAATATGCATAGAAAATAACCAGATTAATAATAATAAATATACTCCTAAATATAAATGTTTGTTTTGTGAGAGGAATCGGACTTTCCACTATCGTAAGTTATGTATATGTGACCACCGAGGACTAAGTCTATGAGCATGAAAGTTCAATATTTATTTTTAAAAACGTCTGTTTCACATAGGATTCATTTATTCATTCTTTCTTTTTGCTTGACTTCTGAGAGCCTCTACATGATGTCAAATTTCTTCAGGAATTGGGCCATCAAATGAAAGAATGTTTTTATAATATCCGAATGATAGTTTCACAGATTAGTGCATTTGAACAAATGTGTTTTATATTTTACATTATACATTTATTTATTTTATATATATTTAGATTATAAACTAAAATTGTAATGGAACTTTATTCATGTTTGTAGCATATGGTTAGTTATTCGTTCTGCAATAAACTTTAAAAATATCAAGTTAGTTCACAAAGGAGGCAAACAATAAAGTTATTTTACCTCAGAACAACAGAAAACTCAAGAGAGAACATTGCATAGATGAGAATGAAACCACATGAGAATATTCAAAAACGAAATACACCATCTGGTGGTAAATATCAATCTTCTACTATATACATGAAGTTTATCCCTCATTTCAATCAATTAAGACATATTTTTTTTTAATTTAAAGTGGTTTTTATTTATTATTTTATCTTTAAGGATATTAAAAAATTCACAGGATCTTACCACGATTTTTTTATTATTATTGTGAGTTCCTGATATTTTGTCAGTGTTACACCCGCCATGATCACAAGAAAACTGTACAGTAGCGGGTAGACAGTAAATTGTAGGTAGAGATTTTTGTCTACCTTCAGACACACGTTGAGCAGACATTGCACACATCTTCGTTTGTAGCTACTACTGAAACTCACTCCATATTCATCTCGGCAAATTATATTCACAGTATCTTCAAAACAAAACGTGTTAAGATCACGTGATATCTTGATATTACTAAGATATTAAGCCTTCTTACTATGTGCTTACTACGTATTCTGTAGTCTGTACTGCCTGCCGTACTATTTATCCACTTAACAACAAAATCATAAAATAATACTCTCTCAAGTAAGTGCAGTACAATTGTGGAGCTTCAATTTTATCGTACGTTATATTCCCTCTTGATATTTTTGTTGTTCTATTATTTTATTTACTTCTTTCTAGGTCACTACTCTAAATCCAGTGATATGAATTTATGCGAATTTTCACTGTCTATAAACACAGAGTTAGGGAACCGTAAAATATTATCGGGCTGCGACCACTGGGGTTTAAAATACTAGTTATTATCTACCAAAAGGACAATTCATTCAAATTTACATTTTATATGTATGTATTATAGATATTGAATTTGAGTGTTCTCTATATTATACATAGCAATAGATAACTTATAGACAAGTTGAATAAAGTCGTCTGTATCGATTACATCTGTCTTAACTATTTCAGCTATAAAGCAGTTTGCTTTATAACTTATGTTTCGGTTGAAGGATATCTTAATATGGCAGTAGAATTATATGTTAAGCTGGCACTATACCTGAGTCCACCAGAATTGCAACATACGATTGTTATTACGAATAAGATATCGATGGTGTGCTATTGACAGGTGATCTACCAGGTTGCCATCACAGTTACTCAAAAAATTATACAATCTCGTTTAAAAAAAGAGAGCTGTGTTTCTAGTGTCGTACAAACTTTTTTCCGAACTGATGGTAGATTTGACTTATCATTAGACTCTATAATAGAGTCAGGCGAATATTTTGATTTAATGTAGAAGAAGGTATAAGCAAATATGGTTAAGATTATAATGTATTTTATTGAATATATATAGTTTATCTGTTTTCTATGTGTTTAAATATTAAAAATATATTTCATAATATTACTAAAATAATAATTTATCACATGATCAATTTGTAAAATAGAAAAGCCGCTGTTTTTGTCTGGCTGTTTATCAGTTTTTTTTTAATTCCACTGCATGCCCATGGATTGCTATTAAAAATATATATTTTGCTCTGTTTCTGGTTATTGGTTTTGACTTATCATAAGTATCTGTAAAACAGTATGCTTACACGAACTCAACATTCAACTGCTTGAATTATCAGTACTACCGAAAAACCTCAATACATAGTCCTTATACCCATGTCCTTCCTCTTGATACACTCTGTTTATTAAAAAATCCGCTTTAAAATCCGTTGCGTAGTTTTAAAGATTTAAGCATACATTGGGACGGACAGACAGTGACAGCGACTTTGTTTAATACTATTTGGTGATATAGGTAAACGAAATAGACAAAATATATAGAATTGAAAAGTTACGGTATAAACAATTTAGTAAATGTTGAAATTGCATATTAATTTTGCAAGTATTCATCACAATTAAAAATAAGAACCGTTCCCTAAGTATTATAAATTAGTATAATAAATACAATTAGAAATTATATATTTACAAGTTACAATGCAATATAATTATTAAGTATATTCCGAAAATATTTGAATCCAAATGATTCAAATATTTTCGAATATAATTAATAATTATATAGTTAAAATTTCTACTAAGATGTAAATGAAGTAAGTATTCTAGAGAGTTATAGAATGAAAAAATACTTAAGTTTTAAAAAATGTATATGTCATTTATATTTGAAATTTATGTAACACCATATATTACATAAAGAAATAATAAGGACTTCAAAATACATTCTAAAAGTTTCCGTAGATTATCGTCTTTTTATATATATATATATAATATGATAAGATTCTGTTCTAGCGTATTTAATGTGAATTTAATAAAATCGTCCAAATTCTTTTTTTACCTAGTAATATTTTGCTAACATTGATTGCAGTAACTGTAACAAAATTAATTAATTTTGTGGCAATTTCTGGCAAAATTAATTCAAATATTTTCTTACATGATAAAGATCAACATTACATTTCTACACGCAATCAGAATGTTAGCAACACGTGGTGGCATTTCGAAATAGTCATAAATCTATAATCGTTTGGTCACGTCCTTACATTGTTATTATTTTTCTACTTACGATTAGTACTGGCACATGTTCAACTATTTCTTAATTAACTGCAAACACCACAATTTCAATACACACACAATTATTGTTTTCGTATCATCCACAAAAACATCCCGGCACAAAAGTTTTTTTTATTCAAGCACAATTAAATTAAAATTATAAATTGTAAAAAAAGTGCGTACTGTCAACTTTTAAAAATGATATTTAAAAATGGAGCACAATTTTCGGATCGAATGTCATTTATTTGAAAATGGAAAACTTTTTCGAATTTCGAACTCCGCGTTCCGTATCCCGGTGTGTAGACATGCAACGCGGGCGGTAATCGACATAGAACTAAACCGCCGCCATAGAGCGTATCGCGGTAGAAAATAACATACCAACGCGTCAATGTAGTGCTAAGGTGAATTCCAGGTTGAGTCTAGATTTTTTATTGCCTACCTTATTTTCTTTACAAATTATTTATTACCTCACGCCTGTGTCGTATGAAGGACTAAAATAATGTTATAGGAAACTATCAAAGCAATTGTATGCATGTATTAATTTCGAACGGTTTGTTTGTATTATCAAAGAAAACTTTGTATCAATTTGTCTGCGTTGGTTCAGTCATAGATTTCTCAGCAGTTAACCATACTTCGTAAGCTGTTTCGCTTGGAGGGTGAGATACGGTAGTGATTTTACAGAATAAGAGGCATGGCATCGTGTTACCACGGGAGTCGCATGATAATGTGATGTCCGTAGTGGTTCACGTATATAAGTGACGGACCATTATGTGTCCCATCAGCTTGCCTTAAAATTTGTGTGTGAAACTGCGCATATTCTTCTTTTTAGGTTGTTAGATAGAATTCCAGGGTCAGTCTGGATTTTTATAGTTTACCTTATTTTCATTTCAAGTTCATACATCAATCACCTTGACCTAGAAAGTTTGTATTTGCATAATGTACGGCTGAAAATAAACATAATTCTACCATAATTCTTTGTCACGTTTTCATTGTTAATTGACTTAAAAAAATTAAGGTTATATTTTTTTCTCCCTTCATTATTTAGTGTATGTTATCCGATTTCAATTGCTAATCAGTCTAGCAGTATCCAACGGTCGCGGCTTCAGTTTCAGGGAATACAAATTTTTGTATTCATGAATATGTATATGTCTCTTTCTGTTCTCTATTCGTCTGAAGATTTTTATGGTTTTGGGTGATTTAATCTATTTTTTTATGAGATAAAAATGTAGCCTACATCCCATCTCGTGATAAATAGCCATTTATCATATTAATACCTATTACAGTTGATGAGCAACGTGATAACGATTAGTCAGTGAAATTACAGGATAAGTAGCATGCCATCTTAGTACTCAGGAATTGCAACGCATATGTGATGTCATTGCTATCACATGATGACGTGATTTCTAGTGCTGTTCATATATATAAGTTGCCAATTACGTAAAAAAGCTAAAATATAGGATAACAGTATATTTTAGTGTATGGCAACACATGAGTAGTCTCAGGCATCATATGATCATTATTTAATTTGTTTTGTGACTCACTCACTACTAGCTATGGCACGCTGGTTAGGTGGACTGGAAGAGATCTCGTTTAGAGGCTTCGCTATTACAAATATTTGAATTTCTCGGCTTGTTCTTTACTATAACATGCATGTATTATACATATAAACCTTCCTCTTGAATCACTCTATCTATTGATGAAAACTACATTAAATCCGTTACGTAATTTAAAAGATAAAAGCGAACAGACAGCGGCGACGATTTTGTATGTACTATGTAAAGATGACTGACTTGTTACCTGCGGAAATCTGTAAAGGTAGAGAATACTTCATAGTAACCAGTGAACAATATTTCACGCTTCACATATATTGAATAGCTTTAAATCAACATGTACGAAATTATTGTCTTTTTATTATAGTTATGTAAGATTTAACTTAAATACTTTTTACCATCAGATAGGCTGTATGCTTGATGGCCACTATCGTTGTGTAAAAAAATGGTACTATTTTTTTATGTGATTGAATGGGCAAGAAAATCTGACTGCTTTATTGTAAATGGCAACCTGTCACTTATATACATGAACAGTGCAGACATCACTGCGTTGTGTCCCTTGGTACTTAAGCGTTGCCATTCCCGAGGACTAAGATATCATACTATTTAATAGCCTTATTATCACCAAAAATAAAACATCTAGTCAAGCTTGATCGTTAGGTACCCATATATTATATGAGTAGAAAAGGCGAGAATCCCATTCTTTTCAATCTAAAGTTTAATGAAGCTGAATCTGCACATGACGTAACAAATAGGACGCATCTCCGAATACTGAGGTAATTTTTATTTCAAAAACATTGCTCGAACATAGAAAGGATATTAACAAAATTAAAATATTAAAAATAAAATTAAGTACAAAAAAACTTATCTCTAATGCAATCTCTTTCAGAGAAACGTCTTCTTAGAAGAAGATAATAATAATAACCCTGAATCTAGTCCTAATCTAAGCTGAATTTATACTATGGATACTAAAAAGTTCTTTTTTTTTTTAATAAATACATCATGGCAAATAGTAACAATTGTGAATAGTAATACAATACAAGTAATATTTGTATTATGCGAAGAATCTAACCTTGCGACCAGGGGAAGTAAGACGCTTTGCTAAACTACCACCGAGGCGTCATAATGAAACATTGTTAATTATCCACGTTAGGTGAACGGAATACCTGATTTGGCCACATTTCGCTGGGTATTATTTTTTATCTTCCGTATTTACATAAGTACGTATGTATATTCACTCTATCCTGAAGAGATAAAAACTATCGCTCCTAAGAATGTCCTTTAATTCTTGTCCCTAACGGTCGAGGTAGCGAATTTCGAAAAAGGGCGAGCGCAATAGATCTTTGCAGGTCGCAGTGCTACATGTCTTAGCACCTGACAATAGCCCAAAACCCTCAATAATAAAAATGGATGTGTAGATACACCATTTTTGTTTGCCATATTCGAATTCCTTATACTTCATCCACCACGACTCTCTCACGGCGCTTTGATGAAATTTGTAAATTTTTTCGCCCAATGAACTTGAAAATTAACAGACAGTACTAGGAAATACGTTTAACATAATTTTCTTGCAGCGGGGTGACGAGAGCGCGCTCTGATTGTCGGATACGATAGGTCTCGTCTGTCCAAAAAGGCGAATTCGCTCGTGAATATTCTTTGTATTCGTATCTATATTGATAGATGTTTAGGAAAAACTGAGAATGTATGTTATTATATAAACGAGAATGTATATTAATATAAATTTGCATATACATTAAAACTTTGTATTACTAGTAAATACATTCCTGTGTACATGTACCTTTCTTTAATTTTTATTAGTATCTTATTTTCTTTAATTCATTTCTACTCATTTGCCGTATGCTATATTTTTAGTCATACACTCTTTTTAAAGATAAAAATGAAGAAGTAACGCGATAAGGCCGCATTTTATGCTTGCTTTTATATTCGATCGTTTGTTTTTTCTCATATCTTCTTCTAATATTGGTGCAATAAGGTATTAATTTTAAAAGAACTAACAATCCACTCCATTTCCTGTCAATACTTGACGTATATCTACAGCAATAAGAGAATAATTATTGTTAAACTTTCGTGTTTAATTTACATTATTTAAATTATTAACCGGGTCTTAACACGAATAATTTTATGGCAAATAAAGGTATTTACCTTTCTCGACGTTTCGACAAGGTTGCACTAGCCGTGCTCACGAGCTGACTGGCAATTTTATGTCAAATAAATACCTTTATTCGTGTTAAGACCCGGTTAATAATTTAAATAATGAATAAGAGAATATGTTGGATATTATCAGATTATAATAATATTATCTAAACACTAACTAAAAACCTACATTTTAAAAAAATAAGTTATATTTTTTATAGTTATGTAATTGTTACGGTGGATTATTCGATATTCAGTCATAAAATAAATAATGTAGTCAGTTTTGAAGCTAAATTATATTTTTATTATATTATATGCATATTACCTAACATAATAATGGTGGAAATCAAATTATGCATCCGCCTTTGCTAACGTTATACGCTGGCGGGGAGCATAATACTAGTAGTGGATGATAATAGGATGAGCATGGAGTTGGGTCAGTTAGTCCATAATAGCGGATTCACCAGGATTTAACCACTGTGGATTCGAGGACGGTTTTATAGAAGACTAACTGTCACTCGCGGCTTTGTCTACATTTTTTAAATAAAAGAAAGCCTTTTCTAGATCCGTTCACCCATTTAGTCATAGAAAGATAACGAATATATGGACAGATATACGTACTTTTGCATTTATAATATTGTAATGAATAGAGGGATAGGGAATATGCTGGTCGCAATGATTTTTAATAATGACAGGTAAAATCTATATGAAAATTAAATAGTTACAATTTACTTATTATATTCTCCCTCTCCTGTTCTCCTGTTCTCTAACTTTTAGCTCTGACCTGTTTAACTGCATTGAACTATTTGATCAACCTGTTTTTCTTTGTTTTTTGTTACACATAAAGTTTTCATATTTTATATTGTAAAATTTAAATTGATAATGTCACTCTGCTAACTCATTATAATAAAATTATGAGGTATCTATTATTGGCTTTATTAATAATGTGTATAATTTGTATATGCTATTAATTACCTAAATAAAATAATATAAAATCCCGATTGGCATATACGTAGACTTTTTCATCATATCACTTTTACGAAGAGCAATAAATTTTTCGACGCAGCAATTTCCAATAGCAGTTTAAAATGTATTTATGTCCTTCAATTTATTACTTATTGCATTCCGTTTTAATGTTATTTAACTCAGAAATATGATGGATTATATCATTTAGTGATGTGCCAAAAAAGTTATTGATATCGATGTGTTTTATTGCAATGCATAAAATGTTTATATTACTAGTCTTATAGATAGTTACTGTATATATTAATACTATAAAGCTTTGTTTGTTTGTTTGGTTCAACGCGCTAATCTCTGGAAGTATCTACTGTTTGGACTTCTTTTACTGCTACACAGTCCGGTTATTGAGAAAGGCTATAGGCTTTATAACATCACGCTACGAACAATAAGAACAGAGCTACAATGAAAAATGTTACAAAATGGGGGGAAAGAAAACAAAGTTGAGCGGGCCAGATCGTCTATTACATTGATAGATAGATATTGAAAATAGTATTAGTTTGTTGATTGTACCTGCTTAAAACCTTGATGCTATTTTTTAATTTAATTTAAATAGCAATAATGATGATAGTTATTCCACTAGTTCAAGGAGTCATATTTCCGTACTCTGGAATTTCACTGCCTTATCTCACACTTAACCAAAACACAGGTTATAAAAATCAAACAGCTTAATGGTGGAAATAGGTGGTGACGGCGATGTCTTTGTATGGAATAGTGGTTTAAGTAGCTTACTTTCCCATGGCCGCGGATTTGATCAAATTTGATATTGTGTTTACACGTTAATATGTTTATGTGGGCCTGAGTATTTTCTATTTATATTATGTATGAATTTACAAACATTTATGTATGCCTATCAGATCTTTAGTATTCGTGTTACAATTGAAACACAATTTGATATTTCATTTATTTATTTCCTTTATTCGTACATAATTACCTTGCTTCAGTCTCGCATATTTCAGCCGCCAAGCAACCATCCAATTCAAACGGGGATCGAAATTACAACGGCCTAAGTCGAGGTTCGAGCCCCTAGTGGTGCCCTCAGACTAAAGTCGTATCCGTCGGGCGGGAGTTGGCCTTCAGCCGCTCCATAAGTCCTTCCACGGGTTTGGAGTGCCATCTGCACTCGCCCCCTATCATTCGGTGAAGCTGTAAAGGCCAGCTGCGCTGTATAATGAATTTTTCGGTTGTAGGGTCAGATTAGGCAGTGAAATTACAAGAGAAGTGGCACAGACACTTGGTCCTCTGGTATGGCAATGAATGGCAATGCAATAGTGCTATCACAGGTGTTATATGATATCCTGGTATACGTTACAGGCGATGGTTATCGCTTTCTACCAGCTTATTTGCCATTACCAAGTACGTAAAAAATATATAGCTTGTTGATATATCTCATAACAAAGCAAAAAGTCTTTAGTTAAATAAACTTAGAGGCCCTGCACACTTTAAGTATAAATCTGTATATAACACTATAAATCCTTTAATTATGATAATGTAATTCTCGCTTCGTTCTCTTTAGTGCTCGTACATCAACTCAAGCATATCTAACTACATGCTAATTCTGAAAACCCTTGAGTAGATTCCAGACTGAAATGTCTCCGAATTAGGCAGAGTACTACAAGAATTACTTAGATACTGAAAACTGTACTAAGATTATTAAGAGAAAAAGATTTTACAGATCTTTAAAAATACGGCTATAAATATCTACCTTATATAGGATATAACATAAGCTATGTTCCATGTAGAGAGCGCAACGGCATAAATATATTCTCTTAAAAAAATAAAAACCATTATATTTTATCTTATTATATCGATACAAAGTACAAATATAGTCCCAACCCTACAATATCTGTACGTACTTTATTGTAAACGCAATATCAATTCTCTATTATTAAGAGTATTGAATATTTATTCACTATTTATTACCCGTGGATTCAGTCGCGCCACAGGGATTATTGATTGACTAGGATACTAATAGTATATGTCGATAAAAATAGGATAGTACCCAATCTTTTTTTGTAAAATGATATTAATGACTCGTATGTACCGGATATCATGAGATGATTTATTTTTTTTTACATTCAATCTCTACATAAATAAAGAATTTTGATGTATTTTTTATCAGGACATGGTTGCTATGAAAGAATATATTTTATACATTAGACGGAAAAGTGAAATGTTGTTCCATATACAAATTTTATAAAAAAATAATGATAGTTAATTGTAATTTTATTAAAAAAAAACTGTAAAGGTAAGATTCCGTTTAAGTTTCTTCATTAATACACTAGAGAGAAGCTTGATCGAGCAGCTTTGTATATAAATAAACTTCCTATCTGTACTAGACAACTGATATAATTACATAGATCACATAGCACAATTTAGTCTCAAGCTAACTAAAGCTTGTGTTATAGATACAATTGATATAAATACATAGATATTATTTTTTGTAACTACATACATAATATATACATAGAAAATACCCAGACCTATACAAACAATCACACTCATGAATTCAAATATTTGGATTAATTAAACCCGCTACCATCTGTGAAAGGTAGTGTGCTAAACCGCTAGACCATCGAGGCCGTCACACTAGTGTGAAATATATATAATGAATACAAGCACAAAATAGAGGCTGTTTTATGAACACAACAACCTATATTATGTTAATTTTATAGCGCTTCGAGCCGGCCGTCTTTTGAAAATCAGGAATAAAAGTTATGAATAGTGTTAAAAAATTATGTTTTTGTTTGATGCATCATCACTAATGCGTTTCTATATCGAAGGACTACGATGTCATTCTTCGGTATATTACAATTTGACAACCATGTCTCACTGAAACACAACTCAGCATCAAATATAGGTGACATAGACGCTTCACATCAAAAATGTATCCAATAAAAAGATGGAAAAGAAATACAAATTCACCATGACAAATCCTGTTCCTTCTAATTGTCACGTTTTACGTCGTGATAGATTTGATTCCCCCAAACTGTCGAAGACAAATGATTCAACAAACAAAAGCCCTTTGTCGCAAATATAATATGAACTCTAGAAAGAGATTTTCCTTTTTTTGCAATGAATCAAGATTTTGAATATAAAGGGACACGCTTTGTGTTTCGTGCTAACATAGATTCGTTGTTCTAATTTCGGAAAGAACCGTTTACAGGCTTGAGATATCTGGTAACATAATTCTCGCTGCTGTAATGAAATTAATACTCAGAACTAACAGAGACCTGCGTTTCATCTGTTATTCAATTTAAAAGAATGGTATTATTTCTCTTTTTTCTTTCTGCTCGGCTCCTAACAGTTCTAGCATATTTAATAAACTATAACCTTTCTCAAAAATTGGACTATCAAATGGCAAACGTTTTCTTAAATCTCATTAGTAGTTTCAGAGTTTAGCGTGCTTAAGTAAACTAAACCTTATAATAATGATCTTAGGACAATTCACACAGCACCATCTAGTGCCAAGTTAAGTCAGCTAAAGCTTGTGTTACGGGTACTAGATAACTGATATAAATACATAGATTTTTTTTCGTAAATACATACATATTATACATAGAAAACAGCCAGACCGATACAAACAATCATACTCATGAATACAAATGTTTGTGCCGTGCGAGGAATCGAACCCGCGACCATCGGACGTAAAGCGGTGTGCTAGACTAGACTAGAATTTCAAATTTACAGCTTTATACTAAATGAATATAATGCATATATACGGTACTGACATCTAAAATTGGTGACTGAAGTAAAAGGGTTACATCATTTTTATTCAAATATATTGTACTACAGACGTACAGTCTACAGCACAATATATTTGAATAAAAATTATATCCATTCTATTATTAGCTCTCGGCAGATCGTTTATCCATAATAAAACCGAATAGCAAAATACATATGTAAAAACAAAAAGAATCGAATGAAAGTAAGTTCGCAGACAGCCATAATAAAGGCAATGTCATTGAGTTGAACAGATCCCACGGGAACTGGGACTCATAAACTGTAAGTGATGCCAATAAAGTGGATATAATATAAAAATACTATATGTACTGACTATAAAAAAACATACATAAAAAACTAAAACTAAAAGACTATAAAAAATAAAGCAGTAGCTTTATTTTTTACTGTATGTATTAATATGCAAGAGATATTTTTTTAAGGATGATAATAGAATGGCGTGCCAATCTTTGCCAACGGTATACGCTCGCGATCTATCTATGCTCCAGTAGAGGACAACGAAATATAAATTTACACACAATATTTTTTTATGCCAAATTCGAAGTCAGGGTTTAATATGAGATACGACTACACTACAAAGCTCGTATCTATGGTTGTTGGTACATGTGCATGTACATGACTGTAATTTTAATTAAAATCTGACTGTGTACTTACTGACTTATCCCTGGAGAATAAGATGCATCAGAAAGGACACTGTTCATCCCGGAAAAGGGTAATTTCCCAAGGGGTATATGCATACAAAACACAACTGCAAGTTAAGACATTAACATCGTAATAATTATAACAATGTTCTATATGATTTAAGTTACTTAATTATGTAACGTTGTTACTATTAATTCTTAATTGAAACAGTTTAAAATTTACCATTTCACAGTTGCAGTTATGTACTTTAGCTTGCATCAATAACTTTTACATGAGTCGCAGAAAACCGCCAATCCCGTTATTTTTAATTTCTTTCTTATGTAAATAGAATTTTAAACAAACTGAAGGTCCACCTAATGGTAGGTGGTAATACATGGATGTAGTTAATGAATAGTATCACGGATATAGTTTTTGATTGTTGGCGTTTGATTATCTATACTACTATTATAAACAGGTAAAGTTTCTATGGTCGATCTACTGAACTTCTCTCTAATTGGTTTAGGATATATAATATTGTGTCACGGAGCGGAGCTGCAATTAATATTGTAGCAAAAGCGGAAAAAATGAGACGAAGTTCCAGGAATCAGCTAGTAATATATATATATATATATTTGTATAATATACTAGCTATGCCCGCGGTTTCATCCGCGGGAAATTTATAGCCTATGTGTTATTCTGATATAAACCATATCACTTTAAAGTTTCAACAAAATCTGTTGAATAGGTTCTGCGTGAACGAGTGACAAACATCCATCCATTATAACAAACTTTAGCATTTGTAATATTAAAAAGATTAAGTGTCTTTTATAAAAATATCAAATATTTTATAAATCTACATCATCATTTGCTTTGAAGCTTTGCCTTTATCTCATAATCTATCCCTGTATATTCGTCTATAAATATACATGAGTACAAAGTCGCGGATACACCGCGACTTTGTACTCATATATACATATTTAGTTTAAAATAAAATTTATTCTAAAAAACAAAAACAACTCCCGATATTATTTTCCAACACACGCCAGACTTCGACAGAACACATGTCCGCATGAAATTTTAATTTCCTATCCCACAAATGCGGTGGACTTATTCAAGATAAAAGTTTTGTTTGACAACAGAGGGACATTGTCAGAATTGTTGAATACACTGCGAGAAAAAAAGAAATGCACTTTGAGATAAAGGAATTTGAAAACTCTTATTTTTTTATGTAACTGGAATCAGACATGTACACAAGCACCGTCAAGTATTTTTTTAAATCAACGGTTGGTTGGTAGAGAGAGACTAGGAACAGACTGGAGTTTTGTACAAAAGTGCTTAATCTATTAGTGCTAAGGACGAAAGATTTGTTTATAGTAAGTTGTAACATATAAACAAAAACTACGTGGTCAAAAACTACAATAATGTAAGTCAAGGTGTAAAATCCACCCTTGCGAAGCCAAGTCGGCCGCTGGTGTCAATTTTTTTCGATTACAATATGCATATTTTTATAATTTTCTCAAAAATTAATCCGCTTCCGTTTTGACTAAAATATGAAAATGTTTAACTTTTCATAAAGTATAAATAAATAGACATAAATTTTAATAAAGCATAATAAATATAGTTAAAATAATTGTTATACCAAACGATGTCAGAAAAATAGAAACTTAGTATAGGAATTAGATTTTTTATATATTAATGTTAACTTACGACTTTGACTATAAATTGAATAAAACCACTATACAGCGACACTCTTACAGCAAATTATCGATATAAAGATCTCGCGGCAAGAGGACTTTAATTTTTCGAATAGCATCTTTCTATCTTTCGAATTGTGAACTTAATCTTATAGGAATTAGGGTAGAAATTTGAGAAATAATCCACCGTCGTAGCTTTTAGGCGACTAAATTTGTACCCATGCCGTTCTATTGAATTTGGGTGGGTCAAATTCATAGTCCGTTCTCGTGTCGTCAGATGATGAAAAATATTAAATATTTAAAATTAACTTTCATACCTATTGGTAGTAATATAATGTGGGGGCTAATCTGTTCAGGTTACGAACATTGATTAGACTTTTTGCTTTTGCAATAGCACATGTCACTCTATTTTTCAAATTTGAATTTAAATGTATCTGTATTATTGTAAACATGTACAACATTTATTTGAAAATAATACGAGCTGAGTTTCTTGTCAGTTCTTCTCATCTCGAAATCATTCCGAACTGACGATGGAATATTTTGAATTTGAATGTTATATAGCTTTATAAACCTTAATCGATAAATATACTACCCAACACTAAAAGAATTTTCGAAATCAGATATGTAGTACCGAAGATTATAATCACATACTTTACTTTTGTATATTCGTATATGAGTACATATAAGTAGAGTACAGTACAGTACAGTACAAATGAAGAGTATAAATTGGAAACTCTATAGTCGAATTCGGTTTATTGGTTATATTTAAATGGGAGTCCTGTCAAATCAAGAATTAAAGAGCATGATGGAAGATCTCGGACAGTGGCAAGAGCTCCACCGACAAGAGCATAGCTCTTAAATTATGAATGATTGAATGATGTTGTTTTACTAACACATATTATTAATGCTGGAAATTGTGATAATATTTGTTATTCTCTCACACAAAGACAAAGATAAATTCGAAGGAAATTCACTAGATGAATAGATCACATCCTAGATATATGACACTTTTTACCTGAATCAGCATAGGCAATATCGCAGAATTCAGCAAGGTATGTTATAGTAGAGACCAAATTATATATAATCAATGATGCATTAACGTTTCTGTGTTTCTATTATTATTTGCTTTTTTATTTGATATTGTTTTCTTTTGATATGTACATCAAAACAAAATTGTAAACGATTTTTTGATCACTATTTTATTTTACTGTAGATTGTGTTGAGATTTCTATTTCTGTTCTGGAATAAGAATTCAAACAATGAATATTGTTTATCGAGAACAATGTTACAATAAGTCGAGTGTCATTTTCAAGACTGGAAAAATAAAGTGTTTGAAATAAAACATACGCTTAGATATATTTTGATATACTTTTGAAAGTACTGTCACTTTTTATTTTATTTTTTTAAAGCAATATCTGTCGCATTCTTTGTGGCGACATCCTTTTGGTCTATGTCTTAATATTATTATCCCGTATATGTATTTTTCCTTATGATTCTTTTTTTTTTTAATTGCTCATTATACTACTTATTGTACATTACCTATAATCCATCACGACTGTTGTCCTGGATGGGATAGTCAGAGGCTTTATTAACTGTCAACGTCATTGGGTGTTTCTAAATTCAACATAATAGGGGATGAGCCTACCTACCTATCTTTTATATTGTGTTTTTGAACAAATAAACTATTATTATTGTTAGAATAGTCATTACATTTTTTTAATCTACCGCTCATTCGGAAATCTGCCTCATCACAAGAAGAACGAGCAAGAAACTTGCGTGTTGCTCTTTTAAATAATTTTATTATTCCTTTACATTTTTAAGTTTAAGTGTGTGAATACAAATCACCAATTAGCACTAATTCAATTAAATACTCAAATTGAAAAAATATTGAATATATAACCAACTGGTTAAACAATTAATAAGAGGAAATCAGTCATAGTGATTAGAGCAGACCAGTCCCTACAAGCAGCATTCGTTCACGAGTATGACGGATGAGACAGCCATCACTGCGCTCGACCATATTTTAGGGAGCTCAATGACCCGGCCCACCATGCCGCCACAAACTGGACATTTTAGTGAGCATGACTACTCAAAAAATTATTACCGCCGTCTCTCGGATTATTGTTTAATTTTGTTATTGGTGTTTTTTTCACCGGTGAGGCAGTTTATATATTCATATATGATTTAAATATGAAGAATTTGAGTTTATATATGAATATGAATTGTCCGACAAAGCTTTTTTTATCAGGTAGTTTTTATCTTACGACCTCCTATTGGTAAGTCGGAGTAGTAACCACTACACTACATGTACTTTTTGTATCAATTTATGATACAAAAAGTTTTATGATTTAACTTCACTACTTTTGAGATTCATTAGCCAGGATTTTAACTCTCATGCGTTGTATATCCAGATTACTAAGATGTCATGCCTCTTAACCAGTAAGCAGGTCGGCAGCTGACATATGTGAGACCCACGCAGATGACTTTCTACTTGGAATACTGTTCATTCCAGTTACTTAAAATGAAAATAAACGGTAAGCAGTCCTATTCAGCACTATAAATACGATAAGGTAGCGTGCCAACCTTTTAGTCGAGCCTAAACGCAGCGTCAGTTCATACCCGGGAAAATGTCAAATATCAAAAGCTTGATTAAGACGATCAAAATTGTATTTCGTATTACGGACTACGACTTGATCAAATAAATGTCCCCATATATCACTAATAGCTCGGCCCCACAGTTGCACCTTTTATTTATATATATATTAATTCGTAACAATAAAGTATTACTTTGAGTTTAACAATAAATGAGTTACAATGTTATTCACTACTGTGAACATTGTTCAAATTAACACAATAACATAGTCAACACAAAGCCTGAAAAATAATTTGCAAATTTGTTATCAGTTACATTTATATTTATTATTGTTTGTTGTATTATATTGTCATTTATTAAAAAAAACATGAATGAAGTAAAAGGAATTCGTTGTTTCTTTAAATCACACATTATACGGTTTCTAATATGATTGTCCAATTACTCAAGAATAATAATCCTTATTCCATACAAAAGAAAGTTCCATCATAGACGATTTTTTTATAAAACTGCACGGCTAGCAGTAATGACTAACGAGCCTTAATTAATTTGAAAGAACTGTTCCGTTACAAAGAAGTTTGCTCACGTGCACACTCCGATTGTAGAATGAAATACCTGTCGAGGTTTGCTCTAGAGAGCAATACTCGACAGGTATTACAGCATTGGGGTTTTCAAAAAGGTTATATTGAGGTTTCTTAAGAGTCGACCGTGCACGTGATATCCCTGATGTTTTAAGCGTCTATGGTCTACGGTTGCCAATATTGTAGGGTATAATCAATCATATCAGTGGGTAGCTATAGGTATAATGTAATATCATAATAATATTGGTCTAAATATTTATTTCTTCTTTAATTGCCAATCTCATACAAATCACGACGATATTAAAATGATGATCATTTACCATCACACATACCTTGTTACATTAAAACAAGCATTGAAATCACGGCTTGAGTCCAGGTTTGAAACCCAAGCGGTGTCCTCCGACTGAAGTAGTATGTATCAGGCAGCAGTCGGTCTTCAGTCGCTCTGTAAATCTTCCGCAGTTTTAGAAAGTTCTCTGCACTCGCCACCCTTTTTGTCTGTCCAGATATAATAACATAGATATCGTAAAGATACCCGAGTATATTGAGTCCATACCCACGCTGTCGACTTCGTATAAACATAAAAAGAAAGACTCTTTGAAAATAAATACGGCATTATCAAAGAAATCTATTGTGCACTCCTCTGTTTTTAACGCTTCATTAAACCGAAATTCGTACAAGCAATGTGTAAACGCCAGTGGTGACTAATTGAAACTGTAAAAGATTATCCAAAAGACATAAATTCCAACTAACAAATAATAATATGCCATCACAACTATAATCGCAGGTAGAGTAATCAGAGGCAGATTCGGATTAGCCTATTGGCAAGAGTAGCAAGTGCTACGGGCCCCGCTCAAATAGGGGTCAAATCAGGTCTGCCTGGACACCACAAAACAAAAACAAACTTCAGATTAGACTATGATTGAAATAAAAGACAACTAATATTATCAACTATTGATAATTTTTTTTAATGTATAAATTATTTATTTATTTATTTATTTAAACTTTAATGCACAAATACAATATATAAATGTACATATGGCGAACTTAACACCTAAGGGCGTTCTCTACCAGTCAACCATAAGGCAAACAGAGAAGTTAGTAAGCGGCGCATTATAGTTTATAAACATTTACGTAATAACTTTAAAATAATACATATTATTAGACATACATATTTACATACGACACATAAATAAATATATACACATATACATACTTGGATTAAATATTTAGATACAGGAAAATTACCCATGTATGAGGCAGAAAATAAGTTCAATAGAGCGGAAAAGAAAGAGATAAATAAGGAGAATCAGAAATTTAATTATGATTGCACATTGCTTAAAAAATGAACCCGTAATCTAGCTTTGAAATGAGATTTATTTTTAATAGATTTAATGTCAAGGGGCAGCGCATTCCAGTGTTTAATTGCCTGAATGGCGAAGGAGCAAGAAATGAAGTTAGTACGATGGTCAGGAATGTGAAGAAGCAAGGTCCTACAAGAACGAAGGTTACGAGAGGTGTTATCCCCATGAAACAGAAATTTAGATTTTAGATATTGAGGAGAATTTGGATCGTATAGTATAGAGTGAAGAGTACACAAGATACGTGTGATACGTCGCTGTCGGATGGGCAGCCATTTAAGCTGAGAACGGTAAGAAGAGATGTGGTCATATTTACGAAGTCCAAAAATGAAACTTATAGCATTATTGAGCAAACGATCCAATTTGTTCAAGAGGTCTTCATTCATGTCTGAGCAGCACACATCAGCATAATCAAGGATAGGCAATACCAGCGATTGAATAAGCAAGATCTTTGTTTTTCTCGGAAGGAAGTTTTTGAGCCGATACAGATTTCTCAATGTAGATGTAACCTTTTTACTGACGTCATTAACATGATACGCCCAACTAAAACTACTATCAATGGTCAACCCCAGATCTTTAACTTTTGAACAGAAAGGAATGCAATTATTGTTAAAGACAATAGGGGGGACCAGAGTACTGTTCAGTTTTGTCAATAACCGTGAACTCCCTAAAATAATAGCCTGACATTTGCTTGGGTTAACAGACACACCGAATCTACTAGCCCAGTTCTGTATGTGACAAAGATCCTCGTTTAAACATGCAATAGCTTCGGCAATTCTCCCAACCCCAGTTTGGTAATAGAGCTGCAGATCATCCGCATACAAATGGTAAGAGCATTTGAGGTTGGTGGTGATGAAATTAATGAAAATGGAGAAGAGTAAAGGAGATAATATACCGCCTTGAGGGACACCGGCACCCAACTCGCACCAATCAGAGATTAATCCATTGACGCAAACAGCCTGCCGGCGACCCTGAAGATAGGAAGTGAACCATTTAAAAGCTGTCGACGAGACCCCAAGATAAGAAAGAATAGCAAGAAGAATGTCGTGATCAACAGTATTGAAAGCGTTGGAGAAATCAATCAAGACAAGAACGGTTAATTTGGAATTCTCCATGCCTTCCCTCACATCATCAGTAATTTTGAGAAGTGCTGTGGCAGTACTATGTCCAGGTCGAAAACCTGATTGGTATGAGGAAACCAACTTGTTACTGTATATAAAATTAGTGAGCTGCTTGTGTACAACAACTTCCAAAATCTTAGAAAGGAAGGGCAAGATAGATATAGGCCTAAAATCCTTTAGGAAGTTTGGAGAAGATACCTTTGGAAGAGGAAGAATAAAGGCGTTTAGCCAAGTTTCAGGATAAGCACCAGAAAAGAGAGAGAAGTTAATAATGTGTGTAATCAAAGGTACAACGTGTTCAAGTATAAACATAATCATGGTTCTACTTACATCGTCAGAACCAACACAGTTAGATTTAATGGATTTAATTATCTTGAGAGTCTCGTCGTCAGTGATAAAAGAAAATGAAAATTTATCAATTGACAAATTAGGCCAGGAAGAAATTTCAGTTAATGTGGCTGTCTTAATTATGTCTTCTTAATTATATGTCATGTATTTATTTATTAAAACTTTAATGCACAGATACACAAATAAAGGTGCACCTGGCAGACTTAACCTAACACCCCAGTCAACTATAGGGCAAACAGAGGTCGACCTGACCGTGTGTAATAAATGTACCGTACATTGCTAGCAATTGCTCCACCAGTTCTCATTTATAACAGGCTCGTTTCCAATCTCCCTTCTGGTGTAGTAGTGAAATACCCACATTTTACTGTGTATATTTGAAAACGTGGTACGGACGAGCCTAAAACGATCTCTGTTTTTTGTGTCGATTTATATTTCTGATTCTATTTTATCATCACCAGAAAGTCAGAATATGTTGATATAACACATATTATAACACAGATTTTTAACCAGTTTTGAACTCACTACCTTTAAGTCCAAGACAAGGCTACCACCCACTTGGCTACAACGCTCGTATATCCCAAATAAGTGAAAACCAAATGACATCAACGTTGAAGCTTGGAAGTTTCCCGTTTGGGTCTCCGGAAGCAGCCATGTTTAATGACTTGTCAGACCATCGGCGACAAAGCGGCAATTAGCGAGCGACATAAAATTAATTACCGGTGAACGTGTAGAGTATAAATGAAGATATTCGAGTATAAATATCTTTTAATTTATTATAAAATAAGTAATATTTTTGACAAATAAAGTGTTGAAGAGTGTAGCATTGTGATACAAATAATATCAACACAAGCATCACAAACTAGTCGCTCGCTACTATTAAGCAGGAATACAATTATATACTAGTAGTATCTTGATCTTTTTTTAACTAAAATGAAGTCAATATTATAACAAGTATAAGGAATTTTAAAATCTAATAACAGGTTATTTAGTTTCAAACTAAATAGAGCTTGTACTATAGATACTAGGCAGAAATAACAATAATAACAACAACCCGGACAATCCACACAGCGCCATCTTGTCCACTGATATAAATTTAAATGCATTTTATTTTATACATACTTACATGTTACAAAACTTTAACCACAAAGATTGTATTCAAATTTGTTCGAGAATAAAGAAAGTCTGATCACCATTGGTCATCAATGAGACATGTGCCTTACGTCACTGCCTAACTTCCTTAAACATAAGTGGAACACATCAAAACATGTTTGCAAGTAATCAGAATTCTATATGCGGGACCAGATTAGTTTTAGTCAAGTTTGTTCATTTAGATATCTAGAACAAAAATATTTATTTATTGATTAACTAGAATAGTTAATTAACCAACTGTCAAACGCACAAAGTTAAAATTTTCAGAACTTATTCAATTTTCTGCGCAATTTTCTTATTTTTTTTCGTTCCATAAGAACTTTTTATAAATATTAGAAATGAATTATGATGAATTAGAATTTAAAGAAATTGCAGAATAAATAAAAATATTGCAACTAAGCACAAACAGAGCTGTCTTTATATTTTTACGCGGGATTTAAATTATAGTTTATTTCTCTTTCCCTGTAGATAATTCCAACTACTTAAAGAAAAATTAGCTCTACGGACGTCACATTATCATGTGACGTGATGCCACTCATGCTGTGGCATTCGAGAGGACTCTTATTCTATAATTTCATTGTGTAATCACACCTCAAGTTGCTTGCCAAAAGAAACAGGTGAGTCTAAGGTCTCATTCTTACCTATTTCAGATGCCATGCGTGGGTACACATACGACTATGAGAGAAAACTTTTTTCAGATGCCATGCGTGGGTACACATACGACTATGAGAGAAAACTTTTCTGCAATTAGCCTCTGATCTGGGCTGTTGTACGTGTAGATCTGAGACTACTAAAGTAGCCAGCCAAGCTTGTCCCAATGTCTCATGGTATCTTCACCTCCTCAGCATTCCGAGGATTTGCTTTCATTGTGCCTACTGCTATGCATTTCAGCGGCAGTTTCTTCGGCTTTAAAGCAGTCCCGACAAAGGGGACTGTCTCTAGCACCTATAGTGTACAGGTGTTAGTTAAAGGGACAGTGGCCCGTTATTGTCCCGACCATTATTTTGAGGTTTTGCCTATTTAGGTTCAGTAGGCATATGACTATTTCTAGCCAGTTTTACAGTAACTGTACATAGTTTGTCAAGATTAATAACATTGTCGTGTGGTATACACGGCAAGTCTTTAGTGGCGGCATATTCGTGTAATATCCTGTCGTGAATTTTGAACTCACAACTTCGTGAGGACTTTTCGAACTTGTGAGAATGCTGCAGTTTGCAAGTTTCGAAACATGCGAATCTTCACATTTAGAACAAAACAAAACCAAAGATTTAAAACAAAACCTGAGAATAATGTGTTTTGTTACGTATATCTTGTCAAAGACCTTAGAAGTTAAACTATCATGATATTGTCTGAGATTCATTTTGTCTTTGACAAGGTCGTTTTTTTGGGTACCTCTATCTCCTATATACCCGGTATGCCTCTTATTTTGTTTGACGGTTAACTAACGCATTAAAGTTTCAGGATACGAAGATGTACGTATGAGAGGTACCTTTAACGTCGTATATTGCTATGTTTTCGATGGTACTGCATACCATATATGTGTATCTATGTGACGATTACTACATGTATAGACCTTTATATACATGTAATGTATTGTAAGTTGGATGCCATTTTCCGCAAGCAGCCCCTTATCTGGGCCGTTGTACGTGTAGAACCGATCCTACCAAAGTAGCCAGTCAATCTCCACCCAAATCTACAGAAGTTTCCTGAAGTCTTCACAGACTTCACGGAGCGACCTCACCATTCCGAGGATTTATATTTGTTGTGGCCACTACTACTCCAGGATTACGTGAGCAGCCATTTCTTTGGCTTCAAAGCAACCCTGACAACGGGGACTGTCTGTAGCACCTATTGTGTATAGGTGTTTGTTTAAGGAACAGTGGCCTTTATTGTCCCTATCATTATTTTGAGGTTTTGCCTATCAAGATTCAGTAGGCGTTTTGTCAATCGATCGTTTGTTTGTATTTAAAAAAAAAAAGTACTATTTTCCATTTTTTATCACATTGCTCAGCGCCATTACTGCATAACACTTTGAATAACGATCGAAAATCAAAATTCGTCGATTGACAAATGACAACCAATATCCCAAATCCACGGAGTACAATAAAAACAAGCTCGCTCTGTATTACGAAATGCACGGATTTACATAATAAAAGTAGATATCGACATTCCGTTTATTTCATTCAATTCTGGATACGACGTCGCGATTTACGAATTTTCTGTCTATCAAGGAAGTATAGAATAACATTCATAGTATAATTGTAATTGTGTCTGCCGGTCATTTGTCAATCGACGACTTGATATGAGCACATATGATATGAGTTTCTTGTTAATTCTTCTCATTACAAAATGACTTGAAACTGATTTGCCATATCATAAGAATCAGTAAGTAATATTATTATAAAAAGATATTTTGATTTGATTTATTTTGTCAGTTAAGTTGGGAAATGTTCAAAATAAATAAATTAAAGTAATACTTGCATAACAAATGAGTTATAAATTTACTAATAATTAATATGCGAAAGGTACATGGTGTTAAACAAAAATTAGTTAGCTGTTTTATGTAATATTCTCTTCAGTATTTCTATCTGTACTCTCCAGTATTTCTCCTTTATATAATACCTTGCTCACTCTAATGAAAGCCGTAACATCTAATATGCCACGTACTATGTTTTATAATATGTACTGGGCTAATGCGGTGCTGCTGTTAGACATTACCGTACACTGGACAATTTCTTTGTTATTTAATCTACACATACTAATTATTAAACTGATATAATATTTTAAGGAATATATTACATATGAATGCGGATGGTTATAAGGGCCGAGGAAGGCCGAAAAAGAGATGGATGGACTGTGTGAAAGGTGATATGGTAAGAAAGGGAGTTAATAACGAGATAACTATGTACAGGGATGAATGGAAGAGAAAAACAAATTACGCTGATCACAAAAAATAAATAAATAGGATAAAAGAGAAGCAGATGATGACTAATTATTAAAATGAAATTTGATTAGTTAAATACGCTAAAGTTAACAGTTTACTTTGTGAACTCTGTTTCCGTTGAAGGGTGAGGTAAGGGAGTAAATAAATAACGGAAATGCTTGAGTGGTAACATCTAGGCTCAATATTTCATACATTTATATATTTCTTAGAAGTTCGCGAACGTGCGCCTTTCAACAAGATTTGGGCATTTGTAATGTCAGGGAATAGAGGACACTCACAAATCACATAGAGACTACCTACATTATTGTATAAGGGACTCAACATACAATCGCTCAATGTGTGAAAATCCTTAAAATACCTGAGACTTTACACCGTTTGTTCAGTGTGAGTTACTAATAAGTAAATAACATTTTCTATATTAAGTTCCTCTGAAGCAAATATTTGTTTGAGTTTATAATAGGTCTGTACCCCCTTTGGAATATCTAATTATATTATTATGACAGTAAATCTAAGTCGCTCAAATGTAGATAATTATTACATTATCTATATATTTACGAATTAGTACAAAAAAAAAGAGAATAGTTTGATACTCATAAAATGTACAACACAATGTGCATCATTAATCATGGTATTTGGTAAATAGGTCTCCGCTCAGCATATGCAGTGACGAGGTGCCTCGACGCTGGTATTCTGCGGATACTTTTATACATACAAACATAAATATTATGTATTTTAATAATAATATAGTGAGTAAAACCCTGACTAATATTATAAATGCGAAAGTAAATCTGTCTAGACAGATAGAGTTACGCTTACATACTAAAACTATTTAAATGAAATTTGGTACACAAATAGTCTACCTTGAGAAAGGATATAGGCTATTTCTTAATGCAGGCTATAGGGTAATTTTTAAGGGTTGTAAGGAGTTGAAACGGAAGATGAGAGATTATATGGAAGTAATATTATTAATAAAACTAGAGACTTAAACTTAGTTGATAAAAGAAAAAAAGGGTTAAAAGATTGTACGAATTCCGTTCTTTTTACAGCTAGAATCTTGCATTTTTTTCAAGGTATTGTATAAGTATAAATAAATATGATATTTAAAGTTTGTAAAAATATTACCCTTACTTTAAGCCCTTACGAATTTCCATACAAACTTTCATTTTATATGCCTCAAAATAAAATTGAAGTTTCCATGGAAATTCGTTTTTTCTGTAGCAAGAAGGATGAATGATGGTCAAGTTAACTATTCCATCTAGGCGAAGTCACGGCTACAGCCAGTATAATATACAGCGGCAACATATTACTCGTTATATAAATATCAACTACTAGTACGAACTGAATATAAAATACTGTATACAATCCTTTATAAAATATCAAATAACAATCTAGTGACACTAACAGACAGAACATGACACCTTGCATTACCCTGTAATCGGAGTGTAGAAAAATCATAGCACAGTTTTCTGTGTAAGCAGTAGAAGTTTCATACACAGAGGGACAGACAACTATCGATGTTGCGTTGAACACAAAAATTTACATGCGCATTAATTTAACATATTATATGACACTGAAAATATTTGAATCCAACACACGTCCCATTTAGTTTGTTGTCGGTGTTTCTATCACTGCAGTGTCAGTCGGAAATATGATGTATACACTTTTTTTAATATCAGCTATAGTAGAAACTTTTGGGTAACAACAAGTGATTAAAGAACAATTTATTCATAACTTATATGGTACTAAGTACCCCGTGGTAGTCTGTATAGAAAGTAATATCAATCATACTGATTTCAGCCACCATGTAGCTTATTTTATAAGATATAAATTTTGTAAAGACATAAATGAAATTACAGGTCATGGACATGACGTGATGGGTTGTCACTCTGGAGAACTATGATTTCTCCAGAGTGACAACCCATCACGGGCGTCTCATGATAACATGATGGCGTGGTAATAGGACAAGCAGATAGCCCACCATCAGGTGGGCTATCTGCTTGTTTGCTATTCCAGTTATATAAACAATATATTTTAGTGGGCATATTACATGTATGTATATTAAAATCACTCTGCAACATACGTCGAGAAAGGTCTATTAATAATTAATTACAGTAAATGGAGTGGTGTTACGTCATTTAATATAATGTACTAAATATCTTGCTTTCAACGTAAACATGTTTAGTTACATAGCATTTTATGATTAAGTATTTACGAGCATATAAACTCTAGAGGCCAGAAAATTGCAAGCCTGAAACGACATATGTCTTCAGCAAATGTAGGATATTTTTGACAAACTGTTATGTCATTAGTACGTTAATACTTTTTTTTGGTACACAGAGTCATTAAGTTGTTATGTTATTAGTACGTTTTGTTTGTACACAGCGTCATTAAGTACGTTTTTATGCAATTGGTATGGCAACAAATCCAGCAGTCCCCCTAACGGTAAGTGTTTTTTTTATATTGCACATCGTCCCGGATATCAATTTCCAGGCTTGTTACTTGTTGTTATTTACAAACTAATTATTTATTACTATATTTGTATATATATTTGTTTTTTACGACTTATATTTAGTACCTTATCCTATTTTATTATTTCTATATTTTTTTATTAACTTATTAATTATTTCTTTATAATCCTTCACTTCAATTCCAATTTCAATTTCCAATATCAATCTTTGCTCCCTCTGATGGTAAGTGGTAACCGTTGTCTATACACATACAAATTATCACGAATGTCATGGTACATCCGTGATATAACTCATGTGTTGTTATTCCAGAAGACTAAGATGTCATGCCTCGCATCTGGAATTTCACTGCCTCATCTGAACGAGATGAAGAGTCGAGATATGGCAGTATTAAACTGCTAACAACTGTTGATGTTTATTAACGTTTCCTTTTAGTTTTGACAAAATCTGAAAACTTTAATGTAAGTACATTAATTCTAATTAAGAATATCAATTAGAATGACTTTATAAGACATAAAAACATTTATTTTACAATTATGTCCTTTTAAAAGAGTACTATGATGACTAACTGGCCATTTATAGACTCCCAGAATTTCCAATACGGTTTAATGAGTTTTAATGAGACTTCCAAAGTAGGTGAATCTAGAATTAGAATGAGACCCGTTCACAATAGAATTGTTTTAAAGTTTCCACTGTTACAATTGAAACTTCGACTTTTACCTCGATGTTATTATGATCCCTTTTAATTCCCTATTCATCAGAAGGTAAGGCAGTGGCTAAGCCATTAAAGTCAAAATAAAACCTTTCTTGGCACACTGCCTTACTTTATGATGGTCGACATTTGAATCTGCAATACAGTTAAATGACGTGTATCAATGAGTTTTGTTTTTATTTCATGATTTGAAATGACAAACAAGCTGAAGGTCCACCTATTACATACATGAATAGTATCACAGATGTTACGTCATTATATGAAAGTCTTGTTATACTCATATAAGTCATTGTCGAGAAGGTGTAACATGGTAAGTTCACTTCAGCCGAACTCAGTTTCAAACTGAATCATACTTTACAAAGCAAGCTGTTTACCAGCAAAAATATATGTGCCAGAGGCATGTCTGTAAAGATTTGCCTTTGTAAAATCAATAAATAAGAATAGTAAAATTAAATGCTTAATATACAAGATAAAAACCCGATACATATCTACAGAATACAGATCTTTCTGAAAATATATTTGTACTTAATTATACAATAGATTGTTGAATATTCACTCGAGATTATTCATATTAAACATCGATGAATTTGGAGAAATTACTCTATTTATAAAATGCTATAACTACAGATTTTTTTTTATTCATCTTATATATAAAATTCTCGTGTCACAGTTTTCGTTCCCATACTCCTCCGAAACGGCTTGACCGATTCTCATGAAATTTTGTGAGCGTATTGAGTAGGTCTGAGAATCGGCCAACATCTATTTTTCATCCCCCTAAATGTTAGGGGTAGTCCACCCCTAATTTTTTTTTTATTTTAAGGCAAAACAACGTTTTCCGTGACAGCTAATGTGATATAAAAATTATTGTAATAGACTTTATTACTTATTCATATTTTAAACTTACTTATTCAAAAATTTAAAATTCATAGCGCTGACAATGTTATCTGATTGAACAGAGATTAAGTGCGTAGCGATTTCTATGTTGATTGTCGCATCAATCCTTGTTGTTAATTAAATATAAGTAATTCAATATTTATTTAAAATATCAACACACAAGATTCTTGCTCATTCTTCTTATGATTCCGAATAAGCGGTAGAATAAAGAACTTGACTATTCAAAAGTGCTTATATTAAGTTTATTTGAATAAAGATTATTTCTATTTCTATTTTTAATGACTTACGAGTTAGAATGATGCAGTAATGGGGAGTCCTGCTTAAGACGAGGATGAATGATGATGAGGAGAATATAATTAAATAATATAAATTATTATTGCATTTCAATTTACTACTTAACCGAAAAAATATTTTTATGTCCAATCTTATTGTTCGATATTAAGCATATTTAGGGCTATTACGATATTAATATAGGTATACAGAAACTATCTCATCTTTTAAGTTAGACCAAATTACATACACTAACTTAAAATGTATAAAAAACGTTGTTAGGTAATTTTGGATACGATATTCGATTCAGTAAGATCGATATTCTTGCTTTGTTTACAGTCACACATGTCAGCCAACACGCTCCTCTAGTGGATTTTAATTTAATCGAAATAATTAAACTGAGTAGTCACTCAGCAATTTAAAGATTTCCTCGTATAACAAACACGTTCTAGGAAATTCAGAAGTCTTATCAAGTTATCCAATAATTTTGTTTTATTTTCTTTTACAACTTGTTCAATTTAAAGTTTTCTCTGTCTAGTTTAAAGCTTCAGAACACTTCAGCAGATAAAAAAGCATAATATTTATAGGCGCTTGGGCAGAATGTATAAAGGGAATTTTAATGAAGGTCGTAAAAAAATTCACAAAAGAGTTTTGGACTTACTAGGAACTTTGTTCCACGAAAACTGTAATGTGAGATGACAGTAAATATAATAAGTAACTTGAAACCAATCCTTACTTATTAGCATTACAATGGAAAATTACAGGGGCCATGACAGCTTAGTCCTCTAGAATAGTAATACATGAGGTACTCCTCACAGGCATCACATCACATGTAAAAGTATATATAAATGAAATATAAATTACAAAGTGCCTTTTACTAAAAGTAAAATATATACTTTGGTACACGTCACGTCAATGTCATGTCTATTTGTATTGATTTTGTTATACTTAAATAAAGATGAATTAAAATAAAAAAATAATAAAAATACAACTACTTAATGGATTTATATTTTTTGCTTAATTCCGCTACAATTAGCATGTGTGAGATTACAAATATTTAGTTCAGAAATCGGAATGTCTAACATTAGGTCCTTCTCTAATGATGATCAAATTCCGACTGTTATTCAGTCTACACCCATACGACTCGTGTTTCGTCTCTGAAAGAGGCATCAGGCATTGAATAGAGTTTGGATAGAGCTCAACCTAAAGTTGACTGTACGGAGATCATATCAATAACATCAAATTCGATAAAATATTACCAATAGAAAGCATATTTTACTATATTAACTAACTAATTAGAAAAACATTGTTATATATTAAATTTTAATTACGATGTTCAAATATTACTTTTGTGTAGACAGCACCCAAATTTGTTTAGGCACTTTCTGAGATAAGCATTCGCACAAAAATATAATTATCGTTGTTCAGTACATTTTTATTATACGTATATTTAGACGCGGATTTGATTGCACAATGCAATCATTTGTATTCAAGAGTATGATTGTTTGAATTAGATTTTTATGTATATTATATATGTATTTATAATAGTTGATCAGTAGTCAGAATACGAGCCTTGCTTAGTATGGGACTAGTTGGTACTATGTGGAATTGTCTTGGATTATAGAATTTATGGTGTATATACCAACCAGTTTCGAACTAACGACACGACAGTAGTGAATCACTAGGCCACTACTCTCTTGTGTATTGTATGACATTGAAAACCTTTATTCAAGTATTTCCATTCACAATACATAAAGGAGTTTCAATGTACAATGGCGGATTTATCCCATAGGATTCTTGTCTCTTCCAGTCAACCATTGAGATACTGAGAGCAATCAATAGAATACTCGAGGACAATTTATACAAGGATTTTGTTGTATTATTATAATGGAGTTTCAGAATTGTTATATTTGAAACTAGCTGAGACTCGCAATTTCGTCTGCGTCACATTTTGCCGGTTTTGTAACATTTTTCATTAGAGCTAGCTAGCTAGAGAGCAATAATAATATTACGACTATGACCAATAGTCATTTCTATTGGTCATAGCAATAATAATATATTTAGTGGCACCATATATGTAGTTACAGCTAGTTATTCTTCTTATAAACTATTACTTTTTTGTTAAATACGCATCATACGGAGAATTCATCTGTAGTATCTACACTAGGCCGAGCCTGTATCATAGGTACTATTTTCTTCTTTCTCTCTTCTCTTATATTATACTAGCTTTTGCCCGCGGCTTCGCTCGTGTTAATTTATCCCCTTAGGGGTAGAATTAATTAAAATTCTTACTTAGCGGATGCCTGCGTCATAACATCTACCTGCATGCCAAATTTCAGCCCGATCCGTCCAGTGGTTTGGGCTGTGCGTTGATAGATCACTACGTCAGTCACCTTTGAGTTACATATATTTAGATAACTGTACTCGTTAAATGGAGTATCCAACACTAAGAGACAATTTAAAATCGTATCAGTTTTACTAGAGATTACTACAAACTTAGCTTATGAACTTCACATCTATTTATAAGTATAGTAAAAATGATTTCTTTAAATTTATGACTAGCGCTACCAACATTGTTACGTTATTTGGTGTCATTCCGGAGGAATAAGATGTCATGCCTCTATACCTTGTAATTTCACTGACTAGTGTTATTATTAATATTTTAAATAGCCCTCTCTCTCTCTCTCTCTCCTCCTCTCTCATTTATTTTTTTCGTTTTGCTGTCACTGGACACCAGCGGTATGTTCACATAGAACATACTCATACAATAAAGCTGAGTGGAGCCATTTCAGTGCCTATATGTATATGTGTGTAAAAATATTTATTTTATACTTTATTTTTATTATATATACATTTTATTTTTAACTATTATTTTATTTACACTTGAAAAACATTGAAGATTTTTTTTGATTCTTTGTAATGTCTATCTGTTCAACCGAAACACATCTTACGAAGCAAGCTGCTTAGCGGATGTAATAGTGTAGTAGATATGACATAAGAAGGTCCCGATACAGGCGACTTCTTACAAGGTATACCTCGGTGATCAATCAGTCCATACAAGCCTCTTTATGTATACATATTTTATCGTAATCTAAGAGCCTATTATTTTTTGAATACCATTTGCATATTTAATTTGCCGTCAAATTAATAAAGGTCACGCAATGTTTTAGTTTTCTAACACAATTCTATAATAATTTTCTATTTCAACTAGTTCATTTTCACATTAGATTTGATGAATGAATTTGTTATTACGAATGCAAATTAATATGCTGAACAAATATTTGGGTGGGAGAGTATATGATTACGATTTTATACCACAGTAATGGCAGACATTGTTAACTAAATGTCTATTTCTGTTATATTAATGCAGAAACGCATTGACAAAATAAAATTTTTAACAATGATTGTTTTGGTTTCTATTACGTTGTTGTAGTTCTCCAATAACAGTTTATGTCATATATCTTCCAAGTACAGACAGTGATCAGTTATATATTTATTATCAGTGGTCTAGCATACCGCTTTACTATCCGATGGTCGCGGATTCGATTCCTCGCACGGTTCAAACATTTGTATTCATGAGTATGATTGTTTGTATCGGTCTGGGTGTTTTCTATCTATAATATAGTATTTAAAATCTGTTTATTTATGTCTTTTGTCTATACTCATAATAGCTCCGCTTACCTTGAGACTAGATTGTGTTAATTTTCCTGAGATATTATTATTATCATGTATAGATAGGATGCTTTTCACTCGAATAGATTATATTTCAAAGAATAATGTATAAATTTTCAATACACTTCACGTATTTTTAGGTAACCGTGTAAAAAATAACTTACTTAAAGCTTATGCTGTAAAATCATGGCACCCAATTTTTATTATAATACCGCGTAATAAATAGGGAAATCCAAAGGTATTAATACCCTTATCACATGTCGGATCTACGTCTACCTAAAGTTCAATCTAGAGGTACTTTCATATGTATGTACATATTGTGGAAGGAGGATAGGATAGTAACATGATAGGCGCCTTCACTGACCTCAAAATGATATTAAAATTCCAACAGTATAGTGATTTTACTGATATAGTACTCAATTAGCTGTTATATGTGACTTTGTCTATTCTGAGATAAAAATGGTCCATGCCCATTCCCGTTATACACGGAAAAAGCAATTCCTTATTCAAGAAAAATTATACATAATCATAGGACAGTAAGTACAAAACAATGAAAATTAATGTTTTACAATAGGCGGTCTTATCGCTATCAGCAATCTTTTACAGACAACCTGGTGTTAACAGAGAGTGGTTACATAAAGAGAGAAGGCAGGAGGCGCACTAAACACTCTATTTATTATACAATTATAGATAAACATATATAAATAAACTTACACACCAATACATACAACATACATACATGGAGGACATGATATTATTCTATGATAGGGAGAGATAATGCGATTTTAATAATCTTTGAAAAATGTCATCTGATTGTGCTGTTTGAATGGGAAATGGTAAGGAGTTCCAAAGACGAATAGCTTGTAATAATGACTAATATAGATCAGTATGTAAGCTAAAATAGTCAATAAAACACTGAATTTTTGTGGAGATCAATATATTTATGCCAACATAAGATTTTCATGTACTAAGAAATAACAATCCCAATTACTATAATACTTGTTTCTTTACAAGAAAAAATAATACTTTGCCGGAGAGAATATTATTACTCTATTGGATTAAGAGCGTATATTATTTTAAATTAAGCTACTTTATCTTCATCTTAATAAATATGTAAAATTTTAATTCAAGTCAACATATGTGTTTCGTTATATACAAAACTTTCGATTCCCGGTAAATTAACATTAATATAACTGACCTGACCTCATGTTCGCCCTATCATCTTTAACCTATCGGACCCGTAACCCTTTGCGCAGGCGGGTGCACTATACCATTATCATCCATTAAAAAACCAAGTCATCTTTTAACGAACTAATCAAATAACAGAAGATCTTAAGTAGAGTTTATGTTGAAATGTTCAAAATTGAACATTTTCATAGATTTAATACAAACTTGAGTATTAAATTTAATCAAGCCGTAATGAAAGTTACTTGACTATAATTGATATTATTTTTGTTTACAAAATATTTATTACCTACCTTTGCTTTCTTGGGGTTATACAAAGACTAATATTAAATTAAATACTTGAAACCGAAATGTGGGTTTTCCAGAGATAGATTTTAAATAATATCGTCTGCATTTGTCACAGTACAGAATACATAAGTAATAAATAAGAGGCAGATATGTTACTTTCTTTGCTTAACCGTAGTCTACTCGTCAAGCACTTAAGCCTTTTTTTTTACCTGGAGAAA
Organism: Achroia grisella; assembly: GCF_030625045.1. Taxonomy (NCBI): domain Eukaryota; kingdom Metazoa; phylum Arthropoda; class Insecta; order Lepidoptera; family Pyralidae; genus Achroia; species Achroia grisella. Next base: position 2,130,331 of record NW_026712984.1, on the reverse strand, counting down.
ATCCCTCATGGAGACCCGCCGGCCCCGGGGGAAGCCCGCGGGTACTGTGACACTCCTACTCACTAAAAACTCCAAGATGTCCCTCACCCAACGCCTATGTCGGAGTCGCGGGATCGGTAACAGTCAACCGCAACTCCGACGGCGGTAGACCACTCTAGCAGCAGGCCCCATCTCTGCGGGTTCCCTAGCGGAACCCACTACTTCCCCTCCTCTTCCCTGGGGAAGGTGCGCGGGGACATGCGGGAAGCACTTAGGCCTTAATAACCTCTAACTTCACTGCCTTAAGTAGATAATAAGGATTTGGTTGAAGGATGAATCATTCAACCGATACATTTAGTTACTTCTATTTTATTAAACAAGCATTTTAACCTCGATATACATGGCAGCCTCCATATATGGTGGAAGTTATATATCTACAAAAATAATATTAGTGACTTCCACTTTCGTTCATTATGCTATAGGAAAAAAATACGTTCCCATATACTATAGGAATTGCCTAAGGCAAACAATAAGTATCCCATTACTGTGATGGACGAAAAAATAACATTAAATTTACAAATTCAATTGTCCAGAAATCATTTGGAAATCTCGACTTTTTTAGTAGGGTTGTCATTTCTAGAAGTATTATCTTATAAAATATTATATTTCTCATTAGTCTATTCTATTTTATATCTTTGTTTCGTCGTTTGGAATCTTTTTTATACTGTGCACACCAAAAGAATAGTAAATGTGCAGAAGTTACTAAAACAATTAAACTACTACTAGAATAATGTTGACAATAACTATGACAATAATTACTCTTTGTCTCATTATAAGATTATTCCATTATTGTGTATTTTTAAGTTTAATATGATGTGTACAATAAAAAATATTATTACTAAAACATTGCTATTTATATTATCTGTGCCATTACTAAAACATTTTATTATTGTTATTAAAACACTGTACTTATGTAGTCTTAGTGTTATCACATTATATAAAAAAAAATTGTTAGTAGTTATCTTTACTAAGTTTACTCTCTGTAATTATCTATATGTAAAACATTTCGGCACTATTTGAATATCTATTATAAACGAAGTTATTTGTAAAATTCTATATTTATAACATAAAATAGAAACGCAGTATATTGAGCAAACTGCGTGGCGTCTAATATATTATGTGAAACAGATTACTTTGTACAAACTCCCTCGGTCTTACTCTAAGGCCGTAAATTTTAAGTAGTAGGGTTTTAGTATTTTTTTTAAGTCAAAGCAAACTGCAATAGTACGGTCATATAGGTGGCTAGTAAACTAAATAACCGGAGTGGTAGACCCGCGTCCACAATGTACAGACCGCAAGCTTTCATCTTAGTGACTGACGTTCGGCATAATCGATGAATGTTCTTGTAAATTCTTCTCTCCTCTTGTAACAAAAGAAATAAATGTAATATCTACATACATACAAGTACAATACAGAGCAGAAGAGAATAGCATAAAAAATGTGTTACTAATAAAAAAATATATGTGTTAATCTAAAACTAAGTTATGAGCGTAGTGCTTAAAATATAACATACCACTTCTATCACAAATTTTGTTGTCATTTTTGGCAATTTAACTCGACTGTAGCAATCAGCTGAAGTAAGCGACAGACTAATAAATCGTAATAAATTTTACATGCATAAGTGACCAACATTTTTGGACAATAAAAATAAATACATCAATAAGAATATATATATAATGCCTTGGACTTTGATAATAATAGTAAAAGTTTTCACTTAAATAAACTTAGTGTAAGAACTTTTGAATAGTAATTTTGTTTTACTCTACCACCCATTTGGCAGATTCACCTATAAAGAAATAACAAAAATCTTGCCTTATGCTGGGCCTTACTTAGGAAAATAATCTTCATTCGAATTAACTTAATCGATATTAGAATTTTACAATAGTAATATTTCTTAAATCGCCCATTCGGACTGTAGATTCGGCCAAGAAGAATTGTCAAGAAATTATGCTTTGAAATTTATGCAGTTAGAAAAGAGTATTGACTTTACCTGTAGTGCTTAATGTTATAAGATTTGCACAGATGACATTAGTGTTGTTAAATGATAATATAATTTTTTCATATTGTACACTGAACAATACTTGTAGAATATAGTGCTTTATTATCCACACTCCGAAACTAAATGCTGAAAATATGATGTGCGATGTTGTCTGAAACAATTATAAAAGACAAATACATCTGATAGTAAGTCAACTATATAATATATAAAAAGAAGCACGGATATCACGCATAACATCATCATAATGCTAATGGCACCATTCATACGCTGCCTATCCGGAGAACTTCATGATTCTATGTCCTGTAATTTGACTGCATTCTCTCTATTATGATTAACGCCGTCGGTGGTCTAGTACTTTTGGACACTGCTTTTCTTCCGATGGTCATGGATTCGAATTCTCGAACAGTACAAACATATGTATTCATGAGTATGATCAGTTTTATCACTCTGGTTTGTTTCCATGTACATTATGTATAATCAGTTGTCTAGACAACTTTGCTTAGTTTGGTACTAAAGTGCACTGTTTTAAATATTATAGATGTCCAGGGATACTATAAGTTATATTATATAGGAGATGTTAACGAGATTATAAAACTTGAGCCCAAGTATATATGGAGGAGTGAGTTAAGAAAAGAATAGAATGTTGCATAAAAAATATCAGTAAACATTTTTTTACATAAAACACACCAAATCTATTTTCGTAATACAAACTATTTTCATGTTCTCTGCCGTTCATTAGTAAACAACCAAACTGTCAGACAGACATCATTATAACATTAATATAGACATCTAAATCAGTAATAAAAAAGTCAGAATATACTTACAGTTTCAAATTGTTTAGCTATCAGTAGTCCCCAATGGACATTTAATAGACAATGAAATAATACATCTGCAGTGTGATACATAATCTGTAACATGAAATCACAATATATAATACCATATTCGTATTATTATTATATATTATTTTTACTTGCGGCTTCCCATAAAGTATCATATTTTATTTCAATTTTAAATTAATACACGTCCGAAGAGAAACTTATATATTTGGCCTGAGAATCCATGTGCGATTTACAAATCTATACTTATATAATATTATGTTAGATAACGTTATTATTAAGAAATAACAGGTAAGAACAAATATTTTATTATTAGGCTATCCCATACTTTCATTTACTAATTAAATTTACTTTTTTATAAATCATATCTGTAGTATCTTGAAATTAACTCACCGTGACTTGGGACACAGTTTTGCTCAAGTTAAAAGCATCTAATAAATCCATGAATGTATTCTGTAGATTTTTAACATATATGTATCTATTCTTATTTAATTCATTTATAACTTCATTTTCCGAATATACTTCGAAAAGTTCTATGATTTCTGAATTCCATACAGTTAACTCATGGTTGATAAGTGTGGCTATTCGAATGGAATAAAGAACGTTGCCATCCAAAAACAATAATGCCCATAAACAAATGTGTTCTACAATAGCTGAAAGTAATGGGACCTCCCAAAACAGTGCAACGTTCCTTGCCAACGCTATCAAATAGTAAATAACTATAGCAACAACATATAACCAGTTATATCTCAGAAATGTATTGTAATAATCGTAATTTTTCCGTTTCATTTTATATATTTTATGCAATTTTAAAAGCAACTGAACGTTATTTTCACTGTAAAAAACATAAGACAAAATACTTAGACTAAACCCAAGCGTATACACAACTAGATCTGCACTGAACTCAAAATACGTTTGAGCATCTGTTTTCTCGTTCGTATCTATAAACATTCGGAAAACATACAAAACGAATATAAGAACACAAGTCGTAACAGCAAAATAGTTTCGTAATGTTCCATTGGGAGTTATAAAATTGTCTCGTATTGTATATCTGGACGATATAATTGCGTGTTGAAATATATTCAGTGGTCTTAGCATTGCTTGAAATTCTTCATCTAAATGATTTGTTATTAATATCTCTGTATTTTTTCTATTATATTTGTAGGCCATAATTTCTTTATATTAATAACTAACACATTTACTGTTTTAGGCACTTCAGTGTACGGTTGTAACTTAAATGTATTAATTTGGGAATGGACTTCAATTCCATTTAATTTATTACTTTCCTGTTTAATTATTAATGCTGGTAACCATTACTTTTGTAATATGATTATTTGTACTTTAAGAATATTGAACTATTCAATTTTTTACAAATTCAAGAAAGGAGAATATAACCTATCTTTCTCCGACACATTGTCGACTGTAGTAGTTATATTTTATTTACATTACCATTAATTTTAATTTTTGATAAATTGAATAAAAAACATATATTAATTATAATAAATTTAATTATATCTGATCATAGGTAGTTAAATTTAGTGATAGTTTAAATATGTTATCGATTCTACTAAGATTTCGGATACTTCACAAATATACATTTTCTTTTGTTATAAAATCGGAATCGCATGTAGGTCAAACTGATATGGTACATGGCTACAAATGTGGCTAATAATCCCCATTACTACCAAGCCCTTTTCCCTTGCAACTGTGTATTTGCACGATAAACATTTTATTTGAAAATTTAAATTAACACAACGTTTTTTGTAGTCGTTGAGATATAGAAGTTAGCGTGGTAAAAGACTGCTTAGATTACCACCCAAAAGTATGGTTCAAGACTTGGGTAAAACTTGATTAATAAATAAACAATGGTTGACCAAACTTTATGCCAAGTTGCAAGGTCACTACAGAACTTGGTTCCTTTAAGTTTTGATATCAAGGCTTGCCACTAGCCACGTTCCGGCTTATCTCAAAATGTTCTATATTTAGATTATGATGACACATGACTTTTTTAAATTTACTAAACTAGTAAGTATATTAAAGAAGAAATCTATACAGCCTGCGTGGGTGCGACAGACTCACCTATTTTAGATACGAAGCAACTTGTATTGTTAAATATTTTCGATTGTAATTTTTTAGATATTACAGTTAAAATGGTGTTTACAGATGAATGACAGTAATATTCTTGAACGGCAATTCTATTAGGTACAATGGCTGAAATGTAATATCATCCAAAATTTAATCAAATCAAAAATAAATAATTTATTCATGTAGCAGATTATTAACGTAAATTTTTTTATAATAATATTTTTTCCCTACCCTCTAGTTTAGTATACAGATTCGTTTGAGAAGAACTGGCAAGAAACTCAAGTAAATTTCTTTTTTTTAAACAGTTAATTTACATTGTGTACTTATGTAGTTGTCTATGTCTAATATTCAATGAGAACTCAGTTCATGCACATCTGTTATCGTGTACGTCTGTCTTTTAAGTAATCGTTTAGTGAATAATAAATTAGGACATGCTCAATAAATATGATTTGGCAGATGTCTTAAATTTATTTAAAGGTAATTCCAGTATATGCGTTGGTAATTTATTATATCCATCACATTTATACAATTCTGAAAGGATGTATCCGTTGTAAAAATAGAATATATTTACTGCTGTATAAGCACTGAAGATAACATCAGATTCATGTCTAAAGCCGACGGTTGCCATTTTCCATAAGGTGAGAATTGAACTTGTTTACTATTCCGTTTATACAAAAAGGAAATAACTAATACTCTAGGGGGAGTCAGTTTACAACAGCTGTTAGTACGTGACGTAGACGGTCAAATATCAATTAAGTAATTATACCTTCCTTGTACAAGAAATTTCCATGCAAAAATATATTTCTGAATCCTGTTAACAAAAAGTACTAACATCAAAATAAAGTGTCAAAATCTATATATACATTTAAATTACAACACCGCCTTTCAAGTTGCCAATAAGAATACGTTTCTACTGTAAAAATCTAATTAATGAGTGAAAATTTTAAACTACCAATTATTTCCGTGACTTTTTCTGTGAATAGACGTGATTTATTGACGAAAACTACTGAACGGGATTTTTATGAAACTTTACAGTAATAAAGTTTATACAATAGGATTACTCATTCTTACTAATTTCATAAACGCAAAAGTAACTCTGTCTGTTTTGCTTTCACGTTATTTCTTTATTTGGTCAAGATTTCTATAACTAGGCTATGATATCATGATCATTTAATGAAATAATCACATCTAGAGTTTTCTAACAACATGCATCATTATCATTACATAGTATAAAATAAAGTCGCTGTTGCTGCCTATCCCTGTGTATGCTTAAATCTTTAAAACTACGCAACGAATTTTAAAGCGGTTATTTTTTAATAGATAGAGTAATTCTAGAGGAAGGTTTATATTTTTTTTATACTATGTTGATACTCGACCCGTAAGAAGCCGGGGCGAGTAGCTAGTATAATATAAATCTTTCCAGCTGGTATCCCTCAAAGACTCCGTATCCGTTATTTGTTTTGTACAAAATAAATAAAATAGACCTTTATTTACTTTGTACAAAAATAATATTTCGTTCACTATGCTATAGGAGAAAACACATTCCAATATTTTATTCTTGTTTCGAAATTTAAGTGGCCACATGTTTTTATATGTGGCCATTATTACCAAGCGCCCTTTGCTCCAGTAAGCAAGCTGGTGATACAACCTGCTTAGACTAAGGAGTTTTGGAATACGGAACAAATATTCTATAGAAAGAATAGGAAATGTGCAGAAGTTACTAAAACAACTAAACTACTGCTTATATTTCTATTTAAGCTCTTTGTCTTATTATAAGATTATTCCATTAGTATGTAGGTATTTCTAAGTTTAAAATTAATCATACAATAAAAAAATATTATTTGTTGTTTTTTTTTATTATTATTAAAACGTTAGCATAGCATTTCTGTAGTCTTAGTATTATCACATTATATATAAAAATTTCCTAGTAATTCCTCTACTGGGGTTACTTTCTGTAATTATCTATATGTAAAAATTTTCAGCACTATTTTAATATCTGTTATAAAAACAAAGTTTTTATGTAATTCTACATTTATATAAAGACTATCTGTTTTAAAAATACACATAAAAAAGAAACGCAGATCACAGAGCGAACTTCTTGGCATTTGATATATATGAAACAGATTACTTTGTACACTTCCTCGATCATACAGTCAAGGACGTTAATTTTAATGTTTATAGTGTTTTTATTAGGTCAGAGCAAACTGCAATAGTACGGTCATATAGGTGGCTAGTACACTGAATAACCGGAGTGGTAAAGTCGCGTCACAATGTAGAGACCGCAAGCATTCATCTTAGTGACTGAGGTTCGACATAATCGCTGGATATTCTTGTAAATTCTTCTCTCCTCTTGTAACAAAAGATATAAATGTAATATCTACCCACGCAGAACAGAACAAAATAGCATAAAATATTTTTTTGTAGTACTTCGCACGGGTCCACCTGTATTATACATATAAACCTTCCTCTTGAATCACTATATCAATTTAAAATAAACCGCTTCTAAATCCGTTGCGTAGTTTTAAAGATTTAAGCATATACAGAGACAGTCAGCGACAGCGACTTTGTTTTATATTAATGAAAAAATTAAATGTATTAATTTAAAAATAAGCTTAGTGCTGGAAATATAACTTACCACCGCCGCGCCGTTACAAAATTGGTTGTGTTTTTTGGTAGTTTTATTCGACTAAAGCAACCAGCTGAGGTAAGCGATACTCAATCGCTTACTTTAGCTAGTAAATCGTAATAAAATTAACGTGCATATGTAATCAAAAATTTTGAACAATAAGAATAAATATGTAAATATGTCAATAAGAATATATATAAAATGCTTTGAACTTGGATAATAATAGAAATAGTTTTTCCTTAAATAAACTTAGTATATGAACTTTTGAATAGTAATTTTGTTTTACTGAACCCCAAATCGGCAGATTCACCCAAGAAGAATTAACTTAAACTTGCCTTATGCTCTATGGAAAGATGTACATATGAAAATAAAATTAAGATAGAAGAATTTTCTAATAGTAAAACTTCATTAAGTGCTCTCGGTTTCACAATTGTTAAATTGTAATAACAAATATTGTCTATGTGTTATTCCGATGTATAAGCTATATAATTGTAAAGTTTTATCAAAATCCGTTCAGTAGTTTTGCGTGAAGAGTACCGAACATCCATACTCACAAACTTTCGCGTTTATAATAATAGATGTATATATTAAGATTAAGATATCACTCATACGGAGTGTAGACTCGGCCAAGAGGAATTGGAAATTAGAAAAGAAAGAAATTAGGTTTGAAACTGTAAATGCAGTTAGAAAAGAGTATTTACTTTACCTGTGGTACTTAACACTATGAGATTTGTACAGATGACATTACTGTTGTTAAATGATAATATAATTTTTTCATATTGTACACTGAACAATACTTGTAAAATATAGTGCTTTATTATCCACACTGCGAAGCTTACTGCTGAAAAAACAATGTGCGAGGTTGTCTGAAAAAAATAGCAAATAAATTATCTGATAGTTTGACAACTAATATATATGAATAGCAGCAAGGATATCAATGGCACCACTCATACGTTGCCAATATGGTGGACAAAGATGGGACAGTGAGTTCACCCTCTCTGCTATTCTGTATCTATTCAACAAAATATTAAACAATGATTTTTCTGTTTGCCTGTTAGAAATGCCTCCATATTCCGTAATTTGATTACATTATCTCTATTATTTGACACATTTGACACACGGCTTTGCTTCCGGTGATCACGGGTTTGATTTCTAGCACAGTACAAACATTTGTATTCATGAGTATGTTGGTATCTTCTCCCCCCATTCTGTATTTAAGTATTTCTATCAGTTGCCTAGAAACCTTATGGTTTCTAGTGCCCAACTAAGTAGAGTCAGTTTTATAACTGACTCTACTTAGTTTGGCACTCGACCACACTGTGTGAATTTATATTGTATTTGTACTATATTGTATTGTATATTCTACAAGAGATGTCAAAGTGGGTATGAACTTTGGTACAAAGCATACATATATAGAGAAACAGTACAGAAAACTAGTAATTTGAAATATTGCATATAAAATACATAAAACTTTTAAAAATCAACACTACACACCTTTTCTAAATAATATCTATAGTTACTATATCTGTCCGTTGTCATAACACAAACTATTTTATTGTTCACTCATTTGTGAAAATTAGTATAACATTAGTATAGATATAAAAATAAGTAATGTATAAAAAAAGTATGAATATACTTACAGTTTCATATTGTTTAGCCACTAGTAGTCCCCACTGTACATTTAATAAACAATGGAATAATACATCTGCAGTGTGATACATAATCTGGAACATAAAATCGATTTTATACAATTATTTCGATTTTATATAAATTTAAACATTATTTATAGTATAAGATACGTCCGAGAGTAAGTCGAAGAGTAATATGTATTTATTTAGCATGAAAATTCATGTGCGATTTACAAATTTATACATTAACGTCAAATAACAGATCAGACAGATATTATATAACATTTATACAATTATAGAACATATTATAAGAAATATATATCTGATCTGTTATTTGATAATGCTGATGTTTTTATGTTAGGTAATGTATACACTTTTACTAATTATTTACTTTTTATTAATCATAGTTGCAATACCTTAATCATAACTCACCGTGACTTGGGATACAGTTTTACTCAAGTTAAAAGCATCTAATAAATCGTTAAAAGTGTTTTGTAGATTTTTGGCATATATGTATCTATTATTATATAATTCGTTTATAACTTTGTTTTTCGAATATACTTCGAAAAGATCCATGATTTCTAAATTCCATACAGTTAACTCATGGTTGATAAGTGTAGCTATTGTAATGGAATGAAGAACGTTACCATCCAAAAACAATAATGCCCATATACAAATGTGTTCTACAATAACTGAAAGTAATGGGACCTCCCATAACAGTGCAACGTTCCTTGCCAACGCTATCAAATAGTAAATAACTATAGCAACAACATATAACCAGTTATATCTCAGAAATGTATTATAATAATCGTCATTTTTCCGTTTCATTTTATATATTTTATGCAATTTTAAAAGCAACTGAACGTTATTTTCATTGTAAAAAATATAAGACAACATGCTCAGACTAAATCCAAGCGTATACACAACTAGATCTGCACTGAACTCAAAATACGTTTGAGCATCTGTTTTCTCGTTTACATATATAAACATTCGAAAAACATACAAAACGAATATAAGAACACATGTCGTAACAGCAAAATAGTTTCGTAATGTTCCATTGGGAGTTATAAAATTGTCTCATATTGTATATCTGGACGATAAAATGGCGTGTTGAAATATATTCAGCGGTCTTAGCATTGTTTGAAATTTTTTATCTAAATGATTTGTGATTAATATCTCTGTTTTTCTATTGTATTCGTAGGCCATAGTTTATTTATATTAATAACAAGCACGGTCACTGTTTTAGTCACCTCAGTGTAAGATTGTAACGTAAATGTATTCATTTTGAAATGGACTTCAATTCCATTTAGTTTATTACTCTCCTATTTAATTATTAATGCTGCAACCATTACTTTTGTAGTACGATTATTTGAATTTTAAAGATATTGAACTATTCAATTATCATTATCTATTCTTTACCCTTTCCTATGAGAAAGAGAATATAATATATCTCTCTCCGACACATTATGTTCAGATCAGAAGAAAATTGCTTGTTGTATTAGTTATATTTTATGTACATTTCCATTATTTTTCGTCCATTAATTCTTGTAGTCTATTATATAAAACATATATCATATTAAATTTAATTATATCTCTTCGTATACGTATATACATATTATGATAATAATTTTTTATACGGTAAGCTTCAAGGTAAATTTAGTTATACCTTAAATATATTATTGATTTTATTAAAATTGCGAAGTTTTCCGATGTTTTAAAAAAAAAAATGTTACAAAATCGGAACCACATCGAGGTCAAACTTATATGGTACATAGGAATAAGTCAGTAGTTCCCATTACTACTAAACTCTTTTCCCCTGTATCTATATTTGCACCATAGACGATTTATTTGAAAATTTAAATTGACACAACCTTTTTTTATTCTTTGAGGTCTAGAAGTTAGCGTGGTAAAGGACTGCTTCGGTTACCACCCAAAAGTTTCGTCCAATACTTGGGTGAAACTTGATTAATAAATAAACAATGGTTGACCAACTTTATACCAAGTTGCAAGGTCACTCCCGAACTTGGTTCCTTTGAGTTTTGATATCAAGGCTTACGAAACCTGGGCTTATCTCAATATGATCTATATTTAGATTGAAATGCAACATAACTTTTTTAAATTTAGCGAATTGGTAAGTTTGCCAAAGAAGAAATCTGTACAGACTGTGTGGGTGCGGCCAATTATGTTATCTGTGGTGCGGCTGACTAATTTATTTTTGACACTGAGCTAATTGTCAGTATATGCCATTATATATTAGACAGTATGTAACATAATAAATATGTTAGTCAAATTCAAGTTTATACATAACAATGATATCCTTAAGAACGGCAATTCTGATAAGCACATTGGCTGAAATGAAAAAGTTTAATAAATTCTATCACTTTCTTTATTAATCTTTCGTGTTTAATATACATTATTTATATTGTTGACTTGTTAATACCTACCAACAACAATTAACGTTTGTTAATTGTTGTTGGTAGGTACCTTTATTTGCCATAAAGTTATTCGTATTAAGGCCCGATTATATTTATATAATATATAATTAATGTTAAACCCGTCACATATAACATTAGTACTGTTTTTCTGTTCATTAGCAATAGTAATAATATTTATACAACTCTGATGGGATGTAACTATTGAAATATTTAATTATATTTACTGCTGTATAACCACTGAATATTTCCATCAAATTCATGTCTACAGACGACGGTTACCGTTTTCTATAGAGTGAGAGTTGCAACTTCCGTTTATACAAAAAGGAAATAGCTAATTCTCTAGAGGGAATCAGTTTACAACGGCTGTTAGTACACTGACTCCAACACTGACGAAGGCGATCGAATATCAATTAATTAAAGTAATATAGCCTTCCTTGTGCCAGAAGTTTCCAAGAAAAAATGTATATCTTTGAATCCTGTTCCATATTAGTACTTTTTGTACTGATATGGAAATAAAACATTATGAATATAATATTATAAGAATATAATAAAATAGATGTTTATTGATAACTATATTATATATATATTTCGTGCATCACCATCAACAATATATATATGTATATATATATATTGTCCATTTTCTTATGTTAATGTTACTTTATCAACCCAAAGGTAGTCTGGAAGAGATTGCTTAACGATAAGACCGCCTTTTGTATCACCATTATAGATTATATGAACATATAATCTATCATTTTATGTGCTTTCTTTGTCTGGTGCAAGATATAATATAAATAAAATAAATTATAAGTAAAATAAATTGAAGGTATTTTAATTGAAGTTACCAATTAAAATATCTTTCTATACTATACTGCAAAAATCAATTTCGCCTCGTTACGATTTTATATATAAAAATAAAAAAGGTTTACTTTCTAGTTTGTTGATATTAAGAGGTTTTATGAATGGTTCGATATCCAGCTAGTGGTCGTTATCCTGCACTAAAAAACGGAGCAAACTACCGTTTGTATGTGTTCTCAACCAGCCATGAACTCATTGAAATTTGGTAATAAAAATTTCATCCAAATTGACCAAACCTCAAAGAGGAATTTGATAATGAACACACGTACAAAAGAATTATATATATATTACTCACGACCCACGGATTGACCCATTGAATGACGGGTATTTCAATTAATTTAGATAAAAACTTAAGAATTCATGTATCTACCTAAACCTTCCTTAGAAAGTCTATTGATGGATGAAAATCCATTTAGTATTTTTTGAGGTTATCGCGAACATAGACTGATTAAAGAGATGAGGTGCCAAGACTTTGTTATATGTATAATATATATAGAAGATGATGTTGAACTATATTTGCGTAGTTCATTACAGTTCATACACCAATATTCACGTTTAACTCCAACATTCCTGAGTTTGCGTAGTTATTACTCACTCCAATAAACAGTTTATTGGTAATAACATTACCCCTCTTTACGATGGCATATTCGCGGATTCGTAAAACTGCCAATAAAAGTGACATCCTGTAGTCTAGCTGACGAAATACATTTTTGTGGGAATCGGTCACTTTATTTGATGAATTCTCTGTAGTGGCGATCAATATCCATTAGAGGTCAATCTATGAAAAATTTCGTTTCGAATATTTTTGTGGAATCAAAAGTTTCTCAAGGAACGTTTGCTAGATGTGAAACTTTTCGTTTCCTTACCCTATTGAAGATTAATTGTAGGTGTAGTATCTTTGTATTTATGTAGATATATTAATGTTTTTGATAAATAAGAATTGAAGAAGAAGAGTAGGTTGGGATTAGATGGCGCTGAAAAAATTTTTCAGAGCCATTTAATCCCAACCCAATAACAGTTTGTGTTATGGGTACCAAACAACTGACAGAAATATTTGATATATGTAAGTATAGGTATAGATTTTTTTTTGTATTATGTATGTAACATAATTTACATATAAAACACCCAGTTTAATAAAAAATATCAAAAGAATTTGCTGCGGTCAGACGAAAACACCTTTTTTTTACTTGGGAAAATCCCTCTTGGAGACTCATCTGTCTCAAGGGTTGGACGGACGGGTACTCCTACTCACTAAAAACCCTACGATATTCCTCCTCGCCGGTCCCATAGTGCCGGGGTCGCGGGACGAGTTCACAATCGACCGCAACCCCAGCGACGGTTGCCCGCAAGCGGGCCCTCCTCAACACGTGGGGGGAACTCTTACCAGTTCCCCCGCCTCCGCCCACTGTAGGGAAGACCCACCGGAATACGGGATACGCCTCTCCCCATCTCGGCTCCTATTGTGTGGACAGCATACTTGAATTCTAGAGCCGTGCCCGCTCGTGTCTCAAGAGGTAGAGTCATAGCAGGAGTGGGCTATCAACGCGACGCTTAACGGCCGGGACGGGTCCCACCTAGGCCCATTTTATTTATTTTATTTTACTCGGATTACATTCATATTGTGTTAATAAACAACTTATAAACTATTAGTAAATTATAATATATAGAGCTATGCTCTCAGTTGGTATATCCTTGTCCACAAGTAAGTCCGAAAGTAGTATTAATATACCAGAACCAAATATTGCTCAGCCTCCGTTCCCACTGACGTATAAAGACCTAACAATGCTGGAGCATACGATGAACTTGTCCGACCTGCACCCTAGTCGCCAACACCTAGACCAATATAATTAATTATACTCATAAATATGATGATTGTATTATTTGAGGAGTCGAACCTGCGACCATCGGAAGAAGGGCGGTGTGCTAAACCGCTAGATATGGAATCGTGCATAATAATTATGTTACACAATCGTTGGCTAAATATTTATTAATATTATACAAATACTTTACCGACATATAAAAACACAATCTGACTTTAAAAGTCTCATAAATGTGTATTGGTTTCAGATTGTTGATTAAAAACGTATTATTGTTCAGTATTAGCCAGACCACAAACATTTCGATACCACCACCCTTAAACCTAAATCACTCTGATCCCAACCTTTTAACGGTCTGCATTGTTCTCAGCGGTTCAGCCTAGAAAGATTGATATTTCAAATTTATTGTTAAAAACCTTAAATGAGGCAAAACCTAATTTTATACCGAAAATAGGAGTGTATTTGAACTTTATAACGTTCACAATAAAGATGATTTTATTGGGTATTAAGGTTTTCAATAAAACCTTTTTGATAGCAATATAAATTGTTTATAAGATACATTAAAAGCTTTAATTGTATTATGGACATTAATAAGATTTAAATTAATTGTTATAGTACATTTTGTTTGACGTGAAATATTCTCGTTGTAAGGTTAATGGTAGGAAAAATTCAATTTCCTTTCAAGCGGAACATTGTTTAGAAAATGAATTATAAAATATTTTTGAGTGGGATATTTTTTTTTATTTAATTGGATATGCAAACAAGCTGTCTCGCCTAATAATAAGTGTTAACCGTAGCGTATATACAAAAAGAGCACAAAATGTGACACCAGTGATGCGTTGTCATTTCGGAAGACTAAAATGTCATGTAATGTCAATTAAAATAGGTAATTTAAGTAAAAAAAAGGTAATTTCATTACCTTTTTTTTTTACTTGGGATAAATGCTCATGGAATTCCGCCCACTTAGGGGCAGGTAGACGGGTACTACCGGATAAATACAGACTTAAAACTTCAAAATCTTCCTTCCCTTTACCTTTTGGCAGAGTTATGGAAACGTCGTCGTCGTAGTAGTAGTCTGCAACGTAATTTTACTATTTAATCTCACCGTACAGACAAGAATCAAAGAAATCGAGGTCGACTTTGTAAAATGTTCTATGCACCTCTCCTCAATGATCACCTAGTTCGGCTGACAATGAGCTTGTATTGTAATCTGCTTCATTTAATAAGTGAGATGTGACAGTCAAATTGGAGATGTATAGTCATAACATCACAGTCCTTCGGAATGACAAAGCATGAGAAATAATATTACTCATATCATTCCTAAGGACTGTAATATTATTTCGTGATGAGGTGATGGGTGAGACAGTAAAGAAGAAGAGAGTTGTGGGCCGTCAGCTTGTTTGTTATTGCCATTGTTATATTAAAGAAAGATATACTCCTGTGTACAATTACGAAATGCAACAGTTGCAACTAAGTGTATCATTTGTTTGTTTGCTATTCCAGTTCCATAAAAAAACTGTACTCATATACTACACTCATGAGTACAAATATTCGTATTATATGGAGAACAAACCCGTAATACCGTGGCCAGTTCTGTAAATTACCACATGTTAATCCAATACAGGCACGAACCCTAGGGAAGGTTCAATGCGAGCAAATATTAACATAAAATATTACAACGCGTCTGATTATATTAATTCATGAGTAAATTTAACTTCATTTATGTACAAAGAATGATTTTATTGTGTATGAAATTGTTTTAAAAGTATGAATTTAGATTGAGATTTTTGTGGACTGAAGCAAATTAAATTAATATAATCAGATTTTTTAAATTCTATATTCCATTGTTAAAAGTTATCTAACTACCTATGAATTTAATAAAAATATAATCGATGTCTATACGTAGAAAAGATATGAGAAAAGACATTATTGGAAGTTTTTTTAAAGTAATTGAACTTAAAGTAAGTGATCGTTATAATTTTGATTCTTTGTCTGTAAGTTTGTTACGGTTTGAAAGATTTAGTTACTGTTTATATCTATGTATAGTTGTAAGCTTCATTTAAAATTTTGTGTTGTATTACCATCGGGTTACAAAAAAGTTAAAAAGGTAAAAAGTCGCGGTACAACCAGTAAATACAGAGACAATGTTGAAGAGTTTGTTTGAACTGCACAAATATTTAAAACAGCCAGTTGAATTCGAAGTTTTTGTTTCGTTTTTTTAAAACGTTATAAGTACTGTATGTCATTATTAAACTACACATAAATTCAAAGAAAGACACATCTTATAAAGCAAGGTGTTTAACAATTGTAGCTATTGTAGCTATTGTAACAAGGTGTAGAGTCCGAATAAAGGGAGCACATAAATAATATTGTCATAGTAAATATTCTATTTATATAACGTTTGAAAATGAAATAATTCTCAATAGCGATACGAGTGATCTGTACTCCATTTTATAAGATGAAATTGCGTTTTTCTACATCCAAGGTAAAATTGTATCAGTATGGGTAAAGTCCTCGCAATAAATATGCGATGCAATAAAGTAGCGTAGCTATGACTTGCTCCTCGTACGTGTCGATGACACTGGCCATGTTTCCATTGTTGCATACGATAAACTGCTCACATTTATTAATAAGAATAAAATAGAATCGAAAATCCTTTATTCAAGAAAACTTAATTTTTTAACACTTTTGAATAGACAGTTTTTTTTTAATATACCGCTCATTCTAAAATCTCTCCACGAGAAAATGAATTTGCGTGTTTTAAATAATCGTGAAGAAATTCATCTGTGAATATTATTATTTTTTATTTAAATCTTGCATCCAGACTAGTATTATAAATACGAAAGTGTATGTCTGTCTGTTTAGTTTCATGAACTAAACAACTGATGTGATAATAATGTTTATCATTAACATAGGAAGGCCAAAACCTGTTTCATGGAAATAAATGATACTCAAAGTCACGTGTAACAACTAATTTTATATAAATTGATCTGGACAAAGTTGGAAGGTACAGTTGATAAAAAATTAAAATGAAGTGATTAAAGACGAACGTTTACGGATCAGCGAGTCCTATATTAAATGCTTAATTTCTGGAACAGTTCCGACTATTAAAATTGGGATTTTAAGAATTGAATTTATTTTATCAAATTAAAAGTATCATTATTTTATTAAGTATTATTTCAGGAAATCATCATCATAGTTTCGGTTGGAGGGTGGGAAATTATAGTGAAGTTTCAGGATACGGAGGCATGACATAGTAGTCCTAATAGTAACGCTTCAGAGATCATAGTCATCACATGATGATAGGATGTGCATGATGCTGTAAATGTATATAGGGTATCAAGTGGGCTATGAACTTGTTTTCTATTCCAATACATAAGAGTCTCGTAAGACAATGGACACAAAGTCATAAGAGTTTTATTGAAATGATTATATGACCAACGTATCAGCATGCGAAAGGGTTCCCTGGAAATACTAAGCTCGAATTAGATTTCTAATTTAGGGAAATATATACATAGCTGAACTTGGAAACTGTTTCGTCCGTTCCCGTAGGTATTATCTATAAAGGGTAATTAAAACTTAAATTAACAATTACTGAGTACTCAGGCATAATATGAGTGTCACTAATAATAGAAATAGTAGATAATAGAAATAATCTTTATTAAAGAAATGAGCCAACCATCGCTCCTAAGAATATCCTTCAATTCTTGTCCCTGACGGGTCTAGGTACTTTGAAAAAGGGGGAGGACAATAGATCTATGTAGGTCGCAGTGCTACAGGTTCAGGTATCTGACAATAGCCCAAACAACCCAAAAAAAAAAAATGAGCCATTGAGCCAGTGAGATGCCTGGCAGTTGTGAAATATTCTTGCAAATTAATTACTTTTCACCATAGACTTGTTACAAAGTCATTTGCGTGGGGATCTTAGACCTACCTATTTTAGCTCTTAGCAACTTGTTTAGTAATAATTTATTATTGGAAAGTAAGATATGACCGTGAAATTACAGGGTGATACCAACTATGCATAGTTTTACATATGTTTTGCTTTTATAGTCGGAGGTGACTTTAAAAGCTAAAATGATATCTGAATAGAACGTTTGATTCAAACCTTTATGACCGTTTCTAGATGCATAATAAATTGTATGTAATGAATTATTATTGTAATATTACATTAACTTAATTACGTTATTGATGTTAATGTTAATAAAATAATATACAACTCTCTTTGACTTTTCTGCCAAAATTTCTCCCTTCATTTCTGCGAATACATATTTTTGGGATATATTGGACTCAGAATCTGTTTAAAGAAGATTTTTAGTCATCAAAATATTGATTTTTGATAGTGAATTTTATGTTTCTTAATTTCTATTATAATTTTCACAAAAGGTAACATATATCCGTCATAATCTCCCATTCCAACAGGCGCGGTCCCAGAGGATTACGTCTTGAAAAGGGCTTCGGGTATGATACATCAATACAATAGGACGGGAATATTTTATATCCGACCCGTTGTTTACTAAGTCATGTTACGTCAAATACATTTGTATTGTCTGTTTTTATTCACCTATTTCTTTTTACAGTTATTCCACGCCTATTTTCTTCATAAAATAATAAACACGGTACGAGTTTCTTTTAGATGTTATTCAATATTTTAATCAATTTAATAGATAAGAATATGACTACAGCGAGGAGACAATTATTTTTAATGAAACTAGTAATCAATCAATATCAGAATATAGGTATAAAGGAGGAAAACAAATATTAGTTGTGGAACTAGTAACGTATTGTTATAAGTTGTTTTACACTTTAATTTTATCATCTGCATGCGATTTAAGTAAGAAACAATCTTTATAACAAACTTCATAAAAATTCGATCGTTTCCTATTTAATTGTGTAACTGAAAACACAAATTTTGCTATTCTTTCTTTAAACTTTTAGTTTCAGTAGGAAACAACATTGTTTATTTGTGCTACTACGTTTTCCAATATATTATTAACTTACATAAGGAAATGTTCCTGGATGTCTGTTTATGTATGCCACTATAATGACCTATTAATGACAGCAATGACATTATGTAATTTTAGACCAATGTACACCAAAAATTTAAACTGAAGGTTGTACTTATTCAATGACCTCGGTGGTCTAGCGGTGTAGCACCCCGCCTTAGTTCCGACGATCACGGGTTCGATTCCACGCACGGCACGAACATTTGTATTCATGAGTATGCTTGTTTTTGTTTCCTCCTTAGCAAAACGTGGCCTATGAACTTGTTTACCACTCCAGATACAAAGAAAACAACATGAACAGACGTACAAGGTCGCATTCTAGTAATTGGCTGTACCCGTTCAGTTCTGAAACCTAACAAATGCAGAATTGTAAAACAAATAAGGTAGGAACTGATTGAGAAGTGTAAATGAACAATATTTACCTCAAAATTGTTTAAGGTAATTATAGACAGGAAGGTTACACTTCTACGGTCTCTATTTTTTATCAATTTTGATTTATAAAGTAAAAGGAAGTACATTATTTTGTTTATTTCATTATTGACTAATTGTTTCAAGTGAGTTTTCGCGTTTTCTGACATTGCCTATGTCCGTGTTCGAGTCGGTCGTCTACACTCTCAAATTTCATCACCCCTCAGATCGTTCTGCTATTCCATGCTAAGGGGTTTAAAAATTACGATGGCTTAAGTAGAGGTTGGTACTCTTAGCGGAACTCTCAGATTGAAATCGTATCTGTCAGACAAAAGTTCAACTTTAGCCACTACTACCATATTCTTCTATAAGCTTTCATATTTCAGTGAAGCTGAAGGTCAATAACAGCAAAAGTTTGTATGTTATGTAAACAAGCTGACGGCCCACCTGATGGTAAACTATTAACTGTCACCGTGTTACATGAATAGCACTACAGATATCACGTTATCACGTGACGCTCGTGATACGCATGCATTGCCATTCTGATGACCCATGACGGAATACCATATCTTGTAATTTCACAGCCTTCAATAAAAACACTGCTTACAAAGCATTCTGCATGGCGCTTAATATAGGTACCACAGCTTATTGCAATTTTTTTTTATGTTTATCTCGGTCTACCAGGATTTACATTGTTTTGATATTATCTACCTAAAATTTATATTAAATAAGTAAATAAGTAACTGGATTAAACTTATTTGAACTAGTTATTCACCCTAATTTTTATAGAATAGGCTCAAGAGCAACGTACAGCCTACAATTAGTATCTTAAAATTACATTTGTATGAAATAATATATGAATACTAAAGAAAAGTAGTGGGATAATTCTGACATTTCAGTTCAACTTTAGCCACTACTACCATATTCTTCTATAAGCTTTCATATTTCAGTGAAGCTGTAAAGGTCAATAACAGCAAAAGTTTGTATGTTATGTAAACAAGCTGACGGCCTACCTGATGGTAAACTATTAACTCTCACCTATATACATGAATAGCACTACAGATATTACGTTATCACGTGACGCTCGTGATACGCATCCGTCTGCGCTAACAGTTTCGCGGGGCACCAGTGGAGAATGATAAGATGTGCATGAGGTCAGGTTCGTTAGCCCATCATGACAAATTCACCAGGCATTTATCATGATGGTTTCCAGAGGGAAGCGTGGAGCTCAACCTGACATGGTATATTGCTAGTAATGGACTAGAGGCTTAACTTTAATATAGCAGATACAATAAATAAAGATGACGATGATGAAAAACAGGACACTCCTAGCACGTTAATCCAGGTCATACAAACAAAGAAGCTGGCAGAATCTAGTTAAGGTTTATTTTAGATATTAATATTTCCCCACTCAAATCCACTCTGTATTTTCCAATAATGATTGGCAATTTGAAATGTAAATTGAATTTCACGTAACGATTTTCTCAATAGTAACTACAAACTAATTCGAGATTGTAGTTCTTACTGAAGGTAAAGTTGGAGTCTGCCTTTAGCGAACATTTTGTTCGTAATAAAGTGTCCCGACTACGAAATGAAATGTATTTATGAAATCTACGAAGAAGTGTAATATTTATATAAGTGCAAATTAAAATAGATGCAAGACTAGTTAGAAAGAGCCAATAAATCAAGAATGTCTTAGACATAGTTTAGACTGAAATATTATGATTTCGAATATGGTAGACATAGGAAAGAGAAACTTATATTGTATCTATTTATATTTTGATCGACTGTCCGTTGATGGAAAAACCGATAACAAGCATACTTAGTTCGAGAGAAGACATCTGTGGACCCACCGCCGCGCTGTTTGTTGTTATTATTGAATTTCTCTACAGTTACTAATACCTTTGGAGTAATTGCTATGTAGATATATTATTATGTTAGTTTATACATTGGTAGATTATTTTTAGAAATTGGTTAAGTGATTTTTTCAGTATACCCTTTTTTGCTCGTTATAATGTCAATGTTAATGATACGTAGAATCTATATCATAATAGTCACAAGCTAAGCTGAGCTTTTGTTATGGGTACTGACAAGTGACAGAAATACTTAAATACATACATAATTTATATAGAAGAAAACATCCAGACTCATGAAAACAAATGAGAATAAAATACAAACAATCATACTCATGAATACAAATGTTTGCACGGAGGAATCGACACGCGACCACCGGGAGTAAAGCTATGTGCTAAACCACAGGACTACCGAGACCGTGATATGAATGAATTCTACGCGTTTCGCTTTTAAACATACTCCTGCTTTAGATCAATTGTATTTTCTCTTCTATTGAAGCCAACAGATTATTGCCTCGCCTATTTATGGTATTAGTAATATAAATTTCTGTTCCCTACAGCATACCTAAGATAAGTGATGTCTCTTATGTTAATTTATTTGGAAATAAAAATGATTATCAATAAATTTTACTGAGGTATATTTAGCATAAACTCGTCTGTGGGTGTACCTCAGTCTTACTTATTTAGCTGCCAAGCAACATGGTTGGTTACAGCTGAGTTTCGGTTCATGGGTGAGATAGGCAATGAATATTTGGGTCAAGATTAGTCTTCTGGAAATGCAATGCATGAGCGGAATGGCAGATGTCACATGATATCTATAGTCCTGGCATACATAAGGTTAAGCTTACATAAGGTTACCTTACCGAAACACTTATTACTTGGGAATTCATGGGACACTTTTGTATATTTATTATTAGAATAGAATAGAAATCACTTATTCAAATAAGTTTAAATTTAAGCAGTTTTGAATAGTCACAGTTGTGTTTTTCAATCATTCACAAGAAGAACGAACAAGAAACTTGCGTGATGCTTTTTGATTAATTGTAGAAATTTTACATTTAACGGTAATTTTAATGTTTATCTAAATATATATATAACTCTAAGGTGACTGAAATAGTGATCTATCAAAATCACTGGACGGATCGGGTTGAAAATTGGCATGCATGTAGATGTTATGACGTAGGGATAAAATTGGGGATGAAATTTTGTATGATATTTTGTCAATTTTAAACCGTTCGGACTGAGACTTTGCATGCATAAAGCTACTATGACATAAGTATCCCCTAAGAAAGAAAACATAAGTAAAGCCGCAAAAACTATACCTAATTAATAATAATACTTCTTAACACGAGCGAAGACGCGGGCAAAAGCTAGTTTTTAATATATAATCACTTTTCACTATTACTATCGGAATCTATATTATGAGTATTAGTTACGATGTTTTATCAGCTATATAATTCATCTTATATGTAATCCGCTTATGTATTGTCTAGACTTATTAAGAACTAAATTCCCCATCGCTTCCCAAACATTAAAATTAGCATTTATAAGTCTAAAAACATAATAAATTCTATTAAGTATTGTTATAATTCAAATTCTATAATAAGCCATGTCAAATATTTTGCAGTTAGGAAATTTAATTTAATATTATTTGTGAATTTAATCGTATTCTCTCGTCTTCTAAGTTCCGACAGTCTTGTAAAGAGTTTACAGTTTCGACAGGTACAAAAAGGTTTCATACCTCTTATTTGCGACAAGGTATTGAGTTTGAAAATAGCTTTCCTTCCTACTTGTTTACCTCTTCCAATAATCGTCAATTAAATTAAGTTATTAATATTAAAAAATTAAATTTATCGCAAATGTTATTATTAATAAAATTTTAAATCGTTCTATGTAAATGCAATGATAAATTTGCTGACAGCCTACCTGATGGTGAATGGTGAACACGAATACATGGTGAACGTTGTGAATCTTTGTTTTACTTATTATAATAAAATCGACTCCCTGTATATATTATATGTATATAATTATATGTATTATATGTTTTTTTTTCTTTTTTTGGACAATTAACACAGCGCCATCAGCTTGTCCCACAGTAAGCAGAGCTTGTGTCACAGGTAGTACCTGTGACACAAGCTCTGCTTACACAACACACATACATTAGACAACTGATATAAATACTTCGAGAGATATATACACGAGATATATATAGGCGGTGTACTAAACCACTAGGGTTTAGTACACCGCCTTATTTCCGATAGTTGCGGGTTCAATTCCTCACACGACACAAACATTTATATTCATAAGTATGATTGATGTATCTGTCTAGGTGTTTTCAGTATATTAATCAATATGTATGTATTTACGAAAACAAATCTATACATTAATATCAGTTTTAACTATAACACAAGCTTTAGCTAGCTTAACTTGGGTCTAGATAGCGCTATGTGGATTGTCGAAGGAAAAAATATACAGATTCGTTTAAAAAGTGTGTCTAGGATCCATCCTAGAGCTGCAGTAGGTATAATAATAAAATGCCATCGCACTATAAAATCAGCATCCATCACAATGATGATGAAAACGTACCAACATGACTGTAAAAAGGGTTATAAAAGTGAATTGAAAGTGCGTTCAAAGGTCGCGATTAGGGTGACAATGCGACAATTCTAAAAAATGTAATACGACAATTAATAATCATGTTATAAATTCGAAAGTAGTTTTCTCTCTGGCTGTCTGTTTGTTAGTTTTTTCTAGGTTAAACGGCTAATTACATCTTAATGAAATTACATAGACAAATAGGTTGTATGACAAGGACGGGCATAGGCAATCTTTACCACGATACGAACCAGAAGAAGTCGTGGATAACGGCTACTCGTTAATATAATACAAATGGAAAAATGTGTAAGAGAGACAGACTATCTGTCTATCTCTCTCTGTATGTTAGCGGCTGAATAGCTAAACAGAAAATAGACCAAGCCTATTATTGACAAATATATCATAAGGATTAACTTTGAAATGACTTACCTCTTGATATCAAAACTGCTACGAATAAATTTTCTTTTAAACGTAAACTACGGGAATATTATCTGAATTTATAACTTTCTCTCTTCTCTGAGTTCTCTTTTTTTCCATTTAACTCTCTTTAGTTCTGTGAGTGTCAGACTATTTGGTATATATTTAAGTTTATTGCAACAATTATTCTCTGTGCCACCTATGGTTGACTGGTAGAAAATGCCGCATGGTGTTAAGTCCGCCAAATGTACTACTATATATTTTATTGTGTGCATTAAAGTTAAAGTTAAATAAAATAAATTAACGTTATCCTGTAACTTCACTACCACACCTCAACTTCCCTCAAATGAAACGCAGTTTATAAATCAAACTGCTTCGCTGACTGAAGCTGCTTCAGCTGACTAAACTGGGTATTCACTCAGATGACTTTGTACAACGGGGGTATGGGTAGACCCATGGTAAACGAATGGATGATCCTTTTGTTGCAGCATAAGTTGTCCTGAAAATTAGTATCTTCGCTCAATTTCCTACTTTAACCCTACGTAGAGGACTTTCTACTTGAGTAGGGATTGGTCCCTCTAGAAATTTTCACATCCTTTGTTGCAGCATGAACTTGTCCTGTGAAATTAGTATCTTTGGTCAATCTCCTACTTTAACCCTACGTAGAGGACTTTCTACTTGAGTAGGGATTGATCCCTCTAGAAATTTTCACATCCTTTGTTGCAGCATGAACTTGTCCTGTGAAATTAGTATCTTCGGTCAATTTCCTACTTTAACCCTACGTAGAGGACTTTCTACTTGAGTAGGGATTGATCCCTCTAGAAATTTTCACATCCTTTGTTGCAGCATGAACTTGTCCTGTGAAATTAGTATCTTTGGTCAATCTCCTACTTTAACCCTACGTAGACGACATTCTACTTGAGTAGGGATTGATCCCTCTAGAAATTTTCACATCCTTTGTTGCAGCATGAACTTGTCCTGTGAAATTAGTATCTTTGGTCAATCTCCTACTTTAACCCTACGTAGACGACATTCTACTTGAGTAGGGATTGATCCCTCTAGAAATTTTCACATCCTTTGTTGCAGCATGAACTTGTCCTGTGAAATTAGTAACTTTGGTCAATCTCCTACTTTAACCCTACGTAGACGACATTCTACTTGAGTAGGGATTGATCCCTCTAGAAATTTTCACATCCTTTGTTGCAGCATGAACTTGTCCTGTGAAATTAGTATCTTTGGTCAATCTCCTACTTTAACCCTACGGTGACGACTTTGTACTCAATACCTCTAGAAATTTTCACATCCTTTGTTGCAGCGGGAAGTTGTCCTGTTAGGAAATTGTACTGAAATTAGTATTTTTGGTACTATGACTTTGTACTCACCTTCGCTGGACATGTTTTCCTCAATCGTTGAAAAGTTGCAGCGTGAATTGTCCTGTAAAGTTTGTATCTTTGGTCAACCTACTTGCACAATCCAGGGAGACTGGTCAGTAGTAAATAAACAAATGTTTAACTGTACAGGTTTTACGTTACACCATCTACGGCATAGTTCGCAAGGGGTGAGTTCACTGGAAATTAAGTTCAATTTACGATTTGCTTTTTTATAACCAATGGTGTACCGGTAAAACAGTCTCGACTTCCAATTTATTCCCGGAGTTTATTCCTGTGTTAGTAGTAGGAAATTTTTGACAATATTAGTGGTCTGATGTTACAGAAAAACGTGGTATCTATTCATGTTTAACAATGATAGTTACCACTTAATATCATTTAGAACTTCAGCTTCATTGACATTCTAATTACATAAAAGGGGCATTAATTTACTGAGACCATTTAGTTTTGAAAACAGACAAATATTTCAATTTATGATATTTTTATGGAAAACATTAATATATTTTAAATATTATTCTATTTATTTAAACTCTTTATTGCACTAGATAAAGAAAACATACAAAATTATATATTACATACACTGATACAAAAGGCGGTGTTATCACTAAGCAATCTCTTCCACACCAGTAGAGAAAGTAACATTAAGATAAGAAAAGAGTAGGTGGTTCACGTAATGAACATAATATATTCATATACATTTGTACATAAATATACCTATTAACATATATAATAATATATTGTTTATATTATACGTATATGTATATACATAATAATGCAATATATTTATTTATTTCAAAGAAATATTCTTCTAGTGTGGTTAATATAAAACATTACATAAATATAAATGTTGTTTTAATAAACATGTATAAAATATAATTTTAATTGACTAAATAAAAAGTATCAAAATAATCATTTGTTTCTGTAAACTAAATATTAGACTTGGATACGATTCGTAGACGTAAATATTTTTATTACTACATCAAATATTACGATTATAACTGCTACTTATTTACATTGCAAAAATCCTATATATCGTTTTTTCAAATGATTCCAAAAATAATTTTCTTATGTACTATTTGAATACATTTTATCTTCACGTCGAAATGTATTAAGATACATTCAGCACTGGTACATGATGATACGGCTCGAATGCTCAGATGGTAGGTGATGTTGGCTTCAGCAGATTACGGGTTGTAGAAAATTATAGAAATGGTTATAGTCTTGAATTTATTGGGTAAATATACTATTAATTACAAATTTGAATGAGTGAACAAATTGTACGTTAGATCGATCGGTTGATTTTTTAAGTCAGTACGTTACATTGCGTATTTAAATTGGATGGGTGTGCGCTCCAATCAGAACGCTCCCTTTGTGTTGCGTTTTGTTGCTGCTTGTACGCGACAAGCACATTTACAAAAGATAATAAACTATTAATATATAGATGGACTGCGTGAAATGATATGGTAAGAAAGGAAGTAAATAACGCGATGACTGCGAACAGGGATGAATGGAAGCGAAAAACATATTACGCCGACCCCAAATAAATGGGATAAGGAAGAAGCAGATGATGAATAAACTAATAATATATAGACAGACACACTTTCAAATTTATATTATCATTTTGAATTCATAAATGAGTCTATACACCTATTATAAAAGTATTCATTCGTTATAGTATACGAAATCAATAAAAAAAATATTAATTACTTAATTATTAATAATAATACATGAAAATTGTTAAAAATCTTAAATAAATTGTTTATTTATTTATATACTCTTTATTACACCAAGCATTTTACACGAGAATTATTTTACAGAAAAGAGATATGTACAAAAGGCGGTCTTATCGCAAGAAGCAATCTCTTCCAGACTCTTTATTATTTTTTTCATATAATATTAATACGTGAAGAAAAAACTTTGACGGCGGAGTAAGAAATTTCTCACACTTATAATATATGGAGAAGGAGTGTAGAATGCTAATTAAGATCTTGTTTGAAAGAAAAAAGTATATTTTATACGTACATAAAGTAAAAACGGATAAAAGAGGAATGACAGTTACAATAGAATTTATTTTCTATAAAATAATAGACAATAATAAACATAAACAATATACTTAGAAAAAAGTGCCTCGTGCGCAGACTGTGAAAATGGTTTGTTATTATTATACATACAAATAGATAAAAAGCTTTAGCAAATATTTACTGAAATAAATTCATAGTAATTTAGTTGAGCGCGCACGTAGCTAACAACTGGGGCCGTATAAATATTGTTTTACATAAAGCGATAAGCGATTTCACATATATTTTACTATGTCACTTGAATGACAAACAAACTTACGGCCCACTTGATAGAAAACAGGCAAATATATATACTAACGGTTCACCACGGATGGTAAGTCCATTTGGTGAACTGTCATTTTGAATCTTATTCATCATCGGGCTGAAGCCCAAAGACGTCCATTGCGGAACAAAGGCTTCCCCCAAAAATCTTCACGACGATCTGTCTTGCGCTGCTCGCAATTAACGCCTTCCAGCGATTTTGAACAGATCGTTAGTAGACCTTACTGGAGGGCTTCCCACGCTGTGTCTTACGGTCCAGAGTCGCCACTCGAGAACTTTACTGCTCCAACAGCCACCTGTCCTACTAATTATGTGCCCTGCCCGTTGCCACTTCAGTTTTCCAATTCTTCGTGCACTGTCGGACTACT
This sequence comes from Achroia grisella, assembly GCF_030625045.1. Classification (NCBI taxonomy): domain Eukaryota; kingdom Metazoa; phylum Arthropoda; class Insecta; order Lepidoptera; family Pyralidae; genus Achroia; species Achroia grisella. Next base: position 2,101,637 of record NW_026712984.1, on the reverse strand, counting down.
CTAATGCTGCCAATATGGTGAAAATGTAAAAATCTTCACAGCTTCACCGGACGATGCAAGTGCAAATGGCACTCCAAACCCTACGAAGGTCCTATGCGCGGCTGAAGTCCAGCATCCGCCTGGTGTATACTTGTCTGGACTTTAGTCTGAGAGCACCGCAAGGGGCTCGAACCTCGTCTCAGGCCGTCGTAATTTCGACCATTATAAGAATGGACACGGGATATCAAAAAAAAAATAAAAAATTTGCCAGCAATCCTTGATTTTCTATAAATTGGTAAGAGGTCTTGATTTATTATCTAAGTCTTTCAGAATGACTACGTATAATCGGTATCCAGGGTGTCACTTCATGAATAAAAGTTGGTTACCACTTACCATCAAGTGGGCTCACGTTATTTTATACTTTTTACGGAATTTCTATAAACTTCTATTAAACTAACAAGTATTAAATTTGTTTACTCTTTGTGGAGTCAGAAGAAAAGTGTAAAAACAATATTATTTATGTGGCATATTATTTTTATATTCCAATTGGAAAGCAATCTCTTTGGTACAGTTTTGTGGAAGATAAAAAGGCAATAGCGACGATGTTCTGTATTTTTCCTTACATTTGTATGGGATATAACAAACGAAAAAATATTAAATAAGAACAGTAACCAGCTAAACTGGCTGCTTCGTTCTCGCAATAAAACAAATACAAATTTCTACATATTTTCGTTCTTTCTTTTTAATGCTGTACTGACAATTTCATTGTCAGATAATAGTCTGGAATGGGTTTGTATAAAAATTTGGCATTATCATGCAATATATGTTATAACAACTTATTTTTTTATATGTATAAAATTCTATGGTATATAAGAAATAAAAAATATTCAATGTTAACCAACTAAACTCACTACTTCGTTCCCGAAATAAAACAAACAATTTCTAGCTACTTTTTTCTTTAGTTAGAAGGCTGTAGTACTTACAATTTGACTGTAAAATTTTTATGCATATATGGCGAATTTACTTTCATTGTATGGTAATACCATAGCCTAGTTACGATGTAATAATAGGCTTGATTCGAGACCTGTACCAGACGAACACTCGATACTAAATAATAGTGGCCCCAACATAGCTGCTAAACATATTTTTTTTAAGTAACAAATAAAAATTTTTCATGAAATTTATTGTAACAGTGTTTAATTTGCCGAAATAACATGTGAAGAAAACAAAAAACGAGATTTATACAATAGAATTTGATTCTATTAAAACCGTTGATCCGTAGATCTGACCCGTATTTCGTACGACTTTTTTATTTTTTTCGTTTCATTAGGTATAATGTATTGTGTTTATTTCTGTATGTATTAAACGTAATCTATTTAGTGACTTAAAACGTTCAGTGGGATTTTGAACAAAGAACACACTTATATTCTACACATATTTGTTAAAATTTGCTACCCAAAATCTCAATTTATGATTTTATTATTTTTATGTAAATAGCATAAAATAATATTCTAAATTACAAAGTATTTCCGTCTCTATGTTTGTCACCACTTTACAATCAAATGGTTGAACGGATCTTAATAAAGTAAAATATCCAAAGTATCTATCTAATAATAAAATAAGATTATAGATAGAAGATATATTACGAAAACGGATATAAACTATTTTTAATCTTACTGACGATGTCGCTAACAACTGGTACATATAGTGTATATCGAATAATAATATACAAAGTTATATAATAACAATTACACTTCTAAGAACTTACACTTACAAGTAAAATATGTAGATATATATTTTACTTGGAAGTGTAATTTTTGTTCATATTTGAATGATTTTTACCTAACATTGTAAAAGGGAATTTGTACGGTGTTGATAAAAACGTTATCTCCAGCCCTAATTTCTATTACTCAAGATCCCAGTGATGTATAGTATAGGAGCTAGTATTACATTTGCCTATTGCAAATGTAATACTAATGGTAATGGTAATGGGAATGGTGGAGATTTGTAAACATTGAAAATATATTTTAATTACGATTAATGATGATTATGAATAATATTTTATTCCGTCCCTATATATGCTTAAATTTTTAAAACTACGCAACCGATTTTGAAGCGGTTTTTTAACAGATTGATTCAAGAAGAAGGTTTATATATATAATATGTACACCCGCGCGAAACCGGGGCGAGTAGCTAGTAATAAATAAAACAAAAATGTTCTTGTCATTATATAGTTAATTATAATAGTTTTTAAATATAAACTTACTGGCAATTAGCTGTAAGTTTATATTGTATTAATTGAATAAATAAATAAAAATATATTATATACATAGCGTACTTCGGTAAAAATACTAGTTTAGAAAAAGAACATAATTGAACTTTTACACCCGCTCCGTGGCTATTCAGGGTTGTACTACGCCAATTCTCCCCTAGTTAGCGTCGATCTTCACACGTTTCTACCAGATATCGTCTTTCACAGAGTCCCTCCATCTTTTATTTGGTGTTCTATTCATATATAAAATATAAAATCCATTTACATTTAAATCCGATGAAATATTCAATAATTGATATTTAGCTATAAATGGCTGGCTTTTACGTCTGTCTCGTTATTATTAGAAAAGTATTTGCTTCATATTTAATAGCAAGCATAAAAAGGAATGGTATATATCATTTAATGTATTCATCCAGTATTTACGTCTAAATATAAGTAATATCTTCTATAATTCGATATTTACATATAATAAAAAATTTACCAATCCTAGTCTGTGCATAAAAAACATAATAATATGAGAAAAACGTGTAACTTAGCAAAAAACAATTATAATTTTTGTCTGTTTATCTATGTGTTTATTTTAATTTTAGTGTTTACTTTATTCCAATCGGTTTATAAACAATAATGTTATAAAAAGTCCTATGCTTAATTAAATAATATATTTAATAATAAATGAAATTATATAATGGTTAGTTTCAGGTGACTTTAGGTAGTCTAGTCTTTATGATATTGTATTTCTTAATGTTCGTACTGGCGGTAGTTTTTACATATAAGAGTCTGTAATAGATCTACGCAATAAAGATATTTTGATTGATCTATATTTCGCTGGATATACAAGCATTTGAATACAACTTAGATGGGGGCGAACCTTTCTTGGATTAATTAGTTTGGTCAAAAATGAACATAGCATTTTTATATCAATTAGATCTAAACTTCCCTAACCTCTCAGTCTAAGTCGGGATAGTAATACACGAAGACATGACGCTCTGAATAAACTAGCAGTTGAGACGCTCTACACTAGGTTTAACCTTTCAGCAATAAGTGACCTGAAGGTTCATAAAATTATTGTCACTGCTATAAAATAATATTAACTAATAATAATAATAGTAAATATTAGTAAGTAAGGTTGTTCTTTCTTTAAAATATGTTCTGCATAAAGCATGCTTAAAGAATTTTCAAACCGAATTACAATTTGTTTTTTTCTGTGTTTTTAAAATGTCTGCAGTGGTTTGAACTCGTTCAGATACTTTTATGGGCCACCATATGAATTGATTCATAAGCTGTTCTGATATAGGCTCGATCTGAACAAACGTCCTAGGTCAATCAGACATGATTTAGAATATAATAATTAAATAACCCTGGACAATTCACACAGCGCCATCTAGTCCCAAGCTGGGCAGAGTTTGTGTTATAGGCACTAGACAACTGATATTCTATTATATATACTTATTGTAACATACAAAGAAAATACCCAGACTGATACAAACAATCATACTCATGAATACAAATGTTTGTACCGTGCGAGGAAACGAACCCGAGACCATTGGATGAAAAGCGGTGTGCTAAATCGCTAGACCACCGATGCCGTCGAATATACGTAGATATCAAAGTAGAATGTGTGTATGAGTATCGGTGAGTGAATACCGCGTATAAATTGATGTACAATGAATAGAATACCAAAGGTAAAACAATTCACGTGTTAATTTTAAAACCAAAATACAACAACAATTAATCATCACAGTTCGTTTCCCATAAATTACAACAATGTCGGCCGACAGAGATTTATTTCACTAACAGTAACCGAAATATGAAGTCGAGATTTTTGGCGGCAACGTGAAAAATTGGCTTCTCACTTTTTAAGACTTTTGTTATTAGAAATCTGCACAGATAATAAAAATTCTAATGTCTGTATAAAAACTTTTAAAACAGGTGGTAAATAAGTCGACCATTGTGGTCTAGGAGTTTAGTACGTACGTAATATGTGTTTATAAACAAAAGTATTTCTATTGATTAATAGGCACAGCACAAGTTTTTAAAATTTCGGACTAGATGGCACTGTTAATTATCCTAAGTTATTATAATTAAATGTATGTTTTTATGTAATTAAATAGAAAGTGAACACGATCTCTTATAAGTAAAAAATGTAAGAACCAAAAAAGTGATAAAACAAATAAGAATTACTAGTAAACTAAGTGTATTCCCTATTTTGTATATCTTCTTATATCCATTAGTATTAGTATTAGTAATTAAGTTGTGTTTATAAATAAAAGTATAGAAAGCCTGGCACGCACTTTCCAGAGACTTGTGTATAATTTAAAAATTAAAAAAAAAAAAGTTATATGTATTATACCATGAACATAACGTTATCATATAACGCCCATGGTATTTTTTTCCAGTCTATTCTAATGCCGAAAGTTGGTCTTTACAGCTTCACCCGACGATAGGGAATCAGTGCAGATAACACTCCAAACACGCGGAGGTACTTATAGAACGGCTGAAGGTCAACTCCCGTCTGACGGATACGACTTTAGTCTGAGGGTACTTGGAGGGTAATTGGACGTGGAATCGATAGGAGAGGTGTCGTAGCCATTTCGAAGGACTAAAATGTCATGCCTACGTAACATGTAACTTTCCTGCCATACTAAAACGGCATATAAAGCAAGCAGCTTGTCGGCTTTTAATAGGTGAGACAGCGCAGATAAGTTTGTCTAGGTAACAAAGTCTAGGTCAAAGATCAAATTTTGATGGCAAAATGACGGTTATGATTAGCAGATGTGCAAACAAATCTCGTTGCTAGTCTGCACACGTTCTGCCTAGATTATCTGATATTATTAAAACTACATAGTTTAATAGTACTCCCATCTAAAATGTAATTTCAGTAAAGCAACTACAAACAGTAATATACGATATTGTAACATATACCCACAATGTCATGGACACTTTCCACGGCTGAATGGATCTTAATGTTTGGTGAAGATATTAGCACGAGAACGGACTCGAGCTATATTGTTTTAAAAAATAAACAGACGAACTTGCGGGAAACAGGTAGTCCCGAAAAGTAAAGAAAACATTCTCAAATAAAAATTTAAACACAATTTTGAATTACTTAGATGCACGATTACGATTTGCAAGGATGTTGTTTAATACAAACAAAAAAATACACGAAAGTAAAAAAAAATAATGAATTGGAATATCTACTACGGTGAACAAACTGTCATTACTACACTTGACTTTAAAAAGTATCAGTAAATATCATATACTATGCACTAGTCATCGCCCAATCGGTGAAATTTGGCCATAATTAATTTAAGTTATAAGTTTAAATATTACTGAAGCCCTGTTGTCAAAGAGTATACATATGTATGCATGTGTGTGTCAAATACAAGGTAGTGTGTAATGCTTTTTGTATTTTATGTATTTTTATATATAAATTTAAAAAAATATTAGCAATCTATATAAGCTCCTCTATATAAACTATAAGTGAGCGATATTTCATAAACATCCGTCCGCACAATTTTCATAAAAAGAGATACAAAGTTTTTGCTCCACGTGTTAATATATGATTTAGAAACAAATCTCTTTTATATTCTTCTTATCAGTTCAAAATAACAAGGATACCGTGATATATTTTAGTAGGTAGATACTACGTATAAAATAGAAACATGTATTTTAATGATAAACATACTATACCCCGAATTCATAACTGTTCCACTCCTTTGATACGTTAATAAGATATATTTTCTATATAGTCTTTGGTTTTCCCTGAAAATATTTTCATAGGATTAATTTATTAGGCATTCAATATCAATATTATGTTTCATTACTGAAATGATTTATTGTGTCCTATAATAATTTACCAACCTGAATGTTTAAATAGAATTTATATCAATTAAAATAATAATGAGATATCGTATTTTATTAAGATATTATAATTTTATAAAAATGTAAGAACAAATCAAAGTATCGAAAGGCAAATAAAGTTTAATTATAATTATGAATGTATGTCTATTACAAACATCTATATTTATACATCAATACTTGAATCAAAAACTTTGTGCCCTTTTTACGAAAATTTCGCGTATGAAGGAGTATAAAATAGGGCACACTTATAGTTTATATAAAGAAGTAATGCAGAATGTATTATTACACATTACTAAATTATATATATTTTTTTAATGTGCATAAAAATACATTCAACCAATAAAAAAACATTTCACACTATACTTTTTTGTTTATTGCCTGTGCGACTGCCAGTGCCTGTAATTATAGAAGTATAGTCTGTGACAATAGAACCTTACTAATGTTCAAAATTTAAATCAATTATAGTCTAATTTCGACCTTAAGTTTTAATATTTTCAATTGAGAATAGTACATTAATTATTAAATAATTACATTAATACTGAATTACGTTTAAATTAAAATAAGACGATAAATATGTAACTAAGCATGTAGAAATGATTAATGTGTTATATTTTTACACTTATAAACACAATGTACTTTTAGTGACCTTTGTTTATCTGTGCGCAATAAGGTGTTATTATTATTATTTATGTATGTTAGTATTTATTTTATAAATATTAATTATTTTTATTATAATTATTATGCTATTCTAACGTAAATAAATGACATTATACACTTTTAAACTATGTAAACTTTTTGGTGACATCCCTAATTGAAACTTTATTAAACATAAAAGGAGTCGGGTCTATAGAAAAAAATTAATATAACTTTCAACTTTTTCGGGAGAGAAAAAATTGTCAAAGGGGAAAGCGGCACTCTAATTCTTCAAAGGACGCATTAGTGCTTCAATTTCACTGAAATTTGTTAATTTTCTCTAATTTTAATTATTAAAAATCATTCAATGGAATGTTAATATCCTGTTTCAATATTTATTCTGTCTATACTAATATTATAAAATGAAAATCAGTAAATTATATGAGTTGCATAACCATTTTTTGTGTTTACCAGATATGAAATCGCAACACATTCTATAGTCTATTTACTATTCCAACTAATAGGGGGTATGTTGGGTTTATTTGTATACAATAACATCGCGTACTCATACAGGAAAAATATATACAGATTAAATAAGGAGGAAAAAGTTAATGTAACCTCTCATTTGGCCCATTGTGTAGTTCTGTAAACATTAATTTATTACAAAATTTCTTCAAATTGAAGAAATTTTGTAATAAAAACTTCAGATAGCTCGGAAAGCAAGCTGCTGAGGACAAAAATAAGTGAGATTCCATCTCATGAGAGATAATATGAGATGAGATACCTATATAACTTATTAGTAAAAACTCCCCTTCAGTTGACTGTATAAAACATATTTCATTTTATACACGAAACAAACGATGTCATACAGATGAGGGTGCTAGTATAGCACAGGTAAATCTAGTTTAGGCATCTGTCTACATCATCTAATTGTACAATCCCATTTTTTAGTTGATGTAATGATGCCATTTCAGTGCATGTGGGAGAAAATAAAGTTATTATTATTATTATTAAAAATATGTCATAATAATTAACCACGACTCTAAACGTAGTGGTAACACTTGATATGTCTATATCTCAATAGGAGTTATATTTGAGTCGAAGTTAGTAGGCGAGCCTACCGCCGTTATTCAGATTAGTTGATTTGTTATTGACGTTTCAGAATTTATAGTCATTCAGAGACAAAATTTTAATTTTTTTTATCGACAGATTCAAAATCACGACCTTTCAATGTAATTCAGAGTCTGGGTCCCGAAGCTCTCACGATATATATTCACATTTTCTAAGTTGATTACCGCAGAAGCCTACTCACTAACGAATGCGTTATAGAATTAATTATACACGTTAGTCTTGATAAACCGCTGTTTGTGTTTCCACTGTTAGCGTTATTTTTATGTTTAACGTTATTTGACGATATTTAAAATATTTGGCGCGAACTGAATTGGTATGTATACGACGGAGTCCTGTAGTAACAGGACTCCGTCGTATACATACCAATTTGGATATTTTTTATATCACTTTTTTTCTAAAAGCTGTATTATTGGTTTGTCATTTTGTTTTTCGTAGTCTTTAGATCAAAATAATAGGAAATAGTATTTAATTGAGTTACTCGAATTTTCAATGTATATAATTTTTTTATTGACCGTTTCTTAATTCGACTATATTTTTTATGCGCGTTATTTCAGATATTTAAAATAAATTAGAATACAATTTTATTGAATATAATTTTACAGATTGATATCATTTTTAATTAGCTGCACGTAGGGACTGGTCTCCTCTAATCACTATAACTAATTTCCTCTTATTAATTGTTTAACCAGTTGGTTATATATTAAATATTTTTACTATTTGAGTATTTAATTGAATTAGTGCTAATTGGTGGTTTGTATTCACACACTTAAACTTAAAAATGTAAAGTAATAATAAAATTATTTAAAAGAACAACACGCAAGTTTCTTGCTCGTTCTTGTGATGAAACAGCTTTCCGAACGAGCGGTAGATTAAAAAAATGTAATGACTATTCAAAAGTGCATCAATGTAAGTTTATTTGAATAAATGATTTTCTATTTCTATTTCTATTAATCTAGCTAAATTAAGCTAACTCAAAATCTACTGGTACCATATACCAGTAGATTTTGAGTTATCCTTAATAATGCTACCTTTTGATTGGTTCAGAGATGTGCTAATGGAAATTGTCGATGATCCCGACCTCTCAGGCGCTATCAAATCATTTAGCTCGAGGCTAGAATTTGCATCGCTTTGTCTGTTCTACTGAATATACAACGTATTGTGTCCTCAAGTATTGTTCGGAATGATGCCTACATGTACCATTGCACTGTTTTCTCCGAATACTACAGATGGAATATTTTAATAATGGTATGTAATTCTTTTATTATATTGACATTCCAGGACTTTCAGGCGCCTATAGATTACGATAACCGATTTTTTTTCTGGCTGGTGTTATCCCAGGTTCTGTTCATGACAACTTTCCATCCACTAGTTTATAATTTCAAATCGTATAAACAACATAATCATATAAACTTATTGTCTGCTATGAATATATGCTATTCGCTTACATTCTAACCACACCCTAATTACATTAGTGTGGCCTTACTTTGTAACTATTAATAAACCACAGAACAAATTTTCTTTGTTCAATTACTGTACTTTGTTATAATAAAACTACAAAATCAGTTAACAAATCAAATTAATTCGAGAGCTAGTCTAATTTTATATGCCGTATGTGGCAAGCAATCATACGTTACCTGATGGTAAGTACCCTAGCTTACCGACGCCTGAAACATAGGGGATGTCCACTGAGCATTGCCGACCCTTTGCCTTCTATGACATTATATTCTAATATGTACATACGGTGATGCAGGATTTCTTTTATTTTGTTCTTTACTAACTATTATAACATCTGTAACAGCATGTAAGTATAAGCTTATACATAATATTATCATGGTAAATATCAGATTATACAATAATATGTATAGTCTATACAAATACTATAAAGAGGTAAAGTTTGTCAGTGTGGAAGTTCAGTTCAATCTCAGTTACTACTCAATCAATTTCGAAAATTCTTTTGGTGTTAATTAGCTCATTTATAGAGTAAGGCTATGGATTATAGAATATTATACTACAACTAATAGGAGCGGAGCTGCAATGAACAATGTTGCAAAAACGGGGAAATTGTGATATGTGTATTGTCGATTTCTGAGCGCATATGTTTTTGGAACATTTGTTCAAATATGTGTGGGAAAGTATTCTCCTATAATCTATTCTCTATTTTTAAAAAGTGAGAAAATCTTCTCATGTTCAATAAAAAAGATAAGGGTCTTTCTTCTGCAGTAGGCACCTCTGTCATACCTATTTTTCAGCCACCATGCAGCTTATCGGTTTTCCCACACTGGGAGAACTGGGAGAGTAATCAAAAACAGTAATAAGTAAGTATATTTGTTTGGTGTCAACTACCTTTCAGTGTATGTCGGTATAGTAACCAGTAGGTCATAAAACTCTGCAATATATAGAATTTTACTGGTTACATAAACCCATTATTAATAATTTCTATTTTATTGGTTAGTCGTTATAATATTATTAATATAAGCACTTACAGCGAAGTGATTTTTAAATATTTTTTTAAAAGGAAACATCTAAAGTGCAATCTGGTAATGGAGGGCAATTTACAAAATGAGTTCGTATAATTGCTTTTATGGTGAACCTCTTTGCATAAAACATAAAACGTAAAAGTATTTAATTATTGAAAGAATTGAACAAATATAAATATCCTTACCGGCATTTTTATCGACGAATTCCGTGAATCGACGAAGTGCAGTTGTTTATTCACTGCCTTATTTTCCAATAGTCGCTTGTTCGATTCCCGGGCAATGCACATATTATAATCATGAGCATAAAAATTCACTTTATATTGATTCTGGGTCTAGTACTTCTATTTTTTTTTTTCTACTTTAGGGACACACATGCGTATCGCATAAGCAGTTATCGTGCCTTTGAACGTCTGTGATACTAGGGGTATCACATACGCTATGCCGACCCTTAAGAAACCTTAACATACCTTCCTATGTCCTTCGAGATAACCTCGGCAGGTAGTTCATTCCACTCAAATCAATATATACATAATCGGTGCTGCTATACCGACCACGGCAATGTATCTGTCCCGTCTACACTACGCCACTAAGGTGCAGGAGATTATTCACTACATACGGACAAGGAGTAACCTAACATTGAGTGTGATGCAGCTGGAATCGAATCATAAAGCGAGTTTCAAGGTGTTTTTTGCCCGGGTTCCCACCAACATGCTGATTAGATCCATACAGGACTACTGGCTGAAGGGTGTGGTGTATCGGCGCTACCGTGGCAGATTGCCGTCACTAGTGCTGTGACCACACAGACAATTTATATTTTAATTTCAATATATATATTAGTCTCTAAGGTTTTTATTTTAGGCCAGTAGTAACCTGAATTAAATTAATAAATAAATAAAATATAGTAACGATATCAAGTACAAATTGCGGTCGTCAGTATTATAATACAAGAGAAACCAAATGAATGTACAATACAGTATTTTATTTCATAATTTCAGTATCGGCAGTCGTTTCAATTGTCTTTCAATTTGTTTAACACTCTTATCTTTTATATTAGGTATCCCAAATAAACTGTACACACCAGCAAATAGGTTTATACAAGCAAATAAGTAGAATATAGTATATATTCCCGTATAATCTTCGATATATTTAAAGGAGTGTACATGTGCTAGTTTTATTAATTGTGAATATGCATATAAAACACCGAGCAGCTTGGCGCGTATCTGAAATAAAAATATTATTGAGTTAGTTTGAGAGTAATTATTAATTATTTAGTTACATAAACAATCTCTCAGACAATATCTGCTTGCTTTATTTTAAAAGTTCACTTCTACAGACATTTGACTTCTTACAAATATATAGTATATATTAGTTTTTGTCTAAAATCATGTTCTGGATAACTGTAACACAGTTTTATTTAACTAATGTAGTTGATTACAATCCAAACACGATTTATCGTAGTTATTATTTCAATGGATTAAAATAAATTCATTTAAAACGCTACACACGGTTAGTATTACATATTATACAGCTAAACCTTAATCAGGTTGTTCTGTTCTGTTGGTTGATAAAAACCACATGAACTTAGCTCAGTCTTTACCCGAACCAAATCTTTCAAAGAAAGCTGCTCGGGGGCAAAAATGGATGGTAAAAAGTGACTACAAAGGTCACGCCTTCAAAGCCTGTATTTTTACTACCATAACTTTAATTTCACCTGAAGCAGTTTGCAAAAAAGAAATTAAATTAGAATACACACCTCGAGATTATAAATCTCAACCATGATAATTATGGGTAAACCCCATGCTAAACCATATCCCACAATTAGCACACTCAGGGCTGCCACCGGCAACCAATGTAATGATCTCACAGTCAGATCTGTTTGTGTGTAGACCCCGAGTACACCCATAGACAGTACCATTATCACATACCCAAAAGTCAACAGATACTGAAACAAATGAATAATTATTATAAACACGTTTACATTTAAGACGCTTATTATTAAAGGGTCACCCAAAAATTTCAGTCACAAGTTAAGGATGGATGGATGGGACGGATATCGACAAAGTGTGACATTATAATCTCTCATCTGCGAAGGAGCCAATTATTGAACTCGGACACTATAGCCCTATCTATGAGAAGTTCGATAATTGGTCTTAGGGCGTTACTGTCATTTTACAGGTAACAGTTGAGAGTATATAACGGAAAAATAAGGGGGCAGGGATGAAAAACCTAATCTGGAATTAGATTTTTCATCACGTTTCAATTTTAGTTTTGAATCACAATATTTTAGATATTAAAATATGACCAACTGTGACACTGGATAAGAAGAAGGTGAAGGGATAAAAAAGACAGAAATTAGTGTAACGTAGGTACGTTACGGATTTCCCCTAGTACCGTGTTCAAGCTACTCGAAAAACCACTTGTTTATCTTGATTAAATTTGTATGAGATTATACTAAAAGGTTACATGTAAAAACTACAGTCGAAATGAGAATCAGCTTTTTTTTGTACACAGTAAGTCCGAGTCAAACTCACAGATCCAGGATTCATAACAAAGTATGAATAGTATTTAATTACAGTTACTGAGGGTAATATATACATAAAATAGGAATAAGATGGAAAATAACATCTTAATCCTCTAGAATGGCAGCGCACGCAAGGTATTTTTTTTTTAAAGGATGATAATGGAATGGTGCACTCGCCTGCGCTAACGGTTTACGCTGGCGGGGCACCAGTGGAGGATGATAAGATGAACATGAAGTCAGATCAGTTAGCCCAACGTGACATATTCACCGGGAATGTATCACGATGGTTTCCAGGTCGATCTGACATGGTACATTGCTAGCAATGGGATCATTAGTCCACATTACTAACAATTCCCTTCCCTCCACGCAAGGAATTAGGGGCGTCACATGATCATGTACACAAGTTACGGATGCCACTTACCTACGCTAACTGGTTTACCATTCCATTTCGGTAACAAAATTCAGATTCGCACAAATATAAATTTTCCATCATTACCTTTCTCTCAACAAATTTGATCATCAACAAGCAGAGCAGGCCGCCTCCACACAAACAAGCCACGACGAGCACTTTCTCAGGGTCCATATCCATTTTTAGTTGCAATAAAGCCTTATCTTGATCTAAGAATACGATGCTGCCACATATAACATGTATTGTGTAGAGAATAAAGCCTATTTTCGTGGCGTCCCACCATATTCTGTCTTTTACTGAAAGTAAGATTAATAATAATAACCCCTGGATTATTTTTGCACAAGCCCTCTGCTAGAGTAAATACCTATTAGAAATAAATCATAATTAAAAAGAAATGTACTACACTACTCTGTATTCCTAAACCATATACTCTGTGTCCAGAGACACAGAGTATATAAGTCTGCAATATAATACATGTTGATTTTTGTATTAAATTGTTTAATAATATAAATAAAACTGAGAATCGTAACATTAATTTTATTTATATTTAATTTGATTTATAAAAATTATAGTTTTTAGTTAATTATTTTGTTTATATTAGGCCATAAATTAAGCAACTGAAAAGGTTAAAGAGTTCACACGTGGGAGTAAAATATTGGTGCACTGCCGAGATCTTGGCAGTGTTGCAACAATAAGCAAGTCCTTTAGTTGCTAAAACTACCAAATTTTAGAATGTAGTGTATGTATTTTTCTGGTTTTATATTTCTTTTTATTACATTCTTTTATTTATAGTATGTAATAAAATATATTAAATTATTTGCTGACATATGTATTGACAATTAATTAAATTTAAATAAGAAACAAACTATTATATAATATTACAAAAATGTGACAAAAATAATTCAGTCCTTAACATTCTAATATTTATATTTGAACATTAAATTTATTTATCACTAACATTTTTCAATAAGTATCTTCTAAAGTGAAATATTTTTCTCTTAGTTTTTCAAATCCATAATAAATATTCAGAAATAAATTTTGCTTAAAAAAATGGTAGTCAAATTTACCAGTTCTAGTAGTGAAATCACTAAGGTGGCAACACTAAATTTTATTTTATACTAAGAGGGTGCTAGCATTAGCGTGGGAGGAGCATCCTACGAGAATTTGAACGCAATTTAGACACTGAGTAGGGTCAGTACAGATAAAAATATTTGTATAGCGAAAGTTACCTAACCCGCTTCAATAACGCTAATTTAAAACGAGAAATAAGTATAATGGCTGCCAAATGGTAAACAATTAGATTAAGCAATTAATAAGAAGTGTTATAGACCCAACGACCTTCATTAGTGTCAGGCCTTTCTCTAGATATTCTTTTCCTTATGTCAGGATTAGAATAAAAATATTCATTTAACATAATCATAAAATTTTTATTTAAAGAAACTTTATATGAGTACTAGCTGACCCGACAAACGTTGTTTTTCCATATAAATTAATGTCGCTATTAAGAAACATGGGTTGGTGATAGACAAGTAAAAATTTAGAAAATTTACAAATTAAAAAAATTTTCGAAGAAATTCACAAACCTATTGAATATATATATGAAATTTCATCAAAATCGATCACGGCATTTCGGAGGAGTATAAACTCAAAACCTGTGACACGAGAATTTTATATATTAGATTGCTTAATGGTGAGTGGTAAGCATCGCCTATTTATATGAACACTAGTACGGACATCTCATTATCTGACCACGAATAGTACAGTCCACTAATAGTGTTGCAATTCCATGTCAGTATTCTTAAACTCATTGACATATAATAAAACACAGATTATAAAACTAAGACGATTTTGTATAAAGTCCATTACATAATATAGTATGGAAAAACTTATTACAATGTCATTTCAGTTCCTAGTGGATCAACCTTTGATTAATATTCACATAAAAGGACAAGCAATTTACAAAGGCTATCTAAAATGTATCTCGTCTTGAGAGAAAGAAGCTGCGGGCTACTAAATATCTTCTCAAGAAATTGCTAAGAAGGGCCAAATATTTTATTTACATATTTAATTTCAGTTGGCACCCTGTAAAATTAATCTATTCCCCAATTTCTAGCGGTTCAAGATCTATACTTCTACTTGGAATTTATTGTTCAATCTAGTTAATAATGAGAACTTGTATAATTAAGAGAAATAGTACTTATTTATTTAAGTTGCGCTGAATGTGGTACAATGGTACACCATTGTTGGTTAGCTTTAAGATTATCTCTCACATTAAGTCATCACTGACATGCAACAGCTAGCATTGTCAATTATAATAGTCTATATTATGTATAAATGTATATATATACAGAGTACAACTTTTTTATAAGAATACTGGATGGTACATACCTTACCATGCAGTATTCTTATAACCTTCATGATGATGATGAAACATATTCCATGAATTTGGTAAACAATCTTGAATTACTTATTCGTATCGGTATGGAATAGGCCGATATGATAGAAATTAATAAATAAAATAAACTTACGAATTTTAACTAAGTTTAACTTTCCATTTGCTGTACCTCTGTCACTTTCATCTTTTAAATGTGTTAATTCCGTTGATATTGTTGGATTATCGTATGTCAAACATTTTAACTTCGACAACGATTGCATCGCTGCCTGGAAAGGAATTTGTTCATGAATAAAAAAATTACGTTAATTTTGTCATGTTAGATTTAAAATTGCTGTATTCATAGTTTCAATTAATAAATCTATATTGCCATGAAAAGTTACAGTTTGAAAATGAAAAACGTTAGGTCTGATTTCTATTGATCCACATTTAATAAAGTTTTGAAAATCCCTGATCTTATGCTATATTTAAATTATAAGAATTAATACATTGTCATTCTATAGTCTTTATTTCAATATATTTTCATTATTTTATATTTTATATCTTATTTGCTAGATATCTGTAAAACTACTTAACCATCTTCGTCTATCAGAACAGTGCTACATCATACTAATTCAATAACGCAATCAATTTATAACTCACCTCCATTTTCCCAATCATCACCAAATAGCTCGGTGATTCCACCATCACTACCATAAATATGAATTGTATTATCACGAGTGCTGTCATCGAATACATCAAAGTTTCAATTCCTGTCACCAACTTCATCAGGTATCCGGCAGTTGTCATCACCATCATCAATGACATCGTCACGCCCCTTGTGTTTATTGAGCTTATTTCTCTTATGTAAATTGGTAGAACAGTAAATAGTCCTCCTGACGAGATTCCAGCGAATACATGTAATATTATCATATTTATGTCTTGCGGCGGTAAAAATAATGGTACAAGTGAAGCCTGTAATGATATTGCAATATTAGTCTCGATGATTTCATTGCTGTAGTGGTTTAGCACACAGCCTTACTTCATCGCGGGTTCGTTCTCCGCGTGCGACAAATTCGCGGAGTGAAAACTAATAAAACTGAATACATTACTCACACCCTGCATTAAACTGATGATGAATATTCCAATCTTTCTTCCGAACTTATCAATGAGGTAACAGTAAATTGGAGCGGATGTACCAGCTGCTAGCAACATGGCTGTAGCGTTCCATGGCTCATCATCAGGTGAGGTGATGAAGTGGCCTGCATGCGCTGATGTTGAAAGTATTGTAGTTTCTATGCCGTGTGTGAAGAATGGAATGCTTGCTGAAACAATAAATAAATAAAATTATTATTAATTTTGATTTTATGATGGGCTTGGTGGTCTAGCTGTTTAGTACACCGTTTTCCCTCCGATGGTTGAGGGTTTTGTTCCTTGCTTTGTGCAAACATTTGTATTCATGAGCATGGTTATTTTTATTAGTCTGGGTGTTTTGGATGATGGAAGATCGCGGAAGGTGGCAAGAGCTCCACCGACAAGAGCGTAGCTCTTAAATTATGAATGAATGAATGAATGTATTTATAGAAAAAATATATATCTTAATTTACATAAGATAACACTAGCTTTATTTTTCTTTGGGCTAATAAAGCTATTGTATTTATTATAGTCTCTTGTTTTTTTTTGTGATTTCTTGCGCGATTTAATTGTAAACGGACAATAAAATCACTACGCAATAAATAAAACACAGACAGCGCCACCAAAAAGTAAAAATTAGCAGTTATAATTTGACCAAACCATATTATGTTTTTGTATCAATTTATATTTCTGAGTGATTCTCCGAACTGACGGAAACAACGATAATAAATAAATTAAATTAAGAAACTGCAGTATGCTTGCCACACTGCCATATTGAATTCAAATATATCCAGCGCAATAAGGGCATGTGATATGTTAAGTTAACCTCGACGTTGATATCATGTCTCTGGCTACCCCACCACGAATAATAGTCATAAAGGTTTATTATTACTATACTTGATTTATAAGAAGACCGGTTAAATTATAGCTATTAATCTAATTAGCATAGAACCTAATCTGTTACATTAACTAATTATAAAGTGCTGAATTAAAAAGGTAAGTAATATCCTAGCATTAGTTATTTTAAAAATAGCGTTAATGCAAATAAAAAATACCACTCGAGATGACGTAATTCAGAGATTAGATGAAGTAATAAATTATAGAGTTAATATAGTAGTCGAACTCATATTTAATTTGACTGTAGAGTTTTATAAGCATGTATATGGAGTGGTGTACAAATAGAATTCTGTAGAATATAACAAGTATGAACACGAAGTCATGTCAGTTAGCGTATCGTGGCGAATTCTCCAGGAATTTAACTACGATGAAGTCCATAGTGTACCATATCAGCTTGACCTTCGTCCACCTAATATTATACATTGCTGGTAAGGATGGCTACTGGTAATAATAATCCCCTTTTCTACGTGTATAGAATGTGCTGAAGTTGTATCCATGTAATTTGTTTTGTGTTATGAAAATAACTCTCTTTTCTAGGATGACTGTAAAAGATTACTTGTAGCGATAAGACTGCCCTTTGCTTTTACTTTTCTACGCTCTATTTTTGTTGTATTTCTTCTCTGCTTCTTTATTTCCAATATACATAAAACTATTATTTGCGACAGGCGATGGCCTGCCTTATAGAATATGGTCGTCGCAAATATTAAAGTTTTTGTCAAGTGTGTTGATAAGCTTACTTGACAAAAAAATATAATTGAATATAATTTCCATAAGTAATCATGAAGGTATATTTTGTAAAAAGCCATCTGCGAGGGTACCTCTGTTATATTTTTACATAGTATCTATTTTAGCCTTGTTTTTTAGGTTATCTTTATCTTATATATAAAATTCTCGTGTCACAGTTTTCGTTCCCATACTCCTCCGAAATGGCTTGACCGATTCTCATGAAATTTTGTGAGCGTATTGGGTAGGTCTGAGAATCGGCCAACATCTATTTTTAATCCCCCTAAATGTTAGGGGTAGACCACCCCTAAATTATTTTTTTTTATTTTAAGGCGAAACAACGTTTGCCGGGACAGCTAGTGTTATATATAAAGTAGTGTTGCGGATTAGATGCATCATATCTTAGTCCTTAGTGGTAGTCATTCAAGAGAATGTTGCCGTTCTGTAGCATAAGGTTCATGAGGGTCATGTGATAACATGACGATAAATTAATAAATAAAAACTACGTGATGTGATATATATCATTTTGTACCACAGACGACATGTAGACTTGTACAAAGATATAAAATATCTGAAATATTAAAGATATATATTTTTTTTATTAAATTTAACACATTTTATCTCTTAAAACTTATACATCATAGTTTTGTGATAGATTTTCGTACGTGTACCTATATAGTTGCTACATAAGAAGGATTGTCAACTTATTCGCTATTCCAATTACATAAAAAAAATCATTAACTTGTCTTTAGACTAGGAACACTATCGTTAGGACGTCCTTAAGTTGTTAATTGTACGACTCTTACAGTCCAATTTCGTTCAATTGAGACCACTAAAGAGGATAATGCGATGTTGCTGTTAGCCAATATCCGTACATTACGAGATTGTAGGTCTTCCTTTCTTTAGGTAACTGGAACGGTAAACAAGCTGACGGAAGTGATATATACATGAATAAAATACCAATCGTATGATTGGTATTTTATTCATGTATATATCACTTCATACAAATGCGAAATTTCTGGCCTTTGGTATGACGATATTTAGAAGTTTTTACAAGATCTTGACCCCTGAAAATCCATTACAAAACTATCATGTGCGAGTTTTAAGAGGGAAAATGTAACTCATTTTCGATCTTAAAACTCTTATCTCTTAACTCTCTCTCAAATCTCTTAACTTATCATTATGAATGTATCAGAATTTTTATATCTCTGTACAAGGTGATGTCCGTACGAAATGACATCACGTTACGTATAACTCTGATTGTCCATTCCGTGATAACAGTCGTGTCGGTATGTATAAAATAAATTTAATGTTTAGGCAACTCGCACTTGACAGTTTTTTGTACAACAAATACAGCGTAATATATATTATCGAATTTTCTTGCTCACTTGGCTCGAAATAAATTGACGTCCGTTCACAAACGAGTGAATAAAGAATAATAGCTAACTGTACATTATATGGAGTTGTGTACAAGTTATCTGTAAACAGATATTCAATCTATGCCAATAACGCCATAAATTTAACAATTTCGCAGTTACGACTCAATTTTAACTATAATTCTATATTAATAAGAGACGGTGAAATTATTGTAGAATTTTTTTTTAAATAATCACCAATTTACGCGTTCATAATTTATTAAAGATCCTTTTGAATCGATTTAGTGTTGTTGTTACACTCTCTTCTTTGATATTTTATATGTACCTATTAATAAATATAAAAGATACATATTGAAAAAAGACATTACTCTGTAAACGATTAGTTGGAAGACAACCTTGAATGGCGTTGGTTGTTGAGATAATTTTTAATATTTTAAATATGGTTTTTTTTTTGAGGGTTGATAATGGAATGGTGCACTCGTCTGCGCTAACGGTATACGCTGGCGGGGCACCAGTAGAGGATAATAAGATGAGCATGAGGTCAGGTCAGTTAGCTCATCGTGACAAATTCAGCAGGAATTTAACATGATGGTTTCCAGGGGGAACCGCATGGAGGTCGACCTGACATGGTACATTGCTAGCAATGGGGTTATCAATCTACATTACTAACAATCCCCTTCCCACCATTTTAAATATGTTAGAAATGCACTACTTAAACGCAATGTAATTTTTTAACCCTAATATTAATTAGTAAAAACAATAACAACGATGTTTATATAATAAATACTCGACAAATTTAAACATACAATATATAATAACAGCCAATATACTACAGTAAAAAAATGACAAGTTAGATTTCTTGTCAATACTTTTTAAATAAAGTTGCTAACCGAATTGGACGATAGGAATAGTGATAAAAATGACATCCATAGGTAGATGAAAGTGTCCTATATGAAGAAACTATTTCTATGACTTTAGTTAATGCATTAAAAACTAAAAATCAAATCTTATTTTTTTATAACATTTGAATAGATTAGAAAGTAATTATTATAGTAGATCTGAATAATGTCGTATTGAATACTGACAAGCACTGTACAATGCTGAATGTAATTTAACTAGCTGATATTTACCTATAGTCGGATTATATTAAATCATTCAATTGATTCAATGGCCTTCACAATCTAAGAGGTGAATTTACTAGACAGAAATTAGATTCTTGATTTCAGCCATTACGTTAATAATGCATTTAAACGATTAGGTTCTGTTACTTTAAGTGATTTTTATAAATATTTCATACTAGCTTTCCTGCACAACTTCGTTTACATCACACTATAAATAATAGCCTATATGTTATTACGATATATAAGCTATGTTACTGTAAAGTTTCGTTAAATCTGTTCAGTAGTTTTTGCGTGACAGAATAACAAACATCCATCCATACTAACAAAAATTCGCGTTTATAATATTAGTAAGATATAACGGAAACTGACTTATGTACTTAAAATTAAATCTTAATCAAACTATATATATACATACGTAGAATAAGACTAAGAATTCAGGTAGATAGATTTGTCTCCGCGTAATAATTGTTTACATCCACCGTCATTTCCACTCGGCCCATAACAGGTCTTATCTTAAAGATTTTTCTTATTAAACTTACAAAATAATTTACTTTTAATATTAGTTCTATATGTAGTTATATATGCGTCGTGACTTAATAGTTTAATACCCTGAAATAAGGCCAAGATGTCGTGAGTTTACATGTGCAGGTTACGAAAAAAAAATAGAAACTTTGTCAATTTATAATTGTGACTGACCCGAGAATGAAGAAAACACAGATTCAAATCAAAATTAATCGAAGTATAGGTGGCGTGCTTGACTTCTATCACTTTGGATTCTAAATGTACTGAGTGAAACGTGGACATATTAAGCATTATGTTCACCACGATATCAACACAATTCAATTGACAATGCCTGTGACTACTCCATCTGGGATAATAGTAGTAATAGTATGTTTGTTTGTAAGTACTTATAGTCGAGTTATAATACAATTACAATTCAATTTCAGTTTCCCTAATACATTTGAACAAAGTTATAGTGAAGAAATTATCTTAATCGTTCGGAAATGAGGGAATATCATGTTAATTAATACCTTAAACAATAGAATTAAACTTGAATGGGCATAACTTGGTCTGTTCGTGTCTAAAACTATTATCTATTCAAAACAATGTGAAGCTGAGACTACTACTTCATATCAATAAACAGTTTTTATTGTTTGAATTCTTAAACAGGGTTGCCATATAACAGCGATTTCCTGACATGTACAGAATTGGACTAATATTGAAAACGTGCCTAGCAAGTCGCTAAATTAATTAAGGAATTATACCTAATTTTGATTTACGTCATATTTACATTCCCAACCTGCTTCTGAACTTGCTTCTATTTGTAATTCTGAAACTTATGTTAATTTTATTTCGTTATGAATCTATCTGTTGATAATTCATAACCTGACTCCGATTTTATTGTTTGTAACTGTGATTCTACATAATTAGTAAGGTCAGTTTATTGTTGAATCGTCATTACTCATTACATAGTATAAAATAAAGTCGCTGTGGCTGTCTGTCCGTCCCTATGTATGCTTAAATTTTTAAAACTACTCAACATCGAAGCGGTTTTTTTAATAGATAGAGTGATTCAAGAGGAAGGTTCATATATATATAATACAAGTACACCCGTGCGAAGCCGAGGCGAGTAACTAGTATTTTTATAAATATGCATTATTTGTTATCATCAAGTTTAGGCCATACAAATGCAGCACCAAATATTCAGATAAAATGTTAAGTTTGCATGTGTTCTTAACACCGGATGACAACTCAACTGCATCAATAAAATTAGTTTACTGCAAATTTAATCTTTATTTTTATATATTATAGATATTTTTTAATTTTTTCTCTTATTATTACTTAAATTGCCTTAAACGATTCATAAAAAAAATCTAGTGGTTGAGTTTCTTGTCAGATCCACTAAATCGAAGTGTCTAGCCGAATTGTAGTAGGGAAAAAAATCTACATATGAAGAACCTATTTTGACTATGATTATTTAGTATTAATTTTTAAACTTGTATGATAACCCTACTTGTAACTGATACCTTACGCTAGAGTCATTAAATATATACCTTCAATAAACTCAGTTTATCGAACATTTAAGTAAACCAAACGATAGTATACTACTGATAATTGTGACCCAGAAAAAATAATTGTCATTTTTTATCGACTTGTCAAGGGCGAAGTTTTTTAATTAATTTTTCATTTTCTGTAACGATCTATCTTCTTTTATTAATATAAAATAAAGCCATATGTATGTTCAGGTTAACTTTATTCGCTGCAATAAACCGATATGAAGAAAAATATGAGAGGTGATTAAATTTAAATTAAAAAAAAAAACAATTTAGATTATTTATTTTAAACTATCATATTATCTACGTTTTTACACATAAAAATATTAAATCCACGTTCATTTCAATATTATAAATATAATTTTAAATTAAATTATACAGTAACACAATAAAATATAGGATTTAATTTAATTTTGTGAGGCGCGCTCCATAATCCTATCGTAATAAAATTATGAACTTATATTGGTCAAATTAAATTATCCCAGTATTGGATTAAGTTATTAAATAAATTGAGATTGCTATAATTTTTTACTATTTACAAATTTTGAGGATAGTTTTGATAGGAGAGAATTTTTAATATTGGGTTAGGAAGGTAGTAAGGGTTAGTAGTAATGAGTACTACTGTTCCTGTTGCTAGTAGTAGTATGTCAGATCGTACTGTTTCTGTTCCTGAGGGCACTGTGTTCAGACACAGTTCCCTCGAGGTAACCATCCGGGTTACATCCTAGCAAATTCACCACGATGACTTTACTGTCCTTGCTCATCGTATTATTCTTCACTGGTATACGCCAGCATATATTGCTAGCACAGACGGGATCACCATTCCATTATTATCAATTATAAACGTATTAGATTGGTTGCTCATAATTTATCCAGAATATTCTCTACACTGTTCCTGTGTTCCCCTAGGAAACCATCGTGGTTAATTCTTAAATTTGTCACAATATAAATAAAACTTTGCAATTATTAATTCCCCATGCACCCCGTGCCGTGTGATTAATCCCCGTTCATGCAAAACTCCGACCATAATAGTAAGCTTGTCTCTACCTTATCGAGTTCTTTAAGATATTCTCAGCGGTCTGTGGTAATGGTAAGTGTCACAATAATAATAATAATACTCCTGGATAATTACTACATCGCTGTCTACGTAGTTCCAAACTTTGTAGAACTTGCTATGGTTACTGAATAATAGTAATACTTTTTTTTAGAAACACCTAACGTATATAGAAAATAATCGAACGAAAAGTAAGTGTACTAAATTACTAGACCGCTCGACTAAAGCTAGGCTAAGTACAGCTTTTGTTATGGGCACTAGATAAGTTACAGATATATTTACATATTTTTTTAAATACATAAAAAACACCTAGACTGATACAAACTATTATACTCATGAATACAAATGTTTGTAGTATACGAGGAGTCAAACGCGCGATCAATAGAATTAAAGCGCTGAATACCACAACTGCGATAGTTGAAAATGCCTCTGATTACCGTTTTTAGAATTATGGTCTTATGAATTATTCTAATTATTTTATTAGAATATTATTTTCCAGAATGCATAACATTATAGTACAGTTTCAGAAGAGCTTCCTCCCGCGTATATTTATATTGTGGAATGAACTTCCTGCCGAGATTATCTCACGAGACAACAGCATGGGGTTTTTCAAGAAGGGTACATTAAGGTTTGTTAAGAGTCGGCAACGCGCACGTGACTCCCCTGGTTTCAGGCGTCCATAAGCTACCGATACTATTTACCAGTTTGTTATTTTACAGTATAAAATAAAAATACATGTCAATGACTGTTACTACACTTCGGCAAATAAATATTATTTAACAAAAACAAATGTCTTTAGTCTCCTAGAACTAGTTTGTTGATTCCGTTTTTCTATCGACTATCATGTATTGATGTTTTCGAAGTTCAAGTAATCTGTTTGTTAGAAAAAAATCTCGAATTAAAAGTAGTACTGACCGCTTGGCAATATGTAGAAACTTGTTTACTTATCTATGTTTTGAAAGCCATTTGGTGGAATTTACAAAACAAACATAACTCTCTTTATGCACAGTTATATCCTCAATTTAAAACTTGACTATCACATATCTATACTAATATAATCAATTGTTTGTTTTTCTGTTTGAATGCGTTAATCTCACGAGCTACCAATCCAATTTGCAAAATTCTTCTTGCATTTTATTACCTATAGCCATTTTTAAATCGAAACACAAACATAACGGCTCCTTTGGTGATAAGTGGCAACAGTCAGCTACATAAATTAAGAATGCCACAGACATTTGTCATATGCGAACTAATATAATCGCTTCCATACCCAGCAATTTCCCTGTCATATCTCATCCTTCTACCGCATCACAACTTACAAAGAAATTGTTTAACGGTTGGGTGTAATGAGTGAGACAGAGGTACCCAAGTTTGTACATAAACTTTGTACAAAGTGCTTCTAACAAACTTTGAAGGCAAATAAAGGAGTAATACTTGCACTACGACTATTTTTTTTTGGAAATAATAACTAAACACAGGTTTCAGAATATGTACTCATGGATACAAATGTTTGTATGACGTGGGAATCGAATCCGAGATCATCGGAAATATCATAGTGTATCATACCGCTAGACGATCGATGTTGGCAACTAAACTAATGCAATAAATTTAATTTGATGAAAAACAAGATAACTAATAATAGTAATGTGTGTGTGAGCATAGTAATGTGTGAGTAATAGTTCTATTATCTATACAAATAAATAGAATTGAAGCGCCTGTTGGTAATTTCTTTTAGATAAATAATTTCTCTACCTTTTTACTAAATGCATATGAAAGTATATATAGTATTTATATCAAGTTTAATTTTTAAATGTCTTTATTATATTTATTTGTGCAGATTTATGGTATCTATATACATGTTCATAATAGAATGAAACTACTTACCCAGAAATGATATTATAAATTCCTTCCATACAGACCCTCTGTTGTCATGTTTAGAGACATCCTGTTCAGTTGATTCCACTGTGAACACCATTTTTCTCAATTTCCCAACAACAAACAATAGAGCCGCTCTACAGACTAGAACCACTCGAAATGTAATGAAGTTAGTATCATTATTTTTATACAACATCTCGTATAACACATGAAAAATGCCATTCAAAAACACGCCCTAACTCTCAGTTTTAAAGTGTAACACGGCAATGTAAATATTTAACAAATTATATTACACATTTATTTTTTCATGATCTCTTTTACGGCACGTCAAATAAGGAGCGGTGCGTGATACCATTTGTGTCAACATAGCTGTTGCCGCTTAACGTACTCTACCACGATCTCAATACTTAACTAGTTTCTGCCTGCGTTTTCATTTACTTGATATGAAAAATTACAATAGATGGAGCTTAACTAATACAGGTTATACAAAATCGTTGTAGGTCCTCTATATCATGTATTACAGCCGTCAAATAGCTTGCTTTGTTAGATGTGTTCCTGTAAAAGATTGAGATGTGGCAGAGAAATTACAAGGTTTGGAGTAATGATATCTTACTTCTTCGGAATATATGAGGTATAGATCGGTATCAAACGATTACATAATATTTATACGTATCAATATTATAAAACCAGTTATATTAGCCATTTCAGATATTTCAAAAACAAGCTGTTCCCATTTTTTACACTAGGCAGATAAATATGTGATTAAGAAGATATACATTAAGGATTAAGACGGTTTTTGCCCCTAATAGTTTTCAGGGTCACTCCGTGTATATGATTAGTCAAGACTATAAGACTTAAAAACAAACAAACACACTCTCTCGTTTATAATATTAGTATCTAACGATTATAAATATATATGCAAATAAGAGAACGGTAAGTACTTGTGGTGTGATGACGAAGTAATTATATACAATATCACCAATTCTCTTCACGTCAGGATTTAACAGGATATTTGTAGTCTCTATTGACGTCTCTTTCTATTTTCACGCTAATTAGACAAATGACGAAGTAATTATATACAATATCACCAATTCTCTTCACGTCAGGATTTATCAGGATATTTGTAGAGTCTCTATTGACGTCTCTTTCTATTTTGACGCTAATTAGACAAATGACGAAGTAATTATATACAATATCACCAATTCTCTTCACGTCAGGATTTATCAGGATATTTGTAGAGTCTCTATTGTCGTCTCTTTCTATTTTGACGCTAATTAGACAAATGACGAAGTAATTATATACAATATCACCAATTCTCTTCACGTCAGGATTTATCAGGATATTTGTAGAGTCTCTATTGTCGTCTCTTTCTATTTTCACGCTAAATAGACAAATGACGAAGTAATTATATACAATATCACCAATTCTCTTCACGTCAGGATTTATCAGGATATTTGTAGAGTCTCTATTGTCGTCTCTTTCTATTTTCACGCTAAATAGACAAATGACGAAGTAATTATATACAATATCACCAATTCTCTTCACGTCAGGATTTAACAGGATATTTGTAGTCTCTATTGACGTCTCTTTCTATTTTCACGCTAATTAGACAAATGACGAAGTAATTATATACAATATCACCAATTCTCTTCACGTCAGGATTTATCAGGATATTTGTAGAGTCTATATTGACGTCTCTTTCTATTTTCACGCTAATTAGACAAATGACGAAGTAATTATATACAATATCACCAATTCTCTTCACGTTAGGATTTATCAGGATATTTGTAGAGTCTCTATTGTCGTCTCTTTCTATTTTGACGCTAATTAGACAAATGACGAAGTAATTATATACAATATCACCAATTCTCTTCACGTCAGGATTTATCAGGATATTTGTAGAGTCTCTATTGTCGTCTCTTTCTATTTTCACGCTAAATAGACAAATGACGAAGTAATTATATACAATATCACCAATTCTCTTCACGTCAGGATTTATCAGGATATTTGTAGAGTCTCTATTGTCGTCTCTTTCTATTTTCACGCTAAATAGACAAATGACGAAGTAATTATATACAATATCACCAATTCTCTTCACGTCAGGATTTATCAGGATATTTGTAGAGTCTCTATTGTCGTCTCTTTCTATTTTCACGCTAAATAGACAAATGACGAAGTAATTATATACAATATCACCAATTCTCTTCACGTCAGGATTTATCAGGATATTTGTAGTCTCTATTTTCACGCTAATTAGACAAAGAGAACATATTATGTTATCTGTGGTACTATTAGCTATTTGGTTTCTATACTTTATTTCACACAATTCTTACATTCTTTTCTTTCATAATTCGTCTGGGTTATACCTGTCCTGGAGTATTGACGTCTTCATCAGACGGAATATTATTTATGTGATCCTATGTCAGTATATCTATCTCAGTTCTTAATTTTTTTTTATATACCGACTATAATAGCAAATAAGCTGACGGACTGTCAGTATCTTATGATGTAATCCTTTTGAAACCTCTTTGTATGTAACCCCTATTCTTTCTTACACACACAAAGTAACTTTTAATTGAGATGCAACTATCATATAATTTATATTTCTTAAAATAAGTATGTAATTTTTTTTTTTACTATATGTTACTAATAAAGTATATTCTGTCTAAAGAGGTGAGACCATCTTTATCTTAAGTCTTGGTTTTTAATATACATTGTTTGTTTTTATTGTTATTTAAAAAAAAAAAAGTCGCTGTCGCTGTCTGTCCATCCCTATGTATGCTTAAATCTTTAAAACTACGCAACGGATTTTGAAGCGTTTGTTTTTTAATATATTGAGTGATTCAATAGGAAGGTTTATATGTATAATACATGTACACGAAGCTCCGGCGAGTAGCCAGTTACTAATAAAGTATATTCCACTTAAAGAGGAGTTTTTATCACATTACCAAGACTTAATTTGGTAATGTGATGACCCTGGCAGGTAGAGACCCGTGTCCCAACATCAAGAGTACATTATTATAATTACATATTACTAATAATGTAAACACATATGATGATGGAATCCTTTATGCCAGTATTTGTACTTTCAAACCTGTTTTTGGCATAATTGGGTAATGTGGTATCATGACGTCACAAAATATAATCAAGACAATGCAAATAAGTACACAAACTATTATATATATGTTAAAGCAAGATGCTTAAGAGGATATAGGACACAATGTCTATAAAAATAAATAAAATTGGAGCGCCTGTTTGTAATTTCAAAATACCAGCTATATGTGATACTTATATCAAACAACTAATTTTAAAACATTTTGTCTATCTATTTGTTTATGTGTTCGTTTTTGCTAATCTCAAGATAAACAGCTGGATAGATTTTGACGCCACTTTCACTCGCACATAGCTTGGGTCACTTAGGCTACATTAAATTTTAGAAATTTTATTTATATATTAACAAAAAAATGTAAAATTCCACGCTTAGAAAACCCCGGACAAAAGCTATTAAATCTAAATATATATATAATTTGTCTAGTACCAATAATCCTTGCTCTATTTAGCTTAGTATTAGATGGCGCTGTGTGAATTGTCAGAACAAATTGCTATTATATTTTTTTATGTCGGTTTAAAAATTAAAGATTAATAAACTTCGGCATGCATCTTTGATAATGCCTTTGAATTGGAACCGGTCCGTTTAATTCAAAACAGTCGCAATACCAAGTGGAAAATTACGTTGTAAGCACTTAGTTATCAATGTCCTAAGCAGGTTTTATAAAAAAATATTTTTATAATGGCAAAAGAAAAACATTCGACATTGAATTTAAGGTTTCGATAATAATATTTGACTTTCAATGTATTTGTTTTTTTCCTTATGGATGATAATGGAGTAGTGCTCCCGCCTGCGCTAACGGTATACGCTGGCGGGGCACCAGTGGAGGATAATAAGATGAACATGAAGTCAGATCAGTTAGCCCGCCGTGGCAAATTTACCAGAAATTTAACATGATGGTTACCAGGAGAAACCTCACATGGTACATTGCTAGTAATGGGGTTATTAATATACATTACTAATAATCCTCTGTCTGTATGTATTTGTCATCTTTACGATTTTGACTGAACAGATTTTAATGAGAATTAATATGAATGTAGATTATATAACAAGAACCAACATAGGCTCAAAGCGCTGCATTTCAGGCCAGATCTGGCAGGTCTGTTAGAACTCTTACAAATCTATATGTAAAGAAGTTAAACTATTCTAAACATTTATTTGCAACATATGATAATTCGATTCACACTTGACCGGTTTTTATTTTAATTCACAATGGTTAGACACGCAAAGGACACAGTATTACGAGATCACTAATTATAGTCTACGATTGCGGGACCGCACCTGAAATACGTAACACACCTTTATTATCATACCTGCGTCACGCTAGTTTCAACCACAGAATAGAAATAGCCTTAAATTTAAGCACTATTTTGTTACATGTCACATTTTATAATCTGTCATTCATTCGAAATGCAGTTTAAAACAAGAATATTGACAACAAAATTTGCCTGTTACTTTTTTAAACAAATGTACAACTTTATATTTTTAGGTGTGAATGGAGCATATCAAATAGGATATAAAAATATTAAATATACATATAGAATCATTGTAGAATGTATAGTAACTAGTGGCCACCTAGTGTTCGAAATTAAACCATAATTATTTTAAATTGTAAATTCCACCGTTTATTATGATTATATCCGACATTCAATAAGACTATAGACAAATAATATTAAAGACAAACAATATCACTCTATTCTCAATTTGACCGAAGATTTTAATAATAAACAAAATAGTATATATGTGTGTTAAATACATGGTAGTGTGTGAAATGCTTTTTTATTGAATTAATGTACTTTTATGCATAATTAAAAAAATATTAGCATTCTACATTCTTTCTATATAAACGACAAGCGTGCGAAATTACGTACGGAGGAGTCCGCGCAATTTTCTTCAAGTATTTTTATGTAGATAATAATTATAGGCATTGACATCTGTCGATGCCACGGTGAAATCAATACTTGACAGATATGTCTACATTTGGCTGGGCATATTTGAATTCAACGTGGCAAAGGAAGGCTCTATCCTCTAGATAGAGCCTATCCAGTAATATACCTACTTTATGAACGGTGTTCTTATGACCTCAGAAAATTCAGAACGACATCTAAAAATCCAAAATCACGTCAAATCGAAATAAAAAATCTAAATTAATAAAAAAGATTTTTGGTGTCTATCAGATTTGAATTCACGACAATTTGGGTCTAAGGTCGGTAGTCATTCACTCGGCTTCGAAAATAGTGAAATAGTAGACTATTGATTTGTAAAAGTACCGTCACTAGTAATCATAGAAGGGTCCTGAAACGTTAGAGTTTCAAGGTCACATGAAAGGTTGTCTAAATAACATTTACTTAACGGAGAATTGCTCTTATCGATAGGACGCTATTATAAGTAATGGGGACTTCAGGCCTCATTGCTAGCAATGTAGGGTACATTGCTTGCAATGAGGCCTGAAGTCAACTCCATTCATCCACTGATCATGTCAACCTCCATACGGTACCAAGTTTATCTTTAAACTGTGGTTCGTCAATGGTTTAGAGATAAACCTGCAAATCCCCTAGTTTAACAGTGCTGTAACTTCGAAATTTATTTCGTTTAAGTTAATTGTGTCATTTTATTGCTTTTAAGATGAAAAATGACAAGACAATAGATAATTGTAGTATTGTGCTTAATTATGTGTATGTCTGATGTAGAAATTCATTTGCGTAATATATTGTATGTGTATATATACTCATATTATACTCAATACAATAAACGATCTAACAGAGGACTAGTTGTCCTGTTTTTGTAAAATTTTAAATAAAGTCAATAAT
Source organism: Achroia grisella (assembly GCF_030625045.1). NCBI lineage: Eukaryota > Metazoa > Arthropoda > Insecta > Lepidoptera > Pyralidae > Achroia > Achroia grisella. The sequence continues at coordinate 2,069,830 of NW_026712984.1, read as the reverse complement.
TTTTAATAGAAGTATTATTTTTGGGATGATTTAAACCTTTACCAAATTAGATTCAATCAGATTTCTAACAGGTTTTTTTTGTTATAAGGCTGTTAAAGTTATGGTAGTATACTATGACTTAAATAATTCTAAAAATATCCACGATAGCATGTTACTATCATTTATGTGAAAACTATTATGGGTAAAACTAAGATGAAGTCATAGGTGAATGCTAGAAAGTTATATGTATATAGGTACATATGTATAAACACGCACAAAATGACAAAATTATGAGCACTAGTCAATCAAATAAACATTTAAATGGCTCATTCTTTTGTAAACATTTGCAAATGTTTAACAAAATATACGTGCGTTTGTTCATGTTTCTTCAGTTTTTATATTACAAATAATGCTAATTAGTTACTGGTTAGACGTTTTATTGTTATATCTAATCTGGTACGTCATTGGCGAGTCAAGATACGTGAAAAAATAATGTCATATTATCTTTCTTGCTCATGGTTTTGTTTCTATTTGCATATAGCAAGATGTTTAAGAAAATTCGAGCTGAATTACATTAACTAATTAAAAAATGACTCGGACTTTGTGCTAAATTATTGTATTATAAAGGGGTACGTTCTAATCAAATAATCTCTTGTTGACATAATTGCATATGGTCATTACATTCTCCCTAACTTAGTTTAAATATGAATCTGTACAAGATTGCTTGGAAAGAACAAGAGTTGAGTTTTGTGCATGACGCACCTCTTTAGATATTATTTCTGTTTTTTACTTATTATTTTTATATAAAAAAATATATATGTCATATTGTCACTCTTATTCTGCTAACTATTTTGATTTTATACATAAAATTATATTATTTCTTCCTAAAACCCATGTTTGCAATATATACAGTCCTTCGTTCACAAGTTTCTTCTCAATTCTTCTTTCCTCGAAGCTACTCCTAAGTGACGGTTGACCTAAGTTTTCATAAGTTTTGTAATTAATAAAATGTCTTTATTCATGTAGGTCACATGAATAAAGGTATTTTGATTTGATTTGAGATATTTGGAGTTTTATTTATTTCGAAACCTATATTAAAGTTCATGTATCCTTCTCTACCTTTTTACGAATAAAGGACAGAACTGAAAGAGAACTGAAACATAGCGTGAAGATATATTGTATCATGAGGTATAGGTATAGTTGCATGTTACAATATATGATACATAGGTATAGGTATCATATATTGTAACATAGGTTATATTTTTATCCAAAATCACCAGACGAAAACGCTTTTAATGGCAGACAAACTTTCGCATAATATTAGTATGCTTGAATTCAATAATTAGGTGAACGAGTAACCTCCAATCGATTTCAACCAAGCACAAACTCAGATTGCAATCACTGTACAAGCGACAATATTGTTGTTAATTGAAAAACTTGTGTGTGTAAACGAGTAAATTTCTACCGTGCGGTAATTACAGAAAATGGCGCGTGCCGTCCAGGCTACTTTGAAATAATTTTCGACAAAATGGCCAGGAATTAAGTAAAAACTCGATTCTATTTCTTTTTTTAGTATTATAAACGTTTTTGAATAATATATTTTTGTACTACGTATGTTGTCATATTACCCAATGACGGGCAAGCTAAAATAAGAGTTATAACCAGTATGTATATATGTTGCTTATTAAAAATTGACAAATACGGTAACGTTGGAAGTGTTATTAATTTATTTCAGGGTACTAGGCCCGTATTATAAATACCTTATAGACTAACATACATATAAATTAATATTATAATACTAATCTATTGAAATTATTCTGTGATCATGGCACTGACGGCGGCAATCTGCCACGGTAACGCCGATACACCACTCTCTTCGGCCAGAAGTCGTCCTTTATGGAGGTGGGCAGCATGTTGGCTTGGACCTGTGACACAAACATCTTTAAACTCGCATTGTGACTCAACTCCAGCTGCATTACCCTTAATGTCAGGTTACTTTTAGTCTGTATATAGTCGACAATATCCTGCTCCATTGTTCATTATGTGGTGGTAGACTATAAGAGATCAAAATTAAAGGTTTTGAAGGTTTCGTAGTTAAGCTGTTTATTGCAAAACTAATGGTATATTTAGATTTGGAATACAAACCTACTTGTTTTATATTCTGTTTGTGAATGCTCTGTGTACGGAAAACTTTGTATCTTTGCATGCAAAGCCACGGCAAGCTTATACCGGTATTATTTGCACATTTGCAGTAATGTTTCCTGTGCGAGTTGTTTGTATGTACGAGTATACAGTATGTTACGTTTATATTCTAGCGACCCGCTCGTCTTTACATGGGTACAATCATTGTAAGTTTTTAATTTATATATTATAGCCTAATGCATATTAAGTTTGTCTGTGGCTTTTTAAAAGATAATATTAGACTTAATATACAAAAAATAAATTTTGATCCTATTGATATTACTAGCAATGGGTTTTAAACATAGTGAAGGAAATATTACACTGTATAAAAACTATTTATACTATTTTAAATTAATAGCCGTTTCATACAAAGAATAATCAAGTTTTTATTTAATTATCTATATTAAATAAAGAGTTTATTATTCTATGCAATTTAAAAAAACAATAGGTTTTTATAATTGCATGTGTAATAAATTGAATGTGAAAGAAGTGATAATAAATTGACCTGCTTATTGTACTTTTGAATAATTTTAATATCACTAATGAATTATATACTCACATGTCTATATATCGCGGATTTCTGGCTACAAAAATTGCATTTGTTTTATTTTTATTTTTAATTTGAGCACTTTTTTTTAGTTGTCATTTTGTTTCTTTTAAATCATTGGTCAGAAACTAAAAATCTAATGTAGAGAAAATAATGAAAAGAAATTGATATAAATTTTATCGTTTTTAAGTCTTAGCGAGACAAACGTATGGCAATATACTATTTTTATAAATATAGGTATATTTGTATCACATACCCAAGAGGGTACATTTAAAGACAATTAGTTTCTTAACCACTTGCAATATGGAAAGCACTGATATCAAATACTTAAAAGGCTTTACACTATATACAAAATCATTATAAATAGAGCACATGTGTAGGGTTACCACAATAATATCTTAAAATCAAGATTGCAGTTTACCTCTCGTGAGACATTCACCAGAAGTAGATTGCAAAAAGTCGTCTGCGCGAGTATCTGACTCAGATAGATCACTCATTATCATGTGGCATCCGTGATATCACTCATACGTTGCTATCCCAGTCTGTCAGGGCTGATGCCTTATCTCATCCTGTAATTTCACGGCATAATCTGACCCTACAATCGATACACAGGTTTTCATTCATCAGGAATGACCCGTTGTAAAGAGAAAAGAGGCAAAATGTAAATTAAAATGAAATAGCAATAAGTTAGAAAGTAAGAAGAATGTATTACAATAAGTCCGTCTGTGTATATATATATATGTATATTAGAATAGTCCCTAAAAAAGTAGAAAGCCTGGAAATTGACATCCGGGAAGAAAGGAAAGGAAATAAAAACTCTGACCCGTTTCTAAGAACGCTTTCTTGGAATATATCCTGCCATAGTATATTGCTAGCAGTGGGGAAATTATTTACCAGTACTAACAACCCACTCACCCTGGGGGGAAGGGGATTGTCAGTAATGTGGATTGATAACCCCATTGCTAGCAATGTACCATGTCAGGTTGGCCTCCACGCGGTTCCCCCTGGAAACCATTGTGATAAATTCTTAGTGAATATGTCACGATGGGCTAACTGACCTGACCACATGTTCATCTTGTCGTCCTCCACTGGTGCCCCGGCAGCGGAAACCGTTAGCGCAGGCGGGTGTACCATTCTATTATCATATATATAAAAAAAAACCCACTCGCCCTAATTAATAAGATTTAAACACTTAATAAAAATAAATATTTATTTAGTAGTCTTCTAAGATTCCCGTGGAAGAAATTATGAGATGGTACATTGCTAGCAAAGGGGAAATTATTTACCATTACTAATAATTCTCTCGCCCTAATTAATTAAACTTAGACATTTACTAAAAGTAAGTATTTATTTAATACTAAGTAATTATTAAGTACTTATAACACAAGCTCTGGTTAGCTTGGGACTGGATAAGGTTGTGTGAATTGTCCAGGCAAAAAAATATTTGGATACCCTACAGTTGTAATCACAAAAAGTGCAAGCTTAGCCAGACGTTGTCCAATTTAAACAGATAATAACAATAATAGGAGATTCTATTAACATATAAGGAGACATTTAATGGATCAGTAAGTACAGAATAACACTTTAAACGTCGATTACTTTCACTTTTAAGTGAAATGATATCATTTGCATAAGTTCAAGAGTCCCTTAAATATATTTAAGTATTTAAATGAAAATATTTCTATCTCTCGTTTGTTTACCTTTTGAAGGCAGAACTTATGGAAAGGCTTGAAAATAGATAGTATCACGAAGACGAACATAGGCAATATTTTACAGGTATATAAGAAAAAAACAGATAGAGTCGCTGAAGAGAGCTATTACTGTTACTATATTGATTGGTTACGATATTGGTTGGTTATTACAATGTTTAAGTTTTTTTGTATCCTTTTTTTAAGAAGTTCAGATCGGTTTCAGAAATTCTAGTTAGTTAAGTAGATTGGTTTAAAATAATGTTACACGTATAGCTACATACATTATTATCGAACAACACACTTTACGCAGGTACAGCCTCGAAATACAACTAATGTGATAATGATGAATATAATGAACACAACTACAGAACAAAGACTGTTATATGAACACAACAAACTATATTATGATAATTTTATCGAACTTCGATAAAATTTTATCGAACTTCGAGCGTCACTACTATATATTTATAATTGTTGTAATAAGTGGGTTTTGCATTTGAAATTTAATAAACAAAGATTTAAAATTAGAACGCGCACAAAAAATAACTACGGATCGCTGTCGTTGACTTCTTGAATAGGATAAATATAGAAAAAAACATGATAAACAAAAAACCGGTTGATTCGGTCTGGTGTTAGATTGTTTTTTAATTAATTCTTTATAACTGTCTAACTATACATATAACACTAATCGCTAAAGAGTATTTTTATAAACAGGCAAAGACCAGTGATTATAATCTGAATGACTAGTATTGTAAACATATTGATAGGAATTACAACTTTCCGAAAGAATTAAAGTTTTTTTTTTATGTAACTGGTAAATATAATAGTGGTCCGTACTGCCGTTCATGTATAAAGGTAACGGTTAACATTTACTATCAGGTGAGCCGCTAGCTTATTTGACATTCCATTAGCATATAAAAATTTATATAAAGACTATACATATATTTTTATATATCTATACTATACATAGAGTGCATTTAACCACATTTAACACACAGAAGAGAGTCAGCTTAACATAAATACATTTACACGCCACTTTTCAAGTCAAAGGACGACGTCTTCGATGCGATTATTGAATTTGTACTCAAGAAAAGTGCTCCTTTGCATGTCATAGATTAAAGAAAAAAGAAATATATAAAATTTTAAAATTAGAATTGTTCATAATTCAACGGTAATTCACCAAAAGAATTGCTAATTATTATAACAACTGTGGTAACTTTCATGCCATTATGATTTTAAAAAATATATACGCACTCAACTTTGTACTAAAGTTGGTACACCTTGGTTTACATGATTTTGAATTGATTATTAATATATAAACCTAGCTGACCCGTCCAACTTCATCTGCATCACACTTACTTCACATTTATAATTATATTACGTCCAATTTACGTAATATCATTTTAAATTGTAGCCTATGTGTTAGTCTGATGTAGAAGCTAAATTACTGCAAAGTTTCATCAAATACCGATTAGTAGATTTTGCGTTAAGGAGTAACAAATATCCATCAATACTCACAAACTTTAGCGTTTATAATATTAGTAAGATAAAATAAGATAAGTATGTTAATATAATGAAAAAAATTTTACATGATGTTTCCATTTAGAAGGATTTGGATATAAAAAGCAGTAAATTTGTTTCACCTACACATACAGTACAAAACAACACAAGACCTTCAGGCCCGATCAACATAAAAAAGTAAAGGAAAGTTTGTCTGAAAGAGATCACTTAGCGATAAGACCATCTTTTGTTTTGGTTTATTTAAATGAATACTTTTCTATACACTTTTCATCTAAGACAAAGAATTGTATGAATAAAAAAAAGTTAATCCCATAACCTTGTTCTGACCTTGTATCAATCATAACAACATTTTTCATTCAATTTTAAATTAAAATGTTCCCGCCAACTATGTGTGAACCCTGATAAAAGAGAAAAGTGTGTTCTATATAGCATGCATGAGCTGACATTACTCATATTGTAAATTAAAAAAAAAGCAACAATATCTATGTAAATTCACATGTCCGAGCGTCTAATCGTGAATCAAACTGTTGATGATGTGTGGAATCGGAGTTAAGGACCAAGGGTGTAGCCAAGGACATCAATTTATTATCAATTTAATCCAGTCAGTGAGTCCCACATTTTCCTTGCTAATTCTATCAGAACACAATATTCTACTCGCCTCCGAACGATCCCCCGTCCAACTAAACGGGGATCGACATTACGATGGCCTGAGCCGAGGTTCAAACCCCTAGCGGATATCAGACTAAATTCATCAGGCGGGAGTTGGTCTTTAGCCGGTCCATAAGTCTTTCCACGGGGTTGGAGTGCCATCTGCACTCGCCCTGTATCGACCGGTGAAGCTGTATAAATCACCTGCGGCCTTAGAGGCATTAGAGTACTCCGAAAAAAAATGTATTCTGCTGTGAATTAACCGGAACAGTTGTCAGTATGTAACATATTGTACCAACGTTTTCCGAATAAAGTATGTAACAACTGGCAATGACTAATAAATTATTACATATTCCATACACGTTCATTTCTAGAATAATAGAGTTGGGTTTTATTGCGTTTGTATGGACTACTAATTTTCAGGTTTGACCTTTCTATTACTAGAGAAATACTTATTTATCGTCATGATTATTATCCGATAGGGTAGTTAGAGGTATTGTTAAATGTGAATATTGTGAAGGTAATACTATTGGATTTTATTTTAAAGTGGCAGCGATCGTCTCTACCATTCTCATATTAATTTTGGTTTTTATCAATATTTATACATATTTTGTATAAAATATATCTAGATACAAACGAACATATTCATGATTTATTTTATCGCGCCGGGAATTGATCCCGCGTTCTTCGAATATTCTTCGAAAGGGCGGTGTGCTAAACTCTTAGTCCGCTGAGGAACTATTATTATCAAAATTGAGTACAGCGTTGTGGCATCGATAGTTTGAGTCTGGGCTACATTAAATAATATGCTCAATTTATATCACTGACTGATTCTGTAGAGAAGGAAACACTGATAACAAACTAATATCAATTCGAGAGATGGCGGTAAGCTGATCCATTGACACCTTAGATTTATATATATAACGTATATGTGCACGGCATGCATGGGCATATCAAATGTTGAATTAGCCTTGACCAAGATTATTTACAATGTCTCTGTCTATGCCACATATCGGGTAACAGTCATAATGGTATATTTCATATATATATTACGGCTCATCTATATAAATTTTGTGGAAAAATACCTGAATACATAATTAATCTTATTAATATTATAAACGCGTAAGCTCATAAGCTTTATAGATGAATGTTTGTTACTCTTTCATGCTAAAACAACTGAACGGATTTTGATGAAACTTTATAGTAATGTAGAATCTGAATAATGTATATAGGCCATTTTCATGCAGGTAGGTTGTACCTGCAGGCACATTTAGTAGGTTGTTATAAACTTGTTGCGATATCAAAGTACCCATATATTATTTATTTTGAAAGATATTTAATTTAAAATGATACAGATCTATTTATTTAATTCGCTCTAAACTGGTAAATCTTATGAAAAAATGAAAAATGTAACTTCATTTTTAGATCTAGATAAAAATAAAGTTGTTACTTATATCAATAAAAAGGCGGAAAGGTTGGACGTGCGGCTCATAATATTCAATCGGATACATCTTTATTTCTATCTCGATTCAGTTAGCGGAGGATCAAGGCCTGTATCTACGATATTTGTTTTCTATAACAGTTTTACCAGAAATTCTAGAATACATTGATTTTTAATATATAAGGTGTAACTATGAGAAATGATATGCTTTTACACGTTACGTGCCTTGAAAATAAGTGCATATTCTCTCTACTATATCATTTACATACTATTATTAATAGTAACATATATATATTGCAAATTCATTACATGTACAATATGTTACTATGTATAATATATACTGTATGTTTAAGTAAATAAGTAATACTTTTTAGGAACTCTTACAGGTGGTAGCATAGATACCATTTACTTTTTACTCATATAAATAGCGCGCGAACTTTTATAAAACGTAGTGTTAATTGCTCTAAAATAAAACTATAAAAGAAATAAAGCCATACAAAGAAATAATCCAGTTAACTTTTAAGCAAAGCACTTTCAATTCATAGAGCTGTTGCAAATGGCACGTAACTATTACAAAGTAACCAATGATAAACTACTACATCTGTAACAAAGTTACTCTTCACTGTAAATGCGTAATTATTATAGGTATCTTGTTATTATATTGGTAATTAGTTAAAGTATGCACTTATACTTATACAACATATACTTAACATAAGAAATACAAAATGATATGGAACCAGTATGGACCCTATTTTTGATCACATAAAAGAAATAATCAAGAAATCAAATATACCCGATACCTGATGTCCAATATAAATGAAACAAAAATTATATATGTACAATCAGATAGGAACTAACTATAGTAACTAGTAATATAATGAATATCGTAGTAACGAGTACTACCGTTAGTAACTAGTTGTTCAGATACTCTATTTGTCGTTACTTTTATAGCTCTACAAGTTCCATTCGAAATTCAAAGTTCTGATCTGGCGCATGAATACATTGTTAATTACTATTCGCTCTCGTGTGCAGATTTACTACGACTTTGAATACGTAGTAATTTGCTACATCCAGTAATGTCAGATTGTGAATTTACCCCTCTATATGGGGTATTTTGCGGAGATGAGGTGAAGAAATATTTATAGAAAATTGGTGATAACACATCTGTGGCGTAAAAAATAGAATAACGTGAATCCAAATAATAAATAACACGGAAAGAATTGTGATAGACATGCAGCCTCTTAAACAGGTTTGCAAACCTGACAATGTACAAAAAAATAAGAATATTATTGTCATTAGAAAATGGTAAAATTTTTTTAATAAAGAACATTTTTATTATTTTGGTATATTATATTGGAGAAAATTTATTCAAAATTGTGGAGGTTCAAACGGTTATCTAGCAACACTGACCTTACAGAAGTTAGTTAAGTTGAAGTTACTGCAACATGTACAAATTAGTGATAAAATGTAGCAAACCTAATATATATGTTTTTTATATCATAGGAAACAAACTGTCTAAAACTCAAAATTCCATTTTGTATGGTCATGGTATTTTTAATTTATAAGCAATGGTTATCACTTATCACCAGGTAGTCCAGAGACTGTATGCTATTTCAAATACTAAAACAGGACGACAGGGTTAATAAACAATTACGAGTGGTATAAGAGGCAACGAACTATGTATATCAATAAAACCTCACGACTCTAGAACACACTGTCTGAAGACATTCGTACACTTCCTTTAGAATAGTTTTAAAACCTAACTTTTAAAAGTGAATGCTTACCTTCATCATCATCATCATCATACATAGAAATGCAAAAATGATCATCATCATCGTCATCTTATTTATGAGTAGTTTCATTAATATATATGCGCATAATATGTTTATATGTATATTATCATGTATATGTATACTCTTATATCTATCTTATATATAAAATTCTCGTGTCACAGTTTTCGTTCCCATATTCCTCCGAAACGGCTTGACCGATTCTCATGAAATTTTGTGAGCGTATTGAGTAGGTCTGAGAATCGGCCAACATCTATTTTTCATCCCTCTAAATGTTAGGGGTAGTCCACCACTATTTTTTTTTTATTTTAAGGCAAAACAACGTTTGCCGGGACAGCTAGTCTATATACCTACAATTATATTTAATTTTATAAAACAAAACCACCTTCGAGTATCTCTGCACTCCTCAAGGTTGGTAGAGAATGCTATTAGTATTAAGTCCGCCTATTGTACAATATTCAATAAAGTTTTAAATATATAAATAAATAATTTTTAACTTAACCTTGTGTTTGAAAAAAAAACATAGTCTTTCAAATTTGACAAATAATGCAAACGTTGCGAGGCTGTGGTATTAAATGCTCATAACTTACGTCCTCTTTTAAACGACATAAGACAAAGGAAGCGACATATTGCACGAGAACGGCTGCAAGACAAATTGTTTTGCGTAAACTTTTTTCTCATTTGTGAATTTTTTAACCACAAACTTGTACGTGTGGGCCTTAGAATTTTTTACTCGTTTTTATTATAATTCTGCTTGTATGAGTAGATTAAATATTTTCTTATGTGAAGGAAATTATTATATATTATATACGGTTTCTATGTTGATTGTCGCATGCCTAATTCTTGTTGATTAATTAAATATAAGTAAATCAATATTTATTTAAAAGAGCAACACACAAGTTTCTTGTTTATTCTTCTTGTGATGAATCTGCACTCCGAATAAGCGGTAGAATAAAAAAACTTGACTATTCCAAAGTGCTTATATTAAGTTTATTTGAATAAAGATTATTTCTATTTCTATTTCTATTACAGGATAAAAAGTATGACATCTTAAGTAGGAATGGCAACGCTTGAGTGGTATCATCATATATCTTGACATTATCATGTCTCTAGTACTGTTCATATATAGGCGACAGTTACCGTTTACCATCAGGTGTGCCTTCAGCTTGTTTGCTATTCCATTTAAATAAAAATAATCTACGCGAAGATTACCCCAGTTGGAGTATTCATGCCTCTGAATACTCCATCTGGGGTAATTGTCGCGTCAGTCGTTGTCAACTGTCGACGTCGCAATAACTTATCTTTGAGCATATTAAGTATTTGAATTGTCTATTTTTGACACTTGGCATGGAAGCAAGCGTATTACCGTCTCTGAGATTATTTTTGGTTTGTTATAAGTTTGATATACTACCATCATCAGAGAGTTAGTCAGAAATATAAATTACCGACAATATTTTAATGTCGGACAGATTTGAGCTCATAAACTTTAGGTCTAAGTCGAGGTAGTGATAACAATGTCATTACAATCTTATGGCGCTTGGTTTATCAATTTAATAAATCTCTAAAAAATATCTGGAAGGGGGTGAAAGTTTTTGCATATTATGATGTCGCAGGTAAACATTATTATTATTTATTTACATAGTATAAAACCAAGTCGCTGTCGTTGTCTGTCCCTATGTATGCTTAAATCTTTAAATCCACGCAACGGATTTTGAAGCGGTTTTTTAAATAAATAGAGTAATTAAAGACTCGTATATGTAAACCTTACGTTTATATATACGAGTATAATACATGTGCACCGGTGCGAAGCCGGGGTATGTAGCTAGTATAATAGAAATCAGAAGGCCATTAAATTTTTTTCTGACATAATCAATTTATTCTTGAATTCCTTCGCTTGATTAATCTCCTGCCCTTTAAAATTCGCAAATATCGGAGTTGATTTTTCTTACAAGTTCAAGTCGTCTCAATGAAATAATTATAACAGTATTCTTAGTAATACTGAGAAATTCTTTTTACGAATTAAAAACATTATTAATGGTTTCTGGTAACAGCCGAATAGGTAGAAATGTATAATATTGCTTTTAAGTTATTAATGAAGTAGATACAAGTGTTGTTTTAAATCAATAAATTTTCTATACACCTGTATATGTATATCCTAATCAACATTGTCATCATTACATAGTATAAAATAAAATTGATGTAGCTGTCTGTCCCTATGTATGCTTAAATCTTTAAAACGCAATGGATTTTGATGAAACTTTACATACGCATCAGAATATATAAATAGGCTATATTTTTATTGACATTTGACGCGAGTGAAACCGCGGGCACAGCTATAAGTATATTCATATAAGAAAAAGATATAGAGAGCTGATGTCACAATACTAAAACTTATTTAGTATAATATTATTACAGTTATGTTTATATATTATAATAAATAACTTAATTTTAATACAAAAATACAAATTTATTTTTTAATACTAAATTATTACATTATAGATGTAATAATATATTCGAATATTCTTACAATATTATGTAAATGAAAGTATTCGCTTTCGATGTTTTGGTTTCAGTTCATTGAGCCAGCTGGTGGAAACTGGTAAACTTAAAATTAATATGATTATTATTACATATCTTATCATAATTATACAGATTTTAAATTATATTGTTGTTATATTATATTTTTATACAATGTTATGCTATGAATAAAACATCAAGCTATCCTGCAAAATACAGTAATTTTATATCTCAGATTCCACAACTTCATTACGAACCTAATTGGAATTAGTTCGTAACGAGTTCCACTTTGAATCTAATAATAACAGAAATGTGCTATTTATACTATTACGTGAAGGTTTAAAAACATGGCGGATTGCTACAATATACTTAGTTTTGCTTACAAACATTTGTGTGTTTTCTAAATATGTTTCTATTGTTACAAAACGTGTGAATTGTTACCACCGAAACTGGATTACAAATTAATTTTGCATTACGTTGTATATTCACACATTGGCTTAATATATACTTCAGTTACAACGCGTTTATTTTATTTGGGGGGTTGGGCTATTATCAGGTGCTTGGACCTGTAATACTGCAACCTACATAGATCTATTGTGCTCGCCCTTTATCAGTTCGCTACCTAGAACCGTCAGGTTATATATAGGTTAGGCTACAACGCGTAACCATCTACTTTTTTTTATTCTAAAAATAAACGATAAATTAATAGCAAATGAGACAACTAAATAATATTATTGTGTTCTAATATTATAAAATAAAAAAGTAGCAACATTTGCAATTAATCAGTTATTAATATAATTTAACTGTGTGTGGTTTTAATTTACTTTTAAAGAACATGACTTCACAGCAGTTTTAATATATATAATTGTGATTTATAAATAGTAAATTATTTATAGTTTACATTTAAATATTGTAAATAAAAATAAAAGGAATAAAATAAAAAATAAAATGAATTTTGCCACGATATTTATTATTTTAAACATATTTCCAAGCAAATTAGTTTACGGCATATCAAAATCGAGATTAGGTAATGATACAGACAAACATAAAGAGCTAAGTGATCATACGATGGTAATAGACAGTGATGTATTTCCATATGTTGTGGCTATATTAAAGAAATCATCATACATAAGTGCCGGTGCGTTGATTGATGACAATTGGGTAGTGACTGCGGCAGATTCTTTATTTCTGTAAGTTTTACTCGTATTAAGATAAAATTATTATTAAAATAAATATTATTTCTTATAATCTTTATTTTTTTATAAGACGACCTCGGTGGTCTAGTGGTCTAGCACACCGCTTTACGACCGATGGTCGCGGGTTCGATTCCTTGCACAGCACAAACATTTGTATTCATGAATCATATTCATGAAAAAACAAACAATCATTTGTTTGTATCGGTCTGGGTGTTTTCTATGTATAATATGTATGTATTTAAAAAAAAATATCTATGTATGTGTATCAGTTATCTAATACCCATAATACAAGCTTCAGCTAGCTTAACTTGGGTCTAGATGGCGCTATGTGAATTGTCCTAAGATTATTACTATTACTATTATTATTATTTATGTAACTTCAATGGTAATAACTTATCGACCCACGTGATGGTGAACGGTATCCGTCGTCTTTAGTTTCAATGTGAACAGCACATAGTGTGCTGTTTGTTGATATCATATTATCATATGACACCCATCATGCCACTCATACTACTTACTATTCCAGAGAACTAAGATATGTTAATATTGGTCTAGGTATTTCTACGCATATATATGAATACATATGAATACAAAATATCTATATTCATATAGGCCTATTACAGATACTTAGGTAACCAAAGTCAATCATCAGTTCGGAATGTACATAGTTTATGTTGAGAAGTATTAACAAGAAACTCATGAGAAATACATGATTATTATTGATTATAATGGTACATATAAATATTTAAGTCAGTATGAAGACAGTGATTATCGGCATATATCATTACAATTATCTAAAAAGGAAGCATTTATAGAGCCGTGATCAAGGAAAATAGAAGAGTTTAGATTTATTCAGAGAGCTGCTGTTTTACAGGTTTACAACATTAAAAATATAAAACTTAACATTTAAAAGAATAAACTTTTAAAATATTCGCTCTTGTTTCGAACCTTAGTGGTTATAAATATAAAACTAAATCTGCTCGAACGTCTGTTACCTTTTCACAATTTTGATGAATTTTCGCTTTAAAACCAACATTTTCAATTTGTGGCAATGAAATTTTGCACAGGGAATCTATAATTTGTCGATTAAGGAATAAAAATCTTAATATCATCAACTTAATCAAATTATAGATTTGATAACAAATACTTACATGTTTGTTTCCATATTCCATATAGTACTGAAATTTTATATGTAGAAAAAAAGAAAACAAAGTAATTGGAGGCTTCCAGGGGTACCGCGATAGAGTCCAGGGGGAACTGTGTGGACGTCAACCTAGTATGGTATATTGATAGCGATCTTTACTAACAATCCCCTCTAGCCCCCCCCCCCTCCTCCCCCCCCCAACCATTCAATATTGATATCCTTTATAAAGCGTGTATTAAAATTTATAATATTTAAATATTTATATGTAGCCAGACCGGGCGCTAGTATTATAATATTGCTGGTCCAACACTTTAGTTCAGCTATTCAGCGCGATAATGCCGCCAGCGTTTTCACAACTCGTCCACACGGACCCAACTTTTAAAGCATAATTAAAATGTTATGTCATTCTGAATTCAAAGTAACTTTTTTATTTTATTGCTACTTTATTTACATGTAAAACTTTTGTTTTTTATGGATGTGTAGTAGTTGTACTCGTCTGCGCTAACAGTATGTATATATAGTATATACAGGCAGAGTACCGGTGGTGGGCAATGAGAAGAGCATGTATTTAGTTTTATATATAGTGGGCATGTCAATTGTTGCATTCATCACAATGCGATGTCAATAGTTGATAATGCATTTGATTATCCTATCTAGGATTAAAGCCGTAAAGTATACTAAAAGAAGAATATTTTGACACAACAGGATGAAGAAATCATTTCTTAATCCTGCTTTAACAACAGAAAAGATGTAAGTCATAAAATTGCAATTTTAATAACCATCTCATTTTCTTTCAGCCTTAGAGAATCTTTAAGGCTAATTAGAATCAGACTCGGAAGTACAAATTACAGAAAAGGAGGTATCCTATTGCCAATCAAGTCATTAGATGTTCATCCTTATTTCGATGACAAGAAGCCTGAATTTGATATAGCACTTATAATGTTGCCAGAAAGAGTGAGACTATCGTACAGTCTAAACCCAATACGAGTACAAAAGTACTATAAGGGCGTTATGGCAACACATTTTATTGTTACTGCCTGGTCGAATGCCGTTGTAAGTACACTTGACTATAAAGACTACATATCGCAGTAAAACCGGTTTTATGCCTCATTAGGTATAAAAGAGACATGTAAAATATATTCTCGTATATTATAGCTACTAATTTCTGCATGATTAAAGGTTTTTTTAGGGGTTGAAGAAGGAAAAGGTATTATTTTTTTATAATATATTATATTATAGTTGATGTTATCCGTGTGGTATTGATCAAGATCTTCTTAAAATTAATAAGCAGATCTGATTACTAGTTTGTGAGTTTTCCTTAATAATGTCATTGAAATCTAGTCGAATGCATTTTATATTCGAACTATTGTAATTCTGTTGGTCGTTGTTGACATTTATAGTTTATTACCCAGAGCAATTAATCATCTAAAATGGTAACTCACAGAAGTCACCATGCATTTTATGATCTATATCTATCTATGTATTATATAAATAGCTTCACCTACTTGTCTTAAAAATGTCAAATGTTTCTAAGTACCTAAGTAAAACAGTAATGTCTACTACACTACTGTTTGTTTATTAGTCAAAATTAAAAAAAATATAATTATACATTTGTTTTTAATTTGTATATCTTTATGACATTCTAATTTAATCTCTTTTGTAAATTGTGACTTATTCAGCTAATCTTAAAATATCATTTACCTTATTTCTAACTAAAAGAGTACTTCAAAGAGCAACTAATAGAATCAATGGAAGCTTAAAAATATCGTTGCTTATTTTCTCTCATTTGTAAATTATGACTTTATCAACTTATCATAAAGTATTATTTTCTTTGTGGGTGGCTATTTCAGGAGTCCAAAGAGCAGAAAATAGAATCAATGGAGGCTATAAAACGGCGCCGTTTGCTCACAGTATCTCACCTGCACCCGTCAACTACTGATAGCTGTTCAAGGCAATTGAGCGCGTTAGGAATAAATCAGACTGAAACTATAATGTGTTTAGACCCAACATTAGACTCTGATCCTTGTACGGTAAGATTTACAAATGTATCTAACATATATTTACCGATAAGGACTTTGTAAATAGTCGTCTGCAGTTACATTGCGTTTCAGTTGAAAAGTGAGATTAGGCAGCAAAATTACTGGATAAATATCATGACATCATAAACTCTGGAATGGTGTCACATATCTGCAGAGCTGTTCATGCAAGAGACAATGATTACCACTTACCATTAGGAGGGCCATGTGTTTGTTCGTCATTGTAATAACATAAAAAATATACAACTTCCTTTTCGTCCCAAATTTATGATAATAATGAATAGTAATATATTATTATTAATAAATACATATTACAAACTCACTTTACTATTTATAAAACATGCCATCACGACTGTTATCCATGAGTGGGTAGTCAGAGATATTGTTAATTATCGACGTTTTGGACGCAACACTTGATATACAGCACATTGCACTAGATATATTTGAATCTAACTTGGCAATAAGCCTACCGCCGTGTTAAAATTTATCCAAGAATTCTTGTTTTATTTTTGTTGTTATCTTCAATATTGGTTAGAAATTTAAATTAATGCAATTTTATTTTATATTTGCATTATAGAACTCTTGGTTGTAAGTCGTCGTCGTAAACCACTAGACAACAATGAGCTAATTTTATATATAAAATTATCGTGTCACAGTTTTCGTTCCCATACTCCTCCGAAACGGCTTGACCGATGCTCATGAAATTTTGTGACCGTATTGAGTAGGTCTGAGAATCGGCCAACATCTATTTTTCATCACCCTAAATGTTAAGGGTAGTCCACCCCTAAATTTTTTTTTTATTTTAAGGCAAAACAACGTTTGCCGGGACAGCTAGTATTTATATAATATAATAAAATAACTTAATAGCGAGATCTAAAACTAATTATGGTAATAAATACATTTATTTATTCAAGTGTTAAATTATTTCTTTATTCATAGAGAGATGTTGGTGCTCCTGTTGTGTTAAATGGCATTCTTTATGGCGTTATCTCGTCATGGAAACCTGATAACTGTGATGAACAACCAGGGTCCACCTTCGTCACATTAGCAGCAGCAGCTAACATCAGCTCTTGGATCCATGCCACCATACGCGGTCACCGATGGAGTCATCAGGCTGATGATCATTGATGATGTTCTGTAACAATCACAAATTATATCGACTATAATTATGAGAATAGAATAGAATAGAATAGAAAATCATTTATTCAAATAAACTTACATTGAAGCACTTTTGAATAGTCATGACATTGAATTGAGATGAATTATATTTAAATAGCTAATCTAATTGTTACTAGCTATACCCGCGATTTCATTCGCGTGGAATACTCGTCCTTAGATAGCATTAAATATTTAATAATCTAACCCAAAAATGCCAGGGTTTTCATCATTCTAACTACAAAAATTTTAAATTTACATACAAACTTTCACCCCCTTAGGGATAATTTTTTTACAAACTTTGAATGTCATATTTATTTCTATTTAATCACAAGCTTAAAAAAGGTTCCAAGATTCCTGCTTTACAAATGACGATATTTCCACACAACCTTTAATCTTTTCTTTCAACCCCATACAACTTTACTTTTTCTTTTTGCACATCAAAAAGTAGCCCAAGTCGTTTCTCCGGATCTAAACTCTGTAAATATGTAAACCAAATTTCATTAAATCGGTTCAGTAGTTTTGCCGTGGTATTTTCGCATTTATATTTATAATATTAGGAAGGATTATAAATGCTAGCTGATCCTGCGACTTTGTATTCGAATAACTGTTTTATTTGAAACTGTGATTTTTTACTAACTCTGTTTCGGTTGTGAAACAAACTTATTTATTCATTTAGGACCTATGGGCCTCTTAAGCAATCTCTTATTTTTTATTACTATCTCTACCACCGTGCATTTCTGGCTTCAGTTAGCAAGAAGCAGGAAAGAAAACTGACAAGAAACTATATTGGTACATTTATTTATAATGGTCTTAGCTGCGGGACAGCAGACGTTGTTTTGTCATATACTTAAATTAAAATCGCAATAATAGGGTAAATAAAAACTAAGGGTTGATGCTAAAAGGGTGAAAATTTAGAGTTGTATGTATTTTTCAATTCTAAATAATAATAAAATGAAAATAAAATATTATGTCAAATAATAAAAAATATATATTTACGGGTGGATATCCCTTACCACTTAGGGGTATGAAAAATAGATAGTAGCCTATTCTCAGCCCTACTGAATATGCATATAAAATTTCATAAAAATCGATCCAGACGTTTGGGAGGAGTATAGTAATTAACATTGTGACACGAAAATTTTATATATAAGATATATTTTTTTTTGTCATTTTCATTATCCTAAATAACACCACAAAACAAAACTAAAACTAATCCGGGGTTTACCCCAGATTAATTTTTATTTTGTTATTAGTGTTTCTTTCACTGGAGAGTAAGTCAAAATTATACGTACAGACACAACGATTTTTATGTCGGCCCGATGCGATACCTCAGCCGTCAATAAACAGAATGTATAAACATATAAAAAAAATCAAGTTGAGCAATAGTTTCTTATATAAAAATTATTGACAGTAATACATTTGGCGAAATAATCGAATTAGTGAGAACACTCAACCCAAAATGTATCGAACAATTCAATATTAATATCCCTTTCAATACGTAACTAGATTTATCAAAGAAAAGATCTCAAACATTTGTAAGCCTTTTGTAGCTTTTCAATCGCCGACGGTGATAGAATCCATGATTGATTGTGGGCGAACGATTGAATGGTATTGAATGAACGAAACACGTCAAAGACCGAGTGAATAGTCCTCAATGGTGCGAGCTAAATCTAGGCTTAGGTATGCGGAACTATAGATCTCTAGGCCCGCAGCTTTGGACTCGTGGTACTTTTAAAAATCAGAGAGGTTCCTCAAAACCTAACTTTTGGGTACTGGTAACTAGGCAAATAGGAAGTAACCAATTATGATTACTTGCTATTTGCCTATTTTCTAGTATTACTATAGTGACTATTAAGTCAACTTATTTAAAACTAGCTGTACCCGCGACTTCGTCCGCGTGGGTCATAACTTTATTTTTCTAAAATTAAAAGTAGTCTAAGTTACTCCTTATTACATCAGCTACCTGCCCGTATAAAAGTCCCGTTAATATCGGTTCAGCCACTTCAGAGATTAGCCGGAACAAACAGACAGACAGACAAAAATTGTAAAAATGTAAATGCATGTAGTAAAAAACGCTTATTTCAATATTACAAACAGACACTCTAATTTTATTTATATGTAGATATAGATAAAATTTATTTAAATAACAACAGACTGCATTTAGGAAATTTATAATCTGTAAGGGTCTTCCTCGACGTCGAAATTCGAAGTTCTAATTCAGATTACTACTAATATCTTGAGGGATTACTATTTCACTAATAACTAACTAAATATATATTGTAATAGGTAAATGAATTGATTATGGGTAGGTTTGATATTCAGTAAGACTATAGACAAATAATATTAAAGGCAAACAATATTAATCTATTCACAATTTTAACAAAACATAACAGAAGAATAGAAGTATATATTCATTTGTGGGTCAAATACATAATAGTGTGTGAAACGTTTTTTATTCATTTAATGTATTTTGTATGTATACTTTTAAAAAAATATTAGCATTCTGCATTTCTTCTCTGTATAAATTATAAGTGTGAAATTTCATACTCTTCCGTACGCGGATTATCGTGAAGAAGAAGAAAGTTTATTCGTCACGTACTAATATATAGAAAGGTAGTTTATTTTATATAAACTAGATGGCGTTGCTCAAAATTTAAATGGCGCTCTTAAGTTATTTTCACTGTTAATAACCTTTCATAACATACTTCAATAAAGATCGCTATCATTGCTATTGACGTAGTAATTTTACTTCTACCCTCAATGTATTCATAGCATCTGCTTACGAATAAATCAGTTACATTTCATATTAACCCGTTTTGTAGCTGTATTGCGTAACTTCATAAGTACTTAACATTAAATTACAATCCTATTAACAAGTCACTCTAGATTGTAAGTTTGTTTGTACAATAGTGGATGGATCTCTATTAACAGTATATAATTCACTGTTATGTAATACAATAACAATAAAAGCATTTATAGTTCCATAATGAGACTGTAGAAATTGCTATAGTGGACCGAAAATGAGGAACAGTGTGATACAAGACACAGGATGTAATATGTGGGTATTTTCTACCAACTGGATAATTTATATAGATAGATCATTCATTTATGGCCAATATAACACAACAAATTACATATAATACACAAAATAAGAAATAAAAAACACTATAAAATGTTGGCAATAGGAGCAGCTTCAGGTGTTGCTTATATAAGTACAACCTCAATGAGGTGCACCTGCAAAAAAATGACTAACATGCGGTTTTATTTAATTAACAGTCACTAACAACTTAAGTTAAGACAACAAACAATTATTAAATAAGATCTAGGATATATTGTACATATCTACTGAAAAAAACACAAAAATTTTATAGCTCGAATTTTCGAATGAATTAATATGATTTGAACATAAAAATAAAGCTAATGTGTTACTTAGGGCACTGTGGCAAGTACAACATTTATTTGAAAAGAATACGAACTGAGTTTCTTGTCAGTTCTTCTCAGCTCGAGATCATTCCGAACTGACGGTAGACATATCATAAGAGTCCGTAATAGACCTACATCATTCAATTATTTTGATTTTTTTTGTAATTTTGTGGCCAATATCATGGGGCTAACGATCTTTAACGGGGCTTTATTTGCAATAAAAAAATAAATTCATTTCAAAGTTAGTCGACATCACAGGAGACCGAAGAGCTGGCAGCTACCTCGGACAAAAAATTAGTCTAGCTATTCAAAGGATCCGAAGATACTGGCAGCGTTCCCCTGCCAGTATTTTCGGGACCTTGCCTAAAGGGACTCCTTTTAATAATATATTTTAGTTATTATATTATAATTTTTAAGCTTTTTATTTTTTGGTTCATTGAAATTTTATTTTATTTGCGTATTATACAGTTAGATATTAGGTATTATGTCCAGGTACTAATATTATTGGCTACTTAATTTTTTACTATTTAATTGCTCCAATTTAAGGACATGATTACATACATACATATTAATATATTAAAATCATTTAATCTGTAATGTCATAATTTAAAATTAATGTTTTATGCACAATGATAATTATTATAATAATATTTGCACCGCCATCAACTTATCTCTGCACAACTCATGGTTGACTGGCAGAAAATGCCATTAGATGTTAAGTCCGCCATGTGTACTTTTTACTTATGTATAACGTGCATTAAAGTTATTTAAATAAAATAAATAAATAAAGTAATTATATATTTATAATACATGTCAATGCTTCGAGCGTTATGGGAACCTTTAAGCCGGGTACGATACGGGACAATCATAGCAATTAACTTTTAGGTGTTTTTTTATCTGTTTTTTTTTTATTGTATGTATTAATGTAATTAATTTTAAGTAATTGAAAGATTATATGTAAAAGTAAAAGGACCACACTATGTTAAACACGAAAATTTAGAAGACACTAAATACACTATATACATGTCAACAATCATCAGATAAATATTCTCTGATGTCATAAAAACACTTCTCCAGTAACCAGTAATGCACTAAATTATTATTCTAGTAGTTTTTTTTAGTTTAGATTCATTTATTGACCAATGTAAAAAACATCTTTACATATATGGTTAGTCATAATATACAATAATGATATTTATAACATTTAAATGTGATTACAATTATATTATTAAATAAAATAAAATAAATTAATTACGTACACAATACACGTAGAAATAAAAAAAGTATATATTTGTTTATTTCTTTACTGTAATTCAATTTATTTGTCTTATATAATATCTGTCGTATCCCGCTAGTTGTTTATAACTTGCGCCGTATGTTAAGAATTATCACAGTAGCGCCCGGTGTCGGAGCCAGGCACATTAATAAGATATTATCAACAATAGATACAGTTATTTATTACACAGTTACAACGGCAACTAGCGAACAAAAGCATTAAAAAGTACAAAGATTTGTTTGAGCATTTAAAGATACAGCCAACCACAAAAGGCTGAGGTAAGATTCTTCGTGAGATTCTGTTTTGCAACAAGCTGATGGTCCACCGCTAATATGTGATAACCGTGGTCTTTATAGATATGTACATAGTGCTACGGATATCACGTTATCATGTACCTTTACTACTGTGTTTTCCCTATAATATCACTCATTACCTTCTAACCGAAACACAGCTTAAAAATATTATGCGGCGAGCAGAAATTGGTAAATAAGGTATCCACCTAGACCGCTTTTTTGATAAGCTATATCATACAGCTAATATTGATATTAGCTATATCTTATGATTTTATTTTATATTTACGAACTACACCAAGCATCTGAGTGCAACCGATGGTGACAGCTGCTCGACGAGATCGTGTGGAGTCGCTTCTTTTCGCTCGTTTTATTTATGAGTTCGAATATATATATATATACGCGATAAAAATATACTTATACTTTGAAATTATATTATATATTACCAAAGCAAAATATATATAACTCGAAGGTGACTGACTGACATAGAATCTATCAACGCACAGCCCAAATCACTGGGCGGATCGGGCTTAAATTTGGCATGCAGGTAGATGTTATGACGTAGGCATCCGCTAAGAAAGGATTTTTATTAATTCTACCCCCAAGGGGATGAATGTTTGTATAAAACTTTGTCAATTTTAAACCCATCGGGCATAGACTTTGCATGCATAAAGCTACTATGACGTAGGCATCCCCTTAGTAAGGATTTTGATAAATTCCACCCCTAATAAATAAAATGACATATATACAATAATAAGGAATAAATTAATCAAGCGAATTAGATATTAGTTTATGGATAAAATATATTTATAATATATCAGCCATTTTTTTTATATGTTACAAAAGCATAAAGAACTGAAATAGGTACTTAGGCTGTCGACTTTGTATAAAACAAAAGACTCTCGCTATTCGAAGCTTCCGTCATCTACATTTTATCATTACCACTTAAGTTGATGAATCTATTGTTTATGATAACAAATATATACATATACATAATGATAAACACATTTCAATGCGGATATTTGTCAATGTCAGGTTCTGGGTTCTGCAGCGATGGTAATAAAACATATGGTACAATTCATAAGCTTTTGTAAGGGTTTAATTTGTTGTAATAAACCAGGAAGTATTGCCGTTTATAATATCAAATGATGAAATTGATTAGTAATCGACTGAGAAACCGTCTCTGTATAAATGATGAGTCAATTTGACATTCTAAAACTTTTATTTTATCGTTATACTAATTCAAAAAAAATATATATGTAATTATTTTTATACCTACTCCTATTTTGTCTAATATAAAAATCTGATGTATTTACTAGTAATATATATATTATATTTATATAAGATTTGATAAATACATATAATTAAGTGTATATAAGTATTAAGTAATTTATTAAGAAAATTTATATTAGAATTGCGCCTTAATAATCAAAGTAAGCAAAACGCCTGCAATACAATCTGACAAATTAGTCTGTAACCAACTTAACACTCAACATAATAAGGCGTTTCTATATATAGATAAAAAATAAGAATTCAATAAACATTTTAAATTATTGGGAAATTAAACAATAAAAAACATACACACGCTTTAGTTTATGACTTAAAACCGTTTTTTGGAAGCGATACATTCAGGATATTCGTGTCATTACCTCGTTTTTTGGTGAACCTTTCTGCAAACGAGGAAATGCCATAGATCAGTGGAGATAAATATTCTATCACACACTTACCTATTTTTGCAAGAATTATCTGTTTATATCATCACCACTTTTCCCCCAGGACTTCGTCAGAACTTTCATCCCACGTTTCACCCCCTTCCAGATATTTTTCTGAGATAGGAGTTCCTGTATTTTATACAATCTATCTTCACATCAAATATTATATCATATGGGGTACTTTTTGTTGAAAAAATGCACGGCACGTCCAGATTTTTAGCTCTACTCGTACCATGTCCACTTAGTTGCTTCATTTTTTTTTATAACACAGGGGACAAACTAGCATGCGGCTCACCTGATGGTAAGTGATTACCGCCGTCCATGAGCACCCGCAACACCAGGGGAATTGCAAGTACGTTGTCGGCCTTTTAAAAAGCAATAAGCTCTTTTCTTGAAGGTTTCAATATCGTATCGGTTCGGAAATACCATTGCTGGAAGGTGATTCCACAATGTGGTTGTGCGAGTCAAAAAGTTTCTAGAAAACCGTACTGTGGAAGACCGCCATTCATCCAGATGATCAGGATGGTATTTCAGAACAACTGACAAAATACTGAACTGTTTTTTTTTCTTTTAGATCAGAGTCATTAAGATCTGTTCCGATGCTTAGTCATGATAGACTCCTACTTGTAATATTTGAATAAACAGTAAATATAAATTGACATACAGTATTTTTTTTTCTTGACCATTTTCTAACTCATGGCCATTCAGTTTGAGTCGGAGTACAATAGTAACTAAGGCAAGACTACCTGAAAATTATTACGTGACCAATATTGTAGCAAACGCTATCGATTGCAAAATATAAGGTAGACATCCACGTTCTTTTGAAATCCGTTGGAAAATAAAAGTAGCGTACTATTGCCTGCTCGAATATATCAGAAACCAATTTAACTTTAAAAACGAGAAACTGAACACGAGATATCTGTATAAAGAAAAAAATATGGTAAATGTAATTGGAAGATAGTGTTAGAGTTAGAGAATATAGACTAGAAAATATTGCTTAATAATGTCTACTATTGTCACATTATATAAACGTGGTATTTGTTTTTCATATGTATGATAATGGAATGGTGCACCCGCTTTCACTAACGGTTTACGCTAACGATGCATCAGTGAAGGATTATAAGTTCAGCATGAGGCCAGATCAGTTAGCCCATCGTGGTAAATTCACCATGGATTTATAACGATGGTTTCCAGGGGATATTGATATAGATCAACCTGACATGGTACATTGTTAGCAATAGGGTTATTAGTCCACATTACTAACATACCCCTTCTTCATAAATCCCAGGTTAATATTATTTATGAGATCTATATAATTCGACGCTGCTACATACTTTTTGGTCACGGGTCGACAGGAAATTGGGGTAGTGTAAATCACTTATATGAGCAGTACAATCTGTCTACCTGCTATATTAGTCTTCTACTTACACTGTCCACTATTACTAGAAAATACCAAATTTTACGTTTATTTTTATGTGTTGATATGTTTTTTGTTACTAACAGTCACGATACCATTTAGTCTATCCAGATATACAACCAGTATTTCATAACGCTGTTCATAAAATACTTTAAAATGTTTCCTTGTTTTAACTGGATTCATTATAATTTTAATACGGTCATCTTACTCTGCAACGTTTTACAACTGTAGAGCATTATAAATTGCACTAATAAGATTACACTCGGAATAGAACTCTCATTACAACTTATACGGTTGAAAATTACTTTCGCAGTGCTGAGCTGCAAGTTAATATTAAAAGGTTAATGCGGATTTTCTTTTACGTCTTTTATTTTCTTTTCATCTGATCTCGATAGTTGTCGGATACTAATTTTGTTATAATCAAACTTTCATTATTTATTGAAACCCGTACTATTATTATATTAATACGTGCAATAATAATAAACATGACCTACTTTTTACGAAAATTACGCGGACTGAGGAGTTTGAGCATATAATTTCGCATATTTGTAGTTTAAATAGAAAAGGAGTGCAATATGCTACTTATTTATTTAATTATGCATAAAAAATACATTAAATCAACAAAAAATACACACATTTGACACACAGGTGTAATATGTAGTTTTTGATGATTAAAAGGTCTTTTTAACATTTAATTATAATCGAATTTTGAACACTGGGCGACAACTAGTAACATCATAAATGCGAAAATATATAGGACTCTCTGAAAAGAAAACAAAGTATTAATGTAATAAAATGTTATTTCTGTATATCAAATTACGTTAAATCGATTCCGTATTTGTTGATAAGATTGTAATGAAGGGACATCGATAAATTGAATACACTGTAAGTTGGTGTGGTTGTTTGGACGTTCTTATACACAATCGTTATTAGTATATTATAAATGTAAAAGTGTATGTGTACCTGTTTAACTTTAAGACAGCACGGTTAACCAGTTCTCAAAAAAAATTGACGAGTAAATACTTGTATATAAAGGAGGAAACACTAATCTAGACATCGGAAAAACCAGACAGTATTGCAAATAACAGCTATATCTAATTATAATTATATGACATAATACATATGTATATAATTAATATATCTATAGATGCATTCATTATAATTTTTATAATTTATTATAACAAGTGTAAAACTAGACAGGACAGTAAAATTCGTTGTAAAAAGCAGACGTCTTGGTAAAAGAACCTTGAAATAACCCAGTGAAATATACACACAGAATCGTATCTAAATCAGTTCAGCACTTTATGAAGAGTTAGTTTACAATCAGAGTACATAAGAAATATATTTATAAAGCTAGAGGTTAGGATTAAGCTTGCGTAATGTGGCAACGTATTTAAACCTGATAAACTGGCTTTACCCAAATGAGAGATATTTATGAGAATTAATAGAAAGGTTCGATGATATGCTGAAAATTAATTGCCAATCGCCATTAATTCAATCAACTGGGACCAATGCGTATTGTAGGCTTTGACCCGTCACACGATAATTGGCAAGTAAAGCTTATCAAAGCCCACCCAGAGTCCCTGAATGAGGGCTTGACATGATATATAGTAATTAGGTAGCATTCATTGATCTACAGACAGGCTCTAATGGTTTACTACCCCAATCTACACCGGCAAGTCCTGAGTAGAAATCAGGTCGTTACAAAAATAAGCCAATTTATATTTCTTTATTAATTTAAATGACTCTCTAGTAAAAGAAACGGAGATAACAAATTAAATGAATCCTAGAGAAAGTATAGTAGGCTTGCGCTCGCACATGTTGGATTCAACTATAATGAGCGAAATGTGAGCTTGTGAATATCGCGCCCAATAAGTAATTACAGTTGACAACGTCTCTGACTGGGATAACATTCATGAAGATGCAAGGTGCAAGGTGCAAGACTATGCTCCTTGTAAGACATTAAATAAATCTTTGGTCCGTGAACGGCCATAATTCTTGTTAGATGTATTTGGTTCTTTTTTGGTCACATTAAATTTTTATACAATTTTATTACTTGTTTTGTCGCCTTCTAGGTTCTTGTTTTTTTGTGGCTTATTTGAAATGAAGAAAATAGATAATTAAAGCACCATAATAGTTCGGTAGTGATAATAATATTATCATAAATGTTTTTAATAGGATAAAAAAAAACTAGTTTATTTTTTCTGTACGAACCAAATATGCATCTAGAAGTATCTAAATTAACTCCGCTCAGTCTGAAGCTAACAAATCTAATATGGCGGCCGGAAAACGCTCGGAGCATATTGAATTTTCCCGGAAAATCTATTAGCTGTCCGCAGGCAGGCGAACTTTTTACGTGCCTACACTTGGGAAAAATATCTAAAACTGAGTTAAGAGTCAAATTCGTAGTTTGAGAAGATAATAATCATTATTTCACTTATTTATAATAATCGTTGTTTTTTTTTGTAAAGAATAAAAATTGCTCCTACCTACGAAGACTTCAATCTGAATTTGTGGGAAAGAGAAGGAAGCATTATGTCGTCTCTAGGGCACACTGCTGGCGTCATGTGATGTGGCCATTGAGTTGTGAGCGGCGAGTAAAAACAGTGACATATCACTGTTTTTACTCGCCACTCACAGCTCAGTCTGAGATTCGATTAGAAGACAAACAGTACAGTCTCATCTGTTTCAGCCGCTAAACAGCTTGCTTTGTAAAATGTATTTCAGTTGATTTCATTCTTCAGGAGCATGACTTCTAAGAATGTCAACGAATGAGTTATCAGACGCATCACGTTGCATACTAATATTTTAAATTAAGTGAAAAACGCTCGTCATCATCATGATTCAATCAAACATATTTACCTTAAAATTCATTATGATTCGTTCAGTTATAAAAACGTAACAAACAGACTGATAGACAGACAGATTTGATAATAACTAATTATAATTAGTTACTCTTCCAAGCTTGAACTACTTAACTATTTATCACTAATACATTTACGTAGCATTTGGAATGGAGAGAGACATAGACTAACTACATTTCATCAATAATCAATCGAATAAAGTCACTTGTTAAGCTAGTTCATTTAGCCTACAATCAAGTTCAATGACATGAACAGGAATGCGATCATAAGTTCAATAAAGCACATGAACTATGTTACTTCTGGATAATTGATAGATTAAGGAATAATCGGCTCTAAGATTGATACAATTAGGTTGCCTATTAAAAACTCGTGTGTTACAGAGTGACTGTTAGTACTAAGGAACAAGATACGCTTCAATTTGATGGAATTAACGTATAAAATGACAGTGATTATTATATATCTGGTGTCAAGATGAAGGGGCATTTGTCAATTTGTTCCTTTCTTCGTAAATCATTCTCGATAAAGACACTGTATTCAAACTTGGAATGTTTTAAATAAATTACAGTTTAAGTTATTCATAAAAAAAAATACAGTTATTGCACGTTTGTCCTTATTTGAAATAAAAATCATTTCAATTTTAACCACAGACTATTGTTGCATTTATGAGAGGAAAAATCTTTGGAAAAAATCATCTGCGTGCCTATCTCAACCTCGCCTTTAATTTGGTACACAAATAGATTATCAATTTATGTCCCAATGGTTTATTTGTTTTTATTTTACCAATAATTGTTATTGGAGCGACAAAATTAACAAAATCTTCACAAACATCAGTGTCTCATCACCCGAATCAAACAGCGAGGAAGACATATAAATAACTATACGTATAACTTAAAAAATTGCATTCTAATGGAAAGTCCATAAATTACTTCCTGAGATTGAGATATTGTTATCTATATCTATATTACAACTCGTGTTTCTCCTCAAAACAAGGTCTATTGATCGATCGGAGCATGAAAGCCTTTTGGCATGTCGGAGTTTTAGTGTTATGTTCAAATATCAATGACTTCGGTGGTTTAACGATTTAGTATACTGTCTCCACCAACGGTCACGGGCAGGATTCCTTGCATCGTAATTGTATTAATAAGTATGATTGTTAATATTAGTCTGGGGGCTTTTTTATTTATTTATTTTTTGTTGACAATTCACTCAGCGCCATCTAGACCCAAGTTAGGCTAGCTAAAGCTTGTGTTATAGGTACTAGATAACTGATACATATACATAGATACTTTTTTTTTTGTAAATACATACATATAATCTATTATATTAGTCGTCAGTGGTTTTTATATATGTATTTACAAAAAAATATTAAGTATTAACAATATCAGCCATTCAGCATCCCGTACAAACTGCTTAGTTGGGACTAGTATTATTCTGGATTGTTATTATTATTGTAATGCAATCCTTAAAAATAGTTAAACAAAATCCAAAATTGGAGATTAAATTGTAGAGGAAAATTACGTTATTTGAATTAAACATTATTTTATGTTTAATTCAAATAACGTAATTTTCCTCTGTTTCTGTTTGAACTATAAATTTAAATGAAATTTTTTTGCTGTCGATCAGATTCGAACTCACGATCTCTAGGGTAAAGAGCGGTAAGTGAACTATTAGGCCGTAAATTCTCTTCTGGTGGTAACATACTTCCACAGTGTAAATTTAAAGAGCATATAATCAGATTACTTTACCTCGAATAACAAAGGATATAGAACGACTATATACCATTATTAATAGTGGTTATTTGAAACTTTACGCATATATAATAAAGGAATCTTTACACTTCCTGAAAATATTTGAATACCAGAGAAGTCCATTGAGAAGAACCGGTGTCCGTGTATATAAGCACTATTAATTTTAAGTTTTTTATACAAGAATTTTTCAAGGATTCAAAAATAAATGTAAAGATAGATTATATTTAGAGGACAGAGGATATAGGCTGTATTTTATCTTTTTTCTTTTTTTTATACTATGATGGTGGCAATCAAGCATACGGCCCATCTAATGGTAACCAGTTATCTCAAACAATAGATATCTTTAGACTTGTAAGCTGTTTCGGTTTATGAGTAAAGATAAGGCAGTGAAATTACAGGATAAAAAGCATGACATCTTAGTCCTGCTGAAAATCAGATGCATGAGCATAAGTGGTATCATGGGAGTCACTTAATCAGCAGTCATCAGCGTCACAAACAGCGTCATGAAAATTCTTTTTTATTTGGAAGGTGGACAAACGAGCATGCGGCTCACCTGATAAGTGATTACCGCCGCCCATGAGCACCCGCAACACTACGGGAATTGCAAGTACGTTGTCGGCCTTTTTAAAAGGAATAAGCTCTTTTCTTGAAGGTTTCAATATCGTATCGGTTCCAAAATACCATTGCTGGAAGATGATTCCACAATGTGGTTGTGCGTGGCAAAAAGTTTCTGAAAAACCGCTACTCTGGAAGAAGACCGCCATTCATCCAGATGATCAGGATGGTATTTCAGTTTCTGGCGGGTGGTACGGTTGTGAAACTCAGCAGCTGGTATTAATCCGAACAATTCCTCAGAACACTCCCCGTGATATATGCGGTAGAAAATGCACAGAGATGCAATATCTCTGTAAAATAATAAATTTGAATTTCCAGATGACTGTACCACATACCTACGCAACGTACATGCGGTAAAATATAACTGTATTCTTTCCCTAAAGTTACCAGTCATAATCAGAAATCGATAACTCAGTTATGACTTGCCGATTATTAATAACTTATTACAAGGAAATATTAATTACGTATTGCGAATTCATGCCATATATAGAACTAACGGTTACACGCGACATCGCCTGTTTCTTTTTGAAGTAATAGATAGCCTATGATATATTCTTTCTTCACATCAAATTGCATAAACTTTAGATTTATTGACGAAAGTAAAAGTAACAAGTATACGGACAATGATATCGGTAATATATATTTCTTTTTTAATTCCCAAAATAGTAATAATAACTCTTTATTGCGCATATATAAACATAGGGCAGTAAGTACAAAACAATGAACATAAATGTTTTACAATAGGCGGTCTTATCGCTATCTCTTACAGACAACCTGGGTTTAACAGAGAGTATTTACAAAAAGAGAGACGGCAGGAGGCGCACTAAACACTCTATTTATTATACAATTATAGATAAACATATATTTTATAAACATAAATAAATAAAATTACACACCAATACATACAATATACATACATATACTATATAATAATGGACGCGAGGATAAAAATAATATAAAAATATCCATTTCCAGTAATAATTTCTAATGGTAAGTGATTACTGCCCCCATCCCCCCTCCCCCCCATAAGCACCCGTATCAGCAAGGGAATAGCAACGCATTACCCCCCTTTTACGAAGGAATAAGCTCTTTTCTTGAAGGTTTCAATATCGTATCGGTTCCGAAATACCATTGCTGAATTGACAACGCATTACTGGTATGCGATGCGATGCAAGTCACATAATAATTTATTGCCTGTGGTGCTGTGTATATGTGCTGTCTGTATGTTATCTTCATCTGCTTCTTCCTTATCTCTTTTATTTGGGGTCAGCGTAATATGTTTTTTCTCTTCCATTCATCCCTGTTCGAAGTCATCTCATTATTTACTCACTTTAACCATATCACCTGCCCCGCCAGCGTAAACCGATAGCGCATGCGCATGCAACATTCCATTATCATCCTTTAAAAAAAAAAACCATATCACCTTTCACACAGTCCACCCATCTCTTTTTCGGCTATCCTCTACCTTTATAACTATCCACATTCATATATGTAACACCTTCCTTAAAATGTTATATTTATTCGCATGTGATGCTAGTG
Organism: Achroia grisella; assembly: GCF_030625045.1. NCBI lineage: Eukaryota > Metazoa > Arthropoda > Insecta > Lepidoptera > Pyralidae > Achroia > Achroia grisella. Next base: position 2,037,097 of record NW_026712984.1, on the reverse strand, counting down.
GTATGTATAGATAATTCTTACATACAATTAGGTGGGTTTGTTTATATTACAATTACGTAACAAAATATCTAAACTCAAATGATAAAGTTGTGTAAATACACTCAACATAATACAATTTAGTAATATATCGATTTGTTACATATACAATACATATAATAATTCATATCTATTACTCAATTGTACATCTACGAGATTGATTGTATTTGCTTTGTATTGGCCACGCATTCTGCTTATTCTTAAGTCGAAAAATACGGACATATATTTGATTTATAAACGCACTGCTAAGTGTACTTACTTTTTATTATATAACGTCCTTGATAGTTTAGCACACTGACTACTTCCGATGGTCCCGGGTTCGATTCCTCGTACGTTTCAAACATTTGTATTCATTAATGTAATTTATTTGTATCGGTCTGAGTGTTTTCTACGTTTAAAATGTATGTAATTATAAAAAAATATCTAGGTATTTATATCAGTTGTCTAGTACCAAATATACAAACTCTACTTACCGTGCGACTAGCTGGCGTATCAATTGTTAAAAAAGAAGAAGATTAATATGAATTAAATTCAATTTTTATAAAGGCTTTCGTTGCAATGAGTAAATTAACATAAATCGTCAATAAGTCTTGATAAAGTACTAATTACATTTCATTTATAATGAAATTATTTCACAATTTTCAGAATAGACAGACAGAGGACATTTGTCTTACAAAAGAGAATTTAATATTACGCTAATTAGGTAATGAGTACTAATAAAATCTTAGTTACAACTCTGTTTAACAGATAACTTATCAGATACCAGACAAGTTTCTTAATAACTGTTATATCTATTTAAATTTAATATTATAAACGATTACAATTTGTGCTATTTCGTAGTTTGAAAGTGCTTAATATATTAAAAAGGTAACAATATTAAAAGACTGCCGAAGTCTAGTTTGCACAACATAGGTGTTAAAATGTTAAGACAGTGCTTTCTCTTTCAATCCAATGGCAACTAAATGTGTTTTCTAAGAACATTGCTACGAGTTTAGCGCATTCGATGGCTAATAAAGTGTACGTTGTGACTAAGTAGACATAGTGATCGAGTGCATCAGTATTCGTCATCCCATCAGACGTTGGTCTTACCAGCTTACCAAGTAAGTCCATAATATTGCTACCGTAATGTATCGGACATATGTACATGAGTATAAAATCATAAAACTTTGTACCACAATAGCACTGTTAACGCATATGGTACCACAACTGTTATGATGTTCATGTTGCTGTTCTTGTATATACTAGACTTAGAGAAATTATTTACCATTCCTATTACAACCTATAGAACATTATTTAAAACTACATACATATTACAGACCCGTATGTAATTCAAAACCAGCTAAATTGTATTTATATTCCATTATTGTATAACAAATGTTTTCCAATTGTTATATATATCAGTTGTACCTTCATCTAATTATAGCAAAAATAAAACAATATTTCTATATTATTTTCTCAACAATATCATTATATCCATGGATTATAAACGGTCGATCCAGCTGATATTGATGGCAATTAGCGCCCATAATAACTATAATAACAATAACCCTGGACAATTCATACAGCGCCATCCAGTCCCAAATTAAGCAGAGCTTGTGTTACTTCATAATTAATATAAATACTTAAATAAAATCTTTAACTTTTAGCTATTATTGATGGCAAATAGCAATTATCGCTCATAATAATATAAATAACAATAACCCTGGACAATTCACACAGCGCCATCCAGTCCCAAATTAAGCAGAGCTTGTGTTACTTCATAATTAATATAAATACTTAAATAAAATCTTTAACTTTTAGCTATTATTGATGGCAAATAGCAATTATCGCTCATAATAATATAAATAACAATAACCCTGGACAATTCACACAGCGCCATCCAGTCCCAAATTAAGCAGAGCTTGTGTTACTTCATAATTAATATAAATACTTAAATAAAATCTTTAACTTTTAGCTATTATTGATGGCAAATAGCAATTATCGCTCATAATAATATAAATAACAATAACCCTGGACAATTCACACAGCGCCATCCAGTCCCAAATTAAGCAGAGCTTGTGTTACTTCATAATTAATATAAATACTTAAATAAAATCTTTAACTTTTAGCTATTATTGATGGCAAATAGCAATTATCGCTCATAATAATATAAATAACAATAACCCTGGACAATTCACACAGCGCCATCCAGTCCCAAATTAAGCAGAGCTTGTGTTACTTCATAATTAATATAAATACTTAAATAAAATCTTTAACTTTTAGCTATTATTGATGGCAAATAGCAATTATCGCTCATAATAATATAAATAACAATAACCCTGGACAATTCACACAGCGCCATCCAGTCGCAAATAAAGCAGAGCTTGTGTTACTTCATAATTAATATAAATACTTAAATAAAATCTTTAACTTTTAGCTATTATTGATGGCAAATAGCAATTATCGCTCATAATAATATAAATAACAATAACCCTGGACAATTCACACAGCGCCATACAGTCGCAAATAAAGCAGAGCTTGTGTTATAGGTACTTGACAACTAATATAAAAACTTAAATAAAAATTTAACTTTTAACTGATACTGATTTCAATTAGCAATTATCGCTCATAATAACAATAATAATAATAAACCTGGACAATTCACACAGTGCCATCCAGTTCCAAATTTAGCTGAGCTTGTGAGCTTGTATATAGGTACTTGACAAGTGATATAAATATTTAAATACCTTTTTTCTGTAAATACAACACACACTTAGACACCATCTTACCTCCGATCGTATTCAAGAGTACGATTGTTTGTATTAGTCCGGTAGTTATCTATGTATATTATGTATGTATTTACAAAAAATAATATATTTGTGTAGCAGCAGTCTAATTAACATAATACGAGCTTTATTTAGCTGGGGATTAGATGGCGCGATTAGTGTGTGAATTATATGTATAATTAGTAAAAATCACAGGATATTACTACGTTTTATATTTATTTGCTGAGTTTCAATGAGAGTTTCAATTCGGGTAAACTGTTTACCCGTGATCATGATGCTTGAAACACTGCCGAAATATTGGGAACTCAGCAAATAAATATAAAACGTGGTAAGATCACGTGATTTTTACTAATTATACGTATAAATAATGACCGCGTCAAGTTTAAAATAGTGTGTGAATTATCCTATATTTCTATTTCTTCATTAAAAAAACAAAGTTTTATTGATATGATTTCACGGGACTTATATTATTATGAGTACTACGGTTTATGTTACTGATACCAAATTATTAGGGACATGCTTCAGAGATGGCATAATTTGCGACGATTTATGACTCACTCCACCTTTAGTGTGGTACATGAAATAAATGTCCAACATTAAATTTAATGTTAATATTATTTAAAATAAATAATACCAAATAATTATAATTTGATCTTAATACAAATTGAAATGTTACTTTGTTATTATCGCAATATTAACGGGTACATTAAAATGTCACTAAATTATGAATTTAAATGAATTTTACCAATTTAAATTTTGTAAAAAATAATTTGCTCGACTATCCTAGTCTAACCTGTTTCAGCCACCAAGATGCTAGCTCTGTAAGATATGTTTCAGTTGAAGCGTGAGCAACAGAAGACAGTGAAATAACATTATATGGGGCCATAATTTCTTTGTCCTCCGGAATAGCAACGCATGAATGTACTCACCGACTTCATGTGATAACGTGATATTCATGGTGCTGTTCTTGTATCTGGTGTATATATAGAACGGTTACTAGTTACCATAAGATGGGATGCAACTACGCATAAAAATTATGAAACTATTATTTCAATATGATAAATTTAAACTTTATATTTATTTTTTCATCGCGAATATCCTTCGATACTTAGACACAACTTTACAGCTAAATATTATAATATTTTGAAGGCTCTCTTAAAATTAAGAGCACGTTCAACGTAAACCATTCAAGACGGGAGCGTCTTAGAATTTGCAAGTAACTGAAATGTAGACAGTAAAAATTTTACGATTCTGTAATAGTACAAGGGTTGTGTGTTAATGAATGTACATCAACAACGATAAATTAAGACACAAATTACATTTCGTGAGAGTAAAACACTAGGTAATAGTTTTTTTAAAGGGTGATAATTAAGCTATCCCTTGAGGAAACTATATACGCTGACGGGGAACCAGTAGAGGATCATACGATGGACATAAAGTCAAGTCAGTTAGTATATTAACCATCGATCCCAACATACCTGTGTGGGGTATGTGTGACCTTGACCATACATGTCCAAGGACATGTGAAGGTAGATTTGATGTGATACATTGCTGGCAATGGGGGCCCGTTCCCATTACTAAATTATATTTATTTTAGAGTATACAAAAATTAGGCGTCGCCAGTGCTCCATATATATACAAAATATAATCCAAATAAAAAAACAGCTATTTATCCTGATTGACTAACTGATTTATCAAACCATACAGCCTAAGCCACTGGAGATCTGAAAACAGTGAAACGTTTCGGCGAAGGTATTTCTTTTTAAGGACATTTAAGCACAAAATCCTTAAAAAGTCCGCTGACAGACAAGCAGAAACAACCTAAACGATCCGTCACTCACTATGTTCGTCGCTTGTCTGCGCTTGTCGAGTTTTCTCCTTATTTTTTATGTAAAAGTCCCCAAGAGATACGTAAAAACAGGTTATTCTTATTTAGACTCAGTGTTTAAGCAATGCTTGTTTTGAGTAATGTATCGAACTTTAATTATTAATTTTATGAAATCGGTTTATTCGACTCCAAAAATAAGAGAAGGTTCTGAATTTGATAGTATTTTCAACTTTTTATTAGTTTATTTTCATTCAATTTCAATATATATTAGTTTCAAATTTTTATTAAGGTTATTTGTTTAGATAAGTTAAGTTTGTTAAGGTAAATTGGGCTTGGTGATAAAAGAACCTGTAGGCCTGTGACTTGCATAGATCTATGCTATGCTATATGTGCTCGCCCTTTGAATGTGTTACCTGAGAATATTTTTCTACGTTAATCGATTTTCATAATTCTTATCTTGTTTGAAGCGTGCGCTCTGGTCCGTCGATCAGTCGTTTTTAAAAAATATTAAACAGAAAAAGAGAAGAAATATTAAACAAAATCTTTTTTTTTCGGACTACTCTAATGCTGTTGACCGCAGCTGGCCTTTACAGCTTCACCAGACGTTAGGGGGCGAGTGTATATGGCACTCTAAACCCTCGGAAGGACTTATGGAGCGGCTGAAGGCCAACTCCTGCCTGACGGATACGACTTTAGTCTGAGGGCACCACTAGGGGTTCGAACCTCGGCTCAGGCCGTCGTAATATCGATCCCCGTTTGAATTGGACGGGGGATCGATTGGAGGGGGGCAAAATCTCTCATAACAATTAACTGACTTACTATTTAGAGAGTACATTAGTTCATTAATAGAATGAAGCTTGGGTGACTAGGAACGAAATATTTTTTTATAAAACCATGATATGAAATGTATGAGTGAAATTATATTTTTTATTTAATAATGTTCTTATATTGCAATAAATTGTAGGCCTAAATTAATTTTGACCAGTTTTTTCACACAAACCTGCTCAATTGTAACAGAATCACTTTAGTTTGAAACTATATAAACTCTTTTTAGAAACATTACTAGTTTGCATTCAATTCCTGGGCGATGCTAACTTTTAGAAAATATACTGTTGAATTGACGGCCTCAGTGGCACAGGGGTTTAGGAGCCCACCTTATTTCCGATGGTGGAGAATTCGATTCCTCGAACTAACACTTATAGTTATGAGTACGAAAACACTAAAACCAATACAAACAGTGTTGGTTTTAGTGTTTTCTATATTTATTATCTAATGTTTGAGAAGTAATTTATGAGTCAGATATGCAAATATCCTCGATTAGTATTGTTAACTTTATATAAAAAGGTTACATCTCAAGGGATGATTGAGTCCTGTCTTTTGTTTCGTTTAAATATATTACTATTGTATACAAGCATACAGCTCTCTCACTAATCACCAAATCTCCAGGCTCTTTGTGACAGGTACGTTAAAAAGGGTTTTCGGCAATTCCCAATGGTGTATAAAATAGGTTTTGTGTTGGATACCTCTTGTAAGATATAAACATGCAATATATTTTCGGTGTAACCTATATATAGATTATAACCCATACACAGAGTATGTACAAAGGTTGCGATTCTTGATTATATTTATAATCTTCTCGTCTGTTTCTGTATGCATTGAGTTGTCTATATGTATCACTGCCTCATCTACTTCTACTGCCAAGCAGCGTGCATTTGACGCTAATGGATTGCAATTCCGGAGCATTGAGATGATGTCTCTGTATCGTTTAATTTGATTGTCGTATCTCACAATTCAACCGATATATTTACTATATAAACTATGGGAGACTAGAGCCTCCTGTCCTCCTTCATTTTTATGCTATAAGGAGGCTTCAAGAACCCATAGAATTTAGTAAAAATTCTGTTACTTAAAGAATTTTGAATCGTAACACAGCTTATAAAACAAACTGTTTAGCTGAAATATATAGTACAAAGGTATCCGCTGATGACTTTATAGAAAGTTTACACTATGTAAGTACCTATGTACTAACAAATAAATAGGTCTATATATATATCAAAAAAATCACGACTGTTATGCCACATGTGGAGTATTGGTATACATGTGTTGAATGCAACACTTCACATTTCGCTAGGTAGATTTAAACTCAACAAATGAAAATTGGATATATTTACATTGGTACATTGCTAGCAATAAGATCATCAGTTCATCAGTCCATTACTAACAATTCTTTCCCACCTATTAGTATTATAACTGTTTCTTTTTAATTTTACTATCAATCTGTTTGTCTCCCTCTCATAAATCGATTTTTCCTGTGAAAGGAAATTTCTCTCCGTAAATTCTACTTATAGCTATATTGAAAACGTATTTGCATGTGGTATCCGAACTATATTGTACGACCTCCAAACATCGCTTTACGCTTGGGACAATCGAGTTACCCGAAAGAAGGGTCGCAATAAAATATGAATCGCGAATCGAGTTGTAAACAATGCTATATGTCAAAATATACATACACACACGAGTACTTTATATAGTACATATTATAAGTGAGAACATGTCTGTCTTTTTGTTACCTCTTCAAGACTAAATGATTGTCATGATTTTAATCAAACTTATCATTAATATATTACCATGATTATTATCTCAAGTATAGCAGACGAGGCCGCTGATGACAGCTAGTACCATAAACGCGAAAGTATATCTGTCTGTTTGTTACCTTTTTACGAATAAACTGCTGGAAGGATATTAATGTAATTTGATATGCAGAAAGCTTGTACTATGAGGACTCTAAGTAAAATGCGAAAGTAATATGAATATTACTTTCGCTAAGCTAGAAAGTAATATCATTAGCTTTTTTAAAAAGTAAAAAACTTCATTCTAATAAACTTAATATAAGTACCTTAGAGTACTTTATTATACCGCCCATTCGGCTACATACCGAAAACATACCGAAGTAAGAAAATCTATACATATGTGTAATAAAAAATTGTCTGAGCATTATATGTATCTGGAAAATATATTAGAAAAATAATTATTAGGGGACATTATTAACTAGGCCTATGTCCAGCAGTGGACGTCTTCCGGGCTGCGATGATGATGATGATTATTAACTTAAATTCAAATTTACTGTTCATCCGTTTAACAAGAGCAGATAGTGTATCTGACTGTCCCTTCTGAGATTACTGTCGTAAAGATATCAAACGACATACCGAAAACGGATTTAAGCAAATTTTCTACTCAATAATTTCTTTTTATGTTATTCTGCTACACAATAAAATGGAAGAAATAAGAAAGTACAATCAACTTTTATCCACAAAGCAGCGGTCTCCATTCAAACAAGAAGCGACAAATGCATTTTTAATTCAACAGCTTTGTCCTCATTCGCTTCCGAGATAAAACTTGAGAATATATTTACAACTTCCACGTTTTAATAAATTGAACTTTATTTGTAAATTATAGGACTCAAATTTGATAATTATTTTAATGCTTAATTATTTGTTTATAACCATACTTTAGAGTGTAGATAGCACAAGATAGAATGTGAACTATATTATTAGAAGTCAATCCCGATAAGTGATATGGGACACAGTTACCTAGATACACAAAAATAATAATTGCATTTAATAATGTCTAGTGAGACAAATTCAATATTGTCTACTAAGCAATGCTGTGTCTAAACTGTGTCACCCCTACTTACATTTTCCTATTGTTATTTAGTGTATAAGATCATTATTTCTATGTACATATTGTCAGTCTATTATCATTTGTAATATACAGTGGGTTGCCAAATTAATAGGGACAGTCACGAAATATTCGTTTTTTGTAAAATATTGGTCTATAATTAATTAAAAACGTCACTTTAGGCTATAATTATATTTAATAATATCAGACACATATCTTATAATGAATTTAGACTATAATAATTTAATATTTGAACAACTAGAAAATATAAACAAGCATAATAAAAATGATGATGGGAAATTATTAGTATTTTGTCACATTTCCTTTTGCTAATATCAGTGCTTGAATCCGCCTCGGCATACTTTCAATACACTGTTTAGCACTTTCTTTTATTTTGGGATTGTGAAACCATACATTTATTAATTTTTCAATTAGTTTTACTTTGGTAGTTATGATTTCCTTAGCAATTTCCGCCTTGGTAATTTCCCACAAGTTTTCTATGGGATTCATATCAGGAGAATTGCCAGGCCAAGGTAAAACTGGAATGTTGTGGTCTTCCAAAAATTTGGTTACACTCCTCGCTTTATGACATGGAGCTGAATCGTGCATAAACACGAATTCCTCCCCATTCGGGAACCATTCCTGAAGTTGCGGCAACAGGCGAGTTTCTAATACTTGCTTGTATTGGTCCTGTCTCATGGTTCCCTGGACGATATAGAGGCGCCCAACTCCTTTTGTGCTGATGACAGACCATACCATTATTTTTACAGGGTGTTTAATTCGTTCCACTATGTAATCAGGATGAAATTTCTCGCCTGGGCGCCGCCTCACGAAGTTACTTTTGTTGGCCAGAATTTCAAAAGTTGACTCCTCTGAGAAACATACCTAAAAAAATATAGAAACTATTTATAATTTTTGTAAATATGATTTTATATAACACAAATAAAATTAACCATAGAACTGACCTTATTCCAGTCTTCAACAGTTTTCAGGCGGTGCTCACGAGCCCAAGCAAGCCTTTTCTTTTTCATCGCCTCTGTTAATCGGGTTTCTTAACTGGACGATGACCTATCAGGCCTTCCTCTGCCAACCTTCGCTGTACAGTTCTTTTTGAAACACGTATTCCAGATTCCTGTACTATCTGAGTTAAAAATCCAGCACTTTTCTTTCTGTTTTGCAAGCAGATATCTCGAATTTTCCTATCGGAACGTGTTGTTGTGATACGTTTTCTGCCACATTTGCCTTTTCTTTTGGGCGAAAGTGGCTGATTTTGATCTAAATTTATTTTTATTTTATTGACGGCAGATTTCGATATCCCGGCCAGTTGTGCTATCATCCTCTGAGAGTGATTTGTGTGTAGGAGAAGGGTTTTAACCTCGGATTTTTTTCTCGGAGTCAAATCTACCCCTCGACCCATAGCCAAAGCTGAAAAAATAAAAATAAATTAAAATTGTTCTAAAATCCGCTCCAAAATACTTTAATTTTAATTATAGTAAAATATTACTTACTTGCAGGTATTGATTATTTCACAAAACCACTAAAGAACTGTTTAAAAGAATAATTTACGTGTTTCACTTTTACACGTGTGAACGACTGTGTGTCTCTCCCGTCATTAAAATATATTTCCAAAATAAACAAATCTCTCAGCACTTGAAATTCACTTTGAATTTGAGTTATAGAGACAAGGTGAACATAAAAACATATCAGCAAAAAACTTTTACCACTTAAAAACGTAGTCAAGACCACTTGAAGAACAAAAATTATAAAAAATGTGACTGTCCCTATTAATTTGGCAACCCACTGTACATCGTCTCGACCAACAACATCATATCATTCACCCGCAACAAGAGACAATGTACTACAAAGTTGTTTCTACGGGAACCTCTGTCTACCCTATTCCAGTTGCCAAGCAGCTTGCTTTTTTAAGCTATGTTTTGGCTTGAAGAGATTGAGATAAGGCTGTGAAATTACAGAGTGCCTAGGATGTTGACATTTTATTCCTGAGGAATGGAAACGCAGGAGACATACCATAAGCATCACATAATGACATAATATATATATTGTAAAATAATGTATAAGACGACAGCTATTGTATATTTTATTATAAGTAACTATCTGTTCCCATGGTTTCGCCCGTATGAAATTTATAGCCTATGTGTCATTCTGATGCATAAACTATATTATTGTAGAGTTTCATCAAAATCCGTTCAGTAGTGTTTGTGTGAAAGAGTAACAAACATCCATCCATCCATACTCACAAACTTTTGCATTTATAACATTACTAAGATCATTATGAATAATGTTATTGTTGAAATTATAAATTTCTTCTAACTATTTATATGCTCAGAATGTAGCTGAATATGATACTATGTGGGTATTTCTAAGAACATTGTAACCTATTCAAAGCAAATAAATTAATAGACGACGGTTATCTATCTTCTACTTATAATCTGGTAGTCTTGATTGCCATTCCAGAAACAATATTAATTTATAGTTTTGATATCAATGCTTCATAATAATCATCATATAAATAAAACAAACTTTTTTGTCATCGTCGTCGAAATTCAAACTTACGACCTTTACGATTTATTAGTAAACCACTAAGCCACAGACCTCTCACGAATAAGTTGAAAATGTATTTCACGCTTTCATGAACTGCTCATAAATACTTTAAAGTCCAGGTGGTTTTGTACAGTGCAGTTTCAGAGGAGCATAGCCTTTGCAATGAGTTCACTACTGTAATACTTCTAAGAAACTGCAGCGAACAGTTCGTCATTTATAACGTGCAAAATGTTTTGCAGTACTAAATCTTTCTATTTACAGTCTGCTTGAAGATGATTTCATATATTTTTTACTTATTTTAATTTTTTCGCGTTTAGTACACATTATTAATAGAGTTAAACGAATTTTAACATGAATAAATTTAGGGTCGCCTCTCGCCGTTTCGATTAGGATGCATTAGCCATGGTCATGAGCTAACTGCAGTAACCTTAACAGCATTTTTCTCTGTTTATGCAACATTTTTCACTGATACTTCGCTTCTATTGGTCGAGTGTAATGTTATTTACATTAGAGCCTTCCTCGACAAATGGACTATTCCACACAAAAATATTTTTTCAATCGAACCAGTAGTTCCTGAGATTAGCGCGTTCAAACAAACAAACAAAGAAACTCTTCAGCTTTATAATATTAGTATAGATATAACACATCACATATTAGAAATCAACACGTTACATTTTTAAGTAATTGAATTGGTAAACAAGCTGATTACCAACCTAATTGTAACCATCGCCTATGTACTTGAATTGGTAAACAAGCTGATTACCAACCTAATTGTAACCATCGCCTATGTACTTGAATTGGTAAACAAGCTGATTACCAACCTAATTGTAACCATCGCCTATGTACTTGAATTGGTAAACAAGCTGATTACCAACCTAATTGTAACCATCGCCTATGTACTTGAATTGGTAAACAAGCTGATTACCAATCTAATTGTAACCATCGCCTATGTACTTGAATTGGTAAACAAGCTGATTACCAACCTAATTGTAACCATCGCCTATGTACTTGAATTGGTAAACAAGCTGATTACCAACCTAGTTGTAACCATCGCCTATGTACTTGAATTGGTAAACAAGCTGATTACCAACCTAATTGTAACCATCGCCTATGTACTTGAATTGGTAAACAAGCTGATTACCAACCTAATTGTAACCATCGCCTATATACTTGAATTGGTAAACAAGCTGATTACCAACCTAATTGTAACCATCGCCTATGTACTTGAATTGGTAAACAAGCTGATTACCAACCTAATTGTAACCATCGCCTATGTACTTGAATTGGTAAACAAGCTGATTACCAACCTAAATGTAACCATCGCCTATGTACTTGAATTGGTAAACAAGCTGATTACCAATCTAATTGTAACCATCGCCTATGTACTTGAAAACACACTATGGACGTTACGTTATCATGAGCCGCCTGTGCCACTCATGTGTTGTCATTCTAGAGTAGTAAGATACCATACCTCTATTCTGTCATATCATTGCCTTATTTCATTCAATCGAAAGTCAACTTTTTTCTTTTAAGTAAGACTGTACCGGCAAAGACGTTTCTTTATACATATAGGTATAAGTTTGAGATAATTTACAATCTGTAATCTCAATCTCAATCTGTTCCGTTTTTGAAATCAATTAAATTGTTTTAATTGATTTCAAAAACGGGTGGACTTCTTTAATTTAATTATAGATATATATCATTTTAACGTTTGCTACCTCAGAACTCCGTTAGTTAATCGACTGAACTTACTTGCGTTATCTAAGAGAGAGCAAGATTTCAAAAGAAATAAATTTTCCCCGTCTTTACAAGATTTTCATTGATACTCCGCTGTTATATGTAGAGTAGCATGATGTTATATAGAACACAATCTTTCTTGATAAATGGTTTATCTAATACTAAAATATTTTTTCAATCCGAACCTTCTTGAGATTAACGCGGTTAACCAAACAAACAAACTCTACAATTCTACATTGGTAAAGATTTGGAAAAATCATTCATTTGAAATCCTTGATAACCTACATCGTTATAAGTTACTTACACTATATATTATTAATCTCTCGTTTTATATCTCTGAAATTAATTCTTAATCCTTTCCATAAGGACTCAATAATTGGATTTTCTACTTTAGTTTCGTAATAGGATAGTCGATCGTTTACATGAAAGAATTAATCATTTTATGTACTGACATAAATTCTATTTAGAAATGTAATTAAATGAAAATCGTATTGACTAATTAGCTGAGCTTGTAAGGACTTTCTGTTTGTAAACCGACAGGAATATAACCAATATAACATTTTGAGTGAAGCTTACTACCACAGATTAATTAAAATAGGTTTATATAGGTTATACACAGACAAACATACAAAATTTTAGGCAAATTTTGGGTTCATTAAATTAGTAACTAATATTTTTCCTCAAATAGCTTTCATGTACAGACAGATGATATTTTTATAAGTATAGATGACAATAGGCAGACAATGAAATGGGAAGATGACATGAAATCAACTGAGGGCCCAAAATTAAGAAGAGTTGTACAGGATAGAAACCAATGGAAGTCCCTGGAGGAGGCCTAGACATACTGAAATTATAGATTTAATGCAAAATAAATATGATAGTTAAAATAATTGTATAATTCGAAATAATTGGTTTTATTTATTTTATTTATATTGATGACTAGGCATGATCATTCGTCATTCTAAATCCAAAATGGCGGAATTGAAGACAATTTTAAAAATATTTTACGTTTTACTTTTATAATATTTATAACACCAAAAATGTATTAAACACTCAATGCAAGAAAATTGGTACGAGATAAGATTAGTTTGATTAACCTTTGTTTTTTATACCGTATACTATATACAACTGTTAAATCATTATTACGTATATATACAAATACGTATATATAATATATATATATATATTAGTCGTATATAGTATACGGTATATATTATACGGTATATAGTGTAAGGTAGCGATCCAAAGCGTTCTGTCGACCCTTAATCCAAATCTTAATACTTATTTTAACACAGTTATTTACAGTATGGAGGCATACTGTAGTGTAGTTATTAATCTGTAGAGACAACCTCGTCAAATTTATTTCACAAAATAAGTGTATTTGGGGAAAGGGAATTGCTAGTAATGATAGACGCATAGGTAGCAATATACTAACTATATCAGCTTGACATCCACGCGGTACCCCCTGGAAACCATTTTGATAAATTCCTAGTAATTTGCTATAAGAGGCTGATCTGACCTCATATATTATGGTTACCATGATCTTAGTTGTTAATAATACCTCAAACTACCTCAATATGAGAATATATTATTACATCACATTACATCCATGATAACTTTTATACGTTGCTATTGCTTAGAACTCAGTTGTAATGTCCTTCCAACATAATTTGTCTTTTATTCTACTACACTCTACACTTTTCCTTCTGTACCCAAAAATAATCTGAAATAGATTGCTTGAGCGGCAAACCTTTACCATACTCTCTTTAAATTATTTTTTTGTAAATTATATACATATATTACACATCTTGTAATATAAAAAAATCTGATCCGTTAATAAATATGTACTAACATTATATAAGTGATAATAGGTATATCTGTCTGACGATCTGTTTCTTACATTATCGTATTTAAATGGCTGCATGGATGTTACAAAAAAATAGCAATGCAATTTGCACGCTGAAACGTACACGTCTTATCCTTTACATAAAAAAAAAATTACTGCTAAATCTCTTCCAAAATATTAAAATAGGATATTCTGTAACCGCCATTAAAAAAACCATTTCCTGTCCCAGTAATGTTATTCCTATCACAAAGAAATGACCCCTAATTCAACTTGACCCTTTAGGCGTTAGTTACGTTAAGCCAATAAACGAGCTCAATTCTGTGTTAATTGGTTAAGACGTCAAAGACCCGTTCAAGTTCTAATCTAGCCAGATAAGTGGGGAAACGAACGTTTTGATGAAGTTAATAAAAAAGTTGAATTCACAATTTTTTTTACACCATTACAAAAACTATTATAAAATAGCCGTATAATTATCGTGCGACCTACTCATTGTTTTTATTACCAAATTTGAAGTGAGATATAAGGTTAAAGTTCTAGGTTTTTTTCTCAGACTACTCTAATGCTGTTGGCCGTAGCTGGCATTTACAGCTTCACCGGACGATAGGGGGCGAGTACAGATGGTACTCCAAACCCGCGGAAGGACTTATGGAGTGGCTGAAGGCCAACTCTCGCCTGACGGATACGACTTTAGCCTGAGGACACCGCTAGAATTCGAAACTTGGTTCAAGCCGTTGTAATATCGATCCCCGTTTGAATTGGACGGACGATCGATCGGAAGAGAGAGGTTCTAAATTATATATTTTTTTTTATAAGCACGTTTCCTCCTTGAGATCTCGTTATACGATGTGACAATTTGTCGACCATTTTCCCCCGCCTCCTTCTTAATGTGTGAAGTAATTTATGTGTGTAATTTGTACAATTTAACTCTCTTAATTAATCTTGGAGAAATTTGACTTGATAAATTTGTTTCAACCCACATGTACTCATATGTAATGACTTTATTATAGTGATTATAATAACTCTAAATAATTCACACAGCGCCATCTAATTCCAAGCTAAGCTAAGCTTGTGTTGTGGTTACTAACGATAGATAATTTAACTACATTTTTGTATATATTATCTAATATATAAAATTCTCGTGTCACACGTTTCGTGTTTATACTCCTTCGAAACGTCTAGACCGATTAAATTAAATTCAGTAGGTCTGAGAATAGGTTTATAACTAATTAGTATACCCCTAAGTGTTAAGGGTGCCTCACCCCAATTTTTTTTTTATTTTACGACAAAATTATTTATTTTTATTAAATGGCATTAAAAATACATACAGCCTTCAATTTTCACCCTTCTACCACTAACCCCTATTTTTTAATAGCAATACTTATTTATATGGTAAAACAACGTTTGCCGAGACAGCTAGTAGTATACATATATAAAAATATACTTACATTAATATAAAAAACTCTGACTCATAAGTACATAATGTATGCACCATGTGACTTTTGTGACCATGTTCTTCACCGCTAGACCACTGCGGCATAATAGGTGTTAGCAGCGACTTTTACCCCTGTTTTTTTTTTAATAAATAGCCATTATCGTGGTATATAGAGTCGCATAAAATTTCATTTCAATCGTTTCAACAAATAGGTAAGAAACAGAAAGATTAAGATACTCACTTTTGCATTTATAATAGTAGTGTGTATTTATTCATCACCTCAACCCGGAAGTCGTCCACTGCTGAACAAAGGCCTGTGTGTGTGTATGCTATGTGCCTTTTTTTTTATAACACAGAGGACAAACGAGCATGCAGCTCACCTGATGGTAAGTGATTACCGCCGCCCATGAGCACCCGCAACACCAGGGGAATTGCAAGTACGTTGTCGGCCTTTTAAAAAAGAATAAGCTCTTTTCTTGAAGGTTTCAATATCGTATCGGTTCGGAAACACCATTGCTGGAAGGTGATTCCACAATGTGGTGGTGCCTGCTTGCCATAGTGTGTATTTATTACTTATATTTAAAAAACCTACTATAATTATGCTTGACTGTTTGACTTACCTCTTTGTCTTCCTCAGAAGGGATAAAAAAAACGTATGTAGGAATATTTTGCGATTCAAACAGATTATTTAGAAGCATTCAGCGATCGCATATATAAAATATATGTAAGCAGATGTTAGAGGATATATGGCTTTGATTTAATAACGTCAACGTTTAATTTGATCTGATCTCGAGAAGACGTACGATGGGAGGGAGGAATGAAGGAGAGAAACAACGGATTCGATATTAGAGAACAAGTACGCGGTGATTTATTGGTTTTATTACGGTTTCATACTTCAGAACGAAAAAGTTATTATTATCAATCGGGCTCTGACCCGTTGCTTCACTCATGTTCTCTATATAAATTACACACTCATTTGATCCGTATATTGATAAATGAGCAAGTATAATTCTTTATTTCTTAAGTATCCTTACATATAATATACTCGCAATGACGCAAAATCTGTTCGTGTCATAAAAAAAGAATTGAGCGAATTCCTTCATAATTTTTTAGTGATTAATTTTTCGCAGAATTTGTATACATATAACTTAAATTGAAGTGTGTGTTGTAATATTAAAATAACTGTTTTTTTTACTACATGCATATGAATATAAATACCATTTTTTACAATTTTTGTCTGTCTGTCTGTCTGTTTGTTCCGGCTAATCTCTAAAATGTCTGGACCGATTTTGACGGGACTTTTTTTGGCTTTTTAATTAGCTGATGTACTAAAGATAAGGTAACTTAGACTAGTTTTGTTTTAGAATATTCTCTAATTAACTTTTTTGTTAAATTCCAAGCGGACGAAGTGTAGTTATACATATAAACTTTCCTCATCAATGTATCTATTGCTAACAACTGCATTAAAATTCGTGGCGTAATTTAAATGTTAAACTCTAAACTAACATAGCGGCAGCTACTTCATTTTATACTATGTAAAGATACACTATGGTAGTTAGTACAGGTTACTTTTAAATGCAATACAGAAATATGACGGCATGTGTTCTGTCCCAAGCCATAAAATAATTAATTAAAAAACGTTTTCTTTTTTAATTTAAATTTTATAACTAGCCAGGTAATAAAAATGGTTAGGTGGATTTTATTTAACTAGGGTTTGAAATTACCATAATAGATATATTTACATAATTATGGTCATATCAAACCATAATAAATGTAATAACTTATATTATACAAAATATATGATAAGACTGCCTGGATTCATCCTAGCACTAAAATCGATTTTATATTAAATTTTAAGAAAATTGATTAAGCACTTTAGTCGTAACTAAGTAAACAAATAAACAATTAGATAGATACTTTAGAATTTTTTTATATGTTTCGCTAGCTATCGCTTTCTGTTTTTTTCTGATATATAATAATCTATATCCGTCCCCATAATACGGTCTATCTACATATCAAATTTAATTAAATCCGTTCCACCGTTTACAAGTGAAAAGGTAAGAAACAGACTGACAAGGACATTTTGCCACAAAATGGTGTCCTTGATTGTCCCTGCATTGCTAAAACAAATAACTATAAACGCATCCTATAAATTACCTCGCAGTAAAAAGTATTCCTTATTTACAAAAAAGCAATTCAGAAGCAATTTGGGATGCTTCTCAACCATTAATAGACTAGAAAATAACTATAATATTGTAGCAAAGAGTTCGGATATTGACGTGTTTTCTGATTTCTCCAAATTCAAGTCAACCATTCAAGAACACATATTGAAACAAAAGTCAAACCCGTTTCATTAACACTATTACGTTGAAATATTATAAATAAAATTACTTAAAAATTATAGTGATGTATTTAGTTTATATGACACAATGTAGAAAAACAATATAATAAAAAATATATGTCAAAAATTGTATATAAAAATATATGGTTTAAAAATAGAAATATCTATAAAAAGAGGTCTGTCGCCAACATGCACTGTTAAAATTAAAACTAAAATTTTAATATTTATACACATATAAATAATATAAAAAAAATCTGTATATAGAAATAAAAAGATGTATACATATATAAACTTCTGTAAACATTTAAGCATGCCGTGGCAACCAGTAATTAAGTCAACACTATATACCTGAACTTTTTGCAAGTTATAATAATTGTAACCTCATGGTGTATGTCTTGTTGGTCGCTCAAATAAATAAATAAATAAATTTTGACAATATTATTAAAAATTACAGATATTTTTTATCACATTTTTCTCACGTTTAAATAGCAGTACATTTCTACAATTACCCAGATATTTAGTTTGGTACACTGCTTACGACGCAGTGCTGCACGAAATAGCATATATTTGAAAACGCTTCCGAATTATTAAGTAGAAATTTTCACAGCATTCTACAAATTCGCGCCTTATAAAACTACATGAGGCATGCAACGCTGAATTTCATCTTAGGCTCTTTACACACGATGTGTTACTTCACGCATTTACCATCTTTTATCCTAAAAAAATCATCTGTTTGTAGGGAATCAGTACGACTTTTATAATCCTATTGTGTACTTAATATCTGTAGCTTATAAATCAGTGCTAGTTGGTGGTCTGTATTGAAATGTCGTACCTGACCTATCCAGGGTGGATATAAATTGGAGCACCATTTTATTTCACGGACCAGTCTTGGTACACTTGAAGGTGCTGTCCACTTTATGGTTGTGTGAAGATTGCGATGACAATCCCAGCATCTATGCATGCTTATAGGTCCCATAGCAGCAACACCGAAACTGACTGACTCATTAAACGTGTCCAAATGGCTACAGATTTTTTGCTCCAACAGATTTCCTCCGCTGAGGTTGTGATTCTAAGTGACTTTAATGTCTAGCGTAAATGGCTCGGTTCACGTACCACCGACTATGCGGGGAGATCTGTTCATGGCTTTGCTTTGGCATATGGTTTGCCTCAACTGGTTTCCTCGCCTACGCCTGCCTGATGTTGTTGACCATATGCCTTCACTGTTGGACCTCCACGCACTACCAAATTGTGGAATCACCTTCCAGCAATGGTATTTCCGAACCAAGACGATGTTGAAACATTCAAGAAAAGAGCTTATTCTTTTTTAAAAGGCCGACAATGTACTTGGCAATTCCCTTGGTGTTGCTGGGTGCTCATGGGCAGCGGTAATCATATATAAAGTGTAAAAATTATCTCTAAATGTAATCTAATTATACATAACTAACGTATATTTGGTTGGTAATTGCTATATCACAAATAGTGGATGTTTATACGAAGTCACGGGAAACAACGTAACCGTATTATATATACTTTATTGTACTTTTAAATACAAGATTTTAAATACATGTTACAAATTTTTATAGCAAAGGAAGACTTATCTATAAAAGAGAGATCTCCTCCAATTAACTCAAAACAGCGTGACACAGGAAGTAGTGTGTGGGTCACGGGAGTGCAAATAATAAAAGTATGAAAAGACAAAATAAAAATAAAAATTAATATATCTATTAAAATAATGTGGGCTATATACTAGCTTTATATTACTCTTCATCTCTTATTTCACCCCTCCAGATTTATTGAGCCGACAGATAACCTTTATCCTTTATTTTATTAGGTCCGTTTAACCATTATAAAGAAATAAATAATAATTTGTCTGTAATAAACGACACTTTCATCATTTTGTCATTTGTTTTGTCGATTAGAAACAAAAAATCAATTTATATTACAACAATTTAAGCTCAATAAAAACAAACTTCGTGTAGAACTAGCTTAATATTCCCTCGAAATATGTAGGAATTTGTAGAAACGCGAGTGTTCAGAATTCCGTGTATCTAACATAGTAAAGTTATATGACAAACTGTTTTGTGTTTCAAATTATGTTTATTATGAAGAATAGACGTTTATTTATATTTTATTCATTGTTTATACAATTCTGTGTAAAGATAGACAGTTCATGACTATCCTCATACTCTTTAATAGAATAACATTTTTTTTTGCACTTGTGACCATAAATGTCTAATAAAAAACAGAGGCATTTAAAATTCAAATTCAAAAATCATTTATTCATGTAAGACATTTTAGCCGCTTATGAACGTCAATTTTTTTAGTTCAGTATATAAATCCAATTGAGAAGAACTGGCAAGAAACTCAATTGTATTACTTTTTTTTAAAAGCCAGTTTAATTACAATATATATTATATAGGTGTCTATGTCTAACATTAAATGAAAAGCCTTAATAACTATTGCCGTGTACGCTCGTCATTCAAATAGTCGTTTAGTGAGTCTTTGCTCTCCGGAAAAGTAACTCATGCCTATGGTGCTGCTCATATGTGACAGTTATCGCTTATCATCAGCTGTGCTATCAAGTGGTTTGCCATTCCAGTTACATAAAAAAGATGTAAATAATTTTAGTTAAACTCGTAGTGAAAAATAAGCAAATGATTGCAACTTATTCTCTATCAAATAAGTAATTTGCAACAGCCACAGTAAATTAACATTTTTATTTATCGTTTAATGAAAAAGAACCAAATATTTAAAACTTATCTATACATATAAATAAAATTGGAGTGTCTGTTTGTAATATTTAAATAACCGTTTTTTACTACATGCATATGAATACAAATGCGGTACATACACCAAAATATTTTTTTTTTACAATTTTTGTCTGTCTGTTTGTTCCGGCTAATCTCTGAAATGGCTGGACCGATTTCGACGAGACTTTTATTGGCAGGTAACTAATGTAATAAGAAGTAACTTAGGCTAGTTTTATTTTAGAAAAATAAAGTTAAATTCCACGCGGACGAATTCGCGAGTGCAGCTACGTTATTATAAAATTACTTATTACTTGTTTATTATAGTATGTAACACTGATTAAATGGCATGTAAACCTTCATCTATTTGTTTTATGTGCGTGATTTAAGTTACCGATACACCACTCTTACAACTCATTAACAAAGAAGTTGTTTTTCTGAAGCGACTGGCTGAAATTGGTGAGGCAGAGGTGCCCAAGTAGAAGTGTTTACATCAACTCTACCTCTTGTATTATATTACTCATAAACCACTAAGGATTCGAATATGATTGGGTACTATATGACTGGTATACTATTCTAAATTAAGATACGTATATCTCCGCAAACAAAGATGAGAGACACAGCTAGTAAAAACAATAAAGAAGTATGCCGTAAATTATTCTGCAACTCACGCACGTTAAGTCACGTAGGTAGATACTCTTTATCAGCACCAATGTACATACAGCAATTCTTCATTTCCTTGAAATTTAATATGTATGAAACACTCTCTGCTCACCGCAGTCTTGTCACTTTTGAGTTTCTTTTATTACTACTATCTATGCAAAATAGACGTTACTAATGTTATCTATAGGATATATTAGTAATATAATCCATATTATAGTATTCATTTGAATAAAAACAATCATAATTAAACAAAACCACTATAACAAATAGTGAACTTGTGAAAATAGTGTTAAAATAAGAATTCATAATGTGTATTGTTACATTAGAATACATTTTGTAATGAAAACTGTGAAATTACATATTAAGATTTATATAATTGTATATGCAAATAAATCTAATCTTCGAAATAAAGATGGGTGAATCATGTTGTCAACTCAAGAAGCGGTGGTTGTGGGCAAACGTTAAGGTCTGCCTCGGTGTCACTGTTAGTCAAATTGTAACATCTCGGCTTGAGTTGTACAAAAATGGAAATTAAATAAATATTATAATATTAAAGTAAATTAAAAAAGGCACGGACGAATATGTCTGTGGAAAAATGTATTTAAATATAAAAAAAAAAAAAACCACTAAATCATCGAGGTCGTCAGAATGTCAATAAGGTTAATCTCCACTTTCCTTAATTCTTGATTATTTTATATTACATTCCTTGTAAATTTAAGAACTACTCTAAATATTAATATATTATATTCCAGTAATGTTGCACTGAAAATTTACTTTCTTCTATGTCGCTGTGATAAATAATTGGCGTGACTTCATGTTTATCCTGTCATCCATTGTTGTTCCGCCAGCGTATACCGTCAACTAAGGCCACTTTAATCTTTTTATTTAATATCATAATAACTGATCTTAACTGTACTTTGCTCGTGCATTCAATTATGATCTTCACAGAAAAGTCTTCTAACAAACTCTCCGGTGACAAAATACCAGTATTAAACCAAAAATTTATCCAAGATATGGTATTAGTGGGCACATAAACATATGTGGGCACATAAAATGTTACGTCCTCCACAACTTTGACAATGCCTCTGACTACCCAATCTAAGATAACAGTCGTAACGGTATGAATATATTTTGTTTATTGCATACCAGGTACTTGGAATATAATAAATTTGATTGCATAACTTCCACTACAAATTCAACAGTAAGGTAATTTGCTTACTTTATTAATTGCTTTGTTAATTCAATTATCGAAAATCAATGAGTACGTTGCACGATAATTATACGGCTATTTTGTAATAGTTTTGAAATGGCGTAAAAAATTCCACTTTTTTGTTAACTTCATCAAACTGTCCACTGTTTCTCCACTTATCTAGCTAGATTAGAATTTGAACGGGTCTTTGACATACATTGGAATAATAATACATATTTTATATCGAAAAGTTAGTTATTGCATGATTTGGAGATATGGAGATAGGGACGTACCCTAGTAATTTAATGGTAGATAAAGTATTAATTCTTACTAGATGTTTCAACTAGATATCAGTATGCTCAGATAAATTATCTCGACTAGTGGGACCCTGTATCTTTCTATTAAGTTAATTCTTAATATTTTTTGCAAGTAAATCTAATACAGTATCATATAGAAGTATCTTAACATCTCTGGCGAACACATAATCAGAATGACTAAACTGTAATAGAGGTACTTTAATTACTTCTTTAACATTTCCTAGTTTCTTCTTAATTAACTCTACACTCGTAATAGGTGTCACCCGATCGAAAGGAGAATAGAATATTATCACAGGCGCAGTGATTTTCTCTAGAGGATAATCAGGAGGGGTTAATTGTCCATATTTCTTTAAATTTTGGACAGTCCCATGATCGTACTGTGCAAACTTACTCGACAGATATAGCTGTCCATAATGCAGAACTTGCCTAGTAGAGCATCCTGCAGTAAAATGGCCAAAAATGACAGGTGCCGCTGTGGCATTTATTTGGGCAAAATCAGCACCGAAAGTAAGATATAATATATTCCCGCATATCAATGTTGCAGACGCAGGAGTTGAGCAGTATGTATCTGTCAAATATTGCATAAATCCGTTCCTGGGCAGAAATTCATACGCACCTATTGCATCTATGAGTGCAGTTTCCAATGGATTGACAAGTGGAGCGAATATATTAAATATAGGAACTCCAAACATAAACGCTACAGCAGACAACGCTATCATGACGTTTATTTTTTTATTGTATTCCGGCAATTCTGAACAAAGAACGAAAAACGTTGTCGAGCCTTGGGAATAGCCGATGTATGTTAACTGTTCCTCTCCGGTTTTATCTAGAATATAGTCAATCATTGCTGGCAGATCATAGCGGCCAATCTCATCCCAGCTGAAGGCCCAAAATTCCTTGCAAGATGGCGACAGGCTGACGTGACGTCGGGAATGTACGTTGCCTCGAGCGTTACCCAACCAGACATCGTAGCCGGCATCCGCCAACAAGTAGGCGAGTCCACTGTTAGATCCGATGGTCAAAAAGTCATCTGAACTGCAGTAAGTACCGTGCATTAAAAATACTGCAGGTCCCTCATTCGGTATCGGGAAGAATGTCAGGATGTATCCGTCGCTAGTCGTAACCTCATGTTGTTCCACAGGGTAACCGTATTTCTTTAGTAATTGCGTTATGTTTAGATCTTTGTCCTCACAGTCTGCTGACTTTTTATATTCCTCATATAATGTTTCAAGTATAGACTCATTAGTCTCAATAACATCTTTTAAATATCCAAACATCTTACCAATTGTCTTGCCTACCTCCTCTGGGATTTCGTTAATATTTTTGTCAAATAAGCTACATTGCTCACAATTTACTATATTTGTTAAATTAAATAATAAATATGATATATACATATATTATACCATTTAGTAACAACATGCCGGTAATGAATTTACAAATACTGCTGCCATAACAAAAGTGAATAAGTATGCTAAATAAAACTATTGTATACTTACCAGAATATTGTCACAGCAGGATGCTTTCAATTATAATGCAAGTCACAGTGAAACTTCGTTTAAGTTATTAAGTCTTTTGTTGAAAATATAAATCTAGTTTTATACTATGTACCTAGAATAGCTCAATGGAATCTTCTTTCTAAAGATAGATATCTATTTTAGTATCCTTTGTGGTACTACGACTGATTTAATCTTATTGCATGATTATATTTGACCCAAAAAATTAGTGCTTGTTGGTAGTTTGTATTCACACGTTTCGACTTGTAAATGTAAACTTACAAGGATTATTTAAAAGAGCAACACATAAGTTTCTTGCTCGTTCTTCTTGTGATGAGACAGCTTTCCGAACGAGTGGTAGATAAAAAACAAATTGTTATGACTATTCAAAAGTGTAATTAAGTTTATTCGAATAAATGATTTTCTATTCTATTCTAATAATATCGAGGTCTAGCTTGTACAAAGTGTTGTAGTTTTATTTAATTTGTGTATAGGTAAAACGAAAAAAACTAGGTATACGGAGAAAATATGTTCAGAAAGTATTGACATAACAGAAATGAATTATAAAATAAGAAAGTACAGTTATAGAACATTAAATTTAGAATAAAAAATATATGTCTAATTAGCCAGTTACAACACAAATCTGTGTGGACACCTCTGTCTTATACCATTTGCCAAAAAGCTTAGTACTTCAAAGTTATGATTCGGTTAAAATATGTAATATAAGAGTGAAATTAGGGGGCATACAAACTGAATATTATTATCTCCACCCTCACGAGGCTCACCTATCAGAAATTACCACATAAGGAAAAAGCTACTTAGTAAAATTGCGTTTATCCCAATAACAGAGTTTTATTGTAACATAAGATTTAGTTAATTAAATTAATATTCAAGGACGCATCTGTTTCATAAAAATAAATATTAAAACTATAGATGTGTGTTTAATATCAACACCGGTATGAATACTTGAATTTTCGTTAATTTAAGGGAGTCATGCCATATGACAGCCTGGTTTTTAGGGATTTTTTAGGATTTTTTTCTAGGATCAGTGACTAGATAGAGCTTTTAGTTTATTGACATGTATTTCGACAGTATAAATATAAATTATAAGCTAAAATTATCATATAGAATATGAGTTACAGCGTTCTGAACACCGTCTCGAAAAAATAGGTTCGCACTTCCTCTACGGTTCCGGCTGATTAGCTCATCTGAAACAAAAAAACTTTGCGGCGTTTTAACCTATCAGCCTAAATACACGGAATGGACTATTATCAAATGAATACTTTAGATTCATACAAAAATTAGACTTCAGGTAAACATTTGAAAAAAAAAGTTGCGAATATTTAGTTTTTTTTTTGTTTTTTGTTATAAAAATATAGTAATTTTGGGATTTTTTTTATATTAGTCCATTCCATACGTTTACATGTGCTGATGTCAAGTCATTCGATCAAGCCGTTTTTGTGACACGATGGAGGAATGTTTGAACACAGTTATGAGAAAAATGCGTTTAAAGTTTTAAGTTCGCTTAAAACAATGAAAAACTTAACTTACCCTCAATCCGCGATGCCTGGTCCATAGAACATTCCTTCCTCTTCCTCTTGAAACTCTTTCAAAGCTCAGCTCTGGAGTCAATCCTGGCTTGTGTAATCACATCACTTACGCGCCGCTCAGAACGTGATATTCGCTTTTTATCATATTTCTCAACATAAGTATAGGATTCGCGGCCAATGGAGCATCTCATAACCGTAAAACACTATAGTAACTACACTACTACACTATAGTAATCATAAAACATTAGTTTTAAAACACCTTCAAAACGTTAATTAAAGATGATTACTGATAAGTAGCTATGAATTTCAACTATCTTGGGGTCAGAATGGAGATACTTAGGAGCAAAAATCCAGATCAACGAATTCAAAGACTCTATGATTATTGTTTTGTGTCTCTGCTCCTAAACAATGAATTAGTAATTCGTCTTTCAATAAATCTTCGAAAACAGGTTTGATAGCTTCAGTTATTAGGGGTTTATTGTGATGAAATTGGTTCTACTCATTCTTAGCTTCTGCCTTATGCTATTTACATTTTCTTGGCCTTCTGGACAAAATTGATGTTGAGAGTTTTCATCTGAAGAACAATTGTGATAATACTTTCTTTTTTTACTACGACCAGGATGAACATTTCCACTCGTACTTCCTTTCCGTCCACTCATTGTTAAAAGAAATAATTTGTAGTTGGTACGCTCTTCGAAGCTAAACCAAGATTAAAATAACTTTAGTAAAGTATTTAATAATTATAGAAATTTTTAAGCCTGTAAAAACTGGTCTAAATTTATATAAACGTATATATACACACTGTTTGCGCCACAACTAGTTTAAATGCACATGTCGTGTAATAGACAAGGACAGACATACTCACGATCTAGGGCCGAAAGGAGCCGAGTACGCCCGCGCCATCGATGGAAAGAAAGATGGCGTTTCTTCTTCGTTTCCCGCTCGTGTCTGAGAAACGCCGCTCGCACATAATTACGTTTTATAATAATTGAATCACTACGATTTAATAAACTATTGAATTGTCAAGGTGTATATAGATAGTGTGCAATATTCAAGGTGTATATACACTAATTTCCGCCGCGCGTGTTGTGTGTGTGATCAGTTCATCGATCATCATCGTCGTCGATCATCGATTCCTGCACCAAGACGCCATAGCAGAAAGCCAGGTACGCTCGTAACTCCTTACTTTGCCCGTGATCTGTGACGACAGTCTTATCGAAGGAATATATCTCTCGGGATACATATCCCTAGGGAACCGCTTTAACATTTCTTGGCCCGTTGCGAACCGGATATTTTGCTATTTTTTAAATTGAGTTACATTTAATAACGTACCCCTTTTGCTATTTATTCGCAAGGTCCTTCGTTTAATATTATTATTAAGAAACCGCTTTCAAAATTGATAATATAAAATCCGCTTATTTAGTCTTATATTACTTATTTGTTTCTCAGACATACCCGCGTAGCCATATAGGATTGCCTTGTTATTTCTTTATATTATACCGCAACCAAGCACCTATATGTGTAATAGTTTATTATTTATAAACATATTTATTATATACCGCTATAGAATACCATATGATATCCCGCATTCCTCTGTATTATCTCTTTAGATAATAAATATTTATATCACCGCATTTATAGTATAGTCTTAAAATTGTATCCTATAACTATATTATACATAATATACTTGTACATCCCGCACACCTATAATATACAAATATAAATGTCTATATCCCGCATTCCATTATATTTTATATAGTAATCTACGCAACACTTAACCGTGTTCTCGCTACATACCTACATATAATTTTTATTTTCGTTACTGTCCGCTTACGCTGTCTATTGACAGGTCACTGTATAATTACCTATAGTTATATTGCGTTAAATCATTAGATATGTCACGTAAAGATAAAGATGCGCCTACCTTTTCACCTAGTCGTCAACTTATTATGTTAGAAGCTAAACGTAATGCTTTATTTCAACGAATACAAAGTATTTACGATAAGTCGAAGTCGGCTACGGAATCGGAAGAAAAAAGACGTATGTTTCTTAGTTCATGTATAACCATCGATGACGTTCGTAATAAGTTTCAAGATGTACTTGATGAATATAATAGTAGGATGCTTGATGAGAATCCTTCTGCCGTACCTAATTTTCATGTATATGACTCATTTGAAGATTTGTTTTGTTCAATTAAACAGACATTTTCTGATCTTTCTTCTGCGCCCACGGGTGGGAATTCGTGTGGGATAGATGCACCTGTATCTAGGCCCAGGCTCCCCCCCCTGGAATTAGTCTCCTTCAGCGGCAATTATCAAGATTGGAATTTATTTTACGCTAGTTACAAATCTACTGTCCATGACAACCCTCACTTACAAACTCAGAAAAACTGTATTATTTACTGGGTAAGTTATCACCCAAAGTACAATCGGTATTTGCAGGTATTACACCCTGCGCCGAAAACTATGAAATTATATTTAAGTCTCTGCTTGATAAGTATCAAGATATTCACGTTCTCGGTTCTAATTACTTAGACCAGATTTTAAATCTTAAATTAGGCAAAATGCCTTCCGCCGCAAGTTTTCAATTATTTATAGATAAGTATGTCACCGCCGCTATGTCGTTAAAGGGCTTAGGTATAAAACAATTATCCGATTTCATTTTATTATATATTGCAAAACGTAAATTCGATTCAGAAACATTACGCGCGTTCGAATTACACTCTTCTATAACAAAATCACGTGATTTTGACGGATTTATTAATTTTATAAAAACGCAATGCCGCATATATGAAAATACACAACCCGCGCCCGCCACCAGTACAGAGTCAAATAAATACCGCCCGCCTACTAATAAATACCGCCCGCCTGCTAAGTACCCGGACCCGCAGTCTTATGTTTCAAGTGTAACACCTATAAAATGTTCACTTTGTAATAGTAATATGCATGATCATTTCTATAAATGTAGTGCATTCGAAAAATTGTCACCTCTCGATCGTTATAAACATATTAAAGCTAACAATTCATGCGTAAATTGTTTAAGTACCAAGCATAAGTCAGGTGTTTGTACATCAAAATCTTCGTGTCGTGCATGTCAAAAGCGCCATCATTCTTTGCTACATTTTGTTACGGATCGGGGCTCGCTGCCCGCGCGCGATGCGCCCGCGCCCCGTAGTAGCATGGCCTCACCCCCGCTCCCGTCACACAGTGGCGAGGCCGTGGCCAAGCAGAGTGGTCTGTCACTTTGCGCGCTCAGTAACAAAACTGTGCTACTAGCAACTGCATGCGTTATTGTGTATGACGCATTAGGTAAACAACACTTAGTTCGATGTTTATTGGACAGTGCGTCCCAAAGTAATTTTATTACTGATGAATGTTGTGACCGCTTAGGTTTATTAAATGAATTAAAATATTCATCTACGATGGTAAAGGGTATCGGTGGCTCACAAAAAAACGTTAAGGGTTCAGTAGAATTTAATATATTTTCTCGTTTTAATTTTAATGTTCACTTTAATATTTCCGCGCTTGTTGTTGACCGTATTACGGACAGTTTGCCTTCCGTTCCTGTCAATACCGCCGCATTTTCACACATTAAAAACCTACCGCTGGCAGACGGCGAGTTTGCCATTCCTAGTAATATAGACGTACTTATAGGTAGTTCTATATTCCGGCACTTGCTATTGCCGGGTATTGTGCATAGCAAGCATCGTAATATTCCGCCTGCGATACAAACCGTATTAGGGTTTGTAATCATGGGTTCCGTACCCACTTTTAATTCCGCATCGCCTAATTCCGCATTATTAAATACCGCATATACAACGTCATGTTGTTCCGTGATTCATGATCGTATGGACACTCTCTTCCAAAGTTTTTGGGAATTGGAGGAGATATCCGCGCCGCCCGCTCAGAGTGCCGATGATCTCGAGTGTGAACATTATTTTCGCGCCACCACTACTCGTGATGATAGTGGTAGATATATCGTATCCCTGCCGTTTCGAGAGGACGTGTTCTCCTTAGGCGACTCTTTCGCTGCCGCACATAGACGTTATTTATGTCTAGAACGTAAGTTGGAAGCGTCACCTCATTTTCGTTTTTCTTATAACGAAGTAATTCGCGCATATATTGATAAGGGCTATTTAAGTCCAGTTAAATCGCATCAAGACAATTCACTTATACCCTCGTACTACATTCCACATCACGGAGTGCTACGAGAGGATAAGGTCACCACTAAATTGCGCGTGGTTTTAGATGCCAGTTGTAAAACGACATCTGGTCGTTCGTTAAATGATATATTGCATAGTGGTACCAACCTACAGGGTGATTTATTTAGTATTTTAATTAACTTTCGTCTTTTTAAAGTTTGTATTTCCGCCGACTGTTTTCAAATGTTTCATCAAATAGTTGTACGCGAACCCGATCGTAGGTTTCAGCGAATTTTGTACCGCTTCAGCACCGATGATCCTGTGACTGAATATGAATTTAATCGTGTATGCTTCGGACTGAGGTCGAGTCCATTTCTCGCGCTCCGCGTTGTTCAACAACTAGTTGAAGATGAAGGGGATAAATTCCCTGCTGCTGCCGCTGTTGCTTCGTCTGCACTATATATGGATGATATCGTATCTTCTGTTATGACAGATGAACAGGCTATTACCATTAGCAACGAACTTATTGCACTTTTTAAAATGGCACAGTTTGATCTCGTAAAGTGGACGAGCAGCTCCCGCGACGTGCTTGCTCACATCCCGGATACACACAAAACCCTCAGTGACAAATCATTCGATAATTCCACCCCGCACAAGATCTTAGGTCTATTTTGGGATAACTCTAATGATTCTTTTAAGTTCAAGGTAATCACGCCAGACGCTATATGTACTAAGCGCGCTATTCTCTCCGCTGTTGCCCGTTTATGGGACATTTTAGGTTTCGTGGCTCCCGCTATTTTGTACGCCAAGCTCCTTATTAAGGAACTCTGGTTGTTGAAATGTGATTGGGATGCTCAACCCCCGCATCATATCATCGCAGCCTGGAGACAGTTCTGTTTAGAACTGCCCTCGCTTAATAGGCTTCGCATACCGCGACACCTAGGTGTGGTTGAGGATTGTCAATTGAATATTTTAGGATTTGCTGACGCTAGTGAACGTGCTTATGGCGGTGTAGTCTACCTACACATTCAGGTTGATAGTAAATATTTTGTTCAATTATTATGCGCCAAGTCAAAGGTCTCGCCTGTAAAAATTGTATCCATCGCGAGATTAGAATTGTGCGCAGCCGTATTACTCGCAAAACTACTTCGTAAGGTTGTTGATACTATCGCACCACGGTATCCTGTGAATAATATATACGCCTTTAGTGATTCAAAAGTGGCTCTTTGTTGGATCCACTCTTCTCCGCACCGCTGGCAAACTTTCGTTGCCAATCGGGTAGTACAAATTATCGATAACGTCCCGGCAGACTGTTTCTATCACGTTGCTGGTTCCGATAATCCTGCAGACTGCCTGTCTCGTGGACTCACACCAGACAAGCTAGTAAACCATCCGCTATGGTACACCGGACCTTCATGGGTATTAAGTAACCCGGCCGAGTGGCCACTTGCTGTTAATCACGACTTATCGAATGAAGACATTCCCGAACAACGGACTGTTATACACACATTAATTTCAAATACCTCTGAATCATTACTTTACGCGCTATCTCAACGCCTTTCTGTATATTCTAAATTATTACGGACTATTGTTTATATATATAAATTTATTAAACGCCTTCCTCGTAATACCGTTATTACGAGTGAAGACTTAGATTTTGCTGAAATAAAGTTAATCCGCGCCGTGCAAGAAGTATATTTTGCACATGAGTTTAATAATTTAAAAAATAATAAATATTGTTCTTCCGCTTCAAACAAGCTCCGACCATTTATAGACAAGGACGATGTCATCCGCGTCGGTGGTCGCTTGTCAAGTTCCGCTGAGGATTACTGCACTAAGTATCCTCTACTTTTACCGCGCCGCGATCATGTTATCGATATTCTTATCGATTTTTATCATAAGAAGCATCTTCATGCAGGACCAGAGTTACTTATGTCCTTACTCAGGCAGAAGTACTGGATCCTGTCCGCTCGCCGCTTAATACGTTATCGCATTCATAAATGTAACGCTTGTTTTAAAATAAAACCGCGCCCTACGTTTCCACTCATGGCCGATCTACCGAGCCACCGCGTCACTCAAGTTGATAAGGCATTTACGCATGTAGGCTGTGACTATGCCGGTCCCTTACAGTACACACCTATTCGTGGTCGGGGGGGTAAAGGCCGCAAAGCATGGCTATGTATTTTCACTTGTCTGACAACCCGTGCTACTCATATTGAAGTTGCTACTGATTTAAGCACGGTTAGTTTCTTATCCGCACTTAAACGATTCTTATCTCGCCGAGGCCCGATAAACTGTTTATATACGGACAATGGAACATGTTTCGTGGGTGCTCGCAAGTATCTTCGCGATTTATATAAGTTTCTTGATGAATATCGCCCGCATTTAGAATTAGAACTTTCAGAAAATCGCATTAGTATGAAATTCATTCCTCCCGCTGCTCCCCACTTCGGTGGAAGTTGGGAAAGCATCGTAAAAATAGTTAAAAATAATTTATTTAAGGTGATAGGATCACAAATTCTCTCTTATGAGGAACTTATAACAGTGCTTTCTCAGGTTGAGGCACTTATTAATTCGCGTCCACTCACAGCTAGAAGTAGTGACCCCGCTGAGCCGTCTGCTCTTACGCCGGCTCATTTTTTAAATACTGTCCCTCTTTCATCCATTCCTGCGCCAGAAGCCAACACGCACGATTTAAATCAACGCCATTCCCTTCTGGATAGCATTGTACAGTCTTTCTGGCGCCGGTGGCGAATGGAGTATCTGCATCAATTGCAGACACGCGCTAAATGGAATCTTCCACCAGTTCCCATTAAGGAGGGTACTGTTGTAATTTTAGTAATAGATAACGCACCGCCCTTTTCATGGCCATTAGCTGTCGTTGAAAAGGTACATCCTTCCAAAGACGGAACTACGCGAGTGGTCACTGTTAGGACTTCAAAGGGTAGCTACCTTCGCCCGGTAGTTCGTTTGTGCCCATTGCCGCATCAATAGTTATATATTTAATATAAGTAAAATTTAGATTTAGCTTAGTTATATATAACTTTCATTCATATATCGTATTCACATAACCTCAGATAACTTCCCGCTTATGATTAATCTTATACGCATTAATATACCGCTCATTTTATTTATATATATCTTCCGCATACTGCTATTCATTTCCCAGTGGTATATATATGTATATTTTTTTTAAAGGCAACCCTTTAAGGCCGGGGGAATGTTTGCGCCACAACTAGTTTAAATGCACATCTCGTGTAATAGACAAGGACAGACATACTCACGATCTAGGGCCGAAAGGAGCCGAGTACGCCCGCGCCATCGATGGAAAGAAAGATGGCGTTTCTTCTTCGTTTCCCGCTCGTGTCTGAGAAACGCCGCTCGCACATAATTACGTTTTATAATAATTGAATCACTACGATTTAATAAACTATTGAATTGTCAAGGTGTATATAGATAGTGTGCAATATTCAAGGTGTATATACACTAATTTCCGCCGCGCGTGTTGTGTGTGTGATCAGTTCATCGATCATCATCGTCGTCGATCATCGATTCCTGCACCAAGACGCCATAGCAGAAAGCCAGGTACGCTCGTAACTCCTTACTTTGCCCGTGATCTGTGACGACAGTCTTATCGAAGGAATATATCTCTCGGGATACATATCCCTAGGGAACCGCTTTAACACACACAATAACACATGTGCTAACTGCCCGGACTCCGACTACCAACTCAGCGCTCCGAACAGCTCCTTCTAACTGCTGTATCTTTAAAACGACTTCGAATTTAAAAAAAAACACTTTACCATATTATAGACATGTTAAGAAAGCAAGTTATGAAAAAAAAACGTTTTTTTGTTTCCGGCACATGGGATGGCCCTCTTAATTTATTTATTTAATTCAGATTATTAATTCACTTATTTAAAAATACCTTATAGACTAATATACATATGAATTAATATTATAATACTAATATATAGAGACTGTCTGCGTGGTCACGGCACTGACGACGGGAATCTGCCACTATAGCGCCGATACACCACACTTTCCTCCTTTACCATTTACGTGGTCACCATGTTGATGGCGACCCGAGCGCAAATGTCTTGAAACTTGCGTTGTGACTCGACTCCAGCTGCATCACCGTCAAAATTAGTTTACACCTGGTTCTTATGTAGTCGACAATGTCCTGTTCCTTGGTAGCGTAGTGTAGGCAGGACAAGTTTATTGCCGTGGTTAATATGTATATGTGTTGTACAATACTTAATACATACACAGATAATATAATATTACATAGGTGTTTCCATTAACGTCCTTCAGAAAAATCTACTTCACGACAAATATTAAGTTCATACGGCCGCTTACTTTTTAAAAGTTAAAAAACAGGCACTTTAATAATAATATAGATACAAAATATTATTCTCTATCAAGCAATTTAATAGTTATTGAGTAATTAATTAAAATTACTATATGTTGTATGTAATAAAGATTTGTTGTATCTTAAATTAAGATTATCTATTTACCAATACACTTTAATGAGTTGTTTTATAACAGATAAAATTCGGTTTAACAAATATAATAAGAAAAATATTATAAACGCGAAAGTTTGTGAGAATGAATGTTTGTTACTCTTTCACGCAAAAACTACTGAACGGATTTTGATGAAACTTTACAGTAATGCAATATTACTGTTATACATCAGAATAACACATAGACTATATTTTATATTTAAATTTAACGTGAGTGAAACCGCGGGCCCAACTAGTATTATAGTATTATATAATATATAGTATATATGTAAGCGTGATGGATGATACTTGAAAACACTTGAAAACCTGAAGTTGCAAGGCAATGCCCCAAAACTTACGAATAGCGCCATCTCTACGTATTTTCCTAAAACATTCATCAATGAGGAAAAACACAGAGCATATATACAGCATACCACTGCTTCGTAGTTCGTCGATAGAAAATTTCCATGAAATAAGTTTCAACTTATTAGAACTTCAGTACACTTTCAGATAGATGTCGCAACAAGTATCATTTTTTATAACAAAACAATATAGTTCAATAATAATTTAAATAAAAATTACACGGATTGTATCTAATGCAGAATATGACTTATCAAATCAAATGAAAATATCTTTTTTCATGTAGGTCTATTACAGACTCGTATGATATGTCTAATCTACCGTCAGTTCGCAGCGCATTTGAGCTAAGAAGAACTAACAAGAAACTAAGATCTTTGTTATTTTAAGATTCTCTGTTATTTTACAAAAAGTATTACAAATTCTTTTTAATTTTAAGTTTTATATTTTATATTATACTGGTTCAGTACTGTGGCGCTACTCCCATGAGTACGAATTATAAGTTCTAAAATGAT
The DNA here is from genome assembly GCF_030625045.1 of Achroia grisella. NCBI lineage: Eukaryota > Metazoa > Arthropoda > Insecta > Lepidoptera > Pyralidae > Achroia > Achroia grisella. The sequence goes on along the minus strand of NW_026712984.1, from coordinate 2,001,398 downwards.
GAATCTAACTGTGTACTATAGTTCAATTGAAATAATTCAGGCGTTTTCGTATGACATATTGCAACAGATTTTTATATGTACACTAGTAGTATGAGATAATAACTATATAAGATAACAACTTTACAAAAATATTTCAAATTGTACATCAGAGCAGTAATCTTTATAATTGTAATTCTATAATCCCAATTACAATAAAAAATTTTAACTAAATCAACACCTGTGTTGAAAAATAAACTTCTACATTGTAATTACATGTAGAAATAATTTAAAATTCTTATGTATTATTATATATTACGTTTTTATTTCAGAATATTGAAATATCTTTTATAAAACATAAATTGATATGTCCAATACATTTGTTAACACAATATACCCCCCTCCCCCATCCTACTTCCAAATCTTTCCACAAGTCCGAAAGGCCGTGACATATCCAAAGACTCTATTGTATAAGAAAGCAATAACTCATAGCCATTGTCATAGCCAATTGGTAATGGATCAACAAAGCAAAATGATATATTTTCTGAGCCAATATAAGAATTAATGTTGAAAATATGTATATTTTCCAAGTAAACCTGGGACTTCATTATATAACGTAAATGCAATAAATTCTCGTATAAAATATATCTATATATATATATAAATTGACAATGCCTTTCGTAGTGAGAATAGGTAAGAATAGAGTTTCAATAAATAGTTTTTTTTATTTGACTATTGATGGTAGTAATATAATATGTGGTAATTCACTACATCAAATAATTTTTGTAGTAGTTTTGATGTTTGGTAAAATAAACACGATGTGGTAATTTAGTGCAGAAGCGAATTTACTATCACAAAATAGTGGTTGTAAAAGATTTAATGATTTGTAAAAGAAGCAATAGAAGTGGTAATTTAGTGCTAACGAGAATTTACCATCAATAATTAACTGTAAAAGTCTTTTAAAAGAAGCACTGCAGGTGGACTACTACTAAAGAAGTAAATATGCTATTATGTAATATTATATTATCTGTGCTATTACTGAATAAATATGGTAATGCTATATGTGCTATCTTAGTTTTCTTATAATCAATAAATACATTACAGGCTGTAATATGTGGTATATGTAGGTGTTTGAATAATGTGTTATATATGAATTCTTTCCTTCTTTTGTAAAAGTTCGTCCGTTACATCTCCGACTATATGTATATATAAAAAAGAAAATGCTTCTTTGACTTAGGCGTATATAAATTATGTTGAATTAATGAATGACCTAAGGAAAGTGAGTATTTGTTTATTACCTCTTAGCGCCTTAACACCTATATAAATTATCATGAAATTTTGCATATAGGTAGTATATACGAAGAAGAATATATATAATAGTTTAACAAAGCCACATAAATATAGTTATATGTTATGAGGAATGTCACCTTATAACATATTTTTAAAATGTATAAAAACAACTGTGAAATACAGGAATATAAAATCGTATTATACCGTGAAACATTACTGCCATATGTAGCAAATGGTTTGTTAATAATAACAAAAAAAAATACTTATCGAAACTGAAAAACAATGACAAGTAGTTTCCAATCGAATTTGGAATGAAACAGTTTCTCTATTCAGCTCCATTTCATTTGAGTATACATCACGTATGTATTGAGGTATAATTATGAATACTAAAAGAAATCTCATAATATATCCGAGGTAAAATTCATATAATGTCATCTGCGTATCACTGAGTTATTGTCTATACTAAATTTATTCTTGTTATATAGTGGAACGGTACACCCGCTTGCGCTAACAGTAGGTATACGCTGGTTTAGCACCGGTGGATGTTAGATGCTGGTGTTTGGGCATAAAGTCTATGGAATTCACCAAGAATTAAACACAATGATTTCCAAGGCGAAACGTGTGAAGGTCCACCCGACTTGATACATTGCTAATATTGATTAGTCCCCATTACTAACAATCCCCTCTCCCCTATACCGAAGGTTGACAGCTAAATAATGCTTCGAACATTACGCCCGCTTTTTATACCCTATATTATTCAATTTTTATTAATACGGGGAAACGCGACCTTAAACCGATATAAACATTTGTGGTTACACACAACTCTACGGATTTTATTTCATTACAGATGAATTTCAACAAAAGATTTCCGCTGTATTGTGAGTTAAAAGTCATATATAATTTTCAGAGATTTTTCTCGCATTTAATTTATACAAAGGAATATTTAATTCACTTCACAAACCTTCTTCAACATAAAAGAACATGCGCAGTGCACTCAAAAAAAAATCCAATTCTTGATTGAACCAATCAACTACGTGTGAAAAGCGAAAATGCTATTATGCCAGTTGTTTACTGATTACTGACTTTTTCATATTACGTACAAATTCTTTCGAAGTTACCGAAATTACTCTATAACCTGAATTTCTAAATTGACTTTGTACAAAGTCAATTTTGGAGTTGGAATAGTATACAAGCTCTTCGCCCATCTGATGGTAAGTGATAACCGTGGCTTGTATGGCGTGATAACTCCCGCGTTGTCATTCTGAAGGTGTATTTTTTTTATTAATAGGTAATTGTCAGGTGCTATGGCCTGTAGCACTACGATCTGCATAGTAAAAAGAGTATTGTGCTCGCTCGCTTTTTTTTTTTGTTTGCTACTCAAACCCGTCAGGAAAGAATTAAAGGATATTCTTAGGAGCGATGATTTTTATCTCCTCATATATCAGGTAGAGTGTATATTTTCCAATGGAGATATTTCGTTTATGCATTAGTGGGCTACAACCATGTAGGATGTGTTCCTCTTCAGCTTGACAGAATCTGCAGATTATTGTTAAACTCAGGTCTAGAGGTCAGGTCGGAGGTGTAAAACAATACGGCTTTTGGACCCTATAGTTATCTGTCTCATTTCACGCTTCAACCATCTATCAATAGAAATTTTACAAACAAGATTTTTAGCGACTGTAAGAGGTATGACATAGAAGATAAAATGGGTATTATCTTTTCCGTTATAAGGAGTCGTGACTCACTAAGAGAGAAATTCAAGGCAAATATTCTCACCATTGCTTCTCATTCTATATACTCAAATATTCTATATGTACACAAAAATCTTCACTTATTTCCAAGAAACAGCCAAATTCATAACATTAATTCTATATTTAAAGACAAACTTGCTGTTACCAAATATCGTTTAGAAAATATCAATAGGTTTTTTATGAGAATGGGTATATAATATTCACAATAAGATACCGAAGGATATACTGGAATTACCATTAATAAATAAATAAATTTTAAACATGTGTTAAATCATATTTATTGAGCAAAGCCTAACGCACTAATATTCACATAGACCTACAGAAGATAAGTAACCAAAGTAAAATTGGCTTTTAAAAAATAGAAATCAGTTGAGTTTCTTGCCAGTTGCCAACTGGATGGCAAAATAAAAATATTAATACAAAAAAATTGACACTGACATTGATTTTTGATTTGATTTGATTTGACTAGGATACCACAGACGACTTTTTATGAAGTTTATTTCGGTAAATATGAGTCTTGATCATATTGATATGGGAGCCAAACCAAGCATGAGGTTTCCAATGAAAAGGGAACCATCAAAATGTAAAATAAAGTTCATAGGTAACCAACAGAAAAAAAATCAGTTGAATTGTGAATTTCTTTCTGTCTTCGAAGTTTGAATGTGTAAATGTCTAAAGAAACTGTCTTTGTAAAACAATGTTAAAAATTATGTGTAATTAATTTTTTTATGTAAATATAAGCTACTAGCTGTACCCGCGACTTCGTCCGCATAAAGTAGCGATCTTGACCAAAGTAGCCTATATACTTTGTCAGGGTCTAGACTATCTATGTACCAATTTTTATTCAAATGAGTTCAGTAGTTTTGGCTTTAAAGCGAGACAGACATAATTACTTTAGCGTTTATATTATTAGTAATGGTTTTGTCTAAATGCACGGAGACGAAGTCACAGTAAACAATAAGTATTAAGAATTACTCGAACGAGTCTCTTTCATAACATTAACAATATCCAATATATCTTTGATACTTCCCAACTTCCTTCCGATATATCCTTGAATGCTATTTAATGGAAAAATGTTTGGCATTTTCAATAAATATACATTTGGGGAAAGTTCATTTCGTCCACACAACATTATATCCATTTAAATAAAGAATTACTTCAAAAGTATATTATTTAAATAACGTCCATTAATACATAATACATATAGATAATATTACTCATTAATTGAGGAATGGTCTAGGTACTTTTTCTGAACATTGTATGGAGTTAAAGCTTTCGATTACGTCAGTCTAAACTCGGCATTCGTGCTTATTACACTTGCGCCACAAAGTTCGAACGTTAGAAAATAAAATTTGGCGGTAAATTCGGAATTTAGAATACGCGTTTATAATATTAATAATTACAAAATAAATAATTGATGTTTAGTATTTTTGTAAATGTATAGATTGAATATAGAAATATAGTGATTTATTTTGAAGTGACAATAAATTGTAAAGCTCCTGTATTTTAATCGTGGTTTAATTAGTGATATTTTATATTGGTAAGTTGAATAATGTTTTTTAGTATTAATTACTATTATATTAATGCATGAAAAAATTTGCAATAATTTAGTACAACTTTTTATGAAAATTTTGCGAACGGTCTAAAATTTGACACATTTAAATTTTGCATTGATGAATGCAGAACGTAAATATGTTTTATTACAATAAAAAATAATAAAAAAAAACATTACACACACTGTCATGTGTCTGACACACAATACGCTTAGTATTTCACAATAGAATCTTAACAAGGGTCAAATTTAAAATATAAATGTACTAGCGTCTATTTAACGGCTATGTAGTGCACGGATATTTAAGAAAAATTTAAAATGATGGTACGAATAATGTAGCCTAGTTTGTACTGGCATTATTATTGCATATTTTAAAAGGAAAAGGTACTTATCGTTACATAGATACATAGTTAATTATATGGTATTTTGAACTTTTTTGCAGATATTTATGTCCTCTATAAAACTATAGTACATCACATTGTTTTATTGTAAATAGATTTCTGAATCATACCCGATTTTTTAAATATTTTTTTCAAACGTTACATTACATTAACATAATTTCGTACCATTCCCTAACGTTTTTGTTATAATATTGTATCGTCTATGTTCATCAGGAATAATGTGACTCTAATAGTAAAAGAATTTTTGAAATGGCTCTATGCTCTCGGAGCCTATTCTATGCAAACAAACAAACAATCAGATATTTCGTCTTTATAATATTAGATATGGATTGTGGTCGAATTTCGATTCCTGAGCTACTACTAATAATAAGAGGTTTTGATATATTGTAAGCACTTTAAAAAAAGTAAAATTAATATTAGTCACATTGGTTGCGGCATAAAAATATAATGCATCACATTTAAATTATTTGTTGCTAAGTAGTTGTTGTTGAGGTGATGAGATGATGATGGTGATGTTCAAGTATAGTTATGTCTTACGTGAAACTGCAAAATTTAATTTACTGCTGTATGTTCAATTTATATTTCCATCAATGAAAACTTGATCAGTATACTCGTAAGTATTCTCTGGGGTTTCGTTAGATACAATCTCAATATTACTATTTTTTAACCCCAGTCAATAAACACAGCGCCAACTAGCCCCACGGTAAGTACAGCTTCTGTAATGGGTACTAAACAAGTGATATAAATACTTAGACTTTTTTTTGTAAATATATAGAAAATACACAGACCGAAACAAATAAGCATAGTCATGAATACAAATGTTTGTACCGTTAGGAATTGAACCCGTGGCCATTGGAAGTAAAGCAGTATGCTAAACCGCTAAACCACCAAACCACCGAGGCCATTTTGTATTTGCATGTTAATACGGAATGTTATTACTATTTCTTAATTACTAAATATATTAATATTTACACGATACATAACAGATGACTGTAAATTCACAAATTGCACATTGAAATTTTAATAAAGAAGTCATAAAAATAAAGCCATGATTTTAAAATAAGATAGCGGTTTTTAATTGCATCTACTAATGAGTGAATTTCTTTTTGATCTTTTTTTTAATTAAGTACGTAGGTACCTACATCCACTTTTTCTTAATTAAGTATTACGACTTTAGAGGACATAAGAAAAATCTCTCGTCTTGATCCTTCGTGAATGTGTCCTTTACGGTTGGCTAGTTTTTGTCGGCGACATCGTCTGTATTACTGTGATGAATTGGTAGACTTAAGTAAATAGAGTATTTACTTTTTTGTTCCAAATACTTATTATAAGTATACAAAATTTTATGACATTGCTGGTTTAACATTGGTATTCCGGCTTATTGACTGGTTTAACTATTCCGGCGACAAGAGGTAAGAAATACACAATAATTTTCATACATAATTCGCTTTTTGTATTGGAACTTATGACGAAACATAATGCTTATCATGTTACTAAAAAAATATACTTATATGCACTTTTTTAATTAATGATATTGGAAAGGTTCACTTTAGTCTAAAGGTGTCTGCAGGCGATGGAATGAGTTTGATCAATCAGAAGATCGTGGCAAATTCAACAGGAATCAGTCACGATAGGTTTTAAGAGAGAGGATACTCTATTCTCTCAAATTTTAATTAAAAATCAATTTGAAAACTTGTACAAGCTCATTTGAAAAGAATAAGAGCTGAGTCAGTTTATCTCTGCTCGAAATTACTCCGAACTGGCGGTAGATTTAACATATCATAAGTGTTATATACAAAATAAGAAATTATTTAGACATTCGTATTACTATTTATTTATCGGTTACCTAGACAACTTACTAGCCTATAGCAGTCCTCTACACTTAGCCTAGATGCTGTATGCAGGATGCCCACAGCAACTGGTTCAAACGACGGTGCCAAATGTAGCCGTTGTACATCTTTATTTTGTAGTGCAGGTGCCCTAATCGCACTAACACTCTACCGAATTCCCATTTCCGCCCATGATCTGCATAACTCCTGGCTTGTACGCGGTCACTCGCCACAAATTCTCGGCCAGGATCGATCTCTACATTAGTTGTAATTGCCGTATTGTGGCCAGGTTGTCGTGACATGTAATTGGGTTCTGATGTCTCTTCCGAACATAAGCTGGTAAGGCGTTTGAGTACTAGATCCAGGGGTTCGATGTAAACGTGCCTTTACCACTAATAGTTTGTCGGTGAGAGTACTTTGCCTGGGTTCGTATCCCATCCTCGTCGCCAATTTGTTACATACAAAATAAGAAATTATTTAGACATTAGTATTATTATTTATTTATCGGTTATCTAGACAACTTACTAGCCTATAACAATATGAGTCTGTAATAATCTAACTTATATGAATAAAGATTTTGATTTTGAACCATGAATCCTCCTGATATTACTAACAATCCTCCAGTTTTACTTTTATAACCTAACTATTTTCAATACGTTCTGAAGCTTTTTAAATACCTTTATTTGCCATAAAATTATTCGTGTTAAGACCCGGTTAATAATTTAAATAATTTAAATTAAACACGAAAGTTTAAAATTAACTACGTTCTGAAGCGTATTTAAAAAATATGTGCAAATTTATATTTTTGACAGATGATTTCTGTTAAGAAACGCCGATGTCATATTAAATAGAAATCCTAGAGGTAGGTAGGTAGGCTCGCCGTTTGGCACATTGGATTGGAATATACCCCTACTAGGTATTCTTAGTATGTCAAGTCCTATGACACGCGATCACATTATCGAAGATCCTTTATATTACTACAAGTTTTTACCCGCGGCTTCCCTCCTATTGAATCAAAAGTATTTGTATTATTTTTTATAAAACGTATCCTATGTTCATTCTAATACCTCCAAGAACAAGTGTACAAAATTTCATGATGATCAGTACAGTAGTTTTTGTGTGAAAGAGTAACAAACATCCATTCATACAAACAAACGTTCGGAATTATAATATTAATAATAATAAGATAATTTTAGGGTCTACATGTCCCTTAAGTTAGCATAGGCAGTGATGCAGATAGATAGAAAACAGAATCGCCTGTACGATCGCCCACGCCTGAAACATCTAAAAAGAGAATGATTGAAAAGTGATCGAGATCTTTAAAAGGTGGGCGTAAATTGATATTGTTTTCTGAATCAATCAATTAGTATTCAACAATCAAAATAATTATTTATTTACACAGCTTATAACTGATCGCTCACGTGGAATCTTGTTTGATGTTATCGAGTTAGACATCGTAAAAAGTCGTCTGTGTGGATAATTATGCATCGACTACATAAGACGCCAAGCCTCAAGCTATGTAAGATATGATTTACCTCTACTGTAGTAATTCATATTCAAATTCAAAAATCATTTATTCATGTAGGACATTTCAACCGCTAATGAACGTCAAATATTTTATATTATATTTTTTTCCCTACCGTCCAGTTCAGTATAGAGATCCAATTGAGAAGAACTGGCAAGAAACTCAATTGAGTGATACATAGTTTATGCTACTGAAATTCTTTCTTTGTTTGAAAAATGAAAGAATTCATCAAAACAAAACTTCTGAATTCTATTTACGAATATTACTAAAATTCAAGTTCACATTCATAAAGCCTATAATTCTATTATGAACTAATTAGGACTTGTAATGGTTACACTTGAGTATTCAAGTGGATTTTTTTTTATTAATTTACTTTTGAAAATTACCTATATCTTTACATAGTACAAAATAAAATTAGTCACAGGATTTTAATACCGTTATTAGCAATACATATATTGATTCAAGAGGAAGGTGTATATATATTTACATCTATAGTATAGGAAAGTAAAGAAAATCAAATATGTTTTATTTCTAATAAAAAATACGTCCGAAGCCGCGGTAGGTCACTAGTTACATGTGAGTGTAAAATGATTAATTACAAAATTTACCTATCTTCAGGCACAGATGTTTTATTGGAAAAGTTTTCCACCGTCGTCCTTCAGGTTGTGAAATTATTTTCTCAAGGGATTTATTTTTACTTGATTTCAAGACAGGTTGGCTTAAAACTTCTTAAATATATTTTTTGAGGAAATCGTATAACTGTTCATAAAAAAAGTAGACTATTTTAAAATCATAGTCAAAGCCGAAACTAAAGTATAAGTTAATATGAAAGGAGATTAAAAAATCTAAGGAAAAGTAACAATTAAAGCCAAGTTACGAGTATAACTTGGCTTTAATTCTGAATAAAACCGAAACTAATGAAAGAATAATAGCCAAATCAAAGTTCTATAATAAAACTAAGTAAAAAGTATATTATAGTTCAATACAACTTCTAAGATATTAGCCACATTAAGATGTCATTTTGATTCTAACCTCATTATGTATTTAAAGTTAAAAATATATACTTATCTTTTTCTCTCTACCTTAAAAGTCTAAGCCAGTGTTTCCCAATGTAGACCACAAATGTGCAATTTAATTGTTAAGGGCCCTGTTAGACTCTCTCTATTAAAATACACTCTATATTAAAATGATGTGGATGCATTTTACATCCATTTCTATTTTTCATTATATGTTTTGAAAATTTACTTACTGTTTCATTAACAATTTATGTATGATTTCTTCTTAAAACCAATTTTTTTAAGGGAACATTAAATTGTTACATGTTATTATGTATGTCACATAGGAAACAAAAGGGGGGGATAGGGGAGGTACCCCTACCTCTAATAAAAATTTTGTAAGGCTAAGGTGGGGCACCAAAACGGTTGGGAAATACTGGTCTAAGCAGTATATTCTACTCTACTCATTGCTAGTTATACCAGATCCAACTCTGGAAATAAACATGGTACAACACATATTTACTGGTAAATTGGTCACGATGCCTAATTGAACTGACAACATGCTTATCCAGTCATTCTTCTACCCTTACACCTTCCAGCTTGTACTGTAAGCAGGGGTAGGTTACCATTGTTTTTAACACCAAAAATAAACATTGCATAGAGCAGGCAACTGGGCACAAACTGATGGCGAATAAGAAAGCACGGAAATTATTTACATTATAATTTAATACATTTCATTCGACCAATGTTTCTTTGTATACAGAGGGCAGTATTTTAAATCGAATCTATTGTAGCATTGTAGAAAGTAATGAGAATTCTCGAATTCTCAATACTAACACAATTGTCCTTATAAAAACAATATTAAAGGAATATCCGGCGCTCGAGATATAAATTTAATATTACAGATTTGTCATTTCGATTTATTTTTAGTTTTTGTTTTATGGAATCTTATATCGACTAACTGAATCTTACGGCCCACCTGATGGTAAATAGCAACTCACCTATAAATATGAACAGAACGTTATTATGTGCACGTAATGGCATGGCAACTTACTCGAATGTAGTGTGTATGGTACACACTACATGCGGTACACTACAGTACAGCAATAGTACAAGCAGCTTATCTTGTAAAAATTTAAATTAAATATTTATTACTTCGACTTACATACCTAAATTATTCTGATTTAAACCATATTACAGATGACGGCAGGGTCGTCCTATATAATGTTGAATTGAAATATAGTTAGCCAAATATGTGTTCGTGTAGTAAAGTAATTACTTAGTAATGCCTCTCCTGTAATAACATAACATTGCGCGAAATTAAGCAGTAAAATAAGGAAATACAGCAATAAAAAATATATAATTACAATAGATACTACACCTAGATATTACCTAGATAATAATATATATAATAATAGAATATAATACTAATATATATTAAAATCATTATACATTTTATAATATACCTCAATATACCTCAGTGTCATATTTTGAAAATAAAAAAATAAAATAGTAAAATATACCTGAAGATTTTTTAGCGTAAGCCTATTTTGTTTCACGGCAAAATGTATACGAATTAATATTAAAACCGAATTTCATAAATAAACAAGAAACCCTTTCATATTCTGAGACAAATAAAATAAATAAGTTTTACAGTAAAATACTTTAAACAGTTAATTGACTAAAATAATATTTACGATTCCAATTTGTTAAATAACTTACAAGCAATAACTTAATATCCAATTATAATAAATATACTAAATATTTCGGTCTTATTTCATAAATCAAACTATAAATTATAGTGATTATTATAACACTCTTAATTACAAATTCAAGAAAATGTTCTATTCACATCATTTTATAAGCATGTACTTACAGTACGTAAAAGGTAGTCTTATCGGTTAAGTAAAGTAATACATAATTAAACAATGTTTAAAAATCCATAAATATCTCGTTTTATAAATAACTCTGTTTTATAGTATATAATGTTTTATGTATATAAAAGATCTCTCTTGAGAAGTAATGTTCATTGAACAGAAAACTTCTAAGATAATATATTTTGTTATATTCGTTTCAGCCCAACCTGCATTATTTCGAACAAAAAAATTTTTATATTATAGTATTCATAGTTTCTTATAACGGCCTCGGTGGTCTAGCGGTTTAGCATACTGCCTTACTTCTGGTAGTCGCGGGTTCGATTCTTTGTATAGTACAATCATTTATTTATATTAGTAAGTATCATTCTTCGATTTTTCGGTCTGGGTATTTTCTATATTCATAACAGTTGTCTAATACCTATAACACAAGCTAGTTTAACTTGGGATTGTCCTGAGATATTATGATTAGTGTTTTATTTCAGTTGTAAAATAAAATTGCATATAACTTATTTTACAAGTAACTGACTCACGCAATTTCGTCTACGTCACAATACTCCACCTTTTGCAATATTTTTCATTGCAGTTCCCTTCTTCTCTGCTGATCATAGCGTGATGATATATGACCTAAAGCCTTTCATGATCAATTAGCTATCCAACACTAAAAGAACTTGCTAAATTGGATCACCGGTACTAACCAGAGATTACTAAGAACATCCAAACGCACAAACATTATAGATTGTTGAACTTGTCAATTCTAGATTTTTTATATTAGCTATCATAACTTTAATCTTTTTAGCATTTTCATCAATCGGCAGTCAATTTTAGCATTCAGTCCACCATACATATGTCGAAAATATATGGATGGAAAGACAGTCAAACTGCGCCGTTGGTAGGGTAGGGTCTCTCTGACTATTTATATTTCTAAACGGTGTTACAGAGTGAGTCAGAAATATAAATTTACCCACGGTTTTTTGTGTCGGTCAGATTCGAATATAGAACCCTTTCTTCTGTAAGTTGATATAAAAAACTACAAGACCACGACGCTCTCGGCTTAATTATAATAGAGATAAGTTCACTATTGTTTTATTTACTACATTTATCTATTTGATAATTCACTTCAGTAAATTATCACTGTTTTAATTAAACAGATAAGGTATGTTTTATTAATATTATTTACTATTTGCTGGTACCTGCCCTGGTTGCACCCGCTGCTCATAGATTATCTAAATATTATATAGTTTGTGTCACTCTAGAATGTACCTTTCACACGGTAAAAAAATTCTCAAATCCGCCTGGTCATTTTGGAGTTATTTTTACTTACCCAAATCTACTCTCTTTTTATTATAATATTGTGGGGTACACAATTAAAAGGTCTTCGATTTTCAAAATATGTGGACTGTATTTCAATTTGTTTCTTATTCTATGGGTCGGCCGGCCGGAGTGGGGTTTTCTTGGTCGTTGCGCCGGCGGTGGTTCTTCGTCGGTGGCGTATGCGTAAGAGCGCGCGATCGTTTTTTTTTTTTTTTTTCGGACTACTCTAATGCTGTTGGCCGTAGCTGGCCTTTACAGCTTCACCGGACGTTATGGGGCGAGTGCAGATGGCACTCCAAACCCGCGGAAGGACTTATGGAGCGGCTGAAGGCCAACTCCTGCCCGACGGATACGACTTTAGTCTGAGGGCACCACTAGGGGTTCGAACCTCGGCTCAGGCCGTCGTAATTTCGATCCCCGTTTGAATTGGACGGGGGATCGATCGGAGGGGCGCCCGGGGGCGCCGGTGTGGAGCGCCCGAGCGCGCGCAGGCGCCCGGTTGAATGCGCGATATTGTGTGTTTGAGGTCGTCGTCTTCGCCGGCGAGGACGGTGTCGTGTGTGTGTGTAAAAGTGTGGTCGGGGTGGAACGGGTGGGCCCGTGGGGAGGTTACCTGCCGTTATGGGGTCGTCGGGGTCAATGAGAACGTGCCTCGGGCGACGTTGTCGCGTATGTCGGATATTACTCCTCGGTGCGTAGTCGACCGCACTGACTATAAGCGGATTAGGGTGGGATTGGGCAGAGTCGAAGTAGCGTCGAGACGCTTCCTTCATAAACTGCTTGATGGAGGGCAGATTAAGATCGCGGTGGAGATCTACGCTGCGAACGAACCACGGCGCACCGGTGGCTCGACGCAGAAACCTATTCTGAATGACCTGCAGTCTGTTGATTAAGCAGTAGGGTATGTGGGCGAATACGGGACTAGCGTAGGTCATGATGGGACGGATGCAAGCCTTGTATAATGTCAGCTTGTTGCGAAGCGACATTTTACTGTGCTTGTTAATAAAAGGATAGAGTCGCCCTAGTATAAAGGCGGCTCGGTCGCGGACACGCTTGATGTGAGGACGAAACGTTAGTTTCCTATCTAGGGTGACGCCGAGATATTTCGTTTTCGAAACCCACGGGATGTTTTGGCCGAATAGTTCGATCGGGTGATTCATAGAGTCGAATTCCCTGCTAAAGTACACTGCTGCACTTTTTTCGGGATTGACTTCTATGCGCCACCGACGGAACCATTCGCCCAGTATCGTTACGGCTTTCTGAAGCCGTCTGGCTATTGTCGCACGGGACTTGGCGGATGTAAAGAGAGCCGTGTCATCGGCAAACAGCGATATTTCGACTTTTAAGTCGGAGAATTTGGGGATGTCGTTGGTGTACAACGAGTAGAGCATCGGAGAGAGGACGGCGCCCTGAGGGACGCCGGCTCGTATGGGGTGCGGGTCGGATAACGCTCCGTTTATACGGTAGCGATAAGAGCGATTCGACAGGAAATCTCGTACAATGAGTACTAGCCTGTCGGGGACACCTAACTGATGAAGCTTGTAAATCAAGCCGTTGTGCCAGACTTTATCGAAAGCCTTAGCCACATCGAAAAATAGGACGCCTGTACCGCCTTTGGGGGACTTGGTGGCGAAGTACAGAGTGTTTTTGTGAATGTGCTCCGTGATGCGGTGCACTTGATGGACGCATGAGTGTTTGGCTCGGAAGCCAAACTGCTCATTGATGAGCAGGCCTTTGGAGTATATAAACTCCTTTAGGCGGGCGAGGAGGATTCGCTCGTAAAGCTTGCCTATAGCCTTGAGGAGGCTGATAGGACGATAACTGGACGGGTCGGATTTATTTTTACCGGGCTTGGGGATGCCAATGACCACGGCTTCTTTCCAGCTGTCTGGAAATATAGCGTTGGACAGCGCCGCGTTAAAAATAGCGACGAGTAATAACAAAAGTTGGGATGGCAGACTTTTGACTAATCTATTCGATATGCCGTCTGAGCCGGGTGATTTTTTGATAGGTAGTTGTTTAACTAGCGTTTTGACCTCATCAAGCGTGACTGGTGAGAGGGATTCGGTGGGCGGGGTGGACGCGATGCGTTCGACTTCGGTGTCTATCTTCTCGAGATGACCTGCCTCGACTGGGAGCGTGCTGGGGGAGCATTGGGCTTCTAAGTTGGACGCTAGACACTCAGCCTTGTCTTCGTCGAAGAAGGCTATAGTGTTGTCGGGTCGGACTAGCGGGGGCATGTCGTTTGTCTGTTGGTCGGTTTTGAGAGATTTCGCTATGCGCCAGTACGCGGTGTGGCATGGCGTTATCTCTTCTAGGAGCTTGCCCCACCGACCGTCCCGGATCTGCGCGATGCGCTCCTTAACGCTACGCTGTAAGGCTCGCAGGCGCACCCGGTTCGGTTCGGAGGGGTAGCGATCGTACGCTCTAGTGGCTGCGTTCTTATCGCTTATTAACCTCCTTACGTCATCGGGGAGCTGCCAGCGACGGTCGTCCGTCGCCGGTACCTCCCTGGAGCAGTCCTTGACTGCCGACTGCAGGTGGTTAGTAAGCGAGTCGATCGCAATGAGAGTGTCCTCGGTGGACTCTATGACGTCGGGAATACGGTTTAGTATCGGTGTGTCGGTCGATTCGAGAGATTTCTCGAGTCGTTGCCAGTCTGTTATTGTTTTGGTTGGTAGTGGCGTGTCGGGCGGAGGGCCCAGAAGGAGGGTTACCGGTCGATGGTCCGAGTTAAGCTCGGCATGGACATCTGGGGAGCTCACCCGTAGGGTTACGTTCCTCAGCAGTGCCATGTCCAGTATGTCGGGTCGGTGGTTCACGTTATGGGGATAATGAGTAGGGCGGAGCGGGGCGATTATCTCGAATTCGAGCGAGTCGGCTAGTCTGTCTAGTTTGTGGCCGTTTGTCGTGGACACGTGGCAGTTCCAGCGGGTGTGTTTACAATTCAAATCGCCAGCCAGAATGGTGGCGCTGTTGATATCTAGGAGGGCGCGTAGGTCGCTTTCCAGCAGTAGTTTGCCGGGAGGCTGATATACGGATGCCACGGCGAGCGGTCGGTGGCCGGTCATGCCGAGAAGACAGACGGAGGCCTCCATATGAGTGAGAGGCGGTGTTTGTAGCGGTATACAATGTAGGGACCGTTTATAGTATATGAGCGTACCGCCGCCTCTACAGGCGGTGCGGTCGTTCCTAACTAAGTTGTAATTGGCGATTCTAGGATCGCGGACTGAACGTTTCAGTAGGGTCTCCTGCACGAGGAGAATATCGACTTGGTGGTCAGTGAGAAAGGAGGCGATTTCCTCCTTTTGTTTTTTTAATCCGAACGCGTTAAAAAACGCTATTCGAACGGACCGAGGCTTTTCTCTCTGAGCTCGAGTACCCATAATTACAGGTTAAAATTGAGGATGGCGGTAAGTACGCCGATGTGCTCGCAGACGGCTGCGAGCCTATTTTGGGGCGACTCCTTATACAGGCGGAGCTTGGAGGCCAGAAGGGCAATCTCGTTAGGGTCGATGGTGCTGGCTAAGCGAGCGACCAATGCGAAGTCCTGCGCGAGGGAGCTGCCGTTGGCCTTGGGGGCCGCGGGCAGTGTTTTGGGGACGGGTTTGTGTATGGGCATGGGCGGGGCCGATTGGGCGGGCGGGGGCGACTGGGCGGGCGGGGCTTTCTGGGCGGGCGGGTTGGGTGCTACCTTGCTTACAATTGCCGGGGGTTTAATCCAGGCATTGTTAGCAGGCAGAGGGGCGGGTACGAGTGGCTCGGGTTGTGTTTGAGCCTTGGCGGGGGCACGTGCCGGAGCACGGTTGCCCTGGGTGTGGGTGGCCTTCTTTTTGGCGGGACGTGGGGCGCGTGAACAACCGCGGTAATTCGCGGTGTGACCCTCTGTGAGGCAGAGGGTGCAACTGGGGGGCGTGGGGGTGTTGGGCCTACGGCCGCAATCTGCGGTGGCGTGATCGCCTAGGCACTTGACGCACCGTGGGCGAGCGAAACAATTACGGGCAGAGTGCCCGTAGTTCTGACAACGGTGGCATTGTCCGGGGTAGGTACGCTTGCGAGGCGCCTCTACGGAGAGCGAGGATAGTTGGCAAACGCTCTTTATATCAAAGATCGATTTGCCTTCTGGGGATAAATCTAATACGACTAGAACAAGGTCGATAGCGGCCTTGTTGCGTGAGCGCGACTGGTACATACGATGTACCTCGTGCGCTGGGTAATTCTGGGACTGAAGGTCCTCAAGGATGGAGTCTGTTGAGAGCTCCTTGGGTAAACCGCGTATTACAACGCGGAGCTTTTTCTCTTCCTCGAGAGCATAGGTGTGATAACCTATGTTTTTCTCCCGCAGGAAGGTGGTGAGACGACGATGGTCGTCAGATGATGGGACTGATACTTTGATCCCTATTGAGGTAGCCTTAGCATGGCTGAAATTGATATGCTTGTTTTTAAGCATATTGGATACGGTGTTCCAGGCACTTTTGTCCTGGATGATGACGGGGGGCGGGGCTTTGGTCTCGGGGTGCGACTTGCGTGCACTCGGACCGGGGGCGGTTTTAGCGGTGCCGTCATGGGCACGCTTTGTTTTGGCTGGCTGGGAGCCCTGGGTCTTCTTGGCACGCTTGTTGCCAACAAGAATAAAATCGTCCTCGTCTGAGGAGACCGGGGGGATGGGAGAGGGGACGTCGCCGTCGCGGATGGTGTCGAGCTCCATACTAGGAGCGTCAAGCTCCGCGACGGAGTCGTCCTGCTCCATGGCGGGCGAGGCGGGTTCGGCCTGGTCGGCTTGGGTCGGGGGAAGCGGCGGGAGCCGTTGCGAGTCGTCCTCGAATTCGTCAGTGTCAGTGTTCGGTTCGTCAGTGTGAGTCATCATTGGGGACGCGGGGGGCGAGCTGTACACTAAGTGGACGGGCTTGGCGGCTTTGAATGCTATAAAAGCATTTAAGATGCCGGGACACTTTTTTTCCAGGAACTGGAAGAACAGAGGCATATCGGCCTCTGATAAGGACATTTTTTTTGAACAGTGGTAATGTTAATTATCACTATTCAAAAGAATAGAATAAGAGTAGAAATAGTAATATAAAACAATACAATAACAATACAACACAATAACAATACAATACAATGAAACAATAGGGTAAGTCAGTACTTAAGATAAGGACGGTCGTCGGCGGGTGCAGCCGACGGTGTCAGCGGGGGCCTCCCTGCCGGGTGAGGCAGGGGGGTGAGTGCCTATTGATATGTGACCCTAATATGTAAGATCACTAATCTTATTGAGTGAAAAATGTGTACCTAAGCGAACCTACTTGGTGGCGTCGGCGGCGGGCGGCAGGCAGCAGGCGTCGGCGGGTGTTGGTGGCAGCGGCGGCGGCTCGGATCGGCGCGTCGCGCAATAGGCGTGACGCACCTCCCTAACTCACGACAGTCCGTGCCACTGAATGTCCACACACAACACTTCACTTCACTTGAACGAAGAGAGTTTCTCCTTCAGTCCTCACAACACAACACTACACACGCGGAAAGTCCGGTAGCACTGTGTCGGAACGGATGCCGAGAGCGCGGTCGGCCGCGGTCGGCGCGGGACACGGAGGCCCCGGGCCACGCTAGGTGCACCGAGTGCACCTAACACGCGGCGAAGTATAAGAATAAGAACGCGCGAACGTAACTGCGCTACGTGCGCGCGCGCGGTGGTTTGCTCGAGGGAGCAGAGAACAGCGAGACGGCGGCGGGACTAGCGAGCACATACGTGCGTTCGCTAGCGCGTCGGTCAGCGGAATGAGCGCGCGATCGAGAACCAACCCGCCTTTTACGGGCGCCCGAGCGCGTCCTTCCCCACCCCCGCCGAGCCGTGCGCGTCGGCCGTCCCACCCTCCCGACAATTCCTGCACATGTCGGTGACCGACGGGCCGGAACAGCGAATACGCACACATTTAAAATTAAATACAATAGTAACAACACAAAAAACTACAAAAAACCACGTGCGACTAAATGCCACATGTTCAGGCTACACTAAAGCTGTGATCCCTAAGAATTTACACAATGGGCGGACATAGAATTCACAGTATCTATGCCGCTACAAAGGGTATATGGTACAAACAATAGTCTAACCTAAACAATAGTCAAAACACTGGAAAAATACAAATTTATACACAAATTTGTTTACATATTTTCGATGCCGACTCGTGGTCCGCAACAGCCTCCCCCCGGCGCAGATCTTCGCAGCCCTTATCCCTAGGGAGGACCACCAGCCTTCGGGTCGGCCTTCGAAAAATTCCCTCGCGTTCGTCCGTCCGTCCGCGTTCACAGCAACGCCACTTGACCCATTTCCCCGCTTCGGCGGGGCGCTCCCGGCCCAGCTTCCATGCCCGTCGCCTGTATTCTTCTGCGACCAGCAGCACCTGTGCCGGAGTCCTCCTCACTCGGTCATATGAGGAGAACCGCATTCTGTCCATTACGGGCTTTGCCTTCGCCCAGACACGGGCTACTGTCTCTGCAGGGACGGGCTTGCTTTCCTTGGGTCGTTCTTTCTCTGGAGCGTATACAAGCGCCGGCCCGACGGATCTGTCGGCGGCGGTCCGTATTGTATATCTCGCGCGGGTCGCGTCGTTAGTTACGTCGTGGGCGGTCGGTACCCAGCGCCACTGTGTTGGTTCTGTATGTTCGGCGCTTTCTGCCATCCGGCGGGCCGCGTGTGGATTGTATCGAGCGGTGTCGTTCCTAGTCCAATGTAGCGTCTTCTTCGAGACCGTCCATAGGAAGACTTCGGCCGGGCGACGACGTCCTTTCAGTACGTCAGCGGCCAGTCGGGGTCCTACCAGGCTCGCCTGAAGCTCCATCCGGGGTATACTCTGCGCTTTCATGGGCGCTACCCTCGCTTTGGCTGCTACCAGGACGACGTTAACGCTACGATCCTCGCGTTCCGTCCTCCAATACGCGGCTGTGGCATATGCCTGTTCGCTTGCGTCCGTGAATACGTGCAGTTGCGACCGTTGGCTGTCGTTCGTGCCATACCATCGCGGCAATCTCAGTTCCTCTATATAGGCTAAGTCATCTCTCCATTCCTGGAACATCCGCGCTTCCTCGGCGGGCAGAGGGTCATCCCATTCGACCTTCTGCACCCACAGCGCCTGCAAGATGATTTTTGCCGTGATGGTGTAAGGGCTCAGCAGCCCGAGCGGGTCGAACAATGACATCACCGCTCCTAGGGCTTCCCTTTTCGTCGGTATCCGTGTGCCGTGCTTCACTTCTCGTGGGACGCGTGGCATGCCGGTGTTGAACGCCAGCTGGTCTTCGGCTGACATCCACAATAACCCCAATCTCTTTCCGTATGGATGTGCGTTGGCTCCCAGTTCCTTCGGCGTCCTCGCTCGCTGGTCCTCACTCACATTCTCTAGCAGGCTCGGTCGGTTTGTATTCCAACCCGCCAGCGTGAATCCTATCCCGCCATGAACCTCTACTACCTCTCGTATGGCGCGGGCTGCTTCCTCTTCGGAGTCAAAGCTATCGACCCAGTCGTCCATGTAGTGGTTCCTTGTTATGGCGGTGTATGCTGACGGGTGCGACTCTCGGTGCTCTGCCGCGTTCCTGTCTCGAACGCTGTGTGCGATGAACGGTGAGCTCCTCGCCCCGAAAATCATTGAGGTCATTACGTATTTCTGCGGCGGGTTAATCCTGTCATCTCCTCTCCACAGAAACTGTTGTGCTGCTCTATCTTCTTCCCGTATCTTAATCTGCAGGAACATCTCTCGTATGTCCGCCGTGATAGCTACGGGCTTCTCGCGGAAACGGTATAACACACCGTTAAGCGACCGTAGCATATCTGGCCCATCCAGCAGTGCGTCGTTCAAGCACATTCCCTTCGAACGGGCCGCGGCGTCGAATACGAGTCGCAGCTTTCCGGGTTTATTCGGATTCGTCACTCCGAAATGGGGAAGGTACCACGCGCGGTCGTTGTTGAACCGGTCGTCGGTTACTTCCTCGGCGTAACCCTTGTCCAACAACTTGTTTATCTCCGCGGTATACGCCAGCCGGAATTCCGTAGAGCGATCCATCCGCCGCTCTATTCCCCTCAGTCGGCTCGCTGCCATGTCGTAGCTGGGAGGTAGAGCGACGTTATCTCTCTCCCACGGCAATCCTACGACGTATCGCCCATCCACTCTCGTCGCTGTGCGGTTGAATGTGGCGACGGCGCGCTCCTCCTTAGCAATGGGTAATCTCTTCGACGATATACCCAACGCGTCGATGTCGTAATGCGCTTTTATTATGCCCTCTATATGCCGCATGTCTGGCTCGGCGTTGCGCTGTGTCAACCGCACGTGGAGGACATGTTCCTCGTCTTCCACGACACTTCTAGGTACCGTTCCGTGGATGACCCATCCCAGTCGTGTCAGCGACGCTGCGGGTTGATTGTGCCTTCCTGTGAGCAGCTTCCGCGTAACAATCAGATGCCAGTTGTCTGACCCGATCAAGACCTTGGGTCTGGCATCTTCGTAGCACACTTGGTCGCAAGTGAGTTGTCGCAGGTGTCCGTACGCGAGTATTTCCGGGTTCACTCGCTGCGTTCCTAGGGTGAGATCCCGGATCGTACGCGCCCTCACCGAGTGTTCTTCGTCCGTATGGTGTCGCCCTCTGATGATGACATCAGCCACTCGGCTTGAGGCTTCGTGCCAGCTCGAGGCTGCTCCCTGAATTCTCAGAGATCGCGTCGGACCTTCGGCTCCGATCTGTTCTGCGATCTCCGCATCGATGAGTGTAACCGTCGAGCCTTCATCTAGCATCGCGTACGTCTCTACTTCGCGTCCCGTCTTGCCTTTCACGATGATGGGACGCACCTTTAACAACACTTGGCTGTTCTCTGGCAAGCGTGCTGCGGCTGTAATCGCGGTGTCCTCTTGCCGCTTCGGCGGCTCTTCTGGGGGGTGCAGCAGGGCGTGGTGTGGCTTACGACACTCTCTCACACCACATTTGCGTGCCTTACACTTGAACCTTCTGTGCGTGCTGTTCATGCATTGGAAGCACATCTTATTTGTTTTCGCCCACTCCCATCTGTCCGATAACGACATGTCGTTCAGCTTCTTACACTTCGGCGTTACGTGTGCGGCGCCGCAACAGAGACATTCGGTACTCTGTTCGCTCTTTTCTACGGCGGCGTATACGGCCGCGCCACGATCCGTCATCTGTCGCCGAGGTGCCGACATCGTTGCTTTCGGTATGGGTTGCCTAGTGGGTTGCTTCGGGGGCTGCTTCGTGGGTAGCGCGCTCGTTCGTCTCGTTGGTGATGCTATTCGTAGATGTCGGGTCATGAGATCGGCTTCGCTCATTAAAAACTCTGCCATCTTGATGATCGTAGGTCTAGTGTCCTCCTTGTTTTTTTCAGCGTAGTGACACCAGTGGACCTGTAAGTGAGGGGTCAGCTTCTCTGACACTTCACTCTCAAGCGCGGGATTATGTAGGAATCTCGCCCCCCTGTCGATATCCGCGACGATGGTGGTGATGTTCTGTAGTTTAATAGCGAAGTCAATCACCTCTGTTGTCGATGTTCCTATTACCGGCATCCTTCTCAGATCTTTGAGGGCGCGGTCGATGATGGCCTCTGTCCGGCCGTACCGCTGCTCCAACGTCCTCATGATCTGCGACGGTTCTGTAGCGGATACGAGTAACGCTGCGACTGTCTCTCTCGCTTTTCCACGTAAGCAGGCCCTCAGCCTGGCCAGGTTCTCCGCTGGTGTGATCCTGTACGTTTTTGTAGACTGGTCTACGGCCGCCTTAAACGCTAGCCATTCACTTGCTTCGCCGCTGAAGGTCGGGAGATCTTGGGCTTGCCTCGGCGCTACCCTATCCGCTCGTTCGTCCACAGCTCGTTCAATAGCTTTGGCCAGCCGGGTGAATCCTTCTTGCATCCCGGCTTCAGGAGCGGGGGACCTCCGTCTTTGCTTCGGCGTCCTCGGCGGTGAAGCTTGCCTTTCTGTTGGCTCTTTCTGCGTAGGCGGTGGGGAATTAATTCTCTGCTCCCCCGTACTTCGGTACGTTGAAACCAATCCGTTATACGTTGCAGGCCGGCACCTTCCTCGGAGCACACGCTATCTCTATCGGTCTCTTCATGTACCGCGGCGACATCGGCTGCCAACTTCTTTCTAATTAAATCAGCCTGTAATTTCGCCATCTGTAGCGCTGCCTCGTACTCCAGCCTCTTTAATTTAGCTATACCGCTAGCGGTAGAGCGGCGCGATCGCACCGACGCGGCCCGGGCCGGACGTACATCTGTCGTCGGCGGCTGCGACGGTGGCGCCGGTGCGGAGTCCGAGGTAAACGCGGCGCGGGCGGCTTGTGCCTGTGGCGCGCTCGACGGCGCGGCGGACGCGGACATCTGCGTGGTTTCTGAAGGGGACGCTTCTGTCTGTTCATTTTCCCGCGTGGTCTTTTTCTCTGCTCCCGGGGCTTGGCTTCTCGTAGTCGGCATCGTGTTCTGGCACTTGCAAGCCCCTAACCTACCGGTCCCTACCTACCTAACCGTCCCTAACAATCCCTCAGGATAACACCCGAGGGGATGGACTATGGGGATAGGAGGGTAGGAATTACCCCGCAGTGGTGCGTATGTACAGACGGGGCGCTCAGGGCCGGTTCGGACTTTCCGACCCCTTTGGCAGTGCCTACAGTCCGGCCCCCGCTATACGATACACACGTACAGGCGTAATAGTGCTATTCGGTTGCGCCACGGTAACAAGCAACAACCGGCAGTGACACACCACTCACTGCACCGCTCAATGGCGTTAACCCACACTCCGACCGTTTGACACCGTTAGGTGGTAAGAGATGTGAGCCGCGGACACACCGCTTAGACGTTATCTATCCTATATGGCGTAGACGTTATTTATATGCTATCCTCGCTGCACCCTCAAGTTTTCACCTTACGACGGCAGCTAAATTCGGTAAGCTGCTAGCGTCGCACCGTTGGGTGATCTTCCTCGGCGAGGTACGTCGCACCGTTGGGTGATCTTCCGCGGCGATTCGTCGCACCGTTGGGTGATCTTCCACGGCGATTCGTCGCACCGTTGGGTGATCTTCGGTCTTGATATGCGGCTGCGATGGACCACAAAATTGTGGGGTACACAATTAAAAGGTCTTCGATTTTCAAAATATGTGGACTGTATTTCAATTTGTTTCTTATTCTATGGGTCGGCCGGCCGGAGTGGGGTTTTCTTGGTCGTTGCGCCGGCGGTGGTTCTTCGTCGGTGGCGTATGCGTAAGAGCGCGCGATCGAGAACCAACCCGCCTTTTACGGGCGCCCGAGCGCGTCCTTCCCCACCCCCGCCGAGCCGTGCGCGTCGGCCGTCCCACCCTCCCGACAATTCCTGCACATGTCGGTGACCGACGGGCCGGAACAGCGAATACGCACACATTTAAAATTAAATACAATAGTAACAACACAAAAAACTACAAAAAACCACGTGCGACTAAATGCCACATGTTCAGGCTACACTAAAGCTGTGATCCCTAAGAATTTACACAATGGGCGGACATAGAATTCACAGTATCTATGCCGCTACAAAGGGTATATGGTACAAACAATAGTCTAACCTAAACAATAGTCAAAACACTGGAAAAATACAAATTTATACACAAATTTGTTTACATATTTTCGATGCCGACTCGTGGTCCGCAACAAATATTTACTATTATAGCAACCTCTTCTGATTTAACTACATCCTATAACTATTTCATGCCATATAATCTAGCTTCATGTAAAATCTCACAACAATTTAAAATACCTTTTCACATTCATAATATAAATACGGTTTCAAATCGAAAAAAACACGTAAAATCATTTCAAAATTAAAAAAAATATATCGTAAAGATATACGAAATGATTGCGAGCACTCAAAGTAAATTTGTTAAACATTTATTAGAACGTAGTGGAACAAATCAAATTTCCTCAAAGGATTCCATTGAAAGGGAAGTTTAATACGCAAAATGGTTTATTAGTTAAAAGTTTATAAACTAAATGAAGTTTGCATAATTGACGATTCGTTTATACTAATATTGAAGCTTAGGCATGTAGCAAGATAATCAGGTCCAGCTATGTACAAAGTAGATCATAGTTAATTTTAAACTTTCGTGTTTAATATACATTATTTAAATTATTAACCACTACACGTATTAAGTCACGAGCTGTCAGCTAGTGCAACCTAGTCGAAATGTCGAGAGAGGTAAATACCTTTATTTGCCATAAAATTATTCGTGTTAAGACCCGGTTAATAATTTAAATAAAGTAGATCATATTTATTTTATTAGAGAATCCCTTATAACAACTTATTTGTAGTAAATCTTGCATGAACTAATTTGGAATTCTACTCACCTTTAAACAGGCTAATGAAAACTTACAACTTTTATTCAAAGAAGCACTCGTCAGTTGACATATTTAATGACAGGTATTGAAGATATCTCAATAGTATTGTAAGTTCTACTTAAATCAGTACTTTAAAGTATTTTTTTAAAAGTAAAATTAAAAAATCATATATTTTGTTAATTGTAAGCACAATTTTTTCATATAAATGTAGTTGCGTATAATTGAGGTTGTGCTTAGTATATATTATTACATATATTGTAATTATGTTAGCGTAAAACTTGTAAGTGATCAAATAAATTAAAAAAAAATTCAGTTCCCAGTTTGAACAAATCATTCTTAAGTTTAAGTTGAACAAAAAATAGGATATAATCAAATTTTTTGATTCCATTTAGGGTCAGTGAAATAGTTTCAAGTCAAGAAAAAACATTCTATATTTAATAAGACATATAAAAATAAAGTTATCAGAGTATTTTCATACTATACATAATTCTATTCATTCAGGTACATTATCAAGACTTATACCATAAGGTGTATTTACAGTCTTTCTCACATGTCAGCGGTGTTTTCAACGCAACGTAATGGATTTCAGGGATGTGTATCTTGTAGATTAATAGTATAACATGAAACGACTTCTTGTGAATACGTCACTAGTACTTCAACTATTTCTATTTTTATTTTTCCTCCAAGGAGCTACCAGATATAGACTTTATATATATAAAAGTCGTCTGCGCCTGTCGTATCCATTTTAGCCTACCGTAAAGCAGATTCTTTGTAACCTGTGTTTCTGTTAGAGCAGTATTTCCCATCGTGGCGCCCACGGCCCACATGGGACAGTTTGATTGTTAAAAGGCAATTTGAAAATTTCAATTCTTCTATATGTGCTATGAAAATTTACTTCCGGCAGTGGCACTCAATGAGGAAGTAGCCATTATTATTGCTAAAAGTTGCATATAGATGGCGTGATTGGTATCGATGGAATTCTTCATAGTTTTGCAAACGTTTTAAAAAACAAAACTGTGTTTTCAAAAATGTTTAATCAATTTTTAAAAAGTTATATATACATGTTAAAATGAAATAATGCGTTTAGAAAAGTAATTTTCATATATTTACTCATTTTGTTATTTTCCAGTACTTAATTACACTTTAATCAGTGCTAATATGGGGCTCAATGTTTTCAAAATGCTTTCATAGATGGCATTGTCGTCATTTGTATCGGCCTAATTAAATGTCTTTTTTATATTTTCCAATAATAAGCACTTAATATATTATTATTGTAAATTAAACATATAAAAATTTTTTAAGTAAATTAAAAATAGCCGAACAAGCAAGTAATAATATTTCCAATAATACTTATGTATGAAGTGTTGTCATATTATAAATAAATACATGTATTATCGATTTTTTTTAATAATCGATAACAGGATTTTATTACGCATTATTCGATGATGCTTTTAATGAGTCGTTGTGAACAGTAAATTTTCATTATTTTGTATTATAGCAGTGTTCCGTTTCAAAGAACGGAATATAGTAGTACATTATTAGTGTCGTTGGTTATTTGCATTTGTACTGAAAAATCGATTACATAATAATTTAAAATATCGAGTACGAATCGTAGCTGTCTTCGAATACTGGCAACTGGTAAGATTAAATTAGTATTTAAAAAAAAGAAAGAAATCGATCCTAATTCGAATACCATAAAGTTGATTTTCCTTTCTCATTAATATCATAGCAGTTTGTTTTTAACTTGCGTATGACTCTGTGGTATGATGTTTAACGTGTATTGTTATTGTACGGTGCATATATTTCAAAAATTATATTTTAATGTAGGTACATACATTACTTTCATACATTTCAAAAATTATATTTTAATGTAGGTACATACATTTCTTTCATACATTTCATACATGTCAAAAATTATCTTTTAATGTAGGTACATACATTTCTTTCATACATTTCATACATGTCAAAAATTATCTTTTAATGTAGGTACATACATTTCTTTCATACATTTCATACATTTCAAAAATGAACTTTTTATGTAGGTACTTACATTTTTTTCATACATCTCATACATTTCAAAAATTATATTTTAATGTAGGTACATACATTTCATAAATGTCAAAAATTATCTTCTAATGTAGGTACATACATACATTTCTTTCATACATTTCATACATTTCAAAAGTTATATTTTAATGTAGGTACATACATTTCTTTCATACATTTCATACATGTCAAAAATTATCTTTTAATGTAGGTACATAACACCCCATGTCAGACCCCTTGTATTTGGAAGAAACTTAAAAATAATGCCAAAAATATTAGATGAATATATTTTTAATACGAATATTGTTTTATTTTTGTTCATCAACTTTATCCCTCACTAACAATACTAGTAGTAGTACATAACCTGGTTTATACCGCTAAAGATATTGAAAGATATACGAGTAATTCAGAATGTTTGGCGTGAAAGCGAGACAAATAGACAGACTGAGTTACTTTAGCATTTATAATATTTTTAAGAATATCGCTATTAAAAATAGGGGTTGGTGAAAGACGGGTGAAAATTTAGGCGTGTATGTATTTTCAATGTAACATTATAAATAAAAAAAAAATTGTCCATAATACAAAAAAATATTTTTTCGGGGTAGGCCACCCCTATGACTTAGGGGTATAAAAAATAGATAACAACCCTACCTCAGACCTGGCAAGTATACATATCAATTTTCATCATGGGAGAAATATGGCAACTAACACTGTGATACAAAATTTATATATTGTAATACACTACCTCTAAGTAGATATATATATATAGCGGCGCACCCGCCGGTAGCCTCGCGCTGTTGGCTCGTTGCTAAGCAACGGATACCCCGGTAGCGGTTGGGTAACGGGAGGCCGGCGGCAGTTGGTCGTTGAATACCGCACGCAGCGCAATAGTCTTCCAACTTATTTTAATTATTTTTATGACGATCCAACAATATAAGATATAGCGGAATTCTCATTAGGTAAAAGAGGGGTACATCGTAGAATACATGAGGTATATACCAGTAAATTAATTGTAGCTAAAATCAGTCTCATACATATAACGATTGAAATAAAAAAACGTATAGCCCGATTTTGATACGTACGAGTATAAACGTATCAAAATCAGGCTATACGTATAGCGCAGACGCGTTACAACATATCAAAAAAATAGGCATGGAATGTAAAATAAACCATAACATAATAGGTATATACATTGGCACATAAGCCATATCTGCAGAGTGTCGGCTAACGATATTATACCTACACATTTACATTGAATCTTGAATCGTCCCTAATGAGGTACACGATACAGTAACCTACATATCTATTATATACATATCTTTGCAAAACAGATGTCATGTAGCTGAATTGACTGCCATCTATTTTCATGCTTTGTTACTAAGCACCCACTAGTAATCCGAACTGCTTCAGATCTAGCGACATCTAGCGGCTACGGTGGCGAAATAAAATAGCCCGAAGAATAGCCCGAGTTAGGAAGGAACCATTTTCTTGTATGGGATGGGGTATCTGTATGTAATATTATGTTATCTGTGCTTCCGGTTTCATTGACAATTTCCTCGTTATTTCATCCTAAAACCTATTATTTCAAATCAATTTTTTAATGTTATAAATTATGTATGATACATAGAAGTGGGGGGCATAAGACTTTTAAAAAGGCTAAGTGGGGCTGGCAACAAAAATGGTTAGAGGTTGAGATATGACAGTGAAAATACACGGCACGGAGACATGCCGACTTAATCCTACAGAAGAGCAACGCATGAGAGTTCCCATTTAGCTATTGATATAGGCGACAGCGATAGATCGCTAGAAGGCATTGTATGCGAGCAGCGCAGGACCGATCGTCGTGGAGATCTTTGAGGGAGGCCTATGTCCAGCAGTGGACGTCTTCCGGGCTGCGATGATGATGATGATGATAGGCGACTTACTCTTTATTGTACACAGAAAAATATTTCAATTAAACTGAATATAAATATTCTAAACAAAAGGCGTCCTTATCACTTACAGACAACTTGGAACATCGAAGTTTTGAGTAAAGGAAAGGTAGGTCTCGCGCTATAAAAATAGATATAGATAGATAGAATAATGCTTTAGTTATAAATTAATATCAACACAAAATACAAATACTAGCGGGTAATATAACTTATATAATAGAATCAGATAATATCAGCTAATCAGCTTTCTCAGTTACATAAAAAAAATGAAAATCAAAATATCTTTATTCATGTAGCACTCTTATAATATGTCAAATCTACCGCTAGTTCGTTATGCTTTCGAATGAGAAGAACCGACAAGAAACTTAAGTTGTATTCTTTTCAAATATGATTGTACATGATTACAATACAGATTCATTTTCAAATTCAAATAGAGTGACCACCAGCATATGCTATAGTGAGTTTGAGTGACGGCCTCGGTGGTCTAGCGGTCTAGCACACCGCTTTACGACCGATGGTCGCGGGTTCGATTCCTCGCACAAACATTTGTATTCATGAGTATGATTGTTTGTATCGGTCTGGGTGTTTTCTATGTATAATATATATGTATTTACGAAAAAAAATCTATTTATTTGTATCAGTTGTCTAGTACCCATAACACAAGCTTTAGCTAGCTTAACTTGGGTCTAGATGGCGCTGTGTGAATTGTTCTGAGATTATTATTATTATTATTATTAGTTTGTAAACAAAGATGTTACAATACTAAATATAACTACACTTAAACAATTCAATACGGAATTCATTCGTATTTCATACTATGTCCATGCCAGCATTGTTTAACTTCTGGGTACCAAAATAGACACATACATATCTGTACTCGAGTTGAGGAATTCGTAAATATATTCTGTTTCAATCATAGCACTGAAAATAAACATATTTTTTTAAAGGTTAACTTTTAATAGGGTACTTTATATTGTTATAGTCTTTGATATTATTCCTGAATTTTGACCTTATTATCCAATCTATTGTCCAATATATTTTAAACTATTTAAATTATACATTATTTTTAATTATATATTTGCTTATGGATTGGTGGACCCACATGCCCTAATATAATTTATTTTACAGCTGGACTTTTAATGGGTACTTTACATTGTTAAACTCTTCGATATTATACTGTATTTTGGCATGATTCTCCATTGTATTTTTATATTTAAAATTCTTACATTTATATATCTTAATACTAATAATATTATAAATACGTTCACGCAAAAACTAATAACCGGATTTTTATGAAACTTTACCGTAAAGTTATATAGCTCATGCCTCAAAACGACACATATGCTATATTCTATATTGAAATTTAACGCGTGCGAAACCCCGGGCTCGGCTTGTATTTTAATATATTCTTTGGATGAGAAACCAGTGAAGGATATCAAGATGAGCATGAGGTCAGGTCAGTAAGTTCAAAGGTCAGTTAGTTATCGTGACAAATTGACCAGAAATTTATCGGAATTTTGTCCAGGGAGAATCGCGTGGAGATCAACCCGATCTGACACATTGCTAGCAAAGAGATACATTAACTTTTTTTTATTGGTACGATTGGGCTATTATCAGGTTCTATGACCTGTAACACTACGACCTGCACAGAGCTATTATGCTCGCCCTTATTCCTTAGTAAGGGACAAGAATTGAAGGAAATATTTCGTTTATGCATGAGAGCCTATATAGTTAATATAGGATGTGCAGTGGCGTTTCCTCTTCTGCTTGGAAAGCTACATTAACTTACTATTAATAATAATAGTATTGTAATACCATAATTGCTATTATTTAACAATGGGGGATGGCAATTATTGTATGTTCAAGCCACGAAAACAAATATTTTCCTTATCCCATAATATACTTTAGGGTCAGCATAATAAGCCTTTATCTTCCATTCGCCTGAATTCGTAGTCATCTCGTTACTTACTTACTTTCTTTGCTATATCATATTGCATATAATCAAACTATATTTTTCCGGTCTTCCTACGGCATCACGACTGTTGACTGTCTCAGATGGGATAGGCACAGATATTGCCAACTACCGATGTCGTGGTGAACATAACACCTCATTTACCGACATTTCGATTTTTTTTTTGTAGTTTTATATCAACTTTTTTTTTTCTTACTGAAAAATCAGTACAAAATATCAAATCACAAAGTCTTCGTTAATGTACGTCAAATTTCAGTTACGATCATTTAAATGCAATTCAGTGTAGTAAAGCACTATGCTATGATCTTCTTTTATGCTTTTCTCTGCCCTCATAACCATCCACATTGTATATCACATTCTTTACAATTTTATAATTTACTAGCTGGACTCGCGACTTTGTCGGCGTGGAAATTAAGTTTATTTTAAAATAAAAGTAGCCTAAGTTACTCCTTATTACATCAGCTACCTGCAAAAAAAGTCAAAATCGGTCCAGCCATTCCAAAGATTAACCTAAACAAACAGATAGACAGACAAAATTTTTTTAAAATGTTACTTTGGTATATGTTCCATATTTATATTCATATGCATGTAGCAAGAAACGGTTATTTCAATATTACAAATACACATCCCAACTTTATTTATATGTATAGGATACATTACTTCGCTCGCGCAACTTTGTCTATATCACATTTTCCATTATTTTGTAACTATTTTAATTATAGCTCTGCGTCTATTGGTCTTAACGTGATTTTGAATGGTATAGACTATAGAAGGAAGGCATCAGACCCTTCCTCGTTAAACGGGCTCGTTTTAAAAGTATTTTGATAAATTGATTATTAGTATTGGAGATTTCCCCGAACATTTAAATTTAGAAACTTTACCTCTTTATTAACTATTAATATTAGTATAGATGTTGGAATATTATTAATTTTATAATACTACATTATCGATTTTCTTACCAGTAGTAAAATATTAAAGTAGAGAAAAAAGAATATAAATTCCTTGAAGAGATTTTTTATGGATTACTATGGAGTGGAATGGAGAGTGTAAACCGTTAGCGCAGGCAGTGCAGAGTTTACACTTACGAGTAGAGGATGATAACATGATCATGAGGTTAGGTGAGTTAGTGATAATATTTTCCTAGTGAATTTATCACGATGGTTTCCAGAGGGAACCGCGTGGAGATCAACCTGACATGGTACATTGTTAGCAATAAGATCATCTATCCAGATTACTAAGAACCCCTCTTTGAACAGGTATAAAAGTACAAATACTATCAACACATCGTCTCTGAATACTATTCATGTGTCATAACTCATGTAACTTCATGCCTCCTGGGAGAAATCACGCCTAGTTGCGTACTGTATGTGATTCCCTGAAGCATTTATGTACAGCAGAATTATGCTTTGAATAATCTAACTGGTATGTACTGGCAAATTGAATCAAGAAGTTGGGTTAATCAATGTTGAAAACATATATCAATATACATTTACTAGTATTTTTTATATATAACAGTATTCTACACAAACTAAAATGTACAACGCAAGGATGAACTTTACGTTATCATATTACGACCCTGGTACCACTTACCTATTCGTTGTCATTCCGGAGGTTTAAGATATGATGTCTTTATATACTGTAAATTCATTACAATATGATTACCTTCAACTGAAACAGAGAACAAAGCTGCTTGACGTGACAGTTAAAATAGATAAGGCTAAAGTCCTACGCAGACGATTTTGTATACATTTAATAATAACTTTAAATATATATTAGGACAATGAACTTAAAACTAAAAACCTTAAAAAACATAATATAATAACTAAAATATATTATTAGGAGTCCCTTTAGGCAAAGTTGCGAAGATACTGGCAGCGTTCCCCCTTTGAATAGCTATAGGTACTAATTCATTGTCCGAAGTAGCTGCCAGCTCTCCGGCCCTCTGTGATGTAGACTAATCTTTTTGCTATTTTTTTAAAAAACCTTATAGCGCTAGGACCCCACGGACCAAGGGTCTCGACACCGAATGGCAAGCAAATACAGGGGGTATTTACCTGCTTTAGGACCCTTAGTCTCGGTTTTTTCGGCGTACACATGGCCAGAAACCTAGCACGCGTCGAACCTGTACTACAGCTTAAAAGATTGTCGTAAGTCAGTTCATATCGTGCCAACTCCTCTGTGAGTTTGAAGAAACTGGAAAATTTTCACCTGGGCATGCAATTACGAAAGCGTTTTTAGCTTCTTGCAAGCCAGCAATCTCAAAGTTTGAAGTGGATGCCCTTAAAATTTTAATTATAAGGTTTAAATTAAAGATATTAATACGTGACACAAAAAGTTTGAATCCCTTATTACGAAAATTGTAGGTATTGAGGTCAATAGATTAGTATTGTTTATCTTTAATATTATATGTATAAGTATTAGAGAATGTTAGTTATGGTTGAATTGTGATCACTACCTCTAGTAACTTTATATGTATATTCCATATTAATTTCTCTCCGGTAACGCTGTAAGGCTAGTTGTCATTATAAATAGTTCGAAAAAACTTCGTCGTATAAAATGTAACAAGAGTTCAGGTTCTTATGTTGCCAAACTTTAGGATATTTAGCGTGGGTTGTACCTTTGTACCTACTAATTAGCCTAC
The DNA here is from genome assembly GCF_030625045.1 of Achroia grisella. NCBI lineage: Eukaryota > Metazoa > Arthropoda > Insecta > Lepidoptera > Pyralidae > Achroia > Achroia grisella. The sequence goes on along the minus strand of NW_026712984.1, from coordinate 1,967,961 downwards.
TACTAATAGGTTGTACATTTTGAAATGTCAGCCTTGTTAATGTCATTATTCTCGATCACTGGAGACAAGTTAAAACAAGTATTTAAGTTATTTAAATTTGCAGAGGTATGATTATTTTTCTTTTATATAATTTCCTTTTGCCATCGCTTTTATACCTTACTGTTTACTTAACTTTTTTTACTTATATTTTTAAATTCCAATATCTATCTGTTTTATTCAACTTTATTTAGGCATTTTAATGACAAACAAGCTGACGGCCCGCCTGATGGTAAGCGGTAACATATCCGTGAACAGTAAGTTATCTTGTAAGGCCGGTGATAATACTCATGCGTTACCATTCAAAAGGACTAGGATGGCATGACTCGTATAACTAATTTCATTATAATCTAATAATATTATGAGTATAAAGATTAAAGATCTTTAGATCACTTATACTTAAGCCTGATGCCTAATCAATTGGCCGCTTGAACCTAGTAATACTTTGATGAAAGTCCTCTGTCTCACCTAATTTTGTAGCGAAGCTGTGTCCGTTGTAAGCTCTCTTTTGTTAGCAGGGTGACATAAGGTAGTAAAATGATAGAATATGGATGTATGACTTAGTCCTTCGAAATACCAACTCATGTGAAAGAATATATATAATTTTCTTTTTCTCATAATTTATATTTCTTCCAGATATCATCGCCGTTTCTCGGTATTAATGAAAATGTAATATTTAATATACAGTATGCACTATTGTTGTTTTGTATTAATTTTCTCAATAATTATGATTGATTTGTATGTATATTCACAGTTATTGGAAATTCTACCTTGAGGGTATAGAACAATGGACAGAGTTTGTAAATAAATCCTCTTAAATCTAGTTGAATACCTCTTAAGCTAAGAGGAGATCGTATTTGAAATTTGGCATTTGTATTGTAAATTAAGGAGACCCTAAAATTGATGACGAACGTTTTATAATTAATGTCTCATCCTTAATCAGATTTTAGTTTCTATTGACTACGGACAGGATAGTATTAAATATAATTGATACTCATTATACAGGACAGTCTTAAGGGATATAATAAGCTATATATAATAATGTAACTATATAGTACACTAGCTGAACCCGTAAACGTTGTTTGGCCATATATGTAAATTAAAATCACTATTAAAAAATAGGGGTGATAAAAGGGTGAAAATTTAAGGTTGTCTGTGTTTTCTAATGCCTCATAATAAAAAAATAAAAATAATAATATTTATCAAAAAATCGAGTTTTGGAGAAGCTTATAAACACAAAATCTGTGACATGAGAATTTTATATATTAGATATACTTACGTTATTTTTGGTAAAAAGAAAAATTAAGTTTCTTTTTCTATAACTATACAACCATACAACATATTTTTATTTAGAGAGACAACATTTGTATTAGAAAACAAGCAACTTTCATACTCATTCTGCTTCCCTGATCGAATTCTATCCTATTCAAACGGGGATTAAAATCATGACGGTTTGAGTGAGGTTCTAGTCTTTAGTGCCCTCAGACTAAAGTATACGTTAGACAGGACTTGGTGTTCAGCAGCTCTATAAGTCCTTTGCGTACTTAGAGCACTAACTGCACTCATTTTTCGTCCGGTGAAGCTGTAAAAACTATCTACAGCCTGAGAATAGTTCTAAAAAAGTCATTCTTCTTGACGCTACATTTCGAATGAGTAATAAAATAAAAGAAAAATAATTTATAAGAGTGCTATCAATAAAGTTTATTTCTATTCTACGCGTGTACTTCATATTTTGTTAATAAATAAAGTTTACTGTGTATAATAATAATAACTTGAAACATTTTGTATAAAGTAAATTTCATTATTAATTATACTTTCACGTTGACCACACGCTCCAAACTTTTCCCATTAATACACAATAACGCCGATTTAATTTTCTACACAAAGGCTACGTATATATTTCTAATTGTGGGCTTAAAGTTTTTAATTTCTAATAATAATATTGCTTTACACGCGTATAGTTTATTTTTAAGTTGGTTGCCACCTCAAAATAAACTACACGCGTGTATAAATTACCAAAAAAACAGCTGCAATCGCTTTTTTACGGGTAACTCTAAACTTACTGGTGAAATATTACGTAGAACGTAACAATACAAGAAGAACCAACTTTAATAAAAAAACATAATTTTCGTTCTCTCCTTTTATGAATAATTATTTGTTTTGTTTCTGTGTGTCATGTCTGAACTTTTAAACAAACGTACTTGCTATAGATTAAAATAAAAAATCTTATTAATATTGTATACGCGGAAGTTTGTGAGTATGGATGGATGTTTGTTACTCTTTCACGCAAAAACTACTGAACGGATTTTAATGAAACTTTACAGTAATATAGCTTATACATCAGAATAACATATAGGCTATACTTTAAAAAGATATTATGTAAATTGGGCGAAATATAAAGATAAATATTTAGTGTGATGCAGACGATCTGATGCCGGAGCAGGTCAGCTAGTAAAAAGATATATCACGTATCTCTAATTACACATACTTAAGATAAGTGAATTACAGTTAGTTTTGAAAGTTGTTTTAGCAAAAAGACTCGGCAAATATGTTTTCTTTTTTTAATGCTGACGTTTATAGTCTGCTCAAATATAAATTTGATCAAGGTCTGATCAGCAGTTTTTTCATTTACATTTAATAACGCATTTCGATTCTATATTTCTGTATAAAATACAGTTGTAAAATGTAGATCTCTACACAAATATTATAAAAAGGAAAAGTTCGTGAGTTTGGATGTCGGGGTAATCACTAGTACTACTGATCCTATTTTGAAAATTCTTGCGATATAGGATAGCCCATTTATCGAGGAAGGCTATATAACATCACGCTACGACGAATAGGAACTGAGCAGCACTAAATAGAGTTACAAAAAGAGATAAAGAAGACGAAGTCGGGCAGGTCAGCTAATATAATACATATATCAGGCGTGTTATTAATTCGTAGGCGCGACATAATTGATCCGACAAATAACTGCCCCGCTGTGCACACAGAGTTGTGTAAATTATACCATTTTGTGTTGTTAAGTATAGTTATGAGTAATTATAACATACTTGTTAATTACCGCGACTTCACCCCCATTATTCTGGTAATGTCGAAAAGCGATCCATTTTAAAGTAAGCTCTAAACATTTTATATATATTTTATACTAGCTGTACCCTCGAATTAGTCCGCATGGAATTTAACTTTATTTTTCTAAAATAAAAATAGCCTAAGTTACTCCTTCTAAGTCAAAAAAAGTCCCAACAGTAGTAAAAAAAGGTTATTTCAATATTAAAATGAGACACTCCAATTTTATTAATATGTAGGTATAGATAACTGGAATAGCCAGTAAGTCAACTTACTTGATGGGAAAGTTACAAAAATTACTTGACAACAGCCGGAGATAACGTCTCGCGAATAATTTTATAAATGACTGACTTTCCGGTAACATAAACACCGATAAAAAACCAAATTAAACCGTTGTCTGCCATGTTGGATTCAAATTACCGAGCAAGATGTGAATGTGTTTAGAATAACGCAATAATGTCGATAGTTGAGAATACCTCTGGCGACTCCATTTGGGGTTACAGTTTTGAAGATATATGTATAAACTAGCTGTACCCGCGACTTTGTCTAGACTTTGTTTACGTAAAATAGTGACCTTAACCAAATAATGAAAATATTTAATAATCTAACTCAATACAACCCAAATAAATAACGTTTCAAAAATGACGAATTTCCATAAAAACTTTCATTCCCTATTTAATTTTATCTTCTTATAGATAATTTTTTATAAGCTTTTAACGTTATATTTATTTACATTTAATCAACCACCTAAAAATAAGTTTCAAGCTTCTAGCTTTAAAAATGAAGATTTTTTCACACAACCTGTCAACTCTCCTTTCAACCCTCTACTACCCTTTTTCTCATTAAAAACTAGCCTATGTCCTTTCTTACGGTCTAAATTATCTATGTACAGTATTTCATTTAAATCGGTTCAGTAATTTTGGCGTGAAAACCAGACAGACAACAGACAAAGTTACTTTCTCATTTCTAGTATTATTAACGATAATTTAATTGAATAAATATTCAATTCTACTCTAACTTACCATTGCATTTCTAAGGTTAATAAACTTTAAAGAGATTATCACTACGGATGGAATTCCTCTAATCAATCTCGAACCAGTGTTAACAAATTTATGGTAACTACTTGTAAATACATCAGTGTTATGTTGGATATCCGCCCACGCACACAAATCCATTCATAATAGCAAATAGTATTAGTGCAAACACAATAAACAATGTCCAGCTCTTGATTTAGAGGTGATTCATTCATAGTAATAAATAAATCTATATTTGAGTCGACCCAAATGGTACTTTGGAGTGTAAGTAACACGGTTGTATTTATTTTAACTGGAAGGTCTAAGCCGATTGTACATTTAATAGTAAGTAGAAACCGTCATCGTAAGTAGTATGAATATCAAGGTACGGAGACGTGAGACTGTTCATAAATTATGTCGCACGTCGTTTATGACCATGACATTTTTAGACCCTTTTTCCTAATATCTGAGTCTTAGAAAGGTGACAAGGACCAGCTGTGACAGGGATCACAGCTGGTCCTTGTCACCTTTCTAAGACTCCTACACCTACGACCTAGAGTGACATCTCATATATTGCATCTTTTTTAAATATTAAAAGTATCTATTGTAAGATGATGTAAGCTACGTCCATGCTAAATTTCATTTAAATTGGTCCAACAGGTTCGGAGATTAGCCTATGCATATAGACAAATTAACAGAGAAACAATAAATTTGAAAAAAGCTAAATGAGTTCTATTTCACTTCTAACATCCCTCTGACTCTGACTTTTTGGCGTTTTTTTTTCTATGAACAGAAAGTCAACCTCTACAGTTTTACTATATGTATAGATTATGATAATATCTTTAAACTTTTATGCTTACTTTGATAAATAAGATTTTGAAATTTTGAGTTTTCCCACCCCTTGTCAGGCAATTAGCACAGCGCCTTTATACGAACACAGGTTCAATTCCTCGCACTACATAAATTTTTCTACTCATCAGTATGAATTTTGTATTTATAATATAAACAAAGGTATTTATAATATAATATAAAATTGGGAATTATAAACAAAGAAACTGGAAGGTCTGAAAAACCCGAAAGATAATGGCGTTTATCCTCAACTAATGAAATTTAGCAAATTAATTCCACTGTTTAAATCAGGAGAAAGATTTGAGCTAGGCAACTATAGACCAATTTCTATTTTGCCAGTTCTAAGTAAAGTATTTGAAAAGATTATGTTTCACCGCCGGTAAGTCTACTACTGATGCAGGTGTAGCGCTTATTACACATTTTGACGTGTGTAACATTTCAAAATCATATTTATCAAAGTAAGCATAAAAGCTTAAAGATATTATCATAATCTATACATAGAAAACATATATCTATACATTCAGTATTATTGCCAAGAGCAATGATGGAGAAACCGTCTTTACAACTGTATATTTTCAAATTTACAATCCATGTCTTAGGACAGCGTTGTAGTCTAGTGATGAACTTACCCTGTATTAGACCCAAGACGTAAAGTTCAAATCTGCCCGGCACCAAAAATAAACCTGTGTGTCAACTTATATTTCAATATACTCTTGAGAGTAAGCCGCTCAAATCAAATAAAGAGATGGCGGTAGGCTCACCCAATTCATTTCCAATATGGAAATGAATCTCGCAGTGGGAGAAATATGCATAATAGAAAGCTATCAATTGCTGCGTTCACCACAACATTGACAGTTGACAATTGACTATCCAATCTGATATAACAGTTGTCATGATATTTTAGTCTTAATAACCTGGTCTTGTTTTAAGGCTAACTTTGAATTCTATATGCTCTTTAACATCCGGCCTGTAAAGCGGTCCGGAGATCGTCAGCATCCGAGATGTGGGTATGACGAGGGTGGTTATTTGGAACAGAGCGATTGTCATTAGACCTCTGTAACAAGGGTCAGGTCCTGAATGCTTGAAAGCCTTGTCAACTGTTCCATTTTTAAATTCATTCTTAATCAGACGATTAACGGTTAAGAGTTATTTGAAATTAATCAAAGGCTTAAGTTGGCAACTATCTATATTGATTGAAAAATTACTAATATCTATTTTGTATATACATATTATAATAATATCAATAAAATGTATTATTATGGTAATCTTCGTTAACATCCATACAGCAGATCGACAGTAACACTTTCGCAATTCGATCTTTATATTTACAGATTTCTAACCGAGACCGTGTGACAATTAACTATATAAGTACTTGATGACTATAAACTTCATAAATTCTCCTCTACCTAAATCGTTGTCAATCTGAAAAGAATCAGCAAAATCGGTTTATAACTACGTAAATTGTATGTATTTATTTGCCTTAGGGGTGATTAATATCGCGAGGTAGGTCGGCCGCGCCTCAGCCCTACCTAGTTACGTCAATATTTGTAATTGCTTATTAAACATACACAGTACAATGTCGCGGATAAACGAGCTTCTAAGATACTATTCTTTGTGGGGAGAGAGGATTATTAATAGTAATATTACCCTCAACAGCAACCTCTGGCCAGTGTGGCCCACTAACCCAGAAGTCAGTGACTTCAACGATGGTTTTAAACCGTATAATATGATAAACAACCACAATTTAGCTATTCATTATTAAGATTTGTAGATATAAAAATAAAGTAAATAGATTTAATCTAACTATTAAATGTTAGTATTATCTTTACATAGTATAAAACAAAGTTACTACCGCTGTCTAATCGCTTACATTTTTTAAATTACGCAATTTTAATGCAGTTTTCAGTAATAGATAGAGTAATTCAAGAAGAATTTTATATGTATAATACATGCGTCTTATAATATAGAATGAGCCGAGAAATATAATTATTTGGAATACATCCGTGCGCAGCCAGGATGGGTCACTAGTGTGATATAAAAAGTTCTAGAAGTTTATAATTTACTACAAGATATAAATTCTAATTTGACCGTAACAATCTTATCTACTGACTTTAAAGTACACCCAGAATATTGTGTGAAAAGTTCAGTACTGTTTTGTTTCTTACAGATTATTATAGTTTGCTCAAAGTGTGAAGTGAATATATTAGAAAGAAAATTTTCCAGTCTACGTGTTTTATTTTTTGCCACTGCTGTACTTCTATTGTACATTTTTAGGTCAAACGCATCGATATTCTATGCGTTTGTGGTAGGTTCATCTACTTTTTTGGGATAAAACATAGATCATACCTGTCCACGTGGATATAATATAGATACATTCATGTCTTTTATTAAGATTAATTCAGCTGTTTCATTTAAAATGGTAACAGACCAATAGGCAGATAGACATATGTTCGCAATATTAATTTGGACATAATAGCTGGCTCCAGATATGATTGTGAAAGATGAGATCATTGTGTTATGTGAATCCACTTGATTACTCAAGTGCAAGTATTAACAGGTCACAATTAGGTCATAATTGAGTTATAAGCTTTATTATGATAAATATTTATCATAATAAAGTAAATTTGCTCGTTAATGGGTCAAATCTATGCAATACTACCAGACTCGACAAATGTTATATTGTTTAAGCTATACTATATTCGAATGTCAAATGCATTAACTTAAAATAATCATTAAGTTTTCTGAAATTTTCCAATATCCCGTGTTATTTTCTTAACTTCTCTTTCGATAAAAACCTTCTGGGAATTTTATTAGAAATAGATATATAAAATATGAATGAACTTGGATAAGGCATTTTTAAGATATTGCGTCATTAAGGGAAATAGGTATTAATTTTTATAAATATATATAGATTATAACAGAGAGGTAGAGCAAATTCTGTAATAAGGAAACCATATCAAATTCTTTCACGATTTGAAGGGATATTATTTCAGAGTGGCATACACTATATTGAACAAATATTATAAGGAGACAAAAAAAGTATAATATTAGGGGTAATCTCTAGAGATTAACCCGAATATTGTACTAGTACTAGTATTACAAATTCTTTCAGGGTTGGATAACCTATTTTCGAGACTAGTATCATGCTACAACGAATGGAAGTGGATCTGGAAAGAAAAATGTTGCAAAATGGGTAAAATAGGGACATACATACATAAGTGACTAACATATCCTTTAAAATTTGACGTATACAAATATAATAAAAAAAAAATAGTTTTGATGGGATCTTTATTTCCAATATGCCGATTATTAGATACTATTGTAACCAGGGTGTGTTACAATTTAGATAAAATTACATAAAGAAAAACAAATTTCAGAAGAAACCAGTAATTTTTAATGAAACAATTTCGAAATTATACCAAAAATACTGACGCGAGATTTTGTAAAATATATGTATAAAAGGATTGCCATTAAATTTATCGCTAATAAAAATTCGTCAGCACAGACTTCAAACTCCATTTTTATGAACACAAAGAGTGCTATTAAATTTGATAGCTATGCAAATAGGGTAGGTATTTCTAAGAAAACAACATTAAGGATATACTAAAAAAAATTAAAGCTATATATATGAAGTCTAAACGAAATATATGTAGTTCAATATTTTTAAATTATACTGTAATATTTTCAATACATGTATTTCGACATCTGAGACACTTGATATTTAAAAATATTGAAATATATGTCAGTTAAGCATTATACAAGTGTAGTAAATCATTTTTTCGAGTAACACAAAAATAATGTAGTCTAAATGTAACTTTTGAACTCTTCGTACCAGATTGATCAATCAATCAGTATAAAGATTTTTCTTATTTACCACTATACCGTTACGAATATATTGTTCGGAGTAATAATTTCTATCACTGGATTTTGGGTTTGTATACTCTTTATGACCAAATCTGTTATATATATATATATATATATATATATATATATATATCTATATATATATATTAATAATATATAATACATAATTAAATGTAAGGGGAGGGTATATTTAGCATCGGATTTTAGCTTCATCATTACTAGTCGTACTGCCCTACACCGCGGTCGTCCTCTGAAAAAGGCAATGGTTAATTGGAACATTCACTAAGATGGGCTGATCGAGCTGTCTTCATTCTCATCAGCACCACTAAAAAGAGATAAAAGTATCTAATAACAAAAAAATCTCGTGTCACGGTGTTTGTTACAAAACTCATCCGAAAGGACCTTAATCAAATCAAACCTAATGAAATTTTGTGTGTATATTCAATAAGTCTGAGCATAGGACGTAAACTATTTTTTATACTCCTAAGTAACACGCATTATAAAAATCATACAATCCAAAAATTTCACTCTTCTACCAACAACCCCTAGTTTTAATAGCAATTAGTATTTTTAATTATATAGCAAAACAGCTTTGACCGTCAGCTAATTATACATATAAAAAGACTATAGATATGTTATGTATTAGTTATTAGTTAGGTATGTCCTTTAGTAAAATTCCTTCAATTCTCGATCGACCAGTCAACTGAAAATAGGGAAGTAATATCAATTATGCTTTTATAAGGGTTCGAGATATTCAGATCCTTTGCCTGGAATCTGAATAAAATGGTATCTATTAATTTTATTGTCGTTTCTTTAGAAGTCAACGACATCGCAACATCTTGAAATTATTCATGAAATAGACGTTGTAATTCACAAGTACACAATTATATTACATGGAATTTGTTGCGTCCATTATTATTAAATAGTTAATATTTATAATTAATATTTGAGGTAGATTTTGAATAGAGACGTCTGCGTGAATAACTCTGTCGTACCTATATCAGCCGCCAAATAGTTTGTTCAATAAGATATTTCGCTTAAAGATATGAAGCAGTGAACTCACAGGTTACGGTGAAAAATAAGACATGATATCTTAGTTTACCGGAATGACGTCACATAAGTTATATGCGGATGTCATACGATAACGTGATATACGCTATTGTATGTGGACGATGGTTACCACTTACCATCAGGTGGACCATCACATTTGCCATTCCTAAAATGCCTAAAATTCGATATACGTCTAGAGTAGTGATTTATTACGCCGAATTATCTACCTCAAAAATTGTACGTTAGAATCTCTCTGTAATATATAGAAATACATTACAATAAATATTGTATAGAAATACAATAGATTTGATTTTTTTTATTTATTACTATATTTAAATTTAAGCAATTTTGAATTGTACTACTTTTAATTTCCATAAACCTTCTGAATCCATTTACATCACTAATACTCTAATGCTACTGATAAGAACCACAAATCAAGTTAATCCGAGGTAAACTATAGTAGGCTCGCTCTAAAATAAAAAAAGTCACAATATCATTTTTTTTTTATTGTTCTTTGTTTGTCTGTGCGCAATAATGAATTATTATGAATGAATTATATATTATATTAATATGTACATTAAATATGAAAATAATAATAATTATTATTATATATTATATTATGCCCCTTATTGACAGTTTCTATCATCAGATTTGCAGTTATTTTCTTTTTGTGTGCGTGGTTTAGTGGTACTACGATATTTGAGAGCTATTTCAAAAATCACTTATTAACTAGAAATAATTGTCGCAAAAGAAGTTAATTAAATTCATGAAATATCAATAAGTTCATCATCATTATTACTTAGTATAAATCAAAGTCGCTGTAGCTGTCTGTCCGTCCCTATGCGTGCTTAAATCTTAAAAGTACACAACGGATTTTGAAGCGGTTTTTTTAATAGATACAGTGATTCAAGAGGAATAATTTATACACATAATACATGTACATCCGTGGGAAACCGGAGAGAGTAGTTAGTTTATTATATGATAACATAACTTCAAGACTAGACAATAAGCTACAGACGAACGATATTTGAAACAAAAATAATCTAAAAACATCTAAAGCTTATCGCCAAGTTTACAATTAATTAGTCATATTATCGCGATTTATGATACCTGAAAATTTGAAATTGACAAACTTTCTTGTTCTAAATATACTATAAATAATGATTTCCATACCCAAGACACAAAAAGTAAGGTATTTATAAGTTTGAAGCCGTAATTTGTGTCCATATACTAAGTGTATTAAACATATTATTAGGTCAAACAATAAAATTGAGTAACTTTTATATTTAAATATATTACAAATACGTTTGGTATTTGGTACATAAACAGGATAGCGAGGTGAGAGAGAAAGCAGGTGGCGCCTTCTTACTGTGCAAAAAAAACTGAGACACACATTCAATATCTTTAAGATTTACGTTAAATTAATATAAATAGTAATATACTTCTATATTATATATTTATTTAAATGCTAGTTATGTATTTTTGGTCTAAATAATGTAACACAAGGCGTGATTATACGTCTAATAGTACCTATTAGATATATGACAGTCAGATTCAACGTACAGATTCCATACCTACAGATGTAATGGTGACTGATGTTGTGACTCAACTGGGCTCATCCTGGTCTGGGAATCATCTTTTAGGACTATTCTAATGCTGTTGGCCGCAGCTGGCCTTTACAGCTTCACCGGACAATAGGGGGCGTGTGCAGATGGCACTTCAAACCCGGAGAAGGACTTATTGAGCGGCTGAAGACCAAATCCTGCCTAACTGACACGACTTTAGTCTGAGGGCACCGCTTGGGTTTCGAACCTCGGCTCTGCCCGTCGTAATTTCGATCCCTTTAAATCGAACGTTTTTACTTTGTAGTACCTACATTTATACATTTGTTAGTACACTTATTTATTTACTAGCTTTTACCCGCGGCTTCACTTCTTTGAATAAAAAATATTTGTTTTTTTTTTTAATTCATTCTGATACATCCAAGAACATGTGTACAAAATGATATGATGATCGGTTTAGTAGTTTTTGCATGAGAGCGTAACAAACATCCCTACTTTCACATTTATAATATTATATATAGGATTAAGGCTATACGAATGTTGAATACAATATTTTTGTATTCTCTTTAAGAACACAATTTCAATAAATTAATTGTGCGATCCCAATTCGTGATACTGACAGTCGTTAAATGGATGTAAAATGTAAGGTTGGCGACGAATAAATACAGGCCATTAAATGTCGTGATGTGCCTTGGGCAACCATTATATCTTTTTAGAGGCTTTTATTGTTATTTTCCTAATATACTTATGTTTAGTAATAGTCATTACGACATAAAATTAATGGTTTCCTATAATTAATTTAATTACATATAGATTCTACGAAATACATATCTTTACATAGTATAAAACGAAATCACCACCGCTGTGTGTAGGCTTAGATCTTTTAACGATTCGGATTTCATGCAGTTGTCAGCAATAGATAGAATTAAGAGGTAGACTTATATGTATAGTAAATTCTTATTATAATACAGAAAACCAGAGGGAAAGGGAATTGTTAGTAATGTACATTAGTGCTAGCAATGTAGCATGTCAGATTGAACTCCACGCTATTCCCCCTGAAAACCATCGTGATAAATTCTTGGTGAATTTGTCACGATGCTAACTGACATTACTTCATGCTCATCTTGTCATCCTCCACTGGTACCCCGCCAGCGAAAACCGTTACCGCAGGCCACCATTCCATTATCATCCATAAAAAAAATACAGAAAATCCATCCGTGCGTATCTGGATCCGGGTCGTTATTTCAGTTATATATGTATGTATCTATTTTAGTTACACATATATTCAAATGATTATGCCAGGCAGAGACAATTATACGTCAAATATTAGCTACAGATCTACATTTTGCTTCTTCCTCTAATAACAATAATGTTGTAAGTAAATTTAAGAGAGAGAGATTATTATAAAGACCTGACAAGTCGCGTTTACAAGTTTAATGTATAGTACACTATACATTAAAGCAGTAACAAAACATGATACTTGCAACCTATGAAAAAACTAGCTTTTGCCCGCGGCTTCGCTCGCGTTAATTTATCCCCTTAGGGGTGGAATTTATCAAAATATTCTTAGAAGATGCCTACGTCATAGTTGCTTTACACATGCAAAGTCTCAGCCCGATCGGTTTAAAATTGACAAAATTTCATACAAACTTTCATCCCCTATTTTATCCCCTTGGGGGTGGAATTTATCAAAATCCTTTCTTAGCGGATGCCTACGTCATAACATCTACCTGCATGCCAAATTTCAGCCCGATCCGTTCAGTGGTTTGGGCTGTGCGTTGATAGATCACTATGTCAGTCACCTTTGAGTTATATATATTTAGATGATCTTAAAATACAATCATTCATTATATTTATTATCAAAATTCTATAGGGATATTTTAGGGTGGTATAGGGATAACCTCATACGGCCCTAAAATATCCCTATACAAATAAATTTGAAGGAACAAGGGTGGGGTTATCCCTACTCCATGATGTCTACTTACTACTTGCATTTCATTACGCATACTTTCATTAGAGTATCTGTCTAATGAAAGTATGCGTAATGAAATGCAAACAGTAAGTAGACCTGTCTCGTTAATGTTAAAATATTACAATTTCAATATTAAAATCTCAGTTATTCCAATAAAATTACAGATGGATTATTAGATAGTAATTTCATCTTAAAGTACTCGTTCAAAACATAGAGTATAAGCGTTATTTTGAATGTTCATTTCCTTTGAATATATAGATAGGTAAATACATCGTATAGACTGTCAGTCTCATGTGGCATTTGTTAGGCAATCAGTTAAATAAATTTAAGTTTTTTTACTACATTATTTGACTTTAAAACTAGACCTAAAGCATCCTTTGAGGAAGGTCTGTTTATTGTTAAGGAAACGGTAGTTAAAATGTCAATCGAAATTCACGTGAATTGAAACGTCTATATTCGAACAGTTCAAAGGTACGTTCGTTAAGACTATTAATTACTTATAAATAAACCAAGAAGAGAATGAATGGCAAGTAATTTACTAAAGAGATACCCACAGGTATTTAGTAGGTAGTAATAAATTAGTATGTAACATTATCATCTCTGTAGTATTAGTATCTATTTTAACTGACTCTAAAAATGGGAAGTTATTTTTCTGTCGTTTTTTTATGTTGATAGATCTCCGTCATTTATGCTTAACTAGCTTTTGCCCGCGGCTTCGCTCGCGTTAAAATATCCTCTTAAGGGTGGAATTTATTATAGTCCTTTCGTGGGGGAAGCCTACGTCATAGTGCTTTATGCATGCAAATTCTCAGCCCGATCGATTTAAAATTGACAAAGTTTCATACAAACTTTCATCCACTATTTTATCCCTTTAGGGGTAGAATTAATCAAAATCCTTCTTAGCGGATGCCTGCGTCAGAACATCTACCTGCATGCCAAATTTCAGCCCGATCCGTCCAGTGGTTTGGGCTGTGCGTTGATCGATCACTACGTCAGTCACCTTTGAGTTATATATATTTAGATATTCTTAATAATTCATAAAATTTCATCAAAGTTCTGTATTATTTGGGTTTGAAATCCCTACTTAATCATTATATGATAAACAAGTATTGAACCATAATGAAACATTAAAACCTAGCATTGTTAACTATCTAAATCAATGTTTTAAATTACGTAAGGTTATTATTCAGTCAATTTAAACTTTAATGAGTATTAATAAGATTTACAGAACATTAAGATCGTTTATGGAATAGAAATGTACGCCAATGTGCTCAGAATACATTTCCGTTTGAAATACGAGTAATTCGATGTTTACTTTAAATTGGGCGTTAGTGGATGTAGGACAAGGTGTTTGGCATCAAGTATAGTGATGCCAGTTTGCTCGTTTATATGCTCAGTTTTGGGGAAAAAATCTTATGTCATTGTAGAAGTAACTGATATAAAGTGGTAACAATCGCCGATATATATGATCAGCACTGCAAATATCACGCTACCATGATATCTAAGATGCCATAGATCTTATCCCGTAATTTGTCTTACCTTTCAACTGAAACACAACCTACATAGCACTTAGCGACTGACATGGTTAAGACCTCTGACTAGGTACGTCAGTATCTATTCATGTTTCTTACAATTGGAAATATGGAATATAAAAATTAGTTCGTGTTGTGGAAGATTGATACTTTCTTGTAGGATTAAAAAAAAAACAAGAACACATATAAATATAATACATACATCAGTACATGCTTCTTTACTGAGAGGACACGAGTAACGAGCAAGTTTCTTGATCGTTCGTCTCGTGATGAGTGTTTCAAATGAGTATTAGAATAAAAAAATGTGACTGTTAAAAAGTGCTTATACAAAGTTTATTTCAAGGAGGATTTTCATAAAAATATTTTTTTCACGATATTTAGGGAGAATATCAGACATTCACATGGAAACACTCTTCAAGTGTAAACCTACGCTAATGTGTTGGTGTTACGACGAAAAAATTGTACTGAGCAGAAATATTTATTGCCACTGTAAGATTAATTTGATGAGAAATATTATTAGATTGCTAAATCAACAGTTGGCATAAATAAGCAATTCTGTATATCTTACAAGAAATTGTTATTTTTATAAAAAAAAAAACTGTAAGATCAGTACAAAATTATAGAATTTAGAGAATTTTTCAATTATCTTTACATAGAATAAAACGATGTCAACGCTGTAGTCTGTACGCTTAGATCTTTTAAATTACACAACGGATTTTAATGCCGTTTTCAGTAATAGGTAGAGTGATTCAAGAGGAAGGTTTATATAGTATGTATAATACGTGTTATAGTATAGAACAAGCAGTGAAATGCAAAGATTCTTAATGAACCCGAGAGAAGCCGAGGCGGATCGCTAGTTGTTAATAAAATGTTATTGTTATTATAGAATTTGACCATGTTGGTGATTTAGCACACCGCATTACTTTCAACGATCGCGGATTACGTTCTCAATTTAACAAGCATTTGTATTTTTAAGTTTTATTGTTTATATTGGTCTGGGTGTTCTATGTAAATTGTTTAGATAGGTATTTGCATAAAAGGTACCTGTTTAAGTATTTCTATCAGTTGTTCAGTACTTGTAGCATAATCTCAGGTTAGCTTGGAACTAAATAGCGCTATTAGAATTATTTGGAGTTATTATCATAAGCGTCAAAAAGTCGAAGTGATACAATGAATGTGTTTTGCCATAACTATGAAGTATTTTCTAATAGTGGTGACGGTGTACGTAAAAAAAGTCTAATGAAATGAAGCGGGTAGACAAATGTATTTCTCAGCTCGTAACAATTAGTACCTCCAATGTCGTCTCCAGTCGGTCCGTAACCAGAACATTTGTAACAGCATCAAAATATCTGGAGCTCTTAAATATTATCAGGGTATCTATATATCTCTTTTATAAATAAATATATGTAAAGTGTGCAATTTTCTCATGTGGTTTACATTGCTTGAGTTTCAAATGAAATTGTGTTTTTGATTGACTGAACAAAGTAAAATTTTTAATGTTTATTACATTGAGCGGGTGCAGATAATGCTTGGAATAATCGTATGAAATTAATATATTTAATACCATGCATGCAGACTGTGGAAAATATACGAATTTCTCATGTAAATATTCAGAATTCCTTTCATTTTCGTAGAATTGCCGTCGGTTTTCAGATCATTAGGCTTAGTTATTAGACTCTCGGCTTGACAAGGAGAAATATTGTTGTAAATATTTGTTTTTGTAAACAAGCCAAGGTCGTGACTGAAATTTGTATATATAGAATACAGGTTTTTACAGAAATGAAAAAATCCAATTATTTGTTGTCTATTATAGATAATAGTTGACTTTCTAGACATTGTTACAAATACATCTTATTTAATGTTTTCTCATTTATCCCGAGGAAGCTTGCTTTGTAAACTGCGTCTATTGAAGGATGAAATAAAGCAGTGAAACAAGCTACAGGCATGAACGACATCCTCATACTTCGGAATGGCAACATCAGCACTGTGCTGTACTGTGATCACAGTGCTGATGTTTATGATGATGAGGCATTATAGGTTAATAATGCTGGTAACACTGTTACCCCGGCCCTCACTGGACATTGCAATTAGAATAAATGAATTACAAACTCAAGCCTGTGCTTAACAAAACTCTGCAGATTTTGTCAAGCAGAAGAGGAAACGCCACTACATATCTTATATGGTTGTAGCTCACTCATGCACAAACAAAATATCTCCTTTAGAAAGTACAACTATCCTGAGAGTCTAGGTAGGGAATTTTGAAAAAGAGCGAGGTTAATTCATCTAAGTAGATCTCAGTGTTACCAATCTAAAGCACATGACAATAGCCCAAACACGTCAATAAAAAAACCACTGTTAATGTATGTACATTAACATTTCCCATCAGTTAGGGCGTATGTTTGCCATTACTATTGTATAAAAAACAGATAATTGTAAATGGATAAGCATTGTAAATGTATATTCAAATTCAAATTAAAAAATCATTTATTCATGACAGGACATTTTAGCCGCTTATGAACGTCAAGTTTTTACATTACATTTCTTTTTCTACCGTCCAGTTCGGTATATAGATCAAATTGAGAAGAACTGACAAGAAACTCAAATGAATTACTTTTTTTTAAAAGCCTGTTTATTTACAATGTATAGGTATTTATATAGGTGTCTATGTCTAACATTAAATGAAAATCACAACTATAAAATAACATGAACAACTATTGCCATGCACGCTCGTCATTCAAGTAATCCTTTAGTGAGTAATAGGCTTTGCTCAGTAAATATGATTTAACAGATGTTTTGAATTTATTTAAGGGTAATTCTAATATATCCTTTGGTATCTTATTGTAAATTTTTATACCTATTCCCATAAAAGACCTATTGACTTTTTCTTAACGATACTACTATTAAAAGGAATGGTTACTCGCTCTCTTCTTGAACTGCCTCATAGAAATGTTGTGTCGAATAATTTGGTTTTTCTTTTTTAATGAAAATTGTTACTCGAATATAAAATCCAGCATCTTATTGATTTGCAAACCCTCTCCTTTAGATATATAAACTTTTTGTAGCTTTATATATTTAAACGTTTCTGTCATTATACTTTTTTTGTTTTTTATTATCTATCTATCTAATGATAATATACATAGGCAAATTCAAATTCATTATAATAATTAACTAGGAAATACGTAATACTTATATATATACATAGATATGTATATATATAATTGTACAGTCTAGAATAAGTTATATAAACACTAGTTCACTAATAAAAAATATCTATCTTAATTTATTCTTACCTATTTTACATAAATTGCCATGGTATTAGGTTTGGGTCACTGAGGTGGTCATGACCCTTATAATGTTTACCCCAAGCTTATATTCTAACCCTAAACTATAGCATTGCAATAATAGAGGCTTCTATATTTCATACAAAATAATATTTCAGAGCCAAACGCCTGATGTAAAACAATATTAGACATATCATATCTTGTTTTCTGATATATTCGTCAGCCTAGCTATAAATAATTATATCAAAAATACATCGCGGTATAATGAATATTTAGTGTTAGGGTTCACATCGATATTATCGAAAAATCTGATATTTAATATTAAACGAAGGTAGTTTCATTATTACTCGGTATCATTAGACTAGTTGCGTATAACTCCCAGTCATATCTTCTCTGTATAAAAAGGAGTTAGTTTTTGTAAGCCACGGCATTCGGTCTTTGAGCACAGGATGTGCTGGTTGTATTTTAAATGCTAAAGTGAATTGTGTTAGAGACAAAGTTGAATATATAGTTGTTATTTTATTATAATACATACTTTTACTATTACATAGAGTTGATATATCTTACATTAGTTAACTTACACATGACATGTGAATTAGGCATATCTACATATATGTTGTTGTAATAATTGGATTTGCAAAAATCTGTTTTCATCTATCAATCCGTGAACTGAATCTGAAACTGAATGAAATAACACGAAAATATTTACATAACTTGATGGATGAGGATCTGGCTATCTTGTGATCAAATAGACCTACATCTATTATGTATGTATATAAGGACGTTCAAATAGAGGACAGCATTCAATTCAATTCATTTTGTTTTGTGACTAGTGGAGCCTGCGACTTTATACCTATATTTTTTTGTAAAAAATCATCTATTGATGATAATTATCAAAAGCCAATAATAAATAAACCATTATTACATCGCGTATTATTTTATTAAACAATAAGTTAATAAAACTGAATGTAGCGTATTTAAAATTTCTGCTTTTGGTGGGTATTCTGGACTTTCTTTAGCCTATACATTGAATCATAATTATAAACATATTCCATGAAAATTTAAGAATATTTTTACAGATAATGTGCGTGTACAAAAAAGTGCGTGAGATCCTCTCATGCAGCAAACTTACAGACGAACGGACGGCTGAAATCGAGTCATTTCTGACGAATATAACTTCTATCATAGAGCACTACTAGAGATTCGAACCTCGACTCAGAATGAAAATACTCATCCGCTGAGCTATATTGTGTTTTTCTTTTAATGTACAAACAAACACAGTTTCTCTAAATTCCGCCAATATTGCCATTATATTTCGATATAAGACATATTATTTGATCGAAAACGAATAAATTAGTTTTTCTCGCAAACAAAAAATATTTAGAAATAAACACTGCTTTATTACCTAACAACTACAATCTTAATAGTTTAGTGCATTTCTTCAAAGCGCCTTCAAACGAACCCACTTTCACATTTGAATAGAGCGACCGAGGTTTTATGTACGTTTTTCTTTTGTTTCAGATGAAGCATGCTATGAATAACACAAAAGCCAAGTGCGACTCGTTACTCAACATGTGCAGGAGCGAAAAATTTGTAATAGTCATAACTTTAATTTTAACACAAACAAGTGCTATTGACGTTGCATTAGAGAATAAACATAAAGATACTAATGAAATAGAAACTGCAGGTATAAATAACAATGTAGAAGACAGTAATAGACCTGTAGATGTATTTAATCGCAACGATACAAAGAAAATCAATGAAAATATTGAAGAATGTATAGGTGATGTGGATTTCTGTAATATGACAAGAGAGGATTATATACAAATGTTAAACGATTACATATACCCACAGACATACGAATGGATACTAATTGGCACTCACACAGCGGTATTCGTGATGGGATTGGTTGGAAATGCACTAGTGTGTGTAGCTGTTTACAGAAATCACACGATGCGAACTGTGACAAACTATTTTATAGTGAACTTGGCCGTGGCAGATTTCATGGTGATTCTGTTTTGTCTGCCGCCAACGGTGCTATGGGATGTAACCGAAACATGGTTTTTAGGGAAATCGTTATGCAAAGTCCTGCTTTATTTTCAGGTAAATATATAATTATTTTCTTTTTGAAATGTCATCCCCTATTTCCTATCAGAAGCAGTGTCGAAATCATGGTAATACTTGACATGAATTTTCTGACATTTTGCTGAGCATATTTAAAACCATATATAGGATCAGCAATTATCGTATCTTGGGTTAATTTAATTTACTGTCAGCGTGTACATTACCGAAAAGAATTACAGAAATTATGATACACAACGTTTTTTAATGTCAATGAATTAGAACTTAAAAGCTTTGGTGTCTATAACCGGAAGCTAAACTACTAGACCGTGACGCATTCATTACTATAACCCTTTTATAAGATTATTTTCCTACTTGTGGTAACTAAGAAAGAATACAATGTTATTCCTTTTCATCTAGAGGATACAAAAGGGAACAAAGCAGACATAATCGAAGCTTGAGAAGGAAATCTCGAAATAAAACATTGTGTCATACCGCCAGACTACCGTACCATAGGAAAAATAGGCTTAAATCTCCTTGATCGATAATCAGTTGTTATGGCAATATAATCTATTTATAAAATGGATATAAGAACAATAAGCTTTCTTAATTGCTCTGGGGGCTCAAACAATTGAAAATAAATTATAATGAAAAGATATCTATAAAAATACTCATTAAAATTTAATTTCTCAATTATAACTAAAATTGAGTATAAAAGTAAAGTGTAGGTTGCGCTTTGAATTAATTACATTCATTCATTCATTTTTTTCATACATTTAATTCATCATGAGTGATACAACGCAATAAGTAATGTAATACAGATTTACAACTACGAAATTAACACTAGCTTTTATAAGAGATATGCTCCTATCCTCATTTATGAGAATTCAAAATATGTATGTAACAAATAGTTACGTGGTACTCTGTTATGGTTCTAAAAAAGAAAGGCTTCCTTACTTTCATACAAAGATTGTTTTATTTTAAGCGACTTCCACAAAATCTTTAAAATTAATCTATGCGAACATATGCTTGCAAATATTCGCATGGAATTCGTAAGAAACCTATTTTATTCCTTAATAAGTTATTACAAATCTACGTCTTAACTGTGATATATTATTATCTAGTATGTAGACATTGTCCTTACGTCGCGTCGTAAGCAATGCCTTACATCTAGTCGCATAGCATGCCACAGATTATTTTGTACCAGCGACTTCGTCCTAGTGGAATTTAACTTTATTTTTCTAAAATAAAAGTAACCTAAGTCAATCCTTATTATAAGACATTAGCTACCCTCCAAGAAAAGTCCTGTCTCAATCGGTCCAGCCATTTCAGAGATTAGCCGGAATAAAGAAATAGACAGACAGACAAAAATTATAAAAAATGTTATTTTGGTTTAGGTACCATATTTATATTCATATGCATGTAATAAAAAACGGTTATTTCAATATTCCTATATATTAGATAATGAAGTAGTTTTAGCTTTATTTCTACAATCAAATCACCAGATTTCTATCTACCACTAAATTAAATAGTTTGTAATGTTCTCATGTAAGTAACTCGTGTTAACTTGATATAGGTTTTGCTGTTTATTTATATAGGCCACGATTATCATTTAGTATCAAGTGGACCGTCAGCGTGTTTGCGATTAAATGTGATAAAAATATGATAATTCATTTATCATATTGAATCACAACCACATGTTTACTTAGAATAAGAATCATTACTCTTAAAAAATGTGAAATTAAATAAATTGCTGTAATAGGCCCACGTAAAAGTTCATTACAAGAACCCTAAGGCGACAAATTAATTATAAAGCCGTGTTCTTTTTCTCTCTTATCAGAAAACACCATTAAATAGAGTAATTTTAACGCCATTACGCACATAACTTCGTAGCTCTTTTGAGACAAATTCAATTAATGACAATTCAATTTTATGTGGAACTTATTTTTAATTCTGTTAAGAGCTTAGGATTCTTTTATTTTTATAATTTCAATGTTTTCTAATAGAAATAATCGACATTGACGTCAAAGTCGTATCTGTCTTTCAGCAGCTAAGTGCCATGCTTTTTAAGTGATATTTCAGTTTGAAGCATGAGATACGGTAGTCAAATTACAGGGAATGGGACATGATATTTCAGTTCTCTAGAACGGCAACTATATCACATCCTAGCATCATGTCCGTGGTGCTGTTCCTTTATAACAGTATGGGTCACCACTTACCATCAGGGGGTATTATTAATTTTTCATCGGGACACCTCTAAATCTACTCACCTAAAAACCATATGTCTGACTTTTGATATAGGGTAATATTTCAGATATTAAAAGTCAAACATTTTTGTTCATAAGTATGATTACTTGTTAATTGAACTGGGTATTTTTATGTATATATGTAATTACACCGAAGAGCTGGCAGCTACCTTGGACAAAGAATTAGTCTAGCTATTCAAAGAGGGAACGCTGCCAGTATCTTCGGAACGTTGCCTAAAGGGACCCCTTTTAATAATATATTTTAGTCATCATATTATATATTGTTTTTAAGCTTTTTAATTTTAGGTTCTTAGTTGTACAATTAGGTTATGTAAATACTAGTAATAAATTACAAAAAAAAAACAATTTAAGATTTCAGTTGTCTAGTACTCATAATACAAGCTCTTCTTAGCTTGGCACTTAATAGATCTGTGTGATTCAGAATTATAATTACTATTACTTACATAAAAATAGAATAAAAAACATGTTTAGTTTCAAAAAACAAGGCAATATCTAAACTGGCTGTCAGTCCAAAATGAAAGTCTAATGGATGACCTAATAATAGTAAGTTACGTTAGAAAATGTATTTCAAAAGAATGTCTACTATAAACAAACTCTTGCAGACAATCTGGAAACCAAATACAGACTATACCTAAACAATAACAAAACTGACTATTTTCAGTTAGACCACTCAATTCATCAAAAAATCTAGTTACAATTTATTACCTATGAGCATGTGATCATAAATTTAGTTACTATAATCCTTTACTTGGTTTATTACATTATAAAATTATTCATGATTTATGTTTATAATTAGACGTCAAATTGATCTGGTTGAAGCAAAGATCGCTTTCTCATCCAATCTTAATTTGATTTACAGCTAATAAAATTGCGCGGAATTTACACTTCACAAAGTTAGGTATTTAATATTAGAATTTCTTTTTTTTAATAAACTCTAAGATGTTTGTCTTAGATTTTAGTTTTTATGTCTTATTGGTTAAGCTCTAAATAATGTTAAAAATTGTTTTTTTTATGTAATTGGAATACCATCAGATGAGATGGCCTCATCGCTTTTACTCCTGGTGGTCGTGGGTTCGATTCCTCACACATTGCACACATTCATGAGTTCGATTGTCTGTATTGATTTGGGTTTTCTACGTATATTGGTGCTAGACAACTGATATATATATAATAAAATATTTTGGTCTCGTTTGTTATTGATATAATATATAGTACTTAGCAAATAATTACCATTCGCCAACAACAGTAATCGTCCCCACACTCTAGAACCTAAGTGGTCACGGGCTACTGCCCGAATCAAAAAGAAAATCCTCTAAAATTGTACTCAATTTTAGAGGATTTTCTTTTTGATTTGACACCCGGGTCTTTCAGGCGTCTATAGGCCTATATAATAATTAATAAGTCTGTAGGTCTATAAGTCTATAGGCGGTATCAATTTACCATCAGATGAGCCGTATGATTGATTGCTACCACTAAGATATAAAAAACATATAAAAATATATTCCATATACATATAATATTAATATAAACTTGCCACTTATTTATTAAAATTATTCATGTATTTTTTATATAATGACTAGCAGCTAGACCTGAAAGTCATTATAAATATTATAGAAATCTTTTAATAAAATTTTCTAGCCATCTATGAGTACAATACGAGTCGATGGCGTAATAAAAATAAATAATATGATATTGAAAGTAGCTGTCTGCTGTTATTGGCTATAATTAATTTTAAAAAGCATTCTAGAGTTATGGATGGATGCATTTAAATAATTTTCTCTATCACAAAACAGCTGAGTTTGACAGAAAATTTATGAACTTATATTATAAAGAGGAAGATAGGATTTTTTGTTTTGTAATTGATTTTTATAACAGCCAATTATTAGCCATTCATTGCCAGTCCAACTGATGGTAATTGATAAACAGTTTTTATTCTATTTTCAAACATATTACTATTATAAAGTTGTTTATACGTTATACCCCGCACTAGGCGAACCTGTATCGTGGAAGTCCACAAATGAATTTCCAGATGATTATTAACTATTACAGTCCTTATATACATGAACAACACTAGTTATCAGGCTACCATGTGACGCCAATGATACTACTGTCATGCATTCATTAATGAGAACTAAGAAGTCAATGCCCTTAGGGATCTTCAATAAAAATGGACTGTAGGTTTAAATATAATGAATTGCTAATATGAATTTATAAATTAATTGAATAAAGAGAGTGACGACGCGCGTCCTTGAAGCCGATCGTGATGGCATTGAAGTGTGATCGCCGACCTCGATGCCCCCGCACCCGATTCCCGCCAGCATCATACATTGCGTAGTAACATGCCTTAAGAGGCATCTTATAATTTCACTGCCTTGTCTCACTATATAACCGAAACATAGCTTACTAAGCAAGCTGAGTGGCTGATAAAATAGGTAACACTATGATGCTCATGCAAACGACTTTTTACAAAGCCTATCTTAATACAAAAAAAATCTGGAATATTCTCAAAAAGTTCATAATAATTAAAAAAAACATCCCTACTCACTATATAATACATATAGTAACAACATGCTGTAGATATTTATAAATAAATATATGTTTTCGTAATAGTAACTGCAAACTCGTGCAAAATCAATGCAGATTGTTAGTCTATAGTTTGTTAACATAAAAATGTGGAACCATGAGGTTATGGCAGTCCATACCTTTCGATGCTCCGAGGGTTTTAATGTTCTTCAGCACATATCAGGGTCCAAGGCATGTGTTAGCACAAATTCACTGATATGACACTTTATTTCACTACTACTTTTAATTATATTTTAGGACAAAAGCGCGCGCGTCTAGGGCCGTAACGTGTTCACTTTATGGTAGGGAAAATGGAGGGGATGGCAAAAAAGGCTACCTACATTTTCTAACAATTGTAATAATAAATACCCTGGATATTTCACACAGAGTCATCTAATCCCAATCTAAACGCAATACATGTTGTGAGTTCTAGATAACTTATACACAAATATGAAAATTTTTGTTTTGTAAACATATTATAGATACACTTACTAACAATCTGCTCATCGATGCATATATTTTCTATTAATTTTCTATTAATTTCGAATATATGTTTACATTTTAGAATTATCTAATATCGATATTTCAGTATAAATTATACTATATTTACCATTTCTTATCCATTGTTTCATTCATCTTCCACATATAGGCTACACATGTATCGCTAACACAATCTATCATGAATAGAAATCTTCGTATTGTGCTAGGAATCAACACGCTCAGCTCCAAGGGATGCTACAAACAACTTACAAAACCTTCCAACCCTAGTAAAATTAATTCCAAAACTTGATTGGTCCCGGGTTATCTTGCAGACAGCCCTGATTTTCCAGATGGCTGACATCACATACTTGTTTCCAAACTTGAGTACCCACTAACATTATAATAAGAGCGGGCTGTGAAACCGCGGTTCAGAAACTTTGAAAGGGTTAAAACTGTATCCATCAATGTCTTAAACAACGTGTTCGTGTTGTCTAACAAATGTCCCTTAGACGTTAGCTACTAGCTGTGCCCTGCGGATTCACCTGTCCCTTTTTTAATATATGTCGAACACCCTCACTTCTTAACTTCTTTTTCACTTACCAAAAATAGAAAGCCAGAATGAATAATGAGGACTTTGTACAAACTCTCCTGCTTATAAACATAGCAATTCCTAACGAGTGGCTAATATTTGAACGAGCCAGTAATTTTACAACTCCATTTTACCGATCCAAACCACTAGATAAAATTAGACTAGGTACTAGAACAGATTCTCTTTCAAAAATGTAGGAATTTAGTAGCGAAGATGACAATTTTAGATAAAAATGTTTTGGACGATCGATAAAGCAATAAAATTGCAGTTGGGAAGAAATGGTAGGAAGGATTTAAGAGTTGAAGAGAAATTTTTGACTCCTTAATAAACACTGTGGAACACGATCTAAAAACATAAATATTAGAAAACAATCATTTTACGTACGAAACGTCAATATTACTATTGTAGACTTTTCTAATCTTAGCTATTTTTCCTCAAAATCTAATTTAGCCAAATCATTCAAAATTTTACAATATATAAGTAACACTGACTTCATACCGCAACTTGTACGTAACAAGTATCACAGAGGTATTCCTGAATACAATTAATTTTGAACATCCTATCGTTAGTTACTAAATACTTCAAACACTAAGGCTTGCCTTGATGTGGTCGGAGCTCACCTCACTTCCCATATTCTATACCATTCGTGGTAGGCATAATGTTTGTCTCTTCTATTCATTCGCAGTTATTTAGTTAGTTTATTTGTAAGTATATCCCTTTGTCCCCAGCCAGAACAAAAACGTCCATCTTTTATTAATAGACATTGGTTGAAAATCATTTAATCAAATTAGTTCGACAGCTAATCTTCAATAAAAGAAATTTAGACTTTTATATAAATTGGTAACACTAAAGAAATAGAAAGACATTTCTTAGAATCCACAATATAATGTGGATATTACTACGAGTATATAAACTAATATGATAAATTCAATAGTATTTTATTTATTAATATCGCTATCGCTGTCTGCCCCAATGTATGCTTAAATCTTTAAAACTACGCAACGGATTTTGAAGCTGTTTATTTAGAGTGATTCAAGAGGAAGGTTTATATGTATAATACATGTACACTCGTGCGAAGCCGGGGTGGGTAGCTAGTAAAACATAAACCAATATAAAAGACGCTCTTACGGTAAGCATTATCTTCCTGAGAATTTTATGATAGAGTAGGTATATATAAGAAAAAAGAAAAAT
Organism: Achroia grisella; assembly: GCF_030625045.1. Taxonomy (NCBI): domain Eukaryota; kingdom Metazoa; phylum Arthropoda; class Insecta; order Lepidoptera; family Pyralidae; genus Achroia; species Achroia grisella. Next base: position 1,940,586 of record NW_026712984.1, on the reverse strand, counting down.
ATAGGGGAGCAAGTTAAAATGGTAATAATATACAAATTATCATATACATATAAGTGATAATATATATAAATATACATATACTTAAAAGTATATCTTTATAAAGAATGAAAGAGAAGTTTCTAATTAGCTTAAGGTGTAGTCTCTAACAAATTAATGAAATGTATACTGTGAATTAAATCGTTTCACTGGCAAATAATAGTAAAATTTACTAAATGCGTATTGCGATTCAATAATGAAATCATAGTAAACACCTACATTACGTCTGGCTATTGGGGTAGACAGGACCAGACAGGAATAACAGACATAGAATGTTATGCCGCAATTCAAACATGTTTCTCACTACCCCCACATTCATCACCAAGCTTGTTAGTAAACAACATTAGGTGTAATGTTTGAAATGCTGTCATGAAATCGTACTCTTGAAATGCGGAGTTTTTTCCTGTATAAATGAACATTAACACAAGTTAATGGTACGATGAATCAAGATCAAGATGTTATTAAAAGACAGATAAACATACGTCCCGCGACTTCGTCTTTTTTAGACATACACTATAGCCTATACCAGTTTGCGTGATATAGTCTATCTTGATATCAAATTTAATTATAAATTATTCAGCCTTTTAGTCTTATAAAGGTAATGTATATACAGATAGTCTTTCATTTTCTATTTCACCAGGTTATAAATTAATTTCAGAAACAAAACGTGGTTTATATCTGCCCTCGTAAGACTATCTCTCATCATGACTTCTTCAGTCGTTCACTCTTGGGAGAGTGGTCGTGACTTTTATAATGGTATATCTCATGGCATGGAATCGTTGTGATCTTTGGCGACTGAGCTTCTTGCAATTTGCCTCCACACGGTACGGTTTTTGGCTGCACGGGAACATTGTACAATGGACTGCTGTATTGCCGTTCTTATAATGTCAGTATATCTCTTTGGTGATCGACCTCGAGAACGTCTGCCCTCAAGCGAACCTTGGATAATTAGCTACTCCAGTGTTCATTCCGGCTAATGTGAGCAAAATACTTAAGAATTGAACCAAACTACTTACTCATCATGACTTATTTCATGAATATACTATAAAAGTAAAAATGTCAGACAGACACACTTATATTCTTACATAGAAAGACAATTATATAATTACAGGCAGTGATACCAGGAAACCATCATTACCTTCTGGTGAATTGGCCACGATGGGCTAACTAATCTGATAGAAAGTCTATTCTTGTCTAATCATCTTTTACTCCTCTTCAATTTATCTTTTACCGTTAGCGTAACCAACCCATATAAAGCCAAAAGTCTTGAATATTCCCGTCCGATCGATCCCCTCCCAATTTAAACAGAGATTGATGATTACGATGGCCTAAGCCAAGATTCGAACCTCTAGCGGTGCCCTCCGACTAAAGTCGTATCCGTCAGGTGGGAGTTGGTCTTCAGCCGCGCCATAAGTCCTTCCGGGAGTTTGGAGTGCCATCTGCACTCGTTCCCTATCGTCCGACGAAGCTGTAAAGGCCAGCTGCGGCCAACAACATTAGAGTAGTCCGAAAAAAAGTCTCAAATATCGTATTGTTATATAATAATGTGATAAAATTACAGCATACCTAATACGCACATAGAATACAATACATAGAAATACAAAGTCTGTCATCGTGACGAATTTACCACATATTTAATACGATGCTTTCCAAAGGATCGCTAGGAAATCACTCATAAAATACTAACACTAAAGTCAATACCTCTGATTACTACCTTCCCACAACAATTTCACACGTTTTTTCCATCATTTAAATTGCTGCTCTTCATATTTTAATTTTAACGTCTCTAAATAAATTAGATCCTATAATTCTGTCCACAAACAATAAACACCGAACGAAACTAAACAATGCCCTGTTTACTTTGCGCAATTTCATTTTAAGCCAAATATTTTGCTAATTTAAAAACAATAAAGATGGCATGCAGTTAATTTGATTTTGAATGAAATACCTTTACGCAATATTATTGCTTTATTAAATTAAAATTAATTTAAAATTAAAAGTAGGCCCCGACATTTATTGATTTCTAACTGTGTTTCACCTGCGTGAAATTTATAGCCTGATCTGATGTATAAATTATATTACTGTAAAGTTTCATTTTTTTTAATCTATCTATTATACAATACACAATTTGGATACTATGCATATTGTATAGCATTTTTAATTATTTAAATTTTTAAAAGCCAAAGAATAGTTTAGTCATTCTAGCTTCAAAAATTATTAATTTCTACTTTAAGGTTGAAATTTTTACAAATTTTGAATGTCATATTTGCTTATATTTATTCAACAGTCTAAAAATAAGTTTCAGGCTTCTAGAATAAGAAATAATGATATTTCCATACAATCTTCCATCTACCCTTTCAACCCCTTACAAACCTTTTTGCGCATTAAAAAGTAGCTTGGTTAACATAAAAGTCTCTCAGGGATTCTATTATCTATATACCAAATTTCATTTCAATCCGTTCAGTATCTTTTGCGTGAAAATGTAACAAATATAAATCCATACTTTTAGGTTTAAAATATTAATAAGATTTAATTATATTCATGAATATATACCTATACAGAAACAGGATCATCCTTACTAATCCTTAATATCACAGATAAAATAATATTACGTACTAATATTATGAATGTGAAAGTCTGTTTGTCGCGCTTTCACGCCAAAACTACTGAACCGATTGAAATGAAATTTGGTATACAGATAATAGAATCCCTGAGAGACTTTTATGTTAACCAAGCTACTTTTTAATGCGCAAAAAGGTTTGTAAGGGGTTGAAAGGGTAGATGGAAGATTGTATGGAAATATCGTTATTTCTTATTCTAGAAGCCTGAAACTTATTTTTAGACTATTGAATAAATATAAGCAAATATGACATTCAAAATTTGTAAAAATTTCAACTTTTAAGTAAAAATTAATCATTTTGAAGCTAGAATGGCTAAACTATTCTTTGGCTTTTAAAAATTTAAATAATTAAAAATGCTATACAATTTGCATACCAAATAGTGTATTGTATAATAGATAGATTTAAAAAATAAATGGCCGATATTAAAACTCTTTTTATTTATCTTTGGCTATATACTTTTTTTAAATGGATGACCATGGAATAGTGTACTCGCCTGAGCTAAAGGTTTACGCTGGCAGGGCACCGGTGGAGGATGATAGGATAAGCATGAAGTCAGGTCAGTTGGCCCATCGTGATACTCACCAGAAATTTATCACGATTGTCTCCAGTGGAAACTGCAGTCCTGAGGAATGTAGTCACAATGTAATATATACAATAATGATAATATCTTAATAAACATACATTCGCACCCAACACCCTCCCACACACATACACATACACACATACACACAAACACACAAACGTCATTTACAGTAGAAGCAAATTCTTAGCATAATAAATAACCCTAGAAAGCGTGATCTCCTATAACAGGTATTTAATTATACTTACAAGGAGATCCAGCCCCGGCTTAAGAAAATAATATATAAAGAAGAATATAATACGAATGTTGAAATGTAAGACTATGTAAAAAAGTTTGATGAATGAAATAAATTTATTATTACTATTATTAATGTATTTTATATATCTCCTTTTTATGGGGTGTTAAACTTGTCATCTTTATTATTATTGTTAATCATCGACATCGAGTATATTTGAATCCAACGATACCTCGTTGGATTCAAATATACTAGGGCTAGGTTACCGGCGTCTCTCAATTTGAATCAATGAGAAATCATTATCTGCTTCTTCCTTATCTCATTTATGTGGGATCGGCGTAATATGTTTTTCTCTTCTATTCATCCTAATTCGCAGTCATTTCGTGATTTAATCCCTTTCTTACCATATTATCTTTCACACAGTCCATCCATCTCTTTTTCAGCCTTCCTCTGCCCTTAAGCCTATTCACATTTAGTTAATTTAAAGTCAGCTCGTGACCACGGCTAGTGCTACCTAGTCGAAACGTCGAGAGAGGTAAATACCTTTATTAGCCATAAAATTATTCGTGTTAAGACCCGGTTAATAATTTAAACTATCCACATTTATATGTAATATCTTTCTTAAAACATTATCTTAATTTCTACGCATTTCATGCTTATACCATGACAGACGGTTACTCTTGAAACTCAACAATTAGAAATATAAATTAAAATGTATCTTTTGAAATATTCACTATTGTTGCAGTCTGTGTCAGTGACTGTGTCGGTGCTGACGCTGACCTTCATTTCGGTGGACCGCTGGTACGCCATCTGCTTCCCGCTCAAGTTCAAGTCCACAACTGGACGGGCCAAGACCGCCATACTAGTGATTTGGGCCAATTCCCTTATATTCAGTAAGTATTGTCTATTGAACAAATAATAATAATATCAGGACAATTAACACAGCGCTATTTAGACACAAACTAGTTAAAATTTAAGCTATGGGTACTAGATAACTAATACAAATACGTAGATTTTTTTCGTAAATACATACGCAGTATACATATAAAATACACAGAACCGTATAAACAATCATACTCATGAATACAATTGTTTGTGCCATGCGAGTAATCGAACCCGTAACTATCGGTAGTAAGGCTGTGTGCTAAAAGGACGAGGCCGTTAAGTAAGAGAATCAAGAGCTGATCTTCTTATTAACTCCTCGGATCGTAGCGTAGGCAAGCACTCCAAACTGATTGTAGATTTGACTTATTATATATGTCTGTTTTTTTTCGGACTATTCTAATGCTGTTGTCCGCAGCTGGCCTTTACAGCTTCACCGGATGATAGGGGACGAGTGCAGATGGCATTTTAAACCCGCGGAAGGTCTTATAGAGCGACTGAAGGCCAACTTCCGCCTGACTGATACGACTTTAGTTTGGAGGCACCAATAGGGATTCGAACCTCGGCTCAGGCCGTCGTCATTTCGATCGCCGTTTGAACGAATGGGGGTTCGATCGGAGGGATATATGTGACTGTAATAGACTTACATGAATAAAGATATTTTATTTGATTAGTTAGTGTCAGTGGCAGTATTATTTCCATATTTGTATTTCTTACTGTTAATAGATGCTCCAGAATTGGTAGTGCTGACAACAGTGAAGTCAGTGCCACTGAGATTCGAACTGGAGTACCTCGTGCAATGCATGCCAACCTGGTCATCACAGAGCGACCTCATATGGCATGTCATCAAAGTGGTTTTCATTTACACGTAAGTATTATGAAGGACTTTATATTGCAGTTTCCATTCATCTAAAATACGTTTTATAATACAGTTATAGTTAGCTATTACCCCTGACTTTGTCTGCTTTTCTTGATAAATTATAATGTTACTAGCTACTCGCGGGGCTTCGCCCGGGTATACACGTATTATGTATATATAAACTTTCCTCTAGAATCACTCTATCTATTAAAAAACCGCTTCAAAATCCGTTGCGTAGTTTTAAAGATTCATAGGGACAGACAGCGACAGCGACTTATTTTATACTATGTAATGATGATGATAATCTCAGGACAATCATACTCATGAATACAAATGTTTGTGCCGTGCGAGGAATCGAACCCGCGACCATCTCAAGTAAGGGGGTGTGCTAAACCCTTAGACCACCGAAGCCGTCAAAGTAATAACAATAAAAACTCTTTATGGTATATATGATAAATAACGAAGTATTATGTATATATGTATATAAATTAAAATGTAAATTTCAAATGCGGTCTTATAGCTAAAAGCAATCTCACAGATAATCTGATAGATAGTATTTAATAAAGAGCAAAGCTAGGAGTGAGCAAACTAGATACTATATTTAATATTCACGTATATATAAACATACATATTATAAGGATAAATATATATACCTCAATACTAATACATATTGAAAGATACCGTATACAATTTCATTAAGATCCGCTCAGACGTTCAATCGTGAAACAGCAAATAGGCGGATCAATCAAATTTTAAAACTTTACAAAGGGTTTTGGTATCAAACAGATTAAAGTCTGTTTAATAAACCACGACTCCTTCAGTCCCAATATTGTTCTTATATATATTTCAACAGAGTTACACTGTAAAAAGTCGTCTACGTGGGAAACTCAATGTAACCTATTTCAACGACTAAGCACCTTGCTTTGTAAACTGCGTTTCGTTTGTAGGATCATGATTAGGTAGTGAAATTATAGGACATCATATAGTTCTCTGGATTACGTAATGTACGAGTATAGAAATAGAAATAGAAATAATATTTATTCAAATAAACTCATTACAAGCACATTTGAATAGTCATATTTTGATTCTACCGCTCATTCGGAATGCAGATTCATCACAAGAAGAATGAGCAAGAAACTTGTGTGTTGCTCTTTTTAATAGATGTTTTTTTATATAAATAATTACAGTATAACAAGTAAGACGCATGCGATAGTCAACATAGAAATCGCTACGCACTCATTATTAGTGTAATCAGATAATATTGTCAGTGCTATAATAATAATCTCAGGACAATTCACATAGCGCCATCTAGACCCAAGTTAAGCTAGCTACAGCTTGTGTTATGGGTACTAGACAACTCATACAAATACATAGATTTTTTTTTTGTAAATACATACATATTATACATAGAAAACACCCAGACCGATACAAACAATCAAAGTCATGAATACAAGTGTTTGTGCCGTGCGAGGAATCGAACCCGCGACCATCGGTCGTAAAGCGGTGTGCTAGACCGCTAGACCAACTAGGTCGTCATTATGGAATTTAAGTTTTTGTATAAAAACATTATTATTGTTAACGAATTCTATAATCCCAGGTGCCGCACAATATCAGAGAAGCCGTCAACTAATAATAATAATATCTCAGGACTATTCATTCTTTGCCATACTACTTTCTTCGCCATACCAATTACACTAAAAACAACTTTGGTTTCAGCATTCCACTCATGCTAATGACGGTAGCCTACTATCAGATAGTGAGAGTACTCTGGAAGTCTGAGAAGATACCAGGACAAGCGGAGACCATCAAGCTTGCGCCGGCCGAGCAGAGTAAGTTTCTTGTATATAGCTATACTATTTAGTATTGCAAATATTCTCAACAAAATTTAAAAAATTTAAGACATTCTCAATTGTAAATTGACTGTAATTATTTTAAATTCATTCTATCTCAGAATATTTTTGTATGTTAGCATTATAATTGTATTTCCTTGGTTTAGAATTCTACAATAATATTGACCATTACGTACTACAATATTTGAAACTGTCTGTATTGATAGATATGTGTTTATAATGAAACATTTCGAATATTCATGCAATTTTACTGAAAATTTCATAGAAACAACTTCAATAATATAAACATCAAGGAAATGTGTTTACTTGGGGCTTATTTACTGCTTATAACTGTACGGGTGATTCAATTGGCTTATAAGACGGTTTGCGTACAATGTATATAATAAATAACTCTCTAATCGAATATACGACCAATCTTACATCAATGTAGTATCTATATATAAATATTACACAATTATTTCCGTGTGTAGTCACTGCCTTTAAATTTTTGAAAGCTGCCGTCATCGTTTTTGTAAAACTAGCGATATATATTTTTTTCTGTGATCTAAGCGTCAAGATATTGCGGATTGTTTTAAGAAAAAGATTGAGAGTAATAAAAATTCTAGTGGTACCTGTTATTCGTAGGTACGCGTATTTATTTATATATATATATATAGTGTAAATTAATTAGCCGTTTCTATTTTGACATTATTAAAGTTGAAGTTAATATTGACATGTTCTTTTTACGGATTAAAAGTAATTATTTTAATTTTTGAAAATTATTAATTAAATTATATACATTTGATTATCTAATTTATCTTTTTATCCAAAATTTTGTTTTGGTTATTTATTTTAAATTTTACGCGATCTTCCATCATGCTCTTTAATTCTTGAGATCGCGGAAAGTGGCAAGAGCTCCACCAACAAGAGCATAGATCTTAAATTATGAATGCATTTTAAATTTACAAATATAACAAAGCGCAAATAAACAAAGCTGATTATAAGTATACACTGGACCCCGCACTAAGCAAACTTATCGTATCGTATCGCCATAAAATCTTCATTAAAAGAATTTCTAGACTATTACAGATCAGGTTATTTTATGTAGGTAATTTAACGTACATATTAATGTTGCACGAATTAAAAGTCACATATCATCCGCTAGCAATATACATAGTTCAACCAAACTTATGGACAAATCATTTATATATATTAATGACAATAAGCATCTAATTACACTACCCTAGCATATGGAAGCATTTATAATCTTAATACTTGATCTTATAATTAATTTAATTTGTACTGTAATCGCTTACTCCTATGCCTTATACTGAACATAGATTACATTGAATATTTTGTTCTCTCCGTGTTTTATGGTATGAGCGATGATGTATTGTATTGGTTTTGCTATTGTACAATATATTATATACTATACGATGAGTGATCGGTTGGAAATTTATTTAAAAATATCTCAGGTATTTGTTATTGACGATCTTCTTGGGGAGTCTACGTATAGCTCGGTATGACACGCTATTGATCGGGTCAATCTGTCTGGTCCTGACAAATTGACATTTGCACATAAACAATAGATGTAAAGTTTAAAATATATCTTGAATTCGTTTATGATTTAAGTCAGTATTTACTGATTGGAATTATAATATTCTTTCAGTGTTATTGAGTCCATTTGTCAAGGAAATAGTCATAAAAGGAATTAGTCATAGAAACAGAAGATCAAAGTAAAATATTGCAAAAACCGGGAAAATTTATGCCTTTTGAGAGTTTCCCCTCCTTTTATAAGATGCAAACAAGTTACAAGGACTAGTACTGTTTATGAAATAAATGATTTTTACTTTAGAAACTATTTGCGTCAATTGATTGAAATAGATTCCACTTGCTATTTCTTTTATGTTAAACAGCCTACACACGACTCTTAAGACCAGTGGTGGCCTTAAGTAAGCACCCTTAATTGCTCCCTAGATAGCCACGTGTGTAGTGATATCAAAGCTGACTCTTCATTATGGCCGGCGAGCAGAGCATTTTGCCCCCTTACCATCACGGCTCCAATATTGTCTCTGATTTTAACATCGTTTGTTGATACACCATTTTTCTCAGATTGATCATGATTAAAACATTCACGACTATGATGCTTTAAGCTTTGGGTTCCCATTTGAGGATATTATATTTTCTAAAAATAATTCTAAACACTTATAGATGTCTTAAAATAAACTACACTAATTGTTATTTTTATTTTAAGTAATTTAAAAAATAGATGAACCTCCTATCGCTAAGTGATAAACGTAACCTATTTACATATATGAATAGCACTATGGATATCACGTTATCACATAACACCTGTAATACCACTCAAGCACTACCATTCCAAAGGATTAATATTTCATGCCATAATTAAACACACAGCTTCCAATGGTCGTGGATTCGATTCCTTGCACGATACAAGCATCTGTATTCATAATTATAAGTGTTGTATTGGTTTGGTATTTTCTATATACTTATATCATAAAAAAATGTATATAAATCAATTCTATATATTTGGATTCAGTATATTAATATATTCTTTTTTTATTTGTATAAGTAAACAATTTTGTTTGGAAAACAATAAGATTCAAGATAATAAGAAATAAGATATACATATAAACAAAATATGTTATGAAATAGAATCATATACCGTATTGTATGTATTATAATTACATTCATTCCGGTATATACTCGCACAGTCCAGGAATAAGGGAAGGTGCAGCGAAGGGCAGATAAAATCAAAACATCACCCTCAGTGAATATACATAGTATATATATATTATATGTACGGGTATAAATTGAAGCCAAATACCTTTGTTAGTACAGGTATTAATTATCTTAAAATGTTATTACTTGAATTATATCGTAATTAATATTATAATACTGTTATATGTAGCTAGGCATGTACTTTAAACATCAGACATTTAAAATAAATCCTTCAATATCAGCTGAGAAACACGCTTAATTATTTGTGGTTTCATCAATTGCCTATTAATTACAGAATTATTATATCTACTGTCAAATAATCAATCGTAGACAAGCTATAAATTAAAATATTATTATGTAACCTTGCATAAGTTATTTTAATTGTTAAAACTAATTAATATATTCATGTATATATACGACCTTATTGGTCTAGAGATTTAGTCCACTACCTCACTTCGTATAGTCGTGGGTTCGATTCCTTCTAGAATAATCTGCGTATGTATTTTAAAATTTCCAATACTTACCTAGTACCCATAACATAAATTGTGCTTAAATTGGGACCAAACGGTACCGTGTTAATTTTTCATAGTTGAGAGGAGCGCAAAGCGCGGAGAGATCTTAGAGATCAGATTTGCACTGTTTGTAACGATACTCATCCGAAACGGCTGAACCGATCGAGACTAAAATTTCAGAAGGTCTGGTTAAAGACCTTCTCGCTCAAAAAATTCCGAACGGTCAAGGTATAATTAAGAAAAAACGCACTCTACTCAGCAAGTGACCTAGTGTGTAACAACTACATATGCATGATGACTAGGACCCTCACAGGACACTGCAAATTAAACAAGCATATGGCTAAACTAGGCCTATGCACGACAAGAATCTGCAGATTCTGCCAAACTGAAGAGGAAACGCCGCTTTACATCCTATGTGGTTGTAGCCCACTCATGCATAAACGAAATATCTCCTTTGAAAAGTTTATACTCTTTCCCGAGGAGATAAAAACCATCGCTCCTAAGAATATCCTTCAATTCTTGTCCCTGACGGGTCTAGGTAGCGAACTTTGAAAAAGGGCGAGCACAATAGACCTATGTAGGTCGCAGTGCTACAGGAGCTACAAACATCTGACAATAGCCCAAACAACCGAATAAAAAAAAATAGTGTGTAACAAACCTAGTTATTATTATATTTAATAATAGTTTTACTCATAAATCTTCCTTGTACAGACTAATCTATACACACATCTTACGTCATTACTATTCCGATTGAAAGCGTCAGGTTTCTACACCCTATAATTTCACTGCCTATCTCAACCTTTAACTGTAAAACAATTCACAAATTACTACTGTGTGGCGGCATAATTACAGAAGATATAATCTGACAACTTTGTACAAAGCGTGCTTTAATAAACAGTTAGTCGTATACTGAGTAATAAACAGAAAATAAGTCGATATAGTTTTTTCTTTTGCAGCACAACTACGTTCTAGAAGGAAAGCAGCTAAGATGCTTGTGGCTGTGGTCATCATGTTCGCTGTATGCTATTTTCCTGTGCATCTTCTGTCCATCCTAAGGTAAGACTTTTCTTCTCCAGGTATCATTATTATACAGATTTTTATATAGTATCTAGCTTTTGCCCGCGGCTTCGCTCGTTAATTTATCCCCTTAGGGGTAGAATTTATGAAAATCTTTTCTTAGGGGATGCCTACGTCATAGTAGCTTTATACATGCAAAGTCTCAGCCCGATCGGTTAAAATTGACAAAGTTTCATACAAACTTTCATCCACTATTTTATCCCCTAGAGGGTTGAATTAATCAAAATCTTTCCTTAGCGGATGCCTACGTCATAACATTTACCTGCATGCCAAATTTCAGCCCGATCCGTCTAGTGGTTTGGGCTGTGCGTTGATAGATCACTACATCAGTCACCTTTGAGTAATATATATTTAGAATATAGTAAAGTAATAAATACCTATAGTTTAGGTTGTAAAAGTTATACCTATCAGAGATCCAAGTTAACAACCTCGTTGGTCTAGCGGTTTAGCACCACGGCTTGCTTCCGATGGTCGTAGGTTCTGTATTTATTCAATTCACAGTAAAAACATTTATTTTTAGGACCAGGATGATCGAACTGTATGTTTCCTATGTATATTATGCATATATTTAAATACACATAGAAAACAACCCAGATTAATACAAGCAATCGTACTCATGGATACATATGATTGCATAGTGGGAGCAATCGAAACCACGGCTATTGGCAGCAAAGAGATTTGCTAAACCGCAAAACCGATCCCGTTACTATTTTCAATTTTCTACGTCCATCGTCTTTGGGACAGTTCGGTTTAATGATTACTAAAGGTTGACAAAGTTTTATATCATATATCAACCATCATATCAATATTCGAGAAGCGCATCTTAGTGGAGATCTTTGGGGGAGGCCTTTGTTCCGCAGTGGACGTCTTCCGGGCTGAAATGATGATAATGATATGAACATTCAAATACAATGTACATTATTCATGAATAAATAGAATAATCTTTGGAATTAAAAGTCTTGCGGCTAGACTTTGAATTTCCAAGATTATTTTATTTGTAAATTATCGTTTATTATTATTATTTGTAAATTTAAGTTTATGAGTATGGATGGACAGATGGATGGATGATCCATCTGTCCATCCATACTCATAAACTTTCGCGTTTATAATATTAATAAGATTTTCAACTTTACTTTATTGAGAAAGATATTCAGTTTATTTTAATGAATACTTTAGACTTTTAGCTAAGTTCGTTACAGATATACTTGCATAATATAACAAAATATTGTTTATTAATAAAACTTTATGAAATTAAGTTTATTTCAAGCATTATTCATTAATATTTTATTACTTTCGGCTTTGTATGCCCTTTACTGATTAATCCTGACTAATTCTGTTCATGTATTAATTATATCACTTATTTATTTATTTCAACTGTATAATAGATTAGCTTAATGTTGTTAGGAAGGAGAAAGGGGGTTGTTAACGATATGGACTAACAACTACTTTGTTAGCTACGTACCATGTCAGGTTGACCTCTACGCGATTCCTCTTGGAAACGATAATTTTGTATGTATTTACCACGATGGGCTAACTGACCTGGCTTTTATGGTTATCACCCTCCACTGGCGATCCACCAGCGTAAACCGTTAGCGCAGGCGGGTGCATCATTCCATTGTCAACCAAAAAAAATGCTATTAGGATTCATCACCAACCAACTTTATGGAGTGCATAGATACTAAACGGCAGTTTAGTTTATTAAATCTTTATGTATAAAAATTACGTGTCACGTTATTTGTCCGCGATGGACTCTACTACTACTGATACCGACTACCGATGGTAAATTGATTTGCGCATTGTGTGCAATTTGATCCAACTTGAAAGATAGGGTAGGTATATCTCAAATTTAAGTCGGAATATTATTTAACCTTAGCCACGGCAACGCATGGCCGGATCTGCTAGTAAAATTAACGTAATATAAATTAATACACAGAACTTATTTACAATAAATCAAACAAATAAGGAACAAGTTATATTTGATAACAGTATGGAATATAAATATAGCAATGAATTGCTAATTGATTCGTAACAAGTGACATGTAGTTGACGTTTGTTCAACATAAAAATACACTTCGCGAATTAACTAAATTGTGATTATTTTTAAACATCCCAATTATTTGACTAATACCTTAGAACTAAATGTAATGTAGAAACTTAACGAGTTTTTGATTACTATTTTCGTATTATAGTAGTAAGTACTATATAAATATATATGTATATTATACGGGTATATAGTACGATGTTGTTGGTTGTAACGATGTGTATTACAGTTGATAATAGACTGACAATATGTACATAGAAATAATGATCTTATATACTAAATAACAGTAGGAAAATGTAAGGTGGGGTGACACTGTTTAGACACAGCACTGCTTAGTAATAAAAACAATATTGAATTTGTCTTACTAGACATTATTAAATGCAATTATTATTTTGATGTGTCTAGATAACTGTGTCCCATACATACCTATATTACATCTACATTAGATAGTATATAGTGAAGTCGCTTCCGTTGTCTATTCGCTTAAATCTCATAAACTATGCAACGGATTTTAATGCAGTTTTATATATAGAGAGATTCAAGAGAAAGGTTTATATGTATAATACTTGCATGTTACGGTACAAAAACGCCAAGTAATTTATACATTTGTAATGCATGATGGTAAAGATAGTTTTCGTCTTCGTACGAATATATAAATATTATTTCGAAATATCGTATTTTTATATGTATACTAGCTGTCCCGGCAAACGTTGTTTTGCCTTAAAATAAAAATAAAAATTTAGGGGTGGACTACCCCTAACATTTAGGGGGATGAAAAATAGATGTTGGCCGATTCTCAGACCTACTCAATACGCTCACAAAATTTCATGAGAATCGGTTAAGCTGTTTCGGAGGAGTATGGGAACGAAAACTGTGACACGAGAATTTTATATATAAGATTGTAATAACATCAAACTACAGACTAAGATCGAACTACATACATATGTGCTGCAGACAAAACCCGGCAGGTATTTGTAAAAAAAATAAAGCTTTTTATCTTCTCGCATCTATCTAACAAACCTAATGGCACAAATAACATAATATAAATACAGGGGTCTAGGCTCTGAATATGATTTTGTCCCATTCGGTGTCGAAACCCTTAGGTCCTAGCGCTATAAGTCTTTTCAAAGAAATAACGAAAAGGTTAGTCGACATCACAGAAGACCGAAGAGCTGGCAGCTACCTCGGACAAAAAATTAGTCTAGCTATTCAAAGAGGGAACGCTGCCAGTATCTTCGGAACTTTGCCTAAAGGGACCCCTTTTAATAATATATTTTTTAATCTTTTTAATTTTAGGTTGTAGTTGTATAATTAAGTTATGTAAATGATATACATAATTAGTTAATAACTCAAGTAATTAATTTAATTCGTAGCCGTAACATGTATTAATATTGTTTATTATATAATATTATATACTAATGGTAAGTGGTAACGGTCACACATATCATGTGACATCTAATAATACAACTAATGTGTAGCCATTCTAGAAAATTAATTTATAGTTGGCAATTATGGCAGGGGTAATAATCCACAAAGCCACAATGCTAATAAACTCTTTATCTTCTTTTAGAGGAAAGAAGAATATTCCTCTAAAGGAGTTTATCCTCATTTCAATAAAATTTGTATATTTAAAAAACAATAAGAAATATGTAAACCTGCGTCATAAACATGAAAAATAAATATTATTTAAAACACATAAAACAACTGGATAATCACAATGATTAGCATATGTAGGCGTGGCATAGTTATATATGTTCAAGTGTCGTGGTATGTGTATTGCTCGACGCTGTAGATATATAATTAATATTTAATTAGTTAATTACAATAAATTTTCAACTTTCTTCAAAAAAATCTTATATACACAATTCTTGTGTCGCAAAGTTAGAACCGAAACCTCGAAAACGTCAAGCGAATCCGAAACGGCTTGACCGATTTTTAGAAAATTTTATATGCATAACCTGCTAGTCTGAGAATCGGCTACTATCTATTTTTCATACCCCTACGTGATGAGGGTTATGCACCCCTAACTTTTGTTTTATTTTTTTAACTTTTTTTATAATATGGCATTAAAAAATACATTTAACCCTAAATTTTCAACCCCTATTTTTTATTGGAATATTAATTTATACGGGAAAACATATCGTTTTTAACGGTTGTCGGGACAGCTCGTAATATATAAATACCCAATTTATGTCATACAGTCATTGCAGTGTCAAATCAAATCTAAATATCTTAATTTATATGGGTCTATTACAGGCTCTTATGGTAAGTCAAATCTACCGTCAGTCAGGAGAGCACTCGTGCTAAGAAGAAATGACAAAAAACTTATCTCTCATTCTTTTGAAATGAGTTTGTACATTATTATAATTTATAGATACAACCCTTAAAAAGCAGATATTACTTACTCATCTTATGTAAAAGAATAACGACGTAGGGACAGAAGACTAGCGTTTTCAAAAATTATGTAAAGAAAGATTAGATTTTTTGGAAATTTAATTTTAAACAAATATTACTTTACTGATTTAAAATCTTTGACCTTTAGAAAGCTGCTTTTACGGCGAGTTACATGGCCCGTATTTTATTTAAGAAAAATTATAGAAACAAGAAATAAACATCGTGCGGGTGGAGTTAATTTTTTATTGTTAATATTTCTATTTCTAATTCAACGAGCGAGCTTGGGGCACACTTCTATTCTAAAATTATGAACGTGGTCTTACAGTTTAGCATACTGTCTTACTTCGGATGGTCGTGGGTTCGATTCTCCACACAATTTAGGCATTTTTATCCTTGAGTATAATTGATTGTATTTATGTTTTCTATGTATATCATGTATGTATTTACAAAAAAATGTCTTTAAGTATATCTATCCGTGTCTAGTATCTATAAACATTTGGTAAATTGTCCAGGGTTATTACTGTTAGATTCCCCGTGCATAGTCGGGGCACGTTGTCAGCATTTAGTATTGTAAAATATGTTTTTTTTGTAATCAGAAACTGAAAATTTAAAAAGAAATATTATATATAAGTATATTAATTCAAAGTTAAATTTTATTTATACAAAGATAGTTTATAAGTGATATGGGACAAAGTAATTTTTTATAAGTTTTTAAACATGATATATCACCTTATTGTTAATGTATACAGTCAAATGAATGTTTAATTATAAATTTGTCTATGCTTGTTTAACCACAATGTCAGTATTTGTTTAATGTACCAACTAATTTCATGTTTGTTTAACACCTACTCGACATCGGACTTCCCAGAAGAAACCGTGAAACAAATAGTAATCAATAATGCTAAGGAGATTTTTCAATTTCAATTTATTATGTGAATACGGTAAATATACCCAATATTTAGCATGGTAGACTTTGTACAAAGTCATCCTCAAGAGGGTACCTGAGGTACCCAGGCTCACCTATTTACCCGTCACCCCTTGCTTTGAAAGATGTAGTTCGCTTGACGAGCGAGTTGTTACAGTAAAATTACAGGGTACAGCATCAAAATACTTTAGTATTTTTCAATGGCAACTTATTAGCGATAATATGGGTATCACATAGTGCTGTAATATAGACAGTATCATGTATTATATATAGATCATGGTTGCCATTTACTATTATTTATTAAGCGTAGGATATATATGAAGCGTCTCAAATAAGACTGTAGAAAAGGCTGCCACCGAAACACAGATTACAAAGTAAGCTGCTTGGCTGCAGAAACAGGGGAGAGTAATAAAGACGCAGACAAAGGTGTATAGAGGAGTTCGCCAAGTGTGTACAAGTACATTTAGTAAACCACAGAACAAATGAAGTAGATCTGTTATCCCATCAAAAACATAAATGTGAAATAATAGCCGAGTTTAATATTATGATATATGTCTTGATTGTTGACTTCTATGACAAAAGAGGTGAGATCTAAATGGGTGGCAAGTTCAATGGTCTGTCCTGAAATGTATTTATAACAATATATAATATAATTTCTTCTTATAACTTAGGATAATATACTGTAGCCTAAGGTCTGACTTGGCTAGTTCTCATATACCAATTATTATTTTCGATTGCTAGTTACGACTAATAATAAAATAGGAACCGATAAGTAACATGTTTAGAACTTGCGAAGGCTACAGTATATTTCGTATATGAAAACTAGCCAAGTCAGACCTTAGGCGGAGCGGTTTTGATGAAACTTTACAGTAATATAGCTTATACATCAGAATAACACATAGGTTATAAATTTCATGTGTGCGAAGCCACGAGCACAGCTAGTTAATTTATATTTATTTGACAGTCAAAACAAAGTATTCGACCATGGTTGTGATTCTTTGTCACGCTTACTACAAATAAAACAAAAGTGAGACGTTCCATTTCTTTTTTCTTTTTCGCCGTCAAAATAGATGGCGGGAAAGGGTTACACGGAAATAATGAAGATTCGATATAGGTTGTACATTTTCTCAGGTAGACACCACCACCGGTTTATTCACACATTGTAACTTAATGATTTTAAAATGCCACACGCACACGCTCTTCGTCTTGTGATAATACAGCTTTACGAATGAGTGATAGATTAAAAAATAAGTAGGCCTATTCAAATATGTTTAAATTTATGTTTATTTCAATAAAAAACTTTTTTGTCTATTCTATTTACCACAAAGTAATTCTCTTCTGCAGGTACGCTGTAGATATGGAACAGAATGATGCAATCACCTTCCTCGCTCTAGTGTCCCACGTGTTGTGTTACGCCAACTCTGCCATAAATCCTTTGATTTACAATTTTATGAGCGGTAATTATAAAAATATGTTATGTCTTTATTAATTATGATTATTTTTTAGTGCTGTGATTTATAATTATATAACATTAGATGGAAGATCGTGGAAATTGGCAAAAACTCTACTGACAAGAGCGCTGCTTTCAAATTACAAATGAATATTGGATCAAGTGGTCTAGCGGTTTACCACACTGCTTAATTCAAATGGTCGTGGGTTCTATTTCTTACAATACGCAAACATTTTTATACTGTCTGTTATCTGTGTGTTTTCTAAATTAAGTATGTATTTACCAAAAAAATATTTAAGTATTTCTATCAATTGTCTAGTACCCAAAACTTAAGCTCACCTAAGTTTGGGACTAGATGGTACTGTGTGTTTTTCTCATATATTTAATATGTAATAAGACCATGTATTCTTGCAGGAAAATTTCGCAGAGAATTCCGCCGAGCATTCTGCTGCTCGTCTAGTCCCATCGGAGAGAACTTCACCACACTGACCCACCTCACCACGTCTAAAACAAAACGACCTTGTGATCTCGTAACCTTCGAATGCAGAACGCCTGCCCACTACAGGAACACTTGCAACAGCACCTTGATTGGGAACGGTTATAAGAATGATTGTCTTAGATAAATATCGATCGATCACGATGTATGACGATGGGTAGGTACGATTGAACCTTTCTTTTTATTTTTGTGCTATAACATTTTATCACACATATGATATGCCGAAAACAAAGCAAGTTTCTGATCTCGTAACCTTTGAATGTAGAATACAGGAGCAGTTGGAGTAGTTCTTTGAATAGTAACGTTTTTAAATAAATTATTGACCACGATGTACAAGCGGTGTATACGATTAATTTCTTCTTCTTGTTTTTATGCTATCCTATAGTTATTTATGCTACCTTATACTGCTCGAATGCATAAATGTTTTTATTTATGCGACCCTAACTATCACACATATGATATATCATATATCATATATATCACATAGTATAAAACAAAGTCGCTGTTGCTGTCTATCCCTATGTTTGCTTAAATCTTTAAAACTACGCAACGGATTTTGAAGCTTTTTTTTAAATAGATAGAGTGATTCTAGAGGGAGGTATATATATATATATATATATATAATACTAGTAGTTAGACAAGAATAAAACGATGTTCTGATTTCGTATATTGAACAATAACGATTGCAACAGCACCTTAATAGGAAACAGTTATAAAAATAATCTGAGATTAACTCCCACCGAATTTTACATTTTACTCAATATGAATAGATCTGATTATTTTTTCTCTTTTTTTTATTCAGCTGGACAAATATCTATCTATAAATCTGATGGCCCATCTGATTCTAAATGGTAACCGTCGCCTATATGCAGAGCCCCACGGATGTTACGTCATCTTATGACGCCCCAAATACGCCTCATGCGTTGTCATACTGGAGGACTGAGCTGTCAATCTACCCTATTATTTCACTGTTATATCTCACCCTCCCTGCTGGACATCTAACTGCTGAAAATCACTACAAACACAAAAATAAAATTCTAAATTCAAAATTACTTTATTCATGTACGTCTATTACAGAGTCTTATGATATGTACGGTAGATTTGTCATCAGTTCCGAATAATTTCGAGATGAAAAGAACTGTCAAGAAATTCAGTTCGTATTCTTTTCAAATAAGTATTGTACATATTTACAATAATACAGATTCATTTTTAAATTCATATTTTAGGAGAATAGAGTGACCACCAGCGTATGCTAATGCAAATGCCGTGTTCGTAACCCGATTCTTAACTATGGTGTTCCTTCTCGCCGCTATAGTGTCTGGGTCACAGGATCACTTGCATATTCTGCTGCGACTTTGGTGGCGGTGGCCCCCTCAACGCATGGGAGCGTCCCCAGCCTCCTATCATGAAGGGAAGGGACAGAATACATAAGCTTTCTATGCAATTCTATACAAAGCATCCTATAAACAAAATCGGGTGCAAATTTTCTTGAAGCTTATCGACCCCACAGCTACCTAAAGCAAACATGTTTGTCATGCACAAATAATGAATTATAAGGAGGAAAAAACAAATTAAATTATCAGCTGTTACAATATATTGACACAGCTGTATCGCGCTTGATTGTATTTCACTCATGGTACGTTTTACTAATTGTTTTCCGTGGTTTCGTCTGCTTTTTACACCTTTTTTATTTTCTTTATCTAGTCTTTACGCTATCTAATATAAATCTACCATAAGTATCTAATATAAATTACTTCAGAACATGGTTGAATTTCACTATTTATCGCATTTAAGAAAAAACCTGCATAGCAACAGTCAATTTCATAATTATGTTATATAAATTGTTTTCAATTGTAATTCGTTCAATTCATTAAGTATTTTGCAACGTGTATAAGGTACAATATAACGTCACATAAAGTATCTTGTATATATGTAAGAAATAAGTAAATGCATGAGCATTACATCAAATATCATGTTTTAAACACGTTTGTACATGTATTACATAAACTCTACCTTTAGGTATCTTACGATCATGCATACATATATTTGCGGTACACGTTCTAAGTTTATATAAGCCTAAAAAAAATATCTCTATTTATGTACTTTTTTACACGTCGTAAAAAAATATACACAGCAAGCATTTCCTTTTGAAAATAAAATGAAGAAGTGATATATTTCTCGTACGTGAATTTATTTCACTATTTCATCGCAAATGAACTAGGGTTGAAATGTACAAGACAAAAGAACACTTCATAAACATAAAAAAGTAAAGTTATTATAGAAATAAAAACTATCACGTAACATATTTATTTATTTATTTATTTCAATATTACAACACCATTACAGTATATCCAAATCGGTGTTGCAACTTAGTACAGTATACATATATATATATATTAATTTACAACATAACATATTTTATTACATAATATAAACATTATAAAAATTCTAGATACATTTGAATGGCTTCTATGATTTTCGGCAGACTACAATCAAAAATATCAATATCATTTCATATTTATGGAGCTGACTATACATATAGCCTAGTAACCAGTACACCTGTTGATTTTTATGCATATTTTTATTAAAATATGTCCAAATTTTTACAGTAAAACTAACCTACAAAGAATCATACATATTACCTTAAATTTCTTACTGGATTTAAATTACCGGATAAGAGGCATCAGGTCTGAGTCCTTGGGAATAGCAACGCATTAGGGTAATATTTATAGGTCATGTGTCACTTTAATCTAATCCAATTTCATAAAATAAAACATGGAGACATTATACTCCATGTTTTATTATTAATACTGTAAACTATTAGATTGTTTTTAAATATGGGATTATATTTTGTTACCTGACGGTAGAATAGAATATTATTAATAAATTAACTGCTATTTCTTACATATAACTGATCGCTATCAGACGCTTTACTACCGCAGTATATTATAAAATTATATGTATATGCAGTTTTAAATTTGATGCGGTCGTTATTTATATGTATAATTAGTAAAAATCATAGGATCCCGATATTTCGGCAGTGTAACCGCCACGATCATGAGGAAATATCGGGAACTGAATAAATATAAAACGTGGTAAGATCCCGCGATTTTTATCTAATTATACATGTACAAATATATGTATAATACGGTATGTATAGTAATAAAATATATGACGTTTTCAAAGAGGTTGAAAGGTCCTATGTGAATAAATTATTTAGAATTTGAATAACTACACCAATAATACATTCGCCTTTGTTTTTTTATGAATGATAATGGAATGGTGGACCCGCCTGCGCTAGCGGTTTACGCTGGCGGAGCAATAGTGGAGTGATAGGATGTACATGAAGTCAGGTTACTTAGCCCATCATGACAAATTTACCAAGATTATAGTATATCACGATGGTTTCCAGGGGAAACCGCGAGTAGGTCAACCTAACATGGTACATTGCTAGCAATAAGATCATCAGTTCACATTACTAACAATCCCCTTTCCACCCCATCTATGTTAACGGCACATAATGGCGTGGCACTAGTAGATTATAATAGGATGGTCATGAAATCAGGCCAGATAGCCCATTGTGGTTAAAAACTGATTAATCCAGTCCCGGGTTCAAATAACTTTGGGGATACATCAAGTACCACAACAATCTTTTGGCCGCCAATCATTTTTGCGGTGTTTTCGATTAGTAAAATGCTTTTCCTTGACTTTATACTGTTGGGAATGTACTGTGCTACTATAGCTTGAAATGAGGACTTGCTCTCATTCCGATAGATCCTGAGGAAACGACGTTCTAAGAAGTACCTATATTAGTGGCACTACATCTTAAACCTCCAGAATCATACGCACAAACATGTCATGACATGACGCCCAGTACTGTCCAGCTACTGTCCCAAGATACTTACCATGAGGTAGGGTTAGGGACGTATATTTTTTCACGAAATTTCGAAAGCACTGATGTCCATATGTTGGACTTGATGAAAACTACCTATACTGTCATGTACTCCATGCAATCACTTCAGTCACTCAAATTTTCTATCAAGTCTTTGCTCCAAGGCTCCTAAACTATCAGTCATGCTTCATACCATCACTTGACTACTTTATGCTATACAACAGCTATAATCTGTACAGACCAACTTTTTTTCTTATATCTCTTCCCGGATATCAATTTCCAGGTTTCCTACTTTTTTGTATAGACCATTTCGCGTAACAAGTTTTCTCCAAGGAGACTTAAAATATCCTGGATATGCAAATGAGTAGAAAGTGGTGACATTTTTGTACATAATGTATGGCTTTCTTACTACGTCAACATATGGATAAGTATGTAAGACATATAAGGTCTATTTGATACATTTTATTACTCCTACATTTATTGTAAATATTTAATAGTATAATAATTATTTAATAAAGGAATATATTTAACAAATTAATTTTTTTTTATCGTATTTCTAAATTTAAATTAATTATTCGAATTATAATGAAATAAAAATATTTATTTTTATGATAATATAATGAAAATGTATTGTAAAAAGAGAATCTTGTACTTAAAATTATTATTGTAAATATTCAATATTGTTAATATAAATATTTATTTAAAGAATGTAATGTGATTTTATTTCTTTGTTACCCCATCATTTATTCAGATAAGAAACAATAGAAATAGAAATAATCTTTATTCAAATAAACACAATACAAGTCTTTTGAATAGTTTAGAATTTTATTCTACCACCATAAACTGCGTTCTGATATTCATTACAAGAAGAATAATCAAGAAACTTGTGCGTTACTCTTTTGATTAAATGTTTTTTTTTAATAAATAATTACGCAATAACAAGTAAGAGGCATGCGATAATCAACATAGAAACCGCCACGCACTCATTCTTAGTGCAATCGATAATATTGTCAGCGCTATGAAGAGATAGATACACATGATTCTTATATTTGTATATTTGTGTAAATAGGAAAAAAAGAAATCTCTCTAATTCAGACATAAACCAAAAAATCAAAACAAACGCTGAGCAAAACACAGCCTGTACAACTATTTATTTTCACGTCAACCATAGGTTAATTGTATAAAACATTAAGATTTCATAATAAAATCAATATTTTTGTACCATTTTGGTATATACAGGATTAATCACAAATATAAAAAATATTAAATGCATGTCGGTTTACAACTTTCACAAAGATGGATAATAATTTTTAAAATCTTCATACTTGATTAAAATTAATTTTTGGATATCCATATTATTTCTTGGTCTTCTCCAAAGTATTTCCTTTTTTTACTTTTAATACTATCGATTTATTGCCTTTGTCTAAAATATATGGAATTAAAAAAACTGGCCCTGCGTAATCGACACAGCGTCATCCTAACGGAAATTAGGTATGTAGATATAACTATGTGTATTAATAAACAGACTTTTATACATTTTTGTAAATACATAATGTGTATAGAAAAGAACCCAGATTAGTACATACGATGTTATTAATACCATTTTGATGAAATGGAATCCGCGAAGTAAAGCGGCTAAAAAAATGAGTTGTTAACAGCTGAATGACATATTGTAATTTAAATATTCTAATGGGTGAAAACTGTGATTGGTACAGTTTATGCTGTAAATAATATAAATGACGTAAACTTGAAACAGTCATGCTCACTATAAAGTTCAAACTTGTGGCGGCGTGGTGGGCCGGGTCGATGTGCTCCCTCTAATATGGTTGAGTGCAATGATGGCTGGCTCATCCGTCATACTCGATAACGGGTGCTGCTTGTGGGGACTGGTCTTTTCAGGTTGCGAACACTGATTAGATTTTTTTGTTTTTTTTATATAGCATATGCTGGTGGTCACTCTATTCTCCCAAATTTGAATTTAAATGAAATAGTATTATTGTAAATATGTAGAACATTAAAAAAAAATACGAGCTGAGTTTCTTTGTCAGTTCTTCTCATCGCGAAAACGTTCCGAATATCATAATAGTCTGTAATAGACCTACATGAATAAAGATATTTTGAATTTGAATTTGAATTTGAGCTAAACCGCAAAGCAACCATCCTAGAGATGCTGGTCTGAACAGATTGAAAAAAAAAACAGAGGGTAATTTAATAAATAAAACATATAACAGGATTTCCTTTCTATAAAATGAATGTTATTATTCCATATTATTTATCAGTGTGAAGCAGAGCGGATCGCCTAATTAAAATTATAATACATGACGCATGGCCAATACAAATATAGGATCATACAAAAAGCATTCGACTTTAAATCATACGTATTTTTTATTGTAATAGTGTCCTGTAGTACATGTGTTAGAAAACAATTGACATCGACCATGTTTGTACATAATTGTATTACATTTATATTATTTTTTCTCATAAATAACATTTTTTGCGAAAAATGTACATTATTTGAAAGGAACAACATCGCAGTAATTTCAGATAAACTAGCTAAAGTAGTTAATAATATATTTGGTGAAGAAATAAATAAAGTCCTCAATTCTAATGAAGCAACAATTGGAGATCTATACCAGGAATACATAAGCGCATCGAACACTGAAGATAAAAATTTAAACATAACACAATTATTACAAAAATACGGTTATCCTGTGGAACAACATGAAGTGCAAACTAGCGATGGATACTTGCTAACTATGTTCCGGATCCCCAACGATGGACCTCCAGTACTGTTAATGCACGGCGCGCTCAGCAGTTCAGATGATTTCTTGACTATCGGTTCTAACAGTGGACTCGCTTACCTGTTAGCTGATGCCGGCTACGACGTATGGATGGGTAACACTCGAGGAAACGTACATTCTCGACGTCACATCAGCCTGTCGCCTTCTTGCGCAGAATTTTGGGACTTCAGTTGGGAAGAGCATGGTCTCTACGATGTACCAGCTAAAATCGATTACATTTTAGATAAAACTGGAGAGGAGCAATTAATATATATAAGCCATTCAATGGGATCAACAATGTATTTCGTCTGCTGTTCGTTATTACCGGAATACAATAGTAAAATCAAGCTTATGGTAGCCCTATCTGCAGTAGCGTTCACCATTGGGAGTCCGTTACTTAAAATATTTTCTCCAGCCAATCCTTTGATAACTGAACTCGTGAAAGTAGTAGGTGCATATGAACTGTTTCCAAGAAACGCAGTATTGCAATATATAACTGATACGTTTTGCGGCACGCCTGCCTCAGCTGCTTTAGTATGCGGGAACATATTATTTCTTCTTGCAGGGGCGGATTATACTCAAATAAATGCTACAGCGTTACCAGTAATTTTTGGGCATTATCCTGCAGGTATGGGTACTAAAGTTGCATTGCATTACGGACAATTGGCTTTGTCGGGGAAATTCTGTCGATATGATTACGGCCTCTTAAAAAACCTAATCAAGTATAAGTCCCCGACTCCTCCTGATTATCCTTTACACAAAATCACTTCACCTGTAGCAATATATTGGGCTACAAAAGATAAAGTCACACCGTCCGTAAGTGTTGACGCCATAAAAAGTCGGTTGGCTAACGTGGTCAAAGTATATAAAGTACCCTACGACGAATTTACCCATGCTGACTTCATATTCGCAAGAGATGTTAAGGAATTGTTATACGATAATGTTTTGGATCTGGTTTACAACTACGTTTAACAGATCATAACTATATATAATGAAGGTTAAATATTCTCCAGGTTTGTTAAAAGTACAAAAAACTTTATATTTCATATACATACTGTTATCTTTGAAATAAACGTCATTAATTATATGTATGTGCCTTTAATTAATTATCTTGTTACGCAATTAATTCCAAGCCATCTGTACAAATTCCTAAACAGAGAGGAGTTGATTATAAACCTAGTGGGTCTATTGTAAACAGTTTATGCAGGTCATCCTTGAAACTGGCTGGAAATCATCTAAGGAAATTGTCCAATAATTTAGTTAACATTACCTCACCTGCATTTATCCTCTACCTACTATCAAGCTTCATAGATATGATGCTAGTATATTCGTATACAAGTAACACAATCAGATACACCATTCTAGATTAATGAATTAAAAAATCAATATTATTAATGTATCCACTGCTGTGGTATTAAATTAAGGATGAAAATTTATTAATTATAAAAATAACCCTGGATAATCACTCAGCGTCATCAAGTCCCAAGCTTAGAAGTGCTTGTGTTATATTGCTTCTCTCTATATTAACCTACTGAAATATACTTGATTTGTTGTTACAAGTACATACATAATATCATAGAAAACAACCCATATCAACACAAAAATTTATATTCCTGAATACAAATTTTACATCGTGCGAGGAATCGAATCCGCAACATCGGAATTAAGATGATATTCTAAACCACTAATCCACCGAGGCCGTCGTTTGTATAAACAATGTCATTTTAAGTTTTATAAAAATTAAAATGTAAAGCTTTATTTTAAAATTATAGAAACCAAAAATCCAGTTTAGAAATTTCGAAAATACTTCGAACTGTTAAAACGTAGAATTTTTTTTAAAGTTTTAGATATCAATGCGAAATTAAATATTTATTTGTATTACTTGTGGCTTTTCTCGGCTTCGCCAGAATATATACATAACTTTATCATAAGAGCTATGAATTTCTAATAATTCGCTTATGTCATTCTGAAGTAATGTTATCACCTTAGGAATAGTAAAAGAATTTCTCGAATCTATTTTCCTCATGACAAAACCCACTCTCTGTCTGTCTCCCTTTACAGTATTGGTTATAAAGTGTAGGTAAATGACCTTTTCAACAAAGTAACAGGTAGTCAATAATAGAATATAAAAAATTACAAAGACTTGAATTGACGCCAGACTTAAATTTTAAAATAAAATTTAGAATAATTATTAAAGGACCAAAACGGACGGAAATCATTTCGAATAAAAATATCAGAATCGGTTGGAAATCTTAAAATACTGTGAATTCTTCCGAAGCAGATTGAAAATATGGTGATATGATATTTAACTGAAGACCTCATAACTGATATAAGAATTACAAATATTTATCTACTGACTTAGAGAGGCTGGCATTATAAGAGTTCTAACCGACCAGACATTTTAATTCGGAAGGTTGAGATACGCCTGTGCAAGTACTAGGAGTCATGCCTCCATAAGGCATAACTCTCTTGCATGTCTTTGATAATATACTTAGGTGGTAAGCTTGTTTGGCATTCCATTTACATAAAAAATATATATTTCTACAAAGTCGTGTGTCTGAGTACATCTGTTTCGCCTGCTAAGAAACTACAGGTTAAGAGGCATCTTAGTCCTCTGGAATACATGAGTAGTACATCCGTTGTCACATTATGCCGTGCTGTTCTATTATATAAGCAATGGATGACATTAACTTTTTTTTATATAGTTTTACGACCCAGGAAATTCCCTTTCAGCCAAACAATTACATTGACAACCTCGGTGGTCTAGCGGTCTAGCATACCGCTTTACGTCCGATGGTCGCGGGTTCGATTCCTCGCGGCACAAACATTTGTATCCATGAGTATGATTGTTTGAATCGGTCTGGGTGTTTTCTATGGATATTATGTATGTATTTACGAAAAAAAAATATCTATGTACATGTATCAGTTATCTAGTATCCGTAACACAAGCTTTAGATAGCTTAACTTGGGACTAGATGGTGCTGTGTGAATTGTCCTGAGATTATTATTATTATTGTACAAATACAAGTCTTTATAGTATTTACATAGGATGAATCAGCTTCTTTGCCATTCCAAATACAAATTTGAGAACTGACTCTTATTTTCTCTGTATCCCGTAGTTCTGTTGTAATATGTCACATCTATACATCTTAACGAAAAAACAAATATTCATACCTGTGTCAAGATTAGACACACATGCTTATATACCGTATGTTTATTTTTATGAAACAGATGGGTCCTTGAACAGTAATTATATGATTTTATGTTACAATAAAACCCCGTTATTGGGTTTTTACGAAGTAACTTTTTACTTTAGTGATAATTTCCGATAGTTCATTCTAGTGAGCTTTGTAAAAGAACGTCTATCGGTAGAGATAATATTACTATATATATTAGTTAAACCTCTAATTTCACTGCTATATATTTACATATTTTAACCGTATCACAGCGTATGAGCACTAAGCTCTTGGCTACTAAAATAGATGAAGACAAAGGTGTTCAAACGCAAGTCACAGTGAAACTTCTGTTAAGTTATAAAGCCTTTTATCTGAAAAATAAATTTAGTTAACACTAAAAACTTTTGCGAAACTTTCAACTCTAGTACCTAGAATAAATAGCTCAAAGCGTTATTCCTTACAAAGATAGATATCAATCTATTCTATGATAGTATATTTTGTGGCAATAGCACTGAGGTCTAAAAATATATAAAAAAATAGTCTTATTTTTTTATATATTTTGATATCTATCTTTATAAGGAATAACGCTTTGAGCTATTTATTCTAGGTACTAGAGTTGAAAGTTACGCAAAAGTTTTTAGTGTTAACTAAATTTATTTTTCAGATAAAAGGCTTTATAACTTAACAGAAGTTTCACTGTGACTTGCGTTATAATCGAAAACATGTTTTACTGTGACAACAATCTGGTAAGTATATAATGGTTTTGTTGTAGCACACTCATTCACTTTTATTACAACAACTGTCTTTGTAAATATCTTTTTATTACCAGCATGTTGTTACTAAACGGTATAATATATATATTGTTAGGAGTATCCTCTAAATTTAATTAAATAAAAGAAACTTATAACAAATCGTATAATTAATTTTAACATAATCAGTAAAAGAACTTATAAAGCAAACACGGTATGATACGGAGATTCTTTCGAGAGCACGTCTATCGACCAAAAGAGGCCGCACACCGGGTTTCGCAGCCTTTTATAGACGCGCCGCACGACGGTGGCGCCACCACAGGAAGTTACACCTAACACGGCCTCTCCTGACGGAGCATCGTCCCCGATGCTTTCTGGTCACGGCGCGTCGTCTGGTCCGACTGCTAATCTTATGCGCTCTGTCCAGGCTGAAAGTATTCTCAGGGCTATTGCTCGGAGACGAGTCAACAGTGACTCTTCACAACCTGTGAACCATAAGTTAGTGGTAAGCATTTTATTTTTGGAAGTAGGATCACGTTGCCTCACAAGGACTAATTTAAATCTGATCTAAGCTTGTATACATAGAAGCCACACAAAGCTTTATACGAGAGGTAACCTATAACACACTTTACGCTACACAGAGCCTTACACGAGATGTATCTTATAACACACTCGATGCTGCACAAAGCCTTACACGAGGTGTATCTTATAACACACTCGATGCTGCACAAAGCCTTACACGAGGTGTATCTTATAACACACTCGATGCTGCACAAAGCCTTACACGAGATGTATCTTATAACACACTCGATGCTGCACAAAGCCTTACACGAGGTGTATCTTATAACACACTCGATGCTGCACAAAGCCTTACACGAGGTGTATCTTATAACACACTCGATGCTGCACAAAGCCTTATACGAGGTGTATCCTTTAGCACCCTCGATGCTGCACAAAGCCTTATGCGTGGTGCTACCTAATACACACTCGACGCTGCACAAAGCCTTACACGAGGTGTATCCTATAACACGCTCGATGCTGCACAAAGCCTTATACGAGGTGTATCCTATAGCACCCTCGATGCTGCACAAAGCCTTATATGAGGTGCTTACCTATTACACACTCGACGCTGCACAAAGCCTTACACGAGGTGTATCCTATAACACACTCGATGCTGCACAAAGCCTTACACGAGGTGTTACCTAAATACCTTACGATAAAATTTATCTCAAAAATACAAATTACATTAGAAAAACTCAAATTCCTTTTTGACTCTACTCTATTTTGACTCTGTATAGATTAGAACAATAGAGAAAGCATTTGAGTGTACGAGAATATATTTGTATTCGTTACATTTTATGTACTGCATCATAAGGTATTGAAAGTATAGTGGACCTGGACATTGGGTGGAGAGGAACGTGATATAAAGTATAAGGTAACATGTTTACACATTAAACAAACAATTCCGTGCTCTATAGTATTTCTTTACAAGATGGACCCTACTTTGAAACCGTCAACTAATTTGAACTCGACAACGTTTCCACGTCAATATGGTCAACACGTAGTCTTTAGAAATATAACAATAATCGCGACTTTTTCCTATAGAGATATGTTAATAATTATTTTCTTTAAGATTTATTTTCTTTATATATCGCAAACTATTCAACTGCCCTTGTACAAGTAGTTTCATCATCAGCAGCATATGCTACTACGATTCGTGAGGTTATTAAAAGGATTTCGATGCGTGAGATATGAACTAACCTTTACGATATTCAAACGTCAAATCACGATCCTGTAGGCACATTCACCAGCGCACTACCCTAGGCAAGAGATCCTCTTATAATTTTCAGGGCGTTGCAGTTAGTTACTACCCTAAAATGTTTTCCGATGAGATGACGATGTTGCAATGCCTTGACAACAGCAAGTATCTCGAGCTCAGGAGTAGTACCTTGGATCTGCACATATTGTAAAGCTACTGCGTGTATACGTCCGTCTTTTCCTATTTGAATTAGTACCGTAACCTAGTGCACTTGCATCCGTATGGACTTCAGTCCGTAAATGGTCAAAGATAAGCAACGCGGATTGACTAGCCAATATAGAGATGATCTCATCTCTCTAGTTTCTATTCTTTTCCCCGTTAAAATTTCAAGAGGCGATTTGGGTGTATCACGGGATATACCGAATAAGATAGCTGACCAGTATCACTAAATAATATCAACTAAATATTGCACAAACCATGTCAGCTCTCCTTAAATGATATTGTTTGCATTTGATCAGTTCATTTTTATTATACATCGTCTCAACCGACAACATCGTATTCCGCAACAAGCAGCTTCGACAGTTTTTGGTATCCAAAACTACTACGGCGTTTATTTTTCTCTGTCCGTCATACACATGAACGAGGACTGCTTGTAGAGACTTTCCTACTCTAACACCGCTTTAATCTTATTTACTTAATCAACCAATTGATTGCGTATTTAATATTTAGATTTTAATGATTTAGTACTAATTCGCAGTTTGTATTCACACATTTGAACTTAAAATGTACAGTTACCACAAGTGTTCAAAAAAGCAACAGACTTAGTCTTCCTTCCTCGCTCGTTCCTTATACGATAAGATAGTTCACGCGGAAGATTCAAAAATAAGTATTACTTGATGAATGAATGAAATGCTCAAATTGAAATTTGTTTGAACGAAGAATCCATCATTTCTTTTTGGATACGTTCGGCCTGACCTGACTCTTACAAATAGTTCCAGTCTCCTAGGATACACAACCTCAGGAGCGAGGTAATTACACTTAGCGGAAATGAATTGTAAACCTGGATTTTCACACGCATGCTTAATTTATAACTGTAAAATAATTTATATGGTCGATTCGGTAATTAACCGTCGTACCTACATAACGCTACTTCGTTAACAAGTAGTCGAATGTGTATCTCTATACGGTATTGACCATAGCTGTGACTGAGCCACTAAAAAGTATTCAGAATGTTTATTCATTAAGACTACAAATTTTCTTTTTCATCACCACGGAACGGTGTATTTATCAATTGAAGTCGCGCTATCGATTCACTACGCGCTATATTATTTTCAAAAGAGCGGTTTCTAAAAATACGCTAAAAATCGTTATTTCGTATACGCAATGTCTTTTCAATATTAAAAATATCATTACCAATGAGTACCGACGTCTTTAAGATAATCACAAGGTACTAAGAAGTTACTTCTTGTGAGATGTTATGAATTTTGCAGATTAAGTAAGAAAGTAATCAAAGCGCATATCCGTTTCGTCTAAACAGCATAATATGTGCACCTTACAACACGAAAACCATCATTTGATTTAAAAGAAGTTGTTGAACCACTATCGTACTAAACATTTGTGGGTATAATCAGACCGCATATCCGTTTCGTCTAAACAGCATAATATGTGCATCTTACAACACGAAGACGATCATTTGATTTAAAAGAAGTTGTTGAACCACTATCGTACTAAACATTTGTGGGTATAATCAGACCGCATATCCGTTTCGTCTAAACAGCATAATATGTGCATCTTACAACACGAAGACGATCATTTGATTTAAAAGAAGTTGTTGAACCACTATCGTACTAAACATCTGTGGGTACCCGCATATTACGGCGCGATAATTTCGTAAATGTGCATTATCACTAGTAAGTCACGGCGAAAACTTGCGTTAGCCTAATTCAGATTATTTCTTTGTAAAGTAAGCGTATTCAGTATGACCTATATTCTTACAAAACGCATATGCGATTTTGTCCGTAGGTTATTTTTCAAAAGAACTAAATTTACTTCTATACTACCCGACTATATTGCAACTATAGCACCGTATTTGAGAATCTACTTCTATACTACGTAGTTTGCTATCATATATGACCAAGTATGATCATCACTAACTCACTCACGTTACTACGCACTTGCTTCACCTTTTAACAACAAAACTGACACCGTCTGTCGGTTCACTGAATGACCACGATCTACTTCATCGCAACTACTCGTCAATGTTGCGCATACTTAAAAGTATGAAATATAAAAATGGAAAGATCTCACCAGATTCATGACATTAAACGTCGATAAGGCGTTTCGTAATGTCTGTTGAGGTAGCAACCGATCGCGCCACCGCACCAGGTGCGCTCGTTGGCGCCGCGTTGGCGGGTCTGGCTGGCGCGCCGACTGTCTGCGCGGGCGGCGACAGCGTGGCGGGGCCGGTGCCGGCGCAGGCACGTCGTCAGCATCTACGTCGGCAGCTATATGCGAACCCCTGTTTCGCTGAGCTACCCGCACGTTGTTCCAGCGACACCAATTGTTGAGACTTGCGTCCATTAACGCTCCTAGTTCACCTATATTTGATAGGTGGAGAACGGAGACGCGTGCTCTCGTAACGATGGGCGTTTTCTACTCGACATGTAATCAATCCTTAGTCAAAAATGTTATTCGCGACCAAAAATGGCCTCGAATCCCACTTCTGATGTTAGGAGTATCCTCTAAATTTAATTAAATAAAAGAAACTTATAACAAATCGTATAATTAATTTTAACATAATCAGTAAAAGAACTTATAAAGCAAACACGGTATGATACGGAGATTCTTTCGAGAGCACGTCTATCGACCAAAAGAGGCCGCACACCGGGTTTCGCAGCCTTTTATAGACGCGCCGCACGACGGTGGCGCCACCACAGGAAGTTACACCTAACAATATCTTTTTTATTATTCATTTTAACAAATCTAGCAAATTGTGAGCAATGTAGCTTATTTGATAAAAATATTAACGAAATCCCAGAGGAGGTAGGCAAGACAATTGGTAAGATGTTTGGATATTTAAAAGATGTTATTGAGACTAATGAGTCTATACTTGAAACATTATATGAGGAATATAAAAAGTCAGCAGACTCTGAGGACAAAAATCTAAACATAACGCAATTATTAAAAAAATACGGTTACCCTGTGGAACAACATGAGGTTACGACTAGCGACGGATACATCCTGACATTCTTCAGGATACCAAATGATGGACCTGCAGTATTTTTGATGCACGGTACCCTTTGCAGTTCCGATGACTTTTTGACCATAGGATCTAATAGTGGACTCGCCTATTTACTAGCGGATGCCGGTTATGATGTCTGGTTAGGCAACGCTCGAGGCAACGTACATTCCCGTCGTCACGTCAGCCTGTCGCCATCTTGCAAGGAATTTTGGGCCTTCAGCTGGGATGAGATTGGCCGCTATGATCTGCCAGCAATGATTGACTATATTCTAGATAAAACCGGAGAGGAACAGTTAACATACATCGGCTATTCCCAAGGCTCGACAACGTTTTTCGTCCTTTGTTCAGAATTGCCGGAATACAATAAAAAAATAAACGTAATGATAGCGTTGTCTGCTGTAGCGTTTATTTTTGGTGTTCCTGTGTTCAATATATTCGCCCCACTTGTCAATCCATTGGGAACTGCACTCATAGATGCAATAGGTGCGTATGAACTTCTGCCCAGGAACGGATTTATGCAATATTTGACAGATACATACTGCTCAACTCCTGCGTCTGCAACATTGATATGCGGGAATATATTATATCTTAGTTACGGTGCTGATTTTGCTCAAATAAATGCCACAGCGGCTCCTGTCATTTTTGGCCATTTACCTGCAGGATGCTCTACGAGACAAGGTCTGCATTTTGGACAACTATCCCTGTCAGGAAAGTTTGCGCAGTACGATCATGGGCCTATCGAAAATTTCAAGAAGTATGGACAATTAACTCCACCTGATTATCCTCTAGAGAAGATCACTGCGCCTGTGGTAATATTCTATTCTCTTTTCGATCGGGTGACACCTATTACGAGTGTAGAATTAATTAAGAAGAAACTAGGAAATGTGAAAGAAGTAATTAAAGTACCATTTTTACAGTTTAGTCATACAGATTATGTGTTCGCTAGAGATGTCAAGGCACTTTTATATGATACTGTATTAGATGTACTTCCAAAGTACATTCATAATTAACTTTAAAATAGAAATATCGTTGTTATTATGTTTTTTTTTATAATGTAAATTGTTTGATTATAACCCATATAATGTCCCACTAGTCAAGATCATTATCTGCGCATAATGATATATAGTCGAAACATCGGGTAAGAATAATAATTTACCAATAAATTACTAGGGACCATCCATCAAACTACATTAAGCAAATCTTAGAATATCGAACTTTTCGATCTAAAATATGTATTATTATTCAAATGTAATAAGTTAATAAATATGTAAATTAATTAATTAAATAAATATATTATAAAAAATTATCACAATGAGTATGAATTTTATTCATGAATACCATTTTTATTAACATAATAATGTTTCATGACATATGCATCCTTAATTTAAGTGCCTTGAATATCACATCCTCAATTAACAGAAACACGTATTACAAAGGATAATCTGAAACCTGAAATATGTACGTCACACATGCCTCTCTGTACAGTCTACCTCGATGAAGGTCACTAGCCGGGCTCTTCATCACTAAAAAAGGTAAATAAATTCTATTTTTTATTTTATTTTTTTGAGGCTACTAGTCTTATATTATAAATAACTTATAGACTAATATATGAATTAATATTTTAAAACTAATATATCAATATTGTCTGTGTGGTCACGGCACTGGTCACGGCAATCTGCTACGATAGCGCCGATACACCACCCCTTGCAGCCAGTAGTCCTCTTTCATGAAGCAGCACCATGTTACTGGCGACCCGGTCCACGCCCGGACCCCGGCCCACGCCTTGAAACTCGCGTTGTGTCTCGACTCAATGCGTCACCCTCAATGTCAAGTTACTCCTGGTCTATGCATGACAAGAATCTGCAAATTCTGCCAAACTGAAGAGGAAACGCCGCTTCACATCCTATGTGGTTGTAGCCCACTCATGCATAAATGAAATATGTCCTTTGGAAAGTTTACACTCTTTTCCGAGGAGATAAAAACCATCGCTCCTAAGAATATCCTTCAATTCTTGTCCCTGACGCGTCTAGGTAGCGAACTTTGAAAAAGGGCGAGCACAATAGATCTATGTAGGTCGCAGTGCTACAGGTGCTACAAACATCTGACAATAGGCCAAACAACCCAATAAAAAAAAATACTCCTGCTCCGTAAATTGTCGATAATGTACTCCTTGGTGGCGTAGTGTAGGCGGGACAGGCAATATGGAGCAGGAAGATTAATCAGGGTGAAGCAGACCCAATCAACTTATTTAAATTATAATACGTAACGCATAGCCAATACAAATACAGAATCAATACATAGACCATTCAAATTAAAATTTTTATTGTATTTGTTGGATTAATAAAACAACATATGCTTTTAATATGTTTGGACTGTATTTTTATATTTGATTTACAGGAGTACAGTGTGTATGGCTTGATAGTTAGAAACAGAAAGGGTGGAGTGACAGTTTGAATGAATCCTTTTTAAACTGTTAAGTGTTGCCATTACAAACCGAAAATATATACTACAAAATATTTATATTTATTTTAGGTTCAAATTGTCTTGAACATAGTTGGGGCCGGGCCAGGGTTGGTGCAGTAAATTTGTTAAAAGAAAAAGATATTCTAAGTTAAAAGTATAATTGATTTAAATGAATAATGAGTTTTCTTTTATTGTCCATCTATAGGAAGTGGACATAATTTTCTAAAAGACCTAGTGTATATTTTATTACCCATTTTTACTTCAGCAACCCTGACTCTATCATCAGGTCCCGGAAATATTTTAACAATTCTGGCCATGGGCCAATTTAAAGGAGAAAGATTATCATTTTTTACAATGACAAGATCTCCAACTTTTAAATTATTATGTGGATGCAACCACTTTGGCCTGCTCTGCAATTGGGTCAGGTAGTCACGCGACCAAGCTTTCCAGAAATCTTGCTTTAATTTAGAAAGAATTTGCCAAAATTTTAATTTACTAATATCTTTATAAGAATAATCAATTTCAGGTAAGCTGGTCATTGCCGTGCCTATTAAAAAATGGCCAGGTGTCAAGTATTTACAATCAGAGATATCTGAGCTCATGGGAAGCAAAGGTCTCGAATTAAGTACTGCTTCAATTTCTGTAATTACAGTGTAAAGTCCTTCAAAAGTTAAAGAAAGATTCCCCACAATTCTTTTAAGATGGCTCTTAACACTCTTAACCCCGGCTTCCCAAAGCCCTCCAAATTCAGGTGAGTAACTAGGAATAAATTTAAATGTTATATGACTTTTAGAACAAAAATTTTCTATGTCATTTTTATGAGCTTTTTTAGAAAACAATTCATATAAGTCTTTTAATTGATTTGAAGCACCTTTAAAGGTTTTCGCGTTGTCGCAATATATATGAGTAGGCAAGCCTCGTCGAGCAATAAAACGTTTGAGACATGCCAAAAATGCTTCTGTGGTGAGGTCACTTACCAACTCAACATGGATGGCTTTACAAGCAAAGCAAACAAATAGCGCTATGTATGCCTTACTAAGAACCGGCTTTCTACTTCGTGGAATTTTGATGCTGAATGGACCGCAGAAGTCCACACCCACAATTTGAAATGGTCTGTTAGCTGTCAGCCTATCTTGTGGTAGAGACCCCATTAATTGTTTAGAAGCTTCTGCTTTCAAACGAGCACACTTTATGCATTTATTCACCACCTTTTTGACCTCGCGAGTTCCACTAATAAGCCAATATCTTTGAGATAAAGAGCTTAATACAAGCTTTGGACCAGCATGTAACAATCTAAGATGTTCTCTTCGAATTATGGAATGAGTAATATGAGAAGATTTTGGAAGTATAGCAGGGTGCATTTTATCAAAGGAAATATTTTTCGCATTTTGTAGACGCCCTCCTACTCTGAGAACACCAGTTTGATCTAAATATGGGTAAAGATTAGCTAAACCAGATTTAATAGGTTTTCCCTTTATCATTGACTCTATGTCCTTATGAAAGTATTTTCTTTGAATACACCGAATTACTACTGAGAGTCCGTTATAGAGCTCTTTAGGCATCAGCGAACCACTAAATTTTTCTTGACTGAGACAATTATTTTTAAAACGTAAAATATAAGAGATGACTCTTTGTAATTTATTAATATCAGAAATTTTTTGAAATAAATCGAATACATATGGATCTATACAGTAGACATTCACTGATAATTCAGGCTCATGATTTACTATGGGATAGCTACAGTCGGCAGGTGTATGGCAAAATTTATTATTTATTAAATCTTTAGGACCATGCCACCACAAATAATTTGATTGCAATTTATGTGGATCAATTCCCCTTGTGAGCAAGTCTGCAGGATTATCAGAAGTTTTTACATATGACCATTGAAAATCTTTAGTTAAAGAATTTATTTCCTTAACCCTATTGGAAACATATAGATTCGCTTTAATATTGGCCATTTTAATCCAGGCTAATACTATCTGTGAATCGCTATATAGAAACACCTTTAACTTCAATCTTGTTTGCAATATGGTGCTTACTCTGTTTACTAATTTTGCTAGTAACAAAGCACTATTAAGTTCTAACTTTGGAATGGTTATGGATTTATTTAGAGGGGCAACCCTTGTTTTAGAACAAAGTAAGTTACTAGAGACACTAGAATCAGAATTAAAATTTCTCAGATAGAGACAGCAGCCAAATGCCTTAAGAGAGGCATCCGCATATCCAACTAACTCTACATGGAATAGAGTATTGGTGTATATGACTCGTGGTATTTTAATTGTTCCCATCGAGTTGAGATTAAATAAAAATTTATTCCAATGATCAATTTGTTTCTGGGGCAATGTAGAGTCCCAGTCAATCTGCATAGACCATAGCTCTTGCATAAATAACTTGGCTAGTACCACTACAGGACTAATCAAACCTAATGGGTCAAAAATTTTCCCAATAAAGCTAAGAATTTTTCTCTTAGTTTTCATATAATAATTGTTTTCAATGATAGGACTTGAAAATATAAATTGATCTGGAATGACATCATATTTTATACCCAGAGTTTTAACAATATTATTTTTATGTAAATCAATTTTTTCAAAATATTTTTTATTAGAAGGAACATCATGTAAAACCTGAGGACAATTAGAACACCATTTATGCAGCTCGAATCCCCCTATTTTTAATAATTGAATTAATTGAATTTTAATTTGTTCAAGCTGCTCTAAACTATCCGCACCACATATAATGTCATCGACATAAGTATTAGAAAGCAGGGCTTGTGCAGCTTGTGGAAATTCATTTTTATTTTGTCTAGCTAACTCTATAAGGCATCGCGTGGCCATAAAGGTGGAAGCCTTCAGTCCATATGTGACTGTCTGAAGTTGCAGGATAGAGATAGGTTTTTTGGGGTCATCTCGCCACAGAATATTTTGAAGACCAAGTTGATGTTTATTTATATTTATGGCTCTAAACATTTTTGTAATGTCACAGGTAAGTGTGTAACAATATGTTCTAAACAACAATAATATGTCAAAGAGTTCATTTTGGACCACTGGGCCATTCAGCATGACATCATTTAAAGAGATTTTGTTCAAAGATGGCATACTTCCATCAAACACAACACGCAGCTTAGTTGTTACACTGTCCTCTTTAAATACGGCATGATGGGCCAAAAAATAAACCGGTTCGTTATCAAAATCATAGGTACTGATATCAACAATTTTGGCATGTCCCAAGGCAATATATTCCTCGATAAATAATTTATATTGTTTAAAATACATAGGATTCTTATTAAACTTTTTCTCTAATGATAAAAATCTTGGAAGGGCCACTGAAAGAGAATCCCCAAGCTGCAAGTCATGTATATCAGTAATAAGAGGCATATCAATATGAAATTTATTATTTTGAATATTTACCGAATTTATGAAACATTGTTCAGCTCTCTGAAATTCAGTTAATTTTGAAACCTCAGTTACAACTTCAGGAACTCTTTCAGACAGCCAAAAATTTTCCATTACACTTTCTAACTTTTCATTATCATATATTACCAAATTAGAAACAAAGTTATTATATTGTAGGTGATTCAGGTTTGATTCCTGATTATTACACTTTGTGTCTTGACTATACATATCACCTCCCACAACATAGCCAAATAATGTGTTTT
This sequence comes from Achroia grisella, assembly GCF_030625045.1. Lineage (NCBI taxonomy): Eukaryota > Metazoa > Arthropoda > Insecta > Lepidoptera > Pyralidae > Achroia > Achroia grisella. Next base: position 1,900,192 of record NW_026712984.1, on the reverse strand, counting down.
GTAAAACAGGACCATTAGGTATTTTAATATGACCATCTAATAAACAATTAAAAAATATGTCAGCACCCAGAAGCATAGGAATCTCAGATGGTACATAAAACTCATCATCAGAGAATTTAATATGATTTGGAAAATTAAAACTTGAAATATTTATATATTGTTGCGGCAGGGGAGCTGTAATGTCATTGACAACATGGCATTTTACATTAAACTGAACATGAGTTACTATAGAAAATATTGTAATATTTACAAATTTATTTATTTGATTATTTCTCTTACCAATTCCAAGTATGTTGGATTGGCAACTTTTAGAAGTTAAATTCAATTTATCCATCAATTTAGTGGTGATGAATGACACCTGACTACAACTGTCAAGCAAGGCTTTTACATAGATATCTTGACCATATTGGTCAATGATTTTAACCTTTACAGTAGGTAGAATAAGATTATTTTTTACATTTATAGAATGCAAAGTTACAGGTTCCTCATGATTCTCATGAGAACTATTATTTTTGTGCAGAAGCGTATTGTGGCTCTGTTTACAGTATTTACAAACAAAATTAAATTTACACTTACCTATGTGATATTTCAGGCAGGTATTACATAATTTATTAATTGTTACAAACCGCAAGCGGTCCTCTAAGGCGGCCAGCTTGAAGCGAGGACAGCCATGTATAGCATGGCCGGTACCTTGACAAAACAAGCACAGCTTATTAGACTTATTACTAGTAGTAGCAATATTGCTGACTTTATTATGTGCAGTGGGAGATTTATTTGAAGTAATAGTGCTACTTTTATCCCCACTGTCTTCCAGCGCCATAGCACGCCGTTCTAAAAATGAAATAAAATCTACCATTGTTGGCAATGTATTGGGATCCCTATCTAATTGGAAAGCCCTATTTGTATACTGGTCTAATTTTTTAGTAAGTATGGATATCAACAGCATGTCCCAATGTTGGACTGGCTGCCCTAAATTTTTTAATGCATACATTTGTTGCTGTACCCCTGATATAAATGACCGTATAGCGGCCGCAGTACCTTTCTGCATACAAGGTAACTCTAAAATTATATTAATATGATTAGAGATTAATCTTGCCTCATTATCAAACCGTTTATTTAACAATTCTAGGGCCTCTTTGTAGGATTGATTCACAAGAGGTAAGTTCTCAATGACAGATAAGGCGTCATGAGTTAAAGATTTTCTTAAATAAAATAATTTTTGTACATCGGACAATGAACTATTGTTATGTATTACTGCCAAAAACAAATCAATAAAAGGCTTAAATTTGGTGAAGTCCCTGCCATCATATGACGGAATTTCGATATTGGGCAGCTTAGAATTGGATACATTTGTGCACAATGAATCTGTCTGAGTTAACTTCTTTAAAATTGAGGTTATTTTTGAAATTACATTAAAGTACCTATCTTCTATGATGCCCACATCTTCCACATCTTTATCGTCATAAGATAATATATTTAATTGTACCTCCTCATATTCTCTAAATATGTTTGTTAGTCGATCTCGTCTCGCCGCAAACATTTCAGGAGACGACCCCAAATTGATAGGGTCTGCCACGAAGTTTTCAATGCGAGTGATTGATGCCTTGATGAGTTTACGCCGGTTTTTCAAATCACGCAATAGAGTGTCAGAATTCTCCATTTTTTTTTTACGGTTTATTTTTCACAAACACTTGAAATTCAGAACAATAATTATGCACTTTATTTGTCACAATGATACAGCAGTTTTGTTTTTTGTAATGTGACAGATTATAAAAGCTAAAGTCACTGAGTGCCACAGAGCGAAAATAGGAAAAGGATGACGTAACTTTAAGACTCTTTGTCTCTTCTTGCTTTGAATTTTAACTCCGTGGATGGAGATACCCTCGTCTTGGAAAAATATTAAAATGCTGATATTATATTGAGATTCAACTTAGCTGCCAGTTTTTCTTGTTCTTGTGCGATGTGTATCACGAGTAATCACGACGATGTTGAAATTTCGCAACGAAATTATAGATTTCGCACGAAAATCTTCTGGGGCCGGCCGTCGACGTGGTATGGCCGTAGACGGAGTATGTCGTTCGGGATGATTTGCACCCAAACAACAGTCGAATTTCACAGCTTCGATGGACCACAAGCAATATGTTGGATTAATAAAACAACATATGCTTTTAATATGTTTGGACTGTATTTTTATATTTGATTTACAGGAGTACAGTGTGTATGGCTTGATAGTTAGAAACAGAAAGGGTGGAGTGACAGTTTGAATGAATCCTTTTTAAACTGTTAAGTGTTGCCATTACAAACCGAAAATATATACTACAAAATATTTATATTTATTTTAGGTTCAAATTGTCTTGAACAGTATTCTTATTTGTTTTTTATTGTTTCCTGTAATCTGAATACAAAGTGGAAATATAACCTTAATAATAATAAGATCTAGATCTTTTCATGCTTATGATTACATATAATTAAACTAAAATGGGGTGACAACTATCCATATAACAGTTTATGAAAATGTCACGTAAAAAAGCGTAGGAACTAGGATGAAAATGTTAAACAATCATCAGATTGCCAAGTGTTCAGCAATATCTAGAAGACACAAGTTTGCTACAAGTAGTCCGATGACCTACAGTTCCTACCTCCAAATTTAAAAAGCAGTATTTGTAGTTGAAAAACCAGGATTATTCAGTTTAAAAATAAACTAGAACATGTTCTGAGAAAACAGGACAATTAGCAACTAATAACCTATATATATTTCCAAAATGATTATTATTTATTTACTAGCTGTCCTGGCAAACGTTGTTTTGCCATATAACTTAAAATCGCTATTAAAAAATAGGGGTTGATGATGGTTGTATGTATTTTTCAATCCTAAATAATAATAAAATAAAAATTGACTATTAAGTCAAAAAATTAAAAAAATATATATATTTAGGGATGTATATCCCTTAGGGGTGGATATCCCTTACCACATAGGGGTATGAAAAATAGATAGTAGCCGATTCTCAGACCTACTAAATATGAATATATAATTTCATAAAAATCTCCATCGCTAGCAATATATCAAATCAGGTTGACCTCCCCACCGTTCCCCTGGAAACCATCGCGATGATGAATTTGTTACAATGTGCTAACTGACCTGACCTCACCTATCACTCTCTATTTCTATGCTCACCCTATCATCCTCCACTAGACCATGAAGTTGACGGCCTTCATTTAGCTTATATTTCAAATATTGTTTTCAAATAATATTTTTAACGTGACAATTTCTATAATTATTTGCCAAATGATTGATTAAAACTAAGCACTTTCTATTAAATATGTACCACACCTTTAATCACAAATAAAATGATTGAGTGATTGAATTTTTACAGAATATGTAACTAAATGTAGGTCACAACATCTAGACTACAATCTTATAAAAATATCCCGAAATACCAAATCTTTTCTTACTAATTTTATATGCCGTCTACTATACTTAATTAATTTATAATAAAATAATAGATGGGGCGTCATAAAAAGCCTGTGTATGTAATATTTTTGTCGTTTCATTATCGTCAATAGAACAGTAATTCATAATAATAAATTAAAACATATTAATTTAAACAAGTAAGTAATTAAATTTTCGTCCGCATGGACGAAGTCTATCATCGTACCAAATTTCATTGAAATCCATTTAATAATTTTTGTGTGAAAGTTTAACAAACATCCCATATACTATATTATTTACTGTTACATATATAATATAGTAGGATTGAAAATAATGAAAAAATGTTTCACCGTACACAAGCCATTCATTCATTCATAATTAAAGAACTACGCTCTTGTTGGTAGAGCTCTTGCCACTTTCCGCGATCTTCCATCATGCAGTATAATTGTTCATACGACACGACTCCCAGTTTGTCCTATTTTGTGCTTTTAATATTTGTTCAAATGGCTTATTTCATAAATAAGCCATCTGAACAAATATTATGTGGAGAATATATTGGCATATTTCGTTTCCTTTTTAGTGAATTACTATTCATCTCAAAAGTAGATAACATTGCTGGCAAAATGTAGTATCTTTGATGTGGTTTTCTTACATCAACGTATAAAGGTGTCTGTAACTCTGTAAAATGGCGTCATTTTACATGTATCTCTAGTCCCTGTTAAGCGCTAAGTACACGATGCAGTTGAGGATCGCAATCCGCCGCAGAAAGCGTTCAAAGTTCGTAATTTGTATTTTCAATTTCGCACCGAAGTTGGTATTTACAGATATTATGAAAATTCCTCTTACAGGTAGTGGATGTCTTAAAATTATTCTTGCATCTGTCTACAATTATAGAATAATTGTAGACAGATGTTTACCTCTTTGATATGACTGGCCACTCATGGTGTTTGCGCCTGTATACCTATTTTCCTCCACATCTATCTTTTTCGTTGGCAAGGAATCTGAAAAGGATGTTTGTCAGATATGTTTCGCTCGAACCCAATCGGCAAGACTAGGCTATCATACACGTAGTCGATCAGAGATCGTTGAATGGTGGCTATCATAGTTTTTCATCCGCATTATAATTAGTAGTTAGACATTATATAGACTGATTTCGTAAATTTGCATATAGACAATATTTATGTTTTGTGAAGTGTCATAGGGTGCTGGTGCAGCATTGTACAAGAACGAGAGGACGGCCGGCCCCTGGGAAGACATCGAGTAATCCAGGTATGTTGCCTTCTTTCATCCTAAAATCCAACTATTCTGTCCACTTTCCAGTTTCCATTTTCATTTGCGCATTTAGACACTACATGGTTTAGACCTATGTTTGGCATGTATGTTACATGCCAATAGGTCTTCATTGTTTTCATAACGGCCTCGGTGGTCTAGCGGTTTATACAAACTGTTTCTGTAATTATTATCAGATTATTAACTATTTATAACGTTAGTGTTGAAACATGACTGCCGTCCGTCCGCGAGATCTTACAAACTTCCGCAGGTCCACATTTTGTTCTTTGCCCATTTGTTACTACTATTAAAATAATGTATAAATCAATATATGTATCTTTCATTGATCATGAAATATTGTTACGTTGCTATGTACGTTGTATATAATTAAAATATAATTCAAAAGAAGACTAAGACTATAAAAAGGTGGAATAAGATATACCGCACAGTTTATAAGTTCAAAATTCGTTTCCAAAGTAAACCGAAGGTGCGGATCGCAGCGGAACGCGACTCGCGCGTGTGTACAGAGCGCTTTACACAACTATCGTCATACTTGAAAACATTAGGGTTTATTAATTATAGAATATCAACAAAGAGACACTCTATTATAGACAGTGACAAGCTCTGCTGAATGTTTGTTCAGCTTATTGAAATGAATTGTGTCTTATTTGTTCCTTATTGATATAGTCCATTATACTTTTAGTTTATATTTACTATTGCTGTAATATATATAGACTAGTGTATAGGTTTTTTCAGTATAGATTCTCTGTATATATGATAGAGTATGGACGTTAACTGTTAAGCAGACACTATCCAGAAGAATCGGATAGTGAGCAGACACTATGAAGAGGTAACCGAAGGATAAAGTTTATTGGCAATAAGCTTCAAAACCCTTTTACACATTATCTTAATCGTGTTTTGTACTATACAATATTATATTATAGTCATGGTCAATGACTATAATTATTATTAGGACGGACGTATCTAATGATAGGTAGGTGGTGTCATGTCAAGTGTTGTTATCCTAAGTGAATCCTAAAAGATGCATGAAGGAATTGAAGGAAGGAATATAAATTTCCTAAATACTCACCTCATCCACTTCCCTTAATTTTTCCTACAATCTTGTCTGTGATTACTTGTAACGTAATAGTAAAGTTAGGGGTATCTCTCAACGAAACCTTTTAGGAAGAGATATAATTTTCAATAATGGCAAATAGTGGCGCCATTGCCAGCAATATTTAAGCATCATCAGGATGATCTTGATGGATGGAGTTAATTCGTGGCCATTTCGCTCGATCGCATAACTGACTTGCTCATACCCCCTCACCCCCGCACACCACCTCCCTCTTACTCGAAATATGTTAACAAAAAAAGTAAATTAACAATGAGATTTCATACAATTTACACATGGCTATTTTTCGACTATATTTTTATAAAACAGATGGGTCCTTGAATGTTAATATTTTGTTATATTAATCACTTACCTATCATTTTATGTTACAATAAAACATCAGTAATGGGATAAACGCGTTTTTATTAATTTTGTTTTTACTAGTTTTAATAATAGCATTAGGCCTCAATTCAATAGCCCTCATGGCTATTGAAAACAGTTGGGCGCCGCTGACCTTTAAAGCTTCACCGAAACGAGCGCTAATGGCACTCCAAATCCATGGAAGGGCTTATGAAGCGGCTGAAGCTAACGGATACGACTTTAGTTTGACGGCACCGCTAGGGGTTAGAACCGGCTCAGGCCATAATTTCGATCCCCGTTTCAATTGGTCGGGGGATCGATCGGAGGGGCATCCGGAGGCACCGGTATGGAGCGCCCGGGCGCATTTAGTTTGCCGGTTCATTGCGCGTAATGGTAAGATCTTCGTCTTCGACAGCGAGGACGGTGTCGTGTGTGTTAGAAAGCGTGGTCGGGATGGAACGGGTGGACCCGTTTATTTATACGGGCAACAGCTGCCCCTTGCCGTCAGCTTGTCTGCCAATCCAGATACATAAAATATGTACTTATCACATCCAAAAAAGTGAAAGAAACAAGGAAATATCCTCATTTAAAATTCTTATATATTCTATATATTTTCTATATCTTATATATTCTATTCTGAAATAGCAAACAAGAGAATTGCGCCGTACACATAACTTCATTTTGTAACACCCGTAGTATGCAATTCCATAGGACTTAATTGAAAGGTATTATGTACTACTTTTATAACAAACAAATTTCATTTAATTACAAGGGCTCCGAACTCCGTAATTTCCTTACCATATGCTACATATATGTATAGATACCATCCAACCAAAAGCAAACTGCGGCTGCAAAGCATAAGCAGTAAGCGAACTTATTATACTATCACAAAGTTTGAGCAAACTAATCATTAATAAATTAATAATTTTTCATCCCTTAAGCTGTAGTAAATAATCTGAGAAGCATTAATGATGCACACATAATAGAAATGATAAAATGTATTATCATACATACTCAACAACAAGGATTCTTATTTATAAAAACAATGTCGTACAAACAACATGGAAGATACTAATAACAAATAGAGAAAAGTATATGACAGTAGATAGTGAATAAATAAATCTACAACAGACCTAAACACAATAAAACTAGATATAAATATGTAAATCAATAACTTACATAGTTAATGATTTATATATTTACACAAACGTTCCAGCAGAAGGACATGACACCAGAAGAAAATAAAAACTCAAGTGAAACGTTATAATAAATCATTTCAATAACCTAATATGAGCAGACTAATATTCATATCAAGGAGAGGGATCCGGATACTGCAGGAGAAATTTAAAAGTTATAAAATCAAACAAAAATATACCTAACAAATTATAAAAATTGAATTTGATTGTGATTTGTGAATGGGAGATACGTAGAAGTATTTCCAGAATCAAATGGAAATTAAACATGTCTTAAAATGGATTTCATTTACACAATTTTGATGAAAGATTGGAGAAAATTCTGAATATATTATTATTAATTAACGTACGGTTTGTTTAAATTTCTCTCTCCTCTGTTAACTTAAACTTACTTAGAAATATATATTCTCACTGATACTAGTAACGTTCCAATAGTTTTCAGTGGTAACTAGATTTTTCTAGTTATGACTTAAAATAAAATAAATATTTTGTATGCGACAAATATTGCTAAGGTAGAGTTAGCAAAATCGTCTGCATGCCCTGCCTCTCAGTCTCACCCATTTCAGCCGCCAAACTGTGTTGTATTGAATTATAAGATGTGTTTTGGTAGAAAGCTGAGACAAGTCAGTGAAATGACATGATTTGCAGGCACATCATAATCCTTCGCATCACGGCAGCGCATCATCACGGGCGTCGATTGCTATCAGGCCGGCCCTCATCATATTTGCCATTCCATATACATTTAAAAAACTGTTTAAAGCCGAAAACGTTAATCTACTTTCATATTTCCTTCTAGAATTACTTCCGTTGTTCTATTATAGATAGATATATATACTTCTGAACTTATATATACAGAATGTTCAATAATACGCTAATTTTATTATTAAGTATTCCTTCATTAATCGCTTCATAAGAGATTAAAATCTATATAAGATATTAAGTTATTATGAAATGTTTTATAGTAGAAAATAATGAAAATAGAGAGATGCTTATATAGACGTTTGTTATAGCAGAGCGCAGTGACAGAAGTGTTATAAAACAATTGTATATACAGAACATCATATTTTAAATATGGACAAAAGAATATATAAAAACTGCCAGTGACTCTCATTGTGGGTCTAACATTTATGGATGGCCTCGTTATCAAGAATATGTCATTATTATCATGTAAATGATCAAAGGTGAAAAGTTGATATGTGTGTGGGAGTGGGACATCCCTGTGCCCAAAGCAATATGTATATAAATAAAAAATAATAGGATTTCTGAATTTTTATTTAGTGTTATTTTAAGTGCAAACTCAAAGTCGGCCCCAATTTGAATCTGAAAGTACTTATACAGTTCCTTGTTTAGTTACTATACTTTGATCTTAGATAAAAGACCGGGAAGGGATATAGCGACAAATAGTTCTTGGACAAAATTACAAGGCGTTTCCATAATAATGGGTTGCTATTGCTGACGACTAAGTTGTTATACCTATACGTACCTTGTAAATTCACTAACATATCTCATTCTACAGACGGTACACAGCTCGCAAAATAGGCTATCTACTACTACACAAGAACTTAGTAGATTTCATAATGTAAACCTTTGATATATAATGCTATACTATGTACAACAAATAATTGTAATAATTGTAAATAAACTGACTTTAAAAATAAAATTCAATTGAGTTTCTTGCTAGTTCTTAATTGGATCTATATACCGAACTGGACGGTAGGGAAAAAATTAAAATTAGAATCTAAAAATTTCACGTTCATAAGCGGCAAAAATGTCCTACATGAATAAATGACTTTTGAATTTGAAAATACTACTGGTCCATCCTGATTTTGCAGGACAGTCTTTGTGACAGAAAGTATATAAATCTCTCTCTAATATAAATCAATTATTTAAATATAAATAAATGAATATTATCTCTGAAGTAAAATAAAAATAAATAAAAGTAACAGGTAGAAGAAAACTGCCACTTTGGTTTAGGTATACTGCTTACATCCAGTTGCTCATATAACATACCACACTATATACATTTATGTATTCATAATTCCTAATATGTCACAGTTAAATTCAATATTTGTACCAATTTCATATTTGTACCCAATACTCAACTAATTTTATTTTACACAATCTAAAGTTAAAATTATTTCAGAATTTATTTATAATATATATTTTAGGTAATGAAAGCGAAATCAATTCAAATTTCCAGATTTAAATTCGCCATATTTCCCTTGAGGAAAACGATAAGCAATACATAAGTCCCTGCTTCATTTGATTAAGAGCGTTGATTACCGAGTAGTCTGCTGTATTGTGAAATTTAAATCACGCAATTTTCAATATTTATAAATAATGGAATAGTAAGTACCCAGACGATTAATCATAAGTCAATCTAAACTTACAGAGCCTAGATGTTAATGAGGTAGAGTTTGTACAAGGGTATATCTGTTTTAACTATTTTAGCTTTCTTTGAGTACTATGTTCTACTCAATGTTTAATCAGCGACATAATGCAGAGAAATTATAGGATACGGAGTTGTAACATCGTAATTCTCCAGAATGACAAAGCATGAGTGATGACATGGGCATATCACATAGATAAGTGAAGATCATTAAGCTCATGCATGTCGATGATTACCACAAACATCAGATGAACTGTCAGATTGTTTTTCTTTCCCGTTTCATAAAAGAAACTGCTCCTATTTTGAAAAACATAATATCTAAAAAATAACACGATCCTATTTTGAAAAATACGAAATATCTAAAAAATAGCACACAAAAATTTTGATGTGTATATATAAAAAAATAAATATTCAAATGATTAAAAACCTCCCAAATATAGTATTTAGTATATATTATAACTATATTTTAACTTATGATATCATTTACGTGATGTCTATTGATTAAAATATCATGTAGCATATTTTAATATCTTTAGTATTATATTTTTTTAATACACGTTTAACATTTTCCAGGTTTATATAACTTTGTAACATTTATTCTGTATATTTTTTTTATTATGTGTGTGTGTGTACAATAAAGAATAAATAAACTTTGTAAGCCCCAATATACACCAATAGGAGGATGTGAATATCTCTGTCTGTCTGTCCTATTTTGACAATGAACTAATTATGCCCAGCAGATTGAATTTTATTCAGATTAAAAAATATTGTTTAATAATTGAGACCCGTATGTTTAACTACTGAGAGTATAATGTATCAACCTAAGAACACAACAAAAGCACTTTAAACTGCTGAACTTATTGATCTTAGATGTCACCACGCTTTTTCATTTACAATAATTGTCGCTGTTGACATCTCCAGAAAGTCATAAGAACCCAACTCCCCTAGATTGATGTGGTAATTGTAGGCCGATGACCTCATATTGGTAACAGATTCGTGCCCACCGATGGGATTTCTATGGGCTGTTATGGATTAATCAAAACATCTAGATAAAAATTACTTTTCATAGAAAGTTAATACACAAAACATAAGTATATTAATTATTTCCGCACATCCGTCTTATGGTCATGTTTTTAATGAAATTGTACCCGCCTGAGCTTACCAGATACGGTGGACGACATCAATAAGGGATATATCGGATGAGCTAACTGACCTGACTTGAGGGTCGTAAGTCAATTATTCTATCATGGGGAATTAACGACAATGGTTTTCAAGGAATAACGCGTGAGGTAAACCTGCAATAGTCCTTTGATACCAATGGGGCCAATGCCCAACTATGTCAATTAATTTAGGTCTAAAATTATCAGTTGCTATGTTTTATCATTTATATAAAAACAGTGAAAAAGGAGATACGGACATCCTTCGGAATGGCAACATACAAGTGTGACATGATAATGTGATGGCCATAGTGCTGTTGATGTATATAGGCGACGGTTACCACTTTCCGTCAGGAGAGCATGATTGCTAAAACAATTACATAAAAAAAAATAGTACGAGTAGAATACTCGTTCTCGCAAAAATTTTCAATAAAATCAATATTTCTTTCTCTGATAGAACACGTTAAAACCAAATACACACTTTAACTGTCACATTTTTTGCAATATAGTGACGCATTCTAAAATACAAACAGTCTGGTACAAAATGTTTTTAATGCTGCACACTCACTCACTTTTGTGATAACTATTGCCATTGTAGATCACTTTTATGTTTATTTATTTTACTATCTACAATGTTAACACATATTAATATATATATTTCATTTATATTAATTAATTTAATAAATCTAACAAGTTGTAAAGAATGTAGCATATTTGACAAAAACATTAACGAAATCCCAGAAGATGTAGGCAAAAAAATTGGTAAGCTGTTTGGATATTTAAAAGATTATGTTAGCTGTAATGAGAGTATAATTGAGAACTTATATGAAGAATTTAAAAAATCATCAGACTGCGAAGATAAAGATCTAAACATAACGCAATTACTAAAGAAGTACGGTTATCCTGTGGAACAACATGAGGTTACGACTAGTGATGGATACATCCTGACATTCTTCCGGATACCGAATGATGGACCTGTAGCTTTTTTGATGCACGGTACCCTCAGCAGTTCAGATGACTTTTTGACAATCGGTTCGAATAGCGGACTTGCTTACCTGTTAGCTGATGCCGGCTATGATGTCTGGTTGGGTAACGCCCGGGGCAACGTACATTCTCGACGTCATGTCAGCTTGTCACCATCATGCAAGGAGTTCTGGGCCTTCAGCTGGGATGAGATTGGTCGGTATGATTTGCCAGCAATGATCGACTATATTCTAGATAAAACTGGGGAAGAAAAGCTGATATACATAGGTCATTCCCAAGGCTCAACAACATTCTTCGTTCTTTGCTCGGAGTTACCTGAATATAATAAAAAAATAAGCGTCATGGTAGCATTCTCTGCTGTAGCATTTATTTTTGGAGTTCCTTTACTTGACATATTTTCACCAATTGTGAATCCATTGGAAACTGCACTCATAGATGCAATAGGTGCATATGAACTACTGCCAAGGAACAGATTTCTGCAATTTGTGTCAGATACACTCTGCCCTACACCTGCCTCTGCAACGTTGATATGCGGAAATATATTATTCCTCATGGCTGGCTCTGATTTCGCTCAAATAAATGCCACTGCAGCTCCAGTCATTTTTGGCCATTATCCTGCAGGATCTGCAACTAGACAAGGATTACATTATGGACAGCTATCTCTGTCAGGAAAATTTGCACAGTATGATCATGGCTTTGTAAAAAATTTTAAGAAATACGGCAGCCTAACACCTCCTGAATATCCTTTAGAGAAGATCACCGCGCCTGTGGTAATATTCTATTCGCTTTTTGATCGAGTGACACCTATTACGAGTGTAGCAAAGATAAAAAGTAAGCTTGCAAACGTAAGTAAAGTAATCAAAGTACCTTTCTTACAATTCAGTCATGCAGATTACTTGTTTGCCAGAGATGTCAAGAAACTTTTATATGACACTGTATTAGATATACTACCAGAGTACGTTGATAATAAGTGTTAATAATTTTTATCTGTATCTATTATTAATAATATTAATCACAATCACACTAATTTGTAATATTTATAATTATTGTAATTATATTATTATTGTTTCGTTTTTGTAAATAATATGCTCATTTATTGTTAAGCCGCAATCATGTATCTGCTTTTCTCCAAGGTTGAATGGTAGAGAATGGTATAGCATTAAGTCCATCTTTTAAACCTTATTTTAATAGTCAATAAAACAAATAAATAGTAGAAATAATTTATCTACATAAGCATGTATATAAATAGGACTAATAAAGTAGATGTTACAATAAATAAAAATTTTAGTTTTCTTAAACCTTCGTTCGTGCCTACATTTTATTGATTTCGCGTAAAATGAATAGCTTCAACAAGTTCACATAGTAGAAACGTAGAATAAGATAATTACTTTATTTAACACTAGCTACTCGTCCCGGCTTCCTACGGGTGTTATATATATATAAACCTTCCTCTTGAATCACTCTATCTATTAAAAAAACCGCTTTAAAATCCGTTGCGTAGTTTTAAAGATTTAAGCATACATAAGGACAGACAGCGACAGCGACTTTGTTGTATATTATGTGATGAGATTATAAAATTTTATGCTATGCTAAGAAAGCTGATTAAATGTTTATAACTATTAACCGATAAACTCTTCGAAAACACCATTGTGTTTGTCGACAAACCAAAAAATATCTTCTTCAAGCACGATGCGAACACTTGAAAATTTCATAAAAATCGGTCAAGCCGTTTCAGAGGAGTATGGTAACTAACATTGTGACACGAGAATCCCTAGCGAAAGGTACACTTCGTCGTGACCATACCCCCCCACACTCTTTCTGGGAGAAAAAGCATATCAATCAGTGAGTCAGTCACCTGAAATATAGCTTTATATATTATAGATTTAACCAAATGACTATTGGCACATTGTTTTTATAATGTCAAAGAATTTATTGAATTTAGTAATTTAATGCATAACCTATAATAATTGTAATGTCAATAATTCAAATAACTTGTTTATTTTAATTTTATTATTGACTAATCACAATGACATAAATACAATCAGAATGACATTAATATATACTTACATATAAAAATTTGCACACAGGCGGGCAGGCTGAATAAACTGGACATTATATTTAATATTGTATACACCTATAAGCACTGTATTCTGCAAATAAATGATTTGATTTGATTTGATATAAAATATATTTATATTATTACCCTTAGATATTAAAAAATATTTATCCTACATTTACCATACCATGGTGGTTTAGTTCTTTTTCGATATATTCTAATTTTAGCCATAGCTGGCCTTAACACTTTACAGCTTAACCCATGAAAACAAGGGCAAGGCACTACTGACCAACAGAAGGACTTAGACTGCAGAAGCCATTGAAGTCGAGATCTTCAGCTTAGATCATTTAATCAATTACTTTAGTTTTAGTTTTTAATGCTAGATATACTAACTATATACATACATACATATACTAGCTATCCGACCTGGCTTCGAAAGATTGTACCTGAACCTTCCTGCTGAATCACTCTATCTATTGCTGAAAACTGCATTATAATATATTATGTAGTTTAAAAGATCTATGCGAATAGACAGCTGAAGCGAGTTTATTTTATATCGAATATGTAAAGATATATATTTAGTCTGTAAGATATGTAAAATACATATTATAATATATGGGCCATTAATTTACCTGATATACAAATAAATAAAAAAATATTCTCATGGCATTAGGATGACAGATCGGTCGGAGAGGGGAGGATAGTACAACTGATAGCGGTAGCAAGAGCAACTGATTTAAGCGGTAGATAAAAAAAATGTAATGACTACTCAAAAGTGCTTCAATGTAAGTTTATTTGAATAAATGATTTTCTATTCTATTCTATACTACTGATAAATCGATAATACTCCCCGTATATTAGATTTCTCAGTTGGTTATTATGGTAATAAATACGTACGATTTCTCCCCTCTCCGACCGATCTGTCTACTGCCTTAAGAATGTTTTTCCCTCTTCGGAAATTACGGAATGAGAAAAAAATATCTTTTATAGACTGTTTCACTATCAACAACAGTTTTATCAGGCATATGTTAAAAGGTGAACTTAAATTGATATGTGTACTGCCCCTGCACCCGATATAATTATTTAATAAATTTACATTAATCTAATTAAGAAATGTATATATATTTATTTCAGAATAAAAATATCTTCACGAAGGTTATAACAGATAAAGAATATCCCATTCATTGCTATTCTTATCTTATTGAATGCAACGCAACAACTTACATGCCATACTACTACAACTGTATTATTTTCTAATCCAGACGCCACTACCACTAGCGTAGACATCTAGGATTATTTTGGCTTGTTAACGGTATTTTTATCGATGGTGAGTCAATGAGTAATATAAATGAACACAAAGTCATGGTACAGATTACGACGCTCTTAAAAAATACGAGTATATTAAGTAGACTGGCTGACCGCAACTGCGTCTACATCACATTTTCCCGATTTTTGCAACATTTTTCATTGACGATCCACTCCTATATATGTATATGGGTAGTGTGTTGTTACATATAGCCTATAATATTCCTTAATAAATGTACTATCCCAACACTAAAATAATTCTACAATTCGAATAAATGGTTCCTAAAATTACTGCTTTCAACCACTTATACACGTTAATTTCATAATTTTACTAGCAGTTTCCGCGGTTTTACCTGCATGAAATTTCTAGCCTGTGTGTTATTCTTTTGTACAAGCTATATTACTGTAAAGTGTCAACAAAATCCGTTTAGTAGTTTTTGTGTGAAAGAATAACAAACATCCGTCCATCTCTCTGAATCCATCTATACTCCCAAACTTTCGCGTTTGTAATATTAGATGATTTATTGAGGATATCGATGACCACCGTCCTATCTATGTTCGTGTCTCGTTCAATACCACACAATACAAACATTTATCTTCATGAGCCCTTATATGTTTGTGTGTGTGTGTGTGTGTGTGTGTGTGCAAGTGCGGTCACAAGAGCATTGCGTACATTAAATCATATAACGGAGCAAATAGATCTATTTTCTTGCTCTCTGAATGAGTTTACGAAGATCGCTTTATTTATTATAAGTTACAATTAATTTAAAAAAATAATGTTTGCTGCATGCATGGCTAAGACCTGTAAAAATAGATGTAAGTGTGAAAATAAAATAAATAAATAAAAAAATATTACTACTAGCTGTCCCGGCAAACGTTGTTTTGCAATATAAATGTAGGTACTAATAGCACTTTTAAAAAATAGGGGTTGGTGGTAGAATGATGAAAATTTAGGGTTGTATGTATTTATAATGCTAGATTATAAAAAATAAAAATATAGTCCTAAAAATAAAAAAAAATGATAGGTATAGACAACCACTTACCACTTAGGAATACGAAAAATAGATAGTAGCCGATTCTCAGACCTACTAAATATGCATATAAAATTTCATAAAAATCGGTCAAGCCGTTTCGGAGGAGTATGGTAACTAACATTGTGACACGAGAATTTTATATACAAGATTTGGGGTTTTTTATATAGGTACATTATGTATGTGTTTACATATTTATAAAAATAACTATCAGTTATTCTAAATTTATAGTGTTATATACAGATACTAATATAAATATATAAGCATATTTGTTTAGTTTTATACATATATTTGTTTAGTTGCATCTATAGAGGAGGTGCTATATGTTAAATTGGGGACTTAACCTGTCCATTGGTTAACGTTTTCCTCAAGGAAAATATCGTACCAAAATTCGTTATAAGATGATTGATTGTTTAACTCATAGTTTTGATTCGGTTAAGTTATAGTAATATTTAGTGCACAAAAAGGAAATTAATAATCTATACTAATATTATCTGTACATATAAATAAAATTGGAGTGTCTGTTTGTAATATTGACATAATCGTTTTTGTACTATATGCATATGATATATAAATACGGTACATACACTAAAATAACATTTTTTACAATTCTTGTCTGTCTGTCTGTTTATCCCGCTAATCTCTGAAATGGCTGGACCGATTTTGACGGGACTTTTATTGGCAGGAAGCTGATGTAATAAGGAGTAACTTAGGCTACTTTTATTTAAAAAAAAAGTTTAAATTCCACGCGAACGAAGTCGTGGGGTCAGCTAGTATTATAATATAAACCGTGATAACATGCAGCTGAAGAAGTAGTTTGTCCAGTTCAACGACCTAAACGACCTATTTCTATCTCAGAAAATATTGGTTCAAATTGAAAATACATTTTATTATTGCATAGCCTATAGATCGAGGAAGACTATATGATCTATAATTTTGTTTTTAATATTGGATTCATGTTCCTCTTCTATGGGTCGTAATAAGATAAATGGGACTCAGGCGCGGGTCTGACAATATTAATAGGTATAAATAATATGCATGAAGGTTCAAATAGATTCTTACAGACTCTTACAGCAAAATATACGAAAAGTAATTTACAACTACATGAGTCGAGATTCGAACTCCTAGCGGTGCCTTCAGGCTGATGTTGTATCCGACAGGCAGGAGTTGTTCTTCAGCTACTCCAGACTTCCTCGGGCTCATTTTCCTTCCGTGGATTAGGCGTGCTCGCTCCACTTTTGTCCGGTGAAGCTATAGAGGCCAGTTGCGGTCACCATCCGAAAAAAATTACAACTAACTCGTTAGTGTTATATATTTATTACTAGCTGACCCCGCAAAGTTAGTTTTGCCATGTAAATTAAAATCGCTATTAAAAATTAAGAGTTGATGGTAGAAGAGTGAAATTTTACGGTTGTATGTGTTTTTAATGTCACATTATAAAAAGTAAAAGTTTTGTCCAAAACATAAAAATAAAACGTTAGGGATGGACAATGCATATCACTTAGAGGTATAAAAAATAGACAGTAGTCAATTCTCAGATCTACTGAATATGCATAAACAACTTAATAAAAATCGGTCAAGCCATTTCGGAAAAGTATGGTAACTAACATTGTGACAATGTTAGTTACCATACTCGATTATACGAGAAATTTATATATGTACATATAATATTATGAATAACGTATCTGTACTTTAACTATCACTAGACTTATATGTATAAGCGCTTCATAGATTAATATAATAAACAGAATATTGTGTAATATCTACAGTAATTAGGACAGTCGTAGCATGAGTATAACGATCGACTCATCAACAGGGGGTCTATTAATTTGATAAGCGAATGACAAACCACTTTAATATATCGGATGAATCATTTAAAATTTATTTTCTTCATATATATATATCACGTGGAGGTTACATCAAGAATTAACCGTTATGGTTTCGTTGAAGAGACACGCCACGTTCTTTTAAGTAGCTGAAATGGCAGATAATCTTATTATCAATCTGAAGAAACCGATACGATATTAAAACCTTCAAGGAAAAGGGTTATTCCTTCTGAAAAGGCCGGCACTTACTATTCCTGGTGTTGCAGGTGATCATGGGCGGCGGTAATCACTTACAATCAGGTGAGCCGCGAGCCCAGTTGTTCCCTATGCTAGAAAAAAACCGTTGCAAGCAGACAATATCGTTATCTCAGCTTTCAACTGAAAAAAATCTTATAATCAAGTTGCTTTATGACTAAAGTAAGAGAAATAAAGATGTCTATGGAGACTACTTTGTACAAACTGCTTCAGAAACAATGATGATACTACCAATTACCTACTTACATGGTAATACATTTTAATAGTTTATCCCGATGGGGTAGTCAGAGGCATTGTCTATTGTCGATGTTACGGTGTTCTTTCACTGGAGAGTCAATTAAAAGTATAAATTAACTCACTGTGTGATATATTACATATCATACAGCTATATTGACCTAGTCATTCTGCTGCAACTAACTGCCGTGCAATATTGTGCATCTCAAAAATACAGTACAACAGATGGCAATTTAGGGATAAGATCATATGTTTCCCCATAGCAATGGCATGCAAAATATAGTACTATTTTAAATTTGAAGGTACACAGATAAAACCCAAAAAAAAATGTTAGGATCTCTCCATTCGATACTTATACGTCATTGTAAAATTCTTTATCGTTTAACCACTCATGCATTTTTTTAAATAATCTGTTGTTATTATTTAAATTATTAACCGGGTCTTAATACGAATAATTTTATGGCAAATAAAGGTATTTACCTCTCTCACCCAGTCAGCTCGTGACCACGGCTAGTGCAACCTAGTCGAAACGTCCAGAGAAGTAAATACCTTTATTTGCCATAAAATTATTTGTGTTAAGACCCGACTAATAATTTAAATAATGTATATTAAACACGAAAGTTTAAAAGTAACTGTTGTTATTATTTTTTATTGTTTATTTAATATCCCATTATGATACCTGCCTTTATGACTATTACTACAGATGGGGTTATCAGAGGCGTAGTCAGTTCTCGACAACATGGAGGACGCAACATTTAAAATTTGGTATAATTGAATCCAACGTGATGGGGTATGAGCTTAGCGCCGTCCTTCGGAATCATTTTGATTTGTTAATCGGTTTATCAATCAATGGAGAGGCAGTTAAAATATAAATTGACGTTTAAAAAAGTGTTTTGATCCAATATTTTGTGTTTAACGACATTTGAACTCACGACCTTTAGAATGGAGTACATAACGAGATGACTGCGAACAGAGATAAATAGAAAAGAAAAACATGTAACGACCCCAAATAAATGGAATAAGGAAGATGTAAATGATGACCTTTAGAATGTATATCTAGTAGCACAACTGGACTAAAACATCTTTAAAAAAATATTTTTATCAGAATTAAAAAGAAAAAGATTCAAAAGTAATATCGTTATCGACATAAGGGAAAACACAGTTGCAAAAACGAATCATTACGTAGACTAATTGAGAACTTTTATAAAGTTGGTTAATTTAAACCAGCACACTAATTACTCAAATCGCTAAATAATATCAGCACGGGTTTTCCATATTTAGTACAGTACTACGAAAATTGAAATATTTCAAAACATAGTAAAGAAATATTTCGAATGAAAAATGTATTCTAGGAATTCAAATTAAATTTTAAATAATTACGACCTAGTGACTACCCAAATCACAAACGAATGGTTCAGAATAAGTAAAATATTTAGCATTAATTTATTTTTGTAGGTATGTAGTATTTTCATGTAGAGTCATCATGAACTTACAAAACAATATTTATTTATTTATTTACTAGGTATGCCCGTTATGGTTACTCCAGCGTAAAATTTATAGTCTATATGTTATTATGGTGTATAAGCTATATTACTGTAAAGTTACATCAAAATCCGTTTAGTAGTTTTTGCGTGAAAGAGTAACAAAGATCCATTCATACTCACAAACTATCGCGTTTTTATTATTAATAAGATTCATTTGCATTCTATGGGACACAGTTACCTAGAAATAATAATTGCATTTAATAATGTCTAGTAATACAAAACTACCAAAACACATTCCATTATGTTACAACGAGGGTTCACATAATCTTAATAATTATAAAAGTGCAAGTTTGCTACTGTGGATGACTGTTTGGATATTTGTTACTCTTTCAAGAACTACTGAATGGGTTTTATTGAAACTTTACAAAAATATAGCTTACACATCAGAATAACACATAGACTATAAATTTCACGCGGATGAAATCGCAGGCACAGCTAGTATTATTATAAGAGCACTCTGGACCTTGATGGGCGCAGCAAGTTAACAATGACATGGAATGGCCTTAACAGACTTTAATTATTTTGTATGACATAATTATAAAAAAAGATTAATTTTAATAGTTACAAGGCCTTTCATAATTTGTTAAGAACTATATGTAATTAAGTTAAAAACATCATTTTTTCTGACTGCATGCATAGCATGCATGCATACGTACGTATAGCATGCATACGTATAGACGAATATAAATCGTACACAGTTGGCTGGCTAATCTTAAACCATATAATTTAAATTCTTAAATATTATAAATTAAATCAAAGACCATTGGAAGTGCAGTGAGGAATTACATTCGATTTTCTATCATTACATTCTAATATTTGTTGATACTAGAAGAGTGAAAATTTAGGGTTGTATGTAGTATTTTTCAATCCTAAATAATAATAAAATGAAAATAAAATATTGTGTCGAAAAAATAAAAAAAATATATATATAAAGGGGTATAAAAAATAGATAGTAGCCGATTCTCAGACCTACTGAATATGCATCTAAAATTTCATAAAAATCGATAAAGCCGTTTGGGAGGAGTATGGTAACTAACATTGTGACACGAGAATTTTATATATAAGATAAATCCTTTTGTTCAATTGGAACGCATAATATAGTTTTTAAAGAGATAAACAAGACATTGGTTTTTTTATGTGCTAAAGGCATTCCATGGATTTGTTATTCTAATAAAATAAATAAATGATTAAAATATCTGTCAAGATGCAATTAATTTTGAGAAATATTTCTCTTCTTGTGTCACACGCCTTTTAATACATAAACGGAATCTCATGCAATGAAAGTAAAATATTTAATTTTTTTTTCATTTCCAATAATATTTTATTAATAGTTTCTGAAGACTTAAGACTAGAATAGACAAACAAAGTAATATTTTTATAGGTTTCACTTAAAATTGTGCATCATTGATAAAACACTACAATCGAATGGTTATCCCCCGAGTCCATTAGCCCGATATGATCTTATAAAAGCAGGAAGATTTTTGTACTGATTTAGTGCGCACGCGCAAGTGACAACACGCGACGTATCATAAATCAGTAACTAGTAGTTGTTTATGAACTACGATGCATCTAAAACAGTAAATAAACATTATATTCATTTAAAACAAATACGTTATTAGAGAATTTTATACTTTAATTAATTAAATAATTGTGAAGTTTTATTATTATTTACTTCGATTTTATATTAAGTACTGTTTATTTTAACAAAATGGTGAATAAGGTGTATAAAATAAATACAAACAAAAACAACAATGGGAGTAAACATAACCAAGTGTTGATGTCTATAGTTGGTGAGTAATATATAAATAAGTTTAATATTATTGTTACATTTTTAATTTAATAATATATTACAATTAAATAAAAATCTATTTATTTTTATAAAGTCTATTTGTTTAATACTAGTGACTCGTCCCGGATTCGCACAGGTGTACTAGAAATCTTTAAATTTCTCGGTTTACACGCATGTATTATACATATAATCCTTAAACTAGTCTATCTATTGCTAAAAACTGCATTAAAATGTGTGTAATTCAAAAGATATAAGTAAAACAGAAAGCGGCAGCGACTTTGTATATACTATGTAAATATACATAGTATATACAAAGTCAAGTACATTTCATTCATTTAAATATAACTATGATGTAGATAATATTTACATATATTTTTTTTATTTATATAATAATAATATAGTATTATTTAATAATGCAAAAAAGAATAAATTATTATTGAGTCCAATTTTAAAATAATGCGATATTGCCCTAGGATATAATTATAGACTTGGAATGTAATTATAAAATATAATCGTAGGATATAATGATACGTATTTTTTATTAGAAATTTAAAAAATATTAACAAAAATTGTATGTAAGAACCACGTAAGTTAATGTTAATACCTACTATAAACATTGTGACACAAATCATTCAATATTACGAATAATTATTATTAATAACCATATAATTATTGTTTATATAGTAATGCAGTGTGACATAATATATTATACATCTTTTTGTCACTAATCTATACATATAAATAAAATTGGTGTGTCTGTTTGTAATATTAAAATAATCGTTTTTTACTACATCCACATGAATATAAACACGGTACAAACACCAAAATAACATTTTATACAATTTTTGTCTGTCTATCTGTCGGTCTTTTTGTTCCGGCTAATCTCTGAAATTGCTGGACCGATTTTGACGGGACTTTTTTTGGCAGGTATCTGATGAAATAAGGAGTACTTTAGGCTACTTTTATTTTAGAAAAATAAAGTTGAATTAGTAAACAGAAACAGCTAGTATATCATATGAAAAATCTTAGTCCGGTGTACTATAGTATAAATGCTGAGTGGGAGTCACATTCAGCGTTACTAGTATAATACAAGAATATTAACTATATAACTTTACAACTAAAATAGTTTTAAAGTTATATAGTTCATATTATTGTTAATAAGAATACTGATATAATGCTGAATGTCTTTATTATTATTACATCTAACCACCAGGGTTATATAGCAACAGACATACTCTAGTTTGGAATTGGAAGAGTAATTGGTTTGCTATGATGAATACCTACACAACAATGAAAGTATTATGTATGTAGATTTGACAATAACTCACAGATTTCAATAGGTTACGCTTTATATCCTTTTTAAAGTACTATATATTTATTACACAGCGGAAATTAGAATTAGAAACTTTTCTGTTGATTTCATTGAAAATGACAATTATTTCTCACTTCTGATGGCCGTGATCACGTATACTTGACGACTAGGTACCGTCCTACCATAATCCGTAATCGTTTTTCAAACCGGAATACAGTTCTTTTAACTACCTTCACTAAATTTCTAACGAAAGATATAAAGAAAGGTAAAGATTTATAAAGTAGGTTACTAACTAGGGTTGCCAGGTCGCCAAACCTAACAGCCGGACAGACTAGTCAACTTATTAATTAATTGTGTCTCAGTATTAATAGATAC
This sequence comes from Achroia grisella, assembly GCF_030625045.1. Taxonomy (NCBI): domain Eukaryota; kingdom Metazoa; phylum Arthropoda; class Insecta; order Lepidoptera; family Pyralidae; genus Achroia; species Achroia grisella. The sequence goes on along the minus strand of NW_026712984.1, from coordinate 1,876,572 downwards.
AAGGCAAATAAAGGTATTTACCTCTCTCACCCAGTCAGCTCGTGACCACGGCTAGTGCAACCTAGTCGAAACGTCCAGAGAAGTAAATACCTTTATTTGCCATAAAATTATTTGTGTTAAGACCCGACTAATAATTTAAATAATGTATATTAAACACGAAAGTTTAAAAGTAACTGTTGTTATTATTTTTTATTGTTTATTTAATATCCCATTATGATACCTGCCTTTATGACTATTACTACAGATGGGGTTATCAGAGGCGTAGTCAGTTCTCGACAACATGGAGGACGCAACATTTAAAATTTGGTATAATTGAATCCAACGTGATGGGGTATGAGCTTAGCGCCGTCCTTCGGAATCATTTTGATTTGTTAATCGGTTTATCAATCAATGGAGAGGCAGTTAAAATATAAATTGACGTTTAAAAAAGTGTTTTGATCCAATATTTTGTGTTTAACGACATTTGAACTCACGACCTTTAGAATGGAGTACATAACGAGATGACTGCGAACAGAGATAAATAGAAAAGAAAAACATATAACGGCTACCCCAAATAAATGGAATACGGAAGATGTAAATGATGACCTTTAGATTGTATATCTAGTAGCACAACTGGACTAAAACATCTTTAAAAAAATATTTTTATCAGAATTAAAAAGAAAAAGATTCAAAAGTAATATCGTTATCGACATAAGGGAAAACACAGTTGCAAAAACGAATCATTACGTAGACTAATTGAGAACTTTTATAAAGTTGGTTAATTTAAACCAGCACACTAATTACTCAAATCGCTAAATAATATCAGCACGGGTTTTCCATATTTAGTACAGTACTACGAAAATTGAAATATTTCAAAACATAGTAAAGAAATATTTCGAATGAAAAATGTATTCTAGGAATTCAAATTAAATTTTAAATAATTACGACCTAGTGACTACCCAAATCACAAACGAATGGTTCAGAATAAGTAAAATATTTAGCATTAATTTATTTTTGTAGGTATGTAGTATTTTCATGTAGAGTCATCATGAACTTACAAAACAATATTTATTTATTTATTTACTAGGTATGCCCGTTATGGTTACTCCAGCGTAAAATTTATAGTCTATATGTTATTATGGTGTATAAGCTATATTACTGTAAAGTTACATCAAAATCCGTTTAGTAGTTTTTGCGTGAAAGAGTAACAAAGATCCATTCATACTCACAAACTATCGCGTTTTTATTATTAATAAGATTCATTTGCATTCTATGGGACACAGTTACCTAGAAATAATAATTGTATTTAATAATGTCTAGTAATACAAAACTACCAAAATACATTCCATTATGTTACAACGAGGGTTCACATAATCTTAATAATTATAAAAGTGGAAGTTTGCTACTGTGGATGACTGTATGGATATTTGTTACTCTTTCAAGAACTACCGAATGGGTTTTATTGAAACTTTACAAAAATATAGCTTACACATCAGAATAACACATAGACTATAAATTTCACGCGGATGAAATCGCAGGCACAGCTAGTATTATTATAAGAGCACTCTGGACCTTGATGGACGCAGCAAGTTAATAATGACATGGCCACTCCACTACATCCTTAACAGACATTAATTATTTTGTATGACATAATTATAAAAAAAGATTAATTTTAATAGTTACAAGGCCTTTCATAATTTGTTAAGAACTATATGTAATTAAGTTAAAAACATCATTTTTTCTGACTGCATGCATAGCATGCATGCATACGTACGTATAGCATGCATACGTATAGACGAATATAAATCGTACACAGTTGGCTGGCTAATCTTAAACCATATAATTTAAATTCTTAAATATTATAAATTAAATCAAAGACCATTGGAAGTGCAGTGAGGAATTACATTCGATTTTCTATCATTACATTCTAATATTTGTTGATACTAGAAGAGTGAAAATTTAGGGTTGTATGTAGTATTTTTCAATCCTAAATAATAATAAAATGAAAATAAAATATTGTGTCGAAAAAATAAAAAAAAAATATATATAAAGGGGTATAAAAAATAGATAGTAGCCGATTCTCAGACCTACTGAATATGCATCTAAAATTTCATAAAAATCGATAAAGCCGTTTGGGAGGAGTATGGTAACTAACATTGTGACACGAGAATTTTATATATAAGATAAATCCTTTTGTTCAATTGGAACGCATAATATAGTTTTTTAAAGAGATAAACAAGACATTGGTTTTTTTATGTGCTAAAGGCATTCCATGGATTTGTTATTCTAATAAAATAAATAAATGATTAAAATATCTGTCAAGATGCAATTAATTTTGAGAAATATTTCTCTTCTTGTGTCACACGCCTTTTAATACATAAACGGAATCTCATGCAATGAAAGTAAAATATTTAATTTTTTTTTCATTTCCAATAATATTTTATTAATAGTTTCTGAAGACTTAAGACTAGAATAGACAAACAAAGTAATATTTTTATAGGTTTCACTTAAAATTGTGCATCATTGATAAAACACTACAATCGAATGGTTATCCCCCGAGTCCATTAGCCCGATATGATCTTATAAAAGCAGGAAGATTTTTGTACTGATTTAGTGCGCACGCGCAAGTGACAACACGCGACGTATCATAAATCAGTAACTAGTAGTTGTTTATGAACTACGATGCATCTAAAACAGTAAATAAACATTATATTTATTTAAAACAAACACGTTATTAGAGAATTTTATACTTTAATTAGTTAAATAACTGTGAAGTTTTATTATTATTTACTTCGATTTTATATAGAGTACTGTTTATTTTAACAAAATGGTGAATAAGGTGTATAAAATAAATACAAACAAAAACAACAATGGGAGTAAACATAACCAAGTGTTGATGTCTATAGTTGGTGAGTAATATATAAATAAGTTTAATATTATTGTTACATTTTTAATTTAATAATATATTACAATTAAATAAAAATCTATTTGTTTAATACTAGTGACTCGTCCCGGATTCGCACAGGTGTACTAGAAATCTTTAAATTTCTCGGTTTACACGCATGTATTATACATATAATCCTTCCTCTTAAACTAGTCTATCTATTGCTAAAAACTGCATTAAAATGTGTGTAATTCAAAAGATATAAGTAAAACAGAAAGCGGCAGCGACTTTGTATATACTATGTAAATATACATAGTATATACAAAGTCAAGTACATTTCATTCATTTAAATATAACTATGATGTAGATAATATTTACATATATTTTTTTTATTTATATAATAATAATATAGTATTATTTAATAATGCAAAAAAGAATAAATTATTATTGAGTCCAATTTTAAAATAATGCGATATTGCCCTAGGATATAATTATAATATATAGAATTGGGATGTAATTATAAAATATAATCGTAGGATATAATGTTACGTATTTTTTATTAGAAATTTAAAAAATATTAACAAAAATTGTATGTAAAAACCACGTAAGTTTATGTTAATACTATACACATTGTGACACAAATCATTCAATATTACGAATAATTATTATTAATAACCATATAATTATTGTTTATATAGTAATGCAGTGTGACATAATATATTATACATCTTTTTGTCACTAATCTATACATATAAATAAAATTGGTGTGTAATATTAAAATAATCGTTTTTTACTACATGCATATGAATATAAACACGGTACAAACACCAAAATAACATTTTATACAATTTTTGTCTGTCTATCTGTCGGTCTGTTTGTTCCGGCTAATCTCTGAAATGGCTGGACCGATTTTGGCGGAACTTTTTTTGGCAGGTAGCTGATGTAATAAGGAGTAACTTAGGCTACTTTTATTTTAGAAAAATAAAGTTAAATTAGTAAATAGAAACAGCTAGTATATCATATGAAAAATCTTAGTCCGGTGTACTATAGTATAAATGCTGAGTGGGAGTCACATTCAGCGTTACTAGTATAATACAAGAATATTAACTATATAACTTTACAACTAAAACAGTTTTAAAGTTATATAGTTCATATTATTGTTAATAAGAATACTGATATAATGCTGAATGTCTTTATTATTATTACATCTAACCACTAGGGTAGTATAGCAACAGACATACTCTAGTTTGGAATTGGAAGAGTAATTGGTTTGCTATGATGAATACCTAGACAACAATGGAAGTATTATGTATGTAGATTTGACAATAACTCAGAGGTTTCAATTGGTTACGCTTCATTCCTCGCTTTATATCCTTTTTAAAGTACTATATATTTATTACACAGCGGAAATTGTAAACTTTTCTGTTGATTTATTTAAATATGACAATCGTTATTTCTCACTTCTGACGGCCGTGATCACGTATACTTGACGACTAGGTACCGTCCTACCATAATCCGTAATCATTTTTCAAACCGGAATACAGTTCTTTTAACTACCTTCACTAAATTGTCTAACGAAAGATATAAAGAAAGGTAAAGATTTGTAAAGTAGGTTACTAACTAGGGTTGCCAGGTCGCCAAACCTAACAGCCGGACAGACCAGCCAACTTATTAATTAATTGTGTCTCAGTACGTCATTTTTTTAAGTATAATTAAGCTTTTTTATTTATTACCATAAATCATGTTAACTTGTAATGTAATAAATAAAATCGTATGCCAAATAGTACTTTATTATTAATCAGTCGAAAATAAATTCTAACATTCTAGATGAACATTTAAAAAAACTCCTTAAATACATCTAAATTATTTACTTGATGTTACTTAAAAAAATAAACAAAATAAAAAAATAATCTAAACATAACAAAACTTTTTCTCTTTAAGTTAAACAATAAAAATAATAATTAATTTACAATAACAATAATGTAAAAAGCCTAACATAAGCCGGACAAGCCGTGCACCGTTTATTTTGACTGGACACGCAATAACAAAGTTTAACTATGTCGGACGGATTAACTTTATCTTAACGCCTGGCTAATACCAATGATGATGATAAAAGAATAAAAAGATTGCTTAAAATTATCCTCTACCATTCCACTAAGTAATAAATACTAAGTTAAAGTTCCATACAGTCACAATAAGTACGGATACTGTATGTGCTGAATGTCGCGATGATTCTGTAGACAATCTATGATGATAGTTGAAAAACTTCGGGCAGCGACATTAACTTCGCGATACAGTTCATGACCACGGCTAGAGAAACCTAGTCGAAACGTCCAGAGAAGTAAATATCTATATTTGCCATTACATTATGACAAGTAATGTTTATCATCATTATTACATAGTATAAAACAAAATCGCTGCGATGTTTGTCCCTTCTTTAAAACTACACAACGATTTTGAAGCGGGTTTTTTTAATAGATAGAGAGATTCTAGAGAAAGGTTTATATATATAATAAATGTACACCTGTGCGAACCCGGAGTGGGTAGCTTGTTTTTAATAAATTATTGCATTTTTTATGCAAAATATTACACTTTATTGCATCCTATTACACAATGTACTCATAATTATTGAATTGGAAAACGATTATAACTTAAATTGATTGACATTTGATTGCTTTACATCTCAGTTTAATGTAGCGATGGCACGTGAACACGATTGATTTTTAATGTAAAATTAATGACCTAATTTTTATTTTATCTTTTTCCAATTAGTACATCTATTCAAACAATTTGTGGTATTAATAGGAGATACATTGTACGTGTCAATTTATATATATTACTAATGTTCTGTTGTCAATAACATGCGTATATGTATCTGTTAGTAAATCGCATGGTAGTGTGTGTAATGTTTCTTTTATTAATTTAACGTATTTTTAAGATACACTGTAAATAATGTAATACCAGTAATAATATTAATGCGTCATCATACCAGAGGATTACGATGTTATATTTAGTTATTTTATTTTTATTTGAGATATAAACAGTTTTACTATGTAAGAAGTATTTAAGTATATAAATATAATAAATTTATAATAACAAAACCAATACAGATATCCAGGGGTTAAAACTGCTTCTATATCTTGTAATTTTGCTGCCCTTCAACCAAAATATAAAGGAAACTGCTTAGAGGCTAATTTAGAGGAGATTAAAGTATCCGCAGACGACTATTACATACATATACAAGTTACGACTACCACAAAATCAAATTACCCCATCATAAACATACCATTTGTAATATTCGTTTTATTCACCGTCAAAAGTTATTTCGTCATAAATGTAATTAATAAAACTTTTTTTTACAATAAATGTAATAAACAACTTAATGGTGATGCTTAATTAATTCATAAATATAGTAGAATAGAATAGAATAGAATAGAAAACCATTTATTCAAATAAACTTACATTGAAGCACTTTTGAATAGACATTACATTTTTTTTTAATCTACCGCTCGTTCGGAAAGCTGTCTCATCACAAGAAGAACGAGCAAGAAGAAGAAGTTGCTCTTTTAAATAATTTTATTATTACTTTACATTTTTAAGTTTATGTGTGTGAATACAAACCACCAATTAGCACTAATTCAATTAAATACTCAAAAAGAAAAATATTGAATACATAACCAACTGGTTAAACAATTAATAAGAGGAAATCAGTCATAGTGATTAGAGCAGACCAGTCCCTACAAGCAGCACCCGTTCACGAGTATGACGGATGAGCCAGCCATCACTGCGCTCGACCATATTTTAGGGAGCCCAATGACCCGGCCCACCACGCCGCCACAAGTCTGGACATTTTAGTGAGCATGACTACTCAAAACACTAGACCACGTCAAAGCTAATCACAATTGCCATCTGATAGTTATAGTATTCACATTTTACATAAGAATGCATGCGGCAATTAATACAAAAACCGCTACGCTTTCATATTTCTAAAATCAATCAATTAAATCAAGAAAGCAATGAGAAAATAAAATTATAACGTTGTATGCTAATAAACTAATTATTTACTTGATATGTTGTCATCTATGAATTCGTCTATCCTGTAATAGGCTTTCTTACATAAAAATTGTTTAATATAAGATTTGAATTGCCTCTCTGTCAGATTTAATGCAGATTCTGGCAGTTTAATATAAAATCTTATGCAATTACCATAGAATGAATTACTGATTTTGTGCAGACGGCATTTAGGTAAAATAAGCTTATTTATATTGCGTAAGTTTCTACTTGTACAGTCTTTGAGTTTTTTAAAACTCTCTAAGTTCTTCCGTGTATACATAATATTTTCATAAATGTATTGTGAAGTAACGGTGAGGATATTTGAGTCTTTAAAGCACTGACGTAATGACTCTCTTGAACCCATACCATAAATAGAACGTATGGCTCTCTTTTGTAAAACAAATATAGTATTTATATCGGCTGCTTTACCCCACAGCAGTATGCCATAAGACATTATGCTATGGAAATAACTAAAATATACAAGTTTAGCCGTCGCCACGTCTGTTAATTGCCTAATTCTTCTAATTGCATATGCAGCAGAACTGAGTCTACTGGCCAATTTTGAAATATGGGGCCCCCATTGTAATATCGAGTCCACTGTTATACCTAAAAAAACTGTATCATTAACAAAATTTACTATTTCGTCATTAAGCAATAACTGTGTATTTATTAGTCTTACGTTAGGAAGTGTAAATTTTATACACTTTGTTTTGCTGGAATTTAATAATAGGTTATTACATGTAAACCAATTTAATATTGCAGACATAGCACAATTTACATCGTCTAATTGATTACTTTGACGTCCAATTTTAAATACTAACCAAGTATCATCCGCAAACAGCACTATATCTGCAATTTTCTCTACCATAAAGGGAAGGTCATTTATGTAGATTAAAAAGAGAATGGGGCCTAAGATTGACCCTTGTGGAACGCCCATCTTAATATTAGCTCCCTTAGATTTTACACCGTCAATATCTACAGTTTGGACCCTATCCTCTAAATAAGTTCTCATTAATTTTAGATCATTATCTCTTATACCATAATGTTCGAGCTTGTACAAAAGCGTTTTATGATCCACACAATCAAATGCCTTTGATAGGTCACAAAAAACTCCGAGTGCATCCTGTGACTTCTTCCAAGATTCGAAAATATGTGTCATTAGCGCAACACCTGCGTCAGTGGTAGACTTGCCGGCGGTGAAACCATATTGCTGACTGTGAAGCAGTCCGTTAACCCTGAAGTGTTGTAACATTTGATTTAACATTATCTTTTCAAACACCTTACTTAGAACTGGCAAAATAGATATAGGTCTATAGTTCCCGGGCTCAAATTTATCTCCTGATTTAAATAGTGGGATTAATTTGCTAAATTTCATTAAATGTGGAAAAACGCCATTATCAATACATTTATTAAAAATAGTGGCTAGATATGGAGCAACAATATCTATGAAAGAACTAACTACTTTTACAGACATGCCCCAAAGGTCTTCAGTATTTTTTCAATTTAGCTGTCTGAATATTTTTATGATATGAAAGGGGCTAACATGTGAAAATCTAAATCTTAAAGAACAACAACCGATATTAGTCTCCAGGAATTTTTTTGCTCGAGATTGAGATGAGTCCAGAGAAGATGTAATATCAATCGGAATATTAGCAAAAAAATCTTCAAAAATATTAACTACATCTTTTGTTGTTGTTATTAATTTATTATCATAATTTAATGTAAATTGATTACATAGCCTGGAATTTTAGATCTTCCAGTTTCTTTATTTATAATGCTCCAGATGGTTTTAATTTTGTCAGAAGACTGCTTAATTTGTTTATTAAAATAATTAGACTTAGCCATAATACAAACTTTTTTAAAAATTTTAGAATAATTTTTCACATAAGTGGTGAATTTGTCATCAAATCGATATTTTTTTTGATCGTATAAATCAAACAAAATATTTCTACTTTTAAGTATTCCTACTGTTGCCCATTCCGTGAATTTAGATTTAACATGAACTTCTTTTTTCTTGAAAAATTGTTCATATTCTCCGGATAAAATATTGATTAGCTTGGTGTAAAGATAATCAGGATTATTACTAGATTGTAACAGCAAATCCAATTTATTTTTAATCGCGCTTTTGTATTTATTAATATTGTAAACATTTATTTGTCTTTTTGATTTTTTATTATTGTTGACTTTATTGATTTGACTGCTAAACTTAACAACTTGACCACAGTGATCTGAAGGAAGTTTATTTATTATGAATTTTTCTGTATACTCGCAGTTACAAAAAAACATTGTCAAGACAAGTAGCAGACGTGGCAGTTACACGAGTGGGTTCATGAAAGACATGACATAAATCAAACGACTGAAATAAACTAATAAATTTTGTACATGTGGGTATGTTACAAAGAATATCAACGTTAAAATCTCCACATACAATAATTTTTTTAATACTATTAAATACTTTTTTTAAAATAGTCTGGCGGAATACGGCTTACGAAAATAAATAATAAGCTACATTACCATGCAAACATAATTATTGCTGTAAATTCCAAAGAGTCTTTCATTTCGAAAAACAACCGCCCATCTTTTAGTGATATGACGTCATTGGTATTATTCAATACACGAGTAGATATTAATAATGTTTTATATTTGTCGATATATATTTACGCAAATGGACAATATTACAACAGAACAATTCGGAAATTAAATTTACGCACACACGTAAATTTTTTGTTAACATTTAGCCCATTTAAATAATATAATAGTAATTATTTGCCAATACGTGAAACATCTTATTGTACCCGAATGATTAAAATTAAAACACGCACTTCTTTATTTATATTTCTTTATTTAATCACATGTCTGTGCAAATGTATGTGGATAAATTTGGTTAATACATGAATTTACACGAGGAACCTTCCTAATCATGTAAAAGCACACACATATATACAGAAACACACTTATATGTTTATCATAATTATATTCCATTAAAACTAATGATTTTAGAAAGTCAGAAGTAGAATTTGAAAAAAGTATTTCCTTCCCCAGCCAGGCTGTATGTTTTGTTTGAAGGGTAGGGAAATGAATCAAGGATGTTAAATTACTAGGATATGGAAGCCTGACATCTTATTCCTTTGCGATAGCTGCCTCAGTGGTGTAGCGGTGTAAATATTTGTATTCATGAGTATGATTGTTTGTATCTAATAATATCTAATAATAGTATATACTAATCTAATATCTTTGTCTAGTACCCATAACACAAGCTCTCCATACTGTGGGACTAGATGGCGCTGTGTTAATTGTCCAGGATTATATATTATTATTACCTAATATTAGTTGTCTACTATCCATAACACAAGCTCTGCTTTGGACTAGATGTCGCTGTGTTAATTGTCTAGGGTTATTTATTATTATTATTCGTGATAACGCATAAGTGATGACATGTTAACATCATGTCCGCAGTGCTGTTCATGTATAGGTTACCACTTACCATCTGATGGACCGTCAGTCTGTTTGTTATTTCAATTACATTAATAAAAAGTACTTACTTCGATTGTATTGGAATACTTCGATTTTTTAAATTATCAAAATTTTACGCTTTAAACTGTGATCTGTTCCATTAGAAAAAAATAAGCAATGGTAAGGACTAATCTAGACAATCTTTGAAAATGGCGTTACTTTTTATCCGATGAAATAACAACTTGAGTAGAAAATACAGACCATCTCTGATATTACATAATTTGAGTTGTTTAATGAAATAGAAATTTTATTCTTTGTTAACTTTATTTTATTAGTTTTCAGTATGGCTACAGCTATTATGTACTTAATCGAAAATTTGGCATTTAAGTCTTTCTTGCCATTAAAAAATGTATATAATGTATACGCTACTAATCCTAAAAGTACCTATAAAGCCGCTCCATAAGTCCTTCTTTAGATTTAGAATATCGTCTTCACTCACTTCATTTTTCATCCGGTGAAAAAAAAATCGCTGTTTTAAATTTTCACTATTTTACTGTCATTACGTAAATTTGTTCCGAACGTTTATATGTATAACTAACTAGCCGACCAGCGGAACTTCGTCTGCATCACACTTACTTATATTTCGCTTAATTTACATAATATCTATTTAAATTATAGCCTATTTATTATTCCGATGCATAAGCTATATTACTGTGACGTTTCATCAAAATCCGTTCAGTAATATTTACGTAAAGGAGTAACAAACATCCATCCATACTCACAAACTTTCACATTTATAATATTAAGATACATGGATTAAGTTATACAGCTCTATCATATATTATTGCTGCTACACCGACCACGCCTATGTACCTGTCCAGTCTACATTACGCTACTAAGGACTAGGATATTGTCGATTATATACAAACCATGAGTACCTGACATTGAGCGTGACGCAGCTGGAGTCGAGTCAGAACGCGAGTTTCAAGACGTTTGTGGCCCGGATCCCCAGAAATATTCTGCTAACCTTTATTAAGGAGAACTACTGGCTGAAGGATGTGGTGTATCGGCGCTACCACGTCAGATTACTGTCGTCAGTGCCGTGACTACATATTTATAATATGGGCCTAGTAGTCTCAAATAAATAAATATAATGTACCTGTGAAAATCTAAGTAGTAAATCCAAGGTTTGAATTAAGACTATGTAAATTATCGTAAATGTACTTCTATTACAGTATGTATGCCGATTTTGGCGTACGGAACCGCTATGGGCTGGATATCTCCCAACAAAGCTCTCCTCATGGGAGATCTGAGTCCTTCAGACAAACCCTCATCGGAAGAGGAGGTATCGTGGATGGCATCAATCATGTTCATATTTGCCCCCATAGCCGTCTTCATTTATGGGGTAGCGGCTGATAAATTTGGGAGGAAAAATGCACTTTTATGTGCCTCTATTCCTATTGCTGTAAGTACATCTTTAATTATATTTATTTATTAGAAGCTAGTAGTAATACAGGCCTTGAAGTCCAACAGTTCGGATTGTAGTTTCAGCAGAGAAAATCTCTAAAAAAATATTATAAAACAGATTAATAAATCTAAATACTTATTAATTTTCCGACCACTATCCTAAATACCGTAATCAGATTCATTGTTGATTATCGACGTAGTAGTAAACAAGACTTAACACGCATACATTTCGCTGTGCCGCAGATCGCGAGCCTACCGCCATCTAATGTGTAATATGTGAAGCCAAATCTCGAGGTCCTTGGCGTTGATATATCCAGTTTTGCGGTCATTTGGAGGACAAGGCTAAAATAGCCTCAAAAAAGCTTGGTGTGCTCAGTAGAGTGAGACGGTATTTCACGGTGGCCCATCGCTTGCAATTATACAAGGCGCAGATCCGGCCGCACATGGAATACTGTTCTCATCTCTGGGCGGGAGCACCACAATACCAGCTACTTCCATTTGACCGCATTCCGAACCGAGCAGCCAGAATCATTTGTAATCAACGTCTATGTGACAGACTCGACCCATTGGCTTTGCGGAGTGAAATTGCAACTCTGTGCGTTTTCTAACGCATATATCACGGGGAGTGTTCTGAGGAGTTGTTCGGATTAATACCAGCTGCTGAGTTTCACCACCGTACCACCCGCCAGAAACGAAAATACCATCCTGATCATCTGGATGAATGGCGGTCTTCCACAGTGCGGTTTTCTAGAAACTTTTTGCCTCGCACAACCACATTGTGGAATCACCTTCCAGCAATGGCATTTCCGAACCGATACGATATTGGAACCTTCAAGAAAAGAGCTTATTCCTTTTTAAAAGGCCGACAACGTACTTGCAATTCCCCTGGTGTTGCGGCTGCTCATGGGCGGCGGTAATCACTTACCATCAGGTGAGCCGCATGCTCGTTTGTCCCCTGTGTTATAAAAAAAAACTTCCGGATTTATATTCGAATTCGTATTTTTTTCGTTATTAATGTTTATTCAATATATATATTAGGCTAAGTTTAATGATAATTGTAAATACCTAGCTATAGTTAGTCTAATAAATAATCTGCTTATGAAGAGGCTTTGATCCAGATAAGTACCCGTGGATTGTGGCCTCCGGGGCCGATGCCGAGGCTAAGGGGTTCGCCCCGAGGCCCCAACCTGCACTCCTCTAGGGGGTGCGAATAACCTATATGTTTGAATAATCATTTTCAACTATCGATGGTGCCATGTTGAACGCACTTAGATCTCCCGCCATCGGAATAATCGGTGATTACTAATACTGGTCAGTCAGAAATATAAACTGATACAAAGTTATATTAGGGTAAAAACTTATATTTGATAAAGTTATAATAATATGTGATACAAGTTTGTCTGCAAATAATGTGTGTATTCGAGCTCGCGGACGTATGGTCTATGTTATACTACCGAGTTACTCGACTACGGCGCTCTCCAAAGTTTATGCTCCTTGATTGAAGACTTGGCTATTTTTTTAGATCGGGTGGGCTGTCAAGTTAATATGTGCTCATCCTATAGCCCTGATTGGAGCCAGGGCCCTCATTGGCTTCGGATCAGGTGGTGGATTTGTTGTTTGCCCTTTGTATGTCAAGGAAATCAGCGAGGACAGCATCCGAGGAATGACGGGCACTTTTATCATATTTTCTCAGGTATGTATAATATATTACTAAATAATAATAACAATTAACAATCAGCAGTGCCATCTAGTCCCAAGCAAAGCAGAGCTTGTGTTATGGATACCAAAGAACTGAAACAAATTATTATCATACATATGTGTATACCAATGGCGTTAGGGAGCTCCGTAACCGTAACCGAAACTATCGGATATCCGATATAAAAAAATATCCGTAACCGTAACCGAATCCGAAATAAATGTGTCGGATAATATCGGATAGGACCAATTCAAATAATCATACTCATGAAATAAGACTATCCAAGGCTGTCTACTACCTAAATAATCATAGACAATTATGTAATTATGTAGTCTTTGTAGAAAGTCATCTACGCTATTTCTGTCGTTAAATAATTTACCATAAATTCGAGAAATGTGAAATTTCAGTGAACGGCATAAGACAGTCTTTCAGAATGGTACCACGAGTCACATGACTGTATGATATAATGCCGTGATACTTCATGTATATAGGTGATGGTTATTTCTTGCTATTAGAGGGACCGTTATATTATTTACTGAACCAATTACATAAATAAAAACAGTAATATATTTGTTTTTGAAAATAAATAAAGTAATTTTTTTTTCTGAACGCATTATAACTAAAAATACAGTTTTACTATCACCATTCCTGCAATATGCGCATCGCCTATCACACCAGTTACATAAATACATTAATTTATAAGAATATTTCCCCTTTCCATCAGGTGGGCGGTTAGCTTTGCTTACTGAAGTTACAAAAATATGTTGAAATTAAATAACTTTAGCAGACATTTTTGTCATTTTGTTAAGACGCTTGTCTCGATTAATTTGCCAGATGTTGACCTTCCTTATCAGACAAATGACATCACGACTCAAAGATAACAACATTTCTATCACCGAAAATATGTTTTTATTTAAAAACTTTTTAAGTTCCTTAAGGAAAATTTATATAAATTTACTTTTACATTTTTTCCGCGATGTTGCTACGAGAATTTTGGTGAAAAGAATTTTACTCTAATATCTAATATATTGAGGTATATAACAAAACCATTGAACTAACTTTTACAAACTTTAGAAGAACTAGGCTACTTTTCGTGATGAAAATAAAACTCGAAGATATCAAATAGACAATGAAAGTATATTTATTTGTAATACTTTATATTAAAATAAAACTTAGGAAACAATGAACTTATGAAAGAAATTGATTTATTTAATATTTCTGTGCTTTTTTCTGTAACTGGAATGGTGAACAAGCTCTTGATAATCGACTCCTCCAACAATATATAATACATAAATAGCATCAGGATATCATGATATCATGTGACGTCCCGTACATATCATGTCAACTGAATATCATCGCTAATTTCTAAAAAAAGGTGACAGCTGAAATGTGCGTGATAAAGGTACCTACTTTGAGAAGACTTTGTATAAAGACTAACTTATTATTCGGTGAGGCGTTGCTATTTGATATTACTAATGAAAGGGTTCATAAAATAAAATTAATGACTGAGGCCTATCTATACCTAAGCATCATAGCAAATATTTGAAAAAAAAAACGCAAATCATTATGTCAAGAATAGCCACCTTTTCGTTCACCATCACCTGTGTCAATAGGTTTACTGATCTTTATCGGAAACAGTTTGACAATTGTCATTCCTTACATGTGTTATTTAATAACACTATATCAGGCGCCTTGAGCATATGTAACCCTTTTAGTTCTTTGTCACAGTTACACCATCCTCACTCGACTCCAAATATTTTTCAATATTATCAATAAATTATTATTATGACAAGGTACATTTGTTTAGACCAAACAAAGTTACAACCAAACACAACAAAAGTAAAATAAAAGGACGGTTCAGAACGATGCTCGATGTCCTACTAATATTTAAAACCCGAAAATTTGTTTCGATGGATAGATATATGACTAAATGTATGTTGCCTATTCACGTAAAAACTACTATACTGATTATCATGAAGTTTACAGTAATATAGCTTAAACATCAGAATATAACATGTAAAGCTAATATGTAAATTGAATAATATTAATAAGTATCGAGAAAATGGAGAAAAAATATTGAATTTATCCCTCATACTGAATATTTTTTCTATCCCGTATTGCATTAAATAGATGTTGATTTTAGATAAACTTTGTCCTATACACTAATTAATTTTGATAAATAGTTTGCAAATATAGACTATGAGAAATACGGTGGTCAGAATCGGCGCATGCAATAATGCGGCTAGTAAATAAATAATTTCGTAATGTTTCGACTCGATGCTTGTTTTGTTCTGCAGATTATTCATACTCGTCATAAAAACTTATAAATCCATTGCAGTAATTGGATAATAATTTAATAACGGTAATAAGTTTATTAGACGTTTATCGAATTTCTACACAAAGAGGAATTTTTTCTTTTTTATATGTTGGCTTGTAATGGATAAATTAAAAAAATACTTGTATTTTTTGTTGTATGTTACTTGTAACATGGGCTAAATTCCGCTAGTAGTTATCAATAAGGAGTCCTATCGACTGGGGGAAAATGTTAAGACATGTTTTGCACCTTTAATTAGGTATTAAAAATTTAATGAATAAATAAAAATTATATATTAACTTAAGTCACCTCCATTCCTTTTATATGTTCATATATTTTTGTGTCTGTAATTGATGAATAATTATTTATCAATCTATTTATTCACAGACAATGGGCAATCTACTTGTGTTTGTTCTGGGCGATTTGCTGCCATTTAACGCTGTTCTATGGATTCTGTTGGCTATACCTCTATTACATTTCTGCATAATGCTCCGACTGCCGGAAACCCCATCGTATCTGATCAAGTGTGGAAAAAATCAGGTGCAGAACATATTTTTGAAATTTCATCATCTACCCTTTCTACTATATATACTAGCTGACACGACAGTCATTATCCTTAATTAGTGAAGCGCTAACTGTTAAAAGTGCGAAGTTAAAATGAGTAGTCGTTTTTTGAAACATTCCAGTTTTCTGCGCAATTTGCTTAATTTCTTTCCAATAGAATCTTCTACATAGTATTAGATAACAATCAAGTCATTGCTTGACCATAGAAGTAGAGATATATTTTTATACATATACCATTGTAGTACAGATTGTAATTAACTACTTACTATTTCCACTATCCAATTTTTTCATATTAAAATATCTCTGTTACAATTAGGAAACTGCTAGAGTTCTGGCATGGTTGAGATCATTGCCGGAAGACGACAAGTCAGTTATGGAGGAAGTGGACCGCCTTGTTTTAGAAAGGACAACCACCGAACCCAAGTTTTCGCCAAAATTGCTTTGTAAGTATATTATCCAATGGTACTCTAATTGTATTAGATGTTTATAGAAAATATGTACTTCAATCATCATGATAAGCCAATGTCGTATCTGCTTGGCAAACTTGTCCTACTGGGCAAACTTGTGCTATTGGGCAAACTTGTCCTACTGGGAAAACTTGTGCCACTAGGCAAACTTGTGCTATTGTGCAAACTTGTGCCACTGGGCAAACTTATGCCACTGGGCATGCTTATGCCACTGGGCAAACTTGTGCCACTAAACAAACTTGTGCCACTGGGCAAACTTATGCCACTGGGCAAACTTGTGCCACTGGGGAAACTTGTGCTATTGGGCAAACTTGTCCTACTGGGCAAACTTGTGCCACTAGGCAAACTTATGCCACTGGACAAACTTTTGCCACTGGGCAAACTTGTGCCACTGGGCAAACTTGTGCCACTAAACAACTTATGCGACTGGGCAAATTTGTCTTACTGGCAACTCATTCAACTAAGTAAACTTGTCCCACGTAATAAGCTCATTGCGCTGCTGGTTAAATTTATCCGACTGGATAAACTTGTCTCACTGGCCAATCCCATTGGTCAAACTACTACTTACAACAGAGCAAACTTGTGTACTGGATAAACAATGTAATCAGTGTAAATATGAAGGCGTTACATATTCATCACATTACATAGAGTTGGTACATAATAACAACAACACGGAACATTGAAGCAAAACAAACAAGGTTAATAAACAAATTGACCGCGTCTAGAGTCAGACACTTGACTCCTGACTCTCGACACCATACAATGAATGCAACCGAATTAAATGAATGGTGAATTGATAGTAATGATCAGGGAACAAGGACAGTATTGGACAATTTATCAGTTCACAATCATTAATTGGCGCAATAAGTCTGTTTATGATTCAACTTATTGATTTCTCGTGCAAGAACTCACTGATTTCTTCTGGAAAGTTTATATTAAGTACTAGTTGTGCACGCGACTTCGTCCCCATATACAGTCGTAGATACATTTATTCACAATAATTATCGTCATCTGCTTCTTCCTTATCCCATTTATTTGGGGTCGGCGTAATTTGTTTTTCTCTTCCATTCATCGCTGTTCGCAGTTGTCTCGTTATTTACTCCCTTTCTTACCATATCATCTTTCACACTGTCCATCCATCTCTTTTTTGGCCTTCCACTGCCCTCATAACCATCTACATTCATGTGTAACACCTTCTTTAAAATATTAGACAATAACAATCAAACAATAAAAATAAGTACAGCATTTATCAAATGTCATTATCATTTTATATAAATTTATTTGATTGTTTCTAAGATTTTTTACACCATTTAGCAACATCATGCTGCGAAAATTTCTCATAATATTTTCAGCCGTTTTTACATGGAGCATTCAAATACACAAACAGAGATTTTGCCTCGTCACGAGTTTACGTTATTATAATTTGTAAACATTATTAGTTCTGCTATATAATATTATGTTATCTGTAGTTCTACATCATATTACGTTCTCTTATCTTTTCTGGACATGATAACCAATAATATTACATTTTGTACGGGATAATATTACGATGTTGTCCCGCGAGAATACAGAGATAAATATATAAAACTTTTATTTGCGTTACACACACACGCAAGGCACGTAAAGTAAAAAGAAGCAGATATATACATTGGTCAGTTAACAAAATATAATATAGGTACAATAAATGTAGTGTGTGTGCATCGTCCATACGCAAAAAGGCTGCATTTCAGTGTATTGTTTGCTACAAGAAGCAAACCACTGATTTTCAAGTAGGTTAGAGGCTTTTTTCTTATGGCCTGTTGCAAATTGACAGTTAGGATTGGCAGCCTACATTTATTTTGTGTAGAAAATAAATATAAATGTCAAAATTACAACAATAAAAAAATATTGAAAACAGAATATGCAGTATCATTTTATTAATTTATCTCGCTGTCAATATATAGAGTTGAAAGTGCAATCAACATGGGCAATGCAATTATTAGAAAATGGTAGTAAAAACTTAGTAAAAAGATAGTAGTATGTAGTTCTATTGGATTTATGGATTTAAGTAGCTGTGGAATGGAGTTAGAATTTGTTTTTGCACATGATGAATACAGGGATGTTGGAGCGATGGGGAGTCATTTTAATTGACAGTTAATCAAGTTGCGGCTGGAGTTATGTAGTGTCGCGATTTACATACTCGTAAGATAAATTTTATGCTAATAGACATGTTTTCGTGTATAATAATAAATTGGATTTAATAATACATATATGACTTTATTTGACTTTGTTTACCGTGCGGAAATAACAGCATACGACAGTACGTATAAGCTGATAATAACATATGTAAATTTTGTATTGTTACTTTATTTCTTTATTTTATTATTCTTTGTTTACCAACGTCGTATTATAAAAACATAATTTTTAGATTTTTTTAAATTAATATATGGATATATCTAATTTTTATAAAAATGTTCATAATATAATAATGTGGTATTTTTTATGTCTTATCCGCCATATTCTAGATTAACATAAATACTTTGATACTTCTAGTTATCTATACAAACATGCGGTTTCACCCGTATGAAATTTGTAGTCTACATGTTATTCAAATATATAAGCTATATTACTGTAAAGTTTCATCAAAATCGTTTCCGTTTCGTTTTAGCTTGAAAGAGTAACATATCCATCCATCCATCCATACTCACAAACTTTAGCATTTATAAGATTATTATTCTATACATTAATTACTTCAATAGATTGTTTATAAAATTAATGTAATACGTACTTAAACTAGAACAACGCACCTTTATAAGTACATAAGAAATATTCATTGAATGATTCATAATTCATCCGTGTGCCCGATGACGTCATAGCAAATTTCCCTCCATTTTTCCTAATAGCACCTCAATGTCGATACCATTTACGTATCTACGGCACGCGTTCACGATGCTCATTTGTAATTATTTGGCGCCTTTTTGACCGATTTGGCTCGTTTCCATTTCTGTACAGAATCTGTGGTTTTTTTATGTAACTAGAATGAAATGTTACCCTAGATAGACTTTGTTCAAAGTCATCTATTTCGATAACGTGTAATTGTATTTGAGGCAGCCGCAGAATGGCTTCGGTGTAACATATGTATGATTCGATTGAAGCATGAGATTCGGCAGTGAAATAACAGGTGGTATGATATCTTAGCTCTTAAAAACCTTATAATTAAACATTTAGATTGAAGATAAAAGACATCCTAGTTAGTGACTAACTAACTTTATTCTCGTAAATTCATCTGCCTCTGATGTGACCCGCCAGCGTATAATCATTAGCGGTAACAACATTTCATAATTATCTATTAAAAATCCGGGATTTTATTTTTGTTGTATAATAATTAATTAAGGTAAATTCGTGTAGTTGCAACTGTATATTAATTAAAAGAAATAGATTGTAAACATTAATATAATTAGGAATTTCTTGATATTAAGTAAATATGACTAACTTGGTATGCTTTTTGGTTTCTCAAAAATTAATAAATTAATTAAATTTAATGGTTTCTCAAAAACTCGTTATAAATTAATTTTTCCGTAATTAATTATTACAGGAAAAATAATACAAGCATTGCATTCTTGTAATATTAAGAACATTGATTAAATTATCTATATTTTTTTAATAAACTTTTAATATTACGGCAGATTTTTTTCTGGCTTACTCTAATGCTGTTGGCCGCAGCTGGAGTTTACAGCTTCACCAGACGATTGGGGGCGAGTGCAGATAGCACTCCAAACCCGCGGAAGGGGGGTGGGGCGTTTGGGAGGAGGTTGTTAGTAATGTGGACCACATAGCAATGTACTATGTTAGGTTGACCTCCATGCGGGTCCCCCTGGAAACCATCGTGATAAATTTCTGTTGAATTTGTCACGATGGGCTAACTGAACTGACCTCATGTTCATCTTATCATCCTCTACTTGTGCCCCGCACGCGTAATCCTTTAGCGCAGGCGGGTGCATTATCATCCGTAAAAAAGACCATGGAAGGACTTATGGAGCGGGTGAAGGCCAACTACAGCCTGACGGATCGACTTTAGTCCGACGGCACCGCTTGGGGTTTCTTGGCTCAAACTGTCGTTTGAATTGGACGGGGGAACGATCGGAGGGGATTGTATTTATTATGTGTATGTCTTGATGTGTGATATCTACCTATTTTGATATGACGACCTCGGTGGTCTAGTGGTCAAGCACACCGATTTACGACCGATGGTCGCGGGTTCGATTCCTCACACGGCACAAACATTTGTATTCATGAGTATGATTGTTTGTATCGGTCTGAGTGTTTTCTATGTATAATATGTATGTATTTACAAAAAAAAAATCTATGTATATGTATCAGTTATCTAGTACCCATAACACAAGCTCTAGCTAGATTAACTCGGGTCTAGATGGCTCTGTGTGAATTGTCATGAGATTATTATTTTTTTTTTAATAAATACTTTTGATTATGTCGACAAAATTACTTCGGTAATAAAAGTTACCCTTGCTTTTTGTAGTCTCCGACAAGACAACAGTGAAGGCATTCTGGGTGGCGCTGATAGTGAACCTGACGAGGGAATTCTGCGGCTGCATTGCTGTATTGGTCTACGCAAGTCATATATTTGCAGAAGCCGGCAAGGACCCCAGCAGTAGTATTGCTTTATCGCCAAATAAACAATCAATTCTGCTCGCAGCCGTCCAAATAATAGGATCGTTTTTGGCCTGTCAATTAGTGGATAGAACTGGAAGGAAGGTAAATAAATGGACATAGGTATTAATTTCAATTAAAAAATGATTAGCAAAAACATTGAAAAAATCTTTTTATTTTATTCAATGTTTAAAAGCCGCTACACTATCATATATCAAGAAAGCAGTATGAAAAACAAATTATAACATTGTCCGCAAATAAACTTATTCTTGATAGATATTGCTATCATCTATAAATTCATCTATGCTATAATAGGCCTTTTTACATAACATTTGTTTAATATAAGATTTAAGGCTTCAGCAGCTTCTTTAAGGCTTTCAGACAGGCTGTCAGCTTGTTTACCAATGCAATGGTAAACAAGCTGACAGCCTGTCTGATGGTAAGCTGTAATCGTCACCTATATACAAGAACAACACTACGGACATCGCATTACTGTGTGACACTCATGATTCCACTCATACATTGCCATTCCAAGATTACTGTGTCATAACTCTTATCTAGTAATTTTACTGCCTAAACTGACTCAACAATAGAATCACAGCTTAACAACCTGCTTGGCAACTGAAACATTGTTTGCCACCTACGTAGTATAAAAGAAACAAGCAACTCTGAGGAACTTACGATAACGACTTTTTGTAGTATAATACTTCTAGTAAAAAATACAATCAAATTACAATAAATAAATAGAGTATGTATAGCTCTCTAGACAAATTTGGGATGCAAATTCTACCGAGAATAGACAGGAAACTTGGCTGGAGGTGGGGTCATACAACTAAACGTGTATAAAATTTTATTACAAGTTCTTTTATAATTTAAAATTTATAGAACATAAATCTGTTTTAAAATGTACTAACGAACCGCTTCCATAGAATTATTTTTTAAATCAGAATCCCCAGTTAAGGCCCCTTTCACAAAGAAAATATTCATTGTTAATTCTATTATTATCTATAGATCAACAGTAGGTAAATGAACCACAGATAAAACTAATCGAAATTCTGAGTTAACTTGTTTATATAACTATCCCAAACTATAAGTTAGTGGCATTAATAATTACTGAAATGTAATGGACGGACAAAGTCGCAACCTTATGCGGCTTTGTCTTTATCTTTTACCTTTTTGATTAGGCAACCCAAACTACTTAAATTAAAAATACCCACGCCATTTTTAATAATTACTGAAACAAATTGGACGGACAAAGCCCCATACGATGCGGCTTTGTCTTCCATCTTTACCTTTTTGATAATTAAACCTAAAATATGTTAAATTCAAAATATCCATGCCACTATTTAAAAATTACTGAAATGTAATGGACGGACAAAGCTGCAGCATTACTTTGTCTTTATCTTTTACCTTTTTGATTAGGAAACTATGTCAAAAAAAAATATGTCAAATCAAAATATCCGTGTAATTTTTAATCTAAATTATAAGTTTACAAATTATATTACTTTGTTTTCAGCCTCTCCTGTCCCTGTCGAGCATATTAGCAGCAGTAAGCATGTGTCTACTAGGCATATGGTTCTACCTGCAAAGTATAGAAAAATATCTGCCAGGTTGGGTGCCAATCGTAGCACTATGTTTATGCATATTCGCAGACGCGACTGCACTACAACCACTGCCATTCGTTATTATGACTGAGATGTTCAACTTTCAGGTAGGTTTTTTTTATTTTATATTGATACTGTGCTTCAAGAAGACAGAAAAAAAGCAGGTTCCTCAAGCGCATTTATTTTATTTCGCTTATTAAAATTAGGTTGTTGAAAATTTTTAGCTTACATTTTCCTGATTTTTTTTGTTTTTAATGGATAAAGTTTTTTTGATCTAACTGTTTATTTCCGAGATTAGTGCGTTCAAACAAAGTCTTTAATATTACTTTAACTATACTATCCTTACTAATATTATAAATGCGAAAGTAACTCTGTCTGTCTGTCTGTCTCGCTTTCAGGCCTAAACAACTGAACCAATTTAAATGAAATTTGGCACACAGATAGTCTACATATATAGATAGATAGATATATAGTCACAGATAGTCCCTGAGAAAGGACATAGGCTTTTAAATGCGAAAAAAGGGTTGTAAGGTTTCAACCCCTTATGCAGGCAGATGAGTTTGTATGGAATATGATCATTTTTAAAGTTAGAAGCTTCTTATTTCTTAGGCTGCTGATTAAATATAAATAAATATGACATTCAAAGTTTGTAAAAATGTTAGTCTCTAGGGATTAAAAAAAAATAGGGGATGAAAGTTTGTATGGTAATTCGTCATTTTTTCACGTCTTTATTTGGTCACTATAATACGCGGACGAAGTCGCGGGCACAGCTAGTTATTTATATATCTATACTATTATTTGGCGTCCTCTGAGTCCATATAGGTAGGTAGATATATTCATTAAAAAATTGTCGAGTAGTTAATCCCGAGTTATATATGTAATAGTAAAGTTTAAATAAATAAATGATTATTGTTACAGCTCCGCGGTACTGTAGCAACTCTCATCATGGCGATATCGTTGGGCACCGACTTTGCTCTCCTCAAACTGTTCGCACCGCTTAACAACTGGATTGGCTACCATTCCACATTCTGGATATTCAGCTTTATATGTCTGGCAAATGTCTTCTACCTCTTCTTCAAAGTTCCAGAGACAAAAATGAGGAGCTTAGAGGATATCTATGCCGACTTGGAGGGAAGAAATAAAAAGGAACCCAAAGAAAATGTCGAGAATCATGTTTGATATGCTAGTATATAAGTAGGTAAATAAATTTCTACAAAGGATCTATTTCATATATCTATATTTTTTTATACATATATGAAGGAAATCGGTTTAGATACATAAATTATGTTAATTAGATAGATACATATACGACCGTAGTGAAATATTACCTAAATAGAACCAGGTCAACACGAACTAATTTTATGGCAAATAGTAAAGGTATTTACCTCTCTCGATATTTCGACTAGTTCATGTTAAGACACAGTTAATAATATAAATAAAGTAAACACGAAAGAACCTAAACCTAAATAGAAATTGTAAATAAATAAAAAAAAAATGAATTGTTATTTCATTTTTTTTTTATGCAACTGGAATCTAAGCTAGTGGCCAGATGTCCGATGGTTACGACTTATAGTAATGTTAAGTGTTAAGTGGTAATAATGTTAAGTGGTAAACTTGGCCTTTATAAAGAAAATGCAATTTTATATAACTTTCTCATTTTGAAGAATTCTTAATTGGACATTTATTTTATATTGCATGATATTAATTCATAACTCTAGTCAATAAAAATGAACATAACATAAAATCCTAAATCCTAGATAATTTTGACGTCAAATAGGCAACTTTTTAAACCTAATTGATACACTTTAGATTGATTGATTTGATTGATGATATGAAATATGAATTCTCATTTATATATATATATATATATTGTTGGACTAGCAGTACCCGCGACTTCGTCCGCATGGAATTTAACTTAGCCTAAGTTACTCCTATTACATCAGCTACCTGCCAATAAAATTCCCGTCAAAATCCCGATCGAGCCATTTCAGGAACAATGAGACAAACAAAAATAGTAAAAAATGATATTTTGGTGTATGTGCCGTATTTATATTCATATGCTTGTAGTAAAAATCGGTTATTTCAATATTACAAACAGACACTCCTATTTTATTATATGTATAGATTTATTTGTAAATATTTAGATTAATATAATAAATAAAACAAAATGTATATAGTTTAGAAGATTTACTTAGTATAATAAATAACTGGCTGTTTACAAAAGCTTCATATTTTTATTGTATTTTCTCTTATTATTTTAATACAAAATATTCGAAAAACTCAGAGAGTACTTAGCCGACGCTTTTTTTTTACATTTTCTTTGTTTTCATTAAAAATATAATCCCATAGGGGTGACTTCATGAGGCTTATAAAAAGGACTAGTTACAAAACAAACATTTAATAACTGGGAACAGTATCGTCTGGAAAATATTGGCGGCAAAAATGACACAAAACCAAAGACAATTTTTTTCTGAAGGATATGTACATATAAGTGACCACAGATTAACAATTGCAGTATCTCTATATTAATGTATGAATCATACATCTAATACGGATACTGTTAATATACATTTAAATGGCCGACTCAGTATTTACCGCCAATATTTGACATCAAATTAAAACTCACAATTACGTATATAAATAAAAATGTCTTCTTAATTTTCAGAGCCATTACTTAATGGTGTAATCTTAGTCATTAATATTGACATTGTGTGATGTAATAAAATATCGCCATCAATAGTTTATTATAAATTGGGGCGGCCTGGAATCTCATTCAACTTACAACCGCAATAGGTCATATTTAAAAGAAAAATTGAACAATTTGCATTTATTTCAATAATTCTTTTAAACAAAGAGACTTTTTCACACAATATAATTAAACGCTTATAGTTTCCTCATTCAAAATATGGAACAAAGGAAATTTCTAGTCATTATTATAAAAAAAATTAACCAATTTGCATTTAGTTCAATAATTCTTAATAACAAAGAGTTTTTTCACACAATATAATTAAACGCATATAATTTTTTCATTCAAAATATGGGACAAAGGAAATTTATACAGTCATGTTGATTATTATAAATTTGATTATTATCTAAATGTAGTTTCTATTCGCCCCATACAATTCTACATGTGAATATGAACAATATATTTATAAATAAACAAACACTTCAAATGCTTAATACTAAATTGCGTTAAATAAAAAAAATATTGGAAAATCGACTTTATTTAAAGATACTTAAATTAGATTTTTTTTTTAATTTTGTTAATGCAATTTAGTATTAAGCATACCACATTCTCACAAACCAAACTCTTTTCTGGATATAATTTTCAAACTAGTATTTTATTTTATATAACAATGAACACTATTAATAACAAATTAAGTCACAATTGCATATTTATGTGAACGATGAAAACATACATACTAAATTTGAATATAAAAGTTTTTTTTTCGCTATCTAATTATTATTGTTTTATGAGGCATAAGTATTGGGGCATACAACTTTAGGGGGAGAATTTGCGCTTTATTTTTAATGGTATGTAATGTTATGTGTCTTTTGTTTTATTCTCTACCACTTGGTTGTTCAGATGATCGGAAGGACTGGTTCAAAACAGTACAAACGCCGTCAAATATGATTATAAATATTATTCTAGTGATGATTACCTGCGTACCATGCTCCTTTTTGTATAAAAATACTAAAAATCTCGCTCTAAAACTATCATTTGTTTCATCACAGGGATAGGTTACAAACTATGACATAAGCAGGTGCCCAGGATTGCATATGTACAATCTTTCATTCTTTACAGATAATTTTTTACAATGAAATATAGCCTTTGTTTTCATGATATAATTTTAGCGTGTACATACAGACAGAAAAGCATACAAAGTCACAGGTAGCAACAAATATATTAGTACAGATCATATTATGCTACTTAGGTACTTCAAATTTTTTTAACACTATCCCTACTGTACACTTTCGTTTTCACTTCTGTTGAGAGAAATTGGCAAGAAAAGGAATTGGTATATTTTTATTATATTATTCTACATTACAACTACATAACATATTTCTTGCCAGTTCTTCTCTACTGAAGAAACTATCTGACTGGCCGGTAAGGACATTGATAAAAAAAAATCATAACCACGGCCATATATATATATATATGACTTCAACTGTATATAATAAACTGACGAATAATTATTCATTTAATAACTGAACCCGCAACATTATAACTATGGTATTCTCAACAACAATAGCTTAACCTTTTTGTTTAGTAAACCGATTGGAAAAAAGCACAAAATTTGATGTTAAGTTTTCTACAGACACTGTAACCGCATCCAAATCGATTAAGCCATTTTTGAGACGGGCGCGCACACATGCACAGATTAACAGGCAAACAGAAAAATCTTTTTTTAATATTTTGTTGCATAGATACAGAGTAGCAGAGAGGGTGGACTCACTGTCCCCACTGAGTTATAGACCGTTTTGTCTCTTTTTTTAATTTTATTATTGTATGGGCAACCATTTAATTACTTTTTGTTTGAGACAAATAAAGATGATTATTTATTATTATAAAGTTTCATCATAATAGTTATTCCCATATATCTTCTACATACAGACAGCATAGAGTTACATTTTTATTATACATATATTATAGATATATGTCCCAATATATGACTGTTACTTAACTTGTTAGTACACAAAAGCATTGAGATCTTAATATAGAACAGAAAACTTTTTGGCATAACTTCAAAACAGACGTTCACACAAGTTGTTTAAAAAGTACATTAAAATAAGACCTTAATGCCCCGCAAATAGAACACGAAATTCCGATTCATACCATGCACTGATATACAAAATATAGAGTAGGCTTATACAATTTTAAAATACTTAGTATATTTATTATATATATTATGAAAGATTCTCTGATGGGTTGTAAAAGATAATGTATTACTCATTCCCTAAATATATGAGTAAGATTGTAAACAGAGAATATACTAAGTAATGTACTTAATAAATTCTCTAACTCGTGAGTTTGTAAACTTATGAATCATTATTTGGTAGAAGCTTGTTCTATATCCATAGTCAGTTCACAATCCTTTCAGACTTTAGTCGGGTCTTAGTTTTTGATATTACTTAATTTCAATAAGATTGTACACAAGTCAGTCTATTCTATAACTCGTGAGTTTGTAAACAGTAAGATTGTGAACCGTTATTTAGTAGAAGCTCGTTTTGTATATCTGTCCGTAGCCTTTCAGACTTTCAGTCCGGTCTTTTTTTTAATATTACTTTTTATTACTATATCTTTGAATAACCAAAGGACATTTATCAATTCTGACAGATTACTCTTAACTTTTACAACTCATACAGAATAAAACACAGCCAAGTAATGATTTCAAAATCCTTTCCTATAAAGGAACGGTCACACAAATACCTTCCTAACACATTCAAAATACCCTTATAGACTATGTGTTTCCTTCAATGTCCTTATATCCGGTATTATACATATAAATTAAGTCATTTCAAAAGAGTATCAGTGGATAAAAATAAATTACACTTAAAAATAATAAAATAAAGAGTCCAATTTAAAAAGTCAACAAAACTTGTTAGAATTTATAAACCATAAAGTCCTGTTGAAAGTGTTTTGTCCTGAATATTTAAAACCGAGTTTTTTTATTTATTATTGAACTTAACAGTCTCGAAATAATATTTAATTTTCAACAACAAAATGTTCTATCTTATGTTAGCCACAGAGCGCTGTATTTCCCAGTTAACTCTGTATGGCTAAATGTCAAATTAAATTGAAAAAATGAAATATATCCTAATTTTAAATTAAGATTTGAACATAAAACCATAGATAACAAAGCATGTACAGTAGGCGAATCTATAAATAAAAAATCCTATACAAATTACTAAGCAATAAATAGTCCCAAACGCAGCAGTACTTTGATGACCAAGTAATAAAAATTATATATTTTTAACCATATATAATATACATAGAGATAAAACATATTAAAGAATAAAACTGCTTATAGCGAGGGCATGAAACCTAAGACCATAACAAATTAAAAATAAAATAAACAATTCCATCAATAGGGTAATCAAAACCAATGAATGACATAATATATAACGATATATTTCCTATGCTTATTTATCATGGGGGTGGGGGAGTCAATGATTACGTCATCGGTCGTACAAACAAATGGCAACCCTCACATTGTCTTTGCAAAAAAACAATACATTAATTGAGAGATGTTTACGTAAGCACGATATATAAATCCAACATATATTTCCTATTTATCCAATTTATTGTACAAACAAAGCATAATCACGATATACCAACATAACACATAGTAATAATAAACCATATGAGTAAACAAATAGAACTCATAGCAGGATAAAAATAGGCCTGTAATCTGCATACGTACACTTCGAAATGTAAAATGGCATTACAAATAACCATATTTTTTGATGCATAAATTAATATCATGAACCATAACTAACCTTATACCAAAGTATAATGGTTTACTTTCCATTGAGGATTTAAATTAAAAACAAATTGAACAAAAACTTATGTGCATTTTTATTTCAAATTAATAAAACTATGAATACTTTAGACATTTTGGAATCATATAACTTTGTTCGATGTTTGAAACAATTAAAAGAAAACTTCACCGCACTGGGTGTGAGCATTTTGGCCTAACTGTAACGCCAATTGACCAGTGTGACCGTCCCAATTAAACATAATTATCTTCGGCTATATTTCTCTTGATAATATTCATAGAATTTAATCCTTACCAGTCAGGCGTCTGTCCCTATACTTTCTTGAGTCGTTACCACCTCCGACTCCTCCGTCTCTTTCTCTGGCTGTCTCTCCTCTTCTTTTACCTCTTTAATTTCTTTCACCTCTTCCGGCTTCGGGGCCTCGTCTCTGCTTTCTGAGGGTTTGGAGTCGGTTGATATGGAACTTGATGTTAAACTATTCGGTTGTGATGACTCTTTGCTCTGTGGTTCTTGGGATCCACGATTTTCAGACTGTGGCTTGTCTTTTGAATCTGTGAAATTAAAAAATATAATATTTTAAATATTCCTTAGAGTTTACTGAACTAGTTTACTACATATTTAATGTGTAGGAGTTTTTCAAAAGACTAAATTTGATTACAATACTTCACGATCTATCACACAATGATTGTAAATACTTAAGAAATAACAAACAGGCCGTTTGTAAGACCAATATATATAGTTATACATATATTTTACATGAATGCAGATTAATTATTTTTACTGTATATTAATTATACAAGTGTAACATGTATGAAGAAGCTTACATAATACCTTTCTACATTTATAAATTACATGTTTTTACAAATTTATCATTCTCATGAAACCCAATGTACATATTTGATTTCCACAAGTTAAAAAAGACAATAGCCATAAAAATTCATTATAAACTTGCACTTGTGAGTATATTAATGGTAAAAATAATATTCTTTTTCATTAAAAATATACATCTAATAAAAATATATTTTGATAATAGTGTTTCGTAGAACAACATACGTGTAAAGGCACCAATTTGTGACTTCTGCGACACAGTGAATAAAGTACCTAACTCTATTATTTTCCAGAGTAATAGTAGAAAATTGATAATATGAAATAATATTTCCATTTCATAAGTTAAAAAATGATATTAAAGCACTTGAACGTAATTCGAACCTTATTATTTGAGATAGGCACCTGTTTACTCGAATATTAGTACTTCCGGCAGCGTCACCGGGCAGTGGCGCCTTCTATATCCTTATAGTAAGTTTAGTTTTTAAAACCTGGCGCCTGTATGGCTCATTCGATAGAAATTGAATGCACCAGGCCGAAATAAAAGCTTCGAATAAGGTAAGTACTTTAATATGCGTTTTATTTCAGGTAAAACGTTGCTAATACGACATAGTATAGATTTCCAGTACAATTATATTTGGTTTATATTTAACAATGAAAGTCTCGCTTGTATTATTAATGGAAGCAGTTATTGAAATTATATCGATTCATTTTATATTTATATTATAGTCGTATAGAGTTTTCTCATCTCGTCCAGATTTTAACTCATTTATGTCTTTTCAGATTTTCACTTTGATAAAAGTCGGGGTAAACTAGGCACGCTACTAGGCTACGCACTACATACTCGTATAATCGAACACTAATATCTAATAATACTTTCTAATCTGTACTAATATCCAATAACAATGAATACAAAGTCTGTTTAGATATTATAAGGTGCAGGTGTGAAGTGATTTAAGTTTTGTCATCTTTTAGGATGACTAGTGTCATGATAGTATTAACTCAGCGATTATATTTTGCTTACTCCAAGGAACACTAACTCCGTTGTTTATTAAGATTTTATTGAGAACTAGCGATTTCCATCATTGCGCTACAATTTCTGATTAAGGTACGAAATTTCACATGAGGCTAAGGTACCCTGTTTAAACCTTGACTTAACATCTGCACTTAACAAACTAAACTAACCAATATATAATAACAAAACGCAATACTAACGTAACGTAAAAATTCACAACTAAACGGAAGCTTCTTTCCTTCATAACTTAAATGAGTCTATCTCACGTAATAGAGTACTATTTCTTCAATTCCTTCGAGCGTTGAGCCAAGTATGAAGCGATAGTCAATAGTAAAGCTTTAATGAACAAAGTAAATATTCAATCAATTATTTGACGTGTCGGACATTATGGCACATATTGAATTATTGTTTCAACTAAAATTTGTATTAATTGGAATACAAGTAGCACAAGTATGCAATACAAATTATAAACAAAATTTAAAACAAATTCTATTATAATTATGTTCAATTGAAACAAATGGGAACAGAATTTCTTGTAACTCCTTATTGGCTGAAAGTACTTCTCTAATTGGACAAAAAAAATGACATATTACAAGCATCTTGTATGGATTATATTAAATACTTTTGCTTTAAAAAACTGATTCCTAAGCCGATTCCAAGCCCATACCAATTCTGATTTCAATTCTAATTTCAAATAGACATTTTGATTCATATCAAATTAAAATGTCATAATGAACACCAGTATATGCTATTGCAATTTCATCAAAAGGTACTAGTCTAATCAGTGGCTGTACCCATAACAGAACAATCCCCACAAGCAGCACCCGTTCACAAATATACCGTTAGATTAGACAATAATAATATTCTCAATAATACTCACTAGCGCCATGTCTCTCTGCCGGCCACGGCTTCCTAACGAACATATTCTCGACTATTCTGTCGATGTTGTCTTTTTCTGATGAATTAACCGGCCTGGAATAAACAATGTTCTTTTATGATTTAATTATATAAATGTATAAGTAAACAAGGAATTTCTATTTAGATTGATGATAATAATGAACAGCAAGGAATGCAGATAATTTGACCCATCCATAAATTATGACAAGATATGACAAGGACGAGATTTAAAACTTGTTGTCTTTTATCTTCCCAATTTTTTCTTTTTTAAAGTTATATAAACAAAAACAAACATACTGTCACGAAACCGTTAGCGCAGGCGGGTGAACCAATACATTATCATCCTTTAAAAAAAAAAGTTATATAAACAAAAATAAACATACTGTCACAAAACTCTTTCTAAAATTAGCTTCAAAAGTGCCTAATTTATTTGACTAAACAATTTTCTATTCTACTCTATTTTCAGAACGACAATAGAATAGAATAGAAAATTGTTAGTTTGAGTTATTTATTTGCAGTTATATTTCTGTACAAAATACAGGATACAGGATCTGTACAAGATAAGGGCGCGGCCGGCTGTACGATACCGCGTCGAGGTCAACCTTACATATTATACATTGCTAGCAATTGGAGAATTGTTAGTAGGAAGGGATTATTACTAAGAATGCCCCCTTCCCCCAACCACTGGATGACAACGCTCTCTAGTTGAATAAACAATTATGTACTCTATAGCAGTCTACTGTAGAGTTATATTAGCGTACCTGTCTGCGGCTGCGGGCGCGGCGGGCCGTACGATGGGTATGGCGGCGGTGGGCCTGCGCTGCGCTCGCGGCAGTTGTTCCTGTTCCGCGCAGCTGTAGTACGTCACGCCGCCGGCCTGCGTCGCCTGCACATACATCATACTATTAGAAATTTTACGAAGAGACACTTATAAACACGAAAGTTTATTAGTATGGATGGATGTTTATGTATTAGATACATATAGAGAAAACACTGTGTTTTCGAATTGCCCCCCCCCCTCCCCCCCTCCTGTGCAGCGTGGGCCCAACGATAGGAAACAGTGGTCTAGACAATACTTACATAGTTGTGGTGCGGATACATCTGGTGCGGATATGGCGCGGGTGGCTGAGCGTACATAGCGCCGCCGAACACTCCACCGGTACCGCTCTGCTGGGGTGGCTGTAAACAACAACCATTCAATATCCGCCAATATACTAAAATCCTGACGAGGCCAAAACTACCCGTTTGTCTGTATATCAGTTTGTATCTAAGGTTACACGTAAAAGTTTCCACATAATCGTTACATATAAATTGTATGTAACGTTTGAACTATAAAATCGCGACGAGGCCAAAACTGTCTGTCTATTAGTTTATGTCTTAAGGTTTCAAATGGAAACGTAGTTTTCACAGAATATATTGTTCTATGTGGTACATACAGATTATTTGTAATTTCTTCTTACCAAATCCTTACTAATATTATAAATACGAAAACAGCTCTGTCTGTCTGTCTGTCACGCTTTTACGTTAAAACTACTGAACCAATTAAAATGAAATTTGTATACAGAATAAAATAGAAAATCATTTATTCAAATAAACTTAATTTAAGCACTTTCGGATAGTCATAGTTATCATTCCTTTAATCTACCGCTCATTCGGAAAGCTGTTTCATTGCAAGAAGAACGAGCAAGAAACTTGCGTGTTGCTCTTTTAAATAATCATTGTAATTTTACATTACCAATTTGAAACGTGCGAATGCAAACCACCAACAAGCACCAATTTAGCTTCAGATATTAAGTACATAATACAATAAAAACAGTCGTAGTGATTAGAGCAGACCAGTCCCTACAAGCAGCACCCGATACACATACTCTAGACTCTGGGTAAGGATATAAAATGTTACCCTAAAATAGGGGATAAAATAAAAAATAAATAAATAAACAAAATAATATATATTAAAAATCGTTGTATACCAAATAAAAATGTTCGTTAAAACTACCTTGTTATTTGGTCAACGTCACATTAAAAACGCTATTACTAAGATGCACTTTTAAATATATATACACAGCTAGTTTTAAATACATATTAAAAATGGGAACTGAGGTACCATGGGTGTCCAATGAGAACTGACATACTCCATACCTGCATATACTGCGCAGGCATCATGGCAGGCGGCGCGTATCCTTGTGTTTGTTGTAACTGTCCTACAAAAGAAGAAAACAACATCTAAATGCATAAAATGGGTGTCCTGGGATTTAAAAAGATGCATCACAAAATGGCAACGCATGAATTGGTACCATGGGTGTCCACATGAATATAATTGGTACCAGAATGAGAACGCTTGATAAGATGCATGACATCTAAATCCTGGAATGGCAACGCATGAATTGGTACCATTAAGGGATAAGATGCATGACATCTAAATCCTGGAATGGCAACGCATGAATTGGTACCATGGGTGTCCAATGAGAACGCTTATTAAGGGATAAGATGCATGACATCTAAATCCTGGAATGGCAACGCATGAATTGGTACCATGGGTGTCCAATGAGAACGCTTATTACAGGATAAGATGCATGACATCTAAATCCTGGAATGGCAACACATGAATGTATCGCGGGTGTCACTTGCTAGTGCTATTCATACTATATAGCCACAAATTACCACTTACTAGTCAGCTTTGCCATTCCAATAACATAAATATACTAAATTCACCTGGAATTACAGTAATATGTACATATAATAGCGGATCATCAGAGCCGAGAACTGACCCAAAGACCTATAGTACATTAGGATCTAGCAAAAGGAAACGACTAAACAAAATTACTTACCTATAGAGTGGGGCTGCGGTATATTATGAAGCGAATGGTGCGGATGCGATACTAGCTGCTGTGATTCCAATATACCTAATCTGACCTGCACACAGAAAGAAAAAAAACATTTAATCATAGTGCTTCTTAAATAATATGTTTAAAAAAATCACGATTTGAATTAATTGTCTCCATGGCACTGACATGACACGGTAGGGTGTTAGCTTGTTTGTAATAGCGATTATAATAGTTTGCCCCATAGAGTGTAACTGTTGATATGTATAATATATATATATTGTTATACCACTTATAAATTAATCGAGAGGAAAGGTTAAAGAGTAATCGTCTATCGTGGTATGGTGTTACATGTAATGCGTAGGAATGAAGATCATAAAGAGATGGACGGTGTTGACATATGAATGTGGATGGTTATAAAGGATAGATGGAAGACATATTACGAAAAATCAGATGGATGGACTGTGTGAAAGATGAATATACCCACATGAGAATAAAGATGAATTAATGATGATGATGATGTGTGTGGCAGTCTAGCAGTTTAGCACACCGCTTTACTTCCAATGGTCGCGGATTTCGATACCTCGCACGGTACAAACATTTGTATTCATGAGTATGATAGTTTGTCTGGGTGTTTTCTATGTATACTTATATTATGTAGAGATTAACAAAATGTATCAAGTATTTATATTATCTAGTACTTGTTACACAAGCTCTGATTATCTTGAGACTAGACAGCATTGTGTGAATTGTTCAGGGATAAAATCTTATATATAAAATTCTCGTGTCACAATGTTAGTTACCATACTCCTTTGAAACGGCTTGAGCGATTTTTATGTTTTTATGTTTTTTATTAATTTATATGCATATTCAGTAGGTCTGAGAATCGGCTACTAACTATTTTTCAGACACCTAACATCTTTTTTTTTATTATTTGGACAAAATTTTTTATTTATTTTTTTTATTAGGTGTCATTTAAAAATAAATACAACCCTAAATTTTCACCCTTCTATTTTTTTATAGCGTTATAATTTATATGGCAAAACGACGTTTGCCGGGACAGCTAGTATTTTTTTTATTTATTTATTTATTTAAAATCTTCATTGCACCAATTACAGAACAAAAACAAACAATTAAAATAGAAAATATACATTGATACAAAAGGCGGTCTTATCGCTAAGCAATATCTTCCAGACTACCTTTAGGTGGATAGAGAAATAAAAAAATATAGTATATATATACCTGTTGGTTGTGTTGAGGCGGATGTTGTGGCGCGTGTGGCGGATGTTGCGGATGCTGCGTGTGCGGCGGCACGCTCGCACCGCGGTGCACCTACATACAAACATCATACACACTTCGACTAAATTGTCTTCCAACAGACAAATGATGATGAACAATTTGTTTAAACTTGACTGACGTTTCATCTCAGTAGTTGTTTATCACGAATTTACCTGTGTAGAACTTTAACCGAAGTTATGACAATTTTAGAAAAAATTGTCATCTTTACATAGTATAAATAGAAATCGCTTCCCCTGTGTATTGGGATTGAGATCTTTTATACTACGCAATGGATTTCAATGCAGTTTTTAGCAACATATAGTGATTAAAATGAAAGGTTTAAATCAATACAAACCAAAACATAATACAAATTGCTCTATTTTCACTGTAGATACTGTAACAAGTGCCGAATTACACATCGAAATGTGATATGTCATTTTTTATTATAAATATATACTGAATATATTTATAATAAAAAATGTATCCAAGTACATCTATCAGTTGTCTAGTACACATGACACAAGCTCTGCTTAGCTTCGGATTAGTTGGCGCTGTGTAAATGGTCCTGAGTTATTATTACTATTTTTATCGTTTCGAACACATTTTGTTAGTCACATATCAATTGCAGTTACCTGGTGTATAAGCTGTTGCTGATGTATTTGTGGTACGGGACTTCCTTGGTGCGGTGCTGGTGGTGCGTTCCCGCCGGCATATTCTAAACAAACAACTCATCCTTAAGTCCATCATAATAAAGTCTATACTACAATGGTGTTATTCACATGGAAATGACTACTAGCTGACCCGCGTAACTTCGTCTGCGTCATAATTTTCCCGTTTATGCAATATTTTTCAATGCAGCTCCGCTCTTACTTGCCATCTTGCTTTGTTATACTATGTTTTGGTAGATGGTTAAAATGTGACAATATCATCTAAATATATATAACTCAAAGGTGACTGACATAGTGATCTATCAACGCACAGCCCAAACCACTGAACGGATCGGGCTGAAATTTGGTATGCAAGTAGATGTTATGACGTAGGCATCCGCTAAGAAAGGATTTTGATTAAATCCAAGGGGATAAAATATGGGATGAAAGTTTCTATGAAACTTTGTCAATTTTAAACCGATCGGGCTAAGACTTTGCATGCATAAAGCTGCTATGACGTAGGTATTCTCTAAGAAAGATTTTTGATAAATTCCACCTCTAAGGGAATAAATTAACTCGAGCAAAGGGAATAAATTGGAAGAGCCTTGAGGAGTATTGGAATGGCAATGCATGACAACCACAGGCATTATGTGATAACATGACCATTTGCTATAAAAGCAATCTACTATCAATCACTGTTAGATGCGCCGTCAGATCTACAGTCCACAAATTATCGACACAACATTAATAGAAACGGGTAGTAGTTCCATCTCATCTATTATTGTTAAATATTCACCAATGTATTTTTTGACAAGTTCATTTAGGACTAGTTGTGTATTAAGGACTAATACTGTTGACCCCATTGCTAGCAATCTACCATGTGAGCATGATCTCAACATCCCTAGAAACCATCATGTTAAATACCTAGTATTTTTTTCGGACTACTCTAATACTGTTGGCCGCAGCTGGCCTTTACAGCTTCACCGGACGTTAGGGGGCGAGTGCAGATGGCACTCCAAACCCGCGGAAGGACTTCTGGAGCGGCTGAAGGCCAGCTCCTGCCTGACGGATACGACTTTAGTCTGAGGGCACCACTAGGGGTTCGAACCTCGGCTCAGACCGTCGTAATTTCGATCCCTCCTAGTGAACTTATCAAGATGGGCTAACTGACCTGACCTCATGTTCATCTTATCATCCTCCACTGTACTTCCCTCCAGCGTAAACCATTAGCAGAGACGAGTTTACCATTCCAATATTATTCATTAGAAAAATAGTGGTGAACTTATATTTTCTAATACTGGAAATTACCAGTGTATCTAAGCTGTTGTTGTGGCTGCTGTTGTTATTGTTGCTATTGTGGCTGTTGTAATTGTTGCTGCGATTATTGCAATCAGCAAACTCCAGCTGAAATTATGAATAAATATTAAGAAGTGCAACTGTTACCGGTGTATCTTAGCTGCTGCTGCTGTTGTTGTTGTTGTTGTGGCTGCTGTTGTGGCTGTTGTTGTGGCTGTTGTTGTGGCTGTTGTTGTGTCTGTTGTTGGGGCTGTTGTTGTGCTTGTGATTGTTGCTGCGATTGTTGTTGCTGTTGCTGCGTTTGCGGTGAGTATGTTTCAGCGAGCGGTCGCTGGCGTAAGCTGCTGTAGCGTTTCACACCACCACGCGATTCGGCCCCTATGAGAAAAGAATGAGTGATTTATTTACATTGTCATATATATGAATCAATACTACATTATTACATGAATTAATTTTTTTTATCGTTTATAGAATCATTCATCAGGTGACTTTTTTATTGTGCGGAAAATAATGACCCACATTATTTTCCACATCATTTTACATACCGGGAAGTAATTCAATTAATAATCAAATGTATAAATGTTGTCTTCGTTATTAATTTCGTTATTCAAATAATTCTGAGAAAAATCATTACATAGTATAAAACAAAGTCGCTGTCGCTATCTGTCCGTCCCTATGCTTAAATCTTTAAAACTACGCAACGGATTTTAAAGCTATTTTTTAACAGATAGTGATTCAAGAGTAAGGTTTATATGTATAATACATGTACACCTGGGCGAAGCCGAGGCGACTAGCTAGTAAATTATAATTTAGACTATGACCGTTACAATTAACTAACAAATGTGTATGTTTTCAAGCCACCATCGCCCGATAACAATATTTATATTTCACAAGCTCTAAGCGTTCCCAAACCATAGCAGAAATATTGTATATACAATATGGTGGTCCTTATTCCTAAAAAAAAGGAAAAAAATAATTCCTTCATTTCGAGGGAGGGAGGAGGGAAAATCAAAAAGAAAAGGAAAAAAAGGGGATATGAAGCGATTATCTATGAGAGATTAACTTGCTCGTAAAATGTGACTAAACACCGAAATGAAACATTAATAATACCATCATTTAAAAATTCTTCTGTAAAAATTTTGGACAGCTGGCAGCGACCTCTAAATCTTAGCAAAAAAAAAAAATAATTGCATCATATTTATTTATATAATCAAATGAGCAAGTGCCCGAGGATAATTCAAAAGTTAAAAAATAAGGACCACCCTAATATACGAGGTTTACATATAAATATTTTTATTAGATCTTATAATCTATCCGATATAGTGTACTTTCAAGATCAAATAGATCATTAAATGGATGATGAAATAAATGACGAATATTATATATAATAGCAACACATAAGTGACGAGTCATCACATGTTAACGTGATGTCCGCGTTGCTATACATGCATATAGGCAGCGGTTTCCACTTACCATCAGGTGGGGGCAGTCAACTTGTATGCCAGTTACTTAAAAAAACATATGGTCATTTATATGTTTGGAAGGAGTGACCAACTTACCAGCTTGCTGTTGCGTTTGCTGATTCTGTTGCTGTGCTTGAGGTTTTTGCTGCGTGGATTGCTGAAGCGACGCCGAATTATTTTGCTGTGTTTATATTAAAAAAAGAATAATGTAATCAACAATTGAGACATAGTACAATACAATTTTTCTAATATTACTACATACATATATACTTATTAACTTTGTTCAAAGTGCGAATAAATATGATATAGTAGATCAATTAAGGGGATTCGATAAATATAGTACTTTACACTATTTATTTATTAACTTTTGTAAAAAAAGTATTTATTTATGTAATTATTAATAAAAAATATTTGTTAGTAATATATTGACTATGTATTCTTTATACGCTATACATAACATGGAAACAATTATTTACTATATTTACAGAAAAAAATAAAATCAAATTAGTATTGATTACAACTCTAGTTTTACTAGGTATAATGCAAATATTACCTAAATCCTATAAACGCGAAAATTTGGCGAAAAAAAAATCATAGTGGGAGGGGGTAAGAGCTTCGCTTACTTTTGCGAACACAGGGATGAGGGGAGGGGGGTGGAGGATCTGCTTACATAATACTGGAACTACCTCTGAGGTTATGAATCAGTAAAATTACCTGAGTTTGTTGCGGCGGTTTCTTCTTAGCCTGTTCGGTCGGCACCGGCCTCTGCTGAGCATTCACCTTCCGTTGGGGCTGGCCTTGACTGACGACAAACGATTGTTATAACACTATTATTAGAAACTACCTGATAAATTATTATTATTATATCCATCTTCGGAATACAATTACTTATCATTATGACAAATTCTATTAAATTCCGTTCAGCTGCTCAAGTATGAAAAGATAACAAACAAACAGAGACATTCTCAATTTTTATGCAATAGAAATTATGTAAAGCGAAATCTTCGCCATATTTTTGTATGCATCTGAGATCTCAACTTGGAAATACGCAATTTGCACGTAAAACCCAAAATAGATGCTTTAAAGATGTGGTGTTGGTGCAAATTGTTAGGAATTTCATAATCGGAGCGCCGCACTAATGCATCCATTTTGGAACAACTGAGTATCACAACCAGTCTCTCTGTGTACTTCCAGCGCCTGCTTTTTTCGGCCATGTGGAAAACCAGATAATTTGGAAAAATGTGTAATGGTAGGCCATGTGGAAAAAGGGGCACAGGTAGGGCACTATAATTATATTACATTAACATACACTTAATAATGATAATGATAAATCTATGCTCCCATCAACTTAATTTCATTATGTATTTATTTTATTTATGAATACATACGTAACAATTGATTATCTGTATAACAAAGTACTCTATGTTCAATACACTTGGTATACAAATTTACATTTATAAGTCAATGTATATTATGTATTATTGGTTCAATTTGACACAAGCAAACAAATGATCGATCACAAGACACATGACCTTGTGTTTTAATCGTCACATTTTGTACTTTATTTTTAAGCAAATAATAATAATCTTCTTATATATAAAATTTTCGTGTCACAATGTTAGTTACTGCGGCTTGACTGATTTTGGTATATAATTCAATGACACAAACAAAAAACACCCCAAATTATTTTTTTTCATTTATTCGACATAACATTTTATTTTGATGTTATTATTTAGGATTGAAAAATACATACAACCCTAAATTTTAACCCTTCTAGCAAGAA
Source organism: Achroia grisella (assembly GCF_030625045.1). Classification (NCBI taxonomy): domain Eukaryota; kingdom Metazoa; phylum Arthropoda; class Insecta; order Lepidoptera; family Pyralidae; genus Achroia; species Achroia grisella. The sequence continues at coordinate 1,834,917 of NW_026712984.1, read as the reverse complement.
CCCCAATTTTTTAATTTATATGCGATTTTAATTTACATGGCAAAACAACGTTTGCCGGGACAGCTAGTAATTATTTATATTATTAAAGTCGCAACACAGATAATAAAACAAATCACCTGTTGTTCCCGACTTCCGTAGTTATAGTGAGATTCTCCAGCGCAGGCAATTTCTCTCTGTTCTGCTGTTTGGGTTGGGTCTTCGTCGCGGGCGGCCGGTTAGTCGGCTTGGGACGTTCGTTCCTACCCCTGGGGGTCTTGATCGAGGCATTCCGGCGGAGTTGTGATCCATTCTCGAGCGACTCGTTGGACGTCGGCTGCGATTTCGACCTGGGTCGTGGTACACGGGGTCTACTGTTGAGATTTACGTTAATTAAATACAAACATTCAATTTTTTTATGATAATAGTACGGTGCACCCGACTGCGCCAACGGTATACACTGGCGGGACCGCAGTGGAAGATAATGAGATGTAGTCAGGTAAGTTAGCCCATTATGGAATACTATCTACCCGCTGCTTTTCAGTTTACCCGTGATCATCGCGGTTTAAACACTAGCGATATATCGGAATCTCAATAAAAAAAAAGTGGCAAGATTAACAAACAAGATTTTTTTTTATAGGTGTCACTTTAGGAGGTATAAAAAAACCACCCCCAAAAAATATTGTTCACGTTTTTAGTTTCTAATATTGCAAAAATTCTTAAAAATATATATTATAATTACTTACTTTATCTATAATTATCGGTATCGATATTCATATATGGTTTCAATTTCAAGATGAAATCTTGATTAGGTTCAGAGAAAAAAAATTGTTCGTCAAGGGGTTTCACCCCCATTATTCCCTTACAATATGGGTTAAGGGTGTGAGATTGTCTTAATAGATAGTGTATGGCTATTTTAGATGAAAAACAATAAAAACAAGGTAAGAACCCTTCATCGGACGCAAGTACAGTTTTCATTTACTTAACCCGCTAGATCCTTTGTATAAATATATTTTACCGAGAAAGTCATACACACGGGCACCATATAACAAAGTCATGCCGTGCTGTTCATATATATAAGCGTTGATTACCACTTACCACCAGGGGCCGTTGGCTTGTTTGTCATCTTGTGGTCATGTTTGACACACATATAAAAATAAGGGGGGTCGTAAATTTATGACATAACTTACGAATACTTTTTGCCTGCAGCATCTAATTCTGGGAAATCTTCGGGATTCGGTGGCTTCCTTGGTACCGCTTGCGCTGCATTCTGTCGCTTGTACGCCTCCTCGTCTTCCCAAGTCCTTGTATACTTGTTCGGTCCGCGACTGTAAATTAAACCTTTGTTGAAACATTGATACCAACTAACAAGTGGTAACAATCAGAAATCCCAAAATATTTCTTCTGCGAAATTTTTTTGTTTTTTACTCTATTACGACACACACATACATTTTTACCAAACTAACAAGTAACAAAAACAACTAACAACTTCCGTTTACCAAAAACCTTTACTTATGGTACGAGGACAATATCATATATTACAAGGCTAAACTGTGTAAGCAGTACACACATACATGCAGTCTGTCTCATTCTAACATTTAACATTTTGGTGTTTATAATTTCCAATATACTAATGGTCTTTGCTGGAAAATAAGATAATTAGATGGTTGTTACAATATTTTTTAAGTGACCTTTATAAATTAAATCCACTTAGAGATAATCGGCCCGTAAAATCCAGTAAGTAAGATCCAAGTTTGGAATAAATAAATAACACATCAGACAGAGCAGATTGCGAACTTTCTTAGATAAGTCGATATATTCGTACGTCAGTAAAACTGTAGCTATTACAATTAGAAATAAGTTTTCTGTGATAAACTTTACATATAGTATTTTAAATGACTTATTTTCTCTTATTAATTGTTTAACCAATTGTTGTATATTGAATGTTTTTTCTATTTTATTATTTCATTGAATTAGTGCTAATCGGTGGTTTGTATTCACACACTTAAACTTAAATTGTAAGTAAGAATAAATTATTTAAAGAGCAACACACAAGTTTATTGCTTGTTCTTCTTGTGATGAGACAGCATTCCAAATGAGCGGTAGATTAAAAAAAAATGTTATGACTATTCAAAAGTGCTTCAATGTAAGTTTATTTGAATAAATGATTTTCTATTCTATTCTATTCTATTAAATCATTCTACTAATACATTAAATAATGCAAAATTTATACACAACTATTGTTAAAAAAACAAAAACATATGAAAAGAAATCTAACGAAACAACGAAAGCGAAGTGTACTAAAGCGAATATGTATTAAATTTACACAACCGTTTCACACACGACATGCTGTGTGAAGGCCCTAATAAAACATACAAAGAAATTATATTAAACTGCAAAACAAAAATAAGTCATGCATAAGATTCGAACAACCAGAAATTCACTAACCGCCAATGTCGATATCTCCATATTGCATAGCGTGAATAGAATTATACAATAAGTTTCAATTTTTCACATATGTACGACAAAACATACGTCCTGCCTAATGGTAAATAGTTACTGTAGCTTCTGACAAAACGCGTGTGACAAAATAAGCATCACTTGAACATTGCCTCAATCTATTCCTCTATCATTTGCAACTCGCGAACTCGGCCGGTCATGTTTCATTTCGATAAGATAAGCCTATGGCCTTTTCTATATCGCAATATATACTGAACTTAATGACTTTCTCATTTATAATATTAATTAACATGCACTTTAATCAAACACTAGTTCTGCATGTGGATATACCATATAGAATACACATAAAGATTGGAGGTTCTTTTTGTAAATTATTCGTGTAGATATTTTGTCGTGATTGCAATATTTCTCATTGCATTTCCGCTCCGTCGTAGCGTAATGTTAAATAGCTAATAAAACCCTAATCTTAGAAACTACTGATTCGAATTTAAAAATTTATTTTTGTGTTGCATAGTCCATTTGTCGAGGAAGGTTTTAAACTATTTAACATTACGTAAAACCTTCCTCGACAAATGGACTATGCAACACAAAAATAAATTTTTAAATTCGAATCAGTAGTTTCTAAGATTAGCGTGTTCAAACAAACAAACTTCTCAGCTATTAGTATAGATAAATACTCAGGACCGTAATCCCAGATGAACTGACTGAATCTGACTACCAGAGGCATTGTCAAATCTTCACCTTATTGTAAATAAAACACTTGGTATACCCACATTTTGCCGAAGAGTAGTTTAATCGAAAGAGGCAATTTCGTTACTTGTCTGTATCTGAGATTCGATCCGAAATATAAATTGACACATTTTTCGGTGTCGATCTCATAACTTTCAGGATTGAGAAGTTCAGGGAAATAATCCTGAGTTTATTTCATATTTTTGTAACTTATTCCAATGAAATCAAAAATCAATTATTTACGTAGGACATTTTAGCTCCTTAGGAACGTATTTTTTTGTATTAATATTATTTCCCCTGCGTCCATTGGATTATGGGATATTGGACATGAGTGTCCCCATTACACTCACCCGTATTTCCTGTTGCGTCTAGCATGTGGTGGGGCATCCTCATTACGGATGTCATAACCATATATAGCTACCAACTCATCCCGGGATTTGGGCATCTGGAAAAAATAGAAAATAAAGAACTATGTAACGATTTATTACATATGTACATCTGTGGGAAGTCCAGATAGTTTTATATCTTATTTTTTTTTACAAAAATTACCTAAAACAAAAATAGACAGGCAGACAGGCATCTTTTTATTTATATATGTATGTACCATATATTGAGGACAAAATGGGAGTCGTGTCGTATCAAGAATTAAAGAGCATGATGGAAGATCGCGGAAAGTGGCAAGAGCTCCACCGACAAGACCGTAGCTCTTAAATTATGAATGAATGAATGTACCATATATAAAATATTTAAAAAAAAAATCTGTGTGGTACATGAATAAAAAAATTATACTTTCATATAGATACATTTAATGAAAAGTTGTTAATATGAAGATAAAAATCAAGTGTGTATAAACAATTGATTTTATTTATTCTATAGATTATTGTTTGTATATTATATATGTATGTATTTATAAGTTTTTTTTTTATTATTATCATATCTCTAGTACTCATTTCGCAAGCTCGATGGCGCTGGGTAATTAATCCAGGCTTATTATTATTAGTAATAATAATAATAATAATCTCAGGCCAATTCACACAGCGCCATCTAGACCCAAGTTAAGCTAGCTAAAGCTTGTGTTATGGGTACTAGATAACTGATACAAATACATAGATATAGTAATAATGTAATAATACCTGTTCATTCTCGTTGTATTTATCATGGGACCATTTATTGATGACGTCAGACTTCCGGGGCGGTCGCCGGCGCTCCTGCGGTGTCTCCACACCTTCCTTCTTCTCCGATGGTGTTTCCAACGTCGTGTTACTCGTTTCCTCACCGCTGGAACATAACAATATCACGACTATTTTTCTAGGTAGAGTAGACAGAGGTATAATCTACTACAGACGGCGTAATGAACGCATCACTTGACTTGAAAATATCGTTTAATAAAATATATTTGAATCCAATGTGTCTTTAGCTGATAATTGTAGAAGCGCGAAGCACGGAGCTAGATCTTAGAGATAAGATTTGTACTCTTTGTAACGATACTCTTCAGAAACGGCTTGACCGATTGAGACCAAAATTTCATCGTACCACGTACGGGCCTCCGCCGTTTATCGCTCAAAAAACTCCAATCGGTCAAGGTATAGTTTTTAAAAGTAAACGCGCTCAGGTTAACATGTGGCTTGGTGAGTGAACACCGGTAACAAACCTAATAGGTGTACCCGTCTGCACTGATAGTATACGCTGGCGGGTCACCAGTAGATCGTAGAATGAGCATAAAATCAGGTCAATTATATGCAGATACGTCTTTATTAGTCATTTCTTTTTTTATCTGTCACGGGAGTATCAGTCATAAATACTGAAAGTTTGTTGGTGTTATGTTATGTTAGCCAAATATACTCTGGGATAATTCGAATACTAAACGACTAGGCAACGATGTCTACAATTGCAAGATTCTATCAATTTATAAATTCTTTCTTGAACCATCAATAAAATTATAACTAACTTCTGCACGTAACTTCGTCCGCATGACCGTTATAACATAAAAAGAGAATGTTAAGGAGGAGTCAAAATATAAAAAAAGTGCTTGTGTATTTATATAGCAAACTTTCGTGTATAAATGTTGATATGAATTAACACATTGTCCGACTTTATAGCAAAACTCAACCCTATGTGTATAGAAATAAAATTTAAACTGCTGTCATATCGGGTAGTCAAAAACAGGTAATCGCTGGCTTTCTACGATATTACGTTATTATTCGCGCCGCATCAGTGCACAGTTTGGTCATTGACGTTCTGTAACGCTTGGCTCGTATACTATATTAGGCTATTTGTTTACATTGTAAATGCACATTAGAAGTATCCTAATCTACTAGAAATAACTTACTCACCAATAAATTGACTAACAGATTTGATAAAAACAGTTATCATTAGCAAAAAAGTCATCAATCATCAAAATCAATTCATTTAGCAAAGCTATAACGTAATATTTAAAAAAACATAAATATTTGGAGACGATATTATAGTATGAGAGGCATGACATCTTAATATTCTGTACCAGCAACGAAAGATGAATGAGTATCACGGGTGTAATATGATAACGTGATGTTCCGATTTGATATGATATATAATATAGTATAGATTTATCAGTAAGCTCAGAATTATTTTCTCCCTTATAAGGAATAATGAATGACAAGTATCTGATAACTAGTGTCAATTCTAGTGTGAGGGGCCGTTCAAGTATTATTTACATATTTCTCATCAAGCGAAGCTAGACTCCCCGATGACGTAATCTTTATCTAGACTCCCCTACCTCCCATGTCATCAAAAATAAGCAAACCAAAGACCCTCCCCCCCCCCCACTCGCCGCATCACCTCCCCCATAATGCTTACATAACCTGTAATACTTGTAATACGAACGGCTCCTGAGGATCTCTACCTTAGGATCATTATGTTTATCTCACCTAGCAGCGGTTCGGTCGTCATGCTCATAGAAAGTGCCACGCTTGGGGATGTACTGGGGATTACTTCTGTCCTCATCATCATCTACTCTTCTTTCGGTCTCCTGGAACAGTATACGAAATATTGTTAATTGATAACTCAAAAAGAGGAAACAAGTAACGGTGTCTAAATATTAAACTGTTTTATAGGATTTTATACTGTGTATGAATTGTATAGAAAAATATTATGAAATCTACATAAATATGAAAACTACATATTTATATCATAATATAAGTATGAGTGACATTTTATACCAAAAAATAATCTGGAAAGATGTGAAATAGGAAAATGCAAACAAAGTCACAGGTAACAGCTAGTGTTGTATATAATGGGTAGACCTTATAAGAAAGTCTTCTTTTCTTTATATTAATATATGGCTTCCACCATATGAGACGGTGATTCTCTGCTAATGTCCAGATTACAAAATATGTTGTGGAATAAGATGTTGTTAAGTGTTAATATAATAACAAGCAAAGAGTGAATTGACTCTATAGCATGGTGTGGGTGGCAGTTTCATTTCACACTTGACAGTTGCTGCGCTTTACAGATTATAACTTAGTATTTCATCTGTACCATATTTATAATATCTTAAATCATTAATGACTGTACTAACTTAAATTTAGCAACTGTTAAATGTAGCAATTGTAAAATGAAGCAACTGTCACCCACACCATGCTACAGCGCACTTAGTATAACAATTATAATTGTAAATAAATAATTATGATTATTGGTATTATTATACAACATTATCAATATAGTATTATCTTGCTTCATTAATGTAATTTTGCAATGTTATGTACTACCTAATTCATAAATTATGATAGGGGTATTCCCCTGACAATGCTTCTTATATTTGTATGAAAAAGTGATTGCCTGACATAAAGGAAACTGAAAAGACTAATTACATCTGGTACGTGATGTGATGATGCGGCTCGAATGCTCAGATGGTAGGTGATGTTGCGGCTTCAGCAGATTACGGGTGATTAAATGATAGATTTTGCTTGATTTCTTTAATTTAATTGGTAAATACTATTATAAATTACAAATTAGGATGAGTGAACAAAAGTATGTTAGATCGATCGGTTAATATTTAAGTCTGGTCGTTACTTTGCATATTTAAAATTGGATGGGTGTGGGGTCCAACCAGAGCGTCCCTTTGCGTATTGCGTTTTGTTACTGCTTGGTAGGCGACACATCTATGTTAATATTATTAATAAGGATATTTTTTGTATATTTAACACATTGATTGTCACTCATAGATAACATTATTTTCTGGGATACCAACAAGTCAGTATGTAGTATGTTTACATGGCATTTTTATGCAGCCACAATTAAACTCGCAATAGATCAATGCTAATATTTATAAATAGATTTTGGGAAAAGAACAAACTATTACTGACTTGTATGACTAGAAAATTAATTAAAACTAACAAAAACTATAATTATAAAACTTACAATATTCTTATTCAAAAACAAAATAATATTTTATTCTTTGTGGAACTTTTTAAACAACACATTTTATACGCTTTTTGATAATAACTATGCAGTAGAATTAAAGTTTTGAACATATTGAAAACCACATTGAAAACTCTTATTTCTCACATAGGTAATCTGTATCTTTTTTGTTACTTCACAGAGTTTTACTCTGTAGCAAATGAAAGTAAACTATAGCATATGCAAATGCTGTTCTTTAGTTGCGTAATGTACTATAACTTATCATAAATTTGATAGCACAATTTATTAGTGAAATTGTCTACATTAGTCTGGATGTATTCTATGTATATTATATATGTATTTACAACAAAAATATTTTTAGGCATTTCTGATGGTTGTTTAGTACCAATAGTATACATGAAGATATTTATTCTCACTTAAAAATATAAGCATCAGAGAAGTATGTATGTAAGTATGAGCCACTTGTGTAATAGCAAATCAACATCAAGGCTTAACTAAGTCAACTGAGTCTTACAATTTATCTTTATGTATGCAATAAAAAGATAATTAAAACACACTTTCTGATTAGAAAGTAACGAAAATAAAACCTCTTCCTTTTGACATTAAGTCACATAAATGTTACAGGTTATAAATCTTTTTTTTGAACATATATTTTGTTTATAATCATTCTATAAAATTGAATTTTTTTTTTAAAGTAGTATATTGTTACCTGGTTCTCTGGATCCCTCTCTGAACGGTCAGATTCACTTCCCTGAGAGTCATAGTCAGACTCAGGCTGCCCTTCCTGCAAACATTCAGCAACTTTCAATAACTGCATTATAACACCCACAAATTACAAGAATGTTTACAAACGACGTGGCACCACTTCTGAATTAAGATATAAACCTATCGTAGGCGTTTCAGTGAGTGGTGTCCGAACCGTGACCTCAATATCACGAAAAGAAATGGGCATACCGTCACGCGAGCGCGCGGGAGAAAGTGCCGAGAAATGAACCACTTTTAACATCAAAATGAAAGTCATTTCTCATAATAAACGATTGTGACTTGTTGTTTGCATGTTGTACTTACGTTCCCCGAGTTATTGTGTTCGATATCTTGCGATGCATCCGAGTATTCACCAGAATCGTCCTGCTCCTGTCTTCTTTCCACGGACGTCATATCGGCGTCCTCTCGGGCTACCTGTAGTACTTCCAGATTGACGACTTTAATTAACGGATAATTGAAGAAAAATTAATCGGCGGGTAATACGGTTGATTTCAATTGTTAAAATAAATGAAAAATGAAGTAATGTCAAAACAAGGAATCGGAAGCCATAAAAATTCGTTTCGTTCTACGCAGATACAGATTGTTGCAATTACTGGGAGACTACATTAATTTTGTATGGAAAATAAATATATATGTCAAAAATACTTCCAATAAAGTTGAAAACTAGAAATGTTATATCATTATTAATTTATCTCGCCGTTAATATATATATTTAAACTTAGAAAATTAATATTAGCCCAAAAATAAAAATTATATAATTTATTTGATGCGATTTTTCTAGTTCCTTTATGTATAGATTACATGATATAAACGAATTAATATCACAACTTCTTTACTATGGATGTATAATGAACGGTTATCGGGTATCTATTCATCTCATATAAACCAATGCTGACATTATCCTTTATTACAATTATATTTAATGTCTTCGTCCTCAGAAATAGTAACGTAACAAAACAAGTTTGGTAACGTTCGTTATTCAGCTCCACAATTACCAATAGGTCGAATTTGCATTCCAGTTACATAAAAAAAAATAAAGTTGATATGATTGACAGTACAAAATATGATTAGTTAGAATGACAGTGACATTTGAGTCTGATGTGCATATAATATGAAAATATGACTACAATTCATATTATTAATTCTTGTGTATATATTTAACTATATAAATAAATAAGAAAGAATATGCGACTCAATAAATAGATACATAAATATAATAAAGAAAATCCAAAATTCATTATTCATATTATACCTCAAGTTTTAGAAATAAACAAAATGTGGTAAAAGCTGACAATAAGAATCAAATATACTTCACATTTATATTTTCAATTTAAACTACCTATTTTAATTTAAAAGTGTCTAGTGTGCTGGACTGGAAAATACTACATTTTCAATTTGTTACACCATTTCATAATAGCAAACAGAACTTATTTACAATGGCTGGGTAAGTATTAACTAAGTACAATATAACAAAATAATATTTTTTTTAGCTTATATTGCATAGTATAAATGTAGAAAATATAAAAAAGAAATATGATGGAAGACAAAGCTGACTGACTTATACATAGTCATTAACTAATACAGCTTGTGGGAGCTGGTCTTCTTTGATCACTGCAGCTACTTATTTTATTACTCAACAAACAGATTTAATATTATTGAGTTGTTTGGGCTATTGTCAGGTGCCTGTAGCACCTGTAGCACTGCAACCTACATAGATCTGTTATGCTCGGCCTTTTTAAGAGTTCGCTACCTAGGCCCAAGAACAAGAATTTAAGGATGTTCTTAGGAACGATGGTTTTTATCTCATTGGGAAAGAGTGTAAACTTTCCAAAGGAGATATTTCGTTTATGTATAAGTCGGCTAATCCATATAATAATAATCCAATAGACTACTGCTATTGAGTAAAAACAACAAACGGTATACTTTATAATTTGGTTATTTAATTTGTGTGTTTTGGTAGTTCATATTCACATTTGTTGATTTAAAAGATTTAACATATTAATTGCTACAATGATATCAGAAAAATTTTCATCAAGGAAACTGTATGTATCACAGAAAAGAATTTTTTTTACCAAAATTACTGGAAAAGCACTTATTAAAACTTTTTCTCGACAAGCAGTGTCAGTCTTATATGTCTGATGCATCCAAACAAGATACAACAAGTACTAACCTGTTGTTTTGATCACAGCGCCTTCTACCAAATTGTGTACGTCAGACATGGCTCATGTAGAACTTCTTACCGTCAGACACATATGACTGACATGGCGTTAAAAGACCAACACTCATGTTTATTCCTCATTTTTATTAATGGAAACTGCATAAAAAATGTGACTATGCTAAAGTGCTTAAATTTAAGTCTATTTAAATAAAGATTGTAGAATTATTGTTCCCAATGAAAGTAGATGAACTTTCATTGCCGAACAATAATTCCACAATGAAATTAAAGTATTATTTAAAAGTCATATCAAACCAAGTCATAACACTCTCTGTGTTATGACTTGGTACATGACCAATCACAAAATAAATGTTCATTCATAATTAAAGAGCCACTCTACCTAGTCAATTTATATTTTTTAATTGCATGATGAAAATTAATTTTGATATTAATTAATACAAGAGATACTGATAGGTTTGTGGCTGGCACATTCCACTCAAATAAAGTCAAAGAAGGCAGGCTAAATGTGTCGACAATTGACTTTGTTGGTCTTTGACTACCCTATCTACTGGATACTAGTAGTATATTATTATTTAAATTTCAGGTCAAGTCCTACAACTCCTGATGATGTGAAAACTATTCAGCTGTTAGCCAAGGGGGTGATGGAAATATATGAACCACCTTTAGCAACTATTAATACTCATTTGAAGGAGTTAACGTAAGTATTTTTGACATACATTTTGCATACATATCAAATGCAGGCATAGCTCTTTTTGTTTTGTTTTTCTATTTTTTTATAAGTTTAATATTCTTTGTTTTTAGTAAATTTAAATTGTCTATTTTAAATTTTATTAGACTAATATGATGTGGGTAACATCATATAGCATGTATTTTTTAAATTATATAATCTCGGTAGAGGGTATTTGCAACACAGTTTATACTTCTGTTATAGAGATTTCTAGGGCCGTAAAATACTTAATAAACAAAAAAATACTTCTGTCATTGTTTCTTCAGTGAATTGGTACACATGCTCAATAAATAAATAAATTATTATTAATCTATGTTGTCCTACTACTAAGCTAAAGTCTCTCCCCTTTTAGCTCTTTTCTTTCATTTCTCACTTTCCTCTTTCCTGTGCCACCATGTCAACTCACCACTCAACCTCTCTAGATTTTAGCAGAGCACAAAAGGAAAAATATTAGTTTGCTAGACAAAAATTCTGACATCTTTTACATTGATAAAGTTTTCTAATTAGAGTACTTACCATATATCTTCCATGTCAGTGATCAGATGCATTTTTAACAAACTAATGTATAAATTCTCCCTAAGAATCATCTCAGGGTAATTTATCACTCTTGGTCTCATGGGCTTGTGCACTAAATAGCTTAGAAAATTGATACTAAACTAGATACCTTTCCCTAGGTAAAATTTGTATAAAATTATCTATGGTTTTTGTACTTATATTGTCGCCAAGCCACTTTCATTGTAAGATGTGTTTCTGTCAAATGGTAAATAATTAAATAGGAGATATTACTGACTTGTTTTATCAGTCATCTGGAATGGCAGCATTGCGGTACCATAGGTATGGTATAATAATGTTATAACCATAGTGTTGTTCATGTACGAGTATATATATGTTACAGTTTCCACTTCCAGCATCAGGTCAAGCTGTCAGCTTGTTTACTGTAATAACTTTATAAGAAACATAATTCTTAAAATTGTGTTTTTATTTCAGGGAAAAACAAGAAGCTGTACACAATATGCTGACATCTGAGAGGAGAAAGCTTGAGGATCTGCAGAATGATGTTATGCTGGATGCCCTGGTAAGTTCTAATAATAGGTTCTTAAAAATAATAATACACAATGTTTACATTTTCAAGAATGTTTAACTTGTTTCAGTGTATTGCAAGTTATTGATAATTTTAAAAAATAATAGGAATTTTAAACTCAATTGAAACAGACAACAATTAATTGTTGATTAAAACAATTGATAGAACAAATAATATTATAATACTTAATTTTGATTGTGCTTTTTTTACAACTTTTCCACTCATTGTTTGCATAATCGGCATTAGTTGTTTGAACCTTGGATAATCAACACCTTTAGCCCCTTTAGCCCCAAGCTATGCAGAGCTTTTTGTAAACAGGTGAACCTAACATAATATGTTGCTAGCTAAGGGCTCATCCGAGGACATAAAAACCATCGCTCCTAAGAATATCCTTCAATTCTTGTCCGTGACGGGTCTAGGTAGCGAACTCTGACAAAAAGCGAGCACAATAGATCTATGTAGGTCGCAGTGCTACAGGTGCTACAGTCACCTGACAATAGCCTAAACAACCCAATAAAAAAAAGGGCTCATCAGTACACATAACTAGTAATCCCTTTCCACCACATGTTTATTTATTATATTTATTGTTTTGTACTTATTGTTCTATGTTTATGTATGCGCAATAAAGAGTTATTATTGTTATTATTATTATTATTTATATTTTCAGCTTGCAGATATAGCAACAAGTAGAGAGAAATTGACATCAATATCTAATTCAATGATGGGATTACACAAAAGAGTGCAATCTTTACAGGTACGTAAAATATGACAAGAAATTAATTTGATAATTTTTAATATTGAATACCAAATTGGTAAAAGTCTGTACATCTTGATAATGATATCTTATTAAGAATGAATTATTGAATAAAGCCATTATATGACTCTAAATGATTATTTGGGAGACGACTGTTTGAATTATATGTTCTTTGTTTTAAGATTGAAACTGTTTAAAAAAATTATAATATAAATAATAAAGATGTACCTTTCTTGAGTTATTTCTCAGAACTTCTTAACTAAAGTAGCTAGCTGAACAGTATAGAGGATATAATGAAAAAAAATTACATGCTTAAGGGACCGAAAATGATCTAAACGCATTTGACATTAAATTTGAAAATTTCGCAAACAATTCTGAATTTGAGTTTGCTCGCCACGAACGTCAGAACATGACGGGATGTCTGCGGTCCTGGTCATAAATTCAGAAAATGTAGCCGTAATCTATACATATAAATAAAATTAGAGTGTCTGTTTGTAATATTGAAAGACCCGTTTTTTGCTACAGATGAATATAAATACGGTACATACACTTAAATAACATTTTTACAATATTTGTCTGTCTGTCTGTTTGTTCCGGCTAATCTCTGAAATGGCTGGACCGATTTTGACGGGACTTTTATTGGCATCTGATATAATAAGGAGTAACTTAGGCTACTTTTATTTTAAAAAAATAAAGTTAAATTCCACGCGGACGAAGTCGCGTATACACCTAGTAATTAATATTAATAGTAATAAAATAATAATACCTGGACAACTCACACAGCAGAATCTAGTTCCAAGTTAACCAGAACTTGTGTTCTGAGTGATACTCAGAGCACATGTTCTGGTGTCAGAATTAAAAAAAAAAAAAAAGTTAAATTCCACGCGGACGAAGTATACAAAAACCTTAATTTTTGGTGACAAAATTATAGGATAAGAGACATGGCATTCTAGATCTCCAATGCATGGGTGGTATCACGGGTGTCAAATGATATGGTGTCCATAGTTCTGTTCATGTATATAGACGACGGTTACCATTTACAATTACATCGGGGGAAAGGGGATTGTTAGTAATAGGGATTAATAACCTCATTGCTAGCAATGTACCAGCTTGACCTCCACGTGGTTCCCCCTGGAAACCATCGTGATAAATTCACGGTGAATTTATTACGATATGCTAACTGACCTGACCTCTTGCTCATCTTATCCTCCATTGATGCCCGCCAGCATAAACCATTAGCGTAGGAAAGGGCACCATTCCATTATCATCCTTAAGAAAAAACAACTTACTTACCAGGACGTAGTTAATTCCTTTGCCTTCTGATTACCTGTTGCTTATAATGGGAAGTAAGGAATTATTGCTGAATATTTTTTGTTTATTTTTCAGACCAGAGCCGCTAATATTGAAAAAATTGCGAAAAACAAGGCGGCAGCAAGTCAAGATCGCGCCTCAAAAAGCTAGTAAAATACTATTTAATTAATCCAAATTATTTGTTTTTTTCTTAAACAAAATCTTGGTGTTCTTGCGACTTAATATATGGTATCATAAATAATAATAAGTAGATTTTAAGACTGTTTTAGGTAAACTAGAAAACGTTGTCTTTATGGGTACCACAGTATCAGATATTTCAGCTGCGAAGCAATAGGTAACTTTAGTCTTTCTAAAATTATTATCCTTCCCCCTTCATGTAATATACATAATTTATAACATTAAAAAATTAAACTGTTCACTTAAGAAACTTCAGGATATTGTTATTGAAACTGTAAGTAAATTATCAATACATATAATGACAAATTGAAATTTACAGTCCATATCATTTTAATAAAGAGTGAAAACATTTTAGAATTGTCCCCCTTAACAATCAAATTGACCCCCATTGATTGAGACGTGGGCCCCACGTTGAGAAACACTGCCATAAGCTGTTTCGTTTGAAGATAAAGCAGAGAAATTTCAGTATAAAAGGCATGACAATCTTAATCTTTAAGGTGAAATATATGAGAGGTATTATTAAATGATAATGTGTTCACTGTTCATGTATACAAGGGACGGTTACTTACCATAAGGTAGGGTGTGTTGTTTGCCGTACCAATTCCATAAAAAAAAATATTAAATCATTGAAGCTGTTTCTGAGATTATAAATGTATAAGTACAATTGTGTACATTTTATTTAAAAAACAAATATTTAACACAGTTGGTTATTTTGCGTATTTATTACATGTTTTATAGAATGAAATGTATATTAAAAAAACTATATTTATGTTATTGTATAACTAGGTTAATGATATGTTTAATTTATTTTCACAATATATGTAGATATAAGTTAGAACTGAATTTTAAAGTACTTCACAATTAAGTTTGATTTTGTGGCAGCTTTCTTCCTATAGTCCCGGGTTTGATTATTTTACATACAAATATTTGTATACATGAGTATATCTGTTTGTTGGAAACTGTGTGTCCTATCCTATCTATATTTACAAAAAAAAAATTTTTAGCAATGAAATTATAGGGCATAACATTTTAGTTCTCCGGTATAGCAACGCATAAGGGGTACAAGGAGGCGTTCGTGACGGTCATCAAAATTACTGGACCTCGTAATGGAATAAGGAGTTAATGAATAAAAATAAAATGTTTATAACTAAAGTTTATTAACATTGTTACACATACTTGTTTAATGAACAATAAATAATGTTACTGTTTATAATTCTTATATTTATATTCTTAGGTTTAAAAAAAAATACTTATGTACTCTAACTCCTTTATTCATATGAAATTTAGAAAACTACAAATCAATTTTTACTATTGGCGATGCAGTTGTCTCTTTCGTTCAAATGTAGACTATAGCTTGAAGTATAAAGTCAAAAAGAGTTCGATAGCTGTTTCTAGACGTTTTTGTGAATAAAGGTGTTAAAAGTATCTAACTGTAGTAGTATTCTGTGCAAATTATAAGTCGATGATGGAATTCTAGCTCGGTGATAATTATTATGGTGATTTCTATTTCAATTATAAGATTGGTGCATTCAATTTAAACTACATAATAATTTTTATAACCTAAAAGCATACTTTAATAATGAGATATTTATGTGTTACTTAATTCTAAATTGTGTTATGTCGCTCCTAAGACTAGTTGTTTTTTTTTGTTTTTAAATTTATATTTTCACTTAATTTAATGTAAGTAACATTAAGTACATATTACTTGTATACATTTTTATATGATTACAATTAACATATTATGTTAAATAAATGATGTATAAACATCTAATAATGTATATAAGTAAGTATGTTAAATCTACAATAACTTTAATGGCAGTTAAAGATTCACAAAAAGTACAGTGAAGAATACTGTACGATAATATTAAAGAAAATAAAAGCGTGTTTTACTAAATAGTCCTTTACTTTATTATCATATCGCTGGAATAGAGAAAGTAATTTATATAAAATGAAAATCAATTTGTTTAGAACTGTACTTGCTGTTTAAAAAGGGCAAATTGAAGAAAATGGAATACAAAAATGTTTAGTCAACTAGTAAAATCAATAAGTATATATTAACTAACTTGTATCTTAACATTTTTTTAATATTTTTTTTAACTTCCAGCATTACTTGTTACTACATTGTTGAATAATAATACGAAAATATATAACCTTAATGGTTTCGATTCTTAAATATTCTACGTCCTATATAAAAATATACTTTCTTACATACCTAATCGGTCGGAGATCGTATATGTATATCCCTATATGCTATACAACGACATACACGCTGCGATATATCATAGAAACAAAGTAATTAGTTAGTCGTGTGTATATCTTTTCTAATTTGTTATTATCTTGTTCTATGGAAGTGTGATATGTAGTTGCTATTTTAGTTAATTGCTATAATTTATCATAGATAATTGGTGCAACAAGTTTTAATACTATTTATTTTATAGCAAATTATATAGTGATGACAATAATTATAATCTGGTGATATCTTAATGTGTCATACAAGTAATACCTATACAGGATTACTCATAAAGCTATTGGTTCATAATGAATGTGATTTACTTTCTTAAATATGGAATAATATTATTATACTCTTTGAATTATTCTAATGTCGAGTATAAGAACATTAAATATTTATTCTAAATAATTAAGTTTACAAATCCATATCGCAATGCATATGATTTTATTTCAAGTAATTTTCATTGCATGTTAAAACTAACATAAGATTAGAATCACACACATAATGCTGTGGAAATTACTTAAAAAACATATAATTTTAAAGTTACAAAACATGAAAATTACGTGTACATTAATAGAAAATGTAGACGAATTATAATAGATGTTTTATTGGTTAATTCGAAATTTATTTTCGAGATCGAAATATATTTAAGTACTTATTATAATAAAATAAGTCTACGTATGGATGTCGGCAGAGTAGTAACACCGTTGAACTTCCAGTCCTTATCATACAATACTGGGATGAACATGAAGAAATGAGTGTCTAAACGACAAGGGAAATACGTTTATTGAATAAATACCAATCTATAAATTCACCTATAAAACCTCATTCGCAGTAATTCTTATATAATGTGTGGTCCACTGTGATTTGTCTATCTTTGTTATTCGTGCCAGTTAACTTAGTGTTTGAAATATTGATACATTAGTAATCTATTTATATTTAAGAACGTTATAATATTTAACTGCAGCTTCCCTTATTCCTTCAAAAGTGGTGCGCGTATATCGCATCACTCCATTTTACAGATGTAACATACTTTGTTTAAAATAAAGCTGCTATTACTGGATAATTCTAGTGTATTCTAGTAATGTTAGAGTAGTTAGAAGATAAATATAATGTGTGTTTTTTTGTCTTCGTCTCTACATAATGAATGTATATTAACATTAGCAACATTACTATATATATCAGCATTCTCTTAAAGAATCAATTAACTGTTTTCGTTTCACGAAATAATCGAAATAAGGCTCTACGCATACGTTCAAACTTCAATAGAAACATTACTGCGAAAGATTTCTAAAATGGGCAAGCAAAATTCCTTGTGCTATTCAACAAAACATATCCCTTTCTGGTTCTCACCACTCTCGTCACCACACACAGCGGCGTGATGAGGTGTGTCCTCGGTTGTTATTTCTTCGCGTTGATGACGTCACTGAGGACGGTGACGACGAATGACTCGATGCCGGACTCGTTCTCACCGCGGGCGATATGGAAATAGCCGTTAATACCCCATTGCTCGCCCCAGCTGTTGGCTACAACCTGGAGATAGGAGGTTCGTTTATTATTAATAATAGGTACACAATTGTTCAGGAACAGTTGTTTTACAACTGTAGACAATCTTATGCACAGGGTGAGGGGATTTTTAGTCATAGGGACTGGTAGGGTAATAGGAACCATTACCAATAATTTTTCGTCTCATGTTGAGCTCCACGCAGTATTTTATGAATATCATCGTTAAATCCTCTTGAATTTGCCACGATGTATTAACTTAATTTCATGCTTATCCTACCATTCTCTACTCGTGCCCCGCTAGCTTATACCGTTAGTGCAGGTACATTTATTCCATTATCATCAATTAAAAAAGTACCTCTAGCGTCATTTAGGGCAACAGACATAAAGGTGTATTATATTAAAAAAAAAAGATAACTTACCCAATATTTTTCTCCTCTGTTTTCACCCCATCCAATTATCCTTACGCTGTGCAGACCTTGTAGAGTATTGTCACCAAATCTCGTGTGGCGGTAGACTCCATCGCGGTAGTGGAAGAAATCTTGATACACCGTCATTATAGCTGAGGAAATGAAAGTTACCGTTTTAAATGACAGTACGTAGATTTTCTTCTACCCTAGCCTAGTCGAGCTACAAATATAAGGTTAGTCGGAATGAGTATGATATGCCGCTAGCACTGTAACATATAACCACTGATAACTGATATTACTAATAACTAATTGATCTCGCATCATATTTTTTCTGAAAGCGATATTTTTTTATAAACAGATATTAATATGTAATTAATTTAACAGATATTACAAAGTATCGACAACCCTATTCTTTGGTTTTCAATCAAAAACAGCCGACGTTCTTGATTAGTAGAATGGAGTATTTGTTAGGGCGCGTAATAAAGAGCACGCCTCTGATTTTCATTCATAAAACTCAATGTCGTGTCATATTTTCCTATTGGTAGGGCTAATGATAGCTGATGTTAGCTTAGTGTATAAGTTGTAAATTAGATAAAATAGAACGTACCATGCACTGGTCCGGACTCCATAATATCGTACATGATGTCTTCCTCCTTCTTCAGCTTGCCGGGTGGTCCAACCTTGTATCTGGTGGTTCTTTCAGGGATGTCAGGTGTGCACATGGTTGGTAGATAGTCGCTCTTCGGTTTAACTGGACAGTTCGTCACTTTAGCCACGTACGGGAAGCAATTGTCGTCTAGTAATCTGTAATTTTTTTATGTCATTGGTACATGTTTACCAAACGAGCTTACGGCCCACCGGTAAGTAATAGTTGCTAATATACATGAAGCACCACGGACATCTAATCATCAGTTAGTATTCCTCATTTGTTGCCGTTTCGAAGGAATAAAATGTAATGTATCTATACGCTTTAATTTCAATCCCATATCTCACCCATCAACCGGTACACAGCTTACAATTCTTGTTGGCTGCTATAGATTAACCAGAGATATGTATAGTAGGTTCTCAAAGTATACCTCAATCTAATCTACATATTTAACAAAGAATACTGTACGTTACGCGATCCTCTCAAACTGGCCTGAATTTATCAACATCTCTAGTGAATTTATCACTATGTGCTAACTGACCTGGCTTCAAACTCAGTGTATCTTCCACTAGTGCTACTAGTATAAAAATAAAAATTTTCGTTCTCGATTACAAATATTCAAAAAAATATATTTATGAATTTTATTTATTCGATTTTTCATCCAAGAGTTACAAAACCCCGACAACCCCTAGACCAAAGGACTTAAAAATTTTGGTTGTAGTAAAATATTCAATTACGGCAAAATCGATTATTTCTACAGATAGTA
This sequence comes from Achroia grisella, assembly GCF_030625045.1. NCBI lineage: Eukaryota > Metazoa > Arthropoda > Insecta > Lepidoptera > Pyralidae > Achroia > Achroia grisella. Next base: position 1,814,808 of record NW_026712984.1, on the reverse strand, counting down.
GTATCCCTATTACTTACCCATCTTCCCTGACGTAGTTCCAAGCTACATCGATGTGGCCACCATCGCATCCTCGTTGGTACCGTCTGTTGCATGACAGCAGTGTCTGAGGACTCAGCACCAACTTCTCTATACCATTTGATTGGATTGCGAATCTGCAATAGAATTATATACTTACTATAACAAAATAAAAAAATATTAATTATAAATAAAATAAACAAAACAATTAACCAATATTTCAAATGCTAATATAAACCTTATGACTGCCTCGGTGATCTAGCAGTTTAGCATACCGTCTTACTTCCGATGGTCGCGGGTTAGATTCCTCGCACGACACAAACATTTACATTCTTGAGTATGATTGTTTGTATCGGTCTGTGCATTTTCTATGTATAATATGTAGGTATTTCCAAAAAATCTATGTATTTGTATCAGTTATCTAGTACCCATAACACGCTTTAGCTGGCTTAACTTGGGTCTAGATGGCGCTGTGTGAATTGTGCTGAGATTATTATTATTATAAAAAACGCTATGAGCAAAATTTTACGTAAAACGTGTATAAATGTAGGAGACTACTTTTGGAGCCAAAAATTAACTTATGGTGAAATAGAAATAGAAATAATCTTTATTCAAATAAACTCATTACAAGCACTTTTGAATAGTCATATTTTGATTCTACCACTCATTCGGAATGCAGATTCATCACAAGAAGAATGAGCAAGAAACTTGTGTGTTGCTCTTTTTGATAGATGTTTTTTTTATATAAATAATTACAGTGTAACAAGTAAGAGGCATGCGACAATCAACATAGAAATCGCTACGCACTCATTATTAGTGTAATCAGATAATATTGTCAGTGCTATGTATTTAAAATCATTATTATCGTTAACGAATTCTTCAATTTTATAGTAAGCTTTTTTGCAAAGGAAGTGTTTTATTTGACATTTAAATCTTTTTTCTGGCAGATTTATAACAGACTCTGGTATTTTATTGTAAAACCTTACGCAATTGCCATAAAACGAATTACTAACTTTAGCCAAACGACATTTAGGTAAAATCAGTTTGTTATTGTTACGTAAGCTTTTATTAGTGCAATCACTAACTCTTTTGAAACTGTCTATATTCTTCCTGGCATACATGATGTTTTCATAAATATATTGAGAAGCAGAAAATTTTATCGGAAAAGTAAAATAGATACTGATGTTTGATGATGTTGACTCTGCTTAGTTTGGGGTTATTATTATTATTCCTCCTTTTTTCAATTCAAATTCTATATTTGTGAAGTACAGCTTACAAAGGTCTTAGAATTATTTATTAATTTAGATAGGAAGTTGCACTGTCTTCTGCAATTTATAAAATCTCCGGTTTACATAAAAAAAATATTGTAATATTTTATTTAATTGGATTAGCAAACAAGCTGATGGCCCACCTGATGGTAAGTGGTAACCGTCGCTTATATACTCGTATATGAATATATCATTTTATCAAGACGTCCGTGTTACCACACAGTTGCGTTGCCATTCTGAAAGATCATGTTACGCCTCCAAATACTATAATTTCTTTGTCTTATCTAATCTTGATAAGCGGCTAAAAGCGGCTAGCTGTGATTGAACTATCCTAGCATACGACTTTTTTACAAAGAGTGTTCTAAATCCACAATGAAGGTTTTTCAGGTAAAATTAAGAACTTCAAACAAATAGTAACTGAAAAGGAGACTACAAAATCTTCTACATAATTTTTTTTTTTATAACACGTGACAAACGAGAACGCGGCTCACCTGATGGTAAGTGATTACCGCCGCCCATGAGCACCCGCAACACCAGGGGAATTGCAAGTACGTTGTCGGCCTTTTAAAAAGGGATAAGCTCTTTTCTTGTAGGTTTCAATATCGTATCGGTTCGGAAATACCATTGCTGGAAGGTGATTCCACAATGTGGTTGTGCGAGGCAAAAAGTTTCTAGAAAACCGAACTGTGGAAGACCGCTATTCATCCAGATGATCAGGATGGTATTTCAGTTTCTGGCGGGTGGTACGGTGGTGAAACTCAGCAGCTGGTATTAATCCGAACAATTCCTCAGAACACTCCCCGTGATATATGCGGTAGAAAATGCACAGAGATGCAATATCTCGCCGCAAAGCCAATGGGTCGAGTCTGTCACATAGACGTTGATTACCAATGATTCTGGCTGCTCGGTGCTGAATGCGGTCAAATGGAAGTAGCTGGTATTGTGATGCTCCCGCCCAGAGATGAGAACAGTATTCCATATGCGGCGGGATCTGCGCCTTGTATAATTGCAAGCGATGGGCCGCCGTGAAATACCGTCCCACTCTACTGAGCACACCAAGCTTTTTGGAGGCTATTTTAGCCTTGTCCTCCAAATGACCGCAAAACTCAACGTCACTGGATATATCAACGCCAAGGACCTCGAGATTTGGCTTCACATCAAGGAGAGTGTCTTGAAACTGAGGAGATACGATAAATGGAATCTTTTAAGCGGTAAACGCGCAAACTTGTGTCTTCTTGGGGTTGAATTGAACACAATTTTTCAGACCCCAAATCGAAACTGGATGGAGTGAACTTTCGATTTCAGATACAAGTTTGTTCCGGTACTCTATAACTTTTGCCTGCGACATATTAGCATGGCCGCTGTACAAGGCATCTCCGGTACTGTCATCCGCATAGCAATGAATGTTGTTGACTTGTAACATGTCATTGATATGCAGATAAGTGGCTCCGTTTCATCTACTTTTCCCATCAGTTACATGCAAGCTGTATTCTGGTTGATGGTTTGAAGAGAGAAACATGGCTATGATATCACGTATAACGCCTTTTTCGAACTATCCTAATGCTGTTGGTCGTAGCTGGTGTTTACAACTTCACCACACAATAATAGAGGCGCGTGCAGACACAATCCCGCAAAAGAATTTATAGAGCTGCTGAACCCTTACTCCTGTCGGGCAAATACCGAGATATGACTTTAATCTGAGGACATAGCTAGGTCTTCTAGGTCGATCCGCGTCTCAGGCTGTCGTGATCGTTGATCGTTGGGTTTTCCGGCATATTTTAATTCGCTAACAGTTAGCACTAATTACCGCTTAGTAATTAAAAGCATCTGTTATCCGATATTAGAGCTAAAATGCAAAATTAGCCAGCGGCGGTGATTCACTTAGTGTTTGTTTACATTGACGGAGTGCAACATGGCATGTACTGGCTCTTATGTCACTGTTATCTGACCCGCGCAACGTCGCCTGCGTTACATTTTTCCGGTATTTACAACATTATTTATTGCAGCTCCGCTTCTGTTGGTCGTAGCGTATAGTCTATAGCCCTCTTCGATAAATAGGCTATCCAACACTAAAAGAATTTTCAAAATGATATCTGTAGTACCTCTTGGAGATTACCCCGAATATTCAAACTCACAAACTTTAGATACCTTCTTATAATGGTAGAAATTAGACTAATTATACGGGGTGGGTGTTGTTAGTACTTAATAAGGATTACCTGTATACAATACTGGTTATTTTTTTAAGAATCGCCACGATGGGTAGGTCTGCTCACCTGACTTCATTCTCAAACTATCGTCATCTACAGGTGCCTGCTAAGCGTATACCATTAGCGCAGACGTGTGCGCCTTTACCGTCCTTACAAAAAATTTCAATCTATCTGAATGCCGCAGCACGGTCCGCGTGGTATAATGCTGGATTCAAATTCATTCAAAAACCTATCTAAACTAATATCATTACATGTGTCTGTCTATCTGTCAGTCATTACCAGTGATTTTTTGACATAAAAGATAGCTTACGTACGTCCTTGTGACTAAATTTATATACCAATATATTGTATTTGCAAAAAAATATTATTAAGTGTTTCTATCAGTTGTATATCAACCATATTACAAGCTGTGTATAACTTGGGAGTCAGATGGCACTCCCAAGTTATGCACTGTGTGAATTATCCAAGAGTATTATATTTATTATTATTACTGATATTCAAATGAATATGAATAATTTGTGTTTATTTGTCATCATAACATAGTATCTATAATACAAATTCTGCTGAGTTATTTGTTGTTCTTTATATGTCGTATAGTTAATTACTTGAATGTTTAGAAATATTATTATTACAATTTATTCGACCAAAGTTTCTGAACGAAACTATCATCGAAGAATATCCTAATTACAAAAACAAATAATAATTTCACAATTCCGTCTTTACTATATTTCAAATATAAAATAATTGAGTAAATATAATTCAGCATGATGTGTTTTTCTGTCTGTGTTTATTTGTCACGCTTCGTTTATTATGAATGGTGTTTAATACCAGCCGATGCCACATTAACTCCTGTTTATTTGCTTGTTCAACCACCCTTGAAGTGAGCTCAGTGTTTGCTACCCAATTGCACAGCACAGATGGCGTATTGTGTTTTACAATTGATTGTAAATTTTATATGTACCTACATCATAGTTATAATTAGGCACATTGATGAAATGAAATCGTTTAAACCATCATACGTTACATTACTGATTTACCGTTAGCAACAGTAATAACATATACCTATGCAACTCTGATGTGATGTATCCAAGAAGAAATTATATTTACTGCTGTTGATCCACTAAATATCACCATCAGTTATGACATAGAATTAAGTTCAAATATCGTATGAATAATTAAACAATAATAAGACTTAATTCATTGTTTTTTTTTAACATAAATGGGGTTTTGCATTTGGTCTTATCTCAGCTGTTAAAAAATGATAGCAACATCTAGAATGTAACGTACTTATCTAGAAGAAATCTATTCACCATATATTGTGTATGTACCTAGTTGTTTGCTATGTTCGTCTGCTTTTTTGATATAAATATTCCCCATGATCTTCCTCGAGATACAACCTATCTTCACGTCAAATTTCATTAAAATCCATTCAGCCGTTTAGTTGTAGAGAGGCAATAAACAGAAACAATTTTTCGCATTCATAATATTGCAATTGGTGTATACTGTAGTACAATCTACAGTCTCGTAGATTAAGTACATAAAATGTAATAATCAACGGGATTCCAATGTATATTGGATATGTTTTACTCATGCATTTTAATATGATACAGTAACATGAGAAGAATATTATCTGTCTGTATGTATGAATATTTATATTCTTAGAGATAAATAGGGCTGCCAATATTTAGGGTTTGACCATTCTAAACGGTGTATGTAGGGGATAATCTAGATAGACTTTGTCAAAAGGCGTCAGGACTGGGTACGTTTATTTCAGCCACCAAGTAGCTTATTTTGTAATCTGTGTAACCTGTTTCGGTTATGCGGGCAGATTGTTATTATATTATAGTGTTATAGGATAGTATGGTGTAATTATGTGAAATTGTAGGTATGGTGAAATTATAGGATAACGAAAAATTCTTAGCAGGTATTATAAGAAATCTTCGAGTTGTTAAAAAAACAAGAGCATACAAAATTAATTTAAATTAAAATTAAAAAACGAAGCTAACTACATAATAGAGGTGACAGTATAATAGTACCTAATTTCCAATTTAAGTTAAATCTTTCCATGTTTATAAATATTTAATAGGTACGTCGCCAGCCCTAGAGATAAAGTAGAAAATCAGCTATTACACTAATAATTATACTGATACAGAATTAATAGGTACCACTTAAGGTAAACTGCAAACGATCACAAAAAAATGGGAATAATACGCTATCAGCCCACGATATCTATCCCATAATTAAGAATAACTAAAAACTACTGGTCAGAACTTAATAGAAATTAAATAGAACAAAAGGTTAACACTAGCAGAAAGTGTTTCTGAGGTGACACTATAAAATTCATTTCTTCCGGCATTGTGGAAACAGTAGTGACCACTTATGTTCAAAGTCATGGCGTACTTCAGTGTTAAAACAACATCTTGCATTCTCGCATCGTGTCCAAGTACCCTAAGTTAATGAAACTTACGGTAAACTGCAAACGATCACAAAAAAATGGGAATAATACGCTATCAGCCCACGATATCTATCTCATAATTAAGAATAACTAAAAACTACTGGTCAGAACTTAATAGAAATTAAATAGAACAATAGGATAACACTAGTAGAAAGTGTTTCTGAGGTGACACTATAAAATTCATTTCTTCCGGCATTGTGGAAACAGTAGTGACCACTTATGTTCAAAGTCATGGCGTACTTCAGTGTTAAAACAACATCTTGCATTCTCGCATCGTGTCCAAGTACCCTAAGTTAATGAAACGGAACCAAGTACCCGCTGAGTGCACGTCGCCTATTTTTAGTTGCACTCCAGCATAACAAGGTGTCATCTCGAGTTGCCTTGAGTTGTAACAAGGCAGGTTACTTAGTGGTGCTATAACTAAAATCGATCTATTACTGGTAAAATAATAATTCATACTAATGTTGTGCTATATAGCATGGTATGGGGCATGTAATGCGTATGAATGAAGAGAATATTGTAATGAAAGTATTACATACGTATCGTATATATCTGGGGGCAGCGAGCAGAACTGGAAGATAGTTAGTAATTAAAAGTTTATATTTAAGTTTAAGAGTCTCACCTGTCGGAAACAACTGTAGCGATGGTGACTGCCCAATCGGATCCACACCAGCCCTGGTCGATGACAGGCGAGATGTACCCTGGCCAGTATGACCTGGAGTCAAAGTCTCTTGGGTAAGCTATGTTCTTGTCGTATCTGATGGCGCCCATGCGTTTAGTCTCCGCGGTTAACGGGAATGTACCTGTGAAGATATTATTATATTGAAATTAAATAATAACCTAGCGTTAGTCCCAAGCTAAGAAGAACTAGTGTATAAATACTTAAATACATTTTTTTGCAAATACAGCTAGTGTAACAGCTAGATTTGTAATGCATTCGTACGAAGCCGGGTTCGGTTGCTACTTCTATATGAATACTAATATCACAGACTACCTTTGAAAATAATCAATATATAATCAGTAATATATTTGTCTTACCAAAGAAACCGTGACATTGAGAACAATCTATTTAGGAGTCAGTTGAAAAATACAATAGTATTAAGTACTATTCCCTTTATGGAGTCGGTTTAGATGCCTAGATATTGTGAACTGGAAAGCAGAAACCAATTATATTCTAGTCACGAACTTAGTGATAAACAGAATTGAATTGAAAGCACTAATACAGTGCAGTGAAAGTAAAGTTTAAACTTTCTCCAACTGCATTTGAAAAATCAACTTTAAATCTTAAATATTAAAATACTTAATACTATGTAATATTCAGTTTAGTTTGACGCTCTCGGTGGTCTAGATGTTTAGGACACCACCTTTCTTTCGCTTGTCACGGGTTCGTAACCTCGCACGATGCAAACATTTGTATTCATGAGTATTATTTTTTTTGCATTGGTCTGGCTGTTTTCATGTAGTATGATGTATATATTTAAAAAAAAAAGTATTTATATCAGTTGTTTAGTACCTAACCTAATATAGAATTCTTGTTTGTAATTTTGTAAACGAACTTGATTTATTTTAAAACAATTGATTCATTTCCGTCTAGGCCACAGACAGGAGTTTAGTGGTCAGACTAATTACTGTGTTACATATTTTATCCTACATAAAATAATATTGTAACAACCGTGTTATATGTAATGTTTTTACACGGGATTTTGATTCTAATTAAAAAAAATATATACGTTGTAAATACATTAACGAGGACAAAACCTACTTTTTAGAATATTGTCTGCTTGTCTGTTGATTTGGTGGTACAATTCTATTTAATACTAGCTGTATCCGCGCTACGTCCGCGAGGAATTTAACGTTATTTTTCTATAATGAAAGCCTAAATAGCCTAAGTTACTCCTTATTACATCAGTTACCTGCCAAAAAAGTCCCGTCTAAATCGGTCTAGCCATTTCAGACATTAGAAAACAGACAGACAGACAAAAATTGTAAAAAATGTTATTTTGGTGTATGTACCGCATTTATATGCATGTGGATGTAGTAAAAAATGGTTATTTCAATATTACAAACAGACACATCAATTTTATTTATATGTATGTATAGATTACTTAGTTAATGATTAAACTATATTTAAACTTTGTACAAAGTCGTCAGCATGGGTGTACCTCTGTAACGCCAAATTCAGTCGACAAGCTGCTTGCTTTGTTAGCTTTGAAATGTCTTGAAAAACTTTGAAATAAGGCGGTGCCTGGTCTGTTCAGGTTGGGAACACTAATAAATTTTTTGTTCTTTGCGATAGCATATGCTAATAGTCACTCTATTCTCCCAAATTTGAATTTTAATGACTGTGTATTATTAGTAAACCTGTACAACATTTATTTGAAAAGAATACGAGCTTCTTGTCAGTTCTTCTCATCTCGATATCATTCCGAACTGACCGTAGATTTGACGAGAGACGATAAGAGTCTGCAATAGACCTACATGAATAAAGATATTTGGAATTTGAATTTGAATTTGGTAGCTATTTACTAATTACAGGATAGAAGACATGACATCATAGTCGTCTGGAATGGTCTCGCCAAAGTGGTCACCAGGCGTTATATGATCATGGTTCTGTTCATATCGATAAATCAGTTTGTTTGCCACTCCAATTACATAAAAAAGAATGAAGAATCATTCATAATTTAAGAGCTGCGTTCTTTTCACTGGAGCTCTTGGCATTATCCACGATCTTCCATCGATCTCTTTAGTTGTTGATACGACACGACTCCAACTTTTTCCTTAACCTCCTCGATATAGCTGTTTCTTGGTCTTACCCTTCCTCTCTAGAAAAGAATGTAATTTACCTAATTTGTACTTGATGCCGTCCTTTAACTTCTTGCCAGAGAATTCACTGTAGTTGCTGGCTCTCCAAGATTCGCTGCCGTAGTTGACGTTGGAGATCACATCGTCAGATATCAGGCACAACTCCTGTTCACAACTCCATATGGCTTGATTAGGATTGTTGGAGTCTACCACACACTCGCTGTAACAAGTAGAGACAAGTCTACGTAAATAAAAATTATCACAAAATGTATTGGTGAAGGCACATAAGATGTGATATATAGATAACATAATATGTGAAAGAAAAAAATTCATAAAGTTATCTAATAATTATTATTATTTATTTATTTTAATAATTAAATTTTGTTTTGAGAGCGTTTGTACCCTAGTTTTTAGTCTACCACGAATATCATGGCATCATGTAACGCCCATAGACCTAACTACTATTGGCGTTGCTATTTCGGAGGACTAGGCTGTCATGTTTCCGAACCCTATAATTTCACTGCCATATCTTCTGCTTAGGGGCTAAAATAGGTAACACAAAGGTACCCCACGCAGACAGAAAAAACCTTGCAGTGTAATAAACTAGTAATAATTCAAGGTTTGTATATACAATAAAGGTCTTGAGTTCGTAATATGGTAATGCAAGTTTGATTTGTCAGTGATCTATCAGTGGTTCTTAACTTTTAGCGATGGGTGACCATTTTTGAAAATTTAGTTACGCCATGGATTTCTTTTTCTTTTATTTATTTATTTACACACAAATTTATACAATATAATATAAAAACAATAAGCCGCAAAACTGTTTAGCAGTTTGTCTGCAGCAAAAGCGCAGAAAGCAGTTTGTCTGTTAGAGTACGTAACTATAATTGAAAGAGGGGTTGCACTTTATTAGATCTGATCTAAAGACCTGAAACCATTTACCATTTAATGGTAAATGAAAACTAAGGATAGTACAGTATTCTGTAATTGTAATATGAACCCATGACATTTTCGTTTTTTTTCGGGCTACTCTAATGCGATAGGGGTGAGTGCAGATGGCACGCCAAATCCGTGGAAGGACTGCCTGACGGATATGACTTTAAACTGCAAAAATATCTTGCCACCGCTTATTAGAACTTAAACATAAAGGAGGCAGCAACATATAGTTTACCTTCCGGAACTATAATATGCTACAATTAATGTCTGTTCATCTGCACCGCAGAGTAGTGTCATACTTGGGGATTTATTTTTATTTTCTTTGTGTTTGTATGTTTTGTTTATAACTACAATTAAACAAATATTAGCGTAAATACATTTTCCATAATATATGTTATATATAAAAATAACGCATAAAAAGGATCAAAATTAACAGCATCTTAATTTTTTATCCTATTTAAGGAATGGTCACTTTAGGTGCTTCTGGAGCACCAGGTAATCCGCGGACCACCGGTTAAGAATCGCTGGTCTATACTATTGATAATGCACAAATGCACTTGGCTCGCAACCTTATAAAGTAGGTTGTTGAGCATCTCATAGCAATATATTGTAAAATAATTGAAAATTATCATAATACTGTAATAATAGTTTATAATACGCCTGAGGCTATTTCAAACAGCATCACAATTAAGAAAACAATATAATGCGTATCTTTTATCTATTCATTAATTTAAAAATATATTTATTCGCTAATTTTGCATGTACATACATACTATACGATAGACGGCCCTGTACTCGCATAAAGCTATCCTGCTTTTAACATACAGTAATTAATTTACTCGTAAATATTTGCTGTAGTTTTCTCAATAAATATAAAAAACATATAATCAAAATGATTATATGTTTTTTTACCACGACGATCTCGGTGGTCTAGCGGTCTAGCACACCGCTTTACGACCGATGGATGCGGGTTCGATTCCTAGCACGGCACAAACATTTGTATTCATAAGTATGATTGTTTGTATCGGTCTGGGTATTTTCTATGTATAATATGTATGTATTTACAAAAAACAATATATCTGTTATCTAGTACCCATAACACAAGCTTTAACTAGCTTAACTTGGGTCTAGATGGCGCTGTGTGAATTGTCCTGAGATTATTATCATTATTATTATATATTTTATATATAGCATATTGTGTTATTTTCTATTTTTTATTTATAATATTGACTTCATTATTAACCGAGTATATATATTTCACTATTCTATTCATACGCCACCACTTTCTGACACCTTTTCTCTAATCTCTTGTTCTCTTGTATTACAAGTTTAGGATAATAAAAATTTAATCTTAACATAGTATTTAAAAAAATAGGCGCAGCTGGCTGTTGTCTTTTATCTTTTAAATTACGCAACAGATTTGAATGCAGTTTTCAGCAACAGATAGAGTGATTCAAGAGGAAGGTTTATATGTACCTATACATGCGTCTTATAGTATAGAACAAGCCAAGAAATTGAAAGATTTCTAATGCATCCGTGCAAAGTCGGGACTTGTGGCTAGTAAATGAATGAAATGCAAGTGATCGTTGTCTGTGTATGCAAGATATATGAGAAAATCTATTATTGGGAACTCTGTCAGCATAATATTACATTAATGATTGTTAAAAAAAGACTGTTTAGCTGTGCGTTGTGCGCAACTAGACAAATCTGTTTACTCGTTTTCTTTTTTTCAAGTAGACATATATGTCAGATCGTATTATTTATTTACATCTGCCATCTCTAGTGAACCCGTGACCAAAACGTTTGTGACTGCGTCATTGTGGTAAACATTTCGCTTATGTAATGAGATATGATTGTAAATGACCGTGAAAAAAGTTTAAAACAAGAACAGCTATGGCTTATGAAAACCAACGCTGCACAGGAGCATCCTGTCCGCATACGCTGAACCGGCCCTTTCGCCATCTTTAATGAAGTATCCTTTAAAAGCATTTCTTTCTTGTAATTCAATTGGCATTAATAAATAATTCCTATTCTTAGAGTATCATATCTATTCGTTCATTATAAAAGAATATTATAGTCTAAAATCAGAATTATTTGCAATAAAAGGTAATTAAAATGTTAGAATTATGATATGGGCTTCTGCCGAATAAATATTTTTTTTTTATATTTAAATATCAATAGTATTTATATTACCTATTATACTATATTTTCCACGTGGCAAAGCATCTAGTATAGGCGCCTATTGACACTTATCGTCACCATATTTCCCATTCCAGTTAAAAAATGACATTATATATTGAAGCCCCGATCTGTTTATATTTTAAACAAACGCTCATCAATCATTTCGACAAATCTATACACTTGCAACATCAACAAATATTATTATTTATGGTCATAGTGGAGAATCAAAGTGTTTGCCGTGATGTTCAGAGTTATGACTTCATTGTTAACTAGGTAAGGTCACCTGCCAACTGATTGACATTACAAAGGGATAGGCGAGGCTCAGTGATGCCAGTTTAGGTGTTTTACCTCATTTGGGGGATATTTAGTGGAAATTATTGTGGGGAAAATTTAAACAGGAGGATGGAGGGGTAAATAAAAATAGGAAGACAAGTGTGCTGGCTAAAACAGATCAGATCTGTGGACAGAAAAGCGTAATAAAATAAAGGTATTCAGATTCAATATAAAAAAAAACAGTATAGACTACTATATTGGATTATAATCACGTGCCTTAAGGAATGATCTTAGTTAAGGTATTTTTCTTCAAAATTTGAATTTTAGGAGAATTTTGAAAAAAATATAGCAGATATCTGAGATAGATAGTTATACTGGCGAAGCTTCACAACTCAGTAAAACTAATTATACGAGGATCTTAGTATATATAAAAGATTTTTGGCCTTCGAGGATATTTTAATCCACGTACAAATTAGTATACGATTTTACGAAAATCGGTCAAATATGAGAATGTACAATATATTCGAGATTTTATCACATTTTTTTCCTGCGTACGAGGCTAAGTTATTGTCTGTGCGAAAATAATATACACAATAAGAGAGTAGATAAGGACAGGTAGAAGATAATGGCAACACCAATCTTATTAATACTATAAACGCAAAAGTTGGTGAGTACGGATGAATGGAAAAAGTAACAAACATCCATCCAAGATGTTTGTTACTCTTTCAAACAAAAATACTAAAAGTAATGAAACCTTACAGTAATATAGCTTATACATCAGAATAAGAAAGAAAGAAAGAAAAATATTTTATTCAGTGCAATGTAAAAAATACAATATAAACAACAAACGAAAAAAAAGAGCAAATAAAAAAATAACACAGGCTATAATTTAAAAAGAGACTGACTACCCATGTACATTGTGTCAATCATTATATATGATAAATATAAGAGTAATGCAGACGAATTTGTGTGGGTCAGCTAGTTAATGGGATAAAGGTAAGGCAATGATACCGAGGCTAAATGTCTGAATGTTGGCAACCCTGCTTCACTTTGTACTAGGCTTGACACGATCACAACCTCAAAAGGTAGGCGTTACATATGTATTGTATTTTACTTGAAGGTGTTATTAACATTGTTATCATGGTATGGTATTTTTTTGTACCACAGATTGGTTTTAAACAGATTATATATATCGCAACATTAATGTTGACATGGAAATTATTTGTAGTAAACATAAGGCTAGTTGTAAAGGGACTTTCACCTAGATAATAGATTTTTTCATCTAGAAACAAGACGAAAAAATCGTAACGGGACGAAAACTCTTTGTTTGTTAATGATTCACGTAAAAATGGTTGAAATAATTACAATAAAATTTTCATAGAACATGTTAAACTTGTGTCCAGTAGAGGCATGCTGATATATAATACATGCGTAAAATATCTTCCAATCTAAAGAATTAATTTTGTGAAACTTTTCCCTACGCCATTTATAAATTAAAATTAAAAAAATATAGGTGACACCTTATGCATGTTAAAAAAAAAAACAAAAATAAATAAATTCCCCAGATATGGCACTAGTTGCTAAGGGTTTTTTTAATTGGAGGTTTTGGATGTTGTCAGGTGCTAAGACTTAAAGCACTGCGACCTGCATAGATCTATTGTGCTCGTCCTAAAAGTTTCTAATGTAGTTAGGTATATTATTGTTTATTTTTCATGTTCTAAATATAGTCCTTTTTTCAATTGCTACTCTGAAATAAAATAACAAACTGATCTAAATAAAATAAGCCAACTGTGAGTAATAGGAAGCAAACAATTTGATTAAAGAAAATCATTTTACGAACATTAAGGAAACAATGTAGATACGTTATAAAATTGTTAATTAATAATTACACCAATAATAATCGTGAAGGCCTTCTGTTGTATTAAATTCAAATAAATACATTTTATTATTGCGTTATTAATATTACCTACATTGTTGTTTTATCTTGTTACTATAGCCTTTATTGGCGACTACGTCTGCGATATTTTTCCCCGTTTTTGTAACATTTTTATTGCAGTTTCCGTCAGGTTCGCTCCTATTCGTCATAGCGTGATATTCTATAGCTATCTCAGATAAATCAGATATCTATTCATAATCTGATCAGTAGTATCGGAGTTTACCATGGATATTTAAACTTACACACTTTATCTTTTTACAATATTAGTATAGACTAGCAATTACCTGCGACTACTTATCTTCATGGTTTTAATTATAATAAATCCATTCATTTTCTTTTATTATAATAAATAAAAATGTCTAAAACAAGAGTTACTCATTATAATATTAGCTATCTGCGAGCGAAAGTCCTGTCAAAATCGGACCAGCCGTTTCAAAGATTAACCAGAGCGAACAGGCAGACAAATTTTTAAAATTAATATTTTACGTAAGTACCGTATATATTTTCATATGCATTTCGTCAGAAGTGTTAAGACTGCAATATCAATTTCATTTTATTTAGTCCACGCAATGGATTAAAATAAAATAAACGGTGAAACAGGTTGAGGCAGTCATAAAACAGCTACTTTGCTTTATACTATTCCTAAACTAGATACCAGAAGATACAATTTCATTAATTCAGCGATGGATTATTGTACTGCATTCAGCAAGATTGCATTGCGTTTAAAATTGTACTTTGGACTTGCTAATTGGTTGTTTATTTTCCAGATTAGCTGATTGCGATGACATCAGACAACGTAATATGTTGCCTTTGTATTCAATAATGCACAAAATACCAGTCTAACTCGACTGTCAATGTCTAAAAAACTCACAGGAAACTGATGGAAGTAGCAACAAATACCTATATGAAGAACAGTATGGATATCATATCGTCATGCGATGACTGTCTCCTCATGTGCTGTAATTCAAGACAACCTACATAGACCTCATGCTTCCGTCCTCTGTAATTTCACTATCCTATCTTATCTCTTAACAGAAACATATCTTACAAAGCAAGCAGCTTGCAGTCGGCTATTTATACAATCAACCTCGGTAACTCAATAACTTCTCAACTAAACGACTGCACTTATTTGGCTAATAAATTTTTGATTTGATATACGGTACGGTGGTATATATTCCGAATTATTTCCACATGGCCTTACACATGTAGGTACTTTGACGTGTACTTTCTCAGTTTTGAAATGACACTGTTCACTAATTAACGCGAAGAAATGCAGAAGAAATTGTGTGACAATTGCCTTATTAAATCTACTTAAACTATTTATAACTGATATAACGCCGATTCATTCATGCCCATCAAAGATAATCATAGACAATAAGGCACTTAGATCTTGGTCTCTTGATTAATTAAAAGAAATAAACAAATAAGATATAGAAATGTTAAAACCTAATATATCTTTTAAAACGACTCGCTTACGATTTTCTAAAAAACGTATGCGGTATGCCAGCCAGCTTGTGTAATACCGCAGATTCTGGGCAGTGTTCGCATATCAACCACATTTCTACTTTCATATTCTTCATTACGTACCTAACTCTCGCTAACGGGGAGAAAGGACTGTTGCTAATGGGGACTGCTGCCTTATTAACAGCTATGTGGTTTATCAAGTCGACCTTTAAAGTATTCCTCTGGAAACTAACGTGCTTAATTCTAGGTGAATTCGCCACGATGTGCTAGCTGACCTGACTTCATGTTCATCCTATATTCTTCATTGGTACACTGTCAGTGTATACATTACAAGACGGAAGCATAAAAAACTCTCATTAATTATTATATTTATTTGTAGATATTACATATGCTTAAAGCGTTATATTTGATAAGCATGACGCGATTGTGTAATAGTCACAGAACTGCGATTGAATAAAAAAAATAACGTAACACAAATTACCTTCTTCTTATTCCCAATTGATCAAACGTGTATGGCAATAATAGTTCATGCACGGGATTCTCACTTAAAGACTTAGATATCTACATACGTAAGAATGAAAAAAAACTGTCTATTAAAAAAAGAAATGTGTTGTGTTTCATGCCAGTTCTTCTTAATTGAATCTGTATATTGAATAGGATGGTAGGGAAAAAATATTAATAAGAAAATTCAGTTCAAATGTCGTATAAATAATTTTTGAATTAATTTGAACCTAATCAAACAGGACTGTAGGGAAAGATATAATAAATTACGACTTTAATAAGAGGCCAATGAATAAATATTTTTTACTGTAAATTTGAACTAACTACTTCTAATACGATTACAGAGCATTTGTTTAGGAATTATGTGTTCACTAAGTGGTCTCAAGGTAGATTTTTTGCAAATTCCCGTCAATACAAGGCTGATGTACTGACTAATGCATTTGAGATACGGACGTATTCGATAGACTATAGCGTTTATATTACTATAGGATTACTATACTAACATTATAAATGACAAAGTCTGTTTGTTTGTTATCTTTTCACATATAGACGTATGAATGGATCTAAATTAAATTTATCGGGAAGATTGTTTTACATCGACGGACATAGACTATCACTAATCTAAAAATAGCAGATGAAGTAGGTAATTGATAGTATTATCTAAAATAGCATATATACAGATACGAACCTTAGAATGAAATATCTATAAAATATAAATGTATAAACATACAAAAAAAGAAAAATAATAGATAATAAATACAAAAGACATTTGCAGCCATTGGTCCCCAACGCATATATTAATAAATCATACTTATTATTAAAGCAATTTTTGTTACAGTATATATATATATTAAAAATCTTTACCTCTATAAGCGACAGCGATTTATGTTGTATTAACAACATAAATCGCTATCGCTTATATAGTCAACCAAAGCCCTAAAATCGAAGTCTAAAAATGTAAATTCGCACTTAACAACGAGGTACTAAATACTTATTTGCCAAACATATTCACAAACTTGTCGGTATTTTAGCAATATTTGCTGGATTTAATATTCCTTTGTAGTCTAGTCCAGTTTGTTACATTTTGACGAATATTACCTACATCATAACATGGGGACTAGAGTAGAAGGCGAATAGGACGGGGTATGGGTATATCCCGTCTCCTATAATTGGTCCCTTATCCACGCGGTTTCCCCTGGAAAACATCATGATAAATTCTTGGTGAATTTGTCACAATGAGCTAACTGACCTGACCTCATGCTCATCTTATCATCCTCCTACCTGCGTAACCCGTTAGCGCAGGCGGGTACACCATTCTATTATCATCCAAAAAAAAATAGGTTCCTTGTCACATGTTCTCCTACAACCATTTCCTTGTCCCTGATTCTAATAGAGATCGAAATTTTAACAGCCTGAGCCGTAGTTCGGACCCCTGACTGTGACCACAGATTAAAGTTAAGCATTGGAATTCAGCGGCCCCATAAGTCAGAAGTTCTTCTGCCATTAAGAAAACTCGCCCTCTACACTAGTCCCTATTTTCATCTGGTAAAGTTGTAAAGGTCTGCTGCAGCCAACAACAATAGAGTAGTTAAAAAATCGCAAGAATTTATGAAGCGAAAGGAAGCTAACTCCTGCTGGATGGATAGTGAAATTACAGAGTACGATATAATAATAAATCTAACTATTAATTATTTGGTTTGGATAAAAAACCAATATACAATTCAACTGTTGATGGCCCACCTGTAGGATAAGTCCCTATTTAATGTAATAGAAATAATTATATATAAATATTCACATAATCCTAAAAAGCTCCTAACCTAAAACAGGTCTTAATTTAATTACAAATACAAAAAGCAAAACTAATTTCCTGCCCATTTAACAAATTTAACATTGAACGAGCACTGACATCATCCAGGTATGAATTAGACCAATCTAGACTAAAATAAATATAGACACAAATTAAAAAACAATATTCCCTCGCTTAATTTTAGTTATTTAAACTGTATCAGATAAAGAATTTATTTTTTATTTTAATTCTTAAAATACCCGATTTTACAAACTCCTTCACATATACAGTGGTACAGCTACATTTTATGAGTATTACATCACTAATTTTATTTAAATGCACGGACTAATAATTTACCGTGGCTGACTTTATACAAAGTCATACATATTTAGTTTTAGAGAGATATGGCAATGAAATTACTGTGACATAAAATGGAAATATTATAATCAAACTCCAGAATTATTAATATAAAAGTCTAAGTAAGAGGAACAACTATTCCAGGGTAATTTGAGCTATATATTAAGTTAATATATGTAAAGTTATCAAAATTATGAACACCCAGACTTAGGCGGGTCTGTTACTACTTATGAGTCCATACTATGATAATGTTATGATTGTGAAAACCAACTATTTTTAATTAAAAAAAATAAACGTGAAAGGGCTGAAATAGTCTTCAATTTATATTGAAAGTTTATGCAGACGTAGTCGCGGGTAACAGCTAGTTCTAAATGATGAAGCTGTAACAATATTATCTCATATCAATATAATAGGTAAACGCAAAAAATACAATCAATAATAAATTTTATTGCCCGTCAATAATGTCTAAATTAAAATAACTGACTGAAATTAGTAGTCAAATACCAATAAAATGACATCATTTAGAATCATTCAAAGTAATTGCATATCTGGTATTGATTCCATTCATATAATACTGTGATGTGACATTGAGTCAATCATCTGGTAACTATATGAAAACATACAGGATCGTAATTGGAGCGCGAACTTTGCTTCTGAGATCAAAATTAGTATAATTACAAGAATTAAGTAACTGCCGAATAAAAAAATGACCTAAATTGAGGATGACACTCATTTTGATTTCGTCGATTACAAACAAACAAAAAGCTCATCGTAAACAATTCAGTTAGCAATTTAGGAGCTACGATATCGCAGACAGGCACAGAAACATATACAGGAATGTCAGACTTATAACACTCTAATTTTCTGTAGTGTGTAAAAATAGCATCCTACTAAATATTTTATATATTCCTTTGGAAACATTAATGAATTAATAGTTATTGAAATTTACGATATCTACATTTAATAAATATAAAATTAATAATTAATTCAAAGTTATTTATGACCTTTGTAGTGTTAGTGTTATTTTATATTGTACTACTAACGTATAAATTAGTTTTAAAAATAAAAACGACAAACATCCTATGACTACATGAAATAAAGTTGAATATATACATGAAAATGATAAATATTATATTTAATTTTAAAGATATTTACAAATGACTAAAACTAATATGAACTTTAATAAAATATACAGGTATATTGTCAAATCAAAATAGTTTCAGCAAACAACTTGACTCATGGTTTCATATTGTACCAATTTTTTGTCGAACAACCGTAGCTAAACGACGGCTACACATAAAATTATTTATATTCTGAATTCCACGTAATTGTACATCATGTACATGTAAGAAGTTGCTGTAATTTCAGGTAGGTTACAATTTTTTTTTATAAAAAACATATATTTACGCAACGGCCACAGTTAAAATATGTACCCGTGTGTATTTGAATCAAAGGTCAATAACGACAAATCACTTGCAGCTACTGTGAAGCTTTTTACCGTTTGTTGATACCGTCACAGCCCAAAATAATTGTTGCTAGCTCCGTTTTTGTGGTACAGACACCTAGAACTTTTTATATGTACATATATGTTCATTAATAAAAAATATATGTTACTTTGAAATTACAAATAGACACTTAAATATTTATTTCTATATGAGTGTCTGTTTGTGATTTAAAATTAACAGCTTTTCACTAAATGCGTATACTTACATCAAATAATTGTTCTTGCTAATCTCTGAAACAGTTGGACTGATTTTGACCGGACTTTTACTCACAGATAGCTAATGTTTTTTTTTTATGGATGATAATGGAATGGTGCACCCGCCTGCGTTAACGGTTTACTTTGGCGGGGAGCTAATGTTATAATAAAAATATTCAGGCTAGTTCTATTTTAAAAAAAATATATATATCTATTATATAAAAAAAAAGGTAAATTCCACGCTGGCTAGTATATCCCTTCAACATTACGATAGCATACCCATGCTTAGCCGGGCGCCTCGCCAGTTATACCAATTATCGACTAATAAAAAAGATGGATTTGCTCATAGTTTAGCTAATAAACATACGTATGTCTTTATTATATCATCAATACGCATGATCATTGTCATTGACACAATACGTGTCGTCATATCTTATTATGGTCATTAATAACTGCACGTGGGTGTAGACAGTGAGTATATTTAAATATTTAAGTTACTCTTATATCCATCATCTATTTTACTGTACAATAACATGCACTAATTTTATTTAATAACATTATTTGTACTCCACAAACAGTATTATAAGATGAGCCATTAAAATATGGTATACATATATTTACTCCACTTAAAGATCGTTTTGGAAGTATTTATTAGATCACTTTTTATACCTTAATTACTCTGTAAGGTATAATTTTTATATTACATATATTTTTGGTATTGTAAAGAATTAATAAATAAATATTTTGAAATCACTCTATTTCCTGGTCGTCTGCACCCTCCTTTGCTACGGCTCTACTCAGGAGGCAACTATTCTTGGGTAGGTAGGAAGGAATTTTTAATAATATGAAGTTCTGGCCCTATTACTAACCTTCATACTTATTCAAGGTAAACTAGGCTACGGGGGTGAAGGGGATTTTAGGAATGTAGTCTACATTACGATAAATCTTATCATCATCATCATCATCGCAGCTCGGAAGACGTCCACTGCTGGACATAGGCCTCCCCCAAAGATCTCCACGACGATCGGTCCTGCGCTGCTCGCACTCAATGCCTTCCAGCGATCTTGACCAGATCGTCGGTCCACCTTGCTGGAGGCCTTCCCACGCTGCGTCTTCCGGTTCGTGGTCGCCACTCGAGGACTTTACTGCCCCAACGGCTATCTGTCCTACGAGTTATGTGCCCTGCCCATTGCCACTTCAGATTCGCAATTCTTCGGGCTATGTCGGTCACTCTGGTTCTTCTGCGGATCTCCTCATTTTTGATTCGATCACGCAGAGTAACTCCGAGCATAGCCCTCTCCATTGCCCTCTGAGTGACTCTGAGCTTGTTGATGGAGCCCATAGTTAGCGACCACGTCTCTGTTCCGTAAGTCTATATCTATACTATATCAAGTTGATCTTTACGTGGTTCACGATGGTTTACAAGGAAACCATTCTGATAAATTTATGGCGAATTTATCACGATGGGCTAACTGACCTGACCTCATGCTCTACTTATTATTCTCCACTGATGCCCCGCCGTAAACCGTTATCACAGGTGGGTGCACCATTCCATGTATAATCCATAAGACCTGGGCTACGGTATATAATAGTACATATAGTATACTGGCGGGACACCAGTGGAGGATAAGAAAAAAAAGTGTTAGGACATTGAGATCATTGTGACGAATTTGCAGGTATGCCGGCAGTATGTTTGCTATGGCACTTTATAATAAAAAACTAAATGTTTTTCGACAATAATCATAATTTAAGAACGTTTAGTCTGGCCACATACTTCCTGTAAGAGTCGACCGAATCGTAACGACAACGCTGTTCGATTAGCGCATTTGCAAATACTCCAAACGAATGGCGCAGTCTACATGATTCGTCCGAAATAGAATAGAAAATCATTTATTCAAATAAACTTACATTGAAGCACTTCTGAATAATCATCAATTTTTTTTCAATCTACCGCTCATTCGAAAGCTAAAGAAAAAAGAAAGCTTAAGAAAGAAAACATGAATAAGAAGAATGAGCGAGAAACTTGCGTGTTGCTCTTTTAAATAATTTTGTTGTTACACAAAAATTGTTTTGAATTTCGGCTCTGTCACATTTTGAGCAGCTTCGGACAGATTATTGTAAAATCTTACGCAATTACTATAAAATGAATTACTGACTTTATGTAGACGGCATTTAAGCAAATTTAGCTTTTTTTAATGAACAATAATGTGAGTCTAATCGCAAATTAAATTAATTTGAAACATAAGATCAGCGTAAGCCTAAATCACTGCATGATAAATAGTTATTATAATTTTCATTATTAATGAGTGTCCTTCATGCAAAAATATGATTTTTGATGCGGAAATATTAATGATGTCACCACACATCGGCAAACGTGATAAATTCATGTTTAATTATAATTCAGTCATTTTATAAATGTCTGTATTTATTGAGGTCACGCTAATACCCGTATATTAGACATATGATATTAGGTTTAATCATAGAGGAAAAGTTAAATAACCTCTAAATGATTAGCAATAATAATGTATATTATAATTAATTCTATAGAACAATTTTTTTATTTAAGGAATTGGAATGGTAAACAAATAATGATTAAATAACTGGTTGTAACTGAGACATATGTTTAAATGGCTAATGGTCACGTTATCATGTGACAAGAGCGGTATTATCTCATGCATTGCTATTCTGGAGGACTAAAATGTCATGTCACTAAAACTGTAATTTCAATACCATATCATATTATTCTACCAAAACATAGCTTACTTAACAAGCTGCTTGGTGCTTGAAGTAGTCAGGGGAACCTTTGTCTATCTACTACATAGACGACTTTTTACAAAGCCTACTTCAGTACTATAACTATGGAATGTTGGATACAAATACATCTATGTGAATAATAACTAATTGTTTAAGTAAATATTTATCACAGACTTACTCAACGTTCGCTCGTAAAACTTTGCATTTTAGTTTGTTTGAACACATATAAATGGGACCGATTATTTATATTTGTCTATAGTATGTCCACATAGTAACAACTCTGGAGGTAGGTATGTTACTTTTTTAAATGCCATAAAATATAGTTTTTTTTTATAACCGGCATGACAGGTTTATAGCTGACGATCCACCTGATTTCATAAAATACACTCAATTATATAATACAATTCAAAAATATATTACGGCACTCTTATCATAAAATACGTTTTTAATATTTGGGAGCATTTTTTTATTTATTTATGGTTTAGTTACATCTGTAATGAAACTTTAGTAAAGCGAGAAACAAACCCGCCAACAAAACAATTTATACTTTATGTTCAGATATATAACTTTCTTTTCAGACTACTCTAATGCTCTTTGCCGCAGCTGGCCTTTACAGCTTCACTGAATGATAGGGGGCGAAAGCAGAGGGCATTCCAAACACGCGGAAGGTCTTATGAAGAGGCTGAAGGCCAACGAAGGCCTGGCGCATAAGACTTTAATCTGGGGGCAGGTCTGTCCTAGGGGTTCAGCCGTGTCGTGGCCCTCGTAATTTCGATTACGCGTTTGATTTGATCGATATTTTTAAGTTTGTCATTAATAGTTAAATTATCATATTTTTATACTTAGTTATTTATTTATTTTATACTTAAATATATCCAAATTTGTCGTCGCATAATATCGTATATTAGTCGATGCGTTCGTTCATTCGAATCGTCGATACCTCTGTTACATCATATATGAATAGCCTCTAATATAGTTTTGAATAATGAATGAATGTAAAAATAAAATAACATTCGTCACAGGTGTAATTTATTATTGTCACATCGAGATGTCACGACTTCATTTATATTTGTGAAGGAGAGTGGTGACATAACGTTTATTTTTTACTAGCTCACCGGCGCAACTTCGTCTGTGTCACCTAAGAGAGAGCTGTCAAACGGAATAATTTATCCCTCTTTGTGCAACATTTTTCTATGACTGTCCGCACCTATTGGTTATAGCGTGATGTTATATACCCTTCTGGGCTCTCCAAAACTTTTACAAAAATAGAGATTTTTTTCAGCTCAATTCATAAGGTTACCGATACAAACATATAACTAACTCTTCATCTATATATATAAATAAAATTGGAGTATCTGTTTGTAATATTGAAACAACCGTTTTTTACTACATGCATATGAATATAAATACGGTACATACACCAAAATAAATTTTTTTACAGTTTTTGTCTGTCTGTCTGGCTGTTTGTTCCGGCTAATCTCTAAAATGGCTGGACCGAATTTGACGGGACTTTTTTTGGCAGGTAGCTGATGTAATAAGGAGTAACTTAGGCTATCTTTTTTTAGATCCTTTTTTATTATGGAAAAAAAGTATGAAAATAATTTTCACGCGGACGAAGTCGCGGGAACCGCTACTCACACATAATGTAAAAAATTCCTCTAACTGTCCCTGTAGATTACGGTCGTAGTTGCATATATGTAGGTACTACAAATATGATACATATAAATAAATTGTGATAAC
This sequence comes from Achroia grisella, assembly GCF_030625045.1. Lineage (NCBI taxonomy): Eukaryota > Metazoa > Arthropoda > Insecta > Lepidoptera > Pyralidae > Achroia > Achroia grisella. The sequence goes on along the minus strand of NW_026712984.1, from coordinate 1,790,434 downwards.
CGTTGGCACAACAACAGAAAGAAAGTGAAAGGATATATAGACACCATGTCATTACCAAGGCATGCAGTGTGACAAATTGACTACAGTATGTTACTGTTGCGTAAATAGGGTTGCCAACTAAACTTGTTGCCTCGTACAAGTGAACTCAAAAGTCTCGTACATTGACTATCCTATTACGTACATCGTTGTATGTTAAAACGATTGCAAAGTGTAATTTATTGTTACTAACATCGCCAGGTTTATTATTTTTTAATTAAAGAAGATGTACAAAATTTACAAACTTGATACAAAATACTTTAAATTGACTAATTGGAGATTAAAATATTCTATTAGAATAACTTATTTTATATTTAATTAAGCAGTTAATAGTTAAATTATAGGTGTGGTCATGATTTGTTAGTCCACAGAATTAGCAACGTATGAGGTGTACATACATTACGTGGGACGTCTTCATTTTTATTATACCAATTACGTAAAAAATAATATACATTCTATTTATTAACTTAAGTATTAATTTTGAATGAATCAACAAAATTTTGCTAAGGTCAAAATCTCGTACAAGGTATTTAAAATCTCGTACCGGTACGATTGGCAACCCTGTCGTAGATTGCCACTGTTACATAAATTTATAGTACAAGGTCACTGGGTGACGTCAGGACGTTGGCCCCTGACTTGTTCAAAGTTCCGTACTCTCACTTAATTGTTAGTTTACTCATTTTTGTCAAACATTGCATTAACACAACTTAAAATTAAAAAGAAATACGACATTTACGAAAATATTTTATCTATGTATATTTTATAATATATTAAACTAAATATTACGAATCCTGAACAAATGGTTAGTAGAATGTTAGTAATGGAAACTGGTCCTAATATTTTTTTTTGAGTTATGATAATGAAATGGTGCACCCGCCTGCACTAACAGTTTACGCTGGCCGGGCACCGGGTACAAATTCACCAGGAATTTGTCACAATGGTTTCCAGCAGGAATCGCGAGGACGTCAACCTGACATGGTATATTGCTAGCCAAAGCCGGCGGAAACTGGCATGCAACGCATGCGGGCGCCTCGAAGGGGGCGCGATCTCATGATTTGGATTAAAAGTATAGAATCTATAGAATACTTAATCAATTGTAATAAAAAATGTAACTATGAATACGGAAGCGAAAACCGCGCTAGGATAAAAATTGCATGCGGGCGTTGAGGATCATGAGGGATCATTCTTATTAGCAATCCTCTTGTCCCTCTATTTTTTTTAAAAGCACCCGCCAGCGCTTACGGTTTACGCCGGGCAGGTTACGCAGGGCACCTGTGAAGGATGATAAGATGAGAATGAGGTCAGGTCAGTTAGCCCATCGTGACAAATTCACCAAGAATTTATCACGATGGCTTCCAGCGGGAACCGCGTGAAGGTCAACCTAACATGGTGCATTGCTAGCAATAAGATCAATCCACATTACTAACAATCCCCTTTCCCCCGCTCTGGCCCATGTTATGTTAAGTTGACTATACACAGACTAGGAATTCATTCAAGTCAGCTAGCCCATCATAACTATAACCATGATGGGCTAACTGACTGCACGCTCATCCTACGTTTTTCAACAGAATCCAATAGTACAATCGAGTATACCCTTCCAATATCATCCGTTAAAAGTGTCGTTTAAATGAATGATATTCGAATAACACGAGCAAAACATAGACTTTTAGTTATAAAATTCAATAACAATGAGGCATCTCCTATCCTATCTTCCCTAGTAGTATGATAAGTTAAAAATAATGTTTTCAATTGACATCTACAACAGATAAGATTATGTACCGTCGATACGTAACTATAAAAGGGGAGGGTACTGTTTATAATGGTGACTATTTGTTGGAATATACATAATATTAGATCGACCTGGCAATAGCTGCGCATGCATGGGAAGAAGCTCTTTCAACACAGAAATGTGTATGCAAAAAAGTAAATAACATTTAAGTGTTTTCAGACCTTTATAAGGAAACCTATGTGTCAAGCATAAGTTTTATTTTGCAAATGATCATTTGCTAAGCCTAGAAAGGAGCAAGATTCACATAAATTTCCAGGAAAATACGAAAATATATGATTTTATAATAAAATAAACAAATCCTGCTTCAATATACTGATGACCTCGGTGGTCTAGCGGTGTAGCATACCGCTTTACGACCGATGGTCGCGGGTTCGAGTCCTCGCACGGCACAAATATTTGTATTCATGAGTATGATTGTTTGTATCGGTCTGGGTGTTTTCTATGTATAATATGTATGTATTTACAAAAAAAAATGTATTTGTATCAGTTATCTAGTACCCATAACACAAGCTTTAGCTAGCTTAACTTGGGTCTAGATGACGCTGTGTGAATTGTCCTGAGATTATTATTATTATATTGTAAAAAACATACCGTATATATCTATATAAAGTATAGGGGAAATAAATCAAGTCTTTATCATATAATATATACCATTATGCGTATATGTATACGATATTATCAATCAATTTATACTTGACAACTATGATTGATAAATTATGGGTGTGATAATCCTATATATATATATATATCTTAACATAATATTATAAACGCGAAAGTTTGTGAGTATGGATGTCTGTTACTCCTTCACACAAAACTTTACAATAATATAGCTTATACATCAGAATTTTATATATAAAATTCTCGTGTCACAATGTTAGTTACAATACTCTTCTAAAACGGCTTGACCGATTTTTATGAAATTTTATATGCATATTCAGTAGGTCTCGGCTCCTATCTATTTAGTAGAATCGGCTACTATCTATTTTTCATACCTCTAAGTGATAAGGGTTGTCCACCCCTAAAATTATTCTTTTATTTTTTGGGCAAAATTTTTTACTTATATTTTATTATTATGTGTCTTTAAAAAAGACATTCAACCCTAAATTCACCCTTCTATCACCAACCCCTATTTTTTTATAGCATTATTAATTTATACGGCAAAACAGCGTTTGCTGGGACAGCTAGTAATATATAGAAACCGTGGGCACAGCTATTACATATATAAAATCGTTTGTTTTCACTGATGCAGTAATGCACAGCCATAGTTAGCAGTTTGAAACCTGAGGTTACCTAGTTTTGCTATATCAATATAGGCATTATATCTATAATTTGAAATGATATAAGTCTTATATTTAGCATGTCCCAGGTGTAGTGGTTTGAATGCCATGAATTTTCACGTTGACTGGCACAGTGCCATTGTTTGGCAACCGAAGTGTACAGTGGTAGGGTGACGGCACCAATTATGGACATTTTAAGCAGACGATTTCTTGTTTCTTTGAATAACATCAGATTTTTTGAGTGAACATGGATGACAGTTAGTAGTCAAATATATTAATAAACAAAGAATACAATAAACTTACTACTGTTTACTACAAAACGATACATTTTGCAAAAAAAATACAAAAAATAGGAGATCGCTAAACCCCAGTGATATACATCTGAAATCTAGTAATGGACACCCAATTATGGACTATCCCTGAACTATGTATCCCCAATTAAGAACATCCATTTATGGACACAGAATATGTATTATCAATAGTATTGACAGGAAATTAAATAAAAGTTTGTCAAAAGGAAGATGGATTAAATAAAAACATTGTTACTTTCAGTCTTTAATCATTCGACTTTTCAAAGTAGGCTTTTCAGTCTTTAGCAACTTACCCATAAAAGAAATATTACGTACTCTTCATACTAATAAACATAAACAATTTAATATAAAACAATTCCACTTCAAGTTTAACTTTCATTTATAAGATATCTTAACTCTTTGCTCTTAAAACTAATAAACAATTTAATATAAAAAAAATCCACTTCGAGTTTAACTTCCATTTATAAGATATCTTAACTCTTTGCTCATAAAACTAATAAACAATTTAATATAAAACAATTCCACTTCAAGTTTAACTTTCATTTATAAGATATCTTAACTCTTTGCTCTTAAAACTAATAAACAATTTAATATACAACAATTCCACTTCAAGTTTAACTTTCATTTATAAGATATCTTAACTCTTTGCTCTTAAAACTAATAAACAATTTAATATAAAACAATTCCACTTCAAGTTTAACTTTCATTTATAAGATATCTTAACTCTTTGCTCTTAAAACTAATAAACAATTTAATATAAAACAATTCCACTTCAAGTTTAACTTTCATTTATAAATGGTGATGGAATAATTACACCTAATACAGTCTCTAACGGGTGCTTTTGTGGCGTTGATGTTATACGGTCTTCAGTGGTATTTTCATTTATGGAACTAGGGGCTATAAAATTTCCAGTGCCTGATGTCGAAGGCTGCACTTCATTGGAAGCTACAGCAACATCTGTCTGAGATGTCGGCGTCACTTGGATTACGCTCTGACTATATGGCATAATTTTGTCTAATACAGATTCCAAAGGTTGCTCTTGTTGCATTGAACGGTTGTTAGTGGACTTTTTATTTAAGTGGCTAGAAGCTATAACATTGTCAGTACCCGATGTCGAAGGCTGCACTTCATTTGAAGCTACAGCTAAATCTGTCTGAGATGTCGGATCTAGTTGGATAACGCTCTGGCTCAAATGTTTATTTTTGGCCCAAATCACGTACAATGACTCATCTTCTGGATGTAAAAACTCTTGTAAAGTGTCTCTATCCTTGTAATACATTTTATTGAATAGTTCTAACTTTTGAGGTGAAAAAAGCTGAATTATTTCTTTATCTAAATATTTCATAAACTCACTTTGTTTTGGGTCATGCTCTTTTTGGGTTAAATTTTTGTTTTTTATTTTGCTCATATCAATATAATCCGATCCAAATGGGTACAAACCTCCAGCTCTGAACCCGCTTTGGATACAGTCTTTTGAAATTGTAGTTAATGAATTTCGTAATACTTGGGCGAAATTTTCCTTTTTTAATATTTGTCCAAGGTGATCTAGCTGCCATCTTGAAACTTCTTTTCGCCAAGCTACCTTTAAGGGACGAAACACTGCCAAGTCCATAGGTTGCAGAATGTGCGTCGAATTCGGGTATAATGCCATGTTCTGAACAATAATTTGACAAATGCAACGTTAGGTGTGATTTATGTCCATCTAAGAAAAATAGAACAGGCTTTTTTATGTTTTCCTGTTGTAGCCAAGGATCGAAAATATTTGTGATAAATTCATAAAAGGTGCTTCCGCACATCCACCCCGATTCTGATTTTCCTATTCCCCAATCACCGGGAACGCTCGCTGATATGTGCGCCGGTACTCTTTCATATTTGAAAACAATCATAGGGGGAGCAAGGTGTCCCGCAGCATTAGCTGTTACAAGAACAGTAAGGTTCTCTTTTTCGTCTCCACTAAAGTTATAAAGGTGTTTTTCACCCCGTTTGCAAAGCACTCGGCCTGCTTTTGGTGACAAAAAGAAAGCACTTTCATCAGTATTAAAAACTCGGCTTGGATCTTTCAAAATGTCTTTGAGGCCTCTTTATTCTAAATATGAGTCGATTTCAGAAAACCATTTTCGCAAAGCTTCTTCACACACATCGTCTCTCGATTTGGAAAGATTTTGCGCGGTTTTCTCGACGACATCTGGGTGCCTCTTTAAAAAAGATTGAAACCATTTTTTCCCTGGCTTATTATTAGTAAAAGGACTAGGTCTCCCTTGCTCGACAATTATTTTTTGTACGCTTTCCATTAATAATTCACGATTTACTGGAAAATGTTTTTCGCTCATTGCTACTAACCATTTCACTAAAATGTCTTCTTCGGCTTTTGAAAGAACTGTTTGTGGCCCCATTGCACACTCCAAAGGACTTTTGCCCGATATTTTATTATATAGTGTAATACGCGGAACACCCCACCTCTTTGCTGCCGTAGCAATCTTCTCTCCCTGTCTGACTGCTTCAACAGCTTGCCCCATCTGCTCAGGGGTGTAATCTTTTTTGGCGCCATCTACGAAATCCAGTGGTACCAATTATAGACACAAAAAATTATCCAATCTTGGACACATGTTCATTACTGGTAGAAGTTGTCCAAAATAAAAATCACGACTAAATAAATAATTGTTATGACATAAAGAATTATTTTAAGCGACATTCTCACAAAATACTCTAAAAGTTAACTTTCGACACATGTCCATTACTAGAGGTTTCGATTATCTAGAAACCAGTAATGAACATCTCGTAAAAAATATTAAAATATTGAATCTACCGGTTTACGTTAATTTTAATTTTCTTTTAAAATCCTTTAACTTTAAGTAAAATAACATGATTGTACAGGAAACAACAAAGACATTGAAGTAATTTTCAAAAAACAATACTCACTCTCTTAACGATTTTCACAATAAAAACAGATTTTTGTTTGCGACAACCAACACGACAAATTTAACGGTCAGCCATTTTGAAGCAAAATGGCCGTTTTCGATGACATTTGACATTATGACAGCTAAAAGGTGGACGTTTGAGTTAAGGTGTTGCTGGAGCAAAAATAAGTGTGTTCTAGCTTAATATTTAATTATTATTTTTTAAGTGTCCATAAAAGGGTCTTGTTCATTATTGGTGCCGTCACCCTAATGAAATAAGACTGATTGTATATAAATCGAATGTAGTATCAAGTAAAAATAATATATATATATATATCTATATTCCTGCGACACAAGCCTTGAGCTTAGTGCAGGGATTGCTGTTAATTGTCTTGTCTACAACTATTGATGTAATGCGTACATATAAATAAATAAATAAATAATAGTACTAGCTTACCCCGCAAACCTTGTTTTGCCATATAACTCATGCTTTACCATTCCAGACCACTAAGAAGTCATGCCTCTTATCATGTAATTTGACTGCCTAATCGCACCTTACAACTAAAACTCACTTACACGGCAAGCAAGCAAGGCAAGATTCCAGCAGACATAGCAATCACTGAAGTATCCAGGTAGACTACTTTTTATATTAGAGATATCTGGATATCTAACCTCGCAAACGTTATTTTCCCATATAAATTAATATCGCTATTAAAAATAGGGCTTGATGGTAGAAGGGCGAAAATTTTAGATCGTAAGTATTTTTAATGCCACATTATAAGAAAATAACAAATAAAATTATGTCCAAAATACAAAAAATTCTTATCACTTAGGACTGAAAAATAGATTGAAGCCGATTCCCAGACCTATTGAATATGTTTTAAATATTCATAAAAATCGGTCAAGCCGTTTCAGCGGAGTATGGTAACTAACATTGTAACATGAGAATTTTATATGTTGCATATATTTTTTAAATGAAACTCGAATGGCATATAAGATGACAGACCATCTGATCGTAATGTGAAGCCTATTCTACCACTCAAGGACTATGATGACTTCGTACTATTTATGTACCTACTGCCATAATTCACCCTTCAAACTTTCTAACTATAATCCTTATGTATGTATCAGACTTTGGTCCGTGTTGGATAATTTTGTACGAGATTTTTATTTCTATGGAAATCGGTCATAATATGATGAGGTTTAGAGAACCAAATTATTCAAAGAGACTTCTTCGAAATGTTGAAAGTTGGCAAGCCTCTGACTGCTACATCTGGGATGATAGTCATGAAGTTATACCATTATTTCTACTAAAGCGAGTAGCAAACCACCCCTACATCCCTCCATACCTCTATCACCAAAAATACGCCGAGTTTGAAATGATATAGTCAATGTTTATATGCTACAGTAGTGGAGTAAAATAGAAGTAAAAAATGTATGAGAATTTAAATAACTATATTTTCGTATCTCACGACAATTACTTCGACTACATCCGGAAATCTATAAGAAGTTTAAGATATATTATTGGCTGATCCTCATAAATTTATAAATCATCAGTATTGGTTTCTAGTGATCTCGTAGTGGTCGAAATTTGACCTTATAATTTAAATTTTAAGTTTGACCGTTATTATGATTCTGTAGTCAAAAACAATGTTTACCTGTATTGTAACTGTTCGTCAAACGCATCATTTGTATATTTTACTAATCTTTGTACACTAATATTAGTCAGCTGGGAGATAATGCCATAAGGCACTAAGTTCCCTTATTGTAATATTTTTTTTTTGTTAACTTTAGAATAAATAATTAAATTAGAAAAGAGTAAAGTTTGTGAGTTTGGATCTTTGGCGTAATCTTCGGTACTACAGATCTAATTTTGAAAATACTTTTAATATTGTATAGCCTATTTATCAATGAAAGGCCTATATAGTCTAGAGGCTATATAGGCCTTCCTATATAACTGGACGCTACGTCGAATAAGAGCGGAGCTGCAATGAATAAAGTGTCATAAAACGAGGAAAATGTGACGCAGACAAAGTTGCGCTTGTCAGCTAGTTATAAATATAGATAGAGGTAATCGTTATTACCAAGACATGAGTTTAGCGATATGGTATCAATGTCTGACTACTGATTAGACAAACAATAAGCAAGCCATACTGTCTATATATTTTATTTATTTACGTAATCAACAAACAAAAGCGTTGTACGACGCAATATTATCAACTACATTACTAATACTGTTTTATCTGTTGGTTGCTATGGCGGGTGGAGGCCCGCCTGATGGTAAGTGGCAGCATGAATAGCAGCACAGATTTCTCGCTGTCATCTAACTGTGGTAACGCTCATGAGTTACCATTTTCATGGACAAATGAACGGCGTACTCTGTATTTTACCTGCTATATCTCATCTTTCTATCGGAGGTCTTAGTCATTCGAATTGCAACAATTGAGATGACGTGATGTCCGGAATACAGTTCAAGTATATAATATAATATCCCTGGACAAATCACACAACGCCGTCTAAGTCCAAAGCTAAGCAAGGCTTAAGTTACGGGTACTAGACAACTAATGTAAATACTTAGATATATATTTTTTTACTTAGATAAATACATACATAATATACACAGAAAACACTCAACAACAAACAATTATACTCATGAATACAAATGTTCGTATCGTGTGAGGAATAGAAACTGCGACGGATGCCATTTACCATCAGGTGGCCGTAAATAGTTCGCTAATACAGTCACATAAAAAAGACACAGCAAACTGTAATATTAGTACAGACTTAGTATTATGAACTACTAGCTGTGTTCGCGACTTCGTGGTTATCAAAATCACTATCGCAGATCATTTAAAGAGGAATAATTCTTTCATACATATTTTTGGGTAACTTGAACCGTTTGCGCACACTATAGAAGCCCTCAAATGTGTATAATTTGCCCCCTTTTTCCAACATTTTTCACTGATGCTTCGCTTCTATTGGTCGTAGCGTAATGTTATATAGCTCAAAGTCTTCCTCAACAAATGGACTATTATACGAAAAGAATTTTTCAAATCGAACCAGTTGTTTCTGAGATTAGCGCGTTCAAACAAACAAACAAATTCTTCAGCCTTATAATATTAGTATAGATTATTATCGCTATCTGTCTATTTGTTACATATCAGGTAATGTATGACGAAATCAACTTAGAATGACTTAATACAAGGTTTACGAGATCGCATCATAAATATACATACGTCATGAGTTTAGGTTCACACTATCAACACGTAATCTATTCTTTCTATTAAGGTTAAGGTTACAATATTATTAAGAAACACTTTGCTTTTAAACAATGAAAATCTTTTTTAACTATTCTATAGCTGCTGTCGACTGGCCTTTATAGCTTCACCGCACAAAATAGGGCGAGTGTAGAGGACGCTCCAAATACCCGGAAGGCTTTATTTTAATGGCAATTTCTGCTTTAAACAGGAGATCGCATTTAGATGCTACGCGTCATAAGTATGGGTTTATTTTCTACCAATGGGCCGCCCCGGCTTCGCACGGTTATTTAACAAAAAATATAAATTTTAACACACACAATATTACCCTTCGATATTGATGTTCTTTATAAATCTCCAGTACATAACTTTGCCATTATCGAAATTATCATATTTAAGCTTTTAGAAATATTCTATCGCTTATGTTCGTCAGGGATAATGTGGGATTCTAATGGTATGAGAATTTATCAAAATACACAGTAGTTTCGTAGCCAATTCAATGCAAACAAACAATTAAAACTTTCTTTTTATAATATTTATTTTTTTATTTAATCGTATACCAAAGTTTAATATATGTTTCAGTTGGACGATGAGATATGGCAGTCAAATTACAAAGTACTTTAGTTCTCCGGAATGACAAATCATAAATGATACCACGGAAGTCATATGACGTGATAAACGTTACCACTTACCATCATAGGCCGTCAGCTTGTTTACCTTTACAGTTACATAAAAAAATGTATTTTAGAGTAGGTACAAGGCTAATGTTACTGTTATTGTGTTTATGTAAATTCATCATTACGAAATAACTTGAAACCTTGTGAAATTTCCTTCTTGAACACAACTCACTCGAAATAACGTCTCATTGGGTTAATGCATGCAGACTAATTTAAAAAAACTTTTCAGCATCGGAAAATGTTTATTTTACGAGTAACCCTGAGGTAGAAAACTCTTACAACAGCTTTATGAAACAGTACTTAAATTCGTATCCGTTTTCGTTAAGCAAATAATCACTTTGTTTTAAGATAGCATTGTTAAACGAAATGTAAATTGAATCCATGGAACTATCTGTAGTGTTGATCGTTAACTATTTATTAAATACAAAAAAAATTGTTTAAAAATTAGTTTTAGTTAACACCTTTGACCATGAAATAGTTAAGGTTTATATTGAAAAGGAGTGTATACATATACTAAAGCCAATATTGAAAAAGAAATCCTAAAACAATTAAGTGTCAATTTCTTACATGTAATTCTGGCCTAAACCTTTAGACTTACATTTTTCAGAGTAAAAAGAAACAAAACAACTTTTAAATACCAATTCCGAAATTGGCTAATTGACAATTGTTTTTATATCATAAATGAATTTTTCGCTAAAATCTAGGAGTTATATTTAGAATTATTAGATAATACAATTAATAGTATTGTTTGATATATTTAAATAATATTGATTGACACCTAACTAAAATAAATGTCTATCTATATTTGACATATAATACAATTTTTATATGTAAATTCATTAATTCTATTGTATAATTTTATACGTGGACAATTTTATTAATACTGACATTCTTATATATTTATACCATATTTCATGCAAATAAATAAATACATTATATTATAAAAGACCTTTTTATATACTGTCTTAGTAAATTATTTTTTTCGAATAATTACAAGTTCAATGTAAACTGACACTGAGTCATTGTTTGTGTAATAATTATATATTTGTTAGGCGCCATCCGTAAATTACGTCATATGAATATCATGATTTTAGACCTCCGCTCTGGTCCTTGTCATAGTTGGTCACGCATGAGAGATTACCTCTCCAGTGTGACGTCACTTATTTTACAATTAAACATCAAGAAATTATTAAATTGAATTGACAAGCAAACAGCAGATACAAAATTAATTTCATTTTCGCTAAAATATTTTTAAATGCGAATATCACAAAATTTCTACCCCTTGTCACACTATGTCACATTTCGTCGACACAGTCACTTCCCTAACATGTGACATAATTTATAGCTGACCCTGTTTCTGTATTCGCAAAATCACCACATCTGTTCCACAAATAAATAATAAATGTGAATCAATCAAATACACTTAAGTGTGTCACGAACGAATTTATGAAATTGAAAACAATTGTTTTAAAAATAATAAAGGAAACATATGGGAGTTCATGGTCGAAAAAATAAACCATAGCATAGTGGCTTAAATACACAAGTAACAAGTAGGTCAGTTGATTAGTGTTAGTAAGTGATTGAAACATTCTACTAAACACTGGTTGCTGTCAGTAACCAAATGAATAAATAAACGAAATTTCGTTTATTTACTCATTTGGCTTAATGGAATTGAATAATATTATTGCTATACATTTGGAGAATACGCACAGAGAAATTTGATACAAATTCATCTGCATGGGCATTTAACATGCGCAAATTTTCATATTTTATTTCACGCCCTTCCAGACATTGTTTTGAGAAAACAAATATCTTATTACCGTCCTCATGATACGACATATCTATGTCAAATTTGATTTAATATCTGTTCATCTGTTTAGTGATTAAGAGGTAACAAATTAAAAACATACAAATACACTTTCCCACTTATAATATTAGTAGATAATAACATATGTTTCTTTCTTTCGTATTTATAATTATAACCACTCTAGCCAACGTCAGCCAACTCTCTATTGTCAGTGCCAAATTATAATAGGATGATGTAAATTTGTCGCTCGTAAAACCTGCTAAAAACACATCTAGCCGCCCCTTGTATAGTTCCATTCAAATGTGCAGTGAAATGTGGGCAATTCAATACGGAATCTACGAGGATTAACGTCAACAAACACCTTGGGAACCGCGGCCAGTTTTCATTTACAACTTCAAAGAAAGAAGGTTCTTAATTCGCTGATGTGTAAATATTATTGTAACAGTCAATAGCATTTAGCAATCCAATGTTTTCCGAAATAGTAAGGTTACAATCTCGTGTTGATCATGTCTGGATCAAGGTCAAGGTTAAATGATGGGATTTGTGTTGAAAAACTTTTAAAAATTCTTACTATGCTATTACAAATGTTCACACTGACAATGTGACAGCCTATTTTTCATTCGCGTGACATAAAAGAAAGGGCGGTAAATTATTTTTTTATTGTCACCGAAATAGCATTTCATAATCCTGGATTATTGTTATTATTATATATACATATAAATAAAATTGGAGTGTTTGTTTGTAATATTGAAATAACCGTTTTTTACTACATGCATATGAATATATATACGGTACATATACCAAATAAACATTTTTTATCATTTTTGTCTGTCTGTCTGTCGGTCTGTTTGTTCCGACTAATCTCTGAAATGGCTGGGCCGATTTTGACGAGACTTTTTTTGGCAGGTAGCTGATGTAATAAGGAGTAACTTAGGCTACTTTTATATTAGAGAAATAAAGTTATTTTCCACGCGGACGAAGTCGTGGGAACAGCTAGTAATAAATAAAACTAGAAAAATCTTTTATCAAATATACTTAATACAACTACTTTCGATTAATCAGTTTTCTGATTGTACCACTCTTTTGGAAAGGAGTTTCAGTCAAGAAGATTAAACAAGAAACTTGCTAGTTGCTTTCAAAAAATTTGCATTTCTAGTTCTACGTCTATCCTCATGACATATTATAGTCAGGTCTTTCATTAATATCAGTTATTTATATATTTGTAATATTGTAATATATTTTGTTAAAAATATTCTATGTAAATCCATAAACCACATAGTAAAGAAGTGTCTTTCCATGGCTACAATGAAAAGAGGACGAGGTAGGCCACTAAATACCTGGTCGACTAATGTCCATAAAGACATGAAGGAGTTGGGCCTGTCAAAGGACCAGTTTACCAGCGAAATGAATCGCGGCTCAAAATTAGGAAAGCCGACCCCGCGTATCTGGGAGAGGCAAGAATGAAGAAGATTGTAAAACAGTTGTCACAATTACAATAGTAGGTAAATGACACAGCGTAACATAGGATTATGTAAATTGTAAAAAGACATTTGTGAGTACAACATATATATAATACGGAAATAAATAAATTATTGACATAAATTGACAATGTCTCGGACTACCTCCACCGGGATAGTAGTCGTGATGTTACGTTTGTGTGGCATAATAATAATCTCAGGACAATTCACACAGCGCCATCTAGTCCCAAGTTAAGCTAGCTAAAGCTTGTGTTATGGGTACTAGATAACTGATACAAATACATAGATTTTTTTTTTCGTAAATACATACATATTATACATAGAAAATACCCAGACCGATACAAACAATCATACTCGTGAATACAAATGTTTGTGCCGTGCGAGGAATCGAACCCGCGACCATTGGACATAAAGCGGTGTGCTGGACCGCTATACCACCAAGGTCGTCAATATCGTCATAATAAAAAAAATATAAAGCGACTCAAAATTAGGAAAGCCGACCCCGCGTATCTGGGAGAGGCAAGAATGAAGAAGATTGTAAAACAGTTGTCACAATTACAATAGTAGGTAAATGACACAGCGTAACATAGGATTATGTAAATTGTAAAAAGACATTTGTGAGTACAACATATATGTATATAATACGGAAATAGGTACTGATTTTCCTGATACAATTTCTATATATACACATATAAATAAAATTGGAGTGTCTGTTTGTAATGAAATAACCGTCACTACATGCATATGAATATATATATATATGGTACATACACCAAAATAATATTTTTTACAATTTTGTCTGTCAGTTTCAGATATTAGCCGGAACAAACAGACATGTTTGTTCCGGCTAATCTCTGAAATGGCGGAACCGATTTTGACGGGACTTTTTTTGGCAGGTAGCAAATGTAATAAGGAGTAACTTAGGGTTTTTTATTTTAGAAAAATATTTTTCTTTTTAAATAATAAAGTAATGTTGCAAAATACCACGCGGACGATATCGCGCGTACAGCTAGTTTCACAATATCGATTTTCTTACACAATGGTATTAATTCAAGTTTACCCGTTTAGTCGTCAAAAGATAACAAACAGATAGACAAACACACTGTCACATTTATGATAGTATAAGTGTGGATAAAAAATCGCAACCTCCCATACGAACATTCATATATTATAAGCCGATAATTCAGTGAAAGTGTTTGCAATATCACAATAGTTTATCCGACATTCTCTTCTGATATGTTATCAGCATCTACGGTATTCGAATTCCTGAGATAACTAAAGTATATTTGGACTCTGAACGTACACAACACAGTCATATGCTGTGAAATTGCAATTATTTATTATGCAAATACAACGCTGTAATATTCTAATAATTTGTAAAACTTAGGTTCATTTTGCTTTTTTTTTCAGACTACTCTAATGCTGTTGGCCGCAGCGGGCCTTTACAGCTTCACCGGACGATATTAATTTATATATAAAGGCACTAATATTTTATATGTAAAGGAATTTAATGAGTATAATTTTTATTGCGTTTTTTAATATTCAAAATTGTCATGAAAGGCAAAAACATGAACAAATAATAATAATTTATAAATATAAATTTATTTCTCCTCACAAACGTATATAGCAATAAATACATGTAGTATTTTTGTTACTATCTTATTAATATGATAAACGCAAAAGTTTGTCAGTATGAACGGATTTTGATGAAAAACTACTGAACGGATTTTGATGAAACTGTACAGTAATATAGCTTATACATCAGAATAACACATAGGCTATAATTTAAAAAATAATATTTTGTAAATTGAGAGAATTATAATGATAAATGTCAAGTTAGTGTGATGCAGACGAAGTGGGATCAGCTAGTATACTATAATTATTCAATGTATGTTATAGTTTATATACAATGTATGTTAATGTTTATAAACAAAATATGAATACAATAATATTTTTTAATTAGTGACAGTAGAAATGTGTACCTGCTTGCGCTGATGGTATACCCTATACTAGTGGAGTAGATAGAAAATAGGATTATAGGATAGAAATCTATACCTACATATAAATAAAAAAGGAGTGTCTGTTTGTAATATTGAAACAACTGTTTTTACTACATGCATATCAATACACCGAAATAACATTTTTTACAATATTTGTCTGTCTATCTGTCTGTTTGTTCCGGCTAATCTCTGTAATGACTGGACCGATTTTAACGGTGCTTTTTTTGGCAGGGAGCTGATGTAATAAGGAGTAACTTAGGCTATTTTTATTTTCGAAAAATTATCTAATTAACTTTTTTGTTAAATTTCACGCGGTACGTCACGAGTACAGCTAGTAGGAAATATAGGAAAGCTATAAGCTATATAACATCACTCTATGACTAATAAGAGCGGGTCTGTAATGAAAAATTGTAAATTCGAGGAAAATATGATCAGACGAAGTTGTACGCTTTAGCCAGTTTAAAATAAAAACGTCATCATGCATATATTCATTAACTGATCCGCATTTAATATAAAACTAGTCCAATTTAGTCCATTATTATGCTAAATTATGATATAGTCTGGAATTAATAACTTGTTTTTTAGGGTTCTAAACTGAAGAAAAATAAAATTATTTTTTAACTTATTTTTTATGTAATTTGAATTATAATACTACTGAATTGTCCAGGGAATTCACATGCCATCTATATACTTATATCTATATATATTATATTATATATATTATATCTATATATACATCCCATATACTGCCATCTAATGCCAGTACCAAGCTTGTGTTGTGGATTATAAAATACATTTTTTTGTGAATACATACATACACAGAAACACCCAGACCGATATAAACAATCATACTCATGAATACAAATTTTTATACCGAGCGAAGAATTGAACTCATAACCAACGGAAGGTTGGTGTCGTAATCCTCCAGATCACTAAGTTAAACAAGCTGACGGCAAGCAGTGAACTGTAAGTTAATTTTCTTTGTAGAAGCTTAGCAATTGCTAATATAAAAACTATCACGACATTAATATTAATATTATACAAATATATATATTATATGAAAACGTCGTGGCCCAGTAATTTTCTACCCAGACTTACATCTAAAGGTCGTAAGCTCAAATCTGGTCTATATAAAACAATATGTCTATTTATATTTATTTCTGTTTCACTCTCCGGTGAAAGAAATAAAACTACAAATGTAAAATTAATCACAGCGATAGCATAGGCTCGCTTCCTGCCGTGTTAGATTCACAATATATTCAGTGAAATGTCAAGAGTTGTATTTATGCATGATGTCGATAATTGACAATGTCTCGGACTACCTCCACCAGGATAGTAGTCGTGATGTTACGTTTGTGTGGCATAATAATAATAATAATAATAATAATAAGAAGAAGAAAACCAGCAAAAGCTGAGAAAAAATAAAGAATAACAATAATAATAATAATTTCAGGACAATTCACACAGCGCCATCTAGACCCAAGTTAAGCTAGCTAAAGCTTGTGTTATGGGTACTAGATAACTGATACAAATACATAGATTTTTTTTCGTAAATACATACATATTATACATAGAAAATACCCAGACCGATACAAACAATCATACTCGTGAATACAAATGTTTGTGCCGTGCGAGGAATCGAACCCGCGACCATTGGACATAAAGCGGTGTGCTGGACCGCTATACCACCAAGGTCGTCAATATCGTCATAATAAAAAATATATAAAAAAGACCATCGTCCCTCTATCATTAATCAGTGAATTAGGTATGTCATGCTTCACATATTTACTTCAGTGATAAAAAATATCATAAAGTCGTATGCAAATATTACAGGCAAAATAGAACAACGCTTCTAACTGATATAGTTACTGAGATATCATCAAAAACCCTCCACAAACAAACTCAATTAGATCGCTCCAATTTTATAAACGTACAACTGGTGACCTCTTCTTCGTACGCATGCAGTTTGTCCTTCAACAAGTATATCTATTACTTTTATGATGTAAATTCATCATTAAAATAATAAATATAAAATTTACTTGAGAAATTATTATCAAATATTTAAAAGTTCATCGTTATATTGATATATACGTGAAGCGAAAACTTTGTACATGCTTTTACGAAAATTCCGCGGACAGAGAAGTATGAAATTGACATTTATAATTCATATCGCGAAGGAGGGCAGACTACTAATATATTTTTTATTATGTATACAAAATACATTAAATCAATAAAAAAAACATTACATTTGACGACCTCGGTGGTCTAGCGGTCTAGCACACCGCTTTACGTCCGATGGTCGCGGTATAACATTTGTATTCATGAGTATGATTGTTTGTATCGGTCTGGGTGTTTTCTATGTATATTATGTATGTATTTACGAAAAAAAAATTATCTATGTACTTGTATCAGTTATCTAGTACCCGTAACACAAGCTTTAGATAGCTTAACTCGGGTCTAGATGGCGCTGTGTGAATTGTCCTGAGATTATTATTATTATTACAAACAGTACCATCTATTTGACACACCACATATATACTTTTCGTTGAATTGTTATTGCTAGTTCATAAATATATTTTACAAAAATTCCAATCATATTTACATATGGTGTATAGTTCTTGGTATATTATTATTAGATATTATTCGGAACCCACGGTTTCAGAATTGAATTCACAATTAGCCGTTTTTTATTTACGATGAATACAAACCTGCAAATTGATTACATTTTACACCTAACGAATATTAATTTAAATATATAATCATATGATGTGGAATTAATTGCGTTGTTTTTTTTATAAACAACTTACTATTTTGTATAAAAGCACTAAAATGTTTCGGCATCCGAGCTTTTAGACACCAAGGTAAATCTAATCGAATTGGATTTTTTTTTTCACACAGCGCCATCTAGACCCAAGTTAAGCTAGCTAGAGCTTGTGTTATGGGTACTAGATAACTGATACAAATACATAGATATTTTTTTTTTGTAAATACATACATATTATATATAGAAAACACCCAGACCGATACAAATAATCATACTCATGAATACAAATGTTTGTGCCGTGCGAGGAATCGAACCCGCGACCATCGGTCGTAAAGCGGTGTGCTTGACCGCTAGACCACCGAGGTCGGTTTGTTATTGAGGTTTCCATCACCAGTGAGGCGGTTAGAAATATATATTGATGCACAAAGTTCAATACGCACAACAGTCCAAAAGCGAGTCTAAATGATTCCGCATTACAACAGTAAAGTACAACATACGATGCGACACGAAACAAAGTTTAGTATCCGCAACATTACAACTGACGAACTTTATGCTTTAATCCGTGATCAAAAAACCACAACTCTTTTAAACAGCCAAAGATGGTTATTAATTCGGGTATGTATATGTATATAGGTCACTGTTGTTGACAGCTTGTCTACCATTATTTTTATAAATATTAATATTATTTTGATATTTTCTTTTTATATATTTTTTATCACTTGCTGATCCCCTCTTGGGAAATATATAACGCAAAATTATTCCCGCTTTTCATTGTACTCCAGTAATCGCCTAGTAGTCTAAATAGGATCATAATTCATTTAAATTATAGATTTGAACATTATTGTCAAAGACTATTCTTCTATAATAACAGGCAGTGGTAGTTGCATAAGCAATAAACAGATAAGTATGTATGTTTGTGTGTGTCAAATACATGGCAATGTGTGTAATGTTTTTTAATGTATTTTTATGCATAGTAATATAAATATATAAACAATAAGTGTGCTAAAATATCATACTCCTTCCGCACAATTTTCGTAAAATGGGATACAAAGTTGTTTCACGAATTATTGTATAGATAATTGTGTAGTGATCCGCTCCAGTTACAGTACCTTTAGTCGACAGTTTTCGACTAGTATGATAATACATTTGTTACTTATATCTTCACGACTGTTATACTATAAGGGGTAGTTACAGTAATTGATATTGCAACAACGTCTCTATAACGTTAGTCGTGGTAATAACAACTAGACCAAAACGCTCTCATTTGTTTTTATTTCCAAATAACTATCAGATAAAATCATACTTCAAATATTATTCAAACAAGTCTATATAAATAAAGATACATTCTTATTTCTTTATCAACATGTTTTTATCTTCTTATCTATTTGACTATATTCTCTTGTCTGTCTATGAAAATAGCAACAGCTGATTGCAGTACTGTTTGACATTATTAACCTTACACCAAATTCTAGACAGTTTTTTGGGTATAAACTAATTCGTTAAGTTCTATGTAATCCTATTAATATTATAAACGCGAAAGTTAATATAATAAGACACCATTGCTAGCAATGTACCATGTTAGGTCGACCTCCACGCGGTTCCCCCTGGAAACCGTCGTGATAAATTCTTAATGAATTTGTCACGATGGGCTAACTGACCTGACTTCGTGTTCATCTCATCATCCTCCACTGGTGCCCCTCCAGGGTAAACCGTTAGCGCAGGTTGGTGAACCATTCCATTATCATACACAAAAAAAAGATATAATAAGACGCATGGATGTATGTTATTCTTTCACCCAAAAACTACTGAACGGTATTTGATGATACTACTAGATGCAGAAATATAGCTTATAGATCAGAGTAATACGTAGGCTATAGTATTGTTTTGTATCTACCGCTCATTCGGAATGTCACTGAGGTAAACTTTTTAAAAAGTCTGAATAAGATCTGCTTTAGCACCTATTTATTTTTATTACTTCCAACATCATTTATACATATATATGAACCTAATATTTAAATTATTTTATTGACGTTTTTACACTCGATTTACTTTGGTAAAATTAGAAAATATATGACGTCACATTATAGAGGGGGAGTGTCACAAATGTGACTAGCTGTAACAAGAAGAAAAATCATGAAATCAAGTTTTTTTTATTAGGGAGTTGGGCTATTGTCTGATCCTTGGACCTGGAGCACTGCGACCTACATAGATCAATTGTGCTCGCCCTTTTTCAGAGGTCACTACCTAGACCTGTTAGAGACAAGTATTGACCAAAAAAGAGAACAAATTTATGTAACATAATTTATAAATCCGCAAAGAAGAATTGGAAGAATAAAAAATAGAGCATTGAAATTATGACAAAATTACATCCAGTTGTCCTGTTGACGTCAGTCTCCAATTTTCAGGTAATCTGAAACTTTACCTCGAAATGAAGTGTCACATTGGATTTCATTAATGTTTCAGCGCCCTGTATTTAGGTCGGCTACCTTATTATTTATTGCGATGAATGTCCATCTGTTTCGCAATTAGACGCATTATATGTACGGTACTATTGTAAACAGAAGTGAATTCAAAATAAAGTATCATTCGATAGGTGCTGTAAATAGACTATTTATAAATCTTTCTCTCAACTTTGTCTGTGTTTATTTAGATATATAGTTTGACTTAATAATAGATTGTACGATAAAGATAGACTTATCGTACAATCTATTATTAAGTCAAATTGATGGGTTTTACAAATAGACTATGTCTTTCTTTGAACTTGTATCCGTCGTTGTCATACAATCTATTATCAAGCCAACTACCTTCAATTGTTTAGTGTTGAATTTAATAAACATAAAATAAAACAGACGCTCTCGCATTTATACTAAATACCAACTTACTCGAGGCTTTGGCTGCTTTTTTGAGATAAAAGATAATCTAAGTCTGTCCTTTTAATAAATCAAATCTACCTTTTTGTCAAACTTTGTTAAAATACGTTCAGCCTTTAAAATACGTTTCCTTGTGAAACTGTAATAAATAGAAAGACAGACGCCATTCATATTTATAATACTACTAACTACGCGCCCTGGCTTCGCACGGGTGTACAATATATTATATATATAATCCCTTCCTCTAGAGTCACTCAATCCATTAAAAAAACCGTAATAAAAAAACATACAACAGAATGAATAAATTTGTTTTTATAAATTCTCTTCGTGACAGTACTATGATATTAATGTTTCTTACATTTTATTTGGGACACGGGAATTCTTGTGATGTTCACTTAGTATAATTCTTACACTGTGTGATGTCATTTGTAATGGTTTTTGGCGCAATAAATAAATGTGTCAACCTATTTCATTATTACAGACAATACATCAACTAAACGGTCAAATTAAAAGATTAACGAGCTGTAGTTATTATAATAGCCTTTGAAATTGTGAGTTTAATCAAATTTAACTAATATTTTTGTTGTCCCCAAAAAATATGGTAAATATATAACTAAGATTTTGATAGAAAATTAAGGCTAAAGTTATTCTATACTCGCGGATAAGAACCAGTAAAGTGTGTCGATTGTGAGTAATCGTGAAGGTATTACAAGTAATCGTTTCTAAATATTCAATCTAAGGCTCGATTTTTCAGTAAATACCATGGGCATATCTGAATTTTTAAAAAAATAGAGATTATTGATAAATTAAAAAAAAATGAGATTGTGTAATAATTGCACCCATACAAAATCAGGCCATATGGCTAGTGTATAATATACAGATTTTCTTAGATGTTATTTTCTTTATCGCATTCAAAAGAGCAATTCACAAGAAGAACTGCAAGTAACTTGTGAGTTGCTCTTTTGAATGCGACCTAACATAAAGAAAATAACATCTAAGAAAATCTGTCTGCCTAATAAATAAATAAAAAAGTCTTCTCGAGTCTGCTTTCCGAATTTTTCCGTGGAATAAAAAAATATGACTATTCAAAAATGCTGGTATTCAGTTTATTTGAATAAAGATTATTTCTATCTCTATTTCTTCAATTTACAAAGTTTTGTGACGATTTCTAAAACATATCCGTACATCCTTGACATATAGTAATGTCAACTATTTGACCTGCATCGTAAACAGCTGAACATCTCAGATGTGTTAAGTATTCTAATATTATTATTTCATTATTACTGTGTATTTATGGATTTATTTCAAATTTACTACCTCATAAATATAGTATTAATATTATTACCACCGACGGCCTCGGTAGTCTAGCGGTATAGCACACTGCCTTACTTCCGATGGTCGCGCGTTCGATTCCTCGTAATGTACAAACATTTGTATTCATAAGTATCATTGTTTGTATCGGTCTGGGTACTTTCTATGTATAATGTGTATGTATTTACGAAAAAAAACAAGGTATTTATATAAGTTATCTAATCCAATAACACAAGCTTTAGCTAACCTGCCATGGGTCTATAGTAGATGGCGCTCTGTAAATTATCCTGAGAGTATTATTATTGTTATAAAACCTTGGACAATTCCCACCGCCATCTTTCCGAAGTTATCCAGAGTTCGTGTTATGAATATATACTTGACACATGATAAATAGTATTTAAATACATTTTTTTTGTATGTACATTAATTATATTTAAATAAATAAATAAAATTAATATATTAAAAAAACACAAGACTAGAACAAACAATCATACTCATGACTACAAATAGTTGTACGATGGAATCGAAACCACGACCATTAGATGTATGGTGTCCTAAACCACTAAACCAATGCGGCCGTTAACGTAACTTTTTTATTTATCGTAATTAAATTACAATAAAATATATTTCCTAAACAAGAAACACAGTAAAAATTAGTAATATTTTTCTACGATATGATCTAAGTAAATCAAATTATATACACTCAGATCATATTGTAAAAATATAATTTACATTTTTAAGGTCAAGCAGATTTTGTTTAATATATAGAACAAAGTCTGCCTGATATTAAAAATGATGAGCATCAATTTTGAAATTATTTAAGAGTTATAAAATACTTACCACTCATTACAGCCTTGCAGCACCTTATCTCCAGGTATATGCAATTTGTTCTTATACTTGCAGCCCTCCAATACATTCGGTGGTGGTGATATCCCCAAGCAGACTTCTTCATAATCAGGACAGCAGTCATCGTGGACCCTCGACCGGTTGCAGAATTGATCGCAATAGCATAGGGTCGCTGAAAATTACATTAAATTTAATGATTTATTTATTTACGTCGTGCTACGCGAGCTTTACAGTTAAATAAATAAATAAAAATAATATATTAAAAAAACACAAGACTAGAACAAACAATCATACTCATGACTCCAATTAGTTGTACGATGGAATCGAAACCACGACCATTAGATGTATGGAGGTGTCCTAAACCACTAAACCACTGCGGCCGTTAACGTAACAACAAAATATTATCGATGGTTTTAGTTTGTCTGATGTTTTAGCTAATCGATTATTTCAGGTATTTCAGGTATTCCCACTTAGGAAATTGTATACATATACATACACTTATATACACACTATTTACTAATATATATATTTTATTGCACTTTTAAATACATTATTAAACGTAATTAAATAAAAAGTGAGCAAAGGTGGACTTATCTCTAAAAGAGATCTCTACCAGTTAACCCAACAATGAGGCATAACTATTAGTGAGTGGGTAACACATGTTCAACTAACAATTATAGTTGAAATGTCAAAAATAAAACGAAATAAAGCAATTGAAATTCACCAAATTAAATAATGTTCTAAATATATCACTATAATAAAATATGTGTATTTTATTATACTGTTGTTTTAATTTTACATACTACATAAATAATCTGCTATCCTACGAAACTCCAGCAAATTACAAGTAAATATGTCTAGATTTCGAAATCGATTAACTATACCGTTAGACTCAATGCCAGAGAAATAGGAGCCTGTTTGGCCAGCTATATTCTTCTCCATGGAACATCAAACTAGTGCCGTCTTCGTGCTTGCACATAATTATTGGGCGTTCTTATGGATATTGATGTTAATACCGTTTGGTTACATTTTTCACCTCTCAAGAATTTCACTGCATATTTCATTAACTGTGTTGTTGTCTTACTTCGAGTGTGTCATATCCCACCATCCCCAAAAAACCTAGTGGGATTCATTAGGATATGTGACTTTATAACGATACTGTCTTTGATATATGTATCGTATAATGCAGTGTTCCACAAAGCAGCAAGTTCAATCCCATTTACATATAACGAAAACTGTCCGTTTGTGTGTTAACGTTTGAAGTAAAACGGCTGAAGTAATTAGGATTAAATTTTCAAAGTATGTGTTGTATTTTTCGGACTACTCTAATAGTGCTGGTCGCAGTAGGCCTTTACAGCTTCACCGGAAGATAGTGCAGATGGCACTACCCGCGTAAGTACTTATGGGACGTCTGAACTCCCGCATGACGGATACAACTTTAGTTTTAGTCGCACCGTCCTAATTTTCATTTTCGTTTGAAATGGCCGGGGATATGTTGTTATGTAATAACAAACATATAGACGAAAGAATTCTGAATTAATTTTGTGATACAACCTCCAATTTTATTAATTAAATAATGATTTAATTATTATCTCTCTCTCTGGTGTAAAGTTGTATTTCAAGTTACCACAATTCCGCTTTCTTCCGCCGATATACTTTATATATACACATTAACTATGTCGAAAGTACTTTATGCGCGTTTCAGATATCAACAGAGTGTTTTCGGGAGAAGGTGTAGGTACAATTCGTTAAGGTTTTCTAAATGATATTTGAATGTAATACCCGTACAAATCTGAGGTCATAGTTAAGCTTATCTCAAAAACTAATTACTTCTACGACTAAATATATACGAGACTACATCCGAAGCACCAGTTTTCAAATAAAAAAAAGTCCTAAGACAACGCACATAAAAATACAGTCTGTTTGACTAGTACCTAGTAGACTAGTACTAGTCTCCTTTCTCGATGTTGTAAAAAAATTAGGGACGCATACATTTAAAGTACATGTGCGAACCCGGGCCACATTGCGAGTACAAAAGACATAGAATATATTATTAAACAATAGGAAACCAGATCCTTGAAAAATTATACTGAAAACCATTTGAACCACTTTCGGATATTTGACTCTGATAATGTAGACAAACATACAGACAACCTTGGGTCTTGATTTATGGTCATAGCAGATAGGGCATACCTAAGGTTTTATCACTATCTCGTTTATTCAGCTTACATATACACCTAATACAATACACCATTAACACAAACATTTTGGATTTTTTTGGAACTAGGCTTTAAAATTAGAACTTTAGAGTTGATTTTACAAATTTTGTAAATTTTTACTTAAATATAATATAAGGGTGTGAGGTATATATTCTCTTGTCAAAATGAGAATGGACGCTCGCCATATATGTAGAACTATCTTATCCGCATAACTTTGTCTGGTTTACGATTTCCAAGTTTTTACAACAGTTTTCATTGCTGCACCGGTCCTATTTTAAATTTTTTTTTAGAATTATTCTCATGCTGTTTGGTGGCAGCTGGCCTTTATAGCTTCATTGAAAGATAGAAGCCGAGTGCACATGGCACTCCAAACCCGCGAAAGGACTTATTGAGCAGCTGAAACAGTCATATATTTGTAAATAGACCACATAGGGCGCAGCCGGCGGCAGATTTCATAGGAGAATTTCAGAGGATAAAAGTCAAACACGTTCACATCTTTTCTCATGGTTTTTCATAATTTAAATAAATCTCTACAGAAACTCATTCCTATTGAAACCTATACTATCGCGTGAGTGACAGATGAGAGCAACAGTTTATTTAACTTTAAGGTCTTCTTTACTACAAAAGGAAAATTATTATTTTAGTAAGATATATACATGGGGCGGATATAACGTGGCCTACACTTCTAAAAATATAAATCCGGCACTGAGCTGAAGGCTAACTTCTGCTCGACAGAGACGACTTTTGTCTGAGTGCTGCTAGGGTTTAGAACCTCGGATCAGGCCGTTGTAATTTCGATATCATATTTATAATAGTTATTAACCTCGATTTTGCTTTTTAGAATGTCATTGGAATGGAAAACAAGCTTTATATTAAATTATACTTACAGAGTATTTCATGTGAACAGCTGTCCTGCCTATCTTGGCAACATTGTGGGGAACCTCTCCCGCAGTAGGGACCTGGGGGAAGGTCTGGGCCCCAGTACCCTATTGCCATACTCAACGAAGCCCCCAACAATAGTAACAGGTAAAGTCTGCAAAAGAAAACAATACATATTAGCAAACCTAATATAAATTAATATTATATTGTTATTAAACAAAAATATTCTTTATTAAATCTTTAAATATCGCCCATTCTTTATTTTTGCGTTATCAGGCAGCTGTGGCTGGATAATATTCATTTTAACCAAAAATCATGATTTAAAAAACTACAAAATCATAACTTCTGTAAACCGGGATCAAATGGAATTTAAACTCTAAAACGTGTGTAATCTGACATAAATTCGCCATAAATCTTGGTATAAAGCGCAATCAGTGAATAAGTACAGCGTTGTTTATGTACGTTATCAGATTTTCAAAGTGGGTCGTTTTACCCACCGTGGTATATTTCATTTAAAACCAATATACATCGTACAAGTTTATTTTACATTGGATTCTTTGTAATGGTTGCTACTGACTCCACTGCAAGCAATGTACGATGTCAGGTCTACCTCCACGTGGTTCTCTTTAATAACCTTCGTTAAATCTATTATTTTGTTCAATTCCGCTACAATTAGCATCTTTGAGATTCGTCCGTAGATATTCAGTGCGGAAATCTGACCCTACTATTAGAAGCGCTACGATCTCTTTTGTAGTCTCACACATGCTAATCATAGAGAAATTAAACAAAATAATATAAATACATTAAGTAATAAAATGGACTTACGCAAAATAATACTTAATTACTTGACTACTATACGAATACATAAATTACATAAATAGCTTATTTGCCATTTAAAAACCACGTACCTAGTTGGTTTCTATTTTCTCCAAGCGCTGTTACTTTACCAAAGTATCGTATGTCGTACCTAAATCACTATACCCTATATAAATCAACAGGCAATGATTTTAAATTTACGATTATTTTCATGCTAACAACGCTACGTTTCCATTGACAATAATTTACATATACCTTATAACAATGCACTAAGGTATAAAATACTTCACCATTCTTAGTTATAGCTTTATTGACATGTCATTAGCATAAGATATTTATGTTCGTGAAAGACAAAGGGATAGGATGGTATGTTTGAAGAATACGGTATTGACCAAATTTTGTTAGTATAATAAATAACGTACGACTTGTACTAGTGACTAGCCTTGACTTCGCACGAGTAAAATCGTAGTGATTTCTGTTTTAGTTTAATTTTAAAGTGCAGCCTGTGTTACTCAATAGTTTTCAAGAGGGGTCGAGATTGTTAGCAATAAGGGCATTAATCCCTAATGTCTTCATTGCTAGTGTTGTGCCAGGTCAGGTTGATCTCCACGCAGTCTTCCCTATAAACCTCATGAAATCACAATTTGCTAACTGACCTGCCTTTATGCCCATTCTCTCATCGTCCAGCTAATCCCAAGCTAAGCAGAACTTAATTTATGAGTAAGTACTAGACAAGGTGATACTTAGTGATAAATACTTAAATACATTTTTATGTAAATGGCATAATAATAATAATAATCTCAGGACAATTCACACAGCGCCATCTAGACCCAAGTAAAGCTAGCTAAAGCACTAGACAACTGATACAAATACATAGATTATTTTTGGTAAAAAATACATATTATACATAGAAAACACCCAGACCGATACAAACAATCATACTTATGAATACAAATGTTTGTGCCGTGCGAGGAATCGAACCCGCGACCATCGGTCGTAAAGCGGTGTGCTAGACCGCTAGACCACCGAGGTCGTCTCGTACATATTGTAAATAGAAAACAACCAGACCAATACAATCTGTTATATACAAAAGTTCGTAATGTGCGGGAAATGGAACCCAAACTCTATCGTAAGTAAAGCGGTGTGCTAAACCGGTAAACCAAGGTCGTGCATCATTCCATCATCATCCATTAAAAAAACTGTCACATTTATATCTGTTGTGATTGGGACGGCTATCTAATAGATATGACGCGTTTTCGAATAACTTCAGTCAGACATTGCAGTTATAATCTTATCTATATGGTTTATTTATGATATTATATTGAGATATGATATATATCTTGGTTCAAGTTCATTATATTTCGGTACACTGCCACCTAGGGAATGCAATCGCGATCCCGCGGTATCCCGATCTCGCGAGATCTCGTGTAATTTGTCGGGATCAATCCCGACGCATCATATGACGAGATCCCGTTCGAGATTGACGGGATTGGGCGGCAGTGAAAGAAATACCAATTATATCGTAAAGAACCAAACCAAGCAGATATTAATACGGCAGTACTAATCGAAGATGACTTGCCTCTTTCAATGATTGCAGAAGATTTGAATTTACGTGCTGCACAAACTAATAAATCGCTTCAAGAGGAATTAGAAGAAACTCTGCGAGCTTCTAAAAGTCCTTTTGCACGTATATCCACGTCCACGAGCTTAGACAAATTAGAATCTACCATTAAAAAAGAAATGGATTTGTTTAATTGTGGAGGAACAAGGGGGCGATTTTTGCAGTTTGGATATAATTGCTTCGCCACGCTGTTGCCAACCAGCGTTGAGTCGGAGAGAGCATTCTCAGCAGCGGGGTACATTGCAACGGACATTAGATGCCGTTTAGCAGATGAAACTATTAATACCCTTTGTTTTTTAAGGAGTCATTTTCAAAATCACTCTTTTTCCTAATTCCCTTGAAATAAGCTTATTGTTTTGATTACCTAATTTACCTACGTTAATTTCCTTACAACCTGATTATTATTTAGTTGGTAAGATTAAAGAATAAAGGTTTTTATTTTCTTTCGAGTAATATGTTATTTTAGTTAACCTCACTATCACAAACAAGCAGTTATTAGCTTTTTCAGTCATCTGAATTCAACATTTTTTTTTAAATTTAGATGGGATTTCGAAAATTCCGGGATCCCGAATTTGCAATCTCGAGTCGGGATTGCATTCCCTACTGCCACCTAAATACGTCCCCAGTTTGAAGGCAGGGAAATGACTTGGTACAGGGATATTCAATTTTATCCTCAAGAATAGCAATGCATAAGAGGGCTACAATCGTTATAATGTATTTTAGGGCGTTATAATTTTAGTATACTATGATGATGGTAAACTATTTTTGAGAATTTAATAGAAATAGAAATAATATTTATTCAAATAAACTTATTATGCGCACTTTTGAATAGTCTTATTTGATTCTACCATTCATTCGGAATGCAGATTCATCACAAGAAGAATGAGCAAGAAACTTGTGTGTTGCTCTATTGAATAGATGTTTTTTATATAATAATTACAGTATAACAAGTAAGAGGCATGCGACAATCAACATAGAAATCGCTACGCACTCATTATTAGTGTAATCAGATAATATTGTCAGTGCTATGGATTTTAAGTTTTTCTATAAAAACATTATTGTCGTTAACGAATTCTTCAATTTTATAGTAAGCTTTTTTGCAAAGGAAGTGTTTTATATGACATTTAAATCTTTTTCATGCAGATTTATAACAGACTATATTTTGTTGTAAGACCTTACGCAATTGCCATAAAATAATATATGTATCTAATATCTATTAATCTAATTAAATTAAAATTTCATAAAGAATGATTATTATAGTAATTTAAATATTTTTATTGTTTTAAATGTAATATAATTTTCACACCTTGAATGGTAAACATTGCTAATCATCTTATTAATTATCAATCAAGCTCTGTGCTCTGTGCAATTACCAGTATAATAATAAATAAACATTCATTTCATTTCAAACATGAGATCGTCCCCGTAGATACCTCAGTGTCATGTATTTCAGGAGCCAAGAAATTTGCTTTGTGACCTGTGTCGTTTGAAGAGCAATATAGCAGTGAAAGTACAGGATAAAAACTCAGAACAACTTTGTCCTCGAGATTGGAATTATGATCTTCTCGTTGTATTTTAGGATGTACGTGATACTGTTTATGTAGGACCGTCTGCTTGTCATTGCAATTTGATTAGAACAATTTTTTTTATATATACAGTAGGTATATATACAGGAAACTAAGTATTAAATGATTTCTCATAATATATAGATATTTAATTCTGTATAGAATCTATACAGAATTAAATACTATTTAATTGCATGTTGTTACATTGTATTGTAATACACGTTGTATTGTTACATTAATGCAAATGTATAAATAAATATTTTGTATGCAAATATATGTTTGAACTATTTACTTCTTAATTACTCGTTTAAAACTTCATTATTATTTGCTAAAGACTAGTCCCGAATTCGCATGGATGTATTACAAATCTTTGAATTTCTCGGCTTGTTTTATATTAACACGCATATATTATAGATATAAACATTGCTCTGGAATAACTCTATCTATTGCTGAAAACTGCATTAAACTCCGTTACGTTATCAAACATAAAGTGGAGGCTACTTTGTTTTATACACTGTTAATCTACATTATAAAAAACATAAATGTACCTATTACCATCAGGACTGTTATCGTCGATGGTGTAGATAGAGACATATTAATTTGTTGATATCGTTGTGTATGCAACACAGACGTATATAGTTTTTACCTAACAACAAACGGGGTCCTCCCGCAGTCTCTCGTATTAATTTTTGATTTGATATTGATGTTTTATTTAAGGGGAATCAGTTAGAAATATAAAAGGACAAAGTTTTATTTTAACAGCTGCCAGACTTAAAACTCACGACCTCTTGGATGTAAGAAAGGATTGTAAACCAATAAGCTACGAACATCTCAACATTGTTTATTATTAACAAAGCCAGTCTGAGCCGGTCAGTCTATATAAATAATTGCAATTAGTAAACGGAACGTCATATGCCGTAAGTGGTAAAAATTCCAGGAATGAAGCCTAGAAGTTATATGATAGGTCTTTCATAAGAAATACCTCTTATGATTGTTTATATATAGTAACATGTGATGTATATAATCTGTGATGATGTATGATGTATATAATGTACACTCCTACTTATACAATAATAATAATTATAATAATAATAATAATCTCAGGACAATTCACACAGCGCCATCTAGTCCCAAGTTAAGCTACCTAAAGCTTGTGTTATGGATACTAGATAACTGATGCAAGTACATAGATATTTTTTTTCGTAAATACATACATATTATACATATAAAACACCCAGACCGATACAAACAATCATACTCATAAATACAAATGTTTGTGCCGTGAGAGGAATCGAACCCGCGACCATCGGTCGTAAAGCGGTATGCTAGACCGCTAGACCAACGAGGTCGTCAATTGTATGCATACTTCGAATAAACAATTAATGATCACAATCATTATATGTATAAGCTACTACAATACAATACAATAATTCTACTAAAAATCATACGCGCACGTGACACTCCTGGTGTCTCAAGCGTCCATAGGCTACGCTAACCATTTACCATTGGGGTTTTTTTTTGTGTATGATAATGGAATGGTGCATCCACCTGCGCTAACGGTTTACGCTGGCGGGGCACCAGTGGAGGATGATAAGATGAGCATGAGGTCAGGTCAGTTAGCCCATCGTGACAAATTCACCAAGAATTCATCACGATGGTTTCCAGGGAGAACCGCGTGGAGGTCAACCTGACATGGTACATTGCTAATAATGGGGTTAATAATTCACATTACTAACAATTAAGAGGATTGTTAGTAATGTGAATTAATAGGTAATTAATTCACATTACTAACAATCCTCTTTTTATATAATTTTTTGCCAGGCTAAAGAAATCTTAGATAAATACAATACTTTTTCAAAAGAGGTCATATATTATAGTATTTATATCTAATTATTTTCAATTCTATATTCTATTGTTAATGAATTAATAAAATAATATAATTAATACATTATTTATTTATAATTATCGTTAGATTATTATTAATATAAAGACAATACGGGACAATGTAGCGGTTACTAGTAGTTCAGTATAGCATTTAACCTTGGTAGGTCGCTTTTCGACCTTTTAATTTTTAATAAGGCTATTTATACATCATTGTCATGATTATCTTATCGTTAATGATAAGAGCCGTGCACGATAAAAGACAACATACGTTTTGTATTTGGTATCGATTTTATATTCTATGCGCAAATTTTGACTGCACTGTTCGTTTTTATTTGAACAGCTGGTATGTATGTATGATTGTCTCATTTTTTTATCTAAAGGATGATCAAAAAATATTGAACCAATTGTAAATATGCAATGAAATCTGTATTTTCAACGCAAAACGTTGAATTTATTTTATTAAATATTTTAAAAACTAGTTAGTTTTTTAGTTAGGGTAGAACTATGTAACCCTTGTAGAGAATTAAGGGTACTTAAACTATGATGAATAAATCCCGCGCGGAATTACCGCGTTAGGATGTTTTTTTAATTGGAATGGCAAACATGCCGACCCACCTGATGGTAAAAGGTAACCATAACCTATAAATAGCATTACAGACATCATGTGATACCACTCATCAGTTGCTATTCAAGAGGACAAAGTTATACCTTTTATCTTGTAATTTCTCTGCCTAATCTACAGCCTACAAAGAAACACAGCTTACAAAGCAAGTTACTTGGTTGCTGAAATAGACTGAGGTAAACACGCAGATGATTTTTATTGTCTACCTATGATAATTCTTCGGTTCCTGTAAAATTCTGGAAATCACTATAATTTGGAATAAGGGATTGTAAATCCTAGCCGCTACAATACAAAGTATTGTACATTATTGGCTAGGATTTACACGTTGTGCCGAAATACAATTTGATAAATAAATTATTCTATTCTAAATGCTGCGGGCCTATTCTAGTTAGCAACGACATACATTTATACGATATATTTTTATAAACTGAAGCAATGAACTCTGCAAAATAAACGCGTGGGAAACACAAATATTTTTATCGGCGATGCAGACTGTCGCTAAATTGATTAGATTAGTGTCAGCGTCCAAATATACTTTTAAAATTAGAAATACATTAGTTATTATGACAACTATTTGGCTGTACAGATGTTCTCTAATCTTAAGAAACAAAATATTACGAAGTTGCCAGTTGTAAAATAACAACACCAGCAATTGAAATAGAAAGACAACTATATAGAACAATTTGTAAGGTTATAATAGTAAAGAATCTTTAACTTTAATGTTTTAAATCTGTAATACTTCAATAATAGTTTCTTATTCTATAATTTATTCCTAAATATTTCGAGAAAACTCGTAATCTAAAGTGTTACCAACTGCAAAAATATTATAAGAGTCCGACAAATTCGACTCGAAGTTGGTTTGGTTTATTTGTTGCGATTTATTTATGTTCTGGACTCTTGGGTTAGAGGACGGCATATGGTATAGTGAATTCCTGACGTAGGTATATGTATTTAGTTGACAAGAATATTAACCTATTTATCTTTGTTGTTAAAAAAAAAGAAACTGAATATAAAGAAAAAAAATACCATTATGTTTATATATTTGTTTATAAATTTAGTCAAATTTGTACTTTTTTTAGAGTGTGATTAATAAGTGTCATTAGTAATCACACTCTAAAAAAAGTACAAATATGACTAAATTAATAAACAAATATACAAACATAATGGTATTTTTTTATTAACCCAGAACTTAACACTGAGTCGAAAATACTAAGTAGAGTTAATGTGACGAATAAATTTAATAAAATCTAATTTCTTATTAACGATATAATTGTTTCTAATTCTTTCCAATTAAAATTATAAATTCAACGACTCACATTCGTGAGTTTGTATGTAACGCTTTCACGCCTTAATGGCTTAGCCAATATATATCAAACAACACAATGTATACATTCACATGAAACTCAAAATGCAAGATACGTCTGATAACGTAATCCAAACAAATACAACGCATAACAATAACATCTGTGTCAGTTTCACTTTGTGACGACTACCTCTTGGAGGCCAAATATTTATGTAAAAATAAAACAACAGATTGTAAACTGAGGGGAAGGTTAGAAAGAATATTTTTAAATGCTACCTCCATTTCTTTTATGTGTGCAATTTGTTTTTTCGGATGGACTTGCGCCCCCTCCGAGCGATCCCCTATCCAATTCAAACGGGGATCGAAATTACGGCGGCCTGCTGTGGTGCCCTCAGACTAAAGTCGTATCCGTCAGGCAGGAGTTGGCCTTCAGCCGCTCCATAAGTCCTTCCGCGGGTTTGAAGTGCCATCTGCACTCGCCCCTAATGTCCGGTGAAGCTGTAAAGGCCAGCTACGGCCAACAGCATTAGAGTAGTCCGAAAAAAAAATGGACTTGCGCAAGCAACGCAACTTAACTATTTAAACAATAAAACTGTTTTACTTGCAAAAATACGTTGCTCAGTTTTCAACTAGCGTTATTTTGTGCTAAGTGTATCAAGCCTGCATCTTAACATGACATGTTTTGACAAACAATTAAATTATTCAGTGTTAGTGACATAAATCACAACATTATCGATAAAACATCGAACCTTACTGATATTATAATATAAACGCGTTTGTGAGTATGGATGGAATATGGTCTAGCGGTCTAGCATACCGCTTTACGTCCGATGGTCGCGGGTTCGATTCCTCGCACGGCACAAACATTTGTATTTATGAGTATGATTGTTTGTGTCGGTCTGGGTGTTTTCTATGTATAATATGTATGAATTTACGAAAAAAAAAATCTTAGTATTTGTATCAGTTATCTAGTACCCATAACACAAGCTTTAGTTAACTTTACTTGGATCTAGATGGCGCTGTGTGAATTGTCCTGAGATTATTATTATTACTATTTACGCAAAAATTACTGAATGGATTGTGATGAAACTTTACAGTAATATAGCTCGTACATTAGAATAATACATAGGCTATAAATTTAACTCGGGTACACAGTTAGTCATCGATAAATATCGAACGCGGGATCTAATGCTGTTCTTGGAATATATATTTTTGACTCTCCGGTTCTCAACATGAATAAATAGAATTTTGCTCTTTGCTAAACTTAGGATTATTTAAAAGAGTAACACACAAATTTCTTGCTCATTCTTCTTGTGATAAGGCAGATTTCCGAATGAGCGACAGATTACAAAAATTGTTATGACTATTCATAAGTGAGAAAACTATAAAATATTTCAATTATAGACATATTTGCTAATGACAGTGTTGTAATATAATTGCTTTCTTCTCGTACTTTCTTATAACATCATTGTTCATCTCAATTTCTTCTAATATTTTATATAAATATTCTGAATTATTTAGAAGTTTTTCGGCGGGTGTGTACGGATATTTCAATTATAGACATACACACGAAAAAACCTGAAAGGAATGAATAATGACTAAAGACTAATTATAATTTTATATTAACTAACTTCACTAAAACTTGCCCGCTTTAACTAATCCAGAATTATTTAAAAAATATTATAGAAGATTAGGCTGATCTTAGGCATTCCACTTATGTAGAAAATATACATACAATTAATATTATATTTTAAACTTATTCTACAATACCTAGATATGCAATATTTGTAGTAACCAATTATTGTACATTTATTGTTTTAACTTATTTTTAGTATATAACGATTCTATTATTATAATCATAATCAACCAACGCTTTAATTCAACCAAACACAATCAGATATGAGTGTAAATCACGACATTATATCATATGAATGGACTGCAGTATGGATGTTACATGCAACAATATATATACAGTCTTTAAACCCAATCATATACCCATTAATCCTCATAAAAATACATCCATTCATCATGCTAATTGAAGTTATATTTATCAACGAATGATCTTTCTTGTCTATTAAACCCAATTTGTACCGTATGACCTCTATAGTAGGTTTCAAATTTCTTTACAGTTTATTACTGGGTTTGTAATACTGATTTATGTAAGTGATTCGCAGAGATGCAGTAGCATGTTAGTGGATGCTATTTATTTGGATGCAAGACTCTTAGCTTGCATTTTTTTATGCGGTCGGTAGTTATAATACGTGAATAATATAGATCCTCAATTAATATGTACATAGTGTAAAATAAAATAGCTGCCGCTGTATGTATATCTACTATACTTAGATCTTTTGAGTTACGCAACGAATTTTAATGTAGTTTTCTTTGATAGATATGTGGGGTCGGTAGTAACAGTAATGTAAATAAAATAGATCCTCAACTAATGATAAAAATGTATATTAAGAAAAGTTATAGAAATTGATACTAGAAAATATTATATAGAATTATAGCTGTATAAGGCAAGTGACGGATGACGTGAGAATATTTTATAGGTGAAATATGGATCGTGTCTGTCTTGTCTGTAAGCGGCCAGTTGTCATGAAAAGAGGTAATGATGTGAAATGATTATCTTACAAATATATACAGTATACCATAGACAGAGTGATCCAAAAAGAAGGTTTATATGTATAATATATACAACTTGTAGTACAGAAACGCTGAGTATTTCAACTATTTAATTACTCACTATACTATTAGTGACAAACGTGTTAACGCAATAGTTGTTCATGCACATTTGTCACTAATTGAATCACATTTTCACTTAATATTAGAAATAGACACCTAACTAGTAAATAATGTATATAAACTTTCTTACCAGTACTTCTCAATTGTATCTATAGACTGAACCAGACGGGGGAGTAGGGGAAAAAATATGAACTCAAAAAATTTTACTTTCATAAACAACCAAAATATCCTACACGAATAAATGACTTTTAATTTGATTTGATTTGACACACGTGGTATGTGGGACCGTCGTTTGTTTTATAAGATGTGTTCCATTGAAGGGCGATATATTATGTAGCGAGAAGTTACACTCCCTGTAACTTCTCGCTACATAATAGATCGATCGATCGATGCAAAGGGAAGACCATAAAGTGCTGCAGGAACTACAGTACAAATCGAAATTTCGCGTAAATTTTTACGTTCCGCTTTACTTGGCTTACTCTATTGTAAATCTTTCATTAATGTGGAAATTTATTATAACTAGTGGTAACCCAGTAGGCGAAATTCGACAATTAATTAATTAACAAAATAGTATATATGCGTGCAGTGAGTGTAATGTTTTTTTTAATGATTTAATGTATTATGGTGGATAATTTAAAAAAATCTCTTTCTCTATATAAACTTTAATTATGCGAAATTTCATACTCTGTCCGCACAATTTTCTTAAAAAGTTATAAAGAATTTTTGCGTGATGTATTAATATAGATTCCAATGTCTTCCGCAATTTTTCAATATGGTAAATATTATAGGTACATAGCAAACTAACTGACAGCCCGCCTGATGGTAAGGCTGCAGCAACCATTAGGCTTATTTATTTTTTATTTATTTAAGTTTTGCTTTCCATGCTGCCCGTGATACCACTCAGGCGACATTCCGAAAGGATAAGGTGTCATGCCTACGTACCCTATAATTTCACTGCCATATCCCACCCTTTTAAACAACAGTTGTACAGCAAACTTGGCGAAAGATACTTTTTCATTTATTTTATTTTTCTGAAGTAAATTAGTAGCCTTGTTACTATTCCTTCCAACCTTAACTGAAAGCGATGCATATGTGTGTATGTTTATGTAGAACGTGACACCACTATATAAAGGTCTGTTTACACAAGTGGTTTAGTTACAGTAGCAAAGACACGTTCATAAGACGTCTTTTAAATGTTAGGGTTGTCACAAACTTAAGTTACTTAACTAAACTAACTAAACTAAGTCATACTTAGTAATGTTATCTCAGCTGTGGTTATAGGTACTAATTCTGCAGATTTTGCCAAGCTGAAGAGGAAACTCCACTACACATCCTAAATGATTGTAGCCCACTTATGCATAACGAAATATCTCTTTTGGAAAATTTACACTCTATCCTGAGGACGTAAAAATCATCGCTCCTAAGAAAGAACATCATTCAATTCTTGTCCCTAACTAGGTGGTGGTGAAAGAGGGCGACCATAATACATCTGGTTAGTGCTACAGGTCCAAGCAACTGACAATAGGTCAAACACACCAATAAAATAAAAAAATATACTAATTCCAAAAAAAAATCTTTTTAAATAAGGAACAGATTAAAAATCTTCTAATACTATTATAATACATACTAATATTATAAATGCGAAAGATTGTCCATGTGTCTGTTTCTTCGTTATAGATAAACAGATCTTAATATGACATAAAGAGAGATTGTATTACCAGGACAGCCACAGCAATCTTTATCACATAAAATAACCTGAAAGGGGCTTGAATAAGGCATGAATTTGTGCAGATGAAGTAGCGAGTACCTGTTACTATAAATAAATATTAAAATTATCAAAAGCGCCACCCCTAAATAGGTGTCAATTTCCATAATTACACGTGGATTTCAAGGTATATTTATAACAAAGGAGTTGTATCATATAGGCAAATTGTTTTAATTTGTAACGGATATGGCAAAGGTTTGGGTAATCGTTTTTTTTAATAGATGAACATGGAATGCTGCACTTACCTGCGTTGAAAGTATACTGAAGTAACCGATTATACGATTGGCATAATATGATGAAGTCACGTCAGATAGCCCATAATCAATTGACCATGTTTAATTTACTACTCCTACCTTTACCTACTGTTTTTCTTATATTTTCACCATCTACCTAATAAAACCGCCTTTTGTACTCGTCATTATTATACATTATTTTATAGTAATTAATATTTTCTGTAACTGGTGCAAAAAAGTGTAAAAATAAATAAATAATTTAGTATATTGTATATATTTGTCGACTCGACTCGACTCAACTTCGTCAGCGTCACTTTTCTCCATTTTGCAACATTTTTGATCAAAGCCCCGCTCCTTTTAGTCACAGTGAAATCCTATATATGTATATGTATAGCCTATGAAACTACAAATAACGTGGCTTTTTATTAGTAAAAGAATGTTCTAAGTAGCTACAGAGATTACTTTCTAAACCTATTTCTGTGAACATACAATATACATCATTTGTGTGAGTATGTCTGTCTCTAGCTAGCTGATGGCTAAATCATCCTGAGGGTCCAGCTTGTACGGACTGGTCTGCACTGATCACTACTACTTATTTTATTACATAATCAATTCTATACTTTATATAATATTTAGAGCCTAAACAATTTTAATAAAAAATGTATAGTTATATGATTTTTTGATTACAACTATTTACAACAATATACAATTATAACTTTTTAAAAATAAAAAGTTTTGTAAAAGAAGTTTCACTCTTTTTCATTCTTCTGAAACTGCTTTCCGAATTAGTGACAGATTAAAAAAAGTGTGACTAATCGTAAGTCCTTAAACTGAAGTTTATTTGAATAAATATCATTTCTGTTCTATTCTTATACAGCTTAGAAAGGTATATTCCGGCTTGAGATGTGAGATATAGTAGTAGCACCTTGTAATTAATACGGCGCACAGTCTTGACATCAGGTACACCTAGTGGCCTACATGATAAGTGACAAACGTTCCAGTTATTAAAAAATCAAGTAAATATATTGAGATATGTATGTATAGTATCAGGAAATAAACAATGATTATTTAGATTCCAAAAATACCAGAATATACCATTGTATTAATGTTTATAACACTACTATCAAAACATTTTAGGTTCCAAGGTGAGGAAACAATTTCCGTGTCATTCTCGTATGATTAATTAGAAAATGGATTTGAAGATAATGCAATAACCTAGAAAATTAATTAAGAAAATTCTTTACTGAAGTCTAGTTATATTACCTGTCAGTTAAGTTTCAAGATCAACTGAACATTATTGTTTATCGAGGTAGACTTTCTAAGAAGTCATTTGCGTGGGCACAACAGTCTCATCTGTTTCATATATTCCATGTTTTGTATATAGTAAAGGTTATTATTTACCAACAGGTGCTTTTAATACTGTATTGCACTGTTTAATACTTATTTACGACTAGCTGTTGCCTGCGATTTCGTCTGCGTTTCCGTCGGTTTTCGTAAAATAAATAGCCTATGTTCTTCCTCACGGTTCAGTGGTTTTGATGTGTTTTCCTAACATTTCCCTTCACTGCTCTGATCTTTTATTGATTGTAGCGTGATGAAAAATATACTATAACCTGCCCAGGAGTATGAATAATAATTGTACCAAGTTTCATTAAAATCTGTAGAGTAGTTTTTGTTTCTATAACGAACATACAGGCAGACAAAAATTTTACTGATTGCATTTTTGGCATCAGTATCGATTACTAATCACCCCGTGATAGTTATTTTGGAAATATATTTCATGTACAGAATTGACCTCTCTACATATTTATTATAAGTATAGATTACTACGTGAATTTAAATTCCACTACGATGACGATACATATGATATGTCTCAAAAAACATAATAATATGGTCAATGATTGACGATGGATTGATGCAGTCAATAATTGAGAGTTTACTGATGACTACTGATTTATCTTGAACTTGCATATTTTGTTTATATAGTTAGATTGAAGTTGAAGATTGAACTGATTAAATTTTTTGTTCTTTGCGATAGCATATGCTGGTGGTCACTCTATTCTCCCAAATTTGAATTTTAATGATTATGTATTATTATAAACATGTTCCACTACTATTTGAAAAAAATACGAGCTGACTTTCTTGTCACTTCTTCTCATCTCGATATCATTCCGAACTGACGGTAGATTTGACATATCATAAGAGTCTCTAATAGATCTACATGAATAAAGAAAAGAAAAGAAAAGATTTTGAATTTGAATTTGAATTTGATGAAAACGAAAAAGTTATTGGATAACCTGATGTAAGTGACAAACATGAACATAGAATGGACATCACATCATTATGTGACGTCCGTGGTAGATATCATGCGTAGCCATTTCAGAGGAATTCCTAGTCCTATGGAATACGGGTATGAAATAATCCGACTGCTCTCAATCTATATACATATTGCTTACAAAGCAAGCTGCTTTGTGTTTGAAATTGGTGGGACTAAGTTATCCGTATAGATGACTGCAGACAACTTTGTATAATGTTGTTGTCGATAAAAACAATATTTTAGATAAATATATATCGCGGGAACAGCTGCACCGATTTCGTTAATTCTTTTTGGTAATTGATGAATGAAATAAATATAAAACTTGAGCGTAACATTAGAAAAGTTAATATGATCGTTAAGTTTTATTTAATTTTTATTTAATATTCCTAGTTAAGATAGGATAACGTCTCAATCGGGTCATCTAGTACGTAATATTTATAAGAAGCGTTTTATTGGGTAAAAAACAATAGAATAAGAATAGAATAGAAAATAATTTATTCAAATAAACTTACATAGAAGCACTTTTGAATAGTCATTACATTTTTTTAATCTACCGCTCATTCGGAAAGCTGTCTCATCACAAGAAGAACGAGCAAGAAAATTGCGTGTTGCTCTTTTAAATAATTTTATTATTACTTTACATTTTTAAGTTTAAGTGTGTGAATACAAACCACCTATTAGCACTAATTCATTTAAATACTCAAATAGAAAAAATATTTAATATATAACCAACTGGTTAAACAATTAATAAGAGGAAATCAGTCATAGTGATTAGAGCAGACCAGTCCCTACAAGCAGCACCCGTTCACGAGTATGACGGATGAGCCAGCCATCACTGCGCTCGACCATATTTTAGGGAGCCCAATGACCCGGCCCACCACGCCGCCACAAGTCTGGACATTTTAGTGAGCATGACTACTCAAAACACCAGACCATGTCAAAGCTACTTACAATTGCCATCTGATAGTTATAGTATTCACATTTTACATAAGAATGCATGCGGCAATCAATACAAAAACCGCTACGCTTTCATATTTCTAAAATAATTAAATCAAGAAAGCAATGAGAAAAATAAATTATAACGTTGTATGCTAATAAACTAATTATTTACTAGATATGTTGTCATCTATGAATTCGTCTATCCTGTCCTATCTATCCTAGGCTTTCTTACATAAAAATTGTTTAATATAAGATTTGAATTGCAATATTTAAGATAAATACAAAATATGTGTAGGTTAAATATGAAGCATTTTATTTCATCTGGATCATATCTATCTGTGAGATTAGATAAGCGATAACAATGTCAGGCAGCTGGGGAGCCGCTAATTACTGTATAGCCTTGAAATTCCAGAGATGTATACGAGTCAATATGAAATGCCTATGCGACGACATAATACTTTGACCGACTTAAAAATTCGGAATAATCCTTATTGAATTACAAATTAGTACTAACAGAATAAGAAGTGAACCGTATTATAGAAAAAAGGTTTTAGTTTTTAAATAATAACTTCCGTAAAAGAATAATGTAGTGTTTCAACAGTCTTAATTTTCAATTTATTGTTTTTTTTTTTTTATAAATATAAGTGACCAGTTCTTGGCGCCAGTATTGTAGAAAGCCCTTTACTCTAGTAAGAGAGCCGGTGATTCAACTTATGCTAAGAAAGTTTATGAAAATGAATTAATTGTATTTTTATATAGCCAATTAATTTTCACCTATTTTAACTAGTATTGTAAAGAGAACGGAATCATTTTGAAAATCTCGTAATTCATTTTTATTTTTCCAATTTGTTTCTCGATTAAACTGATTCAGTTCATGAGTATTCTACCTTGTAGTAATCTTGAGAATTTTTGTTTTACAACTGACTATATATATATATTTACAATTGTAAACAGTGTAAAACTAATACTTGGAGATTAAACACACAGTGGTAGCAACAGTACAGATGTATCAGACGTATCATTTATTATATAGCAATCCACATAGTTGTGACAATAGCTTAAATTACTATATTGAGCAACATATCTAAGATTTTTACGTACCTAAATCAAGAGTTGACATCTTATTAGTTAAATTTAAAAGCAATGTAAAGTGTATTGTATGATATTTTGCCCAAGGTATACTTTGTAAAGACTTTTACAAAGTAAAACTACACACTGACGACCTCGGTCTAGCGGTCTAGCACACTGCTTTACGTCCGATAGTCGTTGGTTTGATTCCTCGCACGGCATAAACATTTGTATTCATAAGTATGATTGTTTGTATAACCTAGGTGTTTTCTATATATAATATTATTTATTTAGGATCAAAAACAGGTTCACAATTAGAAAACTTATAATTATTTTACATTTTCTTTACTTATAATTATTTTTGAATATATATGTATTTACGAAAAAAAAACTTATCTATGCATTTGTATCAGTTATCTACTACTCATAACACAAGCTTTAGCTAGCTTAACTTGGGTCTAGATGGCGCTGTGCGAATTATCCTGAGATTATTATTATTACACCTCGATAACTCAGTCTCACTTACTTTAACCGCCAAGTAGCTTGCTTCCGTTGAAGGGTGAGATAAGGCCTAATGAAATTACAGGATAAGAGGCACGACATCATATCGGGTATCATAGATGTCACATGATAACATAATGCCCGAGTATATAGGCGACTACTTTCTAGCGATGCCCCTGGCCAATACCTGAAATTCAGTGGTTTGCTGCTCATTGAGGTGCTGCCTTTTTTGCGTATAGGCGATGCACACACACCACGTTACTCACATTTTTTCTACCTAATTTGCATTTATTAATTAACCGATGTAATTGTGTACTTAATTTTTTATATATTACTACCTATGCCCGCGGTTTCACCGTGCATTTATAGCTATATGTTATTCTGATGTATGAGCTATTTTACTGTAAATTTTCATCAAAATCCGTTAAGCAGTTTTTGCATGAAAGAGTAACAAATATCAATTTATACTCACTAAGACTTTCGCGTTTATAATATAAGACTGTAACTTGTGTATTTGCCCTTTAAAGTTTTATATATCTATCTACTTATAAGATAGATCGTAAGGCTATTTGCCATTACAATTACTTAAAAAAAGGTTGTCTATTTATTATTCAAATTTATAAGCAAAGCTGACACCTAGTGATGTAGTGGTACGTCAAGAGGTATTAATGTTAACTCACCACCTGCAGACGTGCGCCGGCGCCGCCCCGGTTCGCTCTCGTTTAGACAACACAAAAAAAGATAATAATCCAGTTTATGCAAATCATTCGAAACAGTTACATCCCGGCAAAAAAGTTGTTAAAACTAACTCGAAGATTTGTGTTTTGTAATTAGTTCTCTTAGCATTCATTCATTGTTCTTTAAATCGCAACCTTCTTTTTTACAATAATCATAACTTGGTAATTCCTAGATTGAACTATATACTTTGTTAATTAACACTTTTTCTATCTTACTAATATTATGAAAGCGAAAGTTGGTAAGTATGGATGGATGTACGTCACTCTTTCACGCAAACATTACTGAAAATAATTTGATGAAACTTTACAATAACATACTTTATATATCAGAATAACACATAGGCAATAATTAAAACGATATTATATAAATTGGG
Organism: Achroia grisella; assembly: GCF_030625045.1. Classification (NCBI taxonomy): domain Eukaryota; kingdom Metazoa; phylum Arthropoda; class Insecta; order Lepidoptera; family Pyralidae; genus Achroia; species Achroia grisella. The sequence continues at coordinate 1,745,529 of NW_026712984.1, read as the reverse complement.
CGATGGATGCAGACGAAGTCGCGCGGGTCAGCTAGTATTTATTAATGTAAAGTGTACTTGCAAAGGGTTGTTACAACAAAAAAGGCGATTGAAACATTATTATTTAAAACAATCAGGTCTAAAATAGTTTGTTATTACTTATTACAGCTGGTTATTAGTGACTATGTTCAAGTGTGTTTACAACATGTATTAACATTTTAAAAGGTTCAATCATCGCCATATTTGAGTACAAATAAACATATTATAAAACTTTATAATGATGTCATTAATTCATCCATAGCTATCTTACTATCTAGGCCGGTGATTCCCAAAGTGGTCTATATGGACCCCCAGGGGTCTATGACACTGCAAGGGGTCTACGACAGCGGTCATCTTGTTGTTTTTAACACTAAACTTTACTACAGTTAGAAATTTACAAAAAATCAATACCAGGTAAGAATGGGGGGTCTACCCAAAACCGAAAAATATGGCAAAGTGTCTACGACTCAAAAAAGTTTGGGAACCTCTGATCTAGGCAAAGTTTACAAGACAAATGGATTTTAGAATGTAAATATTTGTAATAGGGATTTGTGGCAGCATAGTAGGACAATATGGGCTTTATATCAGGGATGTTAGGGAGGTCCGTAACTGTAACCGAAACCATCGGATATCCGATATAAAAAAATATTCGTAACCGTAACCGAATCCGAAATAAAAGTTTCGGATAATATCGAATAGGGGCGGAGCCTAATTGAGACACGTTATGTAACCATTTCATTAGCTATTTGTATTTTATTTTTGAAATTCCTTAAAAAGTAACTCCGTAACCGAATTTATCCGAAACTAACGGATAATCCGAAATAATTTCATATCCGCATCCGGTATAATAATTATTCCTATATCCGAAATCTATCCGTATACGAAATTTTATATCCATAACACCCCTACGTTATATCACATCAAGTAACCTCCGGTCTTTCCGGAAAACATAGTATTTCATTCATTGTTCAACGAGTTCTTCATGGACTAACTGACGTGACTTTATGCTCATTCTAATATCATCTACAGGTGTACTGCCTCCGTGTACTATAAGTGGGTGCAGCATATCACACTAATTCGTTTTTTAATTAGATAGTTATAGCGTCCCTTCCCGGCTTCACACGGTGCAATACAATTCTTCGATTTTCTCGGCTTGTTCTATACCAGAACGCGCATGTATTATACATATAAACCTCCCTCTTGAATCAATCAATCTATTGATGTAAACTGCATTAAAATCGGTTGCGTAATTTAAATGATATAAGTGAATAGACAGCGCCAGTGACTTCGTTTTATACTATATAAAGATATGAACTAGATAGCGGAATAAATATAAATAGTAACAATGAATGTAATTTATTTAAGTAAGTAAAATAACAGTTGTAAGAGTAGCCTAAAATAGATTGTTATACTTTGTTACATTTGCTTATTTGTTTCTGTCTTCACAGATGTTTATAACACGCGTTAGAATTTTAAAAGGTTCAATCAACATCATATTAGAGTAATAGAATATTATTCTAAGCTAAACAAGACAATATACAACTCTATAATGATATAAAAAAATGTAAACGCTCTAGTTAGTATAGTCTAGTAGGTAAGTTATTGTAAATATTGTTTATAGGTTTATTGAAATAACAGGATAAGAGGCATAACATCTTAGTCCTCTGGAATGGCAACGCATGATTGATATCACGGGTGTCACATGATAACGTGATATCCGTAATGCTGTTCATATATACATCATTCACCATTCCAATTACATTCTTCTTCTTCCTCATAGTTCTGTCCCACTTTATGCGGGGTCGGCTCTCCTAATTTTTCGACGCAAAATTTCCGCGGCGACAAGCTTGTTCATACTGGTTCACAGGTGGCTGGAGGACGATTCCAATTACATTAAAAAAGATAATTAACTATTCCTTGAGAGCATTATGGCCAAGTGAATAGCTACCCCGACTTACTCCCAAAAGATCGTGAGTTCATATCTGACAAGGATTATAAAACTTCAATTATATTTCTGACTCTCAAAAATTATTAGGCAGCCAGCTCGCCCCTGCTACTGTGACATTGGATTCTGATTATTTCTGATATATTATCCAAATATGATCATGTCAATGTTGCGTTCTACTTTTTTAAGATAAAGGACAGCCTATATCCGTCCTCGGGATATAATTTATCTATACGCTAACTTTCATTACTTTTATCATCCGTTCTGCTGTTTAAATCGTAGAAAGGTAATTAACAAACGGACAGACAGACTTTCGAATTTATATTAGAGCAGAGATTAAGTATCTAATGCTTGATTGCAACCACCGTGGTATACAAAATGTACAACTTTCTCGATTACTTCAACAAAATTTACATGTAAGAACAGCCATAGGTCTGTAACATGTAACAACAACAATATAAATTGTTACACGTTTCAGATGGTTATTTGCGTCTCTCTTCACGCTGTATATAACAGCACTCGAATTTTAAAAGGTTCAATCATCGTCAAATTACGAGTACTCGATCCAGTTCCAACGATCGAATTGAAAATATCGATTAATAAACATAAATTTCAAATAGAGCAAGGCGAGTGCAAGTGTAACAATTGGAGAATCATAAATAAAATCTATACCACTTGACCGACTGAATAATAATATATATAGCGTGGTACGCAAAAATCGATATACGTCAGCATAACATATTTATACTTTTTATGAATGATCATGGAAAGGTGCAACCGCCTGCGCTGGCAGTTTACGCAGGTGGCGCACTAGTGGAGCATGAGGTCAGGTCAGTTAGGCCATCCCGGTAAATTCACCATGAATTTATCATGACAGTTTCCAGGGGAAACTACGTGGAGGTCAACCGGACAGGTTACATTGCTAGTAATAGTGTTATTAGTCCAAATTACTAACAATCACCTTCACTCCTACATATCCATACTAGAATTATATATATTAGAACTATTCTAATGCTGTTCGCCGTAGCTGGCCTTTAAAACTTCACTGGAAAAAAAGGGCTAGTGTTGATGGTATTCTGAACCCGCGAAAGAATTTATGGAACGGCTGAAGGTCAAATCTTGTGTGACGTATAAGAATTCAGTCTGAAGACGCCCCTGGGCGATAGATATCAAGCAGTTGTGATTTCGATCTACATTTAAATGGGACAAGGGGCGACTGGGAGTGCCGGTGTGGAGCGACCTGAGTCTTTTCACTAGCCAGTTATAAATGCGAAAGAGTATCTGTCTATCTGTATGTTATCTTTTCATGACTGAACAGATGGTAGTGTTGGGTATGACAATAGATTGTATCGCTGGGGCGGATATTATATCAAAAGAGTAATAAGCTAACTATTATAATAGCTATAATATAGAAATTTCTGATAATACCTGTTAAATATTAACAGTATTCTTATTAATTGAATATTTATATTTTAATTTCTTTATTTATGTATATTGAATAGATATAAAGGATCAAAGTACATTTGGCGATCAAAGTACTTAAAACCTTGTAGCGTTCTCTACCGGTTCGGAAAAAAATAAAAATTAAATATAATTCACCTGATAGTTGTATGCTAATTTTGTTATCATTGATATCTATAACAATATTATAAAATCAAAGTGTTTTTGTCTCTGTCTGTACGTTTTTTATTAAAACTCACGGATGAACGGTTTTTAATCAGATATGAAAACAGATTTAATCACTAGGACGGCTAGATCTTTCATTTAAGAAAAGTAGACGAAGTCGTTAGTAATAACGAATATTATATAAAAGTTCATGTTAATTTTTATCATCCCAGAGAATGTTATATCAACAGAGTATATTTAGAAATGGAAACGGTGACTATACTAAAAAAATAAAAAATAAATTGTATAAAAAGCATTAAGAAAACTATTAACTAAACGATTATACGATAAGGACAGGAAGTGTACGATTATTTTTTGTAATCAATTTATTTTTTTATTAATCTAAAAGAGGAAATTATGAGTAATGTTCTTATTAACTGGAAAAAAAATATATTTTAATATCCTTTCGTTATAATAATGTTAAAATCTAATCTGTTTACAATCGACTTCAAAAACAGGGGCAATATCTAAATTTGACTGTAGTTTATTACTGTCCTATTCGATGATTCTTTTTTTTATTTAATACCTAGTCTTTCTTATATACTTATATATAAATTTGATCAAAATCCAGTGGATCCTGAATTAACATTCTCGATTGTTTCGTGACCTTAGACCTTAGACGATAGAATATTTTTTGTTTTTGAACTAGAATGGTAAGTAAATTAGAGAACCTTATCTCACTCTTCAACAGAAATACATCTTACAGAGCAAGTTGCTCAGAAGCTGAAATATCTTCATGAGACTAGGTACCCATTTAGAAGAATTTATACAAAGTCTATGTCGGTAATGAATCACATCCTATTTAATCATTGATTAAATTGATTATTTGCCGCTTCTGATAGCAATTTCTGTGATTGTTAAATTTATCGATTGTCAAATCAATGATAACAGTCAGGATCAAATTTAGAATCTTTTTCTTTCGATTCCATGGCAACTAAATATATTTTCCCCATTTGGTGGCATTTTTAGGTTTTTCTTTTGTGCAGGACGATGGACACAAAGGACAGTAGAGTAAGTGGAGTATAGTCTGAGATGGTGCTCCGCAGTCGCAAGCCTCCTTTGAAGTTACACCCCATTTAACTAAGTTGCACCTGCAACGGTACACCTGGGTACTCCAGTCTATTTAGAGATTTTCAATCTGGTGGCAGGTATTTGGCTAATTGAATGAAGTCCGAAGGAGCGGAATAGTTTGACTTCCATAAGCGAGTCATGGCTTTATGAGAGTCAGTGGTCAGAGTTCTTGTCCTTCTCAAAAAGTTCTTGCTTTTTAAGCAAACATTAGAAAGTGGGTGGTTATGAAACGAGTGACGGGATCGGTTTCCTAGTTCTTTTGTTCCTCTGTTTCGCACTACACCTTTCGTCTGTTGTTAAGAAAAGTGAGATATGACAGTGGAATTATAAGGAAACGGAATATGACACCTTATACTCAGAATTATACCCGAGTGATATCACGGGCATTACATGATGACGTGATGGCAGTCATGACATTATATAGGCGACAGGTCGCATTTACCATCAGATGGGCCGTCAGCTTGTTTACCATTCCCATTACATAAAATAAGAAGACGAGTACGACTACTAACCTAGTATAATCATTTTTTATCTACCCTTGTAATAGTTTTTTATGTAAATACCAAATTTACAGATAACCAGATAAAAATATCTACAATTAATTTATATTATATATATTTATCTCTATCATAAATCATTTTAAGCCAATTGTATTACGTTTATTATTTAATATGTATTTAATTCATGTATTAAAATTATTATATTTTCTTTTTTTATTTATATTTTTTTTATATTTTGATATTTATCTACTCAAGTAGTGAGTAGATAATATGATCTTTAAATGTCTTTAATAGAAAATACATTATAGGTAATTAAAAAATATATGCTCATTGAAAGCAAGCAATCACTATGTTTATACACTGGACCAATCAAATCTTGCAGGTATACCAGGATTAGAATTTATAGTTATGGTTCTATTATTTGTAGTATTTGTTTTAATATAAAGTACCTACTAGTCTTGTCTGTATTTTTCTGTCTACATAACAAATGGCGTATGTTATTGTTATATATATACAGACGCACTTTAGGATTTATAATATTATTATGCAAGAATTTTTTTGCTAAATAGACTCCGGGAATCTGGCAACATTTTAAAGTATTTTTCGTTTCTATTTAGTTTGAATATTAGATATGTAACGTAGGTAGCATATTCAGTAGTTATGATAACCATAATTGAAATGTCATATTTTTATAAATACTTTATATATATTTTTTTAATATTATGTGTGACACTTAATGAAATATAAATAAATTACTTTTCCGCCATGAACACTCAAATTACAATTTTAATAAAGTTAAGATTAGGAACTATATATTTGTAACAATGTTTTACTTACCTATTAGCCATGATAACGTTTGTCATCACTTATAACTAACACAGCCAAAGAAACCAAAGTTAAGTACTAGTTAAGCCTTTCAAATCGATACACGAAAAAACAATTAAAATATTACTTAAACACGTCTTTTAAATAAAATAAATCATCTGCCCATTGTTCATAGGAATAACACTGGCAGTTCGAAGTTTATATTCTTTATAATAAAAAAAATAAACAAATTTTATTTAAATTTCGAATCGCGCGCGAAATTAATGTCTCCGAGGAATAAACGTCCAACTGTAATGGCTGCCGCGGACACACTGTTACAATAGCTTACTCCGTACAAACTGTGTGCAAGCGACGCCGAACACCTGATTTTAATATGACGAACAACAATATACATAACATAACACAACAACGTCATATCAGTGGTCATATACAGCGGAACATTTGTAGTAACGAAACGGAAAGAATGCAGAACTAGAACTCCTAAAATAAACGCTCGCTACTGATTGACCAGACGAAGGCTTTATCGTTTGCTTACCTCTTTTACCTATGCCTGCCATACTTAATTGAAGGGTTATATACTAGCTGTACTCGCGACTTCGTCCGCGTGGAATTTAACTTTATTGTTCTAAAATAAATGTATTTTTCGAAAATAAAGCTTAAGTAGCCTAAATTACTCCTTATTACATCAGGTATCTCCCAATAAAAATCAGTAAAAGTCGTCAAAATCGGTTCAGCCATTTCAGAGATTAGCCGGAACAACCAGACAGACAGACAGACAAAAATTGTAAAAAATATTATTTTGGTGTATTGGTGTATGTACCGTATTTATATTCATATGCAGGTAAACGATTACTTTAATATTACAAACAGACTCTCCGATTATATTTATACATATGTATAGAGTATATATGTATAGATTATAATTTTTTTAATCTCACCTATTTTGGTCTCCAAACATCTTTTTTATATGTTGTATTTTGAAATTGAGCAGGAAATCTAAATATATATAACTCAAACGTGACTGATATAGTGATCTATCAACGCACAGCCCAAACCACTTTGTTATGACGTAGGCATCCGCTAAGAAAGGATTTTGATAAATTCCACCCCTAAGGGGATAAATTAACTAGAGCGAAGCCTCGGGCAAAAGCTAGTTACAGGATAAGAGGCATGACATGTTGATGTATATAGGCGACGTCAGCTACTTGACTATTCTTTAGATATAGATTTAAACCAGCAGTTTGTTTTCTATTGCAGTTATATAAAAAGCAATCTATCAGGTTGATGTCCTCGAAATTATCGTCGTCATCCAACAAAGTATAATGTGTTTATACGAATTTTTTTCAACAGAGTAATATTTATTATCCCTGTCATTATTCTCTTAGATTGAAATGAAGTTTACATAATATGTAGTGTCTAACAGTATTAACCAATATTTATTACTAGTATTTACATAACCTAATTGTACAACTAAGAACCTAAAATTAAAAAACTTAAAAAATTAATAATATGATGACTAAAATATATTATTAAAAGGGGTCCCTTTAGGCAACGTTCCGAAGATACTGGCAGCGTTCCCTCTTTGAATAGCTAGACTAATTCTTTGTCCAAGGTAGCTGCCAGCTCTTCGGTCTTCTGTGATGTCGACTAACCTTTTCGTTGTTTCTTTGAAGTCTTATAGCGCTAGGACAATTCGAAACGAATTCAATATCAAACACTATAACTCCTATATACTAGCATCGTTTGTAATGTGATGCTCGTGTTATCCCTCATAGTTTGCCATTCTAGAGCATTAAGATACCAGGACTTTGACCTTGTACCAATGTACTAAATGCTCTCAATTGAAGCACAGCTTACAAAAGAAGTTGCTGGCACAAATAGACATGACCTAGTACCTTCACAGGCGACTTTATACTAACTCCATTTCGGTAAATATTACTGTTAGCGCTGACGCCATATCATCATATTCATTTAAAATAATGATCCACCTCAATAACCTACTTAAGTATTTCAAAGGATGACTTGTGTTGTATTTATAAGAATGATTCAGTTTACTTACAAACACTTAAATTAAATGCACTGGGTCGAGGGCATTTTATATGCATATGCATCGACCAAATTTATCGGATACATTTGAAGAGAGGCCAAGTATTGAATACTGGAGCGTAAGAAGGAAGATACGGGTAGTGGTTTGAGTTTCTTGAGATCATACTTACCTACCTTGTTTGCTTTTTAGCGCCTAATTCCGTTTCATTACCCAAATCGATTAAAATTAATATCAAATCTATTAATTCTCTATTGAAGGGGGATTTTGTACCTTATTATTTTTTTTTATTCTTTATTGTACTTTAAAAGAGTGTACAAGAGGCGAGCTTAATTCCATATGGCATTCTCTACCAGCTAACCTTTGGGTAGAACTAGAAAGCGTTGTAGGGTAGTAATGGTGAAAATTTGTGATACTGTTTGTTGATTTTTAGCAACTAATTACATTTCGTTACCCAAATTGATTAAAATTAATATGAAATTCATAAAATCTAAATACCTAATGGGGAATTACTTTTTATTTTCAATCATAAATTTACGTTTAAATATATTTTAAATGTATAATACAGATAAATATATGTTATCACCAAAACAATACTCGATATTTGAATTAATTCAGTAGCATCAAATGAAGTTTATCGACAAGACAAGAGGTAAGGTCCTGAGGTAACAAAATATAATAAAATACGACAGAATTAACAACCATCTCCTTTTTAAGATGGTTAAAAACAACAGTTTCACCTGCGTACATAATAAATAGTGCCAAAGCGGACACGCTGTTGTGGGCGTATGACGACGGAGGAATGCACCATATGAACAAAATAGTGCGGTTTATACATAAATAACTATTTATTTTTAGTTTTAGTACTAGGAAAAATCAACCATATCATCAGATGATCTAACACCAGATGGAAAGTATATGGTTCTTTTAATATGGTTTTTAAACATTCTTCTACCAGAGGTACACGCTAAAAAGTCGCCTGCGTGGGGTGGTACATTTTTTCTTCCAGATGGTAATGGAACGGTGCACCTGCGTGCGCTGACGGTTTACGCTGGCCAGGCACCAGTGGAGGATGATAAGATGAGTATGGTCAGGTCAGTTAGCCCACCCTAGCAATTCACCATGATTTGTCACGATGGTTTCCAGGGGGAACCACGTGGAGATCAATATGACATGGTACATTACTAACAATCCCCTTTCTCCTCTGGGGGGTATCTATTTCCGCCGCACCTTCCTTTGTAAGATGTGTGGTATTACGGGTGTCATATGATAACGCGATATCCGTAGTCCATTTTTTATATGGAACACTAGCTGTTTCCGCGACTTCGTCCGCGTGGTATTTAACTTTATTTTTCTAAAATAAAAGTAGCCTAAGTTACTCCTTATTACATCAGCTACCTGTCAAAAAAAGTCCCGTTAAAATCGGTCCAGCCATTTCAGAGAATAGCCGCAACAAACAGACAGACAGACAAAAATTGTAAAAAATGTTATTTTGATGTATGTACCGTATTTATATTCATATGCATGTAGTAAAAAAAGGTTATTTCAATATTACAAACAGACACTCTAATTTTATTTATATGTGTAGCGTATAGATAAACAACCAATAGCTGAATAAGCAAACGAATTTGCTACAGACAAATTGCTAAATAAATTTGCGGCTTGTTGTTACTGTTTTGTTTTGTGTGTTAATAAATGAAATGTAAATATTTACAAATGTATTTATAATTCCATATCCTTTAGCCTTTTGCAGCATATCTCATCCTTCAAACTAAAAGCAAGCTGCTTGGTTACAGTAACATACGAGATATGTAGACAGACCCTTTGTTCGGAGACTTTTAGGCTCGTTAAAATTTTGAATTCATTGAATCAGAATTTTGAATTTATTGGTCCAGAATATATTTCGGTGAAAGCAGAATATTCCATAAAAAGCATGGCATATATCTCCTTGATCTTGAAACCACACACGGGATATAAAATTTTGACCGCATTTTTTATTTTTATGGGTACTCTTTGATCAATCGACTGATTGATGTCAAGTCTTATACTCCACGGTTGTTTATACTCGTACTGTTAAGTTGATATTTTAAACGATATGGATAAAATTTTATATACTAACACAACGTATCTTTACGACTACTATTTAAAGCGGGGTAGATAGACTCATTTTTTTGTTTACATTAATATGAGATGATGCACTAGCCTACACGTTAGCGCTACACCTGTGGAGGATTAATATATTGAGGAATAAAAAATAATATACAAAGTGTATGTTTTTGTTAATCAAATTTTATAATAATGATATTTAATTTAATAATAAATTAACATTTTTCTTTTAAAACTTTTATTATCAAATTCTAAAGTAATTTTATAACTTATATGATATATTTATTGCAAGATTACGTCCGCTTTAAAATGTTTGTTGCAAGATTCCTCCTGGACCAGATAGTAAAAATCCTAGACTTAGTACAAAGTGCCATCTGTTCCCAAACCAAAGACGCTACTTTTTTGATGTAATAAGCCTCGTGCAATCTATCTTCGTTTAGTCATGAAATGGTAATAAACAAACAGATTTCACATAATATTAATATTATTTTTATAATACACATACATGTAAATAAAAATATAAAAGTTATACTCAGTAACAAAAAAGTTTGTATCATACGGGACTCGAATCTGTAAGTATGGGAGAGTGCTTCATATACCGCTATTGACTTTGTTTCCACAACTGTAAGCAATATAATGATTAATTACATTTATGTCATCAATGGTTTTCCCTGTTGAATAAAAATAAGTATTTATTTATAAACGTCATTAATAATCGAAAACGGATAAAATTATTTAAAGAAAATACACAATAAATATATACGCATTTATTGTGGTATAATAAATTAAATTATTTTTGTATATTCCCATTATTGTTGAAAAACCAGAAATGATAAATACAGTCATCTTTTCAAGGGAATCCCTGTGCCATAAAATTAAAAAAAAAATAGACCTGACATTATGGCACCCTTATATTTTAAACACAATATAACAACATCTGCGTATGTATTCTCCGTATTTGATTATATTATCTGTGGTATTTGCAACATGCACGCATGCAGCTCTGCTCCTATTGGTGATAGTGTGATGTTATATAGCCTATAGCATTCCTTGATAAATGAGCTGTCCTACACTAAAGTATTGTTCGATTCAAACTAGTAGTTCCTGAGATTAGCACGTTCAATCAAACAAACAAAGTCTCTACAGTTTTATTTATTAGAGGTTATCAAATATTATATATTTTTGTTTATTACATCAAAATAGAAAGGATTATCATATGACAAAATTAAGACACTAAATAAAACTAAGTACAAAAGTCGGTTATATCGCCAGTGCAATTTATTTAAGTGCCAGAATTAGTTGTTATAGTTTACGAAACGGCATAACCGATTTTGATAAAGTTTTATAATTATACTCGGTAGATCTGAGAGTAACTTGATTCTATGTTTATACCCTTAATTAATAAGGGTTGTGGTGAGTATGTTTGTTAATATTACAATATTTACTTATTTCATTGAATGCATAGCTTTAACTTTAGAAATCGTCTATAAATTGCAAGAGTATTTCATTATATTTTTACACTGTTCAGATATTGATATTCGAAATATCTTTTTTCAATACTTCAGTTTCGCCACAAAATCTAACCCTGGCAGGTGTAGAAAGGCATCCTGTATTATATCTGTTTTTGCTGCATATCAATGATTTGTTAACTACAGTTAACATTCATTGTTATGCGGATGACAGTACTGGGGACGCATTTTACACGGGCCGTGCTAATATCACTCTTTCTGTTGTGGAGGCAAACCGTGAACAGCTTGTGTCTGAAATCGAGAGTACTCTTACCAGAGTCTCCGATTGGGGGCGACTGAACTTAGTTCAATTCAACCCTACCAAGACACAAGCCTGTGCGTTCACCGCTAAGAAAACCCCTTTTGCTGTGGCTCCGCAATTCCAGAACACGTCCATTACCATCTCTAAGAGTATTGGGATGCTCGGTATCGACATCTCTAGCACAGTTGAGTTCCGTAGTCACCTCGAAGAAAAGGTTAAGCTGGCGTCCAAAAAACTCGGTGTGCTCAATAGAGCGAAGCGGTATTTCACTGCGGACCAGAGACTCCTCTTATATAAGTCTCAAGTTCGGCCGCACATGGAGTACTGCTCTCATCTTTGGGCAGGAGCACCTGGATACCAGCTCGGTCCTTTTGACTCGGTTCAGAGACGTGCTATGAGAATTGTCGATGATCCCAATCTCTCTGACGGTATCGAGCCACTTAGTTTGAGGCGAGACTTCGCTTCGTTTTGTGTGTTCTACCGATTATACAACGGACTGTATTCTGAGGAATTGTTCGACATGATGCCTACGGCCACCTTTCACCATCGCACCGCTCGCCATCGACAGGGAATTCATTCCCACACGCTGGAACCTAAGTGGACAGTGCGGTTTCAGAAGAGCTTCCTCCCGCGTACACTTAGATTGTGGAATGAACTTCCTGCCGAGGTTTTCTCACGAGACTACAGCTTGGGGTTTTTCAAGAAGGGTATATTAAGGTTTCTTAAGGGTCGGCAACGCACACGTGACACCCCTGGTGCTTCAGGCGTCCATAGGCTACGGTAACCATTTACCATCAGACGGGCCGTGTGCTTGTTCGCCACCATAGTAGTATAAAAAAACAAAAAAAAATTATATTTTACCCTAAATTTATGACTTCACCAATCATATTTTATAATAATTTCACACTTTAAAAGTACTTGTATTATATTAACTTTATTTGAATAAAGGTTATATTTCTACTTCATAAATTAATTTGGAAGGAGTGAAGTAGGGAGGAACAGTCGCGGGTTCCAGCTAGTAATGCATGGCTACCTATTTTTGTTCATGATAAAATACAAAACCATTAAATTTCAAAAAGGAAGGTTAACCATTTAAACTTTATTGGTATTCGGGACATGCGACCTCTATCGTTCGCCTCACTTTATGGTTTCATTAATATTACCGTGAAAAATCGAATGGCTATTAAATTGAGATGTTTTGTTTATAAATAGATGCTTTTGTTCTTAGCAGTTGTTATTTTTTATACAAAGAAACAGCGCGCGCTCCATCTGCATACTTCGCTTCTTTCTGCGAAAATGAAATCTCATTTTGATTTGGAATTTTAATCAATACATACACGCTTGTCCATTGGTTGAAATACGATAATTTTATTTTTATGTTTAAGCTTATTTTTTTCTTTATTACGATATTACTCTGATTTCCCCATTTAGAAAAGTCGTGACGGCATATTTATATATTTATGGCTTTCCAAAAAATGTTACATCAATTTTATTTAATGACTTAACAATTTTTAGTATTCTTCTCAGGAAACCATTTAATTTGATAACTATATCATGGAACTTCTAAGAAATAACTACTCGCCATCTTGGATGAATATATTCCGCCAATGTGGATTTTGAATAATACATGTACCAATGTATAATTTCGGCCCAATATATGATTATAACTGCTTTAAAAATTTGCAGAAGATGCGACTCAAACAAATATGAGTACAATTACAAATTGAATAAAAGCCTATAAAAAGAAGTCATTAACAGGCAATAACATTTCAAGGACTTTATTCGACGTTCTAATTCCTGTGAATTCCTCATTAGTCACATACGAAAATAAATGTTTGTCCATCAAAAGTGGGTCACCACGTCATGATGTGGTAAATACAAAACATTTCAATTGATTACAGACATTTTCTAATTAATGTTGTTACAGGTGTGAATAGGACAGTTGTATTTAATTGTAATTATTTTCATAAATATGACTTACTTTAATTTTAATTTTTAATTAATCCATTTTATTTATCTATTAACTCTTTATTGCAACAGAAGTAATTTGCAAAGAAACTAAATTACGTATAAGTAATCTCCTCCAAACAATCTTTGGGTAGAGGAGAGAAGACAGAAGGCGATGGAGTGGAGAAATAAAGAAAAACATATTAATATTTTTGTTATATGTGTATAAAAAAAATAAAAATGTTAACAGAATTTGTAATCATCATAATTGCCTTGCCTTTATCCCAATATTAGGTATCAGCGTAATATGTTATCTTCTTTCACTGATCCTACTATCGCCCGTCATATATGATTGTATCTAAATAAAGTTATCCTTATTACATTACAAAAGGGTTTAAATGTTTGCTTGTTTGTCACTACCAAACTGCTGAACGGAAATTGAAATTTAACATGCAAGATAGGTTATATCATGATAATAATCTTAGGTTTTTTACTCTATAAAGCAGACAGATGCTAGTAACAGCTAGTCTATGCTAAAATAATAATTAAAAATAGTACTAGTCTGTCAGTTTTGTTGCTACCATTTCATAATTTAAGGATTGAACAGAAGAATATGAAATAAAAATAGATTGTAAAAATGCAAACGAAGTGTTTATTTGTGTCCGAAATCGAAACTTCACTCCATCAAGTTTCGGTTTGGGGTCAGAAAAATTGTGTTCAATTCAACCCCAAGAAGACACAAGTTTGCGCGTTTACCGCTAAAAAGAATCCATTTATCGTATCTCCTCAGTTTCAAGACACTCTCCTTGATGTGAAACCTTCAAGAAAAGAGGTTATTCCTTTTTAAAAGGCCGACAACGTACTTGCAATTCCCCTGGTGTTGCGGTTGCTCATGGGCGGCGGTAATCACTTACCATCAAGTGAGCCGCATGCTCGTTTGTCCCGTGTGTATAAAAAAAAATATTTCTCGAGCTTTTATTATTATAACTATTTAAGTCTCTTGAAGCAGTACAATAACAATAATTAATATTGAATCTATTTAACAAAACCCTTCTTGAAACCAAAATATATCACACAATATATGTTTTGTCTCAAAATTGTGCGGATAATGTTCCCTTAAAAGCAGATAAACCCTCCAAAATGAGTGCAAGATGTCTTGTCCAACTATAATAATAATAATCTCAGGACGATTCACACAGCGCCATCTAGTCCCAAGTTAAGCTAGCTATAGCTTGTGTTATGGATACTAGATAGCTGATACAAATACATAGATTTTTTTTCGTAAATAGATGCATTTATACATAGAAAACAGCCAGACCGATACAAACAATCTGACTCATGAATACACATGTTTGTGCCGTACGAGGAATCGAACCTGCGACCATCGGAAGTAAGGCGGTGTGCTAAATCGCTAGACCACCGAGACCGTAGACTATTGATTTGAGGTTCACGTTTGAAAATCGAACGTTTTCCATAAAGAGCAGTATCTATGAAGGATTTTAATGTCAACGTCGCCTCAATCCACGTGTGTTTGAATATTAAATTGCCTATGGACGGATAAACTGTGGACATTACAATAACAAAAGCAATCCTATTGTTTTAGAAGTAAATACATATCCTTACTGCAATAATTCTTCACTGTCGAAGTTCTTAACGAGTTCTTTACAATGGACTGTCATTTCTGAACTTACAATAGAAATACCACAATCAATGAGCAGGTAAACATTATGTTTTAAGAGATGACACTGGCCATTTATGAGAACGAAACCTAAATTGAATGTGTGTTTTTTTTTTAAATCTATACTTCATATAAAGGGTACCTTTGCCTTATTAATTTAGTTTTAGTTCAGTGACGCAACATGCTTATTTATTTATCCACTAGAAACATACAGTCTTTCAAATAAAATTTTAAAAAGATTTATTAATTTGGTCCTTTAATATCCTGTAATGCTTATAATTCGTTACGTACAAAATTAATATCAATAATCAATTGCTTGTAAATATGCCAAGTTTAACTTTATTAAAAAAGTGCATGCAAGTAGAAATTCATATAAAAAATGTTTTTTTTTATATAGTACAGGGGACAAGACTTCAGCTCACCTGATGGTAAGTGATTACCGCAGCTCATAAGCATCTGCAACACCAGGGAAATTCAAGTGCGTTGCCGGCCTTTTAAGAAGAATGAGCTATTTTCTTGAAGGTTTCAATATCGTATCGGTTCGTTCTACATGACCGGGCGTTACCACATCCGCAAAACTACAAAACATATAAAATCACAGATAACACAATAGTGTATATATTTTTATTGTATTTGACATAGTCTATAGTGACATATTTCAATTTGAACAATATGGTTACTATTTTGCGAAGCAATATCCCATGACGGTTTATAGGTAATTTAAATAATTTGTATGGGTTTTATCTTAGAGTATGACAGTCACATTGTTAACTATAATATCAATATATTTTTACTTTTGAAATCGAGGATAGAATAAATATATATATATATATATATAGAAAAAGTCGTGAATAGATATGTAATAATAATATATATTTATTGGGGGGAAAGGGAATATTAGTAATGTGGACTGATGATCTCATTGCTAGCAATGTACCATGTCAGATTGACCTACACGCGGTTCCCCCTGGAAACCATCGTGATAAATTACTGGTGAATTTGTCACGATGGGCTAACTGACCTGACTTCATGCTCATCTTATCATCCTCCACTGGTCCTCGCAAGCGTAAACCGTTAGCGCAGGGGGGTGCACCATTCCATTGTAATACAAATATTTATTTAAGAAATGTTACTGGCCTTACCATACATATATCTGTAGTTTAAATTCAATTGGCAGCATGTATATACACGTACATATATACATATATACCTATATATACATTTAGACTTGACTTGTTTGACTGGTTGTTGAATGCCATCAGACATTAAGTCCGCCATATATACATTTTTGTGTGCAAAAGAATAAAAAAAATTCATACACATAGCTACAACGACATTCTAAAAAACTATACCAAAATGCTTTTATAAAATATCTGTTAAAAAGGACCTCGCTCAGCGTATGCTGTATAAATTACAGTGCTTATTTTCAGCGGAGACTTTGTACGAGTTAAACGAGTTTTAAGAAAGGTGTTACATATGTATGTGGATGGTTATAAGGGCAGAGGAAGGCCGAAAAAGAAATGGATGGAAAGATGATATGGTAAGAAAGGAAGTAAATAACGCGATGACTGGGAACAGGGATGAATGGAAGCGAAAAACATATTACGCCGACCCCAAATAAATGTGATAAGGAAGAAGCAGATGCTGACTTTGTACGAGTTAAATCATACTGCATATATAACATAAAACATATATAGACTAGTACAGAATGTGTATTAGCATATACACGGATCTTAATCAAATTCAACGTGAAAATAGACGATGGACATGTACATCCATGTCATATTCTTTCTCAGAAAAAGCAGATGTTGACATAGGAAAGTCCTAGTATATAATAATAATAATAATAATAATAATAATAATAAATAGGTGGTCAGTATGACCCGTAACTCTAAACTACAACACCGAATAAAATCGAGAGTACAAAATGTATGAAATAAAATCTTTATTGGAGTTCAAAATGATATTTACACAGTAGTAAATAATAATATATCTATAGTCATATATTTATATTTGACCTATATACTATCGTTATTATTTCGCGAACCAAAACCTCACGATAGTTAATAGGCCGTTCAAACAATTCTTTATGGATTTGATGTAGGCCATGTTTGCCATAACACATATGCTTTCACTTTCTAGTAATCCGTATTTTATTAGTATCAATTTATATTATTTTTTTCATCTATTCGATTTATTATCATCTATCAAATTATATTTAAAAACATCTGTTAAATCATATAGCAAAACTGAGCAGAGTATATTACTCACTAAACGATTACTTGAATGACGAGCGTACATGGCAATAGTTGTTCATGCACGGGATTTTCATTTAATGTTAGACATAGACCTGTATAAGTAAAAGTTGTAAATAAACTGACTTTTAAGAAAAATAATAATAAGAAATTTCATTGAGTTTTTTGCCAGTTCTTCGCAATTGTATTTGTATAATGAACTGGACGATAGGGAAAAAAATATTTTATAAAAATTTGACGTTCATAAGCGAATGAAATGTTCTACATGCATAAATGATTTTTTAATTTGAATTTTAATTATGAAGTGAAAATGTGTCTGTCTGTCTATTTGTTACCTATTCACGATTAAACGGTTTAACAAGGTTTAATAAAATTTAAAGTGAAAATAGATTATCGCGAGAAAGAATGTAGGCTATACTTTTGATCATAAAATGTGTTTATTATCTGCCCGTCTGTATATATTTCTAGGCTATCTTTTAACCCAGAATACAAGCAACATTTACATTTTATAATCGGCTTCAAAAAAAGGAGGAGCTATTTATTTAATATGTATCGACTGTATTTTTGCGTTACAATAGACATCTTTTCTACTTTGAATAATTTTTCCTTACTTTTGAAAGCTAGTGCTATTGTTCTGTCTAAATTGTATTAAGATCTGATGATGTTATCTCTAAAACTTGCGTTAATTTTGCACTAATATTGGATAGTAAATGGTTACAATTGTCACAAAAGATGAAAACATAGTAAGTTCATTAAATTAAATATGTTAAAAAAAATCTGTAACCGAGTTCATTTCCATTTCCATTATATAAAGGTCTGACTGGTAGCTTTTGAGTTATCCTTAAAAATGCATGACAAGTCGGTTTTGTTCTTTGCATATATTATTTATTATTAAATTATTATTTTAGTCTACTCACAAATTTTAACCTATTATAATAATACGATGTCGCTGTTTAGCGAAATAATTCCAATGGGTTTTGACATAGCCCATATTGTTTACCATAACACACATGGTTTGCTTTATACAAATAATATATATACGACGGCCTCGGTGGTCCACCGGTTTAGCACACCGCCTTCCCGTCGCGGGTTTGTTTCCTCTTACGGCACAAACATTTGTATTTATGAATATAATTGTTTGTATCTGTCTGGATGTTTTCTATGTATAATATGTATGTATTTACGAAAAAAACTATGTATTTGTATCAGTTATCTTAGACCCATAACACAAGTTTTAGCTAGCTTAACTTAAATAGACCCAAGTTACAGAACAATTCACACAGCGCCATCTAGAGATGGCGCTTTATGAATAGTTCTGAGATTATTTATTATTATTATTATTTATTAATACAAATTACAACTTTAACTATTGTGTCGTGTCGTATCTACACTTTTTCTATACTCGTTATTGTTATATGTATATAGGTACACACATGTATGCATATAAATAGGTATTATCGCCTTCGAGTATCTCTGCACTCCCTAAGGTTGGCTGGTAGAGAATGCTAATAGCATTAAGCTCGCCTATTGTACAATGCAATAAAGTTTAAATAAATAAAAAATAAATATTAAGTGCTTTAGCCGCAGACAAACTGCTCATCAGTTTCACTTATTTGTATTGTGTTAAATTTGTGTGGTAATAAAAAAAAGAAAATTAGAATGTGAGTTTTTTATTACGTTTTTATGTCTTAAAAGGCTTAGGAAATCGTCATAAAATTTAGAATATGTACAGTAATTGTGATGGATAGGGATATACATATAGGCTTCTTTTTGTGTTAAAATGAAGGACCTGTCAATCAGGGTACATTTCTGGCAATCGTATCCTTTAATAACAATGTTCTCTCTTTTAGTATAGGGTTAACGCTCCTTTGATGTAATTTGAATGACAAACAAGCTGACGGCCAATCTGATTAAAAGTGCCTCCACAACCCACTGACGTACTGTCATGAAGGTACATTATTCCTACAAAAATCACCAACGGACTCCGACCTGCCTTTATTGAAGAACAAGACGCAACTCAATTGGCCGATAAATCAATTAAGTGTATTCAAAAATACTTTAGTTATTCGTGGAAGTAATGTGAACGAACGTACAGAATGTTCACATTATGAATGTCTTTACAATTATATATATTGATATATTATATATATAGATTGTAATAATAATAATAACCCCTAACAATTCACACAACGCCATCAAGTTGTACTGTACCTATGTTACCTATGTTGCTTGTCTACCAATTGTTGTTGTTGTTGTGCAGTATCCATAATACTGCACAACAACACTTAAATACATTTTTGTAAATACCTACGTAATATATGTATGTGTAGAAATCACCCAGATCAATACAAACAATTGCAAGTAAAGTGGTGTGCTAAACCACCACCGAGGCAGTCGAAAATTCTGAGAAGACCATTAATTTCATGTTTTACAAACTCACCCTTTTTTTTTAATAATATATTGAAAACCAACAGCGAAATACAAATAATATTTATTTAAAAATAAGGCCAATTAAAGGTTTTCTCACAATTATAATATTCAGTATTACAACACTATAGTATTAACATATTATTGTTCTGTTTATCCACAAGTCTAATTTATACAATATAATGCTTATACCATCTAATTTATGCAAATTTTACTAGTTTCTTACTACGGAGTAACAACTTTGTAGAATTAGATTTAAATGTTACCTTTTTTAAGCTTAATATATCGATTTCACTAAAAACATCGTTATATAGCTTCGGTAGTCGCATTCGTGGTGCGTTCCTTGCGCAGTTGGTGTATACTCTTTGTATGTGTAGCAATGGTGGAGTGTTGCGTCGTGAACGGTTAATTGGTACATTGTATGATATACTCGATACTAAATCTGGACAATCGAGACGTCCGTTTACTATATCATGTAATAAACAGATATCCGTCAGCTTACGATGTTTTACAAACTCACCCTTAATTAAGTAATTCTGTTTTTAACAATTACTATTTCCGCCGCCAAGCTGCTTGCTTTGTAAGCTGTGGTTTTTGTTACGAAATTATAGAATAAAAGTCATTTCTGTCCTCTGGAACAGGGACGCCTGAATGGCGTCACATGATAACGTGATGTCGATGAAGATATTCAGTGGATACACAGCAGTAAATACAATTTATTCTTTATTTCATCACAATCGCACTTAACACCTATCTATTGTTTAACAACAACAGTACTAATTAATGGATTATACTTTTTATTTCACAACCAATGCTTAGTAGAAGTCCAGAATAGGGTTCATTTATACAGGCAATGGTTACCAATTAAGATCAAGTGGGACTAGGTGGTTTACCATTCCAATTAAAAAAAAATAATTGCTGTATCTCTCTTTTTTCTTCAGATTGTTTATGACCACATTATGTAATTAATTTTTTAACATACTGTTCTTTATTTTTATATGTTACCTGTCATATAAAAGAGTTATTATTATTATTATTTATGTGTATGTTATATATCTCCTTTTTAACGGGGGTAATATGTTCAAATACGGCATACTTAGCCAAGCGTGGATGAGTTAAGTTATATGAGTAATGATGCATGTCATGATTAAAGAAATTTTCTTACAATATGACATTATTATTATTAAGGATTTAAAGAATCTGTCACTATTTGAAAAGTGTATTAACCCAGAGGTCACACAAGCTGTACATGCTTATCATAGTACATACGAAACATAAAGTTATGAATACCCGAGCGAAGCCGGGCCTATCTAATAATACTCCATTACAAGACCTTAAATAATTGTGTAGTCATGTCATAACTACGTCACTAATTCTTGTTAATTATTGTGGTTTTAATTATTAATACTAATTATTAATAATTGTAAAGTAAAAAACCACAAGATTTTTAACAGTGGGAATCCTATATTAATCTAATGCATGAAAGGTGTCATAGTTGATATAAATAAAGATATTATGTGTATATAATGACAATGATATATGGCTGATAAAATGCCAAAGGACCACATGATGCGAACGGTAAATTTTACACTGGACAGGTCATCAAAATTTTCACTGTGTATTTTTACTTTTTTTACGAATCTGTAAGTGGTATATCTATGTGTTAGCTCAAGAATCATGGGAGTCTTTTTTTAATATAGAAATTATAACAAATTAGATATCATTTTTGGAATAAAAATAGTTTAATTCCTTTTTGCGTTGTGGCCCTTTGGTATTTTATCAGCGATATGTATGATCATCATCACTATACTTATCATTATTGATTAAATACGTAAGTTTAACAATGAAAGCTTGAAAATGACAATGTTATAAAAACATTATTAATATACTTAATTAATCACTTTTAAGAGGGAGGTGATAGAAATTAATACATATTCAAATTTCAACCAAGAAAATGGCGATCTACATACCTATATGAAGACGAAGTCGCGGGCATCTCAATCTACATATATAAATAAAATTGGAGTGTCTGTTTGTAATATTGAACTAACCGTTTTTACTACATGCATATGAGTATAAATACGGTACATTCACCAAAATAACAATTTTTAAATTTTTTGTCTGTGTGTCTGTTTGTTCCGGCTAATCTCTGAAATGGCTGGACCAATTTTGACGGGACTTTTATTGGCAGGTAGCTGATGTAATAAGGAGTAACTTAGGCTACTTTTATTTTCGAAATATAATTCGGAAGAATTAGCGGGTACAGCTAGTAATATATAAGTATATAATATTTAATATAAATTAAAAAATATATAAATTTTATTGTCAATAATTTTATTTATATACGCGCTATAAGAATTTTTTTTTATATATTTTTCTCAAGTTGAGTTACTTTAGGATAAACGTTTCGTATAGGGCGAAATAGGTCGCCCTAACAATGAGATGGGGCGTGCCTTACATCTTAACTGCCGCAGTAGTTATAATATAATTTAGGATACTATAGTTTTAGGTGATTTGGAGTATTTCCAACCTTAGCCCCAATTGTAGGCACTGATTTGAAGACGTGTGTAACGGCTTTAGTTGGACTGTACTACAAGTATGGTCTTTATCACGTTCACACGTCAAATACTGCTTTGGATGATGACTTCGAGACATCGGAATGTGCGTTCTGCGTGTTATATCATTCGAATGACAGACTTAAGATGCATATATATTAATAATATCAGGACGTATGGTCCTGTCCTGTCCTAATTTGCTAACTGACGTAACTTTATGCCCATTCTCTCATCGTCCAGCTAATCCCAAGCTAAGCAGAACTTATATTATGTGTAAGTACTAGACAAGTGATACTTAGTGATAAATACTTAAATACATTTTTATGTAAATGGCATAATAATAATAATAATAATAATCTCAGGACAATTCACACAGCGCCATCTAAACCCAAGTTAAGTTAGTTAAAGCTTGTAATATGGGCACTAGATAACTGATACAAATACTTAAATATATATTTTTATCGTAAATACATGCATAATATACATAGAATATGTATACATAATATAAAAACAGTTATACTCATGAATACAAATATTTTTGCCGTGCGAGGAATCGAACCTGCGACCATCGGAAGTAAGGCGGTGTGCAATACCACTATACCACAGAGGCCGTCAATATAAAATTAATTTTTAAATAATAGACCCTTGCTGTCGCCAAGAAGTTTGGTGTTTCGGTTGAGTGTGAGATACTAAAAGTAATGGCTACAGAAGCACAACACAACACATTATCTCGGAATGATAAGATATGACAATGTAACGACTATTTACAAAATCTCCTTTGGTTTAATTAAGTTTTTATTCTCTCTCACTCTATGTTTATTTTATGTATTATTAGCTGTGCCCGCGGTTTCACTCGCCTGAAATTTATGGCCTAGGTATATGTTATTCTGATGTATAAGCTATATTACTTTCATCAAAATCCGTTCAGTATTTTTTGCGTGAAAGAGTAACAAGCATCCATCCATACTCACAAACTTTCGCGTTTATGATATTAATAATAATAATAAGAGATTAGCACCCAAGATAGATAACAATCAGTCCAAACATTTTTGTAAAAGTACGCAGTACTGATTCATAATTAAATATATTTATGCAGAAAAATAAAAATAATAATCTCAGGACAATTTGCACAGCGCCATCTAGACCCAAGTTAAGCTAGCTAAAGCTTGTGGTATGGGTACTAGATAACTGATACATATACATAGATCTTTTTTGTAAATATATACATATTATACATAGAAAACACCCAGACCGATACAAACAATCATACTCATGAATATAATTGTTTGTGCCGTGCGAGCAATCGAACCCGCGACCATCGGTCGTAAAGCGATGTGCTAGACCGCTAGACCACCGAGGTCGTCATAAGTAATAAAAAGTATATTAAATTATATTTCTTCTGATTAAATATGATCAGTCATTGAGTTTACAAAGTAAAACCAATTACATATAAAAACAGAGTATAAGCAAATACATGACTCAACTCGTAGCAATGAAGTAAATAAATGAGATCATTAATTATATAAAAAACACAATAGTTTATTAAATAATAAATTTAATTAGTCACAGGGTAAATACTAAATTGTACTTATCAGTGTTAAGTTCAAAACGATAATTAACCCTCACTAATATCAATAATTAAGATTAATCAAACGAATGTAAAATGATATTAAAATAATTTAACATTACTTGTGGTTGCCCAATAGGGTAAATTCGATCACAATTAATTTGAACATTATTAAGATTCTATTGTCAAAAACAACTTCTTTGCTTATGTATATCAAGTAGGTACGTGATAGTACGTGTAATGATTTTTTTTAATGATTTAATGTATTTTATGCTTAGTTTCAAAACAATATTAGTATTCTGTACTCCTTCTTTATATCTTATATATAAAATTCTCGTGTCACAGTTTTCGTTCCCATACTCCTCCGAAACGGCTTGACCGATTCTCATGAAATTTTGTGAGCGTATTGAGTAGGTCTGAAAATCGGCCAACATCTATTTTTCATCCTCCTAAATGTTAGGGGTTGTCCACCCCTAAATTTTTTTTTATTTATAGCTGTCCCGGCAAAACAACGTTTGCCGGGACAGCTATAAATATACATGGCAGGTAAACTATAAATGTGCGGAATTTCATATCCCGTCCGCGCAATTTTCGTGAGAAGGGATATCAAGATTTTCATTCTTCTATTAATATAATGTACTATCTGTTCCCGCGACTTCTTCCGCGTAGAATTTAACTTTATTTTTTCAAAATAAAAGTAGCCTAAGTTACTCCTTATTATATCAGCTACCTGTCAAAATAAGTCCCGTCAAAATCAATCCAGCCATATCAGAGATTATCCGGAACACACAGACTAACAGACAGACAGACAAAAATTGTAAAAATGTTATTTTGGTGTATATATCGTATTTATATTCATGTGCATGTAGAAAAACACGGTTATTTCAATATTACAAACAGACACTATAATTTTATTTATATGTATATATATATATGATTATAAAATTGATATTAATAAGATAACAAGAATATATTAATAATTAAAATTGTATCAGGAACATCTGTACCTACATAGTATCCGTATTGTTGTGCTCACAAATGTATTTTTTAATATTCTCATACTCCTGCAGTGCACTATATGTCATTTACCTACTTCACTTATCGTATCAACTGATTTGCCATGCGGCCCGCTAATAAATAAACATCGTAACACTTTTATTGAACTAGATAACCCTATGAACTTCACCTACAATATATAGTATTTAACAGCAATAAACAAACACTACTTCTCACTCCACAGTGAGTTGCAACCAACGCCTATCACAGCATAAACCAACACCAACTCACAGCACCAACTCATAAACAGCACTAAGGATATCACGTTAACATATAACGCCCGTGATACATGCATTACCATTCCAGAAGACTAGGATGTCATGCTTCTTATTCTGTAATTTCACTGCCCAGTTGCACCCTACAACTGAAACACAGCTTAGAAAGCAAGGTGTTTGGCGGAAAAATAGAGGAGATTGAGTGAACAGATGACTTTAAGGTTAAGAAATAAAGAAATATCTCTTCTATGCCGTGATTTCACTGCCCCTGATAGTATATACCCTGGTCTCAAGCAGGATGTCTATGCCAGGGTACAGAGATAAACGCTCGAACCGAAACACAACTTACAAGTGAATCTTACAAAGAATATTTAAAGAGGCTTAACATTTTCAACACAGGCTAAGTACAGCTTACAAGTCAGTCTTACTTGAAGTTTAAAATTATCTACAATCTAATTAATATACACTTATACAATGGTTTCTCCTCTACCCAAAGGTTGTCTTGCTTAAGCAATAAGACCGCCTATTATAATCTTCATACTCTTTAAATTTTGTTGTTTATATTTTTCAAATGCCATAAACAGTAATAAATAAATACATATAAAGGTATTTAAATCTGTACCAATATTACAAGCGCATGTCTGTCTGTCTATACTACCAATGCTGTATATAGTACCTTTTCATGAATAATAATCTCAATTATTCTTAATGAAATTTGATATAAAGCAAAAAAATTCTGAAGGTATGTGAAATTTGGGATGAAGGATTGCAAACTCGAAGACGCGAGTAATAACTATTTTTGTATATTTCCATACTAAAATTATAAAGTCTACACCTGACTAGCTATCTGTTTGTTACCTATTTACGGTTGAACAGATCTTAATGAAAAACGTATATATAAGTAGGTATTATCACATAATTCAATTTCAATTAAAATACATACGGGCGTTTAGCAATACAAAGGTAATAAATAGACAGACAGACAGACATTTTCGCATTTGTAATGTAAGTATTCATGTAGCAGTACTTAAAATGCTGTAAGTAATGACTAAGAGGTTAGTCATAATACAAAATGCATAATAATATCTCCACAAGAATAAACATCGTCATACAGTACACCATAACACGACGTAGTATGACGTTTTCCATGACGTCATTGATTTTATGAGTAGTATTGTGAATATAGAAAACTGATTCATAAAATTACTAAAGGTATTTACGAAGTTACATCTGTTTTCCACGCCTTCTCCTGCTTTTTGGTTGACTGCTTCGGTGGTCTTGCGGTTTAGCATAACTCCTTTTCACGGGTTTGATTCTTCAAACATTTATATGCATGAGTATGAACGTTTGTATTAGTCAGGATGATGCTATGTATATTACATATATTTAAGTATATATATCAGTTGTCCAATACCCATAACACAAGGTCTGTTTATTGTAGTGGGTTGGTTCAGTTGAAGGTCAAAAAGGCAGGGATAATAAGGCTTTGAAATTACAGAATAAGGGGCACACATCGTACACCTCTAGAATTGCAACATGATGAATTATGGGCATCATATAATAACATGATTTCTATGGTACTGTTGTTGTAAATAAACGACGGTTACCATCAGGTTACCATATGCCATCAACTTGTTTGCCATTCCAATTATAAGAAATGTGTTAATATGCTGCTGTAAAAACACAAAGCAAATATTTAGAACAGCTATGTGTATGATTACTCTTACTAAATTTAACTTCTCACCGCCTCGATCAGAATTCCATTAGGAATGTAAGTATTAATATTGGCATACCTATCTGAACTATGCACACTTGCGATTTTTTATCGCCATTTATTGAAAATGGAATGAAAGAAGAGCTTTGCAGTAAGTAATGGTTAACCATTAGATTTACTACTAAGAAGTCGTATCTTGGCCTTGCATTAAATAGGTGATCTTACAACCAAAATGTAGTCTGTTCACATCTAGCTAAAAATGGTGTTAATTTCTATTTGTGACCGACATATAGGTGAAGAAATCACCGAAACAAAAAATATATGACAGTCGACTGTAGGTTCGCTCTTTGCTACTTTGGATTCAAAGTTAATCAGCGAAATGTGGTCATGTAAGAATTTGCGTTCACCGCGACATCAATAATTAACTGGGAAAATAATCGTAATAGTACATTTTGTCTATAATTATTTAAAAATAATATAAGACAAATTTAGCGTAGTAGTGTACTGAAAGCAGAATATCTCTATGCACACACAGGATCGTTTATTGTATTTTACAATTTTAGGTATAACCAGTATAACTATTTCGATTAGATATTTTGTATCCTATAATGAACTGGTAAACTTTTATTGAAGCGAATTTTTTAACACTTGAAATATTCGTATGTCACGTTACAAAAATTAACCATTTTGGATCTGTTTGCCAAAAGTCTCAAGTCTACTACCACTTCAATGGTGTATCAAATGAATGATTTATTTCGGGATACCACGTAGCATTCGGTATTCTCAACGATTTCATTTCGTAATTCTATTTCGAGTCGATACGTTGATGTTTGTTTTAGATTTTTATATCTGCAACACTGCAATGTCATCTCTATTTTTCTACCTTCATCTACACCAATGTATTGTTTATACCTGCATTCTATCACGCTACAAGGTTATATAGAGGTTCTTTTTTGTTCGAGTAAACACGAATAAGCTACATTCTTATTAAGAAACTAGTAGTGCCCTCGGCTTTTGATGCCGCCATTTCAAAGTGCCATGTGCCTCCGTAATCTGTAATCTCTACCTCGGTAATTATTAATATCTAGAGCTGTTATTACCGGGGTATTTTGGTAACATTCTCACGAAATTGACAGACATTGTGCAGTCTATATTGATTTCGGTTATGTTCATGGCCATTTAAAAATAGCAGCCGTAAACAACGACTTCATTATGAATATATTACAATAACAGTAAAGGTATTCCCGCGGGTTTTTTTTAAATAAACATCACACATTCGCTGTTTTACTATATTAATAGGTTATTTACATGTAACGTATGTGTAAAGAACCTTTTGCGTATAGTTTTTGTTGCGTAAAACAGCATAAATGAGTGGTGTTTATTTAAAACTTGCACACGTGAATCGACTGTCATACGGCGAAAAAGTGTATAAAAGTAGACAAAAAAAACGAGCAACAGCGCGCACGCGCCGCCCTCTCGCACCACCTCGTTGCTAAGTCCTGCTTGTTTTTATGCGGTTTTTAAATAAATAATGATTAACATAAAATAGCGGACTGACTATGGAGCATAAACTTAATTAAAGAGTAGTTACTAATGTATAAATCTTAAACGTGTCTTTAGAAAATGAATCTGTTATTTAAAAAAACAAAAGAAAATTCGTACACGTATCAGACGCGATCGCACGCGATTTAATGGACACAAAAAATAAATAAAAACAAATACGATTACGCGCTTTTGGTTTCCCGCGCACATACGATAATGCGTGAAAGAACGTATCATGTGAAGGGAGCTTTGACAGGAATGTACATTAGCGTGAATTAATGAAAAGGAAAAATCACTTTGAATTAATGAAAAGAGGAAATTACATATGATTGCGTGTGAAAGAACGAGTTGTTGAGTTGAGCCTTGACAGGAATATATATTGGTGTGAATTAATGAAAAAAAATCACATCTGATTGCGCGTGAAAGAACGAATTGTGTAAAGGAAGCTTTAACAGGAATATAGATTAGAGTGAATTAATGAAAAGGAAAAATCACATTTGATTACGCATGCAAGAACGTGTTGTGTAAAGGGAGCTTTGAGAAAAATATGTACATTACATATTTTTCTCAAAGCTCCCTTTACACTTTCGTTAATTTTCTAAATAAAAATCTTCATATTTTTAGTTTCAGAAGACAGCTGGTGCGAGGCATCTAGTATATACTTTAATTCCAGCTATACCAGAAGACTTTGCATGAAGCTGTGCACATAGATGACTGCCACTTGAGTTCTTTATAAAAACGTTCCTTTTAGAGAGTGAGATATAGTAATAAAAGTACAGGATATGGTTGTACTTAACCCACCTGTTTCAGCCGCCTTGTAATTTGCTTTTTATGCTGTTGTTTCGGTTGTAGACAGCGATCAGGCAATGAAATTACAAGATAATAGGCATGACATCTTAGATTGGAAACGTTATCACTCGTATTTACGGACATCATATTATCACGGGTATTATGTGATAAAGTGATGTCGACGGTTACCGATTACTATCACGTGGACCGTCTGCTTGTTTGTTAATCACATAAATAAAAAATAAAGTCTGGAGCAATTGTGATTGTGTGGCTTTTAATAATTTAATGAGAATTTGAGGGTTAACACGTGGCAGACGGGTTAAGGACAAACCAATTACTTTTAGGTGTTGTTCAATTAAACTAATTGTTGGAATGATGTCTCAATAAGCTTTTGTCATATCGTTATTTGATAGCAAATTGAACAAACCCAGTGATCTGAGACGGGCTTATTGTTAGTGATGAGGACTACTGGTCCCATTGCTACCAATATAGGGTATATGCTAGCAATTGCTTGCAATATGGTACCATTCCGTGGGGTACTTGTATTGAGACCGTGGGAGATAGGGTGTTTGTATCGAGGGCTAGGGTTAGAAATGAAACAATTCGGGTCCACCTGCACGCGGTCCCTCCTAGAAACAATTGTAGTTTTTTAGTGGTGAGTTCTCAACGATATACTAACTGTCCTGACTACATCCTCATCCGTAAGCAAGCTGCTTAGGGGCTGAAATAGGTGAGACTACAACGCAAACGACTTTAATATTATTTTTATATTCATACAATTATTTTTCCAAATGTTTATGTACAAGAAATTATAATTGAGACAGAAGGGTAGTGAGTTCATATCTGATCAACACCAAAAATCATTGTGTGACTATTTATATTTCTCACTGGCTCTCTGGTAAAGGCAATACCAATAACAAATTAGACTAGTCTAACAGACACCGATAGGTTCATCCCGTACCATTGCCAATTTTCGACATGTCAGGTGATATCGAAACTTGGTCAGACACATTTCTAAACTGAATTTATGTGTAACATACAAACACAAATAATTCAGGGCAAACAGTCCTGAATTGTTAACACCATTTTATTGAGTATGCGTACTTTATTTTATTGTTTCTTCCTCTTAGCACTGACCACTTTATGCGGGGTCGGCTCTCGTACTTTAATTTGTTTAATTTGTATTAAATTCTAACTTTATCTAAGTCACCTATCGCAAACTATATCTAAGTCGCCATAAGGTGGATCTGTAAACGCAGAGAAAGTAAAGATACGAGTAGATAAACTGCAAGCATGCTAAATCATAAAGTTGAGGTCACGGAAACAAATACCTAAGATTCTGAGCACACGCGATACATTTAGTATCAGCGATGGTCATAACAACGACAAAAAGTGTCACGAAATCAAATTAATAAAAAAAAATCTTAAACTTATATCCGGATATTTTATTCTACAATGATCATCATTATCGTCATTTCTCATTCTCCTGGTTCTTCCCTTATTTAGGGTCAAACCTACTGATACTTTTACGCCACTCTAGAAGGTTCTGTGTCAAGTGTCTTATACGTCCATCGTCAAAAAGGTCTTTTGATGATGGGCTTAATTGATGCTGGGTGGTTCGATCCCAAATGTCCACTATCCTTGCCTCCGACCATGGCCATTTCTACAATTATTACGTCGTATTAAATATATATTTGTAGTTATTTACATAAATATTATATATTGTTAAAGTTATGTTTTTTTTTGCACAAATGTTTTATACGGGAATTTAATGACCTTATTTGTTTTAGTCTTAACAACAATCTTAGTCGCAACAATTGTTGTCACGAAAGACAAAAACAGTAAATTCATTAATTCTCTTACGTAGTTATAAAATAATATTATAAAAATGTAAGATTATATTCTGTAATAGAAATACTTAAAAATACTTGAATGTGTTAAAATCGCTAGACCAAATTTATCTTTTTATTTAATATAAAATTTTATTTATATATTTGAAAAACCAAAACTTATCGCCGGTCACTGACACAAAATATAGCCAGTGTATTGGGTTTACTTTACCGGCGGGTTAACATTTTGTTTCCACGGCCTTGGTTCAAAGTTCATACTTACTCTATGCACGCCTCCTGGAGCGTTTCACAGTCAGTAAAGGAAATTAAATCGTCTTCACTATTAGATACAGTTTATATTAATTCGTAAGTCGGTTGGCTGTGTAACTGTCTCTAGCTATGCAGTATTGCAGTATTACCTACTTAGAATATTATTGGTACACATTGTACATATTCTGGCCAATGTTGTAAATTCAAAACAAATTTGAGGATTGACATTTTTTATATTATTG
This sequence comes from Achroia grisella, assembly GCF_030625045.1. Classification (NCBI taxonomy): domain Eukaryota; kingdom Metazoa; phylum Arthropoda; class Insecta; order Lepidoptera; family Pyralidae; genus Achroia; species Achroia grisella. The sequence goes on along the minus strand of NW_026712984.1, from coordinate 1,713,499 downwards.
TGATTGGAATGGTGCGCCCGCTTGAGTTAACGGTTATGATAGGATTCTTGGCCCCGCCAACGCATTCAGATTGAATAACAGTAAACTGTATTTTGCATTTTAAGGTAATATCAGTGATAATACCACGTTGGATATGAAGAATATCCTCATAGTCCTCAGCATGCTCGTGCCTAACGCCTGTTATAATAGAGTCAGCCATGTATCTGAACTTGAGGTTATCAATAATTGGTCTATAAATTCGTTAAGGCGTTTTCTTAAGAGATGTGGATTTAATCTAGTATCCTAAAAACACAATAAAAACGAGAATTTCTACTTCCAAGGGAAAGAAACATATGTAGATGTTTATTATTAACACTACAAACAAGTTAAAGTTCTTTCCTTACTTCTCAAGATGGTGGACAGTGAAGGAAAGGTAATAGAGAAACAAGAACACATTATTTGGAAAAGTTTCTTCTATCGGTAGTTGTTTTGGTAAACATACATTAAATTTAGTTATAAAAATTGTAAAAATAAATAATACTAATTAATAAAACAAAAAATCATATAGTCCTTTGTCTATATAATCATGAATAAAAAAATAAAACATCTAATAAACAACAACCTTCTTTATAATATATAAGAAAATGCACATTTTAAACATATGAATAAAAAAGGTAAATAGGTACAATTCTTAAATGGCCTGAAAATTATTAATTAGTTACATCTCAAATACTTTCACGTACAGATAAGGACAGTTACATTATTACTGAATGTCTAAAATAAAATAATTTATACAGAAACACGAATTAAAGGTAATATAGCTAATAAAGAGTTGTGTTCAAAAATTCACTTTTAATTTTCAGATCAGCCCGTGCTAAGGTGACTCCGTCTCCTTATCGTGGTCATACAAATATTGTAAATAAGAAACATTTAATTTACTTGCTAAATGTCTACTAACCATCTTTATAATAAGACTCTTCGATTCTGCCGTTGGTGGATCACTTGTAGTGCAGAGAGCTAGGAAATCTGTAGCTGTCTGATCGTCACGGTGATCGTTCAAATATTTTCTGTAAAATAAATACAATATAATGAGTAAATTTTATTAGTTTGTTATTTTGTTAAGTTATTGTCATATTATTCAATTTTTTTTGTATTAATATACTAAATAAAGGCTGCAACATATAAGCAAACAGGGTGGACTCACTGCACCCTCTAAATTATAGATCCATTTGTCTCGGCTATTACTTTTTTATTTTATTATAAGCCATTATTGTATTAGTTTATTTCAGACAAATAAAGATGATGATTATTATTTTCACTATTGTCGCATTTTCTCAGCTTTTGCTGGTTTTTTGCCAGCTCATGATGACTATTATTATCATTGTTGATATATTTTTATAATAATAAATGTTTTTTCAATTTATTTCCACATTATTTATTGACATAAAAGATAGCCTATGCCTATCCTCGTGATATCGCCTATCTTCTGGTTGAATATTAAGGTGAGTCAGTTATTTAATCGAGAAATGGTAGGAAACAGATAGACATAAAAACAGAGGCCCTTTCCAATTAATATGATTATTAGCTGTCATCCACTATTTTGACTGCTTATTTTGCAATTAAAAATAGCCTATATCGTCGTAATATAATCTATGTATGTTGAAATACAGTTTCCATTCAGGAAAAAATGGAAAGATGTGAAAATTTAACGAACAGACTGATAGAGACGCTTTTGTGTTTGTAATTAGTATGAATTTATAGATTACTTTAAGCATTCCACCATGGAGTCGAAGCGGGACAAGCTACAGTCACAACCGGTGGATGTGATGGAAGTTTCTTCCAGTTTCTCCACAATGTTGACGCAGTCCACTTGGGTTAACCCTCTTGATTCATCCAATTCTTCCTTCTTTGGTTTTCTTAGAAACAATTTCCTTAAAAAGAAAAACATATTTCTTTATTCAATTATAATGGCATGCAAACTGCTAGCTCACCTAATGGTAAGTGATGGCACATTATCAAAAGATCACGATCATGCTTTGCCATTCTGGAGGATTAAGATGTGACGTCTACGTATCCTGTAATTTCTCTGCCTTATTTCATTCCTTCAACCAAAACACATCTTACAAAGCAAACTGATATAGATGAAATAGAGGCAGTACATCAAACAAAGTCCATTTTCGTTGAAGAGAAAAGAGAAAATATTATTGAAAACTAACGGAATACTGGTTAGGTCATGATGCACTTGTGACCATTACTAGCTATTTCTGTCAACTTCGCTTGCTTTTTTTGACGAAGATAGTCTATATCCATTCTAGTGATACTATTTACATATATGTCGAATTTCATTAAGATCTGTTCAGCCGTTCAGATAATAATAATAACATTAACAACGAATTTGCAAGCTGAAGAGGCAGTGGGCTGGTTATGACTCTCATAGAAGCAATAGTCACTAGAGTAAACGTGTTTTAGCATGTAGACCGCAAATCTGCAAACGTAGTGTAGAACGGCCTGCAGCGAGGTGGATATATAACAACAGTAGGGTTGCTGTTAACAACTGCAAGAGAAGATCTAAAGATCGTACCTTAAGAGAACCCTAGTAGCCTTCAGTGGTCTGATGTTAATAATGAATAACATTAGGGTATGACGCTTTCAGCAAGAGTAGGTCGACAAAGAAAAAAATTAAAAAATATGAGAGAAAGGTTGTCTTCTGATATGGGAAAACTGGATGAGCGTGGCTGTGAATACAGGACAATGGAATAAGTTGGAAGACGCTTTTCCACACATGGGACCATATATATAAAGAAAATAAATTAATCCTAACTTAAAATATTAATTAAATTGTAATATATGGATAATAAAGTATGTAATATATGGATGATAAAAATAAATATATGACGCTCGCAAAGCTAGTAAAATTATTTTACCTTGTAAACGTAGAGGTCGACACAGGCATTTGTTTGTTGTTCTGATGTTCCATGGTTTGTGTGTTGTATACCGGATGAGTATTGTTTATAGCGACTTTACGTTTGACCACTGTTACAATTGACTGCAAGTCTAGACTACACGCAAGTCTGTCTATTTCCTCACAGAGAGTCATTATAAACCAAGAACCTTTCATTGTCCTGTAATCAAGATAAATTATCACTATTAATTATATTGTTTAATAAATGCATATGAATATAATACGGTACATACACCAAAATAACATTTTTTACAATTTTTGTCTGTCTGTGTGTCTGTATGTTTGGTCCGGCTAATCTCTGAAATGACCGATTTTAACGGGTCTTTTATTGGCAGATACCTGATGTAATAAGGAGTAACTTATGCTTTTGTTTTAGAAAAATCTTTTAATTTTGAATAGAATAGAATAGAAAAGCATTTATTCAAATAAACTTAATTTAAGCACTTTTGAATAGTCATAACAATTTGTTTTTTATCTACCACTCGTTCGGAAAGCTGACTCATCACAAGAAAAACGAGCAAGAAACTTGTGTGTTGCTCTTTTAAATAATCCTTGTAAATTTACATTTACAAGTCGAAACGTGTGAATACAAACTACCAACCAGCACAATTTTTTGGGTCAAATATAAATATACAATAAGATTAAATCAGTCGTAGTGATAAGAGCAGACCAGTCCCTACAAGCAGCACTCGTTCACGACTATGACGGATGAGCCAGCCATCACTGCGCTCGACCATAATTTAGGGAGCCCAATGACCCGGCCCACCACGCCGCCACATGACATTTTAGTGAGCATGACTACTCATTCCACTCGACCACGTCACAGCTACAAAAATTACTATATGGTAGTTATAGTATTCGCACTTTACATGAGGATGCATGCGGCAATCAATACAAAAGCGTAGAGTTAGAAATTAGAAATTAAAGTTAAATTCCACGCGGACGAAGTCGCGGGTATAGCTGATAATAATAAGTAATGATTACCTGTGAGCAGGGTTCCCGGCGTAACAACTATGTAGAACCAAAATATCTGACTCCATGGGTAGAGTGTAAGGTTCAGGTTTCTTAACACTGTCACGAAAAATCATTGTATGAGGTTCTAATACGTTAACACCGGATATATCGCCATCGCCTCTGCAAGCCTATACAAAAATAATAAAATAATTTGACAATATCGATTGAGAGTGTCCTGCCTCCCAGACATGCCAACCGTACGAAAAGCTTAGTATAGGTACGAGATTTTAGTCTAAGATACGATTTTATTTCAAGATTACATTAGATGTTGATTGACCTAAAACGCACATAATGCGATAATGTACGAGAGTTGAGAGTTAATTAAACCAAATATACAACATACTTGATTTATTACCATGAGCCTATGTTTTTTAAAGTTACCAACCCTGCTGAACTATATACCCTGAAGTACGTAAGTATACCTGGGTAAAATATAAAATTGATTACGTCGTGTAATTCTGGTATACTGACGTCTGGAATGACCACCATTCCTAATGGCATGTAATATAATTAAAAAATCTGTTAATAACATTGTGCATTAATTTAACATCAGCGCTTTTAGGGATTTTATACATACCTGGATAATTACAATCCTAGGCTTTGTAATCAATGACGGATTCCATTGTACTTTCAGGTAGTCCACGATCATTTGTTCAGGGTATGAGACGTCTGCTGCCAACAGCATACCATTATCTTGTCCGTGAGTGAGCACAGCCACCGCTATACAACCATAACTAGTCAAATCTTGGCTTGTAACTGTAAATAAACATTTCTTTAAAATTTGTATTGAGTCCAACAAAAAAGCGCTGGACTCTTTCCAGCACTTTGGATTCAGCAGAAGCGTTAAAGGAGGAATTTCGGAAAACGACGAAATACATATTTTTTTATTTTTACTAAGAAGCTTTTATATTAATTTTCATTATTGTTGGATTAAAAGACTCATAATTATGAATGTTTGCATCGAACTCGCAACCATCAGGAGCACAAAGAAGTAAGGCGATGGGCTATACCGCTAGATCACCAGGGCGTCAAATATAGGTATGTAAACTATCAAATTATATTATATATGCGTAAGAATGCTACATATAGGAAGTTGCGATAGCTGAAGTGGCAACGTGCCTGTCTTATCTGACATATGAAACGATGACTTATTTTATATATCAAATTCTCGTGTCACAGTTTTCGTTCCCATACTCCTACGAAACGGCTTGACCGATTCTCATGAAATTTTGTGAGCGTATTGAGTAGGTCTGAGAATCGGCCAACATCTATTTTTCATCCCCCTAAATGTTTTTAATATCTATAATTTTATTTTTTTATATTAAGGCAAAACAACGTTTGCCGGGACAGCTAGTTTTATATAAACGCACTTCAGAGTTTTATGCATGTTGGTATTGAAATTATTGCAATGCAATGTCAATCTGTACCTTGTTTACCTTGTTTGTATTTTATATGTACGGAAATCTATGAACTTACTATTCTTGGTATTGCACCTAACTGAATTATTTTAAAGGACACATATGAAAATCATTGTAAAATTCTATGTAGATGTAGGTGCTACGTCATCCAGACCCGATATATTACTGTACTAAAAAAAAAACTAAATCTGTAATACTGGTAGAGTTCACTGTATCGTGAGAAACAAATATACGTAAAGAACATGCAATTAAAACGAATAAATATTACGAATTAATGAATGAACTTATAAGTGGTCGTAGTCCCATTTCGACAAGCCATATACCAGCTAAACCTCTCTACATTTCTCTAAAAGATTTTGGACCGTCTAGAACGGCCCTATAAACCTACATCTGGGTCATACGTCCCGGGAACTGCTCGGAGTTTCGCTCTCTGCCACATGCTAGATTTGGCAACCGCAGTATAACTTCATACAATCCTTTAAAAATGCCTCTAACTACTCCATCTTCTATATTATTCGTGAAGGTGTATTATACTTTAATTCATTTACTTAAATCTACTTGTTATCAGCCCTAAAACATGTGGTATGATATCGTTTGTTATCATAACATTGTATGTACATAACACGAACATTGCTATAGTGTATCAATTTCAAACAATTTTATACCTTGCTGCTAGTGATCACGTTACAATTTTCAATAACGTACCACTAACAAAGGATACATGAAAAATATGTGAATATAGCAGTCCTAAACGGTGGCTCATTTTTTTATGTAATGGTATCAGTAGCTATTTATCACAACGCTTTACTTCAAATGGTCGCTGATTCAGTTCCTCGCAGGATACAAACATTTGCATTCATTTATATTATTGTATCGGTCATTATGTTTTCTATGTACTCGCATATATGTATGTACAAATTTCAAACAGTTCTTTAGTACCAGTCACAGAAACTCTGCTTGGAGTTGTTATTATTAGAATTTAAATGGGAAACAAGCTAGGAGAGAAACCTCGAATGGTCACTATGAAAATAGACTAATGTGGAGGACCTTTTGATATCCGGAAAGAATTTTCATAATCGGATAATAAGTATTGATATCGGATATTACTGCAAACATTCAAACTTCCTGTTTATAATATTAAGTGTAATATCTATGTGTGATAAATTATTGAGGTCAATGATTATTCGATTACTTCTATCTTTAAAAAAAGAAACAAACTAGATTGATGCGTCACTCGAGATAGTTATTTTTTGTTGTTTATTATTTCCTATTGAAACTTTGTTACTCTGAATACAATCTATATTTACGCCACAATTCATTAAGCTCCCGTTCAATCGTAAAAAAGTAACAAACAGATAGGCAGATACACTTTCTTATTAATATAAAGAACTGTTAAATTTATCTAAATTTCAATTTACTTACATTCCTTCAATATTGTTTTAATTTCCTCTTCCGTTTTGTCAGTAAATGTTGGTAGTACTTGAAATCCTAGTTTCTGAAATGTAGTTGTCAAAGCTTCAACATCTTTTTCCGAACCCAGCCTTTCGCTGTGACCGATGAACTTTACATGATTGAAAATAAGAAGAATACTCGATTGAAACTTCTCTAATTCATAAGTGGAGGCGTCTTTCGATAATGCCATATAGTTGTAAAAGTTATTATTTGAATTAGGTATTGGTTCATCTTTTGTTTTCGTAGCTGCATATTCAGGTGGTGTATCATTCTTGCTCAATACAGTATCGTCTTGGTCTCCAAATTGGCCTGGGCTATATGCCCCGGCATCTTGGTAAATTGTTTGGTCATCTTCACTGTTCACTTCAACATTTTCATCCCCTTCAGAATCAAAATTCCACATTGGTAAAAGTAATACACGTCTGATTTCGCTTGATATAGAAATTTCTATAAATTAGGATATTGAAGCGATACAGACTATTTTTTATTGTGTATCTTATCAATATGATACAACGAAGATAATAGAATTCAAAGTATGTAAAGGTACTTTCCCATAACGTCGCGCGTCGTCGATTCTTGTTTGTCAGGAATTGCTTTCTCTTCCCCTTTCCCTTATTAAAAAACAGCCCTTTTTACAGAAGACGTCGAAATCTAGTGGTTTACTACCACGGCTTACACCCAGAGGTCGTGAGTGCAGATCTGACTAACACAAAAAACTTTGAGGGCAAATTTACATTTACACTCTCAGGACAATTCGCACCACAAGACCCAAGTTAAGTTATCTAAAGATTGTGTTATGGGTACTAGATAACTGATACAAATACGTATACATATTTTTTTTCGAAAATATAGACATATTATAAATAGAAAACACCCAGACTGAATTATACTTATGAATACAAATGTTTGTGCCGTGCGAGAAATCGAACCCGCAACCATCGCAAGTAAGGCCGTGTGTTAAACCGCTAGACCACCGAGGCCGTCATATAATAAGACGAAGGCTGCAATTCATCATCAGCTTTTCTGTCTTATGAGTTACATAAAGACATAAAAACAATATTTATATGTATATAAACTTTATTGGTGCATTATAATGTTTAATTAGATAGATATGGAATTATTAATTAATACAGCAACGACGCAATAAGTACCTACACGTAACAAAATCAAATTTTCTTCGACAGATTGACAGTCTCAGTGGTCTAGCGGTTTAGCCCACTGCTTTACTTCCGATGGTCGCGGGTTCGATCTTTCGCACGGTATAAACATTTGTTTTCATGAGTATGATTGTTTGTATCGGTCTGGGTATTTTCTATTTATATTAGTATGTATTTATAAATATATATATATCTAAGTATTTATTACATCAGTTGTCTAGTACCCATGAAGTTGACTAGAACGAGGATAATATTTTAAGAAAGAAGTTACAAATGAATGTGGTTGGTTATAAGGGCAGAGGAAGGCCGAAAAAGAGATGGATGGACTGTGTGAAAGATGATATGATAAGAAAGGAAGTAAATAACGCGATGACTGCGAACAGGGATGAATGGAAGCGAAAAACATATTACGCCGACCCCAAATAAATGGGATAAGGAAAAAGCAGATGATGAGTTGTCTAGTACCCATACCTAACACAAGCTGTTCTACCTCAGGTGACTACATGGCGTTGTGTGATTTTCCCAGGTGTATTATGTTATTATTCATTTAATTGGAGTGGCAAACAAACTGTCGGCCCACCTGTGGTAACCACCGTCGTAGATATATATGAAAAGAGCCATGGACATTATAATAAAAAAACAGTGAAAACTCCCCCAATTATTACCTCGTCAACAGATGCCATTCCAACATCCTTACACACTAGCCTCAAGTAATTACAACTTCACCCACTTACTTTCATACTTCTCCGTAAAGCTGTAATAATATATATATTACTAGGTGTCTCGGCAAACGTTGTTTTGCCATATAAATTAATAACGCTATAAAAAAATAGGGGTTGATGATAGAAGGGTGAAAATTTATTATTGTATGTTGTATCATAAAAAAATAGAAACTAAAAATTTTGTCTAAGAAATTTAAAAAAAAAATTTAGGGTTGGACTACCCTTAACATTTAGGGGGATGAAAAATAGATATTGGCCGATTCTCAGACCTACTCAATACGCTCACAAAATATGAGAATCGGTCAAGGCGTTTCGGAGGAGTATGGGAACGAAAACTGTGACACGAGAATTTTATATATTAGTGTATATAAAACAATACATAATATTAAGGGGCCAGCAAAAGCTGTGAAAACGAGACAACAATAATAATAATAGGTGTATTTTGCAAAAAACAGTTACAAAATGGACTGAACTAAGTTTCTATACTCAGTAGGTAGATATAATGTAAGTGGTACTTAAAAACTTTAACAACAAGCCCAGTGACATATTGTCTAAACTTGGCTAAGCCTTATTCATTATTTTATCGTTATAATCATGTAGGGTTGCCATCTCTAAAATTTAGAAACTAGAACAATACGCGTGAAAGTCCCGGTTATTAGAGTCCAGAACCCGGATATATGAAAAGGTTTTTTTAAAAATAGTCAATGTAATAAATACAACAGTTAAAAATGTCATAAGGTCACCTTTCTATTTATTTTCCGACTTTTAAATTATATGTAGGATGATAAAACAGAATATTATTACAGTTTGATACAAATTGTTTTAATAATCAGTTCGATTTTTTTTGTTCTTAAAATAAAACAAGTTATTGATATACTTTAATATTAAATCTAAAAAAAATTAATTACCCTGGATGCTCCCCTTAACGATGCCCTCTAAACTAGGACAAATCCGGGGAAACCCGGACGGAGGGCAACCATATCATCATGTGATGCCCGTAATGAATTTTCATGAGGTGCCAATACAGATAAACTTACGTACATTACTCGTTTCTAAGCTATTTACAGGGTTGAGATATGGCAGTGAAATTACTAAGAACGTAGGTTTTTTGTTTTTACTGTGGATGTGTGGTGGAAATTGTGGATATTCTTTAGATTTAATATTATTGAATAATATTGCAAATATTTTTTTTAATTCGACGAAATACTTTGGTTTTAAGAATGAACAATCTTAATAATTAATTATCTGCCTAAAAAAGCAAATAAGAAATATAGCTAGTTTACTAGCTTATAATATAAATGACCCCATTATAAGTAATGTAACGCGTTGCATTAATCCAATTAGTAGTATTTGTACTAATAATAATACTAAACATACTGAACATATTGATGCACAACATGACTGCAGATTTAAACTGCTGAAAAAGACAAAGGGAAAGTTATCAGAATTAAAAATTATATAGTTATGCGTGTATATAGACCTCCAAATAGTGATTATAATTTATTTGTAGAAGTAGGTAATGGAGGATATTTTAAAAAGAATATTTAATATTAACAAAAAAATTATAGTCTGTGGTGATTTTAATGTTGACATATCACATAATACCGCAAAAACTAAATTAATGAGTTTATTTCAATCTTTTGACTTGAGTAATGTCTTTCACGAACCCACTCGTATCACAGCCACGTCTGCTACTTGTTTGGATAACACATTTAGCAACAGTGAATATTTAAATAGATAAAATAATAATAAATAACCTTCCTTCTGATCACTGTGGTCAAATAGTAACTTTCCCAAAACACGTAAATAAAATTGGAAAAATTAATTTATTAAAAAGAGACTTGATTGGTCTATAAGATAAATAAATTTAAAATATCAGTACGTAATAAATTATATTTTTATCTTCAATCTAATGTACCTAACAAACTTTATACATATTTCTTCAATAACGAATATAATAAGGCTTTTAACAAAAAAAAATTATCAGTATTAGTAACAAAACAAAATTTTCATTTCATTCAAAATTTTGAATGGGCTACGAAGGGAATTCTTAAATGTAGAAATATATTATTTGATTTATATGCTCAAAAAAATACCGTTTTGATAGTATATTTGTAAATTATGTAAAATGATACTCAAAAACTTTTAAAAAGGTATGTAATGTTGCAAAGTCTAATTGTCTAAATAAAAAAATTAAAGAATCCAAAGATAAGATAAGGACAGTGTGGAATATTATTAATAAAGAAACTGGCAAAGTTAAAAGTCCATTTTACATTAAATTATAATGATAAACTAGTAACGTCCACAAAAGAAATTGTCAATATTTTTGAAAAAAATTTCGCTAATATTCCTACTGATATTACTTCTTCTTTGGACTCTTCTCCAAGTACAGCTAAATCATCCCTTATCAACAATATAGTTTCTTATCCGGTTACATTTAAATTTACATTTATTGATATTGCTACAATTATGAAAACATTTAAACAATTAAATTTAAAAAATACTGAAGACCATGGGAGCATGTCTGTTGTGCTATAGATGTTATTGCTCCATATTTAGTAACTATCTTTAATAAATGTATTTCTAACGGTGTTTTTCCCAATTTAATTAAACATAGTAAAATAACTCCACTCTAAGTCAGGAGAAAAAATTGTGGTAGGCAATTATAGGCCTATATCTATATTACCAGTATTGAGTAAAGTGTTTGAAAAAATAATGCTCAATCAAATGCTGCATCACTTTAAAGTAATTAAACTGCTTCACAGTCGACAATTTGGTTTCACGACTGATAAATCAACTACTGATACCGGTACAGCTCTCATTAAATATATATTTGATTCTTGGGAGAGGTCTCAGGATGCAGTCGGTGTCAGTTTGGTGTCTTTCAAAAGCATTTGATTGGGTTGAACATGAAACACTTTTGCTCAAACTTGAACATTACGGTATTAGATATGAAGCACTAAACATGATGAAATCCTATCTAAATAATAGAATGCAAGTTGATGAAATAAATGGTGGAAAGTCTGAGGGAACTAGTATTAAAATAGGTGTTCCTCAGGGCTCTATTCTAGGTCCTTTCTTATTTTTAGTTTACATAAATGATCTTCCTCACATGGTAGAAAAGATAGCTGACATAGTTCTGTTTGCTGGACGAAGTAAACGGTGCTCTCTCTTCTGTTTTAAAATGGTTTACAGCTAATAATATGCTACTAAATGCAAATAAAACTAAATATATCAAATTTACGCTCCCCAATGTAAGATTCAAAAATCGTATTGGACAATAAACCTATTAATTTTGTTCACAATACTGTATTTCTTGGTATCACATAGCTTCAAAATGACGAATTTACATAAAAACTTTCATCCCCTATTTAATTTTACCCCCTTAAGGGTAACATTTTTATAAACTTTGAAGGCCTATTTATTTATATTTAATCAACAGCCTAAAACATCAGTTTCTAGCTTCAAAACTGACGAATTTACATAAAAACTTTCACCCCCTGTTTTATTTTACAGCCCTAATGGTAAAATTTTTACAAACTTAGAATGTCATATTTATTTATATTTAATCAACAGCCTCAAAAATAAGTTTCAAGCTTCTAGCTTCAAAAATGACGAATTTACATAAAAAAATTATCCCCTAATTTATTTAACCCCCTTAAGGGTAAAATTTTTAAAAACTTTGTATGTCATATTTATTTATATATATTTATCAGCCTCAAAAACAAGTTTCAATATTCTAGCTTCAAAAGTGACGATTCTTCCATACAATTTTTCATCCCCAATTTCAAACCCTTACAACCCTATTTTCGCATTAAAAAGTAGCCTATGTCCTTTCTCAGGGTCTAGACTATGTGTGTACCAAATTTCATTTAAATCGGTTCAGTAGTTTTGGCGTGAAAACGAGACAGACAGACAGACAGAGTTACTTTCGCATTTATAATATTAGTAAGAAAGTAAGAATAAACATATTTTTATCCGATATTTTGCGGATTGACTCTAATAAGAAGTATAGTTTAGTTTCCTGTCCTTTTATAGTTATATATCTTATAGAAATTGGCATATTAATTGTACGGTATAATCAATACATAACATAAAAAAAACAAGGCATTATCATTGCCCTGTTGTCGATACAATATATCATCTTCCATAGATCTCCCTATTCGCTGTAATATCTGATCTTACTCTCCTTTTTTGTACTATCATCTTTCAAATCAGTTCATGCATCTTTTCTTGGGTCGTCCTTTGCCTTTATCTGCATAAATCCAACTAGCATAAAGGCTAAAATGTTTTATGTACACGACATTTTAGGCATGCAAATGTTATTGAAATCTTAAAGTTTAAGAATTCTTAAACAGTACAGTTGTTGAGTAGAAACACAATTAATATTTACGTATGCCTTTATCATACTGATACGCTATCACACCGATAGTATAGTGTTCTACACGTGGATGTGAAAAAATAATCTGTTGCGGAAAAATCGATTACTTGCTGAATAAAATATAACTTTGGATAATAATATTCCCACAAATCAATATTTAGAAATTGCTTTTAAAAAGAAAATACATTAGTTTATGTATTTCAAAGTTATGTATATAACATTTAGTTCAATCTGTACTATATTGAATTGTAACATCTAACACTAATATTATAAACTTGAAAGTTTGTGAGTATGGATGGATGTTTTTTACTCTTTCGCGTAAAAGCTACAGAACGGATTTTAAAGAAACTTCACAATAATATAGCTTATGCATCAGAATAACACATAGGCTATAATTTAAAGAGATATTATATTAATTAGCATATTACTGCTAATTCATATAATATCTCTTTTAATATAGGTAATACGGACGGTCTATAGATAGTAGACGGAGTTGCGAGGCCAGCTAGTAAATTAATATCTAGTAATATACAATACACAATATGTGTATTTTTTTTTAATTTAAGATGGCTATATCTTGCACGAAATATAAAGAAGAACGATAGATATTTGACAATTGTAGTGCTATATCTCAGTGCCTTGACTGCGCGGTTGATACATCACTTTTTGATGGTATCTCGTTATATTATACATTATCCCGTTCCCGCACTTTATTTCTCTGAAGAGAGTAAAAGGGATAACTATACTTGTAAAACAGCAGAAATAGAGATTTCGTACCTTTCTTTTCTCCTCCAGAACTGCACGAAGTCTAGAAGTTTTCTTATTTTATTTTCTATTGTCAATTTTGTTTCGGAGAGGTCTCATTACAACGCTTGTAGAAATTTCGTATTATTTTAATAAATATAAATTTCAGTTATATTTAATAAAATAATTAACATATAGAAAAAAGTAAAACATATGAGCATAGTAATAATAAATTTACATTTTATGGACGAAAATGTTTTATTTAATTTAATGTGGAATAGGTTTGTATTGAAAATCACTGCCCACGCTTACTCTTGAGGAAATACATACACGTCTGTTGCTTGCTACCACGAATTCTTGGGTTGCCATCAAGGGTAGTATCTAAGCCACGATGACTCAATAATTCATGCAAATATTACAGATTAGGAATTATTGACCGTTTTAGTGAAAAATAATCTGGATGGGGTGAAATAAGAATAAAGTTTCAGACAAGTAACAGCTATTACAAATAAAACGTGGTGTGATCCCAAATTTTCTTTACGTTACATGTGAAATACGTTGGGCTATATACTGCGATGTATGTATTTCTAGGTCGCGTGTAGTTTGGTTGACAGGGCAGAATAAATACATTAATATTTTTGTCGTCAGTCTAGTAAAAAGAAACCCTTTCTGATTCTTGACATCACTTTACTTGCATATGAGAGGTCCAACTTAAAGTATTTATTTTATGTTTGCTGTGGTTTGTTTTCATCGGAAGTCTGCTTTTTTAATAGATGATAATGGAATGGTCCACTGGTACACCTGAACATGCTAACAGTTTATGCTGGCCGGGAACCTGTGGAGGATCATAAGACAACCATGAAATGAGTTCATTTAGCCCATCGTAGTGAATTCAGCAGGAAATCCAGGAAGGTTTCCATGGAGAACCGCGTTGAGGTCAATCTATGTGGTAGTGCTATTGCTACACTACCACATATTCTTCAAAAATTCCCTTCCTGAAGTCATGACTCGTTTGTCTTAGTTTAAGATTGGAAATGATTTGTCTAATTCTGAAATCGTAACTGAACAGGGAGCCAAGATCTAGAATAAATTATGTTCACAAGTCTGATATAATTTTTATGTAATGGAGGCGGTTCAATGAGATGTTTCCTGGAAAAAAAAAACATTTTAAGGATTACGTTTAGTTACACAAAATATATAATTAGTGAACTTCATTTTTTTATATAATTAGAATGGCAAACAAACTGACGTTCCATCTGAGGGTAGGCATGATGGCAATATATCGTATATATAGTCGCCTATCTATATATACGAATACAAAAACATGACGATATCGTGTTATTGCTGTTGCCATTACAGAGAACTGTGCTGTTGTCTACCCTATAATGGCAGAAATAGATGATCAGAGTCATCCACGCTTGATGACTTTGTATAAGTCTACTTAAGGTAAGTTGGTCATATGATGACGTGTGCCGTTCAAATATACCGTTACCATTTACCATCAGGTGGGCCGTTTGTTTGCTATTTCAATTCTTCTTCTTCTTAGCTCTATCCCACTTTATATGGATCTCCAAATTTGGCACCGCCAGAACAATCTGTCCAGGGTTGTCGGACCAGGAAATTTTTCCATCCAATTCCAAGATTAGTCATACTGGTCCACCATATAGCTGGAGGACATCCTTCACCTCTTTTACTTTCGGCTAGTCACAAAGCTTTTTTGACCACATATTCCTCGTCACTTCACAATACAAGGCCGACCATCCGGCTTTGGGTAAGTGTGTTCTTTATTGGGGGCACTTTGTAACTACCGTGGATGTATTCATTTCGCACCCTAACTAATGTCGTGACTCTACCACCACTTGTTTGCTATTCCAGTTAAATAAAAAAATGTATTACCTGAGATAGTTCTCCATAATTTTGTGGCAAATCGTATATGTCAGGAGTTTACACCCGATGCAGCGACGATGCATGCGTGTAGCTACCATCGATATGAGTTTGTATATCGTCATTAAAGTTCCTTAGGTACAATTTCCTTAAATAAAAACAAACAAGTTGTACAAGATTCATCATAATATCATCATAATAACCGAGGATAGATCACACAGCGTCATCTAGTCCAAAATTACTCCCAGAATTATGTTTGTACTCAATACCGGACAGAATAACGCTGCCAGTATCTTGGGTACGCTGCCTCGATGTGCCGCGTTGGATTACAATGATTGTTTTTTGTAATTGTTTGTATTGAATTATGAAATTGATAAACATGATTAAAACAGTGTTACTTACACTACTTTTAACATACAAATATTTATTAAAAGAATTCAATTTAAATTAAAAAAAAAATTATTTAGTGTTAACATACCCGTATATTAAAAAAAACAGTCGTTAAACATAATCATAACATACTAAACATAATAAGAATACAAATGTATGTATACAATGCCCGATGCAAGGGCAAAAATAGAACGTGCGATCATTCAAATCGCACATTATACAATATATATGTAAAAAACTACTTTCTACCCCTTTTACAGTAATTACTATGAAGGAAGGAAAGAAAGTATGAAAATTGGCATTAATATTTTTAAGGATAAGGAACGCTGAAAGGTAATATTTGTTTTCATATTAGAAATGACAAACATGCTGACGGTCCACTAATGTAGATAACCATCGCTAAGATGCATAAATCGCATCACATGCATCAAGTTATAATATCACGTTCATGACATAACTCGGGCGTTAACATTCCTAAGATGTCAAGCTCCTTATCTTGTAATTTCACTGCCTTACCGAAACTGCCTGAAAAACATTCTATAAAGCGAGCTGCTTAGAGGCTATAGTTGTCTGTCTCACTTTTGTCTGTTGTTGATATGTTAGACAAATTATTGTAAAATATACCCGTCGAAAAACGGTTTTATTGTTATATATTCATTTAGTCGGGTCTTAACAAGAATAATTTCTATGTAAATTTTATGAAGACGTACCAGTAGATTTTTAGTTACCTGTACTATTATTATAAAGAATTATTATAAAGAAGATCGTCTGTTTGAATAATAATAATAATAATAATATATTTATTCATTTTTACACAATGTCACTAATTTATAGGCCGAATGTATTGAATAGGATTCGACACTACAGGACTGTTCGTATAATTTGAGTAATTTAATGGATTATGCACATATCATCGCAAGAACTAAATGAAAAAAAATTGTTATGTGTTTGACTTGAAATTTTCTCTTTTTTTTCTCTTTTTATTTTTCTCCCCATTTTTTTTTCTCTGTTTATTTTATTTAATTTTTATGTAGTCTAAACTTGTGTTTTTATGAAATCAAACTAAAAAAATTTTAATTACTCACTGATCTGTTAATACAATTCTTTATAGTGCGGGGTCTAATGTATAATCAACTTTGTAATACTTGTACGTTTGAAAATTAATAAATGTTAAAAAGAATGTATTATATGGGCATAAAGTTGCTCGAATTAAACTAAAAAAACACTAAGGTTTTAAAACTGAAATAATTTTTTTTGCGCAATGTTGCTACAGTAAATAAGATCTTAAATAAAATATTATTGATCAGCATACCATAATAGGCATGCAAATTATACGAAAGTATTTGTGTTAGTCAAACATTCTTGGACACTGTAAAAATTTACCTTGTAAACGTAGAGGTCGACACTGGTATTTGTTTGTTGCTCTCAAGCATATCTGTTTCTGGGTTATAATCCACAATACTGAAATTTATAGCTACTTTACGCCTAACCTCTGTTATAATTGATTCGAAGTCTTCGCTGTACGCTCTGTCTATTTCCTCACAAAGAGTCTTTATGAACCAAGAACCGTTTTCTGTCCTGTAAATAAAGATACATATATACTAATATTATAAATGTAAAAGTCTGTCTGTTTGCTTGATTTTTTCTTGACCAAATAAGTAAAGAAAAAAAATTGACGTATAAATAGATTTATCTCAAACAATAAACTTGAAGAGTGTTGGAAACTGGCGTTAATCTTAATTAAACAATTGTCAGAAATCAATGTCCATTCTTTACTTTCACCATATTATACTCTTCTTTGATATTCCTGATCATTCAGACAGTCCCATACAAAGAGAGTGATATTGGGAATAAAATTTGCGATAACGATAACGATGTTGCGGGTAAAAAGCCTGTACTATACAATACATTTCGACCCAAATTTGTCAGGCAATAAATTCAAATATAAATAATAATAATAATCCTGAACAATCCATTCAGAGCCATCAAGTTTTCAAGCAGAATTTGTGTTATGGGTACATAATATATACAAAGCACACAAACCGGTACAAACATAAGTTTGCATCATGCAATGAATCTTGGCATGCAATGAATCGTGGAATCTTACCCACGAGCATCAGAAATAAAGCGCTATGCTAAACTATTGGTGGGGCACATTCAACATTGCTTCCTAGGCAACAAATAGTCGTTCAGTTGCCCCTAACGATTTGCCTACACATGAGACGAAGATTGAAGTCGTGTGCCTTATTTTAGAATCTATGTAATATATTGCATATAGCAATAAGACCACTTTCCAACCCCAGATGCCACCGATTATTTAAGACAGCTTAGGCCGTCAATTAATATTAAAATTAAGGTGTGAAACATACCTATAAGCTGGATTTCCGGGGTAGCAGCTGTGCAGAACCAAGATGTCTGCCTGCTTAGGCAAAAAATAGAATTCTGGTGTTTTTATGTTATCCTTGTACACAGGTACCTGAACGGCTCTATTACTATGTTGGCCTCTACAAGCCTAAAAACATATTTTAAACAAATTTTTGTGTAACAATATTCGCATTTAGATGATAGACCACTATACACAGATATAGAGAGACAACACAAATAGATGCTTCAATTTATACGGAAACTATAAATGTGATTAATATATTGCTTATAATGTTTTAAAGGCTATTTATTTAAATGACACTCACTCCAGCATATACCATCAGTAATACAATAAATACATACAGGGAGGGCAAGGCAGTGCATATGCACAGCCTCTCCCCGCTTATTTCAAATAAATTTTGTTCAAGTTTACGTTAGGTTTTTACCTAAGTATATAAATATATATTGTAAGTTATAGAAAAGTTGCGAGGTATCAGATTGAGCTGGTATGGGCATGTTATGCGGAGGAACGAGCATCATGTCTTATGGAAAGTGTAAAATATGAATGTGGATGGATCTAAAGGGAGGGGACGCCCTAAGAAAAGATGGATGGAATGTGTGAAAGATGATATGAATAAAAGAAGTATGCTCAGTTATGACGACCGACAGAGAGCAGTGGAAGAGAATGACATACTACGCCGACCCCAAATCTAAATATATATAACTCAAAGGTGACTGACATAGTAATCTATCAACGCACAGACCAAACTACTGGACGGATCGGGCTGAAATTTGGCATGCAGGTAGATGTTATGACGTAGACATCCGCTACGAAAGGATTTTGATTAATTCTACCCCCAAGGGGATAAAATAGGGGATGAAAGTTTGTATGAAACTTTGTCAATTTTAAACCGATCGGGCTGAGACTTTACACGCATAAATCTACTATGACGTAGGCATCCCCTAAGAAAGTATTTTGATAAATTCCACCCGTAAGGGGATAAATTAACGCGAGCGAAGCCGCGGGCAAAAGCTAGTAATGGGATAAAGGCAAGGCAATGAATGATAAATATATATCGTGCTATTTGGCAGAAATTCCTAAGAGTTATTTTCTGACTCTGTGTATTCTATTTTATGATTTACTCTGATAGTCTACTAGACATAGATGTTTCTCAAGATATGATTACAGATGTTTTATTATGTAATTAGAATTGCAAACAAGACCTGATGGTAGGGGGTAAGCGTTGTCTATATAAATGAACAGCATTACACACGTCATATACTCATGTGACGCTCGGAACAACTATTCACAAAGTTATGTTTTAGAAAAAAATATGAAAAAAAATACCTATATTGAATCGATAACACAGTACAACAATAAACAAAATGGAACACATTGAACACTAATATTATTATATTAATATCTATACCTACATATAAATAAAATTGAACTGTCTGTTTGTAATATTGAAATAACCGTTTTTTACTACATGCAGATGAATATAAATACGTCTTTTTTGTTTGTCTGTCTGATTGTTCCGGCCAATCTCTGATATGGCTGTACGATTTTGACGGGACTTTTTTTGGCAGGTAGCTGATGTAATAAGGAGTAACTTAGGCTACTTTTATTTTAGAAAAATAAAGTTAAATTCCACGCGGACGAAGTCGCGGGAACAGCTAGTTTTAAATAAAATAACTACTTAGTTGGTCACAATTTATCTTTCAACTGGTTGTCAATGTGGTTCTTAATTTAACAATATTTTCATGTATATGTTATTCGTTCTCATACCAAACCCAACGGATTCCAACGAATGTTTGTTTATTTTATTTAATATCATTAAGCAAGTTGAAGACCAATATGAACCACGCTTTTATTTTAAATAAATTCTTTATTTTAGAAAAATAAAGGTTTTTTTCCCGCGGACGAAGTCGCTGGTGCAGCGAGTTATAAATATAACTAGTATGGTTTTAATGGTATTAATTTTCTACTTCTATCGCCCTCTTAGCTGGTGGTCGTTACAATACAATAGATAAGTTCTCAAATTACCTGAATTATTAAAATCTTTGGCTTTGAAATGGCTGTTGTTTCCAAATATTTAATAAGCCTATTTTCATTGTAGCTTCTATCTGACGCTTCGAGACAGCCATCTACGTCTCCATGGGTAAGTACAGCCACAACTATACAGCCATACTTATCAGCATGATCCTCTTTAGTAACTGCAATTAGATTTTTTGACATAGAGATAAGTACATTTTTATTTTTTTTTTAACTTATTTACACACAAATTTTTACAAAATAAAATATAAACATCAAGCCGCAATACTGCCTAGCAGTTTATCTGCAACAAAAACGTTTAACTTAATACTTATTTATAATGTACATACACCCACATATATTCACATAAACACATTATTGTAGAACCAGGTATCAATGCCACACAATATACCCTAATATTTGTTTACAAAAAAGTTTAATTATTTATTTTTGAATAATTTTTTGGATACATTATCTAATAATTTTATATGTTTTGGTAACATACACTCGTACATATTATAATATTTTAGAACTAAATATTTTCTAGTTCTCGATCCGTAATACACCTTATAGGTACAATATATTTTTACTTTCAACTTTACATATAGTAATTTTATGATAACATGATTTTTAAGTTTATTCTTTTAAAATGTTCCTTTAATATTAATAATTTAAATTTATCTTTTACATCCAATAATCTGTATATTCTAAATAGGTCCATGTACCTATTTTGCTTACATAATTATGCCTCCTTTATGAACTAGTAACCTCATAAACCTTAATATGATTAAGATATGTGCCATAACTACCCAAATCATAAGATAATACGGAATCTATTAGCGCATGATATATTCTATATATATACCGTTTTTCTGTTAACTGCAAAACTTAGTTGATGGAATTTCGCTAATATTGATCTTAATTTAGTACAAACATTATTTACATGTAATCGCCCTGACATATTGTGGTCTATTATATATTGGTCCATTGACTAATCCAGTAGGGACACCATACAATATATCAGACTCATCACTTGTGATACCACATATGTGCAGTTTTAGTTTTCTTTGGTTCAGACAACATTTTAGCCACTGATTTATGGGACCTCTTATTCCTCATTCTGCCATAGCCTGTACCAACTGTTCATGATAATGTCTCAAAGGCTTTTTTTTAATTAATAAAAACGGCTCTACACTTTGTGTTTGATCAAGACAATTGGTTACATTGGTCCGTGAATTCATTAAAGGCTCGCAGTGTTGTGTCCTCGCCTGAAACCAAGTTGTGCATCTGATAATACAGTATGGCTCTCTAAAAAATTTGCATCACAATTACTTTTTCTTTTATTTTATTAATTATAGAAAGGATATCAATTGGCCTATAGTTTGTGTACTCGTAGTGACTACCATGTTTATACAGGGGCCTTATTACTGATGTCTTTAATCTATCGGGATAAAGACCTTACACCACAATTTGTTTTTAAATATATTTTATATCTTTTACTCTAATTTTATCTACACCCGAGGCTTTGTTAGGGCTTATTTTATGTATTATTTTTTCTATATCGTATGCAGTTACTTTCATATACCTCATAGACATATTACACTCCTCTATATATATATATTTATATCTATAAATTTATCATTACAGTTATGGTTTATATCATTAGTACGTTACGTTTACGTTTTGGGAATAATTAACTTGTTTTGAATTATTTCTTTCTTACCTAAATATTTCTTAATAATATTGTCTATATTTCTTTTTTTTCTACTCATTTGCCCAAACCTTTCTTCTTCTTTTCTTACATTTTAAATTTTTTTAATTCATTCTGTCTGTACATATTAAAACATTTATTTATACATTTGTTTACTTTATTTCTATATTTTGTATATTCTATTAATATTTTTCGGATAATTCTTTGACTTTCTAAATAATTGATATCTCCTATCTATCATATTTAATATTTTACTTTTTATCCATGGTTGCCTGTATCTAGATTTCTGAGTATATATGATAATGTACTTAATGTATGATACAAGGTTTTAATAGTCTTTTTTTTATCCACCACTCATTCCGAACACGAATCATTATTCGTGTTCGGAATGAGTGGTTACCATGAGTGGTTACCATTGTAAAGAAATTTGCGTGTCGCTCTTTCAAATAAATGTTGTTCAGCATTACATTATTAAGATTTAACTTGAATACAAGCTGCCAAAAAGCAAAATAGACAAAATAAGCGCACTTGTGTAACAAAGTAATTCAGTTATTTCATGTTTACGGCTAGAAGGGTCAGCAAAAGTAAATTTGAGTAATTAATATACAAAAGGCAAAGTCTTATCACATAAACAAACATGAAGACAGAAGATAATTTATTATATATTATAAATTAAACATTGTTATTACAGTAACATAATTTCATATACTTATAATATACTCTTTTGAATATAACGATTTCCAAATATAATATATATGAACTGTTTAAGATAAATAATCTTACCAAATATGTACTTAGTACAACTCCAGCGGTTTATGCAGCGAACACTAGTGTATGATGTTCTCAGATTGAAGGCTTTCACGACTCACTTAACTCTTTTATATTTATCCCGATATCACAATGTCCTTTTAAATTATACCCTATGTGTTTTACTGATGTATAAACTATACTGCTATAAACTTTCATGAAATGCGTTCAGTCGTTTTTGCTTGGAAGAAAAACAAACATCCAAACTTTCAAGTTTAATATATTAGGCCAAACTAATTATAAAAATTAAACATAAAATTATAGATATAATATGTGAATACTTACAGCGACTCATTATGTCCTCTATTTCTTCTACTGTTTTATCATCATGTTTTTGGACACTGAAACCAAATTTCTTAAATGTATTGGACAAAGCTTCAACGTCTTTTTCCGTGCCTACTCTTTTTTCACTTTTACGAAAGTTTATATGGTTGAAAATAATAAGTATTTTGTATTCGTAGTGCTCCAATTCATATGTTCTTGCACTTTTAGATAGTAATCTAATTTCTTTTTTCTTCTCCTTAGTCTCCTTTTTAATAGATGGCATATAGTCTAGATGAATCCCTTTTTCATGTACTATTAATTGCTTTCCAACATCGTCTATCATTATTTTACGGTAAACAAAATCTAAATCAACGTCATCATCCTCCCCAATTATTTTCTTCGCCTCTTCAGCATCAATTTGTGATCCTTCCAAGATTTCATACTTTGACATCACCAAAGTTTTACACGTCTAACTCCAATGGACGATCAAATAAACTACTGACATTTTTATATAATATATTGATAAGAGCAACAAATGTAGGTACGATAATAAGTTATTATAGGAATCGTAATATAAGTGTAACAGAGAATTCATTCAAGAAGTTATCGGCTTGATTAATCATAATGTGTGTGTATTTTAGTTAATCGAGCCGATAACTTAACTTTCGTTTATTTAAAAAGTCACACTACTTAAAAAAACACAAGGTACAGTGATATAAAGTAAAAGATATAAAGGAAATACACACTGTAATAGTTGATTATGGGATATAACATAGTGATTTCAAAATTTATATTTATTTCTTTACATAGAATAAAATTGTTTCTTTTTAAGTTTTCACATAAAAGCAGCTGATGGAATTAGGATAGAATATTACAGAATATATTGTTAGAAAAATCAGATTTTTGTAATTTGGGCTGTCATCATCGTGTTTTTACCAGTCAGAAATAAATTTTCAACCGAATTTAAACTGAGTTGATTATCACTAAGCTAATAAATGCGTCGTGCTTTTAATTGCTTTATCTACTTTCTATGCAATTGATAAAGCTGAATTCGGAATACTGATAAGAGATAAAGTACAAATGGTTCACTCCAATGATATGAAAATATCAGATAATGTTCGATATTTACCGAAACTAGACGTATTTTGGACGAATCTAAAAAAAGTTTTTGACAACATGGAAAACAGCACAAATGATAGTGTAATATATCGTGATGCTTTAGTGTATCAGGGTCCTAATTACGAAACAGAAGAAGAAGAACAGGGGCAAGTTAGTGCAGGAAATGAAGGCGATACCACTATAAACAATAAACAAAATATAAATGCATTATCAAAATATGCTGCAACGTACGAATTGGAGAAGTTCAAATGGAAAGCGATGCTTATATTCCATCATAGTAACTTCAATATAACAAGTCAATCAAGGGTTACTTCGCTTGGAGACGTAAAACTGATGTCGAAAACATTTAAAAAACTTGGGTTCACAGTGGAGGTACATCCGGATAAATCTCTGGACGAAATAAAGAAAATAATGGAAAAATGTTAGTATGATTATTTTTTACCGCGAAAGACGTACAAATACGAAGTAGCCTGTGTTGGTACTGCAATCAGCTCGCAAGCAAGCCGTCAAGCAGCTCGATTTTTAAGACGTGTTTTGGTTGAAGGGTGAGTGTGATAAGGCAGCAAATTACAGGATATTACATTTGACGTCCTCAATGTTTTAGCGGATTACTTCCGATGGTCGCAGGTTCGATTCCTTGCATTCATTCATGAGCATGATTGTTTGTTGATCATTGGGCTAGGTGTTTCTTAGGTATATTATGTATATATATACAAATTCACTAATTATAAATGTAACACAAGCTCTACTTAGCTTGGAACTAAATGGCGATGTGAATTTTCCTGGGTTTTCTATATACCAATACGTGAAGCAAAAACTTTGGATCCCAAAGAACAAAACTGTAATAATTATAAATAGTGGTAGTAATTTAACATTCCGTAAGAGTGTAAACAAATAATATTAAATACACAATATTAATCTATTCGCAATGAGATGACAGACTTTAAGAATAAACAAAAGAGTACTTTTATATATATTCTTTTATTTATTTCGTGTGCGTGTGTGCAAAATACATACTATTGTGTGCAATCTTATTGATTTATTAAAATTGAATTTATTGCTTTAAGCTATTCTTATTCATCTAAATATATATAACTCAAAGGTGACTGACTGACATAGTGATCTATCAACGCACAGCCCAAACCACTGGACGGATCGGGCTGAAATGTGGCATGCAGGTAGATGTTACGCCGTAGGCATCCGCTAAGATTTTGATTAATTCTACCCCCAAGGGGATAAAATAGGGGTTGAAAGTTTGTATGAAACTTTGTGAATTTTAAAACGATCGGGCTGAGACTTTACACGCGCAAAGCTACTATACGTAGGCATCCCCTAAGAAAGGATTTTGATAAATTCTACTCCTAACAAAAAAATTATTAACGCGAACGAAGCCGTGGGCAAAATTACTAGTTATTTATAAAATATTGGCACTTTTAACTGTTAGACCTACAATGAGAGTCACTGGCAGTTTTTATATTCTTTTATCCATATTCAAAATATGATGTTCTTTATATAATATTTATTTTATTATACTTCTGTCACTGCGCTCTGCAATAAAAGACGTCTGTTAAAACATCTATTTTCATTAATTTTTACTTTAACGACTAAGGCTTCTAAGGATATATAAATCTGTATAAATATTTTATATTTTATCTTTAGTTTGAAGTGAAACTACGCTCGCTAATAGTAAAAGACATATATTTCAAATTGACAATAAGAATGCAACAATAGAAAAATGGATTTTAAATATATATTTTAAAAATACAATAAAAGTCTAAGAACGTGCATGACGCACCTTCTTAGACTTTTATTGTATTTTTTACACACATTTTGAACTCCTTTTCTACATAAACTATAAGTAATACGAATGTTTACTCCTACATCCGCGCAATTTTCTTAAAAAATGGTATAAAGTTTTTGCTTCAGGAATTAATATATAGATAAATTGCATCTTAATAGAGATAAGTTTATGGTAAATTAAAGTATTTACCTCTCGCAACGTTTCGACTAGATTGTACTAGTCGTGGTTACGAGCTGACTGCAGTACAGCAATATCGATGACGGTACGTGCCAACTGTTTTGTCAACTACCGTTAATGTATTATCCAACAAAAAATCGCCACATGTATTAACGGTATCCCTCCACTTGTTGACTGATGCTACAGAACTTTTTTAAAACAATTTATCACGGGATTCTGCGTTGATGATAATTTGTTTAAATCAGGGAAGATTTAAGCAAATTATCTGCGCAGAATCCAGTGATAAACAGTTAAACAGTTGGCATTCATATTTTTTAATTACCCTAAAATTGTTTACGTGTTAAAACCCAATTCATTATATGTATTGAACACCAAAGTTTCAAATAACTATTTATCCTTACTAATATTATAATTGTGTAAGTAACTCTGTGTGTCTGTCCGTCTGTCTTCGCGCTTTTACGTTAAAACTACTAAACCTATTTAAATGAGATTTGGTATACAGGTGGTATAGACTCTGACAGGGTACTTTTTAGCATAAAACAAGTTTTATAAAGGGTTGTAATGAAATATTGTATGGAAGTATCGTCATTTTTAACGCTAGCAACTTGAAACTTATTTTTTAGGCTGTTGATTAAATATCTATGACATTAAAACAAATAGGGGGTGAAAGTTTGTATGGAAATTTGTTATTTTTGGAGCCCAAACGTTGAAACTTCTTTCCTCGTGATTTTTTGATAAGATTATTAAATATTTATTTATTCTTTATTTGGTCAAGGTCACCATTCCTCACAGACGAAATTACGGCCATAGCTAGTTATTTTTATTTCTGACTAACTAAAAATGTTCGAACACAGTTACAGATCAAAACTTTACAGACTGCGGTTGCATAGTTGTGGCCATACTGACCCTTGATAAAGAAGGTATGATCATGGCCAAAGATTGCTTGTACAGCGAGCCTATTATTGTTGAATATTTAAAAGTAAAAAATTTTACCCTAGTCACGAAGCCAAGAGTTGTGATCATTCAGGTAATTTTTATTTAATATTATAATATTATGTTGTGAACGTATGCTCCTGATAGGGTTTCCGGATCAGGGTCCAGATGTTTTCACTTGCTTTCACATACTTTTGCACTCAATTTGTTATTAATTCTCATTATAATTAGGAAAAGTCCGCGCGCGAGAGCCGCGGCCTGTACTGTCATAGGTAAGAAGCGAAAGTCGGGGTACAGAAACTATCGGGCTCTAAAAAAAACTGCGGGAAGCCACAATGTACATTTTACGCGGAGCAATGAAGGCGTGGAAAAAAAATACTACTATTATAATATTAATTCATATATGTATTAGTCTATAAGGTATTTATAAGAAGAAGAAATCAGAGTATATAAAATAGAAGAGGCAAATACAGTATATAAAAAAAACTTGAACTTCACAGTAATGCAAAAAGATAACTCAATATATTGTTTGTTCAGTGAAACAAACCACTGGTTTTCAGTTATTTGATCTACTTGCAAAGGCGGGAAATGAATAAAATATAAAGCTACATATTAAATAAAGGTTTGAATAATATATTTAAGAATACAACTGTTTGCACCGTGGGAGGTATCGAACCCGCGACCATCATAAGTAAAGCCGTGAAAATATTTAGACGTCATATATCAAATTTTGTATTAAAATTTTAAATTTAAATGAACGAATTAAAATACGAAATTTTAACTACTAAAATGTGGCCAGCTGTGACAAGAGTGGGTGGACGTAATATCTGAACGGCCATTTATTACATTTTAGGCTTGCCGACCTACACCAATCAGCAGGGATGCAACTCAAGATTTAGAGTCTCCTGTCGATGAAGGTGATATGAAAACACATGTTTCCTACAGTTTACCCACCGAGTCCGATATTTTGGTTCTACATAGCCGTTATGTTGGAATTACCAGGTAACAAGCCAATCAATCTATATAAACAAAAAAATTGTAGCATTTTCAATTATTAGTTGTAATTGTATTTATTTTTAAAAGTTACTCCAGAATATTTTTAACGTGAACTGATTTTACTTCTAAATCTGGTCAGATTGTTTATCTTTCCAGTTACTTTAAAAAAATATTGTTACTTTTAGTCAAATCATGCATATTTCCTGGTTTATAAAAATTCTCTGCGAAGCCATAGACAAACTCGGACCAACCAAGGATCTGGAATCAATTATAACAGTCCTCAATGGATTGGTACTCGAAAACAATAGTCAAGCCAATAATGGTAAGCCTGATATGAAGCTATTGACCACCAAAGGCATTATGCCAGTTTCCTACTCTACTTTGACAAGGTAAGAACATTCTTATATCTTATATAATAAAGCCTTTATTCAGATAAATATTTGTCATTTACATTTACATTTAAAAAAAACGAAGAATTCAGTCTTGTTATTGTTTCTTGCAGTATCATAACTATTTAACCATTCTGTCACGCAATGTAATTAAATTCGCTACATTTACATGTACGTGTTCATGCATGGGATTTTATTTATAAACTCTTTTATGGCCAAAACATCATACTCAAGAATTATACTAACAAGATATATTGATGTACAAAAGGCGGTCTTATTTTATCGCCTTTTGCAAGCTATCTCTTTGAGTAAAGAGAAAACGTTAAAAAAATGGTATGGCGCGTGAATAGCATAGTAGGAATATTCATTGAATGTTAGACATATATGTTAATAAATTGATATTGATAAAAAAGAAATTCAGTTGAGTTCCTTGCCAGTTCTTCTCAATTGCACATGTGGACTGAACTGAACCAAAAAAACGTTCACAAGAACTAAAAGATCCTACATGACTAGAGGTCAGGTCAGCCATCGTGACAGTTTCACTAGAAATTTATCATCATGCTTTCCAGGGAAAACCGCGTATTCTTATAGGTTATCAGATAATAACCTGATAACCCCCATTGCTAGCAATGAAGTGATCTAATGTGAACTGAATTACATCACTTCCCTGACAATCCCATTCCACTCGGTGACAACCAATTGTAAATTACTTTTTTTAATTAGTTTTTATTCAATTTTAACTCTCCTTTAACTTATTTAAAAAAAAATTGCTATTAGGTAACAATTAAACATTTTTAATCTTGTATTTATTAATATTATTATTATATTCCTTCTAAAGTCATTGGATTTTGTCTTACTTAATTATGATCACAATGTCACGATATTTATTTTTTTAGGAAATTATTCTTGAAAGCTTATGAAGCTAACTCATATGGCAGGGGAGATGACAGTTATGCCACTTTAAAACGTACAAATAATGAGTAGAACTTCCTACCAATAAAGATCACTACTCTCTCCTATCTGGTTCTATTGGACCCAATGAAACTCGGTAAGAATTTATATTTTTATGTGACTGGAATGGCAAACTTATCTGGTGGCCCTTCTAATTGTAAGTGGTAACTGATGAATGGCATATGAATATAATATCTTTGTATGTAAATTTGTCTCTGACTAACTCTCCAGAAAAACTAATCAATCCGAAATACGCCGATAAGCACATTCACTGCTGCGTTGTATTATAATGTTTTGAACAATTGATCTCGTAAAAAACATTAAACTATTATACTTATCTATATACACTACTAAACTATATAATGACAAATACTAATGGCAAGTAGTTCGCTTCGCAAGTGTACGCGGGAGGAGGCTCCTCTGAAACCGCACTATCCCAGACCACTTTAGTTCCAGCATGTGAGGAATTAAATAAATAGTCGTTTTAAAGTAAAGTTTGAGAGAATACATGAGTGAAAATTGCACCCAAGTCAGTTGAGACGTTTTTTAGATTTGTGCATAAAAATTGTCAGACAAAGATAATTCTATAAATCATGGTTTTGGGTTGTTTTACATTGATAAAGTTTTTATTTATTTTTTATTTTTTATTTAAACTCTTTATTGCACCAGACAAAGAAAACACACAAAATAATATAATACATAAACTGATACAAAAGGCGGTCTTATCGCTAAGCAATCTCTTCCAGACTACCAGTAGAGAAAGTAACATTAAGATAAGAAAATAGTAGGTGGTGCACGTAATGAACATAAATATACATTTGTACATAAATATATCTATTAATATATATAATAAAATATAAACATACATATACTTAATTAGTTTAATAGTTTTTCTCATATATTTTTCATGTACAGACAGCGATCAGATTTTTGTTATATGTGTACAAATATAGATTAACTCTAAGTAACTCCAAATTTCCATTACAGAAGACTGTCCCGAACATCTGGTCGTCGCAAGAGATGCAATAATGATACCCAGCCTCTTCATGAAGCAAAATATAGCATAAATGAGAATTTGAACCAAGCTAGAATCCGAATTAAAATATTATTAATTACTAAAGTACAAATATATGTTACAGAAAATCATTTAAAACATAATTATAGTGATATGGAGATAAGAGTCCTGAAAAACTAATTAGAAACTTGTTAGTAATAACACCTACAATTTTATCATATACAGATTTTATTGTAATATTTTGTTTTGTTAACCTTGTATAATCATTTTATCTAATTAAATTACTATTTAGGCTATCTAAAAACCTGTTCTTTGTTTGATAAACTCTTTTCTAATATTTCCCACTGCTTAAAATACAAATAAATAGAAATAGAAATAATCTTTATTCAAATAAACTTAATACTAGTATAAGCACTTTTGAATAGTCAAGTTTTTTTATTCAACCGCTCATTCGGAATGCAGATTCATCACAAGAAGAATAAGCAAGAAACTTGTGTATTGCTCTTTTAAAGAAATATTGATTTAATTATATTTAGATTAATAATAATAATAATAATAATAAAACTCTTTATTGTGTACACATAAAATAATGAGAAAATACAGTAAATAGTAAAATAATAACAAAAGGCGGTCTTATCGCTAAATGCAATCTCTTACTGACAACCTAGAAGAGAGGACTTATTTACATAGAATAGGGTAGGTGGCACACATAAGACACTATTTATTATACTACTAGATATACATACTTACATTAGGGATAAATATATAAACCTAAAAACTACATATATACATACATATATACTACATATTGGAAGAAATGAGAATAAAAAAAAAAATAAGTAAATAAAAAAAAAGATTAACAGGGGTTAGGCATGTGACAATCAACATAGAAACCGCTACGCTCTTAATTTCTGTTCAATCAGATAACATTGTCAGCGCTATGAATTTTAAGTAAATAATTTGTATAAAAACATTATTATCAGTTATAAATTATTCAATTTTATAATAAGCTTTTTTACAAAGAAAATCTTTTATAACACATTTGATTTTTTTCTGGCAAATTGAGTACAGACTTTGGTAGTTTGTTGTAAAACCTTACGCAATTTCCATAAAACGAATTACAAACTTTCGTCAAACGGGACTTAGGTCAAACTAGTTTGTTGACATTACGTAAGCTTTTATTAGTGAAAAAGCATCAAAAATGACGAATTTTCATACAACTTTCGTCCCATATTTTATATATGGGTATTATTTATGAGTATAATGTTTACAAACATTGAATGTTAAGTTTATATATATTTAATCATCAGCCTAAAAAGTAAGTTTCAAGCTTTTACCTTTAAAAATGATGATACTTCGAATAAATTTTTCACATTAGAAAGTAGCCTATGTCCTTTCTCAGGGTCGAGACTATCTGTGTACCAAATCTTATTTCAAACTGAATTTAATGCTGTACTGCAGTAGTTTATGCGTGAGAGTGAGACAGACAGAGTTACTTTCACTTTTATAATATTAGTAAGGAAGTAAGGCTGTACTGTATTTATATGTCTGACACAACACTGGGCTGAGTATATATATGTTAAGCCAGAGTTCTCGATAAGTTCACAAACTATACGCTGCATAACCATACCTACTGGTTGTCTATCACGAACCGTGCAATCATACCTCTTCTCTTTAACTATTGCCATTAAAACAGATAGACACATAGATAAGACATTTATTTCTTATAAATCACAATTACAGTTATAAATATGTGGATAACACGTATCAACATAGCATATAAAATAAAAAAAGGTCGTAAGTACAGTGTGAAAAATTTTCCGAGAATATAACCCTGATTTTAAGAGCAATAGAAATTACTTATACGGTCTGTTACGTGAGTGTTTAATATAATAATATGATAGAAACTTTGAATTCAAGTAAAAATAATAGTAAAGCAATTTAAACATATGTAGATAAAATAGTTATATCATTTCATAATCATTTCGTCAGATAGCGAACAAATAACTCTATCAATCGAGTGAACGAAGTGAACGAATCTACCAAACATGTGGGAATTCCCGAAATACAAAAGTATTTATTCGGCGTAACTTTATCAAAATCGTTTCTGTACAAATGCTATCTATAAAATATATCTAAGTAGAGGGAGTGGCTTTTAGTAACAGAGTTGATATCTCTCTTATTAAAAAGTTTTTGTTGATTTACTGGACACAAAATATTCTACCATAAGTGGTTATATCTGTTTAAATTACAGTCAAAGTGTTATTCTGAGGTATGTAAACTATATTACTGCCAAGTTCAAAATCTGTACAATAATATTTTACTGACCATTTAACAGTTGCAATTATCAAAAGATAGAAATAATGAAAAATCCCAATCAATTTTATTAAGTAACAACGAACAATAATAATCTAGACAAGCGGGAGCGTGTCAAAGCGGAATCAGGACAACGAGTAATAATCTCAGGACAATTCGCGCCATTTAGTCTCAAGTTAAGCTAGCTAAATATTGTTTTGCTACAAACACTAATAGATATGCTTTATTTTCGTAAATACATACATACTATACATAGAAAACACCCAGACCGATACAAACAATCATACTCATGAGTACAATTATTTGTACCGTGCGAGGAATTCAACCCGCGACCATCGGAAGAGAGCCGGTGAGCTAAACCGCTAGACCATCGAGGCCGTCAATAAGTAAACATACATTCATATATATTTACTTCATTGATAAAGTTTTTATTCATTGAATATATTGAATTTTAACATAAACATTTTCTTATAGCATACTTAAATTATTATTATATACAATATATATATTATTAACCACATTTTAGTAAATTCTATTTATATTTTTACAAATCTTATGAACTAGCATTGCCCGCAAATTACCGCCATTTTTACAAAGTTAGATGGGCTTAAAAAGAAACAGAGGAAAATACTATCTTATTTTATGGTATAAGTGCAATATAGACTATATAACAGCGTTATAAAATTAACCATTAGAGTCTAAGACATGCCTAATTCAATATCCATTTTACACAGTCACAAATCTATACATAGGTATATCTCCATAATGATAAATACTGTAATTATGTATTATTGTTAAGAATACAAATATAATGTCAATTTTGAACAGTCAATCTCTCAAACTTCATTTCGTATAGCCACAGCAAGCCCTGTAAAACAAAAAAGTGTCTGTTAGTCCATTCTTAAGCTACATCACATTTTCAGAGTGTGGAATATTTAAAAAGGTGACGCTCAGAGATCAGCTCTGATCACTACAACTAAATGATACGGGTTCAGCAATCTAATAAGTTAGCACGCCGGCCCCGGCGCCGCGCCGCCTTATTACCATGGTCACCAACCATTCGATCCTTCGCACGATGCAAACGTTTAGAAATAGAAAAAATCTTTATAGACAAAAAGTTAATACTATAAGCACTTTTGAATAGTCATAATATTTTTTTTAATATTTGGACAATACAACATTATATTGTTAGTTGCACTAGTGTTAGCCACTCACTAATGCTTCACAATGCTTCACTGTTGGATTGACTGGTAAAGATCTCTTAGAGATAAGTCTGTAGGCTACCAACCTCCTTGCATTAACTAGCCATATAACACAAACACATTTAATAAAAAGTATATTGTCAAAATGTCAAAATTCATTCGTTTGCAAATTACTGATATATTTAAATCAGTTGTTAAATTAATTATTATTTCTTATTTTTAAATCTGATATTATATACACCGTCATATATTCAATCTTTTATTACTATTCACTCCGTCTGTATATCAACACGCCAACCTAACCACAAGTGGACCTTTGCTCACTTTGTATATATAAATACTATATTATTCTACCACTCATTGGGAACGCAGACTCATCACGAAGAAAAAAAGAGAATTAAAACAGCAAGTTTCTTGGCAGAAATTTGCGTATTGCTCTTTTAATAAAAATATTATTCAGAATTATATTTTTTCGAATTTTGTGTGAATACAAACTGTAATTTTGTATTCATGTGTATGATTGTGTGTACTGGTCTATTTGTCTTCTGTGTATATTTTTGTTTACAAAAAAAGTATTAAGTATTTTTATCAGTTGTCTAGTACTTACTACACAAGTTCTGCTTAGATGGTGCTTTGTGAATTGTCGTGGCTTATTACAATTATTATTCAGTTACACAACCAACTATGTAAAATATTATATATTTACTGTAATTAAGTTTCCATCAGGTAGTATGAAATCGCACATATTTTGAATTAAAAATGCATATTTACAACATTTCCTGAAAAGAGCAATAGGCAAGTTTCTTACTCTCTCATTTTGGCTTAAACTTCATTCCAAATTAATGGTAGATTAAAAAATGTGGCTAATGAAAAATTCTTGAATTTTATTTTATTTCTTTGAAGATTTATATTCAAACCAATAATTAGCTGTGATAATATCATCCCCTACTCCCACTAGTACATATATTTTGTAAGATAATAAATTAAACATTATAATCATTCAGATCGAGTCGTTAAATACTTAGTAATAATTGCGTTTTAATACTAAAACATAGATTTTGAAATTTGACATCCCAAAACTTATGTCTCCTCCCAAATCTAATACATGGGCGATAACAAATTAATTATAGTTATCAATTTAATATTCCAATCTAATTATCGATTAATTCTCATGAATCAATAAGAATTTCAATATTGAATCGTAATTAATAATATTTCGGTATTGACGCTAATTAGGTATTATTCATGAAATTCGTTTCATGTTATTAATAAACTAGCTGTACCGACTTTATCCGGGTGGAATTTTATTTTATTTTTCTAAAATAAAAGTTATCTATTTTACTTCTTATTGGTAGAATGAA
Organism: Achroia grisella; assembly: GCF_030625045.1. Lineage (NCBI taxonomy): Eukaryota > Metazoa > Arthropoda > Insecta > Lepidoptera > Pyralidae > Achroia > Achroia grisella. The sequence continues at coordinate 1,677,955 of NW_026712984.1, read as the reverse complement.
AGTACGACTATTCAAAAGCGCTTGTAATGAATTTATTTGAATAACGATTATTTCTATTTTTATTACATCAGCTACCTGCCAATAAAAGTCCCGTCAATATCGGTCCAGCCATTTCAGATATTAGCCGGAACAAACAAACAGAAAGATACACAAAAATTGTAAAAAATGTTATTTTGGTGTCTGTACCGTATTTATATTCATATGGATGGAGTAAAAAACTGTTATTTCAATAACACTCAATTTCCATATAACCTTCAATGACACTCCAATTTTATTTATATGTATTTAATGTATATACGTAATTTAAAGCTAAACATAACATGACGTACGCAGACGACTTCTTTGTATAAAAGGGTAGATAATGTGTAGCAGAGGGCGAAACAACAGCGGTCTCCTCAATTAAATTTGTTAGTATCGGTGATTCCAACACCGCAGAGTAAGTCAGATAACAAATTGCTATAGTTGAATAGCTGTAGTTATAGTTGCTATAATAAAAATAAAAATAATAAAAATAGCTATAGTTGCTATAATAAAAAAAAATGCTATAGTTTTGACGCATTACGTAATTATACGCTACATTATATTTATAGCCCTTATTGTCCTCTCATTAACAACTATTTTACAGCGTTACGTTGGCTGGAAGAGATCTCATTTATAGATAAACCCAATTTTGCTCTCATTCTTATTTTATTTTTATTTATAATTAGATATTACCAGTGCAATAAAGATGTTTTGACGTCAACTAATCTAAGTCAGATTAGTATCATCATTACATAGTATAAAACAAAGTCGCTGTCGCGGTCTGTCCGTCCCTATTGTATGTCTCTGTCTTCAAAACTACGCCACCGATTTTGAAGCGGTTTTTTTAAATAGAATGATTCAAGCGGAAGGTTTATATAGTATATATAATACACCCAGGCGAAGCCGGAGCGAGTAGCTATTAGCACTAGCTAATAACAGATAAATTAAATTGAAATAGATTACCTTAAATAATTCATAGTCCCGGAGAAACAGTTGGAAACAGAAGCGCTAACCATGTCCGTACACGAGGCATTGTGTTCAGGTGTGACGTCATTATCCGGGTGACTCACCTTTGGACTATATTTATTCAAATACAAGGCCCTAAAAAATAATCATGCACGACTGACTGACAAAATCCATAATTTGAAAAATAAAATTTAGAAATAAGTTATATAATAGCTTTAAAGTCAATTACCCAGAATTATTGTTCAATGAATCAATAAAATTAATACATAAATCAACAATCCATTAATTAATATACAGAACATCTGTTAAATCATATTTACTGAGCAAAGCCTATTACTCACTAAACGATTACTTGAATGACGAGCGTGAATGGCAATAGTTGTTCATGCACGGTATTTTCATTTAATGTTAGACATAGACTGTATAAAAACCTTATTATAATTATAATAAACATTGTAAATAATCTGGCTGTAAAAAAAAACAAAAATAAGGAAATCAATTGATTTTCTTGCCAGTTCTTCTCAAATGAATCTGTATTCTGAATGGACGCTAGGGTAAAAATTATTAGTACCTAATATAAAAAAAATTACATTCATAATCTGCTAAAATGTCATGTAGAACATTTTAGCAGATTATGAATGTAAACTTTTAATAATTATATATTTTTTTTAATTTCATAAATATTTTTTTAATCTATATATATAATTCAAAGGTGACTGACATAGTGATCTATCAACGCACAGCCCAAACCACTGGACGGAACGGGCTGAAATTTGGCATGCAGGTAGATCTGATGACGTAGGCATCCGCTAAGAAAGGATTTTGATTAATTCTACCCCCAAGGGGATAAAATAGGGGATGAAAATTGTATGAAACTTTGTCAATTTTAAACCGATCGGGGTGAGACTTTGCATGCATAAAGCTACTAAGACGTAGGCATTCCCTAAGAAAGGGTTTTAATAAATTCCACTCCTAAGGGGATAAATTAACGCGAGCGAAGCCGCGGGTAAAAGCTAGTTTGAAAATAAAAGAGAATAAATACTTTACTTTGTGAACGTAGTCATTGAGATAGGCATCTGCTTGTTGTAGAGGTACTGCTCCTTCGCCGCTATATATTTGTCAGCAGTTTCATCTATGGCCACTTTGCGTTTCACTGAAGTTATTATTGATACCCAATCTGTAGTGGATGCTCTTCCATTGCTTAGTTCATTACACAAATTTTTAATAAGCCACGTACCATCTAATGTTCTAAAAACCCATATTTATTATCTAACATATATGTATATAAGATCATATCTATATAAATATAATGAATATCCCGGATTCGTTCGGGTGGATATTCTTGTTATATAACCTCATGCTCATTTTATTATCCTCTACTGGTCCAAAACATTATAGGTGATAATGAAATGTTACACTCGTTTGCACTAACAGTTTACGCTAACGGGGCACCAATGGAGGATGATAAAATGAACATGAGGTCAGGTCAGGTTCCCATTATGACAAACTCACAACAATTTTTTCACTATGGTTTCCAGGGATAATCTCGTGAAGGTAAAGCTGACACAGTACATAGTTAGCAATGGGATTATTCTACTATCATATTACTAACAATTTCCTCCCCCCTTGCTACCTGAGATTGAAAGTCCCGTCAAAATCTGTCCAGCCGTTTCAGAGATTAGCAAGAACAAACAGTCAGAGACAAATTATTTCTTACGTAGTTGCTGTATATACTTTTATATGCTTTTATTAAAACTGTTAATTTAAAATTACAAACACTTTTTGTTTTTTTGTATAGTAAACAAAAAAAATATATAGAGATTGATATTATATATTATTTCATATTAGTGTGAACTACCTGTGAGAAGGGTTCCCGAGGTAAGAACTGTGCAAAAGAAACATATCTGGTTCCAATTCCAGTGTATAATAACAGTCTTGTTCCGAGGTTTTTTTACAAGGCACAATATTTGTGCAATGCACACCAATACCGCTTATGTCGTTATTTCCCCTGCAAGCCTAAAATATTTTAATACCACTTATGTTTTAATACCGCTAGTAACTTGTATTAGAAAGTGATGAAGTGGCGGTAGGTTACGGCGACGACGTGTTACTCACGTGTTCCCTTAAACTTGAGGAAAATATTTTAGAAGACCAATATTATACGAGACAAGACCATGATCCGACCTGTAAAGGCGAAGGATGAAAGAAAACTGCATGCAACTGAAGTGCGAATCTTGAGATGCATGTTGACAAGAACGAATAAAGATAAAGTAATAAAAATATAGGTAAAGAATGAATACATTATGAAACTGATGCCGTCGCAGAGGCTGAAGAGTCGTGGTATGGGCATGTAACACGTAATTGAAGATACGTAATTGTAGATACGTAATTGAAGATAATATTTTAATTGAATTAATTTAGATGGTTATTTCCTAATAATCATCTAAATTAATTCAATTAAAGGAAGAATTTCAGAGAACAGTCCAATTATCTCTTTCTCAGAGGAAGGCTTAAAAAGAGATAATTGGACTGTTTGCTAAGAAAGGGAGACAATAACAAGTTTTCTTCCATTCATCCCTGTTTGCAGGGATGAATGGAAGAAAAACATATCACTCCGAACCCAAATACATGGGTTCGGAGTAGCAGATATAGAGAATAGAGAAGATATAGAGAAACAGATGAGTACTTGTATAAGACTAGTAGTAAAAGCTATAAGATTTATCATTTCATATCATAGGGGGCAAATCAGCTTTCAGCACACCTGATGGTGAGTGACCACCGTCACGCATGAGCTCCCGCAACAACAGGAGTGATGTGAGTTGCTATCCTTTTAAGAAGGGTTGGGTAGGGGAAGGAATTAGAATAATAATAGGACGGATTAGCATCCGTGACATGTGTTCTGAAGATGTTTGGTATTTGCCGGAGCGCGCCCATTCGTCCTGCATAACCACGCGTGGCAAAAACATATTTTCAGAACAGTCGCTCCGTGAAGCCTATGAAAACACCAAGAGAATTGTGCGCTTTTGCTAGAAGCTTGGCTGGCTCTCTCGTAGTCTCGGCTATACACGTACAACGGCCCAGATGGGAGACTGATTGCGGAAAATGGAGTCCAAGTTACATTACATTACAACCACGCGTGGCCGTACAGGCTGCTCTATCACTTAAATATCTAAGTAATATATGTAATAATAAATATGTTTATTTTGGCATCAATGCCCCATTTGTTTTCTAATCTAACTTTAGTAAAGTTCTTATCTATTTAGTAATACACTTAAAGTGGTTACAAATTGTTAGACTTCTGCCTAACAAGTGTGTACATACTAAACCGAGCTTATGAAATTCTTTTCTTGTTGGATAGATCATTTATCGAGGAAGACTATAGCTGTATAATATCAAATTCTGACCAATAGGAGTGGAATTGCATTGATAAATATAGCAAAAAGGGGGGAAATGTGAAGCAGACGTAATTGCGCTTGTCAACTAATTACAACTGTACTGACACTTGATATCTGAGTGATACCACTGGCGTTTAATGATGACGTACTATCTGTGGTGTTGCTCATGCTACAGACGACGCTTGCTACTTACCATCAGATGAACCGTCAACTTAATTACCATTACCTTTATGAAATTAAATTAAATGAAATGTATTTATTTTCATGAAATGTGGTATAAATATTAAAAGAATGTTAGTATTAATAAAATTGTCCACATATTTCGCCACTGTTTAGGCATGCAAAAATTTTAGTAATATACAAATTATACAATAGTGTAATTTACATTTAAAAATTGTATTATATATCAAATATAGATAGATAAGTAACACTTATTTTAGTTAGGTGTCAATCAATATTATTTAAATATATCAAACAATACTATTAATTTTATTATCTAATAATTCTAAATATAAAAATAAAAAATAAATATAAAACAGTATACTCGTATACCTGAATTATTATAAATCTGGGTTTATTAATGAATGTCGTATTTCTACTTGTTAAGAAATGATCTATTATTATTTGTTCATGGTAGGTGTCATCTTTTGCATTCAAAATTCCATTGTAATAGCCATGGGTAAGGACAACCACACCTATACAGCCATAGTCAGAGAAGTTCATAGTGTTAGGATCTGTAACTGTAAACATATGTTATTTAAAACTCAATAGGTAAGGCAATTAGACAGATCTTACTAATATTACAAACGCTAAAGTTTGTAAGTATGGATGGATATTTGTCACTCTTTCACGCAAAAACTACTAAACGAATTTTGATGAAACTTCACAGTAATATAGCTTATATATCAGAATAAAACCTAGGTTATAATTTAAAAGGATATTATGTAAATTGGGCGAAATATAATAACAAATGTCAAGTAGTGTGTTGCAGACGAAGTTGCGTGGGACAGCTAGTAGATAATATTTCTATTCACGCAGCCTAGCTTAGCATTTACTTATTTACCAAAGACATGTGTAATGAAGGTTTAAATAGCATACTTAACACCTCGTGTCGGCAAACAGAAATTTAAATGAGCGATGCATTTTCGTAAATAACATTGATCAGTAATAAAAATTATATTATAGAATAAAAACATCAAAACCAATTAGCTAAGAAGTGTTTAAATAATTAATGTTACATCATCTTTTCCGTACGATAAATAAAGTAATCCTAAATACGAATAGAAAAATCCAGACCAATGTTTCTCTGAGAATCAAAACTGCGACCATCGAAAACAAGGAGTGTGAAATAGATCAGCTAGAGCTAGTTATACTCGTTCATAGCAAGGAAATATACAAAGTACTTACTCTCGTGTAGTATATTTTCAATTTCTGATACATCTTTATCTTTGTATTCTAGTACTTCGAAACCATAACTTTCAAAAGTGCTTTTTAAATTCTCGAAATCCTTTTCCGTCCCATGTCTAGGTTCTTGGCCATAACAATTCACTTGATTGAAAACATGAAGAACTCTTTTTTCATAGTTCTCCAATTGGTAAGTTGAGCTAATTTTCTTTCCATTCGTTTGTGTGTTTTTTGTTGGGCTACCTGGCAATAATAAGTCATCATCTTTTGATGAATTGGATGTATGTGTTGCATATACAACAGCATCAAAAGATGTTCTCTGTTTATCATCGCTTTTTACATTGCCACGAGATTTGCTTAATGTTTTCTTTTTATTGTCACCATCTACCATTTTCCCTGGCAGTAATGTGTTAGTATCCATCCCTTTTAATTTATGTTGTTTTTCCTTTTAAAAAGTCGGCGATGAAGGTACATAAAATATAAAAAGGGTTTTTTTAATGGATGATAAGGGAATGTTGCACCTGCTTACGCTAGCGGTTCACGCTGGTGGGGCACCAATGAAGGATGATAAGATAAGCATGAAGTGAATATACTACGATGGACTAACTGCAGGTCATTGTAACAAATTCACCATTAATTTATTAGGATGGTTTTCGAGGGGAACTGTCTTAATTGTCAACATAATACGGTACATTACTAGTAATTCAGATTAAATCCAGATTATAGTAACAATCTCCTTCCCCAAAAGGAGGTATTATAAAAACCCATGTTAAAAGATACGTTAAATTGTTACCAACTATAACAGATGTTTAAAGTCGAAAAAAATGTTCATAAGTCATGTATATATCTTATTGAATTGTAGATCTAGTATCGTTTTTAATATTGTATTATATACTCTAATGGTATTTAAATTGCAGTTATGTTGACGTAACGTGTGGCCTACAATTATCATTGTGTCCCTAACGTTGTTAAATTCAGTTGGGTGGAACCTGTTCTGAATAATTTCCAGCATTTCTTTACACATGTTTTACACACATAACACATGTTTCGTAAATGCTTGTTTGCCATTATAATTACCTACATGAAAAACCCCTTTAAGGTTCCACGGGGTTCAACATAACATGGTTCGTTGCGACCTATATCTTTCCCCTTCCAACTGGAAGTTCTACTCTCGTACTGAAACTAAATTTTTGAACTATTACGTATTATACACCAGGAATTAGGCGATGAAGATTTTCACAATTAAACAACTGAACTAACTTACGAGATTCAATTGATCTTAATGAAAGAAATGAAGACATAAAGATACACAGAGTATATAGAACCACCATTATTGTAAAAAAAAGGGTTATAGGTATCTGAAAGAGGGGGAAATAGAAACTCAAGTTTATGGAAACGAAATTGCGGCTAAAAGTAATATTATAAATGCTAAATTTTGTAAAAATGTATATTTATTTGTTATCTTTTCACGACTAAACGATGAATGCATCGCAAAACTCAATCGCATATAAAAACTAGTATCCTGTTAAATGTAGGCTACCAGAGGAAATAATATATCTCTAACCGAACTGATTTAATGCATCGAAATAAGCTTTTCTTTATTATATTCATCATCATCATCATTTCAGCCCGGAAGACGTCCACTGCTAAACAAAGGCCTCCCCCAAAGATCTCCACGACGATCGGTCCTGCATTGCTCGCATCCAATGCCTTCCAGCGATCTTGACCGGATCATCGGTCCTTCTTTATTATATTACAACACATAAATAAACTTACACAATATTGACACTATTTTCTTACAAGAAATTTCATAAAATAAGGAAGTAAGGCTTCCTTAATAAATCTGTTGAACTGTTCTCACTGTCATCCACAAGTAAATGCGAAGTAATCAAATAAAAACGTAATGGCGGCGTCCGTTTCAGTGGGTTGATAATAATATTCTGTGATATGTGACTAATATTGCGATACTAATATATGTTTATCTAATCAAGATACGATTAGAAGGAAATTGAACTTGCTGCCACTGTTAATTTTTATTTGTTCAATTATTTCAGGCAACTAGGCCTATATTATAATATAGCTACTCGCCCCGGCTTCGCACGGGTATACATGTATTATATATATGAACCTTCCTCTAGAATCATTATTAATTTAAAAAAAACAACCACTTCAAAATCCGTGGCATAGTTTTAAACATTTAAGCAGGACATAGGGGCAGACAGCGACAGCGACTTTGTTTTATACCTACTACGTAATGATGATACCTTATAGACTAACATGCATATAATTTAATATTTAAAAACTAATATTAATGCGCCTGCAGTAACTGTGTGGAATCGCAAAAAAACTTTACCCACCCGATGGAAAGTGGTATCCGTTGCCACATATGTATATGTGACAACATCACGTAAAACAAGTTATATCCGTTAATAAGATTGTTAAACGTGTTTTAACGCGCATCATTTTATAGTAAACTAGCTGACCTTGCAAACGTTGTTTTGCCACATTCAATTAAAATCGCTATTAAAAATTGGGGTTGGTGATAGAAGGGTGAAAATTTAGGGTTATATGTATTTTTAGTGCCAATTTGGCAAAAAAAACATATGTCGTCCAAAAAATATTTAAAAACATTTTTGGGGGTAAACTTTATCACTTAGATTAGAAGTATGAAAAATAGATAGTAGCCGATTCTCAGATTTACTTATAAAATAAATAAAATGACATAAAATATGGTCAAGCCATTTCGGAGGAGTTAGTTACCAACTAACATTGAGACACGAGAATTTTATATCTATACTGTAATGCTGAAGAGTTTATTTGTTTGAACGCGCTAGGAACAGCGCTCAGGAACTACTGGTTCGAATTAAAAGAATCTTTTGATTTTGGACAGTCCATTTGTCGAGGAAGGCTCTAATAATAATAATAAATTTTGACACCAACGGCCCATTTGTTAGTTTTTTTTTCTTAATCTAATGTTTGTACAGTTCTTAACTATCTAATATTACAGTACCAGTCGTTACAAATTGTAAGACCACAGAAGTCTACAACAAGTACACACAATGTTGTATTATAGACAAACCAATTATTTTCATCGTTGTTTTCAGAATGTTGTAGGAGCTACAACGCGTTCTGCTGAATAGAGATGCAGTTTTTAAGCTATATAACATTATGCCACGAGCAATAGTAGCGGAGCTGCAATGAAAGCTAGTTAGTATAAGATAAAGATGTTTACCACTCTCGACATTTCCACTAGATAGCACTCGCCGCGTCCGTGTAAAAAGTCATGCATGCATGTAATCGTAATATAGTCTCGTCTCGATGCCTTTTATGGTCTAGCGATTTAGCACTCGGTTTTGCTTCCATTGGTCACCAGTTAGATTCCTCGCACGATGGCAACTTTTGTATTCATGATTTGTCTTATTGATCTAGTTGTTTTCTGTATGTTGTTTATGAATTTAGAGAAAAAATTATCTAAGTGTTTATATAAGTTGTCTAGTACCCATAAATCAAGCTCTACTTAGTTTTTCACTAGATGCCGTGTGAATTGTCTTGGGTTATTCTTATTCTTCTGAATTGATTCAGTAATTGATGTAACATGAGTGAATGGCCTCTTGTGTAGAAATATCATACTTCATTTATAAAATAGAAATATATATTAATACTCTATATTATTTCTTTGCAAAACATGTATACTTTATACAAAGATTCGCTCTGGAAAATTTATAAATGGTTGACAGATCAGTAAAAGGTGTTCCTAAACTTACTTAAAGTATGAATATAGAAAATCATCAATAAAACACAATTTATTATTATAACATATATTAGATTTATATTGGATTTTAATAGCGGAACGCTTGTATAATAAAACAACAAGAAGAAACACAGAGAGAGGTTCGTATGGAAGAAAATATTGTTACGTTATTATTGTACTATTTTAAACGTTTGATCAGAAAATTATAGGATCACGGATGTCAATTCTTGCGGGCTCTATTCAGGAGCGCAATGTTGGGTTCTGAATCGAAATGTCTCTGTCTTCTCCTCAGATAGCAGCAAGTCCTGAGAAAACAAAACACACAGTTAAATAAATAATTAATAATAAAATAAACAATGCAAGTAATATTGACGGCCTCGATGGTCAAGCGGTTTAGCACACCACCTTACTTGCGATGGTCGCGGGTTTGATTCCTCGCACGGCACAAAACATTTGTATTTATGATTATGAATGTTTGTGCCAATCTGGGTGTTTCGTATTTCGAACTTCCTTAGTCTAAGCCGGTTGTATCACCGGCTTGCATACTGGAGCAAAGAGCGCTTGGTAACACTGGACACAAATAAATACATGTAACCACTTAAATTTCCACTTTAATTTAGAATAAAAAAATAATTGATAATATAAACTGGTATAAAAAGGACGCTCCGTATTTTTAACTATTAAAAAAAGAAAATTAATATAATATCATTGTTTTTATTAAAATATACACTCTAGAGTGCGTGGTCGTTAAACTGTACTACACAACCGGACGTTCCTAAGCAACGGTGAGTAAGTTTGATGTTACATTGTTTACTTTGGAGTGTTTGGAGTGTGGAAGACGTTCTTCCAGGTCGAAATCCTATTTCTCCCTCCCTCAGTCTAAATTATGTTCCTTATAATATATGTCTGATCTAATAAAGCATTAACAGCACAGCGACAGCGACAGTGGTCTCCAAACCTTATTATTTTTGGCTACAGAGAGCTCTTTCTTTGAGATCTAATGATCTTGATGGTACTCCAAACCCGCGGAAGGAGTTATAGTGCGGTTTATGGGCAACTTCCGCGCCTGACGAATACGACTTTAATCTGAGGGCGCCGCTAGCGATTCGAACCTCAGCTCAGTCCGTCGTAATTTCGATCCCCGTTTGAATTGGACGGGTGATAGATCGGAGGGGGTAAAGAAAATCCGATAACGCATGCTTTTATAGTGGGTCAATAGGGCGCAACTCGTGACGTATCAAACAATTGAACATACAACCTGTTCACATAATTCGGGATAACTTCTTAAATAATGGTGTGATTTAAATGAACTTTTGTATCAATTTAAACTTAAACCTTTGAAATGATATAATTTTTATTACTCTTAACAAATTAAGTAATCAAGATCGCGCGGCATCAATTCCAAGTAAATGATTCTATACTTTTGCTCGCGAGTGTAGTGCTAAATGTTAGAATTGAGTAGACACAAAATTACCATAACTAATAGAAATATCTTCGTATTATGGGGAGTCGTAACGTCAACAGTAGACTATGAATATGATGGTAGTGAGAGATGGTACCGGTGATAACGACAATATATTACCTGATGAATTCCACCACGTTGTAAAAACACAGCAAAATAGAGTCACATGCCTTGTCAATAGGCGACACTTCGTTTACAGACTGCTCTCCTTGATACTTTCGCAGGAAGAGTGTCCTTAAATCACAATATATAATAATAATAGTATAATTCATACTGCGTCTCTAGTCCCCAAGTTACGTAGAGCTTGTATTAATTGGTGTTAGACAACTGATAGAAATACTTTATTAGATTAGAATAAAAATAAATTTCTTAAGGGTCGGTGTTTGATGTTTCAGGCATCCATAGGCTACAGTAACGGTTTATCACCACATAAGCCGTATGTTTATTGGGCTCCTACTTTGTATAAAATAAAACTTAAATTGATTTGTTTTTCGAAATACATATATAATAAAGACCAATACAACTAATCCTCAGGATTAAACGAACCCGCGGCCATCAGATTCAAAGCGGCGCTAAAGCACTATATACTACACCACCATATACTAACGCAGTGTCTAGGCTGGCCAATCCTCTCACCACAATGACAACTATAAACACCGCTCTACATGTGATCTCAGTTAACATTGAGGGCTTCTCACAATTTAAATCTATCCTATTGGCAGATCTCTGCCAAAAATCGCAGTGTGATGTCCTTTGCCTACAAGAAACCCATAGAGACAAATACGCTAGCATACCAGTAATCTCCGGAATGTCACTAGTCCCACATGACAAGTAAGGAAGTGCAGTTTTCACAAAACCCGCAATGTCACTTGCCTCATCTACTTGCACTACTGATAACGACATAGAAATCATAACGATTGACGTAGGGCATTGTACTGTCACCTCCGTCTACAAACCTCCCAATATTCCTTTTACATTCAAAGCCGCTCCAATTATCTACGGCAGACCTATAAAACTAGTAATAGGTGATTTCAGCAGCCATAGTACCTCATGGGGTTATGCTACCACCGACAATAACGGCAATGCTGTCGAACAGTGGACAGAGGTCGAGAATCTTACCCTTGTCCACAATGCTAAACTCACTGCAACATTTAACAGCAGACGGTGGCAGCGTGGCTATAACCCCGACCTTATATTCGTTAGTGACAATATTGTGTTTTTGAGTAGGAAAAGAGCTTATTGAATGTCGGGTTGTCGCCGCAGTGCGCCCCATTATAGTACCTTTTTAGATTTATCTTTACAAAGGCTGATTGGGAATAATTCTCTTCGAGCATAGACTACAAAAACTATAAAATTTGACCCCAACATCAAATAATTATGACGAGTTTGTATAAACAGTTCAGTTCTGCTCACGCCAGAACATACCAAGAGGTTGTCGGACATCATACGTCCCTGGTGTTAGTGGCGAATCGGCTATGCTTCTCTCACATTATTTATTTGTTTATTATTCGCTATAGAATAATGATCCCTTCTCAGAAGAAACTTTGCTGACTGGTTAGGATCTCATGCGGAAAATTGGAGAGGATCACAGAAAAAAATGGATGGAACTTGTTTCCGAAATGAAAATGACACATGATAGCAAAAAAGCATGTATTACAGCTAAAAACTGACTGATGAACCTCCAGAACCCAAAAATCCAGGACTAATTACAGCTAACGAGGTATCTCAAGAGTTGATCTCTTGTTAAATGGCAAACCTCTCCACTGCCTGCCTAGAAGCACTAAATTAACTGAATCACCCACAGCTACTAACGTTATCAGTCACCCATTTAGTTTATCAGAGATTACCGACTGCATTGGCATCATGCAGAACGGAAAAGCTACTAGGGCTGACGATATGATAGTTGAGCAAATAAAACACTTTGGGCCTATGGCACTCGCATGGTTACTGACCTATGTAATGAATGCTTGCTAACAAGTAATAATAATATTCCAAAATCATGGCGTAGAGCTAAAGTTGTAGCACTTCTTATGCCCGGAAAATGCCTAAATGAACCTAAAAGCTACCGACCTATATCCTTATTATGCCACACATTCAAACTCTTTGAGAGAATGCTCCTCAACCTTCTTCCTCCTATCCTAGACCCAAAACTCATACCAGAAAGGCAGGATTCAGACCAGGTAAATCGTGTTCTAACCAAACCCTAAAACTCACACAGCACATTGAAACTAGCTTTGAAACAGGACAAATAACCGGTGTCGTATTTGACAATTTATCAGCAGCATACGATATACTTAACGACTGGGGTTTCAACTCTTGCGTCAAATTTGCTCTCATCCATTATACACTTTAATAAATTCTAATGTCTAATATAATAATAATTAGTGGCAGCAAAATTAGTGGCTTAAAAAGCAGGAACAGTTTTTTAAGAAGGACAAGAGCTTTGACCACCCAGCCACATAAAGCCAAAGTAAATTATGTAAAGTACTTATAAAAGTTAAATCATCCCGCTCCTTTGGACTTTATTCAACCAGCCGAACACCTGCCTCCAGGTAGCGACCTGCAATGGCTCACTTAGAATTCGCTTAACAGACTGCGAACCCAGATGGGCCGCTGCAGGTACAACTTGGTAAAGTGGGGTGTCGCTTCACGGGAGGCTTGTGACTGCGGAGCGCCATCCCAGACTATGGCACATCTATTGACTTGTCCTTCGTGCCCAAAATCCTGCACTAAGGAAGACCTATAAAATGCGACAGAATGCGCAACAGTCGTCGCAACATATTGGGGAAAATATATTTAAATATGTATATGTAGTTAGTTGCCATTGAAACAAAAGAAGAAGACCATATACTTTGTACATGTATGTAATCGTCGGTTACCACTTACCATCAGGTGGGCTAACAGATAGATTTCCATTCCAGTTACTTAAAAAATGAGATAAATAATTCATAAAAATTACTTTGTTAATGTAGATGACGACATAGGCATCTGTTTATTATATATTGTCACTCTCTCCAGCCAGACATTGCCAGTCTTGCCTGCCCGCTTCCTGTCTATCGTATCTTCATGAGTCTTGTCTATGGCAACCTTGCATTTTACAGTAGTTATAATAGATTTCAAGTCAGTGGTAGACGCGCTTTTGTCTATCTCTTTACAAAGGGTTTGAATAAACCAGGAACCCGTACCCGGCCTGTAGACAATAAAATTTTGATACAATGCTTAGCTGAACCGCCAAACAATGTTTTATCATAAAAATTTATATCAAAATAAAAAATAGGGGTTGGAGGGTGAAAATTCAGGGTTTAATGCAAAATATATTAATATTTTCCCAAAAAATTAAAAACTTTCCGTTGGGCCACCCTTATTACTTAGGGCAATAAAAAAAATGAGAGAATAAGGTATCTAACCCTATTCTCAGATCTACCGAGTATACATTACAAAATTTCATCAAAATCGGTCCAATGGTTTTGAAGAACTATGGCGACTAACACCATACGAGATTTTTATATATTATACTAGCATTGCATTGTACCATTTATCCGTAAATAAATAAAGGATTTATACTGGCGCTGTATAAATCAGTTTTGCTGTCTTGGCAGAATTAGAGATAGAATTATGTATAAGTAAATTTAATATTGACATTGTATGCCTCACAGAATATTGGTTAAAACCGTCCAATATGTTATTTGAGTTAGCAAATTATGAAATATTGAGTACATTTACACGGCAAATATCAATTAGAAGGGGTTCAATTATTTTATTAAAAAATAACATTAAAGGGAAATAACGTAATCATTATAAATTTTCTATGTATCTATCATTACAAGTACATAAAAAAATACTGTATATACTTATTAATATAGAAGTGTACAAATTTACCTGAAAGAAGATTTTCCGATATAAGAACTATGTAAAACCAACATATCCGGTTCCAAATTCAATGTATAATGACACTGACAATCATGATCAAGATTTGACTGCTCTAGTGTACCTGTAGATTGATGCACCCCAACACCACAGCTGTCATTTTCACCTCTGCAAGCCTAAAACAACAAACTCTCTAAATACTACACTAAAATGAGGGACAATATCGGTCAACGGGATGTAAGGGTATTGATATTAATTAGGACTATTAATTCTGTTTAATATGGCTGTCAGGAAGTAGAATATATTAAAATGGTTAAAATAAACTCAACAAACTTTTCTGTATAGCGTATGTTTGTCACTAGCTTCCGAGTAAAGTAGAGTTGCCAACCATCCTGTTTTCCCAGGACATGTCCTAGTTTCAGAAGTATCCTGGGAAGTCCTGAATAGTAATTTGGCAGCGTCCTTTTTAAAATATGCGCGCCTCTTAATTAAAGAATTTCACCAGTATCATTTTATTAAATACTTTTATTAAAAACCTGATGACATCAAGCAACACTATTACTGTGTTCTGTTTTTAAACTGGATAGTCTTAGTTTTGTAAACTTTTAATCCTGTTTATTTAAATTTGGGCTTGCAACTGTATCTGTAGGGTAAAACTAAAAACGTAAAAGTAAATAAATTGTATACAAAAAACAGATCAGCAGATCTCCTTTAATAATGTTTACTTATTTTAACACTATTAAAATAAGTAAACATTACTAAAAAGAAATTTGTCATCTACACTATTAATAGATATGTCTCTATTAATAAATACTCTTTTATCACAAAAATACTTAAAAATATGTTGAATTAATAAGAAAATATCAAATATATGCGCGTTTAACATACGCACACTTCACTGCCACTTTTCACCTTTCAATTGAAATACAAGTCACAGAGCAAGTTGCTTACAGCTGAAATAGTTGAATCAGAGCTGTCCATGTGGATGATTTATACAAAATTTACCTAATAAATTATTACCTGAATAATTACAATTCTAGGCTTATCGATGAAGGTCCTGTTGGTGCTCGTTTTCAGGTAGTCAATGATCATTTGTTCATTATAATTCGTATCCTTGGCTCTCAATTCTCCGTTATACCATCCATGAGTAAGCACGGCTACCGCTATACAGCCGTAATCTGTGAAATTTGCAGTCCTTTGGTCTGAAACTTTAAGCAAATTTTATTTGTAATATTACATTCAATACCCCCATGCTGTTAATAGTTGGTTTTTGACTACTCTAATGAGATTAAGTTTGTGAAGATATCTCGATACGTGAAGATGTTATGTAGATCATAGGAATCGGTATAAAGCTGACGACCCTAATATTAAGCAGTAACATTCGCCTATAATACATGAACAGCACTACGGACATCCCGTGAAAACAACCATACATTGCTTGCTTGTAATTTCACTGCTTTAACTCGCTCTTCAACGGAAACATATCTTCCAAACAAACTGATTATTGGTCCATCCTAGTATAATGTTTGAATATTATATTCTGTATTGAGCCATAAAAAAATACTATGCGATGTAATTAGATTAGTGATCAATACTTACATTTGTCGAGTATATCTTTAATTTCTATCAGAGTTTTGTCGTTATGAACAAATACACGAAAACCTTTTGCTTCGAAAGTTTTCTGCAAAGACTTAGCATCATATACCGTTCCAAATCTTTCACCATATCCATCACATTTGATTTGGTTAAAAATATGAAGAACTTTCTGGTCATTCGAGTGTCTCTCCAATTCATAAGTGACGTCATAATCTGTCTGATTTTGTTCCCATTCTTCGTCATCATCTAGAGAGAAAGCTATCGCATTCGAACTCATGACAATAATGATTTCCTCTTTTTTCGTTTTATCTTTGTCTTTTTTTCTTTATCTTCTATAAAGATAGGAATCCTTGTTATCTTTAAATATAATAAAATAATATACGAAAACTGTCTGTCCGTTTATATTTCATTAATTAATTTATTTTATTCATAACAATTTACATTGTGTTGAATTTTTAAATGTATTACATAATTTATATTAACTAGTTAATATCCAAATTAAATACATATAATTTAAAGGAAAATGTTAATTTTATAATAATTACAATATATCCAATATTGTAATTATTTATAAATAATTTACGTTTATAATAACATTTCTTTAATAAAAAATCCTTAAATTTGTGTTTAAATTCGTCCTCATATAGTATACTTTTTAAGTCCATAAGCAACTAATTATACCTACATTTTAAAATTTTGTTTTACCGCCTCCAGTGTAGATGATAATTTTGTATGTTAAGATTTTACGTAAAGAAAATGGCAGGTGGATCTTCAAATCTTATTAATACGAGTATTATAAACGCGAAAGTTTGTGAGTATGGATGGATGTTTGTTAAACATTCACGCAAAAACTATTTAACGGATTTTGATGAAACTTTACAGAAACATAGTTTATACTTCAGAATAACATATAGGCTACAATTTAGAAAGATGTTATGTAAATTGGGCAAAATATAATCATAAATATCAAGTCTGATGCAGACGTCAGCTAGTATGACTATATAAGCGGACTGTACAATGGCTGACTATATCATTTTCTCATCTCTGTAGTCATGTTAGCCAGAAAAACATTTACGTTGAAGGATTTTTAAAAATTGTCATAATTGATGAAATTCCAATGTAGCTTATTTTTTTTAATTAATGATAATAGGTAGGATGGGTAGGGATGCTTGGGTCCAAGATTGCTCGTTTAGCTGCATATTAAGAACCGATTTTAAGATAATTTTTATTCATCGTCTACTTGTGTCAAAAGATCTGGGTATTTCCAGAAGGAGCAGCAACGGAGCACGAACGTAAATTTTGAGAGGAAAAGACAGAATTTTAAGATGCAAAGTGCATAATGACAGTACGCGCGTTCAGATGTGCACGTATTATTTTAATTAAATATATACGGATCAATCGGCGCGGCGCAAGCCGTGCTAGTTTGCTAAGGCCATGTGTGATAAACTTGTGGTTAACGAGCTCCTCGCGTTCCTGCAGCAAAAACTGGACGTAATGGATGAAATTAGTGCAGTACAGATATGTACGTCCAACTTCAGCCAGGACGACATCGCGAAGGCGAAGGTCCTGCTCTATGAGTCTCTCAACAAGAGCGAACAGATGGTGTCTCGCAGACGCGACGGCACTCATAAAAGTCTAGAAGATATCATAGCGCTGCTGAAGGTGACCGATCCTGATGACGTGCCGACTTTTGTGGCGAAGGATATTAACAAGCTTCCTCCCGTCACTTTCGACCACGTCGACGTTACTTGCCTGCTCAAGGACATCGTCTCCTTGAAAAAGAGCCTGGCCGATGTGACGCTACGATTAAACGTGTCCGAGGGAACCATTATTGAGTTGCGCAAGGAAGTAGATAGTTTGCGTGATTCACGAAAATTATCTAGGTCATCTGATGACGCTAGAAATGTAAACACGCGTCGTGGAGCATGCCTCGATGAGTCCGCCGTGACTATCGAGTCAGCGTTTTCACCTACGACCGATGCGGTGACGCCGAGAGCCGACGTCGTTCCTCGTCCCGCGCCCCCTGCCCGCACACCGCGAGCGCCCGCACCGCTGCAAGTGGAAGCAGCACCAGCAAAGTCCGCGGTGCTATTAAAGCGCCAGGATTTTTCCACCGTCGCCGCTAAAAAACCAACTGCTCAGCGGAATGAGCCTAAAGTGACTCTGAAAATGACCCCTATGTGTACAAAGTCTGCTGACCGTGACGATGATGGTTTTGTCACGGTACAAAAGAAGAGGCGCACAAAGAGGGTCAATCGAAACCATTGTGGCACAGCACTGACAGGGCCCAACTTCTTGTTACGTGCCGCAACACCGACCACGGCAATGTACCTATCCCGCCTACACTACGCTACCAAGGAACAGGACATTGTTGACTACATCCGGACTAAAAGCAACCTGACATTGAGGGTGACGCAGTTGGAATCGAGCCACAACGCGAGCTTCAAAGCGTTCGTGGCCCTGGTCCCCACCAATATGCTGCCCACCTTCATGAAGGAGGACTACTGGCCGAAGGGGGTGGTCTATCGGCGCTACCGTGGCAGATTGCCGTCGTCAGTGCCGTGACCATAGAGACAATTTTATTTTACATATTTGATTAGTATTTCTTATGTATGTTAGTCTATAAGGTATTTATAATATGGGCCATGTATCCTGAATTAAATAAATAAATAAATAATGAGGACTGATTTCAAGTAGACGGTCAGCAGAATTTTGAAACTTATCAGTTGAATTATTAATATAATTTGATTCATCAAAAATTGGAGAACCTAAAAGGTAAAGGGAATTACTGTAACTATTTTAATATTTGGAGTCAAAATATTAAATTTATGTTTTACGTCGTTTAAATTTAAGTTGCAGTTATTTATAAAAAGTTCGCATTTGCTAAAATTGAGCTCCAAATCAGTGGCTTCAAATTTATTTTTGATTAAAAAAAGGTGCGAAAACACAGTATCCACATCACCTCCCAGAGATCCGTCGTTCAAATATCAAACGTTGAATTTAGAATTTAGATTTTTGATTATCAGATTTATAGCCAAACTAAAAATTGCAGGGGATCACCCTGTTGACAACCTACTTTCGAGGACAGAGAGACAGACAGAGGACATAACAATTTTGTTGGGTCAGCGTAACTGAGAAGAAGATAATTATATATTTCCGATGTTTGTTGTTTTATTTCCGTTGACAGGGTATTCCTGTTTACCGAATTGAATGCATTTTTGACATCAATTTTGAGCAACACGTTAGACAAGTTAGAAACGTCCGTAAGTTAGAAAAGAGCATAGGGCATGGACGGCTGCTTCAAACCCTCCTTTTACACAGAAGCCTAACAGTACGGGTTCGAATTCCGAATTTAATTTTGGTAATATATGTCGAACAGCAATTTTGAAGGCCAGACGTCGTAGTGTTAGACCAACAGCAATGGGTCCTACGCCTCCGTCCTTTTTAGTGAGGGTAATGAAGCTTGTGCCGAAAAGAATCTGAACAATTTCTGGATTGACATTACCGGAACACATAAAGTTGATTAATTTAGTGATCGAATTTACAAGTTGCTCACCTGCATCAGTTAAAAATACGGAGCGTCTTTTTTATTCCAATTATTATTTTCAATTATTTTTTTATTCTAAATTCTTAATTTAATTTAAGGGTGCTTGGTAATACTGGCCACAAATACATACATGTTTATTTGTGGCCAGTATTACCAAGCGCCCTTTGCTTCAGTAAGCAAGCCGGTGATACAAACTGCTTAGACTAAGGAGGTTCGGAATACGGATTAAACATATATTATACACATATCACGTCTACTTTCACTGTTTATAAATATTATACTAATATAGAACAAAGCATATTTTTGCATGTACCTAATATTTTAATATTGTGTTATCTGTGATATTATTGATAAGATTAAATAAATTGTGACAGGAGGTTTTATTAATAGTATTCGTCATACATAATCCTAATAAGTAAGTACCCGCGACTTCGTCCGCGTAAAATAGTGACCTTGACCAAATAATGAAAAAAAATGTTTAATAACCTAACCCAATAAAAGCCAAATGAAAAAGTTTCATACTTTTTGCTTCAAAAATAACGATACTTCCATACATAACTAATATACATAACTCTTTCAACCCCTTATAACTTTTTTCTAAATATATATTTAATAAATAGGCTAAAAATTAAACTTCAAGCTTCTAGCTTTAAAAATGACACAATATTTACATATAAACATTTAATTCTCTTTTAAATACCGAACAATCCATTTTTCTTTATTCATATTTAATCACCAACCTAAAATAAAAATGACGATTCTTACGTACGTTTTTTTTTAACGTCAGGAAAATCTTCATAGAGGCCCACCGGCTTAGGGGCTAAATGGGGGCCAAAAACCTGACGACTATTCCTGAGACTGACAGACAGACAGATATACAGACACATTTATAATATTAGTGGGGTATTTTATAAACTAACCCAAAAAAGCCATTTGAAAAAGTTTCATAGATCTGGCTACAAAAATGACGAATTTACCTAAAATCTTTCATCCCCTATTTTATTTACCCTCTTAAGGATAACATTTTTATAAACTTCGATGACCTATTTATTTATATTTAATCAACAGCATCAAAAATAAGTTTCAAGCTTCTAGCTTCAAAAATGACGAATTTATTATATATAGTTGGAATTTATATATATATATGTATATATCTCTCTATTTATTTAATTTTTCACATTTATATCAAAATTTTTATTTCCATATAAATTTTTGCACCGCCAACAATTATTCTCTACACTGCTGATTATTGACTGGTAGAAAATACCGCATGGTGGCCAAATGTGCTGTGTGAATTAAAGTTATATAAATAAACTAGCTGTTCCCGCGACTTCATCCGCGTGAAATATAACATTATTTTTCTAAAATAAAAGTAGCCTAAGTTACTCCTTATTACATCAGCTACCTGCTAAAAAAAGTCCCGTCAAAATCGGTCCAGCCATTTCAGAGATTAGCCGGAACAAACTCACCGACAGACAGACAGACAAATATTGTAAAAAATGTTCTTTTGGTGTATGTACCATATTTATATTCCTATGCATGTAGTAAAAAACGGTTATTGCAATATTAAAAAAAGACACTCCAATTATATTTATATGTATAGATATGACAGCCTCGGTGGTCGAGCGGTTTAAGACACCTCCTTACTTGCGATGGTCACGGGTTCGATTCCTCGCACGGTACGAACATATGTATTCATGAGTATGATTGCTTGTATCGGTTTGGATGTTTTCTATGTATAATATGTATGTATTTACGAAAAAAGTATATATCCATGTATTTGTATTGGTTATGACTACATATTATATGTTGAGCTAGCTTAAAGCTTGTGTTACGGGTTCTAATCCGTAACACAAGCTTTAAGCTAGCTTAACATGGGTCTAGATGGCGTTGTGTGAATTGTCCTGAAATTATTATTATTATTATAATACTCACACCCACACGCGCTCTAATGCTCATAAACTATAAGTATCATGGTTTATTTTATATATATTATCTTTCTCTAAATGTTCTTAAGTAGTAATATTCATTTGTTATTATTTAAATTGTATACAATGCTCTGGAGATAGGCGCAAATAACTGCAACACAATTTTTATAAACCAATGTAGTTGTTTACGTTTAACATCTTATTGTTATAACTTTGTTTTTGGTTTAAATAAATTCTTTAACTCTAAAAAAAGTTAATAGCTAGTAATAATTTATACGTAGTTGAAAATTTTGTTTATTGTGACTTCATATTTCGTTCCATAGCAATAATGTACGTCCCTAACTTCGCATCGATTATGTAATATGGTTTGGTTATATAACACTAAGAATATGCTATCAGGAATAAAGTATATAAAGTGATAGTACGTATTTATCTACAAAACAAAGAAATTAGGTAGGAAAAATTAATAATAATAATAATAATTATTATTAAAAATTGTTTGCCTCAAGTTCACAGCTTTTACTGGTTTTTTACGCCATGTGACGTATACCAAAGTTACAGGTCAAAACTAAGTGGAGATGAAAGCTTGTATGAAAATATCATCATGTTTTTAGTAGAATGGTGAAACTTTTTTGGGTTGTAATCTAATATTTTCTTCATTTGGCCAAGGTCACTCATTCCACGTCACATCTAGTTCGAATAAAAAAAATTGCTATCACTAATTGCTATCAGGTAGGTACGTATTTATCTACAAAACAAGGAAATTAGGAAGGTAAAATTAATAATTATTATTATTATAGAGTATATGTATATCAATAATCATATTATTATTATTTTTGATATAGGTTAAATATCATAATAGCACAGGAAATTATTTATTTATTTTTCATATGTATTTGCTTTTACCAAGCATATTAACTTATCCCGCCTACACTACGCCACCAAGGAACATGGGGATATCCGAACCAAAAGTAACCTGATATTGAGGGTGACGCAGTTGGAATCGAGTCACAACGCGAGCTTCAAGCTTTCGTAGTCCAGGTCCCCACCAACATGCTGCCCACCTTCATGAAAGAGAAGTACTGGCCGAAGGGGGTGGTGTATCTACCGTGGCAGATTGCCGTCGTCAGTGCCGTGACCATAGAGACAATTTGAATTTAGGTATATTTTATTATTATTTCTTATTTATGTTAGTCTATATGGTATTTATAATATGGGCCGTGTTGCCTGAATTAAATAAAATAAATAAATAAATTTTTGCAATCAGTCCTAACACTATGAGCGAATTCGTTGTGTTGGCTTCCCATTAGAGACTTCTACTAATCTGCAGCCTAGAGCTACTGCCGGTCTTCTAGCTCCAGGATATGATGGAGTTTTTAGTTTTCTTACAGATCCATAGTGAGTTGTCAAACAAGTTAGGATGATTGTAGCACAGTAGTGTAACCTCATCGCTATAGCGTTACTTACTCAGACGAGTGTCTATTCCCTTCATAACTTGCAAGTGTGATAAGGACAAACTTTGGTGAGTGGAATTATTTCGGATCATTTATTTCAAGGTTATATTTTTGTTAAATAAATATAATTATATGCTACAAAATTTTGCGTTATGCAAAACAACAAATATACCTATATGCTAAACAACGTAAATGTGCCAGATATAGCATAAAATATGGCAATTTGGCAACACTCTTCAAAACGGGAGGATATAATTTGCTGGCAACCCTACCGGGTTCTTCTTGTTCTATCATTCATTCCATCATTCATCTGCTCATTGCAATTTTAACTGTCAAACATTTCTATTTAATTCATTCGTTCAATCCACTATTTTCATTCATAGATTCATGTTTTTACCGTATTGTACTCTCATAAATCTTAAAATAAATTTTATAATTTAATTATATAAATAAAATGTTATCAAACATAATTCTAAGTTTACATCATAATAAATAGTGCTGTAGTGCATATTCTTTCATCTGTTAAATATATAATTGTGTAACCATGTTCAATTACAAATATCTTACACGGGAACAACTCGAAGGTTTCAATAATTACAAGGTAAAAATAATCATATAAATACTTAATGTAGTTATTGGCGTGTACATAATTATTATGATTATTTCTTGAGTCAAGTAATCATAAATTAGTTTCATAGAAAACGCATAAACAGTGTAACCTCACTTTGTATTGATGTATTTTTTAAATTTGAAATTATTTTCTTAGCTTTATTTTAGCATAGATAACAAATATATGGTTGCAAAGTGAAAGAGAGTAAAAACAACCTGAATTAATTGCTTGTAAAAAGTTATGAAATCACAAAACGGCGCATTTTTAAAAGCAACTTCAAATTAATTTAAGATCTTATTAAAGTATGCAAACCAAATGTTATTTAATTGGGTCCAGCTGTTTAGAATGAGTTAAATTATAAACACATATAGACGAATTATACATACATAAAAGTAAAGCTTATATCAAATAACTTGTATGTAGTGTTGTGGCCTAATTGCTTGAATTATACACAAGAGATTGAGTTGAAATCAGTCCAGTACCAAAAAAAATTGAGTCAATTTATATTTCTGACTGTCTCTGTCGTCAGTGAAGGAAATGCTCACTAGCCAAATGTTGCCCACATTGCTGTCAGGTGTTGCTGTCACCATAATACAGACAGTTGGCACTGCCTGTGTCTATCCCATTTAAGAGAGTCATAATAATACATTGTCTTACATTATAAACTTTTTTTTTTCAGTACATGGCCATAGATACAAGCCCACTGAGTGTATATGTTATGCACCCTTTCTGGAATAAAGTTGTAGAGGTAAGTTCTAACCGAAGTCCATGTTTAAGTTATGAAGTATTATGTGTTACACTTTTTGTTGTAATTGGAATGATGAATAGGCTGATGGTCCACCAGATGATAAGCAGTGCACACAAGTGTAATACTTGTGTGTTACCATTCCGAGTAACTATTATGTCATATCTACTTACCCTGTAATTTCACTACCTTATCTAACCCTTTAACAAACACATTTAAAATAGCTATATATATAACTGTAATAAATAACAAGGGACTGAAAAAATACAGCTGATTTTTTTACGAAATCTGGATTATATTGGACAGTATTATTAAAAGTGACTATTATAAACCATTTAGGAGTAATTTTTCTTACATCATCAATTTGTGATCATTCATCATCTCATGATGAAGTCTGAAGATATGAATAAAAATGCACTATGTAACATATTTTAATTTATATTAATTTAAACACCAAACTATAGAACCTATAGGAGGAGGATCGAAGAAATTATAAATCACAAGGTTCTAAAGATTTTAAATCATGACAAAAATACTAATATATACTCTTTAATTAACCGAATTGAGAACATTATGTCTTTTTTCTTTGGTAAAAATGTAGCAAAGCTCTGAATGCCAAGTGAATGAAAGGTAACTTCGTTCACGGTTTCTGAAAGTGGGAAGGAGCCCACGGTCATGGAGTATGCAGTGTATAACTTCACTCTTTGTATAAAAGCAAAGTTGTCAGAATATCTTAACACTATCCATCCTGGACATATATTGGGCAGCATTGATACTTTTCGTTTCGGCTTAGAAGAAGCAGTGGGAACACTAATTAATCAATATACATAGTAATAAATAATTCTTTAACTTTATATGGCTATAGAAAGTCACAGATTTATAAAAATAATCTAATCAGAAGAAATACAGATAATATACTGATACGAGTTTATAGAGAGAGCTGTCTTGTAATATAAAAAGATTATTAGTTAAGATATAACAAGCCTTTTTATAGTTATAGATTATATGTTATTTATAACAAGAAAAGCGTAAAACCATTTACATATGACGCAACATAAGACCTTCCTCAAATATAAATAGCTACCAATACCCACAACTTTGATTGATGGTTGTAAAAGTGGATTATGTACTTATATCCTCGACAATTACAAATACGACCAAAGCGCCATTATTTTTGTTTTTTTTTCATAAACGAAAATTAAAACTAAGGTGACTTACAAGGTAGGCTGTTAATTTTTCCAATTACAATGATATTAATAATAACTCTGGATTTCATACAGCACCCTCTAGTGCCAAATTAAGCATAACTTGTTTTTAATTTTTCATACATACGTAGAAAAAACTTAGAACAATACAAACAATCATACTCATGAATACAAACGTTTGCATGGTGCGAAGATCGAAACATCGGCCATTGGAAGTAAAGCGGTGTGCTGAATCACTAGTTCACCGAGGCCGACAAAAATAAATTCCTAATTTATAATATTAGGCTTATAAATTTTACGTCCATAATCAAGATGATGCGTAATCCACAGTTAAATCCACGATCACTTAACCGTGGATTACGCATCAACTTGATTATCGACTCAGAATTTATAATCCTAATATTATAAGGTGGCATCACATAGGCCAACATCTTGTTTATATTCTAATCACATAAAAAATAGATTAGGATATTGTTTAAGTGCACATTCGCCCCAAACATAGTCAACAAAAATTATCTATACATATAATAAACCAGTAGATAGCCCGTAAAGGAGACGGATAAAAGACGACTGCATGCAACGGAAATACCAATGTTGAGATGGATGTATGGTGTAAGAAGAATGGATTAGATAAAGAATGAATACATTATAGGAAGTTTGAAAGTCGTCAGAGAAGTTGAAGAGTAATCGTACGTGTGTAAATCCTGATGAAATGTAAATGAAGATCATATCTTAAGAAAGGTATGAATGTGGATGGTTTTGAGAAGGTAGACCGAAAAAGAGATGGATAGACTGTGTGAAAGATGATATTGTAAGGAAGGGAATAAATAACGAAATGATTACGAATAGGGATGAATGGAAGAGAAAAACATATTACGCCGACCCCAAATAATACGCTGATAAGGAAGAAGCAGATGACGATTAAACCATATGATGCTGTTAAGATCCTTCTTCCTTCCATTAGTGCTGTCTGTAATGACTTGCCTTATATCTGTATGAATTTGCCTTGACATGTTGTTAGATGACATTTTGTTTGCACTCACATTATTAACTTTACTCTCAGGCTTACTATCATTTCGTCACGAAAGCGAAAGACGAAAAGAGAAAACAAGACAAAAGAAGATAAGAGCTTATGTCACTATGAATCCTACTTGTATCTCTCAAATTTATATTAAATAAATTTTTATTTTGTTAAGTTTTCAGTAATGCGCAAATTGTTCATTTTAAATTTTGTATTTATTAAAAGTCATGAACTGTTGTTATTCCGAATGTCACGTGTACAAAGACACGGGCTCAGATAGTACTTTCTAATACGTATTATAAATGTGAATTATTGTATGTCTAGATTTACGGATGTTTGTTAGTCTTTCACGCAAATACTATAGATGGATTTAAAAGAAGTTTACAATAATTTATAAAGATATTGTGTGAATTCAGAAAAAATGTGCCATCTGCGAGCTTTTCTGGCGTTCGCTGCAAAAGCCGTTAGAATTACACTTCCTACAAAAAGTAGGATCTTAGATAAGAAAATAAGCTACTCGATTAGCACTTTGACTAGTTTATTTCCTTCCAAGGTCCTATTGTGTTTTAGTTTTATTAATTTAAGTTCCTGCGCAGATTAAGTTACGAGTGCCAGCTAGTTTATCATATGTGGTTATATCATAAGTTGACGACCTCGTTGGTCTAGCGGTGTAGCATACCGCTTTACGACCGATGGTCGCGGGTTCGATTCCTCGCACGGCACAAACATTTGTATTCATGAGTATGATTGTTTGTATCGGTCTGGGTATTTTCTATGTATAATATGTATTTGTATCAGTTGTCTAGGACCCATAACACAAGCTTTAGCTAGCTTAACTTGGGTCTAGATGGCGCTGTGTGAATTGTCCTGAGATTATTATTATTATTATTATAAGTACTATCTTTTCTTTAACCTTTTTTTTATTTTCAGCTGGTACCTCGCTGGGTGGCGCCCAATGTATTAACGTTCGCTGGATTCCTGCTCACCGTGCTTGATTTCCTATTGCTGTCGTATTACGACTACGATTACTACGCGGCCAGCGCGCCGTACCACAATGAGACCGTGTCGGAGCTGCCCCTCAATGGCCATGTGGAAAATATACCGCAGTCATTGTGGTTTGTACTGGCCGTGTTCCTGTTCCTCGCATATACATTAGGTAGGTGTAGTGTTCACTTATTTTTTATTTAAGTCATCTTATATCTACTGGTGTATAAGTTGCTATCGGCTCGTTAGCCGCAGCTACACGTGTTAACTGCGCGGGGAATATCTCCCCTCGTGCACACCGCGGCCCGTGTACGCTCGGCGCGAGACGACAGATAATAAACTGCTAGTGTTACCACATGCACTACACGTGGTATAAATGTAAGCGTTTTGGGCCATTGTGGCCTAAAGAGTGTTCCTCGCATATACATTGCTTTACACGTACGCTCTTTCACACAGGAATGAATGTGCATGAAAATGTAGACAAAGAGAAAGACCGCGCGCGGCGGCAATTTTAGCGCCTTTTTTTAAATAATTAATTATCGTTGCAAAATGACGGACATCAGACTATGGAGCAAAAACATAATTATAGAATTACTTAAATTAATTATAGAAGAATATTTATAAATCTTAAACAAGTCTCTGGAAAAGAAAATTGTAAAATTGAAATGACATGAATCATACGCACAAACACGTGTGAAAGAGTGAACAAAACAGATATACAACTATTTGTTTTGTTCACTCTTTCATTCACGTTTGCCAGCGCGGACTTTTTCGCGCTATATTGAAAGAATATATCATGTAATGGCAGTTAATAGGTAGGCACTGAAGAATGCAAATTCAAATAATGCAAAAGTTGTTTTACACGTACGAACTTGTGGCTGAAGTCGTAGTCGATTTTTAGTTAGTAGTACCCCAAACTGTAAGACAGTCTAAAACAGCTTGCTTTGTAAGCTGTGTAAGCGTAAGCCGGTTGAATGGCCTGATTAGGCAGTACCATTACAGGTTAATAGGCATGACATCTTAATCCTCTGGAATGGCAAAGCATGAGTGGTATAACGGTAGTGCTGTTTATGTATATTAGTGACGGTTACCACTTACCATCTGGGTAACTGTCAGCTTGTTTGCCATTCCAATTACATAAAAAAGTTACTAGATTACATAGATTATACTCGAATGCACAACCTTAAATTGTGATTTCATAGAAGAAACAAAAATTTGTGTGTAAATTGAATATGACTCATATATAGTAGAGTTAAACGACTACGTATTGTACTCACTATTATTGAACGTTAACGTCATGGCTTAGTCATTTAATACCTAGACTTTAACATCAAGGTCGCGAGTTCTAATTTGGCCTACTCCTATGTGTTAATTATCTTTCTGACGCACCGGTGATGGCAATACCGATAAAGATCGAATCTGAGAGATTGCAGTAGGGTCAGACAAATATACTCAATGAAGCGTGTACATTACAAATGTTGTGTTACAGACCTCATTTTATTAGTACTAAACAACTAATACAAATACTTATACATTTTTTTTAATAATATACTAATGTTATAAAGCTGAAGAGTTTGGTTTGTTTGTTTAAACGCGCTAAATTCAGAAACTCTTGGTTGGAATGAAAAATTATATTTGTGTTGAATAGTTCATTTGTTGAGGAAGGCTTTAAGCTATATAACATTACGCTACGACCAATAGGAGCGGAGCTACAATGAAAAATATTGCAAAAGGTGGTGAAATGAAACGCAGGCGAAGTTGCACGGGTCAGCTACTATAATATACACAGAAAAGACCAATAACAACCATACTCATGAATACAAATGTTTGTACTGTTAAAACACGGAATAATTACATTAAAAAGTTTTTGTAATATTCAGACGGTATCGACGGTAAGCAAGCAAGAAGGACCCAAACATCGGGACCTCTGGGCGAACTGTTCGACCATGGACTTGACTCGTACTCAGTCTTCTTCATACCAGCATGCCTTTACTCTATATTTGGGAGGCTGGATTACTCTATAGCTCCTTTAAGGTTAGTGTTTTTTTTTACTTTTATGTGCAAACTTGTACTGGGTTTGATATAATGGGGATGATATGAAACTAAAATCCCCAAATCAATTTAGATAATAAAAAATGAGTGGACTGGGATTGTTACTAGTATTAGTAACAGTACTTGCTTTACTTCCCCCAATTGAACCGCAAACCTCATGTATATGAGATTATGATGAGTCACAGGATTAGTAAGTATTTACTAATCCTGTGACTCATCATAATGGCGAGTGATGGCTGGTTCACCCGTTATACCCGAGAATAGTGCTGGTAAGGTGGTACTGGTCTGCTCTGGATAACTACGACTGATTGGTTTTGTTTCTTAATAGCTATTAAATTTGTTTTCTTTTGTCAATCGTACTATTTAACAGTTTAATATTTATTACTATTCAAAGTCCTAAGTATGTAATGCTGAAAAACATTGATTTAAAAGTTTTTTGCTCGTTCTTCTAGTGATGATGCAAATCGTGACAAATACACCAGGAATTGTAACTATAACTTATCATACTCCACTGGTGCCTCACCAGTGTATACCGGTTGTACTATCAAATTATACTTTACATAGGAAATACCCAGCTAAATTAGGCTAAAAATAATATATTCATTATGGATCATTTCTTTCAGAATGTACTATGTTATGTGGAATTTGCTATTCAATTTCTACATAAGCCACTGGGAGAAATATAACACTGGTGTATTATTTCTGCCATGGGGATACGACTTTAGTATGTGGGTAAGTTATATTGTAGCCATCTGCTTTATTTATTTATCTAATTGCCATACCTCTATACAGTGGACCCCCGGTAGTCCGACAATCATTTTGCAGGGCAGTGTCGGACTACCGAATTTGTCGGATTATAGAGTACTGTCTAAGACCCCTTATAGTCCGATTTTTTTTTACAAAAGAGTACCTTGTAGTCCGACAAATTATATATCCAATGATGATTCTTTATATTATATACATATACAGTGGACCCCCGGTTATCCGACAAACGTTTTGCAGGGCAGTGTCGGACCATCGTATTTGTCGGATTATAGAGTGCTGCTTAAGGGTCCTCTGCTTATAGTCCGGGAATTTTTTACAAAAGAGTATCTTGTAATCCGACAAATTACAAATCCAGTGATAAGATTCTATGTTATATATGTATGTATGTATATGCACTCTGAAGTATATTGTCAAAGTAATATTCAATAACAAATAATAGACAATATCGGATTACAAGGGGGGCCGGATTACCGCGGGTCCACTGTATTTATTAAGCATCCAATAGAAAGTGTAAGTAAATAAATAAGAATATTTAATAATTCATACTACAATAAATTCTAAAGTATATCTGTCTGTTTGTTATCTTTTCGCGGCTAAACGGCTGAATGTACTTAATGAAATTTAATATTTAGATACATTATGTTATAACGATTTACAAAAGCTATCCTTTATCCCAAAGTAACCAGAAGAAATCGCGGGGAACATTTATCTGTCTGTTCTTTGTTACGACTAAATGGCTGTATTTTTAATTAACTGTCTGATGATGAGAATACTGGTAACAAACCAAATGAATCCGAAAGAGGGTGGTATATAAATTTCAGCCAGACGACCTCGAGGTATCTAGAATCCGACATGGCGGTGTGCCCGCTAATCAGGATTCTACTAGCTGTACCTGCGGTTTTATCCGCATGAAACCTATATGTTATTCTGATGTGATGTACGCTATATTACTGTAAAATAATCATCGAAATACGTTCAGAAGTTTTTCCGTGAAAGAATAGCAAACATCCATCCATAATCACAAAGTTTCGCGTTTATTATATTAATAAGATATACAGCTCGGAATGTGAGCATTTCTACTTTTTTTTTTGTGAATGATAGTGGAATGGTGCACCCGCCTGCGCTAACGGTTTACGCTGGCAGGAAACCAGTGGAGAATGATAATATGAACATGAGGGTCAGGTCAGTTAGCCCATCGTGACAAATTCACCAGGAATTTATCACGCTGGTTTCCAGGGGGAACCGCGTGGATGTCAACCTGACATGGTACATTGCTAGTAATGGGGTTATAAGTCCACATTACTAACAATTCCCTTCCCCCTGCCATCGAGGATGTCTACTTGACTACCCCATATAGGATTAAAGTCGTGACGGTGTATTATTGCAGGCTTCAACGATGTTCTTCCTATGGACGGGCTTGAAGGGTACAGTTTTCTATAAAATGGTACATTGCTAGTAATGGGGTTATAAGTCCACATTACTAACAATTCCCTTCCCCCTGCCATCGAGGATGTCTACTTGATTACCCCATATAGGATTAAAGTCGTGACGGTGTATTATTGCAGGCTTCAACGATGTTCTTCCTATGGACGGGCTTGAAGGGTACAGTTTTCTATAAACGTCACGTATTTGGAAGCTACACACTGGCCAACATGTTCGAAATTATTATTTATGCGACTGGAGTATTCACTAATTTGCCTGTAGCCGTGTATAACATATACAAGTAAGTCATCTACACCCTGTTTTTAAAAAAATTGTTTAAATTACTATGTTTGTTGAAATGAAAACTAACGACTGGCTTTTAAAAAAAAACGCATTGAGTATATGTATATGTATTTTCATTGATAAAATAATTGATAATTGATTAATTATCATTAATACTATAATTTAAAAACATTATAATATTTAGTATTTACATTAAACTTAAAAATATGTTATTTTTTTTCAAAATGCGCCTCCTAGTCACAGTAATGTGCTGTGGGTACTAGACAACTGATATAAATACTTAGATATTTTTTGTCAATACATACATAATATACATAGAAAAACACCCAGACCGATACATATAATCATACTAATGTTATACATGAATATAAATGTTTTACCGTACAAAGTATCGAACCCGCGAAATCGGAAATCAGTGTGCTAAACTGCTAGATCACCGTGGGCATTGCGTCGCGTCGTCATATGATATTTGAAAACTATATACTTAATATATTTTTTAATTTTAGTAAAATTTTATTGTAATTTAATTAATATTATTCTTCCAGATCATATAAAATTCGCACAGGCAAAATGCGCCCCGTATGGGAGGCGTTGCGACCGTTGTGGTCGTTTTTGACTGTGTTCGCAGTCTGTTCTATATGGATGCACAAGTCTCACCAGCTCCCTGAACTCGATCTACGTGTGGTGTTCCTGCTTATAGGCACTCTATTCAGTAATATAGCGGTAAGTTGTCTCATGTACAGTATACATAATTCGTAATATGGCGGAAATTACGTCATACTCCATGGAGCTTACTCCACCTCTCACGCCTTACCGGAAGGTTGACTAAGTATAATTAAGTTTGAAGGTTTAAAGATATCGTGAAATCTAGGGATCCTTTTAGGATTTTTTTAATTAATTATGGAATGGCACCCGCCCGCGCTATAATTTTATGCTAGCGCCCCAGTGGAACATGAGGTCAGCTCAGTTAGCCCATTGTGAGAAATTCACTAGGAATTTATCACGTTGGTTTCAAGGAGTCGCGTGAAGGTCAGACAACCTTTTGCCGGCGATAGAATAATTAGTTCATATTAATAACAATCACTTTCGACCCGGGTCCTAGATTTTATGACGTCACATTTCAATTTCAGTGCTGAAACCCGAAATTTTAACCAAAAAAATATGGAGGAAAGGTAAAACTACTCGAAGTTGTATGATGTAATTTATGGATGGGTATACCATAAAGTATGGTATATCTTATATTATGTAGTAAGTACTCTGCTATAACAGCTTGAAATAAATAAATAATAAAAATGTAAACATTATTTCAGTGCCGGTTGATTGTAAGCCAAATGAGTTCGACTAGATGCCCGGCGACTAACTGGCTGGCGGTGCCCCTAGCAGCAACAGCGGTGCTCTCACTGTACCAGCCGCGACTGGAGCGGGCCTCGCTCTATGGTCTAACAGGGTTAGCGGTGGTCGCGCATGTACACTACGGCGCATGCGTGGTGAGCACACTTACTTTTTTTTATTGAAATACTAGCTGTATCCGCGACTTTTCCGCATGGAAATGTGACTTTGGATAGCATTTTTAATTCTATTGGAAAATTATTTTACAGACACATATATGTAAATACTTGAGGTGTGTGTGTTAAATATTATTTATACGTATATTATTTTAAAATCATTGACGTTATTACGGCTGGCAACGGCAGTGAAGTAGAGTAAAATAAATAAAATTACTTACCAAACTTATAGTGATGTATTTAGTGGTAGAATATATAACACAATGTAGCAAAACAATGTAATAAAAAATATATGTCAAAAATTGTAAATAAAAAATATATGGTTGAAAAATAGAAATATCTATAAGAGGAGGTCTGTCGCCAACAGACGTAATAACATCTAACTAAATTCTAAAGTAATCTATATCTGAGGAATGAAATAAACAAAACAATGACACAAATAAAGAAAAAATATATGGTAATAAAAAAAATCATTTAAATCGGCTCAGTAGTTCTGGCTCTAAAGCACGACAGACAGAGAGACAG
Organism: Achroia grisella; assembly: GCF_030625045.1. Classification (NCBI taxonomy): domain Eukaryota; kingdom Metazoa; phylum Arthropoda; class Insecta; order Lepidoptera; family Pyralidae; genus Achroia; species Achroia grisella. Next base: position 1,643,427 of record NW_026712984.1, on the reverse strand, counting down.
TGCTATTTTCGCATTTATAATATTAATAATAAAAATTTGTTGAAAACTATTTTTGCAACTTATTAAAGCACTTATTCTCAAGCGACTAGACAACGTTTTAACATAGCGTTTTTAAATCTTTGTTTTAAAACTAGATGGCGCTAAATAAAGACATAACATAGTCTTTATTTTTTTTATTTATTTCAGGTACGACAAATGTGTGATCACTTCAGAATAAGCTGTTTCCACATTAAACAGCGCTCAGATTGACTCTTAGACGACAATGCGTGCTAGCAAAGTGACATACAAACACACAGCACTATACACCAACGCAGTAAACGTATCCATCCTCACCATACATCACCACACAATCAATGTAGATAATCATAGAGCTGTAATTTATTTTTTTAAGTAAATAACAACCGCCTATTCATAAAAACGCCAAACGTCCAGTAATAGCATTTTATTTAATAAATACATGAAAACTTTATTTTCGGTTATCAAAACATATTTACATTATACAGTCCTATTCGTTACTCCTATTCGTCTGTATGAAATGACTGATGATTTGTAAATTGAATAAAAAGTGGCAAACTATATATCGTTCATTAAATTAACGAAAAGTACAAGAACCAGTTTTTATTAGCTAAAAAATGACAAATAATTTGAATCCATTTAAATTAAAGCGTATTCCACTGACAAAAAAAATGAGACTACAATGTAACATCGAAACTATTTTTCTTTTTTATAACTAATGATTCTTTTTTTTTTTAAAGAAAATGACAACATGGTTCATCAACTAAAGTACATTTATATGTTATCGTTTTTATGAAAGGGGGTTGAACATTGTGATTGTGGTAGTTTCATATAGTTTACAAATAAAATAATATATTATATAACAGACAATTAAATAATATATTATATAATTGTCTATGCAAAATAACTATTTTCTAATTACGCTTTCAATAATAGACAGAGTATAAAAGCTTGTCTATTAAAAGTGTTATCAAAAGTATTAAACCTATATCTAAAAAATCATGACTTTAAAGAAGCTATTATTTATTAAATAGATACTTTAATATATTCATAAGTTGCTATCAATAAGATAACGCATTTATTTTCGACAATGGAAGATTATATGAACCGCGCGTGGGTATCAGTCAGTGCAGGGTTTCTCAAAGCGGGGGGTCATGTATACCACTTGGGGTACACCAGTTTATCGTGAGGTACCTAACAAAATTAAACATAATGGACGGCGACATATACTAAGTAAATACAATATATACTAAACTAAATAGATACTATAAGCCAAATCTAGAATAGTTTACTTTTTTCTACAAAAGCCAGTTCTTATTTAGCATTATGTGCCATTTTAGTATGAGGCAAAAGCGCTAAACTCGCGCCACCAGCCAATAAAAATGGCATTAAATAGTTCATGGTAATATAAAACGTCATTTATTGTAATATATTGTTTAGTTTTGATTGTTTATTTAAAAACTGTACTAATTATTGTACAATAAGTAAGTGAAGTTAGTTTGATTATTTAAAGAGTGTTAATAAACATTATTTAAATTATAATGTACTAGTATGCATCACAAGTAACTGATGCGAAGTTTTCACAGACATGCAGTACTACAGATAAAAGTTTCATTTGAAGGTTCGCTTCCTAAGAAAAATTTAATAGGGGTAAGTGGTTGCATAAGTTTGAGAAACCTTGAACTAGTGAAATATGTCAATATTTTTGGTCTATTTGTGTTCATTTTGTACCTAGTATGATTATTGTATTAAGGTTTATAATTTACTTCAGATGTGCGATTAAAAACGCCATAAAAACCTGCATAGACGAGATAGAATCTATCTATAACTCGACTTATTATTTTCTCTCTTAAATATAATAATATTGTATCAGTTGTAATAATTAAATGTTTTACAAATAACATTATCAGTGAAGTTGTAACAGAGCGAAGATGTTTTTTTTTTCTTGTTAATTCATATTAATTTTACACTAAACACTAATGTTTCTATAACTACATGTGTATGAGTATTGAATGTACTTAACGTTTTCGAATTGTTTCGACTTCATCCAAAAGTCATCTATCTCCTTAGTCTATGCAAACCGTTTGATATTCAAATTTGACAGTCGAGAATGTTGCTAGTATTGGAAATGTATTTTGTAAGTATTAATTTATTGTTAGAGTATGTTTTCTATAATTATAGATAGTTCTGTTATTGTATTTAATTTAAGTAACACTAGTCTAATATTGCAATACTGCCTATTATTGAAATTCCGATTATAAGACATTGGATTCCGCCGTGTATCAACTTTTTATTGTCTTGAATACACTTACAACTTATTAATTTAATATTTCGTGGTTAATGAAAGAAGTAATTGAAGCTTTTATCCATTATTCGGTGTAGTCTTGAGCATATTTCGGAACTAGAAAGATGGAATAGAGATGGTATCATAATGAGGTCTATAATGTTCTATAGAATATAAAATTTCCATTGTTACTGTTCTATAAAAACTGGTAAGATCTTGAACTTCGTATAATTTGTTTCAATACTAATTCAATATTCAAATGAAATTACCTTTCTATATGTTATAGGCAGTTGTAAAATAAGGTGGCACAATGCTACAAGAGACTACAATAGCGAAACATAAATTTAAAATAATAATGGTATAATTTATACTGCATTTCCAATTCGCTATTTGCAATAATTGTAGGAACATTGAAACTCTTCAAGTACGTTATAACCTCATTTACAATAAAATTATTCGTGTGACGCGATTAGCTATGTGAATAATAATTACAAATTATAAAATTTCTTATAATAATATAATGGCTAAATATTCCGGATTACTTTGTTTACTCTGTGGGATAAAATTGAATAATGAATATGTATCTATCAGGAAATTATTAACCAATCCTCCTAATAAAATGTTCACTTAATGGTACATTTTCATAATTATTTTAATTTGTGTGCGTTTCCCACACTGCCAAATGGGTCTGTACCTAGTTATGGCGCCTTTATGTGAATACTATGCGATTTATATAGTATTTTTATTATAATCTATGTTGTTTTTAGGTATATGCTTAAAGTATTATAATTTATAAAATGATTAGTTTCTTCATACATAGTCTTTAACAGTTACATTATCAGTTCTCCTTGCCTTGTATCCCACCGTTTGAATAAAATCATACCTCTTATCAAATGAAATCAAAATATCTTTATTAACGTAAGTCATAACAAGTCTTATCTACCGCCAGTTCTTGACTGTCGTTTGAGACAAGAACAGACAATAAATTCTGCTCTCTTTTAAAATGAAATTCTGTCTACATATTATAATAATAAAGTTTAAATATTATATTTAGAATGAAAACGATGACCACCAGAGTAAGGTTATGAGCTAAGTTTGTATATGATTATTTTAATTTTAACCGTTGATAAGCTCGCCTGTTTGAGACAGGTATTGTATTGCATTAAGCACGACCTCAACAATTACCAATATGTCCTTGTTTCACATAATTTTTATTCATTTTAACTCTTTCTATATAAATATTTAATTTATGTGCAATTGAAATTGAGGCTTATTTAACTATTATTACATCTTTGTTCAGAAAAACTTAGATTATTAATTGTTTTAGCTACTAAGGTCTTTGATGTAAAGAATTCACTAAGTATTAACCGCAATAGTTTGAAAGAAGATAAATATATTGCTGGTACTAGTTTACTATAACAGTCTCCTATTTTATTGGTTTGAAAAATGTAACAAAACTCGTAATAGTTAAAGTAGTTTTTTTTATTGTCTTTATAAAGTATGTTTTAGAGACAAAACACTTTAATAGTATTTTTGTTAATGTAAAATATATTATTTTCACTAATGATTTTTATAGGTACCTAATATATTTAAAAATTAATTTCATGAATCCCGGTGTGAAATAATTTTTCATTTTTATACTTCAAAACAGAAATTTAATCTATAATTTATACCATATATATATAGGGTATAGTACCATTTTAACTGCATTCATTTTAGTACAGAATAATATTCAAATGTTAAAGTAAAATTAATTAAATCGCCCCGGCATAAAAAAAACATAATTAATATTTTATATAGTCTAATATAAAGAGTATTTTGTATTAGTTTTTGTTATATGCAGTATTAGGTCGATTCGCTGATAAAATGCCTCGTGGAACCGTGGTCATTTGTCGGCTCCCACACCATGTTGTTACGCCACCGATGTCGACTCTTGTTTGTTGGTTTTGTAACATTCCATAGTCACTGCGTTACCACCTAAATTATTATATATATGCAGTTACTAATAATTCTCAATTGTGACTAATTAAAATTTACAGTTTTGCAATTTTGTATGAATCATTTGAGAGTTACAGCAAAGGTATACGTCATACAGAATCGTAAAGCTGTAGATTTTAGATACATAGATAGAATATACTTTATTTGATTTTACAATTTTATTATAAAATATATGTAGGTAAATACAGTTAGGTGGCCTTATTGATGGAAGCAATGTCAAAAGTAAAATACAATTAGTTTTGACATTGCTTCGGACTTTTATTTTGGATTCGGTTATGGATAATTGGATATTCATTATTGCATTTTCAAATGTCTTTCAACTGTGAATTATTAGCATATGCTCCACGTAATTAAGGCACTGTATTTTCGAATTGTTTTATAATGTTAAGTAAATAAAATGTTCATTAGATTTTAAGTTCCACATCTGTTTGAAACAGTATTTTTTATTGTACCTTCCACGTAATATATAAAGTGTTGATCAACACGTTTGGAATTTTTTTCTGAATGAATTTTTATGTATATTATTAATCATGATGATTGGCTTTTTTCTGTATGTAATTACTTGTTATCGAAAACCTAAGTATACTCAGATTATTATGTAATTTTTTTAGTCACTAACGAATATAATACATACCTATATTTTTAAGTTTTAATATACCTATTAGATTCTTGTTAAACTTAATCTTGAACTTTTGACAATATAACGGATTGATATACCTTTTACAATGAACATAATATGTACGCTTAATAATAAACTGCATTATCTAAAAAAATACAGATGTTGAGAAACTGACTTTAATATAATGCGTGATAATATTATCTCAAAATATCTATTCTTTTTAGTTCTTACACTTTATTATTAAGCATACGATTATACTTGAATTAAATATCTAATAATACAGGATTAGTCGTAAAAGGGTATATTAGGTTTTCAGTAATAGTGTTGTTGGAAACTGAACATTATTCGTCAACAAATAAAACGTAAATTTGAAATTATTTTTAGAACCTTCATTGAAATTTCGTGTTAAAAATTCTAAATTTATTTTCGAATTTTCACTTTATATGTTGGTGTTAGTAATTAATTTTCGTGAGCAAAGTCAAGTATGCAGGTTTTGTCTCGCTTTTGGTATGCCCAGTGCGACTAACTCTGCACCTATATATAGATGTACTTATTACAGAATTGTATATAACAGTATCTTACGAGGATTCTGCATTAGTACGTACATAACCAAGCAATTTTATACATGTATTTTAGATATAGATGAAATTAATAGTTAGTTTAAATATATGTTAAATTAAATGTCAGAGTGAGACCTAACTATGTTTATAAAGTAATGAGTAAAGAAGATAAAAATAGTGCCCACACTTTCGTCTAAGACTGCAACTTTCTGGCTTAATTCATGATCGATTAATATAGACTCTACACATCAGTAAGTCGTCCTAGAAATTATTATTGTAATAGCACTTTTATATCGGACTTTGAAGTGATAGCTGACATTGGAATATCGTCTTTAATGTTAATGAATGAAAGTCATATTTCCATTTTTTAGTTAATATATTTTATTAAGAAGCATGCATGATGTGTAGCAAAGTCTGTTAGAATGAATTTATTAACTATATATAATATATATATATCAGTGTTTTTCAACCTAGGGGTCGCAACCACCAGAGCTGACACGATGTCAGAGAAGATAAAAAGCAAAGTTACTATTCTATATATGTAACCTCTACACGCCCTAAGGCCTTAAACGCTAGGATTTCTGCTATTATTTTTTCAATATACAAAGATTGCGGTTTGAAAAAGGTTGATAACCACTGACATATAAAACGTACCTATGTATGTAAGGGGCCATCCATAAATTGACCGATTTCTTTTTACTTTTTATCCTTTCCCTGTCCTTATTACAACAGTCCACGTGGGTGAGTCCCCCCACCCCCGCCCTTCCACTCTCCACTCACTAACGTCACGTCACATATTTTACAATCCACTAGATAAAGTGGAAATATTTTTAAGTTATTTTTAATACTTTATCTCGAAATTCAGGACCAATCCTATCCCTTGTCCCTCTTTGTATACCTCCCCTTCAATTCATTCATTCATTTATAATTTAAGAGCTGTGCTCTTGTCGGTCGACCACCTGCCACCTTCCACGAACTTCTATCAATCTTTTTAACCGTTGATACGACACGACTCCAAGTTTTTTCCTTAACATGGTTGATATAGCTGTGTTTTGGTCTTCCCCTTCCTCTCTTTCCATCTATTTTTCTTTCTATAACATTATTAATAAGTTTGTCGTGTCCTATCATGTACCCCAACATTTTCCCTCGCCTATTCTCAATAATATCTATAATCTGACTGTTTTCTTTAACCCTTTCAAGCACTTAATCAGCTAATTCTTTCCATTCTTCTCCAACACCACATTTCAAAGGCTTCCAGTTTGTCTCCCTCAAAGTTAGACGTAATATATGGATGGCCCTAATATGGACAAACGAAAACCTTATAGAAACTTGTTCTTCCGGGATTTGCCTTCTATTATCTAGAACATCGTAGCTAGCTTTTACACTATGACACTTCGACATCGCTTCTCACTATGTATTTCATGGAAATATATGCAACAGCTATATTTTTCTGTTTCATTTCCTATTCTTCCTAGTGATACTCCAAGAATTTTTATATCGCGGTAGACTTTGTAAAGTCGTCTGGCTCGGTCAATCCGAATCCTAAGGATAAAAACAATACTCTTGTCGTTTTATTTTTATGTATACATAAGTATAGATTAGTAAACTCGTCTGCGTTAACGGTATAACCTTGCGGTCCACCAGTAAAGGATGATAGGAAGTCGATAACAGTCCATTATGGCGCATTCACTACTGAATTAACCGTAAAAAGATTTCTGAGGAAGACTGAATAGAGTTCAACTTTGTAGCAATGGGGTCACTAATTACCATTCGAGGATCGCCACCCTTAAATCCCATTTCACAAAAATATAATAAATGAAAAAAAGAATTTTAAATACTTTGTAATCATATTACTTTATTCAGTAAATAAAATATCACTTTAAATACCTATCATGTATATGTATATACCTATTTTTATATAATAAAAACAGTATGTCAGTTCCCCATTACTTTCTTGAAATAGTCTGCCTTTATTTTTTCCCTTTCTTCAACATCTGGCAAGTATGGTTTAATCCCTTTTGCTCTCCTGTCTTTAGATACTTGACCCTGAAATAAAAGCAATAGATTATAAGTACAAAGTATTTACATAATGTATTTTTTAGTTTTTATAATAATTTTATTCTTCAAAAGTCATCTCTTCACCGCTGGAGCAACTAAAGAGTGTATCTGATTTTTACACCAAAAAAAATCACACAATTTTCCATTGCCGGAGTTACAAGGTCACATTACATTACAAGTACCATGGTTCCAGTGGCGTCGCCCAGGCAATCTTGCTATACCCGATTGTGAAAGTGTGTACAGGTGCATAACTCCAGGGCCTCGACCATATGCCACAGACCGTTTCCAGCAAACCATAAGGGTGTTATTTTTTTATTCATTGATAGATAGTGTTGGTCTATGTTGGTCAAGGATAATGAGTTCAAGTCTGTTGGTTGCTATGATGAACCTGCCTACATTGCTGGTATATGCCGATAGGTCTGACCATTAAGTCAGGTAAATTAGGCCGTAATAGGAAATTCATAAGTAATCAACCAGCTTAAGAACTTTCATCATCAGGTTTCCAGGCAGACCAGACGATAAGCTGAAGCTACATTGTTAACTATGGGGCCACTAAGCCATAATTTTAATAATCTTAGTCAGATCTACAAATACATAATGAAATTTAGTTCAATTTGTTAGGGGAAATAAAGGGATATATAGAATTGAATCTTATTATACCTGACTGATTAGTTAATATTAATATATTGGATATATAACAAAATTTTGTTCTGAAAGCTATAGCCAATGTCTCACCCAGAATTTTTTACAAGTATTGTAATTATCAAAATATTTCTCGCATTTCTCATGATCGAAGCCGTTTTTATTCAAGCATTCGTAAGATTGTTCCTGTTCCTGTAAATAAGGAAATATGTATTAGGGACTAACGATTAATAATCGCCGTTTATTTAGAAACATATATGTATTCATGTTATATAATTTAGAGAAAAAAATTGTTTGTGTCATGAAAATTTACCTTTAAACATGGGTTAAATCTAGCGGCATTAGGGTTAGTTAATTTCGTCATTTTTCATTCATATATCTAAACTAATTTCTTTAATCTGTATTTTTGTATATATTGTCATATTTTTCATAAACTCATTTGTTTATAATTTTTTATACCTATTTTATTCGTTTTTTTTACTGTGACATTGTCAAGAATGACACGAAAATGTCATTGTCGCTGTAACGTAAAGGAAAAAAAAAAAAGTGCATTATAGTGATCATTTGCTCAGTTGATACGCATTGATTATAATGAAATTATCAATGTTATCAAATATTATTTTAAAATTTATAGATCAAGACTCCACTGCCTGCCTGCCTAACACTTATTTTTTGATGAACGAAATGTCTACCATTGAGTTATGCCACATTGTACTATGATTGTATAAGGATATCATAGAATAAACTAGCATTAGTTTGACCGTCCTCCATTCTTCAGGTATTAACGGGATGCGAAAACTTTTCATCCTTTTTTAATACATGGTCCTCACTCCATTGCATAACTTGTTCATACTAAGATCGTAAGTTTGTAATTTTTCTATCACTGAGGCAATTTTTAAACTTCTTCGTACATACTCATTTCTTGCCCTGTCATTCCGTACCTCCGGACATATATTAGGTAGATGGCGTATATAGTTTAGATAAGCTAAGTACAATCTAATCATTTTGTTGCTAGTCCGTTTTCCATTAAATTTCTATTGGTTTAGTTATTGTTCTAAGCTATGTTTCTGCGGTTCATTCATTGATCTGAGTACGACGCAACATAATCAAGTCAAAATGAGTCAATTGAATGATGACATGACATACTGATCGAATGAAATGAATGTGAATTGTAAAGTGAAAGAAGGAATTTATTTTATTTGATACAAATTGCACATCGTTTTATAATAAAATTTTAGTTTTTAGATTATAATATTTTACAATGTTATAACAAGAGTGAAGTGAATGTATATTTAAAAATTGTTTATACAGTTAGGGATTTATCATAAATGCTATCGAGATGTCGAAAAACAAGATTGCGGCGAGGATAGACAGCCAAAGTATCGAAGTTAAGACTAAAGTGAGTACAACAAAGTTTCTAATTTCCTTATTTAATATGAAAACATGCAAGCCTACTAACCTAATTTTTATTCCTAACATTATTTTCTTACTATCTGCACCACAACTAAGTAATGATATGAACAAAAATGCTTTTGTTCAGGAGTTGAAGTAAAAACTTAACGACTGTCAAAAAATAATTAAGTTTCTTCCTATTATACACAATACGTGTCCTCTTCAACCTGGATTATTGTTAATTAGACTTAAGGAGATATTAATAAAGATTTTACAATTAAATATTGGAAGATTACTTTATAATCTTGATCCAAATACATAATGTAACAATTTTCCATATCTGTACTTTAATATTCTTAATAATGGATACATATTGTTCTATTTTAACTACAAATGTTGACTTTATATGGATGATAATGGAATTGATTTAGATTGAGTTTCCACCTGTGCTAATAGTGTATATTCGAAGGGAGTCCTCATTAAAGGTATATAATAGGTTGTGAATGAAACAGGGTTAGTTGGGTTAGTTCCAATGCTCTCCAGGATGACTTGAAATAAACTGTTCACTGTTACTTTGAATATAACCGATAAGTAGTAGGGATAGTAATAGGGGTTACAGAAACCTCATTGCTAGTAATATAACTTATCAGATTGGGCTCCACAGTCCTTGGGCTTTATTCTTATCTTATTTATATCAGGAAATGCCCATAGCCTGGATTGATCTATAGTCATCTATTAAATCTATACATCTATACATATAAATAAAATTGGAGCGTCTGTTTGTAATATTGAAATAACTCTTTTTTACTACATGCATATTAATATAAATATAGTACATATACCAAAATAACATTTTTTACAATTTATGTCTGTCTGTTTGTTCCGGTTAATCTCTGAAATCGCTGAACCGATTTTGACGGGACTTTTTTTGGCAGGTAGCTGATGTAATAAGGAGTAACTTAGGTTACTTTTATTTTAGAAAATTAAATTAAATTCCTAACAGAGAATGTTGTGGGAACTGCTAGTTATAAATAAATATACTATCAAGACTGTTATCCCACATGGGTGTAGTCATGGGCATTGTTAAAAAATTAATATGTATGCATGTTGCATACATATTCATTTTTTAACTAACATGTCCACATTTTATTATATTTATTCTAGTACAATATGGTAGTCTACTGTTTCTTTCTTTTGGATTTATGAATAATTTTGTTAATCGTAGATGTTTTCTTCAATAGAATATCAATGAGAAATATATATTCACACTAGTATTTGTATATGCAAAATTAGAGGCTAAATACAGAAAATTCCTTTGGTTTCTACCAATTTCGACTTGCGATCTCTCAGTTATAAGTTACTGTAGTAAAACACTAGACCAACTATTCTAGAAATATAACTAATAAAAACCTGTATTGTAGTTTGATGCAGAATTTCGACGGTTCTCACTGAGCCGGACGGAAAAGCTAAAGTATGAAGACTTCAAAGGCCTAATAGAGAAGCTGCACAGGTTGCACGATGTCACATTCCTCATATCCTATACAGACCCCCGAGATGGAGACCTACTTCCCATCAACAATGATGACAACTTGGCAAGAGCACTGCTCACTGCTAGACCATTGCTCAGGGTTATTATACAGCGGAAAGGTAAGTTAAGTTTATTATTAATTTTTTTTTATATTAATGGAATGGTGGCCTGCCTGTACTAACGGTTTACGCTGGCGAGACACTAGTGGAGGATGATAAGATGAACATGAGATGCCTGGCATAAGCCAGGTTGTTGAAGTCTGGTATTTTACGTGTCTTAACACATGCCATATAATCAGGCAATGTCAGTTTAAGGTGTAACTTAGGCTACTTTTATTTTAGAAAAATAAAGTTAAAATTCACTTGGACGAAGTCGCAAGAACAGCTAGTATTAAATAAACGACGCCTATACTATTCATAAATCCGCAGAATGATAGCCATCCCAGTTATGTACATAAAAAATCTATACAGGCCACGTGCTACTGGCACGTTAATGAATTCTAGTATATTTCGGATTATTATAGACATAATAAACCACTACAACTTGTAAATTTGTAGCTACCAAACCATTCAGTACACAGTCTGCCTACGTAGCACTTGAACCAATCTATTGTTTTATTATCATGACATCTTAAATAGTTAATTGAACAACATCCAGACAATTACTCGACTCCGAGGTCGACACAACAATAAACTAATTTAACCTATCAGTGTATTTTATTTATATTTTATATATTGATTTATGTATTTACTACATTAGAATTTCATTTCTTTTATCAGTAGTCTCCAAACTAGGTCAGAACTAGGTCAGATCTTGGGGTCTGGATTACATGAATACATAATTCATCCTGTAACGCACGTAGTACGATTCATAAGTTGCCATTCCTAAGGACAAGGTTGATATCTAAGTACTCTATAATATCACTCCTATATCTCATCTATTTACTCTAAATACAGTCTACAAACAATCCGCTTGGCTGATACATGACATAAAAATATATAGCGACTGAAATAGCCGAGACGGACGTACCGATGGAGACTGTATTTTTTACTATTCTACTATATTTACTACTCAACTATTACCACGCTGTTATTATCTCTTAGAATAACAGTTTTACATACTTTCCTTTAATGAATCGGTACTTGGTACTAACTACTCGGTACTGTACTAACGGTTTACGCTGGCGAGACATTAGTGGAGGATGATAAGATGAACATGAGGTCAGGTCAGTTAGCACATTATGACAAATTCACCAGGAATTTGAGGTAGGCGCTTTCCAGGGGGAACCACGTGGAGGTCAACTTGACAAGGGACAATCCTTTTTCTCCTCATCTTGTTAATATTGTAAACAAAGTTGAAAATGGGATTGTAAAGGATGGATTCATCCATTGCTCCCAATGTCATATATCATCTCTTGATGTGGACTACATGCTACCCCATGTAAACTATTGTGGTCAATCAATATATATTTAACTTGTAACAATCGGCTAACTGATCAGATTTTATGCTCATCATATTATCCTCCACTTTCCTTTAATGAATCGAAAGTGAGCCATCTCTTTACAATAAATATTTTAAATAATACGTACTTAAGTAAATAAATACTTATATAAAATCATAAAATTGAAATTTTAATTGCCTTCAATCGGTTTACAAATACAATAGTTAATTTAATCTATTTTGTATCTAAATATCACGCGTAAACAGCCATAGGCGCAACTAGTCTTCAATGAGGATTAATTCTTGAATAAGTTAATAACAAACAATGTAGGTAAAGTCTATGCATCACCAAATAGAGAACGCGCCTCTAACATAACATAGCCATGTATATGTAAAAAGTATAAAATTATTAAAGTATAAATTGTGCTTTATTACAACGCTTTAAAATTCAGATTGAAATGCGATCGCACAAGTCCACTGTCGTGTGACGCATTGCCATTTGGTGTTACCTACTGACACATTATTCATTTATGATTATGGTTTGACATTAGGAATTTAATTCTTAGTACTATTCTATACATATAAATAAAAGAGTGTCTGTTTGTAATATTGAAATAACCGTTTTTTACTACATGCGTATAAATATAAATACAGTACAGACACCAAAATAACATTTTTTATCATTTTTATCTGTATGTTTGTTCCGGCTTATCTCTGAAATGGCTGGACCGGTTTTGACGGGACTTTTTTTGGCAGGTAGCTGATGTAATAAAAAGTAGGCCACTTTAATTTTAGAAAAATAAAGTCAAATTCTACGCGGATAAAGTCGCGGGTACAGCTAGTTATAAAAAAAAATATTATTATTTTTTCGAAAGTCGTATCCTCTGGTACTTCAATCTCTATTTCAGTCGCTAAGCAGCATATTTTACAAACTGTGTTTTTATTAAAGGGTGAGATATGTCAGTGAAATTACAGTGTACGGAGATATAACAACTTAGTCCTCAGAATCCTCAGAAATGTCTACATATGTTGAGACACGTCGTCTCTACATAGTGCTGTTCAAATATACTGTCTAAAAAAAACCCATCCCTGTAGCAATTATGGGAGATCCAAATTCGATTCTATGAAATTATGTAATGAGTAAAAAATATATAAATAAATTACGGTTACTACGTTGCGGCAGGTGGGTCATAAGTGTTGTGTATTCAGAGCCATAAAAATATGTGTCTATGTTATGATTAATTACTTGGTCTATGGTCTGTCGGTGTGTCGAGTCGAGTCATATAATAAAGGGTTGTCGTGTTAAATATAAGGAATGTAATCATATATAATAAAAGAGTCATATATAATACATCTGAAGTATTATTAATAATATACACCTAATTGAGCAACGAGCAAACACGAAAATAAGCTTGTTTGATATTCTAATCTTTACATAGTATAAAATGAAGCTGTTTATTCGCCACGGATTATAATGCAGTTCTTAGCAATTGATAGTGATTGAAGAGGAAGGTTTATATGTATAATACATGTACATGTGCGTAGCCGGGTCGGTTAACTAGTCATATTGACAATGTAGAAATTATTTTAAACTATTTCCTTTATTTTATTCTTTTAATTTATTTTTAATCACCCTTCCGTTTCCGGAATTGAACCCACTAAAGAATAGTGGCGTGGCATCCTTTGTTGATGTGATGTTATGTCTGCATTGTTCAATGTTCACACGCATCACAAATACATGACCGTGACACGAGAGTAGCGGTAATGAAACATAAATAACACATACAAAATAAGTTACAAACTTTCATCGTTTATACAAGCCCGTTAAAATTGTAGTTTTTATTATGTAACTGGAACTGTAATATTATGGCCCACCTGATGGTAAGTGGCAACCTTCGCACATATAAATGTAGGGCATCACCGACATCTCGTCGGCATGTGATATTTTTTTTGTAATGTGACATCACGATAATTTGGACCCTTACCGCCCCTTGTCACGCATTATCACACCTTCGACCCCTAATGCTCCCTTATCTCACCTTAACGACGTGATTTTGGGTTAGTAGTTGTCTTGATAAATATTTTACTATAAAAATATTTGTCGACCCCTATCGTTCCCTCATCTCACCTTGTCGACCCCTTGCTTTAGACCATTTGATGAAGGGCCCTTAAAGCACTATAGAAAAATGACTTTTAATTATTATCATTACAAGGAGCATGGCTTTCAAAAGTCCACACACTATAATTAAAATCGCTGGCAGAAATCGCTATTTAGCGATAAGGCCGTCCATTGTTACCCTTATATTATAATTATATTGTTTTTCTTATTTTCTTTCTGTGAGCGGCACAATAGTTTTTCATTCATTCATTCATCGCTCTCGCCTATAACTTGATGCCGTGCCCTAATTCCACGTGTGATTAACCTGCTGTCACGCACCACTCGTCGCCATTGATGCTGTTTGTTTATTGACGTCATTGTATAGATCACTGCAAGGTTCTATGACGTGTAACCATGCAATGCGTCAATTCCCTAATACAATTAATATAGACTGGCGGCTCGCTTTAGCTTGAAACCTGTTTCAACAAAAATATCAAAAATTATAAATTTTAACACACATATATACACCCTTCTATTTGCTCCGGGGGTGGCTAAAGAGGTAAAAAAAAGAAAAAGTAGTTATTGTGCGGCAACTGTCATCTTTTTCTGTCGGGGGTTACTAAAGAGATAAATAAAAAATATCTAACAACAAAAATAACACAATTCATACAACGCTATTTATATTTTATTAATAAATTAATTAGTTGAGGATGTGTTTCAAATTAATAAGACTAAAATATAAAATATTTTTCTCAGATGTATTATGTTACTTGAAGTTTTTAGTGAGTAGGTAGAGTAGTCTCACACGGGTACTTGAGTATTTTAGGCTTGAGTATTTTACCTCGCTCATCACGATTTTGTTATACGTAATACTGATTGTAATTATTTAGTTAATCCAGTTAAGAATCATACTACGATATATTGCACCTACAACTCTACAGCATATGCTTTGCATCACTGGCTACAGACAGAGCTACACTATACCGCACTTGAAGTGATCTCATGTATCCAAATCGATTTCAAATTAAAAGAGGGGAGCGACTTTCTCAATCTAAATATTATGAATCTGAAAGAAGAGATATATCTTTAAAATTATGATGGTGGCAATAAAGCATAATGCCCATTTGATGGTAAACGGTTACTGTAGCATATGGACGTCAGAAAAGATGTGTCACGTGCTTAAAAAATCTCAATATTTCTTGAAAAACATTATGCTATAGTCTGGAGCTAACCTCGCCAGGTAGTTCAGTCCACAGTCTAAGCGTACGCGGAAAGAAGTTCCTCTGAAGCCGTGCTGTCCGAGACCACTTAGGTTCCAAAGTGTGGAGATGAATTCCCTCTGGATAGCGAGCGCTTTGTAATGAAACTCCTCTTATTTTTTCGATTTTAAAATTTATTTCTTCTATAAAAAACTACATCATAAACGGATAACGTAATTGTATTTTAATTAATAAGCCAAGGATATTTTTTTAACTGGATATCCAAAACAATGGTAGCAACAAAATAGTTTTAGTTCAACTTAAGTCAAGACAATAGGAAATGCAGCTGGAACGGCTAAGTAGTTTTTATTATAAATTCAATCGGTAATGACTGTTAAGTACCTACTGTCATTGAGCAATACCTCTGTACTATTGTGTGGTTGCCACTCGACCATAAACAGCGAGTGAATTAAATACCAATCCATATAAAATGAACAGTACGCTTGTATATACATATACATAGACAATGTATTAGACTTCCTTTACTTCTAAAACTATATATTTACGGCCTCGGAGGTCCAGAGGTTTAACACACCGCCTTCGTATTCTGATGGTCGCGAGTTCGATTCCTGGCACGATGCATTTATTTATGTCAACTTCGCCATTTGGCAGTTAGTATTCACCAAATGTTATTCTGAATAATATTTATTTAATTAAGCAACACGCAAGTTTCTTGCTCTTTCTTTTTGTGATAAATCTAGTTTTCGAATGTGTGGTAGAATATAAAATTGTGACTATTTAATGTTTATATTAAATTTATTTGAATAAAGTTTATTTCTATTTCGTTGTACATTTTTCCAGGCGATAGCCTAGAAGAGTTGAATGGATATGGAACAATGCGTCCTCGGAATATCATATCCTCTATACTGAGTGGAACGCCGGCTAAAAATAAGGGGCTCGCTATTTCCAATCCACACGATTTTAGAATGGTGAGTGGTATTAAAAATTAATTACTCCTGAATATATTCTCTCTATTAATGCTGCTCTATTAATAGTTATTAAAATATTAATAAAGCTGTGCTTGCTACGTAGTTCTCCTGTATTCTTGAGAATTATTTCCATATATAATGTGGAGGGTTATAAAGGCAGGGGAAGGCCGAAAAAGAGATGGATGGACTGTTAAAAGATGATATGGCCACAAAATAAATGATGACTGCGAACAGGGATGAATGGAAGAGAAAAACAGATAGATTAATTATGTATAGAGAAAATATTGGTACAGTATATTATATAATAATAGAATAATCCTCAAGAAAGCTTGAACAGCAATATTTTCCCATAAGTATTCCATGCATAATTACAAATTATGCGATATGTATGTCAATTCTGCATAGAATTTAGTTATTTTAAGAACTATGTAACATTATTGTCGTTGTATTATTTCATATATGTATATTTACATATTTCTTTTTCAGGTATCGGCCATTATAGACGTGGATATAGTCCCGGAGACGTGCAGGAGAGTGAAGTTGTTAAAACACGGGTCTGACAGGCCGCTAGGATTTTTCATTAGGTATGATATCTCTCCATGGCTAATAATACGTACTTTTATATCTTTGTGAAGTTATTCCCAAGCATATAAAAGTAATGTTTAAAAACTAACATCTCAGATTTTGTCTAATTTCATAGGAATCCATTCTTTACCTCAGTTGTCATTTAAGTAAAATTAATTTCATGTTAAAAAAATTGAGTAGGTCTGCGGTTGTGGAATGTATGAAAGTTTACAATAAAATATTATGAACAGTTCATAAGTATTTAATAGTTAATAATACTGGAAAGCGCTAACCTAGAATGGTGACTGCAGGTTTTTTATGGATGATAATGTAACGGCGCCTGCGCATATGATTTACCATTGCGGGTCACCAGTCGAGGATAATAAGATGAGTATGAGAGGTCAGGTCAGTTCGTTCATGGTGGTAAATTTCGCCATTAATTTATCACGATGCTTTTCAGACGGAACTACGTGGAGGTCAACCAGACGTAGTGCTTTGCTAGCAATGAGTTTATTAATCCACATTACTAACAAGCAGCTTCCGCCGATGACCACGCCATGAGTTTAGGGCTCCTTACCTGTTGAACCGGTTTACCTTCAAAACCGATAAAAAGTGGGACAGACAATCGGAAATTTAATCACTATTACGTCGTAAAAATAGTATTGTATTTTTCAGAGACGGCACGTCGGTAAGAGTGACGCCTAATGGCGTAGAGCGTTCCCCCGGTATATTCATATCAAGATTGGTGCCAGGCGGGCTGGCGGAGTCAACTGGTTTGTTAGGCGTCAACGATGAAGTGCTAGAAGTCAATGGTATCGACGTTTCCAATAAAACTCTAGACCAGGTGAGAACACTTTTATTGGCAATTCACACAGCGCCATCTAGAACCAAACTGAGCAGAACTTGTATTATGAACACTAGACTACTAATATTTTTTTTCGTAAATATGTATATAATATGCATAGAGAACACTCAGACCAATATTTGCTATGATACTCATGATTACAAATGTTTGTATCGTGCGAGCAATCAAACCAGCGACCACCGGAAGTAAAGCGATGCATAAAAACGCTGGAGCACTGGAGCATCTTTACCATCAAAAAAAGTTGGGTCATAAATCTATGCTAATATTGTAAAGCTAAGATGGTTTTCTTCAGTATGTATTAATAAATAATAATTTTCTCTAAATATACAGTGAAAAGTTCCACTCTCTTCGCTGTACGGCGCGATGTGCGTATCTAACCACTCCTCGCTATTCACATATATTTACAAAGTGTATTGGGGTGATGATCGAGTGGTGTGTGCATCCATGCAGGTGACTGACATGATGGTGGCCAACTCGTCCAACCTGATCATCACCGTGCGGCCCGCCAACCAGCGCGCGGGGCCCGCGCCCCCCGCCGCCGCCGCCGCCCCCGCCCCCGCAGACACCGCGCCCGCAGACACGCACGACAGCGAGCCCGACGAGGACAGGTGATACTTGCACGCTCACTCCCCTTCTCACACTCTCTCCACACTCTTCACAGCCAACACGACGAGGTTAGGCGATACATCTCCCACTCGCACATTCCCTTCTCATACTCCTTCCTCACATCCATCACCGATGACGACAGGTGATACAACCCCACTCGCACGCGCGCTCTCCTTCTCACACTCCCTCCTCTCGACCGACACCGATGACGACAGGTGATACACCTCCCATTCACACGCTCACTCCTCTTCTCACATTCCCTTCGCACAAAACAAATCCTTCGCCGCGTAGTACCGGGATCATGGAGCCGCTGAACATTCAACTCGGTTAGCAGTTGTCCGCGTGAGCGAGCCTACCTCTACGCGAGGAAATTTAGAGGAGATTCTACCCAGTTCCCCACTTTCGCCCATCGTCGAGGTGACTGACATGACACCGTATTTCTTTTGTAGAACCAGGAATTTCGAATTGTCTATGCTTTTGTAATAACTAAATTCTCAATATAAAATCTGAATACGAAGTTCAAAATTGTATAAATGTGACTGAATTAAATATAATATTCTCTCTCTTTCAGATTCGACCAAGACGAACAAGACGAAATAGTCGACCTCACTGCGGTCACATTAGAAGACCAACCAGAATCCAATTTTCCTCACATTCCCACAAAGGACGACGGGCAAGTTCTCCACCTCTAGTACATAATAAATCGTTACAGGCGAAATTATAGCCTGACTTCAAGGTTACAAGTGTCAAAATCAAATGAACATTCCATTTATTATAAGTAACGGTGCAAAAATATATTTTCTTATTTGAAATTCGAAGACAATAAGTTCGAGACGCGCTCGCTTACATTCCATACTATGCCTTATTTTTAACATATTAAGTGTCAAAATAGGTAAGTCACAATTATTGTGTGTATATAGATTTTAGTACTTAAGTGCAATTAGGACACAATCACCATAGTGTTTGAAGATATTATATTATTGTTTTCTGTATTCAGTCCATTTTTTTAATAATTTTTTTGGAATCAGATCAGGCAACGATGAAAGTTTATACAGTCATCTAATCATCTTTCATATTGTATGAATGTTGGCTAAAGAATGAATAGTTATTCAAATATATATCTCATTCATTTAGTTTTTATTGAACATGACACAGTACGTCTTAATTCATTGTTATATAGTGGTACCATTACACTATATGTATATGTGTATCATACTATTCGAAATCCGATGATTGCAGCAACATAATCTAAAAACATATTGGCCCTAACACGAGTAATGAATAAGAATAGGAATAAACTTATGTATCGACTATATAAACTTATTACAGGCAACTTAGAAAGAGACAAATATAGTTTCCCGCTGTTGCTTGCAATATTCCATTTTTAATAGACATCGTGCCTTGAATCTCGGCTTTAGTGACGTATAAGAACTTATTCACATTGTGATTAAGTCCGCACAGTTATTTCCGCAACTTAATGAACGTACCCGTACTACGTGATAAACGAGCGAGGGAGGGAGTCAATAACCTCTAGGGGAAATTAGCGTTGTTTTTTTTTAATCGTGACTTTTATAATATTTCTTTTTATTTTAATTGGTATAAAAAGGGGTGAGGCATATATCGAAGAGGTCACGTATTATGGTTGTGTTCCCTAAGATAATATAAACACTGCGGAGATGCAATATACACTTCTTTTATATGAAAAATAGGTGCGAATAAACATAGGTAATAACTCTTAGCCGAGTTACCAACAGACTGGATTATTTTTATAGTGAGACTTATGCGAAATCGGTGTAAGATATGTCCGAATAATGCGCAGACGCACAGAATACACGCATACGCATTTATCAATACAATCAGTAGAAACAATGTAGTATTACTGACATTGAAAATATATACTTATTAAAGATATTCATAACATTTCTCCAACTAGTTGCTATCCGTCACGACGGACCGTGTAAAACATTTTCATATATTTTTAGACGATAAAACACATTTACAATTTGATTTCTGAAATTGAATTGAATTTGAAATAAGTCATTAGAATTTTTAACATTTAACAGTAGTTGTTTTTATTTTTGAACAATCTTTCACATGATAACTGACATGCGCATATAATATAATAATTTGCCTAAACTTTCAAAATTTTATTTTTCTATTATGGACTTTAAAATTGTATTGTAAAGTTGTTTTTCGAAAAATATTGTTTTATAGATTTTTACTAAGTCTCATGTTTTAAAAACATTCAAAGTGAATTAGTCATTACAATTTTTATTCATTTCAAACTTGTTGATTTTTTTTGAGCAGTCTCTCACATGATAATTTACATGCTTAATAGTTTGCCTTGACTATCAAAATTTTATTTTTCTGTTATCGACTTTAAAATAGAGATGTAGTAATGTTGATTTTCCAAAAAACATTGTTTACTAATTTATTCCTAAGTGTGCTACTATGTTTATTTTGTGCATACTATGTGTCTGTGCATTATTCGTAGCATTTTGTGATGTATATATAACATTAGGCCTAATTAGTGCCTTGTAGTTCAGTTATGGTATATTTATAAGTTTCCTTTTATAGTATTTTAATTGGTTAATCTTTATTAAGAAGTATTAGTATTCGTTATGAATTTAGCGGTAAAGTATTTATGTAAACCTTTTTTTAAATTTATTATCATATCGAGTTATGACTGTATGAATGCTGGCTTGGACTCGCGGTGAGCACTAAAATGGAGTAATTAAAATATGTATTACTTTTTTTGTAGCATTGTTTTACCAGCTATTTCTATAGGGTAAAGAATTTTTAAAGTTAAATCTACTTCTTGATTGTAAAAAGTCATCTGCGTGGATACCTAGGTCTCTTATATTGTCGCCAAAGTATTTTGTTTTGTAAGCTGTTTCCGAAGTAAAGTGCAGATTAGGCAGTTAAATTACAGGATAAAAGACATTGCTATTTCTGATGATTCTTCTGTGTTATGAAGCCGTGTACTGTAATTTCACTACCATATCTTACCTTTTATACATATTTTACATGTTTCCTAATAAATGAATCTTAACGCAAAGTGTATTGCGAGGTAGACAACGTAATTATATGAAAGAGAAAAATGAAACATCACATTATTTGTTCGTTGTAACACGCAAGTCTACAGCCAGCATTTTTTTATCGTAAATAACTACTTACATTTTAGGTTAATTTCCATTATTTATAATCCATTTTAGTTACGTTTCAATACTGGGAGTTTAGTATAAGACATATCATATGCAATATCGATATAAAATATAAAATGCTCACATAGCAATAGAAAATTTGGATATGTTTATTTGTACCAATAATGTTTGATTGGTGGAATTAGGTAAAAACTCGTTATATACTATTATGGCTTTAGCTAGCTTATAATAAATAATTGAATAGATATATGAGAACTAAATTCTAACGAATAATATTATAAATAGGAAAGTAAGTTTGGATTGCTGTAATTTATTTATCTGGACAGAGCGTTTTTTTGTAATTGATAATTATGAAATAGTGTATTCGTCTAACGTTTCCGTCCTCTAACGGGTCGACAAAGTGTGACATTATGTGACTTGAGGGGAGAGGGAGTACAAAATTTCTTGAGGTCATACATCAAATTTATTAAAATACGATAATTGAACTATTAAAGTGAAACTTAAAAATATCTCCATATTTAATCAAATTAGAAAAATGTCACACTACGGAGAATTACAATTGTGCACAGCGTTGACAAGAACGGGGAGAGAGGTCTAAAAATGATTCGTCGTGTGATACAATGTGTTAAAACATAAGTTTATAAAAAAATATTCTTGATTGAGTCTAGATGTGCTCTATGGATATTATGTATGAATTTAAAATTATATATAATTAGGTATTTTTATCAGATGTCTAGTACCTATAACACAAACTCTGCTTACCTTAGGACTAGATGGCGTTGTGTAAATTGTCCAGGAATGTTATTATAAAAGATTCATCTTTGTGTTTTTATACAGTAAGATTTTTAATGGTGATTAATTAAAACATAAATATATAAAACATCAAACTCACTTTCCATTTTATAACATTAAGTTAGAATTTCTTATCACATATACTTGGTACTACGAAATAATAATTTTGATATTACGATATTTAAATTTTATTATGCTCAATTTATCATCGCTTATTAAGCAATAAGCACGTAAAATTTATTGATTAATAAAACAGTATTAAAGTATATAATATGGCTAAATTAAAAAGTATCGATATTGTTATAACATTCTTGTTTATAAAAAATAAGTCTACGTAATTATGTGTATTGTCTCTTTCAATCAAATGAAGATAATAATTAAAAAAGAAGATACTGTTCAATAGTTTTATCACAATATTTCTCATATTTTTATGAATAAAAGAAACATTAACATGTATAATAAGTCTAATCGGTCGTCACACATTATTTACTTTGTCAGATTATTGCCTTATACGACTCCCGTTTGATTGGCACATTTGGTTGCTACGCCACGCCCCCTTTGGAAATGGACCAATAGTAACGGAAGTCACTTTAGGGCAACCCAACCTGACCGTGTGACCAGCCTAAATTGAAATGTCTTTAAACGGTTTTATATCAATATAATATATGACGAACGTCTTTTACAGAAACATAATGAACTTAATGTAACTGTTATTACGGTACAAATTTGTTTGTTCGTCCTGAATGTTATATGTCAATTGAAATAGTTTATGTCTATCAAATAGGACTGTTCGCTGTCTGAACGAATATAGGGTTTACGACGGAAAAAGAAATTTCGGACACAAATTTTTATGTCAAAGTTGAAGACGAATTAAAACAATAATCATGTATTACTTAACTTAACCTTGTGAGTATTAACGCTATTATATATTTCTAATTGTTTTTATTGTACCATTTTACATCTTTATATTCTGTGATTCATTTAATCTATGTACTTAATTCATATATCACACGCGGCCTTTATTGTTATAAATAATAACCATCTTATTAATAAAAATCACCAATCTCCAAAGTCGATTTAACCATTATAATTACTGTCACTTTCTATCAAATGAACAAAATAACTGATAGGAGAAGGACAAAACAATGACTATACTATACTATACTTTGCAAGTAGTTTGGCGCTTTTTATTAATAAGATGGTCATATTAATATTACTACTTTTATAATGAACTAAATAGGAACCCCTAAAATAATCAAGGAACTAAATTTTAGGCAATTTGGTCTCGAATAAATGTTAAATAAGTCCAAAATGTAAAAGAAGTGAGTACAGGTGAATTTAAGTATGCGTCCATAGACTTATATTTAATGTAATACTTTAAAAAGTAACAAAAATACTAAAAGTAACCATGGGACCGATTATGTCACAGAGTAAAAGAAGATATTTTCAACAGGCAATAGAACCCATTATTTTAAATATAATTCATCATATCACTCAAACACAAATAGAACACTTGTAGAGTTTGTCTATTTCTTTTTAGTAATAAATATACAAATTCTAGAAGATTCCAGTACATTATCGATTCACCTGTATAACATTTTATTATAATTGCTAACAAACTCAGCGATATTGTATTCTTGAAAATAAACAATTAGAGATCATGGGCTTTGCCAAGATATTATTGAAAAAAAAAGTGTTTTTTATACATACAAATATCTCTTACATACAAGGTCTTCGAGCTTTATTTATTTATAAATGTATATAGGCGACGGTTACCACTTACCATCAGGTGGACCGTCAGCTTGTTTGTCATTCCAATTAACTAAGAAAATGATAAACTTATATAAGATTTTACTACTATTATCGCTGTATTTCAATATCCTTACGTATATAAAAAAAAAGCTCAATTTCATTGAAATTAAATTATCATTACACTAAAATTGCATTGTTACGGGTATTTTGTTTAAACCCTCTACTTAGATTATCATTAATTTCGTTAAATTGGCTGTATTGAATTCCGCTATAACTTTAAATGTAAAATTGTTGATTGGCTCAAATGAGATGGTCCAAGTGTATCTTATATTAGTCAAATAGCATAGTTTAGGAGTTTTATTTACACTATATTAAGCACCCGCGTTGTATGTAATAAAATATATTCTTATTTAAAACTACTATACTTGTTATTTATTCCCTAATATAACGTGTAGATGGATATATAGTCCTCCGAGTACAAAATATCGATCCCCGTCCAATTTAAACGGGGGTCGAAATTGAGGGTCTGAGCTGAGGATCCCTAGCGGTGCCCTCAGACTAAAATCGAATCTGTCAGGCAGGAATTGGCATCTAACCGCTCCAAAAATCCTTCCGTGAGTTTTTAAAAGCTATCTGCTGCATTGGAGTAATCCGAAAATAAAATAAAATGTAGCTTACAGTTTTTTGTTGTTGAAAATAACACAATAGCACCTTTTTATCAATAGTAGGTACAGCGTCACCGAGGACGGCCCTGGAAGCAACGGTACCATGGTACATGTACTTCAAACCACGTGTTTGCATTTAGGTCATGACAAACAAGGTCTGGTTTCAAGTGGCACAGAAATCAAAGAGGTGACCAAAGATGTTTTTTTACAATCATACTCATTATTACAAATGTTTGTACAGTGCAAGGAATCGAACCCGTGACCATCGGAAGTAAAGCGGTGTGTTAAACCCCGAAACCACTGAAGCAGTCATAATATATTATAATAATTATGTATATAGGCCACACTTTTTGTTATAAAGCGGCGAAAATATATGACCTTGTCTTGTTAATCTCAATTCGACACGCAAATGGGTCAGTCACCTTGGCTTACAGTTATTTTTTTTTAAATAAAAGTCGAGAACGTTTTTTTGTATGATAATAGAGTGATTTATTTATTTATTTACATCGTACTAAGTGAGCTTAACAGTCTCCCAATATGCCCACTTAGGAAGATAATATACAAATACATACAATTATAAACAGTAATTACACAAGAAAAACAAAAGAGAAAAAAAAACAATAATAATAATAATACCTAATCTCCATTTAACATACTACCTAAATAATCCACTTCCATCCTACGAAACTCCAGCAAATTACAAGTAAATATGTCTAGATCTGATATAACTGCCTGTGCTAACAGTATACGTTACCTGGGCACCAGTGGAGGATGGGTAGTATTCTTCATGGAGTATGGTCAGTTGGAATGAACCACGATGGTTTTAAACCTGATATAGGTTTAGGATCTAGTCTAGCAATGGGGCCACCGGTCCCCGTTACTAATAATCGCCTTCTGTCAAATTGGTGTCAGACTTGTACCACTCGGTCAATCTTGTTTGCCATTGCAGTTACATAAAAAACAAATATCATATTGGCCGTTAACCTCTTTCAGGCGCCAAATTAAACAACCGTTTAAGTAGGTACCTACGTACTCTCATTTTCATGTCAATTCTAACACCATGCTATAAGGTCTAGATTGCCGTATTTGTTTATGTTTTAATAAATTATGATTTGCATTAAGATATTAATACATCTCGCCCATACGAGTGATCAATTAAATGATATCAGTGTTACTTTTGATTTCAGTAGAGGCTCACTATAAATTATTTTTTAGTGATCATATCGTAAATATTACGGGTAAGTACTTTAGTCCATTATGTTCCAACAATAACAGTAGCTATTAGTACCTTATTAAGGGAAAAGGTTGTATATTTTTGTAAAGAATAAACTCAAGAGTTTTTTATTTCTTGAGTTTATTCATTTCATTAGAATTAGATACACGTGATGTCCGTAGTGCTATTCAAGTATATACCTATTCATGGCACGTCCATTGTAACTTGGTCTACTACCCTCGCCTTTCTTGCGTCGCGTTCAGATAGCGTTGTGGTTGGGTATAGAACAGCTAAGGTCTTATGTCGGTCGTACTGTATAACCTACGCGTCTTTCGTTAATGTCCGCTTAGGTAGCCCGCGAGCGCGCTCCCAACGTAACAGTCGCCCTTTGTAGTCCCCTCTAGGGAGAGGCTGGCATGAAACGGGACTGATTGATTGGATGAGCACTTATGACGCGATGATTACCGTTTACCATTAGATAATAGTGCAGTGTGGGAGGTTTGTGATGTGCACTAATAACCCTACCACTAATACCCACCCACCCACGAATAACTGGCAATGTACTATGTCAGGTTGACCCCCACGCGGACCATTCCTCTCCTTATGGAAACCACCATAATAAATTCCTGCTCAATTTGTGACGATGGTCTAACTGACCTGATATCATGTTCATTTTGTTATACTCCAGTGATGTCCCGCCAGTGCGCCGCGCCGTTAGTAATCGGATGCAACATTCCTTTAATACCCATTAAAAAAAATAGTGCATCGCATAAATATGTTCGAGGAATCTCCATTACTAGATGCTGATCCGATTTTAAATTAATTTAAATGCCACATGACTGAGATACGGGTTCAAGTCCTGTTTTAAAACTTTAATTTTTGCAACACTTGTTTCAAACACATATCTAACTAGATTTCTCAAAATGAAGTATTTGGGTAGTTTATGTCAGGAAACAAACATAAGCCAAAGCGATAAAATTCAAAATAACAGTTTTGTTTAGAAACAGATTTAATAGTCAATAACAAGCCGTTAACAATTAAAATTAGTTGCTTCCTGACGATGTTTACAAGCACAGAAAAGACGTCATCGTCTCATTGAGAAAACTACACCACGTCACAGACTAAAATATTGTCTGTGGTTACTTTTTTTCACTTTAACAAATCACTTTTTTAACAACATTGACAACAAATCTGGCAATATAATGCCAGACAAACAGAATTAACAATAATAAAAAATAAAATTTATGTCTCTTAATACCAAATACTAAGGTACATAATTAAACAGCAGACTACCTTGGCATTGGAAAATACACGTTGTCAAGGTGTCAGCTTCCAGAAATAAATGTTACACGCTCTCCAGAAAATAGGAGAGTGTGCCAAGTTTCTTTGCCCTTTCGTTCAGTCAATACAAAATTATCTGGCTAGATGGTTAAACTAGGCCGTAGCTGTACATACGTTATGCTGGTGTTCGTATATTGAATAAAAAAAAAAATTAAAAATTGAATTATTTCGCGCCAATTTACCTGCACGTGTATTATTTTGTGGCAGTGTAATAACAGTGCATCATGGCCGACGAAAGTTATGAAGTGATTACAAGAATGGAAGATATCACAGAGCAAGACGATAAACATTTAGCTGGTGCGAAAAAAGAAATACGGAATGAATTAACTGTTATTATTCCCGAAAACCCGTTTCCAGAGATAGAAGTCGACGCTTACCCACCGCTAAAATTCTCATGGATCATTCCTAAAAAGTTGGCAGCAATGGCGTTCCCGAGGAACAAAGAGAACGTTCAATTTATTGTAAATCAGAGTATAACACATCTGGTAACACTGACCGCTGGTAAGAAACCACCCGTTGACGATGTTCCAAGGTTGAGGTGGACAGATATACCCATAGAAGAGTTTGAAACGCCTACTTTGGAACACATAAAGAAGTTTATTGACCTATGTAAGAGAGCAGACAAGAATGGCGAGGTATGACCAAATTTTTACTTATTGTATAAATGTTTGTTAGGCTGTAGATAAAAAATATAGTGAATATATCACATTTAAATGTTGCAAGTTTATAGAATGCCGTTTTTCCTGATTGATTTACTGACTAAAATATTTTTTCATACTTAATATTGCTTAAACAGGTTATTGATATAAACCGATATGCACCCATTGCGCCATATAGTCCAAAGTTAAGAATATCTGGTAATAAACAACTTATAGAAATATATACAAATTTAATGAATTACATAAATAGACAGAAAACACTGGAATTATAGAAACAATCATACTCATAAATACAAATGTTTGTATCGTGCTAGGAATCGAACCAGCGACCACCGTGCAAACAGCTAAACCACTGTTCATTAATTTTATCAGTTGTAACGGAGAATACATACTTTTAAAAACTGGGCCGTTAAACCATAAGAGATGCAATGTGCATGGATGCAAAGCTACTTTTTACCTCCCTTTTACTGGTAGTTTAGTGGTAGATATAGGACACCGCTTTACTTCCGATGGTCGCGGGTTCAATTCAACGGTGCAAACAATTCTATTGTTTGTATTGATCTGGGTGTTTTCTATGTATATTATGTATGTATTTAAAAAATGTATCTAAGCATTTATATCAATTGTCTAGTACCCACAACACAAGCTCTATTTAGCTTGGGACTAGATGGCGCTGTGTGAGTTGTCCGAACTTATATATTATAACTTATACTCCAGTAACAGTAAAAAAAACGTATCTTGGACAGGTAATAGGTGTCCACTGTAGACAAGGCCGCAGCCGGTCTGGTGTGATGCTGGCGTGCTACCTGGTACACTTCCACAGATTTCTACCTGACCAAGCTATGAATGTGATCAGGATGATACGAACAGGTAATAATCATACCCTTCCTACATTATACTCTAGAACTCGAGCCTCAAACAAAGGATACTGTTTCAGGTAATAAAAAATAACGGGACCATAATATGCAGAGTCGTAGATAAGACCTTTAGACAAGTCATCTAATATAATGAATTAAATAAATATAATAAAAATCCCAACTACGCAAAAAGTAAACTAAGCATGTAGGTAAAAAACAAGGAAAAGAAATTAAAATAAAAACTCGTAAATTTACTTAGTTTCTTCCTTAAGATTAAAATCAATCTTGATCACACTTTTACTTGATTGAATTATTTGAATTAGAAAGTCTTGTGTAAAGTACATTATTGTAAGGACAAGAAAATTTATTCGTAGTAAGAACTATATCGATACTTAACTATATTACACAATTGGGAACTATTACTACCCTGATAATTGTTGCTCAATTTTTTCCTTAAAATAGTTCTCGCGCTTAATACTTTTAAATATGTAATACATATTTAGAAGTATTACTACCGAAGAGTGCATATCCCAAACAGAAATAGATAACATTTGTATTTCGTCATTCAATCTATTTGCTAAGGCGAATGAATAACAAATTATGACGGCTGTTTCTGATGGTAATGTACTTATACACATTAGTCATATTTTATTTGACAGTCTCTTCGTAACAAGATATTTTTTAAATTATGTTGATGTATGAGAACTGTTTTCTAAGCACACATATAAAAGTCGAGGAATGTACATAGTTCGTCGTAATAATATGTAATATCATATATCTGGCTAGCTGTATATGATAAATTAATAATAATTCAAATCTATTTATTATATTATAAAATAAGATTATACTTCAGATAGCAAATAGTGTGAATACCTTGTTAAATTGAAATAAGAAAGCATATCCCGTATGGTCTAGTGGCTAGGATACCTGGCTTTCACCCAGGAGGCTCGGGTTCGATTCCCGGTACGGCAATAATTTTTTGGTACTTTTTGATAATTTTTGGCATTATTAGATTCCTCACAAAACTAAACAATATTTTGTTTTAATAAGTAATTTTAATAGTTCATTTATTATATGAAACATTACTTCTTATTACAAATTCAAAGTGGAAATTAATGGTTGAAATAGCGGGACAGAACGGAGGTTTATAATAACTAATAGTCACCTAATCACCTAGTGGTCGCAATTCGACCATAATTAATTTAACATCTAATAAAAATCATAAAGACATAATGTCTATTAAAGACAAACAATTTTAATATATTCTCAATTTGAGACACAGATCACAGATTTTAACAATAAACAAAAGTGTTCAATCGTGCGAGTGTCAAATACATGGTAATGCTTTTTTTATAGATTATGCATAATTAAAAAAAATACACGAATCTACACTTCTCTATATCACAAATTTATCTCAGTCCGCGCAGTTTGCATATACTAAACCAACAGACAACCAACCAACCAACAGACGAGCACGCTGAAGAACAAACCGCACTGTTTCTGGGAATAATTTGATTTGTTATCGGTGTTTTCATCACCCGAGAGATAGACAATTGATACAGAAGATTTTTTGGGTCGGCCAGATTTGAACTCACGCTGAATTCTAAAATGGGTAGTAAACCACTAATAGGCTATGACGCTCTCATAAGTATGATGTATAATTTTTTTAAGGAACTTAAGTATTATGCCACTACTACAATAAAGTTTTGTATTTTTCATGTAAAATGCTTACTTTTGCACTTATAACAGGTTTTTTTTATGGATGATAATGGAATGGAGCGTGCGCCTGTGCTAACGGTTTACGCTGGCGGAGCACCAGTGGAGGATGATAAGATGAACATGAGGTCAGGTCAGTTAGCCCATCGTGACAAATTCACCAGGAATTTATCACGATAGTTTCCAGGGGGAACCGCGTGGAGGTCAACCTGACATGGTACATTGCAATGGGGTCATGAGTCCACATTACTAAAAAATCACCTCCCGCCTTTATAACAGGTTCTCTGGACTTCCCCGAGCATGAAGAAGCAGTGGGCCGGTACTTCGAATACTTGACCGAAGACAATCCTCTTAAGTTCGGGGTAAGCGGTGATGTGATGGAAGAATTCATTGAAACGGCCAGGGAGACTACCAAGAAAGCATTGTGATCTGTTATCGTTGAATTAGTACCTAAATTATTATTAAAGTGAATTGATTTGTAAATTGTAAGTACCTGATATAAGAATTAAAATTAATTTTTATACAATATACCTATATCTCTTTTTATATATCTACATACAAGATCAAAATGACTCTCATTTTGAAAAGCAATTCAGATGTTCGACCTTACAAGGTAGACTTTATATTGCTAGCAATCGACCACTTATCTCCATCAACAAACGCCCTTATCCTTACATAGTATAATAGAATAGAATAGAAAATAATTTATTCAAATAAACTTAATTTAAGCCCTTTTGAATAGTCACAGTTATCATTCTTTTAATCTACCGCTCATTCGGAAGGCTGTCTAATCACAAGAACGAACAAGAAACTTGCGTATTGCTCTTTTAAATAATCATTGTAACTTTACATTTTCAATTCGAAACATGCGAATACAAACCACCAACTAGCACTAATTAGTCTGATTTTTAAGTACAAAATAGGATTAAAACAGTCGTAGTGATTAGAGCAGATCAGTCTCTACAAGCAGCACTCGTTCACGAGTATGACGTATGAGCAGCTGTCTGTTCGCTTATAACTTTAAATTATGCAACGGATTGTAATGCAAGTTTCAACAATAGATAGAGTGATTCAAGAGGAAGGTTTATATGTGCGTGAATCTAATTGTAATTCAATACGGTTTGTAAAACAGATGAATTAAAGCAGGCGGAGCGGAAAGGGGGGGGGGGGGTAGACAGTCTTCTTATGTAGCGTCATTCTTGAAAATAAACTTAACGACAATGCTAAGCTTTAACATTATAAATAGAGCATGTGCGTAGTTAACACGAGCAATAAATCTCCAGCGGAAATTAATTTAGTTACTAAAACTTGGCAAACAATATCTCTTCAATGAGAGAGAATATGTAATTTATACACATTACAATTTATATATTTAACAAAAAAAGAATAGTTACATTCATATATATTTCTTATAAAAAAATCTTGTGTTAGTGGTGGTTATATGTAGAACTGCTACGAAACGGTTCGACAAATTTTTATGAATTTATGGTGCATATTTGGTAGAGTCTGTCGTAGCCATTTTTTTTATACACGTAAGTAAGGGAGATCCCACAAGAAACAATTTAAATGGCAAAATAACGTTTGCCGAGTCAGCTGGATATTTCTTTTGTAATGTTTACTGAAGTCGAGATTCAAACCAACTAAAACTACTATGTATACGTTTATTATGAAAACGTGAATATATATTGTTTATTTGAGAGAATTTATAATAATATTTATTTAAATAACTATAGTAATAATAATAATATATAATAATATTATAAAGCTAAAGAATTTGTTTGTTTGAACGCGCTAATCTCAGGAACTACTGGTTTGGAATGGAAAAAATATTATTGTGTTGATTAGTCTATTTGTCGAAGAAGGCTTTAAACTATATAACATTTCGCTACGACCAATAGAAGCGAAGCACCAGTGAAAAATGTTGCAAAAACTTCGAAAACCACAGTGTTTTTGATAACCATGCCAACAAAGTGGCGGGCACAACTAGTAGATAATATTGTGAACATTATGATGTTTAAAAAGTCCTAAGTCCAAACTTGACAGACGGCAATAACTTTGTCAATAGAAACTGACTAACACCCTGATGGTGGTAATATCGATATCAAAGTATATACTAAACTTTAAACTACTATATTAAGATATACCCAGCGATGTTTGGCTATTTCAAATGTTGCATTCAGAACATAGTTGAGAGTTGACAGTGCCGACTCTAACTAAATTTATTTATTTTTAGTGTCTTCTGTAGGTCGAACTAAATCAAAGTGTAGAACAAGTCCTCATCAATTGAAATTGGCAGATGGAAACCAAGTCTAAATGTCAAACCGTGTCTGCCAAATGTTAGCCAACATATATTGGCTGGCATACATCCAACAAACAAAATGTCTGGTCCAAACAGAGTACTCAAAATAAATACAATACATACTACAATTTCTCTATGTTTCGGAAGTCATTACATACTTTCTTCAGCTTTATGCGTTGGTTTTGTGTAAGTGATAATTATAATTGAATTTCCGTTAAGGTGAGTTTGTGTCTTTATCAAGTATAATAATATTAATAAATTCGATTTCATTCTGAATTAAGTACAGTGAATCTTTAATATTATCCTTGATACATTTACTACTAATAAAATTGTTAGTATACCACGGATGAGTACCGTAGTCTCACCTATTTAAGTCGCCTATCAGAAGTAATTTGCTTTGTAAAGATGTGTTTTTGTTGAAGAGATAAAACTGTGAGTTTATAGAGGTATGACATCGTAGTCCTTCTGAATGGCACCTAATGAGATACCACGGATTAGGTAGACCGTCAATTTGATTGCGATTCCAATGAGTTAAAAAAAACCTGTACCTATGACATTTCAGCCTGTTCAGATAGATTCTGTTGAGAACTGGCACGAACCTCAACTTTTTTTAAATCTATCTATTAACATTCTATCATATAACTTCAGTTATATAACATTAGCTGTCTATATAATATTAAATTTAAATCTCGTAGGTACATGAACAATGAATGCACGTTTGTAATTACGAAATAGTTTAGTCCTAACGATATGAGACGAAATCGGAAATGTAACACCCAATCAATAACTTACTATATTACAGAACGTTCAATACAACAAATATATTAAAATACCAACACAATTCGAAATGACTACTGTACAAATAAGGCCCAATGTGAAATTGGCGAAATTGTTTTACAAATATGCAGAGGAACAAAAAGAAAGGACCGAGGCAAAGGAAACAAACAAAGCTGCTTCAGTTGAAGAGAAAGAATATGAATCATATCCCCCGTACAACTTTTCGTGGTTTGTTGAGAATAAAATAGCTGCTATGGGATGGCCGCAAACGGTCGCTAATTTGAACTACTTAGTGGACGCAGGTGTAAATCATTTGGTGACTCTATCACCAGAGAGAAGACCACCAATATTAGAATGTGAGAAGAAATTAAAATGGACAGAAATTAGAATAAAAGAGTTCGGCGCGCCGACATTGAAGCAGATATTGAAGTTTATTGAAATTTGCGAACGAGCGGCCATTAGAGGCGAGGTAAGAGAAATAATTTTTATGTCCCTAATTCGAATGGTAAACAAGCTTACGACCCACCTAATTGAAACTGGTAACAACGTATAATACATATCTAATCCTTACTAATATTATAAATGCGAAAGTAACTCTGTCTGTCTGTCTGTCTGTCTGTCTGTCTGTCTGTCTGTCTGTCTCGCTTTCACGCCAAAACTACTGAACTGATTTAAATGAAATTTGGTACCCATATAGTCTAGACGCCGAGGAAGGACATAGGCTACTTTTTAATGCGAAAAAAGGGTTGTAAGGGGTTGAAAATGGTAATGCAAGGTTATCTTTATGCGGTTGAATACACACTTATTATAATAATGGCTTAACTAAAAAATTAGATATTTTGGAAAGTCTACTTTATAATTGTGTTATTAAGTCTATTTTCAAAAATTTTTAATTTCTGAATTACACCAGTATTGTACTAAATATGAGACTTATTAACGCTCATATGTCATAAATAAACATATATTATGTCATTTGTATAAGCAGCGCGCATGCGTTGCGTTGCGCGCGCAACTGATTATTGTCAATCCGTTGTCTCCTTATGAATTTAAATGAATAAACGTTTGCTCTGCAATTTTATTTTATAAATACATAAATATAATCCTGGTATAGCCTATAACTGATGACCCTGCTCTTGGACAAGAGCGTAAGAACATATTATTAATATTTTTGAAGAATAAAACAACATATAATATTAAAAATGTTGTCAATACATATGAACAACATTTCCTTGGAAGAAACAACATCTACCGTTCCATCCGAGCTATTCAGGTTCGGAATACGCGTTTCTCCATTCTGGCCAGTAGAGTCAGAGATATGGTTCGCGCAAGTAGAGGGATAGTTTGCAATTTAGAATATCACATCTATTATTTTGATTTAACAAAATTTTATTATGTTATTGGCCAACTGGACCACCAATTTTCAAAAGAATTTAAAGAAATGTTTAAACTGTTTATTAAATATAAATAAATATGACATTTAAATTTGTAAATATCATATTGTCACCATTCAAGGGGTAAAATAAAATAGCAGATAAAAGTTTTTATGGAAATTCGTCATATTTGAAGCTAGAACGATGAAGCTTTTTTCTTACGCTTTTTTGGGTCAGTTTATTTAATAAATACCTTACTAATATTATGAAAGTGAAAGTGATTCTGTCTGTCTGTCTTAAAAGCCAAAACTTCTGAACTGATTTAAATGAAATTTAAAGTCTAGATCTTGAGATAGGACATAGGTTACTTTTTAATGCTAAAAAGGGTTATAAGAGACTGAAAGAGGAATTTTTTAAAAGTTTAAGCTTCAATTGTATTGATTAAATATAATTAACGAAAATGGGTTGTAAGGGGAAAGGTCAAAAGGGGAGTTAAAATGTTGTATGCATGTATTGTCATTTTTTAAAGCTAGAGCTGTTGAGAAAATATCAGTACCTACCGCCACAGGACTCGGCCATAAATGGTTACAGTATAGCGACATCTTATCATTGGTACATGATGACACTAATATAAGTAGCATTAAAAAAAACAAGAAAAAGGGTTATAAGGGGTTGAAAGGGGAGATGTAATGTATGTATGGTATGTATGGAAGGATCTTCATTTTAAAGATAGTAGTTTGAAACTTAGTTTTTGGCTGTTGATTAAATTGTATGGAATTATGTATGGAAATTTCATTTTTGAAGCTAGAACGATGAAACTTTTTTATTGGGTTAGATTATTAATATATATTTT
Organism: Achroia grisella; assembly: GCF_030625045.1. NCBI lineage: Eukaryota > Metazoa > Arthropoda > Insecta > Lepidoptera > Pyralidae > Achroia > Achroia grisella. The sequence goes on along the minus strand of NW_026712984.1, from coordinate 1,607,112 downwards.
TTATTATTTGCTCAAGGTCACTATTTTACGCGGACGAAGTCGCGGGTACATCTAGTATAATATAACATAACAATAAAAAGGTGAAATTAAATAGTTAAAACATATTAGGTACATGAAATCAGAATGAAAGTAAACCTGTGGGCGTAAAAGTCATCATAAATGTAGAATTACTAAGACTACAAGCCGAATTCAAGGCTAAAGTGACTTCCGAGACAAGGCACATCACTATGTCTCGGAAGTCACTTCAGCCCTGAATTCGGAACACGCTTAAATTGATGCATCTTCAATGGAAGTTAATCTGGAATGATATAAATGATGATGTTAGGAGCATCATATCGGATCCATCATCATCCATAAATTACGTCTCACATTAACAGGGTGTCGACATAGTAGCTATGACATAGTGTTGGCTTGCTGGTAATGAGGTCATAAATAATGTCACCAACATTTTCATTCCATGTTCATTTACAGGTAATAGGCGTGCACTGCCGTCATGGTCGCGGGCGCACCGGGACCATGCTGGCATGCTACCTCGTATATTTCCGCAATATGGCACCAGAGCGAGCTGTACTCACCGTCAGAGTGCAAAGACCTGGTGAGGTTTTGTTATGGATGTTAATGAAAGAGTGCACCCGCCTGCACTAATGTTATACTTACGTATAGGGCGAAAGTCGATACTAATTCTTATTACTAACACTTCCAAACTTTTTATATTTTTTGACGATGAAATGATACATGCTACGCAAATAGTATAGGCACGAGAAAATGACAGGTAGTGAATGAAGTCAATTCAGTTAGTGTTTAGTGGCGAATTCACCAGGAAATATCTAATAGTAATGGTTTCCAGGAGGACGGTGTGGAGATCTATTTAACGTGATACATTGTTATGGATGATATTACTATTCCCCATTAAGGAAACAAAATGGACGGAAGAAACAAAATATTAATACAAAAACTTGACTTCCATAAGAGACAAAAATGTTCTACATGAAAATTAACTTCTGATTTTCCTTTAATACCTGTATATAAACTGAGTACTTTTAGTCCTTCATTTGTTTCCTACATAGGTGTTTTACTAGATATACCAATTTTACATTACGAAATTCTAGGTTCCTGTGAAACCTACGAACAAGAAAAGATTGTTTGTCACTACCACGACTGCGTACGTGGCACCATAACAAAGCCCGACTATCGTTTAGTAGAGGACAAGCTTTATTTCGACTGTTCCATGAAACATATGTACGACGAAGATGAAGAATCACAAGATGGCGACGACGCAAAACAAGATGGCGGCAGCGACGTTAACTTACAAAGTAACGGCTTGGACAGAAAGGTCAAATCATTGGAGAAGAAAAAGACTAAAGCTATGGTTATTAATCATAAGATTTATTTTTAAGTTTTATACAAGATACAATTATATTCAAGAGTTACATAATAAGGTTTTAATCGTAAGAACTCATCAACTTAAAATTTTATATAACAACTTGACTTAAATTTAAGAACATAACATGTTTTATTTGCACATCTAATGCACAAAATGTTATTAATAAAAAAATTAGGGTTTCCCTTTATATATTAAATCATTTACAATTTCCTTAAAGTAAAGTAAGGTCCATTTGAAATAATACTACAAGTCTGAGCCACTATCCTACCAACTTACAACCCATTAAGATTGTATCTAATTTAAAATTACTGCGTTACTGCCATTAGTTACATTTTGACAGCTAACTTTTGGAGATTAAATAAGGTATGTATGTATGTGTAATATACATAGTTGTTTTTATGAATACAAACTTTTACAAGTATTAAATATCGCTAATACACTGTTAGGGTAAAACTTGCTAGACCTTATAATGGTATTAAACCGACTAACTACATAATAAAAACAATATTAAAGAAATAGCAAATAATATCCACTTCTAAGTTTTGTACGGCGCTTGGCGCATTACAAAAAAAATGCAAAATATATAACACTTAGTGGTGGCATTTGTTATTTACTTGCGCAAGTTTACACTTATACATGTAAAAGTATATTGGAAAGTACTTACGCAACAAGTACCTTAACAAACAATTCGCAATGTTTGTGGCTACTTTAACAGCTATACAGGCAATTTTATTGATGGCGTTAATTAAACTTAAAAATCAAGTCAGACCTTTAAACAAACCAATATTTTTCCAATCCGATCACGATCACACATTTCATAATTTCATACTGTTTAAAAAATATATTTTTTATATTTAGTTCTGACTAAAGTACAATCTTGTTAGTGTTTAAGAGCCAACTATTAAAGTCTCGCAATAACTGCAGTATCTGTTCATTTTTATATTCACTTAAACAATCCATACTTAATATAATAAATGCCAAAGTAGGTCTGTTTATTACACTATACCGCCTTTATTGATGAAATTTAGGTTGTAGTACAAAAACTCCTTCCTCCCAATCAAAATTGATCACATGGAAAAAGTTGCAAAAAAAAAAGTATTTCATATTACTGAATTAAATTTTTATCTAGAAACATTACAACTGCCTGATTCTTCTTAATATTTTTTAACATCAATTTAATTTTAGTGTACGTTTGTAATGCAATAAGATCTTATTAAAAGATTAACATTTTAGTTCAATACAAGCACTTTTTAACTATTAATTTAGAACTACTAAAATATTAAAAAATATTGCAGATATTAGGAGACAACGATATGAAAACTCATTTCATTAATACCACCGCTAATCTATGAATTGTTAAGCTATATAAAAAAACAAAAATCACTAATAACGAAGTATTCAAATTTTGGAAATAAAAACACTTTAGTGCCGTTACACACGTTCCAGTTACCGAGTGGCCGACGACCAAGTGCCTTCACATTCAGAGGTTATTGGGAAGCTTATGTTAAATCTATTAAGGAGTATAATTATCTTAATTATTTTTTTATAATATTTATTAAGATTATACCAGTTATCGATAGAGTAAACAATTTAGACCGAAAGACACAATTTTCAATAAAAAATGAAAATTTGTTTGGAAACTTTAACCGCCGAGCACAAGACTAGAAAGTTGGCTTTTAATAAATAAAATATATTAATTCCCTGCAGTCCTAAGATTGGCTCCGAGCAGCGAGCGTCGGTTCTGATCTGCCGCTGCTAGCCACAGACGGGGCACCACAACCAAATTCAGTATGTCGTTACCCCTCTTAACCCAGACCCGTATTCTCTGACCAATGGAATGGTTGACTAGCTCGTGTATGGCTCTCAAATTGGATTCTCTCATATTCGAGATGTGTAGTGAGCCAAACTGCAGGATTGCATCTTCACTTCTTATACCCTGAAAAATTTTAATGTATGTTTTATTTTATATGGGACGTCAAACCTGATGTTTTGGAAAAAAACATTATTTATTTTTATTTATTTATTTGCAGAATACAATGTTACAAGTAGGTTTTACAATATGAATATTCGTTCAATGTATTCAGCCTGCTAACAGGCGAGCAAAATTTATTAAATTTAATTAATTATAAAAAAAAAGCTAACATCTCTATCTCAAATACTACACAGATATGGCAAATGTGATATCGATTCATTATGACGTGAAAGTGTAACAAATTCACGTTGGATTTATAATCTATACATCTATACATATAAATAAAATTGGAGCGTCTGTTTGTAATATTGAAATAACCGTTTTTTACTATATGCGTATGAATATAAATACACCAAAATAACATTTTTTACAATTTTTGTCTGTTCCGGCTAATCTCTGAAATGGCTGGACCGTCTTGGACAGGACATTTTTGGCAGGTAGCTGATGTAATAAGAAGTCACTTAGGCTACTTTTATTTTAGAAAAAAAAGAAAATTCCACGCGGACGAGGTCGCGTGTACAGCTAGTACATTAATAAGATAATAAAAAAAATGCTCTAGTGTTAAAGAACTGTTAATTTTGTATGCAGATTTAGTATGCAGACAGGCAGACCTGTAATGGTTCTTGTGAGATTTATCACATGTTAGAATAATTACTTGCATTATGAAAGATTAAGATTGATAGAATATTTTTATAGGAATCTTGTCATTCTACAAAACAAGAGACGTTTCAAAAATCACCTACTCTAGTACGTTATGAATTATGATCCAGATTTAAAGTAATAGTCTCAGCAGACAGTATATAGGTTTTTTTTTATACCACTTAGGTGGTAAACAAGCATACGGTTCATCTCATGGTAAACGGTTACCGTAGCCTATGGACACCTGAAACACCAGGGGTGTCACATGCGCGTTGCCGACCCTTAAGAAGGTCTATATAGAAAATAAATATATAAAGTAGCTGTTACATAAAATATGGTACAAAATTTGGATTTAAATGCCCTACTTATGTTTTCTCTCCTACAGTTACCTATGGGAAGTGCAGAGAAATACTTAGCAATAAATGTGCATACATTAGTTTACAATACTTACAGCCAGATAAGCCGGCGAGCCTTCGCAAACGGATGAAACAAACGCAATCGGCATTGTCGGAATTGCGTCGTTTGGCCTTGGCTCCGCAATGTCTCCTCCGTTGGCTGCGTGACCGTTTGGGACGTTGCCGTTTCGGACGTTGCCGTTTGGGACGTGGCCGTTTGGGGCGTTTGCATTGATTGGACGACCATTGGAAATCAGGACAGGAATATACCTGTTAGATGGACCAGCTCCGTCCGCCCTGTGGAAGTATAAAGAATAATAAGTTGTATGTTGGAGTTAATATGTAAATTACAAAATATACATTGTAATATTGATCTTATGCACTAAATAACATCAGTAAATGACACATTTTGTGACCCTATTTCATTTGTACAGTAAGACAGTAAAAGTAGTAACGTCTTTAATTATTTTTTTTATATGGATGATAATGGAATGCTGCACCCGCCTGCGCTAATGGTTTACGCTGGCGGGGCGCCAGTGAAGGATGGTAAGATGAACATGAGGTCAGGTCAGTTAGCCCATCGCGACAAATTCACCAGGAATTTATCACGATGGCTTCCAGGGGGAACTGCGTGGAGGTCAACCTGATATGGTACATTCCTAGTGATGGGGTCATGATCCACATTACTAACAGTCCCCTTCCCAATTGCACACACAGCTGATAAGATGACCTCAGAGTATTAAAGTAATTGTGCCTACCTTCAGGACTGATTAACTGGAATAACTGTCAGTCACTACTTTCAGAGGTAGTATTGTATTTAATGAATATGTAATAGTGTATGGCCTCTACATTGTATACTGGCTGGGTACTAGCGGAGACTGATGACAAAGTTTGTTCAAGTAGCATGTAGTAAATTTCTTAGGAATAACCCAAGAAAGTTTTCAGTGAGGATTGCTTTGAGATAGACCTGTGAAATGTGCAGTGGAATCCTTTTATCCCACTTTTTTATACAAAGTGCAAAGAACCGGATGGTCCATCAGATAGTCAATTGCAACTAAAGCCTCTACATTTAATCCATTGTATTTTACATAATATGTAACTATATTATAGTACTTTGCTATCAATGGAATCTCTAATGTCCATTGCTAACAATTCCCGAGGTTTTTTTTATTGGTGTTTAGTGTTTGGGCACCTGTCAGGTGTTTGTAGCACCTGTAGCACTGCAACCTACAAAGATCTATTGTGCTCGCCCTTTTTCAGAGTTCGCTACCTAGACCCGTCAGGGACAAGAATTGAAGGATATTCTTAGGAGCAATGGTTTTTAAACTTCCTCGGGAAAGAGTGTAAACTTTCCAAAGGAGATATTTCTTTTATGAGTGGATAGGATGTGTAGTGGCGTTTCCTCTTCAGTTTGACAGAATCTGCAGATTTTTGTCATACATAGGCCTAGTTTTGCCATATGCTTGTTTAATTTGCAGTGTCCTATGAGAGCCCTAGTCATCATGCATTCCCGAGAATAATAAGAAGCATTTTCAACTGTAGCCATTGGAGGTGTAACACTTGACATGTCCACATTTCATTAGTATTTATTATTTGTCTTATGTTTAAATAGAGGTTTTCTTTTATTGTTTGTAAACTACAGAATGTAAAGAAATGGTTCTTTTCAAATCACGATAGGCAAGTCTAAGATTATCTCAACTTAAAAGATGTGACTAGCAATTGTCAGGGTCAGATTTGATTATTGTATATAATTAAGCAAATTGTCCATTAACAGTATTCAAGTGAAAAAAAAAACAATTTACTGAATTAATGTTCCTTACTACCAAATCTAAGAAACGGCAGCATGCTATAGCTCTAGCTAATATAATCATAATTATATGAATTTTTTTAGACTTTATTATACCTAAATGAATATTATGAGATGTATACCCTCACAACTGTTATCCCAAATCCAGTAGTCAGTAGTTAACATGCTCCCCATTCACTGGGTATATTTAAATTCTATGTGAAAGGATAAGTGAATATATTATAGAAATTTTTGTTTAATGTCAATGTTTCCATTACTCAGTCAGTCCGAAATATACATTAACACATTTTTTGGAGTTAGCCAAATTTTAACTCACAACGTATTGAGTGTACCAGATGTACCAGGCTAGTAAACTACTAAGCCAAAACAAGATAAAATATTATAAAAATGCTTTATTGCACTTGTAATACTATAAAATAAAAGATGGTTATACAAAAATGTGAGCAGGGGTGGGCTCATCTCTGAAACAGATGTCTTCCAGCCAACTTAACACTGTGACAGAGGTGGTAGTTAGCAGGCAAAGATAGTGCTGAGTAATGTATACATATTAGAATATTGTAATTACTTATTTTCTTTTTAAGTATTTAAAAAATCAAGTACAAAAATATATAAACAATATATTATGAGAAGATAAAGTTCATTTTACCTTGCTTCAGCATGCAGCTCAGCTAATGCTGTCTCGATCTCCTTCATTTTATCCTTGTGATCATTTTGTAAGCCTGGAAATTACATTACAAACATACTTAACATATTAAAAATGTTTAGGTATTATCATTACATAGTATACAATAAAGTAGCTGTCGCTGTCTGTCTGTTCCTATGTATGCTTAAATCTATGCAACTATTATATATATAATACATGTACACCCGTGCAGAGCCGGGGCGAGTAGCTAGTGTGTATATAAAATTAAATGTATATGTGACATTTATATGTGCTATACTTGACATATTACGTCTATAAAATATGTAGTATAATTTGCTAATATTTTATACAATGTGCATGATAATATGGTTACATGAGAATTTTTAAATAAATGCATGGAATAGTGAAAAACACAAACAAAATAATATTCGGTGACAAACCTTAACTCCTCAACCCTTAAATGTGATACAACCCTATGGTGCCGCCCTAAGTTAGGGCGTTGTGTGTGGATAGTTATGGTTCAAGAAATATTATAAGGATATTCTTACATATAATACGGTGTCGGGCATGGCGAACTCTCGCTACATCAATGTCATTGCGCGGGAATCCTTCATCATCAACCAAGGGCTCCCTCATCCCCACATTATTCGTATTTAATACAGCATTCAACTCTGCGATCTCCTGCTCGATTTTATCCTTTTCTCGCATCAGTCTCCTAGCTTTATCATTCGGGGTCTCAATGTTACACGAAACCATCTTTCATAAAGAAGGGCAGGTGAACTTTTTGCAATAACGTAAAATTGTTTTTCAGAAATCACACAAGTAAGCAAAAAGGTATAGTTTATTATGGCATGACTTCTGAATGAAGGAATGAATGATTATGAACCGACTGATTGATTTCTTTTTGGTTTTATTGTCTTTTGGTAAAGGCAAAGAGACCGTATACATACAGCCATGTCTGTTTGTTTTCATATTTTTCATTTTTTCTTATAAATTCTTTCATTTTATGTGTTGTTTTTTTTTTTGTTTTCTTTATTACTTAGGAAAGGCAAAGGGAATTGCGCGCGTACATCCATTATTTCATTTACATTTTTTTATCTTGACATCAATGATTTTTTGGTTCTGTTTATTCTCTAAAGGAAAGGCAAAAGGATTTGCACCCATACATCCATTGATCTGTCGACACTGACATAAAAATGACAGTTTATAGCGGTTCATTGTGTTGCTATAAATCAGTAGTCAGTTATAAAACTGTTATTTTGTAATAATATCTATTTTAAATTCTTAGTTGTGTTCAAACGCCGTGATTACTTGCTATGAGATTTCATTAAAAAATATCGCAATATACATGATTCATCTCTACGTGTGTCATCTAGCGTCTCTAAATGGTTGGATAGAATGTAATTTTTGTGTACATTACAATTTTTAATATTCCTTGTTATCTTCTAATAACCTTTTTTTCGCGATCATATATATCTACATATATACAGAAATATGTGTATAAGGAATAGAGCGATGTAATTTATACACTCCAATTGTTTACCGACGTAATTTATTTTGGTTATATATAGTAGTACTAGTAGTAGATATTTTTTATATATTTGGAATGATAAAGATGAACTGACGATGGTCATGAAAGGCATTAAGGGCACCATGTTAACATACACACGCGGTTATTATTCCAAAAGGTTTAAATGTTATGTCAGGTAATTCCAGTTTTATCTCATCATACAACCAATATCTCACAACAACCTATAAACCAAGCTGCTTGGCGGCTGAAATAAGAGACACTGAAGTACCCACATAGAGAACTTGTTCAAAGTCTACCTACATAGCTCCAGACAATACATCTTGTAATGAAGAGGAAATGAGATATATTTATGGCTTGTTATTTAATAAAAAAATAATTGCATTTGTAATTACAAAATAAAACAAGCAAAATAATAAGTGAGCCATTATTTTTGCTACCTTTTTCTTTGTTGTATAACGAAGAATTTTGTTTGTAGTTTTCGCTAATGTAATAGGATAATAAATGAAAACACTTGTTATTATTAGTTATTCTTTATTTTATATTTTGAAATCAATAATGAGATTTTAAAAACTATAGCTTTTCAGAATCATTATTTTATACAAAAAAAATGAAAGCTTTTATATTAAAGAGGCTTTGATTTTACAATTAACAAATACAACAATGATTTAAATAAAAATGACCAGATTAATAGTTTTATAACTATAATAATAATGAGGGCTTACAAGTAAAGTCAGATTTATAATAAAAATTAACAAATAAAGGTGAGTGTTGGTTAACGATTTCAAATATAGAGGGTTACATTTTAAAGCATTTATTGCATACATGCAATGTATCCTTAGCTTTTTATTATTAAGTAAATGTCTTTTTGGGACAGTGTACTTCAGTTAGATCACTTAAAAATTAAACATTTTTTTTATGAGCAGATTTTCAATGAGTTGCAATCATGACTCTGGCGATAGTCACAATAACAACTCTTAAAGACATGCTATTCCCATGATTTTAAAGAAATTTTGCAATTAAACATAATAAATCTCATACATAAATGTACAATAAAGTAATAGTGATAAATCGTAACATATAATAATGAACACAAAAAAAAAGGATCTATACGAAAAAAACATGATTGTGCATTACAAAATAATAATGTATAAATAACACTATTATCACCTAATATGATCATCGGTGACAACAATCAGTGGTTCTATCGAAACACCTAGTCTGGCGATACTAAGTGCCCGAAATTGTGACCACTAATAGCGGTAACAGACGATCGCCTATTATCAATAATTTAATCAACAAAATGGTCCCTAAAGGAAAAATATTACAAAACAGATTAAAAATCACACTTTTCCCAGTCTCTACAGAGAGACCCAAATACGTATTTTACATACAAAACATACACTAACAATTATGGCAACGTCGATAATAAATAAGAAGGGATATATTCACATTGAAAAAGTTTGACGATTTGCTCAATATATTAAACAGAACTTGGGAATACTGACAGCACAAAATAAATAAAATATTGTAACGTGCACAATAATCGCACGGCTTGTACAAAACAAATAGGTATACAAGGCAACAAGTGCAGACTTTAAGTTTTACTACTACCATCTATTGTTTTCACTTAACTAAAAAGCCACATCCGCAAATTCGTTTTTAAGCTTGGCTCAATTCGCGAATTGGTTAATTCAATGTTAGTATTATTATTAAATATGGGCACTTGCCTCTATGAATGCCAGCCGCTATGACATAAAAGATTTTTATTTTGTTTACAGGTGGGGTATATGTTACAAATATATTCGCTTACAATATAAAAAATTTGCAAAAGAAGTGTCAAATAGAATAATTTTCAAAGCGACTAGCAGTTCATAGACTCAATTCGGCACACAAATATATTTTCAAAAAGTAATTTCAATATAAAAAATTATCACTTTTTAAAAATCATACTTTTCAAGTGTGGACGTTTTGATTCTCTAATATTTCGTCTACAATCGGAATGGTTCGCGTTTATCCGTAGTTCGAGATGATGCTGGAGTTCCGCGTCGGGAGCTTGGCGTGGTGGGCGCTGCAGTGTCGGATGCGTCCGAGGGCTTCCGTAGCAGCCGCGACACGGCCGTCGTCTGCCCTGAACGGACGGGTGTCGTACTTCCCGACGGCGTCCTTTGCCTATTGTAATATTAATGAATTAATTCTCATTCCAACATAACTCAAAACCATGCAAACTACAGAAAAAATCCAAATACCCAAAAAAATTTAAACCTTCAATATCAATCATGTATAACTATAATAGTTGACAATTAGCAGACAGTGAAATCAAATAAAAGGCAATTCTACGTCACGCGTGTAAGGCCATCTACGAACTACAACACACTTTTGTTAATCACAAATAGATACTCTAAAAACATTTCGAAATACACTAAAACTAATAGAAAGCACATTCAATGTATTTTAGTAATGTAATTACCTATTGAGATTACAGTTAGTATGGTGATCCTTTAATAGAGGGATGCGACTCCTTCCGGGCGTTTGTCCTTCGGTAGAGGCAAACGATCCACTCCTAAGATGGTGTTAGCGAGCACATAAGAAAAAATATTATGTAGTTAAAAGAAAACAGAGAAGATTATACGATATTATACAGCCAATGTCAATGCACGCGACATCGAGTATTAAAAAAAAAGTGCAAGGTAAAAACTTAAATGGTGAAGGAAATTAATAAGTTTAATAAAGTAGAATACATTTTGAAAAGAGTTCATGTGCATTAACAAAGTAGCAAAAAGGATATTGAACATAATAACATAGAAACAAGTGTGTTTCCATATTATTATATTAAGCATATATTTTAAGGTAGTTACAATGCAAATAGCAAATATAGATGTTCAAAAATGTACTATATAATAATTTATGAAATTAATATTTTAAGGGTTATTACTACCCTGTGTTCATGAACAGCAATACACTCATGCGTTGCCATTTCAGAGGACTAAGATGTCATGCCTCTTATTCTATAATTTCACACTATAACCAAAACCGTTAAGAGACCAAGCTGCTTGGCGGCTTATATTAGGTGAGACTGAGGTATCCACGCAGATGATTTTTTACAGTCTACTTTGGTAAAATTATACAATCAGATTTATATATGAATAAATAATTGTATTGTCGGATTGTGAGTACAATATATTTTCAGTACATTTTTAAACACCTAATTATTAAATATAGCTTATTAGTTTAGGTGCAAAATTTGAACAATTAAATCTAAAGACACAAATCGAGATGTTAAACAAAGCATTAATGAATGAGGTGCTGTGGAAACAGACAGACCAGTGCAAACAAACAGTATATTTAATTTTATGTAGTTATGAATAGGACATAATTATGAACATTTTAAGCAGATACAGTTAGTCGCTAACAATGCTGCAAATTGTAATATGAAAGGATGCTGGATATGGATCATCTCATCGTTCTCCCAAACAAATTATATTGCACGCAAGCATAAATGATTTATTAATGAGGGGGTTGATATTGGGGTGACAAGTTATGATGTGATATAAATGAATTTGGGACACGTATCAAGCAGAACAGATGAACGGCTGAAATTGTTGATGTTGATAAAACACATTTCACTGTAATGATATATGAAGTGCCTGAGTAGAAATGACATCAAAACGATCTTCAAAATACAGGAGCGTCAATCAAAACTATCGAGCAGAAATGGAAGCTAGCAGTCTACAAGCCTGTACCCTTTGGCATCACGTTGCGTGGGCTTTGACGCATCGCCGCTTGACTCGCTTATATTACTCTCATATTCATTGTCGCTCGTCATTCCCGAAATGCTAAGCAATGAGGAATCATCTTCTGGAGTCCTCTGCTCGGATTTCCTTGAAGGATCTTGGGATGTTGGGCTAGGTTCTTGTGAGGTTTCTCTGGAGTGTATTTTTGACTTTTTCATACGTCTTTCGACGGACGGTGTTCTCTGGGAACGTGGGCCGACATATACGGGAATTTTAGTCGAACCCTGAGTTTGGAATGCTGGATGATTATGTGAAATAGATTTGGGATGTTCAGAAGCCAAAGAAGATGGCTGGGAATGTGTTGAGCTGTTATATATCCGTTTCCGTAATCGTTGCATGCGGAATGGAAAAAGAAAATTTCATTAAGTATATAATATATATTACGTATATAATTATACTATATTTATATTGTTAGTGGAAGTCACTCGTTGCAAGCTGGATTTTAACTACTTTTACATGCTACGTAATATGAATTTATTTTTGATATCATGATATTCCCATCACCACGATGTTGCAATACAACGTCTTCAAACGCATAACGTACATCAACAAACGGCATTTGTGGTGTGATCATGAACTAAAGTGCGCCCATTTTTTCCCTATAGTACCTATATATCTTCACTACATTCACCTATACCCGTAAGAAGCCAAGTGCTTTTTCCACACTGTGATAATTTGGCCGATTTGCGATCAAAATATTTAAATACAAGACACTAATACATTTGAAAATTTATGTTAAAATTTGGAAGTTTAAATATTTTAATCGCAAGTATGGCGCGGCAAACCACTCATGAACAAACTGTCAATGTGTACCTCAGTAACGGCGGCACGGGTGCCAGTGTGGGTATACTGGATGTGCGGTACATAGCTCCGTTACCGTACCTGTCCGTGCGTTATCAGTACACCATGTATAATTATATTATAAATATTACCTATTATTATTAACAAAGATAAGTACAACAACAAGTGTCAACAAATTGGTTGGTCAACACTAAGGTTCGATAATGTCTAATACAATTCGAAAAAAACATACAGAACGATCTAATATAGAATCTTGTTATTTTTTTTTAATTGGTCAAAGAGTTAACTATTCATATTAGTAATATAGATAAAGATAAATTTTATAATGTCAAATACGCATTTCATCGCGTATCTAAACTACTGCCTATAATATAAATAATAGCTAGAAATTATTACCAAATTTTTAAAGGTTACCAAATTCAATTTACCCTATAGTCTACTCAGATTTCATATCAAGCACAATAATGAATTTGCCATTTCTTGGACACATTTAAGAATGGCTAATAATGACAGCAAAATGATTAACAGACAAAAAAATTAACATTCGTAAATTTTATTAAAAGACTTCTTGAACAAACAACTTGACCTTCCTTCCTGTATATTAACCTTCAACTATGTTTATGATTTTCCCTTCATCTGTGACAATTTTTATTGTACATCAAAAATCTAGGCAATCTATCTCTATCTATGCGAATTAAAGTAATGTAAATCTGAGGAAACCTACCTTCCACTTGCTGGCGTTAAGAATCCAGTCGGAGTGCGAGGTCTGGAGCTGCCGTTGGGTGTGCTGACACCGAGTTTGCTGGCCGTAGCAGCGGCGCGTGCTGTAGATGCGCGCGTGTTCGTCACTTTACGCATTGGTATGCGCGATGGCGTTGTGACTTCATCTATAGCGAACCAATTTAATATTTAAAAAATATCAAAACCTTTGTGTTTTTTAATCGTATGTTAAAATTTATAACATTTCTTGTGTATGAGTGACCTAAATATTTTATATGAATTAATTGAAAGGAAGAAAAGATATTTATTTATTCAGTGCTTATAAACACAATAGAAAAGAAAAAACGTATTTTGCAGCAGTATCGAAATTGCTCCATTCAGCTTTAGCATGTTCTAACATCAAACATTCATCTGGTTTTTAGGAATATCAATATGAAAAAGAGCTTAACTTCATTCCATTATTTGATGTCGACGCAATATGTAATCTTCATCTACTGATCTACTATCACTCATCTAATCTGAGTTTATTCTACCTTTATGCATATTATCTTATACGCAGTTCACTGTATTAATACTTAATATAAATAATGTAATGGTAATGTTACCTGTACTATCTAGAGATAGATTTGATCCATGCCTCGAGGGTGGTTTCGACCCTGTTCTTGATCCTGGTCTTGAGCCTGGTCGTGAACCGCCGGGTGTTAATGTTGATCTGACACAAAAATAATAACCATATTATATAATGTTGACGTTGATTTTTATTGTGATCTGTTTGCCCTTTGAATATGCACAGATGACCAATTAAAAACAATTAAAAAATTCTGTTTGGCCATTCTAATTACAAATTTGGATGTTGTGTATAACTCAAATAAAAAAATAAGCCAGATGCCAAAGCGATTATTACGAGAAAGCAATCATCGCTAAACGACAAAAGGGCCGTCACCTTGTCTGCTATCTAAATACATATAACTCAAAGGTGACTGAAATAGTGATCTATCAACGCACAACCCAAACCACTGGACGGATCGGGCTGAAATTTGGCATGCAGGTACATGTTACGACGAGGCATCCGCTAAGAAAGGATTTTGATTAATTCTACCCCAAAGGGATAAAATAGGGGATGAAAGTTTATATGAAACTTTGTCAATTTTAAACCTATCGGGCTGAGACTTTGCATGCATAAAGCTACTGTGACGTAGGCATCTCCTAAAAAAGGATTTTGATAAATTCCATCTCTAAGGGGATAAATTAACGTGACAACTATACTGCCATTCTGTTATATTATATCATGACAAAGTTTGTAAAGACATTCGGTTCTTAAAATATTTAGAAAACTATTTCTGAAAACTTGCTTAAATAGCAGAATGAATTTAAAAAAATGTTAAATCTAATCACTAGATGCCCTAAGAAAGGATTTTGATAAATTCCACCCCGAAGGGGTGAAGATAAATTAACGCGAGCGAAGCCGCGGGCAAAAGCTAGTTCTAATTATATAAAAAATACACAAACAGCACCATGGACCATAAAATACCGCTTTAACTTCTGACGCATTGATTATAGATTGTTGATTGATTATTATTTACACACACTTACAGCCACACTTATATACATATACTTGTATATATATATTTTACTATATGTATTTCATATAGTAAACTATAGTATATATAGTATATACGTATGTATAGTACTGAATTAAACTGACTGTTTATTGTTTATAAACTTACCTGGGTACGCTAGGCTTTCTGTATCTCGCTCCGAGGCCGCTAGCGGCTTCGTTGTCACTTAGAGAGTCTGGAGTGCCGGCGCTGAGGGAAGATCTCGACGCCCGACCGGTTACACCACCGCCCGACATCGGAACCGATCGTACTGTACGTTCCCTTACCTGAACATATTGTGTCTTTGTAAAAAGTATAACAATTTGTTTTTTTATTACAAATATTCAATTAAACTGTGTTGGTAATAACATTAGATTTCAGTTGAAATGCAAGTGCAATGAGATTAAGTTATTGATAGAAACAATTACAGCACACGTTACTAACAGTTTAAATATAGGTATACAAGCATGCCGAAATAATGGACTTGACGATAAATTGCTATTAACTAATATTATTAACAAAATACAACTTATACCACAAATTAATAAGAGCAGTTAATTATTTTAAACTGTAAGTGCAAACAAACCGCGTCACTAACACATAGCCTTTTTAGCATTTACCCAATGGTATCCTGGTGACGGCTGATATCCGTGGTGATGGGTATAGTGGTGGGCACCCGGCGTCGTGGAACCTTGAGATCTTGAGTGGCCGTATATGAACGCCTGTTTAGTGCCATGTGTTGAGCCGACGTGAAGTGGATACGAGCACGGGAGCTCTTCCCGTTGCCGTAAAGCCTCAAATATCGGCTTCAGCTGCTCCATAAACTCCTCAGCTAAACGCACCAATACAAAACCGGGAGACTGATTAAGGCAGGGCAGGGAACACGTACTTTATAAATGTGTCTTCACAGTGCCAATCTTTTTGCCGAACGCGATTTTTTGTTACGATTAGTCCACACGTTTAATCGACGGACGCGGTTTTTTTCGATATGCAGGTATGATGGGACTAGCGGGAGAGGATGAACGAAATACATTACCATACAATCCGTATGCGTTGACGTGCCACCTCTCCAATGCAGTGGGTCCAATGAATGGCATACTAAACAACACCAAAACACTACACGAGCCTGTGCATCAACGCATAGCTTGAACACACTAATGCAATACGACCAAACGCTACGAGCTCAACACATGCTATATTCACGAAACTGCATTTTGCATATGGATATAATAATCCATGTACAAATTGCAACAGAAAAGCCAAAAATGAATTCCCAAACCGATGCTCCCTCCAACAACTACAGTGCGCTTTATGTGGTATATGTGCGAAATACAACTATGTTCTATCCTGTAGGAGAGAAGAGTTTATTAATATATAATGTAGTAGCAGCATGTAGCTACTTACCTTTGTAATAGGTCCGGTGGATGGAGGTGTGTTTGTGTTAGAGCGGGGCGTACGCGGTCGGAACGCTGCCATACTCTGTGATACTCCATCCGCAAGGATGAACTGTTCCCTCAGTTCGATGTTGGTGCGTCCTTTGGCTGCATGCGGGCGGCGTCCAGTGCGCGGGATCACAAAAAGGACAGGATGGGGAGGGGTTCAAAGAAAACCGTTCGGTAAGAGGATGGTATGAAAATAACACGTAAAGTGTTAAATAAAATAGGACAGCGTGCAATGGTTGTTAGGAAAAGAAAAAAACAACAAACAAAATCAGAACATATCAAACATAAACAAACAACGCAATAATAAAAAAACAAAACAAAATTGGATATGTTTGCATTTGTGTGCAGTTAGGAATAGGAATATAAAATACAATTAGTTATCTCTCACCCAAAACGCATTCAATATGAATCAAGAACAAGATTAGATTAATCTACAAATCAGAATCTGAAATATATACTTCATTCATACAAAACATTATATACTTTATACATATATAAACATTAAATTGATTTACTCTTGGTCTTGTTCCATATAAATTAGTAGGTATGTACTACTATTTTAAATAAACTTCATAAACTATTGTACTTAAATAAATTAAATTTTATCATGCTGTTACAACTAATATAAAAGCAAAATATTATAATAAATAAAATATACCGCTATTCCATTCGAAATTACCGTCAATGTGACACACTACAATCCATTCTACACATTTGATGATAATATTATTGTCTATATAAATATAAGCTCCTTTAACAACAACAAAAGCACCAAACATGTATAATGACAATTTTTTACACAGAAAATAGAGCAAATTATTTTAATTACGGCGAAAATAAATTTAAAGCCACACCAATGACTAATGCCCCGCTTTGGAACCAAAATTTTTTTTGTACATTTCAAGTGGTAACTATAAACCAATAATAAATAGTGCATGTATAATATGAAATTGTTTTAAACAAAATATATGTTTTGGTTCCGAATGCAGGTCATACATCTTACCGAGCGGGCAACAAGCTTCATGCTGCTCCGGCTTGCTCGGATCAGGCAGCGGTAGCACTAATGACACTACTTTATGTAATGGGGATATCATAGGGTCATAAAATAATATAAATAAAAAATAACGTAAATCAATGATTTTTATAAAGGAACCAGGGTATTTGGAATGGGTAAAGCGAATACGAATTAGTAAATTAGTAGCAACATTAATTTATTGTGGACTTTCGATAATTACTTTAGCTATACGGTACTATTCGGTAGGTACTAGCAATATTTTTATTTAACTATATAAATATGTTTTACAATGTAATGGAACGTGACAATAATAATTAACGAATAGATATACGAATACATATAAATTTCTTTATATGTAAAATAATTCAAATTACTTTGTTTACAATAATATTTATATTATTTTTTAAACATATGTTACTGTTAATTCTATTAATAAACAAGTACATTGAAACGGTTATTTTATACAACTGTTTATGAGTACCGTTTCGTAACGGTTGTAACGTAACGCGTTTACTTTATACGGGCAACACAGTGAACAGCGCATGTCAAATCGAGATCGAAGCGCGTCGAAAACAAGAACAATGGAATTGTCTCGTTAATTTTATTTCGTGTTTCAATTAATTTACATTGAACTGCTAAAATGTCAGGCACAATAATTGAAAACCTGAGCGGGCGTAAGCTAGCTATTTTAATGAGTTTTCTATTGTTATGTCAAATAACATGTTTTCTAATCGGCGGATTGGTCGCGCCCATGCCAGCAAACGCACAAAGCATTCTCGGAACTGTTTGCAAAGATACTTCTACAATTAAAAATGACACGACAAAGTGGTTTTACAATCGTGGCCGCGGTTCGTGCCAAACAATTCGCCTCGAGAACTTGCATCAGGACATTTCTGAGGCGGACATCGTTTTTGCGTTCCAAATGCCGGTGCCTCGCGAAAGCAAGATATTAGACTATTCAAGATGGCAACAAAACTTGATTGGAGTGCTGCAAGTCGACATAAGGTATCATTCTCAGATGGAAATAAAGCCGCGCAGTACTGTTACTATAGATGCAAGACTCGCGTACAGAAATAAGGGTGATCCGGAAGATCAATGGAAGTTGTACACACAGTCTGTAGAAAAGCGTCATCTCGACTGCGATATAGATGTGCCTATGGATGAGTATTTACACAACTGTTCAGCGATACCATTGTTTGAACTCGGCTCATTATACCATGACTTTTATTTGCTCAACATTAGACTGCCCGTTGATGGCCCCGATATGAACACAAATATAGGACACATACAAGATATATGGTTGACCGTCATCAATCAAAATGGAGGATTTACAAAGGTTTGGTTATCATTAAAAACTGCATTTTTCCCATTCATCATAGCCATACTTGTATGGTTTTGGAGGCGCATTCACATGTTACAAAGAAAGCCAGTATTACTTGAAAAGATGTTGCTATGTTTGGGGTTAGCATTATGTTTACTTAATATGCCACTTGAGTATCTGACATTGCACTTTGACCTTCCGTTTATGTTGTTACTTGGAGATATAAGACAGGGTGTGTTTTATGCAATGCTATTCTCTTTTTGGCTAGTGTTTGCAGGGGAGCACATGCTTATACAAGATGTATCTGTGCAGAGCTCCCTCAAACAGTACTGGAGGCATTTAAGTGCAGTTGCAATGGGTTGCATTTCTTTATTCATCTTTGACATGTGTGAACGCGGGGTGCAGCTTCGTAATCCCTTCTACTCCATATGGGTGACAGATATAGGCACCAATCTCGCCCTAACATTCATCATACTGGCTGGCATATCAACTGGGGTTTACTTCATATTTTTATGCTATTTAGTGTGGCAAGTTTTCATAAATATATCTAACAAACGTCAATCATTGCCCACAATGTGCTCAGTGAGGCGATTGCACTATGAAGGCATTATCTATCGCTTTAAATTCCTCATGTTGGCTACATTATTGTGCGCTGCACTCACAGTGATTGGTTTTATACTTGGACAAGTTGCTGAAGGTCAGTGGAAATGGGATGAGCATATTGAAATCGAATACACATCAGCATTTTTCACTGGTGTATATGGAATGTGGAACATATACATATTTGCCTTGCTAGTGCTATATGCACCAAGTCACAAGCATTGGCCTACAGCTGAAAGCACATCAGACACCCAGAATTTGAGCGAGGAGATTGAATTTAATCGAATGCCCAGCGAGGGTAGCAGTGAGATATCCTCTCTAACCTCCTTCATAAGAAAAACCACTATTGACTAAATTATATTTGTCCTAAAACTGAAATATAGTTCAGTGTTGCTTAACTGTATGATAAAGTAACACTTAGTCTCAGGGGAAATAGTGACATAATTATCTTATCCAGTTTTGGTAAAGTAAACAACTCTAACAGTATTTATTTAAGGAACAAGTTTTGTACTAATATGTTTATTATGGAAATGTATTCCTTATTAGGTTATATTTAATTTATATAATCTATGAAGCAATAACCATTTAATGTACTTTCCGTAGATTTCTAGTGCTATGGAGAACTGTAAACTGACTAATATTAAACTAATGGATCTCAAGTTTGAATATTATTTACGGCGGCTATGGAATTTGTAAACATTTTTTTATGTAACTACCTAAAATCAGCGTCTAGCGAGTTCATTGTAAAGTCTGAGTCAGAATATTACCAACTGGTTTTTTGACCTTGACCATTTCCAGACAGTGCTTCCAATTATGTGCGTTGTAAGCTTTAAGAATGTGATTTGGTCATCAGATTCTAGTATATAAACCATATACATAAATATACTGGAGTTGATTCTCAATATTCTCCAAATTTATCTATAAAACTTGATTGAATATAAAGAGATAATAAATTCAAACTTTATTTTTCGGAATTGATCCTAAGTCGTCATTATAATTTGATAACCAAATTACATTCAAAATCTCGTGACATTTTTTACTTATATTTTCTGTGATAGATTTATTTCGTATTACCTATAACAGTATTGCTAGGTTTATTTTATAATAACTGTGTTGCCATCTGTCTAACATGTACGCTATTTGTAAGTTTTTACTCGAATATTGTAGTTATTAGTAGCCCATATGGGATTTGTAATTCGTTTAGATATATAATTGATTAATAAAGTTATTAAATTCATAATATTGGTTATTTTTGTTATTAGACGCAAAACTGGATGGCAAATATTTTCCTAAAATAGTGTGAAATTATTTGCCTTATACTTGGTTAGGGACATCACAAATTTATTAATTCCCTTTTGTTACTGTGTTAACACATTTTATCAGAAACGTTTTTGATTGACACTTTGAATATATAAAAAGTAATATTAAATATTTGCAATAACAAATTGCAAAAATCGCAATAAGAGCACTTTTTAGACGAAATTATAAAGTGCAGAATCATATTATATTTATTAGAAACCAAGACTTTAAGAGTTACAAATCAATAAATCTAGAAATCGTTACAATTTTCGCGTTATAGATTTCTTAAACTAATTAAAAAACATATCTATCTTGGTTTCTTAAATTAGAAAACATGTAGGCATCAATACTATAAGTCATTATAATCAGTAATTTAAATATAGATATAGACACCTATACTGACAGAGAAGACAAGCAGATAGAATGTATTATTTTTAAACTTCCACAAAATAACTTCGTTTTGAAATGAACTATATAGACTTTCAGAATGTAGAGAAATAAGAATTCTCCACCGTCTTTAATTATAAAAGAAATTATAATTGCAACTACACCCAGACTGATATAATGAAAATATAACACTATAAAGCAAATTGAATTCAATTGACATTAATATAATATAAGAATATTATTAACAATTGCCTACATATTTTCTTAATACTTAATAATATATTTTTAAAATTGTATCCAACAACATCATTCTACTAAAAAGCGTCAGCGTTTGTTAAAATAATTGTCATAATATTAATATTTGGCATTAGACCGCGTTTACACTTATAAGTTAGATCACAACACAATTTTTAATGAAATAGTATTAATATTGATTGAAATAAACTAAATTTCATTTCGTTTAGGATATTATTGCCAGATTTGCAAAAAAAAATGAACAAAGTAACTTACAACTTTTTTAAAAGTTATAACTTTCATTCTTATAAACATGATTTTTTACTACAATAATTTAGAAAGTTAAGTAACATAAGCAAAAACCGAAAGGTGTAAACATGGCCTAGATCTAATTTAAATATTTAGAATGATGTTATTGTCATTTTCAATTAAACATATTTGAGTCATTTTCACAGACATACACTATCTTCTATTATATGTATGTAACCATTTTTTCATAAGTCAAACTTCCAACAAGCATACGTTTGAGAGTAAAAGGCGCACTTTGTCGACTTAAAATAATTGAAAAATGAAAATAATTTTAAAAATTAATATAGAGTCCTTAATTAACATTATTACTTGCATTTTTTCGACAAGTAAAAATGCAATTTTTTTTAAAGAATTGTGACTACAGCTGTAAGAAGGTATTTAGAAAGATCAGTTATCTTTGTAATAGCAAATTTCGTATTAAAATAATTTTAGTTAAACTAATTTTTATATGACTCAAATATGTTACAATTTATAGTAATATATGTATCACCATCCTTACTACGAATTCCTTATTATTTTTTATGCAATTTTAATCCATATTAATATGAAAAAAGAGTTAAAATTACATATTAATCATCACCCTTGAATATGATATACATATTAATACTGAAATGTCTTATTTGGAGATTATGTAAAGAATAAAAAAGTTTATAGGCGTATTAGAGTACGGATTTCTGCTTAGACCCGCGGTTTTGCTCGCTTGAAATATTACTAAAAGTGTTTTTTAATATTATAATTAATGTACGATCTATCCCCTGTACAAAATTACATAAAAAAAGTAGTCACGTGATTGAGTAACAAACAACTATAAAACTACTCGCTTAATCTATAAAGCTAAATTAGTCCAGTATATGGTAACTGTAGTGTATGTGGAAACACTAGCAGTTTATTATCTATCGTCTCGAGTTGAGCGTACACGGGCCGCCGTGCGCAAGAGGGGAGGGATTTCCTGCGCAAGCGCCGCGGAGTAAAGACGTGGAGCTGTGGCTAACGAGCCGATATTATGTCGATAACAACTTACATACAAGAAGACATAAATAACAAATAAGTGAACACTATAGTAACGATTTATGATCTTGCAAACTATCTTTTTAATTTAAAGAAAGTAACATAATACTGTTAGTATTATATGGTACATAGCGTTTGTACCTATTATATTCTGACATAGAAACTAACATTACTGCTAAAAAATATTGTCTAGTTCGTTTGTCATGTATAAACTCAATTAATACTAAATTAATTTTATATATTCTTTCACATATAGAAAATAGTTAACGGACGGCGCCGCGGGTCTCCGCTAGTTACAAACAATAAATTATGTCAAATTCAGAGTTATCAAACAGGTATATGTATTGCATATCGTAGTAAGGATAACACCCACGAGCTGTTGTTTCTTTTTTTAATTTTCTAGATTTGTACATACCTCTGCACGGGTCGTTCTTGACTAAGAACTCGTCTAGTGCGACCCAACCGCCGCCGACACGGACCATCACGGTCGACCGCAGAATGCGGACAAGACGGAGCTTCTGCGAGTCTCCGAACTGATAGAACAGAACAGAATTAAAAAATATAAAAATTCTTTATTCAAATATACTTGAAATTTAACCACTTTTGAATAGTGATACTTTTTTCTGTAGTGCTGGTCAAGTATAATGACGACTTTCGTTTACGGTCAGTTGGGACCGTCATCTTGTTTGCCATCCCAATTACATAAAAAATATGAGACACGGAAAGCTGTTACCAGCAACTTAACGGTTTAATATGAGTGCAACTCACCCTGTATTTGCCTTCACCGACTTGGAAGACGCGGAATTTCTGTCGGCATGTGCACAGCATGACCAACCGCTTGACTTCATCGTGGATCTTGTCCGCGTCCGTGGGGGGACCACGCCGTTCCACCTATGTACAATGAGACACAATTTAATAAATATATTATAGGTGGATGTGCAGTAAATAGCTTCTTTGTTTCAATAAAAAGTTGTACATGTACTTTAAATAACAGTTTTAATTTGGTTAAAATGAATTATTTCTCAGTAAGAAATATACTAAATATTTCTAGATTATTGATATTATTGTAATTTGTATAGTTGCTGTTTTTATTTTTTATTATTTTTATTTTTTTAATTTTTTTTATGACCTTATTGTTATCACTAGTATTATTATTAATGTATGTATTGCATACGTTTTATTCCTTGGTGAGTGCATTGGTATTGTACTGTAATACTCACTGAGAAGAGCATGTAATTTTATAAATAAATAATTTTTTTTTAATCTGTATATGTATGTATTAAATATAACGGATTGCAAAAATAATCATCAAAATCGCAGCAAAATAGTTAGTTACTTAATTGTCTATTAGAGAAACTTACCCAGTCAGGTCTGAGGGCGGCGATAAACTCCTCCCAATCTATGAGTCCGCTGCCGTTCCTATCGAATAGGTCCGCTACCGCGCCCATCTCCAGTCGGGATGTGTCGAATTCTGCACGAAAATATACTTTATTATAAAGAGTTTAAATCTACAATCTTATAACGGGCTCCATGGTCTAACGGATTAGCCAATTCCTTTACTTTCGATGGTGGCGGGTTCCATTATATGGTACAAACTTGTATTCATGTTGTTTGTACAGGTCTGGTAGTTTCATATGTATATTACGTTTATGTTTAGAAAAAAATATTTAAGTACCTAGTTGTTTCAGTTGTCTAGTATCTACAACATAAGCTCTGCGTACTTTGGGACTAGATGGCGCTATATGGAGAGAATATTACTTACTGGTGCCGATGATGCCATCTATAAACTCGTTCCTGGGTATATAGCCGTTGTTGTCTTTGTCCATCTTGCGGAACAAGTCCGTCAGACGTGACTTCTTGTGATTCATGAATTTCAGGAACTGTTGACAAATTATAAGAGTTTAAAACGATACAATTATGGACATGTTTATGAACTAGAAGGCACTGTAGATTACACGAATTCAGAATATTATATATTTATTGGTTCTAGTTTATATTCTTGTACTGACTAGTCTGAAAATTACTTTAACTGGAGTAAAAGTATAAAGCAAAGCAAATATTATAGCAACCGAATTTGAACATAAGTTTGTAATAACTCGTTAGAAAATTTATATTACGATTTTCACTAAATTTCTTTGAAACTTCGGATTCGGATCAGCATCCGACACTACAAAGACCACTTACCCGCTTTCTCCAATCATCCCAGCTGAAGTTCGATACTCGTTGCAGTTCCTTCAAATGAGCGAGACGCTCGTGTAGTCGTCTCTGTCTTTCCCACGCTAACAGCCACACTGTACGCCATTTGTCCCACAGTTGTTTGACTCTCGGTGAACGGAACTCCGGTTCTGCGCCTTTGCTGCATAAACATAATGTTCATATTAGTTTGTTTACATTTGGAGGTTTTTCGTCTGTAAATGTACTAATTTCCTATTATAAATGAATCATTATTTAAAACGTGTGTATTTCTAGATGTTTAAATAAAGCATTTGAAAAGTTTTAAAAATAATATATTATAGAGAAGTTAATTAACCCAATTAATTTACTAATTAATAGAATAACTTGAGAATAGCTACTTCATTAAAATTAAAGATATTAGTTTTAATAATCATATTGCATTTTTTCAGAATAAGTACCCACATTGTATTGAAAATTAGACAATTGATATTGTTGTATTTTCAAATTAATATTTATATTATATTTAGTATATATTACACGTGGTTGTAACTTAGACTATAAATAATATATGTACTATTTAATTTACTGCGAACTCTATTTATATCATGCTTAACCCAAATTCATAAAAAAAAACCAATAAATCTAATAAGAATACATTCTACTTGCAATACATTCAAATTCAATCCAAATAACATATATTTAGAGTTGTCACAAATAGCTCAATAAATACACAAAAGCATCGCTTATAGATAGTGGCGTCCTATTAAAATTATTCAGCGTACATTAACCCTATTAAGCGAATGTAGAATAGGTATCTTCAAAATATGTAAGTCGCATCAACGCTAACCATCGCATCGCCTAAGATGTTACGACGGTTTTTTGTGACGTACACATTTTAATAAGGACAGATTTCAATTCACTTGGATTTTCAATTAAATCGTCTTTGATATTATAGAGAGACAAGAGATTGGAATTTTTGTTTTATTAATAATATTATCGTAGTGCAATATAGATTTCTATACAAAAATATGTTTTTAATCAGGTTTGTGTTCACTTAATCCGTATAAAAAAACGTACGTAACGTATATTTTCTTTTATAATATAAACTAATATATAAATTAGTAGTAAAGGTAATGTCCCATGCCAAAAACAGAGTACACTTTTAACAAGAGAAAAAATGGTACGAAGAATATACTTTTTTAACACAATATTTAAAATATTTCCTTTTATTTCTCGAGGAAACACGAACACGAATACTATTTCACTGGCAGCCTGCATGGTATACTCTTTGCTAGTAAACCTGTATAGGGCTCTTTAATCGAAGCACAGAGATCTTAGGGATCTTCAGGTCCCCTACTCGCTCCTATACGATTCCTTACGAAGATCGCGGAACACCAGCAACCAAGTGAATCAAAACAGGGTAATTGAAGCGACTTACCTTCCCTTCGGTGGGAACCTCGGGCCGTAGTGTGGTAGATTGCGATCTGGACTGTCCCGGCCGGGGCTCACACGGCTGGAGCACACGCATCATTATTACAAACAACATCACATCACCACACGTTAGTACATTACCTGGTTAGCGGTGAAGGTGCGCTGTTAGTTCCCGTACTGTTTGTTAGTCACTAATTACTCAGGAAGCATACTTTTTAAGTTAGGTACTAATAAGCCGTAGCTTATTTAATCTGTGTTTGAATTTCTGAACTTTTTTTATGTTTAATTTGAAAAATAATATAAGATTTTTTTAAGCGTTTTGTTGATAGTCATTTTATTCCTCTGAATTTCTATTATATGCTTCCTTTTAAATATTAAAAAAAAAAACTACCACATTAAACCAGACGTTATGATTAGTACTACATCCTATGTTTAAACGTAAATGTAATTTAAACGATTAATTTGCCAAGTGAAAATGTTAAAAGTTAGTTAAAAGTGCTTTTGGCAGCCCTGAGTGTTATTAAGCATGCATATTTTTATTTTAAATACTCCCATACAACATTAAAATATTTAAAAAAAACAGTTGTTTTATTATATATTTGTTACTTTTAAAACGTTCTTTCGAAAATATTTTTATTATATATAATTTCTTGAATTGTCCTATAAGCAATATAATGAGATTGTTTCTACTTTAAAATTTGTACACAGATATTCTGATCTGATCAAAATTGAAAACAAAAATGTGTTTTTTTACTCTACATAAAAAATACATATTTACCTAAAATAGAATCCAAATCGACTGCATACAAGAAAGCGAGAAGAAAAAGATCCAAGTTAAAACTACTAAAGTACTACTTATTTAGTTACATATTTTTTTGGGAAAATATCACTAATATTCATGCTATACATATAATATATAATAATTCAAAAACACAATTATTAATCTACAATAACGCAAAGCCGCACACATCTACTGCTACTATTAAAAACCCTAAAAAGAGACAACCCTAAAATAAATTGATCAAACCTTCCTGTCCTACTTCGACTGTGTATCCGGGATCTGCCGTGTTGAAGGGAGTGCGACATAAGAACGAGACAGAAAGCCACATTTACAAGGTATTAGAGCATAACAAAGCTGTATATAATTTGTCGCTAGATGATATTATAAAGCCGCCGATTGGCGCCAATCGGAGTTGCTAACTGGGTAACCTGACGACTGATCGACTGTATATTGCCGGCCTAATCTGTTCATTGTAACATGACGAGTGACGCACAACGACAAATAATATAAACAATATGAGACTAAGTGCAGAATAAGGAGCTAACTTTACAAAGTATCGTGAGTAGCTTCGAATATTTTATATTTTTAGGGTAAACGGCAAAGTAAGGTACTTGGGGTTAGAAATAAGCCTTGACTGTGGTACCCATAATGAATAAAAATTCATTCCATATCCAAGTCTACCCAGGTAAAAATATAATAAAGATTTATAACAGTAATATAGTACTAGAAAGGAATTGTCTGTTTCAAATAATCAATTTCAAACACCTTGTTAGTATAAAAAAACATTTTTTTTTATTAAATTATAATTAAAAAAAATGTTTTTTATACTAACAAGGGTTTTGGTAACAACTTCAGAGCTAGCTCTGAATTTGCTATATTAGCTCCTTATTCTGCACCGAGTCGTCAAAACAATTGTTTGATTAATTATATCTTCTAACGACAAATTGAGATAACACTGATTAAAATGACACAAAAGCATTAGACCAGTTAATTCACGATGACATAACATTTTCTAGAGAAAATGAAACATTTATTATACCTACCCAATTTCAATACTTAGAAATTTATGTATGTATCTGATTTCAAATTATATTATTATGAGACAAAAGTACTGTTTTATCATTATACAATATTAAAACAAAACGAAATGCTTTAGGGATTCTAAATAATTGAAATTGGTATTACAAAGTAACTTTTTACACCAGATACCTTTATTACATACATACATGATCTCTTTTATAATCGATCTAATCAAAATTGATGTATTAAACGAAAAGCCATGGATTTTACAAGAAACTGCACAAATTTTTTCAAGAACCATAGTGGAGATCTAAAGGTTAAAAAATGAATTTGTTTTTGAGGTATGTTGGAAGTTGAACTAAAATAACTCAAATTACATTCTCCGAGTCAAATTTCATAGAAAATTGGTTCAGTAGTTTATATATCCACTTTGACTCTTGGTTAACGTGGTACAGCTTCAAAAATACTGCCACTGGCTTCTGGTTCCATATATTCTTTACGAGAAATCGTAGTGAGTGGCAAAATGTAGAGAATGATACCATTGTAATTTCCTGGTAAATAGTTAGTAGATTTTCTTATTTTTCATACTGTCAGTATTAAAACCGCTAATCTTAAATCATCCAAACGTCTCTTTATGTATATTTTGGATTGTGTGACAAAGCAACGGGAGAAACAAATGTATAAATCATTCCTATACACTAATCGTCTGTTGATATATTGCAATTATTTTATACTTTAGATAAAGCAGTTAATAACAGTTAAGAAATTTCAATATCTTATTTTTCATAAGGTCTCTTGTTGGGTTACTGCTGCTACTGTATTCGACACATACATTATTTTTCTGACTGTACCACACTCGGAAAAAGATTGTAAAACCTCGAAGCTTAACAGGAAGTCATAACACTATCATTCCGGTTTACCTCATAAGAAAATAGTGAAAATGTTAATGAATTAACTTAATAGAGTACAGAAAAATAAATAAATTAGAGGATAACATAAAATAACGTAATTAAATTAAAGAAACAAACAAAAACACACCTGTAACGTCTGGTGCCGTAATAATCAGGTGAAACAGATCTGTCTCTATTGAGGTCGTGCTGCGATCCACGTCTGTACGTACACGGTTCCAAGCGACATACCATGCAATGACGCCACAGTGAGGACGTGCGATGAATGCGCATGACACGTGAGAGACGGAAACAAAATGATAAATGAACGAGAGAACATATAACAAAAACAATACACATAAACTACGAAATTGTACCTTCTTATGAAAGTGTTCAAATTTACGTACCCAGGTGCACCTTTGGTGGCGCTCTTGGCCGACACTTTCCTTGGAGTCGACTCGCGTCCTTGGCTTTGGTTCTTGACCTGTAATTAAAAATATAATGTTAGACATACACCCATAAACAATCGTAAGAATGTAGACGTTTTTATTCTAACAAATTTGGTCTATTTTCTTATTGGAAAACTATATTTTATTTTCTACATTTAATTTATTTATTTAATAATAATAAGTAAGTAAGAAAATGAATTTCAAAAGGCGGGTCTTACCGCCATAATACATCTTAATCCTTTGGCGAAGCATGAAGGCGTCATACGATCACGTGACGGCTATGTTGCTACACATATATATAGACGATGGTAGTCTTTTACCATCAGCTTGCTTGTCATTGATGTTGAATACAAAGAACAAATACGAACGGCCCAGAGACGATCATATCCTCGATTACCTAGAATACTTTTTACTGAAATTATAATTATTATTGTATTATACTAACCTGGTACGCTTTGCAGACGCGGTCGACTTCGTTCTGCCTCTTCTGCGTGTGTTCCATTAGCACCTTATGGTCTTCGATCAGTCCTTCCAGTAGTTCAATAGACTCCGGCAGTGGTTCCGATTCCAAGGCTAAATGCAGAATTATTTATTTATATTGAATATCTCCTCACAAACCGTAAAGTGCTAATTCGTCTCATACTATAACGAAATATACTTTGTATATAGGCAGTGAAATTACAGAGTAACCAAGCACGATGCCTTAGTTCTCCATAATGAGCCACTTACCATCAAATAAACGTCCCATAAGCTTGTTTACTGTTATAGTTCACAATTACTTACGCACACAAATGAAAACAACACAATATAATCTATGACAAAATATTATCTAAAAATATGTTTTTTTTAGTTCATTTCAAAATATGGTTATACCCAGATGGGCCGTCAGCTTGTTTGCCAGGAATTTCATTTAAATAAAAATAAATATATTCTTAATACTCACATAGCAGAGTGCTTTCTAAGCCGATGAGCCACTTAAGCAGCTCTTCCAGCACGAGATCCAGATCTTTCAAGCTCTGCATATGCGTCTCCAACTTGCCTCCACGCTGCATTGCCCACTGCCATACCTGTTTAACATTCAATCATCAAAATTGGTGTCTAATATATAATACGAGGGGCGGGGGAGAGCATTGTTAGTTATGGGACTAGTAACCCCATTACTAGTACTGTACAGGTTAACCTCTACTCGGTCACTACTTGAAACCTTCGTGTTTAATTCCTGGAGAATTTGCCACGATGGGTGATACTAATTGAGCTGACTTCATCCTCATTCTAGCATCCTCTATTGGTACTCCGGTAGCGTATAATACAAACGCAGACGGGTGCACTTTTCATATTCATCATATATTCCAAAAAAATATATGATACAGGCCAACTGTCTGATGGAATCAATATATTCATAGCTAAAACTAATTATATTGTATGTGTCAATGCATTATTTACTTCCCACGGAATGGTAACACATGAGTGGTACCAGTGGTTTCGTCCAGTGAAACTACAGTATAACCACAGCAATATTAAATAAAGATAAGGCAATTACCTGACCAGGAGTTGCTTTTGAGAAAATCCGTATTATAGGCAAAACTTGTGCTACGAGCACGCGAGGTTTATGTATTCCACTCATAATTTATATATTATTTATATATCACGTTCAGTACGTTACATAAATATATAATACTAACGATTAAGTTCTAATCAAAATGCATAGTCCATACATTGATAATTATAGATAATTATATACTTTATCACATACGAAATTTAAATAACTATGATAATATATCTGTATTCAATACATATAACAAAATTGTAACCAATTACTGATTGTACGTGACGTAATTGAATGACAGAAAGAACTGTTAATATATTTATCGTTCATTGTCATTCAATTCAATAATTATGTTCAGACAAGAGTACAGTATTTATACAAACATGTAAATTTATACAATATTATACATATTATAAAAACAATTTATACAATATTATACAGTATATATACAAACATTGTTAAACAATTGTAAAACAAACTCACCTCATCCCATCTACTCTGGATGATCGTGATCCAGTGTTTGATGACCGTCACCGCGTCTGGATGAGCCTTGCCCAATATGGAATGTGCTAGAGTGATGGTTTCTTCTTTGTCTTTCTGTTTCTCTTTGAGTTCGTATATGAACCGCTCGTGGTCTCTTATCTGTTGCAACGTCTCCTGGTCACCTTCAGGTAACTGGCCAGAGAATCGGAGCTTGGTCTCGGCATCGGAGAGCCATTCGAGGAGCATGTTGACGGAGCGATGTAGTTTTTCAGCCTGGTGACGATGACAAGTTCTATTAGTTTTACGAATATTGAGGTAGACTTTGTACAAAGTCGTTTCTGTCTTGTACAAAATGCCTCTGTCTCACTTATTTATGATGCCAAACAACTATTTTGTAATATGTGTTTTGGTTTAACAACTATGATGTGGTAACAGTATAATTATTGTGTATAGTAGGTACATTGAAGGATAACTCTTAGGAATGGCAAGAATGAGAGATATTTGTGATGTTCATGTATAAGAGCAACAGTTACCGTTAGTTAAATGGACGTCAGCATGTTTGCCATTCCAGTACAAAAAATCTAAAAGAATAATCTTGGAACAGTCCACATAGTCCCAAACTAAGCACATCTTGTACTATGGACACTAAACAACTAATAGAGATACTTCTAGAATTTTGTTATATATATACTTATGCCACGTAGATCAATATAAACATACAAATACTTCTAAATATATGTTTATATGCATATATATAAACAGAATCGAACGGGCGACCATCTTATAAGTAAAGTGTGTTAAACAGTGAGACCACTGATGTCTAATAGACTCCACAAACATCCTTTCTCGTTGCAACAGCCTTAAATGTAAAGTTAAGTGTTATGTACGCTTACCTCCTTGAGTGCAGCTTCGAGTCTGGTAGCCTTTCGGTCGCTGAGGCCAATTACTTGGTCCCAGATGCGTTGCAGTTCGCTGCACTGCTGTCGGATGGCGGACGCGTCCTCTACCGGTACAGTCGCCTCCAACTCTTTGCCTGTCTTCAGCACCGACTGCTTCTGCTGCTCGCGTGAATGCAGGTCCTCTTCGAATTGCTGTTGGAATTATTTTGTTAGAGGAGTTCTGCATGTTTTTTGACAATTATAGTCCATCTTGTTTAGACTTAAGCAAAACTTATGCTGATAGAGACTAATTATATTTCTTTGAAAACACGAAGCACACCAAGACTTAATCGAATACAAATATACATAATATACTAATGAATACCAATGTGTCAGTTTTGCCAAATTTTAAAAACATTTCATTCCTATTTTGGAATGAATTGATGACCACTCAAATGAGTATTAAACAATTTTACTAAAATCCGAAATATTTTAGCGCTTACAAGGCTTATTAGATAAAAATTATGTGTTTCCATACTAATATTGTAATTACGAAGATGTTTTGTTTCTAAGCCTATTTATTACTTTTCAACATCGAAACGGTACAAATCTTAATGAAATTTGACGCAAAGATAGTTTGTACTCATATCACGAAGATGGACGCAGTATATCTTTATAGAATACTAGCTGTCCCGGCAAACGTTGTTTTGCCATAAAATAAAAAAAAAAAATTAGAATAGATGTTGGCCGATTCTCAGACCTACTCAATATGCTCACAAAATTTCATGAGAATCGGTCAAGCCGTTCGGAGGAGTATGGGAACGAAAACTGTGACACGAGAATTTTATATATAAGATAGTTAGATATATATTTCACCTTATGCTGTTCAATAAGAGCCATCACGGTGTCGAGATCACCGTGCACGGGAGAGTCACTACCAAGTTCCTTCTGTTGTTTCTTCAACCAGTCCAGTAGAGCTGACATCGCGTCTTTGAACTGGCCGGAGTACAGCAACGCCTCTTCCAGTTTGCGTTGTCTGTGGATGGACATCACAGTTATATTGTCAAATGTTACTGGTAATATATCTTGGTATCTTGATGAAATATTGAGCACGACTTTATACAAAATGGTCTCTACAATCTTAGTGGGCACCTTGTTTCACTTATTTCAGCCAACAACCTCCTTGTTGCCTAAGAGGTGGTTCGTTTATGGGGTGCAATTAAGCAGTGATAATACAGGGTGCTCAGGTATGGCATCATGACATCACGAATGGTATCGTGCTATCATGGATGTCACATGTTGACGTAATATCTGTGGGGCCAACGATTGTGATATCATGTTTATCACTTAACATCAGCAAGTTCTGTCTGATTGTGTTGGTGACGTATTAATCCATCGATTTTAAATATTATTTCAGTGGAATACATACATTTTATTTTTAAAAAATCGTATCTCTACTATACTAATAGGACCCAGCAAAGCCGGGGCGTGTCGCCAGTTTAAACAATAAAATATTGACTTACCTATCCACAGCCTTCGAGCAAACAGTGGTCCATTTCGACTTAAGATCACTGATCATCGTCTTCAGCGTATTCTCGTCGAACTTGGGTGCCTTATCCTTGAGCTGTTTGCCTGTCTTCATTGTTTGATCGTATGCAGGTTGTTTAGCGGCAAGTGACTTTTGGAAGTCGCGATGTTTGTGCAACCTATTTAAAATACACAATAATAATAAAATATAAAATATGTACCACGACTTCACGACTGTTATGTCAGATAGTGTAGTCAGAGGTGTTCATAATTGTCGACGTTGTGATAAATCCAACACCTAACATGCCCATTTTCGCCGAGTATATTAGAACCAGACGTCGCAGGCGGCATTACGGCTTACGGTCGTTGCTCGACCTAGTTTGATTTGTTACCCGTCTTTACATTCTTTGAGATTCAGTCAAGAAAATAAATAGCCACTAACAATTTTTTTGTGTCCCCCACATTTGAACTTACCGCGTATCGCCATACTAGTAACAACTAGGTCACTGCCTAATTAGTTATAGTTATTAACATATTTTATTTCAGTTTAATTAAACACTAACCTCTGCTTAATTTTCTCCGGGTCGTTGACGGTAGCCTCCGAGTTGAGTTGGTCCAGTTGTTGTTCAGTATCAGAGAGCCAATTCATCAAGTTGTTCCTGTGTTGTCATAACACAGATTAATAAACAAATCAAATACCAAGTCATGTATTACTAGCTACAGAATTTATATCACTTATGCTGATATTATAAACAGAGTGTTCAGTCATAATATTAAGTACTATATAACTCACCACATATCTGAGAATTCCTTGGCCTCCTTGACACCATGGTCTAAAGCCCTCGTTCTCTCCGCAGCTTTCGACACCACCCTCTCCCACCGATGCTGTACGGAGACCAAAAGATTCTTGATGAGGATCACATCTTGTTTCTGGCTGAAGTATTTCAGGTGGGTACCCTTCTTGTCCAGGTGGAGCATGGTCTCGCGGTGGGTAGCCACTTCCTTTTGGAACGACTTGTGCTCTTCGATTTGAGCTGTGAATTTTAATAAAATATTAATTTCGTTCATTAGACCCTGACTATATTATTACAATTATATTTATACGAGTATTTTTGTGAATATGTATTTTCTATAATGCATATGCAATATTATTTTTCTGAAAAAAGTCAGATCATTACTAACAATTATAGTCATGAAGACAAACGTAAAAGGCGGTGTGCTAAACTGCTTGACCACCGAGGCCGTCATCACATATAAAAGCAGGTGGAGATGACATATGGCATTTTATTGTATGTATAATAATGGTATACTCACTGAGTAAAGTCTCCATGACCCTAGAGACAGGTTTGGCGGATGTGAGGGTCTTCTCAGCGCTGGTCAGCCAGTCCACGAACGCCTGCAGCGCGTCATGGAACTCAGTCGCTTCCTTCAGCGCTATCTCCAGTTTGATCTTCTTATCTGACGCTCTGTAAGAGATTGAGTGGAATTAAAATAGGAGTTTAGTAACAAGAAGGTATTTTTTTTATTGACTGTCATATTTTACCTATCTTTTGACCATAAGTTGGTGCGTAAATAAATTAAAATAATATATTACCTAGCTGTAACACTGTCCCATCTGGTCTTCAAGTTCTTGAGGTTATGGTGCAGTTGCGAGGTGGGGTTGGGTTTGTCCTGCCGCTTGAGGTACTCTTGACCTTGTTGTAATACGGCTTCAACCTTAGGACGATTGGCTTCAATCTCGTTGTATACCTCCTGTTGATGAATTAACAGAATTCAGCATTTTTTCTATTCATAAACGTAACAGTATATAACTGAGCAATTATATACTATTATTAAAGTACGGCATTTTTAAAATTGTTATACTTAGATGACTGCGAAAATTATGCACAAAAAATAGGAAAGTTTTAATTTATCATCAAATAATTGTATCGAAATTTTCTTTTTTTGTCTATATATTTAAATTGTCAAGAAACCTACTTCTACACTATAACAATTTCTTCATCAAAATCGTAGTACAAATATATTAATAATTAAATGATTTCATTTGAACAGTGTACATTTAGATACAAGGCATTTCCCATTATTTATTTATATATGAAGTTATTTTTAAGTCGCCATCGCGAATCTCTGCTTTTCACTAAGGTTTTATGCTAGATAATGCTATAGCATTAAGTCCAGCTTCTGTATCATATTTGATTGTTTAATAAAACAAATCTATATTATCTCACCATAAATCTCTCGAGCTGTTCCGAAGCAGTCTCGGGTAGACCGCCGACGGGTTTCGATGCTGCGATGACACTGTCCACCTCTGATAACCACGAGAGTAGATCGCCAATCTCAGCATTGAAGCTAAAAGGAAAACATTGATTTAATAAAAAAAAATTAGACTATCATTGTAGTGTAGTGGTTTTACAAATACTACTTCATCGTTCAATGTTCGATTTTCGATCAATACAAACATATATATACTCAATTGAGGCTCTTGTATGTACTAATATTTGTATCGATATGTATGTATGTGTACATGGTTACTTTCCGTCATATTTACATGATTGGATGACAAACTGATTTTGCTACTCACCTCTGAGCCTCTCTAAGCGCATCCTCGAGTTCCGTCTGTCGATCTCTAGCCTTCTGCTGCAATTCTCGCCACTTTCTGTTCAACGTTGCCAGTTTCTCAGCCGTCTCGCCCGCTTCGTCCGTACCTGTTGTGTTTAGGAGCATTTTCGAAGATAGTTATTAATTCAATAATTGCTAAGTATGAATGTATTATTTATTTTTTTTACATATTGTTTAGAAATTGGATTAAAATAAACCGTGGTCAATTACAGTAAAATTTTACATAGATTAGATTATAGTATTCTATATATTAAGTAATAAACTCTTTAATCTGAAGAAACTGTATGTTGATCTGCCTAACCTACGCTGTATGAAATAATGAATGCAATTATTGACAATGCAATAACATATGTCAATAATTCATACAATTGATGATTTATCATATTTAGATTTTTTCCAACATTAAAATGATAGATAAAATTTTAATGTATATACATACTGTATAATCTAAAAGTTAATATACATATATGACACACGAACACACAAAGCGTAAAGCATTAGTGCATGACGCACGATACATGTAGAAGAACGGTGGATACATAAGTTATGTTGGCTTTAGAAAATGTTTCAGTTATGACAAATGTATTAACTCTATGAAATCTTCATGGCAGTGACTGATATTTTTATCTAATTGGAATTGAAAACAAGCTGACAGTCCAAGCAAAATGTAACTGAGAACACATACATTGAGGCACATGAATAACACTCATCACAGACATCACGTTATTATATGACACTCATGCGTTTCCATTCTAGAGGATTAAAATTGCCTTTTATCCTGTAATTCCACTGCCTCGCACTCTACAACCGAAACAGCTTACCAAGCAAGCTTCAAGCAGCTTGCTTTGTAAGATAACGATGGATATATGCGAGTCTGAGGTACTCAGGCAGGCGATTTCTTATAGTAAACCTAATAAAATAAATTATCTAAGTACTAACTACGATACTTAATAAAATTCACTCTCCACTACTCGACAGTCGACACAAAAAATAACACACAGATACAGGGTGCTATAGGGTGTAACCGTTTTGCATGAAAAAATAATAGGGGTAAGACTGCGCCATAATATTTTAGACTGCTGCCTACCCTGCCCTGAGCCCATGTCTGGCTACGCCCATGGATAACTATGAAGTATGAGTAGAAAGTTATAATGGAGGAAAGCACAAGCGGCCGGCACATACCCGTACCCTGCTGCACGATCTGCGCGCCGGCCTCGTTGAGGGTGTCCACGCTGGCCTGGTGCGCCGCGATGTCGTTCACCAGCACCTTCAGCTTGGCTAGCTCCACCTCCAGGATTTGGGGGTCGCCGGCCACCTAGCGGTACAAAGATTTAATTTTAATAAACTTTATCGAGGATGGATATATATAGAGGAGGTTTTTGTTGTGGGGTCATACATGGAAGTTAAACTTATTTGAGTTATTTATACTTTATATTAATACAGATGATAGTTTGGTATTAAACCTAGTACTGAAGGATGAAAATGGAGTACACTATTATTACTTTTTGACTAAAAACAACTTAGTAAACGAACACCATTTACTTTATTTATAATTTTTCCAATATGCAATAATTAATTTTTCAGATTTTAAAATGTGTACCATTGTTCGCTAATAACATTATTCCAGATGAACATATGTTATACATTATATTATTATACCTACTTGACATATTTGAGTATTTTATATTTATGAACAAGGCTAATGATTTACGATAATACTCACGGGCCGTAAAGTATCGAGGGTGTCGCAAGTGTTCTGTATCCAGGTGAGGAGTTCTTGCAGTGCGTGTTGCAGCTGTCCAAGCCTGAGCAGCGCTCTCTCAAGCTGCTGTTGCCGTTCGACCATACCCCTGAGGAGTGTCGACCAGCGCGTGTTCACTTCTGTCAGCGGCTGCTTGATAGCCGCCGCCTGTTCCGATGATGTGCGCTCCGTCAACTCTTGCGCTTGTCTGTATGATGATTTATTTGTTAGGATTTTGCACTTTCTTGTTTAGGTAATAAGGCGATGTTATATTCTCATAATTTGATTAAGTGATATAAATATTATAATATTTGTCTATATCTTGTTATTGTAAATGTAGCCTAGGGGCGTAGTGGTTCATTACGTGGATTTAGGCTAGACGTATACCTAATACTTATTCCAGCTGAGATCTTCAGAAGCATTATCGACTGTCGATGTTGTAGTAAGCAAAACACTTCACATGCCTACACTTTCCTGTGTATTTTTTAATCTAACATAAAGAGGGGAATATTCGATATTTTTTAACTATTATCAGTGTTTCTCATTGGAAAGTCAGTCAAAAATATAAATTGACAAATAAAGACAGACAGAATAAAACTTACGACATATCTGTCTACGTTAAGTTTATAAAC
Source organism: Achroia grisella (assembly GCF_030625045.1). Classification (NCBI taxonomy): domain Eukaryota; kingdom Metazoa; phylum Arthropoda; class Insecta; order Lepidoptera; family Pyralidae; genus Achroia; species Achroia grisella. Next base: position 1,568,047 of record NW_026712984.1, on the reverse strand, counting down.
CACTAGGCCATAAGGTATTTTTATAGGAATGTAACATTCACCTTATTTGTGAATTCAGCTATATAAAATTAAAGCAGTTTTTTAATAAATACCGACACATAACAAGTATATTACAAAGGACAAATACACACAATTCAATCTATAATAGGACAATGGAATACAATGTTCATACATATAGACAACTGCTGGTTAAACCGCTTGTCTTAAGTAGGTATATGAATCTACAAACATGCGTAGTTATAATGTTACAAAACTACAATAGTTATTGCTCCAGATAAATAGAATGTGATCTCAGAATTAATTTAGGATATAAACTATTTACTAAGGTAAAGTTTGTAATAAGTGTCTCCGTACTAGAGTTGCCAGATTTTTTTTAGCCTAAAAAAGCCTAACAAGGCAAAAAAAATAGGGGAATTTAGTTTTTTATTCGGGACAAATTATGAAAAGACACATTGTCTAGCGTATATCGATCAATTTAATAATAAAAAAACGGAGCACTATTCGAATACGGGACAGAGTCAGTCCCGCTGGGACAATTAATACGGGAAATACGGGACGTGTGGCAACGCTACTCCGTACCCACACACGTCTTATTACAAAGTTTGAGGTACCTATTTCAGCCGCCAAGCAACTTTGTTTTGTATGCTGTGTTTCGTGTGTAGGGTGCAGGTTAGGCAGTGTAATTACAGGACCTTAGTCCTATAGAATGACAACGCATGAGTGCTATCACGGATGTCATATAGTACTGTGGTATGCGTCGTGTCTTTTATATAGGACGATATATAGGAGACGTTTCCCTCTTATCATCATATGGGCGAAAGTAATTTTTTTAAGGTTCCACGCGATTGGGATACCAATCATCATCAAATTTTGCATACATGTACATTTAAGATGTCGAAATACACATCTTAATTTTAACCCATATAATTAATAATACTGTTAAATTGTATAAAATATATCTGGAGCAAAAACCTAATATTACTATGTTAATTGTGTTTACATCCAACTATAACATACGGAACATAAGCGGCACACTCAAATAAGGTAATATTCTTGCCTCATTAGACTTCTGCATGTTTCCAATCCACAGGGTAACGCATAGAAAAATACACGATTAGTATGGTGCTATGTACTTGATGACTGACAGTCTAGTTACAGTCAACTGGCATTAGATTAGAATCGTAATACATTAAAATAATAATTGTGCTTCGTAAATTCAAAGACACATGATGTATTTAAAAATAATGAAAATACTTATGTATTTTAAATATATCAACACAAACATTACGTATGATCTCTTTTTATTTTTCTCTATTAGATTGTATATACACTATTAGATCGTTTCATCACAGTATATCTTAAGAAAGGACAAAACATTTCAATAGCTAACGTTAGTTTATTTTACGTTTAAAGCTATTATCAATAAAACTTTACAACTCAGCAGTTGTTAATTAATGACTATCAGTGAGTAACAAATTGACTGTCAGTCAAAAGAACATTATTATTGGTATTGGGACTTGTGCTATGTCAGTGACATGGGGGATTAAATATGTATGTTGGAAAATACATTTCATATTACCAGGTAATTATGATAATGATTAACTAACTATTTTTATTTACCATCACCATATACTCTAAAACACTATTTAAAATATAGACGAGAATAATATACTGTCTTTTTTATTAATAATTAAGTATTGACATAAAAATGTTTATAGCTGCCCAACGACAACAGAATATTTCTTCCCTCAGAAGCTGTAGTATAATGATAACAAATAATAATAATTTGTAAACAGTTTAGATATAATCACTTCAAGTTATGTCAGGATAATACACTTTCCCCGTGCATTCCATAAGAGATATGGCGTGAATAACTAATAAATATAACGTAATATATACCTGTTCAGTGCTTCGACTTTGACCATGTGTGGGTCGACTTCTTGCTTGAAGGTGGCTAGTTGGGCGATCTGCCGTTTGACGGCATCGATGTCGGACCCCAGCGGACCCATGCGAGAGAACTTGTCCTCGGCGGTATCCAGGAACTTTTGCAGATTCTAGAACAATTATTTAATAGATTATTATCATGAAACATTTCATTATAGTTATATTTTTGCTACAGAATAGTAATTTGTTACTTAAAACTAAAAAAGGTTTGTAACTTACCATACTTTTCTATCATATTCAATATTTGTTCAGCAGTATATTTACCAATTGAGCTATATATTACTAAAACAACTGCATACAGATTTTTTGAATAAATTCTACATGATCTTAATTATATTTACCTGTAATGTGTCATGGAACTCCATGGCTTTCTCCATAGCGTCGATCAGGTTCTCTTCTCGCCTTGCGTACAGTGCTGTTATGTTGTCCCAAACATTATCCAGATCTTCCATGTGTTTCTTGACTTCTGGCTTATCGGGCTCTCCGCATAGTGACATCAGAGTTGATCCTGTCTTGCGGACTTTCTCCACCTATGAAATTAGTAAGAGCCATGTAGATTATACATTCGTTGACAGTTGCACAATACTCCCTATTTGCTAATAGAAATTATGCTAATTTGCAAACGATAACTAAGTGATAAAATAATAAGGTTTATTATTATTTATTAGTAATTAGATGTAGTATATACTTTGTATGTGTAAGATAATATATTTAAAAAACTAGAAGTTCCACTCTACTTGAATATTTGATGCCTGACGTCCGTCAGGCTAAATAGAGATGTCTTCTGCACATCCTGTTAGTAGGATAAACTCTTCTTCTATTCAGACAGATCTTAGATTAGATTAGATTTATGTCAAATAAAATAAATAAATATCCATTGGGATGCTTGAGATACTTTTAAGTCTGTAAGCTATCATGGAATTATCATATTAATTAATACTGTATGTTAAAGGGTTGACATCTTTGTGACCTTACTACTTTGGCAATTTTATAATTTATACCGTTACTATTACATCACTGTAACATGAATTTAAAATTTGAAATCAGTAAGTGTACTATAATTGGATTGGTTGGTAATTTTTTTTCGTATCTGCTATTAAAACATACCTCGGGCTTGGTGTGGTCGATCTCGTGCCTGATCTCCTGCAGGGCGACCTGCTGCGCCTGGATGGCTCTGGGTTGCGCTGCCGGCGGCGGCTGGGCCGTGAGGGTGTCCTCGAGTTCGGCGAGCGTGGCCATCACAGCGTCAAGCTGCTGCCAGAACTTGCGAGCTATGTCCAGTGCGTTGTCCAGAGACTGGCCGCGATCGTTCGTAGCCTTTTGTACGTCGTTCCATAATCTGGTGGAAACAATCGAGTGGAATTAATGTAAGATAAAAATTATTCTAATATTATAAATGCCTAAGTGTGATCGCTTGTTTATTTGCTTAATTTTCACAAGCCTCTAAACGGATATTAATGAATTTTCAGGAGAAGATCGGGAACAAACAGACTTCTGTCTAAAAAGTAGTCTAGAAGGTAAAAAAAAAAAAGATTTTATAGTTTCAATTATTTTCAACTAATGGTACTGTAATAATGATATTGTTTCATAGTTAAATTCAAATTTACAAACAACATTTATAATAAGGCCTTTTTATTAAAAATACTTGTTTGATAAACCTGAAGGACTAAAGAGTTTGGAACTTTAAATAAAAAGCAACTCTGGTAATAACGCAATAAGATTCAATCTAGTTTGGACATCAATAAGCGCCTTATTGCATACATTCACTCGAATATAATCTCATCTCTTTCATTCTCAGTGATACAGTAACGGAGCCGTACTGTTTGTGTAAAGTGTAGTAGTACTCACTTGTGCAACTTGTCCAGTTTGTTGCGTATATCACGTACAGCCGGGTCGCTCTTGTTGGCCTTGCTGATGACGTCAGACGCGGCGCGTTGTACCGCATTATACGCCTCTTGACGCTTCTCCAAGTCCTCCACCAGGGAATTGTTTTCCTCGATTTGGTCTCTGTTATAAAAAAATAATATCAAATCCCCGTTTAATATAGAATTTGACACAGGTACATACATACCACATATATAATGCAATATAAATAATGCCCCCAGTAGTCCTAGTAGCTCCCTAGAATACCTACAATGAGAATAACTGGAAGTTTTATGTATTCGTTCATCTATATGTAAGTGTTCTTTATATACATTTTTTTACTACTGTCACTGCACTCTGCTATATTAAACATCTACAAATATTTCGCTTTTCTATCATTTATAATTACTATAGAAACATTTAGCATTAACATATGTCTTAGTAATTGTTAAATACATTAAATTCCATTAGCAAGGTATGCCTTACTAATTATAAGATCCATTACATTGTAGTTACTAAAATCCAGTAAAACAGACAATACGCACTGTATCTTGGGTGGATGTGCAGAGACTGGCTCGGCGTGTTGCAGAGCATCAGCAGTTCCAGCCAACGCACGCAGCATGCCCTCCAGCTTGTCTGAGAATTGTGAAGACTCCTGCAGCGCCTGTCAATTACAGTGAACCATATTAATATGACAAGAAGGAACTGGTCTGACCACGGCAAATTTACTTTGTTACTCGACAACTGTATTAAAATGCTGACTTGAATGAATTAAGTAGTAGTAGTAGTTGGTAGTTTAAAAGTATATACACATATATCTTGACTTCAAAATGTAAAGTTAGACAACAATTGTTTAAAAGCGGCAAGAGGCAAGTTTTTTGCTCATTGTTCTTCTGTTGAAATTGTTTCCCGAAAGATTCGTTGGTAAAAAATGTGTATCTATTCAAAAGAGTATTTGAATCCAACAGGCTAAGGAGCGAGTCTACAGCCGTCTCTCGGATCACGTTCTACGTTTTCCATCTTATAAGAAGAAATATAATAAATCAACACATAATTTTCAGTGTGCGTCCGATTGGACAAACATAACTTTTTGTTTCACATTTCAATAATAATATATTTATCTCGCTTACTCACCTGTTCCAACTCTTGTTGTCTCTGTCGCAGCTCCGCTCGTAGCGCGTTGTATCTCTCGCAGTCACTCTCCACTATATCCTGTACTTTGTTGGCGTCTTCTTCGCCACAGAGGCGGGCGAGTGCTTCGCCAGTCTTCACCAGTTTATCGACGAGAGGCTTGTGCCCGGCGATCGATGATTGCAACATCTACGAAACACCAAAATATATAAACAAGCTGTATCTCGTTGCGTAGCTCGTGTCAATTCAGATAAAAAATATTCTGTATGTTATGGGTAAACACTGTCCTGGGTTATCATTATTTTCTATCCACAGATATAAATCAAAAGCCGAATGTTTGCCTTACTAATGCATTGTAACTTTTGTATAGTAGTTTAAGAGTAAAATAAATGATGTTTAATATAACGAAAATTATAGATGTACCTCGTTTTTGTCTTGCTGCTGCACGATCTGCTCGGGCCGGAGAGCCGGCATGGCCAACATCTCGATCTGCTTCTCCATATCGTCCAGCCACGACGACAAACTGCAATATATATTTACTAATAAATTTATATTGTCTATACTACAAGAAGTTGTAGAACTCACTAAGTAAATGTTTTAGGTTCATCTATGAATTACACCCACCACCGCGTCCTTATCAGATTTGCGAAATTCCCCTCTAGTTGCACATTCGCTCGGCACCCTCTTAATTATAGGTGGACTACTTATAGTATTAGTATCTTAAAGCCTAATGATTTCTTTTGCTTTTGATTTCGTATCTTCCATTGCTCGAAATAAGTTTAATTATTTCTTTGCTATATTTAAGGTACAAAAGATTTTGTGAGTGGAGAAAGTTCCACTTTCTTTAATCAATTAACTAATTTGCATTATAGATAGATATACAAGAACTAATTATGTTAAAGTTTTATCAGCAGGCAGAGCCGTACTGCCTTTTGTTAGTATCTAGGTGTAACTAGAGACCCGCCTGACTTCGCAAGGATGCATTACTAATATTTAAATCTCTCATCTTGCCTTAATATAAATATAACGCATGTATTATAAATATAAACCTTCCTCTTGAATCACTCTAACTATTGCTGGAAACTGCATAAAAATCCGTTGCGTAATTGAAAAGATATAAGAGACAGAGAGAGGCGGCGACTTTGTCTTATACTATGTAAAGATTACACATTTAATTTAGTAATAATAGTTATTTGTTAGTGGTTGGTTTGTTGGTGGAAACAGTAATGGTAGTTGGTAGTAGTGATATAGTACCCGTGGTGTGTATCGGCGAAGTGTTCAGCGAGCGGTAGGGCCTGCTCCAAAGCCGCGAGGCGGTCGGCACTGAGCTGGCCGACCTCGTCCATCATCTCCTTCAACTCCTCGCTGCGTTCACGGATCACGCCCGTCTCCTCTGACGACTGACACTCACGCAGCACCTAGTGTTACAAATTATTGTTAATCGTAATCTTATCGCCTGGCAATTTTAAGTAGCTATGACGTGGTTAAGTGTCTTACTGAAATATCCAGACACGTGGCGGCGTGGTGCCCTAAAATATGGTCGAGAGCAGTGGTAGCTAGCTTATCCGTCATACTCGTGAACGAGTCCTGCTTGTAGGGACTGTCTGCTCTAATCACTACGACTGATTTACTCTTATTTAGTTACTCAATCAGTTGGAAGTATATTTAATATTTTCTCTATTTGAGTGTTTAATTGAATTAGTGGTAGTTAGTAGTTTCTACTTATACACTTCAACTTAAAAATGTAAAGTAAATGCTAAATTATTTTAAAGAGCTATACGCAAGTTTCTTGCTGATTCTTTTATCATGACTAGTCAAAACTGCTGCAATGTAAGTTTACTCGAATAAATGATTTTCTATTCTATTCTAATAATATAATAGTATCTCAGGACAATTCCCATATGGCGGTAAACGGTTACCGTAGCTTATGACCACCTATGACGCTGGGCCTGTAACGTGTGCGCCGTTAAGTGGCATCAAGAGAGCTAAAATGACGGACCTTCTTGGCTTGACTGAGCAGGTCTCGAACCCGCACCCTCTGGGCGGCGACGTCGTCGTTGAGCGGGCGCTGCTGCTTGAGCTGGGCGCGCACGCGGGCGGGCGCGCTGCTGGGCGGCTCCGCGTCCCGCAGCTGAGCGTCGGCAGCTCGCAGCCACTCGATCGCTTCCTCCATGTCGCCCACTACTTCTAGCGAACGCTGTAATACAAATCCTCGTTACAATGAGATATTTTATATAGTCACTGTAAGTACACAGCGAGAATTTTTTTTTTTTATGCTACTATGGTGGCAATCAAGCATACGGCCCATCTGATGGTAAATGGTTACCGTAGCCTATGAACGCCTGAAACACCAGGGGTATCACTTGCGCGTTGCCGACCCTTAAGAAACCTTAATATACCCTTCTTGAAAAAATTTTTATTTTCTTACAGATCGAATTAAATAAATATAATATTTTTATTATTTATAGTATAAATTATTATTCAATTCATGACTTGTTACCCTTGACTACTCAATTTTCTCGTTTTGTTCTGGTTAACATTTTTATACATAAAATATATTGGTTACTCTCAATATAATCTAATAGTATCGAAATTCACATTATCATCTCGTAATAGTAGCGTGGTAAGCGTCGTAGCTTTTCAATACAAAAATATGTTGATCTTCACAGTAATGCGAAGCCGGGACGTATCGCTAGTTTCAAATAGACATCCCTACCTTCTTGCTTAGCAGCAATCTCTCCGCCTTCCTCTGTATTTGTTCTGCGATGGCGTCGAACCGACGGTTGTCGCGAGTTACAATGCCCTCGATGTAGGTGGCGCCCTCTCCTGGTGATATCTGTTGACAATTATGAAGAATAAAATACAAATAACCATTTATCGAGGAATGCTATAAGCTAATACATCATGATATGACCAATAGGTGCAGAGCTGCGATGAAGTGTTACAAAAAAAGGAAAGAAAAGAGGTAAACTGATGCAAAGTTGCACTGGAAAAACTAGTTTATTAATAATAAGGCGTCATATATATAGATGATCTATTTATTGTTGCCGCTAATAGAGGGCGATCAACAAATATACACGCGGCCATAACTAGTATTATTATAAAAATATTACTGTTATGAAGGTCTATAGTCAATACCTGACAGAGCTGGGGTCCAATGAGATTGATGTTGTCCAGTACAGGTCTGAACTCCTGTAGGTCAGCCTCCAGTCTCAGGATGTCTTCCTCTCGTGGCTCCACTGATTGTAGGCACGACTCGGCGCCAGCCATCCAGTCGGTCAGCCTGTATATTTACATAATAATTATCATGAGTCATGAATATTAGAAATCAATATATATCGTCATGACACTTATGATAAAAAGTAATTACATGTAATTTCGAGCCAAGGATAATGGAGAAACTTAACTCTTATTCTTTTAAAATCAGTTGGTACATTATTGATGAAAAGAAAACAGTTTCATGTTTAATTGAAAGATTCAGTAGATATTGACCACACTACTTTCATTCAATTATACATTTAATTTATATTTAATCTGATATTAAAGGATTACTAAACAAAAGGTTCATATAACTCACCTGCCGTGACTGTTATATAGTTGTTGGACTAGCGGCAAAGTCTCCGTGGCAACGCGCAGCAGTTCAGCTCCCCGGCTAGTCAGGTCGTTGTACCGACGCTGGAGAGCGTCCAACTTGTCCTTCAGTTGAAGAGCTTCGTCCCCTGAGATGTGCTTCATCAGCTCCAAACCTGACTCCACTGTGCTGTCCACGGCTTCCTGTTTGGCGGCTATCTCTTCCGTTTTCTCCTATTAGAGAAGGATAAAACATCAACATCAAAACATATTTCTATTCGAAGGAGTAGGATAGAATGCAACAAAAAGATGTCGCCTTATTAAACAAAGTCTCATCCTATAAGTATTAGCACAGATAATATAATATTACATACAGATACCCCATCCCATACAAGAAAATGGTTCCTTCCTAACTCGGGCTATTCTTCGGGCTATTTTATTTCGCCGCCGTAGGCGCTAGATGTCGCTATATCTGAAGCAGTTCGGATTACTAGTGGGTGATTAGTAATAAAGCATGAAAATAGATGGCAGAGAATTCGGTCTACATGACATCTGTTTTGCAAAGATACGTACATAATAGATATATAACTGTATCGAACTCCTGATTGGGTACAATCGAAAATTCAATGTAGGTATAATATTGTTCGCTGACAGTCTACAGACACGGCTAATGTACCTATGTATCTATGTACTATGTTACAGTTACTTTTTTACATGCCTACTTTTTTCTCCCGACGAAGATATGTCTTAACGCGTCTGCACTAAAATCGGGCTATCGGTTAAGGAGCAATAGCTCCTTAACGAATAGCCCGATTTTAATACGGTTTTTTTTATTTAAATTGTTATGTGATAGTAATAGATTTTAGCTATAATCAATTGATGTGCATATGGGTACCTCATATAATTTTCAGTATATAATTATTTCTCAATATGTAGTTAATTATGGTAAACTGACAATTTGTAAAACTGAAAATAATATCTGCAAACCATCAATCTGTTATATGTATAGGTTCTTTCAGGGATACTACATCGGTGCTAATGACATGTAGGTACTTATTTTGATGTTATACCTATTTGTAGAACCTTCGATATCTACAAACTACGCCTTTACTGCTAGTTTTTTGGTATTTATGTAAGTTGTTATTCAGTTGAAATTAAGCTGCGAAATTACAGGATATTTGGACATAACATCTATGTTCTCCGGAATGATAACGTATGCGGGATATAGCGGGCACGACATGATGACGTAATGCTGTTTAATAATATATGTGTATGTATGTACGTCGGATAGCGTCGTGGTTGGATGGATCGTCAGCTTATTTACCATTTCAGTTCATAGTTAATAGTAGGTAGTAACTTTTGACAATATGGATGAAGGAGGGTAACGGTGATGATGATGAGATCAATAATGACTGTTGACGATAGTGACGGTGGTATTTATTTATGACCACCATAAAATTCATCATTGGCAGTATTCTCAACATTATCATCATGATGATTGAGATCAAATTAATTAATTGATTAAAAAAGTAGCAAGTATTAGGTAGGTACTAAGTCCTTATATGACTTAAATACAAGGTTCTGGGATGCTGTGATATACTACTGTCTCTAGATTTTGTTTCTTATTAGTATTCCACAACCAAAGTCTATAGACAGAGAAATATAGATTTACACAAAGTTTTTTGATGTAAATGGGAATTATTATACACATTGCATTAAAAAATATATATGATTACCATCTAATACAAAATCATTATGTAGTAAATAATTCCTGACATTTTAAATCGAATGAGGTGAAACTAACATTGCATGAACACAACACTTGAAGATCATAATTTTTATTTCAGGTAATAAAACACTTTTAAATAATTTATTAATCACAGAATAAACAATTGTTAATAATTTACAATAATATTTCTTTCACTGCTTGTCTGTTATACCACTAAAACTTCAAACACTTCTGTTATTTTTATATTATATTCCAAATAAATCAATATCAAGACATAATATTTCATCAAAATCATTTCATAATTAATTCCTGGTACACAAAATATTCCTGGATTTGTTGATGAAGCAATATAATAATAATCATGAGCTTAAATCATAAACTTATTTGCAGTCGGTTACACATAATATAATTACTTGGAATTTCTTCTCATCACTAGTCCGTTGCTTTCTTACTTATTTAATTATATTATTAATTGCATTGTGATTAATAATTTACAGATTTTTCTTCTGCTTTTTTCTCTTATTTTTACTTGCATTATTATTTTATACAGTAAAATGTTCATATATATATATATATATATATTTCTTATTCTTTTGAACTCCTGTTCTTTACAGTAAAAATGTTATTTATCTTCATCTGAATGACTAGGAGATTTAGAATATCATCTCTTATTTGTTTAAAATTTGTTCAGTATTAAGTTGTTGATGTCAGGAAAATCTGAAAACAATATCATATACCATGTTACATTTTCATGAACTTACATAAATGAAACTAAACTGTAACCTTATTAGCACAATAAACATATTATTCATACATCATATTCATTCAGTTCTAATAAAATATAAAAATAATACTACTGTTTAGCACTTTATTTTGATTAATAATTTTCAGTATTTTCTCAATCAATCAAAAATTATAAAATCAGTGTTAGTTTTTTGAAGTTACATTCATAACAATAATAAAAACATAATAATACCACATTAAAGCGGTCACCAAGTACCTATGTTTATTATATTTTAATATGAAAGATACACACGCATACATATGCAAGTTTTTAACAACTTATAGTTATACCTGGTATGAGATAATCCTCAAAGACACGATAGTTTACTAAATATTTGTAGTAGTCCTTAGACACATTTAAATTATTGAGTTTGACAAAAAAATAAGAAGTTCAATGAACTCTGAACAGGAACAATTCAAAAGTTGAAGTACCTACTTAACTTAAATGATGAAAAAAGAGAAAAAATCCAATGCTAGTGAAAATATGTTTTAAGCATTTGACTTAAAGTCGTTTATCCTATTCTTTTATTCCTATATTTTATATTTTTAACATTTCATTTATGTTGCCAGTACTCGTTGTCATTTCGATATAATAAAAAAATATGGACCAACCTACGATTTTAAATCGATATTTTTATTTGTGATGAAATCTAATAATATAAATTATGAATAACCTACCCTCGAATGGAGATATTAAAAAACTAATTATCATGAATAGTAGGTACTAGGATCAGTAATATATCATAGTATTATGAATGATTATCATTTCAAAACCTTGTACAATTTAGTAAGGTTGAAAATATCCTTCTACAAAAGCAAAAATTCGAGTATATGTAAAGTTTCTTATGAGTATTTTTAAAAATTCGAGGATCCTCATATTTAGCTACCAATGTCAGTAATTTAGATACCATATAACACTTGTTTATTGAGGTTTCATAAAGGTATAGCTGACCTTATATACTCTATACCACATTCAATTCTCATTCATTAAATTACAATAAGTAGGTATTTATTTTTTTTAATAGAAGAACTATGTCACTAATGTCATTAATTGCTATAATTACCAGGGTGACCGCGTGGAGGTTGATATAATAGAGTACACTTGTATCAGATCAATCTAATTAATATTTCCCTCTTCAAGTTTCGAAGTTATGAGCGAACAGATAAATATATAGTACTTGCATACCTGTCAAAATCTCTCTATTTTGCCGTCGTCGAGTAAAAATTATGCATTGCAATTCGTTCCAAATAAGAGTATAATACAAAATGATGAAATTTTACTGTTTGCAAAGACTAATTAAAAGCACCATCGAATAATGCGTTGTAATATCTTGTTATCGATTATTCGAAAAAATCGATAAATCTATGCATTTATTTTTAATATGGCAACACTTTCTAAATAAGTATTACTGGAATAATATGGTTTTCTTGTTTAGCTGTTTTATATTTACTTAAACTTTTTTTATGTTTAATTTATCATAATAATATAGTAAGTACTTATTATTTGAAAATATAAAATAAACATTTAAAATACGGTGATACAAATGAAAACAGCGCCATCTATGAAAGTATTTTGGAAACAATAAGCCCCAATTAGCAATGATTAAATTGTAAACAAATACAGGGCAGCAACAAAATTAGTAAATATATGAAAATTACTTTTCAAAACGCATTATTTCATTTTAACATCTATATATGACTTTTTAAAAATATATTAAACCTTTTTAAAAACATAGTTTTGGGTTTTAAACGATTACAAAACAATGTTGAATTCCATTCGATACCAATGACGCCATCTAAATCCGTTTTTCGAACTAAAAATGGCTACTATGCCATTGATCCCCACTGGTATTAGTATTCTGTCTCTTTCTACTTAAGAAAACATATTAATAGAAAAGGACAAAACAACCATTCTTAACCCCTTGTTATAAAATGTCACATTTTGTTGACCCTCACCCTCCCCCTGTTAACGTGTAACGTACCTTATATATTGCCATGTTAATTCATGTAACTAAAATAATTGCAATTCATTCGTTAGTTTCAAGTTTACTAGTTTCAATTGAAAATAGTTTTTATTGTATATAGAATATGGTTCACTTACGGCAAGCTCATCCATCTGTCTGAGCAGTTTCTCCATATGTACGGGAAGAATCTTCCTTTTAGCTAGATACTGTTCCATGCCGTCCATCCAGGCGGACAGATCTTGGTATGTGAGGACTAGATGCCTGAGACCCTTGCGGGAGCTGTCCAGCAGTGAGCCGATGTTCAGGCTGTGGTCGACTAGAGTTTGATATCTGTTAAAGAAAAAAAAAACATTAGTGTCTAAACTGAATGAAAAAAAAAACAAATTATAAGTAAAAATTATCCTGTACGAATATTTTATAGGGAAAAAAATAATAACAGAATTTGAACTTTAAAAGACAGATGAGATAAGCATATTAGGCATCAACTCAGAATGCTCAAGTCAAAGTAACAAAAGTTAATTTATTCATATATTTCGTTAGTGGGTAAGTTTTTAATGGTACTTTAGCTTTCAATTGCCAAGAAATAGCTAACAACTCAAAATTTTATCTAGTCCTCCATGAAAATTTTTATTATGCATTTCTAACCAGCCAGCATTGATAATTGGGAAATATTGGTTCAAATTTTATTTTTGGAATAAATATATTAAATACCTGTCAGTAGCAGCTTGTAGTCTGTCAGCCAGCGCGGTGGCCTCGTCATCTCCGACCAATCCCATGAGGATAGATGCGGTCTCTGTTAGCTGTTTGAATGGAGGCTGTTTCGAGAGGATGTCGTCGTGCAAATTCTGTAAAAAATATATAAAGTCACTATTACAATTCTATATTATAACTAGGAATGGAGGGATATTCTGATTATAGTATGGGAGGTCATTGTTAAAGTGTTAAATATACATGTAATTAAAGATGTTTGGCCTATACGAATCGACTAGACTAGACTAGAATCGACAACATTCCAATTTAGGCTCTGGAGGCAAATTGTTATAAATATATGAGCTGTTATAGATACTGGACGATTCAATAGTATAAATAAGGGTAGGGATTAGACTCTATTTTATACTTTAAATGTTTTTTTTAGTCTCTATATCATAATGGGGTTGTGGTTGTTTATGTTATAATCTTACCTTGTGTTCTCTGATCTTCTGCTGTATCTTCTCTTCGTCAGTGGGCACCAGTTCAAGCGCCTTCACTTTACGTTCTGTCACGCTCAGCCATTCCACTAGAGGTTGCAGCTGTTCTTCAAATTGTTTCGCGACCTTTGCAAGCGAAATTCAGTTTTATATAGTGTGTTTTTACGACTGTTTATTGATATAGATTACGTGTAATACCTTCATGACAGTTCTCACAGATTGGGTAATCAGTGGCATTATCAATTGTTGACTTGGTAGTAATACAAAGTTTTTAGTGGTAAACAAATTTGACCTCCTAAGTCTTAGCAGTGACTATATGTATAGGGAATGAAGATCTCCTTTTTATTATTTTCTCAAACAAGAAGTTAACTAAAGTGACAATAAAAAGTGAGTCCCTTTTAGCATACCACGGAAGTTTTTTTTATGCAACTGGAATGACATATCATCTGACGGTCCACCTGATTCTAAGTGGTAATTGTCTTATATATACACGAATAGCACTACGGACATCATGCTATCATGTAAAACTCGTGATACCAGCATTCATGCATTTCTATTCTGTATATTTTCCCTACCTTATCTCCCTTCAACTGAAACAAATCTTACAAAGCAATCTGTTTGGCGGTTGAAATAGGTGAAACTGAGTTACCTACGAAGACGACATAGTACTAAAATCTAATATTAAACTCTGTCAGTTTACTCTGTTGACTAACCTTCATGGCCTGCTCAAGATCCAGCATCCTTTGTTGAGCGCCGTTGGTGAGAGCGTCGAACCTCTGCATCAGACCCTTGAGCTGCTTCTCAATAGACTTCCTCTCGGCTGGTTCGCATCCAGCCGCCACTTCATTACCCATCGCGAATAATGACGACATGGAGTTCTGACGGTCCATCAGCATCTTCTTCAGGAACTGTTATGGAGAGATAATAATATTAAACCACGTGACTTCATACCAGTCTTGCCGTTTTTGTTTCTTTTACCGATTGGAATAAAACTAGCACTAACTTTTAAATAAAGCTTATTCCAATATAAAAAAAGTAGAACAATAATTGTTTTGGGTTCTATAATGTTTATAAAATCTCCCAATAATAGCTTTTCTCATATCTGCAAGTATTTTGCAACTTTATAGTGGATTGGTATCCTATTCACTTCTTACGGCACATAAAGCTACCCCTAAGCTTTCTATTTCAATATTGTTTTAAACTCTGGTTTTATTGTAAGTCTGTAATTTGTAAATAAAGAATTTGACCACACATCAATCTAATTTTCTGCATGTGTCACTGAATAACAAGCAATTCCATTTCCATTGTTTAATAGCCCACATATAACCTTAAAAAAAAATGGGATAGGCAACATAAATTCAAACAAACAGACATTTCACCATTATTTATATGTTTAGATATATTTACCTTTTGTTCCTGTAACTGCGCCTTCACCACCTTATAATCAGCCGACGGTGGTTTCTGGTTGTTGACCATTTCTTCGGTGTCCGCGAGCCACTTCTCAAGGCCGGCGAGTGCCTCGGCGAACTTGCCTGACTGCAGTAACCCCACATCGAGACGTCTCTCGCGTTCGTTCATCTGTTATCATTGAAAGGGAAGATATTATTAGTAATGTGGATTATTACCTAAGTAGACGTTACACAAAGTCATCTGAGATAATATTCAGCAGTTAAGCTGTTGGCTTTGTAAGCCATGTTCCGCTTTGAATGGTGTGATATGGCAGTAAAATTACGGAGTACAGAATAAGTCAGAAAGACAACGCATGCGGGGTATCACAGGCGTCACATGATAACGTGACATCCGTGATGTTATTCATGTGACGGTTAGCACTTTCCATCAATCAGTATGATGCAGTCATGTTACAAAAAAAGAACCGAAACTTGTAACGATATAGTAGTAACGAGGTACTCGTCACTACTGAGTCGTTACTGGTATAGTAACTGGTACGCACCGGTACACCATTTGGTACAAGTTCTACTTGCTAGAGTGGTGATAGAATACCAAATCCTCTAAGTAAGAAAGTTTTTAAGAAATGGCTTTAAAGTAAATACTGTTCCTTATCGTAAACATACCTTCTCCTTAAGCGTGTTCCACTTGTCGTTCATCTTCTCCAGGTCCTTCTCCAGCTGCTGTGTGCTGACGCCTTGCAGCGCGGACCTGACCAGGCCCTGTCCGATCTTGTTGCAGTGTGTCACGTTCTGCCCGAGCGGCTCCAGTGTACGTCGCTTCAGTTCAGCGAAATCTTTCTGTTGCGATCTGATCTGTTCCACCTCGGATGACGCAGGTTTGAGGTTTCGCACCTGTTCTCCCGCCTGTGGAAGAGTAATGATTTCGGTGTAATTTTACCGATATACCTTCTTTACTTTGTATCGACACAAAATATTAACATGGAAAACATATAATAACATGGAAAAGTTGCAAAACATTTGTTTAAAAGAGCAATAGGGAAACTTCTTGCTCAATATCTTGTACTGAATCTGCATTCCGAATGAGTGGTAGAATGATTCTATACAAGTGTTTATATTGAAATTATTTGAAATTTTATCTTAAATGGAATAGACGAGTGTCGAATATCGTCGAGGATCAATGTTTGCCATGCTTACAGTCCGGGGCTATGTTGAAACTATAGTAGAAATCAACCCTATTAATATTAATGTTTACCTCTTGAACGTCGTCCATAACGGAGTCGTACGCCTTATAGAACGCTTCCAGCTTACTGAGGGTATCGTCAAGGTCTTGTTCCTTGGACCGCGCGCGCTCGTCCAGCCTGGCTAGCTGTTTACGCAGACTTTCCACCTGCATAAAAAAATTCAATGTCAATCATCATTTATTGATATAGAATAAGTCATTTTTTAGTCACAATTACTATTAATATAGAATTTTTTGGCTGGAATCAAATAAAAGAGACCGTAGTAGCGCTATCGGTAAAAAACACATTTGATAAACGTTTAATTATCGAATTTATCTATATCATGCCTGGTTAAAAGTAATTAAGTTAATTTAACAAATAGACAAACAGACACATTTTCGTTTTTATTAATAGCATAATTATTTTTCTGTAAATCAATATATATAAACAGCGCCATCTAGTAAATTTTAAACGAATTTCTAAATACCAAAATACTGTAAGTTATGTACAGACCTGTTCCCTGATCTTGCCGGTGTCTATTGAGTAGCCGCTGTCGACAAGACTCTCGGCTGCATGCTCAGTGTCACCCACCAGGTCGTCGGCCTTCTCCAGCCGTTTGTAGAAGCGCACGATATCATCCAGTTGCTGTTTAACGGTCTTGATTTCTCTACCAGGCGGCTTCATTCCGTCTAATTCTTTCTCCAGCTCGGAGAGATCATGCGCTAGACTCTTCACTTTGTCCTGTAAATTATTAATAATTAAAATATACAACTTTAATATGGAGTATAATTGTACGAAAATTAACCGGAATTTCATCAGGAATAAACAGTTTCGAATACAAAAATAGTCATATTACTGTTTAATGTAGGATACCGAAAAACGTATAGGAACAAAAAGTGTATCCTTCATACTATTAGGTTACTAATCGAGTAGGTATTTAGGTTATTTTAAAAATTGTACACCTAAAATTCCTTTTATGTATTTGTAATTTATAATTATGTATTAAAAATATTTTTTTTAAAAGAAAGTGTAACGACTAGGTTCATGCAAACACGTAGTAAAGAGTGAATAAAAAAGTTGTTAAATACAATCCTCCTTAAGATTGCGTGCGATGGCTTATCCGCGCTAAATAGCACACGCTCCTGATCACGCGTGAAAGAACTCGTCGCGGGGAGCGATTACATGCACAGCATATCTTGCTCATTACCCGCTTGTCCTTGCGTTGAAGGCGTATGTCAGCTACCATGGAGCCGGTGTAATAGTACCTGGAAGTGCGTCATGGCCTGTGCGGCGCCGGCCAGCCTGCCGCCGGCGTGTGCTGCGCGCTCCTGGAGGTGGTGCAGCCTGTCGGCCAGCGCCGCCGCCTGCTCCTCCAGCACGGGCCGGGCGCGGCCGGCTGCCTCGGGCCCGGCACACTCCAGCGCCAGCGTCACGATGTCGTCCGCGGCCGAGTTGATGCTCTGTACACACACTTACTGCATCACATTTTATTTATACTACGTTGGTGGCTAACTGGCATATGGCCCGTCTAATGGTAAATCGCTACCGTAGCCTATGGACGCCTGAAATAGCGTGGGTGTTACGTTGTGTTATGACCCTTAAGAAACCTAACACAATTACCTTCTCAAGAAGAGAACCCCATACTGTAATGTCTCGAGAAAACCTCGGCAGGTTGTTCATTCCACAATATGATATTGATTCGTATCGATATATATTGGTAAAGATCTATATAATACTTTAATTTTTCATCTCTCCAATCTCTTACAGTAAACAAAACATTACTTCTATTGCATTCCAAAAATTGTTGTCATCATTAGTTACAAATAAAATATTTTCCAATCACTTCGAAAGTGCACTTAAATTAAAAAACTTACGGATTTTATAAATCAATATTTTGTATACGTACTTTATATTTATATTTAGTGAAACCGTAGTTTACAACAGTCCTATATCTCGTACCTTTATGGACTTATTAAATTACCTGCAGCGGTGCTCTCAAAGCGTGTATTTGGTCCGTCAAGCGGGCCACAGCTTCTGCTGCAGCGGCTGGAGGAGCCGACAAAGCATCCTGAAGCCGTTCTTCGCAGCGCTGTAGCGGTGTTTCAACCGCGCGAACGCGTTCAGCAAAATCGCCCAGTTTGCGTGCTGTCGTCTCGTAGAATTCCACTTGTGAAAGCACATCTGATGAAAATAATATTTTTTTGTTTTTTAATATTATATTACACTAGAGACCTGGGCCGGACAACAAAAAAATTATAATTTAAATTATAGATTTTTCACACACCCCTATACACTCTTAAATATTGAAGTCCTCTATAAAAGTACAGAACATAACTTTGCACATATCAATAATTTCCGAAGCGTACGGGCATATAAGGACTTTTTTGCATATTTCTCACACGGGCTACATTATAGTAATTTTCATGCGGATCGTTAACGTCTTTGAATACTCTATTCTACAAGATCTAATTGAGTTATGAAACCGTCCAGGAACCCTTTAAAATATCGTCCAAATTGGTCTAGTAGTTTAGGTGGAACTAGATGACAAAACACACGTAAAGAATTATATGTAATAAGATATTTACCGTTGTTGAGTCGATCCCATCTCTCCTTCATGGCGTCGAGTTGCCTCCTCACTATTTCCTGGTCGATGTCGCACGCCGATATGAACGTCTCGCCCAGCGTCTTGTTGTTCTCGTATTCACCAGATCTGAGTGCAAATAGATAGGACATATAAAAACAAAATACCTATATACAATGCAGTAAACAGCTTCCGCAATTATTCTCCGGGAATTAGAGAGTAACAATTTTTATTTAGATTTTTTTAGCTTTGTGATGATTAGATTATATGTAATGGGGTTGACATGTTTAGTGATTAAAACCGCAAAATCAATATCGATAACAATAAAACATCTTTATATATAAAATTCTCGTGTCACAGTTTTCATTCCCATACTCCTCCGAAACGGCTTGACCGATTCTCATGAAATTTTGTGAGCGTATTGAGTAGGTCTGAGAATTGGCCAACATCTATTTTTCATCCCCCTAAATGTTAGGGGTAGTCCACCCCAAAATTTTTATTTTTATTTTTTAGACAAAATTTTTAGTTCCTTTTTTTTTATGATACAACATACAAAAATACATAGAATCCTAAATTTTCACCCTTCTATCATCAACCCCTATTTTTTTATAGCCTTATTAATTATATGGCAAAACAACGGTTGCCGGGACAGCTAGTATAATAATAAAAATAGGCCATTCGAAGTCTGAGCCAACGTGTCTCTGAACTTGTAACAGCTCCCACTATAATGTTATAGTGGGAGCTGTTACAAGTTCAGAGACTATGTAGTCTGACTATGTAGTCAGCGTTCTACATATTTAATTGGAAATTTATAATATTCCAATTCTAATTATTGAACTACTATATTGAGATTGGGACACTGTGACCGCGTTCATTCTTAGGCGCGTGATCGTTCTGCTCTTCAGCACTTCAATAGGGCAAAGTATGTAACGAGTTCTAGAAAAAAATAATACAACTGACCTCTTCCAGATATCGTTTCTGATCTGCTGCAACTCACGGAGCTGCTTCTCCACTTCCTTCTTGGTGAAGGCGGCGGCTGGCAGCTTGGCAAGTCGCTCCTCGGCTTCGGACAACCAGGGTAGGAAAGACTCTTGTGCCTTGGTATATTTACGGCAATGTTCCTATACAAAAAGGTAAATTATGAACTCTTTATATAATAGAAATTATAATTTCACTGATAATAAATTTTCTATTAAGAGATATATTACACTTCTTTTTATCTTTTTTCCGCAATAAAGAAAAGTATAGAGCTGGTAATACCAACAATATCTGCTTACCGCGACTTCTTCCAAAATGATTAATATCCCAGCATATGTAAGTTCTTTTTATAACATTTCATGAAATTGTTAAGATATAACACACATACTTTGCATGCATTTAAAGTATCACTAGCTGTTGCTGCGACTTAATCCATCTTTCTTAATATAAAAGATAACCTCTTTGACCTTGTTACAATCAATTTTAACGTTAAATTTAATTAAAGTCCGTTCTACCGTTTAGAAGTAACAAGGAATCAAACAGACAGACACATTCCTATTATTATTAGTATTGATTTAGGATTACGTAGCGAATCTTACCATAGCGGTCTGTAGTCTGGTGTGACGGTCTACTATTTCCCTCTTCAGTTTGTCCCACTGCGTCTGGATCCTGTCCAGATCTTTACGGAGCCCCTGGTGAGCTGGCTTCTTCTCCATCTCGCGACCTTTATCCAGTAGCATGATCAGTTCGTGCTCACGCTGCGTCAGCTCTCTGTAGAGAGGCTCGTGTCGTTCCAGCTGATGTTGTAACTTGACGCTGTCTGCTGAGACTTGGAGGCGTGACGGTAAAGCGCCCAGTTCAGACTGCAGCCATCCGAGAGTACGGGACACATTTTCTTCTAGATTGCGACCATCCCTGGTGGAGAAGAAATGTGGGTCAGTAGACATATATTGCAGGACAACTGAGTGTATAAGATTCTGAGACTCAAACTCAAATACTTTCGAGCGTTGTCATCATTCATGTTATCATTTATCATATCATGTATCAATATTTAACATCCAGTTTAGTTAGTTAATTCAGTTGAGAAGAACTGGCAAGAAGCTCAACTTGAACATTTCATTGTTTTTATTCAGATTCTATCATGAAAAAACACAGCGCCGTAATAGCGAATATATGTAACATATTTAAAATATCAAATCCCTTGACTGACGCCAATCAAGATAGTCTCCCAAATAATTGTTCAGAGAGTAATAATAATATTAAATAGTATAAAAGTATAATAAAACGTGGATCCAAAATATTTTGGTCTCTTAGAACAGGATCTTTCCCCTCGATGTGAATAAAATTCTATACTAAGTACAAAAAATGAGAAAGAAATTACAAAAGGATCACTGTAGTGTACTTACTTAAGAGCAGCTTCTATTTCAGCTTTCTTAAGGTCGAGTTTCCTTTGCAGGTTGTCGTATTGGCGGGCGACCGCAGCCAGTTTGCTCTGAATGTCCTGCCTGGAGGCCGGGTCTGAGAGGACGTCGGCCAAGGTTGCTCCAGCCGCTTCTAAGTCTGCCAGTAGAGGGCGTTGTCCTTCTAACTGCCGCTCGAGATTCTAACCGAGAAAATATACCATTTTTAATTCTTCTTTCACTTTTTACTCTTGCTTTGAATTTCCATAAAATCTGTATGTAATTATTTAGACATAATTATATATATATAAATTTTAAACAGACAGTGATTTCAAGTATAATATGATATATAAAGCAAACTTGATTTCTATAGCAAATTCTCAATGTTTTTTATTTAAAATAAATTTTAAGTTTGATCTCATAACTAATGGTAGATAGTGTAATTGTTTATACAAACATAGTTAAGCCAAATTAGTAGTCAATATTGTAGTAGTAGTCAGAATGAAACTACTAATTTAGACATTTTTGTGGTTATTATATTTTTAAAAAATTTAATAGTTATTTGCAAATTTAAATTATATGTTTGTTGTATTCCCTAAAAAGTATGACGTATGTAATGAGTGAGACGGAAATACCCGCTGCTCACACCGAGGGTGTAAACGACCGAGGCGCTGTAACTCAGCGCACAGCTGCAATACAGCCGGGCGGTAACTATCAGCGCAACGCGAAGAACGGCAAAGGACATGTATATCGACATATATGTTTTGTAGTAAACCAATGAGGTCAGCGTCACCTCTATCTTGCGGAGCTGTTCGTCTGGCTCCGCGTCGAGCGCGACGTCGTCGAGCTTGTCCCCGATGGCGTGGAGCGCGTCCCGCAGCCGCGCCAGCCCCGCGTCGAACTCGCGGGACGTGTCCGCCGCCGCGCCCAGCGACTCCGCGCGCTGCTCCAGTCTGAGGACACCCGGCGCCAACTCATATACAACCTCATCGTCATTCACCAACGGATCACACACGAAGGCGCGATGCCACAGTTGTGGTCACAGCGGACGTACCGACAAACTTGCATTTTCTGTCATTTATACTAATATTACGAAGAGTTAAAATTTCTGAGGTTGTACAGGTTATTTCTGGATATACTGAATCGACTTTAAAAATTCTTTTAGTGTTGGATAGCCCATTTATTGAGGAAGGTTATAGGCTATATATATAACATCACGCTGCGACCAATAGGAGCGGAACTACAAAGAAAAATAACAACAATAGGGGAGAATATCTGGAAAATCAACTATTTTTACATAATAATAACGTAATATACAATGTAAAAAACTATTGTTAATTTCACAAAAATATCCTTAAATACCATGTTACATTTACATTTAAAAATACATGTGATACACGGTAGAGCTATAGATATAGGCAGGGTAGGGTGACAGTACTGACTTGTTGAGTAGGTCGTTCCATTTGTCTTGAAGATCCTGGACCTTCTGTCGCAGTGTGTCTGCGTGGTGGGAGCGCGGCTGGAGGCGCGCCAGCACGGCGGCCGCCACGTCCGCCAGGTGCGACAGCTGCGGCTGCTGCCCGCGGAACTCCTCGCGCAGCACCTGCACCTGATCACGACCAACACCGTCCATGCAGTAATAACTAATGACAATATTACATATGCCTATAGACGTGTACTATAACGGAACCCAGTGATTATAAATCTATTGTATAAAAAGTACTCTCATATTTTCAATATGGATAAACGAATATAAAAACTGCCAGCGATTCTCATTGTAGGTCTAACACATGTTAGTCTAAAAAGGTTACAATATTCATATACAAGCTGCTGCGTGCGGATTTAGGTAAACGACTAGTTAATTTCATCTGCCATTAGAGTATAATTAGGTAAATTAGTTCCGGAATTAGGGGATTTTTTGACTAAAATTACATTCAAGTGTCACTCGGGTTAAATTTCAATATAAAATTTAAACCATATGTTATGCCTAAAATATATTGTTGTAAAGTTTCATCAGTCATGAAAGAGTAACAAACATCGATACTTATAAACTTTCGGGTTTATAATATTATTAAGATTAAGATTATGAATGCAACAAGGGTGAGATTGCTATTAAAAAATACCTTAGTCGTATTATTTAATTCAGGCCGCTAATAATCCATATAATAAATACTTTATAGACTAACATATACAAAGTAATAATAAAATATAAATTGTCTCTATGGTCACGGATCTGACTGAGGGCAATATGAGAAATTTCTTTATGCAATTGGAATGGCAAATCAACTGACTGCCCCCATTGCAAATATTCGCATGAACAGCACTACGAACATTATCACCCGTACAAGCATACATAAACACGCATAGAGGTATACTCATGCGTACTTAATGTATTCCGATATAATTTCACTACCTTTGCTCACCTTACA
Source organism: Achroia grisella (assembly GCF_030625045.1). Taxonomy (NCBI): domain Eukaryota; kingdom Metazoa; phylum Arthropoda; class Insecta; order Lepidoptera; family Pyralidae; genus Achroia; species Achroia grisella. Next base: position 1,543,859 of record NW_026712984.1, on the reverse strand, counting down.
ACCGAAACATAGGAATAGATTTTGCAGTCTACCTCTGGTAAAGCTTACAAATTAACTTAAGAACTATAATAGGCGCAACAGGTATGATCAATGTACAAAAATGCAGAACAAATCATTACCTGTTGCACTTGTGTTTGCACCATCCTGGAGTCAGTGGAGATCGGTCCGAGAGCAGCCATCATGCGGTCCTTGGCTGCTAGCCATCCGGACAGGTTGCTGTGTGTGTCGTGGAAGTCCTTCATCTCTTCCATTAGACGGATCCTGGCAGAAAGAGAATATTTTTTTTTATGTAACAGAAATAATGAAACCCATTTGTTGAAAAGAGATATTCGTCGCCTATATCATATGTGTAGACAGTTTTTACGCTACAATGCGGAAAATATGCGTATTCCTGTTGCTGAGAGTACGTGCTAACATCAAAACAGCATCCAGAGCATGATTGCGAGCAGGCTAGTCGTATGATACACATATAGCAGTTATTTATTCTTCTTTGTCATCATTTATATTTTATAATCAGTGTCTATATATATTTTTTATTACTAACAAAATTGGGAATGGGAAACTATGATAGTACCACCTGATGTCAAATGCCAATAAACCTTAGTCTATACACGTGAACAGAACTACTACTCATGCGTTTGTCTTTCCTGAGGACCAAAATATCATGCCACTATATAATTCCACTGAATTATTAAGCTTTCAGAATTATTTATTATTAACATAAGGCTTAAGATCTTATCTCACGCTCCAAACAAACATAACAATTTGCTTGGCGGCTTTTCATAACTTCTAAATCAAAGCAGTAAATTAATAAGTCATGACGCTCTCTCGAGTATTACACGTTAACAAAATGTTGGTGTACTTACTTGTCTTTCAAGGCGTCGTGTAGTGTCTTCCATCGGGCTGCGACCTCTTCTAGTCCGTCGTGTAATCGATCAGCGCCTTGGACGCTTTGCTTACGGCGCAGTAGCTCTCGAACCTGCGTATAAATCATTAACAACCCAAAATTTAACAAATTATTAAAAATACATAGTTAAAATCAGTCACTTGGGAACATTTATTAATTAAGTAAGTACATATTTCTATATCTTTATAAGATTTGGTTCGAATCGTTCCCATCTTGCTGTTTTTGGTGAAAAACTTACTGATCTACTTGTATTTGCATAATCGCAATGAACATTACTGTGTAGGTATCAGCCACGCCATAAGTAAAGCATGGTTTAGTTATTTCTATTTGTAATAATGAATCTCTCACCTGAGTCTTAGTAGAGTCCAGAATACTCTGTTTCTCGTACATTTCTTCGAGTACCGCTCGCGCGGCCTTGATGGTTTTATCCGCTTCCTCCTTTGTATTGGGCACGGAGTCTTTGGGCAATTGTCTTTGGACCTAAAAAAAAAGAATACATGAAATTGTCTATTGATATATAACAAAAGCAATAGTTATTGCAAATGATGAAGTATAATGGTCTGAATATAAATTTTACAATTTATTTTATATCTTAAATAGCATTATCAGTGCCCCGCTTATCCTTTATCTGTAGTGAGTTATAAGACACTAGCTGTTACCTGATTTTACATAAACTTTCCTCAATCCCCTTACAGGTTAGGGCTATAAAAGAAATCGTATGTCCGGATGGATATAAGAGAATTCGTGAAATGATGTATCTTAATTTTAATTTTCATTAACATCCGTTTAGTTGTGAAAAACAAACAGATAGACGCACACTATTTCATTCGTAATATAGTATGGACAACGGTAGCTAAATATTAATTAATCGCAACGCATAAGAAAGACCATGTGCGATCCTTTTTTTCTTTTAGTTATATAGTTCAGAGACGTATATCTTTAAAAAAATATATTAAAAGGTATCCTTACCTTATCAAGGAAGGTGTTCAATGCTCGGAAGCTCTCCAAATGCTTCTTGACTTCCTCCCTGATGGCGTCGAGCTCCGTCTGCCGGTCGGACAGCTTGGTGCCGAGCAGACTGTACCGGTTATTGATCTCGGATAATTGTTGTTGAACCGGTGATAGTTCTGTTGAACAAAATCTTAATGTAAACATATTTTTTATTACTGACTTTACTGATTTCGTACCCGTGCGCCAAAATATTCACAGAATATAGTCACAAATATTTATTCATTTAGGATATTCATTGGTCTCTTTTGCTGGTTATAATTTTTTCTGGTCGACAAAGCGCACCCGACCTTGGTATTTTAAGCATCTATAGGTAACCGTTTACCAACATGATAATAATAATAAGTTGCGAATTTCAGTTTCATTTCTGAGTTTAGAGCGCACAGATGAACAAAACAAAATTCTTACAATAATTGTTATCATATAATAAAGTCACACAATAGTAGTTTTTTTTCAACTGGATTTTATACCATGCATTCATGATAAATTACCTTCAAGATGGAATCCTTCTTGGCTGGAACGGCGAGATGAGAATCCACTGGATGTGGAGTGAGTGGACCCAGGACTGACCAGTCCATGACCTTTCGTCGGGGACGGGGATCGCCCGTCTAGGGTGCGGCCTGTATACATTTATCATATTAATATACCATTTATTTTTTAGGTATCTGACATTGTTATTTTGTTTTTTGAGTTGAGCTCTATATCACAGGGATACACTTGATTATTGTATCGACCTAATTGCTAGGACAATTGCTTTATTATGAGGACACTTGTTAAGTTGATATGCTTGTATTAATATTTTGTATTATTGGTTGTATGTGTGGTGACGATGAATGTGAGAGTATGTATGAAGTTATGTGTACGAGTGTAACATGGTGTGTGTGTGTGTGTGTGTGTGTGTGGTGATTGGTACCTGGCGTGTGTCTCTTGGTGGGGCTGTAGAGCGCGCGCCTGCGAGGTGGACTGTCCGCCCGCTCCGATCGAGACAGTGCCTCGTACATACCGCCGGCTTCGTTCACCTGCACAATAAAACTCAACTGTTATGCATACATCTATAAACACACAATTATATAGACAAGCAGTAATCTCTAATAATGTTCATTAAATATGATTTTCACAATTAGACACCGAATTAATTCTAAGTCACTTGAATATTGGTAACGATAAATCCGGTTCAAAGGACCAAAAATGTAAGACTTGTTTAAAAGTGACTACATACCTTGTCGATGGTAACAGAGAAGTCTCTGTACTCTTTAGTGAGAGGACGCAATTCCTCTTGTTGTTGTTTCAATACGTCCAGTTCGACAGCGACTGGTTGTAGACGGCCGACGCGATTCTCCATAGTTTGTAGCCACTCTAGTACCTGATATGAAATAATAAATAGTTATTAACATAAATTTAATGGAATATTTTTTTTTAAATAAATAAACAGAAATATTACTACAATAAAAGTATTCTATAATATGAAGAATGTAATCTTTTACTCCAGACCATAAGATTAATGAAAAGAATTCATCTAAGTTGTCTGGAGGATGTTGCATATTCATAATTTGTATTTGGAAATAAATCTTAATATTATTGTAAGATAAGTGGATTACCTATTATTATAATAATTATTATTATATATATTATAATAATAGGAATGTATTTATGAACATAGAAATTCTAAAGATACTGTTTTTTCGGGTATCTTTAGAATTAAATATAATACAATAATATTAAGATTTATTTCCAAATATACAAAAAAACAGTACACCTACCGGCTGGAATAACGTTTGCAAACCAACCAGGAACCCATCAAATTATGTACACAAAATTTCAGCTAAATCGGACCAGTTGTTTATGAGCTTAGTACTTTATTATATTATAATATCCTATATGCTTCATAGTTTTAATGAAAGTAGACATATACATTACGATATGGTAACAGTAATAGTCTTATATTTACGTACTTGTGATTTAAGTGTCTCGTATTGGTTGAGTTGATCAGCACGTTGTTTAGATAACTTCAGTTTCTCTTCCAGTGATGTATTGAAGTCACGCCATTGGTTTTCTAATGCCTATAAACAATAATACAGATTATATAAAATGAATATTAATATTATCAATTCTGTTATAATACTCTAAATAGTTTTTTTATAAGTCTAACTGAAAAGTGAGGTCATTAAGAAATTAAAATGGCGAATGTACAAAAAATTACATCATACAAGGTTATTTGTAAAGGATATTATTAAGACGGAATCCAGCGGTAGTATTCTTACCTTAATATTATTGAAAGTTCAATGAGGCAATGTGGAAAATTGTTAATAAGTTTTTTTTTTTTTTTATATTTAAATACATTTTTCCACAGACATATTCGTCCGTGCCTTTTTTAATTTACTTTAATATTATAATATTTATTTAATTTCCATTTTTGTACAACTCCAGCCGAGATGTTACAATTTGCCTAACAGTGACACCGAGGCAGACCTTATCCGTCTGGCCCAGAACCACCGCTGGCCGGCCGGGTGAGTTGACAACATGCAGTGTCACCCATCTTTATTTGGAAGATTAGATTTATCAATATGCATATACAATTATATAAATCTTACACTACTACTAATTTCACAGTTTTCATTACATTGTGCAATGTAAGAATTCATAATGTAACAATACACATTATGAATTCTTACACTGCTTATACAATTATATGAATTCTTATTTTAACACTATTTTCAAAGTTCACTATTTGTTATAGTCCAGGTTTTGTTTAATTATTGATTGTTTAATTTCACAGTTCACTTTTTGTCGTAATTCGATTTTTTTTTTTTTCCCTTTTTCACTTCCCTTTCCCCTTTTTTCCTTTCTTCCTTCTTTTCTCCTTTCATTTTTTTTTTTTATTTATACTTTTAGCGAGCATGTTCCGGCCTTTCCAGTCCAAAGCGCCCCGACGATGCATCAGCTGTTCTGGTTTTCTATGTGCTGATTATTTTAGCGCAATCAGCGCATCAACAATCGCCCTGTCTCTATTTTTAATCGCCATCTGCAGTGAGTACTCACGAATGTCCGAGTGAGTCGCGCCTTCGGCCTCTTGTATAAAACGAGCAACTGCGTCTTCTCGATTTCTCGTATAATATACGCAGTCGCCTGTGTGCCTGGTGATGGCTACCACGGCATGAGAGTAGCTGCCATGCATTTCCAAGGGTTTACTTCTAGTATTGATGATAATAACCCTCTCCGATGTCAGTCCCTGGGCCTCATGTATCGTCAGCACTTTAGACTCCTCGTCCATTCCATATCCCTCGGATATTAGCTTTGCTTTCTCCGCTTGGGTATGAACCAGGTATAGAGTCCTGCTTTGGTCCGATGGTATGACTTTGCTGTCGTATTCCATGAGCCTCAGCGACCTAATCCGGAGGTTGGTCGAGTATATCCCGTTGTATACTTCTCTCAGGGCATACGCTACATCCAAGGGGTTTCTGTGAGTACATAGAAACTCCCTAGTAATACCTGCTGATTTGTTAGGTCGCTCGTAGGTAATTTCAAATAGGTTATGCCTATATGTTAATAAGTTTTAAAATGCGCATAAAGAGCGCGCAGGTCACACATTCAATATTAAAGGATCAATAGCAATAATCTTTTTAGATTTCCAATTAATTTCTTGACAGAAATGGTTCAGTTTTAACACGGCTTTTGGCTTGTTGGACCTACCCTTTATGACTCTGTATTACTACAATTTACATAAGTAATGTTCACAAACTCTCTTGAAAATGGGAAGGAAGAGCGCAGGGAGTTGGGGAGATCTTTGCCCAGCAGTGGCACCAGATAGGGTAATAAAAAAAAATTGTGTGGTATGCAATGGTATGCTTAAAGCGTAAAAAAACAGCAAAAGCTGACTTAATGAGACAACAATAATAATAATAATGTATATTGCATGATATATTGTATGATTGTGTGGGATATTACCTTCATGCGATCTCGTATGACGTGGGTGTCGGTAACATCCTTCTTGGAGATCAGTTGCTTTCCATTGCGCAGACACTCTTCAAGTAATGGCATTTGTTTGTCTCTGTAAGGAGATTAGTAAGTTATTTCACATATTTCTATCAGTTCTCCACCATTAGCCATAGTATAACCTGCTTAGTTTAGGACTAGATATATTTTCAAGCCAAGTAAATTGCTAGTTCAGACATAAGTCAATAACCATTTCTGTACTAACCTGAGCAGGGCAAGTTCCCTGTGGTGCGGTGCCAGTTCTGAGGCTGGTAGCCGCGCCAGTTCCCGGCCGTCGGCTCGCTCTGCGAGGGCCGCCTGTGCCGCCTCTAGTTCGCTCGCCTGAGCCGAGAATTGTGCCAGCTCACCCGACACCTCCTCCAGGAACTGAGCGCGTTTTATCGAACGCTCCAGTAGTTTTTCGTATCTGGAATAAAATGTTTAATATTTATGGTATATCTTTAGGTTATTTACAAACGTTGATCATGATATGAAAACGGTAGATAAAACCAGATCAGATATCAAGTATACACAAACACATTTTACAAAGCAAGCTGCTTAGCGGCTCGAATTAGGAAGACAGCGGTACCCACGCAACAAACAACCTACAAACAAATGATTCCTTTAATTTAAATTTATTCTTATATGAGCAATTCTACCTATATTATTTTGAAATGTATCAAAGATAATATTAAAGATTCTTGACGTAACTCTCAACGCTTATCACTTACTATCATGTGGGTAATCATATTAATAGCAATAAAATTATAGTGTGTGACATCTTAATCTTTAGAAATAGATACGCCTGGGTGGTGTCACGGACGACACATGACAAAGCGCGGTGCTGTTCAATTTATACAGATAACGACGATTGCCATTTACCATCAAGTGAATAGCCAATCTACTTTCATAAAACAAATATTTATAAATAAAAAAATGATGCAGTCACCTAGCATAAATGTCCTCGGCTCGCTGTTCTAACTTCTTGGCAATCCTGGCGTTAGAGGGAGTGAGTGCGGCATCGCGAGCGCTGCTGACTAGTTTGGCGAGCGTGGGGCGCCGCGCCTCGACCTCGTTGTGTGCGATGCGATGCTCTCGTACTTGCTCGTCGAGCCGCTCGCGAATCAGGGACGCGGGCTTTTGTTGGTTCCTATGATTAATGTAACGTTTGTATTATAAATCACACACAAGTAATTGAAAATTATTATTTTATAAATTAATTACTATTAGCTTTAATAAAATATACATTTTGCTAACGTATAAGTACTGTATAAGTTCATTAAACTAGATTTTAATTACATGTTCTATTAGTAAGTTTTACACAGTAATGTGATCTTTATTATTACAAATATGTATACTAGATTTTTAAGTTCTATTTTTAATCCGTTTCAATCTTTAAAAAAATGGATATATACCTGTCAATGTTCTTTGAATATGTTAAAATTTAAGCTAAACTCTCGTTTTACAATCAACATTGCGAAGGAAACAGAAAATTTTAAATTATAGTTACTAACTTGAATATGCTCTCAGCCTGTCCCAGCCAATGCGCCTGGGTTTCAGCAGCGTCCTGAAGTCCTTGGCACTGCAGCAGGGCGGCTTCCAGTTCGGTGCAACGGGAGCCGACCGCGCCGCTGAACTCCTTGTACCGGGCCGTCAAGTCCAGTATGGGAACTTCCAGTTGTCTGATCTCGGACGGTGTCAGGTTGCCTTCCAGTGATTTGACTAGTTGGTCGCAGGCCTGTATAATAAAATAAAGTAATATGTAAATCCGAGAGACAGCGGTAGTCTGGCCTCCTGCTACGTTGGATTCAAATATACCGAGCAAACAGTGGATATGTCAATGTTGCCATAGCTTAGCACCATAGCTTATGACTACCTCATCTGAGATAATCGTTGAGACCGTATATTATCATTATATTTTTAAATTCCATTTTGTATTAAGTATGTATTTATTTGTCTTTAAAAGTAATATAACTAAAAACGACAGTAGCAAAGTGTAACACCGACTTCCTTCAAAAAATATTTTGTATTATTTTTTTTTATATGACTACTGGAAGACGGTGTGTCTCGGTTATATACTGGTTCAACCATTATACAGAGAGACATTGGTATTGTCATCGTCAGTACGTAATAGTATTTATAATAATATCCACAGGTAGTTTTATTTATAAAATAATACTTACGTCTTTAGCGTTGTCGATGAGTCGCCCCTGTGAGAGTATCTCGTTGTGCAGAGATTTCGCCTTTGACAGCTGCGCCTCGACCGCACGAGGTTCACCGCCCACGGGCTCCGACAGTACCGATCGCACTTGTGGTTCCACCTTTACAAATCAATCAAAATTTTAAACATCTCGTATTACAACCAAAGACTTCTCGAAATAATTTTTACTGTTGTTGTTTAAAATATTGTTTTATTAATAAACAATTTAATTATTATTTATGGATATATAAAAGAAACGAAATATGCCTGAATCAATGAGACATATTATAAAAAAAATATGGCTACTCACCACAAACCGAATAAATTTGAAAATAAACTGGCAAACAAGCTCACGATATACCTAATGAAAAGTGTCGTCTATATACGCGAAGATCACGCTACGATATAACGCCCGTGGGTTACCATTCTAGAGAATTAAGATGCTATCCGTACATAGCTTATTAAGCAAGCTGCTTGATACTAGAAGTATGTGAGACTGAGGACTATAGTCTACCTCGGGTGAACCACATAACTACACGTAAAAAGTGGACTCACGTCAGCCAACCAGCGGTGTGCCCGGTCTAGTGCGTCTCCATAGTGTCGCGTGAGTAGAGCGGCGGCGCGGAGTCTGTCCTGAAGTCGTGACGCACGCGCGACAAGATCGGCGTGTCGCCGTCGCGCGAGCGCCGCTCCCTCGCGTACTGCGCTGTCGCTCGCCGCGCCCACGTGCGACAGACGCGACGGCAGCGATGTGCGATAGTCGTTCAGCAGAGATAGGAATTCCTATAAACCACATGGATAGGTCACAAATTTTTGTTATAATCCTAAACGAAATAAAGATTAGATTTTTTTTTATATTTCATGAACCTACTATACTTGGCTTGTCATATCAAATCGCGGTTGAAGTAGTTCATATAAATATCCAATGAAAAATTAAACACAACAGAAGTGAAACAAATAAAACTATATTATATGTATTAGACATACTATGAGTGAATAATTAACTAAATTTTAATAAAAAAAATATAATGTTATTTATGAAAACAATATTTTGTTACGACAATAAAATAGATTTATTTGTTAAAATATAGCGCCTCGTTCGCATATACGTAATTATTGCAGAGAAGTATAATATACGGTTATGCAGTGTATTTTTGTTTCTATAACAACGAACCTTGCTTTCGTCGACGAACTTCTGCGCGGACATTGTGATGAAACGCAGGTCCGCTTGATGTGCAATCACGTCCGACACGAAATCTTTTACGTCTTCGCTCTGTCCGGGCAACTTATCCAGTTTAGATAGAGCTGCCTCTTTCTCCTCAAGATTACGATACGCTCCCTCCATCCAAGTGTTGAAGGCATTCAGTTCGTTACTAAAAAGAGAACAGGAGATTTAATTATTCATTTGGAATGACAAACAACCTGACAGTCGACCTTATGGTACATTGTGGATATCATGTTATCACGTATGACTAAGATATGTCTTATAAAGTAATTTAACTGAATCTTCTGATTGGCTCATCCTATAAATGAAGTATAGCTTACAAAACAAGCTGATAGGTGAAGGACGTAGTTAAGACTGAGGTACCCTGACTGTACGTAGACAACATTTTACAGACTACCTCAGTAGTACATCCCGGGTATATGATTAAAATTATAAGAAAGAATCGGATTCTAATAATGTACTACACTAATTTATAGTTTGTAGGACACGCCAGTTTGTATTTGTATTTTTTTACAATAAGTTTTTTCTAGATACATTATGTATTAAAAAAAAGATTTAATTATTTCCATCAGTTCTCTACTATCCATAATATAAGCTTTTAATAGCTTGAGACTGTGCAGTATAAATTGTCTAAGTAAAAAATATATTTATACACTCACTTGAACTTGCCCAGCTCGTCTCTGGCGGCCGCCAAACGTCTCAACATCTTATCGCATTTCTCTGTGCATTTGTCGAAACGTTGCTTCAACTGTCGTACACCTCGCTCCAGTGCTGCAACCTGTACAAAAAATTGCAATCAACATTAGCTCAGTATATCCAGAATATAGTACTTAATTCATAAATTTGGTTGAGACAATTATGAGGAAAGAAAACCAGCAGCCAAAATGACTGTGCAGATTAAAGGTATTGGTAGTAGAGGAAATGGCTCATCCGATGGTAAACAGTATATACATGAACAGCGTCACGGACCACGAGTTATCATGTGACACTAACACCACTCATACGTTGCCATTCCAGTGGACTAAGACATCATGCCTCTTGTCCTGTAATATTGATTTAGAGATAGGTCTTTAAGCTTTCTAGTAAGTAGTTGAGGTATTTCCATTTGAAAATTCTCATAGTCGTTAACAATTTAAGTTTGTTTATATGCCTTAAACACGAGTATAACTGTATCAATATTGAAGTTAATATTCGTGTGAAGCTTTAAATGAATGAGTACAGTACCTCATGTGGGGCCAGTACATCGCCTCCGGATACCAACAGCTGTTTCGCCTGGTCAGCGCACGCGGACACTTGACGTTGATGACTCTCCAGATCATCCTTAATCAGCTGGAAATAAAATAAGGGTTAATTTGGACAAGTTTAAATTCAGAATTTGCATTTCTAAACAAATAGATAAATATACAATAATTTTGTTAGTGTACGTCTAACTATCAATAATTGTCATAGAAAGTAGTCCCATAAATTTAATCAATATCTGACCAGTAGTTTTTGAGTTATCATTTAATATATGACAAAATTCGTGACCACAAAACACACAACACACACAAGACACACAAATAGCTGTTAATGTGACACATTTATTAATTTATATTCACTCTAGCTGTGCTCGCGGTTTCACCCGCGTCAAATTTATAGCCTATATTTTATTCTGATATATAAGCTATATTACTGTAAAGTTTCATCAAAATCCGTTTAGTAGTTTTTGCGTGAAAGAGTAACAAACATCCATACTCACAAACTTTCGCGTTTATAATATTATTAAGATATAATTATATTTCTATTAAGTACGACTTCTGTACCGGAGTTATTCAATGTTATAACTTAATTAGTCTTATTTACCTTGAGAATGTTAATTTGATTGCGTAATTCGTCCAAGTCTTCCTTAACCGCTTCCTGATTGGCCAGTCTCTCTTCAACAACGGCAATCCATTCCAGTAACTTAGAAAGCGTCTCATCGCAAAGCCTGTACTTCTCTTCTACTGCTTGCTAAATATTAAATAAACATAATTAATTTATACTCTGCGCAAAACATAAACAACTATTTACAAAGCCCTTCCGAGCTGTGCATTCTTGTCTATAGCTACCGAGCATTTACAATGCATCTATCTACATATTTCTGTGCAGGTCAATCACTTTACAAAGGACGACTGTCTACAGACATTTACGGTAACAAATTGTGCATTAATAATGGTATTTAGAGATGCAAATATATTTACAAACATTCTTAATAACGAACATTACTTAAGGTCTAATAAAAATAGTGTTCAATGATTTAGGACATCGACAAGTAGATCATAAGCAAACCTTATGATTTTTATTATAAAAAAAAATATACAGGCATTTATTAGTATTATTCTTTATTTTAATTTGGTTGGTTGTTTATAATATGTTCACATCGTCTACATTCTAACATTGATTTTACTGTAGGTTTAATTCTATAAATTTTGTATGACTGGAAACAAGTTCAGTTAATAAGTTATCTTCTAATTGCAAGTGAACGGTCGCCTATATACATGAACAGCAATACGCATATTAATCATATGGGATGTCTATATTTCGCCCTCATAAGTTGCCATACGGAGGACTAAGGCGTTATGCCGATGTATTGTAATTACTTTACTTTTCAAAAAGTAAATATAGAGGCGATATAGGCGAGGCAGGTATACTTTAGCAGATGACTTAGTACAAAGTCTAAAATTCATATATTAATTTGATTGATACATTTTATGAATATTAGGAAACCAATATACTCCTCAACTACAATCATAATGATAAAAAAACATCATGTATGATGTAACATATATGTTTAAAATTTTTCATAGGTAAGATTGTTATCACCTACTGTTCGACTCCCGAAAATATTGAACACTTTTTGATCAGACCTTATAAACATGAGAACGTGAATAACTTAGCTCATGCACGGACAGTAGATACTTAGTTATCCAATATGACACGTTTATCTAAGTAATCATTTCTGTAAGATCTTCTATGACCAATATTCCAATATTACAGTACTTCATAAAATAAATATAATAATAAAAAATAGAATACATTTATTATTATTAAGTACAATAATAGAACGTCGAACGATTACTTAATAAAACGGTAAGAGTACCTGTAAATAAAAACAAAAAATACAACAATAGACTATGCAAACAGTAAGCAGAGACAATCCTGAGACAGAGACATAGGCCAACAACGATAGACAGCCAAATTCAGTATGAGGGTGACAAAACACAACAAGTCCAAATGTTGCGTAGGTATACAGACGGATACAGACAACTATAATCATGCAAAAAGCGAGGCATGCAAGCAGTGAATGTAACAGACATCATAGACAAATTAAAAATATATACATCAATTGTAATTTGAAAAGAATTTTTAATATTGTCTATGACACTACCAAAAGAAACGAAACATAATAACATGGTACCCAACATCTTTTATATTTTTATTAATTAATAAATGTTTGGATTAGAGTTATTTGTTAAAAGTATATAAATGTTAAAAGAATACCTCCTCGGAAATCTGAAACTTTGAAATAATATTGTTTTTTGTACAGTAAAATGAGGTACAATAAAGAAAGTAAAAGTTTTCTTAAAGAGTTTACACGTAAAAATATAATTGAATGAATTGTATACATTCTTTATAATAATAATAATAGTGGGACATTATTTCATGAGAAAATTAATCAAAGTTAAGTAAGTGTGACTTTTAGATTTTCTGATTTTAAATTGATGACTTATGTTAATGTTCGCACTGAAATAAGATCCCAAACGAAACGAGCATTTAAAATATACGAAAATGAATCATAAATACTACCTTTCGTGTGTGTTTTTGAAGTAAATATATTACCATTCATGATATTGTGAATGTTTGCGTCGCGAGTGTCCGGCATATTAACCAACATCACAATAGCATAGCGCAGTCATGCATTCATGTGAGCACGGCTCCAAGGAATGAGTATATCATAAATCGGGGACTATTTAGAAATACAATCAAGAGAGCTCATTTTAATTTTAAGACCAGCTGTCATAATTCGCTGGTCTTTGTTTATGAAAGCGAACAATAAAGCAGAGGTCAACAGATCGAAAGAAACGATCACATTATTGACCTCTAAAAAAATCTTAGCACAAAGTGAAATGGGATGGTTATGTATTTTGACGAGACGGTGATGGTTCTTTTTATCGTCGTTAATATGATCCCTCACAGGCAAGCATTCACGATTTAGCTCAAAAGGGTTCTTTAGCATCGCAGGCAACGGCTGGAAATAAAAAACAACATACATCGAGCCTTAGTACAATGTGGGTGTGAGCACATTCTCAATTGGTAGTTTTCCCCAGTCGTTGTTAACAGAAGGAAAACTGGCAATTGTATTGCGCCATAACCTAAACTTAAGCATCTAGACACAACACATAAGGCAAGTACAACTTTAAATAATAATGACTACATTAATATATAATAATATCAAAAGCGAGATAACTTTTGCCTAATTAAGTGTACAAACTAATATCAAATTTTATATATTAAGAACAAAACAACACGTGATTCATATATGTGCCTTAACTACCGTAATAAACAATATATTTTTGGATATCAAACTGAAGGATGTCTTAAGTTCTAGGTATCAAGGATTGAATGTTAAGATGATTTCAAATGTGTATGCCACCATTACAAATCGTGACTTCATCAGAAAAATTGCAAATAACCCAATATTCGACACTGCATGTCTTATGGGTGTCGTGCATGCTAATATTTTAAGCCAAACGCTTTAGATAAGATAGATCACCATCTAAGAATGGAAATAGAAAGATGAATAAAGCAACACCTTTTGCTTGATAGAAGCACAAATAAAGAAGTAAATTATGAAGAAACTCACCCTCGTTTCTGCTGGCAGCAAATATCCCTTTTTAAGAGCTTTAACTAAGTCTAGACTGACTTCTTTAGTTGGATTTATTATCAGTCTGCCTTCTACGGGATCAACGAGTTTCTGGTCAATAGCCTGCACTAACGGCCATATTTTTCCCGTCTCTGGTTCCTTAACAACTGTACTGGATGGATCAACAATGCCTTGTTGAATAGCTTCGCCCAAATTTAAACGTTTTCGGTCCATTACACTTGTTGTAATAAATGGATCATTTAGTGCTCCAGTTGTTGGATTATAAATACCAAAGTTTAATGTCTCTATCAAGCTGAAACTTTTCTTTGGAGTCATCAGCAACCCTGTTTCTATTGCGGCGGATAAGGTGTTAAGTTTAGAGGTCTCTGTATCTAAGATATTACCCTTTTCGGCATCCATAAGACCTTTACGGAATGCTTCGGGAAGTTTCACTAACCTCTTCTTAAGATTATCTTTAATGAGCGCTGTGTCAGAATCTATATAGCCTAAAATAGCGGCGTCCTTAATAGTTAACATTTCTCTGGAATGTGGATCAGTAAATCGAGCGATATTGACGTTAAGTTGACCATTTTCAATCGCTTGTTCAAACGTTAGAGGTTCTCGAACATACACAATCAAACTATTTTCAAAGACGAAGCAAAGCGTACGTGACCTATTTTGAGTATCAAATGTACCTTTTGCGTTTTTATCTATAATACCTTCACTAATACCTAATCTTAATGGAATGTACTTATTTTTATGAGGATCTTTTATTACAGCCGTATCGGGATCAATAAATTCATACCTTATAGCTTCCTCTAATGTGAATTCTCTAAGGACTGGTTCTTTAGACGTTGCTGAATCTTGTACGTAACGTTTAGTTGAAATTTGAGAAGTAATTGGTTGAATGACCGTAACTAAGAGACCTTTATCGAAAGCTATGTCCAGGCTATAAGTTTTCTTTGCTTTTGTATCTAAGACTCTACCTTTAGTGACATCGACATCACCTTGTTGAATAGCAATTGGTAATGGTTTAAATTTATTAGTGAAATTATCTTTGACAATGGTAAGTTCCGGGTTTAATAATTTAATTTCAATTGCTTTATTAATGTCAATAAATTCATTACTGATTGGATCAACAATTTTACCATTATCGGGCCTAAAAAGACCATTTCTTATAATTTCTTCAAGGCTTAAATTCTTTTTTCCAGTTACTACTAAACCTCGATGTTTAGCGTCTAGTAAATTTATTTGGTTTCCATTGGGTAATATATATACACTATTGGCGTCATCAACAATACCATTTTCAATTGCTTCACTGAGTTTTATGTACTTACTTGAAGGTATATGTTTAACTAATGAAGTCTCGGGATTGATAAGCTCTTCAATAACAGCGGTTTTCAGAGATATCTTTTTCTCTGTTACTGGATGGATAAATACAAATTCAGTTATATCATACATATTCATTGCTAATGTTTCATAAAGAGTAAAACCTGCACTCTCAATGTCTACTACAAGGCCTAAGCTCATAGCTTCCGATAACGGTATTTGGACATCAGAACCTGGTTCACGGAACTTTCCGCTTCGCCGATCAACGATTTCACTACGACAACATTCCGCCAAAGTAAGAGGTTTTTCAGATTTTTTATCGAAATAGCAAAGATATTTAGTACTTATAATAGACCGTCTTATAGCTTCATGGAGAGTGATTTTACGGTCTGTAGTTGGATCTATAATTTTGCCAGTGCTATCGTCATATAAACCTTGATGTAAAGCTCTTTGGAGACTAATAGATGCTTTACTATCGACAAGTAACCCAATTTCGAAAGCTTTGCGAAGAGTAATTTCCTCGTTTTCATTATTTATGTTTATTATTTTACCTGTATTATCATCAATAATACCAGTTTTGAGAGATTCAGACAAACTAAGTTTATCCCATTTTCCTAATCTGTTGTCTTGAATGTGGACTGATTCTGGATCAACTAAATTTAATTTAATCGCTTCTGTTAGGGTATATTTTTTGCCAGTCTGAGGATCCATAAAAAGTCCAGAAATTTCATTATAAACTCCTTTTTCCAAAGCTTCTATAAGCGAAATAGGTTTACGAACTTCGACTAATAACCCTCTTTCAAATGCTTCTCGGAAATCGATTTTTTCATCTCCCAATATTACAGTACCTCTTCTACCGTCAACAATACCTTTATCCACTGCGAATTCAAACGGAATAACTTTTCCTGCTATATGTACTAATGTGGACTGTGGATCTATCATACGTTTTTTAATAGCTTTATCTGTTGGAACTTTTTCATTGCTTTGTGGGTGTGAAAATTTGCCAGTTTTTGGATCATAAAAGCCTTTAAATACAGCTTCTGGCAAGCTAAGCTTACGTTTAGCTGGAACTATTAAGCCCCTTTCCGAAGCATCTGTTAGAGAGATTTTATCACCTTGTATAGGATCGTGGACTTTACCTGCTTTTGAATCTATAATACCTACATTTATTGCATCGGCTAACGAAATTATATCACCTGTTTTGGAATTTCTGACAGTGAGGGCTTCCGGGTTAATATTACCAACTTTTATGGCATCTTCTAAAGTCATAGTTTTATCATTAATCGTTAAAAATCCTGTTTCAGGATCATAGAACCCTTGTACCAAACCTTCTTGTAGTGTCCATGGTTTTCTGTCACTTAAAAGGTATCCTTTCTCGCTAGCGTCTTTAAGATTTAAAACAGGTAAAGTTAGTATGCCTTGTTCCAAGTCTATTAAACCTGTTTTTACTGCCTGGTCGAATGGAATAACGGCCTCAGATTTGTCATCTTTCACTTTTACGTCGGAAGGATTGACAAGTTTATCTTTAATAGCTTCACTTAAAGTAATTACTTTACCAGTCTTAGGGTTCAAGATTCTATGCGTATCGGGGGAGTAATACCCTAAATCTATGACATCAAATAGGGAAAACGTAACTGTTTTTGTTGCAACCAAACCCTTCTTCAATGCATCATCTAATGGAATGTTTTTACCAGTCTTTTTGTCTATAACTTTATTCGTTTCTGGATTAACTAAGTTTATTTTGAGAGCTTCAAAAAGCGGAACAAATTTTTCTAATGCCGTATCTTTGATTTCTGAAATTGTAGGGTGGACAATTTTTCGATCTATTGCATCCCCAATACCAATAAGCTGTTGTGTTACTTTATCTATAATCTTATTTTCTTTAGGATTGTACATGCTGTTGATAATGATAGCTTCGATAGATATTGGTCTTTGAATGATTGTCACTATTCCCATCTCTATAGCAGAAGATATTTCGATTATTTCCCTAGTCTCCGTTATAGTAATTACACCATCATGTATTTCTATTAAACCCCTTTCAGTAGCATCTAATAGTGATATATTTTCGTTAGAACGTGGTACTTTGATAAGCACGGATTCAGGGTCAATGAGACCTTTTTCAATTGCATCTTCAATTCGTACCAGTTCACCTGTATTAATGTCTGTAATTTTACCAGTTTTTGGATTATAAAGCCCTTGTTCTAAAGCTGTCTCAACAGAAATTTGTTCATAAACCGAAACGTCTTCTGGTTTTTCAACTATCCAACCTAATTGTAGACATTTTAAGAATGGTATGCGCTGACCGTTTTTGGGATTAACCATGTGACCAGTAGTTTTATCAATTATAGGTTTCGCGATTGCTTCATTAAATGGAATATAATCATCAGATTTAGAACTTAGATCTTTTACTAGAATATTTTCAGGATCGAAGATATGCAAACTGTATACAAGTTCCTCAAAAGATATTTTTACACCGGTTTCAGGATGCAAGAATATTTGTTTTTCAATGTCGTAGATGCCCATTTCAGACAGTTCTTCTGGCGTTAATTTTTTAGAGATTGCCACACCATATTTAGGTTTTGATTCTCTGATAAGGACGTAGTTTTTAGATAATATGTCCACCGGAGTGAATTTACTTATTTGATTTTGGTCTAAAGAATCCTGAACAGTTAATGGAGATTCAATACCATTTATTGCTATTCGACATACTTTAGGTTCTATTTTCGCTTGAGTGATCGCTTCTATTAATGGAATATTTTCGTAAAGTGGTTTTGTAGATTCCAATTTCTCTTTAGTTACGTTTTGTTCCGTAATTTCATCGATAACACGTAGCGGCTGCTTTTCAGCATCTATCAATAACGACGATATATTTTTGGAATCTATTTCTGAAATTATGTGTTTTACCGGCTGTAAATCAAAAGATTTCTGTTCGGTAGTAATATAATTAGTTCCTGGTTTGTATTCAGCAGTTTCTTTTATAATTTTATTAGAGCTTAATTCAGATGTAGTTTCTGATAGGTCTACAACATTTCCACGATCTAATGGCGTTTGTTTCTTGATAACTTCTTCATACTTATCAAACGTATTACGGTCGATTATACCACGTTCTTTTGCCTTCTCCAGTGATACTTTTTCACCTGTCTTCGGGTCAACGACTGATGCTCTTTTCACTACTTCAATCACTTTTGTTGCCGCTAAAATTGGTGCACCCACTATAGCTACAAGCCCAATCTTAGCTGCGTCAGCAAAACTAATTTTATGGCCAGATTTGTCTTTTATATCTCCTGTATTTTTATCTACAAGACCTTTGTCTACCGCTTCTTTCAAAGTTAATTCACGTCCAGTGTTTGGTTCTAAAATTTTTACAGTTTCAGATGGAATGATTCCTTTCTCAACCGCTTCTAATACATTATCAGAAATCCCCGAGGTCTTAGATATAATAACTGAAGTATTAGGATCGTAAATGACTCCAGGTGCCACTTCAAGAGGTTTCAGTGATTCAATATTTTCCTTCCTTTGAACAGTTTCTTTTAATTCTTCTTGGTGTGGTAAGTTTTTGAATTCAATAATATTCTGAATAACATTTATTGGTTCATTATCTTTATCTTTTTGATCTGTTTTAAGTTTCTCTATTTCATCTGGAGTCTCAATTTTAGTTTCACTTTGGTTTTGCGATCCACACACTTCAGTAACAACATGATATGAAGTAGACTCATTTTGGGTAATTTCAACTGTAGTTATTTGTGAAGCTTTTGTGGTTATTATTGTACTCGATTGCTCAGAAACAAATTGGTTTGGTCCTGGTGTGGATACAACAGTTGTTACAGTACTTGTTGTAATCTCATTACCATGAGGAGATGTTAGACGATATTCTTCAATGACCGGTTCACTTTCTTTGGCATCACCAATTGTCTTTGATTCATTAAAAGTAGATTGTATATTTTCTGAAACATCACGTTCATCTAATTTTGCTTTGTCTAAGACTAGTGCATCACTTTTACTTACATAGCTCGCCTTTAGTTCTACAGGTATTTCAGTATTCGTTTTTGTGTCTTTGCCTACAGGATCAGCGACACTAATCGGACTAATGTTCTTTTCATTCTGTCTATCAGTAACGTCAGATTTTTGCCTCACATTAATAATTTCACCTACGGAGGGTTCTTTATCTGCAATATTAATATATTTGACGTCGTCTGTCACATCGTACACTTCAAATATACCAGTTGATTTACTTTCAGATTGCCCCTCTTTAGTTGCTGGAGTTTGTAAAGAAGAATGTTTCAAATGTTCACTATATTCTGTTGAATTCTTACGAGCCTCTGACTCCCCTTTAGTTATAACAGTTTTAGTAATCGTCATAATTTCATCATTCTCTGGAGATAATTGACTTTCCTCAGCAATGAGACTATCTTTAATAATATATTCACTATCATAAGTACCTTGTTTGGAAACCACAGTATTCACTATTGTTATAACTTCTTCGCCCTCTGATGTAACTTCTCTATACTCTTTCACTGACTGAACTGGATTTCTATCTGTTATTTCTCTTTCATTTATAGGTTGTACAGATTTCGTAACAGTTTCTACTTTTAAAATTTCGGTATTCGGAGAATTTACAGAATTTTCACCTCTAATTGAAGTTAGAGACCTTTCCTCGTTGCGTTGTGGTTTTGGTGTAATATCAGGGGTTTCGCTCTTCGTAGACACTGGTTGACTACTTTTTTCTAAATCATCAATATTTTCTTTATTAGGTTTCAACACTTTGCTTGTTATAGACTTTGCTCCTTGTACTACTGCCATACCTGCTAGAACAGGTGCAGCTACTACTGCTATTAAACCCATTTTTGCAGCATTTTTAATGTCAATCGATTTACCTGTTTTAAGTTCTTTAACTTTACCGGTCTTCTTATCAATCAAACCTATATTTAGACTTTCTTGTAAAGTTACGGGTTTACCACTTTTAACATCATAAATAATAGACTCAGGATCAATTATATTTCTCTCAAGTGCTTCTTTGAATGTTAATACTTTGTTTGGTGATGTTGGATCACGGAATCTTTGAGATTTTTCATCAAAAAGAAGTTCAAATGCTTCATTTAAATTCAGCCTTTCCAAATCTCTTTTAGTGGACACTAATTCTGTTGTTTCAGTTTGAGGCACTTCTGTCTTTAATACACCGCTGTCAATAGCTTCTGCAATTGTTAAAATTTCGCCAGTGTTCGGATGTGTGAACGTTCCTTGTTCTATATTGATGTACCCGTAAGAAAGAGCATCATCAAAACTGATATTTGTATTACTAGTGATAAATTGTTCTTTACTCGTATGTTCATCTCTAACGATACCATCTTGGCGAGCTTGATCCATTGATATAATCTCTCCGGTTTTTGTATTTCTTACTTCATTTGCATTAACAAGCACATAATCTGCCAAAAGTTCAATCATTTTAGTTGTAATGGTATGCTCAGAAGTAAAAGTTTCAGTAATTGTCGTTACCACACCGCTGCCTTGCATTGGTTCAGTATTTAGTTTCACTGCCAGCAATCCCTGTTCCAGAGCTTTATTTAATGGTATAACATCCTTAGTTTTTGGATTGGTGTATGTACCATCATGCAAATTAATAACACCTTTACGTAACGCCTCTTCTAAAGTGACTGTTTCTGATGATTGAGGGAAAGGAATTGCCATAATTAAATCTCTTTGCAAAGCTTCTTCAATAGGTATTATTTCTCCTGTTAAAGGATGTTTTATGTCCCCTGTTAAAGGATTTAGTATTTGTTTTTGAACAGCTACAGACAGTGTTAGTGCAGCTGGAGGTATGTTTTCAACAACTGGTACACTATCCGATTTAGGGAAGAGCTCCATGTTTACAGCAGATACTAAGTTTAATTCCCCATCACTAGTCTTTACAATATTCTTGTCATTATCTATGAAACCTTTTTCTATTGCTTCATTTAGCGTTATATTCCTATTCGGCCCAGTTGTAATAGTAGACATAGGATCAACAATGTCACAAATTATTGCTTCTCTTAAAGTTAAATGGCTGCCAGTTTCAGGATGGATTAGTTTTCCAGTACCGGGATCTAGCAAGCCTTGTTCCATAACTTCGGGTATTGAAAGACTTCTTGCTAGAGGTATTAATACTTCATCCTGTCCATCTCCATCTAGAATACCTCTTTGAAGAGCTTCATTTATGGTAATTACATCTCCGCGTAAAGGATCGACAATTCTACCTTTGTTATGATCAATAAAACCTTTTTCAATGGCTTTGTCTAGTGTTAGAGGCGTTCCATTATTATCTTTAAAAGTTTTAACAGCTTCCAAAATTTTGGCGGTGTCTTTGTCCATTAAATCTTTGTTAACAGCTTCCAAAGGTGTTACAACACGCTTTCTGAGCTTTTGTAGAACTATGGGTTTCGTTTCTAAAATCTGGGTATCTGTTACTCGTGGCTCTGCAATATTTACATTATATTTTGGTTTTTCATTAATGTCGCGTTTTGTAATTTGGATGACATCAGATGGAGGTTTTGACTTATCAGTATAAATGGTAGTAACAACTTTTCTATTATCAGCCAATAGACTATTTTGAATTGATTCGACTGTAATGAACCCTTCCGACACTGCAGCACCAACAGATAAAGGTTTTGTAATGACTTGAGAAATAGTCGTTGTAGAGGTTGTAGGAGTTTCAACATTTGGGGTGGTGGTAATCTTATTAATAGGCATTAGATCTTTAGCTGTTTTGCATTGGTTGTATGTATCTGTGTCTATTATTCCTCTCTGATATGCTATATCTATGGGTAATTTTTCACCTGTTTGTGGATCTTCGATTATTAACGTAGTTTCCATACCTGTTACGAGATTAGTAGAAACCGGAGCAAAACTATTGCCACTGTCTGGGGTTCGCTCTCTGAGAGATTCCTCATATTTTTTGTATGTAACAGAATCAACGAGACCTCTTTCATATGCTACTTCCATTGGAAGTTTTTCTCCGCTTTTAGGATCTACTACCATTGTACTTTTTATAATTTGAATTACTTTCGATGCGGCTACTAGAGGAGCACCTGCTACGACTATAAGTCCCATTTTAGCAGCTTCCGTGAGAGTTACTCTTTTACCGGATTTATATGTGTAGTCACCTGTCTTCTTATCAATTATACCCTTTTCTAAAGCATATTTCAGTGAGATTTCTTTACTTGTTTCCGGATCTACAACGTTTACAGTATTAGATGGAACTGCGCCACGGTCTACTGCTTCCAAAATATTTTCTGATACTCCAGAAGTGGTTGATATAACAAGAGCAGAAGCAGGATCAAAAATTATCCCTGGTACAACTTCAACGGGCTCCAAAACCGGATGCTCTTCTACAATTTTATGAGGAGGAAAATCTTGTACTTCTGCTATTTCCATTTTATCAGGCATACCAGCCACTGAAGTAATAGTTATTACTTTTTGCAAGGATTTGACAGTCGAAATTTGTACAAAGATAATTATTTTCTTATCTATTGCATCACGCATTGTAATTTTGTCTCTTGGAAATTTATAATGACCAGTATTATCTATTAATTTCAGCTCCATAGCTCTACTTAACGGCATTTCTTGCTTAGTTTTAGGGTCAACAAATTTTGCTGAGTCGGGGTTTATAATGTTTAGATGGAAAGCTTCTTCGAGATCCAAAACTCTGTCCGTGCCGGGTATTGTTAACATACCTATGTCAGGATCTAAGAAGTTTTGTTGAATAGCCTCTTTCAAAGTCCAGCCACCACGTGGAAGCTCGATTGTATTTTTCTTTATAGTCATAGATGTGACCGACGGTTCTGTTACTATTGACTTTGAAGTAATTGTCTTTATCTCTCTTAACAAACTTTCACGTGGATTAGTAGTGTCATACGTAGCATAATCAGGACTTTTGATTGTCTCTGGTTTGCTATCATATTGAACTTTACTTTCTGGACTTGAGGGCACATCCTTGATAAAAGATTTTTTAGTAATTTTCAGTTCAACAACTTGACCCGGCACTAGATCCTTTTTAGATATATCAGATATATGGACTACACGCGGTTCATTTTGTTCAACGCCCAAAAGACCTTCGTCTAAAGCTTGTTGTATTGGAATTACGGTACCAGTAGTCGGATCTGTGAATGTCTGAGTTTTCTCATCAATAAGTCCGAGCTTCACTGCTTCAGCGAAGGTAATAATAGTTTCAGATCTCTGAGTGGGGTTTGTGTTAGTTACTGTTACGTAACGTTTAACTGTTTTAGTGACAGTCTGAAGCGTAAGAGTAATATTAAGAAGCGAGTTTAATAAAGCCGCACCTTCAGGTGTAATCATACTAATCTCAACGGCTTTATTAAACGGGATGGGCTTTTTAGTAGTAGCATCAAGCAAATGCCCTGATTTTGGGTCGAGAATATTTTTAAAAACTGTATCTAACACAGTAAGTTCTTTTCCGTTTTCGTAGATACCTATCTTTCTATTAAACATTTCTAACACTTCTGGACGTACAATTGCTACTTTAGTACAATCTTCTAAATAAACAAAGTCATCGCTTTCAGATTTCAGGAAAGTTTCTCCATTAACATATTTGAGATTACCCTTACTATGCGCTATATTGAATGATACAAATTCTCCTGATTTAGGGTCCCTAAACCCGTCTATATCAAATATAGATCTTTGCGACACAGATGTTATAAGACCACGATCAACTGCATCGGGAATAGTACAAAGTTCTCCTGTGAGATTATCGCGAAATTTATTATCATGCAATATAATTTTAGAAGCTAGTGCTTCTGATAACGTTAGGAGTTGACCTGTTGTAGTGTCTGTTATACATTTTATATTATCACTGTCGAGTACACCTACAGATATTGACTCTAAAATATTCAAAGGAACCCTATTAGCAGGTGACAAAATTTTACCATCATTTGTCATTAGATTGTTGTCACAAACATCTTTTAGAGTCATAGGTTTGTAAATGTACCTTTTATTTGCAGCGTCTTTAAATGTTAATTTTTCTTTAGTTAGATTGTGCACATACTTTGAATGTTTTGTATTAATAATATTTTTCTCAATGGCTTCAGCAAGCGTAATTTTGGTATCATTTTTAGGGTCAACTATTTCTCTAATATTTGAGTCTATCAATTCATTTTTTATAGCAACATCTAATTGAAATCTATCACCTGAATTTCTGTCCAAAATCCAACCATTATTATCTACCAAATCTTGACTGATTGCATCGGATAAAGACAAAGTGCTCGATTTTATTTTAATAATCTCATTATAAATGAGGTAACCCTTCTGATAGGCTTCGGATATTGTTATGTAATTTCCGTTTGGTAGCCTGTAGAGACCTCTTTGTAGATCAACTTGACCGCAATTGAGGGCATCTGAGATACTCATTCCTTGGGTGGTGGGTGCTTGGCTTTCTACAGTTACCTTTATTCTCTTCTCTGCTGGATCAGTTAAGCCTTGCTCAGCATCGTACAGCTCTTGTTGAATCGCTTCCAGTAATGTAACTTCGTTACCATCTTCTGTCATGCCGCAGGGGCCTGTTAATCTAGCAGCTAGTTTGGGGTCAATGAGACCTTCATTTGCTGCTTGCTCTATGGTTATTGATTGTCTTTTATCGGGTGAAGATAGGAGTTTTCCAGTTCTTACGTCAAGTATCCTCATGCTAATTGCTTGACCAACCGTCAATATTTCTTTTGTAACAGGATGTATAATTCCTTTAGATTCAATAATGTTGGGTCCTTCATACATTTTGTGGACCCGTTTGAGATTCCTAAGGTCAAGTCTGTCATCATCACTTACGACGGTTTTTGTAGTATATTTAGGCGAATTTAGTTTGCCATTGGTCATGGATTTAATAGGTGCATCATGCTCTGTAGAGTGCGATGTTCTGACATATCTGTTGTGGTTGGGAAAAAGAATGTAGATTATACAAAGTCGGTACAATAGTAATTAATATAGGTTACATGCCTTAAGATTTATGTACTTACTTTTCTGAGGTATAATGCGTACTGTATGTATGTTCGGTTGTTGTTGCCAGATCCTGCATATTGAACTCCTGACGGAACGAGCGCGCTGACCGGGGAGCCATTGCCTCCACGAGACGCTGAGAATGAAGAAACGAATTCATGTAAAGTCAATACTAAAACATTATTATTAGTTAAACCATTCATTATTTTTAACAACTGCAATAGTATACATATATGCTAGTGGTCTGTATTTTTATAATCATACAATGTTATTTGAGAAGAATAAGAGCGTCAATGTATTGGTTCGAAAGTACATTCCGACCTGACAGTAGACTTGACTTTTCATAAGTATCTGTAGGATTTGATTTAATTAATTCATCGATGACCTACCTAGTTCTCCAACGGATGTAAAGTGTATGTGATGGAGTTAAAACTCGTCAATATTAGTTTAACGGTGTAGAAAATTTGCTTACGCATCTATAGTAGTCCATATTAATAACTAAATCTATTATTATATCAGTATTGACTATACTATAAATGCAAAAGTGTGCCCATCTCTATGTTTGTTATATTCTAACGTGTAAACAAGTGAGCGAATCCTCATGAAGTTTGACGTGACGATAGATTGTATCCCGAGCACGGAAATAGTGTCTGTCATTCCAATAACAGTGGACGAAGTAGAAGGTAACACTAAAAATAATAATTAGGCAATTTAACTGTTTAGTACACCATCTTCTTTCGATGGTCGCGATTGTTTGTATTGATCTGGTTGTTTCCTATGCATATTACTTATGTACAAAAAAATATTTATATTAGTTGTTGGGACCAGATGGCGCAGTGTGAATTGTCCTGAAGTTATTATTATTACAACTAGCAGTTAAACTTGGATCATCGGTTTGCGTTAAAAATTTGAAGTCACATTTATTTTAGTAAAATATTATCTGTCACACTAATTATAACGGAATATCAGCATTAACAGGGCATGACAGTTAGTGGTAATGATGTACAGGATGCCGGCGAAAGAACATAATTACATCCTTGTGTAATTATCATTTGTAAAGACCAAGTGATTTCACTGGTAGAATGTTTGGCTGTAAGAAATTGACCAGAGACATTTATTGAAGAAAAACCTCTCAATATTGGTGTAATGGTTCATGCTTTATTTCAGCAATTGTTAGATTATTTTTAAGATTAAAGGTAGCCTATATTCGTAATCATAATGCAGTCTATCTTCATATAAAATTTCATTCAGATCCATTCAGCTATTTAGTCGTGAAACAAACATAGACAGACATACACTTTCGTATTTACAATATTAGCATGGATTTAAAAAACAATGCGTTTCACTTTATCAGTTGTTTAGTAGTTATTTGTACTAGTTTTAGTGCTAATTTCATTTATCTCTTTTTCAAAGTATTATTCGTTATTTCAACAGCCTGATGATATAGCGAACGAATGATCGTTACTTCGAGGACATTAGACTTATAAAAAAAGTATCATATCTAAGTAACAAAAAATACCTTGAACTTGAACCGATCTATTGGCAGATGAGTTGGTAATTATTTAAACACTCAATCATGTGGTTAGACAAAGCGTAGACACAGAATTACTCGGAACCGGCTGTTCGTTTCCACGATGCAGAAAATCATACTGTACAAATATAATAACTTGTCATGAGAAAGACGCAATAAATGTTTGTTTCTCTGTTTTATATGTATTATTATGTAATACGACCTTTTGTCTTAAGGTACATAGATGTCATTAACATTGTTTTTTATTGTAAATTTACGACGAATGTGTTCTATATCGTAATAATATCGTTACCGGTTCAGTTTTAACAGAATTAAAATGAAGACATTTCTTAAAAAATAATATACATTGAATACCAACCCGACACTCATAAGCGAAGTCATACTCGTACTCTTCCATTTTAACACAAAAGTTCTACTATAAAACAGTAAAAAATGTTCATTTATTTCGTTTGTTTAACACTGACATCTTAATCACAAAATCCACACTCACATATGTATATCACTTTATATAAAACAGTACCATTTCTAAAATCACTCCTAATAAATAAACAACAAAGAACATAACTACAATAAGAATTACTTTAAATAAAGAACACAGCTGACTGATAGCAGTACTAGCTGAAAACTGAATGAAAGCCAAGAAAACCGTAAACCGAAAAAAAATATAGCCGAATTCTAATTTTAAATTATTTCATAATGGATTCCGACGCGTCGAGAAGGCGCGGGTAATTGCATTGCTAATTACGTTAGTTATTTAACAGGGTTAGTGAACAGCTGTTCAGAGGTAGATGGTTTGAGGTTATGAAAAGTGACTAGCCGATTCGATACTACGAAATTTTGAGGGCGATGCGCGCGCAACCGCCCGCCCTCCAATGCGGTGTTGTAATCATGATAACACTTTGGTATATCTGTTAAAGTTCCTTAAATACATTTTAGGCCCAAAGTGAGATCTTGCATAACTAGCCTATATAACATCATGGGTATAAAGTAGGTGTCTTCGATAAAATATATTTTTCCCGAAAAATTTATTTTTTCTTAATTTAGTCATTAAAATATTAAGTCGTATTTTGCCTAGGTACTTATTTTGATCTGTCTAAATAAAAATCACTCGACTCATTTTAAAAATTCTGTCATCTAAACAAAGTTACCTTTTCAAAGTATAACAACGATTTTGTATTTCCCGCATGGGACGCCGCGACACATAGGTGGTCGAGAATATTTTATCTACAAAAGGATCCCATTATTTTGTACGAATATTTCTACCTTTAGAACGTTCTCCTATTACACTTTATTTCTATGGACATATTCCCTGTAAATATGCCATTTTACAAAAAATATATTTTAAAATAATAAAATTTTGATCATTATAAAAATGTTTTGAATATTAATAAAAAAAATATATTTTCATGACTGAAGTTAAATTAGTTTAGAAAACAAAACTTCATGCTGTACTGTGTAACGTGTGTCGCGGATTCGGTAGTTATTTCAGTAGCAAAACAAAACAACAGCGGTAACTAGAAAACCGTTTCGGTACACATCAATCTTCGTAACGATTTGATCTATTTAGGAAGTGAGAGAGGGACGACAAAGTAGCATTTGTATGTCTTTTTTTATACACTCGTTAATTCCGGGTAGCTGTCAGTCATTTTAATATAAGTCACGTAATTATCGACACGGGTGGAAAAATAATTGATTTCCTTCTAATTGTATGCATAGTATATATTGAATGCATCTTTATACGTATTTTAGTAAAGTAGTACATAGAAGGAGGACTATATAGTCCTCCTTCCAAGATAAGTATAGATGACTTTTTATAATACATAAGGACATGGGTAAAGTTATGGTTAAACTAAGTGATTAGAACTACAACAACCATTCCATTATCAACAATAAAAAAAAACTAGTCTTGAGTTTCGTTATTCTCGATAATAGTAGGTAGGTAGGCTAAAGAAATAATATTCTAAGTAGGAATATAAATTCTAAATTGATGAGTAACTAGTTTATACTCGCATAATTATAAGGAAATAGAAAACTTACAAAGGTTATCCAACAGTAAAAGAAATTTCAAAATCGGATAAGTAGTATCGGAGATTAGTCTTAACGTACAAACTTTACATCTATATACTATTTGTATAGATTTGTTTAGTCATAACGTACACAAAATTGTATCAAATGCATTACATAAATCCGCATGTTCAACGCTCAACATCGTAATATTACTTTGTAAATATCAACATCCAATGTTATACGATTTCATTATCATGATTACGTTACCTACGAAAATTACTTCAGGCTTGCTATTTTTACTACATTCATATTAGTATGGTCGTGTAATAAACTGACTGAACATGTATCAATGGAAAATATTTATGAATGGTTGGGGTTTATTTAGATCTTACCTATATAATGTTTTATAATATATTTCTAATAAAAGTATTTAAAAATAAATCGAAATTATTTAATTTAATGTACAATACATGTAAAATATAGTTCATGTGGAAGAAGTTACTACCTACTAACTTCTTCCACATGAACTATATTTTAATGGGATGTACTTATTGTGTGAAAGAGTCACAATATTAGTAAAGATTCTTAAAATGGAGTCCTAGTAGTAAATACATAGGCTAAGATATGAATCGAGTAACTCAGTATCTGTCTATTGTCTTCTACAGAGGTAGCTATTATAGATATTTATGGAATAGATATATTTAATATTAGAGCCACTCTCTGTAATGAATAAAGCTTTTCGATATATTCAATTTTACAATCTAACTCACAATTGACCTAAAAACAACTGGCGACACGATACCAGTACACACGCTCATAATAAATCTTTCAAACATAATACTTATAACCCTTCAGTAGGTCGACGACCCAATTCAGTTATTTACACCAGCTACAGTCAGATCATCCTAGAGATTTGATTGTATTTTCATTTAAATATATACATGTAGCGGTTACAATATAATAGGAAAATAAATTGAATAGACAAATTAGGATTATTTAGATGAAAAAGTAGTGTTCAAATAGCTATAAAAACTCTTGTGGGGACGGAGTAAAAAATTACAAATACATTGGTTCAAAACACGGGACAATAAAATAAAGTTATAAATACTAATGTAATCACAATGGAGATATAGACATTTTACATATTATATAGCCATTACTAGAAAAAGGTTAAGTCTATGTAGCACAAAAATAAAATAAAACAAGTTCTTACTAGACTAACCGAGTATGACAAAAACAAATTTAAAAGAGCGTAGGTTTTAAATTATCTACTAAGCAGAAATGCTCAATGCCTCCAAAGCCTTGAATACTAAACGTGAATTTTGTGCGGGTAATAAAAATTGGGTGCAATTACGTTCAACTTAGATTTTTACGGTGGCTAAACAGTAATTACACGTGTTATTGACCTTGAGATCTACTAGGTTTTTAATAATCAACTTTTCTTATGTTTAGACCAAATGTCCCAAGAACAATTCATGGATCTAAAAAGTAATCCTAGGTACTTCAAAAGACTATTCATGTACCATGCATTTGAAGGATATTATTATTATATCACTATACTAACCATATTAGCAATTAGACTATTATAAATCTTACAATTCAAACAAATCATCAACAGTAAGTTTATAATAAAAAAAGACATTGACTTACAAAAGGTATTAGAAAGCAGAAGTAATCCATTAATTAGATGATAGTAACAACAAAGTCCAGAACACGAATTTTATAGCAACATGTTATCTTCTTTATGATATTATAAAACATGATTACACTATTACACGGACACTAAGAAGACGTCTGTCTATTTCACACTGCTCCATTCCTATTACCGATTTAAGTTATGTGAGTCTCTTGTGATTGGTTATTACGATGGTAACAAGTTGAAAACAAAACATGCAATTCCGATGTTACATAGCAATCGATTGTAAATATGAAGTCATCTAATGTCAAAGCGAATAAGAATAGTTTTCTGGCAGTTGAGCCATGAACCCATTTCGCAGGGAGCATTGCCAAATGACATTGCGAATGGCATATGTTTTGTTTGGATGTTGTCGCACTTTCATTACTGTACTTTGTAATTGCTTTGGATTTTGATTTGGATGTTTAAAGTTCACTATAATGGACGTAGTCGGTTCCAAATACTTCTCGAATTATAGACGTTTTTTATTTTTCGTAACAATTCCGTCGTCACGACCGTTATATAATTATGCAGATGTAACGAACCTACGAAGACTGAGCTGAATATAAAAGTATCTCCACTTTACAGTATATTACACAAAAAGGTTCGAGAATTACCATGCTCTGTTAAGGAATAGTTTCTAAGGAAAAATCAGACATTTCTGTTATTGCAAACCACTAAACTATTACCAGTGAGCGAGTCATATGCTTGTTTCCACTACTATATGAAATTTATACAGGTATCATTGGCTACAACGTTTCAAAGTCTTAGACACAATGATTTAACAATCATAAACGCTATGTCAAAATTTCGTTAGCGACTACCTCGAATATTACACACAGTAGTCTGTTATGACTACTTGTATCGATGAATGTGGTGGAAGCAAAAGTTCTATTTTAATTGGAATATTTTCCATTGTTTCTGCGTAACCCAATGTGACTGGCATAACGTATACTTGTATTTCAATAACCCATTTATGTGTACATGTTTTCGTTTGGAAGAAATTGCTAACAAGACTAATATTATCAGTAAGAACAAAATAACGTTAATATGCTCATTAACACAATTTTGTAACAGAAAATATGTATTATACATATTTTGTTTTCAGTACAGGTGCACTCAATGCCGATTCACGAAGTTGGTGTTGATTTAATCAAGGCGACATGAGTACGACATGAGGACGGTGAATACGATTACTGGTGACTCGATCGTAAACGCGTACTTTTTTTATATTACTAGTGAATTTTGTATATATAGTCTCTGTTACTCAAGAATACTAAACTGTCTTTCATATAGAGACAAAATGTTCTCAAATTAATCATACGGGTCCGGAGTTTACTTTACTCATAGTAAATGCAGTTCGGTCTCTTTGTAATATTACTATAGGTACAAATAGAGAGAGCATACATTAGGAAATCATAAAATGCGATAGTAATGATTACAAGACAATTCTTCATTTGAAAATTCAATTATTAATGTAAAAGAAAAACAAAGAAATTCTTCATAATAATGAAATTAGACAACAAACCAGATCTAAATTAAATTTCACAAACATCTAACGATATAGTGCTATAAGACACGCTATCTTAGTAAATAATTCATGATGTACAAGTGGTTTCTAGTAAGATTTGCATATTGGTAATTATTTTGTTAGTGTTGATTAAAACTTGTATCTCTCTTTAAATTCATGCTAAGGGGCTAAATAAAAAAATTTAATTAATCGAACTTCAAATTTATTTTTACTACACAACAAGTAATGGCCACGAGAAGTAATTCCACAAGTACAGATATATCATGAACAAAATTTATTATACTAAATAAAAAGTAAATTTTGATTTAGAAGTCGGTTCTAATTATCTAGAAGTCTCCAGATAAATATTTAACCGTTGATGAATTACCCAGTATGGTTTTAATTACACATGATATTATTGTTGCACGAAGTTTATATATGTACTTTTAAGAACAATGTCTTCAACATAAAGACAACACAGTGTACATTATTAATATTAATAATTAACGGGTTCTTACCACGGTTACTTATTTATTTAAGCGCGATTAAATTTCCTGTATTGGAGGCGTAAACAAGACGTGATTCTTTAAATGCGATTAAATAGAACACTAATAAAAAGGAGTCCTCAAAAAGGGCGTTGACTATTAAATAACACTTACTAAGGTTTCTTAATAGTCAATGTTGATGTGACATTCTTAATATTAGAATTAGAATTGTGTACAGGTAAATATTTAACATTATTAAAAAGGTAATACCATCTATGTACGCTTTTTTATCTCGACAGATTAATCTTAAATGCTTTTAATACATATTTTTAATTTAGAAGACAGATAAACTCTTACATATTTATTTTTGAGATTAAGTACAAAGATAAATATTTGGTTTTGCACTTTGATGTGTTATTGCAGATTCTTTTGAAAGAAATTAAGTATGTATGAATCATAATCATCATACACTATTTTTCATTTTATAACTAATATTATTTCGTGTGAGGAATCAAACTTGCGACTGTTGGATGCGGTATGCTAAACTGCTAGACCACCGAGGTCGTTAATATTTTGTTTGGAATAATATTTCGTTGTGTTACACGACAAATGGCATCACCTATATTTTTAAACAGACGAAATGCCTACAGATGATGACGTATTATTATTGCGTGTGTAGATATTAATAATGTATACGTTATTTGGGTAAAGTTTAACATTTAACATAGTTTCATTTTTTATTATAACAGATAAGATCTACTTAAGTGGGGTGAGCATGTCAAGGTCGGTAAGGTCTTATATTACTTTAAGAGTGTATGACAAAGGATTTTCTCGGTTTGCAACATTATCACTTGTTACCTGGAATGGTAAATTGTCAGTTTATCATCATCATTTTTTATATCACGGAGATAAAGTTT
This sequence comes from Achroia grisella, assembly GCF_030625045.1. NCBI lineage: Eukaryota > Metazoa > Arthropoda > Insecta > Lepidoptera > Pyralidae > Achroia > Achroia grisella. The sequence goes on along the minus strand of NW_026712984.1, from coordinate 1,510,236 downwards.
TTAGGTGATCCGTGGTTTCCGATTCTTTGCCACTTCTGTCGTGTCATACATTTACAGCCTGTAACTTTACTACCACTAAAGAAACATTTTATAATAATTTTGTTTATTTATTATTATGTCAGCTAACATACTTACTTATCTATAGATAAATTATTAGTGCTTGTAGATACTTTGATAACAAGTGCATTAACAATTTAGTTAGTCGGCAAGTGTGTCATGTATTTAGTATTATCATGGTTATATTGATTAGTAGGTATTACTATAAACGGAATGACAACCTCAGGGTCATTGTCAACTAGTTGTTTATATTAAAATGATCGTACATGAAAAAATTGTAGGTCGAGAAAGAATTGATATGAATACACCTCTTTTTCTTCAATAAATAGACGAGTAAATAATAAAGTACACTCTAGTAAATTGTTTATTTTTAAAGATAAATTAAGTATTAGATCTGTGTTCATCGACTTTTCAGCACATCAAAGTATGTATATTTTCAATGTATATTTCATAAGTATTTTATTTACTTGATTATGTATTGTATTTGAGAATTCAGGACGTACCAATCAAAACATCAGGAAAATCTAATTAATATAACGGCGAGCAACAAATTTAAATTATGACATTTTCTGATACCTGTTTAATTTATTATAATGTATGTTGCATTTTGCATTCATTTTCCTCCTGTTCTATTTTGGAAACAAGTCTAAAATAGTAAGCGGCAATAACAACTTTAATACATTTGTTCACTGATTTATAATGAAATCTACACAAATATCAAAATATTGAATAACATTTACCAGTATATGAAATATTTAACAATACAGACACAAGCAAACGAAATCTACAACATTAGAATGACGCAGTATGAAATGTAGATGAAACGTAGGTATATTTCTAAACGCTACACAATACACTTTTCAGTATGCAGTCTGAAAAGTCGAGGTCGAACGCATAGGTTTTCGTGATATAATAGAATATATTGGAAGGAGAAACAACTCTACCTAAGAGAATTGATACGACTTCTTGTGTGAACTGTGAAGACATGAGAAATACAAGTTACGAAAGTAAATGAAGCACAAGTTCTGTATTAAGATAAATCTTGTAAAGAGATTTTAAGAGTTCTGGAGTGGATACAGACAAACAAAATACAGTAATCAAGAACAACAAACAAATAAAAAAAATTAGAAATTAAAAATTAAGAAAAGTAGATACATATGTGTTTATGTTTGCTACAATCAAATGTGATTAAAATAGTAATTGTATTACTACTTTATAAGATACTAAAATCTAATAACTACTAAGAATTTCCAATAATCCAGTATTGCATTTTTATGCTATTTCACAAATTTCGTCATTGCTGGCATGCGCTCTGTTATGATAGAGATATTCAGTGGATTACGTAAGTATACAGTTGTAAATATAATTTATTTCGTTCCGATTGCAGTTGCACGTTACATACAAACTGTTACTTAGCAACAATACTTATTTTAAATGTGATGGATTATACTTTTTCTACTTCATTCAATGTGCCTAATATGTTATCATTGACTGTAGTATTGTTGCTGTTATTAACAACTGTCATTTCGATTAGCATTTCGTATTGTGTTTTAGTATACAGTAGAGGGGCATTACGTACACATTTCCATAATCAATATATTTGCCTTCTATAACATGCCAAGCGAATTAATTCAATATCAATAAAACAGTATTGCATTAATTGTTACGAATATTCGTTTTAAACATCTTATCCACTCAGCACAACTAATACCTGTGTTGAAATATATTTGTTTTGGTTAACTGCTACTTACTACTATTTCAGATATCGAAACATTTCAAACTTTGTACATTTGATTGCACATAAGAATGTTTTAATCAAGACCTGACTGACTGAAGTTATTATTTTTAATCGCAAATAGTTAACATAACTTGTCGGCAACCCACTGAAAGTGGAAAATGTTGTAAGTACAACTAGACGTGTTTTTAAAAACCGGTAATAATTATATTCATTGAAGTTTAATTTCTGTGATATTTCACCACTGAATTTTGATTAAGGTGAACTATCAAAGAAAATGCATAAAGATTATATAATTCTATTGATAAATCGATTTATTTATTTATTGTCTAAAGATAAATACATATAATCCACCATGAAGATAATAATTAGAAATGCAATGAATATATTTAGGTACAGCGTATTGAACAGAATAATTTTAAATATCGTTTATTTAAAACCTTCTTTCATTAGTTTTTATTGCAATGCGAAAAAAAGCAAACAAAAACAACACTGGCACCATACACTTTAGCACATCGAAAATCGTAATTCCAAATTCAAGTTTGGTCGCGTATCGCATTCGCCGTATGCGTCGATCGCCGGCAATCGTTCGCGGGCTACTAAAAAACGGACGACGCTCGTCATCGTATCAAATTGTTATAATGCTATTGCTATCTAGTGTTCACGATATACGATTCATTGCAGCGATGACGTAATTTCTCCACTTTTCCAATATCTTTCATCTGTGGCTATAATTTTTTTACATTTCCAATCATCAATATTACGCATACGTTCGTTTTACGAACCTTGGTTTAGGTATCTTGTCTTTACTGTTATTGATAATGTATCTGTCATTTACTATTGCAATTTGTGATTTCTAGAAATCTACTAAATTTTTGCTTACATTTAAATACCTTTGTACAATCCTAACACGTTAATTTCCGATGTACAAGAGGTACTAGTTTATGTACATTGTCATTGAAATTCATATTGCCAAAACTATTTTACTATTTCCTTCTAAATGTGAAACTATAATGCTTGTTTGTCTTTTACGGGTATAAGTGCCTTAGTAGAATATTAAACAATAGTTGACACGCGCAACTTTGTCTGCGTCTAATTTTCCCCGTTTTCATGACCTTCATTGCAGCTCCGCTCCAATTGGTCATAGCGTGATGTTCTATAACTTATAGTGTTCCTACATAAATGGACTATCCAACACTAAACATATTTTTTAAATCGCTTCAGTGGTACCAGATATTAGCCCAAACGTTCAAACTCACAAACATTACCTCCATATAATATTAGTTTTTTATCAACGTTTTCATTATTCTTATTCGTTAATTTAATTAAGTATACATGTTTAAAACTGTTGTTTATAATATGTAATAGAAACCAACTTATTTTACAAAACACTCGACCAGTATTACTAAAGTTTTCCGCTTTATGATTAAGGCCAAAGGAAGGTCGTTTAGGAAATAAATGTAGACTAGAATACTATATTTGGGTAACATTGGGAATTTAGTGACAGGAGAGAGTAAACTTTGTCACGCACATTTGTATGTATGTGACGTAAAATGTTCTAAATATCTAGTGTAAGTCCTTCAAACATGCGATCTGATCTGTTAGCATATTTACAATTCCAGTTAAATAAAAAAAAAAATGCCACATTAATTTGCAACGAAACTGAACAAAAGGAAGATGTTTTAAAACTTCTAGTTCCACTTGTTGGGACAATTGCGCTTGATAATATTTCTTTAGCTTACGCCTCTGAATCTCTCTAGTCTGAGCTTTGTCAGATCATGTCTTACCAGCGAAGTGGCCTAAATTGTCTTTCCACCTTCGTTATCGACCGTCGTCTACTACGATATCGGTGCCCATCACTTTGTGCCCTTTGATTAATTAAGAACTGTATTAACCAACAGTATAAATTTCCAATATATATTTTTATGACTGAAACATTTCTTATCAAATAGTCTGCATGTGTTGAAATTGTTACTTATAAACACTCAATTGTTTTAGTATACGTCATTGTTCTGATAAATGTATAAGCACTCCCTTGTTTTAGGTGATAGTTACTTTGTTTGACTTTGTATGACCCTGTTGTTAAATTATAATTTGTTGATAACACAAGACATCAAAATTAAGTAGTTCAAGAAACATAAAGATAATTTTAGACTACAATAGATTAATAATAATCTCTATTACTTTAATTTAATATTAAGGAGGACATTCGGAAATCAGATTCAAAGCATGGGTGGGCTTTTTTCATCGATACGTCCAATTTTGTTTTTTTAATTCTGTGCCATGTTTGTACGTCGCAGGAATTTAAATTTATTTCCGTAAAGAATTATATGAATCAATATTGCAATGATTATTCTTGTAAACCTTGACACTATGACCGTGATGTCGTACATTACGTCACCTCTGATACGATTTATTATTAGCTCAGCTATTTCCTCTAGCAAATATGCGTAATTTAAATTTAAACGGACAAATGGACAGTTTTGGAAGAAGCGATACTTATCTTCGTAGCTTTATTTATTGCAATGCATTTGTTAATCTAATTTGATGGTGATAATAATACTAAGATTTTACTTATCAATTTACAAATCTTATTCTGTTTACTTGATAACATTCAAATTGTTCGTCTGTGATATGACAGTCTCAAAGAGATGGATCGATTTCAATTCTATTTATTATAGGTAATTTAATTAATATACTTATTTTCTAGAATTTATTCCATAAAACCAAATATCTTTTTTAAATGATTTTAACAAAATTTTCTATAAGAACCATAAAAATAATAAAATTGGCGAATATATAGGCATAACACTATATATACTTACTCATATTGACACCTTACCATTTATAACTTACTATTAATTTAAAAGTTTGTAAAAATATTGCTCAATGTTTATATTATTTTAGTAATTAAAATGAATCTTCCAACAATTAAAACCCCGAGTTTTAATAGAATCCTATTTAACGGTTTAATTTTTTGTAAGCCAATGAGGTAAGTCATGATAAATCCATCCTCACGTTTGTTATTTTGCCCATTAATTGCTCCCCAGACAGAATTACGTCAGCTCTAAAATTTATAAGTATTATCTGTGACAGTATCGCTGTATAAACCTATCTGTTAGAAAACGCCATCTTGTTTAGGTTCTTAGTTAGTTTTTGTCCACTGAATGACGCTGCTTTGTTTGTCCAACTTCCTTTGACAAAAATGGAAATGTTGTGTTCTGGTACATAATTCAAATTGGAAAAACTAGTAGGTATATACGTATTACCTAAATAAGTAAGTTGCATTATAGCAGCAAATAGATTAAAATATTCGATAAATTAATGTATACATTCTGAAGTTGACTATTTTTGTGTGAACAAATATTGTTTTAACATTGTAATGTATTTTGATGAATAATTTTTTAATTAAATTTAAACAATATTTGGTAGCACTTAGTATAAGCCTCTATGCATTTGTTTATAAAATTAAATTAATAATTTATTGCACAAAAGTATTGAAGTAACATATTTCGCTTCAAAATTTTATCCAAACTACAACCGAAAAATAAACATTTTTTAGCAGTTGGGTAATGAATAAAGAAATGTGCGAAAGATACGACCTTACGAAGTCATGATGGAATATTGAGGAAACGGGCTAATGAAATAAGCAAAGGAACATTTTTTGTGCACAAACTTAGAGTCATTGACATCGCTTTGCAGCAATTTTCGGTATTCATTGCCTTTGTGCAATCTATAAATATTGCAAAGATATTTTATTTACTGCTGAAATTCTAAATTAATATTATCAAAAAAGGAAAGATTTTTTTTAATTGTAATGAATAGACACTCAAAAATTTATTGTTTCTATACAGATACCGATTATAACAATTCTTTCACAGGTTATAAATAACATGAGCTGTTTATATTAAAAAATAAAAAAGATCTTTACAATAATTGCATCTGTGTGAAGCCGAAGAGAGTCGCTAGTAGTAGACATAGATCTTTTAAGTCTTTCATAAATGAATGCTCTTAAAACTTACGCGAACCAATGTTTAACAACATTTATATTTAAATAATTACTTAAATGCCCATACAGACTGGCCTGTGTTCAATCTAAGTTATCTGGAACCCTTCAGAAGCGTTTGTACTTTAAATTGATATCGTTGAGAGTTCTGCGGAACAAACTACGGTTTAATGGTTTCCAGATGTTGTTTATCTAAATCGCTCCAAACTTATTAGTCTCGTTTTAAATCGCTCGATAATAATACTAAGATTCCGATGATTCGTATATTTAAACAAGTTTCAAAGGAGACAAAGATTAACCAGTATCTAATAATTTATTCCAATCTCAAATAATCATGTCTACAGACTACTTGAGAGGCATAAATCAGGGAATTAATATTTGAAATCTAAATTAATATTTGGATATGGAGGTGTCTACTAGCAACTAGGCTACTACTTTGTTCCCGTGTCCACGGTTTACCGGGAGACAAATAGAAATATACTTTACTAGCATTAGACAGTAATTTAAGTATTAGGCAATAAAAATGATACAATAGTATTCACACATTCTTTTAAATAAAAATGAAAAATGTATGAAAGAAAAGAACATAACAGTAAAGATATAATAACAATTAACAAAATACATTTATAAGACGTTTTTGTAATAATGAGGATACTATTAGCACGAGACATATATAACCTTTTTATGCTGGTCAACAGACGAAGTTGCAGGAAAAAACTAGTACAAGAATAAACCTCATTCAAGCTGTATCCTAAAAAGCTTGAGAAACCAAACTTAATGTTTGTAGATAATGACGAAATCATGAAATAATCATTGCCATATACAGGCACACGTTACGACCTACGCGGCAAAGTTTAATGCTGTAAGCAGTGTGGGTAGACAATAAACGACTCTAATTATGTGGCTTGCAATGAGAAAATAATTCCTAGACGCAAATGTCTATGATCATAAACGAGCTTTTTTTGTTGATGCTTTATTTTGTTTATGTGTTTTTTGGAACTATTCTAATGCTGTTTGGCCGCAACTTCAAGCTTAAAGGCGTATCCGTCATGCAAGATTAGGGCCTCAACCATCACATACGTCCTTTCGCGGAATCCATTTGGAATCTCTCAGGATCTCTTGGAAACCAAAGACTAAGTGACTTACTCACATTGTCATCCTATCATCGTATATCGTTAGCGCAGACGACTACACCATTATTAGCAATCAAATATAAACCTAAATACTCACATTATAGCATGTATTAACGTAATATATAGAGATTTCATTCTCATGTCTTCACATAAAATACTCGATTACCATAACTCGTTACAGCCTTCTACAAGGTCCGGTCGTTAGTGACACAACAATGACATCACTATGCGTGAATTAGGTAAATATGGCGCGCGACCGTTTGTCAGGCGAGGCTGTATTCCTCCTGTGATGAAAGAATTGAGCACACAGTGTTGCCTATCTTAAAATCAATTTATTCCAAATTTTGTGAAAAATTTGAAGAAAAATTCCCTAATAAAGAAATCTGTATCATGATGATCATTTTTTACTGACGTGTTTGTGACAATGATGACCTTTTTTAGGCCGCCTTGCCTATATTTCTTGTTTGTTTTAGAGAAAAAGCTATTCTTGTTTTTTTATACCTATATGAACGCCAAAATGCGTCTAACTTTATTCCCTTACACATCTAATTTCCCTAAAATTGGGGGGAACATTTTCCATCAGGTAACACTGCTAGCGTAGTATGGGAATTGTGTAGAGTTCTCTTGATTTTTTAAACATCAAAAAACTCAATGAAAGTATATTTTTAGTAACGTCTCTGTGATTACGATACTGTTGTAGATTTATTAATGAATTCGGTCTTAAGTATTGTTGCACTGAAGTCATTGATTGCTTGGTTTTTTAATAAGTTTGTACCTACTTTCAACTAAAGATGTTAAATGTAGAGTTTTCATACTTTACAAAATAAATAATCATAAGAATTTATTGTTTCTATACAGATACCTGTTAATTTATTAGCCGATATTACATCAATTGCATATAAAATGCCTTATTTTATTGCTTGTTGATGTACTCTATCTCTTATTGCTAATACAATAAGACTTTTTAGTAAGCTACCACTAGCAGGTCAGTTGCAATATATTTTTTGATTACTGAAATAACAAGTACAATGAACCAGTTAAGGAGTGATGCAAGACTGCAATGCATTTGACATTTTATTGTGACTTCTATTGACTCATATAATACCGGAGACTAAAATAATTTAATTCATAAAATCTATTACACAAAAGCATCTAATAGTATGTATTTATAGGCGATAAAATGTTTTATCATTATTGTCCGATCGGAACGGCAATGGCCATCAAATAGCCACTTAAATATTGCGCGAATATGTATTACTCGTTTCAATTCTAGTGATGTGAACTTTACAATAAAATTCTCATTAATATTATCAGCATATTCTATTGACCTAAACCAAAATTAGAAATAAAAAGAGGCACTACTAGTTGTAAAAATGTAATAATTACAATGTCATTTAAACAATTTTTTTCTTAGTCTTTTGTTTAAAATTATACATTGAATTAATTATAGAATTTTAATTGTTTATAAGACAACCAATAGTGCCCCTTGCGTTTTCGATCAACCATACCAACTAGATAACTTATCACAAATTAAAACACAATTCACACATAGTGATTATTCAAAAATAAAATAAAATCGTTATAAAAATCATAATGTTAACGGAATGTTCTAACTTAAACCTCCTTCGCAAATAAGAAAGTACAAGTTTCTTTACAAGGAGAAATCAAATCAAAGAATCCATCTGTCATTAGCTTGATTATTTTATCACAATGTAACAGGATATCTAGTAGTATAGTTGATCAATGCTTTTAGTAAAAAAAAACACTTACCAACGTAACAATGTCTCCTGGATTGGCGGCAGCGATTCTCCTCAATCTTTCATACAGCAAATCAAGTAGTCTCTGGTGTTTAGCGTTTATATCATCCAATTCCTTCGCGACGGCCTCAGCTCCCGTCGGCAGTTTCTCAGGGTCCGGACTTAGGCCCCTACTTCGCAGTCTTTCAGCCATCTCCACATCAGCTTGCCGCCGCAGTTGCTTCATCTCCAATGAAGGATGTACCTCGTCGCAAAGCCATTCGGCGTACCGCTGGCATCTCGAGGAGTGTATCTATTTCGAGTTAGGTTCGAAGCGGGTTACGTTTTAAATGTTAGTGCCTTTACAAACTGTTTTTTTTTTAAGATTTATTGTTAGAAATTATGTTTGATCTAAGAATGGCCATAACCAAAATGGCCATAGGTTTACAAAAGTTACAAAAATGTATCGATTTATTAAATATAAAAAAACAGTTTGCTTGCTATAAGTAGATTAATCAAATTAGATTCATTTCAGCCAATCAAATTCCTTGCACACATTTTATTTCTTTATGTAAAAACTAAACATTCATACCGTGGCAAAGGCATTCATCATACTGCCATTCTAATAATTCTTCGTACTGGCAAACAAAATAAAGTCCAGTTTTATGATATCCCAGAGCGAATCATGCTGGAAGAATGTATATATGCCTATATTTATAAAAGATTTATATAAGCGTGCCACGAAGTGCGTGTGCTTTTTGATAAAGTCCGAAAAAATCCCAATTCTCGTGCATTTTAAACGCTCCCGAAGCAAACGTAATATTTATATTTCACCAATATAATAAACTGCCTATGTCCTGAGTTTCACATACCTTTTAAATAAAAATAAAAAGTGGGCATTTCATCCCCCCCCCACCCTCAACCCACTTCATTGAATCAACTCACCCGCCCGCAAAATTACTAACTTTTAGCTTTACGTTTAATTTTAATCTTTTTGCTCTGACCTTAGTGGTCGTAGTATAACATATATTACTCTGAATTATGATTTTTTTTTTAATTCTACTTCTAGTTCCAGACAAGTGTGTTAAAAAAACTATTCTCAATATAAGAATAGTTTAATGTAAACACATTATAAAGTCGACGTATACAAATAAATACCTACTTAAAAATAATTTCTAAAAATGACAGCACGAAGGTGTTCCTAATGATTTTTTTTATTATTATTAATGGCGCCAACCAAACTTGTACGCCAAAACAAATCATGCAAAGCTATATGGCGGAACAATGAACTTAGCATATTTAGAATACAGTATGCGTCTATATAAGTCACTGGTTACACATAAGAAATTAATTTGAATTTCAAATTGGTAATGTGGCAAAATGGACTGTAGGTTTGCAAATACTACAAGAAAAATATAACTTCACGACTGTTATATCAAATCGGGTAGTCAGAAGCATTATTATCGTTATGCTAAACTCAACACTTGATATCACTCACCACATTTCCTGGGTATATTTAAATTCAACAATTCCGCAGGGTCTATAGCCGTCTCTCGGAAAAAAATTGGTTTGTTATCCGTGTTTCAATACATACAAATAACAAACAAAGTTTTTTTCATGTAAATCAGATTTGAACTCACGACCTTTGGAGTCTAAATCGGAGTAGTCAACCACTTATTGTCAACTCTCCCTAACAACAAAATTTGCAAATCTATTTCTTATTTAGTCACAATATATAGAGCAGTAATATCTTGCTTTTCTTATGAAAACTATTCAATCACACAAACATCCCACATTCAAATATTTATTATGTTAGTAAAATATTTTATTTTTTTATTTTAGTATAGATTATGACTTATGCTTTTGTTATAATAAAACGCAGAAGCGTTATTTTTTTAATACGTGCTCGCGAAAGCAGTATTCATGCAAGAGAAAACATGCTACAGACGAATAAAGAACCGCTGCAAATCATAAGGGACCAAGAAGTACCCGAAGATAGAAACAAACGACCAAGCGAAGTCGAGGTGATGGGACATAACGAAACGCTGGACTAAACGAGACCCTTTCAGAAACTTTCATAACACATCACCTAACTTTAATAATGGCATTGTGAGAAACAATGTTTCTAATTATAAAATAGGATTACGTATAAATACTAATATTGTTAAATTATCCTAATATCGTTAACCTTAAAGTTCAATTTTAAATTAAAAAACATGATTATGAATGAAAAAAAATATTGACATTTAAAATTAAACTTTGCCGTAACAAACATTAAGATAATATCCTCAAACGAATGTGTATTCCTCAAAATGCCACAGAATAAACAAATTCCTAATGTGTTTATTAGTGTACTGATAATTACCTTCGCCTCTCTTATGAACCTTCCACCGTCCACGTTAACTTTTTCAATCTTTGGAGTCCTCTCAACCACGCTTGTGAGTAGATTCTGTAAATTAACCACAAGACACCCACAATTTTAGAATTAGTTTGTGCAAATAAAAATGAACTCTATTAACAATATTGTTACGGTTTATAAAGACATGCTATTTGTCCATTTAACATATAGGTTTATATCTTTTTAAAAAAGTGATAAGACTTAATTCATGCATGTGTATGAGACATATAATAAAATGTTCTTATAATTGTTTTTAGAATTTGGGTTAGAATTTATCATTATCATTTATCATTAGATTATTTCATGCAATTTATAAATCTGATAAGATAAATAACTGTAGTATCATCAGTTTTATTAAACATCTTAATTTATACATGCAATAAAACCGTATACGTATCTCCTAAACCGTTTTAGAAATAATAATTAAAATAATTTTATTATGAAACGTAACATGCAAATATAAGTGAATACTGACTACAACTGCAATACTATACCAATGCAAAACGACAACTTTGTTAGAGACAATACTGGAAGACCATGGACATTCAATCTCTGCTAAAATACTTTTTACAATATTCCACCTACTGTTAGGATAGGTAATATTTAAATTAGGAATTCCATAAAATTCGATATTCAAATTGTTCCTAATAGGAACGAAATAAGAGCCCAACTCATAAATACACAAAGTTCAGAGCTATAAAAAAACAAGCCATCAACATATTAAAAAATATAAGGCAAAGACTGTAACTTTGATTCTACATTTTTTTGTTGGGTTAAGTAACTCACCCTAGTTGGTTCGAACTGCTCCTTAGGTCGAATTTCGATTGGTGGTTGATTCTTGAGCTTGGCAAAGCTGTCGTCAATCCATTCAGCTTCCTTCTCCAGGCCAGCGTTGTAGTTGCGCAGTAGTTGGTATGCTGCTTCACAACTTCTCAGTCTAAACGTAATACAAATATAATATATAAGAGATGAATGCATTATTAGATTCAATATGAAAATTATAGTAAACGAAAGGAATATATATTCCAATAGGCGCAATTCAAATGAGGGCGGCGCCAATTGAACTATAGTCGCATACAATAAATTAATAAGTACACAAGTAGACAATCACAATGCTACACCGCTTGGACTTTTTATGTGATAATGTGACTGAGCTCCGCCCAGAAATTTTATGAAATTGCGTTTTTTTAAAAGAATAGACTTAAACTTGAAAACTAAAACAAAATATTTTTATGTAACAAACGTTATATTAAACTAAAATTACTATAATAATGTTACTTTAGACATAAGATGTTACCTCTCAGCGAGTTGATTGCAAACGCTGTTCCATCTATTATTCAGGTGTGAGATCTCCTTGTCCAGACGTTCCAGGTCTATGTGTTTGCCAGATCTCGGGAGCGAGGAGTGTGGTAACGCCGCTCTAGAACTTTCTACGAGACGCCTACAGTTTTCAGCGTCATCATTCATCTGGTCGATTTGTATCTGCTGTTTGGAGACTGCTACTTGCATACGGAGCAGGTCTTCGTGTATCTGTTGACATGTCATAACATGTTTATCTGTATTTTTAAATGGTAAATAAGCTGACGCTTCATCCGATGGTAAGTGGTAACCGTTGCCTACATATACGCACCGTATCCTGGACATAATGTTATCATGATACAACTCATATATTATGTCAATAAGATGTTATGTCTCTTACCCTGTAATTCCACTGCGTTATAGAAGAGAAAGAATTACTCACACAGAAGAAGACCTACAACTCTACCTTGGTAATTGTTCTATTTGTTAAAAATTGGTCATTGTTTATACCGGAAGAATACTTGCGAAGTTTCCCGTATATATATTAATCAAATTTTGCTCCAAAAGCACATTAAATAAAAAAAATGTATATGTAACTGAGTTTTATTACTAGATTTGACAAGCAATCTGTATGGTGTAGTATTTTTAGTGCAAATGTATGCTTGAAAGACAGTATTAACCATCGCATTTAATAAAATTAGGGCTTTACTGTTTTTGTTGTGTTACTTGAACATTTTGTAGATCTAATAACAGTGACCATCAAATGATTTTTTTCCGAAATTTATGCATTACAACAAACTGTTACACTGTTACAGATTATATTGAATTTTGTACTAATTACAACTAGATAAGAATCATTATGGTTTTTATTTCCGTTTCTATAAGCTAAATGGACAGTTGTAGATGTACTATATTTTTATTTATTGTTGAAGCAGTTGTACTTACGTCTTTAAGTAGTTCAACATCGTTGGGCAGGTCACTGAACTGTGCCAACTTGATCTCAAACTCTGATATAGTTTGATGATTCTCTTCCATACTGCTCACCACAATCTCCACGAATTTTAGCCTGGAAAATATTGTTTTATATATTTTTGGTTAATTCCTGGAGGATTTGCCTTGAAGCTAACTGCCATGATTACATGTTTTTTGTTTATGTATTTGGCATACAAGCTGATAAGCAAAGAAGCCACTGATCATGTATATATGCGACTGTTTACCACATACCACCAAGTAGGCCGTCACTTGGTGACATGTGTCTTAACAGTCGCCTATATACATGAACAGTAATACAAACATCACGTTATTATGTCACACCCTGACAGATTAATAATTCAGAATGGTAACGCAAGAACGCAAGCTATTCTGGAGGTCTAAGATATGTCACGCCTGTCTCTTATCCTCAACCCTGGCAGAGCTCTGCCAGGGTTAATAAAAATAACCAAAATTAGTCTACAAAAATCGTGAATTGTATTCACAAATATCTTTATTTTTTTAATTACTTTTCCTGTATAACATAAAAGTACATAAATTACCTTTCGACAAACAATTGGCTCTTCGACTGCATGTCATTCCATTTGCCCATGACTTTGTCCAGATTTTTCTTCATGGCCGGGGTCTTTAGAGCGATGCCTTGTGAAAGAAGATTTTTTTTACAAATACAATTATATAAAATAACAATATTTATATTTACAATAACGTGATTAGTGGTATTATGTTAGCTATTTAATACATTCGATGGTATCGAGTTCGATCCCGTATGTTAAAACTATTGATATTCATATGTATAACCAATTGTCTAATATTTTTTTTTATATATTTATCCTCAAGGTAGGTTCTATAGGAATTCTCATATGATCCTTAAACAAGAGTGCTCATTGTATGTAGTTCAGTACGAGTTCAGTATGAACAGAATTATTTATTTTCATTTATAAACGGGATAAAAAGAATATTTGCCATAATATTTAAAAATATAATTAATAGTATTCAGATTACTAAAATGTACATTCAACTAAAAAAAATAGGTCAGACGTTAATCGAATTTACGCCATTTTTTAAAAAAAATATTAAAACTGGTTAACACACGGAAAAAAATTGTAATAAGACCAATAAAAAAATTGAATTGATAAATAATTTGTCGAAATCAATCGTACTAGCTGTTATTTGTACTTGAATTTGCTATTTACCTCTGAATGTGGCCTGTACTTCTTCTACGTCACTGGACAGCGCGTGCAGGTTCCCTTCCCAATCCTTATGCTGCAGCACGAGGTGTTCCAGCGAGTCCAAATCTCGTGGTATATTACTGGCGATCCTCTCATGTAGCTGTCTTTCAAGGACATCCAGTCTCTCAAGTAGATTGCTTGATTGTTCGGTGAAGATGCGCGCTGCATTCTTAGATTCCTCTGCGGACACAAAGAAAATATGTATAATTAAAGCAATCAAAGATTGCGAGATGATGTGAATAAAGTCTCTTATCTCATTATTTATAAAAGAGAATAGAAAACAAATTTACGGAGCACTGATGGTAAGTGGCAACTAATGCTTACACATTAATTTATTTTACTTATTTATATAACTTTAAAACACCTAATTTAAACGTAGGTACATATGGCGAATATAAATAATACGTTACTACTTAATTATCTATAAGACAACCATTAGGTGGTGCAGGAGAATAATTGTAGTAGTTGCTACAAGAACAGCACTCCGGACATCACGTGATCATATGCGTCGTCATTCCAGATAAGTAAGCTGTCTTGCTTAAATAGGTCTAGGTGTATGAACACATAAGTAGTGTAGTAGTAGTAAGTAAAAGCCACTTAGTTGATCTAAGTGACTTTTTCTGTTTACTTCTTGTACAACACGTAACAGTTTTTTATATGGTTATCACTATTATTTACTGAATTTCTAAAAGCAAGATTCATATGTATATTACTTGAATATAGTTTGCACATGCACTACAAACTCATTCGAAACAAAGGTCAGTCGTTACTTACAACAATATAACAGTTAAAATCTAAAAATATTCAATAGTTGTTTAAAATATCTCAATAGGTATTAATGAGACGCTCAGTAATAATTGGTCTATATCAAAACAGAACATGAATAACAAAGCACCTGCTAAATTCCAAATCACTGAAGTCCTTTCCACAGTTCTCACTCTTAATAATAGGTATATCTTCAGTGACATTTAAAAAAATTAAGTAAATATACTGAGATACACAGTAGTTCAAGCTGAACATAACTGGTAGACTAGTCCAGTCGGTAACTGAAAAACTAGGACTGTAAACCATTCCTGTCACAGAGTAGGTAATAACAGCATGTCAATAACAAAATAACCTTTGTTGTTATAATGACCTATGAATATAAAGGTAAAAAAATAAAGGTGACTGACATAGTGATCTATCAACGCACAGCCCAAACCACTGGACGGATCGAGCTGAAATTTGGCATGCTGGTAGATGTTATGACGTAGGCATCCGCTAAGAAACGATTTTGATTAATTCTACCCCCAAAGGGATAAAATAGGGTATGAAAGTTTATATGAAACTTCAATTTTAAACCGATCGGGCTGAGACTTTACATGCATAAAGCTACTATGACGTAGGCATCTCCTAAAAAGGATTTTGATAAATTCCATCTCTAAGGGGATAAATTAACGTGACAACTATACTGCCATTCTGTTATATTATATCATGACAAAGTTTGTAAAGACTTGTAAATTCGATTCTTAAAATATTTAGATAACTATTTCTGAAAACTTGCTTAAATAGCAGAATGAATTTAAAGAAATGTTAAATCTAATCACTAGATGCGAGGTAACTCACAATATATGTTTTATACGCGAGCAAAGTCTCAGATTACAATGGAAAGGAAACAGGTACAACAAAAACTGGAAAACGTGTTCCCCGAAACAAAAACTATTCGAGAACTTCTGTTCTACATTTATAGTTATAGTAATTATGAACTTAAATATTATAACTGTCGCCAACTTCAATTGAGGTGTGTGTGACTTACCTCAATTTAAGTATAATACAGGAAAGAATTCACATAGCTTCAGATTCGAGCTACTGATATTATTAAACTACCGTAATCGCCACCCACTCTTGACCGCGGACTTCATTGGAAATTGCAGAGTTAATGTCAATCTGACTTATCAAACGGCAAGGTCAATCAAATTTAATAGAAAAATATGACATCAGAAAAACAGCTGTAAAATTGTATTTAATTAATGTACGGCCCGACACTAATTTACGATTGACGAAATAAATTGTTCGGTTTGTTCTGATACGACAATTCGGTAGAAGCGCAGACTTTATAGCTCACAAGTTTTACAATGTTGTGATTATTATTTACTAGTAATCCGCCCCGGTTTCGCCCAGGTGATCATAATGTTAGTTTTATATATCTATACATCTATACACATAAATGAAATTTGGAGTGTCTGTTTGTAATATTGAAATATCAATTTTTTACTACATGCATATGAATATAAATACGGTACATACACCAAAATAACATAATACACAACACACAACAATAATAAAGTCTGTTTGTTTCGGGGTGGATCTCTGAAATGGGTGGACCGATTTTGACGGGACTTTTTTTGGCAGGTAGCTGATGTAATAAGGAGTAACTTGGGTTAGTTTTATTTTAGAAAAAATAATTAATTTTAGATAAATAAAGTTAAATTCTACGAGGACGCGGAACTCGCGGGTACAGCTAGTAATTAATATAAGTTTTGTATATCTAATCTAAAACATAAAATTCTCATGTCCCGGTATTTGTCACCAAACTCCTTCGAAGCGAAATTTTGTGCCCCGATATGGGATGGTCTGAATTTTTCATGTCTCTCAATGACATGGGTCAGTACATATTTATTTTTTTATCAATTTTTTATTATGATTTAACATTGAAAAAGACAACTTCAAATTTTTACTCTTCTACCGCCAACCCTTATTTTTCATAGCTATATTAGTACTTTAATTTATATGGCAAAATAACATTTCCCGGGTCAGTTAGTAATGTGTAAAACATCGTTCACAGTGTTTGTTCTCCAACTGACACAAATTCTGAACCGACTTCATCGATTTTTATATAACTTTTGTTACACATATCCTCAGATCTACCAAATATATTTTATACCCCTAGAAGTTAAGGGTGGTTTTATCCTGAAATAATTTTTATCGAAAAACAAAATTTGCCGAGTCAGCTAGTATTTCTATAATAATTTGTCAATGTTACAATACTATCTGCCTATCCCATAAGTGACCACTTGAAATCTATCGTAAGCAAAGACCATTCTAGTAGTCAATTCATCCCGCGGTGATGTCAGTATGTTATTGTTCAATTACAAGGGCGATATTTGGGTGGTGACCCTGTCGCTGTTCCGTGTTAGTAATTGGAGGTCGCCTACTGACCCGTCAAGGAACTTATTACCTACTCTATATCACCATTTCATATTATTACAAGTATTTACTGAGGTACACTTTGTATAAAGTTATCCCTGCGTTTCACATATTCCAGCCGGCAAGCAACTTGCTTAGTAGATGCGTTTCGGTTGAAGGTTAAGATATGGCAGTAAAATTGCAGGGTTAAATCACAGGGCATAACAGCTTAATTATGAAGTCTAATATTTAATACTTATAAAATTATGAAAAATAACAATATTTTGCAAATTAGTGTAGTGTAGATATATGCAGTGCAATCTTCGGAATCACTGTTCCTATTTTATTTTGTTTTTGTTTTTTTTTTACTATAAAGATACATTTCTTTTTTATTCTAGATAAATGTGGACTATATATATTAAATATTTTGGTCAATAGGATTCACGGAATTAGTCATAAGAATTATACCTACTAAGATAACAGCCAAAAGTTCTTTTTTTATATATGAATGTGTAGATATATAGATAAATCATTTATGTGTTTATGTATATGGAAAAGGGTAACCGTCGCCTATATACATGTATTTTGGACATCAGTCATGAATTGCTATTCCATATGGGCTAAGATGTCTTGCCTCTTAACCTGTAATTTTACTGCCTAATAATACAACCGAAATACAGCAACTTGCTTGGCGGCTAAAATATGTGAACGCAACGACCAATCATACATTTACAACAATTGCTGTATAATAAAAGTATAATTAGTATTATTAATACTTCACTGACAAGTACAAATATTTTTTTAGTGTGTAAATTTACCTCCTTTTCCCTTGGAGAAAATTCTTTTTATTTTCTTCATTTTCGTTTGAGTCAATGCGACTTTATTGCAACAACAACAAGGTCCACTTTTGTTCATTTATTTTCATCATAATAATATTAATTCACAGTTTATACAATGTTATAAGCAGTGATCATTCTCGAATACCTTAACGATATAAAATTCGACATAATAATAGTTATTTAATACAAAAAGTATTACTATAAAATTTATTATATTGTTTATAAATAAATAATACGGAATGAAATAATAAATTAAGTATAACAAATATTAAAAAATAAAACAAAAACATAAACAAAAAAGTACGTTAAAGTAAAGAGAATAAAAACTTTTTAAAACATTATTTTATGAAAAAAACATATTTAAAAACAGAACTTTGCAATATTTTCGCGCGCGTAACATTAACAAGGTAGAGTAGAGTAATCAGAGTATCGTAGTACGCTTGCTAATTGCAACTGACAGTGATCCCGTAGGATGTCGATACACTGAGACAAATACTATACTTGTCCTTTGCCGGCAAGACGTTGATACATACGCTGAGAAATAGGTTTTGATACTTTACTGTTTGTAAACTTTAAAAATACTATATAATCAGAGGCTCGTATCGGAGAACGCAAAACTTAACCTATCTATATTTCATTAATAAATCATCAATAGATCGGAATTGTAATAAATGAGAGTTTATTAAGTTTATTAATTTTTGACGAAACAAAAGTTATACTCTATAATAATTAGCAAATACATAAAAAACAACAACAACAACTGTTATCATCTGATATTAATTCCAAAGTATTATTGATATATTAAGAAACGAATTTAGAGTATCTTGGTTAACTCTTGCGCTTTAACAGCGTCCAAGCAATCGTTATGAAAATGAGAATACATATAGTATTTAGCAATTTTAGCATAGAATAGCATGTAAGCTTTTTGTCGTCTGCACCATTATTTTTACTAAAGAAATAAATCTTGGACAATCGTTATTATTCCATTATACAAACGAAATTACAAATAAAATCCAGTTTTAACTAGTATTGAAATTGCTCACTTTGTCTATAATGAACTTTATTACTGTATTTCAAAGTGCTATAAAGAATAGACAAAAGTATCAACATTTAAAATCGTAGTATGGAGTACATTCAAGGTGCAACGTACATACACCCACACAATAAATTACGCTATCACACAGCCACTGGCCATTTCTGATAGCACATCACCGAACTACAGCTTGATTAAATGATAAAGTACTTGTCTCTATAATGGCGGCCAGGACATATCCGATATTTCCTATAAATGTCCGTAATTACAATTATGGTAGCTATTTTAACATTATCATAAAATTATATACGCATGTAGCTAAAATTTAATAAAAATGTTATATACAGATTTAAAACAGAAATTATAATTGTAATATCTATACTAATATTATGAAGAGTAGGAAAGAGAGAGAGAGAAACTAAGAGTGAGAAAGACAGAGACAGAGAGCGCGAAATTTGTTGAAAGTAAACTCCGGTACTAATGTATCGAATTCACAAATTTCAATTCCACGTTTGAATAAACAAAAACAATACTTTTTTATATGCTTACATTGAAATTCCCGAAACAATACTAAAAAAATTCATGAATATTTGCATACATTTTCCAATGGAACAAACATTTTTGCCTGTGTGACAAATGCTTTATCAACCAACACGTGTAGGTACGAGTATTTTTAACTGCACGCGTCATATATTCGGGTGACATAATATTTATGCAAAGTAGGTCCTTATGTCAATATGGAAATGGTAATGATAAGTCATCAATGTTAAGGTCACTTGTAACTGTATTCAGAAAGGTGTTACACAGTTTCCCTGTTGTATACGTGAAATAGCATTTTATTTTGCATTTAACGACCAGTACTAGGTCAATCGCAGCTTAGGCTTAGTTGCTCACACATTTGTGAGTTTCATATGTACTAACTACTAACATAATCAATAGCCTATGTTACTCTGAATAACGTAACTGCCTTTGAAACAGTGAAGGAATTTCTTTAATCAGTTTAGTTTCATTATAACAAAATTTGTTCTCTCTTTTTAGAAAATAAATAAATTGTTGATGCATAGATTAGTAGTCGCCCAGTGTTCAGTTCAGTTCAGTCACTTTTGGATCCCGTATTATTATAATGATATAAATACACATATATAAATACGCATAGCAAAACATTTACTACACAAATAACGATTACTAGCAATTTGGTATGATCTCACAGGTCGTCCGGTACAGAGAGAGGTCTAGTACAATTATTTCTATTGTCACCATATGCGACCTACATCCACAATGTTAGAACTGCAATCATTCAATTAATCCAATCGAAAAGTATTCAGTAATATCAAAGTCAACTGTTATTTGGCGCGTATTCGAAGATTATAGTTTTTATACTTGAACACTAATGAAAGAAGGACAATGTTTTTATTTCTATATAAGTGACCTCGACTTTATCTTCGAGTGATTAATATATGTGATAGATGTCATACAACTATATGCATGTAACGCAACACCTAAATACTTTGGAAGAAATTCTGTAAATTATAGCGAAAACCATAAACATGAAGATGGTCCGCCTGACGATAAGTTGCTACTACGGACATCATGTTATCAATGAATGCCAGTAATACCATCACACCACACCAATCATTGCCATTCCTGAGGATGGAGGAGCATGTTATGCCTTAATTCAGTTATAATCACACTCTTCAAACAAAACATAGTTAATACAGCAAGCTAGTGAGCTGTTGAATCGATGTGACAGAGGTACCCACTCAGACAACCTTTTTGTAGACTGTACAGTGAACGTTTTAAGTACCATTAAAAGCTGTAATGAAAATATAAACTGTATATCTTACCTTCAGCTCTTGCACGTCGTTCGAACTCATCAAACAGGCGGTTGACGTCATCGATCTCTCTGCGCAGGCGCCGCAGTTGCGGGTCCGCCGGGTCCCCTTCAGCGAGCAGTTTCTCTGCATCTTCATTCAGCGCCCGACGTATAGCCTGGCGCTGTTCTGCTCCCATGGCCACGAACTGATGGCAGATTTTGAGATTAACACAAGAAATGTTAAGAGCCTAGTGGTCTAGTGCTTTACTACCATAACTTGAACCAAAATGTGCTAAGCTCAAAACTGGTTGTTACACTTTGTGTCAGTCTGTATTTATAGCTGATGCATGTGAATATACACAGATGGTCTAAATTCGTGTTATAGATGAAAGATTTGATTTGAAAGCTAAACTCTAAAAGTATTATACAAAAATAGACATCCTTACGATAATCCTTAATCATCAAAGAGTACAATGGGCTGTTTTAAAAAATATATTCTCAGATATATTCGCACCTCTTTGTAATTAGTAAAATATATTCCATTCACAATTAGAGGTCTATACAATACTTCTAATTGTGGAAGTCTTGTCGTTAGTAAATTACAAAATAGATTAAATTCACTAACCTGCGGGAAGTCCCATCCTTTCACCACCTTGATGGTGGCAAATATCATGTTTTGTCTCATCCTGAGTTGCTTCCGTTGCCATAATTGTATCACCTGAAACAACCAGCAAAATAAAACCATATATATAATGTAGAAGAACGAATACATCGGTTCTAACAAATGCATCGTTAACATTGATTATTAATGTCATATTATAATGTAAATATCGAGCGAGGTCAGTAAATAGTGATTGAATGTTACGCATACAACATTATCGTGGGTTTGAAATATACATAAATATAAGTATAATACAATTATATTTGACCTGTATTTGTACTGACTATTGTCAGAGGTCTTTATCTAATAGTATAAAAGAAGGAATGCTAATATTTATATCACACTAACTGACATTTGTTATTATGAAATACATATACATTATGAAAGAGGCGCCGGTGTCGGAGAGGTTAAAGAGTAATCGTTAGTCATGATATGGGCAAGTAATGCGTGGGAATGAAGATCATATCGTAAGGAAGGTGTTACATATGAATGTGGATGGTTACAAGGGCAGAGGAAGACCGAAAAAGAAATGGATGGACTGTGTGAAAGATGATATGGAAGAAAGTGAGTAAGTAAACGAAAGTGAGTAAATAACTGCGAGCATGAATAAATGGAAGAGAAAAACATATTACGCCGACCTCGAATAAATAGGATAAGGAAAGCAGCTGATAACTAACTGACATTTGTTATAGAATCATAACAGACAGAGACAGGCATACTTTTGTATTTACTACATGAGAATACCAATGCATACTAATTATTTGCATTTCGTTAAATGTACTCTAATTAACTCCTTTAGTAACCAATAAATTAAAGTTACTACAAACTCATTTAAATTATTACAATGTTTTGTCATAAACTCTCCGGTGATGAGATAGGTAATAATGATACCAAAGGAAAATAATGCTAGAGACATTGTAAGTTTGTTACTGCCCTGTTAGATTCAGATATACCGAGCGAAAAGTGTTGCGTTCATCACGTTTTGATCTGACATATATCAGTAAATACCCCATCTAGGACTGGGACTACGACTATTAAGTCGTGAAAGTATATACTATTTTGTTTACGAAATGTATGTATTAAGCAATTGCCATTGCCTGTGTTTGGAGAGTGAGTATAACAACGCGTGACTCTAATAAAAGGTAATTTTCTTAATAAATTTACACTTTTATAGTGATAAATGTCAATAAATTAACACTCTTAAAGTGACAATTGTCAATAAAAACACTATAGAAGTCATAATCAATATCCAAGAACAGGAACTAACATAGAATCCCGATTAAACATTTAGCAACAAATTCTAACATTTGTCACTTTTCGACTTATTTAATTACTAATGAGTTTTACTATGTACCTGTAATGATAAACTATCCATCCGATGCTTGCTGCCAAGATTCGCTTATATACTTACATAAACAGAATTATGTCTTTATGTTATGCTCTGGTACTGCTAATGTTTTATCAATCTCTCCTGCCTTCCGGAAACCGGAACACAGCTTACAAAATACGTGTCTACCAGCTGGCAGGGCGGCGGCAGTACGTACCCGGTCGTAGGCGGCGGCAGTACGTACCCGGTCGTAGGCGGCGCGCAGGCCGGCGGCGGCGTCGTGCGCCAGCTGGCAGGGCGGCGGCAGCGCCAGCACGGCGCCGGGCAGCTGCAGCTCAGTGCCGGCACCGCCAGCGCGGACCGACCACCGGCTGCGTCCGGAGTTGTCTATCACAGTCACCGACGCGCCCTTCTCGATGGCCACCTGTCACACGAACCGCCATATCAGACGTCAGTAATGTCTTGAGATCAGTGAAACTTCTTAAACAGTTACCTTGACTTTTTTCCTAGAAATTACTATTTTCTAACAAAGTTTAAAAGAAGGACAGGTTGCGTTAGCAATATTTTCTAATCATCGCGCTTAATTCCTGGTGGATTAATTACAGTGAGCTAACACACTGATTCTAGACTCATCCTATCATACTTTATTGGCACCCTGCCAAAATATATTGTTACATAACTATTAAAAAGTATAAAATTCAAAATAAGTTAAAAATTTTAGTTTATTTATGCACAATATTCTGTAACTCACGCAGTAGTTCACCATAAGAATACGGTATATCGGTCCGAAATAATGCATTAAATTTCTTTTTCAAAATCAAATTTAATACGAATCTCCGTGTTTAAAATAATAACCATTAAATAATATTTCTAAAGACATACATAGACATAGACAACGAATGAAATTACTTACATTCGCATGTTTATAAGCACAGACGGTTTCTGCCCTCAGCGGTCTTGTAATCGGCGCTTTCCTTTGTTTCACTGGTCTGATCTCCTGCGCCTCTTCGACCAGCCGCGTCACCACTATGCCGTGAGCATTGAGCTCTTCACGCAGATCCTGCATCCCTTTGAGAAGTCGCTCGCCTTGGTCAAGCGTGAACTCCGATTGGGAGAATGTACTGTTGAGAGCTTCTTCGCGTCTGTAGATTGATTAATTAAGGTTAATTCATGTATCTCTGTACTATCCTCTCATTACTTGTTTTTAATAAATACTGTTTTAAAAAAATATGTCTGTTTACATATTACATATTAACAGAATATTTATTGTGATATCCTGATATGATTTACGAGATCTGATATACAATACAATGATCCCGTAAAGTTAAATATCCTGTCTATATTATGTTTAATTTATTTTTAGTTAGGCATATATAACTAGCTGGTTCGCGCAACTTCGTCTGCGTTTCATTTCCCCAACCTTTGCAATATTTTTCATTCCAGTTCCACTACTATTGGGCGTAGCGTAATCTTATATAGCTGAAAGCCTTCCTCGACAAATGGACTATCCAACACAAAAATAATTTTTCAGCTTTATAATATTAGTATAAATTAAATAAAGAGCAACAACTTACTTCTGTATCCATTTCTCTGCCTCCTTGACCTCTTCGAAGAAGTTGTGATACTGCGTCGTATGTTTCAGATGGGTCTCTAAGCAGAGTGTAAGTTGTAGCACCCAAGCCCATTGCGACTGCATCACCTGGTGATGAAACGGTATTAAAATAACTGGAATAGCAAATGAACTGACAACCCGGTAAGATAGAGCAACCACCGCCTATACATTTGAATAGCAACCCGGATAAAACGTCAACATGACTGTGATGGCCGTAATACCCATCATTCGTTGCCATTCTTGAGGACTAAGATGTGATGCCCCTTATCCCGTAATTTTCCTGTCCTTTCAATGAAAACACATCTTACAAAGCAAACTTGCTTGATGTCAGAATTAGATGAGATTGAGATAACCACCCAGACAAGTTTATACAAACTGTCTCTCAGATAAATCCAGTTCTTTTTATAGAAATACTAGCTGTGCCCGCGGTTTCACCCACTTGAAATTTATAGTCTACATGTTATTCTAATGTATAAGCTATGTAAAGTTTCATCTAAATCTGTTCAGTAATTTTTGCGTGAAAGAGTAACAAACATCCATTTATACTCACTCACAAACTTTCGTGTTCATAATATTAACAAGATAAGATCAAATTTATATTATTAACTTCAATTAGTAGTAACAACTCAATTTTATAGACAATAAAGTTCACTTTACCTGCAGGTGGGATTCAATTGTCTTAGTAGCGGGGTGATGTTGTGCGATCAACGCTTCCCCTCTATCGATTACGTTGCTGAATTGCAGTTCGCGTTTTTCAAGCGACGACATCAGTTGCTGTTGAAATTTATATATTATGAATTGACATGTTAAGATCTATTTTTGTGTAGAACATTAAGAGTTGACGAAGCCCAACAACAAACAAAAGGCAAAGAAAAGTATCGAAATAAAACATAGAGTGTAAAACAACAAACCTCTTTGCCGTCCCCAAATGAATGCTTGCACGGAAAAAAACGAAAATATGAAACAATTATATAAAATCTAAGGCCATATACACAGCGAAAAAATATAACAAAAAGAGTTATGTTTTAGCCAATAATTCAGATTGTTTTGCAATGGTTGGCTAAACTTGTTTAGGTCATTTGTTTTAGTAGACTTGTGAGGTTTTAGAAAACATAGACCTATTTCATACATGTGATAGAAAAACAATTTATCATATATTTTAACCTACTAAATGAATACTTTAATCCTGAAAGATATTTCTATATAACTATTATATTATAATAAAACATTTATTTAAAATCATTACGGTAGTATTTAAAAAAACTAAAATTTTGTTCCATATCAAAATATACAGAAGTACTTTTTGAAATGCATCTTTTAATGGAAACTGTTACAATAATAAAGATTCTATCTTCTATTAAAATCTTGGATTTTAATTCAAGATTTTAAATTAACATTTAGGACAAAGTAATATTCTTTATAAAAAATGAAAAAAATCGAATGTTAATTGTAATGTAATATTTATATTAAGATAAACTATCACATTTATGAAAAAAGCCGATAATATTATTAACAAAAAGCATGATGATTGAATTATGGAGTGCATAATTTCTATATCTATTGTGTATACGGAAGTATATATAAAGGTGAGGATACACAATTCACACCTTCTTGAAACTTTACAGAAGAATTTTGAAATGTTGACAATTTTTCTAATGCCACAATTGTTGATGGGATTAAATGGAACATTCAACTTTCGTGTTTGATATACATTATTCAAATTATTAACCGGGTCTTAACACGAATAATTTAATGGCAAATAAAGGTATATTTACCTCACTCGACGTTTCGTTTAAATACCTTTATTTGCCATTAAATTATTCGTGTTAAGACCCGGTTAATAATTTAAATAACTAGTGAAATAGTTGACAGTTTACTTATAGTATATACCTGTGGCTCTATCGACTTACCTCATAATAATGCTGCACCGCGGGCAGGTTGATGTGTGGATCCGCCCAATCTCTGGACAACTCCACCTGTTCCTTCTCATTCAGCCAGTTCAATTCAGCGGTTGCAGACTGCAGGAAGTCTTGTAATGCATCTAGGTCTGAAATGCTGCAGAGGAAGTAAATAATTTGAGATTTAATTGCTACTTGTAGCAATTTTAAAGAGTCGTAAGTACTTAAATCGGCGTATTGGATTTATACTATTTTATAAATCTATTTAATTTTAAAGCAACTGCTTTAAGTTCTCTTAAATTTTTTCAAAGACTTAAATTTAAAAAAAAATCCTGTGATTCGATTTTAAATCAACAAAAAATAATGGTTTTTAGGAAGACAGTCATATCAAACATACCGTTTAGTGCTGGTAGACAATAATTCAGCATAAAGTTTCTGCAGCTGACTCAAATGCTGGTTGTAGAGGTTCAACTCCTCGCCGCTGAAATTTGAGCGGCTATGCACGCACTGTTCCACCTGTACAAAGGAAAATGAACTTTATTATTACAACAATAGTAACAATAGTAATAGTAGGAAAACAAACTGAGAACTCATCTTGATCTTGATGGTAGTGATAATGGTTGCCTATATACATGAACAGCACTTCGGGCATCACGTTATCATGTACCTCCCATACCACTTACACATTACTATTGCAGAGGATTAATGTCTCATGTATCTATAGTCTGTTTTTTTAATCCCAGAAACAAATTTGAATTACCGATGTTGCTAGCTTTTTGGAATTTTTAAATATTGTTGTGGCACTATCGGAAATACATATAAATTACCCATTTTTATAGGTTACTCAGAAATAAATAACGCATTAATACGAAATTAATAAAGTACAGGTACTAAATATAGGGTTGTAGCATCAAAACATATATTTTTTTAATTGACACATTTTACATAAGACAGAGGTGTACATTTCGACTACTCTGTATAAAGACAAAAAGATAAAAAAACAATAAAACATAATTACATATTTACTTAGAATAAAAGGAAGTAAACACTACGATTTTTATTGCACTGCATATATTAGCAGTAAATACTCCATAAAAAAGTACGAGATGGAACAAAAACTTATTTGACCGGAAAGTGTTATGTATGCTATGTAACCGCCGATATCTATGAAGTTCATTATACAATATATATTTTTATTTACATATCTGAACATAACGGCTTTACAAACAAGTGGACTGTTTATATATTTTTTTTAATATTGTACACAAAGTTATCTAGTTATTAAGTACATATTAACATATAATGAAAAAAGTTTAAAACAAGAAAAAGTTGTCTAAGCTGTTCTACGCCCAGAGGTTATCAAATTACCAAATCGTTTGTGTGTATAAGATTACAGTATGAGAGCCTGCCTCTCCTTCTAAAAGGTAAAGGTAAGGTAAAGGTACCAGAGATATACTGCAAAAAGTCCTCTGCCTGTATACCTTAGTCTCACTCACTTCAGGCGCCAGAAAGCTTGCTTTGTAAGCTATGTTTCAGTTCTAGGGTCAGATTAAGCAGAGAAGTTACAGAGTTAGAGGAAATTTAATCCTCTGTAATGGCAACACATGAGTGCTATCATAGATAGCACATGATACCGTGATGTTTGTAGTGCTATTCACAGGCGATGGTTATCGGTTACCATCTCGTGGTGACCCACCTGATGGTAACCAGTAAAGTCATTGCCTGCAAGCTTCTTTGTTAGTCAAATTACATAAAAAATATTATTATAATATGCGTTTTTTTATTTCATTAATACCTTTGAATGGAACTGATCTATCTGCTTGTGTTCTCTCTGGTGCCTGTCCAGCTCGTGTTGCACCGACGGCAGGTCAGACCCGTAGTCCGACTCGTGAAGCTTTTTCTGAAAGAACAGAATTAATTTTATAACGAGATATATTTTATTGACTATATTATTTATTTGCAGGCATACACAATAAATAGTTATTTAGTTTTTAACAGAGCACACTTTCAATAAAATTGCAATTTTAAAGAAAAATGGAAGTTATGTCGCCCTGGTAAACCACAATATAACACTTACCAATTTTTCTTTACACCATTTGATAGCTTCCTGCAACTGCTGGAACTTGGGGTCGGCGTCGTGCACCCTGGTCTCCAGCACGGTCCTGGTCTCCCTGCGCACCGTGGTCTGCTGTACCGGCATACGGACGGACGACAGACGCGGCACCAAGCGCCCGGTGAAGCTTTGCCGAGCGTTCAGCCATCGATCATGTAGGTGTTGCACTCTACAGGATTAAAATAATAATATTAATTTATAATTTATTTCTCCCCACAAACATGGATGGCGACAAATGCATGTAGCTATCTTGAACAATACAAAGCAAAAATATTACTATCTTGTGACGCCGATGATGATGTTGTTCCTACCAATAGGCGACGGTTACCACTTACAATCGAGTAAGTAATTGTTTGCCATTCTGGTTATATAACAAAAACTGGTTACATTACAAATAAAACATTGACTATAGGGAACGGTAGCTATATTCCACCTACACCATTCCGATAAAATTTTTGAGACAAAAGATCGTCTTCTATTATATCTTAATCTACAATATATATATGTTATTCAATAAGCACCATTCTCTGGTTTAATACTTAAGTTACTATCTCCAAATCCCGAATTAAATACTCACCGTTTATGTAAATCATTTGCTTGCGGATACCGGCCTTCTCTTAAGGCGTGTGAATCCTGGAACATCTCCTGTATGGTGTGCTCCATGCTAAGTAGGTCCTGTTCGATTTGTTCGGCGGCCATCTTGGCCTCGGCCGGGTGTACGCCGCGCTCCACCCGTCGGATCTCGTTCTCAATGTGTCGCTCGACGTTGTCGAGACCACCCTCGGTTTGTTTTATATCTCTGTGGAGGACGTTTTATATAACATTTGGAATACCAAAAGTGCTAATATATTAGATAAAATTCCTTTAGTATCAGATGAAATTGGTCCTTATAGCGTATTAAAATCTATTAGTCTTCTAATACGAATACAAAAGCATATATTGCATGGAGATCGGGACTGCAACATTGTAAAGCATGTTAAGCCACTACATTATGAAGTACAATTCTACATTCATTTAATTTTCTAAAAATCGTATTTAGAGTGAAATTTTATACAACTGGTCCTTTGAGTCGGATCCACAAGACACTAAAAAACCAGACAAGACACTACATAAACCTACTTTAACTGTTACAATGCTTGTTACTTAGTAACTACGACCTTTTAGTTTGCCCCAATTTCGTATAACGGATTGTTATTAATACTATTAGCTCTATTCCTACGATCTGACATCATTTTCATTGTATTATCATTCATGAATAACCTGCCAGCGTATATCGTTACTGCAAGCGGGTGTACCATTCCTTTATCATGAATAAAAACAACCTGCACAAGATACAAACCTGTGGAGTTTTTCGGCTAGTCGCTGCAGTCGCTCCAGGCGACGGATCTCATCGCTCAGGTCTCGTTCGCGTTCTTGGTGCGCGATCATCAGCCGCGACCAAGATTGTTCTAACGCGTCCGGTCGTAACGCGGGTTCGATATCACATTCACCCACTGATTCGAAATATTTCTGCAAATATCGTATTTATAAAGACTTATTTTGGTATATAATAATAATAACCCAATATAATTCGCACAGCGCCATCTAGTCCTAAGCTAAGCAGAACTTGTGTTATGAGAC
This sequence comes from Achroia grisella, assembly GCF_030625045.1. Classification (NCBI taxonomy): domain Eukaryota; kingdom Metazoa; phylum Arthropoda; class Insecta; order Lepidoptera; family Pyralidae; genus Achroia; species Achroia grisella. Next base: position 1,479,572 of record NW_026712984.1, on the reverse strand, counting down.
TTGTGTTATGAGTAGGTACTATATAAATACTGGAATACGTTTTTTTTTAAATACATATATAGAAAACACCCAGACAAATTCAAATATATTCATGAATAAAAATGTTTGTTTCCGTGACCATCTGCTTTGTATCAATCACATTGATAGACCATGTCGCCAAAGAAGATATCAAAGGATGTTTACTGTAGTCAGGATATTAAACATTTATTTGAGCAGGGTATTTCAGCCACTTACATATATAAGTAAATTTATATAATTTAATTTCTACTATCCAGTCCAGGTTACGGTTTCATTAAAAAAACCTGATAAGTACTTACTTATCTAAGTAAATTTGGGTGTCTGTCTAACATGAAATTGATACTCATAAATTCTGTGAAACCCTACGTTGTTGTTATTGTTCGACTCACTTCTAATTCCCTGTACTGGTGGAAGAGTTTCTGCTTCTCCCTCTGTCGCAGAGGTACCTCCTCATTGCGGAAACGCGTGCTCTCGCTGAGCAGCTTTTTCATCTCGATCAAAGTTGATGGGAAAGCACGGTCCTGGAATATTAAGTTGAATTGTCTTAGTATATGACATGTAGATACGATGTTTTGTCTTCCTCGTCGAATACGGTGCTTGTGTATATGTTCAATACGTGTTGAAGATATAAATATATAATTTATGTATACATATATCTACCTGCATAAGTGCGCATTTCTCGTGCAACCAGGCACGATGCTGCGCGGCCTGCTCGGTGTAGGCGGCCGCTCGCCGCTGAGACTCGGCGTCAAAGAGCGGGTGTACCGCCGGCGGCTCAGGGAACGTCTCGTACAGCGACGAGATGTAAGTGATGAGGGACTTCTCGTCAGGTTCATGGGTGTCCACATCTGGAATGTAAGGACGTATTACTTATCTAAGTTGAACTCTGGACACTGCAAATTGAATAAACTCATGGCAAAACTTTTTTTTTGCCAAGATGAACGGCGCTACCCATTCTATGTGGTTGTATCATACAAACGAAATATTTCCTTATAAAAGAAGGAAAGTATACACTCTATCCCGAGGAAACAGAAACCATCGCTCCTAAGAATATCCTTCAATTCTTGTCCCTGACAGGTTTAGGTTTCGAACACTGAAAAATGGCGAGCACAATAGACATATGCAGGTTGTAGTGCTACAGATCTTAGCACCTGACAATAACCCAAAACCGCCAATAAAAAAATACATGTCAGTAAATATCAAGGTATTTGAGTTATAAGTGGTAACTGTTGCCTATATACATGAACAGCATCACGACATCACATCATTATGTGACGACCTTGGTACCTCTCATGCGATTTTATTCAGGACGCCTACGATGACAATGCCTGCGTACCCTTAATTTACTGCCTCATCACACCCTTCAACTAGAACTCGAACCGTTTAACATGTTTACATTCAAATATATTGAACGAAATGTCTAGTCTTGTCAAGTTACGAATACGATCACAAACATTTGAAAATTATTATTCAACACAATTACTATTGCTTTAATTTTTAAACCTCCTAAATTTAACGCCATCGTTCATCTTCAAATAAAATTGCTTTAAGATAAAAATTTATAAGTCTCAGTAATTAACGTATACAATCTTTTCGTGACATTTCTCTTTTTATTTTCTTGTATAAAAATATTTTTTGCAACAAATGTGTCTAAAATTAAAGGTCACTACGTTTATTGCACTAAACAGTGGCGGCAGCTGGCGAATTATAGTAATCACGTCGTCGCCACGTCTCGCTTATCTCAAAATCGCAACTATGTAGTGTCTACACACAGTCTATTTAGTTTTTATGCAACACTAGTTGTTATCCGTGACTTCGTCAGCTATTTTAAGATAAACGCTATATCCGCGTCTTTTCTTTCATGTCAGATTTCATTACGGACGGTTAAACTTTGTCATTAACAGACACTTTTATAATACTAGTACTTTATAATATTTTATATTATTAGGACCAGAGGAGCATCTCTCAAAACGACTGTTATTCTAGATGGCATTATGGGCATTGTCTACCAGTCGATTTTCGAGATAAATGCAACTTGGCATGCTCACATTTCTCTATATGTATACTAGCTGTCCGGGCAAACGTTGTTTAGCCTTAAAATAAAAAAAAAATTTAGGGGTGGACTACCCCTAACATTTAGGGGGATGAAAAATAGATTTTGGCCGATTCTCAGACCTACTCAATACGCTTACAAAATTTCATGAGAATCGGTCAAGCCGTTTCGGAGGAGTATGGGAACGAAAACTATGACACGAGAATTTTATATATAAGATATATTTGAAACCTACGTGGCAGGGACGAGCTTACCGCCGTCTCTCGGATAAATTTTCAGTTTGATATTGATGTTCCCTTCACTGGAAGAAATCTCAGAAAATCAATAAATATAGGGTAGTAAACCACTACGCCACTGCCGCCCTCAGTTATAATACAGTTAATTATTAAACGTCCTATGAATACAAGCACTGTAGACAGTCACCTGTGTATAGGTGGCTTTATTAAAACTTATATTATTAGTCACGCCATCCGTACTACCGCATTTAATTTTAAGTACAACACTTTAAAACACGCAGCAAGATTTAGTCACCACTATGGTTTCACGATTTTAAGAATTCCAAATGTCGGCTTGTGAACTATGTGAAGTAGTTCGCCCGGTCTTGTAACGTACAACGAAAATCTCTTTATTGTACGATCATTGTGTTATAAGAAAAAGTAACTGAACAATTGAGTTTGCAATGGTATACTACAAGGTACAAGAGACATGATATGATGACGTGACGTTCGTAATAAATACTATTCAGGTATCACCGTTCAGTTCCCGCTTACCCTCAGATGAGACATCAACTGTTACTATACCAATTTTGACATCAAATTCAAATTCAAATTAAAAAAACATTTATTCACGTTTTAGCCGCTTATGAACATCAAATAATTAATATTATATTTTTTTTCCCTACCGTTCAATCCTTTAATTTTTGATAAATTGTCTGTCATACAAACTTGTGCCTGACTTGATGACTTTAAATCATGTGTGTAAGGGGAGAAATTTCGCTTAGCGTCGTCGCCTGATTAATTTGATACGTAATCAGTGTCCCTCGTAAAAAATAGTAAATAAATAATTGACACAAAAAGTTTTTTAATATCGACCAGATTTCTTTAAGTCGAGGATTAGGCACTAGGCCACGACGTTCTGTATAACTAGTCTTCTTTTCTATATTCGTATATAGATCTCGATCCAAAAACAATAGCCCATACAATGTGTATTATAATAGTGATGACGTCACCACCACGGCGGCTGATGCCAAACGAAGCGTTAACAATGCCTCGTTAAATGAATGAACCTGCTCACAGCAGGTCCTGTTGTTTTATTGTTTTATACAGATTTATTCTATTCGCGATAGATATTGAAGAATTTAAGTCACTGCATCTTGATTCATCCTGCTTTATGTAGAATAAAATTACAGGCCCAGCCCAGGTAACCGTCGCTTATATACACGGACATCACGTTATCATGTGGCGACCGTGATACCACTAATGCAAAACCATTCCAAAAGCTTAATATGTCATGCCTCTTATCCTGCAACTTTAAGCCTGATCGCACCCTACAACCAAAACACAGTTTACAAAGCAAGTTGCTTCGCGGTTCAAATAAATGAAACCGAGTATATGATTTGTTACAGTCTGGTGAACTACTTGATGGAAAGTGGCAAAAACCTTTAATACTGTGCCGTTTTTGAGTCCTCGCTCTTCGTGTTTAAATTTTACTACCACACATCCACACTTTATAACACAGCTTAATAAAAAAGATACTTGATATCAGAAATAGTAGAGACTAAGGCACCCACACAGACGATATCGTACAAACTCTACCGCAGTATAAATATCTTACTTCGTGTTTTACTAATATTACATTATGTCAAGTAAACGTCTCCGAAGTCAATAACCTTAAAATTAACAAAGAAAAAGAATCCTCCATCCATCATGATTTTCTTTTTATTTCCCACGCGAGATCAATATATTCAATGTCAAAGGTGATATCTTGACAGGACAGACATAATTGAGCAAAGACGTAGTACAAGATAGTAAAGTAATTGACAGTTAGGTTGACACTACACTAGGACCCGAGCGATACGTAAGCGATGCAAATATACATCTATATGTATACTTTACTATATTATGAATTCACTAGTTTGTTTTTCTACAGAGTCGTCTACCTATTTACCACATATTTAAGCCACCAAGCAGCTTGCTTAGTAAGATATGTTTAGATTGAAGCGTGAGATAAGTGAAATATCATGTTACGCAAAACATGACTTCATAGCCTCCGGAACGGCAACGCAAAAAGTAATGTCTGTGATGCTGTTGATGTATATAAGCGACGTTTCATATTCACCATCAGGTCATTCAGCTTGTTTACCAATAACATAAAAAGAAATCTATATGTGAAATATTGCCAACGATGTTAATTTCAATTAAATAGTGTTTTTTGTACATATCATTAGTCCTGAGCAGCCCTTATACTCCGAGTACTAGAAATTAACTATTAACAACTCCTTACTTGCTCGAATATGCAAATAATATCACTTCATGTTTGTTTATCTTCCACGCGTTATTTAATATGACCGACAACGTTTTTCTGGTCACATCGCAAATCTTACAGTGTACCGCTAACTTTATGATTTTAATAATTACAGCCCTCAATGATAAAAATGTTAAATAATCACTCAATATGTCGATAAGTTATTTAATGAATATAATGAGCTTAAAAGCGTTTTACCGTTAAAATTGGCAACTAAAAGATTGTTGTTAATTCATCGCTTTTTCCGTACTTGATCTTTCACCTGCTCTTCTAAATCGAGAACGAGATTATAAATAAACAAATAGGAACATATTTTAAAATTTTCTTTCATAAAAACTCTCACTTACCTTCGGGGTCCAACAGCCTGGTGACGCCATATTCTTTCTCGACCACGTGGAAAGCCGTCTCCAAGCGCTCACGCACCTGTCTTGACCTGGAACAAATAGCAATACATTTTGTTTACGAACTTATACATATATATATTGATATCAACAATCCATTACGGAAACTGGAGGGAGCAGCAGCAGTTATTGTAGATAGAGACCGGCATCATATGACGACGTATATGATGCTGTTTATGTACGAATACAAGCCACAGTTGTCACTACTACTAATGCTAGGTCCCCTTCCGTAATCGTTCATAAAAATATCTGATATTGTGCAAAATTTAACAATTATTACCTGATATTACGCCAGTCTATCAGGTCAGGACGGTTCCTGTGTATAAGCGCGTTGAAGGCCAGCCCATCACGCCACGACGACGTGAAGTCGGTCACCCTTACGCCTGGGTACTTGGCAGTGGACCGCCGAGCCCAGCTCAGCAACGCCTCCCGGGCGGTTACGTTAGGTTCTTGTCCCACCACTATGTCTGATATCTGGAATAAAAGAAAATTAACTTTAGAAAAAAAAGTACTTAACGGAAACACGGACGTTGTGTCATAAGGGTCTGCCGGGACTATTGTTTAGGACCACATTTAAACTGTTACTTTCATTCTTAGACATTCCGAAGATGTAATAATTCCCTACTTACGCCTGACAGGTCAAGAAATTGTGAATGTATTGCCATGCCTCCTGTAATTTCTATATCTCACCCCATTCCAACCAAAACGAAGTTTATTTCAATGTAGGTAATTGGAACGGCTAATAAGCGGACCCACCAAGTGGTAACCATTGCCTGCATACTCGTAGGTACATCACTACTGACATCACGTTATCATGTCACACCCCTAATACCACTCATGTGTTGCTCAAGAGGATTCTGATATCACTTCGGCTAAACTAGTTGTGAGGACGTAAAGTGGGGTACACAGGTGACGTGACTTTGTATATAATAAAAATGTCTCACTATAACTTGATTGCAGTTAATAACGAATCACCATGACTTTTACTTTTCTATACGATAGTATCGAATTTACTGCCGCTGAGAAAGAAACCAATTAAGTTATCACTAACAATAGGTAATAACACGTTAAAGAAGATATTATCCAAGACGACGGAACAGCCGTCGTAATAAATATTAAAGTTCAGAAGTTCCAAAGATTTAGGAGGCACGAAATTATAGTCTGCAGTTAGTTATTAAACGTGTAAAGTGTTGTATATTGTAATAAAAACAGTAAGAATAGAGTTAGTAAGGCGTTAACTGAAGTCAGTATTTTTTAATGATGACTACTCAGTATTTTAGATGACTCTATTAAAAAGAATATCTAATGGTTTAATCTAGATAACAAACAACATGTTTGGGCTTATAAACTTATGTAGGTATAGGATTAGTACATACAACCTGAGTCCTGTTTACGATGTAGATCATAGATCTAAAAATATCTGTTTTATACTCGTATTTATGTAAGTAAAATACTAAATTAACTAACACATTCTGGCCATAGTGTTAATCGATATTATATTTATTAGTATTAATGTTTGTAGCCCTATTGACCATGTCATGTCCTTGCGAACAAACGGAACTAAACGGACGTCCTGCCAGCGTATACCCTTAAAGTATAGTTCCATCATCATTCTGAATAAAAACCCTTACCGCATTTTTTTATACCTCGAGGATAGCAAATAAGCATACGGACTAACTCATGGTAAAAGACTACCGTAGCCTAAAACAGGGGGTCATGGTTTTTGGGTGTCACGTCCGCGTTGCCGGCCCTTAAGAAACGTTAATACTTATGTCAGCCATGTCAAGCAAGGAGTCAACAACGTGCTATGATAGTATGTTATAAATAAATGTACAGGTCAATGCATTACAGTCTGGCTGTCATCCAGCCACAGTAATAGTCTGAAACTATGAGGAACTGTCGTATCTACTTAGAATTATATGGGTTAACACACTAATGATAGTAGTATTAGAAGATATATTAAAACGACCCTTAGTGTTTAAGAAAAAAACAACTCTCTATTGTTAAAAGTACAGTAATTAAACTGGTAATAAAAAAAATGGATCCATTTTCTTATTTAAAGCATAATGCAAGTGAACTAAGAACTTAATGGGTATGCCGCCTTACACATTAATTTGACTGCCAAATATCACCATTAACATCGAAATACATTTTGCAATGTAAGTTTTTAGAAGAAATGTGCTAGAGCAAATGTAACTGTTAAAAACATCTTCAAATGACGTGTTTCCTATTATTTTTTAGTTTACGAATCACACGTCTATGTTATACAATAATGCTGACTGCATTATTGTATAAACCACTTTTTTTAAACCATTGTTTCCACTAAGATAATAGATGTAAACCTAACCATATAGCACGACACGCGCAAGTATTAAAAAAGTTTGAATTGAAGTGTGTGTCTATAATTTTAATAATATACCATGGATCCCTTTCAATTTATTTATTCTCGGCTGAACGGATTTAAATAATTTAAAAAAACAGATTGTATCCGCAGTCGTGGGTACATAATATATTATATTGTTAGGAAAATACTATTATCATTAACAGCTAAATTACTCAAACTCAAATTAAAAAACATTTATTTATTCACATGTGACCTTTCGGCCTCTTATGTACATCATAATTTTTATCACTATTCCTACAGTACAGTACAGTACAGTTAAGCTAACTACATACTTCAGTTGAGAAGAACTGGATAAGTAACTCAACTGGTAATTTTTTTACTTTATTATGTTCACTAAATTAATATGGTATTAGAAAAGCTGTAAACTTTTTAAAGTAGAACGAACATACACCAACATTAAAAAGTACTCTGATAATAACACTTCAGAAAAACGTGAGACATATAATGCACTGACTGTTAAAAAATGCACAGTAACGACTAATAAATCATAGTTCTAAACAGTAATCAAAGCCATATCAGATGATAGCGCCATCAATCATGATGAGCTCTATGTCACTGATCGAAATTATATTCAGATTAGTTGTAATCACAGTGGCATGTTGCAGAACTTATTCCAGAGAATGCCAGAGACAGTAAGAAGTGAGTGTGTAATTACCAATGTAATTTATTTTATCCCCAAAATGTTTTGAACCTAAGAACGGTAATCAAAGCATATTGTTTTAGTTAAGCATTATATTGCAAGCTATATTCCGGGTGAATATATGTATGTCGTAGCTGACTTTTAAACGAAAAAAGGGAGCGAGTGAAAAAGACATTTCAAATCTGTTAACAAATTAAGGCCAACGCCTACCTGTTGGATATGACGTTTTGAAAGAGTAATATATGGGAATGAAATTCCATTATATTAAGGCACCTTAATTGGTATCAATAAGTCATGAGAGTTAAGACGGTCATCATACTGTATTTGTGAGATCCACGGTTATGCTTATATACATATATTGACGACGTCTACAATGTCCCTTTAAGGTGAGCCGTGAAATGTGCCATTCAATTTCTATAAAAACAATAGAGCATTAAATTAGACAATTCAAAGAATTAGCAATTGAGAAGCCTGGTAGAAGTAAAAAAAAATAATGTCTGATCATGCAGCCGTTAGTTGAAATAGACAGTTACTTGCAACAGAATGGTACAGTATGACAACAAAATTTGTAACAGTACGGCGGTTGATGACCGAAACATGCCAAAAATGTCAATCTAATCGATTCGCTTGGCTCAGTGCAAGTTTTTCATTGTTACAATGTCTGTACTGAAGTTAGTGAGTTACTGTAACACTAAAATAATTTTCAAAATCGTTTCAATAGGAGAGGTTCCTCCATATAACTCCCATTTACACTATAATATTGTATAAAATAAATATTGACACGATTTATAAACAGTTAAAGGAAAACTATACAATTCTCGCGACTGCGTGTTACGTAGTCAAATAAACAGTATATAACACCATACTTCATTCATCACAAAAACTAACATCAATAGTTCATACAATACGTTCAAGATGGGGTTTGTACACAAAACACAAAAGCATTCTTTCGATGTACGTGACAGAATTAATCTATTTGCATACCGTTGGATGGTAAATATAAAACGCCAAAAAAAGTGTCCATTCAAGGTAAAGTTGTAGTACGACTAAATTGGGTTGTATTGCTGTAAAATTATCTACGCATAATATTATTTATCACCCATTCGGCTGAGCCGATGTTGTGTGAACGACTTAACAAATTACAGTAAGGCAAATATGTATGTATGTATGTATCTTAGTCCACCGGAAGGACAACGCATGAGTGGTGGTATCACTGAGGTACTGTTAGCATGCTAACGTAATGTCAGTAGTATTGTTTCGGTATATAGGCGACTGTTACCGTTTATAGTCTGTTGGGGCGTCGTATCATATGATGATGATCTGTTGAAGGTTCCGTAACATCAGCTTCTTTACCATTCCAATTGTTTCACAAAATATCCATATTACTGCATAAGCAATATTCCAGACGATCATCATGTTGATTATCTGAATATATTACATAAAGAGTATATTTCATGCTCAACGTATAATGGAAACCTGTGAGTTAAAAGAATCCACAAAGAGTCCACTGATGCTGATTACTGAAATCTGTTAAGAGCAATTTAATGAAGAACAGTTGAATTTACATAATTCTTTCAGCAATCAGTTGAAAAGAATATTGAATCAAATCAAAATATATTTAGGTTCATTACAGACACTTATGATAAATAAAATGTACTGTATATTCGGAACATAGTTAAAAACCACAAAGAAATGACAACAAACTATACTCTAGTGACTACCAGCATATTATGTTATTCCATTTTTATCAAAGAGTAATAATTTATGCAGGGGCCGTAACTCAAACGGGCCAGTCCTCACAAACAGTAACAATTCACATTATCATAAAAAAATATGTATATAGAAGTATTTCTTCAGATGAATGCAATATTTACAGTTACATGACTTGAAGACTAAAAAATCAATTAAAGCATGGCAACGATAATATGATCAGACCCGAAGGAAAGTCATAGATAATGTTACGGCCTCGACTGAGGAATCAGGCCATGAAAGATTTCATGCATAGTCATAATTTATTTGTTCATCTGCCACTTTCCCTGTTGTCTACTTGTAAATATGAGATATATATTTGCATATTACAATCAGTGGATTATAAGACATACCGAGCTACACCGTACAAAGTCGACGGTGTATTTTAGTCTCACATATTTTAACGGCCAAGCAGCTTCCTTCGTGAAATGTATTTCGGTTGAAAAAAGATAAAACAGTAAAAACATATCGAATTCTCCCGAAGGCGACGGTTGCCGCTTACCACCAGGTGGGCCATCAGCTTGTTTACCATTCCAATTAGATAAAAAAGTCCATTTTAACGGATTATTTCCCATTGTTAACGCAGCGAAAATACTAAGTAAAAAATGTCTATCCGCGAAATTTTAAGATTACGAGCAATTTTTTTTTGCGGTTAATCGGTTTTTTTATTTGGACTTGATACTCAATTTAAAACGATAAAAGTTTACGAACCTATTATTATTATGAGATCATCAAATACTGAACGAATTAGTTAGCAAAAAACCTAGCTATTTATACTAAATATTAGATTATAGACTAGACATTCGAATATAGATTTAGACCTGTTGTGTTAAAGACCATATTATAAATAATAATAGACGCTGGAGTACATGATATCGTTTTGTAAAATAAAAATAACATGATAGAACAACAAAAACTTAATGTAATTTAGTATACTCGTAGAAATATGTACAAGAATGACGGGTCCGTATATTATAAATACCATACCATAATGTTGTAGATATACAATGGCAATCATATTAATAAAACGCCTGAAGGTAAATGTCAACTGACACTTAGGAACATGAACAGCATCAAGAACATCACGTTGTCATATGACGCCTGCGATACCTTTTACCCTATAATTTCACTGCCATATCTCATCCGAACACACCAAAACGCATCTTACAAAACAAACTGCTTGACGGCTAGATTATTTTACATTGAGGTACCCCACGCAGACGACTTTTCACACAGTCTATTTCGGTCCTACTTAAATAATTCCATCCCTCGTCTGAACATATACTATCACTTATCACTATTTCGTCCATTTCTTGCTATTAAATATATAATTTAAAAGCCTTATACGAGCTATTAGAATTAGGATAATGTATGTATTAATTGTAAAGTTACTAAATCGTGGGCGTTAGGATTCGAGGCTGTTACAATGATGTCATGCACACGATGTCAGGGTCTTTACTTAGTCGGCACTTGAATGTTGATTTTTTATTGCCCGTTTTGTAGTTATTTTGTTACGACAGTCAAATCAGTATGTTTTCAATCAAATGTTATGTTTTATGTACGTATAAGAGTACTTAATGTTTTAATAGTTCTATTAAAGATACAACCTTCGAACCAAGAATGTGGGTTCGCATAATTAGGATACCAAGTTTGATGTCGGTCAGTGTAATTTTGTAAACAAGTTGTTTTAAACTGGTGCATTATTACACGCGAATTCGTTTGCTTTTTTAATAAAAGATAGCCCAATCCGTCCTCGTGATACAGTTTATGTTTTATCCGTCCAGCCTTTTAATAATGAAAAGGTAACGGACGCACAGAGAGATGTATACTTTCGTAATTATATTATGCATGATTGATATATGGCTAGGTTCTCATGTCCTGTACATGAATAAGGAGATGGAAAATTCTTAATAAATAATGAAGAACATGCATTGTTTTAGTAATACAGGGGTTACTATTTAAGTGCTGGATTAAAACAAGTAGTTTCGGGGATAGATTATAAGTATGTAATGACTAGCTGACTCGCGCACAAGTTGTTTACAAATATTCAAAATCGGTTCAGTATAGATTCAAGATTTCCCGTTCAATCTCATAAACTTTACCTGTTTATAATATTATGTATTATGTTTATACATGTATATATGTACTGTAATTTCACTGCATTTATCTCCACCTTTCAACCGATACACAGTTTATAAAGCTACTCGGAGACTGAAATAAGCGAGATTGAGGACCACTGACACAATAATAAAAAAAAACTTACTAATTAAATATATTACAAAACGATAAAATATACCAATTAATTGCAAAATGTAGCACAGAGGCTACATAAATTGAAATTGTTATCTCGAACGGTTGTTGGTCGTTAACGTAACGTAAGTAATGTTATAAATAAATCAGTCCATTTCGTATAAACTCACAATAAATTCTAATTTGAGTATCGCAGCTTTTTTCGAAATGATGTAATCGACCAAGGGTTCGGTGTACGCGCAGAGATTTTATCCGGTGAATCACTTTTGAGTTTTTTTACTCACACATTTTAAACAAAGGATTTTGCGATTAAATTCAAAAGGAAGCTCACTATTTAACGTGATGTTAACATCAATTAGAATAGAATAGGATTTCTTCAAATACAATTAACTTAAAGAAATCTTAGGAAAAATCTAATGATTAAATGATAAATACTGTATAAAAAACCGTCATCATATCGAATGGCTTTGTTAAGGATACAGAAATACAGATCAGCAATTGATCAAATTTCTATAAGCTCACACGAGAAGTACTAAGCTTTCTGTTAAAAAAAGAATTTCCTAAATCAGATTACATACAAAAATGTTCTGGGGTAACACAAAAAAAGATACAATCGAATTAAGAACATCGTGAAGTTGTTGATAATATGCATACATCCTGAAATCACGATTAATTGACAATCTTGCTTTAAGAGAAAATTATACTTGAACGCCATGAAACCGGATATATTGTATATAAGTAGCCAGACGGGTAGTATTAAAATGTCAGAACAACATTTTATTAAACTACTAATGATATAATTTCTTCCTTTTAATTTTTTTATATAATCTGATGCCTTATTATGTGAAAACAAATTTTAATTATATCTATTGTACCTACTTATATCTAAATAGATATGTTTTAATCAAACTTACGAAAATAGCGTCGTAGTTTACTATCCCAAAATTGGACATAAAGGTTCTGAGTTCAAATATAGCAACGGTTAAAAATTTTTCTGCGCCAATATTTATTTCTGACAAACTGTTACGGTAATAGAAACATCGACATAAACCAAAATTAATTCGAGAGAAGGTGATAGGTTGCCCCCTGTCGCGTTGGATTCAAATATACAAAGCAATATATGAACATTCTCACGATATTAATAGTTGATTATTGTTCAAGACAATTTGAACCTAAAATAAATATAAATATTTTGTAGTATATATTTTCGGTTTGTAATGGCAACACTTAACAGTTTAAAAAGGATTCATTCAAACTGTCACTCACCCTTTTCTGTTTCTAACTATCAAGCCATACACACTGTACTCCTGTAAATCAAATATAAAAATACAGTCCAAACATATTAAAAGCATATGTTGTTTTATTAATCCAACATACTGCTTGTGGTCCTTCGAGCCGGATATGAACCAGCGACCTAAGGATTTTCAAGTCCTATCATTGAAAACAATTATTATATGAAAACTAAGAGAAAAATTCTTAGTTTTATTGGGAAAATTTTTGACCCATTAGGCTTGATTAGTCCTGTAGTGGTACTAGCCAAGTTATTTATGCAAGAGCTATGGTCTATGCAGATTGACTGGGACTCTACATTGCCCCAGAAACAAATTGATCATTGGAATAAATTTTTATTTAATCTCAACTCGATGGGAACAATTAAAATACCACGAGTCATATACACCAATACTCTATTCCATGTAGAGTTAGTTGGATATGCGGATGCCTCTCTTAAGGCATTTGGCTGCTGTCTCTATCTGAGAAATTTTAATTCTGATTCTAGTGTCTCTAGTAACTTACTTTGTTCTAAAACAAGGGTTGCCCCTCTAAATAAATCCATAACCATTCCAAAGTTAGAACTTAATAGTGCTTTGTTACTAGCAAAATTAGTAAACAGAGTAAGCACCATATTGCAAACAAGATTGAAGTTAAAGGTGTTTCTATATAGCGATTCACAGATAGTATTAGCCTGGATTAAAATGGCCAATATTAAAGCGAATCCATATGTTTCAAATAGGGTTAAGGAAATAAATTCTTTAACTAAAGATTTTCAATGGTCATATGTAAAAACTTCTGATAATCCTGCAGACTTGCTCACAAGGGGAATTGATCCACATAAATTGCAATCAAATTATTTGTGGTGGCATGGTCCTAAAGATTTAATAAATAATAAATTTTGCCATACACCTGCCGACTGTAGCTATCCCATAGCAAATCATGAGCCTGAATTATCAGTGAATGTCTACTGTATAGATCCATCTGTATTCGATTTATTTCAAAAAATTTCTGATATTAATAAATTACAAAGAGTCATCTCTTATATTTTACGTTTTAAAAATAACTGTCTCAGTCAAGAAAAATTTAGTGGTTCGCTGATGCCTAAAGAGCTCTATAACGGACTCTCAGTAGTAATTCGGTGTATTCAAAGAAAATACTTTCATAAGGACATAGAGTCAATGATAAAGGGAAAACCTATTAAATCTGGTTTAGCTAATCTTTACCCATATTTAGATCAAACTGGTGTTCTCAGAGTAGGAGGGCGTCTACAAAATGCGAAAAATATTTCCTTTGATAAAATGCACCCTGCTATACTTCCAAAATCTTCTCATATTACTCATTCCATAATTCGAAGAGAACATCTTAGATTGTTACATGCTGGTCCAAAGCTTGTATTAAGCTCCTTATCTCAAAGATATTGGCTTATTAGTGGAACTCGCGAGGTCAAAAAGGTGGTGAATAAATGCATAAAGTGTGCTCGTTTGAAAGCAGAAGCTTCTAAACAATTAATGGGGTCTCTACCACAAGATAGGCTGACAGCTAACAGACCATTTCAAATTGTGGGTGTGGACTTCTGCGGTCCATTCAGCATCAAAATTCCACGAAGTAGAAAGCCGGTTCTTAGTAAGGCATACATAGCGCTATTTGTTTGCTTTGCTTGTAAAGCCATCCATGTTGAGTTGGTAAGTGACCTCACCACAGAAGCATTTTTGGCATGTCTCAAACGTTTTATTGCTCGACGAGGCTTGCCTACTCATATATATTGCGACAACGCGAAAACCTTTAAAGGTGCTTCAAATCAATTAAAAGACTTATATGAATTGTTTTCTAAAAAAGCTCATAAAAATGACATAGAAAATTTTTGTTCTAAAAGTCATATAACATTTAAATTTATTCCTAGTTACTCACCTGAATTTGGAGGGCTTTGGGAAGCCGGGGTTAAGAGTGTTAAGAGCCATCTTAAAAGAATTGTGGGGAATCTTTCTTTAACTTTTGAAGGACTTTACACTGTAATTACAGAAATTGAAGCAGTACTTAATTCGAGACCTTTGCTTCCCATGAGCTCAGATATCTCTGATTGTAAATACTTGACACCTGGCCATTTTTTAATAGGCACGGCAATGACCAGCTTACCTGAAATTGATTATTCTTATAAAGATATTAGTAAATTAAAATTTTGGCAAATTCTTTCTAAATTAAAGCAAGATTTCTGGAAAGCTTGGTCGCGTGACTACCTGACCCAATTGCAGAGCAGGCCAAAGTGGTTGCATCCACATAATAATTTAAAAGTTGGAGATCTTGTCATTGTAAAAAATGATAATCTTTCTCCTTTAAATTGGCCCATGGCCAGAATTGTTAAAATATTTCCGGGACCTGATGATAGAGTCAGGGTTGCTGAAGTAAAAATGGGTAATAAAATATACACTAGGTCTTTTAGAAAATTATGTCCACTTCCTATAGATGGACAATAAAAGAAAACTCATTATTCATTTAAATCAATTATACTTTTAACTTAGAATATCTTTTTCTTTTAACAAATTTACTGCACCAACCCTGGCCCGGCCCCAACTATGTTCAAGACAATTTGAACCTAAAATAAATATAAATATTTTGTAGTATATATTTTCGGTTTGTAATGGCAACACTTAACAGTTTAAAAAGGATTCATTCAAACTGTCACTCACCCCTTTCTGTTTCTAACTATCAAGCCATACACACTGTACTCCTGTAAATCAAATATAAAAATACAGTCCAAACATATTAAAAGCATATGTTGTTTTATTAATCCAACAATTATGCTTCTGAATACACCACTAGGTATATTAGTCATAAATGTTTATGTTATCATTATTATTAAATTTATCAAACCAGTCAAACTGTCCTTACAAGAAAGACTCTTGATTCTTATATTCCAAAGAAAGCGAAGTTCAATTACAGAAATAATATACTTCTAATAACAATAATTAATTCTGATTTAAACAATGCTAAATCGATTGTTTAATATAGTATTAATGGTTAAACCACACTAAGATCTAAAAGTCACCGCTCAGCGTTCGTCAATCATAATGAAATGCTACGGTCATGCTCTAAGAAGTGGCAAATTTGAATCGGTCGATTGTATGCTTTTTTAATCAAACTTATACAGGTAATAAAGATCATTTTCCTTTGTATTCATGCGACGAGATGGTAGAGACTATTTGCGGTTTAAATGATAAAAAAGAAGACCATTGTGTTCGCGATCGTGAAATATGGATCGCCTATTTTTAACTAAATATGTATCGAATTATAAATCGTTGACCTTAATAGTACATTGTGGTGATTTCTGAAACTGAATTTGCTGATATTATAAATGAAAAGGCTTTGTCATTTGATCAATAATCGGCTTAAAGGATCTTCATGTTTAAGATGGAAAAAATCAGACGATGTAGAGAATAAACTCCCACCGTTTTTTAATAAACTTTTATTTGTTATTTTTTATGTAATTGAATAAATCGTGTTTACGGCATACCTGGTGGTAAGCGGTAATCACCATACGTGAACAGCACTACTGAAATCACGTTATCGTGATACCATGCATTCATTCCAGAGGATTAAGATGTAATGCCTCTTACCCAGTAATTTCACTGCCTAATCCCACCCTACAACCAAAACACACCCTAAAAAGCAAGCAGCTTGCTAAGGTGCCCATGCGGACAACTTCTTACAGCTTAACTCTTTAAAATCTGTTATCGGTATTACGATCATCGGTCAGTTAGAAATGTAACTCGACACATAGTTTTTCGACGACTGGAGTCGAACTCACGACCTTTGGAGTTGGATGTAAATAACTTTACCACTACGCCCTCGTTATAGTTGTGGTTCAAATGTATTGGAGGTGCACAGAATGAGCTCAAACTGTCAGTCAAATCGTGACTAACGCTAGAATCAACAAAAGCCGCGGCGCTTCGGTAGATAAGTATCAACTGGTTTAAATATATTTGGAGCGGTATTTATTCGGGCTATTGCTTCGTTTGACGCTTTTTTTTTATTTATGATGAGATTACAACATTTTTTTATTTACGATCGATTACGATTTTTTTTTTCTAGAATAAAACTGCGCACAATTTGTTCTTAAAATACATTAATTTCTACAACTGGAGGTCTGTTGACGAGAATCATTAGCATCATCTTTTATCAGTAAATACATATTTATGTGAATATATTATATAGAGAAATGTATCGGTTTTATTTCTTACTTTAGGATCGCCATGCAAAATTTATTATTAAAACATAAACGTTAACCTTAATAGAAATAGCAATGATATCAGATAACCAAAAAGTTATCAATAACTTGAAATGCATAAATATTGCTATTCGATACGTATTAAAATTTTATTTTATGCAGATCGCATCCGGACCAGTTTTAAGAATGTGAATGTGAGTGCAGAAACATGTTGACATAGATTTAGCAAACATTGTGGTAGTATTCCGTATTTTATGATATTTTAAGAAATAATATAAATAATTCATTTTTCATTTTAGAATTCAAAGATGGCAATATAACAGTAATATGGAAAATAAAGAAATTGTTCTCTTTATAATATTAGTAGACATAAATATAATAAGATATAATAAGGCTGGACGCGTTTGTTCTCTTTATGGTTAGACTGACACTTAGATCGGAATAGGCGCCAGTTATTGTATAAATTATAATGTATATTATATATTCAAACTGTTTCTTTTAATGTTTTATTTAACACAAAAGGTCAGGAAGGAGAGCAAATCACATTAGAAGATGAACACACAATTCAATTATTAACGTCATGTTAAATTTAATGAAACAAACGCATTCACTATGTACAAGTTCCCATAATTTCAATATCAAGTTCATCAACCTCAATACACTTGAAGTTCAATGTTGGATTGAGTATATCTATTTATATTATCAATCATCTTGAACTATTTTTAGTTCAGAAATGTAAAACAAGAGGAACATTCGATTGAATTAATTGTAACATAACAAGTGATGAATGTAATTCTGAGATTCAGAAATATGTATTGAGAGTGGTTAGAATTTGCTAAAATAGATTCATGTAATTGTCAATTTTTTTGCCAAACGAAACTAAAAATACTGGTAAAGTTATTAACGATTTTTAAGGTACCTATTTTAGTTTTTTATATAGTCTCTTTCCAAATGTTGTTTGGAAGAGATTCCTTTAGCAAAAAAAAACGTCTTTTATACTTGCTTTATTTTCAATCCTATGTTTTTTCCTTTCTCTGTGTATAAAATAAAAAAATCTACATATAGATGTAATCTCCCAATCCTCCTAACAACAAATTGAATTAGTGTAATCCGGCAAGTACTTGAAACGTTTTAGCTGTTTTTTCTTTACATAGCTTACTTACTAGAATAATCTATGGCTGCTTTTTACCGATATAGCGACATTTAAATAATCACATTGCTAATTCTCTGTTTGATATTTAAATAAATAATTTAGAAATAAAGAAATGCTGACATTTGTTTTAACTTCAAGAAATTGTAACTCTGTAAATCATAACGAAGTACTAGAACAATTTAATACAGGCAGCCGACGCTGCAGATGTTGCCTAGTTGCAAATATAGCTACCGAGGCACACTTAAACTTGGACCGAAACTTAAAACTTGGCACAAGAAATATTAGAATCGTGTACTGTATTCGTGAGGTGCATTCGTGATCATCTGATAACAACCAGACCACCACGACTTAATGAGCACGTCACTGAGAACACCCTTTGTAAATATAACGGTTCAAGAAAGATTTGTGTTTGTAAAGTATACAAAAGAAATAGAATTGTACTAAAGTTAAAAAAATATTTTATGTAATTGGAATGCAAACTAGCTGATGACCCACTTGATAAGCGATAACCATCGTCTACGTAAATGAACAGCACTACTGACATCATGTTATCACTTGACACCTATGCGTTGCTTATCTACAACCGAAACACCGTTTAAAAAGCTTTATACGATACCTCATTTATAAAAAGTTGTAATAAATATACATATGTAGTAACAAAAGTAATGATATCAATTTTGATCCAACAGTTGAAGTAATTACCATAGTAAGACCTGAATTATGTAAAGAATTGCTCAGATACAGTTAAATCAGAAAGAAAAAGATTTCTTTTGATATTTATCCTTTTGTAAGAAATATAATATTCATAATTTACATATCGTTTTCACAGGTATTAAAACATTGAAGACAATCGACCAATTTGCAATAACACTGGTGAGATACAGACCAAAATGTCAGATCGCAGACAGATAGACTGCGAACTAGAATTGTTAAGAATTGCTTCATTGTTTTCACTATCTGACATCAGTATGAGCACCGTATTTTTTTTTATTACAGGGTATATTTACTTCAGCCTAACGTAAAAAAGACTTAGAACAGTAAGAGGCTTTTGATTAAAAAACACACTTGAAATAAATATTACTAATGACGTAAATTGAATGTAAATAAATCTATTTATAATGTTTGCATAAAATGAACTTGCTTCGTAAAATAACTGGTATTTAAATATACCTATCTAAAGGCATATATACCTACTTAACGTAAATATTAGAAAGTGTTCTAAACGATACCAATATTCTGGACTAATTACAATGTAACTGATCGGACTAAAAATATGTACTGTCACGACAGCTAATCTATGGGGTAGTCAGTAGGTATTGTCAATTATCGATATTGTGGTGAATGCAACACTTGTTCACATGTTCATATTATGCTCCGTATATTATTATATATAATATAAATTATTATATATAATTATAGGTTATATATAATAACTGTTTCTTTTACCAGAGTGTAAGTAAAAAATATAAATTAACTTTTAATCTCAATTTGGATGTCGGTCAGATTTGAACTCACTGCCTCTTGGGTCATAAGTCGCTCCCTTTTCGTTCGAGTTGTTATAAAATATAGGAAGTGTTAAACGCTTGTTAATTTATTTAATTATAAATCAAATACCACAAAATCATATTTAGTAAATATGTAAAGTATGTTGTAATGTACTAATACAGGTATAAGATCAACATATACAAACAGCGTGACGATGACATCAGGTTCTGTTGACATCATTACCTTATATAGTCATCAATGATCAATAGCGAGATGTAGATCGAATCATTGATCATAATTCGGGAGATAAGCAAAAAACATAATTGTTTTCGTTGCTATAATTTATGACAAGCGTTTGTTAAAAAAAACTATGTAGGTTGAATGAACATACGATATTAGTAATAGTGATAATCTTTAAAAAATAATAATAGCCATTTGTTCAGCTTTCATAAGTTGTTGTACCTAAATGTGAATATTGTAATATAAGCTGAAAGCTGATCTCTATAGGCTATATTTCGTTATCATCAGTTGGACAGTATATTTAGTTAACATTGCTATGGTATAAAAAAATATCATATTAGAGTGCTAATTTTCCAATTCTTCAGTATTCTATACAGATATAAATAATGACGAACTTATGTCAATATTTAAAAAAACAACAAAAAGAAAAAGTACAATAAACCACATTGACAAAATATATTAAAACAGAAATAGTCAACAGTTTAATCATGCTGCCAGAAACAGTTACTTCTTTCCATTAAGCAATAAATTTTGTAATTCACACGGTAACAAAAACCGCAGTCGACTAAACATAATTGAAGTAGCCGAGATATATTAAAGGATATCCGTTAGTAAATATCACTCAACTTGTCAAACAGTCGACAATAAATTGTCAAGATCTTGACTAGTTCGCGTATTAATGTCGGTAAGTGTCGAAACCTATTAATTGAATAGACCGTTAACTAAGTCTTTGTTATCGTTGGCGACTGACCTCTGCGGACTTCCTTTATATCCTTATTATCTACTAGCTGTTCCCGCGACTTAGTCCGCGTGGAATTTAACTTTATTTTTCTAAAATAAAAAATAACTTAGGCTACCTAAGTTACTCCTTATTACATTAGCTACCTGTCAATAAAAGTCCCGTCAAAATCAGTCCAGCCTTTTCAGAGATTAGCCGGAACAAACAGACAGACAAAAATTTTAAAAATTGTTAGTTTGGTGTATGTACCGCATTTATATTTATATTCATGTAGTAAAAACCGGTTATTTCAATATTACAAACAGACACACCAATTTTATTTATATGTATAGATAAATATACTAGCGAAACGCCACGGATTCATATGGAAGAAAGAAAAAATATTTATTCAGTGCTTTTAGTTGTTTACAACAAAAAAATGTATAATATATGTGTTTTTCTATCAGTTATCCACCAGTTCCCATTGTAGAATCAAGTCTAAGCGTAAATACTTATTTCGGGACTTGATGGCAGACACACTGATAGATTTGATCTGATCTTATGGGTGTAAGTCGAGTGTGGATGTTCGAAGTAACCTACTATATAGCTTATCCGATTTTGAAAGTTACTTTAGTGTTGGATAGTTCATTATCGAGGAAGGCCTCAAGTATACCATCACGCTACGCCCATAGGAGCGGAATTACAATGAAAAATGTTGCACAAAAGGGAAAATTTGAGGCAGACAAAGCAGGCAGCTAGTATGATATAATATCAAGGAGAACCAAACACGTCGGGTGTTGCTTTTAAATAACTGTTCCCACTCACACGCGTACAATGGTCATTATAATTCAAAGGACGTCATATACAACCTACTGCTTACTGTAAACCCTTAGTAATATAAGTTATAGACAGGGATTTTATTTTCATTCTGTTTGGATTGCATAATCTCATTATTTATACTTATATAAAACGGCAAAGTTTCATTAATAATAATATCCCTGGACTACTGTTATAGAGGTATTCTCTACTTGACTCTAAAACATTGTGAATATGAATATAACAAGCCACAAAAACTTTGTGTGCCAATTTATATTTCCGGCTGAATCAGTAATGACCGAAATAACTATAATAAATAATAAGAAGCCTGCATAATTCACTCTACGCCACCTAGTTCGAAACTAAGGAGAACTTGTGTTATGAGTACTACATAACTGGTAGAAAAATTACTATTATTTTTCTTAATTCAAAATACATAATACACATAAGAAACACCCAGACCAATACAAATAATCACACCACAGAATACAAATGATTGCGTGGTGCTAGGAAGCGAACTCGGCACCACTGGAAAGGGTCTATGCTAAATTGCTAGACCACTGTGACTGTCAGGGACCCTATACATAGCTACATTCAGCGAGTTATATGATATAACTTTATTTTGAAACAAGTTAGAGTAACCGCACAATAATCGAAGGATTGGGTTAACCTCGACCTGCCATGTCATATGGCTAATAATGGAACCATTTCCCATTACTAACAATATATTTCTCTCAATACATATATGATGCATGTATGCATTCAATGCTTGACGTCATTTATTCATGCATGGAAAATAACCCCGATACGTTAGCCTTAAACGGGCCTGGCGGATTAACGGTTCCATCGAGTGGGAGGACGATTTACAACTTCGTTCGTTTTATGCTGTCCTGGTAAATCAGAACAGCTTTCTATAAAAAGTAACTTATATTAATTAATTCGGTAATTATTGTTAACGGCAATATTCAAAATATAACACAAATAGATAAAATTCTAACAATTTTTTTATTTAAATTACGTTGATAAAGTCTCACAATAATAGTTTTACTCATATATCTTCAATGTACAGACGATGAGTTAAATTTTTATTATAAGTAGACATAGATATATACAAACTATTAGGCAAGTATTTTTAATTGGATAGTTGACTGTTTTATTCAGTTTTTGTGAATCAGAACGTGAAAAAGTACGCATGAACAATTCGGTGAGTAATAGAAAGACGTCTAATAAATGTATTACTTTTAATAGAAAAGTTCCAAGTTGTTCAGAGATCACTTATACACCATACAGAAATTAAACCGTACATAAGGCTGTAAACTACACACAAAAATTGAAATGGATATCGCATGTTAAATTCAGTTTCTTTGTCCTAAGTACCATACGCAACCATCAGACATAGTAGAAATGGAGAATATGGAAAAAAAAATGCAAAAATGGAGGAGAAATTTTGAAGTGTCAAATTATGTGCTGCGTAGTTTTAATTTAGAAATAAAAAAATGTATTAATTCTGTTTTTATGTTTCCTAAAGCCATAGTTTCATTTATTACAAAAATATTACTATATTTTAAATTCTTATAAAATTTATAATAATATAATCGATGCAAAACTACAGTGAAAGTATTTCGTACTCCGTGCCATACATTAGGTAAATATTTAGTTTATTTCTTCTATATATTATAGAAATATGTTGTCTATATGATAATCGCTGTCTAAAATCTCCTACTGTAACTCTATCATCTCAAAATTAGTAAATTTTAGATTCTAGGACAGGCCCTAACTTTATTGACCTGTAGGAATGTTAAGTTAGGCCATATGTGGTTTACCATCTGTTACTTTAGCTCTTTACAAAAAGAAAAAGAATGCACAAGTTCAATGGCTCTCTCGATATTGTAGCGCAAAGATGTCACGACCATACATGGATGTAAGGATTCGAAATTTTAGGTCATAATAATCATCGTGTGATAAATATATAAATACATACATGTTCAATATTATTTTATATACATACTTATGATAAACAAATATTTAGTAAAGTACCACCAATGCAACAGCCTGTGAATATAACAAATGTCACAAAAGGTAACTCATTGCACATATGTTCTGTAGAGCAATTTTGCTCTATATGAAATGCATAACATACGTAATTGTATAAAAATTAATACTATATTGTTTAAAATAGCTTAGTAATTTTTACTAAATGTGTTAAAGATATTAGGTTACTAACGGGCTCTCCTTAAAGATAAATATATACAATCACGCACTTTTTATCGATCTAGATATATACAATTCCGTTGTACATTCATTGCAACAATTTCGTCAGATTTAGGCAGCGTTTGCTATGCACGCGCACATACATGTTCGTTACGACATCACAGTACACACCTTTTAATTTCTCGGCTTTTCTGAACTATAAAATGCACATACTATACATATACCACTTCTTTTTGAATCGTTCTATTTATAGTAGAAAACTGCTTTAAAATTCATTGTGTAGTTTAAAATCTATGTACGAAACAAAAATATACTATTTAAAGTATGTTTTTGTTTCGAAGCAAAGGTTTTAGCGATTCTTATCAAAAACTTCACAGATCAATGACGAAACTCGAGATCATTAGTTAATTTCACAACTAAAGTATCGTGTATCGCCGTTTCCTGATTAGCCCTTTGGCTTTCTCCTTGTGCGGCGCCGGCGCACGATTATTAGCGCGGAACTGACACTTTCGATTGTTCTGCCCACTCCCTAACTGAATAAACACCTTGTGTAATTCTAGATCTTCGGAGGCTATTTAGAAATGCTCCATCTCTTAGTCTTAGTGTAGTTAATATAAACAGTTCCTTAACTCAGTGATGTATTGGAGATTCCGACTATTTCCTTGCCTGGGGTCAAACGGAAATTCGTCACCCCCTTTTTATTTAGATTAATATTTTTTTATGACTAAAAAAATAAATAATGTGTTTTTAGTAGAACTTCACCGCTCTATTAAAGGCGAACATATACCTTAATATTACTGTAATTTATGCAATCATAAGTCATGTACTATGTCTATTTAGACAGTGAAAGAATTTTCAAAACCGCATCAGTAGTACCCCGAACAACTAAAACGGTTTAGCCTATCTCAAGATGAAGATATATTGTAAACATCGTTTATAGCGTTAATAACAGCTGTTCCACCTCAGAAAATCATTATTATACTGATTACTGTCTATGCAATCAGATGTTGCCTCTTACGTTATTAATATTTATTGCAGTAATTTTTTTTAATTGTATTTATTGTTGTGGCCTTGCAAATTTGACCCTGATTATACATAACCGATTAAAAAAAAAGGAAATAGGTTCTATTTTTGTTTTACGTATGTATGTTGTAGAAATATCCATACTAATATTATAAATGAAACAGTGTGTGTTTGTTACCTTTTCACCCTAAACGGTAATGAAATTTTTCGAGAGGATATAATGTATCCCGAGGAAAGGCATAGGCTATAATTTATCTAAAAAAAACGCAAAATCATTCGAAATTACTATTTTTCTTAGCTTCTCTAGAGCATTCTTCACATATACTATAATAGCAAACAACGAAATATTAAAGTGAGAGAAACTTGCATATACTCGTACATATAGCAGCGGTATACCGTAAATAACATAGATGTAACGCGATATTTGCATATACATACGTTGAATAGATGAATTAAAAAACAAATCTCAGAGAATAGTAACAAGATGGCGTTACAAAACAAAAGTACGACGACAAATTACCGTTCTTTTAAAAAAAACTTAGAACCATATAGCATGTACGCATAAGTCTGCGAGTGTTAACGCACGGCTGCTCACGCGCCAGTGTCATGTGCCGGCGCACCTGTATGTGCTTCCTGTCTGTCGCCATCTTGCCCCGCTAAGTTTAAAATATCTCTCGTTTTTAATTTTCATACTAAATCCTTATATTTACTTTTAATTACTACTAAACAAATCATATTCTAAGATTAAATTATTACTCGTTTTTAATTTTGTTATTAAATCCTTATTTATTATTTTAATTCCTATTAAACGAATCGATTTAATTTATCTGGAAGTCAGAATAAAATAGACAATTCCTTATTCAAATAAACTTAATTTAAGCACTTTTGAACTATCATAGTTATATTTTTAATGTACACCTCATTCGGAGAGTTGTTTCATCACAAGAAGAACGAGCAAGAAACTTTCGTAAGATTGTCACTAATGCGGAAGGATAAAAACTATAAAAAAGTTGGGAAAGTTATTAATAAATAACCAGTAAGGTAATAAAGCAGTAAGGCCCAATAAGCATTAAACTAATCTTATACTATTGATACAAGTACACAAAACTAATTTTCTTGATAACACGTTAGATACACCTAGACTAATTATAATACATTGAAAGACATCATGAGGAAATGAGGGGACCTGCCAAGCAAATCCTCAGATGCATATGGAGGTTTCGACAATCACACGCAGCGGCGTGAATTTCCGCGTCTCGTGATTTATCATTTCTATAGGGATGTCACAAGTTTACCGTTACATTTGCAAATATGGAATGAAAAATATATAAATCTTCTAAATAAAAACTACTGCAATTTTAGGATAAAGGTTAGCATATTAATTCTCATGTTACCATATATATATATCCTCATATATTTTTTTATTAATAGCTTAGTCGTTAACAAGTAACAAAAACACACAGACATACTTTTATTTATAATATTAGTATGTATCAAGACAAGAAAGAACAAGATGATAATTGGTTAACAAACATGGGCCTAGAGTGTGAAACTACAAATAAGTGTAGAAATGGTTAAGGCATAATGAATAAAGTAACAATTAATCGTGAATAAATAACGTCAAGTCACCAAATCCAACATAATCTTTATCTCAATGATATTAAGAATTCTTTCAGTTATACATCAAATGATAGTAAAGTAACAAATGCTACTCATTGACAGTAGAAATAATATCTCTTTCTCTAGAGAAAATATTACAATAGCGCGTAGCTATGAATACAACTTTCATAAGTTTCATTCTCTATAAAGTAAGTGGTCTTGAAATCTTCTTTTTTAAATCATATATTTTAATCTTTTAAATGACAACCCTAGTTTATAAAATACAATGAATGGACTAAACCGTAACCAATCTAAGAAATTTCAATGTTTGCAGTATATTCTAACATTATGTACCGTTTCCTAGACTTCAACTCTGGACTCTTAAATTTTACACATAACAAAATAGACATCTTTATTTGACCACTTTATGATTTTAGTAAAATTTTTATTGGAGTTTCAAAATGCAATCATTACTCCATTGATTGTGGTACAGTACTACTTATCATGTTATGTACATTTTATAAAACTACCAAAATGAAAGTAGATAATTAATGGAAAAACTTTTACAGTTATTTAAACAAAAAAACTACCTTATTATGCATATGCCTTATCATATACACGCAAGGAAGTACACAAATACATCACGCCAATTTAAATAATAAACTTCGTAATAGCGGACCCAGATTAATGCCTTGTGGTACACTCATAAGTAACTAACTCATAAATTACTAACCACCTGTAATTAGAAAAGTAATAAAAAGAACACAGTTATGTGATTTACAAAAATATATGCTGAACTAACAAGTAAAATTTAAATAAAAAAAAAACAGTATATGAGTACACTTCAGTAAAGCATTATTCAGAACCAAGAAATGATTTTTAACCTTGTATTAAATTAAAATATTACACAACTCAGAGCAAGAGATCTACTATATGACATTTTGTAATGTAAATTTTGAAAAGTACTTGAAGATATTTGAACCTTTAGAAGCTTAGAAGGTGGGATGAATAAAGAAAAAAAGAGGGGTATTATAAGTTTTTATTTTTATGGATGATAATGGAATGATGCACCCGCCTGCGCTAACGGTTTAGGCTAGCGGGGCACCAGTGAGGGATGATAAGATGAGCATGAGGTCAGGTCAGTTAGCCCATCATAACAAATTCACCAGGAATTTATCACGATGGTTTCCAGAGGGAACCACATGGAGGTCAACGTGACATGGTACGTTGCTAGCAATGGGGTCCTCAGTCCACATTACTAACAATCCCCTTCCCCCCGGTATTGTAAGTTTACCTTGTCGTATTTATCTGTAGCACCATAGCATCCAAATGGATGGACCGATTAAACAGAGGTTTATTTTGTTTGAAAATGCTTAAACATATCTAATATATATAACTTACATAGTTGAACAGGAATATAAAAAGAAGAAGAGTATTTATTATCAATTACTGATCAAGAAGGTAATGAGAGGATTGTACAGACCTGTAGCGTATTATTTGATTATATCTGATTGTGCATTATTTGCATATGTAAGAAAATGGCACATGCACATATCTCACGGATAATTAGACATTTACGTTCCGATCGGTTGATTAAAAAGACCCCGCCCCTGTGCTCACTACTCCAATTAGGTGAAAACTTACGTGATCCGATGTTTATGAAATATCATTAATAAATGAAACGGTTACAGTGCAGTTTATCGGAGCTTTCTCTGATAGTATGGTCAATTAAGAGATATTAACAGTAGATGAGTTTATAAAAGAGTCTATTATGATTAATTATAAGTTGATAATTGTAACAACTTTTATATCTTTAAGAACAGTGCATACTAACTTGATAGCTGATTTGATATTATGATACCTGATGATTTATTTTTATACATTAGATATCTTTAAATCTACACTATCTATCTAAAAATATAAAAAAGTAGAATTAACCCTCTATATATTTAATATAAGTTCTCTGATACACTAATGTTTTATATAATGAATGATAATATATTTAACACCTAACAATACACGAAGTTAAATTTAAACCAGATGATAACTAAATGCTGTTAAATTTAAAGCATAACAGATTGAAAGCAGAGATATGACAACAATAGATCATGGAAATGCTTCAGTTAAAGTTCAACTGCAGAAATAACTTTAGAATGCAACGAAAGTTCACACCGCCTGTGCCTTTCAATATTTCTATCTTCATTCCACTTGAAGCAAAGTGTGTCTGTAATTTTAATGCGTTTATTATCATTATATCCACCTATCATGATCCTACCAATGAGAACGGCTCTCACATTTTAAGATGAAAATTTAATATACCGTTATTACGTTATCAAAGTTTTATTTGTGTAATTGGACTGTATGTAAATAAGTTTTGAAACAGTATATATATTAACGATAACTCGTCGCATTATCGTGTAACAACTGTGATATCACTCATGCATAACTATTCCAGGTGAATATGTTGTTATGTATTTTACCTTATAATTTCCCGGCCTAATATGCACCCTACGACAGAAATAGCTTACAAACTAAGCTGCTTAGCCTCAGAAATATGTGAGATAGCGGTACTCATGCTGATGACGTACAGTCTACCTCTGGTGAATTATTTTTTTTACTTGTATAAGATGTAAATAGAAATTAGACGCGAATACAATACAAGGTAAGCAGGAAAAGTGCTGTTTTAAAATTAAAGTAAAATTTAAAAAAGTTCTTTTCTGTTAACCTTTGCTGACCTTGCGGGACTTTGCGCCAACTGTAGGTACCCAAATGGGTTCGTGCGAACCTCAAAATTACAGATATTAACAAAATCGTGAATCAGACAAGCCAGTTGTGGATATAAGAGAATTTATATTATGAACATGTTGGTTGAAGAGATATTTTTAACAGTTGACTTCTGTAGCAGAGACAACCTAAACCACATAAACAGCTGACTCAGACAAACGAGCGGACAAGTGAAAATAATTAAAGGACAGTCAACAGTTAACCTTTGTACAGCTATTGAACACTAGACTATATAAAAATTGTAATAATATCAACAATAGGAATTACGTAGAAAATCTGGCATAGTCTGATAAAATACTAGGTCATAAAAAATAATAATATTAAATTGAAAACATATAAAATGTTACTAACGTAAAGTACGAGGTAAGAGGGATAGTTTCTAACAAAGCTAAGACTTATATTAAATAAATAAAATCTGCGGAATGAAGTTAAAATATTTCACAGGTATTACTGGTACAATAATTAAATATCAGCAGATTTGACAAAATTGTATTAGGAAGTGATAGTAATACTGATATGATGACATACTTATATTATTCAAAACTTGTTCTATTACGACATTATCATTTTTGTGAATTGGCCATATTTGAAAACGCCATAATATTTAACATCTTTGGCATTTGATTTGAATTGTATCACATCTAAAAATAGATCTGTACAGTTATATTTATATACATTTTATAAAAGTTACTTTAGTATTTCTTTGTATCGCAAGCAATATTTTAAAAACTAGAATTCGTATCTACATAATAATATGTGAAGTTATCAATAAAACAAGCGATGACGTCATCAAGGCTGCGCAGGTCATACACTCGTACGCAGTTGGTTCACAATTTGCATAGTAATATTGCAGTTAATATTTGTCTAAATCATATTCTACTGAGATACTACTAGTATTAAAACGTTAAAGATTAAAATACTTACATCTTCGAATTGTCTAAAACTGCTAATAATCTACAATTATGATGATGATGACGGGAGAATATTTAAAAACATGGTAATTTCTTAAGCCAATATTATCATTGAACCGTCAGAAGCTAATGATATAGATATGTACAGCAAAAATGTTGCATTTATAATAAAAATATATTTACTGTATTTGTAAGTGTCGTTACGCTTCAAATTAGGAAAATAGCTCAAAAGAAAACAACAAATACAGCATTAATTAAAATTCTCAATAGACCTATTTCAGCTATTGAACTATTTAATATTACAGGGAAATCGTTTTCATGTGTAACATTCATATAATTTCATATAAATTACAAATAATTTACGATAACATTCATATTAACTTTCTAAG
The DNA here is from genome assembly GCF_030625045.1 of Achroia grisella. Lineage (NCBI taxonomy): Eukaryota > Metazoa > Arthropoda > Insecta > Lepidoptera > Pyralidae > Achroia > Achroia grisella. The sequence continues at coordinate 1,448,711 of NW_026712984.1, read as the reverse complement.
AAAGCGTCAACTGTACCGTCACAATTTAAATAGAGTATAATCTTATACAAAGAATATACGTACAAGATAAAAATCTATGAGAATATTTATTTATGAATTATGGGCAGACACCCTGATAACACAAATAGGCTTAGATACAAATAGAAAAACTACTCTTGACAGTAGAGCGTAACAAAATTTAAAGGATTAATTTTAAAACAATGTAATTTTGGATAGTTTTTGATGACAAACATCAATTGCTAATAGTTCCATATTTTTGAGCAAAAAATTAGGAACGTTAGAAATCCGTATAATTCAATAATCATGTGTTAATTAAACTTATTCACCATGTTGTTATTCCTAGGAATCCAATAAAAATACATGGAAATGTTGAATTGACGAATTTCAGAATTCTAATCGACATTTAAACCATTAGACAATGGGTGATATATTTATTCGAGAAGTGATAACTTTAAGACAGGTTAATACATGTACATATGAAAACTCTGATAGCAAAAACGTAAACAGATGTAAACGTAAAAAGATACAGTCACTTCTATACACAAATTAAAACAGAAAACTGTTATAGGTTGCTTCATTACGAAAATATCTAACAGAAAAAAGCAAGAAACATGTAATGACTGTAATCAACGCTTATTAGGTTGTCACTAACGCAAATAACCGGATTCTGATGGGTTAGAATTCCTTGCTATAATCGTGAACGTATGGGAATTCAAATCGTCAAAGTGATGTAATCGCAAATAATTCTGAGAATAGACAGGCTCCTTTATATCTCAACCGATAGATTATATTAAATTGAATTAAATTTATTCGAATTGCTATGAAATTTACAAAATTTACCTATTTTGATAAAACAAATACATAACATAAGCTAGTGTTAAGCAGTACTAAATCAGAAATTGAAAAAACATAATTTATTGTGTCATCCGTATAGATGACATGTTAACTAAAGAGGGAATATAATCAAGTTGATATATGTAGAGGAAACAAAATTGATGATTAAATGGTATTCGACATTTGCCATTCTATTGTTTCTGTCTACCCCAATCTCTCTTACATTGGGGGCGTAGATAAAAACACTACGCAATACACCTCGTATAGATTTACATTAAATAAGATAATAAATACCTACAAGAAATATATCAATCAATATGAGTGTATGGAGAACAACACACACAGCGCGACAAAGCGCGACAAAGAGGTCGTATTCAAATCTCTAAAGCTTTAGCTAAATTGAACCACATCCATATTGGGTGTCCTTTCACGACCATATGTAGTTGGCTAATCGAAACCTTTTAACCGAACACGACTATCATTTGGGACAGTCTATTAATCTTTGAATGCACGAGATGTAGTAACCAATGACAAGCTTTAAAGTAATGGAGATTATCTGACTTGAAGGCTTTGTAGAGAACGTTAGAAAGAGAAAGTAAGAGTCTAAAGATATAGGTAATTCACCTTTAATTATTATTATTTGTGCTACGAACGCAAAAAATAATGATGTTATCTGGTGGATGGACGATTATTTTTATATTGCAGAGATCTACCAAAGTTGGATAGTAAAAAGTCGCCTCCGTAGATATCTCAATCTCTACTATTTCAGCTGCCAAGCAGCTTGCTGTGCAAGCTGTGTTTCGGTTGTTGGGTGCAGACTAGGTAGTGAAATTACAGGATAAAAGGCATGACATTTTAGTCCTCTGAACTGGCAATACATCGAATGATATTGTGGGTGTCATCTGACAAAATGTGCCGTCAGTTCATCACCTAATTATTAAATGTACAGTTAACGTTTAATATTTATTCAACACCGTGGTGTCACTGTAACACCATACATAGAATGGAAAAGAATTAAGAGCAACAAAACTGTATTAACCTTCGTAGAATAGCTACTGTTTTTAATTAAATGAGACTAAGAAAAATAATAAGTGAACACAAATGTTTAATGATAGCACGTGTATAGTAATAATAGAGGAACACGTTAGATAAATGGCCAGAGATTCTATTTGACAGCCAAAGAGACAATGACTATTATCCAAATGTCTGAAGCAATTAGTGAAATAGTACGTTGATTCCTTGTAATCTAATCGTTACTCAAAGCCATTAATAAGACTGACAGGCCGTCATTAACTTGAGTTTTTGATACGGTGAAATCTATACTTATAAATAATGCTCACGAATTGTAATATAATATTATTTAAAGTAATTTAATATAACATTATAAGTTTGTTATTTCCTCACACATTTTCAAGCCTTAAAGGTATAAATATTATTGGTAACATCAATACAGAAAACGAACATGTTAAAAAAATAAAAGCACATCATGTTAGAGCGCTTATTAAGGGTACCTTTACTTTTCTAGGATGCGATGCCTCCATTTCCACATGACGGTAATGCTCTGCAGATCTGTGAACTTCCCGTCCACCTCTAGCCAAATCCTCAGCAGACGCTTTCTCCTCACCACGAGTCAACGTGGTCACTTTTCTCACAATCCTAGTTGTGATGCGTCTCTGACCGCTGTCATCTTTCTTCGAGATCTTCGTCGACTCTAGTGAAGAGCCGAGGACCTCGGTCGACAACCTTTTGTTCGTGTGAATCGCCTGCAGCTCTGATATGCCTCTACCACCAGCTGAAGCTGGTACGGCTAATGCACTCTCGCCCGCGTCGTACTCAAAATGCGTCTGGTTACCATCATGGACTATTCTGCCGTTGTAACTCTCTTCTCGATAAGATCCCGAGCGGTAACTAGAAGTCCTCTCCATTCCCGGATAATTCCCATCGTGCACAGTCTCATGCCTCGTCAAGCCTTCTCGTAAACTTCTCGGAACAGACGCTAGATTCAAACTTGTTGTGATCGGCGACCCGACAGGAGATTGGGAGGACTTTTTCAGACTCGATTTCAATGGTTTCGAGTCATCGTTCTCAAGCGTGCCCTGCACGAAGAGACGCTTGCTGCTACCTTCTTTCACGAATCGGTACATTGACATCGTGATTTAGGCCTCTCGAGGCCGTCGCGGCATAATATTATCGCAGTTCGAAGACACACTGTAACTATTACACCGCCGTTCTTATTACAGATTCGACGCGCATTCCATACAATACCGTCCACTTATGGCGATGACAAAAGTTTAAATTCAAAAACTTTCTAACAGTAAATAAACAATATGTGGGAAATTATCATTGAGAAGTTTTGAAAGTGAATCAAAAGTTTTTTATTCATTGAAATCAAAAGTTGTTGCAATGCTAACACTGTCACGGATTAGGTGCGTACTTGGCGCCTTATTTGGAAGCACGGGCGTCGATTATGGTTGGACCCTTCCGGCGGACGTCACAACAATATGTTCGGAAACATTTAAAGAATTGTGTTCGTTTTAAAATCCTATGAAACTGGTCTCATGCGTATTGAATGATGAGTATGTACAATTTTGTATATGTAAAAGGAAATCTATGAAATGAATACAAAGAAATGTAATAGAGATGCGAACAAAATGTGGTGAGCCTTGACCGAAATGCTTGAGTAAACAATATGTAGGTATATGCTAAATAACGTATTCATTATAAGATCAAGTTTATGGTGTAGGTGATAGCTGTTATATTAATTGTAGGAGTGTTTAATATAGCTTTCTTTGTTTTAAAGATACCTGTCTGTTTGGAGATGTAGATAGCGAAATAAAGCAGAGTATCTATTTTTGTGAGACGTAAAATGGTGTACTTTAAATACACAAGTGTAGTAAAATAACACCTTTAAAAACATACAAAAATTAATTATTTTATTTATAATTCTATATCAACTTCGTCTATTTCTACATTTCTAAATATAATATACAATACAATTTATAACTTTTAAAAATTTTCATTGTACTTAGAGTACTACACACTTAAACTTCTTTCTATATTTATAGTATCAACTACATATCTATATGTATGCAAAGGGCGGACGAGGTTATGACTACAATAAATATTTAAGGAATAGGCTTCAAATAAATGTGCTAATTGTGATTGTCTATGCCAAAGAAGGACCCTGACTGGAAATGGCTGATAATGAACTAGTGCTAATGAAGTTCTCGTGTGAAAATAACGTGTAATAATAATTTTAAATTGTTTTAACTATTATTATTTATTATGATTTCAATAGAGATGTAAATACTACAAATGGAATTATACCCTATAATTACTACCTAAAGAGAACGGAAGCATAATATCTTAAGTCAACAAGAATGGTAAAGCATCTGAGGAGCTTCGTTCATCATAATATGATATTTTGTAATATCTGTGGTGATGATCTTCTACATAGCTGTCGATTACGACTGTCCATGAGGTGTCACCTTGTTTGCCTTCCAGTTATGTAAGAAAATGTTTTTTTAAAATAGTATTCGATATTCTGTTTAATTATTACGTTTTTTTTATCTGGAATTTAATATTTGTCTTATTATTTTATCTGTCATGTCAGTACAGAGTATATATGTGCACGCACTCCTTCCTCATCACGCCTTCATGACTTATGAATGTAGGCAGAGTTATATGAAGGCCATGATACAAATATTTCACAATCAAAACACCCACTTTTTAAAACCAACGTGTATGAAATTTATTAACATAATTATCAGGTTAATATGATGTATGATCTCTCTTTATTATAGAACAATTGAACGTCTGTATATATATAAGTATATATTTATATAATATATGTATCAGGATTAATTATAATAAGGGTAATTAATTTAGTAAGATAAACCTGATTTGCATAATAAAGATTATTATAATATAAAGTTAAAAAGTTTAAAAAACAGTGTATAAAAAGTTTACATCAAAAACTATTAAAACTATCTTTTTAGGACGTAATTTTCAGTCGGTATTTAATTCTTAAATTTAATTTTTTAAATGTACTTTTAATATTAATTAATAAGATCGTAAGTACAAATATAATTCTTAGGTGCGGTCATAATAGCATATCATGATTTTAAAAGTGACCTAACTCGGGTGGCCCATAGGCAAAATAAATACCTGTTTTTATTATTTATGCGACCTTTAATTATAATTATTAGTTATGAAATAAGTCAGTGTGGGTGATGACATGAGGTAGTCAATTTTTTGCGTTGGCTGTTCAAGTCAATGGTGGTCGCCTACAAGGAGCCTTGCACGGACTTATATGGACAGGACATTCTTAATTGTCGACTCAGTTTTAATCGCCATCTTGTATGATTATGGAATTACGTTATTTACTACTGAGATTTTTTAATTATTATGAGATTTTTTAATTAAGTACTGTTAAAAACTTATATCCAATCTAAGTCGTTTAGTTTTCGAAAATTTAAATAACTCATTTTTTTTTGCTTATCTAATTATGCGATTCTGCCAAATAAAATTTATTTATTTTTAATTTAAATATGAAATTGAATATCCACTACATTTTTTTGTTTATTCTATTACATGACCTGCATTTATAAAACGCAAATGTTTACACAAAATAAATAATACATTAATAGATACTATATAAATTTCCTTAGAGACAATCTCCTCTGTGGAACTATCTAACCACAGATTGTATTTGAATATTGAAAGATTTAACCCGTTTAGATAAAATATCATAGAAGACTCTGTCTCTCTCGACGTCTTTTAATTCTTTCAGAGTTCGTGTGCGGATGCAAACGGTTTAGTTGTATCTTGCAGTGTTCATTACTGTCGGGACAAAGTATTAGAAAACTCATTGGAAAATTATATATTTACGAAATTTTCATTGAAAATTATTGGTGTTTTCTATCCTAAATAACATAGCAGTCACTAGAACTACAAAATACTATACTGATAAATGTTAGACTTTGATCGCAAGTATAACAATATATGGTTATTTTAATTGTTATGTCTATGATTAAATTGTGACTTTGTAACATAATAAAACCTAATCTTTCCAGCGGTGGTATATATAAATATACAATTTAAAAAATTTTTTTTTTCAATTGTACTCTTTATTGCTAGATGCTGCAGTTTTAAAACCTGTTGGATCGAGCAATTTCTTTCAGCATAATATACTCAATAATTTCTTTATGTACAATTTTTCAATTAATAATATTTTCATGAACATAGCTTTATATTTTGTCTTAATGTTCAAATTCAATGACAATACAAATAAATGATTGCACAGAGAAACAAGTGTGTTAGGTACATCATAAATATACAGACTTCTACATTTGTCGCTTCTCACAGTACAAATTAAAAAGAAATAAATCCATACTTATAAAATAAGAAAATAATAGGTAAATTATGATGCTTAATAACTACTAAATATTTATGTTCCCATTATATTATTTATTTATACCTAACAAAAGTGTTGCTTCTAGTTGTCGTAATCTAATATTTAACTTGTTTAGTACCGCTGTAAAATTTGTTATTTTACAACATCACAATACGAAGCATTTCATAGTGTTGTGTAATGAAAATTAACCGCAATTAACGTATGTGTGTCTATTTCAGCAAGGCTCGATAATTTCCCATCTAAATAACAATGTTAGAAGACCGTTATTGTCACCGACGGTTATCGATAAATATCGCGCATCGAATCTGTAATAGGTCACATCACTATATAGGGCACAGGTAATAGATTAAAAAAAAAAACACAACACACCGTTCCGTTTTCCGAAACACTGTTAGTTAATTAGTCGTGTTAATGTTTATAGTCGTTTCGTTGTTCGATATTTGGAAAATAAAACGCGGGCGGCGCGTGCTGTTACTGCGAACGCTTGCAGGTGACTGTGTGCGCAGGCGCAGATGTCAATCTGTCCATGACGGCGTGCAATAAAAAAAATAAACTATTTCGTACGTGGGATTATAATTTGATTTTCTTATAATAATTAATATTGCCCATTATAAATCATTGCTACTATTAAACGAAAATCAGATAACGTTCATGTGCATTTAATTTTATGCGTAGAAATTCACGACTTTGTCCTTTAAGTTATACTGTAATAAACATCTCTACTTGTCGTGAAGATACTTTAATAGCAACTTTCCAATACTCTCTCCAGTATTACTTGTGGCATAAAGGATAAATTGTGTTTAAAATAAAATAATCTATATACAGATCTAACTACAACCGATAAAGACAATACACTTAGTTCTTTTTAGCCGACCTTAAAAAGTATTGCGGTACCAATTCGATTGTATATTTTTCTTTATATTTAACTCCGTCAATTATTATACGATTTGGATTTTTTTTATTATAATATACTTTTACTATACTACATATATTTTTAGATAGCACATTATAATATGATATGCTGTGCAAAACTGTTAGACGACCGAGGACGTAATGAACTGACGGGAAATTATTATGTTAATATATATATATTTTTTAATTATCGTGCCTAATAAGGCTACCCATAATGGAACATTATTATTAAAACATTCACAACTCATGTAGACGACCTATGTTCTTCGCAAAATAATTTGATTTGATTTGAGTGAGAAAGATTTTACGTAATTGGAATGGCAAACAACCTGATGGTTTGGTCTTCACGTCATCATGAAACGCCCTTGGGATACGCATGAATTGTTATTTCGGACTACTCTGTGTTGATGGCTGCGGTTGGCCTTTACAGCTTCACCGGATGATATGTGGCGAGTACAGATGGCACTCCAAACCTGTGGAAGGACTTATAGAGCGGCTGAAGGCGAACTCCTGTCTGAAGGATATGACTTTAGTTTGAGGGAACCACTAGGAGTTCGAACCTCGGCTCAGGCCTTCGTAATTTCGATCCCCGTTTGAATTGTACGGGGATCGTACCTCGTTATTTCACACATGTATGTGAGCTGCCATAACGCTTGCAGTTGCAATGGGTAAGATAATACCAAAGACGACTTTGCACAAAGTTCACCTAACGAAGCTGGTAAAAACTCGATATGGCAAATAGAAATACGAAGCTTGGGAGTTCCGCATTATGACGGAAATGGAATTCAACTATTCTACATAAGTACCCACACTGGGTAACCCTCCGCCTACTTGTTACGATTCATTGATAATGTTGGTACTTAATGAACTAGTTATGTGCATGTGGGTGGGTAAGTATGTTTATCACACCTGTTCGTAAATTTTTCCGGTATGCAAATTTTAAGTAGAAAATGCAACAATACCATAACAAAATAACATTTTATAGGTAAGGTAGGTAAAGTATTTATTCCCAAAAGAAGCCGTGTTTTGGGAGTAAATACCTTACGTTATATAGTATGGAGTTGCTGATAAAGTGGTATTCTAGAGGTGTTAGAGTTTTTAAAACCTGTCAAATATTTATAAGTTTACCAGATTGTCTGTAAGAGATTGCTTTGAGCGATTATGGCTTTTGTTAGCGTATTTTAAATCAAGTTTGTTTTGTAAATATTTTTTATGCACAATAAAGAGCATTATTATTAACCTTTACATATATATTTTTTCTTATTAGGTACAATATTATTAGATTAACTATTTTATTATATATACATTAGATTAACTTATTTTTTCAACAGAAATAATGGTGAGGTACGGATTAGGTATAGTCTACACTTTTGATTTTCTAAATCTACTTGCAAAATCTATAAATTACAATTAAAACTTGTCCTTGACTGATCAAAAAGTGCACAAATAATTTTTTATTGTTTATAAACAACTAATTGTGTAAAGTAGGCAATGAAAATGAATGAAAAGGAATGTAACATACATCAAAGTTGGTATAGTATTATTAATTCTGTAATAAACATTATTTACCAGTGTGAATCCGGGCGTGTCGGCTAGTTAATTACACATCGATCTTTTAAGGTACAAGTAGCGACATCTCTTGGGCGTTGCTGTAAAGCACTGCATACGCTTGCTACATGACACAGGGCTGCTAATACGTACAGCGCCATCTAATATTTCAACGAAGCGTTAAGCAAGCAAGCTGTTACATTTGCTTAACATTTTTATTCGCTCTGACACTTACCATCATGGTCTGCCAGAGGTTTGCATGTACAAATAAAGTATTTCAGTACAAAATATATTTTAATATTATACATTACATTTAATTTCATTGATACATACTCGCGAACGGCTGCTGCTCTGTTCGGGTTACAACCATTGATTAGACCCTTTCATTTTGATAAATATGCAATAGCGTTTGCTGGTAGTTACTATATCCGTCCTAATTGATTTTAGTAATGAATATTTATTTTTCTAATGATGTATAAGCTTATTTGAATGGAATAAGATTTGGGTCTTGTCAGTCCATCTTAGCTTGAAAACACTCGGGATTGACTGTAGATAAGAATATATAATAGACCTATACATGAACAAAGATGTTTGATGTGCTTCCATTTTCTCCATTTGAGTAGCATTTTTCCTAAATAATAGCCCATAGAGATAAGTTACATCGTTGCCAATGTTATACCAAGTCAGACCGCCATCCACTAGGGAAACCATCGTGTTAATTATTTTTAAATTCACCACAGAGGGCAAGTCGATCTGGACATCATGTTCATTCCAACCAAAACACAGATTAAAAAGCTAGCTGTATGGCGTCTGTAGGTAGGTAGTAGGTGTGACTGAGATACCTAAGCAGACGAATTTTGAAGTCTACCTCTAGTAACTGCATTATATAACAATGTAAATTGTTAAATAAATACCTAAGGAAGTTGTTTTTATTTAACAGACATATACAAGCACTACTTCGTTTTAATTATAGAGGAACACTTAATATTTTATTGTATGCAAATCACTTCGCTTCAGACGTTGACGTAATTTGGCAGATAAAATGTGGTAGGAGGTCCTTTCTAATGTGAACGTAATATTGTCTAACAAAGACTAATATCCAATTAAGATTGTTATGATAATTTTATTACGGAATGTGGAAATTATGATAATAATATCACAAAAATAAAAACAATACACAATTTAAAAAAATAGAAACGTAACTCATTATTAGAAGGATTTTACCGAAGTGGACTTTCGAAAAATTCGTATGCGTTGATATCTCAGTGTCACCTATTATGTATATAACAATTTGCTTTGTAAGCTATGTTTCGGTTGAAGAGTCAAGATAGAATTACAGGATACGAGACATAACATCTTTGTCGTCAGGAATGGCAATGCATGAGTGTCATATGACAACTATAGTCGACGGTTAATCTGCTCAACCAATCACGTGACTCATTGTTAAATACAACCGAGAAATGTGCAAGATACGCTGACAATTAAAAATTGTAAAACTATGTTATTTCCTAAGAGGGTGCGGGGGCGTCGCGTAGGCCACAAACATCTGGTCTGTAACCTTCGTGCGACCTACATCCAGCCCTACGGACTATATACCTCGCTACAATATTAATTGATGACGTCACAGTTGCTCAAGCGCAGCCCTGAATCCTTTTTTGGACAACGCGGGCGCTCTTGTCACAACTTAATGGAAAGTTCATGATTTATCAAGACGTTAAATTATTTTGATTCATAACATGATTATTTTATATTATCACTAGCTGCTCCGCGCGACTTCGTCTGCATCACACTTATCATTATATATTGCCCAATTTATATAATATAAATTTAAATTATAGCATATATAATATTTTACCCACTTAAGGATATAATTTTTACAAACTTTGAATGTCTTATTTATTCATATTTAATCAACAGCCTCAAAAATAAGTTTCAAGCTTTTAGCTTCAAAAATGACGATTCTTCCATACAATCTTTCATCCCCACTTTCAACCCCTTACAACACTTTTTTCGCATTCAAAAGTAGCCTATGTCCTTTCTCAGGGTCCAGACTATCTGTGTACCAAATTTCATTTAAATCGTTTCAGTAGTTTTGACGTGAAAGCGAGACAGACAGACAGACAGAGTTACTTTCGCATATAATATTAAGTAAGGATAAGGATTATGTCTCAGCACTAAGTGCATTCATAGGAGACACGTTTGGGATGTTTAAAACTTGGAATGGTGAATTTTTGAGAAGGAGTAGAAATTCGGAATCACATATATTAGGTTCGTATTGGTTATCCAATATAGTATATTATTATTTTATGAAAAAAAAAATATACCTATAATCATTTTGACCAGGATAGATTTTGGAAAAAGAGATGACTTTTTCGTAGATTCTTGGGTGAAATAAGTGAGATTAGGTAGTGAAATTACAAAATAAGAGGCATGCCATCTCAGTGGCTGAAATGGCAATACATAATGTTATTCATGTACATCGCCGACAGTTATTGCTTACCATCAGGTTGGTTGTCAGCTTGCTATTTCAATAACATAAAAAACTATTTAAATCGTTTCAATTAAAAACATCACATGGAGTAAATGATATTGGTTAAGACAGTCAAAACAAAAATAATCGATGCACATGTAGTTCACACTATAACAAACAGATGGCGTTGAAAGTTGAATTACATAATGTTATGTCCCGTTAGGAAACATACGAATGTTATGTTTATATAATATTTTGTTTAAAGAATATAGCAAAGGTATATTAGACTGAAAACCAGTGAAATTGAATAATGTTTTCAAAGAAGCAAATTGAAAGTAATGTTTAAATCCTTCATACAAGCTGAGCGGTCACGTGCCGCTTTAGTAAGAAAATTATTTAAATTTTTACTTTATTTCTTGGTGAAAATGGTTCATTTTAATGACTATTCATGGCGTAACCGGGATATTTGTAACTCTGTTAAGATCTCATAAATAATATCCCATGTGTAATCAGATATCGCTTTTCTAATTGAAAAGAGTTTTCGGATATCTCTAAAATCTCAAAAATTAACAAGAGTGAAAGACTAAATATCTGGCATTTTATATCTTGTATATTATACCTAGGGATATTATAAAAGCGATTTACTTTTTTTTTACTTCACTTTATTATAATGGAAACTTATATTATTATATCGTACACTATGTACAATAATTTAAAATATACCTATTATAGTTTTGTAGTGTTTGGCAGATTTGAAGTCACGACCCATCACCGAGTCTGGGTTACTTTGGTCAGGACACTCAACAAAGAGGACGGCCCTACTAAAGTCAATTGAAAAGCTTGTAAAAAGCATAATTTTGCAGTCGCCTTCCCAAATAGTAACTATGTTAATATAGCGGGCGCGTGCACAATGGCGGCCGTACGTTGACCCGCGACCTGCCTAACTGTACGAGCAGCTTCCACTCTCTTACTTCTTAGCTCTATTTAGTTCCGGGTTCTATCTATCTATCTTCACGCCAACATTTCCCTTTTTATGTCACTGGAATAGGAATCAAACTGTCAGCACATCCAATGTAGTAACAGTGGCCTGCATACATGAACAGCACCACGGACATCACGTTATCGTGTAACATTTGCGATATCACTCATGCGTTGCCATTCTAAGATATCACATCCTTTATCCCGTAATTACAATGCATTATAAGATTACAACTTGGTTCTCCGGAATAGCAATTCTATCACTGCTGTCACAAGATCACTCTCTCGTTCGATTGTACTCGTGATATCTGGATACGAATAAAGATTTTATCTGTCTATCTACATATATCATGATGATTCTTAGCGCTATTCCAGCATACGTTTACCACATATTAGATGAGATTACGTGTGTTGCTACTTATGTGTAAATCAAATTAGCTAATAAAATAGCGATTTTATTGACAATTTTTAAATTTCTATTGACAATCTTCAACTGAGTTAGTTTTTAAAATTTTTTGGCGCATGATACACCCGAGTCCGGTTCTCGTTATTCACAAACATTTTCCTGTCTGAGTAATGCATTGAAAAGAGTTACGGCGCTGACGTCATTATTGTCATGACCTGACGTCAGGCGTGTATTTTTTAAGCTAAAAAAATCCTAATACTTTAGTTTTTTTTGGCTTTGGTTATTGTTCTGAGCTTCATACCCAAATCTTGAGACTTTATCAGTTTACAAGTTCTTTACCTACTAGATAATCATTTAAATGTGTATTGTAGTATTACATCTTCTTTGTAATTTTTTATATTTATCTCCCTTTTTATGTGGACAAGGCGATGAATGAATTAAAAAGAGATTGTTATTATTAATTATTGGCTATGCTTATTTTATAATAATTTCGGTGTAATATAATAATAACAACCTAAGACAAATTACACAGAGCTATTTAGTCCCAAGCCAAGCAGAGATTGTGTTATGGGTATTAGACAACTAATAGTAACACTTAAATACATTTTTTAAAAGGTCTTTAAGTGTATATATACCTATAAAACACCCGGAGGTACGGCTGTATCCATTAGGTAGACAAGCATGTTTACCTTTCTAGTTATATAAAAATATAATTTATATAAATATATGTATAATGCTGTTGATTGTCATAAAGATGTGTAATAAAGGGCCACCTGTTATAAACTAGGCCAAATAAATTCCATGATATTTGATGTCCTAAGTTATTTTGATACTTAGATATATAAGATTTCAGCGGAGTCGGATGCTCCATTCCATTATCGTCAATTACATGGCCCGCGTACTTGGTCTGCACTTACTTGACTTTCATCATTGTATTTTATAAACACGATACGATACGAACAGTTTACATGATATTTTTTTAATTATAGCCTGTGTTATTCTGATATATAAGCTATACTACTATAAGGTTTCATCAGAATATCAGACATCCATCCATCCATAATAACAAATATCGCGTTTATAATATTAGTAAGAATAAAAATAATCCAGTCTCTCGAACATGAAGCGTGCAAATAACAAAACAAATTGTAGTGATATGAAGCCATATATAGGGAGATTATAACAGGATTATAGATATGTTTGGGCCCAACAATATAAGTGCACCGTACAAGGTTCGACTCCCGGTAAGTGTGCCACCGAGCGGTAGGTCTTGGACGCCCACACATCCGCTCAACTGGTGACTGTGCATGAAATTATTATTGGACAAGTCATTGCTTAATCATTACTAGTATTATAAAGTCCAAGTATTTCTTCTACATATTTTGCGGTTAAAATTCAAGACTAGATTCTCATTTTGTTGTAACTTTTTAACAAGTGTATTTCTATCATCATCAGTATCAGTTGTTTAGTACTCATAAAATAAGCTTTGCTTACCCTGGAACTAGATGGCGCTATGTGAATTGTCGTGATTTAATATTATTACTAGTGATTGCCAAGTGGTTGAAATTTTCGATCATTTAAATAATAAGTTTTACCATCAATAAAACTCAATTATTAACGACTTGCATCACGTATTAATATATAAGATTACTGTAATAACAGTGCAAAAATAAATCTCGATTTGCTGATTTGACAATTAACAATATTGACATTATTTAAAATTGATGCTTTGTTATCAGTCTGGAATATAATGCGTATTTTTTTTTATTGATTTCATGCACTTTTAACTGATAATTAAAAAAAATTAGTATTCTGCACTTCTTCTCCCTATGAACTATAATATTTCATACCCTCCGTTTTCGCATTTTTTGTAAAGAGAAGTTCAAAGTTTTACTTCACGTATTAATATAACGATTATTTAGTTTTTGAGTTACATTCCTTCAACAATTTGTAAAATATTAATGATTTTCAAAAGCCTAAAAAACCCATTGTAATGTATTCATCATATATGAATATAATCTATATCTTTTTAGTACTCATATTAAATAAGGAGAATTATATTTCCTAAGGCCCCGACAAAGTTAATCCAGCCTTGCTTAAAGTCGAAAGTGCAAGTAAAAAATGCATTCGAAAATTTATCAACAAAAAACCCACGGTTTTCCTTTCATTATGTGGGAGGGGGACGGCGACATCAGGACTGTCATTGCGCAATGCGAATGAAAGAGAAAGCGATGAGCTTTACTGACGAGCTTTTGATGTAGAGCGACATTCTCCTTGCTCTTTATATAATCGTGACATTTAATGATATGTGACCTTATTTGGTGCGTAACAGAGTACTTGCTCATATTTAATTGTATCTAGAAATTAGTGGCGGCGTTAGTACATTTTTTATGGAACGATATGTGCCTGACCTATTAATATAATTAGATAAATATGGCTATATTCTACACCCATACTCTAGAAGACTCATTAAATGACTTTTCTTCTAACTATTCTATTACTGGTAGATAGCATATTTATTATTAACAGGCTGGTATAGCCTTCCATTCAAATCAAGAAATATTTATTTATATAATATCTTTCCCTCTCTCATGCATGTCATAATTGTTCTACCTTCCTACCGTCCGTTCGGCTAGCTACTTCAGTTGACAATAAAATATTAAGATACATTAACATCCGTCCAGCCATTTAGTTGTAAAAAGGTAACGACAGACACATTTTCGCAAAGACAGACACATTTTCGCATTTATAATATTAGTATGAATAAGGGACAACCTTAAATACCGTGTATGCGGTAACAAAAACAAATAACGTAATACCGAGTGATCTGAATACTAGATTTTTGTGTCACGGTGACGACACATACGTATTTACTTTACTTTCTCATTGATAGTCGTGTACTTTAGTTCAAAGAAGCCCATTATTATATTATTAGTGTAATTTAAAAAATGTACACTAATATTAGAAAGATTTGTATTTTTGTAACACAAAAACTACTGAACCGACTGAACAATTCCTTCACATTTGCAATGGTGAAAGAATTTGAATTCATAATTGGAATGGCTACATTATCCCTTATAAATATAGGCGACAGAGTATTTTCAAAAACGTTAAGGATATGTATGAATATTTCGATAATGTAACTTGTCATGTGAAATAAATAGCGTAGGTTATATTTATTACTACAAAAGAAAAGGAAACTTCTATTCTGAAGGAGTAAAAAAATTGGCCATAAAATGTCGTTGGAAATGGCTGTGATCTACTCTGTGGAAATGGCCGCTAACTATACTCATATAGTTATGGAGTCAGCCTACTGAGGCTGACTCCATAACTATCTATAACTTGCATGATTTTCAGTTTAATGACTTGTGACCTTGCATGAACGAAACGGGCGAGGCATAAAAATATAATTATTGATAGAGGTTCACATTGAAATATTTTATCTATCTCATATTTTTATATCATATTTTTATCTATCTATAGTATTAATCATCGCCTTGCCTTTATCCCATTATTTGGGGTCGGCGCTGTATGACATCTGGTCCCTATCAGCTGTCAATACTAAACTCATTGCTCTCCTTTTATGCATCTTTCACACAGTCTTCGGTTGTCCTCTATATTTTTCTATCTACTAATAATGAATATAAAGAGAGAGAGAGAAAGAAATGATTTCGTTATGAAGAAAGTAAACGACTTATTGAATAGGTTATGTGGGTAATGGAGAACAAAAACCTTTGTCCTTGCTCTTTATTAAGAATTTAAAGACAAATTATGATACCTAGACAGAAAATTGGTGCTATATAACCTTAGACAACCTCTACGGTAACGAAAAATAACTTTAATCGGAGGTCGATGCCATTTCAATGTAAAATAATAGGTACATTTATAAATTACTTAGTCTTTTTGGGTTAAAAGTTCTTCTAATACATTCTGTATTCAAGGATTTTATAGAAACATATTGTAAGGTATGTAAAATTGGAAATAAAAATAATTTAATTCTGTAATAACAATCAAATAAACTATATATCTATCTATTTATATAATATAGATCAAATCACCGTAGCCAACTACCGAGCTTATTAAGTTTATATAGAATTGTTCTAATGTTGGTGGCCCTCTTTGATCTTTAGATCATAACCTGATGAAAATGTGAGATTGCAGAGGGCACACCAAAACCGTGGAAAGAGTTATAGTGGCAGAAGGCTAACTTTAGCCTAACGGATGCGGTTTTATTCTAAGAGTATCGCTAGGTATTCTAACTCTGGGTTTGACCATTATAATTTCGATTCCAGAATGGAATGGCACAGGGAATCAATCAAAGGGCGCCCTGTTGAGTACACTGAACGGTGTGGTTGAAGCCGTCGTCCTCGTCGGGAATAACCCTGTCGTGTGTTTGATTGATAGCGAAATAAATATTTACATATGATATCAACCTGTTTTTGTAATGTAGTTAAAATCAAGGTAGTCAACTACCAACCCTATACTGCAATAAAATGCCCACTTACTTGGAAGTGTAAAATGATAGTCCATATCAGCCCGAGGGTCAGCTTGGGGTTGCCGTCGACGATATCCTCTGCCCTGATGTTGACCAGCTTGATCTTCTTGTACCGGAGGAAGTCCAGTGCCATCTGAACGTTTTGGAGCATGTGGAAACGCATACGACCTCTTTCCCGCGGCTGTGAATAGAATGAAGATAATAATTAGACTTCTTACGATGCACTTTTTCATGTAAATGTGAGATCCGTCGCGTATACCCCATCCCACTAATGAGATAAAAGTTTGTATGGATGTAGGTGTGGATATTTCTTACTCTTTTGCCTAAATTTTGGCGCTTATTGTTATATTTTTGCTAAAATATAACAATAAGCGCCACGTAAGTCGGAAAAAATCTTCCATCTGCGAGCCATTCTGGCGTGCACGCAAACACAAAAATGTGAATAGAAAACATAATGAAATTTGATATTTATTTCACATGCACATTTTTTTATCAATCCAATTAAAAAAAAAAGTATTTATAAACATAAGTGTGAGTAACTTAAGAAATTGCTATTTACCTACAAAGTTCAGTTTAAATCCCAAATTAATCGTGTGAATAAAAATAGATTTCACCTTAATTATATTAAAATTAATGGGCTACGCAGCATAATATGAGTTTTTAATCGGTTTTTAGCACGTCATGTTAAAATAACAGTCACCGTGATTTATGAGATGGGCGGGACTACATTACAAGTAAACTGTAATAAACATATACATACAGACATTTTTCAGGTAATGTTTACTAATAACGTGAAAACGGAAGTGACCATCTGTATGTTCTGCAGGAGTAAGAGTACTTGTACCATTTAAAATTTCATAGAAAAATATAATATTGTTATGCCCAAGAAGGGGAATAATAATAGGGCAGGTATGCAATATGTATACTATATATATGTTATTTTAATTTATTAATTATATTATATACTTTTACGATCGTTATTCCAAATGAATTAACTAACTCCAAGTCAAACGTCGACGTCATAGTGAACGCAATTTTTAAACTAACATTATATGTACTTACAAGTCATACTGTTCAATTCAGAACTTAAACTACGTAAGGATGCCTACATAAGGAAATACATTAAGGTTTTAATTTTACTATAGATGTTAAAGATGTTTCCGTCACCAGTATTTTAATAACATAAACTGGCACAAAATTCCAGCCAGATTCCTCCCTTGGACACACTTTTGGGTTCAAGTTAATATAACAAAACCGATCGTCGATCATGTTACTAATTTAATAAATAAAAACAAAGTACAATTAAACTTTTATTATATTTTATAGTCTCCAATTTCAGTCGTAATTTACAATGCAAAAGTTTCGACACTACAAATCGTACACTTAATTAACAACGAACAACTAACTTTCACAATTAATCCTTTTCATGTATTTCAGCAGTTAGGAACCTACTCCTATACGTGTTCTCCGACCTCCGTTGACCCAATTACCTGGGGTGGAGTATTAGGTTCCGTTCCGCAGCCACACCTGTTTCATATCAGCTATTGGACTTGATAGCATTTGAATGGGGTTAAGGACGTCAACATAGTTTTTTTATGGAATTGAAATGGCAAATATGACGACGGCTCACGTGATGGTAAGTGGCAACCGTCACTCATACATCTAAACATCACCACAGATATCACCTTGCCACGTGCACCTGAGTCACAATACGAAATTCATTTACGAAATTCTATATTTTTTGTACGTAAATCATTTTCCCTACATACTTACTTGATACTTGGCCAATATTTAATTTAATATGGTTTATTTTCAATAGCATTATATCAACTTAATTACTTTGTGTTATTTTTGATAAATCATTTAAAATTTTATATCATAGAAAGATTATTATCATAATTACAAAATTTGCATGGTAAAAAGGGTAGCAAAACCTTATACGAAGTATCAAAATCGGCAAATTTAGTTTATATTTAGGTAACTATTGGCTAACCCGCCTATTGGCCGAGACAAAAAATCAGATGAATTTAATTAAAATTTTGACGTTGATTGATACATAAATAACTTTAACTTGTAACCATGAAAATAATTGTTATGATATTATATAACGTTTAAAGTCCATAAATAATATTTTTTCACATAATAATAAAACAGATTTCCTCAATAATTTGTAATGCTAAAACGTCCATCAAAAGGTCATCGTAAATATTTCGAATACAACTTTTCGATATAATTTATAATTAAATGTTATTTAAATTGAGAACTAATTGATGTTTCAAAACATCATGATTAATTAATAAGGTTTGACCGTGAATTCAATTCCGTAGATGAATGTCAACAAAATAAGATTTTTATTAATAGCTAGAGATGCAAAATATAATCCCATAGGAAAAGTAAATACCGTGTATATTTATGACTAGATAAAAGACGAAATTAACAACCAGAGCGAAACATATTTGATTGTGATAATGAAAATGTGAAGAAGATAATAGGTTATTATTTGAAATTTTGTGCATCCCTCATATACAAAATAAGAGCTGTTGTATCATCTAATATTATGTAACAATTATACCTTCCATTCTACTTGACAAACAAAATTATCTAAATACATATAACCCAAAGGTGACTGACATAGTGATCTATCAACGCCCAAGGGGATAAAATATGTGTTGAAAGTTTATATGAAACTTCGTTAATTTTAAACCGGTCGGGATGAGACTATGCTTACATAAAGCTACTATGACGTAGCCATCCCCTAAGAAAAGATTTTGATAAATTCCACCCCTAAAGGGATAAATTAACGCGAGCAAAAGCTAGTTAATTTATATATGATATCGTTACAACTTATGGACGTCAATATTTTTTAAAGTCTATATCTATGTAAATCTATATCTATTTAAATATACCAGGTCAATACTTCATGACAGAAAAATGCTTATTATCTTATTTACCATCCTTCTTAATAACACACTATATGTATGCAATTTCTTTGTCAGTAGTATAATATTTGAAATAATAATTAAGTCTTATCTGATTATTCAATTCCGTGTGATAATAATAACTGATATTAAAAATAGTACTTACAAGGTGTTCGCCAGAAAGCACCTCCAGCAGGGAGATGAGGTTGAGTCCATCACGTAGGTCTTCGAATAGATCGTTCACAAGCCGGTTCACCTGCACACAATATATAAATATTAACATATATATATATTGATTCAATCACATGTATACAAGAACATTACAATACGTAATTTTTTATTTACGATGCCGATAATTCCTGGAGAATTCACTGCAGTAAGTTACATGACCTAACTCCATCCTGATCCTATAATCCTCCACTGGTGCCCGCCAGCATTAGCCCAGACCGGTGTAACATTCCATATTTATCAATTAAAATATGTATATTTTAAAATAAGAATATGATTTTGTTTCGATTACATAATAACAACATCTTAATAAATACTGAATCTAGAATATATAATCAAACATTAAATTCCTATACCTGACTGATATATTCGTAATGACACAAAACTAATTTAAGTCAATCAGAAATAGATTTTAATTAATTAATATATTACGATATTACTGTAGCTGTTAAATAAATTGATAACACCACTTAGTAGTGGTTCTTATCAGTAGCTACTTAATTTAAAAGCAATTTAGTAATGGAGAACAAGAAATGAAAGAATTGTTTATAACTTCTAGGTGGTGTTTTTGAAATTCTACAAGTAGAATTTCTTAAGTAATTGGAATGAAAACAAAATGGCGGAAACACCTGATGGAAAATTAGCCTGCAATGTTACTGCCTTGTGTCACCCTTCAAACCAGAAAACATTTAACAAAACAAGCTGCCCCTTCAGAATGAGTTGAGATAGAGGTACCCACCCATGTTTTCGTAATATAATAATAAGCAAGTCAATGGTTTCAAAGTTTATCATTATAAGTAATGTGCTTGAAGATGAAATAAAATATGTGTTTACAGAATTTAAAGTGGATCTAGATCAACCTGTATCAATCTTCGTTCTAATTTAATTAATCGAGTTGTTTTTAATTATGTATAACTCAGCTAACGTTACACACATTAAACTCAGGGCAACAGAATAAAAAAATTCTTATTTACTATTTATTTTCAGACACTACACATCTAATCACAAATAACAACGTCTATATCAGGAACTGCTTATATTTAAAAAAAAAAGGTAAACAAGCAAAAAAGAAACAATTAAAACATCAATTGATGAGTAAGACGAAGCCATTACTGTTAAAGCCATAACAAATCGAATTAAATAAACATATAAAAACTATTAAATTCGTCGCTACATCAAAAAAGTATAAAAATTGTTTCCGTAATGGAAACAATTAAAATAATATAAAACCTGCCAAAGGCGAAAATGTCAATAGAGTTAAAAAGACACAAATAAAAAAACAGTGAGAAAAAAATGCAAATAATAATTCTTTATTGCCATCAAGCGAATGAAGAACTAAAATATAATCCAGTCTGTGGATCAATTGCAGAATACCGAAGCCAATCACAACATAAAAGAATATAGAATAAACCAGTAACGATAATTTTGGAATTACTATTATTATTTTAATAACATAACTCTACCTGAGGCTACATACTAAATAATTTTATTTACTTTAAAAATATGATTTCATAATATCTCTCATAAAGAAATCTCCTAAATATATAAGTACCTATATATCAACTTTATGTTTTATGTTTATGTTTGATATATATAATAAAAATTACTTCTTTAATAAACAAAATTTTAATAATTAGGAAATTCAAATATTTACAGGCATGAAAACATACTGAAGTACAAAAATTTATTGTTACCAGTTGTTTATAAAGTTTTATCTTCTATGAATCTTTAATCTATTATATATTTCATGATTCATTATATACAAAATATCCTATTTTTAGTATTAAAAATGAAATATAATAATTAGTTTAAAAAAAATCTTAACTGCAAATTCTGTATTTTACAGGATTGTACGTCGTAGTGTACGTGTAGGTCGTTTTTTTATGTAACTGAAATATACAAAAACCTGACAGTTCATGCATTTAGGAGACAGTGGCCACTGACCATCATAATATTATTTTCCGAACAATTATAATGCTGTTCGATAAAAATATATGATGGGAAAAGTTAACCATCGCCTATATACATGAACAGCACCATGGATATCACATCAAAGCTCTCGTTTTATTCCAAAAGTTTATACCTACTTCCTGGTTTATTCCACATCATAACTTACTTGTTGGGGCGGACAACAGGGCTGGTTGTTTACAATCTCACACACGTGTAACCGTGTGTATGTCTGTCCGAGCAGCGTGGGTAAAAAATACATTAACACCTGGGTAACCAAATTACTAACTAAATCAATAACATCTCATATGTATACTACGAACTATACACAAATTACTGAACACCAAAATTTTTAACTGACTTCAAATAAAAAGGAAACTTTAATTCCATTGTTTTTTTTTGTCACATGGTATCTAACTTAGAAGGATATCGCATCATAAAGCGTTGGATTTTTTAAATTAATCAAGAATAAATCATTTATGCTGAAAATAGTTTTAAAGAATTGAAATGATTATAAATACATCTTTTAGAGTATGAGAGAATTTTGTAGTAGTAGTTTAGTTTACATACAATTTTCAGTATTTTAGTCACCAGTTTCTTATTGGTTTAACAGAGCAATAGAGTTAATACTACCTTTACAAAACCGAATTAAAATACTTTTTTTTTAATCGGTTAAATATAATAAGAAATTCTGAGGTAACAAAACCTATAAACTATACAAACAAATTAAAAATAGCTTTTGAAGTAGGTTAAAAAGTAAGTATCCAACCAATTAAATGAATGATGATGAAAAATAAATGAAAGAAATGGCCGTGTATATTACAAACCTTAACATATTTCCAGTGCTGCTCCAAGTCCAAAGGTAAGCGATGATAAAAGAGAAGACAACAAATGAATTGGTGATGAGTTATATCATAAATTTGATTAACTTAATTAAATATAAATTAAAAATAATTTGTACAAAATATAACCTATTGCATTTCTTAACCTAAATATTTATTATTTCTTGAATTTAATATGCTAATTACACTGTGGTAAATAACAATAGTTTTTGCATAAAAAAATATTGCATAAATAATTTAAATATACAATCTCTACGTTCTTAACATGCAATTTTTTTAACCGAAATTCCTTGAGGCATATTTTGTAGTAGCGATGCCATAGTAAATAGTATATGATGATGTATAATGTTATGGAATTAGGTGTTATTTTAGCGGAAGTTCATTTCATTAAGATGAAAAAGAAGCAAACGCATTATATATAGCTGTAATATATAAGTAGAAAATTAAATAAATATTTAAGTATAATATATAAACATACCTACATATAAATAAAATAATAATAATGTGTATTTGTAGGTATTAAGTAATTAAGTATAAAACAGGTAAAGTTATAAATATAATTATCGTAAGATGGATTAACTGATAACAATGTTTAATACATGATTTAGGCTTGGTTTTTATAGAAAATATCATGATAATACTTCGATTAATATAATCTTAAGCTGTATATATTGTAGTAATATATATATACACCAATATAAAAGAGTGAGAGCAGATTTTGTTATGAGGAAAGGAAACTCTAGACCAACCGCACCGATTTAAGAAATTCTTAGGTAGACTGTTAAAAAGATATTTTATTTCAAAATGGTATAGGCTATATATTAACATAATATTGCAATAGAAGTTATAATAATCTTTATAGACCAAATCCTAGTCGGGCTGTCGGTCGCATCTCTGCGAAACCGGGGTTTTTTTAAGTATAAGTCATATTTTATTGGTACTGAATTATTACCACTGTGTAAAGTTAAACTGTCACAATTTACGTTAAAAAAATGAAATCCAAATATGAATAACAAAAACCATCTTACATAAGACGTAGCTTAAAATATATTAAAGTTAACATATACGCTGTGCTAGCTTTTGATAGTATAAATACTATCATATTCAGTTTGAGAGTGAGCCCCCAATCTGAATACAGTTAACAAAGCAAGTTTGGCGACTCAAATAGATGAAACAGAGATACCCCAATCCAGACGACTTTTTACAAACTCTACCTAGGTAAAAATAACGGGCATATATCACCCTTCAATGGAGACACATATAACAAAGCAAGTTCTATATACAACTTTGTACAAAGTGTATCTGGCTATTCCGCCATAACGGGCATGTTTATAAACTTAGGTTCAATATGCAGATTGGATATAACACAACTGTTCCTCGGAAGGAATCCGGTGCGCTGTGAGTCATCAGGAATGATGAATAAGAATCATTATGCTTGTTGCAATCTCTTGATGGCCTCCTTTACAAATACGTTACATTTGGTTGGTGATTAATTAATTTCTCAGAATAATTTCCAAATAGATATTCTCGAGAGAATCGCGTCACCTAACTAGTTGCTTAATACATAAACTTAGACTCCAAAATGTCGTGAACTCCAATCACAATTCAAAACTTTTGTGAGCTACAGTTATTTCAGACTCATACCCTATCGGTATACCGTTGACAAATAGTAGTAAAGAGTCTGGACAATTTACACGGACTAAGTAGAGATTGTATTATAGGTTAGTATATATAGTACCTATAATACAACTGATAATTATTTAGTAACAATTATCAGAAATACTTAAATCACTTTTTTTTGTGAATAAACTACTATATATAAGTGATATACAATCACACGCATGAATCCAAACATTTGCATCGTGTATGCAATTGAACATACGACCATGTGAAGTAAAACGGTGTGTTAAACTATTACACCACCGAGGTCGTAACATAAAAATTAATCCGAGTGACAGCGGTAGGATCGTACTATATGATACTTAGATAAATGTGAGTATTTCAAGTGCTGCTAGTTCAACGCAAAGTGGACAGTCGACAACGCCTCTGCCTACCCTTTTTGAGATTACTGTCGTCATGAATTTTGTTATGACGTCAAATATGTCAAAACATTATATAGTATTTATTAAAAAGAAAGTACAGAAGTTGTAATAATGTACATTAATAATATTCCTTCTGTGGTTTTATGCGGTTATAAATTCTACGTTAACAGTACTTTTAACCACCGAATATGGTAACAAAAGAGTGGGCCACAGCGGGCAGAGAGAAGTGAAGACCACTGTCTTTTAATGATTTAAGATTTAAACCTGGGCGACCAAGCTTTGTTAACTTTTTCTTCAGATTGATGTTTTAAATGACAACTTTATTTATATAAGTTTCGAAATTATAACGTAATATTTTATGGTAGACAAGTAACGTTGTTTTTAACGTCATCTAGCTTTTATGTGCCATTAAACAACTAACTTACAACTTCATCAATAATACGTCCAGAATTGATATTGAATTAATTTCTATATAAATGTTTCAAATACGTTCTTTATATGTGTTGGTGGTACATTAAGCCATATATTTTTTATTAAGACACTTAATACGACGTTTGCATTACATTCTTTACTGACCCAAACATATTGAAGAAAAATGAAAATCATTTTATTGATATTACATGCAGATATTAAACGTCTCCTTTTCGAGATGAAAGATATAACTTTACGCCAAATTTAATTAAAATCGTTTATTTGTGAAATGGTAACAAACCGACACACACTGGAAGTTATAAGTACATATGTTTAAAATAAATTCTTTATTTTAAACATATAAATTACAATAAATAAAAGAAATATAGCTTCCAATATTGCTTGTGAGTTACGATGTCGTATAGCTATTGATGATGAAAATCTTTTCAATGACCCATAAACATGTGGGCGAATGTCAACTCAGGATATACAGCCTCATATGGCGCCATCCATGCATATGGTCGAGGGCCATAAACAAAATCTTCCACCCACCATAAACCGAACTTATCCGATTATGTCATACCTAATCGTACTTCACTGGAATATGAATAATACTATTAAAAATTTAGTACAATTTTTGTGGGTTCTGTCACGGTAGACTTTGTATAAAGCGGTGGGTATATTCATCTTACCATTTCACCTAACAAGCGACTTGCTTTGTTAGTTATATTTCGGTTGATGACTGTAGTTTCAATTACACAATTATTATTATTATAAATATCTGTTAACAAAATCTACACACAGTTATTCATAGTATTACTGAGTTCTATATTGCTTTTTATATAAGGCTTTCTATATATATATATATATATAAGGTGATAAAAAGTATAGTACTTTTTATCATCTAGCCTTATCAGGCATATATTGGACGCATTTATCTAATTTAACTTCCAGGTATAAATTGTGTAGCATTATATGATTTAGTTTTGTACCAATTGTACAATTCTAAACAAACAATTGTACTGATGATAATCTGTTTAGTGGTTGTTCTTCAAACAGTAAAACTGTTTAATAAGCAAGTTGCTTTGACGGTAGATATAGGTAGCATAGAGGACTGTACATAGTGTACAGCAGTTAATCATCAGTTTATTCGAAGTACCACATTACCAGACGCAACTACCAACAATTGTATGCAAAAACCTTTGACTGTATACAAAATCTAACATACACTTTATCATTGGTTTATCGGTACTACCAGCTTACTAGATGCTATAGCTGCATCTGTATGCAAATACCTTTTAGTTACTGTTCATTCGGTGTTTATCTCCGATGACTAAGTAGTTGAGGCATAAAACGCATCGAATACTTGTACTATGACTCACGCCACGATAAAAGGTATTGTTCCATGGTGTAGAAGGGATATGAAAATATACACGACTAGTTATTACTCGTGACTTCGTCTTTACACATATTTATCCTCTGTTTCACTCCTTTGAAGATAAATTTCTAAGACAAAAGATAGCGCTACATGTAAAATTTTATTCTATCTGTTCAGCTGTTTAATCGTTAATAGGTAAGAAAAACACATACAAACAGGCAGACACGATTTCGCATTTATAATAATCAATAAAATCGATATATCTGATATTCTAAAAAACCGATAACCAAATGATCAGGGTTTCTACAAATGACATACTAAAAAGAAATAAAAAAAAATCAACACTAACAGGAACATGTTAAACCTCAAAATATTATGCTAAAAAAATAAGAAGATTAATTAATAATCGTTCTTTTTATTCAGAATATTACACTCATATTGTGTGGTAGGACTGTAAGTTGTATTATACAACAGTCCTATTGTAAAGGAAGTTGTTGTAAGTAATTGTATCGCAGATGATAATATTGTTTATACTTCCACAGGTTAACTTTACACATACCTAATGTTTACTCATTTAATTGAATACAAAGATTAAATACTACTAATTTTATTTAAAAACTAGCTGTTCCCGCGACTTCTTCCGCGTGGAATTTAACTTTATTTTTCTAAAATAAACGTAGCCTAAGTTACTCCTTATTACATCAGCTACCTGCCAAAAAAAGTCTCGTCACAATCGGTCCAGCCATTTCAGAGATTAGCCAGAACAAACAGCCGGACAAAAATTGTAAAAAATGTTATTTTGGTGTATGTACCGTATTTATATTCATATGCATGTAGTAAAAAACGGTTATTTCAATATTACAAACAGACTCCAATTTTATTTATATGTATAGACTAGCGTCAGACCCCATCTGATTATAATTTATGTAATTGGAATGGCAAACAAGATGACGGCCCACCAAATGGTAAGAGGTAACCGTCGCCGATAGACATGAACAGTACTATCACAATATCATATGACCTCCGTGATTGTTTGTTGTATATTTAATAGGTTAACAAATAAAAAAGACAAACTAGTGGTTCCGAATACCACGGTAACGTAGCTGAGCCAGCGAATATAATAACATTATTCAAAGTCAAAATTATCTATTTGTGAAGTAAAGGAAACAAAGGTCTTAGAATAAATAACATGTGTTACTTTCTTCTGCAATTAATTAATTAATTATATTATCAGGACATATTATTTGAAGATTGTCTTCGTCATCCAGAAATTCATTTATACTATAATTATTATTTGGGCCTAATTATGAGGTATTAATTGAATTACAAACTGGCTGCTATAATGGTTTCTAGTGTGGAGCACATGAAGGTTGAATTTATGGGTTACAATATTAGAAAGGGAGTTATAACCTACTGGTTTTATTATAATTATTATTTCATAATATATATTCAAAGTAAATGTAAATTTGTCATTAGGGAGATTGTAATTGTAATTGTTGTGCTATAACAAATATGTTTTTTATGAACATACAATCATTTTCCTATACGTCTAATTGTGGGCATTTTTTTTATATAATTATATTTGACTTGGTGAGTACTGCTACTTAATAGATATATATTGATTTGAATATCTATATATTTAATTCTTTAGTTTCTTTCTTTAGTATTGGAATTGGTCGTATGCATTTTTTCTGTGCCCTACAGACTACAATTATATCCCTAGAATTTCCTAAAAATACTATGACGAAAGTAATTCTAGAATTAATATCACATATTCGTGGTATGCAGTTATTATTATCATTCTATTTACAATCTCATTCAAACTGTGTAAATTTGACAGACATACAAGAAAAATCATTAAAACACTTTGGCCAAAACGAAGATCAACAAGTGAACAAGAGTAAAATTTCATTAAAGTATCTCTCGACATTTGAGACCGCTATATCTTTTTCGCATATGCCTGTAATACTTTCACATACAAAGGGTTGTCTGTACGTTTGTGAGTCATCTTTGCAAATTTATTGATAACTGTTACAATTACATCCACTTTATAAGATGACCATTGTATTTTAAATATACACTGAGTCCATTGTAATGTGGCGATTATTTAGAGATCGAAAGTTCAAGACTTTAGTCGCGGGCGCTATCAATTAGTTCAATTACAGTCAGTTATTAAACTGTAAAATAATATTATAATCCCATACCATGTCTCAACTGTGATAACGTGATAGTATTCACGACTGTTATCCCAGATGGAATAGTCAGATACACTACTATCGCCGTCGTGGTGAGTCATACTTTGATATACATATAAATCCACAATAGCAAGAGGCGAGACGATTAAAGAAAAATATGAGATTTATCGGCGCTTATTAATATTACAACTTTTACATAATTTTAGATTTTAAGGAACTTCTTATCTATAAGCCAAACACTTTTTGTATATGTAAATTTACGAAAAGTGGTTTAAATTTTAAATACATTCAACGGCCGCTGTCGTAAGCATCGTGGGCCAGAGGTTTTATAGTCAACTTAGACTTTGAATCTCCCGTCATCACCTTTTGTGTCTCAATTTGAATTTCTAAGTGAGTCATTTCTTTCGGTTACGAAAACACCGATAACAAACAAAGTTAACATGAGAGGCATCCCATTAAAAAGACTAACAAAATACACTTTGTTTGATAACAACCAAACAAAGAAAACTTGCGGAATGCTAATACATCCGCATATATTTACGTTTGCAGAGACAAACGGACTAATGTTTGTTTTGATATTATTATACTTACTCATGCTTTATGCCCCTGGTTTTGTTTACGGAGCATTTCAAAGAATTTTACGTAGGTAATTTTATTTCTAAGGCTGTTGACCGCACTTAGCCTTTGCAGTTTCACTGAACGAACTCTAAAACTGCGAAAGAACTTATGGAGCAGCTGAAGGCCAACTCCTGCCTGACGGATAATCTTCAATCTAAGGGTTCATCTAGGGGGTTCCTCCGAACTTTCCAGGAGGCTAGTTATCCGTGGATTTGGGCACGGACTGGTTCCCGCGTCCACACTTCGGCGGCTCCTTCACTGGAGACCCGCAGCCGGAGTGCGGTCGAATTCAAATGCGGATCCGCACGAAGGCGTCTTTCGTGGTTTTCGGAGGAACACTGAGGGGTTATGGTGGGTCAAGTCCCACAGTATTCGTCCGCACCCCTTCATAAAGGTGGACTTTTCAGTATTTGAACATTTCCCCTCGTACAAAAAAGGGGGGTTCGAGTCTCGCCAAATACATGCACTATACCATAAAATTTTGTAGAATGGTCAGAGTTTGACGATTCCTTTTTGTTAAGCTCTGTTATAAATTACATTCAAAATTATATCTTCTTTTGATATAAAGCACCTTTTTTTAAAAAAAATTCATTTAAGTGAATATAATAATAATAATAATAAATATATATAACGTTTTCTTACTAACAGATGAGGTAATCAGAAGCATTGTCAACTGTCCCCTGTTGTAGTTCACGCAACAGTTAACTTACCCATATTTCGATTTTATTTTCGGACTACCCTAATGCTGTTGGCCGCAGCAGGCCTTTACGGCATCACCAGACAATATGGGGCGAGTGCAGATAGCACTCCAAACTCACGAAGGACATATGGAACGGCTTATGGCCAACTCTCACCTCACGGATATGATTTAGGACCTACATTTCGAATTGCAATGGATAAAGAAATAATATTACAAATGTGATATTGAGTCTACCTTGTCATGAAATATTTTATGAAGACAGATTGTTTCACGAAGACGGAAGTAAAGTACTTTTTATTTAAAAAGAAATGCAGCCAATGTCAACGGTAGCGCCAGTAGATAATACCTATAAAGATGCAATCTTCATTTAGATATACGTACTCTATATCACTGTATCACGTTTCATCACATCAATCATTATTCAATACACCCATTCAGTTTATGGGGGCGTCACGACCGTCCGTCATTTGAGTTTACTTGACGTGCAGTGTCAATAATGACAATTCATTGTACACGATTCTGTTACAAATCACCTTGCGTTTTATGTGATTGTTTCCTACAACCTCTAGATTAGATTTGATCCTAAGATGATGCTAATTCCATTGTGGAATAATATAAGATATCCTACATGCTTCTAGAATTAAGTTTGCCTTTTAAAACATGTTTTTTGGGTTAACAAATTTATAAAATAATATGAAAAAAATAAATGGGTCTAACTCACCAAGCAACGACGACAAATAATTTATTAGGATTTATTTTATGTAATAGGAATGGCAAACAAGCAGACGGGGTACCTGATTGTATGTATAACTATCGCCTATATAAATGAACAGTATCACGAAAACCATGTTATCATGTGATGACTCTGATAGCACTCATGCGTCGCCATTCCGAGGGACTAAGATGTTATGCCTCTACAATGTATAAATTTCTGGAATCTAAGAATATCTTGGATATAACTTGTTCTGTTTATTGGTAAACACACTTTTGAAGTCTAAGTCGATAATAACCGACGTTGAATATAATTATATAAAATAATTCTCTCTCAACCTAAATAAATTTTATTATAATCAATATCGACAGCTTAGGTGGTCCAGCGGTTTCGAACACCACTTTACTTCCGATAGTCGCGGGTTCAATTCCTAGCACGGCGCAAACATTTTATGATTATTATGTATGTATTTACCAAATATATATATATAAGTATTTCTATCAGTTGTTTAGTACCCATAATAAAAGTTCTGGGGCATTACCTTGGGACTAGATGGAGTTGTATATTACATTCCATTACATTATATTCTAAAGCTAAATATTGCAGTTCTCACACATATTTAGGTCACCGCCATTGCCTTTTATTTTTACTTGACTTTAATTGGATTGATTGATTCCAGAGATGGACACGAGTTAAAATTGCTTTGGCCTGGCTGACGTCACTTTGTTGAATAAAACAGAAATTCTCATGATTTCAGACATCTTAAATTTGTAGAGGTAAAATAACAAATATATAATATTACTAGGCGTCTAAATTCTACTATGATTATATGTATGTATATAGAAACTTAGTCTGTGTTTCCCATTGATTCATTTTTTTATTTGTCGTTCTAATGTTCGCAGCAGTATCCGGATCAGTCTTTCATTAAAAATTAGTTTTTAGTAAATTGTGACAGCTTGTATTATTAATTTAAAATTATTATAACTTTAAAAATGAAAAAAATGTACAATACCTTAACAAGGTGTTTGTTGACCCACTTTGTGAACGTCTTCTTCTGTATGGCATCTCTTTCATCTGAAAAAGAAACAAATTATGAGAATTGTATTTATTTTACAGTTAGTGTTCGGATATTAGGAAATAGTATATATTTATTTAACACGAAATCTTTATTTTTTATGTACGTAGATGTAAATTAGTCTCTTGTGTATCTGATTATGGTGGTAAAAAAAGAAAGGCTATGATTAACTACAAGATTAGAATATCCTATCATAAACACAAAAATATCACAAACACTTTCCTTTTAATTATCCCTTAATTGAAAAGAAAGTGAAAAAAAGACAAGAAAAATATATTTTAATATCTAAAATAGATTTATTAAATAACTGCGTAAGAGCGAGAAAAACTATTTATTCTTTAAAACAAAAATAGTGACGTTACCTCATGTGGGAACTATTCACTAAAATTATTTATATTACAACAACAACAAAAGTTCACAGATCAATAGAACCGGTTCCAAAAATACAGTGGTAACTTATATAAGTATAAACAAATAAATAATACGAATAAAAAACATAATTCTAAAATTAGATGTTAATTTAACACGCTACTATTCAGATAATACTGGTTAGGTTACGATTTTTTTTCATTAATAATTTCATTCATTCATTAGGATGATTTTACAAATTAGTGTATGGAAGACTGAATGGAATAATGATTATTAATATAACATTGATTGCGTTTGCATAAAGGCTACTCGCAAACTAGTAACATTTCGAAAGTCATTAGGTATATGTCATAATCAAAAGTCATAAACCCTAAAATATCCTCGAGCGCAGTGATGGCTGGCTCATCCGTCGTACTCGTGAACGAGTGCAGCTTATAGGGACTGATCTGCTCTTATCACTACTACTGATTTAATCTTATTGTGTTTTTATATTTGAGCCTAAATAAATTAGTGCTGATTGGTAGTTTGTATTCACACTCGTAACATGTGAACTTACAAGGATTATTTAAAAGAGCAACACACAAGTTTCTTGCTTATTCTTATGATAAGACAGCTTTTCGAATGAGCGGTAGATTTAAAAAAAAATGTTGACTATTCAAAAGTGCTTAAATTAAGTTTATTTGAAATAATGATTTTCTATTCTATTTTATTCTATTCTATAAATTTCTGTTGAATTTGTCACAACGGACTAACTGTACAGACCTCGTGTTCATCTTATCGTGTTCCACTAGTACCCCGCCAGCGTGAACTGTTAGCGCAAGCGGGTGTAACATTAGATTATCACCCATAAAAAATCAAATCTATACAGCCATATTTAAAGCCAACAAATCAATAACAGTAAACAGGATTTAAAATTTATATAGATAGGTATAACATTATAGGCAATAATTAATTTAAATTCTAATAAGATGGAACTGTTATCTTGGAAGGACATTAAATGGTGAACGTTTAGCGGAAACCGCTTCATTAGAATAACTAGCTCTGCCCAGATCTCATTTCAGGATAGAGAGTTGATGCATTTATCATTCAGACGATCCACCGTAACACTTGGCTCAAGTATCGACCTACATACTACATTGCAATACTGTTAGCCGTATTTAAATTTAAGCACACACTTCATTACAAGAACGAATGATATAATTTAAAAGTGAATGAGTCTGTAAACTAGAACAATATTATCATTCACTCACTAAATTGCAATCTCTAGAGTGGTTATTAAATTAAAGTGTTTATTTTACGACGCATACAATGCATGACTATTTTACTAATGTTTGAACATTATTATATGCTAGCTGTGTCTGCGACTTTGTACGCATTGTATTCAGAATAACAATACGTTAACCTAACACTTTTGTTAATGTCTAAATGTCACAGCAAGGGTGGTAGAATATGTAATTGAAAACGACTTTCAAGATTTTTTTAATTTTAAGTTTTGACATCGGTAATAAACAAATATAGACGTACAGTTTGTTTCTATTTTAAATAAACTATTTAACGTACTGGCAAGACCCATATACGATTTTATTAGATGTATGATTTATTAATGTACACACTTCAATCGAAAGCAATTGAGTTTCAGAACTAGTTTATTGATTCATTTCACTATCTATATTCTAGTGTTTACTACTACTTTAAGAATTAACACCTTAAGTCCCTAACTAGAGATAAATATGTACAACAACAAATTATGTACTTTGCACGCTTATTTGGAAATTGACTTTAATGGCATTGATTTTAAAGACGAAATTCCAAAACTAGAAGTTTTTGAGTTAATACAGTTTAATATGAAGTGTGAGATATGTTCGCATTTTAAAATGTTAACTGGATAACAGAGCTTAACATAAGATAGTGGGATTATAGGGTTCATAGGACGTGTTCGCTATACTATTGGAATGTTCACTAAAGTCTATAAATACTATATAAATTGGATTTTATAAACATATTTTTTTTTAAGTTAGGCCATTTTGACGTATCAGGTTTATTCCGATTACGATTTTTAATTTAGAATGCTCAATTACGAGTATATCTACGTATAATAACAGTTTAAAGGGAGAGATTGCGGATTTTATTATAAGGAATGTATTCTGTGGAACCACTGCACTGATTTAAGAAATTAGTTCACTATTTATAAGGTATCCTTCAGAAATACATACAGACTAAGCGATGGGTATGGGTTGTGGTAAAGAAAAAAATAATTGTTTTATAACGGTAGACCATACCTACATAATTAATCAACTACAAGTATATCCTTCATTTGGGATAAGTCCGCTATTGTACAATTTATTTACAAACATCGTTTTACACTTCCATTGTAAGTTTTTTACTGTACAATAGAGTATTACAAAGAGACAAAACAAAAATTTCAATAATCTAAGGAATTCACTATTTTAAGGACGGAACTCCGTCAGGCAGGAGTTGGCCTTCAGCCGCTCCATAAGTCCTTCTGCGGGTTTGGAGTGCCATCTGCACTCGCCCCCTAACGCCAGGTGAAGCTGTAAAGGCCAGCAGCGGCCAAAAGCATTAGAATAGTCCGAAAAAAAAATTGATAGTATTTTTTTTTATTTAGATGATAATGAATGGTGCAACTGTCGTCGCTAACTATACCTATACGCTGGCGAGCGAGGCACCAGTGGAGGATAGTAGAATAATCAGGAAGTCAGGTTTATTAGATCACCGTGGCGAATTCACCAGGAATTAAACACGATGGTTTCTAGAAAAAAACCGTGTTGATCTTACGCGATAAATGATTAGGAATGGAGTAGGACCCCATTACTGGCAATATCCTCTTCCCATGTAATATAGAAATATGTACTTATATAGCGCATGCGAGACAAAAATATCTTCATACTAATTACACTTATTGTTATCATATGTGGCACGTGTCAACGAAGTATACACGACCAAATTGAATAGCAGTCGGGTGAACGAACTCGACACTGGATCGATAACGTCATAATCCGGTCTATTAATACTGTACTATTTTAGCATACAAACATTGAACGTTGCCAAATACTTGCGAATCGGAAGTAAAGATGTATGGTAGAAAATTACTTGTTATAGATTCTAATTTTTATCAAGAAAATAAATTGACGGTTCACTTGATGGAAAGAGAAACCGTTGGTTATGACCAAAACGTAACACGGAAATCATAGAGTACATTCACTATCTCAATTGCTGTTACCATGTACTGGGGTGCTATACCCTTATTTAAATTCCATATTATCTGTGTTCTGGACACAGAATGAAAGTAGGATTTTATTTTCTGTAACTGGAATCACCAACAAGCTGAATAGCCCACCTAATGGTTACAGAAAACTTAAGCCTAGTCTATATATACATAAATCACATAATCATTTGACGCCCCTTTTATTTCTCAAGCGTTGCCATTCCGGAGAACTAAGATGTTGTAGCTCTGAATCCTGCAATTTTGTTGCTTATAATTATATCTATCTAACTCCCAACGGAAAATACAACTAAAAAGAAAATGTTTATCGGCTGGCTGAAATGGGAGAGATAGAGATGGGTAAGATTTTACCCGTGCAGACTGGTCAATTCAACACCCATATAATTGTCAAGAGTTAGCGAACTTCTTTTCTATGCAAGGAGAGAGCTTTTAGATTAGAACTAAATATAGTTGTCTCTATATTCCACTGTAATCTTCGGCTAGCCCATGCCAGGAACTTAGGTCAATTTATCTAACATACCGCGCCAGAAAGAGACGAGAGACCATAGTTCGCAATTTATCTTAATTGAGCGAGGATGGCTCATTAAAATATCCAAGTACCAGGCTGTTACGAAGTGTAAGAGATCGAATGTTGTTTGAAAATTCCATTACGGTGTAACAAAGCAAACATTTCTATTTAAATATATATGTATTTCTATATAATATATATATATATATGTACCTTAGGTAAAATGACATTTGATACTATACGTTTGTAACAGTAAAACGATGATTGCGTTCGGAATTGAATTAATGTTTTAAATTGTTTTTTTAAGTTGTAGATAAAGTTATTTCGGCGTCTTCTCCTTGATACGGGTAATAGAATACTGATTTTTATGGAAGAGTTAGTTAATATTGTCACTCAAGAACCAGTTAATAACAATAGAAAGCGTAGCCGAGGACAACGAAGGCAAGACAAAGAATTGGTCGTACGATAAATATGCAGCCCCATTCTCCTTCCAGCTGAATATTCGAAGGTGTATGCAGTTATAAGTGATAAAGAGAATGTCAAACATCCTGACGGCACTAGTAACAAGTGTTTGAATTGCAAGATCTATTTTAACGGCTTCGGTGATAAAGGTTAACACATCACCTTACTACGGATGGTCGCGGATTCGACTCCTCGCACAATACAAAATGTATGGGTGTTATCTATGTTAATTATATATGTACTTAAAAAAATAGAGCCTATAAACTCCGCTTGATGGGCCTAAGTGAATTGTCCTGGAATATTATTTATAAGTAAAATACTATAAGATATGTAATAATATATATCCGCTGGCATAATAAGTAAATAAAAACAAGCGGCTAATATTTATTGTATTTAAAAGAAAACAGTAGCAGCAAGACAAATAATATGCACATATTCCAGCAATAATATGCGCAGATGTTAATAAAACATCATACAACAGCAATCTGTGATGTTCTCAAGAAACAGCGCGCGCATGAATTCAAACAGGGTTGGCAAAATATTATTTATGGGAGCAGATTTTTTTATAGTTGAATAAGGCAATGAAAGTGGTCAACAGTGCAAGGCAGGATGATCATGAAATCTGTCCGGTCAGTTAGTACATTGAAGCTAATTCCGCGGGAATTACGACCATGTTTTAAATCTATAAAATTGTAAAATTATATTTGGTACCATAATAATCCAATTTGTAAATAAAAAAACCTAGTTTTTTTGATGTATGTGTATCAAATAAAAGTATTTTCAATCTTTTGCTTTAAAAAAAATTACCGACCAGAAGCGGAACCTTCGCATGAACAACACTACGGACATCACGTTAACATATGCCACCTGTGACACTCATGCTTTGTCATTTCAGAGAATTAAGATATCCTGTAATTTCACTGCCTAATCGCAACCTACTAGCGAAAACCAGCTTACAGAGTAAGGCGCCTGAAATAGGTGAGACAGAGGTACCTACATAGAACACTTTTTACAAAATCTATCTCGGTGAAACATTGGTTTTCATTACTTGGTTTACCAATATAAATATCTGATTAACTTTCTTACAATGAATGACTTAAATAATACTCCAATAATAAGTGGTGCCAAAATAGGTGTAAAATTTTAACAAACAGGCCTATATTCTTACATTCCTAGATTCAATCTCCACACATAAACTTTTGTAGCCATGAATGATCTTCTATATTTATCGAATGGCTTTCTACGTAAGAGATGTTTAAATACTACTAAATAAAATATAACTATGTAAGTTTTATAGTCGAAATCAGAATTACGAACAGAAATAGCGGTTAAACTAATATAAAATAGAGTCGTACCCCAATTTACAAGACCCCATTTCGAGTCTTGAAACTATTAGTAATCAACACTGTCTGAGATGCTTAATTTTTATTATCCAATTCTTAGTTGATAAGTACATATATACAAGCAATTGATGTCAGTCCTTGAAGCAAACCAGACACAGAGTCTAGACTGATTTTACGACATTTTAATGTCAACACTGTATGGACAAATGGACAACGAAACTAATAATTTTCCATTGTTTTTATTAGCAATATTTGAACTTTATGACTATACGGCACATTAAATAAAAGTATAGAAAACAATAATTTAGTACCAATCTTCCTTACCATGTATAAATATAAAGTTAATTATTTTAACCAACATAAGAAAATATAAGTCGTTTAAAAAGAAGTCTATTTCATAACTTTTAAAACACCTTTTTCATACAGTATTGTTTTATGTAATTGGAATTGCAAACAAGCTGGATCACCGGATGGATGATAAGCGGTGACCGTCGCCTATATATGTACATGAACAGCATTAAGGACATCACATTAACATGTGAAACCGGCGGTCGCAGATACAGATGACTAAGACCTGCCTCTTATCCTGTGATTTCAATAATCGAAAAAATAAATATATAATAATCGAAGCAATAAATTAAAGAAGAAATTTAATTAAATTTCTTAATTCCGTAAGTTGACAGCCCTGCGTGCAGACTGCCAAGTGTGAGTGCACCAATTGCCGGCTCGTTACCGATTGAATTGATCGCACAAATATGCATTAACACTTTAAAAGATCACTCCAACGATCTTCTCTGGCTCTTTCGAATACTTGTTGGACTTCTAATCTAAAGTATGCAGAATTATTTAACATTAAACAACTGTAAGTTAAAAATGGTGTTTTGCAGTTTGATGATCCTAGTCCGTAACGGTATGAAGGGAAAATTTGCTATGAATACTATTTACGCTTCTTCGTGAGATGAGAATCTTGGTTGTGTAAATAAAATCTTAAGATTCATGGCTAGTTTTTTAATCAATGAAAATTGTTACAATAGATGCGTATGCGATCGTTAGCGGATTTGAATGTCAAACGTATAACGGTTAACGTTTTGTCTCTGGCCAGTTGAAACTCCAACGTCTCAGTGTTGCATTTTAAAAATATATTTGAGCCATCAACCGCACCTGAACATGTAGTTTTTTTTTACATCATAATAGTTAGAAAGTACTGTTAATTGATTTAAAGTCGCAGGCTCACTTAATATTATTTAATAATGTTGTTAGTCTACATTCAGTAGGTAAATAGAACAAAAATATGCACTATCTGCAAATTGTGTTGTTTTTTACATCATGCACACTTGGTCAAAGGAATTAAACCAGTCTGCCTTATCTACCCACACTTTCGCTTGATTAAGCAATATTATATCTTGGTGCAACAAATGTATGAATAATTCTCCGTATAATACACACACATAGATTGACAGTTGCTAGAATGTGGGTTGAACTTTATATACCAAGGTAGTTTGTATAAGATACTTTCTTATTTTCAACCGACTTGAAAAGCGCGGTTGTACAAATTTCAGTTACATATTTACAATATATGAACTTACCTAATTCTGCATGGATATGCTTTTTTTTTTAATTATAAGATAAGTAACTTATGTCATCTATCGTACAAAATGAAGATTGCTTTTTTTTCTACAATGAAAATTGCTAAAAGATTACTCAAAGATATAGGTACCTACTACTAGTGTTTTATAAATTAACTTAGTTTGAAACTTTGTACATTAATAAACAATAATAAAAATACACTGGAACATATGTACAGGATAATTAAAAAGAAAAAAATAGGCCATAAGGATGCGGCAGGCATTGCTATAAATAAAAAAATAAACAACGTTCATTATTCATTGTTGACCGACTGTATAATAATATATATATATATGACAGAAATCAAGAATGTCTCGAATTCAATTAACTCGCTACAACTAATTGCACTAATTGATCTTGTCAATCAAGAATAAGTACATAGTTTGATATCTGTTCTAAGCATATAAGAGCAATTACAATTAACTACATTAACGAATGCAGACGTATATGGAAATAGATTACGCTGTGTCATTTTTTTTTTAATCAAATGATTAACAAGGTGGCGGTTTGCCTGATTGAAAATTGTAAAGGCATACATGATGAGCGAAACGGAACATCACATGACCACATGACGCCTTTGATATCATGGACATCATATCATGTATTACCTGTGGTATCCATAATGCGTTGCCATTCTTAAGAACTTAGCAAGTTACTTGAGCTTGCTTTGTAAGCTGATTTTCGTTTGGAGTGAAATTTATTGAATTTGTAGAGTACGGAGGCATGACTCAAAAGGTTAAAACAAGTAAAATCAATCCACGCAGATAATTTTGTACTAAGTCGAACAATTATTTGTAGTAGTATAGAATATTTAAATTTAGTGACACTTATATTTTAGGGAGATAGTGTAACTCAATAGCTTCCAATATACTCAGCGAAATGTGAGCATATGAAATGTTTCATTCACTACAATGGCAACAGTTCTTAAATATTCCTTACTACACTTTTAGATGTAGTAACAATTCTAATTAGAGATAATATAAGGGTTTTATCTCTAAAAGAAATCTCATCCAGTCAACTCAACACAGCGTGGCATAGCTGCTAGTGAGTGTGTAACACTAGTGCAAATAACACTTAGAAGAAATGTCTAAATCTAGCATTTTTAATTTAAAATTCAACAAATTGAACTAAAGTAAATAGTGTTCAATGACAATTCTGACTAAATAACCTATTTGATGCAGGCATCGTGATGTTATATAGGGTACTTGAATTAATAATGAGCGTTTTTTTTTTCAAAGTTTACAGATTTATTTTCAAATAATGGTTATAAATATATTAATCGAAGTAATGTCCATCGCTGGCCACTACTTTTTTCCATCAATTTTCGGCTTCAAGCTCGAAAAAAATATTTGTCTTTTGAGGCAATCCAATCATGGTCACATTTTTTTTATTATTCATATGAAGTGAACTTCTGCTGGGACAGACTCATGTGCCATCGACTTGAATAAGTAATAGTCTGAAGGAGCAATGACTGGAGAATACAGCGTGTGTGGTAGGCATTGCCATTTCAGAGTTTCTAGGTAGATTCAATGACAATTCTGACTATTTTGACTACATAGCATTATTTAAGTTACTTATGGAGTCGTGTCGTTTCAAAATTTAAAGAAGATGATCGAAGTTCGTGTCAAGAGCTCCACCGACAAGAGCATGGCTCTCAAAATATGAATGAATGTAAATAGCATAAATATTTAGGTTCGTACAAACTGTAGACAAAAGTTTATCATGTTTGCGAACAATTATGTATGAAATTTCCAGACACCTGATAGACATCAGACCTGCATTTGCAACGGATATGGCACGAAACTAGATAACTAAACTAGGTCATTGCAGTTAGGTGAGCGCCTACGACTGTCAAGGCTAGGAGATTTATTGTCGGCGTTCTAAGATTAATAAAAAGCGGATATGCAATTATCGCATTTATTCTGACCTTTTCAATTTTAACACGCTCCTATTTTATATAGACTATGTACAAAGTCGTCTGCGTGGCTTCCTTTGTCTATTTCAGCTGCCAAACAGTTTGCTTTATAAGCTGTTTCGGTTAAAGGATGATCTAAAGCTATCACAAAGTGGTCTGCGTTGTCCCTATCGCACCTATTACAGGGGACAAAGCTCAAGGGTGATCGAAGCTATATATATATATTAATGCGAAAGTATGTATGTCTGTCTGTTTGCTAAAGGTAACAACCTTAACACTACTAAGCGGCTGAATGGATCTTAATTAAATACATAAAGATAGATTGTATCACGAGGACGGACATGCCTATTTTTTATCTTAAAAAAAAGCAACGAGGTCGCGGATTATAGCTATTATGGAATGACGCCACGTGTGTCGCCCAGTAATGTTACTTTTGTCTGAGTTATAAATTCCCGGTCGATTCCACTAATTAACCGATTTGTTCCAATGTCTGGGGTCAATGTGGTCAACCAGCGGTCTCTTTAAGGTCATTTGGTACAGGGTCACTGGATGCAACGTGTTTTTTATTTGGGATGGTTTGTGACTCAGCCATTGAGCCAATACGATCGCTTCTTTTATTAACGTTTCGACAATTCCCCAGAATACTCCCAGAGTTAAAACAATGCTACCATCATTACATAAGTAAAAT
Source organism: Achroia grisella (assembly GCF_030625045.1). NCBI lineage: Eukaryota > Metazoa > Arthropoda > Insecta > Lepidoptera > Pyralidae > Achroia > Achroia grisella. The sequence goes on along the minus strand of NW_026712984.1, from coordinate 1,406,431 downwards.
ATATTTTCAACCACAATGCCAGCTTTCAATTTAAATAATCTACTTATAAACTAAATTAAACTAGCTACTTGGCCCAAGACTTGCAATGTTTTTAAAGTCAAAAATGATTTTTTTATACTAAAGATACGTGACTTGGTACCTCCGCTTACTCTAACTGATTTAGCGGATTCTTTTTTCAAGTTTTACATCATATCAATAAATCTGAAATATTGAGAATCGGTCAAATTGGTCAATAGATGCAGATGTCGCCTTTGCCAGACTTCACTAGTTAACATACTTAAGCCAAATATATATAACTTCATTATATTACCTTTTGTGGATGACTTTTTTACATTTGTACGTCATAACACTCATAACTAAAAACGACTAGAGCAAAGTCTTTTATACTTTAATTTTCATTTTCTATTCACAGTCGTAACTAACATAGTATAAAATATCTGCAAAATCTACGTGACTATCATTTCAAGTGCCATAGAGTACACCAATCGTTACAAATTGCATCTTCATCAAGGAACTCACTCACCAAGTGCCTTGCTGTTGTACATATATATTATGTAATGTACATTCTTGTACAATATTTTGCATGTCACCTGTATGTTTCTTTATGTTTATCAGTCTAACAATATGATATTTTATGTATCTTTTGATACGAATAAAATTTATCTATATACTCATATGATTTTGAGCGGCGACGAATGTTTAGAATGTAAATAAATAGACGTAGGTACATTACACATAACGGGTATCAGTAGATGAACTTATTTATCAGACTTATCTGCTATCTAAGTACAAAACAATGATAACGAATTAAGAGGCCACGTGAACTAAATTATTAGGTACACAGACGCTATGTGGCCGAGTCGACTTACAATACAAGAGTGCCTTAGTGGCCATCACTACATTACGATATATTAATGTCAGTAAATCCACCAAAATGAATTCAAATCTCCCTGTCCACTCGTTAAACTAATTCGGATTTACAGCAGACTTGTTGGTCTAGCAGTTTAGCACCCTGCTTTAGTTCCGATGGTTACGGGTGCAATTCCTCTCGAGATGCCAACATTTATATTCATGAGTATTATTGTATTGGTCTGGATATTATCTACGTCATGTATGTATATATTTACAAAAATAATTGTATTTAAGTATATTTATTTAATGTATCAGTTGTCTAGTATCCCATAGTTCCATAACACAAGCTCTGTTTACCTTAAGCCTAGCTGTGTGAATTGTTCAGGGTATTATTATGTTATTGATGATTTATATTGTTCGAACCTTTTTATAAACTTGCGTAATTCACATAATTCTGCACTAGCAAAGTATTAATTTCGTGATATTTCGTTTTCAATGAAAAGACTAACTAACATTGCTATCGATTTACTCAGTATTGATTACATTTCAAAAGAACAGTACGAAAATAGATTGAATTTAAATTAATATGACCTCAAACTTCAATTGCACGTTTTCATAAAAGCTATGCACTTAATATCTTAATGATAATAGACTTACAGATATATTTGCAGTAAATAGGCAGACCCTATCCCAAATTCATTCATTGTAAGAAATTGTTTTAAGCAATAAGGCCGCCTTTTACCTTTATTTTGCACTTATTCTTCCTGTGCGTAATAAAGGGTTTTTTTAAAATATATATATATATATATTACCTCATGTAAATTAAGAAAAAAAATATTTAGGATTTTTTTTATTCTGTGGGCATAGGCTTTTTCTGATATCGGAAATGCGTCACTAGTTATCTTAACACATTGATAGGCCGATCAGAATTATCCTACATACAGCATTTTACCTAGGTAGACTTTGTACCAAATTGTCCGGGTACCTCTATCTCATCTGTTTCAGGTGACCGCGGGTGAGATTTTTTATTTGATAAAATTGAATTTTTTTTTGTTTTGATTAGTCAAATTACATTTTATGGAAACATAGCACCTCAGTCTTGCAGAACTATAACGCATTAGGGGTACCACAGGTGTCACTATATGATAAGATATGCCTTATGCTGTTCATGTAAACTACTTAAAAACAAAATAGAGGCCTCCTAATGTTTGTTGAATTGTTGTAGACGAGCCTTATGCTCGTATTTTTATAACTTTGATCCAAAGTATTTTAAATCTAATTAAAGGAAAATAAAGTTCGATTGATTATCATATATTAGAAAAAATGTATTTTGGAAAAGAATGAAAAATTAAGAAATGACAATGAATAAATTTAAAAAATATGTCAATTGTTTAGTGGCTACTTTTGTTAATGGCCAATTACTTATTTTGTTTTGAGTAGTTTATATAGACGATGGTTGTCGCTTACACATTAGAGGTACCGTCAACCTGTTCCTCATTCAAATTGCATAAAAAATAGTGTAATAAGACTCTTATACAATTGGCACAGTACAAAAATATAACTGGCCATGACATCACACATAAATTGTTTTTACGAAAGATTTTTTTAATAATACTACACCCACAGATTTTTTGCGTTCATTATTTTTAGTCCATTGAAAAGGGAAACTCTATTCACTTTCTGTTTATTCATTGAGTACAAGTGTGGGATGTGTGTATATTGGTTACTATATCTCGCTCCCGCCAACTATGACGCTAAAATAATAGCAAAGAAACTACCCAGCAATTCTTTATGTATAAATTTGTTGTTTGTTGTATGAACAATATGCGAAACAAAACAAAATAATATATCGCAAAATATTAATAAACTGCTTTAACTAAAAAAAATATTACATCGAAAATTTTTAAAATTTATTATTAGAAACTACGTTAAAAACTCAGTATAATGCGAGATATGAATTCCGCTACTGATTTCTACTTGGGTCCACAGAACGAAGCACACAAACAGACCAACTATCTGATGGTAAGTTGTAACCATAGACAATGTCATACATGAATCATGTAACGCCCGTCGTACGACGCCTCATGCATTGTGATTCCTGAGGACTAATAACTTATGACTCCGTACTTTACTGCCTTCTCTTACCCTTCAACTTAAAGATATATTACACACTCAAACGACTTGGTACAATGTTTAGTGAATTAAAAATTCACACAGTTAACCTAACTTTGTCTATATCCACCTTTAGAACCAAATGGGGAAAGTCCCGAGTGCTCAATTATGCTAAGTATTTGTTATCTATTAAATGTCAACCTTGTCAGAGATAGCTAACCGATACGATAGATAGCCCAGACTTTATCTAAGTCCATGTAAGCCTTGTGCATATTGCACAAATTTAGTTTCATTTTGATTTTCTGAATTTACTGACTAATCGCAACTATCTATAACTTTTATACTGCACTCGATAAGACTAGGAATAAGGTATGATGGGACTGGCATTATCATTTTATGATAAGTCTTTAATTAAAAATATCTTTTTTTATATAACTGGAATGGCAAACAGCTGACCTAACAGTAATTGTCAACCGTCGCCTATACTATACATGAACAGCATGACGGGCGCATCATCATGTGATGCCCTTGATACCTCTCATGCGCTACCATCCAGTCCAGAGAACTAAAATATCTCGCCATCATACCCGGTACTTGCATCGAATGTAATTATAACTAAATTAAAACCAGAATGAAAGTAAAAAATGATGAAAAACATTTAATTCACGGCCATAAAGAAGGTATAAAAGTTTGTAGTATAACAATGGGAATAACTGGAAAAAAATGAAGTGACCATGCAATAAGGTTTCCTCAGGTTTTTTAAGGTTTCTTAAGGATCGGCAACGCACACGTGACACCCCTGGTGCTTCAGGCGTCCACAGACTACGGTAACCATTTACCATCAGATGGACCCACACACTTGTTTGCCACCATAGTAGTAAAAAAAAAATAAGACCCGAAGAATGAAAGTCGAAGTATTGTTTAGGGAAATATACAAAATCGTAGAAATGTGTTAGATTTTCAATACAAAACTTCAAAACAAGTTATGTATTAAAACGAACTCTGAACTTTACATTAATATCTTCGCACATAAACACATATATTATAATACTTAATATCCTCATTTTGCTTTTCAAATTACATTTTTTGTTTGCATTTGAATGATTACGGCTATTTATCATGTCAAGAATCTGAATAAAAAAATGATATAAAGATCCGTTTATATTAAATAGCAGCCACTGCTATTCATTGCATTTATTAGGAATTTAAAATCCACGATCGATTCTCGATCAAACTCATTCATTTTGATACTCGTTCATTTGGATAAAAAAATAATCCAAATTAACTTCAAATGTGCTGGATTAGAGATACATTTAATGCAAATAATACGTATAAATATAGCACAAAAATGTTTAAAATCTGTAAAAATTATAACTCTTCTTATAAAGAAAAAAAATATTTTGTGTATGCAGTTTAAGTTAATTACTAAGTTATTGTACATGGATGATGTCAATGGGCATGAGAATTGTATTTGTAAATAGTTAAAATATTATTAATTATACATAAAAAAACTATTCTCACACAACCGGACTTCAATGAGTTTTTTTTTATGTGAGACAGCGTTAATAATAAAAACAATACTCTAAATACTGTATGTACGGTGTTAATATGCAGTAGATAAAATATCCATTAGATGCATATGCCAACTAATATGCGTGTAATTGAACTCGCTCGCTGTTAACAGTGTTGCCACTACAACGAAAACACACGCATTCTCTATAACCCATCACCACGAACCTGACTGTTGTATAAAGAACTCCCAACAAGTTGTACCTTTGAATTTTGTCAAATTTTCCTCGTAGAGATGTTTCTCGCCTTCATTGTTTTCGCCGCGGCGTCTCTTCGGTTGCTGATAGTGGGACGGGGGCTTATCGTAAGCGTTCCCGTTTACGGCGTCCTCTGGGTCAAACCCCAAGCGTTCCTTGTAATACGCTTGTTTAGACATTTTCACGCACACACGCCTATCATTTCAGAATTCGAATACGTTAGCAATTAAAGTGACACGTTCCGTTTCACGTGTACCTCGCGATAAATTGTGAAGGAATCCGCCAAAATCCTTCCACAATTCACCCGCGCTACGAAGGTCACTGTTAAACGATTCACCACTATTTTATCGCGATCGATGTCACAGTTCTACAAAAGGAAAGTTGCAGAAACCCCTTGACACACACTTAATGCTCTTGACACTATTTTTTATTCACAATTATTCATTTGCAATTACTCACTTAATATAGATTTACTTATTCAAAAGCTTTATGTTATTGTTAATATGGCAACATTTAATGTTAAGAGAAAAAATGAGTTAGATTTAAATTTGGAATGCTTGGATTACTTTTTATTTTATTTTTTATTATTCGAATTAGGTTTCACGCTCGACACTTAAACTATATTATACACTCGGTTGTCTTTGGGTTTTCACACTGAGTTGCTTAGACATTTGTGTAAATATCGAAACGGTGGAAACACGACCTGTGGAGACAAAGAAATTGTTTAAATATCGTAATTCGAGGTCTAAATTACCTCATAATAATGATTCATGTTAACAACAAGATCTTTATGAGTAACTAATGACTGTAGGTAAAATGTTCTTGTTGGTCATGAGAGCGAGGATTTCGGTAATTTGGTTAGCGGCCTTGTTTTTAAAACGATAATTTTGTCTATTCTTAATACAAAAGATTTAGAGGTAAACGTACATATATATTTAATGTAGATTATATTTACAAAAAATGTACAGTTTTGTTATTAATTTATTACGCATTATGTGTATTTAATAGAGATCAAATTTAAATTGTATATTAAAAAAATAACTAGTATGAATGTAAAGCAGTTAGAAAATTAAAAACAATATTTTACTACTTCTTATTAGAAAATATCTGTCAAGATATCTGATTGATTTTTCATATTGATGCTGATAAGTGTACTATATACAGTGATATAAATGCAATATCTATATTAATGATTACATAACAGAAAAACATAACTGTATAAAAAATCTGTTATTTAAATGTATATCACGACGCTGTCTATAAACTAAGACGATAATAATATAGTTGTATGATATATATAGTGTTTATTTATTCTATTCTCCTACATAATAGCTGCTACTCACATTTATTTTAACCTAATAAGTATGTATAACCATTCCGTGGTAACATTACGACAATATTATTAATTTTAATAGTAAATAATAACCCTGTCAAATTTGAAAAAGTATTACTTAATCGACTTGGATTTCTTTGTTTTATTCCAGTCAGCTGACACATAAAAACATAAATACGGATACTCATCTAGTACCGATAAATAAAAATATGGACTAAATAGCAGAAAGAAACTAGTATTTTATCAAACGGGATTGTTATCCATCATCCGACAAAATCAGTATCTTTCCCAAGTTCGCATTTTAAAACAAGATGTGACACAATCGCGAGATTGTCCACTTAAGTAGGCACTCGAGCCGTGACAATTAGCATAAAATCCGAATGAAAAATTCGTAATGAATATAAGTACAAGGCGACATCAAAAGTAAGAGTGTGCTGAATGCTATTAAAACATTATCAAAACCGGTTAATGCGATCTTAAAATGTTAAATCTTATTCTTATTGAATACGAGTTTTATATAGCGACGTTGTTCACCTGGTAATATGCCTGTGTTATCGCTGATAATGTAGTTTTCTGTATTGAAATAACTTTTAAAATCCAAATTAATTATTTTAGTTTGCCAACCCGGCTTCGCACGCTTGGATATTTCCGCAGCTCATAAAATAAATTTTATAAAAAATTTTTACACCTTGTATATACATTATTGAAGTTTTATATTAAAACTTCCCAATTATTTTTATAAAGAGAAATAAATGAAGATTATTCTTGCTTCTTCCTATCCCATTTATTTGGATTATTTGATGAAGATTATTATTTCTAGTAATTAATACAACCTATGTTACTCAGGCACAATGTAGTATTCAAATGGGTAAAGTATTTTCTAAACCGCTCCAGTAGTTTTTGATTTTATTGATACATACAATTTTAATGTAGATTATAACATAATAAGCCAAATATTTCACTTTTATAAAATTAAAATATAGACTGCTCTTGATTTTGCAAAAAGTACCTTTCTTATTATACATATATACCTTTCTTATTTCTTATTATAGATACCTACTACAAGCCCAATTTAGTTATATAACTTTTAACTTTATCCCGGACATACATGGTTTTTTATTAAACGCGAATGACAAACAAGCTGACCTAATTCATAGGTCAGCTACTCATAAATAAGTTATTAAGCATTACCATTCAATTACTATAATTTGATCACACACCAAAGGCTGGATACTAAAATCGTGGTAAACCAAAGTGTGTGGACGTGGACAGCTCGAGAATCTGTATCATTTTTTTGATAATAATAATCATCCCAATCACAGAGCCACCTAGTCCCAAACTAAGTAGAACCTGTACCATATTCGTAGGTATTACAACTGATGCAAATATATATAATGTACACAAAAATAAATGGCACAAACAAGCTTAATATACAGATATATATAAAGTAAAATGTGAGTCTTTTGGCCAACAGTTGGCATCAGGCTTACAAATATTTTATTTATTATTGATCATCATTTTTTGTTACGTATAAGAAGTGACGATAGGTGTAACCTTGTTAGAATATTTTCGTTAATATTCCAACTGCCACATCGCAGGTAGTTGTCGACCAAGTTAAGCTGGTTTAGTATTTTTATCAACAGGTTTTATTTCATTCGAGCAATTTATATTTCGATCTTGTTTTTATATAATATTAAGTTCATAATTAGAATGATATAGAAATAAAAATATTGAATTGGATAAAAAAAGTATTTTACAGTGATGTAAATTTCATTCCTAACATCTTTAAAGGGAAACGTCACTTGTTGGTCAGACAACGGCATTTCATAAAAAAAAATTGGTTAAAAATATACCTATTTCATAAATTATTATGAATCAAGTGGTAAGGAAAGAAAAAAATTGAAAATATTTTAATCAAATGTAGAATTAGGTAGGTAATTCTAAATTCGATTTAAATTTCCTAAATAAATGATATAACTTTTTTCATATAGCCGACATCATTGAATATCGAGCATACATTATTATGCTATGTCACGATTAGTATAGTCGAGTTTTTCATAGAACACAATGTACTAGTAAAAAATATCTGTTTCACTACTGTACCAAATAAATTATATACGTTGGTGAAGAGAATTTTAGAATATTATCAGTACTAAATATATGCAATGACATCATGCATGTTACTATTGTTATTTTAAAACAGACAAACAAACGCCTCTATGTTGTTTTATTTATGTATTTAATTACCATTTATTGGCCATGGCATCGATGACCAGAAGGCGACATGTCTACATGTTGTCTTGTGGTCATGAAGTACGGTAATAATAACAACAAGCCCGGACAGGATAAGAAAATATGCCAGACCGTAATGCTAAAAACAATCGCATTATACTATATCAATCCCCAAAGTTTTGAGTGCCTTTGAGTTTCTGCATTCCCATTTTAATGCAGAACTGTTAGAACATTCATAGACCAGCTAAAACAACATAAGAAAAGTTGGAGAAAAAAATACATTAGAAAGAAATTCCAGTTTGTTCGCGGTGTACTAGGATAAGCTGTGTGCCAGATAGATGATCAAAAACTCCCGCGTTTTTCATAATCCGGAAAGTTCCGTATTTTATCGTACAATCGGACACTTCCGTATTTTTTTAGCATGATCAGTAATATTAATTTTTACGCTACCTATTGTAAACTTTATCCTTGATGCCTTACTATACATCAACTTTTTTAAACCTAACCTAATATAATTCTAAAGGCTTCATAATTTAGGTACCATTTTCATTAAATACATTTTCTTTTTGTTCCAGTTTACTTTAAAGAATGGTTTAACAGAACGAATATTAAGCGTGCGCGTGATGTTCACATATTTTATTTACGTTTTGATCTAAGTACAATAGTAGAAAATTCAAGGTTATGTGTTATTACATCATTATAAACTTGAATGATTTAATTCGGGTCGTTTTTGCCGACATTCCCGCGGAGCAGAGCGTCTGTCTGGTGGGTTAATGGCCGACACTGTGTCACAATGTAAGTGCAGTCATGATTTTCTAGAGTAAAATAATAAGAACTAGTGGCCATCTAGTGCTCGAAATTCGAGTAGAATATAAGTTTGAACATTATAAGGTTCTATTATCAGACACTGGCGGTTCTATTGTCAGTGATTGCCTGTGCACTCTCCTGTGTACTCTTTTCTTGATTGCCTGTGCGAATACAGGCACTGGTATTCGCACAGGCAATCAAGAAAAGAGTATACAATTATACATGCGTGTTTGTGTCAAATATATTTTTTTTATTGACTTGAATGTATTTTTATATACAATTAAAAAATATACATTAGCATTCTGCACTTCTTATCTACCTAGATCATTGTATAATAATTACATAGTATAAAACAAACTTGCTGTCGCTGACTGTCCGTCCATATGTATGCTAAAATCTTTAAAACTACGCATCGGATTTTAAATAATTTTCTTTTTTAATAGATAGAGTGATTCAAGAGGAAGGTTATATGTATAATACATGTAAACCCGGGCGAAGCCGGGGCGAATAGCTAGTATTTTAATATAAATTAATTGTATGTAAACTTAAGGTAATACCTGACTAAGAATTAATAAAGACTTATTATTCTATAACCCAACGTAAGTACTTCGTAACTTGACTCGACTGTAAATATGAATAGACTAGTGGCGCTATGGCCAGCAATGGCTTTGTATAAAATTGTTTGCCTGGGTATGTTTCACCTATTTCAGCCGCCAGGCAATTTCTTTGATCCACTGCATCTATTTGTGAAGTTCTTTGAAAGTAGGCAAAACCGGTAATCATGCAGATGACATTCGTACTTTTAGAGGCTTCATTTTTTTCTTTTCTTAGATGCTTTTATTATCATAATATTAACTAGTCAATTAATAATAATAATAACCCTGGATAATTCACACAACGCCATCTTGACCCAAGCTAAGCAGAGTTTCTGTTCTCGATACTAAACAAATTTATAACTTTTTTTTTATAAATACATACATAATATACCTACTTAGAAAATACAACCATAAAAAGCAATCATACCATGAATACAAAAGTTTCTACCGTGCGAATGATCGAACCCCCTACCATCGGAAGTAAGTCGGTGTGCTAAATCGCTAGACCACCGAGGCCGTGAATTATAAAAGAGTGCAAGAACAAGAAGGGACTAGGGTCTATAAAAACCGGTACAATAATAAACATTCGCCGGTAAGTGTACCCCAATGGCACGGTGTCACATCCCTAGTGGTCAGACAAAATCCAAGGTCGGACGACCTTAAAACGCTCAATGCGGCCGTGGGAACGGGGAAACAATTATTACGGTGGGGTCCCTGTGTAAGCGGCGGCGATAACTTTATATACCGAATTTTTTGTTGTGTAATTGGAATGGTAAATAAGCTAATGGCTCACCTGTTAAGCAGTAACCGTAGCCTATACGTAACGTAAACAGTAAACGTAACACTACGCTCTTCGTGATACCATTTATGTTTGCCATTCTTTAGACTTAGATGGTTTGATTTAATTAATGTATCGTTATGATGACAAGCATTTTATCCTACAATTTCAGTGCTTAATGTAATCTACACAAAAGAAACATTATAAGTTTGTAATGTTGGCTTTTTATTATCTATAGAGAATGTTACCACATACGCTTTATAAAGTACATGTAATATTTAGCTATTACAATTTTAAAATGTGTCGTCCGTGTTGTGTTTCTATTTAGAGATATACTCTTATATTATATATTATTTTCAATACTATTATTTTAAATTGATATTTGATGATTTATAAAAGAATTCCATTTTATCTATTACATAGGAAAAAAATCTACTTTTATAACTTTCCATATAATATTTTGTTATTAAAATATTAGATACGGATAATTAATAAAATACAATTATTTCCTATCTATTAAATATTAAGAAAGTTTTAATAGATTTTAATATAAAACAAATTGATATAAAACATCGCTCCGCTTATAAAATCGCTTGCAATCAGTCCTGCACGTTAAAGGTCACACAATAACACAGTAGGGTCCGGATTTCGTTGCATTGTTCATTTTTGAAACGAATCCACGAATTGAATACACCGTTTGTGAGACATATTTACGTTTTGTAAGAGAATTACGCAAACTGTATTGCTGAGAAAACTTGTGTGATCACGTGTCACAAGACAGATGTATTCGTGTGTAATTATGACGAAATTTGCTTATTTTATACTAAAGATGGCAGTTTAATGAGAAAATAGCTCATTAACATTATTGCAACACTTTTTTTGTGACTGCAGTCAGACGGTACGTCCTATAGTAAGTGACGTGATGGTAAGCCTCATGGTATTCCATTTCGGAGGACTAAAACGTCAATGTACTTACTCGACGTATATAGTCGACTGGTGACTCTTTCCATCAGGTGGACGTCAGTTTGTTTTCCATTCAAGTTACAGGATCACATTTATACAGATGATTTTAATAACATTTAATAATGAAAACAAACGGCTAACAATGAACATTCCAGTCTTAGCGATCGCACGTCGCCATTTGTACCAATAAACTTATTGTTACTACACTAATAAATGTGCGCTTGCAGAGCTAGACGTGTTGCACTAAACTCAATTGAATGCTATGAATTGCAATAAGCAGAAATAATCTTTATTAAAATAAACTTAATATCAGCACCATTGATTAGTAATATTTTTTTTATTCTACCACTCATTAAAAACACAGACTCATCACAAGAAGAACCAGCAAGAAACTTGCGTGTTGTCCTTTTAAATAAATATTGTTCAGCACTGCATTTTTAAGATTTTGTGTGAATACTAACGGCTAAATGTAATAGTTACTCGAGTAGATAACAAAATTAATATTATAATGCATTATAAAGACAAATCACTTAACGCCATCTAGTCTTAGACTAAAAAGATCATAACGTATGGATACTAGACAACTTATAGAAATATCTGATATTTTTAGATATTCACTATGATAACAAAATATTATATTTAACATGGTTTTAAAAAGATTTATAAAAATTTGATTTTACATTATCAATAAATACCCCTACAAAACACCTACACCCCTTTAAAAAACATTTGCAAGATCAAATATCGAACTCAGGGCCTCATTTCCGCAAAACAATGTAAGTACCACTGCGCAATGGAGTTTGACATTCTTGAATCAATGACAACATATTACTTGTGGGTCGCCTAGTAAACTAAACACTACCTTACATAGCAATGTAAACAATTTCGCGTTGAACTCGCATAATAATATCGCCTACTAGAAACATTGCGTCATAGCAAATAAGAAATTATTTTTATTTCACATTACTTAACGTAAATTCATTGGAAACAACACCCTACTGTTATGTAAATAAGAGTTAATCTTCATTTTTAAACGCACAATAGCAAGTTGGTAGATAAAATAGTTGGCTAATTAGGCTGTACTGTCACAAATGTCGAAGAAGAACGTTCTAAATTGAAAAATTGTTCGGAGGCGTTCCAAATTTATTTTGTAAGAGAATTGGCGCCTAATTTTGCGGCCTATAAACTAAATCTGTCACTATGAGTTACGGTTGGACATATTTTTACACCTTGGGTTCCAGTAATGACTAATCATTATAATAAACTGATGATGATTATTTAAATAAAAAATCCATATTCGTTATGGTTATCATAGTACTCAAAATCGTTTTTTTTTACTTATAATATTTGTACCTACGTAATATAGCCTTTCGGATGGAAAAGGACTAGGCTATTTTGTATCCCTGTCTCTGCGTCCACGCAGACAAAGTTGCGGGCAGAAGTACTCAATACTTTTGATTATGGATAACAATCAAATTATTCACCAATACGAATACTAATAAAGGTTTGGGAAAGGAATGTCAAACAAATTTTAACACTAAGATTCAGTAAATAGGTTACGATTTCGCTTACACGAAGTCGCGTCTATAAGAAATAGTTTTAAACAGTATACAGGCACAGAAATGACTTTGAACAGCTATAAAGCAGGATTAAAAATTTTGACGGCGAATTCCGAATTCTTAACGTATCACGTGACTCAGTTCACAGGCGGTTTAGCGTAACGGCCAATTAAAATGTTAAAACTGCTAAAAGTGATACCAAATATACTGATACAGTTAAAGGAGAATTAACATTTTTATTTAATTGGGTTCTGTAGTAAATTGATAAATACTAAATATTTACAATTTAACGAAGATGAAGTTTATACGTTTTTCTAATAACAAAGTATATGAAGACAGTTAGAAATAAACAAACATATCTATGGACATGTCAGACAGAGACAGGCGTATAGTCTCAAAATATGCAGAATTTATATTATATTATAGTATTACATGTATATATTGTGGATGAGTTAAGGCAGTGAAATTAATGGGCATGGAGCCATGACATGTTCTTCCGGAATAGCAATGCATGCCGTAATGCTTCATGATGCTGTTCAGATATATAGGCAACGGTAACCACCATTTAGGAGCATTAGACCACCATTTACCATCAGAGGAGCCATTAGCTAGTTCACTATTTTAGTTACATAAAAAAATGCATTATATAAATATAATATAAAGCTTCATTGTTGTACATCTCTATCTACATATACCAATATTATAAAGAAGTAAAGTTTGTGAGTTTGGATGTTTGGAGTAATTTCCGGAACTACTGATCCGATTATGAAAATTCCTATACTGTTGTATAGCCCATTTATCAAGGAAGGCTAACATCTCGCTACGTCCAATAGGAGCAGACCGGCGATGAAAATGTTGCAAAAATGGGGGAAATGCCATGCAGACTAATTTCCGCAGGTCAGTTAAAATTTTACTTAGAACGTTAACATAGTTACGAATTAAGATATTACCAGCGGACTCCCAGATGTCGTGCGAACAAATTGAATTTCATAAGGCGGAACCAGCCGGAATCGCCCATTGTGCGTGCAAGTTATGCCTAAGTCTACCATTGACGATACGTCTAGAATCTTTTAAAGAGCGGTCCGATTTTCTTGATTCTTTATAGGCGACAGAATTTTACGATTCAGGCAGATATTTTTTTTTAGATTATTGGTTATAATAAACAATCATACATTTAAAAAGCATCTCTATAATATTAATAGATTAATTTATTTATTTATCCATAGTTGATATTTTAGTTATATATGCACTAAATTAATTAAAGTGACATTAAAAGAAAAATGCAGCAATACCTGATCAGATATTTATTTTAATGTAATTGGAATGGTAAACAAGCTGATGGTAAGTGATAACCGTCGTAATACACGAGTAGCACCACGGACATCACTTTATCATGTGACGTCCGTGATACCCCATGCGTTGCCATTATGCCTTTGTATTGCCTTATCACCCTTCAACTGAAACATCTTATAATATCTTATTGTCTGAAGGACAAGTCTTTTCTGCAAAAGTAACGCGCGTCGGTTCGGACGCATCCATGGCAGGCTTTATAAAAAAAAAGTTAAAAAGAGCAATTCTTGAGCGATCCAATTTGTCTGACCGTTGACCGGGTGCACCGTTACGCGATATTACCATGAAATCACTAATATTTATGAAACTTGATACTGGATATATTGTATATATTGACGACATGTAATATGATACTAACAATAATATGCATAGCTGTTATATACTAATAGATACTTAAATAAAAATGATCATTATATGTTCATAAGAAACAACAAACCTAACATTAAAATAAATAAATATAACCGTTAAATATAATATATACAGTAAAATATATCCCATCAAAAACATAAATGTGAAATGATAGCCGAGTTTAATATTATGATATATGCCTTGATTGTTGACTTCTACGACAAAAGAGATGAGATCTAAATGGGTGCCAAGTTCAATGGTCGGTCCTGAAATGTATTTATAACAATATAAAATATCATTTCTTCTTATAACTTAGGATAATATACTGTAGCCTAAGGTCTAACTCGGTGCTACTCGCCAGTTGTCTTACTTGAAACTTGGCTTGACACGCTACCGCGTGTCTAGATACTGAAACGGTATCCCTCATGCCATTCAAACGGATATCGTCGAAATTACGATGACTTGATGTTTAAACCCTAACTGTGTCCTCTGACTAAAGCCTAGAACTTCTGGTACGAGTTGGCTTTAAACCACTCCATTAGTCCTACCTCGGGTTTGATATGCCATATCGTTCGGTGAAGCTGTAAAGGCCAACAGCATTAGAATAGTTCGAAAAACAACAGAGAAAACTGGAGTACCAGCTATACATATAAATAAAATTGGAGTGTCAATTTGTAATATTGAAATAACCATTTTTTACTACATACATATGAATATAAATACGGTACATACACCAAAATAACATTTTTAGTCTGTCTGTCTGTCTGTTTGTTTGTTCCGGCTAATCTCTGAAATGGCTGAACCGATTTTGACGCGACTTTTTTTTTGGCTGCTGTAATAAGCTGATGTAATAAAGAGTAACTTAGGCTACTTTAATTTTAGAAAGATACTTTTATTTAAAAAAAAAGTAAATTTCCACGCGGACAAAATTGCGTGTACAGCTAGTCATATAAAAAAAACTGACTGCCTCGGTGGTCTAACGGTCTAACACGCTACCTCCTTACTTTCGATGGCCGCGGATTCGATTCCTCGTACGGTACAATTCATGAGTACGATTGTTTGTATCGGTCTGGGTGTTTTCTATGTACATTATATAAGTATTATAAAAAAAAATGTACCTATGTATTTATATCAGTTATTTAGTACCCATAACACAAGCTCTGCTTAGCTTGAAACTAGATGGCGCTGTGTAAATTGTCTTGAGATATTATTACCAGTATAAAATATTTTATACAAAAATATGTACTTCTTATTTATAAAATTATCATTCTGATACGTCGTTATCATATAAACATCGATAACAACTGTATCTATGCTGTCGCATAATATCGAAACGAGTATCTTTTTTTAATTTAAAATATTTGTTCTAGTATATTGTAGGCATAGTTCGATGGCGTTGATAATAAAAATTGTGTAATCGTACTTCATAGTAGTCAATTACATTTACATTTTACTAGCTACCCGCCCTGGCTTTGCACGGGTGTACAAGTATTATACATATAAACATTCCTCTTGAATTGCTGAATCTATTCCAAAACACTGCATTAAACTCCGTTGCATAGTTTAAAAGACAGACAGCGGAAGCGATTTTCTTCATTTTATACTATGTAAAGATATCATTTATATTATACAATTTAGTAGTAATTTGAATGGCAAACAAAGTGCCAGTAAATGGCACCACTCATGCGTTGCCATTCAGAGGACTAAGGTGCCATGCCTTCATACCCTGTGCTTTTACTGTGTCATCTCATCCTTCAACAAAAACTGACAAAGGCAGGTGCTTGACAGTTGTAAAGTAGGTACCCACGCAAACAAATCAAGTCAAAAATATTCATTAATTTAGGACCTTTCCTCTTCTGTACGTCAATTACTTATCACTATCCCTAGCATCCAGATGATTGTTTACTTCAATCAACTTTTTACAAAGTATTCGTTCAATTGATTAACATGACATTGTATCAAATTCTGTAGTGTCAACTGATTGTAATATAAAATATTATAAATACTTTATCATTGATTAACAATAGTTGTACTACGTTAAAATCAATTAAAAATGTATATGACTAAGTGTATGTATATGTATCCATGCTGCCAATTGAATTTAATCTATGCTTTTTGTAATGTATGTATATATAATTTATTTATTTTAGGATGATTAACGATGTTATATGATATTGAATTGTCCTATGCCAAGTATTAATTTTCAGTAGTATTAATAAATAAAATTTGCTCATGATCCAAATCCAATAATTCAAAGTAATATACGTTACAGTGTTATAGTTATACAATACGAGTAAACAGACTAATGTACCTATAATTTATGTCAATAGTATTTGCTATATAAATGTATTTTATTATTATTATTTATCTATACTACTCTAGACACTTATTACTATTCTCTATAATTCTAATATATTTTTTTTCGGGTTTCGATAATCACCAAATAAAGATAACTATAAAAGAAGTTATAATTATGATTTGAAAATATACAAAAATCAACATACATTTTTAGAAGTCGGTTAAAAATTAAACAATAACAGCATTCCGCTATAAATAAACAAAATTCATCTCGACACGAAACAATGCGTGGAACGCGCGCCATCGCCTACCGGTTCCGTACATAACGGGATTACTTAGATCTGTACTTACGTACCACACGGCCGATGCAGCTTAGGGCTACCCTGAGACATCGTAACACTACAAAAATACACTAGTCGCGAGTATCGCCACCTCTTTAAAGTCGGTTAATAAAGAATTTATATACAATATTAAATTACTACTAACCTGCTTTGGCTTCGCTTAGGTGCTAATAACTTTATGTGCTAAAAACTTATAAGTTTTAGATATATAAACATAATATATAGTCCATATCACTCTCGAATATTGTACCATTAAAATGGTGAAAGAATTTCTTAAATCGGTGCAGTGGTTCCGCAGTATACTTTCCTTATAACAAACCGAGTTCCCTCTCTCCCTTTATTACAGTAATATAGATAAAACATTTTTATTTTTTATGTAATTGAAATGGCAACTAAGTTGATAGCCTACCTGATGGTAAGTAGCAACCGTCGCCTATATATCTACATGAACAGCAATACGAACATCACTTTATTATGACAACACACTTCCGTTGACATTCCAAAGGTCTAAGATGTCATGCCTCTTATCCTGTAATTTCACTGCCTAATCACGCCTTACAACCGAACTATCACAGTAACTGATTGGCGACTGAAATAGGTGATATGGTACCCACAGAGATGACTTTTACAAAGTCTGCCTCGGACATTTCTTGACAGATGAGCAGACATTCAAGACCCAGTTAAATATTTACTACATTAATTGCAAAGATAGCACAATAACAATATCTTAAGACAAGATGAAATAACTGATAACGTTGATAAGACGCATACAATGACAGTCAGTTACCACTTTCATTGCCCCCAGCTATTGAGTCAGCTATGGTGATCGAAAATTGGACGCAAAGGTGAAAGGAGAATAATCATCCAATTGTAGCATAAGAATGGCTGTGTTAGTTTG
The DNA here is from genome assembly GCF_030625045.1 of Achroia grisella. Classification (NCBI taxonomy): domain Eukaryota; kingdom Metazoa; phylum Arthropoda; class Insecta; order Lepidoptera; family Pyralidae; genus Achroia; species Achroia grisella. Next base: position 1,388,198 of record NW_026712984.1, on the reverse strand, counting down.
TTTTATTCTATAACACTAATGCACTATATTTAAGTACCTACTGATCTTTGGAAAGTACACTATCCTGAGGAGATAAAAACCATCGCTCCTAAGAATATCCTTTAATTCTTGTTCCTGACGGGTCTAGGTAGCAAACTATGAAAAGGCCGAGCAAAATAGATCTATGTATATATATAATGGCTTACAATTAAATGGCTTAAAAAGTACCTAAGTTGCTTGCCGGCACAAATAAGTGAGACTAGATTACTTTGCTTGTATTACCTAAGATATTTTAATTAAAAATTTAAACTTTAATTTAACTTCTACCTGATTAGAATCAACGCTAATGGTCAGCCTTTGAGGTTCACTTTGTTAATTTATGGTTTCATAAATGGTATTTCACACTTGACTACTAAACTCTGTTTTTATTAATCTCAATAAAATCGTGAGAAACTTTCGTCTCGTTTTCTTTCCTTTGTATGCTATTATTTCTAATATAACCTGCCAATTTTACATTAGATCTTATAACAATACATATAAAGAACATTATTCATTTGCATATTTTGTCTTTTCATTTTTTCTTTTTATGTTATAAGTATAAATTGTATAAAGCCGAGAGAGAGAATCATGCAGTACACTGTGACGCCCATGGCAAGAAATTAGACGTCACTTGCGTTGTCATTTTCAAAGACTAGTGCCATGTTTCCCTCAACTCTAACAGTATGGAATTGAGCTGCTTAGCAGAATTGTTAATAATACTCTGTTAACACTTGTCACTATAAGAAATTATCTTTAATAGGTAAAACTGCACAGAGCATTTAACAAAGTTATTGTGACAAAGTAGCAAGTGTTCACATATAATAAAATGGGACTTATAACAACATTTCTGTAATTCTATAATATTTTGTGGCAGCAAACGTTACTGTGTCAAAGTATAGTGAAATGCATTCAAAAACTATTTCTACAATCTACAATATTCTGTGCAGCAAGGCGCCTAGTGCACCCACCTGCGCAAACGGTATACGCTGGGAAGGCACAAGTGGAGAGTGATAAGATAAGGATGTAGTTAGATCATTAAGCATTGTAAGCAATTAAACAGGAATTTATCGTGGTTTACCCGCCACGTAAATATATAAATCGATATGAACATTAAATGAAAAATGATATGAACGTATGAAAAAGAAATATAATAATAATATTCTTGATAGAGATGATAATCGGATAATACCTACGTGGCGATTGACCTAAAAGCGTACACCACAATAAGGTCTACGGTCTCCATTACGAACAATCCTTTGACCCCATCTAAATAGGATCTCCTACAATACTAACTATAGTATTTGCCGTTACAGACAGAGGCTTTGTATAAAGCGAAACAAATATCGAAAAATGGTAAACTATTCGACATATGAGAGAAATTAGTTATACATACAGATAATAAAATACAATTCGCACTGTTCATCCAGTGCCGTTGTGACAATAGAATAAATTATAAAAAGTGAATAACTTCCTCCGAGAGGGCTTTGACCATCACTAAGGTTGCCACCAACATAAGAAAATTAATAAATCGAAACATCTGAGCCTTTGATTACTCTTACATTTAGTTCGAATTGAATTGAATTCTAGGATATATTATATATATTAAATATAGGAATGAAATTAAAGAATCTAAGGACTAACATCTTAGCCCTCCGGTATAGAAACACATTTAGTAAATACTCGTATATCTTTCCTATTACATAATTTTCAAAAAGTTATATAAGTAGGTACCAGTAGGTCATAAAAATATCATCTTTTCATATTGTAATGATGATAGATCGTGTCATATATAGGACAATTATTATTGTTCGAAAGAAATTGATATAATACACCCATTACTAAAACAGAAACAGGTTCTAATTTTTATTAACAAGAGTTTAAGTCTCATATTTACATGTATTTGTTTATTGCTTTGTAAGTCATACTATAAGCACGAAAACTTTGTACTGTTTTTATTCAATCTTCGGGTTCAAGTATTATACCCCCATAACTTACTGTGCTTTTCTCTTTAATTCTTCAGTCTAGTCTTCAAAATTTCCAATTTAGCAACCCTAGCTCTGTCATAGTTCTATGTACGTTAGAAGGCTTCAAAGATATGCATATCATAATATTTACTTGCCTACGATAACGTCAACGGCTGTAAAGTGTGAATGGAAATAGATAACACATACAACATACATATATAAAATGTTAGGCGAATATCATACTAAAATAAAAATACATTTTCCCCTAACATTATAAAGAGGTAAAGTTTCTGAGGTTGTAGGGGATAAAAAAATTTATTTACCAATAAAAAGCTACATTATTTGTAAGTGGTATAGGCTATATAACGACCAATAGGAGGTAAGGTGCATAATTTTTGTTTTGCAAAAATTGGGAAAATGTGACGCAGACAAAAATTCTATTATATAGGAATGTCATGGCCAATTTTTTATATGAGTATGATAAGATGATAAGCCGTAACAGTCGTCTATATGTATGAAGAGCTAGACTTAGTACCCATTCATGCGTTGCAATTCCAAACGACGATAATGTCATGCCTTTGTACCCTGCATTAATTTAATTTCACTGCTATATCTCACATTTCCACTGGAACATGGCTTATAAAGCTGCTTGGAGTCTAAAATAGGTAAGACAGAAGTACCCAAGCAGACGACTTTGTACAAAGTCCATCTAGGTAAATATTGTACATAGTAAATTTAATTGAAACTAATATTTATTATTATTGTATATATTATCTTTCAATGTTTATCAATGTCTTCTACCTAAGGGCTATCTGGAAAAGATTGTTTAGTGATAAGACCCGCTTTAATATCGTTCGTATTTTTTTTAAAGAGAATGCGATGTATTCATGATTAAGTACTTAATTAAATGCCTTAAAAATGTTCGTCTTTTATCAGTGATATTTACCAAAGTAGACTTTCCAAAAAGTCTATGTGGGTATCACTCTCACGTCTATTTGTAATATGTGATCCGGTTTAAAGTTGAGATAAGGCAGTTAAATTACTGAATACAATGTATGACACGTTAATACAACTTTCGAATGGCAACGGACGACAGAACGTCCCATGAAGATATGATGTCCGTAATACTAAGATATCATGCCTCTTATCCTGTAATCGCACACTACAACCGAAACATAACACAAAGCAATCTGTTTGGCGGCTGAAACAGGTGAGAATGGGGTGACGCAGACGCCTTCTTATAGTGTATCTCTGGTAAAACATTATAATGAAAAATACACAAAAACCAGCAATATAAAAAATATTATTTCTGTATATCAAATTACGTCAAATCGGTTCCGTATTAGTTGATAAGATTGCAATGAAGGGATATCGATAAATTGCATACACTGTAGGTTGGTGAGCTTGTTTGGACGTTCTTATACACAAAGCTTATTAATATTACAAAAATGGAAATGTCTGTATATTTGTTATGAATTACGAAGATAGATATTGGATTATTAATAATCTGGAAGGGCATGAAATAAGGAATGAAAGTTTGTGCCAGACGAAATCGTGGGTAACAGTTAATATTATAAATGCGACAGTGTAAGTTTGTCTCTTATATTTTCACAGTTAAATGGCTAAACAGAACTTTAGACAATGTTAGCTAAAAACAGATTGTATCCTGAAGACGGACATAGACTATCAATTTCTTAAATAAAAGCAGACGAAGTCACGAATAATACCTAGTATAAACGGATCAGGTTGGCTACACCTAATTGACACATATTTCATTAAATTATTGATTTTTGTAATAATATTTGATCGATATTAAAAATCCTCTCACGTATAGAAAACAACATTTTTGACGAGTACATAATATGAACTGTATTTCACTCAGGCATCGCCGCGGGATACTGCTAGTAATACGTAATTGGAACCCATTTAGTTGCAAACAAATGCCACTTTACCAATATATTCCATTTATCCGTTTGACCACCTCTCTCAACAAGTCGCACGCTTAATAATAACTTGCATTAACTCAAAAATTACAAATTTTGAAAATACGACCTTAACACAAAACAAGTAAAGCCGATTTTCTAAAATATGTACTTCTTGAGTAAATGCAGTTTATGATAAGAGCGCGAAGTATTCTCCGTTAGATTATGATTTTATGATCAACCTGTTTACATACAGATTTAGCGTCTAAAAACCAAAACAAGATATTTGTACTTATAAACAATTCGATTATAAACTTCAAACCTATGGTTTAATTTCATATGTTCCTATGTAACAAAACGACTGCAACAGTGACACAAGTATGACGTTATCGCAAAGCGTGATAAGTCAAAAATACATTTTTTCCGTATTTTATGTAATGTACTTCATATATTGTTTATTACATTATCACATAATATAAAAAATGATATAATACAGTCGAAATAACTGTCTGGAAATTTGATTCTTTGTGTAAATTTCTTGTAATATTCGAAACAGGAGTATAACTGTTTATTTCAATTTTGAAAAGGTATTATGGTATATACATATTATACTATATGATTCTATCGAAACTTTATTGAATTTTATGACGACTTTATTGTACTAATTACATCGTATATATTAGATACTGAACAATAAATTTCCAGGCTATAATTTAACCATGTAAAAAATGCGAAAATTATTATTATCCATTTTAATCATTTATCTTAATTACTTTATTATATACCACCTACTCATATGTATATGTATGGACTGCATTACTATTCTCAAGTATTCTGGTATTAATAGTGGATTTTGCTGTTATAATACTCAAATAATAATTACAAACGTTTTGTAAGTAGACAAGTAACACTAGCTTTTAACTTTTTTATAATTTAATACCATTGAATTATAATTATGAATACTCATATTTGTTAAAGTATACCATATTTGTTATACCTATTTATCATGCTCGTTTATATATCCTGTTTGTTTGTAAATTTAACGATGACAGGTAAAGTTATTATGTAATCATTTAAAATATACAGCTTAGGATTATAACAATAATTAAAATGGAATTTAAGTGTTAATCTGTGCCTTTAGCAGTACCCGTGAAATCGGACAAAATAATAATGACTTCATTATTGACTACGTCATTTCGTTCTGACTAACACTTATTTACTAACTTAATTGTTAAATACTGCAAGTTACAAGCTGTTCAAATGATGATTTAATCAGTAATTAATATTTAAAACATTACCGTTAAATCACCTTGTAAGGCTATTGCGTTGAAGTCTTTTAGGCAATGCAACTCAAATTAACGGCTACAAACCATAACCTACATGACAAGTAATTAAAAATTTAAATAGGACAATACAATAACATATACCATAGAGAAAACATAGACGCCTTGAGAACATATTAGTAAGAGCAATGTAAATACTCGATAATTATTTTGCAATTTACATCACAGACGACATTACGTCGCCGGCTCACACCATCGACACAGCTAATAAAAAATCTCGATAATAGCCGCGAATACATTTTATAACCTCAAAAAAACATTACGGTAACCGCTTTGAAAATACCGAAATCCCCGACTTATACGTGTTAGCGTAGATGTGTAACACGGAATTGTTTCCAAATTCAAAATCAAACCTCATAAAGAACTTTTTGGTAACACAAACACTCAACACAAAAATGAGACACGTACGGTTATTTTTAATAAACTGACCGAGAAATTAGAAACAAAATGGCGGCGGTGTGCAAACGTGCCGCGGCGCCGAGCATCGGCCAACTGATCGTGTAGCGAGAACTGTCAAACTGGCTTCCCAAGTTGCGCACGTACGAGTGGTGATTACGCTTGGCGTTTGTGTGTGTGCGTGTGAAGGCTTGAATGGATAAAGGTGAACTTGGTGCCTTCGTCCCACTGTTAACTTGTGAGTCAGTACAGAGTGGGATGTCAAAAAATATCGCTATCGAATCTACAATGTTACTTTCAGATCATTTGACGACCTCCAACGTGTAGTGATTGAGCATTACTTCTTCTTTCGATGGTCGTAGATTCGATTTCCGTGCAATTAATACCAAAATTACTTTAGATGTTTTGTTACGGATGTGAAAACAACATTTAATATAATCAAGACGTTTTTGTTTTTGTTCAACAAAGGAGGAGCCCAAAAATGATGGTTAGAAAATTTATAGAAAAAACAATTTTATTAAATCGATATTTGTATAAAATATGCCATCTCTGTGTTCACCTATGTTTATTAGGCGTTTTATAAATATACGTTTAAGTATTTCTGTCTATTCCTATATATAATATCGTTTAAGACTAGATAGAGTATAGTGTGAGTTGGTCCAGGTTTCCTCGTCACTCACAAAACCGCCGCTGGTGTGGCCAAAGAATGCTAACGCGACCCCGCGTCGTCGGCATTTTTTTATAGGGATGTTTTTTTTTTTGTGGATGATAATGGAATGGTGCACCCGCCTGCACCAACGGTTTACGCTGGCGGGGCATCAGTGGAGGATGATAAGATGAGCATGAGGTCAGGTCAGTTAGCCCATCGTGACAAATTCACCAGGAATTGAACACGATGGTTTCCAGGGGAAACCGCGTGGAGGTCGACCTGACATGGTACATTGCTAGCAATGGAATCATTAGTCCACATTACTAACAATCCCCCCCCCCCCCCCTATAGGGATGATTATGCAATGGTGCACCCGCCTGTGCTAACAATTTGCGTTGGCGGGGCATCAGTGGAGGATGTTAAGAATAGCATGAGGCCAGGTCAGTTAGCTCATCGTGGTAAATTCACTATGACTTTATCACAATGATTTCCAGGGGGAACCACGTGGAGGTCAACCTGACATGGTACATTGCTAGCAATGGGGTTATTAAATCCGCATTCCCCTCCCCCCCGGCATTACGGTGGCGAGAAAGAATGGGTTTTTAGTCATTAGGAGCCCCACAGTAGCCGTTCGTTCAACTCCTAATGCAGGGGAAAGGGGATTGCCGGTAATGTGAACTGTTGACATCATTGCTGGCAATGTACCATATGTCAGGTTCACACGGTTCCTCTGGAAACCATCATGATAAATTCCTGGTGAATGTGTCACGATGGGCTAATTGCCCTGACCTTATCTTATCATCCTCCACCGATGTCCCGTTAGCGCAGACGAGTGCATCATTCCATTATCATCCATAAAAAAAGCAACCCGAGGCGAGCCTCCATCTAGGATTTTGGCCACGTATAAAGAATATTTCTAATCTTGAAACCAAGGTCAAAATGCTCAGTAAAAAGGGAAAATTATCATAAAACTCGTTTTTAATTGGAGTTTAAACGGTTAAAGATCACTATTATTATATTATAGAAAGGGAAACAAGACAGCTGACAGCTCGGCGATTGCTTACGAAGTTAATGATAGGTTTGTTATAATACAACAAAAAATATAAGGATATACAAACGTTAAAATAAATACTTAAATAGTCTACCTATCTACATATAATTGTTTATTGTTATTGCTTTGTTGTTACACATACGTTTACTAATTAATTGTACCTATTCTTCTATCGTTGTATAAAGCAAATAAAGGATATTCTATCTATCTATATCTAAATCATAACCCTCATTTTTGCTTACGTAATCGGCTAAAAAATCTTATCGTAAACGTTTCTTGTATTAATTTTTGCTGTTTCCATCACTGGAGAGTCGAGAAATATAATTTAACAAACTTTTTTGTTGTCGACTAGATTTAAATAATTATTATATTATATACCTGTAAATTTAAAAAGAAAAAAATATATCGTTACGTCTGTTACCTGGGTTGCAGTAGTCAGAGGCATTGTCAACTGTGAATACAACACTGGACATAGGGGAGAATGAGATTTAACGTAGTCCACGTTACTAACAATCTCCTTCCAATAACCTCATTACTAGAAATCTACCATGTCAGGTTGACCTCCACCTGGTTCCCCCTGGATTCTATCCTGATAAATTCATGGTGAATTTACCAGGATGGGCTAACTGACCTGACCTCATGCTCATCTTATCATCCTCCACTGGTGCCCCGCCACCGTAAACCGTTATCGTAGGCGGGTGCACTATTCCATTATTATCCATAAGAAAAGAAAAGCACTGGATGTACATTTCGATTCGATTCGATTTTGATTCGATTTCGTACATTCAAATGTATCCCATTTGAGTACAACATGGCAGAGGGTGAGAATACTACCATCTCTCACACAGACATCCCTACAGATATGTTTTTTATTTTGTAGCCTGTTTCCTTCACTGCAGAATCAGTAAATTTAAATTGACACAAAAAAATATTTGTCGTTCTTCAGATTTGAACTTACGACCTTTTGTAGGTAAGTGGAGGTAGTAAAAAAACGAGGAATTTAAATAAATCTATCAGTTGTCTGACCCGCTTGTTGGATTGTCAATATAGGCCGTTTCTATTACTCGAACTTGTCTCCACAATTTTGTAGGTACCTGCAACAAAACAAAAGACAAGTTAACACAATGAACAATACGAATTCTTTGATAATTTCTATTATAATAACACTAATATAATAATTATAATATACTGACGTCTGTTATGACAGATAGGGTTGTCAGAGTTTTTGTCAATTGTTTACATAACAGAATGGATAATTCACACAGCGCCATCAGAACCCAAACTTAGCAGACCTCGTGTTTGGATATTAAAAACAGCAATACTTAAATATCTTTTTTTGAATACATACATACATAAAATACATATAAGACATCTAGACAAGTAGAAACATTCATCCCCATCAATACAAATATTTATTTCATATGGGGAATCAAACCCGCGACCGTACGTATTGTGGTGTGCTAAACCACAAAGCCCGCCAAAATAATATAATATAAATAATTGTTAAATAAATTAACTGCAACAAACTATACCTATATATTATATATTATTTGATAGGCAGTACATGCAAGAAAAAATATGTGTATAAGGTACTGTACACAACTCACATTAAAATACGCAAATTGAATACTTATTCGCAGTCCCATAAAGCGTACAATGCAGACTGATTCAACACTTTTGTGTGTTTGTCATATATTTTCCTGTTAATTTATTTATAGTTTATTCTAAGATTTAATTGTAATATACAGCGATATATATATAGGTTACAGATGATGTCAGTTTCCATGGAAATACAGATGTCAACTGGGTTAGAAATAAATATAAAATTATATTGTTAATTCAAGACACGAATTTGGCACTATTTTTATAAGAATCCTTTATAGGGCACTAGTAACGATTCCTTAATTCATACATGGGTTCTGTACCACAATTATTAATGTATAGATTTCCCTACCTCTGACTTACCTATTTCGTTGTCACGCAACAAGTTGAGGGTTACTAAAGACTGCACAGATATGAACAGTATCATGGATCCAGTGTACCATGAGGTCTTTGTCGAAGAAGTTTTTAGGTCCATAATCTTATTAGTATTATAAACGCGAAAGTTTGTGAGCTTGTTGTTATGTATGTTTGTTACTCTTTCACGCAAAAACTACTCAACGGATTTTAATTAAACTGTACAGTAATATAGCTTAAACATCAGAATAAGATATAGGCTAAAATTACACGCGAGTGAAACCGCGGGCACAGCTAGCGACAAATAAACTAACGGCCCACCTATAGACACCTAGGCATATAGGCATTGAGACGGTCGCAGTCCGTTAGTTGTTTGGTGATGAGATACTGATAACAAATCAAATTAACCAGATACGTCCTACGACACGTTGCAATTCAATACGCGGCGAAATAAAAGTTGTGTTTACCATGATTTTTATATTTAGCATATAAGTTGTGTTTCGCTTGTAGTGTGTAGATTAGGAAATTACGGGATAAGCTGTTTACTTCTTAGTTCTCTGGAATAATACACACGTGGCACATGATAATGTGATGTCCATAGTACCGTTCAGTTATAAGAGTGTCAGGCTGTCAACTTATTTGTCATTCCAATTATAAAAATGTCATTCCAAGTCAATTCACAATTAAAGTCATTCCACATTTAAAAAAAGATTAAAAAAGTGATTTCAAAGGTAATCATTATATGTAATAGTTGCTTATATATGTATGCATTTGTTTAGGTGTTTATATATGATTATTTTACTATATTTATAATATAATATTTATTTATTAAATGTATTGTATTGATTTTTTCTATTATTATTATTATTTATATATTTAGTAAGTGTGTGTATGTCTTTGTTTTTTAAGTATACATTAGAATATGGTTATCTATTAGAAAAACACAAGCACTATCGTTGCCAGCTAACTACCACCTCTGTCGCAGCATTAGGTAGGTTGGAAGAGATCTCTTGCAGAGATAAGCCCGCCCTTGCTCACATTTTTGTATAACTGCCTTTGTTTATTAATGCAATAAGTGCAATAAAAAGTAAAGTATATTATATAAGTATATATAACGCGCAGATGGATTTGTAATCTTTTCAGCACGGAACCCTAAAAAGCTTATAAACATTCAATAACCACAAATTACTAGGTAAGCATAAATTAATAACATTGTATTTAATTAATTTTCCTCCAGCGTGGCCCTGACACGAATTAAAGACCGACTGAATGAAATTGTTGTACTAACTATAAATGTTAAAAACAACATGCACTACCTAATTTGGATTCACGCAAGGCGACACATTGGTCCTGTAGGTAATCGTTGCGTCCTATATTTCCTTTAACCGACTTCTAAGAAAAACATCCGATTCGTGTGGATTTTTATATGTAAACTAGCTACTGGGCCCGGCTTTATCTATTTAAAAAAACCTCTTCAAAATCCGTTGCGTAGTTTTAAAGATTTAAGCATACATAGGGACGGACAGACAGCGACAGCGACTTTGTTTTATACAATGATGATAATGTTTACATTCAAGATTTCATAAAAGTCACAGTAGTTAGCCTTCAACTAAGCTATAAGTCCTTCCGCGGGTTTGCAGTACCCTCTGTACTCGCACCTATTCTCGTTCATTGAAACTGTAATGGCCACCTATGGCCAACAGAATTCAAATAGTTCGAAGAAAAATATGAATTTTGACTCGAATATATGACCGAGGTTCGAACCCCTAGTAGTGCCCTCAGACTAAAGTCGTATCCGTCAGGCAGGAGTTAGCCTTCAGCCGCTCCATAAGTCCTTCCGCGAGTTTGGAGTTCCATCTGCACTCGCCCCCTAACGTTCGGTGAAGCTGTAAAGGCCAGCTGCGGCCAACAGCATTAGAGTAGACCGAAAAAAAAATCGTATATATGATAATGTACAATGCGTTAGAATTACATATATTATATATCAATATCTTTTTTGTTCGGCTCCAAATATGTTGGTAATAGCAATATTCACATATATGGACAATAGTAAAAATATAAAAAATTAACACTATTTACACCCTTGAAATAGAAAAAAAATGCCAGCCATCTAAGGTAGTTAGAGAAGTTGATTCATGGAAATGTTGAGCCTCTCTTTAGTTGTTAAAATTACTATCCTAATTTGGTTTCAAACGGGAATAGAACTGACGTTTCTGCCATAGACAGCAAATTTCCATATGCAACAGAAATTCTAGGTCATAGACGCGATCGTATAAGGCTAGCAAGGAAACACAGATCATCTGAATTGATTAGTAGATAATTACTTCATTATCACATACCATCTAATCTATGTACATACTTACAACCTATTCGTGTACATCGCATAAATAAGACTAAACTGTATCAATACTACCAATAAACAAAATTGAGCTGTCTGAATGTAATTTCATTTTTTTTTACTAAACGCGTATAGAAATATATACTTATATAAAAAAAATGTCTGTTTATCAGTTTGTTCTTGCTAATCCCTGAAATGACTAAACGCAATTTAAATGCGACTTTCACTCGCAGATAGCTAGATTTTTTTAAATAAAAATATAGATTAATACCGTATAGCGCGAGTAACAGCAAGTTGCAAATAATAATAATAGCTATGGACAATACGCATAGCGCCATATAATCGCAAGATAAACAGAGCTTATTTTATGGACAATTGATAATAATACAAGAAAACAGATCAACCTATGGTTTGTGAATGAATTAAAATGCTTACATCGTTGCTTGCTTTGTAAGCTGTTTCAGTCGAAGTTCAGATTAGGTAGTGAAATTACAAGAAAGAGGCGTGGCAGTACCAAGATAGTTCTCTAGAATAGCATCGCATAAGTTGTTTTTTTTTTTGGAAGGTGAATCCACAATGCGGTTGTGCGTGGCAAAAAGTTTCTAGAAAACAGCACTGTGTAGGACCGCTATTCATCTAGATTATTCTAGATGATCAGAATGGTATTTTAGTTTCTGATTGGTGTTTAAATGAAACTCAGCAGCGGGTATTAATCCCAACAATTCCTTAGAAAACTCACCGTGATACATGCGGTAGAAAATGCACAGATATGCAATATCTCGCCGCAGAGCCAATGGTCGACCCATTGGCGGCGAGATATTCTCACATCTATCTAGAGGTCTATCACAGAGACATTGTATCACGTGTGTCATATAGTAACGTGCTACTTATATACATAGACGGTTACCGATTACCATGAGGTAGTCAGTTTGTTTGCTATTCCCATTACAGAAAAAAGCAGTATCCGCAAGCAGGGCAGCATGTTAGAGTGAAGACCAACACATTAAAAAGTTAATTGGTTTGTTGAACAAATTCACGTGAAGTTGATCAATTAATCGCGGCGAATTCACTGGAAAGTAAGCACCTTATCACCTAGGAAGTTTCGCACTAGTCCCCGTTACTTACAACTCCCTCCACCTCTGATAATCAATGCTTACATAAGTAATACACTTTTATTTTCCGATATAGCACCGCCCACATGGATCTTTGTTTGCGCTATGGTTGAGTTGTAAAAATGTCATAAAATTTTAAGTACGCCATACAACTTTATACGTGCATTAATATATGTATAACATAGTACTAGTATAGTACGTACTACTATAGAATAATAATTATACTAATATAATACAATAATACATAACATAGCACGGACATTATATATAGTATGTATTATAGTACACTAGCTGACCCGCGTAATTTCGTCTGCATCACACTTACTCGACATTTATCATTAAATAAATTAAAAATATATATGAATAGTGCAGAATTCTCATATTTTCTAAATCATAGCCCATGAGTTAATGCTAAATTACTGTAAAGTTATATCAAAATCCGTTCAGTAGTTTTCGCGTGAAAGAGTAATAAACATTCATCCTTCCATCCATACTTACAAAGTTTCGCGTATATAATATTAGTAAGATAGTAAGATGTTTTATTTTATAAATCAGACTATGCTCTGATTTATAAAATAAAACATCTTTTTTCCAAGAAAATGGTTTAGTAATTCAAATAGGTGACACGGAGAACTATGTACAAAGTCGTGAAGTAATTATCACATTATTTTAAGTTACGGTTAAGTCATATTCATGTAAACAACGTCAATTTAATATTGTTGATTACGACATTCTGACTAACAAGTTACACTTACTAATACTATATGTGGGTGTACATTTAGTTACTGACTAACTCGTTATTAGTCGGTTTTCTTACTTACTGACTGGTATTTACCTTCACTAAAAATTATAATAATATTATTATGTATGTTACTAAGTATCGTTTAGAAAAAGTCAATGGGTCTTTTATGGGAATTGGATATAAAAATGTAGAATAAGATACCTAAGGATATATTGGAATTACCTCTGTTAAATCATATTTATTGAGCAAAGCCGAACGATTATTTGAATGACAAACGTGCATTGCAATAGTAGTTCATACACGGGATGTCAGACATAGATACCTACATAAGTACGCAATCTAAATAAACTGGTTTAAAAAAAACGAAAATCAGTTAAGTTTCTTGCCAGTTCTTCTCAATTGAATCTGTATACTGAACTATTTTAGATAAAAAATATTAATACAACAAATTTGGCGTTCATAAACGGCTAAAAAGTATTACATGCATAAATTATTTCTGATTTGATTCGATTTATTATTATTAATTTATATAACCTACAGAATTAATTTTCAATATAATATAAACTTCAAATATCTCAACTACATAACGTTGGTAGAAATATAAGATATTTTTATACAAAAACATATTCAAGGTAAACAGTGATATAATCACATTACACAATCGAATCACATGCATTGTACACAGAATGCAGTGATTTTAATACAGCCATATACAGCTTGTAAAAATGAGAACAGTCATCACCGAAAATATTCGCCAATGGTTCAATCCGATTGCGAAATATCCAACTTAAGTCTGAGTAACAGACTTATTTCGTACAAAAGTTAAAAAAATATTTTTAATTTTGAATGAAATAAATATTTCCATTCAATGATTGTGAACTAGATTCTTTAGAGACTTACTACAACGAGTATACCTACCTAATCTATATTTACATAAAAGTGTATTCAATTGGTTATAGAATATATGTTTAAAAATAACATTAGAGGACTTTACAAATAAAAATTGTTAGAATTTTGGTCTTTTTTATAAAACTACAAGCTGACCCGAGCAACATGTCTGTCTCACATTTCCCCCGTTTTTACTACATTTTTCATTGCACCAGCGCTGCTATTTTTCGAAGCGTAATATTATATAGCAGGGGGAAAGGGGATTGTTAGTAATATGGACTGTTCACTCTATTGCTAGTATTGTACCATGTCAGGTTGACCTCCACGCGGTTCCCCCTGGAAACTATCATGATAAATTCCAGGTGAATTTGTCACGATGGGCTAACTGAGCTGACCTCACGTTCATTTTATCATCCTCCACTGGTGCCCCGCCAGCGTAAACCAATAGCGCAGGCGGGTGCACCATTCCATTGTCAACAATAAAAAAAAAAAATATTATATAGCCTATAGCCGTTCTGGATAAATGAGCTCTCCAACATTAAAAGAAATTTCGAAATCGGTTCAGTTTCCGTTTTATAATACTAGTATATATATGTATATATAATCTTTTCCAATTTATCATTGAACATTGTTTTAATACGGACTGTATTTTAAATTATCATGCAAACAGCACTGTGGGATATAACAAGTCCTAACATACAC
Organism: Achroia grisella; assembly: GCF_030625045.1. Lineage (NCBI taxonomy): Eukaryota > Metazoa > Arthropoda > Insecta > Lepidoptera > Pyralidae > Achroia > Achroia grisella. Next base: position 1,373,117 of record NW_026712984.1, on the reverse strand, counting down.
ACAAAAATACACTCAAATTAATAACCTAGTTCCTTTTGTTTATTTTCTATATCAAATGAAAACTGGTGACCACAAATTACCCAGCAATTTGTTCTATTATTATTGCAGGCCTATAAATTATAGGATATTGCAAAACGAAGCGGTTTGTGTTTGTGAAAGTGTTGGGCCGTGGGTTCGATGCCCGTTATGCAAATATTAGCAGTGTAGCACTGATTTCTAGTTAACTTTATTTAGCTTTATTAATTATTGCACCATGAGATTTCATTATGAGAGACAATAAGTTTAATCTATATATATATATATATAATAAAAATGTAACAGATCTCTGTCTGTACGTGGAAGAAATATGAGAAAAACTATTATTGGAAGACTTTATCAACATAATAGTGCCTAAATAATTATTTTTTGAATTTTTGTTCATTTTTCCATTACAGACAATTAAGATGTCATGCATCTTGTTATTTAATTTCATTGCCGAATTTACATCCTACAACCGAAATAGCTTACAGAGCAAGGTGCTTGGAATCTCAAATAGGTGAGACTGAGGTACACGTAGAAGGATTTTTACAGCCATGACCTTGCTGTCAACCCCGTAAGGAAATGTAATATACCATTTCTATTATTTCTTTCTAGAAGTAATTGTAGAGTTGAATTGGGGTCAAATAAAATTAAACTAGGAAACTAATATGGCTTTATCCTGTACCAGAATATAAATATTATTATACAGTACTATTTCGGAAAGCCTAAACTTCCTAGGCAATAAAGCTCCGTAGCGAGCAAACTAATTCATTTAACAGTTATGTTGATTTCTATTCTCCGTGCATAAGGTTGATAATCAAATAACATAAGGGTAATAATGTGGTAACTTCTCGAGTTGCGTTCTAGCGAATCGTAAAATATGCACGGAACTGCGTTCCTGTATTTCGTAAATAGATTAGAGAGAATGAACCTTTACTTGTGCAGGTTTGTACAAATTGTTGCCTACATATTTATATATATATAAATCAAAGGTAACTGATATAGTGATCTATCAACGCACAGCCCAAACCACTGGACGGATCGGGATGAAATTTGGCATGCAGATAGATGTTATGATGTAGTCATCCGCTAAGAAAGGCTTTTGATTAATTCTATAATAATATTAATATATAATAACTATTATATATTAATTCTATAATAATTAGTCTCAGCCCGATCGGTTTAAAATTGACAAAGTATCATATAAACTTTCATCCCCTATTTTATCCCTTTGGGAGTAGAATTAATCAAAATCCTTTCTTAGCGGATGCCTACGTCATAACATCTACCTGCATGCCAAATTTCAGCCCGATCCGTCCAGTGGTTTTGGCTGTGCGTTGATAGATCACTACGTCAGTCACCTTTGAGTTATATACATATATTTAGATATAATTAATGGTAAATTTGGCGATCGAACAATTAACAATTATCGTCTCAGGCACACTAAATTACAATACAAATGACCAAAAGCTAAGTCAAGTCCATTCACCCCAGATATGATACTGTGATAAACGATTACGTTGATCGTTATCTATCCGGGTGGCCGAGTTAGGTAAGACTGTGTCATCAGTCGACTTGATAAAAAAAAACAATTCAATTAGTCTCTGCTTTTCACTGAAATTTTTTTTTATATATATTGATGACCATATAAATTTGTCTGCATACCTTTGTCTCATTCATTTTAGGTTTGAATGGGGAACATGTTTGTAAAATTACAGCGTGCAGAGGCATACAATTTTAGGCGCAGGAATGGCAACGAATGAGGGTTACTAACTTTAAATAAAGTAAAACTTAGAACATTCTTCTACTTCGTGTTAAAATTAAAAAAAATCTATCATTTCCCATTACATCCGTGACATGTAATGGGAGATGATTTGATGACGACTTTTACACGAAGTTTTCGACCTCCTCTAATCCCTTATAGTGGCAGAGCTCCACCGACAAGAGCGTCGCTTTTAAATTATCAGAGTCACACTCTGTCGAATCCACCCTCTGTGATGCAATTTATGAATAGATCCTTACATAAAACGAAAAACCTACCTAGTAAAGAAATAATCTACTCAATGGACCAGCCATATTTGGATAGAATAAAATGACACAGTCATAAGAATTCTGACACAGAATGTCAACGGAATCACTAAATATAGTGTGGCGGCGTGGGTTCGCCTGTAGGCGGCATCGATGTACCAATGATCTAACGTGCGTTGACGGGCTTATCAAAAACAATGCTCTTATTTGGTTTGAGGCATATTTGTGTCAACTGATTGGAAATAGGCTATTTCTATTGATTTATGCGATGATTTACAAGTTGGAAAACCTACGTGTTGACACTATAAACAGAGATGATGTAAGACTTTAATTGGATGCATGATTGCCCAGGGGATGGCCAGTGGACCCTTTACTAGCAACGTAGTCTATCTAGCTAGTAACCCGAAAAGATCAGGTTGACTGAGGAATATCTCGAAAAACTCACAACGCATTGCCAAAATCTTATAATATATAAAATTCTACTGTCACATTGTTACTTACCATACTCCTCCGAAATTAAAGGAGACTTTTACCGATTTTTAAGAAGATCTATATGCATATTCAGTAGGTCTGAAAATCGGCTAATTATTTTTCATATCCCTAAATGATAGAACACTCTTTTTTAAACAATTTTTTTATTCAAATTTTCAACCTCTACCATGAACCACTATTTTTAATAGCAATATAGAAAAATAGCTTTTGCCGGGGTAGCTATAAAAAAAGAGTATCAAAATATGATCTATAAAACGAGTGATGCAAACTGCCAGCGACACAATGTTTCAGGTAGCTATTTCCCATTCAAAACTTGTGCAATACACACGCAGGTTAAACGAGTTAGCAAACAAGATAGCACAATTATGCTACAGACTATCAATCTAGGTAATAATAGATAAGCATCCCACACGATTAGGTTTAAATCTGTCAAACATGTACAGAACAAAGGCTTGCAAATTACTCGTTTGCCGTGAGCTGTGACAATTTGCAATTATGTACAAAAAGGGATAAAATTTGTTGTATATATTTTATATACTTATAAATAAAACTTGTATTTTCCTATTTAAGGTAACTTGAGGGAAACAACCACAGATATGAACACAAATAGACATGGCAACTGCATGTAATTTTTTACGACTAATTATGGGCATAACCTCCATATTTACAACTAAATTAAAATTCAAAATAATAACAAATCACTCACTCTCTAAAGTATTGGTAAATAATGGAATAAATATATAATAATTGTCAATTTCCACGGTGCAACCTTTTTATGTATAACTAAATGGTGCTCTCGTTTGCTAGAACGATATACTGTGGCGAAGCAATTGATAATTTGGTAGGTTTCCTATGATTTTATGTTGGATTGGATTAGATAAAAAAAAACAGTTGTATGATAATGCGTTTTACTTAATATAGTAGACACAGTAAAGAGAGCGATACCAAGGGGTACACAAAAAGGAACTAAATAATTGTTGCCAGTTTCAGTAGGAGCATCAGAAGATGATCAAAAGTTAATTAGGTCATAATGATATATTCATCAGGAACCAATAATCCTGAGTACTACTTTTATGTTTAGGACAATTAGCTACTAGACTACGACGTGATAAGAGGTATTATTGAATAGAAATATTTTTTATTTAAAGAAATTTAAACATGAATTTTGTAACGTATTCTTTGCAAAACTATTCAATGAAACAAATAGCCAAAAACAATCTAATATCAAACATTATATCCGAGTGATTACCTCTTCCTCGCAAATTTCTGTCAGTAGTCTAGTACCCAAAACACAAGTTCACCTTAGCTTGGAATTAGATGGCGCTGTGTGAATTGTCGTAAACTGTTGGGTTCTAATTATTATTATTGTAAACGCATAAAAAAGTATAAATTCCAGGCCCTTTGATATTCCTAGTTACTCCTTTGCGGAAGCAATACATGCCTATTCTATAATACAATTCTAATTTATGACATACATCATATCTTGTCAACATTTATGCAGACTAATTATGCAATAGTATGCATAAAAAAACAGATGGAATTAAAAGTGTACAATGTACTGTAAAGATGTAAAATACTAAGACTGTAATACACATTTCCGACTACGTACTTCTTTTTATCACACAATAGTGGCAAACGAGCTTACTGACCATCTGATGGTGAACGGTTAAGGAGTTGACTATGAACGCCTGAAAAGAAACAGGAGCATAAATTCGTTTCTTTTCTTTCTTTTCATCTCTCTAGTCCATTCTAACCAATTACCGTGATATTAACCTAGTGGTATAGTATTCGATTCCAACACTTAAAAAGTCGTGACTTGAAATGTAGACGACATCAAAAATGAATCCGAGACGACGACGGTAGGCATCCTGTGTTAGATTCATATCAAATATATGATAGATTCAAAAGTACTAGGGTAACGTGCGAAAAGTGAGCATGTCAAATGTTGCGTTCATAACGTTGACAGCTGACAGTGTGAAATGACTACCCCATTTACTATGACGGTCGTGACGGTATTTTTTATGTTATCCAGTCTAATTTGAATGTTAATTTTTAATCCCTAAAAAAAGTACAAACAATTTTGCACGTAACTATACTGGAGTTAATTATTATAATCACATTGTCATATGCATTTGTAAGTTGTTCTGATGTATAGCTCGACATATACGTTTCAATATTAATTATTATACAGTTACTAAGTGATGCGAAATATAGTGTCGCCACGTCTCCATCCGGTGTCCGAGTTAATATGGCAATAAAAAGTTCTATCATTTTTTCATTTCTGTCCCTAATCTGCGCATTATTATGTGACTGATTGATCAAGATATTTTATCTTTGTCTGTATTAGGCTGGGTGTTGTCTACGTATTAGTATAAATATATCTGTATTTAAGTATTTCTATCAGTTGTGTACCCATAACATAGTTTCAACTTTGCTTTAGGACAGAGCTGTGTGATTTTTTTCAGTGTTCTTGTCATTATTAATATTTTCTAAATATGGACACAAAATAAAGTCCAAGTGGTGGTCTTTTATAGATTTGTATAAAAATGTATAAGCACTACTTTTTTGGACCATTATAGGTACATTGAATCAAAGTAGTCTTCTTTGTACAAGAGAAGTACAAGCCTTCTTCTGGGTAGACATGTCTCAACTATTTTTGCAATAAGCCATTTTTTAATTGGATTAAGGTCAGATATGGTAGTGAAATTACAAGGTATGACGGCATGACATATCAGTCTCCGGAAAACTGATATGTCAGCAAAGCATTACTGTGTAAATACTGAATTTCTTTTATATATCGTCCATCTGACCGCGATTTATTAATTTAAAGAATGCTATGAATAACTTTATCTATCTTTCTATCTATCTAATACGATACGTATTTGATTATATAAACCGTTCAAAAAAAGAAGTCGTGATATAATTATTATTTTAATACATTCGTAACGTCACCATATAATCCGCTCAAATTTAAATCACATACTATTAGACAGACGTAATCATCGTGTCAAACAAATCGATAAATGTCGAAAGTAGACACGACTGTACCCAAATACCCACATTCAATGAACCGTTACACCATTCAACAGATCAGGCTGTGCTAATGTTTTTTGCCTGGCGGTCTGTCAGACCATTTAAGGATGGAAATAAATCATTGAATAAAAAAAACTAACACTACTGTCGCGGGAGCACATGTCAAGATTCGTTGATTTTTTTATGCAACTAGAATTGAGAGTCCAAGTGATGGTAAGTGGTAACCGCCTATATATATGAACAGCACTACGGACATCACGTTATTATGTCATGCCATGCCTCTGCTATCCTGTAATTTTACTGAACATTTAATTCCTTTGTCGGGCACATACAACCGTAACAGATTAAAAAGTAAGCTGGTCGTTGACTGAATTAGATGAAACTGGTACCCATACAAAAGACTTAGCAAAGTGTGTATTATGAAGTGCATATCATACAGAGGTAAATAAAAAATACGAGCTGAGTTTCTTGTCAGTTCTTCTCATCTCGAAATCATTCCGAACTGACGGTAGATTTGACATATCATAAGAGTCTGTAATAGACCTACATGAATAAAGATATTTTGAATTTGAATTTGAGGTAAAGTAAGTGAGGTTGTAGGAATCTATCTCTGGGTCTACTGAACCCATTTCGAAAATATTTTTATCAATAGAAAGCCACGTGAGTGTCATAGGCCATATAACATCACACTACGACCAATAGAACCGGAGCTGCAATGAAAAATATTGCAAAAACGGTGAAAATGCGACGCAGACAAAATTGCGCGGGTAAGCTAGTATGATTGATATTTCAATATATTAGAATTTTTTTTATTAAATTTGTATCTGACTCATTTGGTTCGAAGGTGATGCAATTTTGTATTTAGAATAATAGAAGTTGTTTTTTTATATTTTTTCCTTAATTATGTAGACATGACATTGTGAGCCATATATTTTACTTTCTTAATGTCCATTGTATTGCTTTACACTGCGGATTCTACTTCTACACAATTTTCATATTAATATTTAGGTAACAGACAGACAGACAGTCTCTTTCACATTTCTTATATATTGATTGCGCTACGAGGTATAAAAAGTTGAGGATATAGAAATAAATTGTATTATATTTCATGTCCCCAATAAAGTAGATTCGACATGTATACATATTGCACATTTTGATTGGATATATTGGTCGTCATTGGACAATGGCGGCGCCTCGGGATATTATTGCTATTACGGCTCGTGAATTCAATTTATGGGCAAACACTTGTTGAGAGTTTAACGATATCGAATCATTCGTTCGTTAAAAGACGTGTAGGTGAATACTTATATTACATAAAGTACATTTATCATTCGTTAAATGAGATGAGATTTATATTATGGTTGAGGTTAGTATAAATTCTATTAAAGATTTTATTTCACAAACAATGTTCGACTATACTGTAAATGTATAAAATATATATAATGTTGGATAAAGTACAATTAAGAAATTAGATAGAAGACTAGCTATTGGCCGCGACTTCGTCTGCACAAACTTTTATTCCTAATTGAACCCTTTACAGATAAGATTTTAAGAAAAACCATAGCCTACATCCAACCTCATAATACAGTCTTTTCAAGGTACTTACACAAACTATGTACACGAATTTAATAGATTTTATTTTTATTGATTAGAGCAATGACCTTAAATACAAGTAGTAATTCATGATTATGAAATTTGATATTTAGAATAAATCCTAGATAAAAACATAGACAAGACGTAATTTTTAAAATTAAGTATTGTCGATTCTGTCTTAATACTGAATCAAGAAATGAATTTCCATGTGAAATTCATTTCTTGATTCAGTATTAAGTTACTCTTGAGCAATACTGACTTATTTTTCTGAAAATTCTTACAATACCCTTAATTTGATAGTGTGTTAGGTAAAATCTGTTTCACGAACAAGCAAATTTCATGCATATATAAACACGGCAAATGACATTTAGAATATTTAGTTCTGATACATGAATCTCTAATTATCTAAATTATAAAGAGGTCATATACATTTTTAAGCTTTGAAAATAGGGGTCAGCACTATAGGGGAGTGGGGAATCTCTGCTTTGCTTATTTTGGATGACAATTGGGGGTAGGAGAGTCTACATGATGATTACGTCATCGGTAGGTATTTACTTTTTTACCGAAATGGCAACCCTCACATTGTCTTTGCTATAAAAAACAAAACATTAATTGAAAAATGTTTACGTAATCATGGGGGGAGGGGGTAAGAGCTTTGCTTACTTTTGCTGACAAGGGGAATGGGGGGTAAATAATTGTAATAAATCTGCTTATGTAATACTTAAACGGCCCCATAGTTCCAAATTCAGTGGAGTCACCCCAAATTATTCGTAGCGTAGCACTGACGATATATAACCGTGACATGCATTGAGTGCCGTATTGAGTAAAGCAACCTCACCCTAGAGTGCAGGGGGGAAAGGCGATTGTTAGTAATGTGGATTGATGATCTTATTACTAGCAATGTACCATGTCAGGTCGACCTCCACGCGGTTCCTCCTGGAAACTACCTGGGCTAACTGGCCTGATCTCATGCTCATCTTATCATCCTCCACTGATGCCCCGCCAGTGTAAACCGTTAGCGCAGGCGGGTGCACTATTCCATTATCATTCATAAAAAAAAACACCCTAGAGTGCAATCATATTTTTTAATACAATATGTCTTTTTCCAAATTTAGATTCTCATCAATGAATGATGATGAATAACGCTACAAAAGCCGCAGTATAAATCTAGTTTTAATAAGTGGAATGCGCGCTATTTTTACTGTCAACTTAGTAACATCTGTTCAAACCACTAAAAATTTGATGTAGGAATATTTTTCATGGTCCAAATCGATGACATCAGTGGACGTAATAGGCAATAGGTTCTGCTCGCCCCTTGTCGCCTACGCTGCTATTGGTGACGTCACAGTTTAATACAACCAACAAACAGGCTGACCGCCCACCCGATGGAAAATGGTAGTAGTCGCTTACAGACAAACTAATAGATGTACCAAATAGTATGCATTTAAATTAAATTGTGTCCCTTATATGTCGAAGTATATTTTCTAGTTTTTTTTTATTTAACTGTAATTGCAAATAAGAAGGTAAGGCCACCAGATGGTAAGTGGTAACCGTTACCATTTGTAAGTCAACAATCATCGTGTCATCATATGAAGCTCGTTGCATGCTCATGTGTTGCGTAGACATAAGATGCCTTCCTTACCTTACAATTTAACTGCTATACTTCATCATTCAAAAGAAACAACAACAAACTTGCAAGGTGCTTGGTGGAGAAAACAAAGTCTGCGTGGGTACCTACGTCTCATCTATTGCAGTCTACCTATGCATTTTAGGTGAAGGATGAGATATGATCATGTATTTACAAGATGTGGAACAAAGACACCTGTGCTGTATCATTCTTCTTACCTACTGGACTTAAACCTACCAAATATATCTAATAATTATAAAAGATCTAAGTAGAAACTAATTATTCATCAATGAAAAACAAATACAATCGTGATCAACACAATTTATATGCAAGCAACGATCCAAGCGCCTTGACTTGAGAACGATGCACTTGAACCTGAATGACACTTGTGAAAATAAAGAGAATACTGATGTCATAATAATAATAATCAAGGTGATTTAGAATCTGGAATTTCTGGCAGGATTTCCGGTGATGGAAACATCCACAACAAACCAACATTAATTCGAGAGACGGCGGTAATTACGCTCTATGAAAAATTGTTTTCAAATATACTCTGAGATATTTGGGCATGTATTTATAAGAACTCATCTGCGTAGGTACCTCAGAGTCATTATGTCAGCCGCCAAGCCGCTTCCTTTCCAAGATCTGTTGCCACTGTGTAAGATAAGGCATGAGGAGAACAGCAACACATGAGTGGTGCTACGGGTGTCAGATGATAATAATAAAATGCTCATGTATATAGGCGCCGGTTACCATTTACAATCAGGTTTTCCGTCAGCTTGTATGTCATTCCAATTATATAAAAAAATGTTTGCTTAAGATCCTTCTTTCAAGACTCGAAGAAACAACATTTTAAATGTGTATAAATAAGCTTATTTTTAATTTTTATTAAAAAATCTATAAGAGAACCTATAAATCTTATATCAAATAAAATTCTAACAAAGGTCACAAGTATCTAATGAATTAAACAATTCGATATTGCTGTCTCTCAAAATGTATTCCAATCCACTAACGAAGCTGTCCGAAACAAGATGGCGAATGTCTCTATTAAAATTATAATTTGCATGTCAATAAGCGTTATTAAGATAGACGAATTGGATGCTGGCGTTTAGATAGCCGTTTTATCGAACGTCGACATCTATTTATACGAAATCGGGGGTCTAATAGTTTAGTAAGTTTAATATACACCGCATTACTTCCGATGACCACTAGTTTGATTCCACGCACAATGCAAACATTTGCATTCATGAGTAGGATTGTTTGTTCATTATGTATACGCATATATAAAAATGTATTTAATAATTCCTATCAGTTCTCAGTTGTATGAATTGTCCGGACTTATTATTATTTTCATTTATAGATGTAGGAAGTATCTTCAATTCATTCACAACTACTGTACTTTTTATTTTAATGCATGGCGATGAAATGGTACTCCCATGCGCTAACGGTATATAGCTGGCTGGACTCCAGTGGAGGATGATAGAATGAAAATGATTCAGTACATCACATCAGATATCAAGGTAGAATAAATTGTTTCAACTGCCAAAAGAACTTACTTTATAATTACTTCGGTTGAAGTGTGAGATATGGCTGTGAAATTACATGGTACGAAGGCATGCCACCTCTGATTTTTATTATTATTAAAAAAAACACGTAATTCCAAGTATGTAAGTATTCTATGTATCTTGATGTAGATTACAAAGTCTACCAAATATGTTACGAGTATATCAGCTGTTTTTTTTTCCTTTTAATTAACATTAAAAGCTAGGTCTCGCTTGGCATATCACTTGGCTACATTACTGCCTATTATTAGTATTTTTAATGTTTACCCATTAAACACAAAAAATTAAAAAGATTATGTAGTAATTTTTATTGAACCATAAATATAAGTTTACATATCCATGATATGTCTCCACTCCAATTATATTTTTAAGAATGCCATAATTTGCATCACTATTTAATTTTAGTGTACATATTTCAAAAAGATATTACAAATGTGGCAGGTAAGTCTTAAAAAATAACAGCCAACATATTAAATGTGAATGACCCAAACGCCTCCAAGTTTTACGAATATAGCCAAATTGACGACCGCACGCCGTTTTCGTAAAAATTGGTTTGTAGTTTGACAATAAATTACAACAATAAATGTTATACTGCGATAATTTAGGAATTTATTCCACTAAAAAACAAATAATCTTGACATAACATGTATGGGGACTATTAAAAAAGAAGCTTTTAAACATTAACAATGTTTCAGTAAAAATCAGATCTATAATTCAGAATTTGAATGTTTAACTTATTAATATTCTAATTTAAAAGTCTATACACAAAGTCTATATATAATTTAAAAGACTATAACTTAAAAATCTAACAAAAACCCTGATTTAAATGATTAAAAAAAGTCAAAATAGCATTTCATAAACAACCGACTTGTCGACAGTAAAAATAATGATCTAAATCGTTTTCAAAATTAGCAAACACAACGTAACATACTAAAACGAATTGAATTTTGACCTACGTTGAAGAACTGATAACAATTATATATCTTTCACATTTTTTATACAACTACTCCTTAAGTCCCTGGCTACTTATGAAGTAGGTATAGAAAATACCTGTTTCAGTATCGACTTCCATATTATGGTGTACTTATGAGATACATAATTAAAATTTCTATCAAATTTAACATTACAATATATAATTAATTATTCTCAATATTACCATATCTAGACTATTATAGTACTATACTGTTAGTTCATCGCATGATCGTAAATATAGCGACTTTAAAACTTCGCTTCATCCACTGCGCCGTGGTCTGTATTTATGTGCGCTATACATGCAATGCAAACTATAACGCTGTCTATGTAGTGTTCATTATGTTTCTTGAGTGACAATTATGAAACAAATGATATCAAACAGTAATTTCTGTTTCTAGGCAAACATTTTGAGGGATACATTGTACAAAGTCGTTCTGGCTCACCTATTTCTGCCGCAGGCAGTTTGTGTAATGTTTTTCTGTATAAAGATGAGTTTTCATATTGATATTACGGATGTATAACACCCTACTCCCTAAGAATGGCAATACATATGTCATACCACGGACTTGACACGATAATATAATGTTTATATAATAAATAAGTATGTATACAAAAACCAAACTAAGATTATTACAGAATTGATTCAAATGGACCTAAACGTCGATCAGTAATTGAGAACTGGAAGCAATGGTGAGATGTCCTGTATATAAGCTGCCAAGTAGACTTTCCCGTCGAAGGGTGAGATAAAGCAGTATAAATATAGACCTAAGAATGGCTCGTGATGCGTATCACTAGTGTTGCAAAATAACGTGATGTCCATAGTTCTGTTCATCGATATAGATGTCACTTACCAGTCGGTGGGCCGTCAACCTGTTTGCTATTCCAGTTACAAAAAAAATTACTGTTGTGGACGTTTACTTTTTATGACTTTAAAAAGATACCGTTTTAATTCTATTTGCCTGAGTTCATATTAATGTTCGTTTCCAGATTCTAAAACAGTTTTGATGATTAAGGTATCGGAACCTCTGAAATTCGGAATGTGAAGCAAGAGCAAAGTTCTCTAGTAACTTTGTTCTATTCTATACTTTAGAATATGGCGTAAAGATAAATTGATATTTTAAATTATTGCAATTTGTGCTTACGATTCTGAGAACAATAAAATGATAAGGTCATTCACATCCTAGACTATTTGCTCAACTGCGCTGAGATGAGTGTTTATTCGGACATAACTGGGTGGACATGACAAATTTGAAATTCCAAGAAGGTATCATCATTGATAATTCTCGCTTGTTGACTGTAGTCCATGACTGGGTAATAATTCGTAAGGAGAGATTTACGAGTACAATGTCAGCTTTTATATTTGAAAGGATAATAATAAACAATACAAACAAATAAAATAAAAGTCTGTTAGTAATTGCAAATTAACAGCTTTTCGTTATATGTTTATAAAAGTATATATTTACGTTATTTAGATTAAAAATGTTTAATTATTTATTTAGATTTTTTTGTTTGTCTGTTTATTCTTGCTAAACTGTACTAAGTTGCTAAGTTACTGTTATAAAGAGTAACTTAGACTAAGTACTTTTATTTTATAAATTTTATTATTTCGATAAAATAAAATAGGTAAATACCACGTCGACGAATTCGCGGGTCACGCTAGTCTAATATATAAAAATCCCGTGTTATGTTATACAAACTCAAACGAAACGGAACTATATACATATTTGGTAAGTCTGAAGCAATTACATATAACCGTGCTGCAGGAATGGAATAGTTATAAAGAAAAAAGTAGGGAAACATCCAAATGTCCAGTCCAGTCGTAATGTAAAAAATTATGAGCACAGAAGCAAAATATACAACACACACCTAGTAAACAATTACGTAATATTTACAATGACAACATGCACGCAATACAGCCTATATATTTATACATTAGGTGCGAAATACTGACGAAATCGGTACTACACTTCCTACTAGTTTTAGTCAAGTTTAAAAAAAAACTACTGATGAAGCGGCGTGTAAATAGCCACTACACGCGGGAACTTAACCGAACCTACTCTGTAGGTTACGTATTCCACAAACTTATATATTATCTGACTGAAAATAACGGTACCCACAAACCTGCAATCCAATCCGGAGCACTGTTAAAGAACAATGCACACCCCAGATCCAGGCAGAAGAAGACGCCCGGATGGCGGCAAAACACAATCTAATATAACACACACGGTCTAGGAGTAATTTTCTAGAATTGTTCTATAACGCGTGTAGGTATAAATAATTACTTAATTAAAAAAACGAACCACAATATTTCTAATTCTTATGACATTTTCATTAACAAAAACAAAAGACGGCGGGCGTGCATTCTCTTTTTTTTTCTTTTTTATTTAAAAAATATGTTCGCATTATTAGCGGCCAGTAATTTAAGAACTCGATCGAGTATCTCGGCCGGAATTTAGCCAATCGGTGACCGATAGATTATAAGTATCTGAAACCTATCAATTAATAAAGTGAAAAGATAAATTAAAATCAATATGGCCTAATGTAGTTGCAATTTAAGAGTACCTAATGCAGATATTGACAGAAATACTTATAATTTTAATTTAATCAGTTATAGAACAAACTTATGTTATATAATGTAACAAATATTTTTTTTATTTTCTCTTTATATATTTAGGAGCTTAGCACAATAGCGAGCACGTTAGCTCCGTGTTGACTTCTTAATCAATTACATAACATATAAACTTTAAATTACTATAAAGACAAATCTTACCTACTTTTATTTACAAATTTTTAAATTAATACCGATTGTTTTGTTACAGGTTCTGTTAAAATACTCTGAGAGATTCCTAAATTAATTTTGTTTAAATTTATTTTTTTCAGTAAGATTTGCCTTTCAGTGTTGTTCTTGACGCTAAACATATTTTGTGAACACTTTTTAAACTTTTCTCAGGGTTGTTTACCATTTTATAAATTATGTAACATGGATATTTCGACGCTGTTAATGTTAATATGTTGTATTATATACATAACTTACATCTATGAATATGTTTATATTAGCGTGAAAACTTTGTACAATGAATCTATAGAAGTATTAATTATACAGCAATAGAACAATTTAAAAAATATCTTCCTGCATAAGGGGCATATTTAAAAAAGTGTTAATAAAATATTGCTGTGAACAAAGTAAATTTTACTTAGATATATTATCAATTCCTTTACTCAAATTCACATTACGAGAGAATGATTTTGGTTTCTTTTTTTATGACTTTTGCTTAGCAATATCGCTAGCAGAAATGTCCAAACGTTGACGGTTGAAATACCGTTATTCGTTGTGTCAATTTCAAACATTGCAAATTGATGCTTTTGCCTTTGCCCCAAATGTATTAAAAAATAGTTTTTTTTCCTTCAATGATGGGAATACGTCAGTCACTAAACAAATAACTACCAAGTGTCAGTGACTACAAGATGAGCAGATACGACCGAGCGATCACAGTATTCTCACCAGACGGCCAGCTCCTGCAAGTGCAGTATGCTCAAGAAGCAGTAAGGCGTGGTTCTGCAGCTGTAGGTATAAGGGGAGACAACGTGATAGTCCTCGCTGTGGAGAAGAAGTCAGTAGCGAAACTACAAGACGAGCAGACGGAGAAGAAGATAGTGAGTCTGGATGAACACGTTGTGTTAGCATTTGCTGGCTTGAGGGCTGACGCTAGAGTATTAATATCTAGGTTAGTTTTTTTATGAAATTTAGAGGTAGAGTTTGTACAAAGTACAAAGTAAGTCGTGGGTACGTCAGTCTCTACTATTTCTACAAAAAGCAGTTTATTTTGTAAACTGTGTTTTGTTTGAAGGAAAGATATGACAGTATAATTACAGTATACGAGTACAAAGGCATTAATATCAGACGGATTTAATATGAAATAATAGTAATAAAAATAATAACCCTGAATAATTCACATAACGCGATCTAGTCCCAAGCTAAACAGAGCTTGTGTTATAGGAACTAAACAACTGATAGAAATACTTATATTTTTTTTGTAAATACATGCATAATATATATAGTCCTTACATAATATACTGAGACCAATACAAATGTATACTCTTGAATACGAATTGTATATAACGTGCGAGGAATCGAAACCGCGGCTAAAAAATTATTATTAAAAATATAAAAAACCCATAAACTCTATAAATAATTATAGAGCTCAAATAGAATGCCAGTCACATCGTCTGACCGTTGAAGATCCTGTAACAATTGAATACATAACGAGGTATATAGCTGAAATGAAACAACAATACACTCAGAATAATGGGAGAAGACCGTTTGGTATATCCTGCCTTATTGGCGGATTTGATTACGACGGCAATCCTCATCTATTCCAGACGGAACCTTCTGGAATTTACTACGAGTGGAAGGTACTACTTTGTGTTTTATCTCAAATTGCCTGTAAGTTTTTTTATATCATAATGATGCCAACAATGCAACTCATCTGATGGTAAAAGCTAAACTATAGGTAATAATGTATCTAAAATACTTTATCTAATGAACTAATTGTCAATCATTAGAGTTGAAGAGAATATTAAATTCTATTTTGTTATCACGTAATCTCGTAATGCCCTTTTTTAATGTTCTAACTATTCTAATGCTGTTGGCCGCAGTTGGCCTTCACTAAACGGTAGGGGGGCGATGCAGAGGACACTCCAAACCCGCGGAAGGGCTTATGAAGCGACTAAAGTCAATCTCCTGCTTAACGGATACGACTTTATATATATAAATTCTTTATTGCACTTTTAAATACAGTTCTAAACTTAAACATATACAGAGTGAGCAAAGGTGGACTTATCTCTAAGAGAGATCTCTACCAGTCAACCCAACAGTGTGGCATAGCTAGTGGTGAGTAGGTAACACCTGTGCAATTAAAACTATTATGTTAAAATCTCCAAAAGTTGAAAAAATAAAATATTTAAAATTCTTTAGTCTGAAGGCACCGCTAGGGCTTCGAACTCCGACTCAGACCGTAGTAATTAGGATCCCGTTTGAATTGGACGTGGGATAGATAGCAAGGGACTTGATGTCCATGGTGATATTCTTGTATATGATGAAAGACAGTTACCACTTACCATTAGGTAGGCCGTCAAATTCATTGTCATTCCAATTACATTAAAAAACATATATTGTTCAGGCCTGTTCAACAGGCAGATGTGACAAGACAACAAGAGAATTTCTAGAACAGAACTACACACCAGGACTTGTGGCTACTGATAAGGGGGCCATAAAGCTGGCAATCAGATCACTGCTAGAGGTGGTGCAATCTGGACAGAGGAATTTAGATGTGAGTGATATCTTATTATTTTACCGTTACTTTTTAATTACAGGCGAACACATCCCTAGCCCCCAAGCCCCATGGGCTGTGCACGAGCATTTCAATTAATACAATTAATTTACACATAACCTTAACGAATTATATATTTAATCCTTTCTCAGAAATCATTCTGTTTAATAACAGTACAGGAAATTAGCTCTGTAGTTATTGAGACTATAACGAACATAGGGAGACGTGGCGAGAAACTGTTTTATAATGTTCTTAGAAATTAATGTTAACCAATAGTATACTGTACTCACTCTAACTTTGCTATACAGTAATAATATGGCTTCCTATTGGAAAATTAATTTTCCAAATTAGTTCGGTAGATCCAGAGATTACCCCTGCAACCTTACAAACTTTACCTCTTTATAGTATTGGTATATATTACTCGGAATATTATTATTTGAAATATTCGTGGAAGTCCAGGAAAGGTTTAAACGATGAAGAAATTGCATGTAAAATAGTAAAAACAATCATTTCATTTTCCCATACAAACTGCTGATACCTGTTAAACCAAAAAAAACCTTTGACATATTTAATTTTGAGGCGGAACGGAGTACGCGGGGTCAGCTAGTAATTGTTGTAAAAAAGTTCTAATTTAAAACTTAACAAAATTCCTTCAATACTCGTTCACAGTTGGCCGTTATGAAAAGATCGCAGCCAGTTCAAATGCTAGAACAAGAAGTTATTCATTCAATCGCTCGTGAAATAGAGAAAGAAAACGAGGACGCTGAAAAACAGAAGCAAAACTAGTGCTTACTACAGCCTACCATTTATAGATGCTATAACGTTATTTATATTTTTAATAATTATTTTGATTATATTACAACTGCAGAAGGATACAATTGTATTTGTGTATTATAAATCTGACTCCACATCTCATTCAGGAAGGTATATTACTATTAAATATCTAGAACTTTGTAGCTATGTTATTACTGTTTTTAAATGTTTTTGAATGTTCTTGCTAATAAAATTATTATAATAAAATAAATATTACCTTTTTATTTACCTATTAGAGGGATCCTTTGCACAAATTTGACAACAATGGCTTATATTATGTATTTACCATATTATTACGGCGAGGATAAATAGTATTTTGTATGTTGTTAGTGTAGGTGGATTACACTAACAAAACAATACATTTTAACAGCCATAAGCAATTATTACCATTTGGCAAAGTTCATCTATAAAACTTGAGGGAGACATCATATTACATATGTATGAAATAACATAAAAGTCATGTATGAGATTATAATTATTGAGCTTTATTTTTTACTGTAGGGGTTATATGTTACTTGTCGGTTATCTTCTCTGTGGACTACCTACAAGAGTTATGCATGAGGTTTGCCACTTTATTGTTCGCCGGTTGCATAGAAACAAAGTTAATCAGAAAGTCGGGACTGGTTGTTATAGCGAGCTCTACAGAAAATGCATTTTCAGTAATGTACAGTTTTTAGCTAATCCAAATCGAAGACTTATAAATTTTTATCGCATACTTCCGGGTTGGAACAGATAAAATATCTATAAATATAAAGTATTAATAATAATATTATTTATTCAGATAATAACTTTATCACATTATTAAGATATAACCTATTATAGATTGCTTTATTATAATATTGTAGTACCTAACCATGAAATATCACGTAGGCATTACCCTACTAGCCTAAACAGTTGAATGAAAACTAATATGTTTCTTTAGTTTCGTTTTCAGCTCGAGTTGGACTTCCATGTTTTGTAGTGGCGTCAGCGAATTGACATACGTAGTGTGAAACGATTTATGTAGGGAAGCAATAAGGAATTGGAAGCCAATAGCTAAAGATCGTGACGAGTGCATACCTTGAAAAAGGCCTATGTCCAACAGTGGACTGCTGAGGGCTTATGATGTTGATGACGGCACCTACCGTCCATGTATAATAAGTACAGTGATAAAATTATTGATTTACAAAAAATATTTTAAGTAAGTTTAATTTAAAAAAAAATTAAATACCTTCTTCGACGGTGTTATATTCACGTGCAAAAGATATTTCATTACTGAAATTAATTTAATTACCTGAAAGAAAAATATACAATATTAGTTCAAGTACTAGTAGCGACATCTATTGGTCAGGTGACGAACTACAAAGTTGTTCATTCTCGATCGAAAAGAGAGTTGTTTTTGCGGCTATGCGCCGATAGAGTGCGACAGTAGTCTAATATAAATTATTAAGAGACATTTTGGCGCGTATTCTGAATGACTAGTGTTGTAAAATTAAACATTTTGTCTCACAATGCATCTTATTGATTGTTTTGGAATTTACCTGTGTTACTGTAGATACCTACTAATTATTTTGACATGTTGGTTTTACTTGTTATATAGTTGTTGATGGAACCATGTTTTTGAGTCAATACACTTTATTATCAAGAGTTTATACATACAGGTATATAGACAAATTCTCGCATTGTTTTATTGCCTAATTCTAATTAAGAAATTTATTTAAACCATTGTAAAAATAAATTATATAACCATTATCAAGCAATATTCAAATGTCAACAATTTATTTAGTACTGAATTACAGGAACTATTATACATTAGCATATTCTTTGTGACTGATTAAAATTATTTTGATAAAATTTATTATACCTATAAGTATTTAACTATTGTTGGAATTGTAGAAGAATGAAGAATTCAGTTGTCCTCTGATCGATCCTATATTCCATTCAAACGGAGATCGAAATTACAACAGCCTGAGCCGAAGTTCAAAACCTATCCGGTATCTAAACTAAAGTCTAATTGGAAGGCAAGAATTGGTTGAAGGACGAACCTTTAAGCGTCTCCATAAATCCTTCCATGGTTTTAGTGTACCCTCGAACTCACAACTATTTTTATCCTGTAAAGCTCTGAAGGTTGTGTCTGAACACTATTATAATAGTTTGAAAGGATATGAAAACAGTAGAGAAAAAATTATTATACAAAAAATTTGACGTTCATAAGCGGCTAAAATGTCCTATATGAATGATTTTTGATTTGATTTTAAAAAGAAGTGTATAGTGAATTCTGAGATAAAATATTCTGTTTACATTAAAGTTACAATAAATTTTAAAATCAAATGTAGTAATTTAATGAATATATTAAAACGCCATAAGTATAATAATTTGTGAAGACCACAGAGAGTTTACATGATCTTACTAATATTATAAACGCGAAAAATTTTAAGTATGGATGGATGTTTGTTACTCTTTCACATAAAAACTACTGAACAGTTTTTGATGATACTTTACAGTAATATAGCTAAAGATATTATATAAAATGGGCGAAATATAATGATAAATGTCTAGTAAGTATGATGCAGACAAAATGCGCAGGTCATCATATTAATTAAAAGTACAATTTAATCTATACCATAGGTCTCTGAGCCGGCAGTTACATCACAAGCAATCAATCAAATCATAGCCTGAAGCAAAATCGATGATCACCGGAAACTATATATCGGAACAAATCAATTGATACAATAAACCTATCATTTTTTCGACTACAGACAACAGAGTTATGTTTTTTTTAACAACCGTACACTAATTGGCCGTTAAGCGATTTGATCTGCATTCTTCGGCTTTTTTCAACTTATTTTTTATTGTATTGTATTATGTTATTATTAGCAATTCTAAAAGACAACCTTACCGTTGAGACGTTGCCTGATTTTTTATTATTAAAGTAGGCCTACGACTACAATAGACATATATTCTTCGGTTACCCTCTATCTTTACATCTATCTTATCCATTTACTTTCAAACTTCAAATCATGATCTTCATTCCTCCGCATAACATGTCCATATCAATATATGTAAACATGCTCATAAATATTGACAAATGATACTTTGTACACAGATCAAACCTACGATCCTCAAAAGCTGAGGCAACGTGCAAAACCACTACACCAACAAGGTAGTTAATATTTTTATAATCTGTATTCGTGGCTGTATATGCACTGTTCCATTGACTAATAACGTACGTGATGAGAGTTTCAGATTGCAACTTGACAGTTAAAAAAAAAGTTTAGATGCATTTCACACGGCTGGTAAGCGTGGTATGTTTATGGAATACAAATTATAATATAATACATAATGTAGGTTAAGGCATGTTGTTTTTGCCAAGTCGTTGTGTAGTGGCATGGAAGTATTTTGAATAGGAAATTGCACCAGAACGAGACTTACTGAATGAGTTTCAACATCTATCTTACATCTTATAGATGGCCTCAGTGGTTTATTGGTTTAGTACATCGTCTTATTTCTAATGGTCGCGGGATTCATTCCTCGCGCAGTACAGATATATTTATGCATAAATATCGTTGTTTATATCGATCTGGTTAATTTCTACTTTCTTTTCTTTCTTTCTAAATGTGTTAATGTGGTAATTAATCGATTAAATTATGTCAACACACAATTAATAATAATTACAAACAATGACCGTTTGTTCTTTTGTTTCAGTATAGTGTCGTTTTCATGTCAGCTGTATAATTGTGAGTCAATGTAATATCTTAGATTGAATAATTCATTGTAATTTCTGGGGTCATCTTTGCAAACTATATTTTGGTTTAACTCAATTCTAAGCCGATTTAGATCATATTATTAATAGATAGAGTTCTATTTCGGTACTATACTCATCGGATTGAATTGAATATTTTTGCTAAACGATAAATAAAAATATTTCCAATTATATTGTATTCGAACTGAACGGCAAGTTCATCCTGTGTTGCTGCAACGCGATCTCCGGTGTACATTCAAATCAACCTTGGCCACAGGACCGCCTGTTCCGGGCTGGAGGCGCCCGAACCGGTTCCTTAGAATGCTAGGGTTGCCGATTTGCAATGTACTTTAAATAAACAGATTACCAGATACTGTCGTATATAAAAATCTTTAGTAATATTATAAATCCGAAAGTAACTCTCTCTGTTGGAGTAACTCTATCTGTCTGTTTTCACGCCAACACCACTGAATCAATTTAAATGAAATTTGTACACAGATAATCTAGACCCTGAGAAAAAATATAGGGTATTTTTTAATCCGAAAAAGGGTTGCAAGGGGTTGAAAGGTTACATAGAAGTATAGTCATTTTTAAAGCCAGAAGCTTGAAACTTATTTTTAGGCTGTTGATTAAACATAAATAAAAAAAGGATTGCAGGCAACCCAAAACCAACCAAACGCAATCCAAAATTATGAATAAGATGGCGCTGATATGTGCACGTATATTTATTCAGTCTTCGTTAATCTTAAAACATATGTAAAAGTTTTTGAAATTCAAATAGTTTTAGTTCAAACATGAAATTTCATATAGCAACCCTATATTCAGCTCGTCTCCAGCATCATTGCATTACTGATAGCATCGGTATGCCACTGTTGTTCTCGGCAGATCATAATCTGTGATACTAATCATAAATCATGTTACGAACTGGTTGTTCTCGTTAACTCTTCAAGATATTTCAAAATGGCAGCAGTCTACTCACTATAATAATCTTATCAATGTAGACGTCCATTGCTGAACACTTTTAGAGAAGAGGAGACGGTGAGTTTGATTAGTTATGGGAAACAGGGAACCATGTTAGATCGACCTCTACACGATCTGGTCCCCTTTGTGGTTTATTATTAGATATCGCAATTATGGAATGATGCAAACTGATCTGTCTTCATGCTCATCCTATCACCCTCCACTGGTGCCCGCCAGCGTATACCACTAGTGCTAGGTCGATTATCATCCATAAAAAATATATAAGCATTCTACTCTCTCCATAGAAATTTTGACAGCGTACGACAACCAGACTGAATACCTTTCGGAAACTTGGATTTGAAAATTAGCTAACGCAATGACTACGTTTTAATGCGATTGAAATAAAATAAACATTTAATTTTAAATGAAACTCACTATAATACGTAAGTTACCGCTCCTAGATCCGATAAGTCATTTTTGATTATTGGTTATATGTCACATATTTAGCAAACCAATATCAAAACTGAAATAACTAAATAAATAGTTACTTGATAACAATATGAATCACTCATAGTTATCAGAGCGGGCCATTGTTATGTGGTTTATATTAACTACGCTTACAATACAAACTTCCTTCACGAGGAATTTAACTATTATTTATTAAAATTACATTAGCTATCTGCGAGTGAAAGTCCCTCAAAAATCAGTCCAGCGATTTCAGAGATTAGCAAGAATAAACAGACAAATCTATCTGTTTGTTAAAAAAAATTAAAATTATTTCATTTTATATAAGTACCGTATATACTTTCATTTAGTGATAAGCTGTTAATTTGAAATTACAAACATACACTTCAATTTTATTTCTTTGGAAACTACAACATGGCGTTCCATCCATATTATCATCTGATTACTATATTTAAAACATCAAGAACTAAACACGTAACATACATTTGCATGCTGTTTTGACAATTAGCGTACACGTGCGAATGTCTATAGATATTCTCTCGACAACTTAATAGCAAGTTTTGATGTTGCCCTGTCCGATTTTTTGTTTTCGGCATTTAACACAGTGCCATCTAGTCCAAAACTAAGCAGAGCTTGCTTTTTTACAGCTCAGGGGACAAACGAGCTTGCAAATTACTTTATGCTAAGTGATGACCGCCGCCCATGAAAACACCTGCAACACCAGGAGAAACGCAGATGCATTGCCGGCCTTTTAAGAAGAAATAAACTCTTGTCTTGAAGATTTTAATATCATATCGGTTTGTGCTGAAAGGTGATTACATAATGTGGTTGTGCGTGGTAAAAATTTATGGAAAACGCACGGTGGGGAACCACTTGTAATCAAATTGATCAAAATGATAAAGTTTTATCCGTTCAGGCAACAGATGCCTAATAGTACTTACGACGGTGACCATAGGAAACGCGCAGTTACTGTCGTCAGAGCAACTTCCTCACATGATAAATTGTTATATTTCCAGTGTAAACTTGAAAACGAATTTCCTTCATCCTATCCTATTAACAACTTGTGACGTGGTGTGTTGTTTACACACCAGGTCACAAGTTGAGCAGAGCACTTTTATTCTTAAAAACTCTACCTCCTAACCGATCAAATTTTTTTGAGTGGTAAACTATGCAATCCCGTGCGACCTTCAGGCCTCCATCGTTTACCTTCGATAAAATTTTGGTCTCGATCAGTCAAGCCGTTTCGGAGGAGTAAAAGAGTACAAATCTGATCATTAAGATCGCTTCGCGCTTCACGCTCGGCTCAATATATGCAAAAGTTTATAAAGATGGATGTTAGGATATTTGTTACTTCTTTACACAAAAAGTAAGTTCGAATGAAATATTTTACATATGAATAGTTCATATACTAGATGATGATGTTGATGAATCACTGTTGACTCTGACTGAATTTTATATATCTAAGGTGTCTATCGGGAGACGTCAATTATTTTCTATGACTTAAGTTTAGAAAGTCATGCAGTCTGGTTAAAAAAACACTACACTTTTATAACTATTACTTGATCATACATATTTTAATACCGTTACTAATACTTCCTTTAATGGTACCGAAACTCTAAAAACACATCATGCGTCGTACACAACTAATCTAAAAATAGTAAACGCTTACGTTAAAAATAGCTGTTGAAAATATTGAGTTATGGACAGTATAAGCACTCAGTATTCACAATATCAACTACGTATCTTATCTTATTAACTACGTGCTATTTCACGCGGTTTCACTTAACAGTTAACTTTGTCAAAAGTCTTCTGTGTGAGTAGGTATTCTAGTAGTAGTAGGTGGGTAGGAAATAGACGAGCCTATTTCGGCTGCCAAGTAGTTTGCTTTACAAGATGTGGTTCTATTGATCGGAGTGATATTTCAGGACAAGAGGCAACGTATCAGCGTTATAAGCAGACGACTTTGTACAAAGTCTACCACATACAGGACCAGTACATAAGGAGATCTCTATCTTTTTATACTATTTATTAGTATAGATTGATGCACTTGATTTATGAATTATATATACATGATTAACGATGCAAAATACAAGAAACATCTTTGAATATATTGTAGATTTACAATATGTATATAATTGAGGTGCTCCAATTTCTAGTGCCTTTGTTATTTATTTATTTTCCTCTATAGAACGTATTACTAAAGGAACTCTGAAGTATAACAACAGAAAATATCTTAATATAAATAGAACTTTAAAGATCGAAGGCCATAGTTGAAAATTAGAAGTTTGCTCTTTGAGTGATACTCAAAGAGCAAACCACTAATTGGTTGTTTGCTCTTTGAGTATCACTCAAATGGTCTATAAAACATTACGTATTGCTGTGTCACACACATGCAGGTTTACCCATGTGGAATCGTATTATTCTAATTCTTCTGTAAAATATACTGCATGTAACTGAACCCCTATATGCATAATGAAGATACAAATATTTTTTCTTCTTAAAGATCTATCTTTTTTTTTTATTAGTTATAAAGTGTCACAATAAGTTACATTCTTTAGGAATAATTTGTTGACAATAATTTTCATTTCAACCTTATATCTATGACTCGACAATGTACGTACGATGTTGATAAGGATCTTACGTGAATACAGATCATAAATACCTAGTCAGTCACCTATCAGTTATCACTAAACACTAGGACAAGCTGAATCATGATATAAAATAATAATATTACTTATTCATTCAATTGGATTTGAAACGACCTCGACCCGACTTTGGTAGTTTGATACATACAGACTTATCATTTATGTATCCTGTATGAATAACAGATAAAATAAAATTATATGTATACGTGTCTAATGCAGTGTATATATATTTTATATCACAGTGGTGGCAATCTATATATAACATCTTCATCATCATCATCATGATTATCAGCCCACTGCAGACCACTGCTGGATATAGGCCTCTCTCAAGGCATGCCATTGGGTATGATCTTCAGACCTGATATATATATATATATATATATCACTAATGCCCAACTGATGGTAAACGGTTACAGTAGCCTATGGACGTATACGTACTCTGACGCATAAAAAACCAGAGGTGTCATGTGCTTGTTGCCGATCCTTAAGAAACCTAAATATACCCTTCTTAAAAAACTTTATCTAGTCAAAATATAAAGTAACCGCTAAACCACTAGAGATTCTTCTTACACAAAGGTATACACACACTGCATTAGACAACATAAACAGTAACCACCTCGGCCGTCGTCAAGTTCGACAAACCGGGAAGTGGTCTATTTTAAAACCATCTAGTTGCCGTCGCTTTCATACCTTGCTTTTATTACGTGAGTGGACTGTACTCATAATGAAACTATTAACTTTGTGTGGTCCTAGTATATACAATACTTATCTATATATTAATACGTGAAAAAAATACTTTATACCGCTTTTCATGAAAATTACGGACGGAGAAGTCTAAAAAAAATTTCGCACAATTATAGTTTACTAGCTGTGGCCGCGGTTTCACCTGCGTGAAATTTATAGCCTATAACATATAGATGTACAAGCTGTAATACTATAAAGTTCCATTAAAATCCGTTCAGTAGTTTTTACGTGAAAGAATAACAAACATCCACCCATGCTCACAAACTTTCGCGTTTATAATATTACTAGCTGTGCCCGCGGATTCACCTGCGTTAAATTTCAATGTAAAATGTAGCCTATGTGTTATTCTGAAGCGTAAGCTATATTACTGTAAAGTTTCATCAAAATCCGTTCAGTAGTTTTTGCGTGAAAGAGTAACAAACATCCACCCATAATCACAAACTTTTGCGTTTACAATATTAATAAGATATATTTAAAACATTGTTTTAGCTTCCATTACTTGTTAATTGTTTTCTATGTAGGAGTACGTACAAACACATTTACAGATTTAATATATATATAGAAGTATTTCGTTATTATCATAATAGAATTATGTACTTGCGTGTTTATAATATCATTAAGATAAAATATATAGAATAAATATAGAGAAGGAGCACATAGTGCTAATATTTTTTTATATTATCCATAAAAATACAACATTACAAACACTAGGTACCATTATATTACACGACTGATAACAAAACATCAAAGTCAAATAATATCAATATTGTTAACTGTCAAATCAGTGAATTGATATTTATTTCTGTGCTGTTATCAAAGTAATCATCATAATATTTATTTATTTATTCATTTATTCAATTAACACAATATAAACTTACAGCTAATTACCAACACGTTTCAATTAAATTAATAATAGTCTTTGTCTCAATAATAGTCAATCATAGTCAATTTATAGTTTACATTAATTATGGCCGAATATCGACCACTTGACAATATTAATAAATATATAAATAATTAACGTATTAATAAATAATCAAAATATTCCCTATAAAAATTGTCAGCAGTTGGTCATACATAGTCACTTTGTTATTCTCAAACCTACACATCAAATATTCTCCTAAAAGACAACGATGTACATTAACAATTCAGGAACGGAACAGTGAAATAAAGGGACATACACGCTAACAGTCATCAGTCCAAATTGTAGTCATTTAAGTTCGTTTCGTTTGTCGCCATAAATCACATCATTACGCGCTGACTTCTACTCAGAGCCGGCAATAGTCATTGCATTCTAGTGATCATAATTACAGAAGAGTAATGAGAGTTTAAAAATTTAAACCTTTCAGTATCGTCGATTGATGATTTATATCTTAGTACCGATGGTCGCAGGTCATATTCCTTGCACGATAAAAGATTTGTAATTATGAGAATTATTGTATGTATTACTTTCCTATGTGTATTTTGTATGTATTTACAAAAAAAATGTATTGACGTCTAGTATCTCTTGTTTAGTACTTATAGTACTTTTTAACGCTTTCTACCACCAATCCCTATTTTTTATAAAAATATTAAAATATAGTAGCAATGTTTAAATATAGTAAAACAATATTTCCCGAGTCAGTTTATAAACCAAAATATATCAGAGTTCTATAACAGTAATATTAGATATATCACTCTCAGATATCTTGGTGGTGGTAATGAGAATAATAAACAAAATAATAAAAACAAACAAATAGTAATAAAATTACCGTTGAAGTTATTTATTAATAAAACTGTTAGGATTTAATTAAAACAAAATCGATCGGCAAATGTCATTCGGTATAACGAGTCGCCGGCATCATATTCAATAATTATACAACGAAATCGGTAGCAAATTAGGGTCGGACATCAATAAATTTATAATTAATAGTAGTTATTATAATAAACCGTTTCTATTAAACTTTATTTTTTTTAAGTAATGACAAATACTCTTTTGGTCCACCTAACGGTAAGTAGTAACTGTAGCTTACATACAAGAATAGCACTACGGACATCACGTCACTATACTCGTGATACCACTCATGTGTTGCTATTCCTAAGGACTAAGATGTAAGAGATATCACGCTTCTTAACCTGTGATTTCACTGCCTACTCTCCACCCTACAACCGAAACACAGCTGCAAAGCAAGATGCTTGGTTAGACGAGACAACTTATTGCAGTCTGTCTCTATTAAACAATTTATTTGCACCATCTTATTTTTTTTTTTACTACTACTCTAATGCTGTTGGACTCAGCTGGCTTTCACAGCTTCACGGGACGATAGCGGGCGAGTGCAGACGGCACTCCAAACCCGCGAAAGAACTTATGGAGCGGCTGAATGTCAACTCCCGCCTGACGGATACGACTTTAGTCTGAGGGCACCATCTTATCAGTCTCACGGAGCCTTTCACCATATCAATACAATGTGTAATCCTTATTATTCATATAGTATAAGTATATATATATAGATAACATAATTCATCACATTATTTACAATTTATTCATACTTTATATGTTATTGTTTTGATAAAGAGCTCTGAGTTTAATATATGTATTTTTTAATAATAAGTCCAGCATTATAAGTACAGGAGCCAACAGAATATCAGCGCTGCAGATTTATCTGTAGCATTATGCTGAGAGTTGGCTGCGTTTTCATATTTGCAGCACTTAAAGTCACCTACATTTCTTTTATTAATTCATGTTTTTTTCTGTATCTCATGTATGTTATGTGTCTGTAATCGTTGAATAAAGAATTTATCTATATATCTATTATTTGAGCTTGATATTTAGAAGTAAATGGGCATCCGTAATAGGTACATTGACAGATTAATGACATCACCCAATCATCATTTAATGATGAGATTACGAAACGCCACAATCAATATACAATTATTGCCACTGTTTATTATTGTAAAAAAAATCCTACAAACAGGAAACAGATGAGAACGTAGTTAATTACCGATGTAAACAGTTCATATTAGAAAGAGAAAAATTTCATAAAAAATCTGAATGATATAACTCTTTTTTTGAAAATGCTATATTTGACAAGCTAAAAATTATATACTCTACTACTAGCTGACCCAGCAAACGCTGTTCTGCCTTATAAAATGAAGTACTAATATCGCTATAAAAACAAAGGGGTTGATCGTAAAAGGGTGAAAATTTATTAAGTTACGTTTATATTTTTGAGTACGTATTTTGAAAATTAAATTTTTTTCAACGTCAGAAATAAATTTAGGGGTGGGTCATACTTATTATTGGAGGGTATGGCTATAGATGTTGGCCGATTCTCAGATCTACCCGATTTGGTTCAGACACCATGAGAATTTTATATATCAGACAATATATTTAAAAGGTGTCATATAAAAAAGAAATAATAAATAAACAACATTGACAAGTACCTGAAAATATAATTATGTATGGCACATATAGATATCAATTACATACAAATATAACATTTTTATGACAACTAATATTTTTTATGAGTAATTAAATAGAACTGTCATATAAAGGGAAAACATCAATAGTTACTGAAGATTAGATTACCTACTAAAAACTATTACTCGGTTATTGACAAAAAATTATCGAACACTTTGATGTTACCGCTAAGCCGGCACCGTATCTACGACTCTCCTTAAATAATGCTTACAAAATAGGGGCGTACGAAATTTGGACATTTCATAGTGTTTTTTATGTAATTAGAAGCTATTTCCATTACATAGAAAGAAAACGTCCAGCCTGATGGTATGAGGGAACATGCCTGTTTACATGAACAGTACTACGGACATCGCGTTCTTGCGTTCTCATTTGGGAAGACATAGATGCCTTTTATCCAGTATTTCCACTAATCTGCACCCTACAACCGAATCATAACTTACAAAGCTGCTTGTCAACTCAGATAACTTTTTACAATCTACCTCTGGTATGTGTTCAAGTTAGCGCGAATATTTTACGGTTTTATATCGATTTTTAAGTGCATTACAATAAAAATATAAATAAACGATTTTAATGTCAACGACCCTGAATTGAATAAAGCCATAATGCAAATGATCAACTCTAAATAACACAATTGGACCCGAGATTGAGAGCATTTAATGTTTATATTCAAGGTATAAACCGTTAGCGATTTTACATTTGCGCATATAAATTGGTCACGTGGTTCAGCAATAAAGATTTAAAATTTATTGTCGCATACTACTCTTCATTGTAGACTTCATATTAGGCGTAACAATAAGTGTATTCTCAGAGTAGATTAAATGTAAGACATTGAAAAGATGTTTTATATAGCGATCTTACTGATTTTGATTGATGCAACTGAAGTAGCCAACAATTTAACGATTTACCTGACGGTAAGTGGTATAATCTTCATACCGTAACCTACGTACATTAACAGAACGGATATCTCGTCATCATATGACAGTACTCATGCGTTTCCTTTCCGGAGAACTAAGATGTCATGTCTGTAGCAGAGACATTCACGCAGAAGAGTTTGTGTCACGTGATCAATTCAACAGTAAATATATGAGTAAAAGTGTATTCTCATTATGGATTAAATATTACAGATTGAAAAGCTGTTTTATAAAGAGACCGCTACAGGTTATGACTTAAACCATACCATTGCGTGGGCGGCTGTTACTGACCATTAGTAATCAATGTCAAGTTTATTGATTTGACGTAATGTCTCCATACATACATATAATACATACATACAAGTTAAATCAAACCAATGCGAGAGATGGGATTGTTAGTAATAGGGACTAAAGATACAACAATGAATGTAATGTAGTAGTAGTGTATAGTAATGTAGAAACTGTTATCCTTTACGACACCTCCTATCAGACTGTTTTTTAAGATAAAAGACTACTTTCGTCGTGAAAGTATAAATATCCATATCAAGTGTCACTAAGATCTATTCACCCGTTTAGCCTTGAAACAGACAGACAAACTTTCTAATTTATAATTCTAGCTATTAACCGCGACCTCATCTACGTTTTTTATATAAAAGATAGTCTATGTCTGTACTTGCGATGCAGTCTAACTTCATTAAAATTTGTTCTGCCGTTTAGTAGTGAAACGGTAATAAAAAGACAGATAGACTATGATATATAAATATATATATATATATATACATTCTGAATTTATAATATTACCACGGCATTACTGATTTGTATGGATAAATAGCAAGGACTTTGCAACCACGACGCAATATAATAAATCGACATAAAATACGCCAAAACACCATAAAATTGCTACATAAGTATGGCACACCACGGCGTTCTCGCCAGTCTTTTTTCCATGCAAGTGATGTCACCTGTTTACTCGACCCTTTAATATCATCTTATCTAACCATGAAGGTCTTATCTATGAGGCAACATAACTCTTTTACCAAGGATTTCGTTTTAATATCTTGATTACCTTGATATGGTTTACATAACAAATGTTTAGGATTAAAAAAATAAGGTTTGTAAAGTTTTGATGATCTTGGTGGTGAAGCGATTTAACACGCTGTCTTGCTGTCCGATTGTCGTAAGTTCGGTCACCGCGCTATACAAACATTTGTTGTCATGAATTTTGTCAATTTGTCATTCTGTCTCTAGTTATTTTATATTTTTATTTGATGTACATATTTTTAATAATATCAATTATTTTGATCTCATAGTACAACCTGCTTAGTTTTTGCACTAGAAGCGCCTGTTAGTAAGTATGGATATTTACAATAACCTATTTGTCGGAGGTAGACTTTGTACAAAGTCTGTACTGTTGGATCTATTAGCCAGCCGTAAAGTAGTAGTCTTTATAAGCTATATTTCCATCGATGGATGAGAGGAGGCAGTGAAATGACAGAATAAGAGGCATAACATATGGCATAATGGCAACGCAAGAGCTGTATACATTATCACGTAATATCCATAGCACTCTTTATGTAAATAGAAGCCGGATGGCAATTACCATACGATGGGCCACT
Source organism: Achroia grisella (assembly GCF_030625045.1). Taxonomy (NCBI): domain Eukaryota; kingdom Metazoa; phylum Arthropoda; class Insecta; order Lepidoptera; family Pyralidae; genus Achroia; species Achroia grisella. The sequence continues at coordinate 1,341,130 of NW_026712984.1, read as the reverse complement.
CTAGCATGTTAGATATATTCCATTTACATAAAAAAACCGTTTATTTCATCAAAAGCCTATGTAGGTACAGCTATGCCCCTGCGGAATGCTGGTCGACCGTAGAAAATGGCTAATTGCTGAAGAGTAAGTTATTGCTTCTCGGTAATATTCGAGTGGAGCAGGACAGCAAAAACTAGTGCCCCCAGAGGACTACTGTAACCAGATTCAAGTAAGTAGAATACGATGTTTGAGAAGATGTCTTTCTCAGTAAAGATGCTGATGTCGGAATCTCTACCTCTTAAATTCATTTGAGTTTCAAATATAAACTTATTGTCTATACTACTATTACAAAGAAGGGAGATTTGCATTTTTGCAACGAACCATTAGAATACTACATTATAACTGAGTAAATAGATTCCAAGGTGTAAAAAAAACATTAAATACCATAAAAATATAATACTAGTAACGACTAGTACTATATTTTACTTAACTATAATAATAAATGTATTAATGCTAGTCTATAATGAATAAAAATATTGCCTTGACATAAATATGGTACAGAATAAAAGTTGTTTTTATTTCTAACTGCTACAGTTATACAGTATTTCTTTTAGAAAGGCTTTTTAAGATTTCACAAAATCTCTTCTAGCTAGAAACATTTATATATTCTTTATATTTAACTTTATTAGCTGTAATCGATGATAAGAATACAGTTCAATTATGCAATATTATCTTATCTGTGGCACAATAAAATAACTTCCCTTCATTTAAAATTTAATTATTAATTATTTTTTAAATACAAAAATTAATTCTCTATAAAAATACATTAAATCTGATAACAGAGGACTACATCAGAGACACTGTTAAACTTTTATCAAACTTGTTTACAATTGTACAAACAATCTGTACAATACATATACTGTTGGAATATCAGCCTAAATAAGATTATTGTGGTAAATATATTGTTTATATTATGTGCACAGCATAGTTTCAAGGCTCCTGGAATTAAAAATTTAATCAGAATTGTTTTCCATAGATAAATAGATACTCTTTTTAAAGGTTATAAAATGAACACCACGTCAAAGGAATGTCGTCTTTAAGACACACGATTAATAATTCGCAAAGATTAAAATATAAAACAATACAATATGAATTATATAAAAGAATATTATACAAAAGGCTAAGTCGAGGCCAAGTTATAAATATTTTATTGCAGCTATTATTTATAGTAGTAAAATTGCCAAGAATCAAACTGGTTGCACGGCGCTGCGCTAATGGGGTGGTGTCGTATAACATAGATCAGTGTTTCTCAAAGTGGGGCCCACGTTCCACAGGGGGGCAATTTGATTGTTAAGGGGGGCAATTAAAAAATGGATTCCTTATTAAAATTATTTGGAATGTGAATTTCTAATTTTTATTAAACATATAATACATATATAGCAATTATGTTTCACTAACAATTTCCTGGTGATTTCTTCCTATTATCTAAGTTTCTTAAGTGAACAATTAATTTTTTTATGTGATAAATTATTTATGTTAAATAGGAAGAAAAAATTTTAGAAAGGCTAAGGTGGGCATGGTACTAAAAAAGTTGAGAAACACTGCCATAGATACTATATTTATTATTGTCGTTAGATCACCGTCAATAGATGGCGATCTACAAATCTATATGCGTACAAAGGCGCGGGTACCACTAGTTGTATCATAAAGTCTCTCATAAAAGCATAATAAATTTGTACATAGACACAAGTATCGCAAAAAGTCAGGGGCGCCACTAAATCATAAATAATGCGTTAAGTATTTAATTATTCATCAGATCGCCACTAAGTTAGATAAATTGTTGTTGTTTTAGATCACGATAGTGGCGAGTGTGGTTTAACTCACAAGCGGATGTTAATTAGTTATTTAATTAATAATTCGAGTCGGTTGCGGCGGGCGGTAGTGGCGAAGAAAGTATAAAAATTAAAAGGTTTTTTTTTTCTTTAATATATAGCATATATATGTAGAGTAGCATATGGATGTAATAATTACTGTGTTGGGCCACAACTCAATAAGTACTCGTTAGATCTTGATAAAATGTACCTATATATGGAACCACTTTTAAATAAAAAAAACACTTGAAATAGAATTTAATTGGAAGTCTCCTCTTTTCTTTTAAATTGGTCAAAAAACGATACAGTCGAATTGTAAAACTTTCACACACTAATCTTTTTTAAATTGATCAAAAAAAAATGTATATAGTCATCGAAATTTATAGTAAAACTATCATGGTTTTTTAAATTCAAAAGTTTAGCATCACTGACTTAAGAATTGTTTGAGCAACACTCTTAAGTCTTACAACATAAAGTCTATTTTATAAATAATATTTATTAAACACTAACTGACACTATATATTTTAGTTTCTACCACAAATTCGTCTACTTGACCATAATTACGTAATTAAGATAAAAAACCTATGTTCTACTCCATTCCAAAATGCTACATATGGGCATATGAAAAGTTTAATAATAACGAATACTCCAACTATTGCTAGTACGCATTATGTCGCGACCTCAAATAAGTGCAATTTCTATAATACATATATGTGACAATGTTTCAAATTATTAGGATTTCGGCGATCTCCTAAGTCTATCACTTGTGTCCCCATTCACAAATATTGCGTAAAAAGTGTTCGTGATGCAGTGCACCGTAACGAGCACTTTCTCAGCGAAACGCTCGCGTATGACGCAGCATCATAATTAGTGTTGTTCATTTATAATAATTACAATTACAAGTCATTAATCTGACGCGTTGAATGCCTAACGGATAAATTGGCATTCATATTCATAACTGGTTTCATTTCATTTGGACATACCAACGCCTCGCGATTTGTATGTGTATATAATATACATAGATCTAGAGTTCAATTTATACAAACAAACTCATTTAAGTACAACAAAAAAAAACTATTTGAGTTTCTTGTCAATTCTTATAAACTAAAGAAGCAAGCCGAACTGGGACAGTCAATCTTATTAATATTACAAACGCGAAAGTTTGTGAGTATGGATGAATGTTTGTTACTCTTTCACGCAAAACTACTGAACGGATTTTGAGGAGACCTTACAGTAACATAGCTTATACATCAGAATAACATATATCATCATCTGCTTCTTCCTTATCCCATTTATTTGGGGTCGGCGTAATATGTTTTTCGCTTCCATTCATCCCTGTTCGCAGTCATCGCGTTATTTACTTCCTTTCTTACCATATCATCTTTCACACAGTCCATCCATCTGTTTTTCGGCCTTCCTCTGCCCTTATAACCATCCACATTCATATGTAATACCTTTGTTAAAATATTATCCTCGTTCCTACGCATTACATGTCCATACTATGATAGACGATTACTCTTCAACCTCTCTGATACCGGTGCCACTTTCATACTTCCTCTAATATATTCATTCTTTATCTTATCCATTCTTGTCACACCACACACCTCAACATTCTCATTTCAGTTGCATGCAGTCGTCTTTCATCCGTCGCTTTTACGGGCCAGCACTCTGATCCAAGACAGCAGGCCGGATCATGGTCTTGTAAATTTTCCCCTTAAGCTTAAGGGAAACACGCGAGTCACACGTCGTTGCCGTAACCTGCCGCCACTTCATCCATCCTGCGTTAATTCTATACTTTATGGTCCTGTCTAATTCACCATTGCTTTGGAGGAGAGAACCTAGATACCGGAAATCGGAGCAGATCAGTAATGGAGCTCCATTTAGTGATATATATAACATATATATAGGCTATAAATTTCATACGCGTGAAACCGCGGGCACAGCTAGAAAAATATATATACATATATACAAATAAAATGTTTTAAGTGGCACAAAAAGGTCCTACATGAATTTGACTTCGCCTGATTCCGTCGGAAGTTAAAATCATATATAATCATATTTTTATGTTACCGGGAACACGATTGGGACATACTCCAGCTGCGTGGAGTGGTTACTAAGAAATACTGATCGAAACAATATATATATAGTACATGTACATATCGTGAGACATTCACGTCTTATGATTTCTTTTTATAAATACCACAGACAAAAATAAATTGACTAAATGCGATCTGTATTCGAAGAAACAGTTCCGTACGTAAATTTAAATAGAGTAAATAAATAATCTTGAACAACTCACAGTTAACGTAAAAGAACCTAAAAGATTAAAATCTGTAAATTATCACTTTTTGCTAGTTATTTTTATAAACCAGCGATGCCTGCATTTCGTGCGCGTATATGTTTGCAGATGCCAGCCATATATTTATGACAACAATAAATGAAACATTTATATAGCGTCATATATTGTTCTATTAATAAACGAATTATTACAATTGTTGGTTAAATAAAATGTAATTTCATCACTTGTATGGTTTTTCTTGGCTCTTTTTAGCCTGTATGTTGGCCGATATTACAAGAATCGGCAGATTCTGCCAAACTCAAAAGGAAACGCCGCTTCACATCCTATGTGGTTATAGCCCACTCATGCATAAACGAAATATCTCCTTTGGAAAGTTTACACTCTTTCCCGAGGATATAAAAACCATCGCTCCTAAGAATATCCTTCAATTCTTGTCTCTGACGGGTCTAGGTAGCGAACTTTGAAAAAGGGCGAGCACAATAGATCTATGTAGGTCGCAGTGCTACAGGTGCTACAAACATCTGACAATAGCCCAAACAACCGAATAAAAAAAAATTGGCCGATATTTAATAACTGAAAATTCATTGTAAATATTTTAATTACGATGGATTTTTATTATAACCAATGTCCCTTTTACGGTTCTTTAATACACTACATTTTAATACATTTAACATTTAATAACATACATAGTAGACATAGTCAATAACAATAACAAAAACAATTCCAAAATTAAATTCTGTTAAAATTAATATAAAATACTAATAAGCCTGTTATTTTTTTGCCTTTGCCTTCATATTATTAAAAAAAACTAAATAACATACACTAAAACTTCTGCACTGCATGTAAATAGGCCTTTGTTTAGTTACTAAAGCAGTTCATTGATCCCTTATAGCACCTAATATTATCTATATGTCTTACCATTTTTAACTCTATCTCACAAGGAGTAAGTGCTCCAATCCAGACGCTTGGTAGTGTACTGTGTTTTTTATATATACTCATAATACTGAATGGGTGTGAATGGCGTACATATACGTAACAAATCATAAACGGGTCGTCAATGTACGCATAACATTATTGAATGCATCAATCACGAGTTCACGACTGCTTTATTATTTATAACTTCGACCTACGACAATGTGGCAAAGATTATTTAAAAATAAACACGATTCGGTATCAGTAAATAGTAAATAGTTTTTACCTTTTATATGAAATTAAATGAAATTTATATATAACTTATGTCATATTTATAATCTGATTTACCAGAGGTAGATTGTAAAAATGGCCTGTATCAGTGTTACTGAGAGACACCTGATAATAATAGCTTATCAAGTGTCTCAGTGAATAGATTAGAATGTTTTAGAAAATTCTTTATTCAAATAAATTTAATTTAATTACTTTTGAACGGTCAACTTGTCTTTCCTATTTTAAAAAATGAATGTTTTATCTGTTATATTTACCCTGAGATACTTTCCAAGTGAAATACAAATTACTCACTGACAAAGTAATATTGTATATACTTCAAAGTTTTTTTATGGGGTAAGTAGTTTTGTTTTAAACGGTTTAAACAAATAAAAAATAGATTTTTTTTAAATCAGTCACCATTCATATATCGACATCAAATAAAGCACAACTTGTACTTAAATGCAATTTTTGTAAATACTATTTTCGATTTCTATGATATTATTGATGAAATATGACGATATTATTGATTTCGCAGAAATCACCCAGTCCAATACAAACAATAATACTAATAAATACAATAATTTATATCGCGCAAGGAATTAAACTTGTGACCGTTGGAAGTAAGACAGTGTGCTAATCACTAGACCACCGAGGCTGTCAATACGAAATAGAATACGAGTATAATTATTATAATTATCAATAGAGTATCGATTCTGTTCAATTGACTAATCACAGTGAGATAGGTCAGTGACACGGTGTGGGCGAGAATACGGCTTTTTGCTTTTAAGCAGGCGGGGTGTTCACGGAGCGATGACCGATAGCAGATGTTGCTTAAGCCCTTGTTTATTGATAAGAAGCGACCTGTCTGTTCGTGTGAAGTTATCTCCATGGAGATAGAATTGAATTAATAGCTAGACTTGAAACTAGGAGGTGTACTATGCGAAAATAATGGACAGAGTGGATATACGAATGTTATGAACACGAAAGTGTGTTTATGTGTCTTTTACATTTTCATATTTATTAAGCCGACGACATACCAAATATGAATGAAATTTGACGTATAGATAAATTGTAACACGGGGATGGGATGCAAGTAATAAATTATTGGTACATTTTTATTTTTTTAACGGGTAACACTGATGAGGTTCTTATCGCTCTTATAGAGAATGAAAAGAAGAATTTAACAACTAACTAGACCTCATTAATTACCCCTCTATCATACAATCCCCACCCTCAATAGGTACGTAATTAAAACATAAAAAATCACAAGTTGGGCAACGAAAAACTCGACTTGAATCATATTCTTAAGGATAACTCACTAATCTGATTGATATATTTTTGTGACTATGCATGAAAGTATAAATAAAAAATAAAAAAAGCTTCAAAAATCGGTAGTTAAATAGTTAATAATACAACGTCAATATTAACGTCACGATTTTATTGATGGCCTGTGATGACTGATGGTAAGTCGCCCATATACATGGACATCACCAAATCACGTTATCATATAACGAATACCAAGTACCACTCATGTGTTGCCATTCAGGAGGAATAAGCCGTCATACTCCCACATCCTGGAATTACATTACTACATCTCAAGTTTCACTCGAAACTGCTTACAAAGCAAGCTGCACAGTCATACCTCCATATCCCTTATTTCACTACCATACCTCAATCTGCTATCAAAACACAGCTTACAAAGCAAGCTGCATGTCGTCTTGACTGAGGCAACTAAGCAAACGACTGACAAAAACCTACTTGCACCGTACCCAGTTCCATTGAACTAATTAATATAAATTACTTACAAACTATGTTAACTCACAAGTTAAAAGCATTTCAGCCCAATGGCGTCAATTCATGTTACCTGTAAAAAGAGATAGAATTAAAAACATTGTAATTTATGTAGCGTCGCGGGAATTCAACTCACGCGCGCAAGATTGCGACCCGTTAACCACTGAGCTAGACGGGTGATGACATGAATACTGAATACGCAGACGGATATAAATCCATACTGATAAGTATATAAAAATGCGAAAGTTTGTATGCCTATTTTTTATCTTTTCTCGACTAAACATTTCTATGGAAAATGTATTATAATACATAATTACAATCTTTTATACGATTTTTTTACTTTGCTTTGCTTTGCTTCTGAACTAGCGTCAGCTGACAGAAGTCCAAAGATTTTAATGAAAATAAGAATAATAGATAAGATTTTCACATTTTGTGAAACAAACAATCTCAAGTTCTAATTTATAATATGCTTACGACCCGAGCCAGCTTCACACGGGTGGATACATTATAAATCTTTTAATTTCTCTATTTCTAACACACATGTATTATACATAATTATATGTTCCTTCCTCTTAAATAACTCTATCTACAGCTGAAAACTGCATTAAAATTCGTTGCGTAATTAAAAAAAAAGATATAAGCGAACAAACAGCGGCGGCGACTTTATACTTCGTAAAGATAAGGAAGTAATTAATAAAAATTGTATTATTAATATAAATGATATTACAACAGCCTGTTTCAATCTTTCACCTTTACCTTAAAGCATAAAAAAAAGAAATAGCAACAGCATTCTTTGGATACATTTTACAATTCGTTCGCCAGCGCATTGTGCATGCATGACTGCATAGAAACAATAAATCGGTTTGAAAGACAGGTGACTTGTGAAAGGCCTTCGCTCACAAATAGGGTTGCCATAATCATATATATTACTAGCTGTTCCGGTAAATGTTGTTTTGCCTTATATATTTGCCTTATAAAAAATAGGGGTTGGTGGTAGAAGGGTGAAAATTTTGGGTTGTATGTATTATTTAATGCAACATTAGAAATAAACAAAAAATAATAGCCCAAAAAATAAATGTTATAAGTGAAAAACCCTTATAACTTAGGGGTATGGAAAATAGATGGTAGTCGATTCTTAGACTTTCATAATAATCGGTCAAGCCGTTTCGGAGGAGTATAGTAACTATCATTGTGTTGCCATGCTAATTACTTTTTATTATTTGTAACAACAAAATCAAATAGTACAAAATATTTAAAAAAAAGTTTTTAATTACGCTGTGTTAGATTTATACTAAAAGCTGTACTAAAATACTAAGCCAATAGTGCAGTGACATCCAAAATATACGTTTATGACTTAAAAGTATAAGTTATACGTATAATATTTCAAGATAACTCTTTCAAAATTAAGTTTCTGTGCATATTAAACAATGCAAGTAAAAATCTTATAAAAAATTACCTAACAAAAACATTCAACCCTGAAATGGAACACTTACTAAGTAACAGGTTTTTGTTAAAGGTTGAACTTTGACTATGTCGTGTTGTAAGATACAGTAGGTGTTTATGAGTGAAAATTCCTATCTAAATTACTCAACGGAATTATAAAACGTGTAATTTTTTCTTGTAATTGGGATGACAAGCTGAGGACCTTCCAGGCGCCAAGCAGTTTGCTTTGTGAGGTGCGTGTAGCTGTTTTGATTGTAGGGTGCGATTAGGCTGAGAAATTACAGGATAAGGAGCATAACATCTTAGTCCTATAGTATGCAGAAGTCAGTAAGTAAGTAGAACACATGAGCGGTATGAACGTCACACGATTTATAAGAGTTTCTAGTTACCGCTTACTTTGGCAGCTGGTTATTTATTTATTTGACCGACTATATACTAACAAGACATACACTATGACGTTACAATTATTATATCTTGCAAGAAGTTCAATTATATAGTATTGACTTAATTACTGGTAGCTACAGCATGTGTAAATATTTAGAGAAATATTCATAAGCGTTGTACTGTGTAGTGTCTTCGAAATATAATAACTCTGATTAATTCACAACGCCATCTAGTTCCAAGCTAAGCAAAGGGTAAATTATAGATATTATGGGTACTATGTTGTATGATATTATGTTGTAAGTAAATAATTATAATTTTTTAATATGCAGACATATAAATATAACAGATCCTGATCGATACAAAAAATTCATGAACACAAATGTTTCCACCGTGCCAGGACATGAACCCTCGACCATCGGAAGTAAAGCGATGTGCTAAACCGCTATACCAAGACCGTCAACAATAACCTAATTTTATACCTTCTCTTTGATATAAACTGTGGCCCCGCGTAACTCGATAGGTAAAAGTGAGCTTGTTTTCTCTTAACTTTCGTTTTCTTCAGTACATTTAATATATCTAGTACCTGATCAGATTTCATACGATCATCTGAATGTTATATTTTTTTAATTAATCTAATGCTATTGACCGCAGCTGACTATAGTTTCACTAATTGCAAAACGGAGCGAGTACAGAGGGCACTCTAATTTATGACGCTGCAAGTCAACTCCTTCCTGACGGAGAGAACTGAAGATTAAGGTATGATTCGTAAAATTGAAATTATACGAATCATTCAAAAGTGTCTTAAGTACTGGAACAATAAATAAATGGAAATGAAAGAATAACTACTTATTTATAGAAAAATTACAAAATAACACCTGTCACATAATGGAAAGTTCATGTAAAGACAAAAATGCATTAAGATAACAAACGATGCGCTACCGCAAAAGTACCAATGATATTATAAACTGGTTCTAGATGTTACGTAAGTCTTTTTAAGTTGACTAGCCTCTCTAGCTACAGTTTCAGAGGATTCATGTTTCGCTTGCATAATAAAATATTAAAAAATCGTGCAGTTTCAATTTGGCTCTACATTCTTGTAGATTGTCATCCTGTAATGAGGATGAGAGGATGTAGATGTGTTGACAGAACTACACTATATAAACTAAGTTAGGAGTTCAATAAAAAAAAATATTTGTTTATTTTCGTAAGTCTCGTACAAAATAGCACTAGGAGGAACATTGACTCTCGTACTGAGGATCTAAAATCTCGTACCTCCACCAGGATCCTCTGTTGGCATCCCTACTGAGTTCTTTGTTCACGGCACGTAGAAGCCATTACCATAACGAGTTCAATATAAACAGTAAATGACATTTGACACCGGTTGGTACAATTCTTAGAGACGATTCGCAGCTGTGCGGTTCCGTGCTCAGTTCATAAACATAATACATTCCATATTCGTTCAACACCAAAATAGAATTCCGATGTGAAACCATTAGTTTGGACTTAATATCAATTACTATTTAATTGATATTTGTGACCTGTGTTTTAATTTGTACTTTATATTTTAATATAACATAACCAGTTTTTATGTTATTAGAATAACAATCAATCTAATGGCTTGATGGTAAACGGCAACCATTGCCTTTACACCTAGTGGGTATGGACATATATCAATATGTGTTGCCATTCCAGGACTACGACGTCATTCCTCTGTACCTTGTAATTTCCTGCCTTAAAAATACTTTATATTTTTAGTGATTGAAACCGACAATATATATTATACAAATTTAATTATAAATAAGAAAGGATTTTTAATATTTATTTTTGATATAAAAAGTCTTTTTTTAAACTAATAAGTACTTTCTACAAATTTCCTGATTACATTTAAATTTAAATTTTTCTGCTTCCAGTGCGCTAGATTTAAAATAATGTTAGCGGTCATTGTATCACGTACTAGGATCGCATAAATTAAAGAAGACGGCAGATAATTTAAGTGTACAAGCCTACGCAATTAGTCTAACCCCTTGGTAGGGAACTAATAGTTAATTAAGCTGAGATGTTATCTACAGAACATAATTGCGTGCGTATAGTTACGTATTTAGTAAAGAAACAAATGAAAACTGTTTTTAAATTCCTTACTTAATGGATACATAATATATAATGTATCACTCTGTTTAATTCCACTACCATTAGCTTGTGTGAGACCACGAATACTTAATAGCAGTGGTCAGATTTCTGCACTATAAATAATACAAATCCATTAAGCTATTGACTTAAACACTTTTTTGTTTCTTTTTTACTAACTAAATACTGAAGTCCATTTCGAATGAAATGGACTTCCGCAAAATAACAACTAATTCAATAAAATGTTTTAAATTAATAGCAATAAACTAAGAAATCTGTGAAGAAATATATGTAGTTTTAAAAAGATTTATAGAATGTCTAACAATCATTCAATGATAATAAATTAATTTAAAAATCACTGTCGCAACTTCCTTCATATATGGAAACGTACACATATTGGTGATGTCATAACCTGATATTATGACCAGGAGACTTTTTTGATAACACTTCCCATCAAGTGGGCCAACTCAACTTCATCAACATCAACCTGCTTGATACTCTAATTACAAATCTAATTACTCAAAGCAGCCTACCCTAGGTGCCTTCATAGACATCGAAGGGGCCTTTGATAAAACGAACTTTACCAGTATCAGTCGCGCTCTTGCCATACATGGAGTACCAACAACTCTCATAGAATGGATAAACAACATGCTGAAAAACCGTGCAATCCAGTTCACCGTAAACACTACCACACGTGGGATCGTAAGTAGAGGATGTCCACAAGGAGGGGTCCTGTCGCCACTCCTGTGGAACTTAGTTGTTAATGAACTCATTGAGGAGCTCAACGACAACGACCTCTACACGGTAGGTTACGCAGACGACATTGCTGTACTTATATCAGGAAATTTTGAGGGAACCTTATGCGATCGCATGAGAGAAGCCTTCAGAACAATAGAGAGATGGTGCGAAAACCATGAACTCTCCGTGAATCCTTCTAAAACAGAACTCATCATGTTCACCAACAAAAGAGCTCCAGGTACTTTCAATTTACCGAAACTCTTTAATACAGAGCTTAAACTTAAGGAGGAGGTCAAGTACTTGGGAGTCATACTAGACAGCAAACTTCTCTGGAATAAACACCTTGATCACAAAATTAACAAAAGCACAATTGCATTCTATCAATGCAGGAAAATGCTTGGTAATACATGGGGTGGCTCCCCGAAAATAACTCTCTGGCTATACACATCAGTAATAAGACCAATGCTGGTATATGGGGCCTTGGTTTGGTGGACAAGGTCGAAACTTACGACCACAGTCAACAAACTAAGATCTTTCCAAAGACTTGCATGCTCCTCAGTTACTGGATGTATGAAAACAACCCCAACAATGGCAATGGAAATAGCCCTTAACATTACACCCCTTGACCTATACATACAGCAAGAAGCAGCTATAGCTGCCACAAGATTATACCATCTTGGTCTATGGGGCAAAAACCATTACAGTTCTCACACAACCATCCTGAACCAAGCAATCGACTATGAACCTTTGATTGCCGCTCCGTGTGACAGAACTCAAGCATACCACTCGTTTAACAGGAAATACCAAATACAATTGAAGGAGGAGGAAAGGGACCAATCTGCAGTAAATGAACTACGCATCTACACAGATGGCTCCAAAACACAGAACGGTTCAGGAGCTGGGGCACATTCCCTTGACCTCAACATGAACATATCCATACCGCTCGGCAAACACAGTTCGATCTTTCAGTGCGAATGTGTTGCCCTGACCGAGGCAGCAAAAGCTGTATACAGGTTAGGGGTCAACAATTTCAACATTAAATTCATATCGGACAGTGCAGCCGTGCTTAAAGCACTACAGAACAGAAAATCCAACAACAAACTAATAATCGAGTGCCACATCGCCCTGGAAAAAATTGCAACGCATAACGGAGTAATTATCCAGTGGATAAAGGGGCACAGCGGATCATATGGCAATGACGCCGCGGACGAACTAGCGAGAGTAGGATCCGGTATGGTGGTTGCAGGCCCCCTCCCGCTCATGCCAATACCATTCTCGCAATTTCGCACCTGGATTCGCCAGAGATCCACCGAAATACAAAACCAAAGATGGAACCTAACCACTGATTGCAAACAATCTAAAGTGGCAATTCCAAAAACGAACCATCGGTTAACAACACGTCTACTTAATCTAGATAGACAGAACCTCAAAATAATGATAGGGACAATAACGGGCCATTGTTCCTTAAACAAACACTTATACAAAATTGATGCTACAGACAGCCCCCTCTGTCGGGGCTGCTTTGAAGCTGAAGAAACGGCGGCTCACGTAATCCTAATTGGCAGTGGCCGAACAACGAAAACAAATCCTCAGAACGGTGAGGTCGCTCCGTGAAGCCTGCGAAGACACCAGGAGTCTTCTGCGCTTTTGGGAGGAGCTTGGCTGGCTACGTTAGTAGTCTGGCTCTACACGCACAACGGCCCGAATGTGAGGCTAATTGCGGAGAATGGAGTCTAACATACCATACCATACCATACCATACCATCTAATTACATAAAAATGTTAATTCAGACAGAAAAGTTACTTGTAAGTTAATCATTTCGACATTTTAAAGAACTTAATTGTGACAAACGGTGTTAGACTTATTGATTTTATCATTGAAGTGGCAAATTACATGTTCTGTACAGACTGGCGATTTTATCTGATGTCGCTATAATTAATGAGTGTGACTAGATGGAGTTAAATTTTTCTCACTATTAAGGGAACAGAAAAATTTGTAATTAATCTCTTTATAATGTTATTTATTTAACACCATCATTGCTATCTTTTCAAAATCACATATAGAACATTGGTACCAAATTTGCAAAAAGAAACTTTCACTTTAATATAAATAAAAAATCAATAACAATTAGTATTTTATACCAGACACAGGTATATAACTTTTTACTGCATATAAAAAAACGACAATAAAATTGATTATTTTTATGTTGTAACTTCAATCAACGACAAAACATTGCAAATAATTATAATAGAATAATATAAACCCTGGACAATCCACAGTGTGCCATTGAACTAGTCCCAAGTATTTATACATAAAGAACACTCAGACTAATGCAAACTATGATTCTCATAAAACAAAACTTTGCACCGTGCGAGAAATCGAACCCGCGACCATCGAAAGTCGTCATCAAATAATCGAGCGTCTGCTCAGTTCGACCTCACCTAATATCCGTTAATGAAATGACAGGTTCTCGACATGTGGACCGCGCCCGGTGACATCATTATAGTTCTAAATGGAGCAGATACTAATGCGTGCTCGATGGAGCGAGATATGTAGTACTGAAGACAGGTGCCACTTGTCAGCATCGATTGTTCAGACGCCATAATGCGTTAGCGACAGGTGACACATTTTTTTCATTTCATAAAAGAAGGATGTTCGATGTATGCTATTTTTTATGTATGTTCATTGATAACTTCGTCAATTGTGGGCTGATTTTTATAATAAAAATTATATATTTGATTGGAAGATACTCCACGGCGGTCCGACCACCAAGCCAGGATCTGTTAATGTGATCCTAGAGAACTCGTATGAAATACTTAAATATTATAGGCAGATATTGTGAGTTTAATCATTCTAGTGTGTTCCGGTATTTGCGTAAGGGAAATATACTTGTCTAACTATAAATCAATGATTGACGCCCGTTTATTGGTCGCCAGAATACTTAAAGTATCGTAAGTATTTAGTACATATCCTACTAATAATATAAATGCTGAAGTTTGTAAGGATGAATGTATGTTTGAAACCTTTTCAGGTAAGAACTACTGGATGGATTGAAAAGAAATTTAGTAAATAGATAGATCATATTCTAGATTAATGCAAGTCGAGTAAAAGTTATTGTATCGTATATACAATAACTTTTACTCGAGATCACGCAAGCAACGCTTCTATGTCTGTATATTTGTTACCTTCATTAAACTATATGACTGAAAAGATCTTAATGTAATTTAAGATTAGGATATGTTGTATGAAAAACACACTACCTTTTATATAAAAAAAAAATAGACTAAGTCGTGAATAATACTTAGTTGTTTATGTAGTCTTTCGCAGATAACAATTTTAATGTATGGACATGAGAATGTCATAAAAAATCATTTATTAAATTAGTTTTAGACAGCTTATTACCACTATGTTGCTTTTATGGTGCACTCCCATAAATATACATTGTAGTCACTGTCTATAATATGAATTTAACGACATCCCATTTATTAAAATGCGTTAGGTCGTTTAGGCGTAGATGTGTTACAGATACAAAAATAGTACAAATTGGGTTTGTACTATTTTTGTATCTGTATTAAATGGATGGATTGTGTGAATGATGGTATGCCAAGAAAGGGAGTGGATGACGAGGTGACTGCCTACAAAATTGAATGAAAGAGAAAAACATATTATTCCGACCCCAAATGATATAATAATAAATTACATATATTTCTGTACATTTGCTTTCCGAACCACGCTAGTCCGATTTGAATATACTAGAAGTTACGTGTTCACCACAACATTGACAGTCGCAATGCTCCTAACTACCCCATCCGGGCTGACGGTCGTGACTATATCTATTTTTTTGTGTAGATTAGATTCCATCACACGAACGAGAAAACTCTATAAATTGGTGTAGTAAATCACGTAACCATAACGTTCTCAGTTGTAAATAATGCTACAATATACACAATTACCCAACACTAGTAGCAAAAGAACTAGTACTACTAAATATTCAGGCGTTACTCCCATTATGATAATGTGTACTTACTTTGAAGGTTGATCGTGAGGTACATTTAAAGTGAAAACATACGTAGAGAAATTACGACAGTGCACGTTATTGTTTTACTATAATATAATAACAGATTAGGGAAAGTAATCGAAATATCGACATGCGACAAATTGAGACATATACTTACTACTTGTATACAGTTAATAATCTTTTATTTAAAAAAAATCAGTAATAATAAAGATGCAGAAAACAAAAAACCTTTTAACTATACTAATATTATAAAGATTTTAAAAATTATTTCAGTGTTCAATATCCTATTTATTGAGGAAAGCTTTATATATAACACCACGCAAAGACGAACAGAAATGGAGGATGAAATTATTTATAGTTAACCATATCATCGTATACGTATTATCTAAATATATATAACTCAAAGATGACTGACATAGTGATCTATCAACGCACAGCCCAAACCACTGGACGGATCGGGCTGAAATTTGGCATGTAGGTATGTTATGACGTAGGCATCCGCTAAGAAAAGATTTTGATTAATTCTACCCCCAAGGGGATAAATTAACGCGAGCGAAGCCGCGGGCAAAAGCTTGTGTATAATAAAATCGTACACGATACGAGTGTACATTGAATACTTTAAATAAAGTGCCAAGTGTATATAAGTAATTGTTGCTATGACAAAAAGAAAATGGGTAGCTAACGGTCACGCTCAAGATGTACTCCCTGATGTTGTCATTGATTCATTGACATAGATAAGGAGATTCCTTAGAATAGATTATGCAAACATAACAGCGAAAACATTTTAATAACTTTATGTAGAGTAGTATATAAATAGTCGTTTGTGTAAAACAGCATACATAATATATTTGATCAAGCGATTTGATAAATGTACTAAAATGTAAATTTTCGACACTAGTTGTCAAACTCGTTTATTGTAAATGTTTGAAATTTACGCAATATGGTATAACATCATTTACTGATGCTATTCTGAATTAAATCTGTATATAACATCATATACAGATTCAATTCAAAAGAACTGGCAAAAAAATCACCTGAATTTCTAAGATTGTCCCTATGTATGACATATTGTAAATTAAATAATGTAAATTTAATATTGTAATGGATGAAAACTGTGATCGGTACAGCCTATGCTGTAAATAATATCATTGACGTAGTGGAGTAACCTGAAACAGTCATGCTCGCTATAAAGTTCAAACTTGTGGCGGCGTGGTGGGCCGGGTCGATGTGCTCCCTCAAATATGGTTGAGTACAATGATGGCTGGCTCATACGTCATACTCGTGAACGGGTGCTGCTTGTGGGGACTGGTCTGTTCAGGTTGTGAACACTGATTAAATTTTTTGTTCTTTGCGATAGCAGATGCTGATGGTCACTCTATTCTCCCAAATATGAATTTTAATAACTGTATTTATCATAAAATTGTTCCACTATTATTTGAAAGAAATACGAGCTGAGTTTCTTGTCAGTTCTTCTCATCTCGATATCATTCCGAACTGACGGTAGATTTGACATATCATAAGAGTTTGTAATAGACCTACATGAATAAAGATATTTTGAATTTGAATTTGAATTATGTAGAGTCTATAAGTAAAGGAAAATAAAGAAGGAACCTACCACACTGGCGCCTGTGTTAACACCATACGCTAGCGGGGCACCAGTGTCAAATAGAGCACAGTAGTAGCAATATTTATTAATTATATAATTCTTACTAGGGGGATTAAATTGTTAGTAATCTGAACTTTTTTTATTAGCACCAACACCATTTTGGATAGCACTATGGGTGGTTTTCAATGTAAACTCCTGATGATTTCTCTAGGATGAGTTAATCGATGGTATCTCGCCAGCATGTACTGCATTATACAAAAAAACTAGTAATCACCTCCCCCATAATCGGTTTGGTATTTAAATTCGCTTAATAACTAACTGTAATAAGTAGTAAGGATACAATAATGACTTCCTGTCTTTAATTAATTTCCACAATCTTTTTAGGCAATTAAAGTCCGTTCAAGCATGATTATAAATTATTTCTTTTACTAGTAACATTTAGTTTCCTTTTTAATTAAAGGAAATAGCAATGTTTTTAAGATTGTATCTGAGACGGATATTAAAAATCCCAATAGCAGACTGGCTTTGTTAGCATTTAGCCTCATTTAATAGAGCCCAATAAGAAAACAGATTTTACCGAGATAGACTTGACTAAACCGTCGTCGGCGTCTTATTTAATTATGGTCTGATGAAAAACTTAAGTGAAGGAAACACCGTCAACAAACCAAATTAATCTAACTATTAGGATTTAGAAAACAGTAGGTTTGATTCAAATATCCATATTAACCGAAATGTGGGCCTTTCAGTTGATGTATATGATAATGGAAACAGTTGCTATTGCCTCTGTCTACCCGATGGGGTAATCAGAGTTAATAGTCATGCATTTTTTTTTTAAATGTACAGTATGCACTAAGGCACAAAGCCATGCTGCTAAACTTAAAATTATTGATATACAGTAGGTAGATCATTCATCTTTGTAACTGTTTAGCCGACAAAGATTCATAAAGATAAATAGACCACTCTATAAATCAATAAACTTTAGTTCCGCTATTAACCGTCACGTTCCAAGTTTAAATTCAAAACATGCTTTCCCGCGTGAGTCAGCGCATGCGCGTAATCCACCAATCTTGAGGTTGTAATCGTGGGTGATTGACCGCCGCGGACCGAGTAACCAATGTCCGGTCAGGGTCCCGACTTGACATTGGTGGTGGTTTCGTTTAGGAAGGGTTGGAAAATTTGTTTTTAATCGATTACTTACTATACTATTGATACCTAACTCACGGTACGTAGGCTAAGTGCGAATGTGTAGCCATGAGTAAAAATAGTTTCAAACACATCAGTGGCTGTTCTGATCTTATCCTGATTCGACTCGTTGAAAAATATGAAGAGCTATGCTAAACTCCTAGACAGCGAAAGTGTCATGCATGTATTTACAGAAAAATATCTCGGAAAATATAGAGAAAACCGTTGCATTGTTAGAAGAAAACCGACGAAAACAGCGACTATATGAAAATAAATAATACTTAATAAATATACATAATATGACAAGGGAGAGTAACATATATATACACGTACATTTACACAAATCTCAAATGATAGCATTTTTTATCTGTGAATAGTAAATATTATACACAGACAATTTCGCAGACAATAGTTTTATCCCTTCACTCAAGTCTTCTTGGAAAAGATAAAAAAACTTAATATACAAAATTATCACCTTCCAATTACTGTTATACTATGAAATTATAACAGAACTATAAATAATTATATATAATCATTGCGTAATTGTTTATTCAAGAATCAATTAGTATAAATTATGATAGGACCGTCATAATGTCTGAGATGAAGCCCGCTCTAATCTATACCATATTTATTATTAATAATAATGTAATAATAAATATGATATAATTCATTACATTGTCATCATTGCCTCAGTCTCCACATCACCTACATATTTGAAACACCAATCAACTTACTATAAACCGTGTTTTGGACGTAGAATAAGCAATGGCGGTAAAATTACGGGATATGAAGCATCTTCGTTCTCAGGAATAACAACGCATGAGCTGTATCACGGACGACGAGATGTAGTAGGAAGTGGGCTACGGTTACCACGTGGTGGACTGACGAATTGTTTGCCATTCTTCGTACATAAAAAATTGCTTCGCCTTTATTTGGAGTAAGTCTTCTTAAATGATAATTATTAGAGAATGTTCCCCATAGCTGGCAATGTCACTGTGTCTGGCAGCCCCCCAAAAACCATCATGGTTATTTTATCACGGTTTAAGAAACCATATTTTCTTAAATCATTCGCTTCATTATTAGGGACTCTGAACGAGTTCAAAAACTAGTATTGGTTAAATATTAAACTACATTTCTGATTCTCTCCTATGATGGAAACACTGAAAAAAAATGGAGAGAGGGCGGAAGGTCTATTACCGCGCGAAAGGCAGTCGGCTATACCTCTGATAAACCCATCAGGGATAAGTCGTGATGGTACAAAAAAATAACATTTCAAATGGTAAATTGTTTTCTTATAAGACCTAACAACATGACCAGTCTACATGGCTCCCATGGATGGAATGCCAAAAGAAATTGTTTGGGCAAATGTAAGCCGCAGTACGAATTTAAATTGAATTTTCATGTTAAACCGTCAACTGGCTAAAGATCACCTGTCATTACCTTGAATATGTATGACGATGACACCATTCCTTGAATAAGAATGTAAGTACTCCATGACACTTCTATGTTTTGTCGTTCATTGTGCAAT
The DNA here is from genome assembly GCF_030625045.1 of Achroia grisella. Taxonomy (NCBI): domain Eukaryota; kingdom Metazoa; phylum Arthropoda; class Insecta; order Lepidoptera; family Pyralidae; genus Achroia; species Achroia grisella. Next base: position 1,320,984 of record NW_026712984.1, on the reverse strand, counting down.
ACCTACTTGTACATATTCATATATAATTTCTCTGTACGTTAGTTTGTCACAGAATTCCTCCTAAACGTCTGGACCGAATTGGATGACATTTTGTGTATATTTACATGAGTTCCTGGTTCTTTTGAAAATACAATGCACTATTTGTGCTAAAGTTTATTTGTATTGCGAATTTGCGATACCCTTTTTTATATATTTTTTATACTTTCTTCAAAATTGACAGAAAAGGATCCGATTGAAATCCAGCGCTACACAGGAGCATCCTGTGCCGACAGGATGCTCCTGTGATACGCTGAACGGAGTCTTTTTGCCGCCATTAATTTAGTATCCTTTAAATGTATTTCTTGTATGTAATTTGATTGGCAGCAATTAATTATTCTTGTTCTTCTTCACCTTAAACAATTAGATAGTTCAGTTATTCCAGACAGGACAACGTCGAACGCGTCCGCTAGTGTTTGTCTGATCCTTTCAACCGTTGTCAATTATTATTCAAATGTGACTTGTTCATAGGTGAATCCGCGAGGCACACAAAGCACCTACATACTTTTGGTTTGAATCAATATACTTGTATTTTATCAACATGTGATGTGACATCATATAGGACATAACACTGAAGTACTTACGTTTTTTATCGTAGCAATAAATTAACGGATTATTTTTCTTCAACGCTCTTTTAAGTACCATAAATTTAAATCTTTGTAGATTTTTATATTATAAGCCAAGTCTGTCAGTACCTATTACTGACTCTAGGCGTCTTCCATTGAGGGAAATGGGGCGAGGGTAGGAATTGTAAGAAATTGAGGAACTAGTGACTCCACTGCTGCTAACAATAGCAATGCAAATTAGCCTACATAAAAGCAAAGTACCCTGCAATGTTGACCTCCACGCGGTCTCCCCCTGAAAATCATCGCATTTAATTCCGAATTAGCCAAGATGGGCAAATTTTCCTGGCTTCATGCTCATCCTAACTACCTTCATAGCGTCAGCGCATGGTAAAGCATTCCATTACGCCCCATTAAAAAAATGTAAAGCTATTATTTTTAAATTAGATAATCATAGTAATAGTAAATAACACGTCGATATATGCAAGACCAACAACGTTCGTGGTGCAATTAGAAAGTACCATGCTCATTGTATTTCTCATTAATTCGTGTTAGTGAACAATCATAATGACCGCATGTAAACAACCTTATTCTTGCGTCTATACCTGCGGGTAGGGTTGCCAACTATTAACCGGGATGTCCCAATTTTAAAAGTGGTCAGTGACGGATAGTGACAGCCCCGATTTTTAAAGTTCCATATCAAGTGGAGATGATGGTACCCCTATAAAACTGTCCACCGCATAGGAAGATTTCAGGAATGTTATTATTATTGCCGCATGGTGTTGAGTCCGTCAAATGTACTGCACTATATTTTGTAATATGTGCATTGAAGTTAAATAAATAAATTATTATTAATATTTGTGTATGCCTACACTAATATTCAAAACGGTATGTATTTGATAGTTTGTTTGTTTGTATTGAATAGACTCTGTAACTTCTAGACCCACTTATATCGTTTATCATTAGAATCGTACCCCATTATCTCTGATGGAAATAGGCGATAAAATATTTAAGGATCAAAATTCAAATTCAAAATCTTTAAGGATCCCTATAAAAACATTGATAACTTAAGCCAATGTGTGAATGACACATTCAAAAAATATTTATACATACTTTACATTACAGCAGCATACGCTGCTGAAATTATTGACAACAGAGAAAACTACTGTAGTTTCATGAAGGACATATCTACACAGAAGTCTGCGATGCCATATGTCTAATTTTCCATTTACGTCACAATACCTACATTTTCATGTTAAAATATGCAATAGTATAACGCCAGTACAAACTAGGTCACATTATTCCTACTTTAATATTTTACTAGCTCCGCCCGGTTTCTCATGTGTAAATGTATTATACATATAAACCTTCCTCTTGAATCACTCTTATCTATCGTTAAAAACAGCATTAAAATCCGTTGCGTAGTTTAAAATATCTAATGAAACAGACAGATTTTATACTATGTAAAGATTACACTTTTGTTATATTGCCTTAATAACGTTATTTTATTTTTTTAGGTCCCTATTCTATCTCTAAAAATTAATGAGCATAGTTGGCCAGCCTACCGTACCTACAAGCCTGTAATTTGTTAATTTTTATTATAGATCTTTTTCTTTATAGTTCAACAAAAAGAAAGTGTTCCAGTTACCACCGCGGTCATGGTTGAGTCGGTATCACGTGTACGTAACACTATGTTTTCTATGTCGGCCGTAATTATACGGGAAATAAAGGTTGCCATTGCCAGTTCATGCGATCCAACATACATGTACAAGTTTTAGTTAACACAATTACCTATAGATAGACAGACAGATGTTCAAGTTATTTACATTTTTACAACACATATTCTAGTTTTTACACGCGACTTTGTCTAGTTTTTGATGCCATATATCCGTAATACGAAACGGATTTCAATGAAAGTCGTGAAAGTATCAAATTTCATTAAAATCCGTTCAGGCGTTCAATCATATAAAGGTAACAGACCGACAGACACGCCCCCATATTTATAATATTACACGTAGCATAGATTTCTAGGAAAATATAAAACTAGAAAAAACGCAAAACAACGTTTGCCGGGACAGCTAGTTTTTATATAAAAGAACAGAAGATCAGGCGAGACACACACAATGCTATAAAAGAAAATCAATAGCAAGTAGAGTAAATAAAGACGAAATAATATTTAACAACGGCCGGGAGTTCTATAATAACACATTATAATCATAGAAGATAGAGTATCACTTTATACTGTGATGCATTTGACTTTTATTAGAGTTTTGCAGATGTTAAAAACATACAGATCCCATTTTTGTATCTGTACTTCGTCATAACTACGGTTAACTCAATAAGGGGTTTTTCATTATACCTACCAACCAACTAATAATAAATATCATATACAGTAAATACATATAAACTGCATAAACAATATTAACTCAATAGACGTTGTGTGGAAGATCGATTCACGCTGTAGCGGGATTTTTTAGATAGCAAAACTGTATTTCCCTGTGGCGGCGGATCTATAGGCGCCAGGCAAACAGACGCCCGTCTCCATATATAGGCCAAACTTGACTGTGAAAACATTAATGGAAAGCTTTGTAGGCATGCTTTTGCTTTTTAATATTGTACATGGAGTGACAAACAACTTGACAACTCACCTAATGATAAAGAACAATCATCACCTATGTGTATATGAACAGCACATGACAATGTGATGATAGTAAATCATGACGTAGTACCCATCATGTTTTGCCATCCCGGACGACATAGATATCAACTTTCATCTATTTTAGTTGCAAAGCAATATGTTTTACTACAGAAATAATTGAGATAAAGGTATCCATCCATACGCAGGTATATTGTACAAAATCTACCTCCAACGTTGATTCTTGTATTAAGTGTTCAAACGAGCCTTCAATCTTGTTTATCTAATTGACACATGCTAACATCTGACTTGACTCATGTTAACACATCAGTTTGATTTTAAACCATAAATACCGGGGATTATCATGAAGCAAAAGTGGCTATTATGTTTCAATATTATCATTCTTTATTTAACACATTTGTATGTGGTTATATGTGGAGTTAGAAGCAGACATTGCAGGGGTAGATTTTGTACAACAAAATCTAAATATTTCCGTAAAAAATATCTTTCTGCTTATTAGCACTTTATTGTGTAAGCAGAGAGCTGAGTCAGATGCTAACGATTCGGAAATCGCAGGTTCAAGGTTAGCTGCAAAAGTATGTGAATAGAGTTTATATATTACGTAGGTACATTAGTTAGAGACACTGAAGGAATCTAAATTAAAATTAGCATAAATTTCTTAATATATTTAATATTCGTATTCTTTGTATTATTTAACCTAGTATGTATGTATAAAGAATGACAAAAAAGCTGACAGTTCATCGTTTTTTAGTGTATCTGGAAAGGCAAATAAGTTAAGTAGTAATCGTCGTCCATATATAAAACAGCACTAAGATATCACGTCATCTTGTGACGTATATGGCAGATACCCATTATGCGTTGTCATTCCAGGGGATTAATATACCATGGCTTCGTGTCTTGTAATTTCACTCTCTCATCTCACGTTTCAACCAAAAAACAGTGAACAAAGAAAGCTGCTTGGCGAATGCTAAAGGTAAGAAAGAGGTACAACACTGAATACTTTGTACAAAGTTTATCGTCTAATGGAAAGAGGCAATCGATATGAACAGTTCAAAGATAACCGGAGACACCAGTGGTAACCCATATTGCACTACTATTAATATGTTATAAGGTATCATACCTCCGTACTCTACAATTACTCTGTCATATCCCTTCTCACACAGCTTAATCAATTTTTAACTTACTTCAATAGACAAAGAGTTGAAAACATTAATCCGATTTGACGGACGTCTAGCAAAACTGAATGGTTTTCTAGTTTATTTTTGCAATTAATAATGTTCACTCTGCTCAAAATGAATTATGTGACTATTTGTTGGTGCTTTCATTTGAAAATATATGAAATATCAGTTCACACTGAATTTTAACAAGAAGAGCTTTTATTCAACAATCTTTGTTACAATATAGTTAATATAATATAATGTTTGCCACTGGTACGTGAAAATTGTCTTGCAGTCCAGCATAGGCATCTCCTAATCGCCATCGAATGCGATTCTATGCTAGTCTTTTCCAGGTATGTCCCGATATTTTTTTATTATCATCTGCCCATCTACGATACAATAGGCATCCAAAAAACGGGTTTTCCTATTATAATCATTATTATGCGACGACCTTCGACTTTGTGTCTCGACGTTCAGTTACTCATTGTTATACAAATGTTCTGAAACGTGGCCAAGTTTCAGAAGGCATTCAGTTACTGCGCAGTAAGGCATTGTGTCACGGACAGGACAAACAAAGGGGTCCTGTTGAAACTTTCTAAAAACTATAGCAAGACTCCGTACAATAATATGACAAACAAGCTGTTAGCCTACCTGATGGAAAGCGGCTCCGTCGCCTATAGACATGAAGAGCTATGACTAAACTAATTCGTAATCCCAGGGGGTCCTGGACTAAGGTGTAAATCCCCACTTACTATGCTGATTCTCTACTTTGTCTGACGTTTAAAGCAGAACACAGCTTGTAAACTATTGACGGCAGAAGTAAATGAGACAGACACAAAAGACTTCTGTTCTTGGCGAATTTGTAAAGTACCTTAATGATAAATATCCTACTACCACACTGCCTTTCAGTGTGGTAATAAGACTACACCTTTCTCTTGAACTACTCTGTACGATTATGAAGTTAGGGGTATATGAACTCAGTAATAAGCAATATAACTTTATCGTGTTTGGTTTATGTTATTTGCTTGTAAATTGTTTAGCTTGTGGTAAAGTCATGTTTTAGTAAGCGTTCTAAATAAAATTATTATTTATTTAATTTTACGTGTATAATGTTAAATTATTTAAACAATTTTAAATTCTAAGATAATATACTACAGAGATTAAAATTGAAACATTTCTATAATTATCAAAATACATTTTTAGGATAAAATTCATATCTTCAAAGTGCAAGAAACTCTTTGTTAGCACGGTTAGTCATTCAACATGTGTAAATATCGAACAATGGTAGTTGTGTTTGTATATTTGTTTAGCACAAAGCCGCTTCTTGTTGATTATAATGAGAAAGGGAGATGCAAGAGATTGTTCAACCCGTTCACACACAATTCAGTACTTATTTTGACATTTTAATTTAAAAAGTAAATTTGAATATAGTTTCAAATACCGTAGTACCCTCTATGTGACACTCTACTGCATAGAACTGCCAAAAATACCTTTTGCTATTAGATGGTATTGATATTTTTCTACTATATTGATATTTTCCAAAGAAAATGACATATAAAATAAATATTAAGATGTATTTTTACGATTTCAGTTTTTATGAATAATGAATATAGGATATATCCTATACAAGCAAACATGCATTGTACATTTAAATAACTTTCACAATGATTAAATTATGGATAAAAAATGCTTTCTTCCGACAGGACAGGATGCATGCAAGACAGAATATGGATAGGTTTTCTGAAATACAAGAAAAATATGTTATTGAAAACATAAATTAACAATACTCTCACTGCCTACTAAACAGTGCGATTCTAATGAAACTAATGTTTTCATCTCATCTAATCTAATCTAAAAACACGATACAAATGAAGTGACAGACATATGGTGCTTGTAAAACTCATAGACGTAGTATGGGAAGTACATAAGTGTACATAAGTTTTTTTATAGATGATAAAACACCAGCCTGCGCTAACGCTGACGCTAACCAGTGAAAGATGATAAGATGAACATGAGGTCAGGTCAGTTAGCCCATCGTGACAAATTCACCAGCATTTTATCACGATAGTTTCCAGGGGGAACCGCGTGGAGGTCAACCTGACTGGAGCGTTACTAGTAACGGGGTCATCAGTCCACAGTACTAACAACCCACTTCCCCCCAGTGTACATAAGTTAAAGCGTCTACATAAACAAAGCCGCTAAAATTCGTTGCGATGTCGGAGACTCGTAGCACTCTAGATCGCTTGCTAGATGTCATGTTTGGGCAAATCATCAGGAACGATAATAATAATGATGATTAGGATTTAGCGATCTAGGAAGCGATTTTGTACACTCGTCATCACCGCTCTGTCGCCACAGATTTTAGGGCCGCGTGTGTATTAATTTTTACTAGTATCAATTTAGTACTCGTAGAACGTAATTATAGTTTATGACTTGAGGATGTAGATGTTTGCAAGTGCATTGACCTCACAATAATTATGAGTGTCCTCGTTGTATAGAACGCTAGGAGAGCTCGAATTGACAACACGTCTGTTATGTTACCCTAGAATTCTACTTGAGTCTCTACTGCAGCGATGTATCTATGAAATTATATTATTTGTGAAGATCTCAGTAGTCTAGCCTCAGGTTTGATTCTCGCATAACAGACTTTACTATATCTATACAGGTTAGATCTAAGAAATGAAATATAACTACGATACATTTGAATGATTTTTTTTCATACATTATATACTATGTATGTAGTCTTATGGGTGTATGGTAGTGAAATTACAAAATACAGAACATGAAGTCATAGCAAGTGGTACCACGAGCGTCACATGAGATGATACCTGACCTGTGGTACATGCATATAGGCGACGGTTAACACTCTTTACTTTACCACATTTGGCCACCTGGTCAGCCGTCAGTTGCTTTTCCATTTACATAAATAAAGAGTATCACGCTCAAAACCCAGAATAAACAAATTTATATTCTAATGTCTAAACCACCGATGCGTTACTGGAAAATACGCAAATATAGTACAACTCACGTGTTTTGTACCGATAACGATTTTTTTTAACTAATTTTATTGGGCCTCGGATGTGATAAATAGCAATTCGTAACAAGTTTACCGTCGACTTTATTATTTGAATTTATGCCAATTACGAGAACCTGTCTTTTAATTTATGGAACTAATGTCATTTAAACTACATGAATATGTAGTAACAACTTTATAATATATTGGAGACATTGTTACAAAAGTCAATATATGAAGGTATTTTATCTTTTTGAACCGACTTAAAAAGAAGCAAAATCTCAAGTACAATGCTTTTACGAATTGATAAGTCTTAACAATTTACTTCAGTAAGTAATGTCTCTAAGTTATTATTTTTGTGGTACAAATATTTCTCTATCTACAACAATTATGTCTCAATATCCTAGTCAAATGAAAATCCCAATTTTTTAATTGATAAATATGGAATGTTACTTCCACCTGTGCTCCTCCTATCTGTATCATTACCAACAATAAAATGGGGAAAGGTGTTGTTAATTATGGAAATTCATAGCCCCATTATGTTCTAGTAATTATAAGTTTCAGTTTGACTTAGTGAGAAGTTTGCAAATGGACTAATTGTCCTGACATCATGCTGATCATCCTTCAGTGGTGCTCCGCCAGCGTATACCGTTAGCGTAGGCCCATATTATCATCCATTCGAACCTTCCATGAAGAGTAATCTGATTGTTTTTGTAAATCCTTTTGACATATTTTTAAACTGTGTACAGTGGTCTTTCCTTGTTGATCAATCACTATTCTCTTCAGGAGGGATAGCATGGACGTTGTGATGTAAACAAATAATCAAATCCGTTCACTACAGTTGTACTAACTAATACAACATATGTAGGGTGATCGACTATGTACATAGCTTATCGACCGTTAGAAATCTTGGATTCGTATCAATATTATCTGTCTATAGATAAGTTAAATGGACGTAGTTTGTAAATTACAAATACACACCTATATTTATGTTGATATTTTGTTAACGAAATTTCATTAAAAGGAATATTAGTCCGAAAAATATATTGTCTTTTATGCCCTTTGTAATAAAACGTCCTAGCCTACAAATAGTCATAGCAGAGGCCAATAGCCTAAAGCCCCCAATAATTTTTTCTTACATAATATGACATTGTACAGGAGTGAAGGTGTCACAACAGACGGAAGTATAATTTCGAAGTGTCTGTTATTTTATAGTCTGGTTGCATCTTTAATTTGCACTTTGTTGCGTACTTTTTATAATGCCTTTTTGTATCAATATTTGTCACTAATATAGCAATCAATTTGATGTCCCAGCTGGTATGGTAAGTGGTAAATGTAGCCTATGGGAGGTGTAACATGATGACGTGATGCCCGTAATGCTATTCACGTATAACCTAATACATAAACAGCATTCCGGATATCTCTCTATCATGTCACACCCGCGATACCACTCCTGGTAACGTCTGTTACCAATCCTGAGGTACCTCTTATACTATAATTAATCCTAATCTGCAGCCTACAACGGAAACACAGCTTACAAAGCAAGGTGCTTGGTGACTGAAATAGGCTCGTCCGGTGAAGCTGTAAAGGCCAAATACGGCCCACAGCATTAGAGTAGTCCGAAAAAAAACTGAAATAGGTGAGGCTTGGATATCCACGCAGACGACTTTACCTCTGGTAAACAACTACAACTATAACTACATTTGTATAGTACAAAGATTTGTAATATCTGACGTAATATCGTAGTAAACGAGAGCGTGGGTAAGCGATTTAACGCATCATTCATGCGGAAACTCAATCTTTATTTGATTTCGTTGATTTCATGAAAAATTGCTTTGACAGGAACACGAAGTTGTTGATTATATGATTACAACGAGTACTGCAGAAAAAATGTGTTTATTTGTTTGTTTATTTATATGTTAACGTCTCGTACAAATGAGTGACTTGAGTAGTTGTAATTGTCTTTTACAAGTAATATAAAACAATTGTACAAAATTATTATAGCTGCAAGTATTCCATAATAAATAAATAAAAATACATCCTATATGTCTGGATTACAATTAGTAGGTCTTTAAAATCCGTACTAATAACAAAAATCCGTGTGTGTCCGTCTGTTTGTTACCTATCAGAGCTCAACGGCTGAAGGAATCTTAATGAAATAAACTGTATCACGTGAAAAACATAGTATATCTTTTAGCTCAAAAAAGAAAATGAAATCGAGGATAATAGCTAGTATTATATACAACGATAGGAAACATTAGCAGATAGATGCAGAGCATCATGCCTTTTTAGTTCGAAAACAGATTAAAATAATCCTTTTTTTGTTTGTTATTGTTGTATGGATTTCTTTCAGTCAACCTAAAGGTTTAAAAAATAATGTTTTAACTATCTTAAAAACCAAAATGAAGAAATAATCTAAAACTATGTAAGTAGTTTAAGCTTTTCTTGTCGGAACAAAAATATATCAACTTCGAAATATCTCACGATTAACTAATTACCATAACAAAGAACAAACAAGCCTGTTTCCAACATATAGGGGGAAAAAAATAACGTTCTACATCCGTCATCAGATAAAAAAACAAGTGAGGTTAATCAACATTTTATACATATACTTATATTACTTATATGTGCGTATGCCATTGTCATATCTTTATGCCACCGTGGGACCACAAAGGTACAATTGAGATAGTTTCACTCATCGGGCCTTATCAACATTGATTGTCTAGTATTGTCTACATTCTAACAAAACGGACGACAACAGTGAAAGCAAGCGTCCGTTGCTTATTGCAAATTAAAAAAAAAACAAATTACAAGATACTGGCAACGCAATGTTAATGAACTTTTTTGTTACAACCTTCGTCGAGCGTGAATTGAATGAAACAATAATATTGTTAGAAAAAAATAACTAAGTAGCCAACCGCTAATGAAGTACGTAGAAATAGGTAGCCATTTATTGGGGCAATGTTGGCTTGGTTCTGCAAGGTCGCAACGGGTTGTGACATTAAATATATATATAAACAAACAAACAAATAGAGCAGCTGCAATGCATGTCTGTTATTGGGAGGATATCTGTTGATAAAAGAAAAAAAAACCGCAAATTAAGCACCTTTAGCGAATAAAAAAGTCTGATAGCGGTTGAGAGTTAACCTTTTATTGTGAAACTAGTATGTTTAGCGAATTGCAGATTTCTTTGTATCATAAAAAATCATATCATTCTTTGTCTGCAGTAACAATTTTGTGCTGGCGGCGTGGCACTATTGGAAGACAATGGAATGAGGATAAACGGAGATTGCACCAAGTACCAATTGTACCAAGTAGGTAGCCCTTTACACGGCCCCTCTTAGAAAACATCGCGGTAAATTCTAGACGAATTCCCCACGATGACCTTCGATGAACCTTACCACGATGAACTTCATGGTCATCCTTCATTCTCCACTAATGATTCGCCAGTGGATACCATTAACGCAGACGGGTAAATTATGCCATTCTCACGTTCAACCACATCCACTTTAAAGAAGGGGTTCTTTAAAGTGTTCGACTGTATTATTATTATGTCGATCGAATGATCAGTGGACAACGTCTTCGTTCAGTTCTTATCTTACATTTATTTCTGTTATGAGGTCAGTCAGCTATCTGTCTTGTGTGGGATCTACTATAAAAATAAATTATCAAATTCGATGCAGACTTAATTAGGCTATTTAAAAAAGTCTAATTTTTTCTAGAATATTATATTAATATTATAAACGCGAAAGATTGTGAGTATGGATAGATGTTTGTTACTCTTTTAAGCAAAAACTACTGAATGGATTTTGATAAAACTTTACGGATATAGCTTATACATTAGACATAACACAGGCTATAAATTTTACGCGAGTGAAACCGCGGCCAATGCTAGTAATGCAATATAGTAAATTGAACATCTCGTCTTTCTCTCAACTTCATAAAAGTTGGTTGAAAACAGTGTTGTTTAGAGTATTTTTAAAAGCTAATCAAGTTAATATTTCCAGGACATATAAATAAGTAGTTCCTGTGCTATATATTAGTAAGTTTATCTGTCATATTTTATCTATCTATATATTTAATAACTATTAAGTAGTTAAAAATAAGAGTTTTTTTGTAAACGATTTTGCCCTCTAGAAATATTTGTGGTAAACTCCTGGACAAACTTCATACTCACTATTCTCTACTGGTGCAACGTCAGTGTATACCACATACACAGGTATATTCACCGTACTTGCTTAGGCAGTACATAAAATTGGAATGATACAGAGAAGATTAGCATGACCTTTGCGCAATGATAACACGCAAATTCGTGATGCGTTGCGATCCCGTAACTCCGGTAATAGAAACTTCGTCGAGAAACCTTGGTGATTTTAGTGAGTAGGAGTCTTACTGTACCCGCTTGCCTCCCCCGGGGTTTCTATGTGCGATTTTCTCCAAGTAAAAAAAAAAGGTAGATGCACTAATCCATTATAATCCATTAAAAAGATCAGATATCATACAATTTATGCTTCATTTGTTTTTGCGTGAAAACGAAACGCTCACTAACCCTTTCTCTTCTAAAACAAATACGATTGAGTGCGACGACACGATAAGACGATAAAAACTATCCGTTTTTGTGACACTCATGCAATATCCATGCCATGCATGCTGAGGCGTGAAACTATTTCAAACAGATTATAGATTGATTCAATTTTGTAATAAAAACAATTATCGGATGAGTTGCAAGAAGATTCCGTACAATTACTGTTTTTTATGTAATTGGAATGGCAAACATTTGCACAGACAGCCTGATGGTAAATGGTAAGTGTGGTCTATTTACACGAACAGGAGCTACGGACATCACGTTATCAAGTGACCACTCAGGCGTTGCTATTCTAGAAGACTAAGACGTCATACCTCTTTTGCGGTGATATCACTGTTTTTTCTCATACAGCTCACAAACCAAGGTGCTTGGGGCCCGAAATAGGTAAAACTGAGGTACCCACGGAATCAACTTTTTCTGAATCCTATCTCAGACGACTTTCTCAAAGGTCTTCTGCGTATCTTTACAAATAATCCTCCTTCTGCGATATGTCTTATAACACAGAATTCATAAGATTTATTGACGATGATGTGGTCAATAAATATACTGAGACCTCTGACTTTACAAAGTCAACAGTGTACAAAGCCTACGTTGTACCTCTGTCTCAGATATTTTAGCTAAACTTTATTCACCACGCATTTATTCTATAGGATCAGAATGATGTCAGCTCAGTTACTCTATCGTGTCGTATTTACCAGAAATTAACAACGATGGTTTCTAGAAGAAACCGCATATTAGCCGATCTGACAGAGTGCTGGCAATTAAACATTAGCTCCCATTGCTAATAATGTTTTCAGACTTCCTGAATACTGTTGTTGGAATTGGTCAAATTATTAGAGCGGCAGAAAAATCTATCGTTAACAAATACCTAATTAGGCAGGAATTCATAAATTATAATTTTGTAAAGCATAAATAGAAGTTTTTATGAGTCCATATTCCATGTTTACACAATTTAGGTAAACCCATTTATGAGTCACTTAAGTGGTTATCTCTAGTTTTACTTATTAGATACAAGTGTGTACCATTATTGCGTTTCTACTAGAGAAATAAATTATCTACTATGACTATGATAGTAATAATACTACTAGCGCAAGTTTCATGGAAAAGCTCGTATAGACCTTTCTTGCTTGCTTATTGATAATATTTATGTACCTACCTATCAACACAACTGGAAGGAAATTACAGACAACACCAATGAACTCAGCGACTACACTGCCTCTCGGTAATGCCAGCCTTGGTTGCAGTAAAAAGAAAAAAAAACGTTCGAGCAAAATACGAACGAGCGGGTACGAAAATTCAAACAATCGTTACGCTGAACTATCGAACGAAAGTGAAAATATACACGAAGCCGTAATTACGAGAAAAAATAATGCTGGTAACTCTGCGTGAAATCTAGGTATAATACGTTGAGTAAAGTGTTTTCTCAAATATTTATCAGTACTGGGAATATAGGTTAAAAGCATCGCTATCGTATTACGCGATAACATGCATGATTAAAAAAATTATGTATGTAACTAGGTAAGTCAGTAATATGGACTAAAAAATACCTACCTATTATAGGCAATTTTATCATTAGCTCGATTATGTAGCATATGTTTTGATGAATTACCAACCTGCTATTCTCAAGACGGCACGGTCTGCGGGATCCAGCTGCAGAATGGACAAAGGTTTGTGCTTTGCCCATTCCTTCAAGCTGAAATCATTTTCAAATTCCATGTTTCTGTCATCCAAAACGCGAAGTCTCGCGCGTACCTTCGTACATACTTGAATCAATATCACAGCACTACACTAGCACACTAGAATATCACACATCATGTACATAATCTTAGATAATGTTGTTCATGAAAAGTAAACAAAACGTTACACTCATTGTAAAATCTCAAATGGAAATCGATACACTACGAACGACAATACAGCAAGTACGATATCCCACACAAAAGGTTTTTCACTATTAAATTATACTCTCATTACTTTAATAATAAAGAAATGATAATAGCAATCACTAAATATGTTAAATAAGAATTTCAAATCAAGAGAACAAGCCGACAACAAAGTATTTGGAGGTTATTTATATAAGCCGAGCGTCATATACCTAACTAGCGGGCAGACATGATGCGACTGTTTAGTTCAGAAAGGAACCGCAATATGCCGCTATCGTCGCTCAGCTGTTTAAGCGCATGCTCGCAATAACATAATCCGACCGATTAGAAATGACAGCATCTCTATTCAAATTCTGTGGCATTAGTTATAAATTGAAATAAGTTGCAGAGTGCTATGTTTTGGGACTAGTACCGCCATCTACATATGCAAATAGATAAAATATCAAACAAGAGGGAGATTGATGATAACATGAATGATAAAAGGTCACATGGGAAAAATATAATGTTACCATGGTATGAAAACAAATTCTGCTTGCCTTTTTCGAGTGCAATATTTAAATTCTAAATAAGATTACGTAATATATACATCACGAGCCAATACAGTATTTACGTATATAAAAATTGTAATTACATAATAACAAATGCAACAAATTATTTTTTTCTAGCTTGAATTCCGATGATTAATTATGTAAAGCTGTTATAACCATATATACAAACCATTCCCATTTGGAACAGATAATCTACAATTCTGTAATTACTGAGGAACTATTTCACAGTTGCTATAAGGATCCCATCTTGGCTTGCATTTATAACTTTCAAAAAGTATACAGAAGGAAGGAAGGATTTGTTACAGTTGGGAATTGTTCGTAACAACATTACATAAAAGAGGTCTAGCTTAATGTGTAATGTTAATACAGTTTTACATGATCTACAATATTTCGGATACTGTTTATTACTTTAACAGCGTGATTAGCTTTGTGTAGTTTCAATTCTTAGATATTGATGTTGTCTAGCAAAAACATTGTTTGAAATGTAGATAAAACAGTAAACTTGTAGAAAGCAATAAATTTTGTATATAAGACTTTATGTTATAAATAAAGAATGATACAAAATGTGCCATTCTTTTATTACATTATCTTGTAAAACTGTAGAGACTTTTGATGTTAGGTTTTTATTTATCTCTCATTTTAGGCCACAGTTTTTCTTGAGCTAAAGTTTTTGCTGTAATTTTCTTTGTTTAATAAGCTTTCATCAGTTTTGAATACATGTCGATGATGTAGGTATTATTTCACACATCTAGATTTTCATAACTGGTATTACTGGCTGTAGTTGGTTACTATGGCAACGTAACTGTCAAATCAAATTTTGGTTAACATTACTCATTTGAATTATTATGTTTACCCATTTTAATTTTTCAATTTAAATTTCATAATATTTTCTATAATAGCAATATAAAAGTTTCTTTTATTAAATACACTTTATCAGGAGAAAAGAAAATGCATATTCCTTTGTGTATTACTTAAAAATTGTACGAAAAAGTTTTATCAATAATTTTGTTAAGGAACTCTTCGTTATTATTATTGAACGACTACTGACCTAGTTTCTACATTCTTCCCATTGTTTTGACCTAAAATATGGCAGTCACGGAACTTTCCTTTGTTACTTTTATACCATTTGTGCGTTTTGTAAATAAAAAAAATGTGCAAAAAGACATTATATTAATTTGGTTGTGAATGATGACTCGCAGCCCTCAGCTATGAGTGGCCACTACGATTTACGAGGTTCAAAGGTGTTTTAATTAAAAACTGTTATAAGACAAACGTAACTTAAGTATTTATTTATTACAATTAGTAGAGAATACTAAGTACACTTAGCATGGGTATTTTTGCCTCAACTTTTTTAGGCGCCAATTGGATTGTAAGATGTTTCGGTTTGGTGTTAATTTTAGAGTGATATATGCTATAGTATATAATGCTGGTTCTTAAATGGTTAAGTCTGGACATAGCCTTGATGTTACCGAAGTAGACTTTAAAAAGTGTCTGTGTCTCAGCTTTTTTTGTTAGATGTATTTCGGTTTAATGTGAGATATGGTAGAGAAATTACAGGATGCAAGACATACCATGTTAGTCTTCCAGAATGGCATTGTGTGAGTATTATATACTATGGGAATCATTTGATAATTCATGCCCATAGTGTTTTTCAATGTATGAGTATATAGCTTTAGCTTTCCACTTAATATCATACTGCCACATAATCTTTCATAAATTACTTCACCTAATATTTAATAAATTATACATTATCAATGTTATTATCGAGGAGTTTATTCTAGATGATAGACATCTGTTCAAATGAATAATTATTTATAGTCCATTATTATTTTGTTAGTATTATGGGTTTAAATAAATTATTTTTCTATGAAAAATCTTTAATAATTATTTTCCATTTGCATTATGCAAACAAGTTTTATCAAAGTCAAACTGATTCCTTATGGAGTATATAGTGTGTAACTTAGATCAAAATTAGAGTTAATATAATACAAATCTATACTGTCCCTTTATAATATATATAATTTTTTTGTAGTGCCAACATGATGTACAAGTTTCTAAGAACATTCAATGTACTCCCACAAAACTGACCTTTTCTGGAAATTTCACCCAGAATCAAAGGTTATTTGACATAAACTTGCCAGAGAGACGTGCCAGTATGCGACGAGACATACTCAGCGCAGTCATGAAGAGGACTGAATCCAGGTTGGAGCAAGAGGAGCCTAAAGTCTTCCATGATGACAATCCAATGTACGAGGATCCAAGAGATGTCATAGGTATTTATTTTTTTGCCTTTAATATTAATACATATAACAGGAATTTAATATATAGGATGTAATAGGATTATATACTAATGGTTTATGAACTATAATGTAATGCTTTATGTTAAATATGTTTATTCAAATAAACTTAATATATAACCACATTTAAATTGTTCTATGCTTTTTTTTTCATATATGTAAAAGCTTTTTAGAGGGATACAATTTTATTATCATCAAATGAAATACATTACTGTACCTTAAGTATGTGCTTTACAAATTATTATAGCCTTTTTCTAACTTTTAACTCTCTAATCCCTACTGAGCAAAGCTTGTGTTATATGGGTAGATAAGATAGCTGACATAAATAAATATATACAATATATAATTTAAACAAGCACATCATCAAACAATACAAACAATCATACACAGAAATACAAATGTTTATCTAGTGGAAAGAATTAAACCAATGATCATCGGAATTAAAAGATGTACTAAGGCACTAGACCATCAAGGATAAAATGTGATAAGTATAAGTGTTAACTGTAAAATATGATATATCCATTCTAGGCGAAAAACCTGCAAAACCTCCAAGGAAACGAAACATCCAAGCTATAGCTGTTTCATCACCCAGAATGAGTAAAGAAAACAGGTCACTGCTGAGAGAACAGAAGAGAAAACTCAGTAAGAAATATGAGAGTCTAATTACATCATTAATGGATAGATGTGAGGAGAATGTTTTACAGGTTTGTGTTTTCTTTCTCTTTCTTTCACCTTATACTTCTCTTACCCTTATACTCTTTCATTGTGTACTCAATTTTGGTATCTCTGTTCTATCTATTTCTGCTGCTAAGCAACTTGGTATGTAATCTGTGTTTTCAATTTGACAACTGAAATAAATAGCAGTAATATTATTATAGGGCAAGACTAGTCCTTAGTACACATTCTTTAGAAGACAATGCTTGAGTAGTATCACAGGTTTCATATGATGTTCTGAGTGAGTTATGTTAATGTATATAAGAGATAATTACCATTTGCGTTATTGGTTACTGCAAGTTTTGACTGTAACTGAACCTTAACAAACAATTACAATTTTATGAAGCTGTTTGATCAACATTTTTTCTTTGTTATTATTAGGGTTGAGATAGAAATCATCTTGCATTTTAGTTCTCATTTCATTGTCAAATTTTTTTTATGTTTGACAATATTTTAATAAATAATTCTAATATTACAGATATCAGAAAGAGACACCCAAATAAGTAAATTGAAAGAAAAGCTGAAAACTGTGCTAGAATACAATAGATTGTTTGCAGAAGAGAATGACCAATTGAAGTCACAGTATGAGACACTGGTGAAGTATATAGAAGAGTGCAAGCAAGTTATAAAGGAGGAAAGAGAACGAAACAATACATTAGAAGAGAAGAGTAGAGAATTAGAGAATAGAGTGAAACAGTATGAGGTTCCTGATAGAGGTATTTGAACTTTTTTCTGTCATTAGAATGGCAAACAAAATGACCACCCACCTGATTGTAAGTGGTAGTTGTTAATTATATCCATGAACAGCATCACTTCATCACTTGACAAACATGGTACTCATAGGTTGTCTGTAATTTCACAGCCTTATCTCACACTTTTAACTAAACAACATCCTACAAAGCAAGCTGTTTGGTGACCGAAATAGGCAAGACAAGGTATAAAGTCTAGTATGTATAAAGTCTACCTCGGAAGTAAATTTGAAACTCTTAATATTCTTTAGCAGCTGTCTCTACACTGAAAATTATGTATGTACATTCTTTATCGTTGGTTAGATTCAGACTTCTTACACTTCGGTTTATAAGTGGCAGTAGTATACCACGGCGGTCTAATATACCTAAAATTTAGGGGTCCTTATAGGCAGGAGCCTATAAGAGGCTCTTAATGCTGTATCTTGCTCCCGGAGTTAATGCAGAGGTGAAGGTATGGACCCGAGGTACCAACCTGCTTCCTCCAGGAGGGTGCTGATGTCAGTAATCGTAAGCTGGTACGTAATTCGCTGGGCTAGCTAGTAAATTATACGTATTATTGAACATGTTTTCAGAGAATGCAGCATCTACAACCGCTATACCCCTGGTAGAGGTGTGCATGAGTTGCAGCAGTCGGCAGATCATACTAAACCAGGCGCGGGAGCAGAACACCAGACTGCAAAAGGATATGCAGGCGTTGAAGGACGTTTTATATAGGTATGAATTATAATCTACTGCATCTCTTGTCCCTTTTTGAATTTTAATGTTCTCGGTATTACAAATAGCAAACTATGTTATCTGTGAGTATCATAGGCTGTATAATATCACGCTATAACCAGTAGGGGCGGAGCTTCAAAGAAAAATTATGCAAAAATCTGTCCAACCTCATAGAGATCAATCTGATATGATGCATTGCTAGCAATGGAGGTCTATCGTCCCCATTACTAACAATCGCCTCTTCTCTTGCTACCCTCTTCGTCAATCAATTGAAGAATACTACATAAAAATTTACTTACCAGATTAAATGTTCAGCTGTCGCGTTATCAAGAGAAATTACGGGCCAACGTGCAGGTGTTGAATGCTGATGGTAAAGATATATACAAGCCTGGCGAGAGACCCGACGGGTTCGATTCTCTGATCACCGCTAGTCTTAACTATAAAGGTATGTATTCATAATGAATTGTAAATGGTATATTATTTCACATTCACAGAATTATATTTGGCTTTGGGTTTGGTTGGATCCCTAAACTTACAAATAAGGATGTAATATTATACTTACGATTTTCTAATATTTGTATTTGCACAAAATGGTAATCATATAAAGTTGTCCAACATTTCTCTGAAAAGAACACCAGCCAAGTTTCTTGGCTGAATCTGAATACCCAACACAGTGGAAGAGTCATAAACCCTAAATTATAAAAGCGTAGACTGTGAAAAGTTTTCTGCGTGAATACTTATTGTGAATATAGTGGCACCTATTTCAGATGGAAGCAGCTTGCTTTGTGAGCCTTGTCTCGGATGTAACGTGTAGATTAGGCAAGTAAATTACAGGATAAGAGGCACATTAAGGAAGCCACAGAAAGAGCCTCAAGTTATTAAGGAATATTTACTTCTTTACAGAAGCTGCTCCTGATGAAGCGCATTCAAGCAAAACTGGACTAGATGAGCAAACCTCCGGACGAGTGGTAGATTTGTCTGGATTGCTAAGTGCGCAGGCGCTCGGTAAGTGCCAGTTTTTAATGAGGAAATATCTATACTAATGGTCGTAGTTGGCCTTTACAGTTTTCTCAGACGAAAATATGGTGCTGAGAGTGGTATTGGAAACCCGCGGAAAGAGTTCTCCATAAGGAGCGGCTGGACGTCACCTCTTATTTGACGATACGATCTTCAGTCTGGAAGTATCATTAGGAGTGTGACTATATTTCCAAGCTGTCTTAATTTAGATTTACATTCGTATGGTACAGGGTATTGATCGGGGAGTACACAAAGCTTAAACAGGAGGCGGAGATAATATTATCGTAACTTCATGCATGATATAGAACGTGACAGCAATATTTCGTCTGTTTTTTCTCGGATGTAGGTTGCGATCGTGTAATTGTCGATATATTAGAGTGTCTGACAGAATTTAGAAGGCATTTTGCATTCCAATATTTCTGTCTACCGTAGTAGACAATAGAACATATACATGACATATACTATAAAACTTGTCTTTTTATAATATTTTTTGTTAATTTTCTTTCTTATTTAACATTTATGCAAAACATTTCCTTGTAACTTTGCTAGCCTGTCATTATATTGGTTTCCATAGAAGTCTAGTATCAATCGATAAAAATAATTTTATTTTCTTTATTCCATGTGTATTTAATAATCACCTACTGCTACACAGCGCCTCTCTTCGACGCTTACCAAGAGAATTTACAAGAGAAAGATACCCTTATACTGGATTATGAGAAACAATTCGAGAATATTAACAAGAAATCAAAACAAATTGTCATCGAAAACAAAACGTTGAGTGAAAAAGTAAGCGTGTTAGAAGAGGAGTTAGTGCAAACAAGACAGAACTATAAAAAAATAGTTGTCGAGAGGGAAACCGTGGATATAGAGAAAGCTACGTTGGTGGAGCGCGCAGAACGTGCTGAATCCAAATTGAAAGAAGTGTACGAACTCTATGAAGATAAAAGTAAGTGTATAGAAAGAGTTATAACTATATTGAAATGAAGGACTTGGAAAGAGGGAGACTGAAAGTCGTCTGCCTAGATTCACATTCTCATAATTATCAGAAACGTAATTTTGAATTAATTCTGATGATAATTTTGTAAACGTTTCATTTCGGAGGAGTAAATTGCACCGTGCCTGGCGTATTATCCCGTATATATCACCTTTAATTGAAACACAGATTACAAAGCAAGTAAAGATTACAATATACTATGGTAACCGTTTACGATGGGTCGTATGATTGTTTGGCAATGTCGTGTTATAAAAAAGCAGCTTGGAGGCTGAAATAGTGTAATGTAAACCTGTTTTTCTTTATGTTATACTATCTGACCCTAAGAGACATCAATTTACATAATATCTTTTTAAATTATAGCCTGTATTATTCTGACGTAGAAGGTATATTATTATTATACTGTAATTTCGTCAATCCGTTGAGTGGTTTTTGCGTGAAAGTGTAACATAGTCATAAACTTTCGCATTTATAATATTAGTAAGATGTGAAATAATAAAAGTGAATGTGCACAGTGGCAGCGATGATGCGGGACTACGAGACGGTACACCGCGAGTACTTCGCAGCGCGCGGTGCACTGGAAGCGGCCGACGGACGACTGGCGGCGCTCGCAGTGCAGCGCGCCCGCACCGTGCCGGCCGACCTGCACGAGAGGAGACTCGACCACTGCAAGAGGTAACTAGTAGCATACGACGCTCGCAGTGCAGCGCGCCCGCACCGTGCCGGCCGACCTGCACGAGAGGAGACTCGACCACTGCAAGAGGTAACTAGTAGCATACGACGCTCGCAGTGCAGCGCGCCCGCACCGTGCCGGCCGACCTGCACGAGAGGAGACTCGACCACTGCAAGAGGTAACTAGTAGCATACGACGCTCGCAGTGCAGCGCGCCCGCACCGTGCCGGCCGACCTGCACGAGAGGAGACTCGACCACTGCAAGAGGTAACTAGTAGCATACGACGCTCGCAGTGCAGCGCGCCCGCACCGTGCCGGCCGACCTGCACGAGAGGAGACTCGACCACTGCAAGAGGTAACTAGTAGCATACGACGCTCGCAGTGCAGCGCGCCCGCAGTGCCGGCCGACCTGCACGAGAGGATTGTTAGTGATTTGGCGCGCCCGCACTGATACGACCCCAAGAGGTTTGTTAGCGCGCCCGCAATGTACCATGATGGATTCATCCCACGTCATGAAACCACCACTCAAGAGGTGATAAATTTGCCGGCCACGCACGAGAGGAGACTAAGAGGTAACTAATACGACGCTCGCAGTGCAGCGACTGACGCTCGCAGTGCAGCTCCGCACCGTGCCGGCCGACCTGCACGAGAGGTAACTAGTAGCATACGACCACTGCAAGAGGTAACTAGTAGCATACGACGCTCGCAAGCGCGCCCGCCCCGCACGAGAGGAGACTCGACCACTGCAAGAGGTAACTAGTAGCATACGACGCTCGCAGTGCAGCGCGCCCGCACCGTGCCGGCCGACCTGCACGAGAGGAGACTCGACCACTGCAAGAGGTAACTAGCACAATCGAGGGGGAAAGGGATTGTTAGTGATTTGGACTGATAACCCCTTTCATTCTAACTGACCTGATATCATGTTTCTCTTATCATCATCATCCACTGATGCCCCTTCAGTGTAAACCGTTTAACGCAGTCAGATGCACCATGCTATTATCATCTAAAAGAAACTAGTTTAATCATAAGAAATAATAATAAACACCTGTATATTCTTTTTCCCAGGAGATCAGGCGCCATCTTCTCGCAAAACAATGCAAAGCTTGTGTTACTTATTTTAATTTATATATTTTTTTCTACACATACATAATATACATAGAGTGCAAATTTTTTTCTTCATTTTTATCATTATCAATCTTTATAATTGTCTTTTTTTATGATTTTTAGTCGCAAAGATAATCCCATTACTTCCCTATGTTGAATTAGTACATAGTTCATCTTAATATACTTAATATTGTTTTAATTTAAAGAGTTCTCAAAAAATAATTTAAACCATTCAGACTTCTAGAAGAACTAAAACACCAGTACAGCATGGAAACGGAGCGTAAGACAGAACATACTGCCAAGCTGCAAGAGCAACTGAAGGTTCTAGAAGATAAGTACAACAAGATCTGTCAGGACCATGAAGCTGTTAAAGAGGAATTAAGAGCGGCATTGAAAAATGTTAGGTGACGTATTGAAACTTAAATAAAGTATTTATTTATCAGTCTTGACGAATAATAAACAGTAGGAAACAAGCAGTAAGAAACTGCTTACTCGGAAAGGGATTATTCGTTGATTATTAGTGTATAGGGATTATTAGTGTCGTTTGCTTACCTGAGAAATCTTTATCTTTACATATAATCGTACTAATATTAAAAATGCGAAAGTTTGTGAGTATGAATTGATGTTTTTTACTCTTTCACACAAAAACTACTGAACGGATTTTGATGAAACTTTACAGTAACATAGCTTTACACCAGAATAACACATAGGCTATAATTTAAAAAGCTATTATGTAATTTGGGCGATATATATTGATAAGCGTTATGCCGACGAAGTACCGCGCAGGTCAGCTAGTAAAATGATAAACTTTATTATTTTATTACGACAAAAACAAGAAAGCGTGTACATTCTGACGCTACCTACAAGCGAGTAATGTGTAAGTGTGATACACGTGTTGTCTTGCGCAAACTGGTTTATTCCAATTTTAGTTACTATATGTATAGCACTACTGCTGTAAATGAAAAGTGTTTAAATTAATTTGTCTATATCTTCTTCTCCTTAGGTTATACCGTAAAGCAGCTGTAATATTTCGACAGCGCGTTAAAACGGCGACCGCACGAGCGACGCGAGTTCGCCGCAGCGCGCGGAAATCTCGTACTGCTAACGAACCGTTACGGTTAGCGCTTGATGCGCTGGAAAGGATCAAACATGAAATAAAGGTCTGTTGTTTATTATATCTGTCATTTTATGTATAATATGTTGGCCTCTGTGGTGTAGCGATTTGCTACACCGTCTTGCTTCTGATGATCGCTATTCATTCGATTCCTCGCACAATACAAACATTTGTATTATTGAGTATAATTGTTTGCATTGACCTGGTATTTTATATATGTACTAGAGTTATAAATAAATATAATATATTATGTATCCATTCACAAAAAAGTATTTAAGTATTTCTATCAGTTGTCTAGAGAAGATGGGTGAGCACGAAGTTTGTTAGAATCTCAAAATCCTCGCCACCACTCATATTTTACATGCATTTTTATTGGATAATCTACACTTTTAATAAGCGGTCGCATGAAACAATACTATTCTAGAATTTTTACCACTATTACCGTTTTCTTATCTTTACTGTCTCTATCACACAAGGGAGTCTGGAAGAAATTGTTTAGTGATAAGATCGCCTTTTGTAACAGTTATTTACTATTTTAGTTATTTTCTGTATTTGGTGCAATAAAGAGTATAAATAAATATTAAGTTTTAAACACGTGCCGTGCGAGTAAGAACAAGGACTAAAGATGGCATGTGTCGAAAGTACTGTTAGCAACGCTGCGACCAGCACACTGTCGTTACCAGCAGCGATGCGTGTACGCATAACATCTGTAACTTTGTATAAAAGACCAGAATATTTCAATTAAATATACACTTCTATTCTGTCTCTCGACTTTATTATTTGAAGCCTAAACCCTAAAGGGACACACCAACACCTACTTGAAAGTTATTTAAATAAAGACTATTTTCATTTCTTTCTTAATAGGTAGTAAAGTCTCGCGCGTACACATCATTAGAAGAACTTGAGCGTCGTATAGTAGAGCAGGAGCGTCGCGCTGCCCTCGCACAATCGGAGTACCGCCGGGAGCTGGAGCGAGCTTCGCTGGCCTTGGAGCACAAGGAGGGCATCATCAAGAGCCTCATCGACAAGGTGGCTGATATTGAGGAGGTCCGGTTAGTGTAACACACGTACAGGATTAATTCTACTTTATAGGTCCCACAGATTAACTTACACAGCGCCATCTAGTTGCAAACTAAGCTAAGTTTGTGGGTTAGAACCTATAGTATTTGTCTAGTGACAATTGACAGACATACTTAAATACATTCTTATTGTAAGCAACCCAGAGTAATAAAAACTTCTAGAATTTTTTTTATGTTGTACAGGAATCGAGCCAGTGACTTTCGTAAAGTGAAGCTGCTTAAATCGCTAGACTACTAATGAATGTTAGATTTATTAATATTATAATTATTTAACTCAAGACGTAAACAAGTAGACAATACGTTGCACCAAATATGTATGTAACATCACTGATTCCCGGCCCTATTTACTAAAACCTCCTGTTAAAACTATTTATAAAATCTTGTATTTCCAGACTCAGCCAAACTAACACGAGTCGACTCCAAGGTATAGTCTCAGATGGATCAGATCAATCCACGTCTCGTGAAGAGAGAAAGGAGACAAAGTCTGGCGTCAAACTGGTACCGGGACCTGGAGGTTACTTCCAAGAAAAAGAAGACAGAAGAAAGAGATTATAGAGTTCAATCGATATTATTTACAAAAGTTAGAAGTAGATGAATTTTATATTATTCACTGCCTTCGACTAATATTGTCAAGTAGATACGACATAGTTGTACTGATATTGATCAAATTAACAATGGAAAAGAGCGATTTCAATTAGGGATTATTTAATTGTAAGTAAATCAAAGCGAAATTCCGTCCTCTAATGAAACCATAACAGGCAAAATGTACTTTTTGTACCTTCATCTTTCATTAATCTATTATTATATTTTTCAATGTTTCTACTTTTAACATTATTGCAATAAAGCATTATAAATAAAAATAAAATTATAAACAGACAAATATACAGTTGTGACCTTGTCACGATTTTATTATAACTAAACGATCGCACGCAACGCCTGCGTGATATTTTTCCCGTTTTCTGCAACATTTTTCACCATTGCTCCGTTTATATTGATGGTAGCGTGATGTTATAGAGCCTACCTCAACAAACGAATTTTCATAATCGAATCTGTAGTACCGGAGATTACCCGGAATATCCAAACGTACAAACAATACCTCTTTATAATACTAGTATAGATATGTAAAGATCATGTAAGATTTACACATTATAGATGTCTTTTGTAACAATTTTATTAGATGTTCTTGTCATTAGATTGGCCTATTGGTAGGACTAGTGCATGATACATGAGTAGAATATATTATATTGGGATAGACTGTAAAAAGTCCTCAGTCTTCAAATTTCAGGTTTGAAGCATCTTTGTAAGCTGTTTCGGTTGTAGGATGCAGATTAGGCAATGGAATTATACCCATGTATGAATTTAATTAATGTAGACAAAATATAAAAACATTTACAATTACAAACTCCATCGTGTTAATTATTCTATTATATATATATTAAAAGGGTTGGAGGGTAAAACTACTGACTAATCGGCGTCACGAAATTTATGATGGCTGATTTAATATATGAAAATATTTATTCCGAAATAAGATATTATTGGGTCGTCAAATATAAAAACAGAAATTATAAATACATATGTAAAATATAATTATTGTGTTCATATTCGAACCGCCAATTCTAGTCCACAGCCACAGAGCTATCGTGGTTATATAGGTTGTAATAATAAGTTGTTATTCAATAATTATGTATGTTATAGAGTATGTTCTAGAGAGACGAGTTGAAATAAAACAATGATATCGTTTGTAGTGTATTTATTTGAAAAGTTACCTGAAATAAGTTGTAATGTAATAAACATCATTTCATTCATAGAATAATAATAACCCTAGAAAATTCACACAGCGCCATCTAGTCCCAAGCTAAGCAGAGCTTGTGTTATAGGTAATAATTGATAGAAATACTTAAATATATATATGATGTATATCATAGAAACCACCCAAACTCACAAAACTAACAATCATACTCATGAATACAAATGTTCGTTTTTCGAGGAATCGAGGCCATGACCATGGTAGGGCGGTGTGTTACACCGCTAGACCACTGAGGTCTAGGTCTCGTATTAATATAATGTCTAATGTTTTTAATTTATATGGAATGGGCAATAATATGACCAATCACCTGACGGTAAGTGGTGATGGTCGCTTGTATATATATATGTTTATCTTGTAATTTCACTGCCTTTTCTCATCTTTCAACTGAAACACAGCTTATGAAGCAAGCTGTTTGGCGGCTGAAATAACTGAAGTAGAAGTATCCATTAGAGGAATATGTTGTTATTTTTTTTATAGGCTTGCCATTCTAAATGGAAAAATTACCTAGATTATTGTATAATACATGAAAATGATGATTATTTCTTTATTTGTTATACCACACTTTTTAACTTATCATCCGGTAGCGTTTCTCATGAGCTATGCTATACTTTGTTTGCTATTCACCTGACAATATCTCAAAATGTAGGTTAAAAACATAATGATACCTATAAAAAAAGTATGTTATGTATGCCTAAAAAGAACTTTAAATTAATATTAATAAAGTCTTAATTTGTATTGACATCTGAAACATAATTTATGTAGAGGTTATACATTAACAAATAATACTGAAATTATGCTGATAAGGAAACCCTTGGATATGTTTTTAAGATCATATAACAGAAGATATTTCCTAATTATTGTTTAGACAATATAAATTAAATTAATCAAACAAACACAATTCTATCGAGATAGCTTTGTTTACTGTTGTCTGACAAATGTACTCCTCTATCTCTTCTAATTCAGCTGCCCAGCATCTTGCTTTATGCTAGTGGTTTATTACCTAGATTTTTGTGTACATTAAGGTTGTCAGTTCAAATCTAGGTGACAAAAATTTGCCTTTATTCAATTATTTGGGGTGGCCATCTTCTACTGATTATGAATATAGTTATTTATGTATATAAGCGACCGCTAGCGCTTACCATCAGATATCACACCTTATCGGCGCAGTGGTGGGGAGCGCCCTGGATTACATCTTAGGTCGCCACGTGAGTAACAAAATTAGGGCAGATTTTTCAGTATGCTCGTCGGACCAACTATGACGCAAACTCGTTTGTCATCTACACTTTAAAAACCGATATAACTGAACAATTCCTTTTTTTGTTGAGGGGTTTTAGGCAATTCTCAGGTGCTTAGACTTGTATTGCAACCTATATAGTTCTAATGTGCTCGCCCTTTTTCAGTGTTCGGTTAGACCCGTCAGGGACAAGAATTGAAGGACATTCTTAGGAGCAATGGTTTTTGTCTCCCCAGGATAGAGTGTAAACTTTCCAAAATACATTAGAGACCACATAGGATGTGTGAACAACCCCTTATGACGACTAATAAGCTAAATCGTTAGACGTGGCGTATGGTCACATGTATCTGTATGAAAATGTGAAAACAGTATTATGTTATTGTGAAATATTGTTATGGCTTTAGCAAAGATTCTATATGTATACACAGGTGTATATAAAGTAATTATGATGTTAATACATGTTGAACTACGTAAATAGCTTCTCACATTCGCTCATTACGTTTTTGATAAAGCGATCTTGTTATCTGGTGAGTAACCATTCTGATAATTATTTTTAATATAAAATGTATTTATATTTGATTATAGAAAGGAGAACCAACTGAAGGCTCACCTAATAGAATGTGACAACTGCATTCATGAACTGCTGTTCAGGAATACACTAGTCACTTACAATAAGTTTTATTTTTATTTTTATACTGCGATGGTGACAAACAAGCATACGGCCTATGTGATGGTTATAGGGTTACAGGCTTATGGATGCCTGAAACACCACGGATGTCACGTGTGCGCGTTGCCGATTCTTAACAAATTCTTAACAGATTCATAACCTTAATATACCTTTACCCATCAGGGTATCGTGTGACGATCTCGGTAGCGCTTATGCGTTGCTAATTCGGAAGACAAACGTCCAGTAATTTTACTGCCTTAATAAACTCTTTAAGCAGATACACATTCATAGCAAGCTGCTTGTCGCATGACTTATTACAAGTTTACCTAGGGATAATTATGTTCATGAATTAGCAGACAGCCTATCTGATGGTAAATAGCAACCGTCGCCTATATATTTGAGTAGTACTACAGATACCATCCTCATGGGTGGCTACAAAACATCACAAATTCATTAATTATGCCTCATTTTTCAGAAATGTGTAATAAGTTTTTGTTATTCTTGCTTCTTGTTTTCGTATACTCGAACGCACAAGACCCAGGTTGTGATTTTATACAAGATGTAAGTACGACTTTAACTTTTTAATATATATATATCTACATTTTAAGGCTATTAACTCAGATGAAAACAATTGAAGATAATTGAAGGTATTGTGTACGCAACACTTGATATTTAGATTTTATTTAAGTTATTAGAATAATAAAAATAATAATAAAGTTATTGGAATCCAATTTGGCATTTGGCGAGTCTGTTGCCTTAGTTTGGTTTGTTAGTGTTTTTTCCATGGTGAGTGAGGCATTTTGAAATATAAATTAATATATAATATTTTTTAGAGCCAGATTTCAATTCGCTGAACTTTCCATGTAGTTAGTATCCAATATTAAGCCATAAAGTTATCTTTTTGGTGTTCATACAGTACATTATTGAGCGTGCAAAATGTTATATTTTTAGAACAGATGTGCTAGTCGTCGGAAAAATAGGATAGTATCTATAACTACTATTATTTGACGCCCTCATTGGTCTAGCGGTTTAGACCTATCACCTAACCCTATTACCGCTGTAATACCGCTCTATTTCCGATGGCCGCGGATTCGATTCAAATATTTGCGGGAACAAATATTTGTATTAATAAGTTTTTAACGATTTCGCGACCAGCTAAATGACCACTACGTCAATGAAACCACCTAGGCTGACAATGGGATGTTGCCTGCATTGTAAGTGTACCTAGACTAGCGGTGCTCCAGTGAAGAACTAAATGAAATCTGGTCACTCAGTCTAATGATCTTGGTTAGTTTATCAGTTTGCCATTTCAGTTATATAAAAAAGATCAAATCAAATCAAAAATTATTCATTCATGTAAGACAGCCGCTGGCGCAATTAAGAAGAATTGGGCAAGAAACTCAACTGAATTTATTTTTTTAAATAAAGCCGCTTTATTTACATTTGGAAACTTCTATATGTGCTAATCTATAAATATAAATAAAATTGGAGTGTCTGTTTGTAATATTGAAATAACCATTTTTTGCTACATGCATATGAATATAAATACGGTACATACACCAATAAACCACTTTTTAAAATTTTTGTCTGTCTGTCTGTTGGTCTGTTTGTTCCGGCTAATCTCGGAAATGGCTGGACCGATTTTAACGGGACTTTTTTTGCCAGGTAGCTGATGTAACAAGGAGTTACTTAGGCTACTTTTATTAAAAAAAATCTTTTATTTTCGAAAAATAAAGTTAAATTCCACGCGGACGAAGTCGCGGGTCCAGCTAGTATTAAATAAAAATCCCGTGCATGAATAACTATTGGTAGGCACGTTTGTGATTTTAGTGAAAAATACTAGCAATCAATCACATTACAATTACTAATAATCCTCTTTCCCCAGGCCTAAATGGTAGTACGATATCGACATCGTTTTTTTATATAACTGTCCCTGCGGTTTCACCTGCTTAAATGTTATGTGTCATTCTGATGTATAAGCTATAGTATTGTAAAGATTCATTAATATTCGTTGAGTAGTTTTTAGATGACAGAGTAACAAGCATTCATCCATCTATACACACTCATTTCCACGTTTATCTATATATATAAATAAAATTGGAGTGTCTGTTTGTAATATTGAATTAACCGTTTATTACTATAATATATAATAAAATAATAAACATACACTAAAATAACGCTTTTTACAATTTTTGTCTGTCTGTTTGTTCCGGGTAATTTCTGAAATAGCTGGAACGATTTTTACATGAGTCACGACTGTAGATCGCTCGACGGCAATTATTTCACTGAATATATTTTTAATATTCAGTTTTATTATGTCAGAGTAGACTGTGATTCTTTGCTAGAAAGAACTTAGTTTGATGCAATAATGACCATTCCTGTGGCTTATATCTAATTC
Organism: Achroia grisella; assembly: GCF_030625045.1. Classification (NCBI taxonomy): domain Eukaryota; kingdom Metazoa; phylum Arthropoda; class Insecta; order Lepidoptera; family Pyralidae; genus Achroia; species Achroia grisella. Next base: position 1,289,989 of record NW_026712984.1, on the reverse strand, counting down.
GACATTTTTTGGCAGGTAGCTGATGTAATAAGCAGTAACTTAGGCTACTTTTATTTTAAAAAATCTTTTATTTTAGAAAAATAAAGTTAAATTCCATGCGGACGAAGTCGTGGGAACAGCTAGTAATAAGTAAGACTTGTGTCCCATTGTAGAGAAAATCTCTCCTTCTCACATCTCCAAACCTCTCTATCCTGAGCTTGATCAGACCATATCTAATCAGCACAATGATTGAATGAACTAAATCGACCCACTGTCGCTTTGGTCTACTACGATGTTGGTGCGTCGTCGTTCGATACATCGTACGTTGTTCAATTGCATTTTTTAATATTAATTTTTCAACAGGTAAAACCTAATGAAAACTATTATATATACAGTCGAGAATACCCAAATAATTATCCACCAGGAATACAATGTAGGTGGATTGGGAAATGTCAAGACGGCTACAAATGTGTGTTGAATTGTCCCGAAATAGACTTACCTGCGGTAAGTTATACAAGATTTACCTACTTATATTTAAATTACTATTTAATTAAAGTATTCGAGAATAACTACGATATTTATTGAAGGAGATTTAGATATAGAGGCCGTTCAAGTATTACGTATGCAGATTTATTACAATTATTTACCCCCCCCCCCCCATTTTCCCTTGCCAGCAAAAGTAAGCAAAGCTCTTACCCCCTCCCTCTGTTAACGTAAACATTTTTCAATTAATGTATTTTTTTAGCAAAGACAATGTGAGGGTTGCTATTCATGTAAAAGGTAAACAACTACCGATATCGTAATCATCATCTAGAGTCCCCCACCCTCATGTCACCCAAAATAAGCGAAGCAAAGTCCTCCAAAATTCTAATTTATTAAATTCACAGGTTTCGAGTTTATATTCCTCCGAAACGGCTTGGTCGATATGTATACTCAGTAGGTCTAAGAATTGGGTTTTTATATGTTAAAATTTTTTTTGACATTGTTTATTTTTATTATGTGTCATTAAAAATACATACAACACACAATTCTATCATCCTTCTATCACTATATGTATATATATATACATATGGACTATCCAACCCAAAAGTAGTAGAATATATATATAGGAGTAGAATTTTTCAATTCGAAATAGTAGTTCCTGATTAGTGCGTGCAAACAAACAAACTCTTCAGCTTTACAATATTAAGAATAGAAAAAAATATATGTATATTTAATTAAAGATTATTTCTACTTCTCCTTCTAGTTTGGTATTGGTGTTGTAGATGTATTTTTGTTAAATCCATCAGAGTTCATCATGTTCTATGGACCGACTACTGGTCTCCAAGAGTGGAGATCCCACATTGACAGGCGCTGATCACTACTGTGGACGTGGCTTCTTAACAGCTGAATCAATAAACCAAACAATAAGTGTTGGTATGTACCGCATTTCAATATCTAGGTATTAATTAAAATTGACAAACATAATACCTGTGGCCTTAGACGTGTGAATTCGAATAAAAACCTTATTATGTAATCGAAATGCTAAACAAAATGGTGGCCCATGATGTTGAGTAGCAAATGGTGCTTATATACTATATATACCGTCAACGGCAACCGTTCACCAGCGTGCCGTGCTAAAGCAAATTTCAGTAACTATTGAGTGAGATAACTTTTTTTTTCTAAAATAAAGGATTTTTTCTAAAACTAAGTAGCCAAAGTTACTCATTACATCAGTTACTTGCCAAAAAAAGTCCCGTCAAAATCGGTCCAGCCATTTCAGAGATTAGCCGGAACAAAACCGATAGACAGACAAAAATTGTAAAAAATATTATTTTGGTGTATGTTATGTACATACACCAAAATAATATTTTTTACAATTTTTCGTATCTATATTCTATATTTTTTGGCAGATAGCTGATGTAATAAGGAGTAACGTAGGGTACTTTTATTTTAGAAAAATAAAGTTAAATTTCACACGAACGAAGACGCGAGTACAGCTACTTTATTATAAAATGATTCGTGTTAAGACCCGATTAACTGTAATATATTAATAACCAATACTATAATAACTCTCAACTCGACTCTTACTATCGAGAAGTTTTTATCAAAAATAAAAAAAAATAACATACACGTTACATATTGATGTCCTTTATGAAACTATAGTACACCCCTATTCTATTGTCAGTATTTTCCTTAGCGTGCGCGTTATAAGGATTTTTTTCACATGTTAGGATACAATATCGAAGTTTTGTGAAAATATTTTGTCGCCTATTTTCATCAGGGATAATAATAGAAAAATATTTGAAATCGGCCCTGTAGTTTTGGAGTCTGCTGAATGCAAACGAATAAACAAATCATTAATGATTTTATTACTTTATAATATTAGTATAATAAATAAAAAATAATAGTGCAATGTGTACTAAACACGAAAATTTAAAAATAAGTGAACTGTGTATGTTTCTGATTGTTACCTCTCCACGACTAAACATGATGATGTTTGGCGTGAAGATATCACGATGGACTACGGGGACACGATGGCTACGTTTTATATAAAAAAGCGCAAACAAAGTATCAGTAATGGCTAATTATACATATTTTTAGGATTAATAACATCGCGTGATAGTCCAGGTGGGAAATTCCTGTGTGAACTTACTACTAAAGAAATATCATCAGGTGAAACAGGGTCATGCCGCTGTGGTTATAAGAAACAGGTGAGACATAACGTGACCATTTATTCTTTGACTTAAAACGGGACATTAGTTTATTTATGTTAATTAATAGACAGTCACACACATTCTTACAGACAACACAATTTCCTAAAGCTTTATTCAGAAAAAGTTAAGTATTATCAGATGAACAAATTAGCTTTAATATAGCCAGTGAAGCTTTTAAGTAAGACTACAGATAAGATAATATGACATAGTAAGATCGGAAGTCTTGGTACGATTTTTAATATCGAATCACTTTAATTATCGACAATAATCAACATCACAACTAGCCCGTTCGACTACACAAGTTTTCGCAAAGTTTTGGGACAATTTTGCATCCTAGAGTTCATTTTGGGGACACCGGGACTCGTAATTATTACCTTACCTTACTAGTCCATAAAATCAAACCTATATAATTTTTCATTTCTATCTAGACTCGAATCGTAGGTGGGGAAGAGACGGACATCAACGAGTTTCCTATGATGGCCGCGCTAGTTGACAGATACACGACAGATATTACTTGTGGTGCTGTTATCATTGATAAGCGATACCTCTTAACAGCGGCCCACTGTGTGGAGAAATATAGACCAACTGATTTTGCAGTTGTCGTTGGAGAGCACAATGTCGATATTGGTAAGTTGATAAACAATACATAGACACTACTTTGGTTGTGACGCTACTTTTTTCTTAGTAAGTTGATTTCATATTTTGTGAATTTTGACTTTTCCCAGTACTTCCTTTCATTTGATATCCAATTTTCAGTACTATGCGTCATAATATTAATAAGTACGGGAAGCAAAAACTTTGTACCCCTTTTTACGACGTGGGGGGGAAGGATTGTTAGTAATGTGGACTGATGATTCCATTGCTAACAATGTACCATGTCAGGTTGACCTCCACGCGGTTTCTCCTGGAAACCATCGTGATAAATTCCCGGTGAATTTATCACGATGGGCTAACTGACCTGACTTCATGCTCATCTTATCATCCTCCACTGGTGCCCCGTCAGCGTAAACCGTTAGCGCAGGCGAGTGCATCATTCCATTATCATCCACTAAAAAAAAACCCCTTTATACGAAAACAGCGTACTAAAATTTCGTACCTTTATGTTTACATAGATAAGGAGTACAGTATACTAATATTTTTTTTAATGATGTATAGAAATACATTAAATCAATAAATAAAACATTACACATTATATTACACTGACTGATAACAACACGTCAATATCAAACACGGGTACACCTAGTATCAAATAAATACAATATTGTTAATTGTCAAAACAAACCCGATGAGTGAACATTTACAATCATTTTCATGAAAACAAATGATTGGATCGGGCGAGGAATCGACCCCGCGACTATCGGATTAGCGGTGTCCTAAACTGCTAGACTACCAAGGCAGTTACACTTAAAATATTGTTTATTTCATCATTGCCTTGCCTTTATCATTCCATTCATCTTCATCCTGTTTTTCTGTCAAGATAATCAATGATTAAATAAAAATTTATTAAAGAAGTAAATAATTTATTCCAGGTGACTCGCCTGCTACTAAAGGTTATATAGTATTAGATGTGCTTATTCATCCGCAGTACGATCCGTAAGTTCCTTTTTTAGATTAAGTAATCATCAATCGTACGAGAATTCTCGTACCAGAACAAAATTGTTGACCAGAAGCGTAGCGAGGCCCCGTATAAAAAGGGAATATACGAAGAGAAATGATTTCTACGCAAAAAAAAATTGCATAAAATTAAAAGAACTATTTATTCATCATAATTATCTATGTGTCATTTTTTCCAAAATCTTTACAAACAGTTCAAATTAAATATACACTCCTTGCCTTTTTTCGACAAACTGTTTTATTAAATTAACTTTTATAGCTGATGCGGGAAAAAAAAAAATTTGTGAAATAAAAAAATAATTCTGGCGGGTTTATTTTTGCTTACGCACTTTGGGGCCCTTATTTTTTGATACGGTAGATACGCACTTCCCTGTTGACTTTAGATACGAGAATATTCCAACCTCGTGTAAGGTGTTAAAGACATTTTTAGTAATGGATATCAATCGTAACACGATGATGGTGGTTAGAGAGCAATTCAGGCACAATATACGTGTTTTTTATTTATTTTCGTACTTATTTATTAGGCTATTTTATAGTTGGTATCTATTTTAAAGGGTGACAAGCGTCAACAATGTATGTATAATAAAATACATGCAGAAAGAACAATTCTACTATGGAAACATCATTCTCACAAATTTCAGCCAGCAAACAGCTTCATTTGTTTTGACTATAGGTATTAAGCGAAATTACTTAAGCGTGATATCGTAGTCTTCTGAAATGAATGAGAAGTATTTCGGATGACCGATGAGAACGTGATGTCCGTAGTGCTATTTATAGGTATCGGTTACCACTTATAATTAATTAATTTTGCAAAAGTACATGCAAGTGATCGGCTATTTAAAGAAAAACTTTATTGAAATGCATTAAGGTTGTTTTCAGGTCCAGCTATGTTAACGACATTGCAATTGTGGCAGTGAAAGAAGACATCAAATTTGGTCCTCTGGTCGGTCCTGTCTGTTTGCCATTCAAATTCACCAACTACGATCTGACTGGAGACACACTTACTGTTCTTGGTATATATATATTGCATGAATAATGTCTATATATTACATTGAAATAACCGTTGTAAAGCGAACCAATCAGGTGCAATATATTAAAACAGAAAACCATATTTTTTAACTTTAACTATTCCTAAACAGAAATGGTCGAGATGATGTACACTCAGCTTTATATGTATATTAGGTATAGATGTAGTATAAACTAGGGGGTTTTTGTACGTCGTATAATAATAAAATACAATAAATAGGAAATATACATATAAAGTAGAATCTACAGCGCGTCATGACGGCGTATTATTATGCTAAGATTTGTACAGTAGGAAGTTTTGTTTTTTTTGTAATGTATGTTGAAAACATATTGATCTCACTCTCTTTCTTCCTTTTCTTCTTTCGCTATTCTTATCGTATTGTGATATATGTCAATAATATATAATTACGCGAGCACTTCTGTTCAAAATGACATTTATTTCTCGAATGATTGATCGAACATTAAAAGTAAAATAATATATACTACAGAAATTTAATGAGACGATTCTGTGTGTCCAGGATGGGGAACATTATTCATAGGTGGACCAACATCTAGAGCGCTACGGAAAGCAGACTTGACAGTAATAAGTGAGAGTCAGTGCCGCCAGAAAGTACCTTCAGTCAGTAAAGATCAAATCTGCACATATACTCCTGGGAAGGACTCTTGCCAGGTATTCGTATTATTTAATGGTTTTATTTTATTGTTTCATTCCGCTATCATTATTACGTGTGAGACCACGAATATTCAGTGTGAAAATATGACCAACGTTACTGGAATCGTTACGACCTTTTCTATTGGTGATTAAATTCCGACCGTTATTGAGTCTGCTGCCATATTGCTCAATAATGCTAACTCTATTCTGAGTATGTAAAAACCATCGCTCCTAAGAGTCTGAGAGGGCGAGTTCTTTAGATCTCTATAGGTCACAGTGCTATAGGTCTAAATCACCTTCAATAGCTTAAACCCGCAATAAAAATAAATAACAAAAAATCCTTCATACGCAGACTAAAATATTATGCCTCTGTACCATGTTAATTCTTAAAGAATTTTAAAAATATTTCTCTTTCCGACCAAAACACACTACGTCTGAAAACAAAAGTGTATGATGTATGAAATGGGAAACGGAATAAAAAAATCTGAATCGGAAAAGTACACTGAGGCAGACTTTAGTCAATAATTAAGTTATTACTAACTTAACTAAAGCCTATATCAGAAGCTATACAATATTTTTACATAAGATTAGAAATTTTCTTGAGAAACTCACCGTTTGTTGTACCGATTTGTCTAAAAGTCTTTTGTGTGATGTTACAGCTCGATTCTGGAGGGCCTCTTCTATACACAGACTCTTCGACCGGCCTACTCTTTGACATTGGCGTAGTGAGTCAGGGCCGCTCCTGTGCATCTAAAGGGGAGCCAGCCGTCAACACCAGAGTAACGAATTATTTGTCCTGGATCGTTGACAGTACGCCTGGAGCACAATATTGTAGAAAATAAAATGTTATAATTATCCATTATTATGTCTTTTCAGTCGTTTCCTAACAGAGATCCTAATTCTACTATACAAATTTTGGATGGGAGAGGGGTTGTTAAAAATAGGGACTAGTTAAAATTAATCCCACTGCTAGCAATGAACTATTTCAGTTCGATTTTCACGCGGCCCCCGCTGGAAATTCCTGTGGAACTTGGCTCATGATGAGCCATCCCACCAACCTCCACTAGTGCCCCGTCAAGGTACTTGCCTGCACTGATGGTATACAGTGCAGGCAAGTATATCATTCCTTATTCATGCGTAGCTTTAAAAATAGCTTTAGAAAAGAATAAAAAAAATTGTATATAGTATTTTTTGTGTAACTTGAATTGGACACAATCAGTAGTATTGCGCTATTATAAATATTAAAACCTTCAAGAAAAAAAGGATAGGATAGGTGAGTTGCCAACCATTTAGGGAGGATCCCTATCCCTAGCTCACCTACCTGCTTTTCCGCTCATGATAATCATTTACTGTGTGGTACAAAAAAATAGTTGAACAATAATTTTACAATACATACTTGTTCAATTGCACCTACGTTAATAATAATTACTTATCTGTGGTAATAGGTATCGACATCAATACATAGAAATGTTAGAATAGATAATAATGGGTTGTTATGGAAATATTCCTCAGGAAAATTCAATTTCAGGAACAGGTGCTATCTTATCACTAGTTTGAATGATTTGTGCCTAACTTCTCCGTTTATAAGCGCAGACACACGAATTAGAATATTTCAAATTGCATGACCGTTTTGTTGATATGTAATTTAAACAATTCTTTATCACTAAGGTTGTAAAATATGAATATAAGTGTCATTATACAGATAACATGAACACTGAATATTTAGTTATCATACAGACATTTACTGAAAAACAAATGTTTCAAGCAAACGTGTATGGCGCACGAGTTTGCTTTGATGTGTGATTGAATATAGATTTTTTATTATTAATTAACTAATTGATAATATTGCTACTGATAAATATGGAGTTGTCTTGTTTCAGTATTATTGTTGAAAGTCGTTACACGAAATAGTGCTAGTGAAATTCATTATATTTTAATTTTAACTTTCTATAGACATAAATATCTTTTTAATAGATATAATATAAATATAACTTCATTAGTGCTTGATTATTAGATAAATTTATTACTTCTAAAGTACTTATTAACTTTTACAAAAATGTTCAATAAAAAAAGTCTGTCGATGTTTTTCATTTTTTTACTCGAAACTGCAGCTCAAGACCCAAACTGTGATTTTACGCAAAATGTAAGTAAACAAATTGTTTCTATTTAATATGTCACTATCAATGCATAGCTATTGCATATATATTGGTATTGAAAATTTCTTACGTTTTTGGGACGATTTATTTGGCGAACGAGTTGGTATTGTAGAGTACCTACAAAATGTGATTTTCTATTGACGCTATCATTTTCTTCTAATAACTTTGTATTATAACAAATTGATTATAATATACATATTTATAAATTTACTCCGGATAACTTCTCAGTTTTAATTAAATTATTATTAATTTAATTATTATTATTAATTTAATTTAATTCTCTGTTCTATCATAAACTTTCTCCATTTTAATTCCATTCAGAATGAACCACTGTCATTCTTTTTCATGCAACTGGAAAGGCAAAATAAACTAAAAACCATCCTTTAATAACTAAACAGAACATCAAGTTATCGTGATATCACTTATAGATTGCCATTCTGTAGGACAAGAACATCATGCCTCTTATCCTGTAATTTCACTTCCATATCTCATCCTTCGACTAAATCACAAAGTAAGTTTTACGGTTGAAATAGGTAGACATATTCTATAATTTTACTGCCTAATCTGCAACATACAACTACAAATAGGTCATACAGAGATGACAGTGAAGAATTTTGTGAAAAGTCTACCTCGATAAACTTCTAGAAATTGATTTATTAATTTTCAGGTCCAGCCAGGGCAAACTTATTATGTATACAGTCCAAGATACCCTTCCAATTATCCACCAGGTGTTCAATGCAGATGGATAGGCGTATGCCCAACTGGGTACAGATGCAGACTGTACTGTCCCGAAGTATCGATACCTCAGGTAAGTCAATAATCAAAGTGCTTATTATTTTCAAGTAACGTGAAATGAACTCACGTCATTGGATGAAAAGTGTATATAATGTAAAGTGTAAAATAATATATATAATGTATATCTATGTGGTAGTATCAAATCAAACTAAATACAAAACTTTATATGTTTATATTTAGGTAACTGGAATAGCAAACAAGCTAAGGGTCCAACCTGATGGTTATTAGCAACCATAAGATATACATATAATGCACCACGGATGTTATTTGACCATGATTTCCGTGATCCTTCGTTGCTATTCCAGGGGACGTAAAGAGGAGAGTAATTTTACTGCTTTATCGCACCCTTCAACTAAATCACGTCTTATTTAGTAAGCCACCGACTGAAATAGGTGAGGCTGAGGTATTTACACAGATGAATTTGTACAAAATCTACCTCAATCTATAATGTAAGGACACACACTTATTATATCCACTCCGACCACACTTTTACACACACACACGACACCGTCCTCGCCGGCGAAGACGACGACCCCCAACACACCATATCGCGCCCGGGCGCCTGCTGCGCTCCTCCGATTGATCCCCCATCCAATTCAAACGGGGATCGATATTACGATGGCCTAAGCCGAGGTTCGAACCCCTAGTGGTGCCCTCAGTTTAAAGTCGTATCCGTCAGGCAGGAGTTGGCCTTCAGCCGCTCCATAAGTCCTTCCGCGGGTTTGGAGTGCCTTCTGCACTCGCCCCCTAACGTCCGCTGAAGCTGTAAAGGCCAGTTTTCGGACTTAACAGCATTAGAGTAGTCTGAAAAAAAAACTTATTATAAATCAAATCTAAGGCAGCTCGGAGTATATATATTATGTCAATTTATTTTTGATACTTTAGACCCCATCGTGTACTATGGATCGTCTACTGATTTCCAAGAGTGGGGACCCTCAACTTACTGAAGCTGATTACTACTGTGGCCAAGGAACAGTGACTGCTGTATCGACAGGCCAAAGGATCAGTGTAGGTACGTTAATTAAAAACATTCACAACTGATGTCTAAAATGTATTATGTTAATCATTCTTTTATTTTACACCATCGTCAATAGGTAGAACCATTCGTAAATTACGTCATAAATCATGGGGATGTCACGGCCATACTTGTCACATAGTCTTTTTTTCTCTTTATTTTTTTTGGATATATTGTGCACAAAATGTGGCGATGACATTCCCATCGTACCTATACCAAATAACAAAAATAATCTAAAAAACTTAACCTAATATGATACCATCCAGAACAATAACTTGGCTGCATCGGAGGCTGGTTCTGCCAATATTTCATGAAATACTCCTATGTCTAGTCACATAGAGTCACACGTGTAATGTACGGTACTTGAATCATCACCCGAACCTAACCATCTAGTTCGGATTACTTTTATTACACAGATCTTGCCTGACATTCGGTGTGTTTCATTCAATCTGTACATGACAACATGATATCCGTAGTGATATTCATGTACACTATTACCTCTAACCATCAGGTGGGCCGTCAGATTGTTTGTCATTCCACTTACTAAAAAAATGATAAAAATTGTGTAGCGTGAATATGTAAGCTTATGAGATAGGTTGTAGGTGAGCAGTATGTCCAAAGATCTATGTTGTTCCAGGTCTAATAACGTCGTATACAAGTCCCGGCGGGAGATTTATGTGTCAGTTGACCGCTGAACCAGGATCACCCACACCAGATTGCAGCTGTGGTTATAAAAAGAAGGTTGTAATATATACACACGCACACAATCACACACATATAAATAATAAATAAATAAATAATCTCTGTACAATTCACACAGCGCCATCTAGATCCAAATTAAGCTACCTAAAGCTTGTGTTATGGGTACTTGACAACTGATACATACAATACATAGATATGTTTTTTTTCGTAAATACATACATATTATACATAGAAAATACTCAGACCGATACAAACAATCATACTCATGAATACAAATGTTTGTGCCGTGCGAGGAATCGAACCCGCGACCATCGGACGTAAAGCGGTGTGCTTGACCGCTAGACCACCGAGGTCGTCGAAATATGTAAAAAACACTACACACTTACATTTATATTTGAAATGTGTGTGTCATTTTGTGCCGTATACGGTTTTAATGGGAAAGGGGAGGGGATTATATGTAATGGGAACTAGAGGCCTTATTAGTAGCAATGTACCTATCATGTAAGTAGACAATTTCGCTAAAAGTCACCTTGGTGAATTCCTTATAAATTAGCTTACTGACGTAACTTCATTGTTAACCTATCTATATACTATTATCGCAGGTGGAAGCGACTCTCCATGTCCATCCATAACAGAAAATATAGTTGCTCAGCTGAAGTCGCACCTACAGCTAGTACCAGACATAAGTATTGGTTACATTTCAGATGAGGATAGTCGGCGGCGTAGAGACTGATGTCAACGAGTTTCCAATGATGGTGGGCCTGGTGGACAGAAATGTTGGGCAGATCCACTGCGGCGCCGTCATTATAGAGAAACGATATGTATTGACTGCAGCGCATTGTATGGAGAATCAGAATGTGTCAGATTTGGCAGTCGTAGTTGGACTACATGATGTCGATAATAGTGAGTTCATTCATTTGCTATGTACCTATATGTTATCTCAAATTAAATAAGCAAAACGGAACTCTTATGGTACGATTTTGTCCGACTGTGTTATACATTAGAAATTACTGACGCTGTTGTGACGCTGTTTGAAATTTAGAGATACTTAAAAAACTCTAAATTTGTCTTTAAAAGTTGAAAAAGAATTATATTTTAAATGGGATATTATGAAAAGAATTAATTTGTACACTAATATCATTACCTATAATGACATTTGAGTTGAATTGATGCCTATCTACCACTTCTTAGTTGTACAAAATATTAATTTACTGAATTACTGAATTTCAGATTTGAGAAAATATTATTTGCCTTCGTTACATCATAATTTCTCAATAGAACAACTTGACAACCATCAGGTTAAAATAAAGTAATCGGGTAAACTCAATCAATGAAATTCAATCAAAACATATTTAGAATCCAGCGATGTTATCATGAAAAAACAAATTGATAACTCTTTGTGAAGTTTGTTCAAATGTATGCGGGACAAAAATAGATAATATTTAGGTACTTTGCAAATGGTACAGTTAACAGTCGTATTTTCAATTAATAATATAGTATACTATATTTATTTTAATCTAATTATACATACCTCATAGTGTTTATTAACATCAAGATATATCTATCGAATAAAGCCTATTTGTTATGTCTGGCATTAGTGGTTTAGACCAGGGATTTTCAATATTTTGATTCTGTTAGATATACATACACAAAATTATGTCATTTTTGTACTATACATAATGTACTAGTTCAATTTTTGGCCTGTTCTTCTCAACATAAGTAAATAGACGATCTGGACGGTAGGGATAGTGCCAAAAAAAATTGCTATAAACGGCCGAAAGTGTCCTGTATGAATAAATGATATTTGAATTTGTAGCATGTTTAAAAATGTGAATGATTTCATTCACATTTTTAAACATGCTACAAATTTATTTTTTTATTTGAATTTGTGACATAATTTTTGTTATTTTCATTAAATTTATTGTCTGATTGACTTACAGACGTGTCGCCAGCTACGAAAGCGTACAGAGTTAGCCGTATCAACATACATCCTGGTTACAGTTCGTAAGTATGTGGAGTTTAGTAGAAACAATTTTAATAGTTATTTTTTTCATTTTCTGCAACTCCCTTTAGTTTTTCCAACGTGGTACTATTCTATTTGCTATCTACGTCTTTTGTTGTTTACCTTGCTTCCTCTTTATATCAATGTATATATCAATTTTGTCGCTATCTGTGTAGATTATTATCACTGTATTAATTACTCATCTAATTTTATATATTCGAACCGTCATAACAATGAAGCCATATCTATTTGTGTTTTTCCGATGACACAAAACTTTTAATATTTTGAAACATTTTGCGAGATCTATAGGGCTAACTGATTAAAACTGAAATTAAGATCTGGCATTCTTTTCATGCAACTTTACGTCCAAACGCCCAACTCTACTTTTAGTAATTAACGTACTTAATGTACGCATCGTATCAAGTAGAAGTAGATATTTTTGCATTGCATTGTACACGAATCGAATATGCGACTATCTAAAAAGCAACATGTTTAGCATCACTAACGAAGAACTTTAATTAAATTTACAGTATTATTATAAAGACCGTATAGTTTTAGTTTATATGCTTATAATATAAATATAGAATGGATTTTTGTTACGAATAAAGTAAACTCCGAAACTATGGGCTGTTTTGAGAAACTCTTTCTTCTCTGTTAGAATCGTATATAATCCCAGAAAGACATATTATATATTAATATATATATACCATAATTGGTGACAGTATACACTATATATACTGCTAATAGGTACATAAGTCACAAATTATGACCAATCAAATGTTAATGAAACAGCAACCGTTTTCCGTTTCCACCTTATTGGTCATAATATCCATCATTATTCATTACTAATGACCCAAATCTACTTATCTATTTTTATGAATTCTTTGATTTTATGGTTCTACGATATCAGGAAGTAACATTCTTGTAGGATGACTCTACGCAACCAGTGCTTCGAGAATCATAGAATAATTTACCAATAGAGAATAGTGAGAAGACCATAATGCCAAGAAACATAGCTCACCATGGTAAATTCACCATTAATTAGCTACATTAGTTTCCAGAGGGGATCGCGAGGTCGACCTAACATTCCTAGCAAATGGCCCACTAGAATAGAATAGAATTTATCGCATACCCACTAAATCCCATTGCAAATAATCTGTTTCACCTCCTAATACATTTAATTAACATATTTCAGTGCTAGATATACCAATGATATCGCGATCCTAACAACACAAGAGGACATCCAGTTCGGTCCACTGGTAGGGCCAGCATGCTTACCGTTTAAATTCGTCAATAACGATATGACTGGGACTAGGCTCACTGTTCTAGGTACGTAACAGAATATCGTACGTCAAATCTACTTAAATGTAACTTAAATAATAAACAAGCTGACGACCCACTCTATTGTAAGTGACAGCTATCTATATCAGTTCTTACTATTACTATATCTAAATATATATAAACTCAAAGGTGACTGACGTAGTGAACTATCAAGCCTAGCCCAAATCACTAGACGGATCGGGCTAAAATTTGGCATGCAGGTAAATGTTATGACGTAGGCATCCGCTAAGAAAGGATTTTGATTAATTCTATCCCCAAAATAGGGGATGAAAGTTTGGGATAAATTAACGCGATCGAAGCCGCGGGCAAAAGCTAGTAAAATTATAAACGCGAAATATTGTGACTATGGATGGATGGACTGTTGTTTTTTATTCTTATACAAAAATTACTGAATGGAATTTGATGAAACTTTACAGCGATATAGCTTATACATCAAAATAACACAGGTTATAATATAAAAAGATATTATGGAAATTTAACGTGCGTGAAACCGCGAGCACAGCTAGAACCCTATATTTTTACTGCCACCTTACCCCTTTATGGAAACGCTGCAAGCTGCTTGGCGTTCATAGTGGGTAAAATTAGCTGTCCCTTAGTTCATTGGATATACTCGTATGTAACGATTAAGGATAATTACAGGTTGGGGAACACTGTTCCCCGGTGGTCCAGTATCTAATGTCCTGCGAAAGGTGGATTTAGACGTGATGACACAGAGTGAGTGCCAAGCTAAGGTGCCTTTGCTAACTCCACAACAGATCTGCACTTACACACCAGGGAAGGATGCATGTCAGGTATCTGTTATTTTGTCTGTACTATGTACACTATAAAGTATATATGTGCGAAGACGGGACGTCTGGATGTATTATAAATCTTTTAATTTCTCGGCCTGTTCTATACCATAGCCCGCATGTGTTATACATGTAAATATTCCTCTCGAATCACCCTATCTATTGCTGAAAGCTGCATTGAAATCCGTTGAATAATTTAAAACATAATAGTAATGTAAAAATAAACAAGTACAAATATAATATAGTTATTTTAATATTATATCTGTACATATTAATATATTATATGTGCATTACGAGCGCCAGCTACCCTTTTCTTATTACTTTCTCTACCAAAGGTAGTCTGGAAGAACTTGCTTAGCGATAAAACAGACTTTTGTATTATCATCATCGACAGCCCACTGCAGTCCACTGCTGGACATAGACTCTCCTAAGGCGGCATGCCTCTATATATTTATAATAATTTATTACAATATTTTACTGTTTAGTTGTAAAAAAGTAACAAGCAAACAGAAAACAATCGCATTTATAACATAACATTATTGATGGAAGACTCATCAAACGTAGGTATCGTCAGAATGTATTGAACGGTTGGTTATTTTATTATTTATGCAATATTGGAGGTGTACATAGCGTTACAGATACAGGCCCAGGTCATGGTGTAGGAAAATGTATTTTAATGATTTAGTCTAAAGGTTTCATTTTGGTTACATTCAAAGAGTGAAGAGCATAGAACTAGAGACAGGTGTAATTACAGACTTGCCGCTCTACTCTTGCAACCATTTGCAGTCGATCAATATCGAAATTGAGACATGTAACCTCTATTTATACTTTTGAATGCAACGAATATGTCACTAAGCTGTATCTCTAACTATAAGAGAATCGTAACGAGGCGAAAACTGTCTGATTGTTTGTTAATGTATCGCGTAAAAATTCTGGGGAAATTAGGATAAATTTTACAGATGTTACTAAATTTGAATCAACAAATGTGTTGAGAAATCTTAGAAAAGTTACTTAGTACTTACTTACTACTTATTACATCAGCTACCTGCCAAAAAATGTCCCGTCAAAATCGGTACAGCCATTTCAGAGATTAGCCGCAACAAACAGACAGACAGACAAAAATTGCAAAAAATGTTATTTTGATGTATGTACCGTAGTTATATACATAGGCATGTAGCAAAAAACGATTATTTCAGTATTACTATGTTATCTGTGGTATTACAAACAGACACTCCAATTTTATTTATATGTATAGATTGTATTTTGTTTATCATTAATAGATTAATCTATACATGTATACGCGTTGGTAATCTCAAATTATGTACGCGTATTATGTCACCAATTTCATTTCAATGTGTTCCCAAGTAGAAGCTGTGTTTAAGTTGAAGGGTGAGATATAGCGCCTAACCAAGCTCCACTCGTAGGTACATTCTTTTACGTATACACCTAACATGAAATTCAAAATTCAAAATATCTTTATTCATGTAGGTCTATTACAGACTCTAATGATATGTCAAATCTACCGTCAGTTCGGAATATTTCGAGATGAGAAAAACTGACAAGAAACTCAGCTCGTATTCTTTCAAATAAATGTTAACATGAATGTATTAATTACAGGATGACTCTGGGGGCCCTCTTCTGTACACAGACCCAGCCACGGGGCTCCTTTTCAACATAGGCGTGGTAAGTTACGGACGGTTCTGCGCGTCCAAAGGAGAGCCGGGTATTAATACCCGGGTGTCAGCGTACTTATCCTGGATATTGAGTACTACACCGGGAGCACAATATTGTCAAAAATAAATTCGATAATTATGTAATTTGCCTTTTATTTTTTAAAGTACTTGTTTTTTAAATACAGTGGACTCCCGGTAGTCCGACAATCATTATGCAGGGCAGTGTCGGACTATCGAATTTGTCGGATTATAGAGTACTGTCTAAGATCCCTTATAGTCCGAATTTTTTTACAAAAGAGTACCTTGTAATCCGACAAATTATAGATCCAATGATGATTCTTTATATTATATACATACAGTGGCCCCCCGGTTATCCGACAAACGTTTTGCAGGGCAGTGTCGGACCATCGTATTTGTCGGATTATAGAGTGCTGCTTAAGGGTCCCCTGCTTATAGTCCGGAATTTTTTACAAAAGAGTATCTTGTAATCCGACAAATTACAGATCCAGTGATAAGATTCTATGTTATATATGTATGTATGTATATGCACTCTGAAGTATATTGTCAAAGTAATATTCAATAACAAATAATAGACAATGTCGGATTATAAGGAGGGCCGGATTAGACAGGGGCCGGATTACCGCGGGTCCACTGTAAGTATATAAATAACTCTATTAATTGATGATGATGGATATCCGCAATTTACGACTAACGGTAGTTATAGAAACTAAATATATATAACTCAAAGGTGACTGACTGACATAGTGATCTATCAACGCACAGCCCAAACCACTGGACGGATCGGGGTAAAATTTTTGCATGCAGGTAGATGTTATGACGTAGGCATCAGCTAAGAAAGGATCTTGATTAATTCTACCCCGAGGGGGATAAAATAGGGGATGAAAGTTTGTATGAAACTTTGTCAATTTTAATCCGATCGGGCTGAGACTTTGCATGCATATAGCAGCTATGACGTAGGTATTCTCTAAGAAAGAATTTTGATAAATTCCACATCTAAGAGAATAAATTAACGTGGGCGAAGCCGCGGGCAAAAGCTAGTAGAATAGAAAATCCATTATTCAAATAAATTTAATTTAAGCACTTTTGAATAGTCATAGTTATCATTCTTTTAATCTACCGCTCATTCGGAAAGCTCATAATCACAAGAAGAACGAGCAAGAAACTTGCGTATGTCTTTGATATAATCATTGTAACTTTACATAACCAATTTGAAACCTGCAAATACAAGTACGTTGACGAGATAGCGTTGGAAAATTATAATATGACAATGAAGTAAGTAGTTTAATTCCATGCATGCGCCTGTGATGGGGTTTTACCTTGAAGAGGCGGCAGTGAAGGACGATACGATGAGTATGAAGCGTACAGTAATGAAATCGTGAGGAATTTATTACGTTGTTTTTAGGAGATCAAGTGTGTAGTGTGACTTGACATAGTACATTGCCAGCAATAGCAATATATAATAATATTGTCCAATACTACAATCCCAAAAGCAGATGCTGTGAGATTTCGTTAATAGTTGAATCATAGACAATATGTTGGTCAAGAGCATAGACTATTTTGATCCCTATAGGTACAGTTTTATATGGACGAAGCTGCGGGTAAAAAATAACTATTAATACTTAGTAAGGACAGTGGCAATCCGTGAGGAAGTAGCCATTATTATTGCTAAAAGTTGCATATAGATGGCGTGATTGGTATCGATGGAATTCTTCATAGTTTTGCAAACGTTTTAAAAAACAAAACTGTGTTTACAAAAATGTTTAATCAATTTTTAAAAAGTTATATATACATGTTAAAATGAAATAATGCGTTTAGAAAAGTAATTTTCATATATTTACTCATTTTGTTATTTTCCAGTACTTAATTAATTTAATCAGTGCTAATACGGGGCTCAATGTTTTCAAAATGCTTTCATAGATGGCATTGTTGTCATTTGTATCGGCCTAATTAAATGTCTTTTTTATATTTTCCAATAATAAGCACTTAATATATCATTATTGTAAATTAAACATATAAAAAAATTTTAAGTAAATTAAAAATAGCCGAACAAGCAAGTAATACTATTTCCAATAATACTTATGTATGAAGTGTTGTCATATTAAAAATAAATACATGTATTATCGATTTTTTTGAATAATCGATAACAGGATTTTATTACAGCGCATTATTCGATGATGCTTTTAATGAGTCGTTGTGAACAGTAAATTTTCATTATTTTATATTATAGCAGTGTTCCGTTTCAAAGAACGGAATATAGTAGTACATTATTAGTGTCGTTGGTTATTTACATTTGTACTAAAAATCGATTACATAATAATTTAAAATATCGAGTACGAATCGTAGTTGTCTTTGAATACTGGCAAGATTAAAATAGTATTTAAAAATAAGAGAGAAATCGACCCTAACTCGAATAACTTAAAGTTGATTTTCCTTTCTCATTAATATCATAGCAGTTTGTTTTTAACTTGCGTATGACTCTGTGGTATGATGTTTAACGTGTATTGTTATTGTACGGTGCATACATTTCAAAAATTATATTTTTATGTAGGTACATACATTTCTTTCATACATTTCATACATGTCAAAAATTATCTTTTAATGTAGGTACATACATTTCTTTCATACATTTCATACATGTCAAAAATTATCTTTTAATGTAGGTACATACATTTCTTTCATACATTTCATACACTTAAAAAATGAACTTTTTATGTAGGTACATACATTTCTTTCATACATCTCATACATTTCAAAAATTATATTTTAATGTAGGTACATACATTTCATACATGTCAAAAATTATCTTTTAATGTAGGTACATACATTTCTTTCATACATCAAAGATATTATTATTGTAGATATCGAAAGTTATGTATACAAGTAATTCTGAATATTATCAAGTTCAAAATAAGCACACATTACCGGCTTAGATAATAGAGTAATATTACTTGTAATAAAAACATTTGTGACACCCATATGTATACATATTACATAGTAAGTACTTACGCCCGTGCCGTGAGACTCATCTAAGCGTACAGCGCATGCGCGTCGTGCGGTAACCGCACCGACGGACCAATAGGAGCGCGCCTCTCGCGCATCCAGAAAGTTCGCGACTAATGGACGATATAGTAGTAAAGCAATGAGTGTTCCAGTGACATCATTATAATATTTTCTCGTTAAGTTTTATTGTAATATACATAATTTCGTACTAAGTAACGTGTTCCCCCGTTACACATTTCTAACGTGTAACGGGCGTGAAAGCGAGACAAACAGACAGAGTTACTTTAGCATTTATAATATTTGTAAGAATATCGCTATTAAAAATAGGGGTTGGTGAAAGACGGGCTAAAATTTAGGCGTGTATGTAACATTATAAATAAATAAAAAATTGTCCATAATACAAAAAAAAAAAATTCAGGGTAGGCCACCCCTATGACTTAGGGGTATAAAAAATAGATAACAACCCTACCTCAGACCTAGCAAGTATACATATCAAATTTCATCAAAATGTGGGAGAAATATGGCAACTAACACTGTGATACGAAGTTTATATATAAGATATAGCGGAATTCTCATTAGGGAAAAGAGGGGTACATCGTAGAATACATGAGGTATATACCAGTAAATTCATTGTAGCTAAAACCAGTCTCTTACACATAACAATTGAAATAAAAAATCATATAGCCCGATGTTGATACGTACGAGTATAAACGTATCAAAATCGGGCTATACGTATAGCGCAGACGCGTTACAACATATCTTCGTCGAGAGAAAAAAATAGGCATGGAATGTAGAATAAACTATAACATAATATATACATTGGCACATAAGCCATATCTGCAGGGTATCGGCTACCGATATTATACCTACACATTTACATTGAATCTTGAATCGTCCCTAATGAGGTACACGATACAGTTACCTACATATCTTGTATATACCTATCTTTGCAAAACAGATGTCATGTAGACTGAATTGACTGCCATCTATTTTCGTGCTTTGTTACTAAGCACCCACTAGTAATCCGAACTGCTTCAGATCTAGCGACATCTAGCGGCTACGGTGGCGAAATAAAATAGCCCGAAGAATAGCCCGAGTTAGGAAGGAACCATTTTCTTGTATGGGATGGGGTATCTGTATGTAATATTATGTTATCTGTGGTAAGGATAATGTCACAAATGTTCGCATAATATTTCACCAAATTTGTATCGTGTATGCGGGTAGACAGTTCAAGGTACGTTCATATCATTACAGAAATAATTACAAATGAACCCGCACCTGTATGACACTGTAAATTGCATTTTTTACATTATCAGAGACCAAATATATGTATTACTGCTTTATTATATAACCGTCTTCAAACTTAATTCCCATAAAACTATATTCAAATACTTCATGTTACCCGTACGCTGTGCTTTCTAGAGATAAATGATTGATTATGTCCGTCTTCAAGATACATCTATCTTTATATTATTTTTTTTCATATTCGTTCTGTCGTTTGGTAGTAAATGATAACAGAGAGATAAACTTTCGCATTCATATTGCGGACGTCAAAACAATATCAATGCTTTGTATTTACTATAGAGACGCTCTATTTCTATAGAGAAGTAGAGTCTGTACTGTAGTGTAGGTACGTACAGAACGTGTCGAGTGTAACACTCAATTAAAATTAAAATAAGTTATAAAATAAAATACCGAAAAAAATTAGAAACAAAAACTGCAATGATGAGGGTAAATACGTAGCTATGTTCATATTACAGAAAATTCTATGAATGTTCTTTACTAGCACCACCTACTAGATGGCGCCACTTTGTATGGGCGTATATTAAACATGGCCGCGAATTTAGGCGCGAAACTATTGATTTTGTCTGCAACCATTTACCGCTAACTTCGCCTTTTCCCACTTCAATTTTTCATTATTAGAAATCATTTATCGTTCGTCTTCGTATCGCTTTTTATTCCACATTCATTTAAATGCAATGTAGTTACAATAGTTTTGGGTTCTTTAATTTATATTTCATATATTAAAATATGTTTTTAACCTTACACAGCAGTGAATTTATTAATTTTATTTAGTTTGTTAAATAAAATTGATAACAATGGAAGTGAATTTAGAAACGTTAATAAAGAGGTAGTGATGAAAATAGTAATATGCCCAAACGTATACCATTCCACGTTGTCTACGCCACAAGTAAGTACCTGCATGTTAATATTTACTTAATAGTTTATTCCTATTTTTATTTTTTTTATAAGTAATTAACGTTCCGCCCCGTTTCTGCGCAAATCGATTAATTGTAAGGATCATTAATTATTTCGAAAATTAAATAAAGTGATGTAACTGAAGTGAAGAGTCAAGAAGAACTGAGTGAAGGTTTTTTTTAAATCGGAACACTATTTATTGAGTTTATCGTACTTAGTTTAAAAAACTCAATAAAAATATACTATATATAATAATATTAATAAAAATATAAATATAACTCTGTATCAAGTAAAAAATTCGTATGTGTAACACAAAAAAACTTAAGCAATTATCACTTATATAGTCTCTGAAAATTCTTACAAAAAGTTATGTAAAATAGAAGAAAGTAGCAATTTATCTTTGCTAAAATATAAGATATAAAATATAAGGTATAAAGTAAGAAATAAAATAATGCCTAAATATTATTATTTAGCCATCAGCTTGTCTCGGCTTTTAATAGTAATAAGTACTTAAATTAAAGAACAGGGCATTTTGAGATATTTTTCTAACAAGTTTGTAACCATTTATTTTTTTAATGGTTACGAAATAGTTAAAAAAAATATTACTATTAAGAGCCGAGACAAACTCATATAGTTTCAGAGATTGATCTCAATCATTATTGGGATGTTAAACCTACTCAGAATCTTTGGTCTAAAAATAGCGTGACCTAAATTAGAAAGAATTTCAGCACTCATTATCACAAAATTATTCAAAATAAATTAACACTATATGCCTCGCAACATTTAGTACTTATTTTATGTAATTGGAATGAAAAAGAAGCTTATGGCCCACTTGATGGTGGTGGGTAACCGTCGCATACATACATACACACGATTATTGGTCGACACATGATTATTGGTCGTGGTTGTGTTCACCACGACCAATAATCATGTGTCGACCGTGATACCACTCATTCCGATGGTGTCTTTCACTTGGTGAAATTTCATTGCTTTTTCATTCTTTCAACCGAAACATAGTATACAAAGCAAGCCGCTTGGAGGCTGAAATTGGTGAGTCGGAGGACCCCATGTAGACGACTTTTTACAAAGTCAACTCTGGTTCCTATAGATTAATCATTTTTGAATATTACTGACAAAATTGTACGATTGAAGGAAGTGTGAGACACTTCCTTCAATCGTACAACATGACCAAGAAAAGTGAAAATTAAACTATTTTATATTTACTTTTTGTAAAATTTTAATATTTTAGTCAAATATAAATGTATATGTACTTATATCTGCTACCGATTTTAACATACTTAATTCGTATTAGGTACACATTAAATTCTGATTATAAACAGGCGGTAGGTAGATACAATTTACATTTATTTGTTATGTAACTGCGCACTGCGGAAGAAACGTGTGACAATTGGACGTGAATTGAATGTGTGCAATTTTTATTAATATTATGACTGTAAAATAGCGTGTGGGTCTCATTTCCATTAAAAAAGGAAATAATTTCCATATTTAATAGATTTTATAGTATAGGAATGTGCTTTGATATGTTTAGAGTATGGACAAGAACACTGTTGAAAATAATGTTAATGTTTATGAAAACATATTGATTAGTAACTGACCCGCGCAAATTCGTCTGCGTCACATTGATTGAGAGTGGGGCGCTCTCAAAGCGAACAAATTTTCATCGTCTTTCATTGATGCATTGCTCCTAATGGTTGTAGCGTGATGTTATATAGGGCATTAGTAAAAATAGCTCTCCAAGCTAGTAAACTTAGGCCCAAAATAATGAAATGTAAAATGACGTTTTTAATTCTGTTTTTTTTTTATTAATAGAGCATATTAATAAAAAAAAACAGAATTAAAAACGTAAATAATTAAAACATAAATCTATCCACATTAAAATTTAAAGCTGTTCTGTTTGTTTGATAGATCAGGAACAAGTAATTGAATATTTCGTTTAGTGTTGGATAGCCCATTATAGAGCAAGGCTACAGCTACTCTACCCCAATGGAAGGGGACTTCAATGAAAAATGTAGTAAAACGGGGACCCATGTTCCCCGTTTTGTTTTGACGACGAAGTTACGTAGGTCAGCTTTATAATTAGATATTTAATTGTAACAATAAAATGTCATTTTAATTAAGTAGAGTTAGAGTAATAGTTCTGCGAACAATTAAAGCAATTCGATAAAGTAGCTATACAAATTACAACGTTTAATATTTTAGGACCCATCTGCTTTCGAGAACTCGTATCGATCGACCTAAATTAATTATTATCTAGACGGGTATATTAAGAACGACTGGCGTAAGCACAATACGGGGTAGGAGTACGCCCATGTTGTGAACATTACAAAGTAATTATATATTGTGTGATAGAGTTATCTAATTAAATTTTATGCTAGGTATTTTTTGTATATAAAACATATCTAGTTAATCTTATATATAACAATGTGCTATTTGGACGTAATAGGTGAAGACAGCTCGTATCCAGCATGCGAGTTAAACGCCCAGGGCCCGGCCGCTCGCGGCTGGCGGAGCTCCGGAAGTCCACCTCACGAACTGCTGCTACGACTAACTTGTGTCACCAACGTCCACAAACTGCAGCTATTGGCTCATCATCAGCTTATACGTAAGTTAACACTGTATTCCATCAAGAAGACGAAATATTAAGTTATCATTAAAACCAAGTACGAGAATACTATCGAGCACACAGCAATGAATAATAAGTTTTACAATCTTTAAGATATAGAAACCAAAATAGAATTCATGCAATAATCTGTACTAGTTTTAGAAGTAGGTTATCATACTTTTATTTTCTTCTAAAAGACGTGTATTTGCACATGCAACACAACCTTCTCAATGAATCTAAAATGCTAAAAAATTGGATGCACTATTATACATAAATGTTATTTGGTTGAATATGAAGCCTGATATAAAACTCTGTAGGAGGTGGAGGCATATCACGATGGGTTTCATGGAAGATTGCGTGAAATGTTGGGTCAGTCAGCAATATACTTACACTGCCTAATTACGGAGCCAATACTATGTAATTCGAACTCCTTTCAGATCTGACAGTAGATTTGAATTATCATAAGTAAAAGATCTACATGAACGAATAATTTGATTTGATTGCACAAGGATTGAATTCATAGCGGCGTGTATGTAGATTCGCATGCCTAATTCTTATTAATGTGTACTTACTTTACAACATTTATTTAAAAGAGTAACACGAAAGTTTCTTGATTCTTATGATGAGTCTGCGTTCCGAATGAGTGGTAGAATAAGAAAAACATCACTATTTAAAAGTGTTTATATTCAGTTTATGTATTTATTATAAGTAAATATTATTTCTATTTTAGCGGCCTGCGTGGAGGTACTGGTATCAGGAGGTCTGGTTTCCGAGGGTGCAGCAACACCATGTGGCGCCACGTACACCAGCGTTGGAAGAGTCACTCTCGCCAAACCAGCACCACAAGCCAGGTCCAGGGAACTCAGGTCAGAGGAAGTCATTGTTTGGTAAAATGTCCTCTGAATACTTAAGTCTCGGCTATTTCAGCCGCCAAGCAGCTTGCCATTAGGTAGTTCAGCCGCTATAATATTTTGCCATTCGAAGTAAATAGAAAAAAAATTGTACCAAATGTCACATATTTCAGCCAAAGCCAGCACTTGCTTTGTGAATGAAATTAGAGGGTACGGAATCATAACACCTTAGGTCAGGTTGCCACTTACCATCAGGAGGAGAGTATCCTTGATTGTCATTTCCGTAAGAATTAACATAAGAAATGGCAATCTATGCTGGTTCTGTACTGCCATTTAACTGTTCAACATTAAGATATACGTATATACTTCTAAAGTTACATTGCCCTTATAGGTCCGCTGCACTGCCAGAACCAACTATAGCTCGTTTTGTAAAACTGAGACTATCTGGACCACATACACCGGCTAAAGAAGATGAGCAGGTAAATCAAAAGTTCCGATATTTTATAGACTAGACCATTCTTAAGTAGAAATTCTGTATCAATGTTATCTACGATCATAAAACGATAGTGACTGAAAAATTATCAAGTAATATAATGTACATTTAGTTGACTTACGTAAGACTCATGTATATATTTACATGGATACCTTTGTCTCACCTATTAAAGTCGTCAAGCAGCTTGCTTCGTAACTTGTTTCTCAGTTGCACGTTAAGATCTATCAGTGTACCACGAACTAGACTTTTCTGGTACTGTTCATGTATATAAGCGCCTGTTCCTACTTTATATCAAGTAGATCGTCAACTAGTTAGCTCATTCCAGTTACGTAAATATTTATTCCCTTCAAGGTTGCCCTAATGGCCGTGAACGTGCTTGGTGAAGAAGTTGAAGACCCTGAGAAATCTCCACCAGTTTCCAAAACTGAGGCATTATACTCACCATACGATGACCTCGCGTTCGTAATGTATGTGGACAACGAGATAGCTGATCTAGTTAGGAATTTGGACGAGAAAAAGAAGACGGCTGTCACCGGTCAGTAATTATCATTTAAGGTATAATTTAGTCGGCATTTCAAATATTTCAAGCTAATGCAATCGATTCTAAGGAATTTGTTAAGACTGATGATTCATAACCATCCTGGCTGAAGTGATAAATTAATTACATCAATGGTATAACAAAAAGGAAGAGACCAACCGATTTTAGTGCATAATACATCGATAATAAGAATCAAAATTTTACAGAGGAACGTTTTGAATACGCCCGTCGTTTAAAATCTGCGGGATCTGCACTCGCAGCCGCCGGCATCCGCATCGGTCGCTGGCGACTCCGGAAGAGAACTGCGGCTGCGAGGGACGACTTCGAACTCGCTCGGCGGATGAGAGATAGGATAACGGATGCATTGATTGGAGTGAAAGAAGATCCGCAGCTATGTCGGTTATTTGAAGAGGATGGGGTGAGTTCATAATTCAGAATATTCACGTAAATTTTCAAACCGAAACAAATACAAATTAATTGAAAGATCTAAATTAAATTCTGTCAAGATGCACCATTAATTGGAAATTTACTTTTAAATTAGTTTTAAGAGACTACGTTTTTATATTCAATTATTTTTTAATAATTAAAAATTCTGATTTATATAATTATTTATACAGTAACTATTTTAAAACAATAACAGAAACTTTAAATAATTATGATATTGTAGTAACAAAAATACTAACCAAAATAACATTTTAAGCAAATATCGATATTCGATTGGACCTACTTTGGTTAGTAAGTGGTAAGTGTTAGTTTTTGAAATGTAATTTCTAGCCGGATTCCCGCAATGACTCTTCAATGCACCAAGAGTATGACTTCTCGCACCACCTATCGCCGTCTGTGGCTGCCGGCTCTCTTAGCATTGACATGCCAAGTCCTGTTCCACCGATGGACCACATCGACGAACCAGAACAACAAGAGATAGTGTATGCCAATGGTGGTGGTGGCGATGAAGAAGAGACCAATGATTTAGCTACAGTAAGTTATACATACCTGATAAAGAAGGAACAGTAACTAATAGCGTAGGAAGTATCATTTAGGAACATCAGTTCAAAAATTATTGTTGTAAAGGATTTAGAATTAGATTTATGCGTACACCTGGTCGTCTATCGCATAATATAAACTTTATAAATGTATACAATATAGTGCAAATATATAAATTCTGAAAGAACACAGTGGAAACCTCACATTTCTAAATTCTAATATTACAAAATACATATATTTTTATGTCGGTTCCATTGATGTTAAAACTAATATATGTATATGCTTGTTTTTTACTATTTATAAAATTAAACACATTTACTTATTTCTATTTTTGACACATTTTCAGTCACCGATCCAAACAGTTCAAGAAGATATTCAACCGTTACACTCCGAGCCTCCTACTCAAGAAGATAAAATAGAAGCTCAAAGGAATATAGAAGAAGAAGAACTTAGAAAAGAAACCGATAGTCCTCGTAGAAGTATTACGCCTAATGCTGCTAACGGTCAGTTTTAGAAATACGTTTTTTTTATGTATATTCATTTTATGGCGTAGTAAATAAGTTGACGCTGCTACTCATGGTGGTGACTGTCGTCTAAATACATGAGCAACACTATGGGCGTCACGTCGTTATTGTGCCTGAGGTATCCACTTTTTGCCATATTTGAGGTTTTCAAATTGGATACAAAGTAAGCTGCTTGGCAGCAAAAAAGAAAAGATAGATTTACCAAAAAGATGATTCTGTACAGTCTCTGGTGACTACATATGGTATAGAAGAGATATGAATATTACATGGTATAAAGATTCGACGACGTAATTTTTCATAATAATGATATAATATTTTTTATAGTCATAAACAACTTGTAGATAGAAAATATAGAATTCATAGAGTTAATTGCAGATAATTCTGTGAAAGATCTGGTAGATTTAATTTATAAATTTATATTCGCAGGTACGCTGGTAAGACGTAGAAATAAAAGTGCAGGTCCAAGGTCCACTTTCGAAGCTTACGAGGAGCGATTGCTACCAGCTTTAAGGCAGTAAGTAGTATTATGCAATCAGCCATACATATTTTTGTTCCTAAAGATGGCTATGAGTGTCTAAATGTAAAAGTATGTACTAAAACTTTGGGAAAATTTTGAACCAATGTGGGGAGCAGCGCCCTAGATTACTTCATATACTGCCCCGTCTGTAATGAAATTGGCTGATTTGTGCCAACTGAGCCAATTGTACTCTCATCACCACTGCTCTTATATTGCTTCTTGGTCATGTGAAGGCTGTTTTTGGTAAAAACGGTTTTCACATAACTCACGTTATGTGATTGATTATTGACATGGCAAATTGTAGGGTCGTTCTGATCTAGTATCGAATCATATCAATGGAAGCTTCTACTGATCATGAATCATGTTGTGTTGCAGTTCGCACACCAACGAGTACCTCCGGGAGGCCCGCGAGGAGGAATGCAGCGGAGGGAGCGCCTCTCACTGCACTTCTCGGCCGCTGCAGCCGCACAAACTCAACGAACGAGAGAGGAAGCAAGCTGCACTGCCGATACTCATATTTGGATATCCATTGGTGAATTCTTATTTACATTCTTGCTAATGCAAATTTTAATTAATGGGACGATAGCAAGGAAATCCTAACTTGGAAGGACTTATCCATCTGGTTAATTGGTTTGATAATTTGGAATTTGGTGATCTTAAATTTTATTTGGAGTAAATTCATCCTCGATTCGTTTGCACCTCGACTTGCATGTAATGATTCTTTCTCGAAACAAAGTTCACCTTATTTCATTGAAATACAATTTTATTGTAGGATTAGGGTCCATTTTACTCTGTCGGTACTGACAGTGGTTTCTTTTTCAAATCAGGCTTCACTCCACCTCGTCGGTGACGCATTCCTTTTACGCATTAGAATTAATTTTACGTCGCTGCTAATGTTACATTTTCAAAACTCGTCGGTGATAGAAGTAAAAGTTTTCTTGTCCCAATCAAAGAGCACGGTAATGCGAGTGAATCTTCCCGGGGGCAGGTGGAGAAGCTGTACTCGAAGAACTTCCTGGACAAGGAGGAGGGCCTGGCGCGGCTGCGGGCGGCGCTGGCGGCGCCGGCGGCGGGCGCGCGCTCGTCGCCCAACAAGACCGCGCGCGCCGCCGCCGCGCTGCTGCAGCGCGCGCTCCGCGACAAGGTGTTCTCCGTCTACAGCCAGGCCAACGAGCTCGTGCGCGCGCTCTTCCAGGACTTCGTGCCGGACAGGTCACTGTTCCATGTCACTACAATAGCCGACGAGACTATACCCGATAAACTCTTGTTGTACCACTAAATTTAGAATGGTAAATAAACTAACGGTTCAAAAATGCTGAAGCGTTCTAAAATGATAGTTAACATTTTTCAGCATTTTTCAAATTAAGTCTGTCTAATTTTCGATTGCGCTTTACGTATTGTACGTCTATATCTGTAATCTATTGGTACGTGATGAAATATTTAATCAACAGGGTGTGCGCTGCAGAAGTAGGTCGATGCTTAGAGAAGTTGGTTCCTGAGCTGTTAAGAGCTTGCGGCGACCCTGCGCCCCGGGTTCATTCCACAGCCCAGCACACCGTGCTCACCATCGCAGATTGTCCAATGGTCAGGTAGGATTACTTGATTGAAGTTTGCACAGTTTTGCTCACTTGTCATATCTAGTCTTGCTAGGAAAAAATAGTTTATAGATAGCCAAGCGTCAAATCAGACTTATCACAATTTCAACTCCTAAAGTTTTTGTTCTATATGGCATGCTTTTTGGCCCGGGAAATTAAGAGCACATAAATGAAATCAAGGCGGAAAAATTATTTTCTTATACAAAATAAAATATTGTTTCCAGGAGTCTTCATATAATTCCTCAGCAACTAGTTCGTCCAGTCACAGCATCCATGCATCCGAGGCTTGCGCTTTCTCGGCTGCAAATGCTGGAGCAATTGATACTCAGCCACGGAATTTCTACTGACAAAAATAGGTGAGAGTTGAATTTGACTTGACCAGCTACTAAGACACGCACGACGACATTAGGATCGTAGTACCTATAATACGATAATTGTTTAATTAAAGCTAAAGAAGGCTCTGTGTGTATTTTTTATGTATATATTTGTATAATACTACTGTATATGAAGTTATCATGTGGTTACCACGCTATATTATTTTGAAGAACTAATGTCTTATGTCTCCAAAACGTGTAATTTTACTGCCTTATTTACCTAATCTTTCAGCTGCAAGCTGCTCCAGCGTTGAAATAGGTCAGATTGATGTATCCACACACATGACTTTTTGAACTGTATAATGATAATAACTTACTCATAACTTATTATGTTTCCTTATAAAATATTCCCGAATATTTTATGGCTGATATAATGGAATAACAATAGGACGCGCATGAGCCTGGAAATATACCGAGGCACCTGGTTTGAGAGCTCCACAGAAACGTTTTGTACACAATTTAATAAAAGCAATCGGTTCATCAATTTAAGGAACCGCAACGTGAAGCGTTCATTCAAAAGGAGTCGGCTCGGTAGCTGACTCCTTTTGAACTCCCTTTTCGTTTGGCTCGGTGCCAATGCGGTGAAGTGAGATGGTGTGGGTGTCGTGCAGCGGGCTGACTGTGCGGCGGGTGGCGGAGTGCGGCGCGGCGGGCGCGCAGCACGCGGCGGGGTCGGTGCGGGCGGCGGCCGAGCGGCTGCTGCTGGCCGCGTACGCGCGCTCGCCGCGCGTCGTGCGCGCCCAGCTCCCGCCCGACGACGCCGTCACCAGGCGGAACCTCATATACCGACACCTGTTCCAACAGTTCGATAGGATCGACATGCAGGTCGCCGACTTTGATTTGTACTCGAACGTAACCTGACACAAATTAAACGATGACGCAATCGTCGAATAGTAAATTAGAAACTTTAATTCGATATTCAACGATTGCCTCGTCACCTCATCTCACATCTCACTTTCACGTGATTTTTTTTTTACTAATTAATAATTATTATTTACCATACTTCTTTAGAATGTCGAAATATTGACTTAGTTCAACCAACTGACAACCTCGGTGGTCTAGCGGTCTAGTACACCGCTTTACGACCGATGGTCGCGGGTTCGATTCCTCGCACGGCACAAACATTTGTATTCACAAGTATGATTGTTTGTATCGGTCTGGGTGTTTTCTATGTATAATATGTATGTATTTACAAAAAAAAATATCTATGTATATGTATCAG
The DNA here is from genome assembly GCF_030625045.1 of Achroia grisella. NCBI lineage: Eukaryota > Metazoa > Arthropoda > Insecta > Lepidoptera > Pyralidae > Achroia > Achroia grisella. The sequence goes on along the minus strand of NW_026712984.1, from coordinate 1,258,609 downwards.
TTATCTAATACCCATAACACAAGCTTTAGCTAGCTTAACTTGGGTCTAGATGGCGCTGTGTGAATTGTCTGAGATTATTTAATTAATTTAATTTAATTTAAAGTGTATTAAACCCCTAATAGACGATTCAATGTTACTTAGTTCCGAACTCTGAAAACTGAAAACTGAGTCACGTTTGGATATATAATAATCTATCAAAGGTAGAGCAGATATATCAGGAGCAGACGTGTTAAATAATATCATATATATGTCTCATTTGATAATTATAATTTTTGTCTTTTGTCTATGTATAGAGTCTGTACTTAGTATCTACGTGTATTATTACACAATATAAATAACATGTCATTCCTGTTTCGAAGAAAGTATTTCCTGACTGTGTTTCAAACCAAAACAGAATAAAGTGAATTTCAATGTGACAATTCACAGAAAATGCTAAACCAGGCACCAACTGAGGAACAATTCCTAAATGGAGCTGATCAATCGTCAGCGGACTCTATCCATGAAACTGCCAGCGTCACGCCATCAAATCGAAGTGGAACCACCAGTGGAATGACCACCTCGTTCGGCATGTCTTCATCTATCGGAGCCACTTCCTCATACAGTTTAAAATCGATGGCTTCAAACATTAGTAGCGGCACTCTAGCACCTTCCAGCTTAAGCGGCAGTTACACTACCTCCAAAACAAAAAGCAGCCTGAAAAAGACCCCAACAAAGAGATATACTCCCAGTAGAATAGCGAAAGACTTCTCTAATTATCCAGGTTATAACAAACTGAGATTAGACAGTGCAGTTAGCCCAAAGCATTCGCCTAGACCTACTGCTTCTTCTTCTGAAAAGGTAATCTTTAAATTTATATTACAAGTGCCTTATTGAATTTGTTTAATGATTCATTTTTTTCTTACACGTTCATGCTTATGTTCTATCAAAATTTTTGCAAATATTGTGGATGAAAATGTCGTTGACTATTTTTTATGCCAATCAATCATGGTCATACGAACTAATACGTTTCTAACATTATATTTCGTCACATGGAAGTTCTAAATATAATCTTTCCATAAACGGTTAATAAGAAACCCAAATTTAGTTTAAACTATTCAATAGCGAATTCATTTTTGTGTATTGTATTCAGGTACATTTCCAAGAGAATCAAAGAGAAGAAGTTATTTACCGACGCACAAACCGTCATTCGGAAAATCGCCACTCCATGATTCACTATGACCACGACCCATCAAAACCAGAATTGAAAGAACGCCCAGTGACTGTATATGAACCTTTGCATCTAGACTACAGAGACTCTCCAAGTTTAGGATCGCCGAAAACATCCAGGAATGACGTAAGGAGTATGGACTCTTTACCAATGGACTCGCCAAGGAATGATTTGAGGAGTGACTCAGATTGTAGAAGTTTGGATTCACCTAAAGTCAGAGCGGATTATTTTAGAGACAATGTACTGGAGTCTCCGAAATTGGTTGCTGGGTTGAGAAACTTGCATCTGGATGAGAGCAGTCAAATGGATGAAAGTGGATATTACAGTCCAGGTGAACTAATATTATAACAATAAACACATTTTGAACACTTTTTAAGTATCTCTTGCAGTGACGTATAGTATACGTATATGTTTCTACCACCATCAAAACATTTTATAATCAAGTTCTTTATCAGGCCATGTAAAACTGCAGTAGTAGATTGGGTATGGGAATATTAGTAATGTTCAACTTGACTAAACTAAGCAAGTTTACCAATTTCATGTGGGAGTGTGCATTTAGCTCATTATGTTTGCTTAATTTTCAGGTAGAAGACATATGCCGACGAACACTGAGAACCAATACGAAAACTACGAAGGCACTGCTATGGAGGGTAGTGATACCACGCCGGAACCGATATGCCAGTATGTCATACATTTGCTGTACTTTATACTACTATCTATAGTATTACTACTTATCTAACTTGGTTGAATTCTTAATCATTCCAATTACTGCCTCGGTGATTTAGTGGTTTAACACGTGGGTGTGTTTGTAGCACGTCGTGCACGTGGTGCGGGCGGCGAGTGCGAGCGTCGTCTCTGGAGAGCCACTACTGGCGGCGCTGCGTGGTGCTGGCGCGCTGCCCGCACTGCCGGCTCGCGCTCGAGGCGCGCCTGCTGCACGCGCACCTCCTCGGTACGTGGTGTTGTTGTAGCACTAGGTGCACGTGGTGCGCTCGTCGTCTCTGGAGAGCCACTACTGCCGGCTCGCGCTCGAGGCGCGCCTGCTGCACGCGCACCTCCTCGGTACGTGGTGTTGTTGTAGCACTAGGTGCACGTGGTGCGCTCGTCGTCTCTGGAGAGCCACTACTGCCGGCTCGCGCTCGAGGCGCGCCTGCTGCACGCGCACCTCCTCGATGCATGCTACTCACTGCGTTGTTACCTGTTTCTGTTCAAATCTTACTTGTTACTAATATTATCAACGTCGAAGTTTACGAGTATGTAAAAGATATCATGTAAATTACACGGAATATATTGACAAATATCAAGTGTGATGCATACGAAGTTGCGAGAGCCAGCTAGATAGCAGCTTATCTCAGAATAAGACAGTGACCCCTACCCAATCCTTTCTTCCTATCCAATTTCCTCTCCCATGCAATCTTCCCTCTTACCCCCAGTAGTAATTAGCTAATGCCATTCTGGGGTTGAGCTCTACTATACTGTGCTGTTCATGTATATAGGCTACGGTTACCATTTATCGTCAGCTTCTTTGACATTACAATTACGTAAAAAATGTTTTTTATAAATTTGTATGTATAAAAAAATAATATTTTTTTTTTCTTGATCACTTTCAGAAGAATGCTCAATGAGCGAAGGCTCTTGGAAGTCTTGTCAGAAATGTGGTGCTGCGCTGCGAATCGAGGAAAGCGACTATCATGCCAACTGCATACGTGAGTAGACATACAGTTTTACTACTACTACTACTACATTTCAGATTCCGTACCTAGATGTCATCTACAAATTTCGTCATATGTTAAAGGGTTGAGCTGTCCCGTAGTTCCTGTTAAAAACATGAAATGTAGGACCCCTCTCGTACTCCTAATAGGGATCTTGCGTATTGTACCAGTTATGACATGGTAGGGATGGTAATTATAAATCATCTTAACAGAAGGAAAAGGAGAGATAGAGGATTGTATGTATTGTAATCAATCGCCTATAGACATGAACAGTCCCATAGAAATCATGTTATCACGTGACATATGTGTCAGCTCATACGTTGACATTCAGGAGGACTGAGAAGCCTCTATATACAATATATCCCGTTGGGGGGAAGGGGATTGTTAGTAATGTGGACTGATGACCTTATTGCTACCAATGTACCATGTCAGGTCGACCTCCACGCGATTCCCCCTGGAAACCATCGTCATAAATTCTTGGTGGATTGACAGATTTGTCACGATGGGCTAACTGACCTGACCTCATGCTCATCTTATCATCCCCCACTGGTGCCCCGCCAGCGTAATCCGTTAGTGCAGGCAGGTGCACCATTCCATTATCATCTATAAATATATATATCTCCCGTAAACTCACTGCCTTATCTATCGAAAAACTTCTTACAAAGTAACCAGCTTGGCGACTGAAATAGGCGAGCCTGAGGTACTCCCCACGCAGAAGTATTTTAGTAACTCTACCTAAAAGTAAAACTGTATTGTCTATTCATGATAAAAATATGGGGCAGCTCTCGGGATGGACGAGTGGAAGTGCCCATACTGCTTCACCAACGTGTTGGCGCGCGATCTACCCTGGCAACGACACCTCATGCAGTGTCCACGGAATCCCCGACTATCACCATCACAACCCACCTAAGTAACTGCTAGACAAACACTATTGGCTGACCTATTTTGTTGTTTGTGAATTCTGACTATTACTGTTTTTTATCCAGTATCTTCAATTTGGTTGCAAATATCGGTCGCTTTTATAATTTTATGTAAAACAGCACGATATCGTACGATTTTATCGTTGCAATAGGATAAGAACATAAAGTATGCAAACGATATATATTATAGACTGTAAACGTCGCACCTTTTGGCATGGTAATCTTCGTCGGCAACGATAATATCGTACGATTAATTATAAAATCTAATTCGGACAGTCAATAGTGTACTAAAGAATTACAGCGACACTGGAAATTATAAGACTTATTTTATCGTTATCGGTTTGTTACAATAGAAATATTCTTCAACTGTGTGCTATTTAGAAATGTTATTTAAAATTGTTTCAATTATATTTTGAATTCATAAGTTAAATGGAGTAAACTAAGTTATCTAAAAGATGATATTGTATTAGGTATTATTATTTATTATTTATTCAATATGATTTACGTTTTGAATAGCCTAAAGTGGGCACGTGTAATATTACGTTGTTATATTTGTAATTAGTTATTGTAATCATATAGGTAGGCATTTGTTTTTAAATATGTGATGGTGTAACCTTGCAAGTCGCTGATTCATTAGTAAGGTTTTCTGGACCGACGTTTTCATTAATTAATTATTATAGGATCAGCTAGTTTACGCTCTATTCGTAAAAATGTAGTTGTAAACCGCACCCAAACGCCTTCCGCAGCAGAATGCAATCGGACGCCCCGACCGATCGCCTTCCGCGACGGAACACGACCGCACAATGACTAAATGTTTTTGTAAATCATTCTGATTCCTTCTCAACTCCGCTCCGCGACGGATGGCGGTTGGAACCGCGCCCAACCCCGATCTGCGCAGAAGTGTGGTTGCGAATCGCTCTCTATAGTGGAATTCGTCTGCGAACTGAACCCAATCGCCCTTTTCGGCGATATGTGATTGGAATAGCCTATAACTACTGCAACAGAATCTGGTTAGGAATCGATCTTAACCGATTCTCATGTCAAAATTCAGTTGCGCTGTGCCCAAACTTCATATGAGCGGTGGTAGCAAGATATAAGAAATTATACATATTATGATTTATACGAGACCTTGAGTTATAAGAAAGTATATATGGATTGTGTTTCATACCTTGAAACACAATCCATATGTACTTTCTTATTATTGACTTATTTGAAATTATTTTTCGTCATAGGTGTCTCATTTTAAATTTAAATTCAGATACATGTCGCATTTTAAAAATTATGACCAGCGACTTTGGTTATCACCATCGTAGTGTATTTTTTGTTAAATTTGTGTGTATAGTCATAGTATAATCGTAGATAGTCCTTTTGTCCTTACGTTACACTATTATATATATAGAACGGTTCTGGATTTATCCTCACTAAACTAGTGTCACACTTTCATATATCAGTTTGAAAGAATCTTTCGTGTATCACAAGAGTTTTCAATATTTTGTACAGTTTCCATCCTGATTACATACGTATAAAGTTTAAATTCAATCTCAAAATTTATTTCATTTATATAAGCTACAAACAATTAGAAATTATATTTCTTGTCTTATTTTTGTTTATACATACCTGCAATATATGATACTATAAATATGATAGTGTAATGTTGTATTGTACTAACATTGTCTCTCTATTCGCATTATGTGAATAATAATAAATTTTAAACTTTCTGTAAATGCCACTTTACACGAATTATAAGATACTAGCTGTGCCCTCGGTTTCAACCGCGTGAAATTTATAGCCTATAAGATATTCTCAAGTTTCATCAAAATCCATTCAGTACTTTTTGCGTGAAAGAGTAACAAACATCCATCCATACTCACAACCTTTCGCGTATATAATATTAATAACATTATCTTCTTTAATGATGGAATGAAATACAAAGAAATCTATATACTGTTGTATACAAAATCTAAATAAGTAACGGACTAAGCACATTAGAGGCTCGGGGCGGATTGCCCCGTTCGCCCCGTCCCCTCTCACGTTAGTTCGCCACTTATTTATATAGATATATATCTACAGTCAATCATATACTATAATAATTTGATAATGTAATACCGCCATAGTGGAATAGTACAATTTTGCAGTATTTTATGTAATTGGAATAACAACCCACCTGATACAATGTTAACCGTCGCTCTTATTTACATTAACAGCAGTACGAAAATCAAGTTTTCATGTGACACCCCTGATATCCCTTATGCCTTGCCCTTCTAGAGAGTTCTCTAGAAGGGCAAGGCATAAGGGATATCAGGGGTGTCACATGATTATTAGTTACTGATTATTAGTTATAATAATACTAAAGTAATGCCGTAATTTGATTGCCTAATGTGCCCCGATTCTAAGCCTGCCTAAAGTGCTCCTAATTCGACCAGAACGTCCAATTATGAAGTAAAGTATAGATTATAAAGTAAGCAAGTTTACGCGTTATTTGGATGAAGGTAATTGTGAAGCAAACTGCCGTCCGTTGCGGATTGCTGTAGCAAAACCGCGCTCAACTGCCGTCCGTAACCTGGACTATATTTGGGAACTGAGCTCTGCGTGTCTTTGCAACGGAATGCAGTTGCAAAAATGCGTCATAACACCCTCCGCAGCAGAATGCGGTCGGATGCCCCGACCGATCGCTTTCCGCGGTGGAATGTAACTCTCATTCAATGGCCAAATGTCATTATAAATCCTTCTCAACCGCCATCCGCGACAGGATGCGGTAAATAACCGCCAACCTCTCTCTCTCGCGCTGGTATGTGGTATTACCGCTTCCAATCACTCTCCGCAGAGGAATATTTTCAAGTACCGTGCCCTACCGCATTCCGCAACGGAATGCAGATGTAACCAAACCCAATAGTCCTCCACGGTGCAATTGGGTTGTGACCCATTCACAGGTATACATCCACTGAGGTGGAATGCAGTTGCCAACGGATTCATGTAAAAACTCTGTGAACTGTGGTGCAGATTAATAGGTAATTAAAGATATTATTATTTACGTGTTTTGAATAGCCTAAAGAGTAATATTGTATTATATTTAGTTATTGTAATCATGTTACATACATGCTATTGCGCTGAACATCTCTTGCAGCGGAATACTATAACGAACAGTGTATAACCGCCCTCCACGGCAGAATATGGTTGGAATCCGCGCCCAACCACCCTCCGTGGCAGAATGCGGTCGCGAACCGTGTTTTAATGACATTATGTTTTACAATTTAAAATAAAACAGAATAATTATTAGTGTAAAGTGACAAAAGAAAATGATATTCGTAATTAATGCCTAAAAATTTTATGGAATATAAAATATGTAGTATTAATTTGACAGAATAGAAAAATAACTACACAAAATAACTAACAATGGTTGTAAGAAATGAATGGATTTATAATTAGTGCAAAGTGGCAATTTAAACATACATACTATGAATTACAATTGTACGAAAAATTACGAAACTTATAATTGAATTTAATGTCTATACTTCTTATGCAAGACTAAAGAAATTGCGACGTATATTATTATGGACAATTAAATTGGATTCTTCTTAATCAAATTTGTATGTGTCCATGTAAAAATAGGAAAGGCAGCATAGGCATGCGGAAAGAAGTAAGTATGACGAGATCCTGCATGAGAAAATGGATCGTTTGAGTGTGGAATTGGAAGAGTGGAATGAATTTTCTAATCATACTGACATAGGTGTGAAAAAATTACCTTATGACGTTGCAATAAAAAATAATTTAGTTAATTTAATTATGCATCAATATATTAAAAAGTAATTACGTTAGACTGAAAATAAATTTATGAGTGCTTTGCAGCATGAAGTTCTTAAATACTTTTCAATGTTTAGGAGTTCAATATCTAGTCTCTATCTTGAATTTTATTAGATAACTACATAGTCACATAGTTTTTAGTTATCGCCTATGTAACTAGGATTAGGAAGTGACTTAGTAGCTCAACTCTACTATCTGAGGCCCGTGCCAGATTATAATCTGATCGGGTCCTCCTTTCTAAAAAAATCTTCAAGTTTTAGTTAAATTACTAATTCATTATGTAAATTATTTGATGTTATCGGTTTATATAAATATCTAATAAATCTATTTTGCCCGGCTACGAAGGAAAAGGGTTATGAATATTTTGGTCATCAAATTTATCACTTTTAACAGAATTTACCTTTCTTCTACTGTATTAGGCGATGACTAAACAATGATGATTGTAACTACTTCGGTCAATTCGTTTAATCTATTCTATAGAAGAACTAAAGCACAGCTTTTTGTCCATACTACCGTCCAAACAAATGAATCCGTCTTAATTCTATGTTCATTATTTTGCAGTAAATTGAATTTAAAACATATTTTTTTAATTCGGATAAACGACTATATTATTAAAGAATTTTGGAACCACTGATCTAATTTATAAAAACATATAAATTAAGCCCGTGGATTCTAAACTATTAAGGTATTATTATATTATTTACTATTAATTTTACTATTAAAATATTTTTATTTGTTTATCATGTTTACCCCACAGTAAATCAAAGATATAATTATAAATTAGATGTCGAGACTGTATACGATATTTGGATTGCATTAAACATATATTATTATGCCGTTTCGAATCGCAACCAACCGCCCTTTGCGACGGAATATGGTTGAAATCCGCGCCCTACCATTCTCCTCGATGGATTCAATACTAAACTATTAATTATACTAATTTCAAAATCAGCCAAATTGAAAAAAATAGCCTTAAAACTTTTTAAATTTATATTATATCATTTTAAAAATATGTCAGTTTAATAAGTTTCTGGACTTATTTTATTGTGATATGAAAGTAATAGTGTCTAAAATATTATATTATTTAAATAAACTTGTCAAATGGATTAGTTATAAGTACCTGTACTTTGTAGGCACAACAACATATATAGTATCAAGGAACGACATCAACTCTAGCTTTTGGCCGCGTGTATTTAACCAAAATCAAAATAGTATCTACAGTCCATGGACAATGTATATGTATAACAAATTTCAAGATAAGCCGTTGAGGACTGAAAGCGTAACACACAAACAAACCAGGAAACTCACTTTTTTGCGTATTACATACTTATATGCACTTATATAACATGTTATCACAATATTAAACATGATTCCCTTGGTACTATGTAATATGATCTTATCTGTGGTAGTACACTACGAATAATTTGAAAACAGGATAAAAGAGAAGTGCTAGAGTGGTAGATATTGACGAGTGCAATTATTGAGGGAATCGATAGTTTTCAATAAAACACAACCCATGTTACATTCAGAAAATATAGCTTACTATAGGTGAATTAATTTTAACAATTGAAATAAAAACGAACAATTTTAACAACAATATTACCTCTTGATAATGTTAGTTGAGATTAATTTAGACTTCATAAAAGTGACTTAGGATTAAGTACCTTCCTCCAAATATACGTCTCATTATTATATTTTATATACTAACATATTATATGATATATCTAACTCTGGTATAGTATATCTTTCAAACAGTAATATAATGTTTCAAATCGGTGCAGTAATTCTAAAGTTTATGTTCTCGTAACAAAATCGGCTCATTTTTTGTAATATTAGTACACAAGTCATAAATGTCCATCTATATTGATAATTAAAGTTAATTATAGCTTAGATTAATTAGCTTATAATGTAGCTTAGCTTCGATTTAAAGCCACATCACCCACTGTGATATTGGGTTGAGATATTATGTTGAATCTGGATATATAAATGCGTGGAAATTACGTTGTTGGTTTAGCGAGTAATATAGTAGGTATAAGGATATATTAAGATACGTCGTTTGGTCTCATCCATTCATACAACTATCATACACTAATTGTATATACTCATACATAACAACACATGAGTTCATTCGTTACAAACATTTTAAATATACTAAAAATCTTTTTTTACAAACTATAATTTTGATGAACAATTTTATCAATATTGAATTTAGTTTATTGTTTTTCAACAATTTTTTATTTAAATAATATGTGAAGGAAGTGGGTATTTGACAAACTCAGTGGTATAGTGGTTTAGAAAGTTGCCTCATCTGCTGATAGTCACGGATTCAATATTCAATACAAACAGATATAAATACATAGATATGATTGTATAATGCGGAGATCAAACCCGATATCGTCAATTGCCTATATACTTCATATATTGTAGGTATAACTTATTGTAACTTTTTTTAGAATAAACATGGTATACGCGGGTCCTAGAGGGCCCTTACTCTGAGAAACCCACAGTACACAACACATCGTAACGAATTAACCACGATGGTTTTCTGGGGAACCGCAACAATTTCCTCCCCCCGTCCCACGGGAGGGGATTATTTGTAACAGGAACTAATAATGTAACAGATGTGTCACTTTGATCTCGACCCAGTGCAACGATCATAGTTAGTCCTGCTGAATTTGCCACGATGGCCAAGTGACCTAACTCTTCTCATTGACTGACCTGACCTCTCAATAATCTGACCTTGTCCAGTGGTGGACGAAAATCTTTTTCATCCTCCATATTATACTGCACACGTATATAGGTAAACATCTGCCATACTGTACTTATACGGTTAATAATAAACTGTGTTAATTCAATGTAAGAGATTTTGGAAAAGGAGCTTTAAGCTTGTACTTTTAAAGTCGCTTTTTCAAAAGTATTATTGAACTTAATACAGTTTAATATTTCTCGTGAATTTATTACGTTATAAAAAAGTGGATGTGGCCAAACGTTACGTAATACTAATTTTAAGGTTTCTAGTAGATACTTCTTTGCTGTCCCTTTCTTATTCTTCTCATCAGACAACCTCATTCATAAAAGCTAAGACTTCACGAAACTAATTTAAACAAGATTTTTAGCCAACTTCAAAAAAAGAAGAAATTTCTCAATTCGGCAGAATATTTTTACATTTTTTAACTCAGAACCCCGTAATTTAAGTATAAATCGATTTAGAAAATATTTTCTTTTATCTGCCTCTTGCGCTATAAAAAACTCAAGAAATATTGTTAATTAGGTGTTTAGACTTTAATTGTTATGAATAAGGAGGTCGTTAAACTTTTTTTTTCTATTATTCACTGTAAATAATAGATATCTACACTATTTATATGCAAAATACATATATAATTCTACAACTCACATAGATATTAAACTACAAATATGCATAATATGTAATATAGGTACTACACATAAATAAATCTTCATAATATAGGAACTTTTCATATACATTAGTAACAAGAGATAATACTCGTAGATAAAGTTTATTTTACTTACATACAATAAAATAGTAACAATACCACAACCGTTCATTGGATATGTCTAAAAACTTTGTCTGTTTGTGTGTTAGCATAAACCCCTAGACGGATTATAATGATTATGGCTTACACTTTTGCAAAATTGAAATGAGATGAAGTAGAATTAATTAACTAAAATGTGCCATTCATTCTCAGGAGTATGTGAGTATGACCTAATCTCATGAATTTATATTTATAACTAGAACTTTAGAATTAAACGATTCAATGTAGGTACAATGTAGGTAATTTACAAACATATTTTTCTAACAAATCCATTTGACAAATGCTTCTTCAATTATTTTCACGTGAAACATCCAAAGTTTCATTTTATATATTTCATTATCAAATATGCATTACAAATAAATCTTTTGATATTTTAATTTATTTCATGCAATTACATTTCCAATTGTTTATCATAACTAGAGCGTAGCTTTTGATATTACTTTTGCTCCATTTTTTCGTATTGTAAAGATTCCAACATTTAAATTTAAGTAATCTAATATGCCAATTGAAGAAAATAAAGTATTATTATAATTGGACTGAAAATATTTAAAAAAATATTAATTTTATTTTGTAACGTAAATTTTTGCATAGACTACGCTTCTGAGAGAAGTCTTGTTTATTATAATCAATGAAAATAATAAAATACATTTATATTGGAAAACACTTTTTGCAAGAACAAATTTATTGATTTATGCAAAAATAATTTAATTAGATACTACTTAACAGAAGCAAAGGCTATATAAAAAGATGTTTTGAAATTTACTGTACCCATGTTTTTTATATTTTTATTGAATATCTATAGTTTCTGACGGAAATTGAATAATTAAATAAAGACAGCGAAATCTTTAATAAAAAATAACATGTTTAACTACTTTTTTTTCGCCATTCTTCAACGGCGCATGCCACTGTATCTCACAGTTACGAAGCATTTATTAATATATAATACGTAATTTGTTAATCTGTCATTATGATCTAACTTCTACTTATGTATTAATTAGTAGTTAGTATATAATTTTTAGTAGTATCTTTGTGCAATAATGTAACTTAAGGCTGTTGTACACTGTCAGGACGCTACGGTCAATTGTTTAAATCACAAAATTAATATATTGTGATTTAAACATTTGACCTTATACTTTTTGACGAATCTTTCGGGACTAATTTAAAAAGTTGTTCAGTTAAACAGAAATAGGGGAAATATGTACAATATATTCACAATAAAAATTAAGTATTATATTATACTATTATATATTATACGCATATTTTATATAACTTATATTTGATTTAGTGCAACTCATATTAGTTGTGGTGGTTCATATTATATATCTGTTTCCATGTAATCTTAACGAAATCAATTTTATTTATTGTGGCGTCTTTTAAGTGTGCATCAGCTTAATATAGAGAGGATGGGTGTGTACGAAGACTGGTATTAGGATAGTAATGGAAAATGACGTGGTAATACTGTCATATGTAAAGGAAGTTAAAGAGATTGTAAAATTATTAAATATGAACATAATTACTTTAAGCATAAAGCTCAGAATCGCTCATTTACAAAACAATGAGAATGATTCGATATTTAATTTAAAAATATAAAGTGTTGTGCATTTATCGCATCTTTGAATTTACAGGACGTTTTCAGATATTATTATTATATTTTTTTATTATTAAACAATAAAAAACTCATGAAACAATATAAATAATAAAGTGATTATAATTTTTGAAAATTACAAACATAAACTTCGCGACTACTGTAGTATGAAAAGATCAAAGAAAATTTTACTTTGCCTGATTTCTTTCAATTATTTATACTGTCTGTAATGTCATAAATATAACAGAATATGTATAAATTTAATTATTAAAACAATATCGATTGTTGCGAATGCGATAAGATATAATGTTTAATTTTACTTATAAATTAATTTTGTTAATGGTCCAATAATAATTATTTTAATAAAATATCTGTTTAAATAACACAACTCAACTGTTTTGTTAGTATTTTGGCTAATGATAAACGTAATGATGATTGTTATCGTTGGAGCAATGCGGATGACTGGGAAGTAATGATTTTATGGTAAATAAAGGAATTCTGAATACACTTTGGTATTTTATTCATTCATGATCTCCTTTTGCCTCTACAGTGAGATGTTTTAATATATAGGTATCTACTTAAAAAATTACACTTTTTCTGTTACACTTTTGTGTGTTGCCATTCCATTCATTCATTCATAATTTAAGAGCGACGCTCTTGTCGGTGGAGCTTTTGCCACTTTCCACGATCTTCCATCATATTACGACTCCAATTATGTCTAATTTCTTGATATAGCTATGCCTTGGTTTTCCTCTCCCCCTCTTTCCTTCTCTCTTTCCCTCAATAATATCTTCAGGGGTTGCCATTCCATAGAACTAAAATCCTGTAACTTCACTGCCTAATCTAATTCTCCACCGACACAAAGCAAGCTGCTTGTCGGTTGCAATAGGCGAGATTGAAGTACCTATCCATGTAGACGACTTTCCACAGGTCCACAGGTTTTTAGACGTTGTGCAAAATCAGAGATTAAAAAGAAAAGATACCAGTTCATAATAATATATATAATTTATATATACAGTACAAAAAAATAAATACACAACTGTATTACTTATTGGTAAATATTATCATTGAAATACATAAAAAATCACATTATTACAAATGCACAAAGTTAATAAATATTAAATTTCCACTAACTAGATATAGTCTGTGCTTCATTCGTCTATGTTTTCACCGTTTTTCGCGCCATTTTCTTCCAAACTTGTAGACTGTAATACTTCAGATACTTCTACAGAGACCGCATCCGTCGCTGGTACATCTGATGCCTTTTTAAATTTGTTTATGTCTGTGGATTAATATTACAATTTATTATTTCATTAATATATTCATTAAACAGTATACATACACACACAGAAACACACGCATACATTCGTGCTGCACCGATGTGTGTGGATACGCGTGGTCATACAGCGTCCTCTGTCACTTATAATTTAGCGGTATAACATATTGCCGGAAAGGGTCCGATGGGTCGGGGATTCGATTCCCGCACAATGCAAACATTAGTCACACGCAGAGGGAAGGGATCCCTCCCTCCCTTCCCACCACGTATGTATATGCCAATGAAGTCTGACTCTGTGTCTGTGTATCTGTGTTAATGATATAATAATTTATGATTTAAAATAGTTGTCAATAAAAGTAGTTTAGTTTTATTTTCATCTTAATAATGTTATAAACGCGAAAGTTTGTGAGTATGGATGGATGTTTGTTACTCTTTCACGCAAAAACTACTGAACGGATTTTGTTGAAACTTTACAGTAACATAGTTTATACATCAGAATAACATACGCTTAGCGCAGCTAGTACAAAATACTTTTTGATGTGTGTTAATTTAATCATTTCTGGTCATAAAATTGTAAAATATGTAACATCACAATCTCATAAATGTGACCAACTGTGCCAAGGGGTGGAGGTGAGTTAAAAAACACTTCTTGTGATTCATTTGTATGTATGGCCTTTTATGATAACGCTGTACTCACCGTATTTGCTGTAATCAGCTCCTAACAATCTCAAATAGTGGACGGTGTCCGGCGTGGCGGTGTAGGCGCGGAGAGAATGCACCCCTCGCCATCCGACTAGTGTCAACTCCAGGCTGGACTCGCTATCTCGGTATTCGAGAACACAGCTACCAGTTGCTGCGGAAAGAACAATCTTATTCTTAATAATGTTAGAAATACGAAAGTTTGTGAGTATGGGTGTTTGTTACTCTTTCACGCAAAAACTACTGAACGGATTTTGATGAAACTTTACAGTAATAAAGTTTATGCATCAGCATAACACATAGGCTATATTTTATATTAAAATATGACGCGGGTGAAACCGAGGGCGTAGCTAGTAAATTATAAATATTTTTTTTAATGATGAATGGACCGCAGTGGACTGATAATGGTGTAAGATACTGTATTATTTTACCCAATTGAAAGTACCAAACTAAGCAGAACTTTTGTTGGGCTTGGGCATCCATAACAAAAGTTCTGCTTAGTTTGGTACTAGATGGCGTTGTGTGAGTTGTCCAAGGATTTTATTATTAATATTTAACATTAGCTAATTGTACGATTATCGTACTCACCGAAGTCTTTGACCAGCTCCTGCGTGTGTTCACTGAACAGCTTGATGTCGGGTGGATTACTGGGATTGTCATTCTGTAGTACCAGAATCAGATCTTCCTTCAATATCCTAAGCCGCCGTTTAGGGCCTATCGACGGCGATATACTCTGCAGACCTTCCTGAGATAACCTGCATATATATTTATAACTATTACGTTTGGTTGAAAAAAAAAATTAATACATAATATTTCAAATTAGTACTGTTCTACTGTTCCTTAGCATTGAAAGAATTTTACAACTGAATACCTTCATCTACATACTACATTCGCGAGCAAAAGTGTGGAATCATACTTCTTAAATAATGCTGTGATTTGAATGAATTTGGTATCAATTTAAATTTAACAATTTACCTTTTAGATGGTACAATTTTTATTATTCTTAACTAGTTATTAAGTACTCAAGATCGCGCGGAATTAATTTTAATGCGTATTCTATACATTTGCTCGAGAGTGTATTATACCATAAGTTGAGTCCAAAATTAATACTAAATTGTACTAGTATATATGTTTATAAACCGATTAAAATAAAGTAAAAAAAAAACATTAAATTTTAAGGGAACCTTAACACAGTACATTATTGAAACCCGCATCGATGTCAGTTGAATCATTTCGGAGATTACTATACCCAAACGCACATGTGTCTATGGTATATCCCTCGAATAATAGTTATTCCTGCATAATTTTTCATTTACAGGCGGCGATCAGTTTTTATCACCTGTATAGAATTTTCTAAAGACGTTATTTATCTAAGAGGTCCACAGGATGGTGGTTGATGGTTACCACCTACCATCAGATGGAAGATCAGCTTGTTTGCCTTTCAATTTAATAAAAAATATAATATAACTTACCTAAATGGGCACACCATATTCTTATTGTCACACCTCACAAACGTTTTCACACCGGTATTAATAATTTTTATATTCGTCTCATTTCTTTGCACTACATCTTTCACTATTGGCGACACTAAATATATATTCTTCTTCTTCCCTACATGACACCTGGTCAAGAGGCAGGTGGAATCGAAGTCCGGCTGCAAATCATAATACTCCTTTATCGACGGGAACACATCCTCACTGTCCCCGGAGAAGAATACGAATGGATCTTCTCTGTAGCCACCCATCCTTCGTTTCTTTTTCGGCGGCTCTTTCTTCTCTTCTGTGACTTCTGTGCTGTTTTCTGTCTTTTGTTCTTTTTCCCAAGGTAATGGAGCAGTCTTTTCGAATACTGCTACAAAGAATCCGCCAGTGTCTTGCTGGTGGGGTAGGATTCTTATGCTGAAAAATAAACAATACTAAGGTATTCTTTTTGTATATAAAGAAATTTATTTGTTCACAATTGATACGAGTTAGGATTATTGAGTGAACCTAGTATGAGTTAAACAAGTAGCATCAGCTCATTTTATATCATCTTACAATCTACTATATTTTTACGAGTGATATCCTAAATCAGAGCCATATTTATATATTTTTGTTAGTTTGATTTTGTACTAAAAAAAACAATTTGGCAGTGCTATCGCTCACCGCCGCTTTAGATAAGCCACGGGAGCTGACTGATTATGACATATGACAGGCAATCTATTGGTTGCGAACTACTCTAGTCCATTAGAATAGAATAGAAATAAATTTTATTCAAATAAACTTTTGAATAGTTATATAACATTTTTTTGATTCAATCCTTCATTAGGAATGCAGAGTCATTTGTGATGAGTCTTAGTTCGACAACTAACGAGCTTTGCGTGTTACTCTCTTAAAAAATGTATTGTTCAGCATGACATATTTATAAACTGCATAATAGCAAGATTGACAAAAGTAAAGAAGTATAATATTTGTGTAACAAAATAAATGAGTCATAGTTATTAGAGTTATTAGACGAATCCCTACAAGCAGCACCCGTCCACGAGTATAATAATAGATCTCATGACAGACCGGATAATGTTACTCACCATCTCTCCAAGTTATATTTGTGTACATCCTCGGGTTTGGGCGGGAACATCTGTGGTCTCACTACCGTCTGCCACTTCTCTGGTACATCTTCATATTTGTCGTAAAACACCATGTCTTTCGATGCAGGACGCCAGTGGGTCATTCCTTTAGTGAAATGTTGTTTACTGTTATTTCTTACTCAACAACTTAAAGAATGGATGATATCTACTATTTGGTGTGTAATTAGATTGGAAACAAGCTGAAGGTGCACTGGATGGTAAGCAGCAACCGTCTCATATAGACATGAACAGCACGTTATCATGTGACACCCGTGAGTGCAGCGAAGAGGGTACCACAGATCCAGGTGGGTGTTTATTAAAATAAAATATGTATAAAACAAATATCGAACGAAATAAATTTATCAATTGATATAAACAATACTAGCTCGAGGTAGTTTTTTAAGATAATAATAGAATGGTGCACTCGTCTGCACCAACGCCTTACGCTGGCAGTACTCTAGTGGAGGATGATAAGATGCAATCAGTTAGCCCATCGTTACAAGTTCACCAGGAATCTATCATGATGGTTTCTAAAGGGAACGGCGTGGAGGTCAACCTGATACGGTACTATTACTAACAATCTCCTTTACCTTGGCTCGAGGTAGTTGGGAGTTGTCATTCATGAGGACTAAGTTGTAATTTCACTAACACATCTTACTCTTCCAACAGCAATTATCTATGCGAATTAGTACAAAGTCAAGGTAGACTTTATACAAAGTCGTATAAATAATAAAGGTGGTTGCACAGGTGGTAAAAATAATACCTTTCTTGTACTTGAGGCCGGGCAGCATATCAGCGACGTCGACCAGCCGCAGTGTGTCGCCAGCCTCCTGCAGTATCCGATGTACCACAGCTTCGTTCTCTACCGGGTTGAAGGAGCAAGTGGAATATACCAACCGCCCGCCCACGGCCAGCATCTCGCAGCCTCGTCGAGCCACGCGGTATTGAACCCTGATAGGAAGGAATATTTTATTACATTTTGTTACCTTCAAGGTAACTTTTAAGTTTTGTTTTATTATTACGTTGGCAAACAAGTTTTCGGCCCATCTAATGGTAGCCTATTGACCTCTGAAACACCAGGGGCGTCACGTGCACTTTGACGACCCTAAAAACCTTAATATCTTGAGAAAACTTCGGTAGGTAGTTCATTCCACAAACAAAGCGTATGCGGGGAAGGAAGCTCCCCTGAAAACTCACTTTCCGAGACCACTTAGGTTCCAGCGAGTTTTTACAGGACTAACCAACGGCAATTGATAATCCTGGTCAATTCACACAACGCCATCTAGTCCCAAACTATGCTGAACCTGTGTAGGTGCAAGACAACTTATAGAAATGGTAAAATAAATTTTACATGTAAATACGTACATAAATACAAAGCAAACACCCAGAACGATACAAACAATCATACTCATGAATACAAAATGCTATATTTGAGTTTTATGAGAAATCAAACTCGTGAACATCGGAAGCAAAGTCGCGTGCAAAATAGCTAGTGAAATCATCTGTACCTATAGAGTATAGTAGAATAGAATAGAAAATCATTTATTCAAATAAACTTACATTGAAGCACTTTTGAATAGTCATTACATTTTTTTTTTAATCTATCGCTCGTTCGGAAAGCTGTCTCATCACAAGGAGAACGAGCAAGAAACTTGCGTGTTGCTCTTTTAAATAATTTTATTATTACTTTACATTTTTAAGTTTAAGTGTGTGAATACAAACCACCAGTTAGCACTAATTCAATTAAATACTCAAATAGAAAAATATTGAATATATAACCAACTGGTTAAACAATTAATAAGAGGAAATCAGTCATAGTGATTAGAGCAGACCAGTCCCTGACAAGCAGCACCCGTTCACGAGTATGACGGATGAGCCAGCCATCACTGCGCTCGACCATATTTTAGGGAGCCCAATGACCCGGCCCACCACGCCGCCACAAGTCTGGACATTTTAGTGAGCATGACTACTCAAAACACTAGACCACGTCAAAGCTACTTACAATTGCCATCTGATAGTTATAGTATTCACATTTTACATAAGAATGCATGCGGTAATCAATACAAAAACCGCTACGCTTTCATATTTCTATGTTCATATTTCATATTCATATTTCTATAGAGTATAGTGTTGTACAAACCCGTGTAAGTTATTCCCATTTCCTGTGGACCATTTGAGCCAGATGTCTGGATTCTTGCGCAGTGTGGCGTCACCTGAGCATGGCACGTCTGCTAGTATGCGGTCGAACTTCAACTGTTTGGTTGCTGAAGGATTCTGTATTGGGAAATAAATGATAGGTGTATAGTAGTAGATAGGGAATAACAACAGATGATAGATTTAAAAAAATCTTATCATTTGATTTTGGTAACTTATTATTATTCAGCATAGCTTATTGTAAATTTATACAATGACTAGCTGTTCCCGCGACTTCGTCCGCGTGGAATTTATCTTTGTTTTTCTAATATAAAAGTAGCCTAGGTTACTCTTTATTATATCAGCTACCTTCCAATAAAAGTCCTGTCAAAATCGGTCTAGCCATTTCAGAGATTAGCCGGAACAAACAGACAGACAGACAAACAAAAATTGTAGAAAATGTTATTTTGGTGTATGTACCGTATTTATATTAATATGCATGTGGTAAAAAACGGTTATTTCAACATTACAAACAGACACTCCAATTTTATTTATATGTATAGATTAAATAATTCGACTACTAATTTACGCATGATTGGTTTATGACTAGTATAAAATATATTAAAAACAATTTATTTTTAAAATAATATGAAATATTATGTTATATGACGTATAAAGAAAAATGACATGGTAATTATATGATAATTGGAAATAACTGTGAAAAAAGTTTAAAACATAACTTACATGACTGCGAAAACAAGAGCATTTAACTTCAAAACAATATATTTTTCAATTCACAGGAGTGAGATTATGTACAAGTCGTTTGTGTAGATATGATTACAAACACGCTATGGATATGGATGTCACCACCACTTACCACTTTCCATCAAACTAACCTGCGAGCTTGTTTGCCTTTCCGGTCACATAAAAAAAATCTAACCTGTTCATCACCGACGAGTAGTGATGGCATTACAGCAGAGTCGTGATTGGTGATGAGTATACAGGGTGAGTTGAGTCTCTTGGCCTGGTGTACCAGCATGTAGCAGCGGCTGTTGTCGACGTCGTTCGCCATCACAAATCCTGGGGTAAGGGTGTATTTAAACTTAGGCCCTCGAGCTCTGGGCCTATGACGGCAAAAAAATAATAATTGGATTTTGAAAGTGCTGAAGATGTCTTGTTTTAGAAGTACAGACTCACCAGTGGGCATTTTTTCTTCATCTGCGTGTAGAAACTCGATTAGTTGTGCCGTTTTGGAACCAGGAGCCGCGCACATGTCTAATACCTGAGGGCAACATAGATAAAACTATATAGACACAAATAATTTTATTAAAAAAATAGTACTAAGATCTTAACTAAGATATGACACAGGGTAGGACAGGGGCACTGAGAAGAGACGGATAGGGAGATCCATTTGTTGTCGTTTTTTTTTTTATCTTACTGAACGGTCAGCTGGTTGGACGACCGTTAAGAAATGTCGTTAATAAAAGAAGAGAGCTTGTTTTAAAAGTAAAATATAATTAGTATAATTTCTAACTAATTGTCCGTCTTTTTTCTTGTCGTATCTGTCTTGTCCATTGTCTCGTCTGTCCTAATCACGTCTTATAACCGGCCAGCAAGCAGTCCTGTCAAAAAGGCCGCAACATCTTACATTTTGCCTAAATTCAATATTTTTAATGGATTGTAATATAATAGTATTTAACTTCATTTCACAATTTATGTATATGGTTTATTCTCTTGTTATTTCTATCATCAAATACACATCAAGTACACAGTTTTTTCTCATGGAGCTCTTGAAAAATCTGAAATGATTCGTTATTATATGTATTTCAAACTTGTAAAAGTACACAATAGTCATTAATACATATTAAACATTTACAAGGAAATAAGTATGTGACTGTTTTATTATACACTGTTACCTTATGATGTGGTTGAACGTCAAGTACAACAGGTGGAATCATGGAGACGGTCTCCTGGCGAGACACGCCACCAGCCGCGGTCTCCGCGACCAGAAAATTGTGAAGGCGATACAGCGGTTCACTACGGCGGATATCTGTTCGCGAGAGGCGTAGCTGCCAGGCGAGACCACCGGGATACCTGTACAATATTTTCATTACCTTATTGACATCTGCCAATATATGCTGAAAAAATTTACTCCAAACTTCTTCTACAAGCCTAGTACTGGTTGTAGTTTTATATTTTATCATTTTTAATTATTATTATTAGTATTATTATTATACCAGATAAAGACAGACCTGATTGTAAGTGGTAACCATCAATTATGTATCACTCACATTAACATATTTCCACAATACCATGCATTGCTCCCATTCCAGAGGACTGGGATGTCACTCCACTAATCCTGTATATTCACTGGCCAATCAGACCCTACAACCTTATCTCATAAGAAGTAAATATAAAAATGATACTAATTTGCACCAAGATACAAATGTTTTTATTTTTTTCAATAATGATCTATTTCAATCTATACAAACATATAAATAACATTGGACTACCTGTGTGTAATATTAAAAGAACCGTTTTTGTATGCATATGAATATAAGTATGGTACATGCATATGAATATAAGTATGGTACATACACCAAAATAACATTTTTAATAATGTTTGTCTGTCTGTCTGTTTGTTCTGGCTAATCTCAGAAGTGGCTGTACTGATTTTGACGGGCCTTTTATTATAGTTAAATTCCACGCCGACGAAGTCGCGGGAACAGCTAATCATAAATATAATTATAATGATATAGTACAAATATCATAAGAGCAGATAGAATAGGGAGGAGTGAGAATGTATAGATAAAACATATGAAGTACATTTAAATATTCATACCTTTGTTCATAAAAACTAACACAGTGTACAAAACAAATTCAAACAATAAAGTTAGTTTTGTATAATCATTCTTCTACATCATTTTCTTTCAGATACAAAGAAAATAGCTTGATAGAAAAAAACAAAGCAGTACAATATGTATAATATATAAAATAGTTTTAGTATTTCTCTAGTATTTTTATCAACGACTTTGGCACTATTTTGATTTTCAACATTTGTGTTGTTATTTCCTTTATAATCTATCGAAACACATATTTTTGTTGGGCAAGTTCTATGAGCATTCAATAAGTTAATTACCATGGTAAATTTATGGGTTTAATCTCTTCCTCTTCATCAGTCCCTTCAACTTTGAGCTTCACATTTAGCAGCTCTGAGAAGTATTCACTTTTGACAATCTTCAGCAATGCATCAGCCTCACACTTGGAGCCTGTGATGCGGAATGCTGTTGGAAGGTTCTCCTTGATTGTCTTCATGAATATTGCCCACTCTTCATCAGGGCAGACTTTTTGTACCTAATTGTAAACAAAACAATTGACAATCATATTTATTTGTACCATGTATTAGAAAACAGTTTCAAAGTTTTATGGCATAAATAAGACTTGGATCTTTTACCAGAGACAAATTGTAAAAACTTTATACACTTTTTTTCACAGACCACACTGTCTGTGTGGGTATCTCGGACACACTCTGTTTCAGTTGTAATGGATAATAATAAATGCAAACTTATATCAGTGTAAATAGAAATATTAAGATAAAAACCGACACTCAACCACCGGGACAGCGAAGCATTGGCAAAATAAATCATCTTGTATTTTTAAACAATAAATATAAAAGTTATACACCCACCTATGCTCGCCAAAGGTACATGCTGGCCGGTGTATAACATTAGTAAAAGCTGCTGAGGAATTATTGCAGAAAGACAAGATTAGTGTCAAGCCACGTCAGTTAGTCATTGTGACGAATTAATCAGAAATTAACCACAATAGTTGCAGACGGGGAACCTCGTGGAGGTCGAACTGACGTGGGTTACTAATAGAAATGGGTTCAGTTGTTGAAAAACAATAACATGGAATATATAGAATAAATGTTTGTGATAATATTAAAAAATTTCAGTGTAATTTTACCGTCTACGCGAATGGTAGGTTATAAAATTATAACCTGTTAAAATACCTTGTAATATTCTTCAAACGCAGCATTTTCTCTGACAATATCTTCATAATGTTTACGTGTATCACCAGCAGGTTTCTCTTGAGGATTTTTCTCCTAAAAACATTTAAAAATTAGCACACGAATTAAAGAAACAAATTTTGAAAGAATTTATTCTTAATTTACCTGTTCCCTTCGCTCTCTCTTACGTTGAGCAAACTTATTGACGTTACGATTTCTTCTACCCATTCTTCTTAAGTAAAATCCGAGAGAATGTAATCTTATTTGTGAAAAATTTGTTGAAATAAACATAAACATTCAGTAGGGTAAAACACAGATCAGAAGAGTATTTCCCTGAAATTAACCTGGGTAAATATATACCACTTTTCGACGTTTGAACAGTCAGGCAGTCATGCAGAAGTCAGTCGGTAGAACTAGTAATTGAAGATGCTCTGTACTAAAATTTTAAAATGGTGAAAACCGGTTTCATTTAATAATACAATTTAAATCCAACATTTACATTCCAATAAACGTATGTTGTTTAATAACAATTTTTCTCCATTAATAATGTTATAATTTACATAAAATGAATAATAAAGGAATTACCCTTTTTGTAACTTGGGCACAAATCGATTTTTTTTAATGAATTTCGGTTTTTTATGTTTTAATAACAGTTCAGTTCATCACCTCTCTTTTCTGGCAATACTATTTGTAAAAAGTTAGGGGAGTTTTGAATGTTTATTTAGTTTGAAACATTTCTATAATTATAAATTGTTAAATAAAGAAGCCATAAAGCAATAATATTGCATAGTCATTCCCCATATCTAATATGTGATTAGTTGCTGTTGTAATATAAATAGAATATTACATTATATATAGTAAGTAGTAGCCAAATAACGCTTGCCCTTTATTTCCATTTTATATTTTTTGTACCTACCTATAATATTCCTATTTGTCTTATTTATTTCACGCACTATCTATCGTGGTACATAACGACTTGCGCAGATTGCCTTGGTCAAATTATCCTACAAATATGTCATTAAATATTTTTGTATTGCTATTCCAAGATAAACAAATATAGACTTAATAAGCAATATTAGGTTTGTTATCGGCATGCGGCATGTTGTTTACACACAACGTGTCAAATGTTGAGCGGAGCGCGTTTATTCTTAAAAACTACCTTGACCGATCGGAACTTTTTTGAGTGGTAAACGATGGCCCGAGGATCGACCTTCGATGAAATTTTGGTCTCGATCGGTGATGCCGTTTCGAAGGAGTACCGTTACAAAGAGTGCAAATCAAGATCGCTCCGCCTCAATAACATTAAACCATAAAACAAAATTCCATATACATATATTAACTAACATTAAATCCTCTACAATAAATCATTTTAACAAACTTGCCTATTTTTTTATTTAACTAAAATAGCTAATTTGTGAATTATGAACTCCAGTCATTTGTAATAAGAAGCAATTTGGCTAATAACATTTTGCAATGACTCTTATCATCTAAGTATATCAATATAAACCTATTGTTATTAGGTAATGGTTATCTCTGGAGTCTGAGTTGTAAAAGATAAGAATGAAAAACTTGTTTCACTAAACAGTAGTGTTGTTTTCATCTACACAGTTCACACTGTCATTTGTAGCAGGCATATCTGTATAGTTGAACTGTAAGTTGCATTATCTTAAAATACCTAAGATTATTATTAATTATTGTACTAAATCAGAGGTTCCTAAACTTTTATATGTCGTAGACCCCCTTGCCTGGGGCTCGATATAGACCCTTTGGGAATCACTGCACTAAATCATATATACTTTTTTTAAATCCCTAATTTGTGTTGTACTGTTGGGCAAAGGCTTACGGGTTCTTATAGCTCCAAATCTATATTCTGAGCTTGATCATGCCACGTCTTATGTGGAAAGTGGTCCAGGAGGCTTACCATGAGCGATGAATATGAATACGAAAAAATCATAACACAGGGAAATTTAAAAATGGGCCTTAAACAGTACTGCTTAAAATCATACCATGATATAATTTTGGTGAACTGTTTAAGAATTTTTTGGTAACTTTTATCATTATAATGCACATTGTTTAATGTCCATTTATAGTCCATTTATACTTAAATGAGTAATATACACATAAACATACTGAGATTTAATAACATATTAGCATATTGTCCCTGTTTCACATTTTATAGCAAATTTTTATATCTAATATAGCCTACGATGCTTAGAGATAATGTAGTATTCTAATGGTGAAAGATTATTTTTTATTATTTAGGTTTATCTAGTTTTAGAGTCTATTCATAACTTCTTTATTCAAATAGAATTAATACTATTGAATAGCATTATTTTTTTTACTCTACAATCACATTCAGAATGCAGATTTACCCAATAATAATCAGCGAGAAACTTGCCTGATGCATTTTTAAAGAGTTTTTGTTCAACTTTATATGCTTATTTTTGTAAAACAAATAGTACAAATATTGTATGGATATCTAATTTTTAAAGTATAATATATTAGTAATATAATATTTATTTTGTTTATAGTATGGCTACATCTGAGTTTCAATGATTTTACCAATGTTAAGGTTGGAACAGACAGTTGCATCTGTGGGTGCAGTTTTCTTAGTAATCAGTTTATTGAGAATGCAATATAATAGTATTTAAAATGACATAATTTTAAAAATTGCTTAAGTATATTTATTATATTTTATTATTGTAGATTAGATTAAATTGTACATGCACAAGCATATAACTACTACATTCAAAATTTTTTACAAATATAATTTATCAACAAAAATATAATGGATTATAGTAATGATATTCTTAAAAAAATAGGTATATGACAATAAATACTTTATTGGTTTAAAAAAAAAGTCATGTATGTAAAATTATTCCTCCACAGATTATATCACACAATGAGTCCACCAAAAGGCTTCCAATTTGCCATTGATCGTGGAGGCACCTTTACTGATGTGTTTGCTCGCTGCCCCAATGGCAAAGTGCGTGTCATGAAGTTGCTGTCAGTCGACCCACAGAACTATGATGATGCGCCTAGAGAGGCTATTAGGAGGATTTTACAAGAGGTGAGAGTGAACCCCCTTATATCCCCTTAGGGGCCCAATTCACCATAAATTACACCACAAGAAAGTTTGACATTGTATAATGAAGAGCTGGAGAACTCAAAAATTTCCTATAAATAAAATGTATAAGGCATATATGATCTGCTGGATAAAGGGAAAGAAGGTGGGAGAGCGTAAAAGTTACTATTTTATATTATAATAGTAATTATGTTCTTTTCCAGTGCTAGCAATGTACTCTCTTTGGTCTGGAATGACTTGTGGCTAATTTCTGCCGAATTTGCTACAATAGGCTACCTGGACGTCATCATTCTGTTATCATTCGCACCTCCATCAGCTACACAAGCAGGATATATCACACTCTAAAAACCAGAATATGTCAAATCAAATTGCGTAATGGCAAATGGTGTGACAGTGTAATATCTGTGTACTTATTTATTTATTGTATTTAACTCTGTTATTTTTTTGTAATAGGAATGGTAAACAAGCTGACCTGCGTCACCTACATACATGAACAACATTGTGGACGTTATTGTATCATGATAACATGATGTCCATGATACCCCTCCTGCCTAGCTATTTCAGACAACATGTCATATTAAATTCATATTTCATGTACAGCACTGGTATAAAAAACGCTCAAATATTGGTTGATCTTATAGAAACTTAAGCATCAAACTGACTACAGTGACTAAACTGTTCCTGGTGGCATTCAGTTATTATGAATCAATGAACTATGCTCAATTATTAATTGTGTATAATATTAGACATAATGTAATTGAAGACCTCTCTTTTGATAAATTCTAGCTAAACAAAAATTATTTACAATCATATAAAAGAATAAATTTATCTATAAATTGTCTGGTAGAAATCTCCAAGGCCATTTTGTATTTGATATAACTTATTTGTACAATGATCATTGTATATGTAGATGTGAAATTTACCTACTTTAGGATCATAAATAAACTGTATTCAACTCAAATACCTAAATACATATATGGAATTAAATGTCTAGTTTTAGAGAGATTGTATCTATTTGTAAAGTATAAAACTACTATTACTAAAATTTAAAACCAATTATGACCAATACAATAAAAACTGGATAATTCCTGGTGAAAAATGACAATTATTAGTTCACCTGGTCATAAGATGGGCAATTTAGTTGTTAACTTCACCTCTGTTTATACTCTTGTGTACACCACTAGTACAGGTTTTATCATATCATTTGAAGCCAGTGCAATTTATTTTCCTTCACTGTCCACAGCCCAGGGAGAGCCTAGAGATCTGTAACACGGGGTTCGACCTAGTTCAGACTCCAGACCCTCCCAATGTTAAAGTACTGATTTATAACTCCACATTTTAAATATAATTTGTATCATAAACTACAAATAATTGTTATTTTTTTTATTTCCACTTGATTCACAGGAAACTGGTAATGCTCTAGACAAAGATGGTAAAGTAAATACATCTCTCATTGAATCAATAAGAATGGGCACCACAGTCGCCACTAATGCACTTCTAGAGAGAAAAGGGGCCAAAATGGCACTAGTAATCAACAAAGGGTTCAAGGATCTACTGTACATTGGTAATCAAGCAAGACCCCATATATTTCAGTTGGTGAGTACTTAATTTGTAGTGAGTTGCTGGAAATTGGTGAATAATTAACAAGTTGGATATAAACTGTCCGTCCACATGATGGTAAGTGGTAAATATCCCTTGTGTTCATGTGAACAGCACCACAACTATTACATTAATATGTAAAATTTATACCACAGTTCATGTTTGCTATTTTGAAGATGTCATATGTCCTCTGAACTCACTACGTCATTAGTCCTTTAATCTATTTAGATTAAAGGACTAATAAGGTAGTGAGTTGTAATGAACATGTAATGTAGTGAGAAATACATTTTAGAAAGCAAACTTCTTGGCACCGAAGTCTACCTCAGTTATTATAGTTCACTATACTTGCATACATATTTTCAAACTATACTGAAACACACTTCCAACTTTATAGGAAGCTGTTTGTTTACTCAAGTAGAGGTGTACGTACGAGTGAGATCTCACCTATGTATTGTTCTTCCTCGCTTCATTCTTATACCAGCTTCTATCCGTAAATTCTGAGCTAACAGTGTATCTTACTAGCAATGAAATTAATAGTCTCTATCCACGCTTTTAGAGAGATGCATATTCAGTTTGAATGCATTTATAATGTTCGTATTCCCCTTATAATACTATACAAATGACTTTATACCAACCTTAGATATCCAAATGCATTTTTTATAAGAAATATCAGAGTTATTTTACAGAACCTGCTGAATACATTTTCAGGACATAAAACGCCCCAGTGTTTTATATACGGAGGTAGTAGAAATCGACTGTCGTGTGATACCAGCCTTAGAAGATAGATGTCAAATGAAGAAATCATGGCCATCAGTTACTGGTACCACTGGAGAGAAGATGCTTATCGTCAAGGACATTGATGAGGAAGCAGTACGGAATGATTTAAGAGCATTGAAGCAGAGAGGGATAGATAGTATTGCTGTTGTACTTGCACACAGCTACACATATCATGATCATGAAATAAGAATAGGGAAGATCGCAACTGATTTAGGTATGTTACTTTGACTTATGGAATATATATTTTTTTTTAAGGATGATAGTGGAATGGTGTACCCGCTTGCGCTAACTGTTGGGCGCTGGCGGGGCACCAATTTTTTCTTACCTGGTGTGATGTTTTGTTCCTCTATTCTTATTTTATGAGGCCCTGAAGATGAAAAGGAGCTGGCTTCTCATACTCTAGCTTCATGGAGGAATAAAGAATAGTTATGTTTATTTATTCCATAATATATTTTATACATATTTAATAATCTACCAATGTGACTGAATTTCATGGCGTTTGGGAAGATTACTAATGACAAAGATTGTCTATGTTTGATACATTTTAACAATCAAATATATTACACAAATATACATATTTCAGCATGAATACATATAAATAAAATTGGAGCGTCTGTTTGTAATATTGAAATAAACGTTTTTTACTACATGCATATGAATATAAATGCGGTACATACACCAAAATAACATTTTTTAAAATTTTTGTCTGTCTGTCTGTTTGTTTCGGCTAATCTCAGAAATGGCTGGACCAATTTTGACGGGACTTTTATTGGCTGGTAGCTGTAAAAATAAGGAGTAATTTAGGCAACTTTTATTTTAGAAAAATAAAGTTAAATTCCACGCGGACGAAGTCGCGGGTGCAGCTAGTCATAGATAAATTATAAGTAATGCATAGTTTTTTCAAATAACATTCTATGGTATGTTCTAATTATATTTATTTAATATACAGGCTTCAATCAAGTATCGCTGTCTCACTCTGTCACGTCGATGGTGCGCATGGTACCACGTGGGTTTACAGCGAGTGCGGATGCGTACCTCACCCCGCACATCCGCGACTACGTCCGAGGCTTCGCTGGGGGTTTCACCAACGACCTCGCTAATACCAATGTCTTATTTATGCAATCTGATGGTGGACTTACTCCTATGAATTTGTAAGTGTACAATATTTTCCTAGCTGTGCTCGCGGATTCATCGGCGCTAAATTTCAATAAAAAATATAGCCTATATGTTATTCTGATGCATAAGCTTTATTACTGTAAAGTTTTATCAAAATTGGTTAATTAGTTTTTGTGTGAAAGAGTAAAAAAACATCCATACTCACAAACATTCGGGTTTATAATATTAATAATACGATTTTTATTTTTGTGAATGATAGTGGAATGGTGCACCCGCCTGTGCTAACGGTTTACGCTGGCGGGGCACCAGTGAAGGATGACAAGATGAGCATGAGGTCAGGTCAGTTAGCCCATCGTGGTAAATTCGCCATGGTTATCACGATGGTTTCCAGGGGAACCGCGTGGAGGTCAACCTGACATAGTACATTGTTAGTAATGGGGTCATGAGTTCACATTACTAACAATCCCTTTCCCCCTAATAATAGGATTTACTCAACTATGTGATGTAAAGGTGAGTAATATATTTATCTTGTATGTTTACCTATATATGTATCTACAAACAAGCATACAGCCCTCTGTATGCTTGTTTGTAGAATAGTTAATAGATAGCGCATGAATGGAATAAAAGAAAATAATATGTAAGTAAATAATTTACATCACCTTCCTACAGATGGTCGCGGGTTCGATTCCTCGCACGGCACTAACATTTGTATTCATGAGTATGATTGTATCGGTCTGAGTATTTTCTATGTATAATATGTATGTATTTACGAAAAAAATATATATCTATATATTTGTATCAGTTTTCTAGTACCCATAACACAAGCTTTAGATGCTTAGCTTAACTTGGGACTAGATGGCGCAGTGTGAATTATCTAGAGATTATTATAATTATATGTGAATGTAATAATATTCACATATTAATTATATTGTATTTATATTGTACAAATAAATTATATCTTCTTTAAAGCAAAGTCTTTAGTATAAAACAAAGTTGCTCCTGTCTGTACGTTCAAATGTTTTAAAGCGAAGCCGGGGCGGGCAGCTAGTATAATCTTGAAAGTGAATGTTATGTTTTAGCTTCAATGGGTCCCGTGCTATTCTGTCTGGGCCGGCCGGTGGAGTAGTTGGATATGCTATGACGTCATATCAGAAGGAGACTGGTCTACCTGTGATAGGTATTATTATTATATTTGTTTTCTTTTATATACACCTATTTTGTCCTTTAAACTATTTCCGTAAAGTATATTATTGTAAATGATAAAGTGAATTTGTTTGTTAAGCTTTCACACGTAAACCTCTGGTTCAATGATGAACTATGGTTATGAATATAAAATTATAAATAGAATCGAAGAGACATGTATGGGCTTGTTTTTCTTAAACTTATAAAGTTGCGGTTGGGAAAGAATATTATATTTGATAAAACTTTATTTAATCCGATTTTCTTCTAACTTTGCGGAATTATTGTTTACAAGTAAAGCATATTTGTTATTTTTAACCTCCAGAAGTATGTTAAATGTGAAGATATTGGCCTTTAATTTTACAAAATGAACATAAGCGAACAAAGTAGAGTGTAAAAGCTAGTTTTTAATAATAATTACGAATCACTGACATATATCTAGCAATTAGAGTAATTACTATCAATCCTCTCTTTTTGTGGATAAATAGTATATGTATATATAATATAGCGTTCATGGCCTATAGGCCTGACGATTTGCCGCATATAATGCAGTTCGATATGCCAAATCGTATGGTAAGTTTTAAACCAGGATTTCTAAAAAGAAACATTGTACACTTGTGTTGTTTAAATCCTAGGTTTCGACATGGGCGGTACATCAACAGATGTCTCCCGGTACGCAGGCACGTTGGAGCACGTACACGAGGCAACGACAGCTGGAGTCACCATACAGGCGCCGCAGCTTGGTCAGTACTGTCAACAAACGTCAATGAATAATATTGTGACATATCTAGTTATATTATATAATAAAAAATCGAAGATATATACTTCTAACTTTAAAAATAGAGGTGAAGAATTGTAAAAATTAGACTTTTTAGCTAAATTAACTTCTTGAAATGATTTTTTATATTTGATAGTTGGTGCTAACTTTAATGGGACCATATATAAATGGGTTAATGAGGCCTAACTTAATATTGAGATTGAAGTCTGTTTGTTTGTGGTCAGGACAGACAATAAATTATAGTGTGTGTCTATCGCAAGACTAAACTTTAAGCCAAACTTTAAATTAGATAAGATAAGCATTTATTGTCTATAACTGTGTTACATCATATATGGACACGACCAGTTTATCCATTTCGGACGTACAATATGAAATTAGAATATACAATTACATCAAATAACTAAATTATAAAAACAAAAATAAAAAAAAAAACAATTTTCAAATTTAAAAAATTTTAGGCATTGATCTCTATAAAAAGGGTGAGCAAAAGAAATCCATGCAGGTTGCAATGCTACAGGTATCTTAAGCACCGAGATAGCCCTAACCCGTTAATACAGTACTTAGTGCCGCATGTTAGATACATACAGCCGTTTACGTATAAACTTACGAGTTGCAATCATGTGATCCGTCACGTTGTTATAATTCCAATAAAAGAAATGTCTATGTTCAGATATAAACACTGTGGCGGCTGGTGGCGGTTCGATGCTGTTCTTCCGGTCGGGGCTGCTGGTGGCCGGGCCGGAGTCCGCGGGGGCGGAGCCCGGGCCCGCGTGTTACCGCAAGGGAGGCCCGCTCGCACTCACCGATGCCAACCTGCTGCTCGGTACGCACCACCACCGTTTCTGAACGTGATACTCTTGATGAAGACCTTTTTATCATCACCAACGCTGTCACCACTACAGCCTTCGCCAACATCACGAATATCTTTACCGTTACTTTTAACCACGATCTATTCATCATTGCCGTCAGCAGAATTAGCAACACAATATAACACATGTTCATCACTACTACGTATCTCTAGATATACGAAATTAATTTTTAAATTATTTCACCTGTACTGTAGATAGGTACATTAGTATTTTCCAAAACTGTAGAATTCATGCTCATTTCAACCACTCGGCTTTATATAATAATAATAATCTCAGGACAATTCACATAGCGCCATCTAGTCCCAAGTTAAGCTACCCAAAGCTTGTGTTATATCTTCTTGACTATTGAAACGAACGGTCAGAAATGTGGCAGTACTCAATGATCAACGCAAGAATTAATGTGCTCACTTTTCGTGGCCAAATTTTAATCCATCGAGCCCACCACCATCTCTCTGATAATATTTGATTTGTTATCACTGTTGCCTTCACTGCAATATCAGAAAAGAAAATTTCATACTTTTAATTTAGTTAATTCCAATAAATTAATTTTATTCCACCAGGTCGTCTTCTACCAGAATACTTCCCTAAAATATTCGGACCAACCGAAAATGAGCCACTCGATAGAGATTCCACTGTGAGCGCTTTCAAGAAGATGACAGACCATATCAACAGTTTTTTGAGACAAGATGGTGGCAAAGAGGTACGTAGCTGTCTCTATGATTTACAAGAACATGAAGTGTAACAAATATGTTTTACAAGAATAATTGTAATGTAACCTAACCTTCAACCTTTTTCTTAAGTATTGATTATCGAAGTGTAAAAAATACGAAGTTTGGGTATACCTCTAGTTACCCCATTTGAGATTCCACTGTGAAGATGAGTATGTCACATTTTTAACATAATAGAGACAGTATAACCTAAGCCAGAGGTTCCCAAACTGTTTTGTGTCGCAGACCCCTTGCCATATTTTTCGTATTTGGGTAGACCCCCCATTCTTACCTGGTATTGATTTTTTTTGTAAATTTTTAACTATAGTAAAGTTTAGTGTTAAAAATATAAAGTAAAAACGACAAGATGACGACTGTCGTAGACCCCTTGCAGTTTGTCATAGACCTCTAGGGGTCGATATAGACCACTTTGGGAATCACTGACCTAAGCCATGGTTGGAACTTTTAGTGTTTGTGTTGGTAGAGTATCCTTCTGGTAGGACTTGAGTATCCTTATATCAATAATACCTTGCAATGAGGTTGGAAAACGCAAATCTAGGATTGGTAGTACAGTAAACATTCACCTTAGTGCGCAGTGAAATTGTTAAGGCCATTTACAGGCAACAGTATTAGAATAGTCTAGAAAAAATAAATAATATTTTTGACTTGAGTCACTCACGCTGTGATATGAAAAATGTTTTTATGTATACGCGTCATTTCCGAAGACTACTCTTAAAAATAATTAAATCATATTATATTTGTCTTCTAGATGTCTATGGAAGAAGTGGCTATGGGCTTTATCAATGTAGCTAATGAGGCAATGTGCAGACCGATCAGGTAAGAAATATATAATAACATAAATCGAAAATGTTTTACTTCTTAAATATTTTAAGCTACATTATCAGCAAATAACATTGGTTATATTTTATCTTAAAACAGCTATTACTACTTACTACAATAATTGAGCCTTTACGAATTAAGTAGGGTCGCTAGTAAGTTATGTTTCGGTTTTAAGGGATTTACGAGTATATCAGTAACGTTATAGGGTATGCAGGCGTCACATTAGTCCTCAGGAATTTATTTATTTATTGCTTTATTATTAACATAGAAGGACATGAACAAAATTAAAACATTAAAAATAAAACTAAGTACAAAGTCTCATCGCTAACGCAATTTCTTCCAGAAGACAACCTTTGGAAATAGTGTATTTTCCAAAATAAAGAATAGGTGGCGTATGAGTGGAAATGTGGAATGGCAACACAGAAGTCGTATAAAGGGCATCACATTAAATTTACTGTATATACTAGGGCCCTGACTACGGCCCGAGGCCACGACGCTTCGCAGCATGCGCTGGCATGCTTCGGCGGCGCGGGCGGACAACACGCGTGCGCGGTCGCACGACGACTCGGGGCTTCGATTGTGCTCGTACACAAGTACGCAGGTCAGCTGACACGTCTCTCTAACATTGTCATCATTATCATGACAATATCATCATCATCATCATAATTATGACATCACCACCATAATCATGACATCATCATCTAAGATTGTAATAGTGACGAAAAAAACCATAGTGTATAGGCCTCAGGAAACCAGAACAGCTTTCGTGAGTTTATCATTTTACCTAAGTAGATTTAGTATAGTACCTGTGACTCATTTATTTATCTATTCAGTTAGTAAGAAACAAAAAAAAGTAAGTAATATAATATTTATTTTTAATAAAGATCGAGATATGGTGGTGAAATTACTAGGTACAGAAAGATGACATCTAATGTCTCCGGAATGTCGTCCAACCACATAGTACCAACCGTTGTTGTGAAGTCTGTGGTGCCATTAAAGACTATTAGGGCAATCAGGTGGGCTGTCAAATTGTTTGCCATTCTAGTTGCATAAAAAAGGAAATAGTAATCTGTGGGTAGGTATCCTGTCGGCGTACGGCATGGCGTTGGCGCAGGTGGTGCAGGAGGAGCAGCAGGCCAGCGCGGCGCGGTACTGCCCCGACGAGTTCCACCGTCTCGATATGCAATTAGACGTGCTCGCAGCCGTCGCGCGAGATAAACTGCGTGCGCAGGTATATATGTGCGAGTGGATACGTTGATGTTTGAAGAGGAACGTTGTTTAAGAGCATAGGTGTGTGCGAGAGAGAGAGAGAAAGCGAGCGGAAAAAACAAAAGAAGGAAGTAAAACATAAAACAGGAGAGTAGAGACTAAATGTCCTCGTGGGTACCTCAGTCTCACAAATTTCAGCCATAAAACATTTGTTTTGTAAGCTGTGTTTCTGTTGTAGCGTACATATTAAACAGTAGCATTACAAAATAAGAGTGGTAATATGTTAGTCTTATGGTATGGCAACACATGAGTGGTATCGCAACTCTCTTAAGAAAAATGTAATGTTCGTAAGGTATATAGGAGACGTTTCCGCTTACCGATTGCATTTCACCGATTTTCGTAGATCAAACTCTTGTGCAGACTTATACGAGAATTAAAATGTCTTTGTACCAAAGGTACAAAATCTCATACTTGTACAAATATTCTCGTACACTTGGTGTTCCTGGATTTCATGAATCTACTATATTTATTTTCCAGGGTTTCGTAGACTCGCAAATAGTAACGGAACCGTACCTACATCTGCGCTACGCGGGTACTGACTGCGCTCTCATGGTCTCCCCGATACCTGGCAATTCACCGACGGCCTGTCGCCACGGCGATTTCTACACTGCTTTTGTTAACAGGTAATATAAAAATGGATGTCTTATGAACTGTATTAACAAAAACCTGGACAATTCACATAGCGCCATCTAGTTCCGAGAAGAGCTTGAGCTATAGGTACTAGACAACTTATAAAAGCAAGCTGCTTGGCGGATGATGTATGTGAGTCTCTAATATAAAAATCTCTAAAAATAAATAAAAAAATAATATATTACATTCTAGATTGAACTTTATTGCATTTTAGATATAAGAACGAATTCGGCTTTACACTGTCAGAGCGTGATGTAATAGTGGACGATATTCGCGTGCGTGGTGTCGCCGTGAACCAGCTGCCAGAAGAGGTCGCGCCACCTAGCGGGAAGGGTACTAAGCCAGTACCAGAAAAGGTAATTAGGCACTTAGGTTACACGTAGGTTGGTAGAAACGTAGGTGGTAGATTACCAGTCAATAAATGGTAAAAATCCATAGATGTAGGTGTAGTTACTGCTGGAGAAGAGGTATAGGCAAAGGTTCACTCTGAGAGGAGTTGCTCTTCCTGCACCATCCTCAGAGGGTAAACTTACTCCGGGATGATGTAAAGATGGTTAATCAAATTAAATTATTTATTTCAGACCTTTAAAAACCATTATCACAATGTACATTACATTTTGGACTCAAAACTACAGACAAGAATCTGCTCTTACTCTTTTCTAATAAGATTGTCATCATTATAATATTACATATTAAAGCTTAGGTTTTCGAGTGATCGTATGCACTCGAAAACAGCATATGCAGTTTCAGAGGAACTTCTTATACTCGGATTGTGGAATAAAGTGCCTACGTTTTACAAACTGCAGCATAGGGTTTTCATGAGCAATATATTAAGATTTTTAAGCATTCGCAAAGCACATTTGCACCTTGATATAAGCATCCATAACACTACGGTAACCGTTACCAATCAGATAGGTCGTATGCATATTCGCCACCTGTTTGTGATATAAAAAAAAATAATTAAAATAATATTCTGTCCTAAACAGTCCGTGAAGGTATACTTCGAAGGTGGTTATCAGGATACTGCAATATATCAGTTGGAGAAGTTATTGCCAGAACAAGAGATCTACGGACCAGCCATCATTATGGACAGTCTGTCCACTATACTTATTGAACCAGGTAACTATATATCATCATCTGCTTCTTCCTTATTACATTTACTTGGGGTCGGCGTAATACATCTACGTAAGTGTATTTATGAAGAGTAAAGTATGTAAAGTTTCTTAATTTGTATGTTTAGGGTAATCTCTGGTACTACTGATCCAATTTTGAATATTATTTTTGTGTTGGATAGCTACATTACGCGATGAAATGAAAATGGAATGAAATGTGTTGGAATAAACGGGAAAATGTGACAGATACGAAGTTGCGCCTGTTAGCTAGTATAATATAAAGGGGAAATTTATTCATAGAAACTTTAACCTTTTTTGTATTAGAATGTTATGGCCTATAGTTCGATAGCTAAAATAATGTAATACTCTGTTCAAGCCACGAAAACACCGACATCAATTGCATTATTAGGGATACTGAAAATGTATTGGTCAGATCTTTATTAAATGTATATAGGAACGCACCAGAAATGATAGCGTCCAAAAAAAAAATCAATATCGCTTCACGTAGAGAACAGTTCTGAGGTAATATAAAATAAAATTCATTCGAATTTAGAACCCTCTCCTTTTTGGAAGTAGGTTGATAAGATTGTTAAAATTTTGACGTGAATAATTAGTATGTAATAATCTTTCAAAATGATGTTAATCTATTTTTCCTAGATTGCCGCGCTGACATAACAAAATACGGCGATATTCGCATCACAGTGGGCACGGGGCAACCAAAGCGGGTCACTACCGATCTTGATTCTATACAGCTCAGCATTTTCTCGCATCGTTTCATGTCCATAGCGGAACAAATGGGCAGGTGAGTTCGTATTCCCTGATATACCCGTACTTCCATACTAATATTATAAATTATGCTTGTCTGTCTGTTTGTTTGTTAACGTACTTAATACCTCATGGCCTTGATGTCTTTCTTGATGCCATTGCCTATATATATAAACAATCTTTTTGATTTCGTCCGACCATCTGGCAGCTGGTTTGCCTGGAATGCCATTGCCTTACATTTTATATCTCTTTTCTCTGCTTCGACATAACCGCTCCAACGCCACTTTAGCTGTGCTATTCTTTTGATTATGTCGGAAACTCTATTGTATCTTCTAGTCTCGTATATATAAGGGAAATATTATTTGCAGGGTCCTACAACGCACATCAATATCAGTAAACATAAAAGAGCGGCTCGACTTCTCGTGCGCGTTGTTCGGTCCCGATGGCGGACTGGTTTCCAACGCTCCACACATCCCCGTGCACCTCGGAGCCATGCAGGAGACAGTACAGTACCAGGTAGACATAGATAGATAGATATATCGTTTATTTGATGGTTACCAATCATACATTACCAAAGGTAAATGTGTTTCTCTGTTTAGTTTTAGGTAATAAAGGCTTGTATACCAATAGCATAATTAATTTTTGATTAGTGATTTAAAAAATCACAGCCTCTCAATGTCTCTCGGATTGGAATTGAGGGATGGCTTTCTTATTACATCGCAGAGTCAGTCAGAAATATTAATTGTTTCACCGTGTTTTTGGTGTTGTCAGAACCCTAACTCGGGATTTTTGTATATCACAATAATATAGATAATGATTTATTCCTTTACGAAAAAGTATATTCTTCAATAATGCTTAAAATTAATTGTATTCCATTAAAGTTTGTGTTTATATTTCTATTAAAATCGTATATATGTGAAGCATAAATTGTTTCGTTACATGTTGTGGAGCAAGCAGCTTTTGTATCACTTATGCTTCCCTAGCAATTTCTAAACTACGTGTCCACCTCCTTGGGGGATATTCATATATTATAATGTTTTTGTAGAAAATATCTAACTTAAAATTCATAACGCTGTCAATGTTATCTGATTGAACAGAGATTAAGTGCGTAGCGGTTTCTATGTTGATTGTCGCATGCCTAATCCTTGTTGTTAATTAAATATAAGTAAATCAATATTTATTTAAAAGAGCAATACACAACTTTCTTGCTTATTCTTCTTGTGATGAATCTGCATTGCGGTATAAGCGGTAGAATAAAAAAACTTGACTATTCAAAAGTGCTTATATTAAGTTTATTTGAATAAAGATTATTTCTATTTCTATTACGTCACACATTAAGTGGCTGCGGTAGTGAGTCGAGAAAGTGTGATATTGTATGACAAGGAGTGTGAGGAATCCTAAATTTTTATGTATACTTTCATAATCAGTTATATATAGAATTATTAACGTAAAATATTTTTAATAATATTTATTAAGATTATAATGCATTTATAAAAACGTGTGACTATTATATTAAATGGAGTATATCTCTATTGTGATCAGATGTGTCATTTATGAATGATCTAATTGTATTACAGATGAAAGTGCGCGGTGATTCCTTGAAGCCCGGTGATGTTTTGTTAGCTAATCACCCCAAAGCAGGCGGCTCACATCTTCCAGATTTTACAGTTATCACACCTGTATTCCACAAGTAAGCATGACTTCGTCAATTATTATTATATATAACCTTTATTATATATTTATTAAAAATATATAATAAAGATATACACTTGATCCGACACTAGGGAAATCTGTTTAATTTTTTCGTAATGGATCAGTAAACAAGATGCCGGTTCAGCTGATGTGAAACAACTGTCGTCTATATGTGTACATTAACAGTATCACTAGCACATGGTTAGGTGATGACCGTGGTAGTCCTCAAGCATTGTTATTCTGGAGAACTTAGATTAAATTCTTCTTATTTCTGATTAAATGCTTATTACATGTACCACTGTCATATATCACCCTACAATCTGCTACTGACATATGTGAGACCTCTGTCTCAGGTAGTCACACGCTGACGACGCCTTGATCAAATTGTATCGTGATAGATTTATGTCAAAATGCATAAAAGTATCTTTGTGACTCTTCTAAACTCTTTTTAAAGTGCAAAAAGGAAAAGTAAGTTTTAACTTTGTAAGAATATACTTAAGTAACTTATCACTTATAGGTAAACTCTTACATCAACAGATTATCTACATATTATTATTACGAAAATCGATCATATATCATTTAAATTATAAGTTCTAACTTTAAGGTTCTATTGTCAAATACGCCTAAGCGTGCGTGTCAAATATACATGGTAGTGTTGATGTGTTTTTATTAATTTAGAGTAATTATTACGCATTATTAAAAAAATATTCATGTTAAGTTAAGTGCATTCTGCACTTCTTTACATAAACTACATTTATATTAATTCTTTACTCCTCTATACGCGTAAGTTTTGTAATAATAATAATAATAAAACTCTTTATTGTGCATAAAAGAAACAAATAATTACAAAAAGGAAATAAAAAAAAGAAGGATATGCAAACAAAAGGCGGCCTTATCGCTTAAAGCAATCTCTTACAGACAACCAGGGAGATAGAAGCATTGGGTAAGGGAAAGTTAGATATTATATGAATACTAAATATACATACAAATACCATTAATATACACATATATATATATACATACATATATATACATACATATAAATAGAATACATATACATAAATAGAACTATGTGTATAAAGTTTTTGCTTCACGTATTAATATAATAATTCTCTTACGTCAGGTCGGCCGGGCGGCCTATCTTCTTCGTAGCGTCTCGCGGTCACCACGCAGACATCGGTGGCCTCACACCCGGCTCGATGCCGCCTCACTCCGTCAGCCTGGCGCAGGAGGGCGCTGCTTTTAAATCCATGCTGCTCGTAGACGGCGGCCGATTCAACGAGGAGTCGCTTGTCGAACGTAATTTACTTTTGTATACACCTACAAGTGGAGTGGAACCGTTTTTGTTTGTTGGTAATAGGAATTCCATTATCAAGCAAAAAAACGCTTCCACTTGGCCTCAAGTGTTGGCATAATAATAGATCCCCTCTTCTACAATAGAACTTTTACAAAAGTCGTCATTCTCAACACATGCCGTATAGTAAGAAAATTTCTTTCTTCTTCATCATATAATTCATCCACGTTTGGCTAAGGCACGTGTTTGAAAGTATTACCCCCGTAAAAAGGGACATATATATACATATACTAGCTGTCCCGTAAAACGTTGTTTTGTCTTAAAATAAAAAAAAAATTAGGGGTGGACTAACCCTAACATTTAGGGGGATGAAAATTAGATGTTGGCCGATTCTCAGACCTACTCAATACGCTCACAAAATTTCATGAGAATCGGTCAAGCCGTTTCGGAGGAGTATGGGAACGAAAACTGTGACACGAGAATTTTATATATATAAGATATATATATATATAGGAATAATAATAATTACCCTGGATAATCCACGCAGCGCCAATTTAGTCTAAGCTAAGCAGAACTTGCGTTATGGGTTAGTACCCATGGACGATGGTATATAAATTCTTAAATACTTTTTATTTCGAATTTCAGAAGTAAGATAGAGGTATTTATACTATGCAGACTGAGTACACAGTCTACCATTGCGATTTTCTAATGAGATAATAGCTTGCAGAGCCATTTGCTAAAGGCGGAATGGCGGCTACCGATTTAGATCAGGTGCTCAGATACATCAGTGTCCGTTAGCTGTTTACCCGTGACACGTAAACAAATCGATACCAAAATTAATTAAAACAAAATATTTTTTGGAAATCCACATTAATGTAGGTGTGCATAATATCGGATTGTTATATAAATGTTTAATACTAATATCAATGTTTTTAGAGCTTATGAATCCCGGTAAGGAGCCTGGTTGCTCAGGCACCAGGAACCTGGCGGATAACCTGTCGGATTTGAAGGCGCAGGTAGCCGCTAACCAAAGAGTAAGTGCAGAAATCTAACTATGATACAATTACCGCGTTTTATTTCACTGTCATATTATATTGAAAGCAATATTAAAGCTTATAAATTAGATTGTTAGGCGATGCGCCTGTAGATCACTTTGTAAAAGTCTAGTCTTAAGAACTATTTGAATTCTAATAACTTTGTCACAGAAGTTTTAATAAAAGGCATTTTTTTTTATTCGTTACGTGTCGTACATTATCAGAATATCAATATGGATTCTTAACGTTTTTGAGAATATACTATCGTCTATATTCATCAGGGTTAATGTAGTGATCTAACTTTTCTAATTGGTCCAGTAGTTTCGGATCCTCTTCAGTGCAAACAAATAAACGAACAATAACGTCATTCCTCTTTAAAATATTGGTATTGACGACTACAGTTTAAGTGATTCGTTTCTTCAGGGTATTCAATTGGTGGGCGAGTTAATAGATCAGTATGGACTGGAGGTGGTGCAGGCATACATGGCGCATATACAGAAGAATGCAGAGCTTGCCGTCCGTGATATGCTCAAGGTAATATTGTTCATACTAAAACCACAAAAAAATCATCACCTTCTTCTATCTTCTACGTTATCTCTCACGTTCTCAGTCATCTTATTATTCACTCTCACCTTTCTTGTCATATCACACACGGCCCATCCATCTCTTTTGGCTTTCTTCTGCCCGAATTACATTCCACATTACTTTAAAATATTTCTTCATTTCTATGCATTACGTGCCAGTACCAAGACAGGCGATACTGGCTCTGCTTTCATACTTCCTGTAATGTATTCATTCTTTACCTTACAATAACCTAAACTATAAATAACCTAACCTAACCTAAAACCGGGTAGCCGATAAGTCCCCTGAAATGTAATAATAAGAATTATGTTTTAGATTTAGTCTGTTGGGTCAAATATATAGGAAGTGATAACCAGGGATAGCTTCTATGAGAGATCACTTTATTGGGGAAAACTTGATGGAAATCTTGATGAAACCAAGCAATTCTGCAACTCTGTAAAAAGTCTTCGATTATTACGACACACTGCTGTGAAATTATTTCAAATTTACATTTCAAAGGACTTATACTTATAAAGGACTTTAAACAGGGTATGTTTTATAAATGCAAAAGTAGGCCTGACTTCACTCATTCTAGCATCTTATACTAGTACCGCACCAGTGTATGTTGTTAGCGCAGTAGGTGCATCATTCCGTAGAATTAAAAAAAACCTCATACAATCTATAATTTAGGACACAGTGTTATAGGTTGCACCAACTCTTTCTACAAAGAAATTTCTTATGTTCCAGGAAATTGCGAGAAATGCCTTAGCTAAAACTGGATCTACGGTTCTCAAAGCGACAGAATATATGGACAATGGCACACCCATTGTTCTCAGCGTCACTCTGGATAAGGATAATGGTAGTGCGACTTGCGACTTTACGTAAGTGTAATTATAGTTTGAAATTGAAAAAGAACAAGATTTTGAGTATAATATTTTTAATGTATTTGTATTTTACAAGGTTTTCAAATATAAAGGATTAAATGGAGCCCGAAAGGTTTGCCAACAGTGCAGTTTACATTTATCTTTATATTATAAAAAAAATGTGTATAAAAGTATTAAATGACTAACTTGTTCCTTTCTTCTCTGATGTTTTCTTAATTGGAAAGGCAAGAAATATTGTAATAAAATTGGTTTGTAGGAGATTTTATGAGTAAAAACATTTCAATTTGACATCTATATATGTATTATTTATTGTAATATACTTTTTTCTTTTTCGGACTGCTCTAATGCTGTTGGCCGCAGCTGGCCTTTACAGCTTCACCGGATATTAGGAGGCGAGTGGAGATGTCACTCCAAACCCACGGAAGGACTTATGGAGCGGCTAAAGGCCAGCACCTGCCTGACGGATACGACTAGTCTGAGGGCACCACTAGGGGTTCGGAACTCGGCTCAGGCCGTCGTAATTTCGATTCCCGTTTGAATTGGATGGGGGATCGATCGGAGGGGACCTGTAATATACTCGTAGGAACCTATTTTTCTGCTGGTCTATATCTGGCTCGAACGATGATGATATTTTTGTATGTAGTTGTCAGTACAAGAGCCCG
Organism: Achroia grisella; assembly: GCF_030625045.1. NCBI lineage: Eukaryota > Metazoa > Arthropoda > Insecta > Lepidoptera > Pyralidae > Achroia > Achroia grisella. The sequence goes on along the minus strand of NW_026712984.1, from coordinate 1,214,258 downwards.
ATATTGTTTACAGTGGTACTGGAGTAGAAGTGTGGGGTAACTTAAATGCCCCGCGCGCCATCACACTTTCTGCTCTCATATACTGTCTGCGCTGCATGGTCGGACACGACGTACCTCTCAATCAGGTAACAATCCACCTCAATTTTTTATCAACTGCTGACGAACGTGTAATGTTTTTAGCTCTGTTTGTATAAACAGGTTGCTTAAACTGCTTTATTATATATTTTTTTCTGACATTCCATTTCAATGGAATCATTCATAGATATTTTTTTAATGTCAATTAAATAAGGACTAGATCACGTATCATGATGATAAAGTGGTTCTTAACACGAATAATTTTATGTTAGATATGGTATTAAATTTTCGCAACGTTTCGGTTAATCTATTGTATTTTCTTCAACTTTATCACAAACTGTTACAACACATAGTTATTGTTATTAAGGGTTGCTTGAACCCGGTACAAGTGATCGTGCCCCCGGGGTCTATTCTGGACCCGTCGGAGCACGCGGCCGTCGTCGGCGGGAACGTGCTTACTTCTCAACGGATTGTCGATGTGTTGCTCAAAGCTTTCCAGGTGAGTTTAAATATGGAAGTATCGAGGGGAGTTTATTTTTTTGTAATTGGAATGACAAACAAGCTGGCGGCACCTCTGGTGGCGGCACATCACCACTCATACGTTGTCATTCCAGAGTATTAAGATATCATGCCTCTTATCCTATAATTTCATTGCCTAATCGACCCAACAAGCATAACAGTGATTGCAAAGCAAACTTGGCGGCTGAACTAGGTGAGAGGTGTATCTCAGAATGGATATGAAATATTATATTAGTTTCCTTTTATTTCAAAAAAGAGGTGTCTATTATAATAAAACTAGCTGATATACCTTAATGTTTATGATTCATGACGAAATAATTTGACATTATGAGCTAGTATGTTACTCGCTGTATTTCAAACCAGGAGTGCCACAGGATAAAACTAGTAACATATGTATCACCAGTAACGTATCTTTCAATAGTTGAAAAATTTTTATAGGAATGCATTTGGATTGAGTTAATTTTTTTGTTGATCCAATGCTCACTTGATCGATTCTAAAAATGATAAAAAGTTATATAAATAATAGTACAATAAATTATTGAGTAAAATAATAAAAAAAATTGTATCTTTAGGTGTGTGCGGCATCTCAGGGTTGCATGAACAACTTGACCTTAGGCGAGCAGAGCTGGGGCTACTACGAAACTGTGGCCGGTGGCAGCGGCGCTGTGAGTTGTATTTATTTGTTTATACCAGGGACTTCGCTTGTTTTCTTTTAGATAAACTATCTTTGTCTATCTAAGATAGATTTCTACCGACTTACCCTAGCTTCCCACGAATGCAATGAAAACCTAAAGTGTAGCAGTGTGGAGTGATTAGTATGTCACTCTGTGTGTGTTATTCTGATGTATGGCTAGATTATTGTAAAGTTTCATTAAAATCCATTCAGTAGTTCTTGCGTGAAAGAGTAAAAAACATCCATCCATCACACTCACAAATTCCATGTTTATAATATTAGTATGTTTGACCTATTCCTGCACATGGTTCCAGGGTCCAGGTTGGCACGGCGCTGGTGGAGTTCACACTCATATGACTAACACGCGCATCACTGATCTTGAGATCGTGGAGCGACGGTATCCCATGCTGGTCACCAGGTTCTCTTTGAGGGAAGGCTCCGGGGGTAAAGGTTAGTCTAATAATTCTTGAAGAATTTCATTAGAGTGTTTTGTGTTCTTGAGGCTTCTTGTTCACAATAACGTGGTTGTCGTAATTTGCAGATTTAACTAATTTAATACTATATACAATTATAACTTTCTTTATTCCTACCTTATACATCTTAACTGACACTGGGTAACAGGTAGAGGGGTGCATCTAGGGGGGTGAAGGCTGGGGCATCGCCCCGACATCATCTTTTGGGGGCAACGACTTCTAGGTAGTTGCGTTGTATACCTTTTAGGGCAGGAATTACCTTATAAAGAAATACAATTAAACTAAACTAAACCCAAGAATTAGTGAGGACTATATACTACATACTTGAGGACTATTTTTTTAATATTTCGACAATGTTCAAGTTTGTAGGGTGAGATATCAGTGGAATTTCAAGGAAAAAATCTGTTTATTTATATAAGTTGTCAACTACCATAACACAAAGTCTGCATAGCGTGAGTCTAGATGGCCTGTGTGAATTGTGGTGAGAATTTATATTATTATTACTTGCAGGCGAGTGGCGTGGTGGAGACGGTGTTACCCGCGAGCTGGTGTTTCGGCGCACCGTACAGTTGTCAGTACTCACTGAACGCCGCGCATTCCAGCCCTACGGGATGAACGGTATTCAGCACTTGTTTTTATTTATAGAAATAGAAATAATCTTTATTCAAATAAACTTAATATAAGCACTTTTGAATAGTCAAGTTTTTTTATTCTACCGCTTATTCGAAATGCAGATTCACCACAAGAAGAATAAGCAAGAAACTTGTGTGCTGCTCTTTTAAATAAATATTGATGTACTTATATTAAAATTAACAACAAAAATTAGGCATGACGACAATCAACATAGAAACCACTACGCACTTAATCTCCGTTCAATCAGGTAACATTGTCAGCGCTATGAATTTTAAGTTAGATATTTTCTACAAAAACATTTTATAAGCTTTTTTACAAAGAAAATATTTTATGACACATTTGAATTTTTTTTCTGGCAAATTGAGTACAGACTAAGGGAGATTGTTGTAAAACCTATATATACATTTTAAACACACTGTCTCAATTTCCGGTGGTCACAGATTCATTCTACGTATAATTTTCGGCCGTCTCTATGATTAAATTATGAATAATAAGTAATTCTATTGGTTGTCTAGTACCTATAACACGAGCTCTGCTTAGCTTGTGACTAGATGGCGCTGTGTGAATTGTCCACGTACATTATTATTATTATTTTATAGAATGTACAAAGTAATAGGTAGAATAAGACATTTCAGGAGTTTTGTTTGATTAGGTAATCATAATACATGAAAATTTCTTTCAAAACATGGAGAAAATAGGCTATGATTCAAGAACTGAATTTTTACTTATTATTCCTGACCTCTGAAATTCATATCAACCTTATATTATTAAATATTCACTTACGGGGGTTATAAGTCAGTAAAGTGTCAAATGTAACTCTGCAGAGATGAAAGCGCGAGAATTAACTTGCAATAAAACATTTGATCAATCTCGGAGGGAAAGCATCTATAGAAGCATATCCTGGGGTAAGCATTAAATATACTAACTGTTTCACGCGACTTGTCAGCTTTTTCTTGAGATGAAAGGTAGAATTAATTGGTATAAAACATTTATCTATATGATAGAAATAATATATGCCGTCGAGTAACAGTCGAGCGTAACAGCGTCGAATATTTGCCTGACTTTATGAATATCAAGATATTAAACGTACAAAAAGTATTAGTACAACATGATGGTTTTACAGGATAAATATATAATGAATTCTCCGGCTGGCGGTGGTTATGGACGTCCAACAGATGCCAGCGGGCAAGACAACGTTGGGAGCAAACACTATAGCGAGTTCCTTGAAAGAGGCAGTGTCTACGAATACAGGAGTGCACAAGAGTCGGTATAAAGTTTAATATACTGAGGATTTTATAAATTTTCTTCTCACAATTTACTTCACTGCGTTATGAGAAGATTATTTATGAATTAAACATATTGTGATTAATTTTCTAGCATAAAAATGCTCCCAAGGCACTGTTTAATTACTCACACCTTCCATCCATAAAAGCTGAAACAGATAAATCCCTTTTAACTGTAGTATGTGTCACTTTGTTTCAAATAAACATAATTATAAAGTGAACAATTTAAATAAATCGAATACTTGTAATTTTCAAAAATGGGCTATAACTCATTTTGATCTGCAAACTCATCGAATGGAATGTAAAATTTGAAGAAATCAAGTTTTACATTGTATAAAGCCAAGTAATAAAGTAATATAAAGTACAATATAGATAACTATACATACCGCATTTTTTAAATAAAAATTTGCCTGTCAGTTAGCGGATACCCTCTATCTATACACAAAATTTCACTAAGAACAGTTCTGCTGTTCTGTCGTGAAAAGAAAAGAAACAGATATGAAAATTAAATAAATTAGTGTGTATTTCATATATAGTGGATTTTTATAAGCATTGATTAATGTATTTAAAAGTGCAATCTAGAATATATACGATCTAACAATTAAAGATTAAAATTAATTATTTTTATCGTTATGTAACTCACGTCTATTCCCGTTTGGGGTGGTCAGAGATTTGTTGATACCAGTTGTTTTTATTGCCATTTTATTGTTTTATGAAATTTTGTTACTGTTGTTATATTAAGTATAATTAATTTTCTAATTTTCGTGGTTAATGAAAATAATATACATCATATATGGCTTTATATAAAATAATATATTTGTAAAAATTGTAATTAAACATCAAATATTACAAAGTTATTATCAAATAATATCTTATGTTATAATAGTTATACTTTTATTGTCTAAGTATAATAATAATATAACAAAAATGTCCTAATGTTACATAATAAATTTGCTATGCTGTTTAATGTTCTTGTTATTATATTTTTGAACATTTTGATTTTGTTACATTAATAAATGATATAAAGCAATAACAACATTTTATTTATTGTAGCATAAACTATACACTAGATATGGGATTAGAAAATATCGATGTTGATATTGATCTTAAGTATCATCGACATACGATAAATATCAAATGATGTTGACATAAAAACAATAGCTTCACCGGACGGTAGGGATGAGTGCCCTCTGCACTCGCCCCCTAACATTGGGTGAAGCTGTAAAGGCCAGCTGCGGCCAACAGCATTAGAGTAGTCAGAAAAAAATATTTATATTATGGTAGATAGAACGTTCATATTTCATTTTATTGATTCCACATAGGCATCTAACTCGTCTATACATACGTCATTTTGACTAAATTTTATGCTGTATGAGTTACCTTTCCTGGTGACTAAAATAACATGCCTCCGTACTGCCATCTCTCAACCTTCAAATTGATACAAAGCTTAGCGGCACAAGTATATGAGACAAAGATAGCCGCTCAGGCGACTTCCTAAAGTCTACTTTGGTATTATTTACCACTAAGAGAAATTTCTTCTGTCCTCAAATTTATAACACATTTGTCAAGCACTATGGTCGCCCGCGGCTGCTAACGCCTCTCTATTCTCATAAGCCCAGAATCCATGCAGCTCTAGAAGTATAGAAACCGCAGTATGTCCGTGGCCGCTGTGGAGTAAATCTTGTAGCGTGATGCGTGAAGGATGCTGCGGTCGTATCATGTCGAAGATCTCATCTTTAACGTCATCGAAGTTGACTGGCTCCGCCCCGTGGGCGACCATTTGTTCTTGAATGGCCTGTGAATTTAAAATACTTGATTTATCTTGTGATAGAATTAATGAATACCATATATTGAGTTTATATAGTTTTAATGACACGCAAACGTATGTAATTAACGGCCCCGGTAGTCTAGCGGTTTAACAAACTGCTTTACTTCCCATAGTCGCAGGTTCAATTCCTCGACAAACAAATATTTGCATTCATGAGTGTAATTGTTTGTATCGATCTAGATATATTATACATGTATTTATACAAAAATCACTTGTCTAGTACCCGTAACATAAGTTATGCTTAGCTAGGGACTATTTGACGCTATATAAATTGTCCACGGTTATTATTATTTTACTAACTAGCAGTTCCCGCGACTTCTACCGCGTGGAAATTAATTTAATTTTTCTAAAATAAAAGTAGTCTAAGTTACTCCTTATTACAGCAGCTACCTGCCAAAAAAAGTCCCGTCAAAATCGGTCTAGCCATTTCAGAGATTAACAAACAGACAGACAAAAATTGTAAAAAATGATATTTTGGTGTATGTACCGTATTTATATTCATATACATGTAGTAAAAAACGGTTATTTCAATATTATAAACAGATACTCCAATTTTATTTATATGTATAGATGTTGCAGTCTACCTTAAAGAAATAGTTAAGCGTGAACGCGTCCAAATATCCCTGGGAATTGATGTCGAGGACACGGAACAGGTATGCTAGTGCCGCAGGCTGCCTCCTGTTCTCCAGGGCTAGCACCAGATCTAAATAGGTCTTGTAGTCCATTTCGCCGTCGTACGTGAGGCACTGTTGGAATACCCTTTGTAAGAACGCCTGTGTTAGCGTACCCGAGCCGTAGCTGAAAATGAAATATTTAATATTAAATTAGCTAAATATCCTGAACCTAAATGATACCTAAATTACAATAATAGCTAAATACCCTGCTGTTAAATGGGTACATTATCAGCCTATGTTACTTGCAGACAATGTAACTATCATTAGGTGAAAGAATTATAAAATCAGTCAAGTAATTTTGAGTTGACCTTTTGGGCTATCCAACACTAAAACAATGTTCAATATCAGATGAATAGGACCGGATATTAACCTTAAGTTTTACCTCTATAATATTATAGTATAATTCGATTGTTGAGGTAAAAAGTAGATCTATTCTTCTGTCTATGTATTATCTAAAAAACAGTATAATTTTCGCCATACTATTTAACCAAGATCTGTTCAGCCATTTAGTTGTGAAACATGAAGGTAACAAAAAGATAGACCGATAGTAACTTTTGCACATTTGTAATATTAGTATCTATGTAATATAGAAAGTCAAACAAATATCTCTGTATAATATTAGTTAAGTACACTGTAGGGTTACACTAAAAAAAACTATAAAATAACTAGCTGTCCCTGAAAACGTTGTTTTGCCTTAAAATAAAAAAAAATTTAGGGGTGGACTACCCCTAACATTTAGGGGATGAAAAATAGATGTTGGCCGATTCTCAGACCTACTCAATACGCTCACAAAATTTCATGAGAATCGGTCAAGCCGTTTCGGAGGAGTATGGGAACGAAAACTGTGACACGAGAATTTTATATATAAGATAAACTCACCCTGCCAATTCATTAATACTAAGCATCCCATTATGATCCCTGTCTAAGTTCAGATATTGTCCATACACTCGCAGTGCAGATGCTGCGCTGAACCAATTCTGCTCTTGCAATTCCATGGGAAGATCCTCTTCTCGAAGCTATTAGAAAAACAGAGACGTTAAGACAAGTTTATGTATGTACATTTCTTCCCTTCTGGACCGCAATCCTCTATATGTATTTTTGTTTGTACAAGTGACTTCATTCCTAGGTACTAGGAATCTAGTTAAATGAAGGAAGATATTTGAATCAAAATGATATACATTTTTCAACAGCAAGTGATCTAAATTAGCCAATTTCAAATGGAGTATTATTTATACACAGGTACAAATACCAGGTAAACATGAAATCTTAGAAGTTATTATTCATTAGAAAAGGATTGTTCTGTCCGTATGCTTACAATTCTTTCATTAAAATTGTTCACGCACAATTGCACACTTAAAATTTAATTTCAACTCTAAATACACCGTTACTAGGAATCCATAAGATGGAAGAATCCTATCGTTACATTTCAACAGCATGTTATGCGGCATATACATCATTATAAACTTGGATTTCCCTGCCGACGCGGGGTGTATTGTGTAATGTCCAGAGGACTAAGATGTTTTGACTCTTATCCTGTAAATCATTTCATAATTATCTTCATCCAAAATCTAATGGCAAATCCAAAATATAGTGGCATGCCAACGCACGAGTGGTATATACTACGTTATAACGCGTGGTACTGTTTAGTTAAATACAGACGAAGTTACCATTTGTTAGTATTTACCAGCCACCATTATGGGCCACCAGCCTGTTTATTTATCAAATTACGTAAAAAAAACGATTACTGCATAATAGTTTCTCACCTCAAGCAAGTCATCAAGAAATGAGCAACTCAGGACATCTCGTATTCTCACGCGACCAACCCGCAGTGGGTCGAGGAAGAAGAGGAACTTCCGCGCAGCCGTGCACACGTAGAACGAGCTGAATGATGAGTCTAAGCCGTCGAGGGCCGCCAGAGACGGCACTAACTCTGCTATGTAACTCTCCAAGTCCTATAAGACAGCAGAAACTCTTTTTTTTTATGCCACGTAGGTGGCAAACAAGCATACGGCCCATCCGATAGTAGACGGTTACCGTAGCCTATGGACGCCTGAAACACCAGGGGTGTCACATGCGCGTTGCTGACCCTTAAGAAACCTTCATATACCCTTCTTGAATAATCCCATGCTGTAGTCTCTTTATTATCAAATACATTAATTTTGTTTGTCATTCCACCCAAACCAAATAATAGCTAGCCTAACTGATGGAAAGCAAGTGTGATAATACACAATATGTGAAAATATATATTGTGTTTGTATACATATATGTTTTGGTCTGTAGAGTTCTCACCCTTCAGACCGAAATAAATTGAAAAAAAAAGGTAGTGACACGAGGTATGACATCATAATCCTCCGGAATGGCGAGTGGTACTACATCATATGATATCACGATGCTGTGGTACTGTTCAAGTATCAGATCAAATCTCATTTGAAGAATTAGAGAAGAGTCTTAACAGCTCTTATTCGTACAGTCAAGCTGCTCTACTAGCACTTAACTCGTACGAAATCCGTTCTAAACTTATTAGAAACTGTATCCTGCTACTAAATGAAGTAGGAAGCAGAAATAATATTATACTGAGATGGGTCCCCGGGCATTCAAATATTGAAGGCAATGAGAATGCCGACCATCTGGCAAAGTTAGGGGCAAAAACCGTCCAACTGGGCCCCGAACCCTTCTGTGGTGTGCCTCGTTGCCTAAAACTGGGACATCTCAAATTAATAACCAAACGAGAAGCACTGAATCACTGGCAAGAAATGCCAGGATTAATACATTCAAAAGACCTTATATCGGGCTTCTCGACCAAATACTCCAATAGATTACTGCAATTGAGTAAAAACAACATATGCATGATGACTAGGGCCCTCACAGGACACTGCAAATTGAACAAGCATATGGCTAAGCTAGGCCTATGCACGACAAGTATCTGCAGATTCTGCCAAACTGAAGAGGAAACGCCGCTTCACATCCTATGTGGTTGTAGCCCACTCATGCATAAACGAAATATCTCCTTTGGAAAGTTTACACTCTTTCCCGAGGAGATAAAAACGATCGCTCCTAAGAATATCCTTCAATTCTTGTCCCTGACGGGTCTAGGTAGCGAACTCTGAAAAGGGCGAGCACAATAGATCTATGTAGGTCGCAGTGCTACAGGTGCTACACATCTGACAATAGCCCAAACAACCCAATAAAAAAAAAAAAAATAACAGCTCTTCTGAGCTCCAAGAATCCCAACTGATGGTAGATTTGACTTATCTTAAGTGTATGTACAAAGATTAGGTTTTTATACAAATAAACATTATGTGATTTTGGTTTGATTCATTAGTCGTAGCAGTATATTCTTAAATCTTATATATCACATACTAACGTGTTCTGTTAGGTATCCTTGACCTGTGACGTCATACAATGAGAGTCCTATCCTCGTCTGCTGCAGCCAGACTCGTCGCATGACGTAATTGAACAGTGATACACCTCGGACACGACCCATGCCACCCTCTGCCGCTTGTAACCGGCCGAATACTTCTGCTGTGAAATATGGTCTGAAAAGAAACACATTTGTGTTAAAATATGTATTACATATGTGAAGTTGGAATTGTGAGTATTGACTGGTTTACTACCTTGAATTACACTCCAGAGATTGCATTTATCTCAATATCAACAGTAAACAATACCTTAGACCACCTCTGGAAGAACAGTCGCAATGGTATGTTTGTTTTGTTTAAGACCTATTAATATTATAAACACTACAGTTCGGATTTAGGGCTCTTTGTTGACACTCTCAGCTCTACATCTCCTACTGGATGTTTTCACCTCAGTTTCATTTATGTGAATGTCAGTAATACATACCTATATTTAGCACCAGCTTCATCCCTGATCTTCTTAAATTGAAAATAGTCAATTGTAAGCTCATCACTATTAGCCATGCTGTAGCTACCATTAGACTTCTCTATCAAACTCCAAAGTTGTTTCAATTCACTGTTATCCAACAGTTCTTTGCTTTTCTTCTGTAGAAACTGTGCTCGTGTTTCTTCTCTCAGCTTCTGTGCAAGAACTTCATCAGGCCGGGGCAATTTGAAGTAGAATTTTGGTATCCTTTTGTAGGAATCCTCGTCGGAATCCAATTTAGGTTTGTAAAGCTGTTTAAATGTTTCAATTTCTGTCTTTTCACTTTCCAGTTTTGTTGTACTAGTTCCTGTGTCTGCAATGAAAAAATAGTTTTGTGTAGTTTGCAAAAGAACTTGTTTGGAGGAGCTCTCCCAAAGACTGACTGTATGAAATAGGTCATAGATACCCAGATTTTTATTTGGTTAAAATACTACATGTAGTATTTTAGTATTTAAACAAATGAAATAAACAATTAAAAATTTAAATTAGAAGTATATGTTTTATAGAATTAGTTGTTACTATGGTAGTCTATTTGATTACTTAATGAATTTATACTATGATCAGGGAAATAAACAAATAAACATAAATCCATGAAGTAAAAATTAGAGGTATTGCAAACTGTATTTAGCAATTGATTGTAGCTACATACTTTTTTTTTTAATGGTTGACAATGAAAACTATTTCATTGTCAACCATTAAAAAACATGAGGTCAGGTCAGTTAGCCCATTGTAACAAATTCACCAGTAATTTATCATGATGGTTTCCAGGGGGACTGGAGCTCCCGCCTGCGTACATTGCTAGCAATAAGATCATCAATCCACATTTAACAATTAACCCTTGGGGCACCAGTGGAGGATGATAAGATAAACATGAGGTCAGGTCAGTTAGCCCATCGTGACAAATTCTCTATATCGATCTAATGAAATGACCTAGTTTTTAGAAAGGCAGTGAACTAAATCGACAATAAGATATTAAAAAAATAGTTGAAAATAATGCCGTAGCATATAAACTAATAAATTTTATACAATGCAAAATCATGTGCCGTATAATGTTCTGTTGGTAATTCAATAAATACTTTTATTTCATGTATAAAATACTCAATAGGTTATAAAATACTTATTAGGCTTACCGTCCAACTTTTTTATATATTTACGTAAACGATTTTTGAGTTCACTATTGAGTTTAACTTGTTCTTCATCTAATGGTTTGATCTCAATAGATACATTATTATTTGCTTTGTCTTCCGTCTTAGTTTCTTTAGCAGTTTCGGACATTGTTGTTATTTAAATAATTTAATTGATCATAAATTTTCTGAAATTAACAAATATTTTGTTTTGTTTGATCGCGTTGTCATGGTGACAGATATGATGACAATGACTGCTATTCTTGACGATTGCGTTTAAGCAAATGCCCGTTTTGAATTCAAAACAATTAACGAATAACAATGAAATTTTATGCATATTCTTCATTGCCTATAAAATATTAATACTACAACATAAACAACACTTATTAGATATATTTTGTATAGATTGATCTTATTATACTTTTGAACGAATCAAATTTTATTATAATATAAATGCCGCTAGATGTCATTATGGGTATTAAAATAATCACTATTCACCCCTAGATGGCACTAAATCATAGATTGTTTCACTCGAAGTCGTTAATGTCTTTATTATGAAAAATAATCGACTATAGCATGGCAAAACTATACTTGTTATTAAGAAAAGAAATTAATTTATAATTCCAGATGTAATTAGGTCAAAACAATTCAAGCATATTTTATCTCATATTCCTTTTCAAGCATATTAATAAATACGAAAAATAATGAAAACAAACAAATATAAAGTTAAATTGAGTAGATTTCTTCTCTATGAGTTTTTGATTTAGTTTCATACTCATTTTGTTAGGTTTTAGGAGGAATTTTGTATAAGGATAATTAAATTTTATTCTTATTTTTAACTAGTGACTTAACTTACTTTGCTCGGCTTTAGAGTGCGCGTATGTGACGGAGGTCATGTAAGCTAAGTATTTTGTATGTAGATATATATTACAGATATTCCGGAAGAAATTCTTCAAATGATAATGAAAATATTAATATCGGTTACGTGGTTTGAAAGAAGTAAATGGAAGAACCAAACTAAAACTGTGACTTAAAACCCACCTACACTTTATTCATAATGCACTGTATTATGTATTATAAATGTGAAAGTGTAACTGACTGTCTGTTTGTTACTTTTATACGACTAAACAACTGAACGGATATTAAAGAACTTTGACGCAATGTTACATTGTATCACGAGTATACACGTACTCGTGATACAAGCCTATCTTTTAACTAAAAAAAAGCAAACTTGCATGTAATACCTAGCAACTAGCAGCTAACTAATAAAACAAAAAAAAAAGTAAAAATGATTTCTACAAAATAATTTCGAATAGTTTAAAATTAAATTAAGTACACAATAGCTAGTTATATTTAACCCAGTTAGCAGCGACATAGAATAATGTGAGTTTTTCACGGCACTTATCAGCAATGTCCCAACGACCACAAACTGTGGTTAATTTTCTTATTTACAATCTAATATTACACCTTGAACGTGACGCGGCTAAGTGAAACCTATCTATTGAAATACACAAAGACATATAGAAAATAGAATAGTGACATCCTATGATGCGGTACTAAGACATTGGATTCAAGTTGTTGTGTTTATGGATCTTGTGTCTATGGAGAATTTACTTTTTAAACAAAATAATCTATACATATAAATAAAATTGGAGTGTCTGTTTGTAATATTGAAATAACCGTATTTTACTATATGCATATGAATATAGTAAAATACGGTACATACACCAAAAAATCACTTTCTAACATTTTTGTCTGTCTGTCTGTCGGTCTGTTTGTTCTCTAAAATGGCTGGACCGATTTTAACGGGACTTTTTTTGGCAGGTAGCTGATGTAATAGGGAGTAACTTAGGCTACTTTTATTTTAGAAAAATAAAGTTACATTCCACGCGGACGAAGTCGCGGGTGCAGCTAGTTGTAAATATTTATATAGCATTATTATGTTTCACACAGATGAGTGAGCAAGGGCCAGTGAGAAATTACCAGAGGTAGACTTTAAAAAGTCTACGTATATATGGATAGCTGTCTCACCTATTTCAGCCCTTAACTAGATTGCTAAGTTAACTGCGTTTCAGTTGTAGGGTGTAGTTTTGGCAGTGAATTTACAGGACATATCAATGACATCTTAATCCTCTGAAATAGCAAAGAATGATTGTTATCACGAATGTCACATGATAACATGATTTTCGTAGTGTTATAAGAAGGGGAGGGGAAGACCAAGGGGGGTATGTTGAATGAACATAGAGGTTCATATACATAATTGTATTTGAGTAATAAATTTTGTCATTGTTAAAAAAACATATTGATAGATTAAAAGTTACGTTCAACATCATGTTCGTATTTTATTAAAAATATCCATTAAAATCTAGGTCATTTCACTCGGAATATCTCCCAATTCAACAATAGCTACATCAAACAAAATAAAGACAAAGTAGGAGTCGTGTCGTGTCAACATTTATAGAGCATAATGGAAGATTATGGACAGTGGCAAGAGCTCCTCCAACAGCAGCTTAGGTCTTAAATTATGAATGAATGAATATTAATGCATAGGTGACTGTTACTGCTTACCTGGAGTGTAAGTCCAGTTGCATAGATAAAAGAAATTCAGCCGTAACTCAATTGACACGCCTGTTACTTCTTTCCTAATTATTGTTATGTCTCCTAGCGACTCAACTCGGCCTTGCATTAAATGAAGATATTTCTTAATTTTATTAACAAAATAGACAACAATAGAACTGACAAATTGAAAGAGAAAGAAAGAAAGAATATTTATTTAGTGCTTTTCAACTGAGATTGCAAATTTAGATCTTATATTCATATTTCCAAACAAAATTACTATATTTAAATTTTCAACTCTTATGGTAGTTAACTCTTTTAGTAGATTTTCTAAAAAAAATAGCATCAATGTTCAACAAAAACGAAACAGACGTGATCGTGATCTTTCCCTAGCAATTCAACGTGGAAATGCTGCGAGCGTTATGGGAACCTTTAAGCCAGCTACGATACGGGACAATCATAGCAATTAATTTTGAGGTTTTTTTTTATTGTTTATTTACCATGTCATTATTAATGTAATTAATTATAAACTATTATTTAAATATAAATAAATATGATGTTCGTGATCTTTTATATATATGATAAATTATTTTTATTTCAACAGCAGATACTTCCAGTAAAGATTTAAATCTGCGTCCGTGATATACTGAACGCACGAGCCTGTGGTATCACATAGCTTTCTTCTCCGTCCTACGCTTAACTTTTCACTGCAGATTAAGTTACAGGAAGGATATAAGTTTTTACGCACCTGCAATATTCATCGGTGGCTTACTTTATCAAAGTGCGAAATCTGAATGTGTAATAAAACGTGTTTAAGTTTAAAATACAATTATTTTAATTCAGTAACGGAGCAATGAAATAAAGTTGCATAAAATTATAAATGCTTGATAGAGATATTTTGCACTAGACGCCTAGTACACAAGTGATTTGTTGTGAAAGATAGATATTTTATTAGGTGCTAGACTACTGTTTGTTTCTTTGTAACAATTATTTGTACAGTAAAAACTTAAGAAGACATATTAACTTTTTAAAAATGAAATAGAAATAGGTAATCTTTATTTAAATAAACTCAATTCAAGCACTTTTGAATAGTCGTATTTTTTTATTCTACCATTTATTCGGAAAGCAGACTCATCACAAGAAGAATGAAAGAATAAAATTAATTATTATCATTATCTGTTTTGAAATTGCTAATGTATATAAAATAAATTCTACATGAACTCAAGTCATGATGTAGGAACGTTACGTCTCCAATCAGTCTACTGCTACCAATATACAGGATACTAATGTATGATAGTGGAATGGACAGTTAGACCCATTAGCGTGAACGGTAAGGAGGGTACTAGTGAAAGATGATTAGGATGAGCATGAAATCAGATTACTTCGCCTATGTTGACTAAGAATTCACCACGATTGCTTCCAGGGAGGAGCATGTGAAGGTCGACGTAACATGGTACATAACTAGGATGGTCACCAGTCCTCGCTACTAACCCTTTTCCCTTGCCACTACAATAGTGTGTACTAATGTACATTGGCCCCTACCCATATTTCACATTCTCGTTTTCTCTACACTCTAACAAATAAAAGTGAGAATGTACTCATTTATTAATTACTTGGCTAACGACGTTGCATAATTCTTAATGATTTTCTTAATATCTCGCACTGCCCTTCAGTGGCCATTAACGTTAATACATTTTATGTATATACACAATAATAAATACCACAATGTAACACTTTGTTTATATAATTATTGGTAGAAATTTGTAAATGAGTTACGTGACCTAACTACCACTACGAAGAGAATGAATTATTAGAAACACACTATGAATTATTAGTTAGACGGGAAATTGGCACATTGCTAGCAATAAAACAAAATAATATTTTACGCAATTCCGTATTCCTTAATTAAGGATGAATATAGAATGGCGCGCTCACTAGCAAAGGTTCCACTGTACCACTCTTTGTTTTTTTTTATACCACTTAGGTGGCAAACATGCATACGGCCCATCTGATGGTAAACGGTTACCGTAGCCTATGGACGCCTGAAACACCAGGGGTGTCACATACGCGTTGCCGACCCTTAAGAAACCTTAAGATATCCTTCTTGAAAAACCCCATGCTATAGTCTCTAGAGAAAACCTCGGCAGGTAGTTCATTATCACATCACACTCTTATCACTAGCGGAGGCTGGCACAGAGGAGCATGATGGGATGAGAACGAAGGATGGTCATTTGGCACATACCGAAGTAGTCTTTATGAAAAGGCTGCGTATTTGTTTTACGGACTACTCTAATGCTGTTGGAGCAGCTGGCCGCAGCTGACCTTTCCAGTTTCACCGGTCGATAGGGGCGCGTACAGATGGCGCTCCAAACTTAGAAGCACTTATGGAGCGGCTGAAGGCCATCTCCTGCCTGACGGATACGACTTTAGTCTGACAGCATAGGGGTTCGAACCTCGGCTCAGGTAGACGTAATTCCGATCCCCGTTTTAATTGGACGTGAGATCGATCGGAGAGAGCTGCGTACAGTCTCATTTCATGCAGCTTGAATTGTAAGCTTCGGTAGTAGGGTGGAGTTAAGGATTCTTTTATAATTTCGGATGGTGGAGCTCTTGCCGCTTCCCACGATCTTTCATAATTTAAATTTATGATTTCATAATGAAAATTTAAAATTATCTTTAAAGAAGAAGAAGATACGATAGTGAAATTACTGTAGTAAATTGTTATGCTTCTGCATCTGCATCATCTGCATAACATTTTACTCCTCTGAAATGGCGAAGCATGACATCTATCACATCATGGGCATCACATGATAACGTGATGTGCGTAGAGCTGCATTTATTATGCTGTGTCATGCATATAGGTGAAAGTTATCACTTACTGTCAGGTGAGCTGTACCTTATTTGCCATATCAACTGTAAATTCAACTGGAATTTATCACTATTTTATCAATATTATATACTCATGGGGAGATTGTGCAATTTGACCTGATGCATGAATGCTAGAATTGTACCTTACTTTGGTAACGATTAATCCTCATTACGAATAAATAACCCTTTCTCTATACACGTATTATTAACGAAATAGGTAATTTCATTACGTAAGCGTAACAATTTTGCCTACAATAACAGCAGGCTGGATGTCCATATTTGTGCTTGACAGCCTCGCTAGTCTAGCGGTAGCACCCCGCTTATTTCTAATGATCGCGGGTTCCATTCCTTAAAATGCATATAAATATTTCTATTAGTAGTCAGTATCTACTCATAACACTAGTTGTGTATAACTTGAGACAAGATGACCTGTGTGAATTGATCAGGGTTTATATAGGTCTACAGGGACCGGTAGTTACTTTCCATAAGTTAGCATTTTTGCTATTCCTGTTATTTAAAAATATATGCAGGAGAATGCAGTGATAATTCGTGTACCATACAACTAATGCACCATAACACCGTTACGATTGCTCCACCACTACCAGTGGCCACCTGGCTGCACCCAGAGTAATTACTTCACACTTATACTAAACAATAAGTAAATTTAACGCTCTCACAAAAACGTGACGGCTAATGCAAAACACAGTATCTCACTCATCAAGGCATTCATTTTTTTATTACATAATTTCTGTAAGAGGCAAAACCGATTTATTCGTATGACAAAAGGCGAGGTAACGAAACGCAAGCGTAAACCGGCCTTTGAGTGCGCGGGCGCAACGCAGACCTACCAAGCAAGTTTCCTCTGGCTCAGTTATGCGCGAGACGTCTGCGCGAAGGACGTGCCGCCATCCAACATAGTGTCCAAAATAAACGCCGTGCGTTCGGAAATAGTGGCATTTATTGTGTGTAATTATTTTGACGTGTTATTAACAAAAGTTTATACGATAAAACATTGTGTTTTGTGGACGATGGACGGTTAAAAGCGTTGTTCAGCGCACGGATACTGTAAAGGTGAGAGCTATGCGCCCGAGTTGAGTAGGGCTCTATTTCTATAAGCTAGTTTCACATTAAACTTCTTTTCAAAAGGGTTGACTTGCGATTTGTGGACTTTTGCAAGGCGAATCGCATTCTCAGTGGTTAACATTTGTCAACATTATTGTGCAATTCAATTTGAATTTTGATGGGATACGGTGACCTTAGTTTTGTAAGAAATTGTATGTTTTATTTGTTATATTTCGTCGTATCAATCTCCCCGGCCTTGTACCTACTTTTATGAGGAATGTAAATTTGAAACAGCGAATCGTGAATACCAATTAAGTTAGATTTGTAACGATAGCACAGATTAAATTAATTTGGTTTATTTAACCGTATCGTTATGAATTAAATATTTGTTAAATAAGTATAATAATATTGTAAGTCTGACATTGTACGATTCAAATAATAATTTACTAAAATAAAGTTTTTTTACTAACATTATAGATAATTGGTTCGTCCGGCTCGAAGAACTAATAAACGGGATGTTAACTTGATGGAAATATAACAAACATCTCCGTTACAGAATTTAAAAATAAACGTAATACAATTTAAATTTTTTGTGATCATAAAAATACCATAAACACTAGTAAAATATTATATACAAGCCTTCCTGACTTTGCAAAAGTGTAATTATAATATAAATCTCTACATATAAATAAAAAAAAAATTTGATTAAGTAAATATACATTAAAAAATCTATATTCAAACGGTTGCTTACACTAGCGTAGTGACACTTTCGAAATAATCGAAAATATTTCGTGAAAGGTGAATAAGTAAGTACTGTAGTCTAATTAGCTATCTCGTTACATTTAGAAGGCGATTCAAATATATATATACCTACTTTCTATTTCTCTTCAGAGTGTCAAAATAGTTTAAAATTTTGATATTCGAAAATACATTTAATTCTTTCGTACGCCTACGTCACAATTTACCCGTTGCCATATTTTTCAGTGTACCTCTTCCTTTATTGGTCTTAGCGTGATTTTATAGACATCTTCTCTACCTTCATGACTAGACTATGCAGACAAATATGTAAAAATTCTGCTTTGGTATTAAGTAGTTTTCGGTTTGCTTGTGTAGAGAAATAGTAAAAAAAGGAGTAAATAACGAGATGACTGCGAACAGGGATGAATGGAAGAGAAAAACATTACGCCGAACCCAAATAAATGAGATCCTTCCTTAAGAAGCAGATAAAATAGCTTTCATATTTAGCCTATTTTAAAATTACCTCCTAAATAAAAGTAACCTTTAAAAATAATAGTTACATTAGACAAGCAAAAAGGAAACATTAAACAACGTATAAAAATAGAGTCGAATATTATCGACGTGTACTTATTTGAAATTTTAATAATTTCAAAATAGAATACGTTGTTTTTTAATTACAAATTAAAATTACAATTGTAATGTATTGTAAGACGGGATTTTGATTTGATTTCATTGGTTTTTTTGCACATTCATTATTAGATTTACATCAAAGGCCAGCCATTTATTAGTTTCGTGCATTTGTATAAGTCCCCAATGAGTGTATAGTTTAGAAGTTCATTGCCCCCAGTTTTTTACATACAACTGGAAGCTGGCAAGCCCACTTGATGGAAAGTGATAACAACCGTGTACGTAAATAGTGCCACAGATGTCTTAAAATATATTGTAACTTCAGTTCTGTATAGACAGAAACAACAGCAGGAATAAAACAAACAGAGAATTTTGTATATAATCTCGCTATAGAAAAATTAGAGTGACGAGACATGTTTACCAAAATTCATGATGTATTTGGTAATAAATAATATACCATTGTATTAATATATAAAGAAAACTTTATAAAAACTTACCGATTTTTACGAAAATCACGTGGAGTGTATGAATAAGTATGAATTTTGGCACAATTAAAGTTTGTATAAGACAAGAAGGAGTACAGAATAATATCTTTTTTAAATAATTAATTTAAAATACAATAAGTTAGTTAAATAATTATTATATATATATATATATATATATATATATATATATATATCCATGTTCTTTGTACACACGCCTAAGCAAGCATGTATACATTTAGTCTTTGACAGTAAATTTAATTCGACTACACAATGAATATGAAATCGTTATTGTTAGTATCAAAATAAGGCTAAATGAGGTATGTTACAGCTATTTCACTATCGACGGATCCCTAAAATGTTTTCCACCTAGTTATTCCGGAGAATTGCACCAATTTACAATTATAACTACATTTCTTAGAAAGGTCACCATCGGGTTCCGCTCGTAGCGTTTTTTATAAAGTTGGTCTTTAATTTGGCATTTCTTATTAGAGCTATCGTTATTTTCCTTGTATTACCCACTACCTTATTATATTGTGATAAGGTTTAATTTGATCCGGTTACAAATAGCAATAGGGGTTTAGTCTCAGCAGAGTACTCGCACTGCTGGCCTACAGAAGTACAGTTCTAATTGGTTTGAGGTGTTTCATATGATATAATAAAAATAATATTTATTTGTCCAATTATTTACACGTTATAACGTTGTTCCCTGTATACTAAATTACGTATAAAGCTATATTTTAGAAAAAGTATGTTTTAGATAATGAATAATATATGCAATTCGGAATATAAAAACACAAGCATCTTTCGCAGATACATTTTTTATATTCTGGTTGTATATTATAAACAATGTTTTCTTTTGTATAATATTGCGTTTTATTCATTTATTCATAAGTGGTAAAGGCAGTGAAATTTTAAGGTAGTGCTTCACGTGATGTCTGTAATGCTGGTCGTGTATGTATGTATTCGTTGAAGTCAGTTACCATTTACCATTAGGCAGAAACCTTGTTTATTATTCAAGTTATGTACATTAAAAGAAGTGATTTTTATAAAAAAGTTATAATAACCTAACAGACAAAGACAAAGATTTAGTGCATAATACTTGGTGCACACCTGCAGGCATTTTGCTGGCGTTTTTGTTATGAATCTTGCGTGTTACAACGACGTAATGCATATCTCACCTACATAGTTGGTACTGATTATTCATGGAACCAATTAGTCACATATTGGTATGTCTGTTTGTGCATCTGTCTACGTTGGTGTTTCTTGGAAATACGAATTTGTGAGTAAATTGCTTGTTATATTATATTTAGTATGTTTTATATGTACATGGCTGAGAAGCGGTAATCGTCGCCTATACATACATATGTATACAGACAACAGTATTACAAACATCACGTTATCATGTGACTCATGGGTTGCCATTCCAGACACTGAGATATTGTCTTTTATTCTCTAATTACTATCTAATCTGCAGCCTACCACTAAAACACAGCTTACAAAGCAAGCTGCTTGGCTGAAATAGGTAAGACTGAGCATCTCAATATTACCTATTTCAGGACCCAAGCAGCTGTGTAATATATAATTAGTGCATAGTTAACAGTTGAATTTTTCCAGTATACCTCGGTAAATAGTACTAAAGTCGAGTAATACCAAAATACTAATTACTATAATAAATATTTTTAATACGCCATATTTCGTAAATGAATATTATTTTATTATAATAAGCATAATATAGTAGTATAAGTGCTTTATTTATTGTTATCATTTGATTATCTGTATTAATATTACATAGAGGACAGTTTTAATTGTTTGTTTGCATTTAATAAGAATTACTGGACCGATATGAATATCTCTTACCGTTATTATAGGGACTCATATAATAAACTCCGATAGTGTAACGTTTGAAAAATAGGCCAATATAATACTTATATCACGTACACTACAGTGTACAGTACAGTACAGTACACTTTATAGAGGAATATCGAAGGATGTATATGTACATATACATATGTGTGTGTTATGTTAAAATTTTTGATATTTTTCTTAAATATCAGTGCAAAGCCGGGGAGAGTCGCTTGTCATCAATAAATTCCAGTCTGCGATATCCACGCATGCGAAGTCGCAAGTCACTACAAGTTAAAATATATATAATAAAAAGCCGGTAAGTATTGTTTATTCAGTGTCAACTGTAAGTACATTTTATTGTACATTGTTGTCAATTTTTCACGCTCTTTCCTCTCGCAAACGGTTTTTTTATGTTACATTGGTATTTCATTCATCGTTTTTAAGTTTGATTCGTGAAATCGTTTCTTGCGTTATTTCATCATATTACAGCGTATTTTTTATTTATTATCTGTTTATTGCAGCACCATTGCTCAGACATACCCCTATACTACGTTTTCGTATATTATGACTACTTTTTTTATGTAATTGCAATGACAAAGAAGCTGTCGGCCCACCCAGTAAGTGGTAACCGTCGCCTCGTCTCTAAACTTCCAATTGTCGCTAGTTCGATTTCTCGTATGGTGAAAACTTTTGTATTCATGAGTATAATTATTTGTATTAGTCTTGCTTTTTTCTATGTACGTTATGCACGCATTTACAAAAAAATATTTAAGCAATTCTATCAGTTGAGTACCCATAATACAAGCTCTGCTTGGCTTGAGACTAGATGACGCTGTGTGAATTTTTCAGGGTCAATATTATATATTTACTATTAATTACTTAAAGATTTAACAGTAACAAAGAAACAAACTCATTTTAACATTTATAATGGCAGTTAGAATATGTTGTTAATTCTTTTCAATTTAGAACAAATCCGGTATCAATATTGTATTCCTTATAAGGAATGTATCTCAGGTATCCATAAACTAAAAACAGAAGAGATCGGATACTTGAATTCAAATGAATTCCTCGGATTATATATACATTTTTTATATCATTGACATTAATAAATTAATCAACATCCATCTTGCAAAGCATTCTTGAGTGATGATGGTGGTATGTATGAAATATATAAACTTTCCTTTTGAATCTGTCTATTTATTTAATAAAAACAGCATTAAATCCTTTGCGTAATTTGAAAAAGATATAAAAGCAAATACAGCGGTGACCACTTTTTTTTTACTATATGAAGATGTGACTAAAGTTAAAAGATTTTCGTAAAATGTTATATCAATTATTAAATTATCCAGCGTGCCTCGACGACACGAACAATAGCGGCGTCCTTATAACAAAACATGCATAAACTTAGTAATTGTAATACTAATGTTTTGTTAATATTCATGTGAAAAAACCGTACAACATTGTTATAATTGTGTGAATTGTTTATCGGTTCGTTGATTTGATTAACACGGAGTTAATGATTGCTGAAGTTATCAAGGATTTCGTTTGAGGAACTGGTCAATGCAATGTTGACATACAAGTTATGTTTTCATACGTATCTTCTTGTCAATGATTTAGGATTTTACAGACTTCTCAGTTTGCTGTCTTTCATTATTGATGAATATGAATCGATCGATCCAATCTCAATATGTGTAACTTCATCACCTGGATTGTCGACAGCTTTCATTAGTGTCTCTTTTTCTTTTCCTTTCATCTGACCTATCACGTTTTTAAGAGTATCGCCTTTTTTTCTAGCAACTTGTCCGAAATACCATTCCATGCAAGGAAAGATGAGACCAGTAAATATTAATGTCGTCAAGCGTATTTCTCCAGTCAGATATTTTCATAAAATCACTTGTAAAGGTTTGAAGAAAGTAAAACACATAGACTGTAATAGTTAAGGTTTGGTAAGTACCTTTACTATTACAGACTGTCGTCACATTCTTTCAAATCAAGATAAAAACTTGTAAGAATAGAACTTAATTAACATTTTGCCTTAATTTTTTTAATAAATTTATTTTATTTTAATTGTATTACATATAAATATTTACAGTATATTTATATGCCTTCATATGTACTTCTATTTTACGATTTAAAATACATATTCTCATAGTTAGTCATCATATCAATTAACTGAAACGATTTACCAAGCGGAGTCGGGTCGGGCCATTAGTTGGCTATGCAACATTACGTTTCGGATGTATTGCGTGTTTTCCTGCAAATTTGGTTGATGGCCTCAAACGCATCCTGCACAATAATGGTTCTAGGCCGAACATATATTAGAAATTAAATTATTAGTATAACCGTAATGTAGGTTAAAATTATAACTGTAATATCAATGTGATTAATAATGTAAATTTAATAACAATACTGTTTATTATTCAGTTATGAGATGGTCTAAATTCAACACGTTATTATTTTATTAAATGTGTTGTGAAGATACTCGTATTTATATTTTGAATTAGACGTATTGTAACAAAACTCATGATACATGTTTATAATACAGTTTTTAACCAGAGATACATACAGAGCAATAGATAGTTGTAGAGTGTAAAAAGTAGCAACACAGAGTAGTGTTGTAAATTTTGTTTTAAATTACTAGATTAATTTATTAATAATAGAAATATCTTTCTTTTGTCTATTTATTGGAATTACTTACTCAATTTGAATTTGCTAAGATATACATGTATAACTTTGGTAGTGTAACTTTAAGAGTAAAGTTATACATAATATTACACATGAGTATTCCTTATATAAAGCTTAAAAGTTTAGCAAAAACTGAAATTTAGTTTCTATTACTGTCTGATATTATAAGTTTCGTAATAATTTGACTTTCAATAAATGACTAATTAAATGGTTAGTTCTAGATTGAACCGATGGATATTTAATTGTACATCTTCAATGCATTCCTTAAAGCCCGCTACAAACTAACTAAATTAAAAAAATACAGAAAAAGAAAACTATTTGTGTAGTCAGTTGCAGTTAAAAATGCATTATAATTTATATTGGACGTTGGCTCATGTTGTTGCCGTTGTGAGCTCACAGAGATGACATTATGGATGTTTTTTCCTTTTTATACTGTGGTAAAATGCAAATAGGTTGCATGTTAAGTATATTTTTTATCTATGGCTCGTCGTTGAAGAACTTTGTATCATAATTTTTAAGGAGTGTTCTCAAGGGCTATTTATGTTCGAGTATGATAAAAAGTCTGCAACTAGTAATGGCTCTTTTATTAATTTTATTTATATGTTAAACGACTTCAATATCTTAACTAACATTAATTTCTATTATACTAGCGGACCGCCCCGGCTTCGCACTAATATTTTACAAATTTCATTAATTATAAATTTATATAAATCCTTCGATATTAATGAATATTCTTCTCTATAGACCTTCACTATATGTCAATAATATAATGATTTGTTTCACATATTGGGTTAAATTGTCTTAGTTTTCATACAGAGATACTTAATGTTTTTTGAAAATATTCTATCACTAATGTTTCTAAGGTATAATGTAGGATTTTAATGTTAAAATGTTTTTCAAATCGGTCCAGTTATTTCAGAGCCTATTTAATGCAAAGTAATATTTTTTTTTTTCTAAAGTCAAGAGAAAGAAACTCAGGTGAGTTTCTTTGGTGCACTTTGAAGCCTTAACGGCTATATCAATTTGTTACGCAATGCTTCAAAGGAAGGCGGAAGAGCGCACATGGTGGAAGTCTTTGGGAAAGACCTATATCCAACAGTGGATAGACACAGCCTGATGATGATTATGATGATGAAGCTTTAAAAACCAGCCAAGTTCATCACCCATTCTTCTTAACAGAATAAAAGATTTTAATGCTTCTAAATTGTTTTAAAATTACAATAACACGTGATAAGAAAAATTTAAACGTGAAAATAATTTTAATACTTAAAAACCATCTTAAATAAAAACTTATGGTCAGTTAATTTCCAACTAGATTCTTAACGCGAAGGGATTATAGCAAACCTTATGGCCATGTATTATGTCCTTAATGACGTGGATAAGTAACTCTTGTGTTTACTGCTGCCATAAAAGACATTTTGTTTTACAAAGTGAAGAAATAAAAAACATGTTGAAGGTACTTATTAATGGGTTTCTAAAGAACTGCTATTGTTGAGTATTTAGAATTTAAATTTATGAATGTATTGGTTAATTATAAATTAAAGTTTTTCTATTTCATTTTATTAATAAAGTTTTGCTATAGGTTTGTATTTTTTTAGTTATTTATGAGTATTAAAGACCACAAATTATATTGCTGGATGTGAAAAAATGTGTACAGTATATAAGTGCACACATATATATCTAAATACACATGTACAACACCAATTCTCATATGTATGACGTCATTAAATATCCATATAATATTTGCGAACAAATTCGTGAGTACATAACTAGTTAGTTACAGAACGTTTAATTTATCCACCGCTCGTGTTCGAACTAACAACTTTTTATCTATAATAAGTTTAATAACTGCAATTGTGCACATCACTCGGTCCCTCATCTCCATTATTAGAGGAAAATGCGACTACGTAACGTACGAATTATTCAACATTTTCATATAAAACGAGCTCTACGTTCATGCTGTGTGCTGGGCTAGAGTTTAGTTTTTATAACTAAATCGATTCTGCCTGAGGGATAAATTTAGTCATCTAGTTTAGTTGAAATGACTATGATGTATTTTAACATTTTGTCTATTATAAATTTGTGTTGTTTGATAGTTTCTTTTCAAACAAAATTTTAAAATATAAACTTGTATGAATTACATTTAAAGAGCAATAGACATGTTTTCTACAAGCTTCTCGTCTATTATTCTTGGCTATATCTGAGTTCCCAATGGGAGGTAGAATGAAAGAAAGAAAAGACTACGAGTAATAAAACGTGCTCATATTAAATTTATTTAAAAAAATATATATTTATATTTAATATAACACTGCGGCCAGCGTAGATCTATTGTGTCACCTTTTTTCAAAGTTAACAACCTAGACTCGTCCGGGACAAGAATTGAAGGATATTCTTAGGAGCGATGGTTTTTATCTCCTCAGTATAGAGTGTATACTTTCCAAAGGAGATATTTCGTTTATGCATGAGTGGGCTAAAACCACAATGGATGTGTAGTGGCGTTTCCTCTTCTGCTTGGCAAAATAAATAATTTATTTAATAAAGTTGTCAGATAATATTTACGGACTTATAAAAATAAAAGTCCGCAGTATAAGTGGTGGCATCATAGTCGGCCTAGGGCGGTGCGACATTCCTACGCATGCGCTATGCAGATCCCGCGCCTGCGCCGGGCACTCTACTTTTTGCTCTCGCTAACCAGATAAGTCAAATTGTTTTGTGCACTGACAGCGCGATATTGAGACCGCTAGAAGGGAAGGGGACCTTGTTAGGGCGTATTATACTTGGATTATTATCATTGCTTTTAACGGCCTGTGATTTATATAAATTATTTGGATTTTATATGGTTGCATGTAAGTTTTCTCGTTTATTTATAATAGCGATATACAACTGTATATAGAAAGTTACCAAATTATAGGCATTTAGAGTATACAGTAGGTATTAACTGTATATTCCAATATGGTCAAGAATTTTCCCTTAGCGGTTTCAAATGTGGTTATTTTATGTATCTATCCCAAATGTCATAATTCTTTGCGTACTTCAATGATATCCAGAATTAACGTAAATATTCGGTTTATTGTAAAATGACTGTTGCTCCTTCGGTACCAGTATGCTTTGATAGGTACTAGTATAAGGGTCCAATGCATTGCCTTAGTACCTTACCTTAGTGCCTTACCAACCGTTTTCTTTATTATCGTAATATACTTTATACGTTAGTTATTATCTGTTATTTGTTAAATTACACATTTTTTTACATAATTGAAATGGCATTAAGACAATATTCCTAGTACTCAAGATTATCAAGAAAATTCAAACTACCAAACTTTGTTTCTTTTTAATATTAGTAAAAATTTTCACTTTCTTATTGAAAGCGTTAACAAGAATAACATTTCTTATAGAGATGTGCTTACATGTTTACATCCGTCTATATAAATATTATAAAAAGTTTCATCAAAGTAAATTGTCTTTTACGAGGCTAGTGAAATTAATTTAGTTAAAATAATAAAAACATCTAATTAATATATACTATATGTATAGTAATCCATATAGGACAGTAATAAAATATAATTGCATAAGTGGCAATAATTATCACGGCATAGCAATTAATGGTTTTGATTGAATATGAAGAATTATTTTGACTTAGTAGAAATAAATTTATCTGAATATGAGTAAATGATTTTGATTCAATATAAATAAATTATTTTAACTCATTATGAATATATGAGATTTATTTTAAGTAAGTAGGTAAGTGAATAATAGTCATCATCATCATCATCATCTCAGCCCGGAAGACGTCCACTGTTGGACACAAGCCTCCCCCAAAGATCTCCACGACGATCGGTCCTGCTCTGCTCGCATCCAATGCCTTCCAGCGGTCTTGACCAGATCGTCGGTCCACCTTGCTGGAGGCCTTCCCACGCTGCGTCTTCCGGTCCGTGGTCGCCACTCGAGGACTTTACTGCCCCAACGGCCATCTGAATAATAGTGCAGGACCAAATATTATACTTTTAAATTTTAGGATGTTCAAAACCTTTGAAGATAAAGAAAACTTAAATGTAGGGAAATTTTTTTTTTATTTTAATTCTTAATTACGCTCATTGAGCGGGTTTTAATCTTGCCAATTCCAATTTTATATTACTGTGTTACTAAATACAGATTAAATATATTACAGCAGTTAAAATGTTTACGAGCATGGCGTGTTTATGATCTGATAACCATCGCCGCATCCCTGAGCCGTCCGCCCTTTAACGTTCTAATTGAACGATACGTTTCAATTTAAATTGTCGCCAGTCCACACTTTTCGTGGTCGATTTCTGTTCTGTAAATGGAATACTAATTAAAACACATTTCGAGTGCAATTAAGTTTTATATAATTGATGAATATGGAATGGTGCACCCGCCTGCACTAACGGAATAATTCACGGGCACCAGTGAAGGATACGAGTGACCATGAAGTCAGTTCAGTTAGCCCATCGTGATAGATCCCCCAGTAACAAAACCACGATATACGTTTTAATTTAAATTGTCGTCAGTCCACAGTTTTCGTGGTCTATTTCTGTTCTGTAAAGGTATAGTACTAATTTAAACGCGTTGCGAGCGCGCAAGCATTGTCTGTGTCACACGTCAATTAGGAGTCTGTGGTAGTGTCACAGATATAATAATGTATAGTATATACTGTTTAACATAGTCTTATATATTATAGCACAAAGTTCGCCGCCGGTTTTGTTTGTATGTTGGCAATATTCTTAAAAAGTACTGATCACTGATTTTCATACATCAATACAGTCATATTTGAGGAAAGTATAGTTATAGTACATATAGTGTATAATTGGTTAATGTTTTGTGTAAATAGAAAACTCGTGCGAAGCAGGGGAGAATGGCTAGTGTTTACATAAATAAGCACAATTTAAAACACGCAATTACCAGGCGACCACCACATCATAATGAGTATGATGGAATAACATTGTAAGTGAACACGTTCGATTCTTACATACAAATATTATTGAAAGGATGTCGGTCTGTCTGTATGTTTGTATGTTTGTACTATCTGTTATTTTGTTACTTTTTTACGACTAAACTACTAAACGGATCTTAATTAAATTTTGCGTGAAGATAGTTTGTATGGTGAGGACAGACATGGCTACCTTTTTGCTCAAATGATCAGCAGACGAACTCGCAGCAAACTGTTAGTAAAGTTTAAAATAAAAAAAACTGTATAATCTTAAAAATTCTGTTAACCTGCAGAAATATATATTAACAGCATGTAATTTTATCAGCATCATAATTAAACAATAATAAAAGAAAATTTACCAGTTTAATTTCTTGCCAGTTCTCAACTGAGGTAGCTTGCCGAACTGGACGGTAAGGTTAGTAATAAAAAAATAGCGTACATAAGAGGCCGGTAGTACCTATATATAGATAGTCGATCCTATGCTAATAAATATTTTTAGTTCGAGTTTGAATTTGAAATAATTATAGATCTTTACAACTGCACCTGTGTAAAGTCAGGGTAGTTCGCTAGTATCTCTATAATATACGGCGTATTATTGCAGCCACAGTAATTTTAAATACAAAGTTCAATTGCCTGGCGCATTTTTATACTTTTTAGCAAATTACCCTGTCCTATATTATGGTAGCAAATTCAAAAGTACTCTTTAACCAGGGTAGGTAATGGTACCAGTGTTCTGCCAGGTAATTGTTTCGTGATGTATATTTAATGTCGACACTGTATATGCACAGGGAATAGTGTAATTATGTTTTGTTATCCTTTTTAATGATGAAATCATTTTATTTTTGTTATTACATTAGTGTCAGAAAGTATTATGTTTAGTAGCGTACTCATCAACATAATAGTCATAATTTAAACTGAGGGTAGACTTTGTAAAAACATTGTCTGCGTAGCTTATCAGTGATTGAAGAATATAACCGATTGAAGAATATAAAAAAAATGAAATTTAGCTCTATCCTGAAATTTCACTGCTTTATCTCCAGTTAATAATAATAATAATCTCAGGACAATTCACACAGTACCATCTACTCAAGTTAAGTTAGCTAAAGCTTGTGTTATGGGTACTAGATAACGGATACAAATACATCGATTTTTTTTCGTAAATACATACATATTACACATAGGAAACACTCAGACCGATACAAATAATCATACTTATGAATACAAATATTGTGCCGTGCGAAGAATCGAACCTGCGATCATCGGAAGTAAGGCGGTGTGCTAAACAACTAGGCTACCGAGGCTGTCAAAGATAGTTCTCTTGAATGACAGCACATGAGTAGTATCACGACTATCACGTAACGTGATCTTCCTGGTGCTGTTCTGTAAGTAGGCTATTGTTAGAGCTTACCATCAGATGAGTTGTTAGATTATTTCCCATTCCAATTGCAATAAAAAAAATAAGTGAAAACTATTTTAAACTTTATTGCAAAAATATGATTTGTTGTGACTATCGAGTGTTTTCCAGTAGTACTGGTGTAGGTACGTAGAAAAAGATTAAGTAAGTGAGTAGACAGATTTGTCTGCTCGTAATAAATGTGTGTTTGAGATCTGGAGCTCATTAATATAATAATATTGTCATATCCCGTTTATAATTAATATGTACTGTTAAAAATATGCATTTTGTAAAAAATATTTTATGGTGTAAGAAATAGTAGTCTGACAGAAAATGCAATAAGATATTAAGTGCATTAAATAAATAATAATAATAACCAACTGAATGTTTATTTTGCGTTTCCGGTATGTTTTTTCAGACCACACGATAAGTACATACATCCTTATGGGGAGTGGCCAAAAAACCGGATCTTCAAAATGCAAATCGATAAAAAGTACAAATTTACGCGGTGTAATTAATAGCACTTCTTATAATTGCTAATTTCCTTCATTTAAGTGAGTATCTATGCATAGTGTCGCCATGTATAACCCTTTATTTTTTGGGATTTACATTATTTATATATTTAGGTGCAAATTCGCTATTGTCTTTCTACTCCGTAGTTCTTTGTATGTTAAAATTCTAATTCAAAATATCATTCAAAATATATTGACTAAATAAAAATAAATTAAATTAAATTGCGAGCCCTATGCCCCGCAATTTAGATTGCAGTATACTAGCTATCTATCCCGGCTTCGGACGACTGAATCTGAAATCAATCTATCTATTGCTGCATTAATATGTCGCTGTCTCTATACTTAGATTTTTTAACTACGCAGTGGTAGTTAAAAAATCTAAGGTTTTTTTATTTTAGTCTTTACTAGCGACTAGACGACTGAATCTGGAATCAATCTATCTATTGCTGCAGTGGTAGTTAAAAAATCTAAGTATAGAGACAGCGAGAGCGTCTTCTTATAATATATAAATATTATCACTACTTATCATCTCACCCGTTAGATTTCCGCAAAACTTTTGTAATGAAACAGTTAGTTAATTAAAAAGCACGTCCTGATGCAACAAAGGTCGACGTACGGCCTTTACCAATAGCCGTGAGAAGAAATTCAAAGTTTTTTTAACAAGTCCAAGTGTTTTTGTAGCAATTTCCTCTGTACGGTAAAAGATTGAGTCTTGTGTTGCGTTAAGTTAATTTGTTTATGTTACATATATTCTATAACTCGATTATAATATTTCATGTTAGTATATGTATGGCTGTATATGTACATAAATATATTGTATAGGCAATATATTATTGTACATATACAGCCAATCATGTCGGGGTCACCAGTTATGGGCTTGATCTGGATTATATTTATATATATTTAAATAAAATAACAAAGCAAACGTTTATCTAATTTAATTTTATATGAGACAAGAAAAGTGACATATTAAGTTGCACGCGCAGCTACGCATGCGCGCTGCCTATACAATATATTTATGTACGTATACAGCCATATTTGTATGGCTTTGTTCGCATGATTTGGAAAATAAAGATTCTATATCTAGCTCTGTCTGTACACCTAATATCATGTAAACCAATTCGGTTATTTTAATGACATTTAAACTTGGTATTTAAAAAAATATTTAATAAATATTGTTAATATTAGTATAACGCGGACATTCATGTATTTTTTTTCTCATTATTGCGTTAAATACAGAACAAAACATACAATAGTATTGTGTGTATCGTATTTGCCCCATCATAATCATGTCTAGTGATCTCATTGTTAACGAAGTATCCTTTAAAGTCAATGTCACAAAATTACCTAGAAATTAATCATTAGAAGAGTCCATTCATTTAATTTGTCCATAAATTGTATCGCTCAAAACTATGTGATTTTCGCATAATAGTCCGGTATTCGAATAATACGTCAGTCTGGAATCATCATTTCATGATCTGAAATTCATCGCACCGACTTGAGAATATTTCTCCGAGTGGTTTTGGAGTTTACTTCCGTCATAACAAAATTCTCTCTCTCTTTATAATATTAGTATAGATCTTCTACACTAATGCCCTCTCTAATTCTCTAATGCCCTATCAGCATGTACCAATATAGAATACCAGTATATCAGTAAAGAAGGCACATTATTCCATAGTTATCCACGATAAAACTCACTTTCACGTTAGTAAAGACGTAAAGATAAGGTTACTGAACACAACAAAACCGTAAATTTTACTGTTTAATTTTATTATTAACCGCGCCATTGTATTCGTTTATCTATTAATTTACATATTAATTCGGTTTTAATTTCGTAACATCAACTTCGTGGTATGACCTCAAGTTTAAGCATATAACAAAATAACTAATTGTTAGTTAAAAAATATTTTATAGAAACTCTAGCTTTTGACGGCCTCGGTGGTCTAGAGGTGCTGGTTTAGATTTAGTAGGTGCGAGGAGCACACCAAAAACATTTATGTTTGTTTATATCGGTCTGGGTATTTTATATGTATAATATGTATGTATTTACGAAAGAAAAATAACACAAGCTTTAGTTAGTTTAACTTGGATCTAGATGGCGTTATGTGTAGTATCCTGAGTTTATAATTATTACAAGCTGTTCCCGCGACTTCGTCCGCGTGGAATTTACCTATATTTTTCTAAATTAAAAGTAGCCTAAGTTACTCCTTACATCAGCTACCTGCCAAAAAAAGTCCCGTCAAAATCGGTCCAGCCATTTCAGAGATTATCCGCAACAAACAGACAGACAGACAAATATTGAACAAATTGTTATTTCGGTGTCTGTATCGTATTTATATTCATATGCATTTAGTCAAATACGGTTATTTCAATATTACAAACAGACACTCCAGTTTGATTTATATGTACAGATTATAACTTTTGTCTCAGTTTCTTAGCTTTTGCTGGTTTCTTACGCTTTGTGGTGTATACCACACTATTATTATTATTACTATAAACGACTTGGCACGTAAACGGTACTACATAATAGTCCAGTACTTGCCATATATCAGCCTTCTTTTTAAAGTAATTGTTACAAAATAACAAAATCAAGAATGAAAATAAAAATTTTCATTATAATTATTTACTCAATTGTTTTATCTGATTCAATAAAGTAAATTTTAATATACATAGTTAATAAGTTCCTATTTATATAAAACAGTATTAATTTAATATGTAATACTATAAAGACGAAAGATATGATTGTTTATTTGTTTGTTTCCATTGAATAGACCCCGAAACTATTGCATAGATTTTACAAATTCATTGGAACTCTGCGTATAATATCCCTGATGAACTTCGACAATTTTACAGCGTTTTTTAAAAGTTGTGTTTCGTTTGAAACCTATTTCCAAAGCAAGCTGCTTGGTGGCTGAACTTTATGCAAAGTCCACATGCGTTGTAAGCACATTCATATATTCACAATCTCACAAACGCCCGTTGTAAGCACTTCACAATCCTACAACCGTGAATTATCTCACAAGAACATAATAACTGAGACCTCAGTACCTACTGCAACTCTCATGGTTATTCATTTACTGACAATGTAACCGAATAACTTGTTATTCAATGTCGAGATACATTTTGTTGTGATTAATTACCATATTCTTAGTTGTACAAAGGGCTATAGATGTAAAGATAGCTTAACTTATCTACTGCATCTGACTTTTAGGTTCTTTGAGTTTGGAAGTTGTTAATAGTCAAACTGTAGGGAGTTGCAAGATATTTTTAAGAAACTTTTTGTATAAAAGTTAGTTTTTTAGGATGATTATGTCTTTACTATTAGTATAATAATAACTCTGTACAACTTACACAGCGCCATCTAGTCCCACGAGTTTGTTTTATTAGTACAGCTTAATGGGTGAGATATAGCAGATTGCCCTCCACCCTGAATCGCAACGCATCATGTGACGCCATTGACGTCATATCCGTTGTGTTTTCCATTTATATAGGATTATATTTTTGTTTTTTAGTACATAAATATAACTTAATATATAAATATTATAACTAATATATAAATCGTTTATTAAAAGCAGAAATCTTTTATTTAAATTACAAAATGTTGTTACGTAGGTGTTAATAAACGTCTTTCGACGCGTTTATTGTGTTATTTTTTGTAACAAATGGCGTTATGGAGTTTTATAATAATGGCCAAGGAAACACACCAGGCAGCCCAGAAGTTTTTTCTTAAAATGGCGAAATAACTTTGTTTTTTTTTCTATATGGCACGTGCTCATAGCATCTGCTCTACTTGGCAAAGAACACAATAATGTATTGTATAACTTGTAAATAGATTCCTCGTCGAATGTCGACAGATGATGGAAGTCAGCCGTTCGTGAAATATTTAAATTTTATACCATATTTAATGTATTGAAGACTCAAATTTCATTGACAATTTGAAAAGTATACTTTTAGGAAGGTTTATACTTTAAAGACAAACACAGAAAGTATGTTTTTGTACTGTCTTTTTTGGCGTCACTTAATTTTGTATCGTTTACATTAAGAAGGGTTAGCGACATCTGCTGCGAGTGTAATCTTTCGTTAGACGGTTATTTAATATAAAGCTATCGTGATTTATTTACACGATTCAGTATTCAATATAGTTAAATAAACAAAGTAAGTCTAGTGCTTACTTACGTACGTAAATGAGAGATAGTATACCAGTTACTTTTTTCTACTAAAATTTTCACTTTAGGTAAATAATATCTGATCTGGGATAGAACTTCATTTAGTTGTTGCTCTTATAGAATAATAATTAGAGTGCCAAACGAGTCGGTAAACGGAAATTATTCATTATACAGGCTCATATGGTGAGAAGTGGCAACCGTGGTCTACATATAGGAACAGCACCATGGATCTCAAGTCTTCAACCCTGATGTATTGCTATACCGGACGACTAAAGTGATATGTCAACGTATTTTATCCTTCAACTAAAATATATCTTACAGATTGCATAAATCTGGTTGTTGGCTGAAATAGACTTGTAGAAGTTGTAGACTGAGGTCTTATCTACTTCAGGCGACAACCAAATTTACACACGTAGTCTTTTTACAGGCTACCTCTGGTAACTTCTCACTCTCTTTGCTCACTCGCATCAGGGACAGAGGAACATTGGAAACATATCTATTTCTATATTAATACACATATTTTTGTCTTAGATGAATCTTACTAGCCCTTCTGAAACCTCTGCAATAATTACAACACTCAAATATTTCCCTCAACTGTCAAAAGTCAAAGTCTATGGCAAGAAAAGAAATCGACACGCACATTTCAAGGCATTTAACGCTTCACTAACCTGGCCCTCTGTACTTCCATATTTTACTCAATGCAGTAGTGGATTTATATTAAAATGTTATAACAATGTTTCTCAAGGTATGGAGTTACTATATCTTGCAAAATGATATTTCCTGCTTTCATTATCAGAAAGAGATCAAAGGCTAAAATAAAACGCAGTTGTTGTATTTTTTTTTATTCATTTATGTGGTATTGTCTGTTTCAAATATTACTGATTAGGTGTGTTTTATAAATATTTCGTGATTCTTATATTTTTTTATGTGGTTAAAATAGGTGAGACTGAGGTACCTACGTAGATGGCCTTTTACGAAGACTACATCTGTCTACTACTAATTAAACATCATATCAAATACCTGTTAGATATTGATATTTGATAGTGATGTCTAGGTCGAGAAGGAGATGAAATATATTTGTGGCATAATCTCACAAAGTTTAGCAAATAGGTTTAAAATTTTATACTCTATAATTGATATAAATATATATTTACATATATCCTCACTATTGTTTCTTTTTTGCTGTAGGACAACATAATTTGAATTCATTTTCGCGATGCGATTAAAATATAATTTACTAGCTGAAACTTTCGACTTCGTTTGCTGTTTTTGAAATAAAATTGATATATTTTATTTCAAAAACCTACGTGAAAGGTCACCAACAGACAGAATAAATATCATACAATTCATAATAATTATAATAACACATGTCCATACTGTTATTCTTAATATTATATACATATAGTAATCAGTAATTTTCTACCGCTGAGTCTTGTCACATGGTTCATTTTTTCGGCAACATAAAATATATTGCATTAATTTGGCTATTGTTTCGATATGCGATTAAAATATAATTTATGGTAAAGCCATTACGTAACCATTGTGTGTTCAAACTTCAAGTTCGTGTTGAGGTCGTCACGGACCATTTGGTAAAAATCTTGTTTCGGATGTAATCGAGCCAAGTTGAAGTTTAATGTTTCGTTAGAGTTTATGTTTATTTATAACGCGACCTACTGTATTTTATTTGCTAATTAAAATTTAAATAGAAAGACAAAGGATTGCTTTTTTAATGGACGCTGCCGGGGCATCTGTGGAGGATGATAGGATGAGCACGAGGACGATTCAGTTAGCCCATCAAGTGATCACGACGGTTTCCAAGGGTACCGCTTAGAGGTAGACCTGACTTACTATATTGCTAATTAGTTCACTTTACTAACAATCCCTTTCACCTCGAGGCAAAAGGATTATAACTATGCAGCTATGTTCAATTAATTCTGGTATTTAATGAGTATGTAACATTTATTTGAATTTATTTTATTCAACTAATATGAAACTGCATATATACTTATAAATAAATTATTGAAAATATATGTTTTGAGTTATCATAATAATAGTAGGTGTACGAGTTTTTTTAAATATTGATAATCATATAATAGTAATCCCGCCTACACTGGGGATTCGTTTCTATTCGAGAGAGCGGTGTTTAGTGTATAGCCGTGCTATTCAGCCCTACTTGCATTTTACAATATTGTATAGTAGTGTAGGGCTATTGTAATGTATTTAGAAGTATGTCTACAAGGCTCTACATGCCATGACAGTTGAGGTCCAAATCACTAAAGGTATAGGTTTGCTGTTTACGGAATCAGTGAGAGATGGTGATGAGGTTGCAGTCATAGCAATTACAAATAAACTATTACAATTCAGGAGAGTCTGTATGATGCTGACCTGATAAGGTATATGGTTATGTACATTGTCCTTTTTCTTAAAATTCAATCTTTCTTTTAATGATATGAAAAATGTTTGAAAACCTATCGAGACGAGAGAGAAGTACGAATTATATGCCTTGCCGGGGTCATCCCTCTTCAAATTTAGAATGTTAAATATTCTATAAGAAACTCAGTATTGACTAAGCGATTGAAATATGACCGTAGTACGGTATCTGTATTGTAAATTTACACAACTTTAGAGTCAAGGTGTCAAAGCAATCGCGTTTTTGTGAATGACTTGCAATGAAAGCAACCATTCAACGCTTCGTCACGTACGTAGATTTTGGTAACAAACGATACAAAGTACGTTATAAGTTGTGAAACTGTAACGTAAACGAATTTCGACCTTATTCTCGCTGCAATAAGAGTGTTTAGAATACATCTAAATCAAAATCGATGACTTTCATAGACCTGTTAGTATTCAGAAGAACTCTAATTGCTGTGGTGATAAAGTTTATTTTCGATACAAATGTTGGAGTCTGTAAAAGAAAGTTCAATGAACCATATAAATGCTAAGTAAATAAATAGGTGCGACTTTAAGATGCAAGTGTTAAAAAAGCGACCAATTGCGGTACTATAGTGGTGTTAGATAACTTGGCCCGTTGCACTGCCCAGTCACGCGATCTGTGCAATTATTTCAAGTTAACTTTGCTTATTAGGTGGACTAGTCTAGTCTAGCTACTTTATCTAGTATATAGTAATCTAGTGTACCTTTTTGTTGTTCATCTTTTGTTATATACTTTACTAGCTACCCGCCTTGCCTTCGCACGGGTGTACATGTATTACACATATAATCCTTCTTCTTGAATGACTCTATCTATTGCTAAAAATTGTATTAAAATCCGTTGCGTAGTTTAAAAGACCTAAACGAAAATACTGCGTAAGCGACTTCATTTTCTACTATAAAGATATTATTGGAAGAAATAGTATTGGCTCGTTTTCTACTAGGATCGATGCGGGAAAAATGTTTGTTCATCCAGATATACTTTATAATACAGAATTAAAATTTAAAAAAAATGCTGCACTGTATAAAGTCGTATTACCTTTGTCTTATTTATTTCTGCCATCAAGCAGTTTGCTTTATTGTCTGTGGCAAGCAAAATTATAAGTATAATGTTTTGTACACATAAAAAAATAGTTACATCTCTGAAAAATCTGGACCCATTTTGACGGGACTTTTATTGACAGGTAGCTGATGTAATAAGGAGTAATTTAAGCTACTTTTATTTTAGAATTTTCTCTAATTAAATTTTTGTTAAATTCCACACGGACGAAGTCGAGGTACAGCTAGTAAATCATATAAATAGAAAACACCTAGATTAATACAAACTGTACAACAATACAATACATATTTGAATCGTGTTAGAAATTGAACTCTCAATCATTAGAAGTGAGACGATTTGGTAAACCATTAGATTTACGTTTATTAACGATCAATATGGAATCGGACGACCATAGTTTTTGTTAAATATCCTACGATTTATATATTGATATAATAAAAGTAATTATCAGTAAGACTGTATTAAGAATTTATAATACCAATATAGCTGTATAGGATGTTCCTTATTGTGCATAAATCCATATAAAAAATAAAAAATATTTTGGCGCTAAAAAGTGAAACCTAATTTTAAAAAAACAATATTGTATAGATATTGAAGAGAACTTTAGAGTAAATATATATTGTCATATTTATTATAACAATTTTGAAGTGAATGTAATTATTGGACGTACATATTTAAAACTACAAAATTCAGACATTGTAAGTTTAGTGATTACACTGTTTTATTGTTTTTAAAGAAGATTCGCTAATATACAGTCTTTGAAGACAAGGAGACTATAAGACCATGACTCTTTTTCTTCTAAATCTTACAGTTATACAGAACCTATTAGAAGCAAGTGTGACCCGCTTCTGACCGGTTCTTCCTTCTTTGCCGGTGGTCTAGTCATGGTCTGTGTAAGCTGTTTTTGTTTCTTTAGTACTAAATGTTATAGAATTTTATGAGTGAACACAAAATTCCTTTTCACGCTTCATTAGGCGAAGTGAATGTAGACGTTTATTGATGGAATTTATTAACGAAACTGTATATTCCAAATTTCGGTAATGCATGAT
Source organism: Achroia grisella (assembly GCF_030625045.1). NCBI lineage: Eukaryota > Metazoa > Arthropoda > Insecta > Lepidoptera > Pyralidae > Achroia > Achroia grisella. Next base: position 1,174,676 of record NW_026712984.1, on the reverse strand, counting down.
GTTGGAAGGATGATCCCATCTGCAGTAGCAGTAAGTATACGCTAGGAAAGAAAAGGAATTACTTACATGTTTGAATAGAATAGAATAGAAAATCATTTACTCAAATAAACTTAATTTAAGTACTTTTGAATAGTCATAACAACTTGTTTTTTATCTACCACTCGTTCGGAAGGCTGTCTCATCACAAGAAGAACAAGCAAGAAACTTGTGTGTTGCTCTTTTAAATAATCCTTGTAAGTTTACATTTATAAGTCAAAACGTGTGAATACAAACTACCAACCAGCACTAATTTTTTGACTTAGGTTTCCCGCCAGTATAATAAATAAAGGGTTATAGAAATAATTGAGGTAAATAATTGATAGATCGACCGTTTATAGTTGGTATTTTTTAACCATATCATATAGTTATTACTAGGTGTATTCGCGACTTCGTCCGCGTGGAATGTAACTCTATTTTTCTAAAATAAAAGTAGCCTAAGTTACTCCTTATTACATCAGCTATCTGCCAAAAAAAAGCCCCGCTAAAATCGGTTCAGCCATTTCAGAGATTAGCCGGAACAAACAGACAGACAAAAATTGTAAAAAATGTAATTTTGGTGTATGTACCGTATTTATATTCATATGCATGTAGTAAGAAACGGTTATATCAATATTACAAACAGACACTACAATTTTATTTATATGTATAGATTACATACCTATAGTATACATACCTATAGAATACATAGAAAATACATATAGGTATATGTATGTGTAAGAATACTGCAAGAATCAAACCAGCGGTCATGGGAAGAGAAGCGCTGTGCAAAACCGCTAGACCACGTTGGTTATCAAATTATGATAACTAATTATCAATTTCCGGTTGTAATCTAAAGTAGTATCTTTTAATAACTGTTAAAGGAAACGGCTAATCATCCCACAACAGTTATGTTCAGTTATATACACGAAATGGTAGTTGTTACACGATACCGTAAGTGTAACTAACATTCGTTAGTCAATAAGTTTGTTTAGTCACTATTTTGGCGGGTGTTAGTTATTTTATTATTTATTTTAATGACTATTGCGTTAAATTTGTACTTTACTTGTCTAGTCTATTACCTATTTATTTTTAGTAATGTTTTAAAAATAACATAGTTATAATTTAATAGCCTCTTTCACCACCGCTTTCCTTTCGATGGTTGCGACTTCGATTCCTCGCACGATACATATGATACTATTTATGAATATTATCAATTGTTTGTATTGGTCTTTGTTTGTTATATTATACACATAAAAACACAGGCAAATACGTTATTATGTAGATATAAAAACGCATTCCTGTTAATTGACAGATGTCTAGTACTGACAGTTGTGTAAAAGTGTGAATTATGGAGGATTATGAACTTATATGAGTGTAAGAAAAGCGAAGATACATATTATAATCTAATTTTAGATAAAATTCCTTTGTTTCATCTGTATTGTTCTATTTTTATACATAGATAGATTGCATAGATGAAGAAAATATTGGTCAACAGAGATGTATTAAGGTTGTCAATAAATTAATGATGAAGTTTATGTATACAGCATGAAAATTATGCAAGTATAAGATCATTAGTATATCTATAATGTTCTAATGATATTAATTTTGTTATTTACAGGTACGTTATCGTGTTGTATAATTTAAAACTGAATATAAGTACGAGTAAGTAAGTACTTAATTATACTTTTATGTAATTACGTATTGAAGTTTTTATAATAATTTATTTTAGATTTAAATCCAGTAGTTATTTATTTTGTATGTACTGTAAATCATTACATAGTATAAAACACAGTCGCTGTCGTTGTCTGTCCTTCCCTATGTATGCCTAAATCTTTGAAACTATGCAACGGATTTTGAAGCGGTTTTTTTAAATAGATAGAGTGATTTTAGAGGTAGTTTACATGTATAATATATGTACACCCGGGAAAAGCCGGGGCAAGTAGCTAGTAAAAGAATTTAACATCAAATCTGTACCTTTAGATAGTGTAGTCAGAGATATTGCAATCGCAATGTAAAACTAGGCATGCTCACATTTCACTTATATATATTCAACATATAAGGGGTGACAATATATACATATAATTTTTATTAGTATAGTTATTATATTTCAGACTTTAATATTGAAAATATAATGTTTTAAGTCTAAACCAGCTTCAAACCAGCCTTTATGGTGTATAAATCAGTGTAGTTACACTGGGTCAAAGAAATGAAAACCTAAAAACTTGACGTTCATAAGCGGGTAAAATGTCCTATATAAATAAATGTTTTTTTTATTTGATGTCATTAGATTTAAGCCACAACGCTGTAACAATGTAATAATATAATGTAATTGAATTGCGCATGGCAACTCTACCGGTGGTTAAGCTAAAAAGGACTTGTATCCAGAGCCGTAAAATAAATAAAATATCTATTATATATTTTATGAATCACAAACCTCCAGACGCTGTGTAATCTCCCGCCATTCACAACAGGTGGTCGATGCCATACGACGATACATACAAATAATATTCAGCGCCATCTAATTTCAATCAAGGGGAGAAGGAATGATCAGTAATGGGGAGGACTAGTCGCCACATTTTTAGCAATGTAACCTTACCTGATGGAACTCAAAGCGGTCCAACTGGAATCATTCGTAGTTAATTCCTAGTGATTTCGCCACGATGGCCTAACTGACCTAACTTCATGCTCATCCTATTATCATCCACTGGTGCCCTGTCGATGTACACGGTTAAGGCAATTAAGAGTATTCTATTATCATTTATTAAAACAAAGTCCCAATCTAAGCTGAGTTAATACTATAGTACTAAATAAATCAATAGATATATTTAATTTTTATTTATGCAAATGTACATTTTATAACTTCATAGAAAAGCTTAAAAATACAAACTTAGATAGATAAAAATACAAATGTTTCTTTTATTTTCTGGTCGATCCCACAACTAACGAAAAGTGAGGTAGTTTTATAAAACATAACACCATAGAGATCATCAAAAATATGTACTTAATTTAAATTATCAATAACAAGACGTTATGGTCAATTCTTATAAAGATTGAAAACTTACAAAGAAAATATTCTTAACTTTCAATTTGAGACTTCCTTTCTGACTCTTAGGTAAAAAGCAAGTAAATAGGCATCAAGTCAAATAAGAAACTAATTAAATGTCTAATCTGAAATTGACATAGTCGTAACTATAGTTGCCGCATCCATTATTCACTGGCTCTATAATTAGCGTGTTACAAAGCAGATCTCGCGATCACTTTCCTCATCATCCATGTATTGTGATGGTGATGCAACCTCGTGGAAACTGTGACGAGTTGCCGCTGCGATTGTCTCGGCCTATGAAAATCTGGAGCGTCGTGGAAAAAAGGCAATAAAAATATTGCAGATGTTGTCGTTTCCATCGGATGGAGGGTAATCGTTTTTAGGTCCTTATGTAAATATATACACGTGATCAAATATTGTGTATAGCCATAGTATATGTAAATAAGTTTATTTTAATAAGTAAAATATATTCCTTTTGATTAAAACGCATTTTATCGAATAATTACAAAAAAAAATCAGAGATTCTATACAACATTTGTAATGAAAAACGTTGAGAGGATTGATAAGATCAGCATCACAAATATACAGCTTTCCTGTAACAATATCATAACTAGTTCACATGATATTATGCGATCATCAATGCAAACTTACTATCCCATTTTTTTTTGTTTTATTTATCCGTAATGGAAAGGCAAAGAGTCTAAGCCCATACAGCCGTTGTCTCTGGTATAATTTCTGTATTTTAATTTCTTATTTTCCTTCTTCAGATATCTTCTACTGTAGAGACAATATATACATAAATTGGTTTGTATGTTTCTTGATTTTTAAGTAAAGTCTGAATACTATCCCATTTTGATGCGTAAATATAATGACATAATTGTGACATGTGACGCAATTATTATGACAACGCGTCACGGTAAAATACTTTTAAGAGAAGTTTCTAGACTAAAATTCGAATTACCCAGATAATGTAATTCAAGATTTTCATTAGAAACAAACAGTTAGGGAAATATTTATGATAATTTTACAGGAACGCGAATATTATGAGTATATTGGGGCCAACAGAGCGTGGGATTATTATGATATGCATTATATGTTTTACGACTTCAGTGGTGGTTTAGCACAGCGCTTTGCTTCCGATGGTCGCGGTTCGCTTCCTCGCAAGGTGCAAACATTTGTATTCATGAGTATAATTGTTTGTATCGGTCTGGGTGTTTTCTACATATAATATATATTTATGTACGAAAAAAATCTATGTTTTTGTATCAGTTATCTAGTACTCATAACGCAAGCTTTAGCTAGCTTAACTTGTTATTATTATGTTACAGTACCTGTGGTATCATTGTAACATGTGACACAATACTAGCATATGACAGTGCGTCACGGTGAAGTACTTAAGGAACGGTCCAGATTCGAAATTCCAATTGTCTATACAAAAATGGTAGTGATCGTGTCACTTGATTTGTCAACGTTGATTTTATATACGTGTAATACCATACTGGTGTTGTAATGGTAGCTTTATTATAGTCGATTTATAGTCTGTGATATTTATAGCGACATTTACAATCGTGAAACTTGAATACTATGTAAACACTTGTTGCAATTATTACGTTTACATAACATTAAACTTTATTTACATGTGATTATCCTGACTTAATATTGAAAACTTTACTGTAGACATTGGAATTACGATAGTCTTAGAAGTTATCCATCAGGCGGGAGTTATATTTCAGCCGCTCTATAAGTGCTTTAGTCCAAGTTATCAATCGATCCCCTTCCTCCTAATAAAGCTACATAGTTAACACTACTAGTATAGATGTACAGGTTAATCGGAGAAAGTTAGTTATCAAGTTATATACATTTGCCGTTACACGTTGCAATATTAAAATCTAATGAAAACCCACTTTATAAAGGCTTCGAAAGCAGCCATATATCAAGCAGCGCTTGAATTTTATGCTATCATAAATAACAATTAATATTGCCTCTTAAATGGAACTTCCTTATATCCTTAAGTCTATCAATTCATCAATCTGCAACAGTGCAACGTTATTTATCACGGGATATAAAGTCTGGTGGGTTACGTATTCCACTGCGCACGCGAGTCGTAATTTGATAACCGGCTCTGGGTATTGGACTAAAATTGGTACTGGATTATATTAGAACGCGCATAACTGGATATCAGTTCACGTGGGCATTTCCAAAAAGTAATCAGCGTGGAGTGACAGGCTTTAGATTTCGCATTTTATACTCTTGAACGTGTTATTTCCATATGATGTGGTCAAAGAAGGAACTAACCAATGTTCTTATCGATTTACTCAGTTTAGTGTCGATTACGTTTCAAAATAATAGTATGAATTGAAACCGTTATTATTATATTATTACTAGCTGTGCCGGCAAACGTTGTTTTGCCTTAAAATAAAATAAAAATTAGGGGTGGACTACCCCTAACATTTAGGGAAGATTATAGTTGTCAGAATTGGTTATTAAATATGTTACTTACATCTCGATAGATAGATATAATATTATATTATTTTCATTATACAGTATTGCCAGTAGACCTGCGCAAGGCACAGTGTAAGCCTGTTTACAAACAGAAAATCTTTGATTATTTTTTTCTGAATCAATAAAATAGTTTTTTACTGCTTGCTACTGTCATAGTATATATATATATATATATATGTACATATCATTTTTCTCGCTTATCAATTTGTTGTGTATATTTAAAACTATATATATTTATTTTTATTTATGAATATTTATGTGGTAAGTATTTTTGAAGACCTAAATTGAGAAGTTCTAAGGTAACTTCCCTCACTATATAAAAAAATTTTAGTACATCATTGCACAGTATACGATACTTGTATTGAAGGTGTATATATGGTACGTGTATATACGGTATACTTATTGTGTAATATGAAGACATAACGCACCTATTTTATAATAGAGTTATTATTGAAGAATGTATCAATACATAATCATATACCTAATAACAATTACGCAAAATGCTGTAAATCAGGTATTTTTTTCTATCAGTTATCGCATACTGTTACCGTAGTATAGTTTCGTTTGTTATGTAAACTGAACTGATTGATTTCATTTCAGGCTTTGTAATGGACTGAATAGTTTTAAGTGGTTACACGAATAGCCTGTGAATTATATAATTGGACATTAAAATAAATATACTTAATCATTACATAGAATAAAACAAAGTCGCTGTCGCTGTCTGTTCGTCCCTATGTATGCTTAAATCGTTAGAACTACGCAATGGATTTTGAAGCGGTTTTTTTTCATATATAGAGTGATTGAAGAGGAAGGTTTATATATATATATATATTACATGTACATCCGTGCGAAACCGGGTCGAGTAGCAAGTAATGTATAAAATAGGAATACTTATGAATATAAATAAAACTGGTCTAGAAATTTAACTACCTTTGTTCGTTCTCCTATTTTTATGTCAAATATCATAACATCCTTTCAGTCTTTCAAAATAAAACAACAAATGAGTAATACGAAATGAGTGAAAACTTTTGTATTAATAATGTTGGTAGTTTGGTTGGTATAGAAATATAAATCCACTTTTAAATATAACCTAAATGTAAGTAGAAAGTATGTGGATTGAGTACGTAACGTATGAAGGTACAATCATTATGTTAATTGTCAAAATTCAACTATATTTTGTAACTTATAATTGGACACTAACACTAGGTATTGAGCCAGTACGTATTTGCCGAGGTAGTCCTTGTTTTAAGTCGTCTCCATCAGTATGTCTGTGGAATACTGGCCACTTAATTTAGTATATGATCTATTTTATAAGCTATATATTTCTAATAGCAAATTCTATTCTAAACTGATACTTCTTTCTATAGTACCTTCGATTTCGCTTCCTGGCCCTAGTTAGTTGTGTTTCTTTGTACAATATATTATTATATACATATTACGACAATTCGCTGGTCTCCTTTATCGCCCACAATCTCAGTCTCAAGTATTTCAACTGCCAAACAGCTTGCTTTGAAAGCTATGTTTCGTTTGAAGGAAGGAAGTGTATTTATAGGATTTAGAGCCATAACATCTTAGTCCTCCAGAATAGCAAAGCATAGGTAAGTTAATAATCATTGGCAAGACTTAGCTATACTTTATTGTTAGGGCTCTATGAAGATTTGTTTGACGTAAAAAAGCTATGTTTTGTACTGTACAATTATTAACTAAGACTAGTTAATTATTATGTATTGTATCAGTACATAAGTCAAGCTATTATTGTGACAATGTATGTCAGGGTTAATGTACAATAGTATGTATGTATTTGTGTCTGTCTGTTACGGAAGGTATATGTTTCAACAATCACGCTAGTTTATGGGCATGTATTATGACTAGTAATTTGAATAATGTATCTTTACGACTGTTATCCCCGATTGGGTGGTTATAAACATAGTCAACTGTTGATATCATGATGAGCCTGACAGGTCCACATTATGTCCAGGTTATTTGAATTGAAATGTACGCGCGAGTCGATCAAGATTTTCTTAATATGAATTAAGATGTTAAGTAGCCTAGAATCTTCCTCGATAAATGAGCTATCAGACTAAAAGAATTTTCATTAGTGCCGGAGATTACCTCGTAGGTACATTCAAACTCTCAAACTTTAGCTCTTTTTAATATTAGTATATATATTATTTCCAATAAGTATTTTTTTAAATAAATTTAATTACAACTATTCAGTGACGAGTTGCAATAAATCCTTGTAACTTGTAAAAAAGGATAAATACAGTGTAATAGCAGTTACGGCATCTACATGCCTCCATATTCTGTGCTTAAACTTGGATACAACATCGGTTTATGATCCATTCGGTGCGTTCCAGCCCACTTGTAGCAAAACGTATTGCCGCGCACTCCTACGCAACCTTAAGATCAGTATCAACAACCTCAGCTATAAGTAAAAACCAAGGGTATCCGCACAATTATAAGCTTGGGAACACGTTGCACATAATTGTATACATATATTGTTTCACTTTTGTTGAAACAATCGCGTGGTTGCGAAGTAGGAAACATTGTGACCCTAAAAGATGACTCGTGTGAAGTCATGTGTAATGGCCATTTTGTTAACTGCTGTTTAGGAATGCGATGAATTAGTGATATAATTGGATTACAATGGGATACCTTGTAGTCTTTATGTAAACATAACAGAGGGCGCTCGGGTGCTGCGTGAGAATAAACGAAGGTTATAAGAAGACGGTTTTTTTAATGTCAAACAAGCTGATGACGAACTTAATGTCAAAGAGTAACGATCGCTTATATACTACCTACTGACATCATGTTATCATATGACTTGAGTGATCCTACTTGTGTGTTGCTATTCCAAAGGGCTAAGATGTTATTTATAGCTCTTATTCTGTAATTTCAGTCTCTAATCTAACCATATAACCGAATGAGAGATTACAAAGCAAGCTGATTAGCGACTGAAATATATGACACTGAGTCTATGTTTTAAATGAAGCTTGCTACAGCTCGTACTAGATTAACCTGTAAAAAACCACATAAACAGACGGAAGCTCTAACAATCATTGTTTTGAGTTGTATTAAGTTGATAAAGTTCATAAATAATCTATACATATAAACAAAATTGGAGTGTCTGTTTGTAATATTGAAATAACCGTTGTTTACTACAGACATATGAATATAAATACACCAAAATAACATTTTTTCCATTTTTGACTGTCTGTCTGTATGTATGTTTTTTCCGGCTAATCTCTGAAATGGCTGGATCGATTTTGATGGGACTTTTTTGGCTGATGTAATAAGGAGTAACTTAGGCTACTTTTATTTTAGAAAAATAAAGTTAAATTCCACGCGGTCGTAGTCGCGTGTACAGCTAGTATTATAATATATTTCATACATCTTCAATGTACCTACAGACAGTGATTGGTTACAGTTTTTTTTTATATTCTATATGTACATAGATTTTTAAATGAAGTCATTAGGTTTACTTTTTTATTAGTCTCTCCTAAACATTGGTAGTGTACAAACAAAATAAGAAATCTAATGAAAATGCCGATTTAAAAGCGTTTTAATTAGAACATAAATAATCGTCGGCGGCCGCTTGTGTTTTGCAGATAAACAAGTTCTGTGTAATTTGTTTGAACGGAATTTCAGATAATTGTAATTAATATGCAAAGAGGTGTATCAAGGAGTCAACACTGCGGCCCTGCGTCGTCTCGCCATACGTGTCGAACATGGTACGTCGGTTAACCTCAGATATCGTTGTGGATAAGTCACAAGCGAACGCGATTTTTATCCTTAGTGCTGTTGATCGGAAAGCAAACGGTTTTTAAAGAGTTTCCTCCCACACATACTCAGATTGCGGAATGAACTACCTGTCAAGTAGTACTGTAGAGACTACAAAATATGGTTTTTGACGGTTATTGAGGTTTCGTGAGGTCGGAAAAACAGTGGGACAAGGCATAAACGGTTGGATATATGCCGTATGTATCAATTTTGGGGTAGTGTTGATATAAAATAAATATAAAAAGAAAAGAAAATCTACTTCTGTATAGTTGATTTCAAAAACAACAGGTAATGTAATTTTAATAGAATACAGAGACATATGTGCGAAACTAATACAAAATATCTGATTAGGAAATGAGTAGTTTCAGACGTTCATTGGCTACGGTAACCATTTACCATCAGATGGGCCGTATGCTTAGTTGCCACCATCGTGGTATAAAAAAAGAGTCTTAATGTAAAGCAATATAACATAAAAGTACTAATATTATTAATGTGAAAGTGTGATTTTTACGATAAAACGGTTGAATGGATCGTAATGAAATCTGGCATGAAAACATATCACGAGGACGGTTGTAGATGTCTCAAAAAAAATGTGGAGAGAAGTGTTATTACCTCTTGTTTTCAGATTTTATAAAAGTTTTTGCAAACAAAGATGCGCATAATAGCCAGTATGTATAGTATTAAATATATATATTTTATTGCACTTATTACAATAATAAATAAAGACAATTATACAAAAATGTGAGCAAGGGTGGGCTTATCTCTGCAAGTGATCTCTTCCAGCCAACATAACGCTGCGACAGAGGTGGTAGTTAGCGGGCAACGATAGTGCTTGAGTTTTGGTATTATATATCTGGTATATGTATATGTATTTCCATATTATGAAATTCACTTTATATGGATAGGTTGTAAGAAAATACATTATTTTATCCCAAAACGTTTAAAATGTGAAGTAAATTATCGCTTCCAAGATTTAGTTTATTTATGATCTGCAGGATCTACCTTATATGTACATCGAAATGAGCTCCAATTGACCTCAGACTGAGTATCGTATATCCACAATATTACCTACTATAAAATTTTGCGAAATTGGTGTCTAAAGTTGGTTTCTTTATATATTTAAAAAGTTTTACTGTTAATTCAATGTTTAATTTACTTTTTTTTTATTATTGGTTCAGATTTATTCTAATATTTATTCCTCATACTTATTAAAATCAAAACAAAAGCATTTATTAATGTAGGACATTTTAGCAGCTTATGAACGTAATTTTTTATATTAATATTTTTCCCTACCGTCCAGCTGCACACAGATTCAGTTAAGAAGAACTGGCACAAAACTCAACTGATTTTCTTTTTTTTAAAGCCAGTTTATTTACTTTGTTCCTTATGTATATCTATCTACCATTAAATTTAAATTACGTGCATGAACAACTATTGCCATGCACGTTTGTTACATACATCTGTGAGTTTGTGTAAATTATATTGTATAAATTATTTGTAATAAAATTAATGTTGTAATTATTTTTTAAATTATATTATGAATGATACTGAACAACATGATAATGTTTTTAAAATTTAATTATTATTAAATAAACACACAAATTGCTGGGTATAGTGTGCGGGTAATATCTTCGACATGTCGACTGAAATCCCTGATAGCTGAAGTAATCAGATGTATATTTTTTTTCGGCGGGTAGTTCTAAATCAAGTAACATATTGCTCCTAAAATTAAATACTTTTCTATAATTTAATCTAATTATTTAATAAAAATTTGTAGTGATTATAATTACTCTTTATTTAATACACATTACTTATTGGAGTCAGCACTATCATATGTGTACTTAAGAAGTTTCATCACTGCACCTACCTGCTGGTAACTTTCACACTATTTCACCTTGACTTTTCATCTTGGACCACTGATTCACATCATATACAGTACTATAGTTGAGCATGGCCAACTTAGAGGATATTGCAGAGACTCAGCGCTCACTTGAGGTAACCTTATTCCAAAGGATGCAAGAATGCTGCTGTATGGAAAAATAAAACTATGCTGAAAGGGTCATGCTATGTTTTAACGGAGTTTCTGACCCGGCGCCGGCAGTCCTTATTTATCACCGCTCGCAAACACTTCGGCATACGTAAAGTTTGGACGCTTGATGGAAACATTACTGTGATATTGCCTAACGGCAATCGTTCTCGTATTATCAATAATAAGGAGTTGGAAAGGCTGGTCGCTGAACATTGCAATGCTGTGTCGGGTGCTGCGTCTATTCGGGATGCCTCGAAGGACACTCCTGCGCTGAAGAACCAGGCTGATACCAATAAAATGGGCAGAGCAAAGCGCGGAGCTCGACTCAAGTAGTTAATAATCGTAAACAGTTTGTATTTATAGTTTCTACGGTACTTTTCTCAGTAATGATTCATTAATATTACAGTTTTGACGACGGTTGTCTCACTTTATATTTGTTAAATATTAACCCACCAGTTATTTTTATTGTAATATACATTTACCTTCTATTTGCAGTAATTTATATATTAATTTTAAAACTAACCACTTACGTAAATATTTAAAATTATTTCAATGTCAATATCTCAGTATTGAGCTGTCAACTGTCACCTCAAATCAAAACAAACATTATGTCAAGTTAATATAAGTTAATTGTCAACGTCTGTCAAATGATTGAACTCTTAAGGCATGATGTCACTATGTTCAATTGAGTTTCTTGTTTTTGTTCTTTTTTTTAAGTCTCATTTTCGATAGTTTTTTTTTTTTTTACTTTTCTTATTTTGTTTACTTTATTGTTTAATTTTTGCATTTCATTACTTTATGTTTTGTTTTTGTATTGATTTTACATTTTTATTGTACCTAATCATTAGTGTTTATGTATGAATCTGCCTTTTTAACATTTTGTGTGAAAGTTTGCCGGCAGGTTGTGCAGAGTACAATGTAGCAAAGCACAAACTTTGCACTAGATACTTTTATATTTATTACCTATTGATTTTAATTTTTTTATATTTTATTTAATATATTTATATATATATATATATATATATATATATATATATATATATATATATATATATATATATATATATATATATATATATATATATATATATATATATATATATATATATATATATATATACATATATTCATTTATATTTATTGAATTAATTCTCATGGCATTGTCTGGCGATGATTCTTTTGTCTCTTCTCATGATATAAGCTCTTCGTTTTACTCCTGTTCTGATTCTGAGAGTGAACCCACCACTCTCCGCGATGATCTGAATGCTGAATTACGGCTACAATACAAGTACTTCAATGTATGCATATCAATGCACAAAGTATCCCATCACATCACACTGAACTTCTGAATGCTTTCTCCCTGGATAGTGTTCACGCAGTCCTCGTCTCCGAAACTTTTCTTAAACCTAACTTGAATTCCTGTTCCTATAATATCCCAGGATACATCCTTATTCGGAATGATCGTGTTAGTAAGGGCGGTGGAGGAGTGGCGATTTACCTCCGCTCCGGTATCACTTATAAAGTCCTCGAAACCTCTCCTTCCCCTTATTCCTCTTCTCCCGAGTACCTTTTTCTTGAGGTCAACGTTAGTGGCATCAAAATTCTTCTTGGTGTAGTCTACTGTCCCCCTACTATCAACTACTTCACTAAACTGGAGTCTGTCTTGGAAATTGTTACCTCTGAATACACTCATCATGTTATTATGGGTGATATCAACACTGATCTCCTTAAAGATACTCCTGAATCACGTAAACTTCGATCTATGGTAGAGTCTGTTAATCTTGCTATACTTCCACTAAATCCAACTCACCACAACACGAATACGGACGACACCTGGCTAGACTTAATCCTGACTACCCCGGTCATTAATAAACACGGTCAGATCAATGCGCCTGGTTTCTCACACCATGACCTTATTTATGCATCTTTAGATATTAAACCTCCGAGAAAGAAGCTGCAAATTTTACTCCTTCGTAATTTTTCCAGAATCAATATTGAAAAGCTTAATGCAGATGCTGCAGCGATTGATTGGTCACGTTTGCACTTGGCATCAACAGTGAATGATAAAATTTCTATTTTTTACACTACATTACTGAAACTGTACGATGCCCATGCTCCAGTACGTCATGTGAGAGCGAAACGACCTCCTGCCCCTTGGATCACTCAGGAGGTACGGCTGGCCATGGCACGACGTGATCGAGCTTTTAGGAGGTATAGAAAGGATCGGTGTGAGGATAACTGGCACCTTTTTAAGGCTGCTCGCAATCGTTGCAACCAAGTGGTAAGGGCTGCCAAACGGCGTTACATTCATAGTAATATTCTCACGTCTTCTTCGGCTGATATATGGAAGTTTCTGAAATCCCTAGGATGTGGTAAATCCACCAACAATCTCAATACTTGTTCCCTCCCACTCGATACTTTAAACTTTCATTTCTCATCGACAACCACCATTGATGCAGCTGTCAAAGCCGACACATTAAACTATTTATCTTCCATGCCTACTCTATCATTGACACCTTTCGATTTTTCACCAATAACCGCTGAGGAAACAAGAAGGTTAGTGACTTCTATTAAATCTAAAGCAGTGGGTTTTGACGAAGTTAGCAGAGCCATGATTCTTCCAATCCTACACAATATCCTCCCCGTATTAACTCATATTTTAAATTTTTCCTTACAGTCCTCAGAATTTCCTGATATTTGGCGTAAAGCATTTGTCCTTCCTCTTCCCAAAATTCCAAATCCCAAGTCTCCTTCTCAAGTACGTCCTATATCCATATTACCTTTTTTGTCCAAAGTCTTAGAGGGTGCCGTTTATAAGCAACTTTCGAGTTTTGTTTACGTAAACAACTTTCTTAGTAACTTCCAGTCTGGATTTCGTCCCGGACATAGTACAACTTCGGCACTCATAAAAGTTACTGATGACATAAGGGATGGTATGGAGAATTCTCATGTAACTATACTTATTTTAATAGACTTTTCTAATGCTTTTAACACTGTAGACTATGGGATTCTCTTGTCCATTCTGAGTCACCTTGGTGTTTCCTCAGCAGTTAACAAATGGTTTGCTTCTTATCTTTGTGGTCGCCAACAGGCGGTTCGCACTGAACAAGGCACTTCTGTCTGGTCTGACCTGACCGCCGGCGTACCCCAAGGCGGTATTCTTTCCCCCCTGTTGTTCTCCATTTTCATTAATATGATTACACACCTTCTTCAATGCTCTTACCACTTGTATGCTGATGACCTACAGCTTTATACTCAATGTAATGTGTGCGACCTTGATGATGGTATCGACAAGGTAAACTCCGATCTCCGGGTCATTTGTGACTGGTCGCATAGATTTGGGCTAATGGTTAATCCTGCTAAGTGTCAGGCTATTTTACTAGGTAGTTCGCGGCAGTTGGACAGGATTGATCATGCCAGACTACAGAAAGTGGTATTTGGCTCCTCTGTTGTACCATATTCCAATCACGTAAAAAACCTTGGCCTTTACATTGACAGCAACCTTAATTGGAATCACCAGGTTAGTGAGGTCAGCAGAAAAGTCATTGCTGCCTTACGGTCCTTATATAGATTTAAAAATTTTCTACCGGTCAGTACTAAATGTCTTTTGGTGCAGTCACTGATATTGCCTATAATTGACTATGGTGATGTGTGCTATCCGAATCTTAACCAAGACCTTCTAAATAAAATGGATCGTTTACTCAATAATTGCATACGCTTCATATTCGGTCTTCGTAAGTATGACCATATCTCACACTTCCGCTCTGAGCTGAAATGGCTTCCTATCCGCCAGCGCAGGAGTGTTAGAATTCTCTGTCAACTCTTTTCTGTCCTATACGATCCTCTAGCTCCTCGGTATCTCAAAGATAGATTTCTATTTCTAAGTTCATCACACTCTCGTGATCTTCGCTCATCTTCTAATCTCCTGCTGTATACTCCTTCTCATCGTTCTAACTTCTCATCCCAATCCTTCACTATTTCTGCTATTAATCTTTGGAATGCACTTCCTGTTGACCTCAGAAGATGTCAAACCAAATTTTCCTTAAAGAGATCCTTGCGTGAACACTACTTGAAATTCTTATAGCAATATTCATACAAACCACTGTCTCAAGATATATGTCATGAAATCATATATATTGTATATTTATTATAGTTTAATATTATATTTAAATTGTATGATAATTATTAAGCTTATATATTTCGCTTTATTTATGTAATTATATAATTTTAGAAGTATATTTGTACGTTTATATGTATATATATATATATACACCTATATACATATTTTTTCTGTATTAATCTATTTAATACTTGTAAAATTGCACCGCTATACTATCTCTGATCAACGCGTCGGTTGACTGGTAGAGAATGCCATCAGGCATTAAGTCCGCCATGTATACAATTTTGTGTGCAAAAGAATAAATAAATAAAATAAATAAAATAAATAAGAGATAATAAATCAACTGACGATATTGTGATGAATGCAATCACTTGACATGCCATTTTATTCTGTATATTTGTTATTCTTACGTCGCAGGAGGCAAGCCTACCGCCATATCTCTGGGTTTGATGTCGGTGTTTCCGTCTAGAGTCTATAAATATTAACTGAAAAACTATATTTTTTGCGCGTAGATACCCTATGCGCAAAAAATATATATTTTAAGTTTAAGTTTATTAAAGTATATTTTACCACGTAGGCATGCGTGTATACCCACTCATTTTCATAATTGAATAGGCTGAAATAGGTCGCCCTAACAACGACATGGGGTCTGCCCTACATCTACAGGGCGGGTCAACGTCGCCGAAGATATGGTAGAATACTAACACGATTTCTTGACTCTGGCAATGGCGCTCGTAGGTACATCTTGGAAAATAATAAAAATAAATAAACTTAGGAATACATGTACAGGATAATAATAAAAAAAAAAAACCAAAAGGATGTCGCCACAAAGGAAACGGCAGATATTATTATAAATAAAAAAAAATAAACCTTGTGACGTCCTCTTGCCATCATACCGGAGGGTGGACCGTCTTTTAAAGATTTTTGCACATGATTAAAAAAAAAGAATCAGTATATTATACCCTATAGTGTACAAACACCGCTTCAGCTTATGACTTGCGTATAAAGTTACATGTACAAAGCCTCGTCGACCTCTGAACACCATATCCGTACTGATGACACTTGTTTTTATCAACAAGTGCTTATTCTCCAGTGACATGTTGCACTTGCATAAATAACAAGGTATATTATTACAAGAACTTGATTTATTAATCTTTACACTAGCATTGTAGAGAGATATGTTTTTTTTAATTTTATGTATAACGAAGGTAATTTCCAATACCACCGTACTTATTTGAAAATTTTTTTTGCCATTTGAAAGTTAAACAACAAAATATCAATATGGTAAATGGTTGAATTACTAGATTTATTGCTATTGGATATTAGTTTTGGTACGTCAAATTGTACTAAATGGCGTTACGAGGGAATTGTTTAATATCAGTTAAAAATTTTATATTTTAATTTTCAAGTTTATTTAAAAAGTATCAACTCCGAACAAAATTGATGTTAAAGAAACGTAGTCAATTCATATAATATCCTTATTCATATAGATATATTATAGATTCTTATGATGTGCCAAATCTACTGTATGTACAATGTATGTAAATGTATGTGTGAACTAAAACAAGACACAAAAACCACAACGAATCACAAGTTTTATTTTCCTCTAAGCAGTTCAATGGGCAATATTTTTTATCGGACGCCTCTCGAGTGGTATGTCCGGTCCACTTCGATCGACTTATTTTAGGCATGTTCAAGGTCGAAATGACTTGATTTTTTGTCCAAGTTGCACTGAAGATAGGACGAGACAGTATGTTAAATCATCCAAAAATTTCGAATAAAGTCATAATATATTTATTCATGTAGGTTTTATACAGACACTAGTCGAATATATATACTATTCTGCTCATAGATTTTTATATTAGATTTTGCATATATATATTTATTATGTTTTTGTGTCTAGTGGATAACCTATAAAAATACTTGACTGATTTTGACAATTCTTTCGTCTAAATCCAAATGTCCAAAATGAAAAACGAATAAATATATTTAATTTAATTTCATTACTATAGAAAATTATGTTATAAGCGAGTTAGGACACATTATTAGCGAGAGTATTTAATCTGAATTATACGCAGGCAACGCCGTGGGATGCAATCAGTACTAATTAAAGTACATGACACAAGGAACATACAGCCAAAATGGTCACACAAAAAACCCATCACAAATAAGGTCGCCACAGGTGTTACAATAGATTTGACATTGAATTGGCGGTTTGTTTTTTTTAACGTCTAGAAACCTAGTTAAAGCTACTAGTTATTCCTGCGACTTTGTACGCATATGCATTTGTAGGAGAGTCACGTCATTTATTGATGATAATCAAATGACAACAATACCTTAAACATCTCTACGGTGCCATCTATTTTTTACTAATAAATATATATATATATATATATATACATATAAATATAATATAAATAAATCCGTAATTATATTATATAGTGGTAAGATTTGATTGCTTCTTTCTTTCTTTGAAACTACTGGACCGATTTGAAAAATTCTTTTACCATTAGGCGTACTATGTAGTGTACATTGTCCCTGATGAACATAGGCATAGAATATTTTCAAAAATATTATACATCTGTATGATAACTTCTATAATGTAACCCGTGTGAAAAAAATACCCAAAAAAGTCTTTATATCACAATAGACCAAGTGACATGTTAAATAGGCTACGTTATTCGTACCCGTATATTTAAGAAAAAATGTTTTATACCCGCATGTTGCCTGTCAGACCGTCTGTTTATTAATAAAGTTTCAGGTGCCATATTGGATTACATCTACAAATAGAACATAAAAATATAATCTGTTAAAATTCATTCTAATTCCAGTTGTTTTTACGTGAAATCTCAACACACAAACTGGATACAGACAGTTTTAGCATCGTCTATTTTATTATATGTGTTAAACTATAATAAGTACGTAGGTATATATATTTTTTCCCCCGGGTGATTATACTGCAGACAAATTGATGGGCGGTATGTTTAATCTGCAAAGTGGATTCAAGGTTTGTTGATCTGTATCGATGTTGCAGAACTCATTCAAAGATTTAGTACGGATCGAGGTGGGACAATTAAGACTGATATTTTTTTAGGTAATTAAAATAGCAAACAAGCTGACAGCTCACCTGTTGGTAATAATCAAATCAAATCAAATAAAAAATAATTTATTCTTATAGGACATATTAGCGGCATATGAACGTTAAGTTTTTGTATTAATATTTTTTTTACCTAACATAATCGCCGCCTATATACATGAATAGAATAGAAATAGAATAGAAAATGATTTATTCAAATAAACTTACATTGAAGCACTTTTGAATAGTCATAATATTTTTTTTTTAATCTACCGCTATTCGGAATGCTGTCTCATCACAAGAAGAACAAGCAAGAAACTTGTGTGTTGCTCTTTTAAGTAATTTATTCTTACTTACAATTTAAGTTTAAGTGTGTGAATACAAACTACCGATTAGCACTAATTCAATTAAATAATAAAATAGAAAAAACTTGAACAGAACAGCATCGAACATGAACAGCACTACAGATATCACGAGTCACGCATCTTACAAAGTTAGCTATTGGCGGCGCAGATAACTTTTACACTTTACCTCTAGTATTTTTCTAGTACCTATATAGAAAAGTAGATTGGTCCTCTGGAAAATGAATATATTATTTTTATTACTCAGAAACTATATTAACTTATATCAATATTATAAATGGGAAAGCATGGCTGTTTGTCTATGTAGTCCTTTTTACTACAAAATGGAATGAATGTTAATAAAATTTAGTGTAAAAATAGCATATCTTTCGTCTGCAAAATGTTGGGATAGACAAAGTCAAGTGTAACAGTTATTAAACAATAAATTGATCCGGTGCGAATCCAGAGCGGGTCTCTAGTATAGTACAAATTTATATAATTCGCTTTTACGGTTTCCTCTTAGCAATCTCAAACTCACACAATACAGGATGGGCCCCGTTATAATCATTTGTGAATAAAAACTTTAATTATATGTATTTACCGACGCGAAGTGGTCTATAGTACTTTTGGTTTTCTTCATAAGCATTGCTAATTTAATTGGCTGTATAAATAAAGCCACTTGTATATATTTGTATGTTACTCAATATTAATGCAAGTTACAGTTACCACCATTATTGTTGTTTCTTTTGCTTCTCTATTTTCAACCGACTTCGATGAGAAGATATTTAAACTCACGTTCTTTTTTTGTAATCTCAAAAGGGAATATTAATTTGGTTCTTATATACATGAATGATCAAATGAAACAGGGGGTAGGCTATTATCCGTTTAGACGACTAAAAAATCAGACCTTGTTATTTACTTCTAGGAATGAAACTATTTTATGATTATTATTGTAAATATGCATTCTTTCCTACTATTAGAATACTTACATCAGACTTGGAAGTCAAGGTGCCTCCTACGATCAAGGTTCATATAATTAACTCAGTATTTTTTGGTCCTGAATAAAAATTTGAAATACTATTAATCATTTCGCATCTCAGCCACAATAGATCAATTGTTGGAACGTCGATATATTTAATTAAAAAATATGGAATCATTGAAAAGTATTGTAGATGTTGTAGAATGTAATTCATTTTTTAAATACGTTATTAGTTTAATAATAAAGTCATTAATAGATAGAACTTGTAAATTACAATATTTAAAATAATAGGTAATTTATGAAATACTTATGTGTAATCATTAGGATGGCTTGAAATTATGGATATTGCAGTAGAACCATATCCTCACTTCCTTCTCATCATATCTTTATTGTGTAAGACTGGGTCGGAGTATAGTCACATTTACCATACCTAACAAAGTGTTGTTTTTTCTTCACTGTGAACACAGTACATTCAGTGCTTTTATAAATTTACTCCTTTTTTTACCCTCGTGAATTTAGATAAAATATATCCTGTGTAACTCAGGTTAGAGTTGTGATATCAAGTCATCATATGATCTCCATGATACCATTTATGCGTTGTCATTCCAAAGAAATAAGATATTCTCTTATCCTGTAATTTGATTGCCATTTCTAACTCTACAATCAAAACACATCTTATAAAGCAAGCTGCTTGGCGGCTGAAGTAGGTTAGACTGAAATACCCACGCACACAAATTATTATAAAGTCTGCAACGGTAATAAACATACAAAGATCAGATGTCTTCCAATATGTAGTATATATGTAGGTTTATATATTTATACCTAATATATATATATGTATATTTATTAGTTTAGTAAATATAGTGCACCCTATCTATTCTCTGTACAAAAGTATTTGTATTTCTCTGTCCACTCTTCTAGGGCGTCTGTAAAAAGTTACTCATAGCGATAATACCGTCTTTTGTTATTTCTTTTATATTTACTGTTTTTCTCATGATGTTTCTTTTGTGTACGCAATAAATAGTTTATTATTATTATTAATTATGGGTTACATAATAAATATAAGATAGTAACATCATATTCTTTAAATGGGAAGACAGATGACACTATTGTTCGTATCTACTCGTACATCACAATATGCATTGATTGGAAAAATTACATATATTACGATTGACGTACTAAAACAGTCTATTGTTTTCTATATAGGGTATCGCGACATTATGGAGTCTATTGAAAAGCTATTTTGGACAAATAAAAGAGTAAAGAAAAAAAAACTACTTCTCTTATTGGGGATATTGAGGGGATTCTTAAGAATTGTGACTTGTGACCACAATGATTTCCAGGTGGGACGTCATGTAGTCCTGATAAGTGTCATTGCACTTATCAGGACTGCATGTCCCACCTGGAAATCATCGTGGTTAATTCCTTTTTATTTCACTACGATGTGATCACTAAATTGTCGTACTCATCTATACATTTATAGTCTATACATATAAATAAAATTGAAGTGTCTGTTTGTAATATTGAAATAACCGTTTTTCACTACATGCATATTATATACGGTAAGAACAAAATAACATTTATTATAATTTTTGTCTGTCTGTCTGTCGGTCTGTTTGTGCCGGCTAATTTCTGAAGTGGCTGCACCGATTTTGACGGGACTTTTTTTGGCAGGTAGCTGTTGTAGTAACTTAGTAACTTAGGCTACTATTTTATTTTAGAAAAATAAAGTTGAAAACCACGCGGACGAAGTCGCGGGTACAGTTAGTGTATAATATATTAGAGATACCTACGGGTTTTTTTTATTGATGACTAGCTGTACAGGGTACAGTAGTCCTATAATATTATCCGCCACTGATAGCGGACGTGTACCAGCACTGATCAAAATTTAAAATATAAAAAATGGTCAAGAGAGATTTGTGTTACCGTTTGCTTTTCTTTAGTAATTATTTAGTTCTTAGCTTTTTATAATTATTAAGTTTTTCATAATAAACTCATTTTAATTTTGTAGTATATTGGTAACAATGAACTTACTTATTGCTAACAATAGAGTCACTAGTTCACTACTGTAGATGCCCTTACCCTCTATTAACCGATCATCATTAAACTTAGGTAAGATTTTAGATGTAGAAGAATATAACGATCCCAGTCAATCTAATATGTATGTAATAATATCTGGATAAAGTTCGTGGTAGAAGCAAATTTCATATAATCACTACCAATGCCAATTTCAAATTAGTGAACATAAACTAGTCAGTGTAGTGAATATAAGCTTTGAAATGTAAAGCCACTCGTATAAACACAGTTTAGACTCGGTTCAGAATCGAATTGATAATCGAGTATTGTAGATCGAGTTACTACGTGACTACTTAAATTAGAATATCGTACGTGTCATTAGTTCTTTATGGAGCACACACAGACTTCCTGTTCGAATGGATCGAGTCAGTGATCAGTGTTGCCAGATGGCTATCTGGTATTCCCCCAAATTTGATTAAAAATCAATCCAATTTACATTCTTATGGTCTTTGTTTTCTTTAAGCCGCTTATCCTATAATAGTTCTTGTTATTTATAATACTTTAGCGGTTCGCAAAACCAATGACCTTTTTTTCTGGCGCCCGTGTTGATATCCCATAGTTCTTGACTTCTTGTTTATTTCAAATTGGTGATTTTTTGTCTGTTATTATGTGTGTTCGAGTGTCTTAAAAACCCCGCTTATAACCAAATTTAAAATCTCCTCGCTCCACATATTCATCCTTTGAATTTTTCCATGTATGGGGAAAAATCCTAAACCTGGTATCACTGTCAATGATGTATGTAACTAGATACGAGGTTCACGACCTTTTTGATCAATGTTTTTTTCTTTAAATACTACTTATTTTTTTGTCAATGACATTGTATAGAATATAAAAAAACATTCAAATTAATTCTACTACGGATTGTTTTGTTTGATATATAATAAGAAACGTACACGTGTTATATTGAACAACCCAAATTTAGGGTTGATCTTTAAATTTGATGGTACAAAGAGGGTTGTTAGAAGGCTTTGTCAGTCTTGGAGCGTTCATGGCATCATAGTTCCCAAATGGTAGAGCCTATTACAATGCGTTTTTTGTTTATTAGAAGAATGGTTTATTTAAGAATAGGAGGATGAAAGGAGGGGGAGATTACGAAAATGAACTATTATTATTATTATAAGACATGTTTTAGTTGAGGGTCAGTTAGATATAGCAATGAAGGTACTTAGACTTTTTTTCGGATCACTCTAATGCTCTTTTTCCATTAGCTGGTTTCAACGGATTGGGGGCGACTGCGAATGGCACTCCAGACCCGCAGAAGGTCTTATGGAGCGGCTAAAGGCGAACTCTCGCCTGATGCATAGGACTTTAGTCTAAGGGTACCGCTAGGAATTCGAACCTCGGGTAAGGCAGTCGAAATTTCAATCCCCGTTTGAATTGGATGGGGAATCTATCGGAGGCGAGGAACTTAGGTATGATATGTTAGTTTTTCGAAATGGTAACGTATCGGTGATGCCACGCCGAAATGTTGTTTATGTGTTTAGACAAACGGATCCACTATTGTTCAGTACTGTTACATAAAGAAAATGGTTAATATATTGAAAATGGTCACGTTTATAAATAACAATAAGAACTAAAAGTAATTGATTTTTTTAATATTACTGTACAATCCATGAATTGTATTACACAAAATTCATGAATCTAACACCTTCCTAGTTTTGTCTCAGTTGGTCACATTTATCAGGCTTTCCCTTCATTGGTGTAACGTTTCATATTTTGAAATTTTAATTATATTCCTTATTACTTCAAATTTCGTGTTATAATACTTAGATATATACATATGTTTGTCACAAAATTTAGGACCTCTCCCACTTGTCACACTATGTCTAACACACAATGTAATTTATGAATGGCCCCTAATACCTGTATGTTTCAAAGACTAATAATATTTTTGGTCCGCCGTGTATATATTTATGACTTGTTCAAATAGGAAATGGTTAACTGTACATAGTAATAAAATAACACCGTAAGTCCCCCACGAGTGCCATAAAGAAGTACCATTGAAATATATTAATAGTATCTAATTAATGAGAATAGCGTATTATTTACAGTAATTATTTATTTCCAACCGACTGCGAAAAGGAAGTTGGTAATTAAAATATATAGTATACATATATGTATGAATTTTGCACAATATATTTAAGATAATACACTAATTAAGATGCTGAAATTAATAAAATGCATAATACCCATTTTTTCAATTTTCAACTTAGTACGACTCTAGTGGTTAGTAAAAAAATTAATATTTAAAGATTTCACTAATACGACTTCACATATTTTTCATATAATACATATACGACAGTAGAATATATGTATGACTCCGACTATTCAGAAAATGTGAATTTACATATTCACATTTTCTGACTAACAATTTGGCGAAATATCAACCTTTGATTTTAGAAAAATAAGAATCAACAAATGTACAAATATTCCTTTCAGTCACTCAAAGGTTGACTGGAAGAAATCCCTCTTTTGGGATAACTCCTGCCACTGTTTATTTATTTTCTAAGTCATATGTATCCTTCTATTAATAATCTGTACGATAAAGAATTTCAAATAAAACAAACGGATTAGAAGACTGCAAATATATGTTTACAGTTGAAAAAAATGCCAATAATTAAGAAAATATTTTAGAAATAAATTTCTCACAGGAAGATAAAATTATAGTGAAACGAACGCGGTCATAAACAATTACCCATTATTAAGTTTGATTAATTTACATTTAGTTTTGATAAATATAACATCAACAACAGTACAAAGAAAAATAACTATCAAATTGAGCCCCTTTTTCGTACAGTCAGTTGAAGTTTTATGAAAATACAATATATAACATCAACAACAGTACAAAGAAAAATAACTATCAAATTGAGCCCCTTTTTCGTACAGTCAGTTGAAGTTTTATGAAAATACATTTAGTTTTGTCGAATATAACATCAACAACAGAATATAAATATCATCTTGAAGTTTTATGAAAATACATTTAGTTTTGTCGAATATAAATATCATCTAGAGTACAAAGAAAAAAACAAAAACTGAATTTCAAATTGAGAAATTGAGAAAATTTTCCAACAGTCAGTTGAATTTAGATTTTGCGAGTTAAAGTTCATAATACGGGTCTGACACGGCAGATATATCATTTAATTATGTGTTATAAATCACACACATGAAACGTCTCGAATTACAAATGGCTGCCTCTTAACACCGTATGAAATAACTATTAAACCATTATAGTTCATATTAATTTTAATAAAACGCATTGCTCATACACGCTAGAGGTCCAAAAGACAATTTCACAAACAAATTGACATTCCATAATACTGTTTACTCTCTGGATTTTCTATTACGTGATTAACGAATAACGTTTCTGTTGACTAGTAATTGAGTTCAATATCTATTAACACTGCATCTAATTCATTTTATTAAGGCCCAAATCATGATGCTCAATTTGTTCGAATTTGGTTTGTTTTATGATACGTAATAATGATTTCATTCGTTAATTGGTGTAATATATTGCATCATATAGTTTTATATTGTAAAAACTTGCATAATAATGTGTATAAGGTATGCCAGCGACTTTGTAAACAACTAAAATTTCACATATGTACCCTTAACATATGTGAAATTTTAGTTGTTTACTTATATATATTTTTCAACGGCTATTACTGTTGACCACCGTAACTTATAATAACAAATGGTATGTGGTAAAATAGCGTGATTTTTTTAATTTTAATTTAGCGGACTACGAAGTGCGGAGAGATCTCAGAGATAAGATTTGCATTCTTTGTACACGATACTCCTCCAAAATGGCTCCAAAATTTCAGCGAAGGCGACATTCAAGCCTCCATAGTTTACCACTCAAAAAAATTCCGATCGGTCAAGGTTAAGTTTTTAAGAATAAACGCGCTCCACTCAACATTTGTAACCTGACCCGATGTTCCTGGTGAGTTTATCACGATGGACAAACTGACCTGACCTCATGCTCATCTTGTCATCCTCCACTGGTGCCCCGCCAGCGTAAACCGTTAGCGCAGCCGGGTGCACCATTCCATTATCATCCATAAAAAAAAACCTGATCCGATGGGTAAACAACACGTCGGTAACAAACCTAGTTGTATAATAAAGTATATAAATATATAATATAGGTAAATGAATGTACAAAACTGCCAGTGAATTTTATAGGTCTCAGAATCCATGTAAGTATTCTATTAATTAATTATTCACTGAAATAAATTGAATATCTACGTTCTATATACGAACGCAGTTCATTTACTGTTATTATATTTATAGATTAGTAATTAACGAGGTGATATTATTTAATAAAAGACGAACAGGTTATATGTACCTTATAGAGAGGTTGTTGTATCAAGGCCGTATTTTTGAGACGTTTTTTATTCGATGTAACTAAATGTTATTGGCCTTTACCAGTGCCAGGGCTGCCAAATATTTGAACATATATATCATTTGATTTTGACACGATTTTGTATTTGATAACTCTATTTTTTCTATTAGTAAGTAGTTGGTTATATAATTAGCATTTCAATGAATAAAATAGATGTGTAATAAAAAATGAAAATCTTGGTTTATAAATTGCAAATATAATTTACTAGCTCCTCACCTGGGCTTTGCCAGGGTGTGCATGTATTATATATATGTATAAATCTTCCTATTGAATCACTCTAACTATTAAAAAAAAAGCTTCAAAATCCGTTGCGTATTTTTAAAGATTTAAGCATACATAGGGATAGACAGCGACAGCGACTTTATTTTATACTATGTAATGATGATGATGATATTGTTTTCTACGTTTTTATAAAGCTTCGATTAATATTCTAAAATGTTGCAGCCTATATTTATTGTTCTATTTTCTTTCCTTCTAACCACAATTCCCTAGTTTCTGTTATGGTCCACAACTAACTTATATTTTTATCTACTTACAAATGGACTATGTTGTCTGACAATAAATTATTATAATAATTATTATATATATCAACTTGCTGTTTTTTAGATGCCAATCACTTATTATTTCCCCCGTGAATGAACATTACCAATTTATTGACCCCTTCACATCAGTGTCGATAACTAGCAAACTTCAAATATTGCATTGAGCGTAAACACTTTGCTATAATTTAGATTCGAAAAATATACTTAATTAGTTTTTTCGATTATGTTATTACGCGATTTGGTATTAATTATTGTTTCAATATAACAATTGATAAAATCATTAAATTATACCGTCCAGCATATGTTTTGTTTCATCATATCTAACCTATAAGGTTGCGATTTATGATTAATCAAATTATACGTATATATTTGTGGTTATATTATTATTACATTATTTTAGCGACAATAGTTTAAACCAAAAATTAATAACAATTTTAAAGTTATAAGTGGATAGGTTAACTAGGTAACAAATTGTTCTTGAATAATATATAACAGTAATAATAATCGTCTTCTATAACGTTTTATTAAATAATGTATATGTTGAAAGAGAACAATTCCGTATTTGTAATCTTTTCTCACAAGGCCTTTTTTTTTCTCAACATAGTTCCTCCATATTTAATAAAGGGCAGGTTTACGTTGGATTTTTTTGGGGTACGTCTGAACAATTAATCTGTCACTAAGCTTAAGCCATCTGTGGATTTCTTCCTGATACTGAATTGGCTTTGGACTTCAAATTTAAGTCAATATACAATATTATACCCCGTTATACGAAATATAATAATAATAATATTTTTTTATATGTAGTATAATTTATGTACAAAAAGTTGTGTTAAAAACATAATTAAGTTGTACATAAGAGTCAATACAGTTTTAACAATATAAAATATCATTTCTTCTTATAACTTAGTAATTGTGCCATCTGAACATATACGAAATATAGAATTATAAACATGTTACTTGTCGGTTCCTATTTTAATATTATAGTCACAATTGGTACCTTCCCAGATCTTAGGCTACAGTATATTATATTATTTTATATTGTTATAAATACATTTCAGGACAGACCATTAACATTTACTTTTACACAACACATATCATATAAATCACAAATCATACAATAAAATTGGAGTGACTGTTTGCAATATTTATATAACCGTTTTTTACTACATGCATATGAATATAAATACAGTACACACCAAAATAATATTTTTTACTGTTTTTGTCTGTCTATGTGTCTATTTGTCTGTTTGTTCCGACTTTGATCTCTGAAATGGCATGGCAGGTAGCTGATGTAATAAGGAGTAATTTAGGCTACCTTTATTTTAGAAAAATAAAGTTACATTCCACGCGGACGGTACAGCTAGTAAAACAATAAAAATGGATAGCCTCAGTGGTCTAGCGGTTTAACAGCTGACGATCACATGTTCGATTTCTTGCATGACGCCAACTTTTGTATTCACAGGTATGATTGTTTGTATAGGTTTAGTTGTTTTCTGAGTAAATTATGAAAGAAATTCAGAAAAATATTTTAGTATTTCTATTACCTCTGCTTGTTATTTATTATATGTATGTATATAATGTTATTGTCTGAGTAGGTGTCTAGTTAGTTTGCCGTTGTTAATGGCTGTCAAAATGTAAAAATGTAGGCTAATGTAGCCTACTTATGTTTGTCAAAAAAATATTTTTTTATGACAGCCTAGTGGTCTAGCACACCACTTAATCCGATGTTGACAAACATTTGTATTCAGAGTAGATTGTTTGTATCGGTACTATGTATAATGTGTATTTATTTATTCACTATTTATATCAGTTGTCTAGTAAACCAATCTCTGCTTAGCTTGGGACTAGATTGCGCTGTGTGAATTGTCCTGAAATATTTATTTTTTTTTATTCTCAGCTTTTGCTGGTTTTCTCCAAACTGTTTTGATTTTGATGAAATTTCCTATTTATTCTAATAACTAACTCATTTGAGAACCTTTTAGTTAGTTCGTAAATATTGGAAATACAGTTATATTAACTGTATTTTTATTTATCTATTCTATGATTACCTATTCAATATCACAATGAGGTGGTGAATGTATTGTTAAGGCTGTTTGTTCATGATTTATGTGCAGCTAACTTAGTAAAACTTGCAATACCGATTCGAGAGATTGTCTATGATATTTTTTAAATTACACTAATGGCCTACGGCTCCATTTGCTTTGTATGTATTAATACTCTTACTATTATATGCATGTATGTAATAACAACAATTATATGTGATTATATTGTCATAGTTATTTCTTTAGAAGATCAAGTGGATTCAGTTGTTTTTAATGGATGATATGTATTGTTATGCACCCGTCCGCGCTGACGGTATATATTGGCAGGGCAACAGTGGAGAATGCTGTTACCAGCATCTGGCCAGGTGATCAGGTCTGTGATGAATTCATCACAAAATCACAGTTGTATTCAGGTGAGGATGAATGTGTTCAGGTGGAAGTTGACCTGACATATGTGCATTGCTAGTAATGAGAACTACACTTTAGCGTATTCTGGGGTCATACGCCAGGGGCCTGGGTCATATACCCTAGTTTTGTTTTATTTATTTGTATATAATTGTATATACATATACAATAAATCTACGGATTATAAATTAATAATACGTAGGTATATGTAGTCTGTTTAAAACCGTTACTAATTTATAGATGACTTATTATATACAGAAATCAGAATATCAGAAAAGTGAAAAGCGTCCATCCATCTGTGCGTTTGTTAAGCTTTAATCTTAATAAAATTTGAATTTCTCTTAAATATATGTATTATATTGTAGTAGGTACTGACTGTTACACAAGTTTTTCGTTCGCGTGGAACTTATTTCTATATAAAATAGAATTAGCCTATTTATATAAAATATAGTGACTCATTAATATTTTTTCGAATGAAAGTCCCATCAAAATCGGTCAAGCTATTATTTTAATTTTAACCTGTACTAAGAATTATTTTTTAATGTAAGTGCGTACATATTTAGTAAAAAGCTATTAGTTTGATGATAATGATGATTGAATAGAGAATATCTAATCTCCTATACAATATACCAAAAAATCCACTCATCGAAATAAGTGTCGACTCCTTATCTCTGTAAAAACCATGGCGATTAAATATTGTTAATGGCCTGGGCGTCACCCACCGTTGAATCACTCAACTAAAAAATTGTCCACAGACCATATCAACACGGCTTCTTTTTTGTTAAAAAATTGTCTCATTTAGTTCTTATATCTATATTACTAGCAGACCCGGCCACGCGTTGCTGTGGCTAAGGTTCTTGAATAAAATAATATTGCGACTATAAATTGAGATGTAATCTAAGATAGATAGTCTTTCAAGTTTAATCAAATTGCACACCATGTGCAAATCAAATTTGCAATCGGTTCAGTAGTTTATGAGTCCATCGCGGACAAACAACTTGACTCGTAATCGTATATATAAAATTCTCGTGTTACAGTTTTCGTTCCCTAAAATTAACACTAATCTTAATTATCTCTCAGCGCAACAGTTGTCTGGTAGAATGGTTTGACCGATTCTCAGACAAGCGCATAGACAAACAGTTTTGTGAGCGTATTGAGTAGGTCTGAGAATCTACAACTCCTGCCCGACGGATACGACTTTAGTCTGAGGGCACCACAAGGGGTTCGAACCTCGTCTCAGGCCGTCGTAATATCGATTCCCGTTTGAATTGGACGGAGGATCGATCGGAGGGGTCCCAATAATGTATCTATTATTGGGGGACTTACTTGTTATATATTAGACAACTGCCTCTTCCGGCGCAATACTGTGTAAATTACGTAAACGCAATCATTTTATATTGCAAGAAAGATAAGAAAAACTGCCAAACAACTATAAAAACATTTCAACTGACTTCATAAAGAAATTGGTTCACAATTCTAAAATTTATTGCGTGAATTGTGTAATCGCATATAAATTTTGTTAAGTTGGTTTATTGTATAACTAAATATAAATTATTGCGTTGATTTTTTTTTAATATTAACGGTCTTTGCACGTGTTGTAGAGTACCTACACCTGAACTCTGCTCTCAGATTAAACTCGTATCCGTCAGGGAGAAGTTGGTCGTCAGCCGCTGAATAAGTTCCTCCTCGCATTTAGAGGGCCCTCTGTGTTTCGTTTAGTAAAGGGCCATCGATAGCCAGCAGTGAACAGTTAGTAATTTTTCACATAGTCGTAAAATTTTATTGTTTACTAAATATTGATATGTTTAGAAAAATTACTGTAAACTACAGAATTAGTACGATGAAGTATGTTATCATGCTTCATCTAATTCTAATTCGAATATCGTCTATATAGTGAATGCAATTAAAGTAGATTTTCCATTTTTTTATTTATTAGAGTTAATGCAGTTTAGTATTAAGCAAAATCGATTATGTGATGTATCTACAATCGATTTTGTTTCATCATCTGCTTCTACCTTATCCCATTCATTTGTGATCGGCGTAATAAGTTTTTCTCTTCCATTCGCAGTCGTCTCGTTCTTGCTATATCCATCCATCTCTTTTTAAATGGTACTGTATAAGTAGTAAACTGTAATTTATACGCAGTGTACAGCAAATATTTTTGTTATTCTGCATATAGTTCCCATGTTTGCGTGTGGACACAAATCGACGATGTTCACACGATGATAACTACATACAAATGTCGACACACGCTAAATAAATGCTGATAAAATCACTATATTACTAATAAGTCTTATACCTAATAAGGCTTTAGCTTGAACCACATAATTAACTACAGATTACCACAATTAGAACATATTTTCTTTAGATGACTGGAATAGTAATTAAGTTGACGACCCACATAATGGAAGGTAATACTGACGGACGTAATTCTTACATGTAATATTATACTTTAATAAGCTACTTGCAATATTTGTCTACAGAGAGCTTGTTAAAATATTTATATGAAATATATAAGGTATGAATTATATGAACTAATAATCTAACCGAATAAAGCCAAATAAAAAAGTTTCATCGTTCTACTTTTAAAAATGATGAATTTCCATGAAAAGTTACATACCTTATTTAACTTAAGGGTAAATTATTTACAAACTCTGAATGTCATATTTATTTATATTTAAACAACAGTCTAAAAACTTAGTTTCTAGTTTTTTCAAGCTTTAAAATTGACGTTGCTTCCATGCAACCTTTCTTTCCCCTTTCAACATATGGTCTCTAGAAAGCTGAAAAGAAGAAAAGTAGAAAATAATTTTATCAATAAGTACGTTAATTACAATTTTATGAATTAATATCTACTGTAATGAAATAATAGAAAGTCTAATGGTTTACCGCTTTAATTCCGATGGTCGCAAGTTCGGTTCCTCGCACGGCACGAATATGTATATATACATTCATAAGAATGATTATTTGTATGTCTGGTTGTTTTCTATGTATAATATATATGTATTTACAAAAAAAAATGTATCTAAGTATTTTATCAGTTGTTTAATACCTATAACGCAGGCTCTGCTTAGCTTTGGACTAGATGAGGTTCTGTGTATTGTCCAGTGATATCATTATTGTTATCATTTGATCATCATCAATAGATGAAGAATTACGCCTGCCTCGTAGTTTGGTGGCCGAACAGCCAACACTAGGGTTCCACTCTATATCCGAGCAATATTCACTTCCTAGTGATGACTCGTTCAGAGGTAAACACGTGTCGTAATATACATAGGTGTGGATTCAATAGCGTTCGGAATTTGATAACCAAAGATGAAGGTCGTAACTCTTCCAGTAGCGGTGGTCAGATTTCCGCACTGAGTATTTGTGATCTCACACATGCTACAGGTAGCGGAATTAAACAAAATAATATAAATCAATTAAGTAATGAAATGGATTTCCGCAATATAACACCTAATTCGATTAAAAAAGATTTATGAACACACAAACGTAGCAGTATCACGGGCAGCACTATTTAAAAAAATAGACAACTGATATGTCTTTTTTCTACTGAACTCTATAAGGATATGAATACATGTTGCGTGATTATAAATGGTTTGATGTAAGGGGTCGTAGGTTAAAACCGGAGGCGAATGAGTAATTGTTTGTTATTATTACAGACAACAAGACATATTCGATTTCATTTCGAATCGATCCTAATTCGATTGCGTTAAAATTCAGACACCTAGTTAAGTGATTCGGATTATCGATATTATTACATAATTACGTAATAAGTAATACATAATATATTATAGGCAAATTAATTAAATTTGCTTTGAAATATTAACTACTGTTTATTATACTGTACTATTATAAAGTAAATCCCGACCCAAATTACTTTTTACAAGGGGTACCTTGACACTGTAAAAAGTCATTTTGCTCAGTACATCAGGTTTACCTATTTCAGTCGCCAAGTAACATGTTTTTTAAATTGTATTTTGCTTTAGAATGCAGATTGGACAGTGAAATTACAGGATATGAGGCATGACATCTTAGTGCTCCACAATGATAACGCATCAGATGAATCATAGAGTTCGTGATAACATAATGTTTGTAGTGCTGTTCATGTATATAGGCGTTTATATAGGTTACCATTTACCATCAGGTGGGTCGGCAGCTTGTTTGTCATTCCAATTAAAAAATATATTACATTATATAATATATTTTTTAATTGGAATCACAAACAAGCTGCCGACGTTGTTTGCCTTAAAATAAAAAAAAATTAGGGGTGGACTACCTCTAACATTTAGGGGGATGAAAAATAGATGTTGGCCGATTCTCAGACCTACTCAATACGCTCACAAAATTTCATGAGAATCGGTCAAGCCGTTTCGGAGGAGTATGGGAACGAAAACTGTGACACGAGATTTTATATATAAGATATATATGTATATACAAGCAGCTACTCGCCCCGGCTTGGCCCGGGTGTGCATGTTTTATACATATAAACCTTCCTCTTGAATCACTCTATCTATTAAAAAAACCGCTTCAAAATCCGTTGCGAACTTTTAAAGATTTAAGCATACATAGGTACGGACAGACAGCGACAGCGACCTTGTTTTAACTATGTAATGATATATCACACTATTTATGAGTTTTCATATGATGCTCTGTCAGTGGTTGCGACCATCTCAACGTTATTTTAAATTGAAGAGGATGAAATTGTTTAACTACTTGCGCTAATGAATTACGCTGGCGGGGCACCAGTGGAGGATGATATGATAAGCACATGACCTCATCCTGAAGCCTAAGGATTTTGGTAAATTATTATAAACTCCATCATAATACAGTCTTAATTAGTAAGGATTATTTTTATACTGTCTAAATTAGAAATGTGCACTTTCTCCTTTTGTTACTCGGTTACATAAAATACGCGATTTACTAAGTATGGACAACGGTAATAATGTTTTTAACTCTTCATTGCAGTTAATTACATAAAAAACCGTACCTTAATTTATGTATCGATAAATTTGATGGATTACTATTTTATCGAGTTCAAGCGAGTCATAATCGATTTATTAATATACGTTATGTATAATATAGTGTGATATGTGATAAAGAAAAAGTACTCCTTCTTGTGCTTTCCAGCCATTAGTATCCATTACTTATGAAAATAATTATACAACACGAAGTTAACTACTTAAATTAACACGATTTGTTTGCGTTCAGACCTAATAATGGAGAAATAACTTTTTAAATAATATGTGTATTATTAAGTACTAACTTTTACCCACGGCTTCGCTCGCATAACTTCATTACTGGCTGCTGGATGGCATTGATTTATAACTTCATTAATACTACTGAAGTAGCAAAATGTTGATATTTTTTTTTCATAAATAATATTTGTTTTTTTTAATACCTCCAAGAACATGTGTACAAACTTTCATAATGATCGGTTCAGTAGTTTTTGCGTGAAAGCGTAGCAAACTACCACATTTATAATATTAGAATAGTAAGGATAAGAATTTCAAAGAATCATCTCTTTGTTTCAGGTGGCGGTAGTCGCATCAATGGCCTGACACAATGTTCAGAACGGCGTCAGTCGAGGGCTCTGGGCCGAGGACGCCGCCCGCTTACGCGCCCCATCCCCCCTACGTACCACCCCGCTTCTTCCCCCCACGGATACGTCCGCCGCCCCCTCAATATTGCTTTGATGCAGCTCGCTTCGCGTGCGACGCTTCGAAGCCTAGATACTTAGACGTTGAACGGGAAAGACTAGTGACGAGATGGTTGGCGGAAGCAAACGAAGCGTTGGTCAGGCGAGATCGACCGCCGAGGTACAAGCCTCGGAGCAGCGAAAGAAGGCCAGACTTCATGCCAAGCGACCACCAGAGAAGGCCAAACGCTCCAGAATGGGCAGACAACTTTTTATTAGGGCGTAGGAATGGTTCCGTCGAACCCGAGGACGATAGTGATGTGATGACGTTGAAAGAATTCGTAGATAAATTCTCCTTACCTCGAGTTGTCAAGTTTGAGGGGGAGGATAGGCCAGTGCTTTTGTATCGGGTGTTGGAAGCGCATAGGAGAGTGGAGGCGGTACCTCTCTCGGGGAAGAAGGGCAAGCTGGTGGGAAAACCGCTGTATATACCGGATTCTTATGATGGTAAGTTTAAAATTGTCTTTATATTTACATTAGCAAAACTCAACATATATTAAAAAGACTTTTATAGTCTACCTCTATCGGAATACTTAGCATACACGTTGTTTTGGGATGAAGAATTAGAGCACGTTGGTTACTTTTTACGGTGTTAGTTTTGTTCCGATTACGAAACGATGTCGCGGGTATAATTTTGTCTACCATAATATTTGGGCAGTAATTTTCCAGATAATCGATAATATTAAACTCATTCGTTCAATTTAATAATTATTCAATAAAATTGTCGTATTTGGACCATTTAATTGGTTATTAATATGAGTAATCGGTACTGTAATGGTCGAGTGAGGTCGATTCAATTTTACTCGATTAATAATATTACCGATTATGTTTTCTTTATTACCTATGTGAATAAAAACAAATCAAAATCGCTAATAAATTTAACGATAAGATAAATTGTAATACGAGAATACAATTTATCTTCACGTAACGTTGGTAGACTTTGAAAAAAGTCGTTTCTGTGGGTTTTTCTGTCTCACCTAACTTAGCCGTCATGTAGATGTTAAGCAAGATATCTTTTCGTTGAAGGGTATAAGCTAGTGAAATTATAAGATGAGATGCATGACATCTTAGTTCTCTAGAATAGCACCGCATGAGGGGTATGGTAGGTGTAACATGAAGATGTGATGACCGATGTATGTATGCTAGTTACGGTTACGACTAGATTAAAAATCTGAACAGCTACGTCTGTTCATATTTTTATAATAATAATAAAACTCTTAATTGAGCATAAAAAAAGAACAAATAATTACAATAAAGAAAGAAAGAAAAATATGCGAACAAAAGGCGGCCTTATCGCTCAAAGCATTTTCTTACAGACAACCTGAGGGAAAGCTTTTAATCTAGCTTAGCTTTATCTTAAAATCAGACAAAATTGCGTCATCATTCGAAATCTAGTATCATATAAAAGATGCAATCATAATGTATTCAGAATGGCTTGTTATGAACGAGATTTTCATTAGTGTACCGTACATCGTATTTCATACAGTCCTGGGCCGTTGGCTAGTAATGGAGGTCATGATCTTCGGCCTCCGCTACCGGACCAGCCGATCACGGCTAGGTCTGTTGGCATACGCTTACATTAATTTAATAAGACTACCTACTAAGCCCTGAATGTATGTTGTAACATAAGAGGAAATTAGATTTAAAGATAGTGTTAAGAACTTTTTAGTTCATCTAAAGGAATATGATTTATTTAAAAATATTTAAATAAAATGACTACAATTTTTCTACCGTGAATGTATATTACAACAATGGGAAAGTTTAACCCAATTACAATTACCCGTTTCTCACTTCGAACTTAAACTGAAATATTAAAATTAGTTATTACTACATTGTGTTTGCTTTACTGCTTAATAGATATATTTATTAATAATCTGTTTCAATGAGATAAGAGGTAATGTATTGACGAATTAATTTGACGTGAAATAGACATAATTTCAGCAATTCAGTCATGATAAAGAAAGTGATAAACAATTTTGCATTTTTAATTCTGAATTGTTT
Organism: Achroia grisella; assembly: GCF_030625045.1. Taxonomy (NCBI): domain Eukaryota; kingdom Metazoa; phylum Arthropoda; class Insecta; order Lepidoptera; family Pyralidae; genus Achroia; species Achroia grisella. The sequence goes on along the minus strand of NW_026712984.1, from coordinate 1,137,625 downwards.
GTACCCAAAATTATTCTTTTGGAATAGTTTCTAAAAAAGAAGTTCTGAAAAGAAGAACTTTTACCATAAATATTTTTGGTACGTTATGTTACTTTGATTATCCTTTTATTATTCGAAATCCAGTGCTTTCTGTGTGTATCCATATAGATTTGATAAAGATCTGACTAGAAATTATTGAGTTATCTTTACTAATGTATTTGAAGTTGTTTCTACCTTGGTCGGATACAGTATTATTATGACTTATGTTCTCATTCAAATTGGTTTTGTCCATAACAATACCACGCTTTTATGACATAAGTAAGTATGATAATAAAGCTATTGTTCATCCTAGCCATTACTCCCCCGACTTGTGCCCCCCACTGTGTGTATCCAGTACTGTGTAGGGTTCTACATAGAATAGATAGTAATATCTAAGTTGGGCTGGTCCGTTTGTAAGCTCAAAGGGCAAGCGATGGCAGTAGCTTAATTGCCAATGTACTATTCAAGTGAATCTTGAGTATAGGGTTGCCTATTTGATGTTTATAGATAACTGATTAGCGTATGGTGCGTGAAAACATTATCTTACTTACGGTGTGATATGAAGTCAAATTTTTACTCTGAGTAATCATTACATATTATGAAACAAAGTCGCGGTCGCTGTCTGTCCGTTCCTATGTATGCTTAAATCTTTAAAACTACGCAACTGATTTTGAAGCGGTTTTTTTAATAGATACAGTGATTCAAGAGGAAGGTTTATATGTGTAATACATGTAAACTCAGGCGAAGCCGGGGCGAGTAGCTAGCGAGTAACTAATAAAACATTCATATTTACAATATAGGTATAATAAAATAATCAGAGTTATGTATTTCGTAGCAGATAAATCTTTTTTTTTTATATTATAGTATATAATTTGAATAGCAAAGAAGCTGATGGTCAGTTGTAACCGTTGCTTATGTATACATGAACAGCAACTACGGACATCATGTTGTCACTTGTGATATCATTCATAGGTTGCCATTCAGACGACTGAAATGCTACGGTTCTTATCTTGTAATTTCACTGCCTAATCTATCCTTACAGCTGAAACTCGTCTTATAAAGCAAGCTATTTGGCCGTTTAGATAGAGGAGACTGTAGTAGTCAGCTTTAACTGTGCAGATTTTTAAAAATAAATTTAAAAAAATACTCCTCCTCACTCAGAAAACTGTGTCGTGATGTGTCTGCACTCCAAGAGCGGGGTAATGCAGGGTAATACTAGTGTCACCAGAATTTATGTTTATATTTATTTTATGTTTTCAGTGTGTAGTTTATGTTTGATTTTTATTTATATATGGTAGTATGTCGTAAATATTTGCTTTGTGTTGTCCGCCTGGATTTATGTATGTATGTGTATTATTATTATTATTTTATTATATTTATTGTATATAAGGTGTCCGCTGAAAACCAGCGTCGTGGCACCCCGTCACGACATATGCTGAGCGGAGACCTAGTTGGTACTCTAATTATTAATATAAAATGTAAATTTAATTTTAAAAATTATTTTCAGTGTACCAAATAAACAATTTTCTTTCTTTCTTTCTTTCTAGTCACGCAAATTACTTATTACAATCTACATATGGTATTTAAAGTCGAAACTTGCTTTTAAATAGAAATAGACTTTAAAATCCCAGGAATTGTTCAGGGTTCTTCAACGAAATTATTAGTCTGCTTTAAGGATTACATTTACGGAAAGCAATCCACATTGTTAATCACTACACTATGAAGGTCGTCGCTTAATAATGGATGGCAGCCCTAATAATGTGAGGCTTCCGTCCGCGTGGGAGACCCGGCCCATTACTTAGACCTTAAATGGTGGTCCGCTCGAGGCTGCGGCCTTATTGCCGAATGTATTCGGATATTTGTAATTGTCTGACATTCGCGTATCTTTGTTCTATCCCAGTTAGGCAAAGGATCATTAATAAGTACATGCACTCCTCTAGGTAACGGGTACTACCGATCTGTCTTTCATCTATGGACAATGTTTTTGACAGGGAAGGGAACTGATAGTAATGTGGGCTAACTCCATTGCTAGCAATGTACCATGTTAAGTTGAACACACGGTTCCCCTGGAAAACATCGTGGTAAATTGCCACTTGTCAAGATGCTAACTGACCTGACTTCATGCTCATTTTATCATCTCCACTGATGCCCCGCCAGCGTAAACCGTTAGTGTAGGCGAGTGCATCATTCGAGTATCATCCATTAAAAATAATGTTTTTGACAGGGGAGAGCTGTTTGTACCACGATATCCACTTGATGATAACTGAAAACTATAATGGTTATTTACCACGACGGGCTAACGAATTTGACGTCAAACTGTGCCCTGCCCGAGAATCCTGTTAGCTCAAGTGGGTAAACTATTCCATATTAATGCATTTATAAAAATAATTCTAAGGTTGTGACGGGGAGGAATTTCAATAATAAGTGTTAGTGGCACAGTCGATCCCCGCGATTACCCACGATGTGCACCTTTTTATAAAGTTTGCTTTTATTTGACGGCCTTAGTGGTGTAGTGGTTTAGTACATCGCTTTACTTCCGATGGTCGTGGATTCAATTCCTCTTACAGTACATATCTATATCATTTATGAGTATATTTGTTTATATCGCTTTGGGTGTTTTATGTACGAGTATATTTACAAAAAACACATTGATATAAATTCATAGATACAAAAAATGTATCTATGTATTTATTATATCTAGTATCCATAACACAAGCTGTGATTTTATCATTTTATATAAAAAAATATTGTATCCTAACTGTCATTATTCTTTGATCTGTAATTTTTTCTACATATATACCTAAAATAATAATATTTTTTCTTCCAAAGAACATCTTTCTATAACAATACTTACCAGCTTAAAAATACAGACTGCGATCGTTTTTTTTCCAAGCCGAAGCAGGGTTTTGATATATGAATAACCAAGGAACTCATATTTTATTTCATTACAAATATTTTATGTATATATATTATTATCATTCTCAAACCAAAGCGCTAGGTTATTGACATTTATGTATTTAATTATTATAAATTATGTTTCTGTTAAAATGTATTTTAGTTTTCATTTAAATAGGTGTGTAGGTGTGATACAAACTTGATCATTGTGATATATACATATTTGTGTGACGATTTAATATCAGCTGTGATAGCCAATGGATGTATGAGTAAATAGTCACATTTTTAATTTGCAAACAATATTCTCATTTATGGGGAAGGAATGGGGACTAGTGACGTCATTGGTAGCAATGGTACAGTCCGACCTTCACACGTTTCCTCCTGGGAAACATCGTTGTTAATTACTAGTAATTTTATTACTGACCTGGCATTATTTTTTTGACTTCATCCTATCGTCCTGGCGACAGATTGAAGTTAGGATTATTACTATTATTTTAGGATGTCGGAATCGACCTGCTCCATTTATTTATTTATTCAATTGAGGCTATATGACCCATATTGTAATTACCTCACAGACTAACATATATATGAAATAATAATAAAATGGAAATATAAATTGCCTCTATGGTCACTAACGATGTGTACAATTTGATCCAACTTGAAAGATAGGATAGCTTAGCTCACATCTCAATTTATAGTCGCAATATTGTTTTATTCAAGAACCTTAGCCACAGCAACGCGTGGCCGAGTCTGCTAGTAGTGTATAATTTTTAAACAATAATATTTTACATTCCATTGCTATGGTAAAACACATGATCTTATGCCTTAATTGACATTATTGTGCTGTGTTTTTGAGTAAATAAAATTGTTATTATTATTAATACATTAAGATTAATTATCGACTTTTATACTACTTAGATCCTTTGAGATCTTGCGCCAAAAATAGCTAGTTCGTACCAAACAGTAATATTAAAATTCCATGACCAAAATACATTGTATATTCTATTCAAATCTTTTTATAAATAAAAAAGCAAACATGCAGATAACTGTAGATTATCTAAATGGCTTGTAATAAAAATCTTTTTGTTGATCCACGCTGAACTACTTATTTGAATTTACCGCACGGCCTGAGAATTGAACCGGCGACCTCTGGCCTGCTGACCGTTAGGTACAATGTACGGCGAATACGTAATATAGATCATCTCAAGCGATTGATCCTTGTATGGAGTTAGTTGTGAATTAAAGGGCTCTAGTTTTATGTAGAAATTTGAGATTGTTTCTTTCCGATATGTATGATGTTTTTAGTCAAAATTCTGTTTATTAGTTCTGATAATATATGTCTCTATAAGTGAATTAAATAACAAATTCTTCTGGCCTTTTTTGTTTAGTTTATCAATTAGAGACAAATAACACCTTCCAGCAATGGTATTTCCGTATCGATACTATATTGTAAGTTTCAGAGAGAGTTTCCTTCTGAAATGGTCGACAGCGCATTTGTAGTTACTCTGGTGTTGCTTATAGGCAGTGGTCATCACTTACCATCAGCTGAGACGCAAGCTCGTTTGTCGCCTATTCTTAAAGAAACCTATTCCTTAGGCTATTGTAATGCGTCTTGTAATCAGTTCTTCTCAATTGAATCTATGTTCTGAACGGGACGGCAGGGATAAAAATATAATATATAAAATTTTACGTTCATAAGTGACTAAAATGTTCTACATGAATCAATGATATTTGAATTTAGGAGTACGTCGTCATACAAGACTCTACATGTCATGTCAATGTCTTCCCTGACCCTTATTTGAGTTGGGAATCGCGTGGAGGTTTAACTGACCATGTCATTACACATTATATAATCTATAGCTATAGTTGCAATATATTATTAAAAGCATTAAGATCATCAGACCTTTGTCTTACCATGTATACCACATTACTAACAATCTCCTTCCACCCTCAGTTAGTGCGTTGTATACTGTCAGTGTTGTGACTTGTGGTGAACGCGATATTTGAATATAGATATTTCACTGAGTGTATTTGAATTCAATGGGAAAGGGTCGAGCCTACCACCATTCGTTGAATTAATGTTTGGTTTGATATTGGTTTTTCCTTCACCAGAGAGTCAGTACGTTATAAAAATTGATACCAGATTTTCATTAAGTTTCATTTCTGGTCTAAAAGAAAACACACCTTGCCCCACCTCCTCCTTCCCCCGGCTCGGAAGTGGTTGCACCCATAAATGTAATAATTTTGCAATAGTATATGTGAATGAATCGAGTATAATCGATTTGACCATAAATAGCGTGATTCATGATGTAGTTTAATCGAGTTAGAGAATTCTGAGCACGCATCGAATGTTTACAAGTACTGTCCGAGTAGGTGTCGGTATTGCCATTCGTTTGTATTTGTGAATATTTGTAAAGATTCTATAAACGATTGTATTCGATTTTCTAAACAATGAATATTGCATGTAATCACGCATTCATAGTGCAATGTTTCTAAGGAAATATGCTATGTTTGTATGAGTCTCATCTTAGTACAAGAGCTATTATTAAACTCATACAAATAGGAACTGAAGACGGTAGTGTTTATTAAGGTTTAGCGCAAATATTCATTTATTTATTAAAACTTCAATGCACAAATATACAAATAAAGGTATTAAAAGGACTTAGCACCTTCTGGCATTTTCTCCCAGTCATCCATTTGGCCAACAGAGATACATGTGGGCTGTGCATTAACAAAATTTAAAATATCGTTCTTCTTTAAGAATTAGGCAATTAAATCTGTAAGTTTTTAAATTATATTTTCAAGTACAATACAAAATACTTGTAAAGTTCAAGTGGGTTTGTACATTTTAGATTTAATGTATTATAATATGAGGTAATGTATACATATGTCTTTGCAAGCTTTTATGTTTATATTTGTACGATTATAGCCGTGTATTGTTCTTTCCTATGCCTGACAGTCAATTTACGATCTCTTAGCTGAATTATAGCTGTATCCTGTGAATTCCTGTGTCTGTCTATCAATATACGACCTTACATTATCGTCAAGCGTGAGAAGTATGCTAAATAGCTCGATTCCTATGATTCCCTTTCATCTGGAAGAACAATAGCATTCCCTTTGAATTATCATTGAACGATCTCGGACACGTGTGGAACCCCATACAACTATTTCATTACTTCAAAATTCAGCCCTATTACATTTCAACAAAGTTCATTTTAACAAAGAAAGTAAGGATAGTTTCGTCTTATTACTTTTGGTATATTTACATATTTGATACGTTCAAGTTTTAATTTTAATGCGATAGATTTAGAGTCTAAGTTATTTTAATGGCGAGAAAAAGATGCGCGGGCACGTACAAACACCCTCACGTTGAAAGATGTCGTCGTTCAGATGAAAAAAGGTGAAGGGCGAGACGGAATTTTATGGCGATCGGATCTTTTTGTAGTGGAATTAATGATTTGAAGAATGAATAAATTGGATTTTCCAGTCCACAAATATTTCATTCTACTTTTTGCAGTAAGGAATAAATGTATATCGTAATGCTAATATGCTTATTTGATGGGCTCGAGGTCAATGTGGTCATTGACAAACTGCTTTTGATGATAAAATGATAATTCCACCTAAGTTAGGTAAGTACGTATTAGCCAGTTCGTACCAAGAAGGATAAAGGATGATGAGGTCAGGTCAATTAGCTAATATTGGTATGCGTGTTTTTTTTAATGATGATAATGGAATGACGCTCCTGCCAAACCGCGGGATAACGGTTTACGCACCAAGCGGTACCAGTGCAGGATGAACTTGAAGTCACGTTAGTTAACCCATGTTGGCAAATGGCAATGTACCACAATGGTTTCCAGGGGGAACCGCGTGGAGATCAACCGGACTGTACCTTTGCATGCTTTCCTCCCTTGGCATGCTTGTTATCTAACTCTTCACATTGCGTTTTCAAATAAAATCAAATGAAAATAATAATAAGGTATATTACAGACGCAGAGAAAGGTCTAAAGAGGGTTGCATTTACGAGGGATTTAGAGGGAGTGAATAATAAGATGACTGCGAACAGAACTGAGTGGAAAAAAAAACATATTAAGGAAGTAACAAATAATGAGCTCTGAAAACAGTATGAGATAAGACAATCTGACAAGAAATTAGGTTCTAACTGTTATCAAAGACATTGTACAATCTCATTACTGTCAGGTCAGAACTTGACAATATGAGCCAACGCTTAAATGTTTCGCATCAAAAACAAAGATCTAACTTAGAAATGTTTATACTGTTAAGGCGTTATGGACCCTATTTTACAGTTGTTAGCCTTAGGGTAGTCCCACATAACACATACAGTGTACTGTTACAGCGACCATTACAGACTGCTAAAGTGTGCGACGCAAGTGTGTAAACCGCCTTAATGACTGTAATCTAACAGTTGAGGTGGAACTGCCAGTTTGCAATACGCGGGTGTCATTTTTTAATAGCACACATCAAGTGTTCAACGTTGGGCACGTCATAAAATCTGCAGAATATATAATTTTCGTTCGTATTTATTGTAATCATCTTACTCTTTTCTTTATTGCTTTATTTCTTTACAATGAGTCTGTCAGTTTGTCGGTTTGTGTGTTTCACGTAAAAATAGCAGGAGAAAAAAGTTGATATAGATATCGCAGATAGATATAATCATTTATGGTTTTAACGGGTACAGACTTTGTAAAAAGTCTTCGTGGGGTACCTCAGTATTACTTCAGCCGCTAATCAGCCAGCGTTGTAAATTGTGTTTCGTTTAAAGCGGAAATAAGGCAGTGAACATACAAGGGATGATATCTTTACGAATAGCAACATATGAGCTGGCCACGGATGTCAAAAGAATATTTAATATCTGTGGTGCTGTTCAACACGGGCAACGATTGCCACTTACCAGCAGGTCTTGTCTGACAGCTTGTTTATATTAAAAATACTTAAAAAAAACTATAATGATACTGTGGCCATTCCTCCTCGACAAATTGTATATGCTGGGAGCTTAATAACCGTGATGTAACTGACTCGTAATGTGTTAGACGCCATCTTTATCGCTTAACCGATTTAGAAGATGAAAGTTATGGTTATTGACTGTAAACAGGTCGATTGTAATTTTTATTATAATGTCCTGTTTTGTCTTAAATTTATTCGTATTAGAGATTTAGTCGTGATTAGATTTTAGTTGCTCAAAGTTAGAAACTAAATTTAGAAATTGATTCGTGTTTAGATTATATTTTTTGTTCTAACTACGACTATGTCACTTTTTCTGCATTTTATTGATGCTTCGCTCCTATTGGTTATAGCGTGATGTTATCAACACCAAAAGAATAGCCAAATCAAACATGTAGTTCCTAAAATTACAGCGTTGAAACAAACAAACTCTGGAACAGTACGACATCATTTTGTAATATACTAAATATTGTTTTTGTATATTTGTTTTTATTTGATATAATAAAGAATAATAAATAATAAATAAAAATAAATCATTATTAAAATAATATAATATATACAATCATATTTATAAAATAATATAATAACAGTTAATGAATAATTTTTGATCAATAAAAATCTAAATATATTCTTGTAGGTCTATTCCAGACACTTATGATAAGTCAAATCTATAATCTGTTCGATGTAGCCAAAAATAAGTAACAAAAAACCCTCCTTCAAATGCCATTCTACATCATTATAATAATAAATAAGTCTAGAATGAATACGGTGACTATCATATGCTATTAAATCACACAATTCTCATTAAACAGAGACAATTCAATTAGCAGATACAAGTAAAAAAAAGCAAAATTTAGGAAGTAATAATTAAACTAAGTGAACGGCCAGTCGTTCACTAGAATTTCAAGTGTCTACTTAAAAATCACAGGTAAGTTAATTATGGTTTCGAAACATAGACAATGGCTGTATAGGACTGCGCCCTGTTCTTGCGACATCTGTGCGGTGACAATGGTGATTTGCGACCGTACTATGCATATTCTTATTTGTCCTCAAGGTTATATAAACTCGGATACAATGGGAAATCGTTAACTAATAGAGATATTTTATTATTAGTGGCACGCCCCAGTTTTATCTGGGTTGAAGCTGAAAATCATTGTTCTGTTCTCTGAACAATTTTCAAGACTTAATATACGACTCTTTTTATTGCTGCGTAGGATACACGGTCATTATATATACGTATAATTAGGAAAAAACCCGGGATTTAGTTTACCGGTGATCATGGCGGTAAAACACTGCCTAAATATCGGGAACTCAATAAAAATAAATAAAATGTGGTAAGATCCTGTGAATTTTCCTCATTATATAGTCACGCTGATCATATGTTGAACTATATCTGCATATAACATTCATATTTATAAAATGGTCATTTTGTGTAATTAATGACGATCAAATAAATAATCTATATATCTCTCTTAGCTGATAAATATTAATTGGGACTAATGATTCTATTGCTGGTCCAATTATTGTACGTTAATTTGGTGAAAATCCACGGGAATCATCGTTTCTCGTTTATATATGCCAATTATTACTAAGGACAAATATGTTATGCTTCAATACTTTGAAATTTAATAATTCCGCAAAAATTTTAAATCAGTTAAAAAAATACAAGTCATATATTCTATTCTTCTCTATGATTACTTAAAAGTGCTTCTGTTGCGAACTAAAACGATAATAGTTGAATTACATAACGGAAGCATTACTTGCGTATAAAAAATTGTAACTTGCGGTTAATATAACAACTAGTATGTTAAATTGAAGTTATAAATGGGTACTATTCTCGTTTACTTTTATTACAAGTTTATGACATAACGCGCTCGTATTAAATTAAATTAGTTAATTTGGGTGCAATACGTAATCACTCACGGCTTCCTATATATATACTGCCACAGTCTAAATATTTTTTTTCGTTTGCTATGGAAAGAAGAAAGAAAGAAGAAGAAAGAACTAAAGTAAACTAAGTTTATTTGATACACGTAAACTATACAACAAAAATAATTTATAATTATAATTTGGATCATAAAACTGTTAGGAAACTTTGTACCTACTGTGTTAATCTTGAATCATTTAATCTATTGCATTAAAACCCGTTGCGTACTCTGAAAGATCCAATGCGTACCGACACCGGATGCGACTTTGTTTTATACTATATATTTATACTATATATTTATACTATATATATATATGTATTTATACTTTGTGTAACGATTAGTAGATAATTATTTTGTTTTCAATTAAATTTATTTATACTTGTATAGAATACTAGCTTCACAGGGATGCATTACAAATCATTGAATTTCTCGATTTGTTCTATACATAATACGCACGTATTATACATATAAATCTTTCTCTCGAATCACTCTAACAATTGCTGAAAACTGTACTATTACTACGAATCTATAAGATACTAGATGTCCCGGCAAACGTTGTTTTGACTTAAAATAAAAAAAAAAATTGGGGTGGACTACCCCTAACATTTAGGGGGATGAAAAATAGATGTTGGCCGATTCTCAGATCTACTCAATACGCTAACAAAATTTCATGAGAATCGGTCAAGCCGTTTCGGAGGAGTATGGGAACGAAAACTGTGACACGAGAATTTTATATATAAGATAAACATACATATTATATATTAATATATATATTTTTTTATCTTTATGTATATTGTATTAGTATCGATTTTGACATTATATATATATTATTTTGACATTGTCATAAAAAATATAATTTGCGAATTGGGTTGACAAGAGATCTCTTTTAGAGATAAGTCCTCCCTTGTTAACATTAGCTGTAATTAATATACTTACAAATGTATTTAAGTGCAATAAAGAATATTTATAAACGAACAAACAGCAGCGACGACTCTGTTTTATACTATGTAAATATATAATAATAATTTCATATTACATTTTTGGCTTGTTCTATATTATAAATCGTAAGTATTATTAATATAAATTTCTCTCATGAATCACTCTCTATTGCTGTAAAGGGTATTGTTGCTACTACGTAATCTATAATACAAGATACAAGCGAACAGACAGCGGTGGCGACTCTGTTTTATATAAAAAAATCATTTCACATTGTTACCCCTTTTCACACCAGGTAGGTTAAGCAAATTGTAGTACATAGTCATTCACACCTTCTTTTCAAGACGGCTACCTGACAGACGAGGCACTCACTCCTGTGTATACAGCTTCATACCGTTTTTTTTTTTTCGGACTACTCTAATGCTGTTGGCCGTAGCTGGCCTTTACAGCTTCCTGTGTGTATCATATCTGAGGGCACCACTAGGGGTTCGAACCTCGGCTCAGGCCGTCATTTCGATCCCCGTATATATGTACCGTATATATGTATGTATATTTTATACTGTTATTTAATGCAGTCCTGTAAAGGCGACGGATGAAAGACGACTGCATGCAACTGAAATGCGAATGTTGAGGTGGATGTGTGGTGTGACAAGAATGGATAAGATAAAGAATGAATACATTAGAGGAAGTATGAAAGTGGCACCGGTGTCGGAGAGGTTGAAGAGTAATCGTCTATCATGGTATGGATATGTAAAGTGTAGGAATGAGGATAATATTTTAAGAAAGGTGTTACATATGAATGTGGATGGTTATAAGGGCAGAGGAAGGCCGAAAAAGGGATAGACTGTGTGAAAGATGATATGGTAAGAAAGGAAGTAAATAAAACGATGACTGCGAACAGGGATGAATGGAAGAGAAAAACATATTACGCCGACCCCAAATAAATGGGATAAGGAAGAAGCAGATGATATTTAATGCAGTCCTTGTAAATATTACTAATATTAAAATATCTTGTTAGCTCTATTATATGTTTTTTTTTATAACTCTCTACCGACTCCACAGATTCCAGTGCCATTTTTTTTTTATTTCGTTTATCAGATTTCAGATTTCTATTTTATTAATTTGCAATACAAAACAGGTTACATTTAGGTCGGTAGTATCAAAATTATTAGTTAATAGTAAACATTAACATTAAGATAAATTGAGATAAGGACATGTCCATTAAAGTGACAAAATGAATTATTTTCAAAAGATTACTAACGTTTTTTTTATCATTATAGCACATCCACGGAGTCTAAGCCCATACAGCGGTCTTTTGTCTCAATTCTGTATTTCAATTATTTTTACTCCATTGCCATATAAATACAAGAAACGAATGTAATGTCACAACTCAATACGATACCTCTGTGTAAATTACATGGGTAAGAATTATGCAAATGTCGTGTAATTAGTATTACTTTCCATTTCACGGTGCGCATGATTCGTCGACCGGAACGGACGTCACTGCGTACCCAAGCTTTCCCAGTTTTAAATTCACTATAAGTTATATCAATGTAAATTGTTTTTATCAAGATACTCGGTCTATTGTATCCGCCAAGCAGCTTAATTTGTAAATTGTATTTCGGACAAGGTACTGAAGTTAAGGATTGTCTTACCAATTTCAGTCGCCAAGCAATTTGTCTTGTGTTGTTGTTCTGTTGGCTGAAGGGTGAAATTTCATAATTTATATATTCGCGAGTTCGATTCCTTGCACGATGCAAATATTTGTATTCATGAGTATGATTATTTGTATCGGTCTGGATATTTTATTTATTTATTTATATAACTTCAATGCACAAAATACCAAGATAAAAGTACATATGGCGGACTTAACGCCTTACGGCATTTTATATCAGTCAACAACAGATTGTGCAGAGAAACTGCAAAGGCGGTGCAAATGTAAACAATAAGAAAAATAATAACTATGTCATAAATAATATATATATACTGAAAGTAGGTACATGTACAAACATACATATACAAATACATACAATATATAAAGCTATAGATAAATATGAATAAAATATATGCATAAATATAATATATACATATCATATAACATACTTAAGAGTCTGACAATTAAATAGCAACAGTAGATAGAACGTAACAACGTATTTTCTATGTATATATGAATATACAAAACAAAAGTAAATACGTTTTTTTACGTGAAATAATGTAATACTCAATTCTGTTGCTCTGAATAGAGATTATTTTCATGTAAGTATTTCTCAGTTGTCTAGTACCCATAACACAAACTCTACTTATCTTGGGACTAGTGGCTTTGTGTGAATTGTCCAGAGTCATTATTACTATTATACAGGCGATGCCACCTTCCCTCAGCTTGTTGTACATTCCAGTTACATAAATTGCGTTGCCATACCTGAGGTCTAATACTGTAAACTATTATAGTACCTAGTAAGTATAAGTCCGTGAGAAGCAGCGGATATAGTGGGGGCCTTTGTGGATTGACACTCCTATTGTTAAATGTTTAGTTTATTTCATAGTTTGTTATTTCAGGGCTGTGGATAACTAACAATGGCTGTTTTGTTAAAAAAAAGTATATAAGGCGTCGTACAGACTTTCCGGAAATCACGAATCCGTACATTTTATACGGTCATATATTAAGTTAATATTTGCAAACCTTTAAATATATTTCGCGTGCTTAATTTTATACTGTATTAACTCAAAAGTCGCAGATTTTGAGAAATCAACATTAATTATTGTATTATTAAAGTTTATTTTCAAAAATTGGTAATTTATTTGGTTTGGTAATGCAATTTACCCTTTAGTGTGAAAACGAGAATTTTATACTATTGCGCGTTAATCAAAAAAATTACCCGCCTTACTTACTTTATTTTAATGCCATTGTAACGACGGTTTTTTTTACTCTGAAGTTTTTTGAAAACAAACCTGAAATAATAAATCCATTCTGAACACTATGCTACAAGTGTAAGTGCAGATATTACTAAACATACTTCAGCACGTAGTTCCATAGTTTTCACCCAATCTTTAACACGACTTTGGTATTCATGAGTATGACTGTATTGCGTATTGATGGGTTTACTAGCGATGTCTGCGGATTATACCCGTGTGATATTCTGACGTTTAATCCATATTATTCTAAAGTTTCCTTAAAATCCATTCACTAGTTTTTGTTTGAAAGAGTAACAAACATCCAAACATTCGTTCGCAAGAAGTAAATTGAAATGTTATATTAATTTTAATATAATTGAAGTTTAAGACTTGATTTTGCAGTTATGAATGTGAATAAAGTAAGAGTTACGTATAAGGTTGTCGGTTCTTTGTGCCTGTACTCCACGAGCGAGACGACTACGAGTACGAGAGATTAAGCGTGAGGGTAAATGAATTTAGTAAAAAATCTTTGTCTAGAACGAAGGTCGTTCGTTGAGAGTTACGTGACACGTGTCTACTACTAATTTTATGATGGATCAAACACACGAGTTTTGATTTAACGGTGCCAACATACCTCCCGCATTGTAAGGAAGAAACACACTTTGAATATTAAACATAAATATGAAACAGGTAATGTTTTATAAAGTAACTTTACTTCTGCGTTGTAACAGTTGTTTTACGACTTTGTAGCGTGAGTAATAAATAAACTATTTACCTACAAGACTACACTAGTCACATAGCTAAGTTATTTAAATTGACAGGGTTGTCAACCATAAAAAAATGTCAGCTTGTCCATATGAGGAAATCTAAAATCTTGTAAGCTCAATTTAGCCCTCATATGAGCAATATTTTGGTTAATATCCGTAGAAATATGAGTTTTTAATCGATGAAAATGGTGAAGACGCATATGAAGATTCTCGTACGGTTGATATCCCTGTAAATAGTGTCAAACAAAGTCGCTATCCACATTTCCTTGTTTATATTTCTTAAATATGTTCCTCTAGCGTTAGAGTTCTTGCAACGATATTTGTATTAAAAATATGTTCATACCTTGATTTGTCTATTAAATTTGTGGCATTACTTAGTCTACATTTTGCAGTTCCTACCACAATGCTTTCTTCACCCCTCATATATCTTCCACATCACGAATCATCCACCTTTAAAAAAAACAAAATGTTCCAGATCCGCAAGAAATAAACATATTACAAAAATTGTAAACAATTTTAGAGTTATATATAAATATAGACATCCACAATCGGTCTTATATAACAATATTGATTATTTTATAACTTACGCCTATGATAATGAAATTTTAACATGCCTTTTATTAAAACATCTTCCCATAATAGGCTGCGACTGGGAAATCCTAACGTAGCCTTTCTCGGAACAAAATTGCACCAAAACATCGATGACTCAAGATAAGCTATTACGGGTCAAATTATACGCACGATGAGATGGGCTCGTAGTTTCCGCCTCGTGCATCGAAGGGTTTTGTCATCTATATCCTTGTATACATACAAATCTCGTCTCTCGATGTTTGTCTGTCATAAACTCCGTAACTACTTAATGAGTTTATACAAAGTTTCGCTTTTTAATTATTTTATTGACTTCAATATCAAAACTACTGTAGAAAAATATGTAGTCCTGTGAGTTATAAAGCTGAATAGGTTATTTCTCTCTATTCTGTGGACTCTTAGTCGGATATTAAAAATCTTTTTTGCATTAACAGCCTAATTCTTGAACAACGCTTTACGCTGATGGTGGTGTTAAATTCCTTGCACGATACAATCATCTGTATTCATGAGTATGATTACTTATATTGATCTGAGTGTTTTACATGTATTTACAAAAAATAAAATATCTGTATTAGTTGTCTAGTATCTTAGTTTGGACTAGATGTGATTTATCACGTTTAAAGTTAGAATTAACACTAATCCAAAAAGACGGGCAAACGATGCGATGCGGCGAGTCGGGGATCTTGAGTGCCCAATTCACATAAATAAAACAGTGTGTAAAACCACGAGGCACAGCTAGTTTTGATAGATCTTGGCGCGGGTGCTGTGCAAAATGATTAGTAATTGTGGCGTGGTTGGGAAAATTGTTTAGTGCTGCGCAAAATTGATCGTCTATTATGTGAGTTTATAAATTATTTACCCGCTCTTCATAGATGTAGCCCGGCAGATTTTAATAACATTTTCGTAGTAAAAGTATTATATAATATTCCAAAATTAATTACAATTTGTTTGTAACAATATGAAGCAGTATGTGCTATATTATTGTGCTCGTCAATGGAAATATGAAGTAAACCAAAAACAAAGCAAATTTATTTAAAGTTACTGGCTGGAGCTAAAGGAATTAAAGCTATTTATTTAATTGTTTCTTCTCTATTGCTACCACTTTAAAAAATCATGAAAGTAAAACATAAGACATCCAATATCTAAAATAGGATTTAGAAGAAGCAAGGAATATTATTTTGCGAATTGAATTTAATAATAATAGTAGTTGCGAGTACTAGGCCAGCAACAACAGGGTGGAGACTGTAATGACTTATCGATTCAATAGTTATCCAGTCGGCTAGCGTTATCGATTCGAGTTCGTTAACTAGTCACACCGTTATACAGAAATGCGGGGACACTACTTGAAACTAGGGCGTCAGAACTTAGAAGATGTGGATAAGGTATTTTTGGTTCACAGAACAAGTACCCTAAACTCGAGACCAATGATGACCAATCAAGTAAATGACACCATATTATCTAGCAGCCACTAAATATTTATTTTTTTAAAGTCGTAGTCAAAAGCATTTATTCACATATGATATAAAATATCATATCAATTCATGTATACATTTTTTTTTAATCCAATCATTCATTTTATATGCCTTTCGATTGAGTTCTCATAAAGGAGAGAAGGGTATTGTTAGTAGTTGTGATTGATGAACCTATTGCTAGCAATGTACCAGGTTGACCTCTACACGACGCACCCGGACACTATCGTGATAAATTCCTGATGCATTCGCCACCATGAGCTGAGCTGATCATGAGACCTGACCTCATGCTCATCTTTTCATACTTCATTGGTGTACCAGCCAGCGTATTGCAGGCAGGTTCGCCATTCCATTCTCATCAATTAATGTGTCAGTAAGAAAGTCCTCCGAAGATGACCATGGTCCTGTAGGTGTATGTATAAATAAAGGCTAGTACTATCCATCAGGTAGCCTGCCAGCTTCTTTGCTATTCCAGTTACATAAAAAAACTAGATAATAATCTCTATATAAAAAGTAAATAATAAATAAAATAACAAACTTATCGTCACGACTGTTATCCCAGATGGAATAGTCAGAGGTATCATGAAATATTGATTTCATAGTGAACGCAACACTTCACATGCTTACATTTAGCTGAGTATACTTTTGAATCCTCCTGATTATACATTTGACTTCCGCTGAGTATAATTTGAATCCACCTGAGTATACATTTGAATACCGCTGAGTATACTTTTGAATCCTCCTGATTATACATTTGACTTCCGCTGAGTATAATTTGAATCCATGTGGCAGGGTACGAACCTACCGCCGCCGCCGTCTCTGGGTTTAATTTTTGGTTTTGTTATAAGAGTGTCCTTCACTGGAAAATCAGTAAGATATATATGCAAAGTATTTTTGTCAAGAAACATGGTCTAGTCGTTTATAACCCGAACTTACACCCTTCTGGATGCAAGTCCGGGTAATAAACGACTAGGCAATGACGCTCTCAAGTGTAAATAAGTACGAAATAGGAATCTGTACTTGCAAAGTACTACTAAGATATCTTTGGACAGTGTCATTTAGAACTATGATAAGTGGCGCTATTATTTATGAATGCTTTTAATATCAAACAGAGAAACATAAATCAAGATAAAATGTGCTCACATACTTTTTATAGGGAAATTAGAAATATATGTACGTTTCTATGCGTGATAGTGCAGTTTATTACAACTAGTTGTGTCCAGCGGTTTCACCCGCTTTTTAATTTAGAAAAAACTTTAGCTAACTGGATTTAGTGTTCCGATAAATTACTTGAAAAAAACTTTCATTCTCTGTTTCAACCATTAAGATAATATTTTTTAAGAAGAATAAAGACTAAGCCCGTCTACGTGATATATATACATGTTATATTATATTTGAATATGTTTTATTGTACAAAATAAACAGACGAAGAGATGAAGAACAGAACAAAGCACACACCTGTACTTTTGTATGCCATCTTCGTTCTCGGGAATGGCAATGCATAAGTGATATCGCGGGTGTCCCATGATAACATAATATTTGTAGTGCTGTTCATAAACCATACATATATTGGTAACAGTTACCACTTACCATCAGGTGCGTTAATTTTTTTTTATTTGGTATCTCTAATTTGTTTCTCTTGATAAATACATATGCCTTTGTTACTCTGGTGTAATATAGCATTCTAAGGACAAATTTTTCAAAATTATCCTATTAGTTTTTGAGTTTATTCATCACAAACTTACAGAAATACAAATATTTCCTCCTTATAATATTAGTGTTTTATGTTTGTATATAAAATTATTAAAGTTGTATATAACTTATTAAGTGCAAGTCATATACGCAATATTACTGTTCCGCACATGTGTCCGTTTACATTTAAAATGATGTCAATTTCCAGGCTTACTAGTATAAAATGTGATAGTTACCCACATAATGTTATACAGTTACAAAAAAACTCAGAATAAATTGAAACAGTTTTCATATAAAAATTAAGTGTTACGTACTTAATTAGAAAGAGAAAGAGCATTACGTGGTGATTTTTATGTTTTGCTGACACTTAGACGTCAGCAAAAAAAACATTAAAATAATATTTTCCTTTGATAAATTCATGAATTAACTTGTATGATTTAATGAAGTTTTAAGTAATAAATAATTGAAATGAATGTCACTTAATTTTCAGCTTTTATAACTCCACGTATTGTAGTCTATTTAGTCTTGTAAAATATTGTATTTGTAGACTATTAAATAGACAAACTATCTTTAATTTATACTCTCCTAGTATTTGGTAATGCCGTCACCATATATATACGTTTCATAAAAAATATCATAAGACACTTCCTGGCTTTAACAACCCAAGCAAAACTAAACTCAGGATCCACGTTATATTTTCATTTGTAAAATTCTTTCAGTGTTTGAATCTCAAAAATTAGGTGTAACTTACTATTTATGGTTATTAAATAAAAAATGCGAGCTCAGTTGTATGTTACTGGTATACTACGTCTAGTTACACCTAAAAAGTCATGAGTTCAAATTTAGCTGAATACAAAACGGTGCTTTCTAATGTTGGAGACTCCAATAAGAACAAAAAATCCGGGAGACGGCTGTAGTTAAATATATACAGCAAAATGTGGGCATATCAACTAAATAATCGGTATATTATTCTTATTAAATAAAAAAAGAATCTAATCCATCTGCTACTTTATTATGTGCGCCGCGTCGCCGTGATCTTGATACGGGATTCGAACTGAAACTGGTTCGGTGTCGATGCTCCACTGGGCGCTTGACGCAACAGCTGTAAAAACTTTGGATTACGATTTTATATTATGAGCAAACCTGCTCAGCAGCATGGTGACTAGGGTTTGAGGAGGTCGGTTGGCATTGTAATTCCAACTGATCTCTCAGTACAGTTTTATATAAAACTATTTGCTTTACGCAGTTTTACCCTTAAGGGACCTGTTATGTGTTCCCGTGGGAATTACAGTAACCGTCGATGCTCCTGTAATAAAACAAAGCCTAAAAGTATAAACTTTGTAACAGTGGAGGAAAAATAAAATTATTTAAAATTTCAATTTGATAGATCAAATAGTCATTTTTGAAATATAGCACAGTAAGAGATATGATTTTGAGATTGAACAATCTCAAATTATAGATTAATAAGGTTTATAAAGTAAATGTTAGGTTACCTCTTCGCAGCCTCCTCCGACAAATGGAATGGTATGGTTTAATTCTTGTTGAATTAGCCACGATAGGTCAACAGACATGACTTCATCCCCATCATTAACCTCCACTGATGCCCCGCCAGCCTATACCGTCAACATGAGAGGTCGAACCATACTTTTTTAATATGTACTAATATTATAAAGAGGTAAAGTTTGAGAGCTTATAAGGTTGTAGCTGATAATCTCTGGATCTACTAAACCGATTATAAATTCTTTTACCAATAGAAAGCCACGTTAGTATTGAGTATCATATGCATGTTAACAAAATGAAAATAAAAGATATTTCGTGGTAGCGAATTAAATAAAAATGTTTTTTAATTAAATTTAATTTGCTTCCACTTTGCAATTAAACATTTAATATACTAGTGGGTAAGTGGGTCCTAGCATATAATAAAAAAATAGGAATACGTTTATTACTAAAAACTCACAATGCAAAAGTAAAAATAACATATAAAAAAGTGGCAAACTGCCATCAACAGGTAACATACAGAAATGGCGATTCACTCTAAAAGCACTATTAGTTAGAACACTTATACCTTCACATTCTAAAGTAAATACTTAAATATAGATTGTTACATTAGATAACCATTTCAAAGACCCTTTCAAGTAATTACAATTAGACAAATAAATTGCATTGCATTTATCTGCATTGCTAAGCGTCAGCGGCGATCTAGTAGGAACGTTTAGTAATTACTTATTAGCATATAATGCTGACAGTTGAGGACTGAATCGAGTATGTGTAGGATTATTTCATAACTTGAAACGTATGATTGTGTATAGAGACAGTGGAATAATTATGAACTTTAATGTCTGCGATACATATCTCAAAATGCAGTATTAAAACATTTGTATTGTTAAATACTTTATGCAGACATGGACTCTTATATATATATATATAGACTTTTTATAGAAAGTAATGACACGTAAATTTTTCATAAATATTATACTATGTCTGTGATTTATTATGGCTTTCCAATGGATGAGTATTTTAATTCAACGTTTTTCTATACAGTGTTACCTATTCGTGAACTTTCTCCAAAAAGTAGAAATAAAGTCGAAATCTGATAATGTATTTTGAATATTCAAGTATTACTAAGGCAGAAACTAGGTAGAATACACATGAAACTAAAATATTTTAACCTACAAACTAAAGTGCAAAACTGATAATAATTGCTTACCACTTTCACTAATAATCAAAGTGGAAAAGTGATAACAACTATTGAATTTTTCCCGTTAAATTGTACACGTGACCGTACAGCTTTAAGGAAAGTACTTTTTCGCTTAATTTGTTCAGTATCGTGAATATTATAACTGGTTCTTTGCTTGGGCTAACCTTTCAACTTTACAATTAATGCATTCCTTATTATAATTATGACTACATATTATTATTTTTTGTTTCAGGTACGTAAAATTGACATCATGTAAAAAATATAGTAAGTTACTAAGAATTAATAAAAAGAGGTTATTTGTACAGTATACAATATATTTAATAGAATTAGGTGTTATTATGCGGAAGTCTATTTCACTACTCGATAGATTTGTATTATTTTGTTTAATTTCGCTACAATTAACATGTGTGAGACTACGAATATTCGGTGTGGAAACCTGACCAGCGCTACGACCTTCTCCAGTGGCGATCAAATTCCGACCGTTATTGAGTCTACACCCATATCGCGACACGTGTTTCGCCTCTGAACGAGGCATCATAATTAGAACGAGGCGGTAATTAGAGTTCGGGTACAGCTCGGAAGCCTAGTGTTAACTTATCGGCAGCATTCAGTCGCGGTTAGGTCGCGGAATTGTAGCGGAATTAAACAAAATAATATAAATCCATCGAGCACTATACAATATTCAGGAAGCTACATTAATTGACCGGGATTGAAACCGAGTGAAGGTTGGCTGACATATAACCTTACATTGCAAGCATTGGAACACTAATGGGGGGGCTTTTTGGCGGCAAAAATAGGTGAGACAGAGGTATCCACGCAGACAACTTTGTAAAAAAGAAAGAATGAAAATTGTTTATTTGGTACACTGAAAATAATTTTTAAATTTTAATTTACATTTTTATATTAATAATTACAGTACCAAATAGGTCTCTGCTCAGCATATGTCGTGACGGGGTGCCACGACGCTGGTTTTCAGCGGATACCTTCATATATAATAAAATAATAATAATAATACCTACACATACAATCTAGGCGTATAACACTGAGTAAACATTTACGACACACTGAAACATAAAATAAACATAAGTTCTGGTGACACTAGTAGGCTGACACCTTGCATTACCCCGCTTTTGGAGTGCAGACACATCACGGCACAGTTTTCTGAGTGAGGAGTATTTTTTTAATTTATTTTTAAAAATCTGCACAGTTAAAGTTGTACAAAGTCTACCTCGTCAATGTGTCTATATTTTATTGTTATAGTTGATATCGTGTATTATTTAAGAAATTCCACATTTTATCGAATAGGTATCAATAGGCATTATACACGAAATAATCTGTTGTTGTATTTTCGCGACTCGTTAAATTTTCCCCAAGCGTTCGTATGTTTCTAACCTAAATGACCACGAAGCAAATCTCCTTTTAGTACTTCCATAGTTAGTTAGAATCGCTCTATAATCGCTGGGTTCCGTAACGATACAAATGTAGAACATATGAAAAATGCCCAGTTGTTCAATTATTAGTAATAGTGAAATAGTCTTTAAATAGTCTCTACAACATTATAATCTAGATATCTATTGAAAATAAAAAATGATTAATTGAAGCACTTGTTTAAAACAGTCAATTATTTTTTAATTTCATTCACTCGTATGTTTGTAACCAACGTGCAAAAAATACTTACAATACTTTGTATATATTCTTACACAATATTTTGTGTTAGAAAGTGTGTACATATATTTACGAGCTGAAACATATATATGTTATATAAGGATGTAAATATGAAACTCAAACTCGAAATAATTCACTCATATAGGACATTTCGGTCTCTTATGAAAATTATATTTTATCACTATCCTTATCACCCAGTTCAGCTAGCTACTTCAGTTGAGATGTACTGAAAAAAAACTCCATAGGTACATTTTTCTATGTTTTTTTATGATGAGTATATAAAAAATGATAATGTTATAAACTACTCTACTGTCTATAAAATTCTCTACATATCCTTTGTTTTATTATATTGTATACTAGCTGTTTCCGCGACTTTGTCCGCGTGGAATTTAACTCGATTTTCCTAAAATAAAAGTAGCCTAAGTTACTCCTTTTTACATCAGCTATCTGCCAAAAAAGTCCCATTAAAATCGGTCCAGCCATTTCAGAGATTAGCCGGAAATAATAGATAGACAAAAATTGTAAAAAATGTTATTTTAGGGTATGTACCATATTTATATTCCTATGCATGTAGTAAAAAACAGTTACATTACATTATATATTACAAACAGACACACCAATTTCATTTATATGTATAGATGTTCCATAGATATAATACATTAATACTTAACGTATAGTTGCACATTAAAATTTATGTAAGTAAATACACATTCATTAAGAACAGATACGGAACCCTAATTGCTGTTTTCACGATTACCAAACGAGGAAGTGTAGGTACAGGTGGCTATTACTTATAATGTATTTCCGCTGACATTTTATTAATAGTATATGCTTCTTAATATTACAAGAAGGGTGCTTCGATAGATTGAATATGGAATGGTCATGTCAGTCAGCCCAACATAGCGAACTAATGGTATACGCTGACGGGGCACCAGTGAAAGATGATAAGATGAACATGAAGTCATGTCAGTCAGCCCACAATACGAACTAATGGTATACGTTGACGGGGCACCAGTGAAAGATGATAAGATGAACATGAAGTCATGTCTGTCAGTCCATCATAGCGAACTAATGGTATATGTTGACGGGACACCAGTGAAAGATGATAAGATGAACATGAAGTCATGTCAGTCAGCCCATCATAGCGAACTTATGGTATATGTTGACGGGGCACCAGTGAAAGATGATAAGATGAACATGAAGTCATGTCAGTCAGCTCATCATAGCGAACTAATGGTATAGGGTGACGGGGCACCAGTGAAAGATGATAAGATGAACATGAAGTCATGTCAGTCAGCTCATCATAGCGAACTAATGGTATAGGGTGACGGGGCACCAGTGAAAGATGATAAGATGAACATGAAGTCATGTCAGTCAGCTCATCATAGCGAACTAATGGTATACGTTGACGGGGCACCAGTGAAAGATGATAAGATGAACATGAAGTCATGTCAGTCAGCCCACAATACGAACTAATGGTATACGTTGACGGGGCACCAGTGAAAGATGATAAGATGAACATGAAGTCATGTCAGTCAGCTCATCATAGCGAACTAATGGTATACGTTGACGGGGCACCAGTGAAAGATGATAAGATGAACATGAAGTCATGTCAGTGACGAACTAATGGTATACGTTGACGGGGCACCAGTGAAAGATGATAAGATGAACATGAAGTCATGTCAGTCAGCTCATCATAGCGAACTAATGGTATACGTTGACGGGGCACCAGTGAAAGATGATAAGATGAACATGAAGTCATGTCATTCAGCCAATCAATTCACCAAAGATCCTGACAAGTTATATTTGTGAATATTTCATTTTCAGACTTATAAGATACATTCTTTGATATAATTTAACTAGCTGTGTCGGCGGTTTCTCTCGCGTTAAATTTCAATAAAAAAATATAGCCTATACGTTATTCTGATGCATAAGCTATATTACTGTAAAGTTTCATCAAAATCCATTCAGTAGTTTTTGCGAGAAAGAGTAACAAACGTCCATACTCATAAACTTTCGCGAATTAAGATTAGGGAGGGACTGGTCTGTTCTGGTTACGGCCACTGACTAGACTATTTCCTTTTGACAAATTACAATAGCATATGCTGGTGATTACTCTAGTCTCCCTAATTCTGAATTTAAAAATGAATCTGTATTTTTGTAAACATGTAGAAGTACATTTGAAATGAATAAGAGCTAAGCTTGTTGTCAGGTCTTCTTAGCTCGAATGCTCTCCGAACTGACGGTAGTTTTAACTTCTCATAAGAGTCTCTAACAGATATATATATATATGAGTAAAGATATTTGATTTGATTTGATTTGATATGACTATGGATGATCTTCTTAAAATGTTGAATGTTTTTAGTCTTGTGGTGCAATATACAGAATCGATGTCAAAGGAATGTTTTCTTTTTTTTTTATTTGGGGTTTCGGGCTATTATCAGGAATGTTAATAACATTAATAAAAGTAATTAAAGACTATACTCTCTGGAAGTTAAATAAAAAGCGAATTATGCGAAGTATCCAATGACGTCACGCCTTAAAGTCTCTTTTACACCCGCGGCGTGACGGTCTCGCTCTGATTGCCCCGACTTTGAATCCTCAGTGTCACTGGCTCACTGCTTGCTAGATACGTACGTGATCGAATGATTATCTCATAGCCATAGTTATTTTCTTATCTAACTAGAACTAGCTGTTCCCGCGACTTTGTCCGCGTGGAATTTAACTTTATTTTTCTAAAATAAAAGTAGCCTAAGTTACTCCTTATTACATCAGCTATCTGCCAAAATGAGTCCTGTGAAAATCGGTCCAGCCATTTCACCGAAACAAACAGGTTCTGATTAACCGGAACAAACAGGCACACAGACAAAAATTGTAAAAAAATGTTTTCTTGGTGTATGTACCGTATATATATTTATATGCATGTACTAAAAAACGGTTATTTCAATATTACAAACAGATACTCCAATTTTATTTATATGTGTAGATGATAAACTAGGTGACGGCCAACCTGATGGTAGGTGGTTGTTTTGTTTTGTGGAACAGTCACCTATGGTATATGAAGAGCAGGGGCATTATGTTATTAAGCCCGTGATGCCACTCAAGTTTTGCCATTCCGTAGGACTATGTGCATGCCTCCCTATATCACCCTGATCTATCCACCCCGATGATAAAGAGAGCTTCAGTAAAGCCCGTACTATTGCCATTCCGTAAGGATTTCAGCTGCATCACCCTGTTAAATTTAAAGAAGAAATGCTATTGAGCGCTATTTCAGCCTCGTGACTAACACACTATATTACATCGCTTTCTTTATGCTTTGTATTGCATCTCTTTATTTATGCCGGACTAAATGGTTATAATATTAACCTATAACCTTTCGCTGAATCCAAAAATTATGTCCTTTTATTTTGAAATAAAAGGAGTTTCGTATAATAATCTTACCAGTTCGTAGTTTGAGGTAGAGAACACTAATTATACTAATATAATAATGCTGAAGAGCTTGTTTAGTTGAACGTTACTTCTTCGAATTGAAATATTTTATTAGTGTCTGATAGGATTTATAAGAAAAACAATAATTTATCTCTTTCTTTTCTTTCTTTATTTTTAGAGGAAGACTATAGATATAACATCACGTTACTATTACGAGAGCGATTCTTCTTCAATACGATAGTGATACTTACGATATACTTAAGTGATACAGACGAAGTTACGCGGATCAGTTTATTCCTTATCAATTGGCTCAATATTGAATCGAAGTTGGACCTACATTAATATAACAGACGATAGGTATGTATTAGTCTAAACTTAATAGAATTATCGAAAAGAAATCAACCACGGTTGTGATTTGTGCAGCAAAAAATCCGAAGTCCAAGATCCTAGAGATAGCTGTGTATTATCCGGGCATCGAACCTCACTCCCGCTACACCGGTATCCAGATAACAATGCCAATTGAATCGAACATAGCGATATATTATCTTTACACAGATATAAAGATATTGCAAAGATATACTATGCGGTTCTAAAAGTACGCTGGAATAAGTATTTGAACATCATGATAAAATGTAATTTTGATTTAAAAATTAATTTCTACATCTATACATATAAATAAAATTCGAGTATCTTTTTGTAATATTGAAATAACTGATTTTTAATATATGAATAATAATATGAATATGAATATAAATACGGTACATACACCAAAATAACATTTTTTCCAACTTTTGCTGTCCGTCCGACAAATCTCTGTTTGTTCCGGCTAATCTCTGAAATGGCTGGACCGATTTTGACGGGACTTTTATTGGCAGGTAGCTGATGTAATAAAGAGTAACTTAGGCTATTTTTATTTTAGAAAAATAAAGTTAAATTTTGTGAAATTTAACTTATTATTTTTATAAAATAAAAGACTATCGGCGACATATACATGATAAATTACTTCCAAAACTTTTTCAATGGCATTAATTTCAAAAATGTACTTTTGGTGTATGTTTTTATATTAATATGCATGTAGTAAAAAACGGTTATTTCAATATTACAAACTCAACACTCCAATTTTATTTATATGTATAGATGAGTGTTGATTTACAAAATTGTAATTTGAATTACAATAAAACATAAATAATACTATTTAATTTAGCAGTTCTCAATTAGACTATTATAAATTAGTTACAACAAAAAGAAAATCGCATAACAATTGTTTGGCTCTTACAGGAGTTATAAATTCGTATATTTATCAACATTTTTGCCATCCTTGTAGAAAATATAAAGTATATATTTTATATCTCTGCCAAAATTTACCATTTTCGCTTAGAAAATATAAGCGAAAATGTTAAATTTTGGCAGAAATGGTTAAATTTTGTGCTATGTAGAAAAAAAAAATTACAGTTAACATTTTCCTGTGACATATTTGAATAATATTTTAATTAAAGCTACGAACCTTTGATTTAAGTATTAAAGTCTACACAGCTGGTAATAAATTACACTGAAATAGGCAAAATATTTCAATATCTAAAACTACGGCTATCAAACAGATACCATCTAATTTGTAACGTCACATCCAGTAAGTCTATGCCATTTGTTGCGTAATCTACCAGAATTGATTACAGAAAATGCTTTTGTGTTTTGTCAATGAGCCGAAATATAGCGGTATATAAGAACAAAGCAGTCTGTTTAGTTAACGGTAAACAGATTAATAACAGCAACGCACTTTAGGAATAAGACTTTTAAGATAACACCAAATTTGGAGTAAACACTAAATATTTCATGTACTTATCAGATTTTGATCTTTTTCGGACATTTAGACCGTATTTACTATACATGGTAGAAGTGTGGATCAGAAGAAATAGTATTAAAATATCCTTATCCCATTTATTTGTGGTCGGCGTATTATGTTTTTCTCTTCCATTCATCCCTGTTCGCAGTCATCGCGTTATTCCTTTCTTACCATATCATCTTTCACACAGTTCATACATCTCTTTTTCTGCCCTTATAACAATCCACATTCTTATGTAACACCTTCCTTAAAATATTATCCTCATTCCTACGCATTACATGTCCATACCACGATAGACGATTTCTCTTCAACCTCACTGACAACCTAATTAACAATATTACATTTTATTTTTTATCATCATTCATGATTGTTATACTCCAGAAATAGTTTCCCTTATACCTACTGTATATGTACTGTAGACTGTTAAAGTAGGATTATTATTAGTTAAAAAATATAAAGTATTAATTAGCAAGTTACAAACTTCATAATATCAATTTCATATTTGTGTATGATAGTTATTCTTCTTAGAAATATATACATTTGTATTCACGAAATGAGATAGCTATTAACTTCAGAATAAAAATTTCTACTGCCTACTTACCAGTTCCTTATCTATGTGTAACAGACAGACAAAACTAGAACAAAATAACCCCGATGTACCAGGTTGACATAAACCAGCGAGCACTAGATAAACGTTATCGGCGCCACATCCGGGTGTTTTCACTTGACAGGGAACTGAAATACAATTAGCTACTAACGTGTGAACATCCCACCATAGTATGTGTTCCTAGTACTTTCTCAATACACTTTCTATGGTGGTAGGTGAAAAATAAAATCGTTATTGATAATGAAATGAAATTGAACTGAATTATTTATTTAGAAACGTTGCACTCATTTATGTAGTTCATAAATCATCATAAAAGTTAATTGTCATCAGAAAGTAGCCTAATTCTGCAATTTTTTAAACAAATTATATATACATATGCACAGAATATAATATAAACGAATATACTCTGTGTTGCTTTTAACTGACAGCCAAAACACTTGAGTCTTAGTTTGTCGACAGCGTGCTTGACCTACAGTGGTCGCTGATGACAATCATCTATCCGCTCGTTTGTTTCATTGCTAAATGCCACTCTCTCATTCAGATATTCAATCTCCACTAACTGGTATCTGCAGACGTTCAATGGTTCTACCCGCAACCAATTACCCATTTATGTGGTGTATCCCGGACACGTACGGCCCCACATCGTTACCGTGCTATCTACGATTATCGCTCCAGGAACGAAGCCTTTACGGCGCCTTATTAGGTCTGACTCTATGTTGACTCAAGTTTCGAATCACAGTTTTCAAAGATGTTAAGTAAAAGTTATAGATGACAATAGCAGAAAGATGGAATACCTGTGTAGTTTTGAATTTCATTGTTATAATGAGTCATTATACTGTTAGCGCATTGGTCAGTCCGCTAGGTTTAGTACCAGACGATCTTCTTAGCATTCCTTGCGGATGCCGGTTCATCGTGTTGCAGGGAGAAATTCTTCCAGCAGATCTCGACTTAGATTAGGTTCCATTTAAATATTTAGATTAGGTTAGCATTCTAATTCAATCAACACTTAGATTAGGCTCCATTAATATTTTCTTTCTTTATCTTACCATCTAATTGAAATTCGATTTTTCTCAAATGAAGTGCTGATTGTAGAAACTGAACATCAACAACTATAGTCGTAAAGACTTCTTGTCGTCTTCTTTGTAATTCCGTCTTTTCGTTTGGATTCATGCCTAGTGGTTCATGGTACAGAAAAAGAGCACTCGCTTCTACTTTCTCTTTGCAACCGTTAGATGGAACAAGTAATTATGTTAATATATTATTTGTTTGTTATTTCAAAACGCATTGTAGTGCATTTAAAAAATACTAGCTCTATTCCCAAATATGTCCAAATGACCATAATTAATAGCGAAATATTAGCTTATGCACTTGTCAATCACAATATGCAAAAGTTAATACATAATTATTAGTTAAGCTATTAACTTGAGTTTGCAAGTGTAAACTTACTTTCGGATTGATGGAGTACATTAGTTAGAATCGCATACAAGGTCAAACTTCAACGATTAAATAATATATATATAATCCAATATTATAAAAAAATTATCTGCCGGTCATACTTTGTAGTTAATTTCACGTGTACTAATATAGTAATAGTACTAATATTATAAAGCTAAAGAGTTTGTTTGTTTGAACGGGCTAATCTCAGGAACAACTGGTTCGAATTGAAAAAATATTTTTGTGTTGGATAGTCCATTTATCGAGGAAGGCTTTGGGCTATATAACATTATGCTACGACTATTAGGAGCGGAGCTACAATGAAAAATATTGCAAAAGGTGGGTAAATTAAACTCAGACGAAATTTCGCGGGTCAGCTAGTAATTAATAAAAAATATTTTTTTACAACAAATAATACATACCAATATTATCATCCGCTTCTTTCTTATTCTATTCATTTGGAATCGACGTAATATTATTTCTCGTCCATTTATCATGAGAAATAAAATACCTATATTTAAAAAAAATATGAATTGACTTATCCTAATTATTATAATTTGTTATTTCAACCATATTTATAGAAATAGAAATAGTAATAATCTTTATTCAAATAAACTTAATATAAGCACTTTTGAATAGTCAAGTTTTTTTATTCTACTTTTTATTTAATTTTGATCAACCTTATACGTTTAGTATTACGGGGTACATAATAATGTAACATAATAATTTTGTTGAACGAATTATTATGAAAGAATTGAAATTACTAGGTGTCATATTTATTAGCAATCTATACTTAATGGGTAATGATTGATACCGGATTATTTTCGTCTACCAACAGTAGGTAGTTCCCAATTTCGTCACAAACAAAAGCGCCAGTGAAAGGCTGCCGGCTAAGGAGTTCAAGGCAGATAAGTCAAGTTTGAACTGTCTCGTATTTATGTACCACGCGTGGTGCCACCGTATGACACATCACTTGTTA
This sequence comes from Achroia grisella, assembly GCF_030625045.1. NCBI lineage: Eukaryota > Metazoa > Arthropoda > Insecta > Lepidoptera > Pyralidae > Achroia > Achroia grisella. The sequence goes on along the minus strand of NW_026712984.1, from coordinate 1,106,829 downwards.
ATATTTACTAGTGGTCGCCCAGTGGACGAAATTAATTTTAATTAATGATCGCGGGTTCGATTCCTCGCACAGTGCAAACATTTGTATTCATTAGTATGATTGTTTGTGTCGGTCTGGGTGTTTTCTATGTATATTATGTATGTATTTATAAAAAAATATTAGTTGTCTGGAACTCATAACACAAGCTTTGCTTACCGTGGGACTAGATGGCGTTGTGTTAACTATCCAAAATATATATATAATTTTGAATATTATTAAGATGCTATTGTCAAACACTATAGACAAATTGTATTAAAGATAAATAATATTAAAATTGTTCTCAATTTGAGATTATTTCTCCACGGATTTTAACAATGAACAAATATAAAAGTGTGTGTGTCATATAAAAAAAGCGTGTGTAATGTTTGTTTTATTGACTTAATGTATTTTTAATGCAGAATTTTAAAAAATATTAGCATCCTACACTCCATCTCTCTTGTATATGCATTTGTGAACGTAGATATTAGAAATACTCAACCGATTTGTATCCTACTAATACATTCTGTTTTCTTAATATATTTTATACAGAAGCGATATTTAGCGTTTGTTTTATTCTAATTGATTCCGAAACAATCCCATAGTACCTCTTCTTGGTTTGGAACTAGATGGCAATTACACACGTAAGTAATTTTTTAAAAGTCTTCCCGAGTATTAGGCAGTTCAGTTGTTGAAAGTTTGCTGAGAACGAGTAAGTGAAACAGTCACTTCACTTGTTAATTACCAGGGTAGCATAGGTTACGAAGAGTAACAGCCTTCGTTAACTCTCTACAACTCTCACCTAATTACGTCTGTAGCCGTACGTACATCGTCATACCTATTATTATGTTTTAGCACAATCTTAAACTACATCAGATTCAGAGTTAGATTTTAAATAAAGAACCTTGAGAATGTTGTTCTAAAAATAATATGATAGTAGATAACATCGTAATGGACTTATAGAACTCAAAGAACGCGAGTTCAAACTTGACGAAAACAAAAAATATGTCTGTCTAATTTCCATTCTCTTGTTGGAAATCCCGATCACATATCAGATACTGAGGGATGACTTGTATGTTGAATTTTTTTTTTCGGACTACTCTAATGCTGTTGGCCGCAGCTGGCCTTTACAGCTTCACCGGACGTTAGGGGGCGAGTGCAGATGGCACTCCAAACCCGCGGAAGGACTTATAGAGCGGCTGAAGGCCAACTCCCGCCTGACGGATACGACTTTAGTCTGAGGGCGCCACTAGGGGTTCGAACCTCGGCTCAGGCCGTCGTAATATCGATCCCCGTGTGTGTGTGTGTAAAAGTGTGGTCGGGGTGGAACGGGTGGACCCGTGGGGAGATTGCCTGCCGTTATGGGGTCGTCGGGATCAATGAGAACGTGCCTCAGGTGTATGTTGAATTTGACATATAGGTACTTCAATGAAATGTGGCCATTTAAATTGTAGCAATAACCACAATATTAATCTTAAACTCTCATGTAAATATATACTAAGACAATTTTTCTATATCAAGCATGTTTTAGGCAAATAAGTAAATAACTAAACATTTTTTTTGTCCTAGATATACCTGTTTATAAATATGTAGTTAGATATAATCTGTGACATAAAAATATTACACGAAATATCCCATAATATATATCACGAAAAATCCGACTGCAAAAATTGCAAGTTCGCATCGCATCTGTTTGTACGAGATAAATATCTCTGAAACAATAGCGACACGGGCGATGCGTGGGCGCAACGAACAGCTGCGCCTTACATAACGCGGATGTAGGGTCTGAGCTGAAATATGGATGCTATGTTGTTGGAATGCCTCGCCTTTCAAAATTAGACAGATTTACGAGTTTCCAGAGATCGCCAGATTCCTTACAGGGTAGGTAGAGGTTTTGTTATTATTATTATTATATATTACCTGATGAATAAATATTTTATAAATTACGTAATTAACAAAATATGAACATTATTTACTTATTTTTTTAAATACAGCTATATAAAAATAAAGCTATGTTTTTAAAAATGCAATAAATTTAATAAAAGCACACACTAAACAACCATGTGTACAGAGATAGCGATTTGGCAGAAAGACAAGATCTCTGCCGAGTGAAAAATATTTCTTCCCCAGTACAGTCAGATGTCGCCTCAGTGCGAAATTTATTAAGTTTCAAGCTTATTTAATTCGAATTTATCGAATTTAGATCAGTAGTTTAATATATCGAAAACACCCACCAACCAAGGTCATCATAGTCCAAATTACATAACTCTCACGGTATTTTCAATCAATATTACAAGAGTGCGACTGACTTACAGATTACTACTTATATGGGCAAAAAATATTGGGAAGCAATTGCGTAAGTTTGCATTGTAGCAATCATAACAATGGTTCCTGATACTACGCGCGCGTAATATATCGCAATCAGTGCGCGCGCATCGGCATTCGGCACGCGCTGAGATCGCTGATTGGTTGATTCGACACGCGACTACGATGCGCGCCAAAGAAAATGTCAGTCGGGATACATAGTGACGTTCAGTGTTGCCAACACGACTACTACAAAATATGGTAAATTGCTCTAAAAACTATGCTAAATATCATAAAATTATGCTAACATTTTCATCTAATTTTTCGAATAAGATATCAATATCTAGATCTTCATCTTGGGTGCTGCTGATGTAGATGCTTCATTGTCGAAACTGTAACTCTTCATGGTACTTATAGATCGCAGCACGTCATCCGGAACGGTGTAAGAATAACAACATTTCCCTGCCCTCTTTAGACCGAATCTGATGTACAATGGTATTCAGAGTTTTTATTGAGAAACGGTTGCGAAGTTTGTTTTTAACTTGATTCATTTGACTGAAAACTCGTTCAATTTCTGCGTTAGAATGTGGTAGTGACAGTAACGACATCGCTCTCTGTGATTGCGGTGTTATTAGAATTTTTATTTCATGTTTTGCTAATGCCAAACGACAAATAAATATGATTAAAAATATGTTTGTGTTTGCCACACTGGTGACGTTCTACATAATAATAATAATAACATACACAGACACACACTGCTCGTTTGCTCGTTGCTGCAACGAGTCCTACACTAGGTTGGGCCTGTCTTGTAGGAACCAGAATATGAACTTTCTTATAAAAACAAAACATTTTAATTAGATAATCCATTGTATTTCAGCTTGAAGATCGATTGAGAAAATAATACATTTTTAACACACCAAAAATTGTATAAATACGCGATTTTTTGCCTTTGGTCAGAGGTAATTTTTACCTTGTTACACAATGTTTCGTAATCAAGTTTGTACGAAATTTTGATCTCTCAAAATTGATTCAATACTATGATGTACGTGGTTAGAGAGCCAAATTGAACATGTACGTGATTTTATGTAATTTGTGATTTGATTCTTTGAACATAGCGATTTAAGGTTGGCAACCCTGCTCCGATATTTTCGTATCATTTGAGTATCGTATACAGCCTATTTGAGCTGACTGTACAAGTGTTATGACATTTGTTTAACACACGCCCTCTATCGTCACCCGTCATACATGTAGCCGTAATACAAACATTTTTGTGTAATGTACAAGATGTTTGCACATTATATAAGTGATCTATAGATAGATCGTTAATCATAAATCAATATTTGAACATTGACATAGAGTATGAATAATACAGAACTGAAGTTTTGTTTTTACCTACCAGGTAAAATGGGTAACCGAATTTCGAAGCCAAAATTTATTGCTTCTAAAATATATTTAAAAAGAATGACGGTGTCTATGACATACTCATACTGGTTTACACTGCTTCCTTTCGAATGGTGGCGGGTTGACTTCCCGCGCTTTATTTTGTAATGCTCAGTGTTTCTCTATATATGCAAAGAAGTACTAAAATATATCTATCAGTTATTTTTAATGTCACTTCGCATATTTCGGGATAAGATTTTTCAAAATAGAAACATCTAGATTTCTTAGCATGTCTATGTTATATATTATGCTTAGATTAAGACAGTAAGATAGAATAATATAAATTACTATGAATAATTAAATTTCAAATGTTGTTTCTACAAAATTCCTTCTTGGAAATAATATTAAATTGTTACAATATTAAATAGAACAATAATCCACTACAAAGAACAGTCGAGAACAAGAGTCCTCGACCTTTGCTTACATTGTCTCTAAATTATATTATTAATCTGATGTATTATATGTGCAATAAAAAAAATATAATAATTCGCAAAAACATCAAAATGAAAGGTTATTTAAATATAAATAAAATATATCGATTTTATGCTTAAAGTTAGATAGAGTGGTCTATCCAGAATTCTTGAATGTTGTTAATCTATGGCAAGCTGTCGACGGGCAGTCGTGCGTAAACAAACCCACTATTGTTTACGTGCAAGATAATGTTAGGTATCTACATCTGAGCATGATCACTCGATCTGATGAAACTGCATTCGGCCAGCATACAACATGCGGGGGAGGGGAGAACATTGTTAGTACTGTGGACTGATGACCCCATTGCTGGCAATGTATCGCTACAGGTTGACTTCCACGCGGTTCCCTCTGGAAACCATGATATATTTCTGGTCAATTAGTCACGATGGTAGTCTTATTATTCTCCAATGGTGGTGACCCGCCAACGTAAACTGTTAGCACGGGCAGGTGCACCGTTCCATTATCATCCATTAAAAAATATATAACCTGGGGTAGGGGAACAAGATTATGAGTAATGTAAACTGATGTCCGCATTGGCAGCAATGTACCAGTTTGACTTCCACGCGATTCCCTCTGGAAACCATGATAAATTTCTAGTCAAGTTGTCACAATGGGTTAACTGACCTGACTTTTTGTTCATCTTATTGAAAGAGAAGAAGATTGTTAGTTATGTGGGCTGATGACCCCATTCTTAACAATGTACCACGATAGGTTGACCTCCACGCGGTTCCCGTTGGAAACCGTCATGATAAATTCCTGGTCCATTTGTCACGATGGGCTTACTGACCTTACATGAGGTCAGGTTCATCTTATCATCCTCTACACCCCGCCAGTGTAAACCGTTAGCACAGGCGGGTGCTCCATTGCATTATCATCCATTTAAAACTATGCAACACAGGGGGACAGATGACGTCAGTAACATGGACTATTACTGAGATCATTTTCCCCCCTATGTAATCCTACTGCTGCTAGAAGTAGGATCATTAGCTATCATCATGTACTATGTCGGGTTGATGTAACAATCTTTTAAAATTGTACCAATCTTATAATCTTCTACAATTGAGGTACATTCACACCACTGTGGTAAATTCCTGGTGAATTTATCACGAAGGTCTAATAGCTTTGATCTCATCTTATCATCCTCCACTGTTGCTTCGCCAGCGTAAACCGTAGCACAGGAGGTTGCATAATTCCATTATCATTTAGTACAAAAATATGTACACCATGTTTATATGTGGGTACCATTATTTATTATATACTATGTTATCACATTATGTGCATTCCTTTCTATAAGATATAGTATTAAAAGTATAGAGTACAATAATAAACTACTTTTATTTCCTTAATACCGTTCATTTTTACCATACAACTAATATCTTTACATACAATGGTAGAAAATGCCATATGTCATTAAGCTCGCCAAATTGTACAATTTTTAAGTGCAATAAAGAATAAGTAAATAAATAATAAATACAATGAAAGTGCAACTGATCGCTGTCTGTACAAATAGAACCCAAAATGATGACTGTTTGAATTTTTATCTGTTTTTTTATGTCTTTATGCGCCGTAATGTCAGAAATTGCTTTACCAGATTTAGATTTGGATATTGTCATCATAAATCAATTCAGGTATGCTTCACCTCAAAATTTAGTGTTTGGTAATAAACCAATCACAAACATAAAAGAGGTGGGCTTAGTAGTAGTCTAGAATATTTACAGAAGAGAAACATTACAAGTCGCTGGACTGTTTCTGACTTAGATAATATTTAATTAAAATTTCAGATAACACGTTATCATTATGTGCCGTTACTTTGTTTGCCATGTCTAGATCAAAGACCGTAAAAACATACATATTTTTCAATCTAAGTAAAAAAGTAAACTGACCAATACAAATAAATAGTAAACATTGATGATTGGCACATTACTGTTTGATCCAATATTTGTTTACACGATAACAACGTATTTATCGATCAAACAATATTTACATCTCGATTCAACTCGGACACGAATCGATAAACATCAAATCGTAACGGTCCACCAATTTTGAATTTCGAACGTTATTTTATCTTTCTAGCTCAATATTAAGTGGCCAGTGCGCTGTAATACAACCTCTTTTAAGTGTAGCCAGAGAGAATAATGCGCGCTCGTATCTTTGTTCCACTTTAGAATTTTCTACTTTATTTTTATTATGCACAAAGCTTATATCTGGTTGTTGCGAGGATTCAGATTTAGAGAAAGCTGCCCTGATGTACGGTCTGCAACATTGATAAGTGCGCTTCCCGGTTGGGACTCATGCAAATTATTATCGCTAGAATGACCTGCCTTTGTAGGCGGTGGCCCTTGCATAATCCTTATATATTGTACATATTTTAGAGTGTTATATAATTTACATCTGAGCTCGTAAAGGTTAAGTCAGAAGGCTGATAGTTTTGAATTTTATAACGATTATGTCCACTTGAGCAAGTTGACTAGCCAGCAGATATTCCTATTCTTGAAATGTTGATTTTAATCGTAATCTTATAATAAAATTCTCGTGTCACAGTTTTCGTTCCCATACTCCTCCGAAACGGCTTGACTGATTCTCATGAAATTTTGTGAGCGTATTGAGTAGGTCTGAGACTCGGCCAACATCTATTTTTCATCCCCCTAGATGTTAGGGGTAGTCCACCCCTAAATTTTATTTTAAGGGTAAAACAACGTTTGCCGGGACAGCTAGTTCAAATATAAAATACCTACAAAGACCTACCTACTAAAAGAAGCGAAAGACATAACTCTACTAAAAAAGCTTATTATCTTCGTTACTACATATAAGGATATCATCGTGAGATGTAAATTGTCTGTTTATTTGATATTGTATAGATATTTTATATAAAAATTAGGATGATATTGTCACAGAATACATGTATTGTTAAATATAGGTCAACATACATATATGTTAAAGAAAAATACGCACCAAAAAGGTGAAATAATTGATTTCGGCAATTTTTTTAGAGGGCTTCTATTATTTTATAAATTAATTTATTAGTATAATATGTATTATTGTCGTTTGATTATCATCAATATATCATTTTTGCAAATATAGACGCGGACGAAGTCGCGGACACAACTAGTTTATAAGATAATGGTGCGAGTACAGTGTCTGGCGCCGGGTGTATTGACTCGGCCATAGGCAACGTCAATATTGACATCAATGCATATATTTAGATGTGCAATGCATCGCAAGTGTGTATACATGGCTTATTACATGACCTTGTTTTCTTACCTATAGAGTTCAATATCGCTTATCAATCCTTGAATTCAATATGTGAGTAGTTCTAGTCACATTAAATTATATAGCTTAATATATACGTTATAAGGTTGAAAATTATATAACTAAATATATAGGATATCACCTGTAATCACATTTTGTAAGCAATAAGGTGCAATTTCGAATAACTTTATTAGATGTCATACATAATGCAATCTCAATACATTCTCACGTCAAACTCGTCTATCAACAATGGTTATGAAATAAGTGGTTAGTATTTGTAGTAGTTCCGGTTTTAGTACAGTTATCTAGAAAATTAGATGATTGATGACCTGCATTGGTAGTGTCAAATCTTACCGCTAAGATAAAGGTAAAAGATGACTGGATGAGGATGAAGTAAGGTCAGTTAGGCCATCGAAGCGAATTCACCAAGAACTAATAACGAAGGTTACTAGAGAGCAACACGTGGAAGTAAACCTGATATGGTAGGAGTACAACTGCAATTGATCCACTAGCTCCGATTATAATCCCTCAATCCTCATCCCATCACCTTTCTCTGATGGCCTGTCTGCATATAGCGTAAACAGACACCATATCATTATTATACACTGAAAAACACGATGGTTTCCAGTAATAAAGGTTGACCTAGTAACAGAATTCACCACATATATATATATCTCTCAAAGTAAATCTTTTTTATTGAATATGACCTAATAGGATACCTGAATTTTTCAGGAATTATATTTCTATGTCTAGGTGAATGTCAATAATGATGATATTTAAGAAAAAATATAATTTTTTTTTATTCTAACATACACACAGATATACACCCTTCTTTTTGCATCGGGGGTTTAGTATATTATGGAGAAAGTTTGAATATTATTACTTAAATGAAATTTTTTGTTATTAATAATGTAAGATTTTTCAAAAAGAATTTTTCAAATGCCTACAGTAGTTTCGGAGCCTTATTCAATGCAAACAAACAATCAAATCTGTCCTCTTTATATTGTTATTAGTCATACAAATACGTATATTCTTTCTTCCCCAATAAGGTAATAAATACATACTCAGAATAAATATGTTATTAACATAAAATATCCATTCAATGATTATTCGAATACAGAAATTTATGTATTTACCTCAATACAAGGCATAAAGATTTTATTGTATTATATTAAAAAAGGACACCAAACTCACAAAAAAGTATTTGTATACCACCCACCTGCTATATAAATTGTTGGGTAATAAAAATTTACATGCCACGTGAAACTAGTACATTCCTGATGCACTTGTCATCGATAGCAAACTTATTTATAACTAGCTACTCACCCTGGCTTCACACGGGTGAATATGTATTATATATATAAACCTTCCTCTTGAATCACTCTATATATTTTAAAAAACCGCTTCAAAATCCGTTGCATAGTTTTTGATTTAAACATACACAGGGACAGACAGCGACAGCGACTTTGTTAGATGTCATACATACTATGTAATGATAGTGGAATGCTGCACCCGCCTGTGCTAACCATATACAGTGGCGGGGCACCAGTGGGGGACGACATGATGAGCTTCTAGTCAGGTCAAATTTACCAGGAATTTATCACGATGGTTTCTAGAGGAAACCGTGGAGTTCAACCTGACATAGTACAGCTTGTTGGCATCCATCGTAGTATAAAAAAACATTGCTAGCAATGGAGTAATCCACATTACTAACCTGTATATAACCTAATCCCCTTTTCCAGCCAAAATTCAGCCAGTAGCTTATTATACTTAAAATTATTTGTTTAGGCATTTCAAATTATAAACGAAATATCATTTAGGCGATGTCTAGACATTGACGGCTAGGTAATCTTCGAGAATAAAAGGAGATCTACAAAATAGCTGAGTAAAGTTAAAAATAAATAATTAATTCGACCTGACAAATAAGAGGTTGCTATCGTATTGAAGCATCGTCGGAAATCCCGGTTGTCTCGCGCCAGCCTAGATCTTTGGTGCTAGTGATAAGCTGCGCGCGCGCACCTCGCGGCCGATCTTTTGTACGAAAGCCGGTCATTCAACCGGCGTCGCCCGCGCATGCCCAACCGGATATAAGCGGATATTTGGCGTGCTATATTACATTTTATTTAGGACACTAAAAGCAGTTTGTTTTTTTAATTGCAGTATGATATAAAATATATAAAATATTAATAATAATAATCACCCTGGACAATTTATCACAGCATCTATCTATTCTCAAGTTAAGCAGAGCTTGTGTTACGGGTACTAGACAACTGATACAAATACTAAAGTACTTTTTTTTTAACGTACATAATATACATTGTAAACACCCAGACTGATACAAATTCATCAATCAATCATACTCATGAATACTAATGTTTGCACAGTGTGAGAAATCGAACTCGCAACCATCGGAAGTAAAGTGACGTGCTAAACCAATAGACCACCGCGGCCGTGAAATAAATATTAGTTAATGACAGTTATCAGTTTATCACACATGGGGTATTTTGTTTAATGGAGGAATATTGATTTGCTTGCTGGGCACTAGAAGAAAGAATATAGTTGTAATTCAACAGGAATGACCATGATGGTTGTCTTTCCGTTCATTCCATCATTTCGTTTGACGAATGACGCGTGGAGGTCGACCTGACATTGTTATTTTGCTGGCAATGCGGCCACTATCCGCATTACTAATAATTACCTACTTTTTCCCGAATGGCATAGTATCTGGTATTATCGATTGTAGAAGTTGTGTTGACGACTGGACAGCCCAAAAGCTGAGTTTATTTGAACTCTATTTGCTTATAATCTAAAAGGCGAAACTACCACTGTATTTTGGATCAATTTGGTTTGTTAGCCTCGGTTTGGTCTTTAGCATACTGTATTACATGTTATAGTCGCGGGTTCAGTTCTCGTACACTACAAATATTTGTATTTATGATTATTGTTATTAGATATTTGTTTGTGTTCTTATGTATTTACAAATAACTGTTTAAAAGCCTATGTTCAGTACTTATCTAGTACTCTTATGTGAGCCTTTTTAGTTCTCTTCTCTTTTTTCTCTCATTGGCCTTATTCGTCATGTTTACCAGTTGCTTAGTACCCATATACTAGTTGGCTCTGTTATGACTATTATATTTTTGTGTTACTTATGTTATATTGCATTCTCTTTTAAAACTTTCCCTTTTAAACCAAAGCCAGGCCAGCCAAGACAATATGTGCGTCTGTCATTATGTAGTTTACGTTCTCATAAACTGCTATGTCATTTTCGTCAATTGCATATTACGGTATGAAAGTTCAAGTGGTGTGTACGGAGTTTTTGTTAATAAATTAGTTGGATCTGCTATTAATACAGATCGCGTTACACAAATAGTTGGCACATCTGACGTTCACTGTTGCATAATTGTATATATACGCTGTATATTTATTGTTCTCTAATAATTATAGCACTTGAGTTGGGTACAGTTATATGTAATGAATGTGACTTTGAACTGTCGTTACTTTTTCTCGTATACTATGAAATTTACCAATACATAATAAATTGAAATGATTGTGTCGGCTGTCGCCCAATAGACTCATTGAGGTTGTGTATAAAGCTCGCTTAGTATGATATAATGAAATAAATACTACATTAAAAGCTCAAAAATTAAAAATTTTTGAAAATCGAATCTAAAGTTTTATATTTTAAATCTAATTCTAAAAACTTTAATTGTAGTGTTATGACCTTATGACTGTGTTAAGCGTCCGATATAACTTTAATTCTAAACTTCCACTAATTACTCTGTAACTTATAATAACGACCATTTCTTATTAACTGTTGGTCATTAAAGTCTCGGACATTTTTTTATTCATTCATCCCTAAGGGCACTTGGATGTCTGCGGAGGGCGTGGTAACTCAGCGACCTTGAGCAAGGTCGCCCCATCACGGGCCGACGCATGCTTTTTTAACCCATAAAATTACCCATAAAATGTTGAACGATAATATCCCTTTATACAGAGTAGACAGATGTACAGAGGCAACTCTACAGCTTATACATACATTCAGTTTATATTATATTAAAATTACATAGTATAAAACAAAGTTGCTGTCGCTGTCTGTCCCTATGTATGTTTTTTTTTAAATACAATTTTCCATAGACATATTCGTCCGTGCCTTTTTTAATTTACTTTAATATTATTATATTTCTTTAATTTCCACTTTTGTACAACTCCAGCCGAGATGTTACAATTTGCCTAACAGTGGCACCGAGGCAGACCTTATGTATGTTTAAATATTTAAAAGTACATAGTAGTACATATACACCCGCGCGAAACCCGGCGAAAGCTAGTATTAAAATAAATTAGAACTTAATTATAAACCTTTTTTTTTATCTTACACTTATGGTATTTAGACTAGGTCTTTTATCGTGATATGATAATGCCAGTCCCATCGTATCTTATTACTAATCTTATCTTCTACTGTACAATGAAAACAAACATTTTGCTGGCGATGATACAGGATCGGATATACCGTGGTACATACCAACATCAAGCCGATTCAATCCAATTTTTTAAAAATACTTTATATGGTTGAATTTAAATGGAGGGATATTTTATGAAAGTGAAATAGCCAATATGATCGGCTATTGGTAATCGCTGTATAAATATTAAAAAAGAAACGATTGGTGTCATCCAAGCCATGGTATGACGGCATATGTGGGACGTAATTTTTGGGCCCATCCAAAAATTACGTCCCACATATGCCATACGACGGGGCGGGAGGGGCTTAACTTAGTGACGTCAAATTTAAAAATAATATATATTTTAAGTGTGAAAGATACTAATTTCTAAACTGCAATTTGCTTATGAAGTAAATTACTTCTAGATGTAAAATATGTGACGTTACACTCTAGAGAGAGAAAAAATTCACAAATTACAGTTGGTGACCTAAATTTTTATCAGATGTAACGTAAAATATCATATATTACACTCCAGACGGCGAAATCATATAAATGTGATCAGCTGTGACAATGGACACAAAATTAAACAAATTTGTGTGACAAAATTGATTAGGCGGCCCCCCCTAACTTAATTTAAAAAGTGCTGTTAATTTAAAATACTTTAATATCTGCATGCAGCTACTCTGTATCAGTAAAAGTGGCTCCACTGAACTTTTTGCCTGCGCAGGCGCATCGAGGAGGGTAACAACCGCTTTATGTGTGTGTGTTACACATATGTCCAAGGAATCGAAGTAAAAACAATAGTTTTTATCATATACTTTAACAGTAGAGGCGTCTAATTAATTGTTAGATAGAAATGGTATGTTAACAATATAAACTTAAAAATTATTAAATAATATTATATTATACTAGCTGTGCCCGCAGTTTCACCGTTAAGTTTCAATAAAAAATATATCCAATGTGTTATTCTGATGCATAAGCTATATTACTGTAAAGTTTCATCAAAATCCGTTCAGTAGTTTAAGAGTGAAAGAGTAACAAACACCCATACTTATAAACTTTCGCGTTTATAACATTTTTAAGATTAAGATTTGTTGCTGGCACCTTGTCCACTATTATTTTTATAAATATTGTATCATTTTGGTATCTGTTTTTTATATGTCAGTTTATGACTACTTTACTGTAAGGTCTTTTGGGATATATATACATATTTTTTATTTACCTTAACAACACATTAATTATTCTGTTTTTTAATAAAATAGTATTGTATTTATTAGTTCTTTTTATTGCGATTATATTCAAATTCAAATTCAAAATATCTTTATTCGAGTAGGTCTATTACAGACTCTTTTGTAAGTCAAATCTACCGTCAGTTCGGAACAACATATATATATATATTACAGATAGTATAATAATAATAATAATAAAAACTCTTTATTGCGCATAAAAAATACAAATAATTACAAAAAAAAAAATGCGAATAAAAGGCGGCCTTATCGCTCAAAGCGATCTCATATCAGTAGTATATCAGTCTCAGTGGAGGATCATGGTCATGAAATTACCAGGAATAAATGGTGTAATGTTTTCTAGGAGACACCTCCGTGGAGGTAGAACTGATGTAGTTCATTGCTAGCCATACGGGCACTGGTCTGCATTCCCAACAACCTCCTTAACCTTCATAAGATTACGTGTAAGTATACGGTACGGATGGGCTAAATCTTGGTCATATAAACTTTTAAAACAGTCAGGCTAAATGGTGTTAAGGGCAAAGGACGCTTCAACATGCAGTCATAAAAACACGACAGCGTCGGGTTAACTAACTGACCTTTAATTCTGTCGGCCGTGGCAGGGTTAGCTGTACAGTAATTGTTTTTTAATGCCTCCTTTGTAAGCGAATATTTGACATTTTCTGAAATAGTGGATTAAATATAAATAAATTGGAAAGTGTAGTTATATTGTCTTAGTTGATTAATACTTAGACTTATAAAACCAGACGTAAAATCGTATCTGTTCGACTCCATAAAAAATTGTGTCTTAAACAAAGTGTTTGTTTCAAACACATTTAAAAATAGTTAAAAGAACAACGAACAATCAGACATAGCACTGTAACTAATTTTTTTTATTAATATAAAGAGATACTGTATATAAACTGTTATATTACATATTATAAAATTTCAAACTAGACTATGTATTGCTTTTCATTTATAAAAACATGTGCTGCCATCTATTGGTGAGAGGAGTAAAACTTTTGCATCAATAAGTTTTATAACACCAAAATAACCAGAAAATTAGCTCTTACTAGTCCTTCAGAGATAATATTCGAAATATGATGTTTGATGACAACGTCGACCCTAAATAATTGGATTAATACAAGACTAACAGTATTAGTAATTAAGTAGATAGTCATTACTAATAATTTATTTGTTGTCCTTAAGTTATGCATGCGATAGTATGCTCGTAAAACGAAGCTCGACCGTTCTCAAGTACAATATGGGGATTTGTTTATGCGAGCTATATTTTCTATTGTTTATTACATACGGTGCGTACTTTATTATGCGGGCTGATGTTAGGTTCAATGACCTGATATGAGTAAAAGCACATGAAATGTGTTGGTAGTACATTTCAGAGCTAAATATCTGAAGCTGGCAGAATTTTTAAGGATGCCAATAATAGTAAAGTAGATTATAGGTAAATTTGTTATTATTTTTATTGAGGCTTAAGTAGGCTATGTGACCAGCCTACTTAGGTTATGTAGACTTCATAAAAAATATTATTTGCCAAAAATTAACAGCTTGAAATACATATTTTAAATTGGCAATTTTTATGTATGATAAATGTTAGATATGTTAGATGATTTTGTTTATTCGTTTATTTGACTGTAACAAGTAAGTGATGCATCTGCCTGTGCTACCGGTATACGCTGGCGAGGCTTTGAAGTCGGATCCGAGAGCCCATCGTGGCGAATTTACCAAGACTTAATTACTATAGTTTCTACGAAGAACAGGCGGTATATATTATACATTGCCAACAGTTGGGCCACTTGTCTTCATTACTAACAATGCCGTCTCTCCTGAGTTATCATATTATTCAACTGTAACCACTTACTTTGAAGACTTGGCACAAAGGGCCGGAGTCGGCAACGCTCACGTAACACGTAAGCCTATGGACGCCTGGTGTTTCAGGCGTCCATAGGCTACGGTAACAGTTTATCATCAGATGGGCCGTATGCTTGTTTGCCATTTACCACCTATGTGGTATAAAATAAAAAACTCGTGGTTACTTCTGTCCTATTGATTTGAAAATCAAAATTATTGGCTACAGCTATAGAACACCTTTTATATTTACCCTACAAACAAAATAGTTCAATATTTCCTGGTCATTGAACACATTAGCCGTCATTATAATAATGAACAAATGTTTTGAATTTTTACTGCAAAACTAAATTGAATTCAATTGAAATCAATATTGATATAGATTCAAGAATAGACTTAGAGTAGATATCTAATACAGTTTATTCAATTACAGGATGGTTCTCAGCGTGCGGGTGCCGGGGCGGAGCGCTGGCGTCCCCCCGGGGCTCCATCGCCGCTCTGCTTCGGGCGCGAGCTTTTGCTCTCGTGTCGCCGCGCGCCATCTCTGCATATCGGGCGAGGCCGGCTTCCGGTGAGTTGCTTTGTACTGACAAACTTCTAGCTATTCCTGAAATCCTGGTACTATGGTAGGCTAGCTAGACCTAGATATTGGTTGGAAAATAATGTGTAGAAAAGGGACACTTTTTGATTTTTACATATATAAAGTTCTTTCGGTTATCATATTTGACAACATATTTATGGATATTTCATCCCAATTTATGTTAAACTTTTACATACAAACACAATTTTAGACTCAATATGAGTTTAGGATTTTATTATAGGTAAAAATATAGATGGTTCTTTCTGTATTAAATGTTTGAGTTACTTTTATCGATTTTAGATGTGGTCGATAGCTATTACCACTCTAGATCCCGTGGGTACTCAACTTTTTTTATGTAACTCAATCTTAAATAATTATCTTACCAACGATCAACCATTAATGGTTTTTTTCATCTGGTCCAAATCATAAGAGATAGCGTATTTATATGTAAACAGAGAGCGGAAGGGTGGGGGCACAGTACGAGCGGGCGGCGGCGAGACCCGGTACGCCGCTGCGGCTTGCCGGTGTCTTCGCAGACGGCAGCAAGGCCAAGGCGCCGAAATACGCACAGCTGATCGATCCGCAGGGGAATGTAAGTACAGTAGTCATTTTTTTATGTAATTAGTAGTAATCGCGACAGGTTGATTTATAAAAAAAATCTATAATACAATGTAAGAATGTAATGTAAAGTATTTCCTTACTAGAAGTTTATCATAATAGATTTAGTTTGTTTGTTCAAAGTTTTGTGGTCAAATAGTGACCCTCTGATGGTATCTGCATACGCTAGTGAGGTATCAGTAAGAGAATAAATGTGATTGTGAAATCAGGTCATTGACCTACGAAGATTTACTAAGAGACCGCGTGGAAGTCGACTTGTTATGACACAATGGTATCAGTGGTTCCATTGTAAGTAATGTTGAAGAATTTGAGAATCCCCCTCTAAGAATGGCCTCTCAAAGAGGTCGGGTTGTCACACTAATATTGGAACATCATTACATCGTATCAATGTCAGATATAAACTTGAATGATTACAAATAATTTGTATAGACTTAAAATAGACCGTAAAGACATGTGAATAAAAGACATATAAGTTGAATTAAGAACTGTAATAAAATGGATATTAAAGTAATACGCAATTACTACATAATTATGATTTCTTGCTCTACATCTACAATTGATGTTTTATAGATATAAATTACTACACCGCAAATGTAACTCAAAGATTTATATTGTTAATTCACAGACAGACAGACGGTTGCATTGATTTTATAGCCAAGTAATGTAATTAATCGTACTAGTGTGTAATTCATAAGAGAAAGCGATTAGTTTTTGATTTGTTGAGCGTAATGTTGTGTTAGAATTCATAAAAGAAAATGCAGACTCGTATTGTAAGTATTTTTTATTGTAAGTATTTTCTCAGTAGTAAATGAACATAATGACAATCTATATCACCCTTTTGTTGAGCACATGTCCCAGAACTTATTTGCCTTACGCTGTCCAGATTATTTGGTATAAACTTGTATTGAAAGTTCTGTTTCCTTAAACTAGATTGTGTTTAAATACGTTCAGAAACGTATACTAATAAAAATTCGTAGGATAGTATTATTACTCCTTCACAAATAGATATAGGTTGCATATATCTTAAAGACACTAATATATATTTGTAATACAATTTTTATATATCTTCTGTGGAGAGATAATTAGAAAAATATGAGATATTTAAATGTACCAGTGTTCATTTTAGGACAGTATACTTTCATATATAAGTAATTTTTCGACGATTTTAAAGAAAATGGAATATATCTGAAATTTAAATTTACTTTCACTACCATCTCTTATGATTTGTACCACAGGCTTTACATTCACAACTACATACAAACGAGTAAGTTTATTGCAATACTAATATCGATTAATCAAGTCCATCATGCGGTACGCAGTCTGTGAACAGAGCAAAATGAAAAAGTGTTCTCGATGCATACTTGGTACAGTACGATACTCTATTCGATCCTCGTTCGATATTTGATGTTTATCGATTTTAAATTATAGCAGTGTGCATTGTGTAATAAAAAAGAAGCAAAGTTATATAACTATGTCTTTATGGTTGTAATAAATGATCTGTTGACTTCGATTTTTGGCACTTGACCCTACTGTTTGTGTGTTAAATATTTTCGGCCTACGCATGGTTTTTATATACGATGATATAATATTGCGCCCACTGACACTAACGGTATACGCTGACTGGGCCCCTGTGATACTATGAGTCTGGATATAGCAGTAATTAATATCCCTGGACAATTCAAACAGTACCATCTAGTATCTAGCTAAGCAGAGCCTGTAATATGAGTGCTAGATAACTGATAGATATATATTTTTTTGGTAAGTACATATAGGCAGCACCCAGACTAATACGTACAATCATATTTATGAACTAGCTGTTTTATGCTAAAGAATTATTCTAAAATAAAAGTAGCCTAAGTTACTCCTTATTACATTAGCTAACTGCCAAAAAATTCCCGTCAAAATCGGTCCAGCCATTTCAGAGATTAGCCGGAAAAAACAGACAGACAGACAAAAATTGTAAAAAATGTTATTTTGGTGTATGTACCGTATTTATATACATATGTATGTAGTAAAAAACGGTTATTTCTATATTACAAACAGACACTCCAATTTTATTTATATGTATAGATTATAATTTATATAGATGATAGGTTGGGTCCTCAGCATATTTGCCATTCTAATACACTATAAAAAAACATAACCAGTACCCGTTGAACTTCTCATTTGTTGCCATTTCCGACGATTAACTTAGTCCTGCCTCCATACCTTACAATTTAACTATCATATCTCACCCGTCAGGCAGGAAAACGGCTTACGAACTAAGCGGCTTAGTGCTAGAAAAAGTATACTAGAAGTCCAGAATTCACAACGAAAACGACTTCATACAAAGTTACAGATGTAATACATCCCTGTAAAACTTACTAGTATTATAAACGCCAAAGTTTGTGAGTATGGATGGATGTTTGTTACTCTTCCACGCAAAAACTACTGAACGGATTTTGATGAAATTTTACAGTAATATAGCTTATATATCAGAATAACACATAGGCTATAATTTAATGAGATATTATGTAAATTGGGCGAAATTTATATAATCTATACATATAAATAAAATTGGAATGTCTATTTGTAATATTGAAATAACCGTTTTTTACTACATGCATATGAATATAAATATGGTACATACACCAAAATAACAATTTTTACCATTGTTGTCTGTCTAACTGTCTGTCTGTTTGTTCCGGCTAATCTCTGAAATGGCTGGACCGATTTTGACGGGACTTTTTTGGCAGGTAGTTCATGTAATAAGGAGGAACTTAGGCTATTTTTACTTACTAACTTTAAGCTACTTATATTTCAGAAAAAATCTTTTACTTTAGAAAAATAAAGTTAAATTCCACGTGGACGAAGTCGCGAGAATAGCTAGTATATTATATAAATATCTGGGAAGTGTGATGCGGACGACGTTGCGCGGGACAGCTAGTAATATATAATGGTTAAAATTAATTAAAAGACGAGTAAAACAATTTTCTCGAAGACACACTTGTTGGACAGCGCGCGTACGAATATGCCTTCAGGCAATCGACCGAGTCTTGAAGTTTATAGAATAAACGTGTAAGACATGAAATTAATTCCATAGAGAAGCTGTAAGGATAACAAAATCTTTACATTTTATAAAATCATGACGAAGCGAAAACTGTCTGTTGGTTTGTTAATGATTCAACTACTACCAGTTACTTCCATTAGACCGCATTCAGAACCGAGCAACAATCACTGGTAATCAACGTCTTTGTGACAGACTCTATACATTGGCTCTGCGGCGAGATATTGCATTTGTGTGCATTTATTACTCTTTTTTTACACTAATGTATTTAATTGAATTAGTGCTAATCGGTGGTTTGTATTCACACACTAAAACTTAAATTGTAAGTAAGGATAAATTATTTAAAAGAGCAACACACAAGTTTCTTGCTTGTTCTTCTTGTGATGAGACAGCATTCCGAAGGAGCGGTAGATTAAAAAAAAAATGTTATGACTATTCAAAAGTGCTTCAATGTAAGTTTATTTGAATAAATGATTTTCTATTCTATTCTAATGCTGTTGGCCGCAGCTGGCTTTTACAGTTTGACTGGACGATGCAGATGGCACTTCAAGCTCCAAACGGTCGACTGAAGGCCAACTCCCGCCTGATGGAGCATCCGTCAGGCGGGAGTTGGTAGTACTTTAGTCTGAGGACACCGCTAGGGGTTCCAACCTCGGCTCAGATCGTCGTAACTTTGATCTCCTTTTGAATTGGACGGGAAATCGATCGGAGTGGAAACGAATATCATTCATTTCAATTTCAACGCAACGAAATTTTTACCGCACACATCACGGAGAGTCTTCTGAAAAATTGTTAATAAGTAATTGAAAAATAGATTAGGAAAATTGAATTGAATGACCTTAGGATTTAGGGTTCAAATTGTTTTGTACGCCAACTGAAAATAAATACCACAATCATTGACATCACACTGTTATGAGAGCAGAAAACAATACAAAAACATAAAAAACCTACTTAACGCTCAAAAGAACATTACGGTTTTTCTTTATTTTCGTTCGACATCCCATAGTAACACAGCAGGACTTCGAGAAACAGGACAAAGTTATTTCGAAAACGAAAATAAACAAAAATGACACCTATTTTGTATTCAATACAGTACAACGTTAACGCAGATATATTAAATGGAATGCGAATCCTAGACGACCTTCTTGTAGTTTGATGAGTTATCTGAAATAGACCTAAACGCCTAGGAAATAAGGTTCTAGATAAGTGCAAGTGTAAGTTTGTAATATCGGGGCAGTGTCCTCGGGAGGCGTGCTGCTAAAACCTTTGAATAGGGTTGTCACGACTTCAAAGTAGCATCTTTTTGTTTTTATCTGATATTCGACGTTTACTGGTAGGGGAACAGCACTGAGTGATATATGACCTTTATAAATATAAATTACGTTTTCACACTGTTAGGCCGCGAGTACACAGTGTTAAGGAGAAAGTTCTTATATATTTCAATGGGGTAAGAAAGAAAGAAAGAAATTACAACACGTTATAATTCCTTTCCATTCCTATTGTTCAAATCTACCTCGGTAATATATTTAAAAATGAACAAAACAAATTCCCATAATAATATTATTATTACAAAAGCGTGTACGTTTATTGTCTTATTACTACTAAAAGGCTAAACGGGTTGTACTGAAACTTTACATCAATATTTGAATCAGGAAACCTACTATACATATAAAAAAATTGGTTTGGTCGCGGGAATCTGCTAGTATCTATTCTATAGTTAACGATATTAAATTACATTTAATGAGCAACCCTAATAGATCCGCTGCGAAAAATGATACAGAGTCTGTCTTTTGTTTATGGCATAATGAGTCCCTTAATTATGTAAGGACTCGACCAGCTCCTTAATATTGCCAGGGGCCAGTACTCAAACTGGTCGAGATGTCCAATGTGAAATCCCTCGATAGACATTTTTTGTGTATTAAAAGAATTCAATCTTCATTAGTTCAAAAGGTTATTTAAATTATTAAATGATTACATTTATTCATTTTAGAAGTCTATTATTAACTAAAGTGAGTTAGACTTTGAAATAAATAGGAGAGAAAAAAACCTGTTACATTAAAAGACGAAAACTGAATGAAGAATTTAATACCAAATGTTTAATCGTTTTCAAAATAGGAAATTATAGTTTTCAACCTGCAAAGAATACGTCACATATATATTTATTTATTATATGCTTAGATATAATAAATAAATATTTTAGGATTCTTTGTAATAGGAATAATTTATAGATTATCATCATTATTATTATATAGTAGCTTTTGCCCGCGGCTACTCTCGCGTTAATTTATCCCCTTAGGGGTGGAATTTATCAAAATCCTTTCCTTAGGGATGCCTACGTCATAGTAGCTTTATGCATGCAAAAGCTCAGCCCAATTGGTTTATAATTGACAAAGTTTCATATAAACTTTCATCCCCTATTTTATCCCTTTCAGGGTAGAATTAATCAAAATCCTTTCGTAGCGGATGCCTACGTCATAACATCTACCTGCATGCCAAATTTCAGCCCGATCCGTCCAGTGGTTTGGGCTGTGCGTTGATAGATCACTACGTCAGTCATCTTTGAGTTATATATATTTAGATAAAATAAGTTGCTGTCGCTGTCTGTCTCTATATATGCTTAAATCTTTAAAACTACGCAGCGGATTTTGAAGCGTTTTTTTTAAGAGATAGAGTGATTCAAGAGGAAGGTTTATATATGTAATACATGTACACCCGTGAGAAGCCGGGGTGAGTAGCTAGTAGATTATAATTTATAAAACTATTTTTTTATCAATCATTTCAATGTTTGCTTATTAGAGATATACTAACGAATAATAATAACCAAAGAAAATAAATATACGATAACCTACTCAATTATAATAATACATTTTCTTATAAAATATATAAGAAAATGTATTAGGTCCAGTAATTGCACATTTAAGTGTATTTCCGTGAACTAAATCCAATAATAATCAATTCTATACCATAGAGTAATATAAATGTCATGAATCTCATCGAGTATCTCAATATGTGGTTCTCTATGACCCATAAATATGTGTGCTACTTTGTTTATGAGTACAGTAGGACAATATTAACGTTTTGAATAATGTTTCTCTATCATTGTTTATGGTTTAACGCAGCTTTTAATTATATTCAGATAAGGGCATGCTGCTGGCTCGATATATTTGGACTCTATTACCAAAACAATCGATAAATTTACTCATTTATTTTATATATTGACTTGTTATATCCGATACACATATATTTTTCATACGTAGTCTCTACTTTATAGGTACGGTGTAACTTGATGTATATAAATATATTATATTAAATAATATTTAAAATTTTGACTTATAAAGTTCCAAAATATACAGTTTAAAAAAAACTTATCTGTACACCTTTACATATAAATAAAATTGGAGTGTCTGTTTGTAATATAGATATAACCGTTTTTTACTACATGCGTATGAATATAAATACGGTACATGCACCAAAATAATTTTTTTACATTTTTGTCTGCCTGTCTGTCGGTCTGTTTATTCCGGCTAATCTCTGAATTGGCTGGACCGATTTTGACGGGATTTTTTGGCAGGTAGCTGATATAATAAGAAGTAAATTGGGCTACTTTTATTTTAGAAAACATAGTTAAATTCCACGCGGACGAAGTCGCGAATACAGCTAGTAAAAAATATATTTCATTTAAATCATATTGCAATTAAATATTATATTTATTATAATAAGAAACCATTTATCAATAAAATTCATTTTAATAAGAAAAGCAGGTTCTGAAAAACATAATTCTCGTCTGTAAGCTGGATATTCACTAAGAATAAAAACAAAATACCGCCGGAACACTAAAATGGCTGTTAGAGTTAATAAATGATGTTTATCTCACGTTATCTATCTTAAATCATATAATTCCATAACTATCTAGAAGCCAACAATGTTTCAAATGACTGGATACTATTTGAGTCATTCGAAAATTTCTACATTACCAATTTTGAACCTGACTGCCGCATAGCTCGCAACAAAGAGCAAGCTATTCAGTAATATTTCTATTGAATTGTACCCTTACAGAAATAACGTAAATAACTGATACAATAGGAATTTAAATATCTTTAAGACATGAAAGGTGAACTATTCGCAAGTAAGCGACAATATATCGCTCGATACTTTTAGATCGAAATTTTAGAGTTATTCTTTCGAAAAATATTGAGAAAGTTTTAGTTCAGTTTTAGTTCCAAGTCCTGTAATTTAGTGACTGAAATATTAAGAGACAATGATGAAAGCTAATAACTTTACATAAATATTTCATTTATTATTATTTATTAGGACATTTACATTTTTTTACTTTCCAAATTTTGTAAAAATTATTTCATTTTATATATACTGGTATGAATAACTTTATTAACATTTATAATTGGATTAAGTGACATATTTTTTTATACTAAAAATGTACACTACTAACACAATTCGTTATTATTTGTAAGAGATACGATTTCTTACGATTCTATATCGATTGCTGAAAGACGAACACTTTTAACGTTGACTTTAAGAATAGTACACCATCTAAAGTTAAAGCTTCATTGAAAAATAGCTCAGCCGTAATGAGATTTCGCTTCTCGTAATAAACGGTTGAATACAGCACACCGAGGAGCGGTCCTCGGGGTACGTTCAATTAAAGAGCACTTGATTGATATTTTAATCTCTAAAGAAATTGTATTGGAAATTTTATGATAACATTGTTTTCGTTCAGGATTTGTCGTCATCTTTATGATCATGGATGTATATCAGATCAAATCCGGTTTAACGTACCGCTTCAATCCCAGTCACGGGTTCGATTCCTCGCACGATGCAAATATGTGTTCTCATTTCATTGATGATATTTGTATTCATAGTCATGAATACAAATATTTATATCGTGATCGTCAATGAAATAATAAGTTGTTTCTATAGGTCTCAGTGATTTGTACGTACGAGTATATTATGTACTAGCCATGTACTTTACTTTTTTTCATAAAAGAGTTTTTCTAAAATAAAAATAGCCTAAGTCACTCCTTATTACATTAACTACCTGTCAATAAAAATCCTGTCAAAATCGGTCCAGCCATTTTAGAGATTAGCCGGAACAAACAGACGGACAAAAATTGTAATAAATGTTATATCGGTGTATGTACCTTATATATATTCATATGCGTGTAGTAAAAAACGGTTATTTCAACACTACAAACAGACACTCCAATTTTATTTATATGTATAGATGTTATAAAAAAACGGTTATAAGTATTTCCATCAGTTATCTAGTACTAATAACATAAGTTCTGCTTAACTCGCGACTACATAGCGCTATAATTCATAAATTACCCTCGATTATTATTACAATTCAGAAATTGTTTCTGTCTGTTTGTTTGTTATCGTTTCATCAATAAACGGCTGGAGTTATCTTGATGAAATTGAATATGAAGATAGACTGTATCACGATAACGAACATAGTGTATCTTTTATCTTAAAAAAAGCAGACAAAGTTGCGGGTAACCACTAGTAAGTTGTAATATCAAAATAATGCCTTCGAATTTTCTATTATATCTACTATATTTTATTTTGCTTCTATTCTAGTACTACTTCTATTTACTTCTATTCTAGTATTCAGTCTATTACTTCTACTGTACTCCTATTCTAATCTGGTAGGTATTCTGCTACTCGAGATTGAGATGAATCCTACAATCAGAGATCATAAAAAACAGCCCAACCGTCTTGAGTTATAAATAACGTATAGTAATTAACTTGTACTAGACTTACTTTTTGTCTACACTATTTTAATGACTCTATAGAAATAGTACTAGTAATAATCGACGACCTCGGTGGTCTACACCGCTTTACGACCGATGGTCGCGGGTTCGATTCCTCGCACGGCACAAACATTTGTATTCATGAGTATGATTGTTTGTATCGGTCTGGGTGTTATCTATGTATATTATGTATGTATTTACGAAAACAAAATTATCTATGTATATGTATTAGTTATCTAGTACGCATAACACAAGCTTTAGCTAGCTTAACTTGGGTCTAGATGGCGCTGTGTGAATAGTCCTGAGATTATTATTATTATAATAATTTCTATAATTACTTACTTCTAAGTATAAAAACATACAACACAATACAAATAAAGCAACACAATGTTATTAAATCCATTTTGGTTCTGACACGCTTACCAAACACAAAACAATAATAAAACAGTTAAACGAGTTTGGCCCCATACACACATATATATTTTGACATATAATTTGACTTTCCTACAGCAAATCATCAATTTCCAGTGTACATTCAAAACAATCATTATCTAATTTTGCAATTAGGTAGTCTCGCGATAACTTTTTTTGTTATCGCCGGAAATTTGTCGAATGTTCGAAACGTTTATCGAGTGACACAGAAATAACCCGTTACTTTTCACTTGTATGCTCTACTCATCACTTTACTGTATTGTACAGTGGGTACTTTATAATAGTAATTTAAAATGATAAATTTAATATAGTTTAGTAATATTTCTTCTGTTTTTCTGAGACAAATTCTATGATAGCACAAGAAATCGCTTTTACACCTATAAAGTTCTATAGAAATAAAAAGGAATGAATTCCATTTCTATGGATCCGTCTATAAAATAGATTTTTTGTGTTCATACCTGTACATTTTCTTGCATTTAATATGATATAATATTACTAATCAATAATAGACCTTATAGAGATGTAGATAGAAGAGGAATTTATTTCTTTTCAGTTACTAATAATTTTACGGCTATATATATATATATATAGTTAGGTTTTTGTACTAACATATATAGATACTATTTGAAATAAATAGTATATTTTAGGCGATGTTAGATTTAACTATTTAATAGGTATGTTGATTCTCAGGTATAGAATTTTTTCCCCTCCGATCGATCCCCCGTCCAATTCAAACGGGGATCGAAATTACGACGACCTGAGCCGAGGTTCGAACCCCTAGTGGTGCCCTCAGACTAAAGTCGTATCTGTCAGGCAAGACTTGGCCTTTAGCCGCTCCATAAGACCTTCCGCGGGTTTGGAGAGCCATCTGCACTCGCCCCCTAACGTCCGGTGAAGCTGTAAAGGCCAGCTACGGCCAACAGCATTAGAGTAATCCGAAAAAAAAAACAGTATAGAATTTTAATCAAAATATATTTTTTTGAGAAGACTAATCATCATTTCCTTATCCCATTTATTTGTGGTCGTCGTAGTATGTTTTTCTCTTCCATTCATGCCTGTTCGCAGTCATCGCGTTATTTACTTCCTTGTTTACCATATCATCTTTCACACAGTCCATCTCTTTTTGGCCTTCCTCTGCTCTTATAACCATCCACATTCATATGTAACACTTTCCTTAAAATATTATCTCCATTGCTATGCATTATATGTCCATACCACGATAGACGATTACTCTTGGGAAGACTAATGTGATAGCAAATTTCGGAGTTATACTACACAAAAAAATAAGGGTAATTAAGCTCCTTCTTTCTGAAGAACGGTATATAATCAAATATACTAACATAGAGTAACATGTGAGGAACAAAATTTTATGAAAAACTAGTTAAGTATTAATTTTAAATAATAACATAGAAAATACAATGCGCAAAAAAGTTCAATGACTTTCTAATATATAATTATAAAAATAAAGTTATATGCATTTTATATAAAATACAAGTTAAAAAAATCTATAATAAATTTTCTATACATTGTCCTGAAATGCATTGTGCAGACAAATTTAGCTTGACTTATGTTACATTCTAATATATGTACATACGCACAAAATACTTAAAGAAAATTACCATAGCGTGTAACCGTAAGGATGAAATTAATGGTTGAAAATGGTACACGAAGGCCATTGCAATTTCTACTTAATCATTTACATGTTTAGACTGACAATGGCTTGCATTGTAATTTGTGATATATTGTCATAACCTGACCATTTTAAGTATACGCCCTATCCAATAAATTCATATTGCAAGTGAGTCTTATGTTAATTTGTTAGCATAGTCGACCTTAGTTCTATGAATTGCACTGTAGTCTATTGTTTTCCATGGGAAACGATTTTACATAGTTACACGATTCGTCTTTTTGACAATTAAAAATTCTTTTATTACATAATGTATAGTTTTTTTATTAATTTACTGAATACAAGTGATCCGCCCCGGCTTCTATCGTATGTGTATGAGTTGTGTACATAATAACATAATAAATTGTCTATGTCGAAACATGTCTCTTCTCAGTCAAAGTATTATATATAGAAACTTTTTAAAAACATATAATTAGTAAATAAAGATTTTACTTATTGTTCAGTCTGTAATAAAGTATATTTATTAAATGTAATAGGTAAAATAATAGGTGCACGTGTGAGTTTTGATCAATTCGGCATGTTAGTAATGTTGGTAACATCTTTTATGCCCCTGTACTATGAATCCTAAGTTACAAGCCCCGAAATATTTGACCTATCATTCCTGGGCTAAAGTTAATGAAAGGAGCTATTGTGTAGTTATATAATATATATAAATACCATATAAGTCGACCTACATCAGGTATCTCCTGAAAACGGGACAGTAGGGAAAAATATTAATATAAAATAGTCGACGTTCATAAGTGACTAGAGTGTCTTACATGAATAATTATTTTTGTTTTGATTTGATTTGATTTGAAAATAACCATTGTTTCATCATCATCATTCCTGGATTTACCACAATGGATAACTGAACTGACCTCCATGCTCATCCTATAATCTTCCACTGGTGCCTTACAGTTAGAGCAGGTACCCGGCTGGCAGCATTCCATATTCATGTAAAAAAAAATGTTCCAAAGTGCAACCATAGGTAAAAACCTGACCCTAAATGTAAACATAAAGCTATGATAAGATCATAAGGAAGTATGTAACAAAACCATCTAAATTACAGATTAATTGAAGTGATAGACATACAAACGAACTTGATCAGTCTTACATCATTGTTCGCGCGTAATTCTGTTTCTCATTGGTTTTGTTGTCTAGTTTTTCGTCAACGTAACTGATAGACATCTATCTGTCACGC
Source organism: Achroia grisella (assembly GCF_030625045.1). Classification (NCBI taxonomy): domain Eukaryota; kingdom Metazoa; phylum Arthropoda; class Insecta; order Lepidoptera; family Pyralidae; genus Achroia; species Achroia grisella. Next base: position 1,078,511 of record NW_026712984.1, on the reverse strand, counting down.
TCATTTAACCTAAGGTTGTAGAGATAACAATAATTTTAAAAAATAGTAATAAAATTAAATTGTTAGCAAAGCCTATAAAGTCTATAAAGGCTTCAGTTACACTACTTTAATCTAATAACCAAATTATTGACCTGAATATTGATATTTCTATGGGAAATTAAAATTAGAGATTGACAATGCTGTCAAGCTCTAATTTTAAATAAAACACAAAACATTCCATATGACAGTCTAGCCGTTACCCCGTGAAAATGTCTGTTTTTTTTGAGATAAAAGAAGTCTTTGTCCGTCCTCATGATACAATTTATCTTCACTTCAAATTTCACTAACGAATGTTCAGCCGTTTTGTTGTGAAAGGATAACAAACAAACACAATTTATCACATTAATATAGGTTCAAACTCATGACCTTTTAGGTATATAAGTCGGGATAGTGAACCACTAATGTTCTCGTATATAAATAGGAATACGTCTGCTCTGAAACAGCAGGCATAAACTTGAATCAAGTCGGATCATTGATATTCCAAGCCAGTTCTTTATGGGCACGTTTTGATAATAGCATTACCAAGTTTCTATACATTCATGCGTTCCTAGTAACTCTTAATGATATCATGTATAAGGCATACGATTTATTGTTTCAATTGTATTTTATAAACAGGGACAAAATAGTTGGGTCACCCGATGTTTCACATGCAAAACACGAATGAACTATACGCAGTTTTGCATTGAATTCGGACACTTGCTGATTTAAAATGATCTCTTTTGCCAAGTTTTTAAGATCGAATATCGATATTTCGACATCTTGAACGGGTCTGGCCAAACTGACCATGTCGGTGGTGTTATTAAAAATTCAAGAATTATGCGAATTTGATGCTTATCCGGACGAAATAAAGGTGAAGCGTGTTCGGAAGAATGTTGTTTTGAATTACAAATCGTGTATGTCATTGTTTCGGTACACTTTGAACCAAATATGGAAAGAAGATAAGGCGCTGTCACACTTTTGCATGGGTCACTCGTTATTGCATACGAACATCAGAAAAATATATATTATATGTATTTTGCATTTAGAGGTAGTGGTAATGGTTACATTACACTAAATTAGTTAGAATTTTATGGAAAGTCAAATTGTCTGAAATAGACAGAGGTGGAAAGATGACAAACCGACGCATCACTCTCGGTATTTTTGAAAAATTCAAACCTTTTTTCCACAAAAAGCATATCGATTTAAAAAAGTTTTTTATTGTCTAGTTAAAAGTCTAATTTCGAGTGTGGTTTTATTTCCTAGTTTCTAAATTTGATTTATTATCTGTAAAAAAAAATTGACAGACAGTATAGTAAGACACTGCAAATTGCATGTTGAAGCTGAAGTGCTTGTGCTAACAAATTGGTAACAACATGAACAATTCAATAATCCAAATGTTTAATCCTTACAACTGGATGGATAAAGCCGTAGTTTATAATCAAAGATACGACGTAGTACCATGCGAGTGGATAAGAAAAAATACAGACGTCCTTGTCTTACTCTTTACAGCCCGAGGGATAGACAAAGATGGTATTATAGTGAAATTCTACGAAATATATGAAAGTATCAAATTACTTAATCTACCAATAGAAGTAATTTATGTACCAATGGACGAAACTGAAGCAGAAATGAAACAAAGCTACGAAACGCAAGCAAATTGGTTTACTCTCAGCATTCATGATCCCCTGGTACTTACTCTCAAATATATGTATGATATTACGTGTATACCTCATATAGTAGTTCTAAAAATTGATGGATCTATAATATCTACTCACGGGGTCATAGACCTAGAAAAGTATGGGAAAAATGCTGTACTAACATGGCTTTCTACATCTGCTTCGACTAAAAAGCATAGGAAACTGAATAAGGATGCATCGATGTATGGCGAGAAATGGAATTACTTGAATGTGCGACCAAATTCATCAAAATATGATTCGTATCGAAGGAAATTCAATGTTCCCGAAACTTCTTAAATTAGTTTTCTTCAATGAATACCAAATAATTCGTTTATTCTATTTAACTAAAATTTCCTTTCTAACGTTTATCTTTTCATTCTCTGCTAGTAGACCTTGGTGAATATTGTCTGATGTTGTTAAAATTCCTGTAACTTGCAAAATCTTCAATCATCAATTAAACAAGTGTTTCATTACTCCATATTTCAATGGTTATTGTTACTGTGAGCGGGAACACAACTACTATTTTAATAAAAACTAAATACTAGTAAAAATGTGTATTTTTCCCAAAAGGGCTCACAGCGAGAAGTAACAAAACAATAAGTAGTCAAAAGTGACATATAAAAAAATAGATATAAAAAAATAGTAAGTTTATAAAAGAATGGTAGACAAGCTGCCAGCAACAGTTGTTTTTAACAGTGAAATTAATTCATCAATTTATATCCTTTACATCATCTCCACAGAGTTAACAAAAACATTGCTTCTTGGTCTATTTTTCTACTTTTCAGACTTATAGACACTAAAGTCGTAGATATATAGACAGGAAAATGATACCACAGTCCCAAGTATGAAATATTATGTTATCTGTGGTCTGAGTATCTCAACCTTCAATCAAGCTATGTAAGATAAGTTTCCGTTGAACTAAAATTAACTTTAATTAAATAATATAAAGAATCTTGGACAATTAACAATCTAAAAGCAATCTAGTGCCATGGTAAGCAGATCTTGTCTTATGGGTACAAGACAACTGTTATAGTACTTCGATATTTATTTTTTGTAAATACATACATAACATACATTGAAAACACCCAGATACAAATAATCATACTTATGAATACAAATGTTTGCATCGAGCGCGGAATGAAACCCGCGACCAACGGAAGTGAAGCGGTGTGCTAAACCGCTAGACCATCGAGGCCATCAAGAATTGAATAAATTACAAGCTATGAGGCATGACATCTTAGTCTTTCAGATTAACAACCCATGAGTCTTATTCCTTAAACTAGTTATTGTATTATTAACATAGTGTCTGTATTACTCTATATATATCTCTGATATATATATAGACATATAATAAGACTATATATATAATATATTGTTTTGTACAGTTTGTTTGCCATTCACAATGCATAAAAAAAATTTTCCAGAGAAATACCAGATTATTGGTAGTATAAATAATTATGCTTTAATCCTGCTGAAAGAATTAACATATTTATAGTGATAATAAATCTAATAAACCAATGATTGATTCAATTAACTAAATATGTACCTACTTATAATTTAACGGCTCGTATATCCGGGCACTGACTAGAAAGGAAATCCTTTTGCTGTTTACTTGACTCAATTTATGTGGTAATTTTTTAATTATTCGGTGGATTTGTATGAATACCTAATTCACTTTCGTGTTGTATTATTGTTTATAATTGGCATATTTAGTTTTTAAAAGCCTTGAGATATTTTTTAATAAATTAATAAAATTAATATTATAGAGAAATAAAGTTTATAAATTTGGATGTTCTGGGTTATCACCAGTACTTCTGATCCGATATTGAAAATAGGCTTTCTCGATAAATGACCTCTAAAATAATGTTCAAAATGACATGAGAAGTACCAGAGATTGCTCGAAGATCCATAATCACAAACTTTACGGCTTTATAATCTTAGCATAAATTAATCCCAGATTTCCTTAAAAAAATGTGGTCAAGTTGTGCCTTAACCATTTTGTGTGTTCCATCCTTGTCAAGGGGAGTGCTAACCGTCTCTCCTTTCAATAGACACATAAATAAATTTTCTGCGCGAGGTATATATACGAACTGTGCGATAAAATTTTAATAGCGCGATGTAAAACTTTATTGCAATAGGTGAAAATACGAAACCTTTTGAAAGTGACATCTAGGTGTGATTTAATGTACTAACTTAGTTTCTCATGCTTTATTTGAGATTTAGCTTAGTATACCATATATACCTACTATGATAAAGATGTTTAAATTAAACTTATTTTTACTTTTTTTATAATCCATTTTGAATATTGTATATACGTATAATATTAGAATTGTGAAAAATATCTCTGTCTGTCTGTTTGTCCGGCTGTTTATTTTTTACGGCTAACGTCTGGATGGATCCTAATAGAATTTAACATGAAGACAGATTGTATCAGGAGAACGAGCATAGATTATCTTTTATTTTAATATCTGTAAGGGGTGAAAAAGGGGTGAAAATGAAAATTTGTGCAGTGCCACCATGATCTCGGATAACAACGGGTAGTTTACCTGTGAACACTGCCGAAATATCGGGAACCCCATAAATATAAAACGTGGTAAGATCCCGTGATTTTTACTAACTATAGGTATGTATATATTAACTATGGCCGAATTTCGACAACTGGGCGATTAGTATAGAAAATGATTAAATATTATATCAGACCGGTATAATTACATCAACGAAATAACAACTCTACTTTTAACTGCATAGTGACAGTCTATGTATATATGTCTATATAGAGCTGTAAATTTCACCAGCCATATGTCAAAACAAGTGACAGGCGTAAAGGCAATGCATATTCATAAACAAACTCTCTTTTACTTTTATTTCGCACAATGGCAACGCCCGCCAGGGATGCCAATCAAAGGAGGTTCCTGGTACAGTTTATATACTTGTTTAAGTTATATAATTAACAAAACATTATTTTGACTTTGTTAAAAGTCATCTCAGTGGGTACCTCAGTCTTACCTATTTCAGCCATCGAGCAATTTGCTATATAAGACATGTCTCGGGTGATAAGGTTGTCATATTATAAGAAAAGTGCCATGAAATCTTAATCCTCTATAATAATATTAAATTAAAGGAAAATATTAGAATAATATTATCAGTGTGATCCGTAACGCAAAATTTTAAATACTTAATTATTTTGAGGAGCGGCCGTTCAAGTATTACCTAAGCAGATTTATTACAATTATTTATCCTCCCACCCCCCCTGTCAGCAAAAGTAAGCAAAGCTCTTACCCCCTCCCCCATGCTTAAGTAAACATTGTTCAATTAATGTATTGTTTTTTAGCAAAGACAATGTTGCCATTTTCTTAAAAAAGTAAATAACTACTAATGACGTAATGATCATTTAGACTCCCCCACCCCCATGTCATTCAAAATAAGCAAAACAAAGACCCCCCGCCCTCCCATAGTGTTTACGTAATACTTGTACGGCCCCGGACGTAAAACGAAGAACTATAGAGAATAATCATAATAAGCCAGATCAGTTTGTGTTATGTTGTGGTATATATAGAAAAAATTTTCACAAATACAAACAATCATATCCATACTTATGAATACAAATGTTTGCATCATACGAGGAATCGAATCCGTACCCATTGCAAGTAAGGATGCTTAAAAACCGAGCCCGTCTTAGTTCAATTTGTGACCTTCGGTACTAGGACATCATAGTGCTCATTTTACGGAACTATTCTAATCACCCCACTTCCCCGTCCTCCAGTCCTGTCAGGCAAAATATTACGATGCAGAAAGCTAGAGAGTTCATCTTTGTACGAGGCAGAAATTATTTTTAAGAACTGGCAACCCTGACACCCGCACCACTCGCTCTGCCATACAGATGGCAAAATTGATTAGGCAATAAGGCAGGTCTAGACTCTAGTTGCGCCATTGTATGATAAAATACAGTTTTTATGGGTGCAAACAGGTTGGGAGTGTATGAGTTCTTTAAAGTAATACATCATTGATATAATTGGACAGTTGAAATTTAATTTTAGATATACGTACATACCTACTTTATTATTGCTTATAACAGGTTATTTAATAATTTGTTATGTACAATATATCATATATAAAAATCTCGTGTACTTATGTTAGTTAGCATAGGTAGGTAGGTACTGTTCCGAAACGGCTGACCGTTTTTATGATATTTTATATGCATATTCAGTAGGTCTGAGAATCGGCTACTAACTATTTTTCATATCCCTAAGTGATAGGGTTGTCCATCCCTAAAATTTATTTCTTAATTTTTGAACATATTTTTATTTTTTTTTATAATATTTTTTTTTGTAATGTCATTTATATTAAAAGAAACTTATTAAATACAAATGTTAATACTAACATTGAGTTGCCTAATAGCTGCAATAAAGTGACTCGTCCCCTACTTCGCATATCTGCAATAATTGGAAGAATTAATATAGTAGCTAAGTAAATAAAACATATTTTAAAATCGACTAAATCTTATAGTTGTACATATTTTAAAATCGTTAGTCGTTCTAAAATATCTAAATATAATCGTTAGTAAATCGTAGTTAGAAAACTAAACCAATAATATATTAGTTGTATAGAAATTGTTGGTTTCTTTTAAATATTTAGCCGATTTTAAAACCCCGAAAGAGATATCCCGCTCTTGTATAGAACCATACCTGATGTAGACTAGCGCCATCTATCGTGCAGTAGCGACAAATATTTCTTGTAGCAGTGAAAATTGTCGTATCTTTTTTATATCAAGACAAGAGTACATCGACTTCCAAATAACTCCCATACAAGACCACAATTACTTAATTAAGTATCGGTCGTAAAAATAACCCAGTTTGTCGTAAAATTCATAAGGAGTCTATAGGCTATACAGTTTTCCTTTCCGTTCATCAAGTACCTAACTTGTTCTCATGCAGGTAGGTATGGTAATATGGTAATACAAATGTTGTAATTAGCATTAAAACGCAGCTACGTATATTTATGTAAACCTGGTAATTGTGACTTATTTAAATAATATATTATTATAGCTATCGTACAGTGTTCCATTCCATTTATCCAAATAACCAGCCCATATGGATCTAAATTTTTTAGAATTGATAATAGAATGGTGCACCCACCTGCACTAACGTTATTACCCTGGCGGGGCACCGGTGGGGGATGATAATATGAGTATGAGGTTAGGTCAGTTACCCCATCGTGGCAAATTGACAAGGAATTTAACATGATGGTATCCAGGGGAACCGCGTGGAGGTCACCCTGACATGGTATATGTTAGCAATGAGGTTATTAACAATCTCTTTCCCTCCTCCCAAGGAGCCGCGGTTGTTTATTGTTAAATTTGTAAAACTGGCGATATGTTTTGAAAAGTCTGATTTGTCCCCCGCCGCCTTGGGCTATAACCAAACCTGGTTAGATTTGGTTATATATGGCCCAGAAGAGGAATGATGGATAGGGAGCGGGTAATGTGGACTGATGATCTCATTGCTAGCAATGTACCATGCCAGGTTGACCTCCACGCGGTTCCCCCTGGAAACCATCGTGATAAATTACTGGTGATTTTGTCACGAATAGGCTAACTGGCCTAACCTCATGTTTATTTTATCATCCTCCACTGGTGCCCCGCCAGCGTAAACCATTAGCGCAGGCGAGTGCACCATTCCATTATCATCCATTAAAAAATAAATCTTGAACATATAATGAGTACTCATCATATAATGAGTACTCAACTTTCATTTAAATTTAATTATATTTAAATTATTAATTATTTTCTGAAAAATAAGGGTTTAGAAAAACAATTATGTAGCATTTTTTAATTTTTATACTGACGGATAACTATTTAAGTAACCATTCATATTCTATCATCGACTTACATGGCCTTCATGTTACCTTGGTAATCGTGATTAATTCTTAATAAGTTCGCTACGATGCGATGCACAAAGTATAACCAACCTGTTTTCATCCGATGCTGATGCCCTGACAGAGTTACTAAGGCATCATATACCATAAAAAGTCTATTAAAATTAACCAAAGAATTAATATACCTACACTTATGTAGCAGCACAACACCACACCTATGACTGTTGTGACAATGGCCGCCATCTTACTTACGACAGGTACAGTCAGCTTCAAATAAATTATCCAAAGAATCTATACTAATATTCAGTGTAAAGAGAGAGAGAGAGAGAGAGAGCGTATTTAGCTATAACGAAAGTAAACTACCAAATCATTAGAACGATTTGAGAAATTCTTACATTGTTTAAAATTCTTTCACTGTTTAAAATCTACACTCTTCTAGAGTAACATGCTGTTAATTAATGTAAACAAAAGTATATCCTAATAAAGTTACCACTGGGAGTCAATATATACAATTAAAAAGCATTTTTGTGTAGGTAGTACCACAGATAAGATAATTTACTGAATATAATAGAATCATATACCTGTTTCAATATAAATAAATACTATTTTTTACGATTATTGATCAAGTTATATTTATTTGAAACTTTTCTGCCAACCGGACATCATTATGAAGCCGACTGTACCAACTTGTAGGTATGTATGCACAAACTCATAAACAATACGATTGCGTGATGTCGAATGCATTAAAACGAATGGCTTCGCAATAAAATCTAGGTATTATATTGGGTGTTAATGTATTTTACAAGACGATGCCGATGTCTAGAAAATTTACTCGGTAATTTATAAGTGTAGTATGTGTTTATTATATTCGTGTATAATACATACATTATTATTAGACATATTACACCTAAACCTAAAATCAGCGCTGTAGTAACATGTTGCGGCACCAGCTGAGTGGAAGCCTTTTCAGCATAGACGATTATTAGTATTTAAGTTTTCTTTTTTACTCTGTACTCTTTTTTATGCTGAATAAATGATTATTATTTATTATTATTATTATTGATAATACGATTTTCTTTATTCCATTGCTACTTTCAGTAGCGCTACTGAAAGTGATAACGAATTTAAAACCTCTTATGAATGAACTAACGGTAGTATAAAATTGTGCTAGTAACCCATACTCTAATTGACCTGAATAGTAATATATTAAAAAACCTCCTGGCAAGGAATAACTATTGTTATTAATGGGATTTAATGACCCCATTCAAATCAAATCAAATCAAATTTATTTGCACTAAACATAGGTTTACATTGGTTGTTATTGTAATATAATGTCCCATTATGTTTTGCCTCATTAGGCATGCAAAATATATAAATATTAAATATTATTTAATTATTAAATCAATTGTCATCAGAGAATTATAAATACATATTATTATTATTACACTATTATTAATTTAAAAACTCGTTTACGGAGTAAAAACATTTGTCGAGTAACCAACTATTTAATTTATATGTCAATCGTCCTCGTGGAAGTGTCTTTATATCATCTGGTATTTTATTATAAATTTTTATCGCCATATGGAAGACATTATTTTTGACCATACTTAATTTCGTTCCATGTATGTACAGCTTCGTTCCTACTCTCGATCATTGTTAGCAATGTACTTCCAATGTGAGGTCAAGCTTCACATAATCCTCCCTAGTAACTATAGTGATGAAAGAGTTAAACTAAATCTAAATATATATAACTCAAAGGTGACTGACATAGTGATCTATCAACGCACAGCCCAAACCACTGGACGGATCGGGCTGAAATTTGGCATGCAGGTAGATGTTATGACGTAAGCATCCGCTAAGAAAGGATTTTGATTAATTCTACCCCCAAGGGGATAAAATAGGGGATGAAAGTTTATATGAAACTTTGTCAATTTTAAACCGATCGGGCTGAGACTTTGGATGCATAAAGCTACTATGACGTAGGCATCCCCTAAGAAAGGATTTTCATAAATTCCACCCTTGAGGGGATAAATTAACGCGAGCGAATCCGCGGGCAAAAGCTAGTTAAACTATAATTCCCGGAGAAAGTCAAGATCAGTAATCTGACTGAGGCTTATCTTATCGTGTCCCAGGGATGATGATGATGATGATGATGAAGAGATCTTTTAATTAGAAAACGTTTAGATTATATTTTCATGTCATTGATACTAGGAATGCATAAATTACAGGAGCTCTTCGTGCCTATCAACACAAAAGGGGAGATGTTCGAGGTATGCCCGGAGGAGCTGTCGCCAGCGGAGTGGGAGGGAGCCGAGCCGACGTCGAGCCCGCCACCCGAGGCCGGGGTGCGGGCGCACCGGCTACCACATCTGTTGAGTCTCTGGCGGCTGCCCACCAGGGTGCGGCTGTTAGCAGGCACCGTGCCGATCGAGATGGCACATGATGTTGGAGGTAAATTGTTCACTATCAATATTAATCTAAACTGAATATGCCTATAATAAAAAATATTATATTTCTACGTTTATTCAACTCCAAGTATATGTACATTTATAATTATCAGTTAGGTAATACACTGCTAAATAGGGTAAGGTCTATAAGAGACCTGGGAGTTTTGATGAGTGATAATCTTACTTTCCGAAGTCATATTACTGCACTATGCACTCAGGCGTTCAGGACCCTTGGATTTGTATTATGACAGGCACACCAGTTAGACAACATACTTAGTATTAAAATACTATATAATGTCTTCGTACGCAGTAAATTAGAAAGCAATTATCTGGAACCCACATGAGTCAAAATATATACTCATGTTGGAGAAACTCCAAAAAAAATTTTATACGATATGTATATCAAAGGCAGTATGGTTATATAGTCACATACATAATATATATCCTACTATGTTTTTGTTGTGGATGGTGGAATATGACACACTTGAAGTAAGACGGAAGATTGCATTAATGGAATATGTAGTCAAAGTCATGAGAGAGAGAGATTTTTATTACATAATATTACGTTTCAATTTCAGATGATCTTCTGCTGCGGGCAGCAGTGACAGAACCAGTTTTAGTTATGTGCACCCTCCCGGAGTACGGTTCGATGCCGTCTAGTCCAAGCAAGCAGGACCCACGCTACCACGCGAAGGATTCCCTTCGACTTCTTCCTCTCAACAGTAGCATAAAAGTTCGTAGAACCCAACTCGGTTTCGAGAACGAGAAGCGAATGTTCCTATCCGCCCGTCTACAGAAGGCACTAACATTTTGTCAACTCAATGTTGATAATTGGATCAGGCAGATCTCCTACGCAAACTCCACAGTCGTCAGCAAAGGGAAAACTGCTGAGGAACTCATAAGGGAAGACCATGAGCCAGTAAAATTCGAGAAAGAACGTAAATTTACATTACAGGGACTTAAAATAGATACGTCAAGACTTTTTGGCAAAAGTGAGAAAGTACTCAAAGATATACCGGACGAAACGGAAGGATCTATTATATTTTTAAGTAAAAACGAACTCGAACACATGAATTACGACGTTTACAGCGATGATGAAGGTAAAGATGATAAACCTGAAGAGAAAATTGAACAAGAACAATTTTCTAGTGATAAAATGCATGTTTTCAGAGAAGATGCGGCACAGAAAAAGAATAAATGGTTTAAAAACCTAAAACTTTTAAAGAGTACAGAGAAATTAACTGATGAGAAAATAACAGCTATTGAGAAGAATGAAAAGTTAACTGATGTAAAAGATCCGTTTGATCCTCTAGGCGAAAAACATAGTTCCATAGAACGATACCAAGATATGGCGAAACTCATTGAAGATAGGTTTGGTGCTTCTAGAAAGAACGATGGAACAGCTGAAAAGAGTTACTCCTATAAGAGCCTAACAACTTCTTCATCTGATATGGGAACTAGTCAATGCAGTTCCAGTCATAAGAAACCGATATTGACGAAATCGGTGTCAGTGCAAACAGGAATGCCTGATAGTTCTTACAACACAGAAGACAGTGGCATCAATATGAAGCACGGACGTAAAAATCTTAGTGTGGATCAAATAAATTATTGCGGTTCTATGGAAAGTGATACCAGTTCTGGTCGTAAATTAAAGTCTTTGGATGAAAACATGCTCAAAAAGACATCTGCTACAAAATCCTCAACAAACCTCGAAAGGCGACAGAGAATACAGCCTGACTTAATTCCTGAGAAAGCTATGGCTAAGTCAGAATCCTATAATCAAATACAAAGTTGTGAAGACATTAACATGTTTGGAGTCGGATCTCTATACAATGATAGTGATTTCGAGATCAACTATAAACAACATTCGTTTATTACAGAGAAATTATGCTCAGAATTTCACGTTAAAACGAAGAGAGTATTGAGTAAATCTACATCAAATTTACTGCACCCAAAAAAATCTACTGAGAAAAAAGAAGGTAGTAACAGCAACAGCATGCCGACAAAAACTGAACGTTCAAACGATGCAGATAAACTTGGTAATTTTAGGAAAAAGATTGATAAACCAAGAGCTCCTACGCCCAAATCTGAAATAGATGAAGATATATCGACTGTAGATATTTCAGAAGAGGAACCACAAACCCAAGTAAAGATTCGTCGATCAATTTCCTCAATACAGAAACGTAAGCTTCCTGTCATAGAAGACTTGCCTTATGGTCAGGTAGCTGATGCTGTTCAAATTGAAGAAGAAAAGGTGGAATCGGATACCAATTCTGATAACATTTATGCTGAAATATGTACACCAAATGGTAATAAACCAAGTGATGAAGAAAATTACGATATTAATGTGGATGTATTAGCGAATGACCCTGTGATTTGTAATGTGAAAAAAGAAGTAATTATAAGAAACGATGAACGGGCGAGACAGATGATTGAGAACCAAGAGAATCCTTTTAGACATATAGAAGTAGTTGTAATAGAGAAGACTACAGACTTCGATTTAGATAATTCAAGCTTGGCATCCAGTGAACTTGACGACATGGGAAGTAAAAACGACGTGTCTATAAAAGTAGATTCCTGGGAACGCGACAAAGTTAACCACACGGATCAGAAAATTCATGCAATAAGATTAGAAATAACTAGCAATATGGATGATTATCCGAATGAAACTGAAAGTCAAAGTTTAGAAAGGACTGAAGTCCGACTAAGTAAAGATAATTGTTTAAGCTTTAGTAACAGCATCCATTTGAATGGTACATATCCCAACGAGGCCATCTACGATACTTTAAAATAGTTAGTTGATAAATTCACTGTACACTTTAGTCACAAATTTGCAATTCGTACGTAATGAATTGTTTTGCTAATATTATTATGTAATCAAGCGAAATAACAAGCATCATTATCACAATATATTATTTGAAATTATACCACATTTAATATAATATTACTTCACAATGAGGCGGTAGTGAAAAATTTTGTTGACAATTGTATTTTTTTGCAATTATCTAACGCAATAATAACTAATTGCTTTCTATTACTGTAATAGTAAAATGTATCTGTATGAGGTAATCATATGTTTACCGCATATATAGTACATTTATCTAGATTAAGATATCACGGATTTTTATACGATCACGTTGATCATAAAATATCATACTTAGCCGAAGGATATTACTGTAGTTAGGAATGCTACCGTAGCATTCAGAAATCAAATAACTAAAAAATTCAAGAAGCAATTTAGAAACCTGAAAACATTTTTTAAGCATTCATATGAAACAGAGCGGTAAAAAATCCCCTGATTGATCCTCATTCAAACGAGTATGAAGATAGTTCGAGAAGATTTGATTAGAGAGAGAATTCCGAGAGAAAGAAACTTCAAGCGATTTACTTACAATGTTTTACACATTTACATTTTGCTTCTTGAATAAAGCGGTTGTTTCAAAACAACCACCCATTTTATACACGGTTTCAGTTACACTTGATGTTAATTTATCACTACCAGCCTATTTTATTAACCATTAATTACTTATAATATTAATTGACACAAAGTGTAATTACTATGTATAAATCACAATTTATTAATTTTATGGCACCTACTAATTTAATGCTAATTACATCTGTTATACACATATAAGACCAAAATTTATATATTGGTATTATTCCTATAGAAATATTAGTATATTCTAAAGCAATGAACAGATTATTGTAAAAGGCGGCACTGCACATCGATTAAAAAAATAGGCCGATCGGTTTTAGTAATATTTTATCTTATTTGTGCTAATAGTACACGTCGTAGTTCATAAACTTTTATAAATGTTGAGCAACTGACGTAGGTAACAATCTATACATATAAATAAGATTGGAGTGTCTGTTTGTAAAATTGAAATAACCGTTTCTTACTACATGCATATGAATATAAATACGGTACAACAAAATAACATTTTTTACAATTTTTATCTGTCTGTCTTTTTGTTCCGGCTAATCTCTGAAATAGCTGGACCGATTTTGACGGGACTTTTGTTTGCAGGTAGCTGATGTAATAAGAAATAACTTAGGCTACTTTTGTTTTAGAAAAATAAAATTATTTTCACGCGGACGAAGTCGTGGGTAGTCGACAATGTTTTACTAAGATTAGACTCGGTACATTGCAATTTCACTACCTTATTTTCAGTTGAAACTCATCTCATAAAGCCAGCTTCTTGACGACTAAAATTGGACAGACTTACCTGACAGAGAAAGCCACTTAGACGAATTAATTCAGTGTACAGTGTTTGTATTCCTTACTGCTTTATATATGTATTACTTATTACTTTATATATTTATACACATCGACTAGATTTAGAACATTAATTACGAAAATTATTTTATCTTCTGCAGTGCTGCCATCTGTTCTTTAATTACATACGACTTACGTGAACATTTGAACCAACTATTGTGCATGGTTGCGATGTTTGTAGTAGTCCCGTTTCTTGAATTGCTAATAAAATTGGTGCTATATATTAAATAGGTGCTCAAATATTATAAAATACTAATATTAAGGCACACATATCACATGACAATTTGTAAATTGAGTGTACCATATAGGTTTAGTGTTATGTAAAATATAAATCAGTTAAGTCTGAAGCTCTCGGTCGTGTAAAATTAATGTTAGACATTTGTGAACAAAAATATACAAATTATTGAATATATTAATTTTATTTCTAGTTGCTTACATACTCTAAAATATTTTTTGTGTAATTTGAAATGGCAAACGTCTTTGTGACAGACTCGACCCACTGGCTCTGCGGCGAGATATTGCATCTCTGATCATTTTTACCGCATATATCACGGTGAGTGTTCTGAGGAATTGTTCGGATTAATACCAGCTACTGAATGTCACCATAGTACCATCCACCAGAAACTAAAATATCATCCTGGTCATTTGGATAAATGCAATCGTCCATCATGCGATTTTCTAGAAACTTTTTGCCATGCACAACCACGTTGTGAAATCACCATCCAACAATAGTATTTCCGAAGCGATACGATTTTGAAACCTAGGAAAGGCAAGCAACGCACTTGCAATTCCCCTGGTGTTGCGGGTGCTCATAGACGGCGGTAATCACTAACCATCGGGTGACCCGCAAGCTCGTTTGTAACCTAAATGCTATAAAAAAAAATTATGGTAAGTGGTAACCATCGCTTATATACATGAATACCTGTAATTTCTCTGCCTAATCTCACCCTATAGACCAAATAGCATAAAAAAACAAGCTGCATAGGTACGACTTTACCCCACGCAGTCGACTTTTTAGTATATATATCTCGCTACACGAACAAAATCTATGAAAATTAACTAATAGTTACAAACTACTAATGAAATAAAACTGAAATTCCGACAAATATACTGTAATCAATTGAATCATATTTAAAATTAAAAAAATACAGTACTGACAAATAATTTCATTACAGTGTTTTAAAATAAATTCATCTGCACAAAGACAATAAAATTGGACTAAGTATAATATCATTATCAATAAATAATATAAAAACATATTTACCAAAAGTAAGTTTTTGTGCGTAAAAACGTCTTAATAAAAATCATTATAGGAATGAAATATTTTTCAGCAATATTATAAACTAAATGCCTTGACTGATATCATGCCAATCTATTACAATGACTTTAAAATCGTTAATAGATTGAGAAATAGAACAAGTCATTTTAATAAAGTATATTTGAAACCAAAATGGCTGGAAAACCGCCATCTTTCGGATTATTGCAGTAATTTGACAGTTTTTCTATCACCGAAGAGTCGAACAGAAATGTAAATTGTGTTCAGCCAGATGTGAGCTCACAACCTTTTAAATGTAAGCCCAAAACACTTTTAATAATAATGACACTTTACTCTATTTTAAAGTAGGTTACCATCGAATATTTTGAAAGTAATTGTGCATATTCCAGATTGATTCATTGTAATAGATTGGCACCTAAGCATCACCCGCCCTTAACATTATTTTTTATTTATTTTTACAATATACAAGAATATACGTACAATGTTTTCCTTTGAGATTATATATTTAAAATCTGTCCTTATATGACTAAACAATGAGATGCAACTTTCGAAGCTACATAGTAATTGCGCAGTAGACTGTACACGAATTTCATTTCGGATGTTATAATCATGACTTGAGAAGTTTAATACATACGTACAAAGGAATACGCGCGCTTAATAATAAAATGCACTAAATAAAAAAAACACAACCTGAGAAAAATAGACTTTTAGTTTTAAAACGTAAAGTTGATTTCCCAATGTATTTTTATTATTAAGTGTCTTTGTATAAATGTTAATATTAATAATTTTGGCGCGAAAAAGACCTACATAGTAATGGAATGCAGGGTTACTAATGTTGTCTATCTTACTCTAATCTTATATGTGTGAAGAAACAAGCCACGAATGAGGATTGCAATGTTGGGGAATATTTATCAGTCGAAGAATCACAGGAAGGAGGCTTAGGCGAGTCTAATAGATTGAATGATTTGGAAGACGGCCGACCCACAGACTACGAAAATGAAGAGAGCTAACAGCCATGGTGCTACTGGGTACTGATCCTCTTTTTCCTGAAAAAAAAAACAAACAATATTATATTATGTTAAATTTACATTAAATTTGATGTTAATGTCTATATTGTCTATGTCTGTCTATGTATGTCTAGTATCGCCTATACATGCACTTCGTTATCATGGAACATTCATGGTAGGGGTATTGACATTTCAGTCAGATGACTAAGATATCATGACTCTGTATGCGCATGATTTCACTGCCATATCTCCCCTTCAATCGAAATACAACTTACAAAGCAACCTGTCTATAGTCTGATGAATTTCATATGTGACCCAGAGATGCCAGTGATAAACACATTTTACAAAGTCTATATTAATTACAGCAATCGAGTCACCACTACTTCAATCTACCTATAAATTTATGTTATCCTGGTACTTTCACCGTAGTTTCATTTTTTTTTTATTAATTGGATTGACGGTCAAGCTGACGTTCCACCTGATGGTAAGTGGTAACTGTCGCCTATATACAGAACAGCATTATGGTCATCATATTTACTTTTGACTATTACTTTTTTGTTGTCATATTTCGTAAATACTAGGAGAGTATAACTTAAAGATAGTTTGTTGACTATTGAGTATTATAATCTAGTGGTTAAATGTTAAAATACTCGCATTTTATTCTAGATTTATAACATAATCACAAAATGCAGTTTGTCTGTTTAAAATAATGAGGCCCATAGGTCGTTTCCGATAATATTTGCTACAAATTACATTCATTCCATATAAATAACATCGAAAACCACCTGTGACATTGAACATAATATGTTTTTATTGTTTGCAGTACATCAGTGTAGTATTTAATTTTGTACGTTATTACAAATCAGTAAGGATTACAATGTCTAATGCATGTTTCATTTCGGACCTAACTGCGCAGAACTAATGTTAATGTTTATACAAAGTAATGGTAGGAAATGGCGAGAAATCGATTGGATATGTTTAATCATAGAGAAAATATATTTTTTCTATAATTTATGAGTAGTTAATAACGTAATTGGAAACACGTCCCTTTTTAACAAATTGATTTTTGAGTGTGTTACGTGCATCACTAATTTCTATATATTGAAATTCAGAAGCTGTGTAATATTTTTTTTTTTTTGTGGATGATAATGGAATGGTGCACCCGCCTGCGCTAACGGTTTACGCTGGCAGGGCACCAGTGGAGGATGATAAGATGAGCATGAGATCATTTTTTAGCCCATCGTGACAAATTCACCAGGAATTTATCACGATGGTTTCCAGGGGGAACCGCGTGGAGGTCGACCTGACATGATACATTGCTAGCAATGGGGTTATCAATCCACATTACTAACAATCCCCTTCCCCCCAGCTGTGTAATATTACACACATTATTTCTAAATTACAGTATAAGTGTAACCCAGTGTAACACATACAGTTCTGTAATTTGGAAATGATCGATAGGATAATTAACACAAATTTTTATTTATAAAACTTGAACCAAAACTGAATAAGCATATGTAATAATCTGTAATGCTTCTAAAAGAGAAAAGTCAGTTTACCACAAAAATTGATGTTTTCAATCGAGAATCAATAAAAAAATTAATTATTATTAATATACCATGCTGTAAGAAATATTTACATATTTATACAAAAACTAGCTTTTGCTCGCGGCTTCGCTCGCGGTAATTTATCCCCTTAGGGGTGGAATTTATCAAAAACCTTTCTTAGGGGATGCCTATGTCATAGTAGTTTTATGCATGCAAAGTCACAGCCCGATCGGTTTAAAATTGACAAAGTTTCATACAAACTTTCATCCCCTATTTTATCCCCTTGGGGGTAGAATTAATCAAAATCCTATGTCATAACATCTACCTGCATGCCAAATTTCAGGCCGATACTTGAAAAATATTTTGTGATGGAACTTTGGTACATACCTTGGTGGTTTTAGGTACATTGCCTCGCATTGTGATATTTTTACTGGCAATCTCGTTGGCGATACGCATTCTCTGTTTTGGCGCCATTTTGTTTGATTTGAAATATATTTGTCCTGGAAAGAGAAAATAGACAAATTATATAAAAAAAATCACAATCAAACATTAAAAACAAACAGATATTACATAATTTGTTTTATTGATCAAGTAATTACAATTATGTAAGTATAATAAAAGTTCCAGACAATACACACAGTGCCATCTAGTTCCAAGCTAAATAGACCTTGTAATATGAGTAATAGACAACTGATATATATAGTATAGAATAGACATATAATATACATAGAAAACACCCAGCTGATACAAATATTGATACTTATGAATAGAAAGAAAGAATGAAAGAAAGAAAAATATTTTATTCAGAGTTTTTCAACAATATAAAAAATACAATACAATCATACAATATAAATAACAAACGAAAAAAAAAGATCAAACAAAATGTACATATAATTAAACCTAATTGTAGGTAATTAAAAATAAACATCAAATAATAATTGATTACAAGTGTTTGTACCATGTTAGGAATCAAACTCGCAACCATCTGAAGTAAGGCAGTATGGTAAATCACCAGATCACAGAGATTGTCTATTACTAATTCCCTATTTATATGAAGTATTTGTCCATTTTTTTTTTTAAGATATTACAGAGTACCCAAGAGGACACAAAAGAAGCAGAGGCAGACAGACCAAAAGATGGGAAGATGACATCAGGAAGGTAGCACGGAAAGTTTGGACTCAGAGTGCAAGGCACCAAACCCTATGGAGGCCTATGTCACTTGGAGGAGGCCTATGTCACATGACAGACTGTTGACATTCAGATGTGGAAAAAAAAAATTGTAGACTAACAGGACTGAATCTGTCTATTTCCAACTTGCCTATCCCATATGTTAGTGATATTGGGATTAACATTAGGAGGATTACGGTATCCGCATTGCCCACTACTGACTAATGAGATCACTAGAGGGTTGTTATGTAAGTGACAATTAATTAAATAAGCCGACATAAGATCTAAGATATAAGCATTTATAATTATTAATAACTACTGCTGTAAATTTGTAATGTAATGTTAACAGTAAATAAAGGCTTTTATTATTATTATTTTTTCTTTATATATATATATATTATATATCTCCCTTTGATGGGATAATAGACTGAACATTGCGGGTAAAAATCACCAAACAATGATAGTATAAATGATGAGGATGGATAATTTTTAAGTGGAAGACAAAAATTTGCGGACTATTCTACAAGTGTTTAATATTACAGCTTTTTGGAGATTATTATTATTATTATTATTTATATGAAGAGCAACACTGTCATCATATAGATTATGATGTATATAACATCTTTCTTGTACCATTCCAGATAATTGTGATATAATGTGTATAACCTGTATTGTTGTAATATAACTGCTGCTAGCAAGTGAACAAACTGCTAGAGGCAGAAATATAAAGTAAATATTTGAATATCAAATACATACAAATAATTCATTATCACCAATAAATCTGCATGGCTGAAAATTTTAAATACCTTGTGATATACAATATCATAAGGTATTTAAAATTTTCACACTTAAATAATCTATAAACAATCTGAAATGCCATCTATAGATAAATAAAATTGGAGTGTCTGTTTGTAATATTTAAATAACCATTTTTTACTACATGGATATGAATATCAATAGGGTACATACACCAAAATATTTTTGTTTACAATTTTTGTCTGTCTGTTCCGGCTAATCTCTGAAATTGTTGGACCGATTTTAACAGGATTTTTTTTGGCAGGTAGCTGATATAATAAGGAGTAACTTAGGCTACTTTTATTTTAGAAAAATATTGTATTTTCGAAATAGAAACATAAAGTTAAATTTCATGCGGATGAAGTTGCAGGAACAGCTAGTCTATGTATAAAATACATATCTTCTATCAAACTATTAATTCTTACACATTCTGTAGACTTTTAACTTCTCTATCAGCCCTTTTAACTTCTAGTAGTGCCCTTAATCTATAATTGTGTGTGTACTGTTGTTAATTGACATGTTAAAAGAACAAACAAATTTAAATACAAAATAAGATGCCAGTATGTCAAAAACAATATTTATTTTAGGATGTGGAAAAAGGACTTTTCTTCAAGATTAGTACAAACACAAAATTGAAATATTTAATTAAAGAATAAACTTACAAACTGGGCAGGTACTGTCAACACAAGTAAGACTGTTTTATTGAATTCACTTTATCAGAACTGCAGTGAATTGTAAATGTAATAGAAGTTTACAGTGAAGGCAGGCAATAAGATATGCTTCATTTTAATATGAAAACGTAATGTACCAATACTTTGAAATCACTTTCACTTAATTAGTAAATGACATGCCTCATTATAGGTATTTACTTTATGTAAAAATTATAAGCATTTACGATCATTTAGAATAATAGAACGTTATTTCGGAAATATAATCGATAATTAGAAACGTAATTTGAGTTTAATAAGAATATGCGTCAGAAGGAAATAGAGGAAAAATACTTGAATGTGTACACAGCTGTGACGAGATAGCGCTCTTTGCCTATAGCAAAATTACTTTTAAAAAGTTAAATTCTGTGAACATTACATTAAATTAAACTACAATTGGATTTATTTCACGCTCTTAATAAGATTTTCTAGTTAATCAAGCGATGTTATCAAAGTAGTTTTCCATAACATATGCATTTAAGTATTAATAAAATTCGCCAGTAATTTCATTAACAAGATTTTACTGATTCTAATGAGTGTAGGGTTGTATAGATATATAAAATAATGGAATGAAAGTAATACTTACAGTTGTGTCCTAAAATTAGGGGCTTTGAAGCCAAAACGCGAACAAGCTAACTTGACACGTATGTAAAAAGTGCTAGAAAATTGAACTGGTAGAAACGTCAAACAAAAATACTCAACAAGACAACACGTCATTGGACGATTTTTGACAATCCTAAGCATTACGTAGATGAGAGTGACACGCGTCTCGTTTAATGTTGCCAGCAATAAATATACACACTTGCAATACTAATACATAAAAACTACAGTAATAGTTCTTTATTTAATTTTAATAAATTAGTTTTCTATTATCTAATATACACACAATTACATATTTAACAGTAAATAATTAATATGTAACAAAATATTTCTGTCTAAACTATTTAATTCACTACAGTGCCATCTAGTAGTAAGTAGTAAAACGACTAAGTATATGGTTTAGTATCACTCAGCAAACTTTGGTTCATAAATTCAAAAATAGATGACATTACGTCTACTGTTTCATTTAGTCTATTTTAAAAAATATTGGTAGTTATTATAGATATATTATTATCTAAATAGTCGAATTAAGAAAAAATATAATAAGAGCATAGTAATAATACCATATTTAATCGACTCCGATACGGTCGTCCTGGAAATCGTTGTTAATTTCTTGTGATATCGCTTTAATGTGTTACCTGATTTATCTTCACCCTGCACTAGTGTAGGTACCAGGGATATTATGGATATGAAATTTCGGATACGGATAGGTTTCGGATATAGGAATGATTATTATACCGGATACAGATACGGATGCGGATATGATATTATTTCGGATTATCCGTTAGTTTTGGATAATTTCGGTTACGGATATTAATTTTTTATGGAATTTTGAATAGGAAAATACAAATAGTTAATAAAATGGTGACATAACGTGTCTCAATTAGGCTCCGCCACTATTCGATGTTATCCGAAACTCTTATTTCGGATTTAGTTACGGTTACGGATATTTTCTTATACAGATACGGACCTCCCTGACATCCCTGGTAGGTACCTAATATCTGTAGGTGCACCTACGCTGGTGATGCAACATCAGCCCTGGTGAAAGCACCATTCCATATCTATTTATTTATATAATTTTCATTCGTAGGTAAGAACACAAGTACCTACATTCGTAGAATGAATTTACCCTAAGGGGGGAAGCTAGCAATGTACTACGTCAGGTTGATCTCCACGTGGTCCCCCCTGGAAACCATCGTGATAAATTCCTGGTGAATTTGTCACGATGGGTTAATTGACCTGACCTCATGCTCATCTTATCATCCCCCACTGGTGCCCCGCCAGCGTAAACCGTTAGCGCAGGCGCGTACATCATTCCATTATCATCCAAAAAAAAAAAATTACATCAATGATCTGTGAAGGCTCCAAGTAAGTACCTACTTTGGTAGATAGGTAGTTATTTTTTAAGTAGTTATAACAGTATTACAATTACACTTAAGGTAATTGTGAAACTTAAAAAAATAGATATTTAAGAGAGAGACATATTTTTTTAATAGATATACCTACTGTTAACGCAGATATTCTGAGACTTCAAGCTAATTCGATAGGAGAGTGAGAGAAGGCAGTGAAATTACAGAGCACGGAATTTATCTCTTAGTTCTTTGGAATGGCAACGTACTTACTTACATATATAGTGACGTACGTACCTGACGCGATGTTATAGGCGTTTTTCATGTAGGTATGTACCTACATAAGCGCCGGTTGCCATTCCATTTACTTAAAAAAATATTATTGAATGCTAAATTAAGAATCTAAAAATTGGGTAGTGAATATACCTATTATACTACTAAGTAATTTTTATTTCAGCATTTCACAATAAGTTGATATTGCTTTTCCAGCAACGAAAGAGCAAGCAAATCAGAAAAGGACGATACGAGAGCCCTGTTCTAGTATCATCGACTAAGAGACAGAGACAAAAATAAACTTCAAGATATCAAAATCAGGACATCGTCAAGTGTCAGTGTTGAACCAATCACAAGACACCATTATCCTTGTAGGGTAATCCTTGAATTCTAATTGGTGGACGGAGATAACGCCTTCGGAAGGGCAACGCCCTCAAATAGAATCCATTTGAATTTGAATATCGAAGGGAGAATGACATAGAATAAATTTTCTATAGAAAAAAAAAACAATAAAATAATGTTTAAATGGGTTCTCACCAAAATCCAATAATGCATCTGAATATTATTGGATATTGTTGTTTGTATTTTCAAAAACATTTTTTCTCTATTTCTAAATAAATGTTTAATTTTTAAAGTACATTCAACCTAATTTTTAAGTTACGTAATTTTATAATAAGTGCTAATTTTATTTTTTGAGTTCTATCTCGAATATTGTAGCTGTTTTGTAATCTCTGTCTGATTATACCTAGGTATATACCTATTTCATCTTCTTTTGTCCCCACCTATATTTTTCTTGCCCCATTCAACCCGTGATTCAGCCCTCAGACAAGGGAGTACTCGTACCAGTGCAGTAAAGGCCAATTGAGATCAAGAGCATTAGATTAGTTCGAAAATAAATATACCTACGTTGTTCCTGTTGCTCTGGTAATAGTGCCGTACCCATATGAAGTTTTAATCAAAATATCCAGACCAAGTTAGATAGGTAGCTACAAGTTACACCTAAGGCTTCTTTCTTGTATAGGCACCTATTAAAATATATACACTTACCTGGCTGCCAGGTTAATTAGTCTGGTGATTAAGTACTGAATACGAGGGACGAAAGAGGGAGGAAATTGGGGAGAGGGGGATTTAATCTACTAACAACTTTCACATTACGTAATAAAACTACATTAATTAATTAGTAAATAAAATTGTCTAATAGGTACAGTCAGGAACAGAAGTTGATCATATTCCATTTAAATATGGTTAGGCCGTTTTTTAAGTTCTTCCACATACTTAACAGCTTGTTCCTCTCCGATCGATCCCACGTCCAATTCAAACGGGGATCGATATTACGACGGCCTGAGCCGAGGTTCGAACCCCTAGTGGTGCCCTCAGACTGAAGTCGTATCAGTCAGGCAGGAGCTGGCCTTCAGCCGCTCCATAAGTCCTTCCGCAGGTTTGGAGTACCATCTGCACTCGCGTCCTAACGTCCGGTGAAGCTGTAAAGGCCAGCTGCGACCAACTAGAGTAGTCCGAAAAAAAAAACTTAACAGCTTACTTGACTTCAGATTTCTATAATCTATGGGTGACCTATATTCCTATCGAGATACGTACTGGAGTTTGAAAATGTAACTGGCCGCTAATAAAGCGACAATTATTTAAAAAAATAAAGAAGAAAAAATAACACAACGCCCGCCATCTTTTGTTTTAAAATTAAAAAATGTCATAGCGATTAGATTTCGTGCACCGTTTCTTACATTAAATAATTATTTATACCTACACGTGTCATAGAACACTTCTGGAAAATTATTCCTAAACGAAGATACCATCTTTGTTTACTGTTAATACAAACTATTTCGCGAGTGGTGTTCCACAAGAGAGTGTCTCCATATTCCTGCCATCTGAGCATCTTCTGCCTGAACCCGATGTACTTTAACAGTGGTTAGTGGGTATTATTATTTTATTAGCTTAAGATCATGTATTGGTTATTTACATGCCGTTACACTAATATGATTTCTAAGCAATATCCTTCATAATAACCTATAATTAAAATCTTTCAATTATACTTGGAAATTCATACCTAAGTTTAGATAGATATATCTTTGCAACTCAATTTTTTTCATCCATATCCCTACGGTCATTGAAGTTCTTGTTATGTAAGTATTTTTTTGATAATTTTAAAGCGTCTTCAGTAATACTACACTAGGGAAGTGTCAGAGATAATTAATAATTAATTGAATAATTGAAGGGATGAATAATTTAATCTTGTTACATTAAAAAAAGACTATCGAAATTTATAAAGCAGGGACTCTGATAATGTATACTCGATTGCCAAAAGATATATAGAAGATTTACCAATTTAGAAATTTAGGAATTAATAATGAATACAAAGTAACATATAAATTTATCTTAATGTTTTCTATTAACATGTAATTTGTAACTGATGAGCTGAATATAACCTGTGGCATTATAAATATAACCTATATAATAATATGGCAAATAAATAAATCTGAAAAATGAATGAACCAAATGGCTATTGGCACATTGTTTTATATAGTGTCAAAGAATTTATGGAATATAGTAATAAATGCATAATCTATAGTAATTATATATGCCAATAATTCCAATGACATGTTTATTTTAATTTAATTATAGACTAATCAGATAAAAATATAAAATAGTATAAAAATTTGCACGCCTGTATGCAGGCTGAATTCACTGGACATTATATTTAATATTGTATACACCTATAAGTACTGTATTCTGCGAATGATTTGATTTGATTTGACTAAATATTAGTTTTAACCTCCTAAGTATGCCTGATACCTGGCATAGGTAGATAGGTCTATACCTATATTATATGACAAAGTTATAAGATCACAGAAAATACTCAATTGGGTAGGCTAAGTAGTACATAACAACTCAATCAACAACTTATATGGCAACACAGTAATGAGCGCCCAGGATTGCTTCGTGTGTAGCGAAGTCAGAACCAGTTTCTCATGCTGTGCTCGCCGAATTGAACCGATTGGTATTTTTTTTTACTGGTAAACGACGGTGACCTGAAGGTCGACCTTCGACGAAATTTTGGTCTCGATCCGTCAAGCCGTTTTGGAGGAGTACCGTAGAGTGCAAATATGATGCCTAAGATCGTTCCGCGCTTCGCGCCACTCAACGATATCTTATCAAACATGCAGAATACAAAAAACAGTGTCTATCAAAATTACAATGTTGCTAATATTTGTATAATATACTAGGAAAGCATGAGTAAAAAGGAGGTATTTAGTTAGTTATAGTTACAGTACAGTATATAGATAAACGATGTAGAGATAGTAAAATAGGTAGATTTATTTGAATGAATTGTTACAATGTTATTTGTAATGATAAGACTGATAGTAGCAGTCTTTATCTAAGAGTATATTTAAAGTTAATTAGTCATTGTTTAGTTGGTATACATTACCAAGAAAAAATCATCTGCTTTATAATATTACACTAGTTGTTCCGCGCAACTTCATGTTTCTCGTTTTTGAAACATTTTTTATTGTAACTCCTCTCATATTAGTCTTAGCGTAATGTTATATATGACTAGCTGTTCCTGCGATTTCGTCCGCGTGAAATTTAACTTTTGTTTCTAAATTAAAAGAATTTTCCTAAAATAAAAGTAGCCTAAGTTACTCCTTATTAGGTACATCAGCTACCTGCCTAAAAAAGTCCAGTCAAAATCGGTCCATCCAAGAACAGAACAACAAACAGACCAACAGACAGACTGACAAAATTGTAAAATATGTATTTTTGCGTGTATGTATCGTATTTATATTCATATGCACGTAGTAAAAAACGGTTATTTCAATATTACAAACAGACACTCCAATTTTATTTATATGTATAGATTATCCTGAACAATTTTAACTTTTTACCCCAAGTATAGTGATACCCCGTGACTGCATGTGTGATAGGTACCTAATTAGGTTACCTACCTATTATTGAAGTCATCATATAATGATCCAATCAACAACAACATTAACGTCAACGTCTTCCGATATCTTATAATTAAATAAATAAATTAAATAAATTTTAAAATGCATACTCAAACGAATAAAATTGATTATTTCATTGTTTAATTATATATAGGAACTATTTATGTTAATTAGAGTAACCCTATATGACGGTTCATTATTAATACCACATTTTGTGAAAATTTCATCGTAACTCCGCCAGCCCGTTTTTACGTGATAACCCTCACTCACAAGCAGATAAACAGAAGATATATATAGTTTTGTATACACAAAATTGTCAAAATTGAAAATTTGCTTTTGTTACAAAATTTTGGAAGTAACTTAACTTTAGACGTCTTGAAGAGAAGAAACTTTAGAGTCGGTATTTCAAATAATTATTTTTTACAATTTATAACATTATCGTATTTATATTAAGTGTGTGATGTCGATGTATTACCTAATATATCACGGGGGTCATATGATAAAGTGAAATCCGTGGTACTTTTTATGTATATAGACGGCAGTTGCAATCTTGCCATCGTCAGCTTCTTTGCCAATTCATTTAAATAAACTGACATTTCTGACTAACAGAATTGGAGACAGGTTTTCGTGACTTGTCTTCGCCATTCCCTAGAAGGACAAAAAGTCTATAAAAAATCATCGGTCTTTAAAAAGATTTTCTGCATCTCTGATCCATGAAACGAGACATTCCAACAAACATTACATATTTGTGACAATGAGGCCTATTTATGTGACAAAAGGACTAGGGCCTTTTGACTGACGCGCTTGCTTTGTGTTGGTGACAATGATTTGATTGAAAGATAACTTTATCGTTATCTGCATCTTTCTAATGGTTACATTGAACGTATAAATAGATAGATGTAGTAAATTATTTGATTACTTGTAAGGGTAGTATTTAATAAGCTTGTAATATTTGCACCAAGTAATGTATATTGATACTTTAAAATCTATTACTAATATTACACACAAAGTGGCAAAGTTTGCGCGGGGTAGGTAATATCTGAACCTATTTGGAAAATTATTTTATTTTTGTATTAAACCATTTATCAAGGAAAGCTATTGGTTATATATCAAATTCCACTACACACAATACTAGCGGATCTGCAATGAAAAATGCTGCTAAAATGGGGAAATGTTACGCAGACGGAATTGTACGCGACAGTTACTAATATAAAAAAGAAATATTATAAAAAGATAGAGCAGATTTTGTTATGACAAAAGTAAACTTCGGAATCACTGCAGATATAGATTTGGGAAAACTTGTCATTGTTTTCTTTAGTGGTACACACCCTTTAGTGGTAGAGAATGACAGAATGAGTATAAGTCAGATCTGTTAGCCGATTGAGGTAATTCATGAGGAAATAACTGCGATAGCCAGGGATATGGTGATAATCGACCTGACAGAGAGTATTCCTACATTTTTAGTGTATTTTAAATGGAAAAACTTGATAGCTCACTTGATTGTAAGCGACAACTGTCGCCTATATACTTGAACAGTACTACTAGCTCCATGTTATCATATAACGCCCGTGATACCACTCATGCTTTACCACATCAGTCTAAGATGTCGTAGATACCTCTTATTCTGTAATTTCAGTGCTTAATCTTACAACCAAAACATAGCTCACAAAGCAAGCTGCTTGACGAGAGACGAAGGTGAGACTGAGGTACTTCAGTGATTGCATACAATAGGTACATTATTATTTTCATATTTAATACAATAATCCTAAACCCATAACACCTCAAACCCACATAATTTCATAGGCCGCTTGATTACAATTCACAGTTGTGAAATTATAGATCGTAAATTTGTTTTGTTGTTATTTGTTACTTCACTACATCTCTGTCTCTTTCGTTTGCGTGTGGTCGCGCGCTCTCTACTCGCTACCAACTTACGTCAAACTCGTCACAACGCTGATCAGGCAGAAGGACTGGTAGACTTCTTATTATTAATTTTGTAGCGGATTAAAAAATAATGTTGAGATAAAAAATTCGGAATACG
This sequence comes from Achroia grisella, assembly GCF_030625045.1. Classification (NCBI taxonomy): domain Eukaryota; kingdom Metazoa; phylum Arthropoda; class Insecta; order Lepidoptera; family Pyralidae; genus Achroia; species Achroia grisella. Next base: position 1,049,499 of record NW_026712984.1, on the reverse strand, counting down.
TGAATTTTTAAACCAACTTAAAATCGCGATATACATTTTTTGTATGTTTACCTATTTTGTCTTGGATGAACGGAACCGATTGGGATGATTAGTTTGGAACCAATAGCGTTCACTTCTAAGTGCGATTATCGTAGTCATCCTTCTTCATTTATTTTTAAAGGATTATAGTTTAATGATACAACTAAATCATAGAAAGTGAGTACATAAAGTAACCGGTAGTTAGCCCCTTGTGGCCAATTCTATTCTTTCCAGCGACCTTGTGGTGGTCGACCGGACATGGTACCTATATTTAGTACCAATTGAACTTAACGAATCTATATATATATATAAAACGTAATAGCAGAGAAACAATAAATGAAAAAAAAAGCTACGACTAAAAAAAGCTACTAGCTAAAAAAGCTAAAGCTACCAATTATTATTCACTTTGATGAAGTATATCGTATATAGTTTATAGATTTTCCTATCATTATATGAAAGAGGTATACATAATTTCAAAATTTTTAGAGATCCCTACAATAATTGTACACATGCGAAACCGGGTTGGTTCGCTAGTAGCAGATACATTTTTTTAATCTGTCGCGTTCACCGCCGGCGCCTGCGCAGCGTTACGTGTCCGCACGAGTGGTTATTGCGGACAATTCCAGGATTAACCATTATACTTTGTCAGACGAAAGTGTTTTTTTAGAAACAACATTTACGCTTGTTTTGAGAGATTTCAATTATATGTACAGGCAGGTTATAGATAAACAAAGTTTTTGTATGTCTGGGCGCAAATCTCTGTAATACATTTTTTCTGCATCTGAAATGAGAATCAGACTGTAGATTTAAAAAAAAATTGTTGACTATTCAAAAGTGCTTAAATTAAGTTCATTTGAAGATATGATTTTATATTCTAATGTAATTCTGTAGGAAGTGGCAGCCATTGTCTATATACCTACATGAACAACACATACTGTCATTAATTATACATATAAATATAATTGGAGTGTCTGTTTGTAACATTGAAATAACCGTTTTTTACTACATGCATATAAATATAAATACGATACATACACGCAAAAAAACATATTTTACAATTTTGTCTGTCTGTCTGTTGGTCTGTTTGTTGTTCTGTTCTTGGATGGACCGATTTTGACTGGACTTTTTTAGGCAGGTAGCTGATGTACCTAATAAGGAGTAACTTAGGCTACTTTTATTTTAGGAAAATTCTTTTAATTTAGAAACAAAAGTTTAATTCCACAATAACATTTTTCACTATTTTTGTCTGTCTGTTTGTTCTGGCTAATCTCTGAAATGGCTGGACCCATCTTGACGGGACTTTTTTGGCATGTAGCTGATGTAATAACGAGTAACTTAGGCTACTTTTATTTTAGAAAAAAAAGTACAATTACAATTAATACAAGTTAAAAAATATTATCGATTGGAAACCTAGAAGCATTCTGTATCTAATTAAACAACTCAACTAACTACTAACTATCCAGTAACAAGCCATAATTATATAAAATTAAATAGACTGACTGCATTCAAAAACTTCACAAAGTGCGCATCAAAAAAACAAGCCGAACTCCCTGACAATACATGGAGGATGCTCATTTAATTCAGTGGTGGGTAATACGATATTTTATTAAGGGCATTGTTTAAACAATTGCGTAAGTGATTGTAAGGCCCAGTGGGATCTGCACCTTGTGGTCCGCATTATGTACATATGAACAATTTTTTTAATTTAAATACACATTTATATAAAAACTTGTATACATATGAAATGTTTCTATATTACCTATATATATTCTATATAACCGTTTACATTCTTCTTATTTTATATCTTTAAGGATGACTCTAAAAAAATCGTCTAAATTAATGTGTTTTTGTGCATATTAAAATGCACAAAAACAAAATATTCCATGTAGTTTAGGCTACACGTTGATGTCGAGTTAGTCAGGTTAAAATCAACAGACAATAGGCTCCACATCAGCAAAAAATATTGTTGACAAGGAATGAAATTGTGCATAAGTACCTATTTGATCTTAAAAATCATAAGAGAAAATTCATGAAATAATATTTATTATTTTAGGCATTCCTGCTTTATCGCACACAGCCGTTAAACTTACTTTCTAATTGATATTGACATTATAACTTGGATAAGCATTTTTTAAAATAAACGTGCAATTTAAGAGTAAAAACTGAACAAGACACTGCTATACTATGTTTGATACATCCTTGTACGAAATCTACGTCGTATCTTGCAATTAGTCATCTCATAAAACTATACCTGTGGCCCTCTGGCAAGTACAATTTTACGTAGGAGTAAAGATCACAACCATATTTATTTTTATACAGTATTGTTATTACACTTTATATTAGTATTATTGTTCTTGTGTAATCGTTCACTAATTTCTACTTTTCGGATTTGTAAGAGTATCATCAATTCTAATGTAATTATTTTTTTACATATTTCTTGCTCTAACTCTGATTTTTTTTATAATTTGTCACTATGGTGCAGTAGTAGTTAGGATTTTATTTTTTAAAGTGTATAATAGTTCACTAAACCTTTTGTATAACACCATTCCCGTCTATCCAGTATTGAGCGAGTGCGGGCATACGTTCCGCGTTATACCCAGACCGGGGTGAGCGGGGGGTGGGGGGGGCGCGGAGAGGGTAAACTATCAGGTTTCGGATAGCTCCAGCCCGTTTTGCTCTCCTGGTTGTCTGTACTAGTTTAGATAATTTTAGACGGCGTACATTGCAAATCGCGAGGGGTCGGAAATTGGTGCCGATAGGTTTGATTCCACCGGATGGATTATATTTATTTGGTTTATTTATTGTACTTTTAAAAATATTTGACAGAGATAAATAATATTGTACCAAAGACCAATTCTACCCTTCTGCTTCTTCATATTCTTTATCTGATATTCTTGTAGAAATATCACCCACCTTATCGTAAACGGTAACCATTATATATACATTAATACTGCTGCAGGACACCCTTAATACCATTCCAGAGTACACAGATATCGTGCCTTTTATTCTGTAATTTCCCTGTCTAATCTGCACTCTACACCCAAAAAATGGCCGCTAATTATGTTTGAATCCAATTTGGGCAGCGGGCAAGTGTATCGCCGTCTCTTGGATTTAATATGGTTTTTTTATATCACTTTTTCCATCATTAGAGAATTAGAAATTATAAATTGTCAAACAAAATTTTTTGGTTACTTGCAGGTACTTTGGTATCTACTTCCGTGTAGTAAATAAGTAGACTACGACTTTTAAAACTCCTTAAAAATCAGTGAAAAAAATAACAATATCAAAAGGGAGATTTGTGAAAGTACGCATGAACCTCCGTTATTGTCCTGTACATTTCTGACACAGAAATTTCGTCCAATTTACGTCATACGATACCTTTTGTTGACCGATAAAATGGTCAACGGCATTTTTCGTGGCAAATGGTGCATACCCTATAGATGGGATTCGAAAGTGTTTGGTGCGCACTTGAATCGAACTTGCGTCTTCAGCGATTCAGTCGACCACAAACATTCGATAATTACTCCAACGTAGCACTCGTTAAAAGCACTTTTGTCTCTTTTGTTAATATAGTATTTGAGCGAGACATAAAATATTAAATAGTGATTATAAGTGGTCCCATTTTGCAGATCGGATGGATAGTAAACTCTATTGTTCCACGTGTATTGGCGGCGCCAAGTTTTACGTCACCAGAGGCATCTCTTATACGCTTGTCTGGTTGGAATAATTCTATATTTTTTTATATAAATGTTGGAACAAGTGAAGTATAGTTACATCAATCTTTTTTATGCAATTGTAATAATAATTACGCTGACAACCAAACTGATGGTAAGTGGTAACCGTCGCCTATATACATGACATGATATGTAGACTGAGGTACCCACGCATATGACTTTTCATAAACTTTACTCCTGGTTATAAAAGTCGTCATACCATTTTGTTACTATCATCTGCTGCACTCGGGATATACCATTAACTCAAAGGGATGCATCATTCCAGTAAGACCCTTGAAATACACCCATCATTTAAAATTTTCCCTTCGTTGAAAAGACAAACTTATAATCTGTATATTCACCCCCGAGGGGCGGGGCTTCCTAAAAGGTTTCGGTATAAAATTCCAGTTCCTATTTCGTGTAACTTCCTTCATTTTTTACGGAAGGGTTGTCAATACCTCGGGAAGCCGCATAATGTTTGTAAATACAGTATTAAGTTGTTTCAGTTAAATAAAAACAAGACAATAAAAAGTTAACATAAAATAGTTTAGGTACTTGATTCCGTAACTCATATTAAATGTAATAGCTTTTATATTAATTAAAATAAAATAAACAGAAGAAAAAATAAATATTTATTGAGTACTTTTAAAATAGAAACAAAAATAAACTACAAAAAAAAAAGATAAAATAATATAAAATATTTCTAAATTTCAGTATTCTAGATTTTGTAGTATTTCCTATGCGTTAACAGTCTGTCAGGACAAATCATTTTTAAGTATTGGTATGACTAGTTGTTTCCTGTGACTTGGCTGCAATTTTAGATAAAAGATAGATCTACAAGTCCTACACGTCCTTTTGAACCCATCTTCATGTTAACTTTTATTAAGATCCCTTTAGATGTTTAGTCGTGCAAGAGTAACAAATAAATTATAATAATAATAATAATAATCTTAGAACAATTCACACAGCGCCATCTAGACCTAAGTTAAGCTAGCTAAAGCTTGTGTTATAGGTACTAGACAACTGATACTAATACATAGATATTTTTTTTTCGTTAATACACACATATTATACATATAAAATACCCAGACTGATACAAACAAGCATACTCATGAATACAAATGTTTGTGCCGTGCGAGGAATCGAACCCGCGACCATCGGACGTAAAGTGGTATGCTAGACCGAAAGACCACCGAGGTTTTTGAATTTATAAAATTAGTATGAATCATCTATTTTTAATGTATTAGAATCACCAGAAAATATAGTTATTTTGACATGCGGTCACCCATCCAAAGAAAGGTCGCGGTGATGGTAGTTTGACTTCGTTAATCGAGTGTCATCGTCTCATATTTAATTAGACATAAAGCTATTCACTTGGGACGAAATGCCACCTAAGTCAACCAAACAAGTCCCGGTCTGTCGGTCGCAAACGACAAACAAAACATGAGGTACACGCACTTTAAAAGGTAATATTGGTCGAGTGGGGACCACTAAAATGTCGTTACTAACCGCATTCGAGGAAGATAGTTAATAATTTAAATTCTCATTCCATTTTTCAAAAGTAGAACGGTTCTGAATTTAAAATGATAAGAGTAACGTCGTTCCTCGTGAAGTAGAAAGTTGTATGTTTGTAACGGAACAAATAAACCTAAAACTACTGGACAGATTTCAAGACTTCTTTCACCTTTAGAATGCTATATTATCCCTGAGCAACATATTTATATTTATTACTACTTTAACAATATAACCCACAGTATCCACCGCTTCAAGTAGGCATAGGTGTCATTTTAGTGGCCCACAACCGGTAAAACTAAGTCGATCACTATAATATTGACCGAGTCAGAACTCGAACTTGCGACCACAAACACGGAGGCAAACAGATTAACGTATAGAACATTGAGACAGCGGCGGCATAAACATAAAGAAAAAATATTGGATGAGCATTGGATGTACCGCGTGTTGTTATAGGCCCACGAAAAAACTGACAGCACGGAATATCAGGCAAAGGAACATCTCTACGCGGCTGTCTCATTTCAAAATTGAGTTGTCTGTGGTTCTTGTGACAGTATTAAATACAGATTAGATAAAGAATCTCCATATATTATGAATTTTGAAATTGTGACTTTTTTGAGATTGTGTCTTTTTGTCTGTTTGCGTGTTAAGGTTTAGCGTAAAAACAACTGTAGGTTATTATGAAAATAAAATCACAAATAATGTTATTATATGGACCAAAGGGAAATCATATTATCTATCTAAAGAAAACTGGGAAGAGAAATCATTATTTTTTCAATATATCAATTTCTAAAGAATGAATTAATTAATATAAAAAATATATTTGATATTGGATCTCAACTCAAAGACTGTAATCGGTCGGACATCGATATGGCGTATGGAGCCCACTGAACAAAGTAGTAGATGACTACTCTAATGCTGTTGGCCGCGAGTTCAGACGGCACTCCAAACCTGCGGAAGGACTTCGGAGCGGCTGGAGGCCAACTCCCACCTGACGGATACGACTTTAAACTGAGGGTACCACTAGGGGTTCGATGCTTCGCTCAGGCCGTCGTAATTTCGGTTCCCGTTTGAATAAGACGGGGGATTGAGCGGAGAGGCTTGTATGACTACACGAGTCTAAATGTATCACAAAATCCCACCACATAGGTGTTTAATTATTAATATTAATTATTATGTTTTGTCTGTAGCAGTGAGAAGGGGAAAGAAATTGCACAGTCGAGGCTATGTACATATATGTATATATATATATATGTATGAGAAAGTATATATATGTATGAGAATTATATTTACAACTAGCTGTACCCGCGAGTTCGTCCGCGTGGAAAATAACTTTATTTTTCTAAAATAAAAGTAGCCTAAGTTACTCCTTATTACATCACCTGCCAAAAAAGATCCTGTCAAAATCGGTTCAGCCATTTGAGAGATTAGGCGGAACAAACAGACAGACAGACAGCCAGACAAAAATTGTATAAAATGTTATTTTGGTGTATATACCGTATTTATATTCATATGCATGAAGTAAAAAACGGTTATTTCAATATTACAAACAGACACTCCAATTTTATTTATATGTATAGATAATATGTTACAAGCAATCGGTTCTGAATCACAAGACTTTTATTGCTCTTGTACGCATTGTAACTAGGTAACGGTGTTGCAGTGTGTTGAAAGTAAATTCGCCACAAACGTATTGTAGAGTTTACAAATGTCGAATACGAAATCGCGGGCACAGCTTGGTACAAAATATGATTATATATCTTATAGACGTGTTTAATTAGATAGATTTTTACATGATCATTGAATGTAGACAAGAGTACCTACCTACCTATCATGGATGACAAACATCTTTTTCTTTCTCTCGCATTTTAGAATTTAGATTGGTTGAATTTCATTTATCAATTTTGAACAGTGATATTTTCTATATATTGTAATTTTACAGATTTAGTTTTGATTTTCTATTTTGCACAGTGTAGACATTGCTTATCTAAATATATATAACTCAAACGTGACTGACTGACATAGTCATCTATCAACGCACAGCCCAAACCACTAGACGGATCGGGCTGAAAAATGGCATGCAGGTAGATGTTATGACGTAGGCATCCGCTAAGAAAGGATTTTGATTAATTCTATGCCCAAGGGGATAAAATAGGGCAGGAAAGTTTGTATGAAACTTTGTCAATATTAAACCAATCGGGCTGAGACTTTGCATGCATAAAGCTACTATGTCGTAGGCATCCCCTAAGAAAGGATTTTGATAAATTCCACCCCTAAGGGGATAAATTAACGAGAGCGAAGCCGCGGGCAAATGCTAGTTTTAGTAATAAGCATATAACGAGTGAGTTCAAAAGTAAAAGAACGACTATATCTCTTAGTTATCATCTACTACTTCCTTATTCCATTTATTTCGGGTCGACGTAATATGTTCTTCTCTTCCGTTTATCCCTCATCTCTTAATGATTTTTTTTGTGATATTATCACGTGGTATTGTACCATGATCTTGAAAATGGAAAGGTATCTGAATTTCTCAATAATCTCCTTAAGTACATACGAAAGTGTTTACAGATCAAATTCTACAGTACTCAAATAAAAAATAATTTTCTCTCTCGTATTCTTTTTTAATCCATGATAGCATTATACAAATATACATATTTCACCACTAAACATCGGAGGGTGTCGACTAGTCAAGATGCAAAACACACAGTCTATCATATTACAAGTCGGTAAAGCGATACGGTAGGTATCTACGTGACGTACGTACAAACACGCATAGAATTTTTATTTGCCGCCGGAAAATAATATTGTTTGTATTCGATCCGGTTTGTTTTTATTACAGCTGTTTGTCTTTATTTCAATACCTATACTTATAGCTGTATTTTTACAGAGATGGTTGAATTGAAATCCTGAACTAAAAGAAATATTAATATTACATTATATAACGGCAAATGTCTCGTTTATACATATAACTAGCTTTTGCCCGCGGCTTCGCTCGCGTTAATTTATCCCCTTAGGGGTGGAATTTATCAAAATCCTTTCTTAGGGGACGCCTACGTCATAGTAGCTTTATGCATGCAAAATCTCAGCCCGATCGGTTTAAAATTGACAAAGTTTCATATAAACTTTCATTGCCTATTTTATCCCTTTGGGGGTAGAATTAATCGAAATTCTTTCTTAGCGGATGCTTACGTCCTAACATCTACCTGCATGCCAAATTTCAACCCGATCCATCCAATAGTTCGGGCTGTGCGTTGATAGATCACTACGTCAGTCACCTTTGAGTTATATAAATATATTTAGATGTGTATGTACTATTACAAATAACCTTGAAAAGATGATAAAGTAAGGTTTAAAAATCTGATAGTTTTTTTAATCACCTTCATGTCCATTTCAGGAGGGATCGCATGGAGAGTCGACCAGATTGACAGAGGTAAGTACATTGCTAGGAATGATAATACTCATATGTAAAGCAAGTGGTTCGGCTGCCTAAGAATAGTAGCTATTAAATAATACACAATTTAATAATTTTATTAAGTATCTTCCTCGATTTGTTATTTATAAAAATCAAGCATACGTAGAAAGTAATAACACAAAAACATACCATCATTACTGTTATTCTAGATGGGTGTTGTCAACTGTCAAGGTAGTAGAATAAGAATAATCTCAGGACAATTCACACAGCGCCACCTAGACCCAAGTTAAGTTAGCTAAATCTTGTGTTATGGGTACTAAATAACTGATTTAAATATATAGTTATATATTAAAATACATACATATTATACATATGGCTACAAACAATCATACTCAAGAATATAAATGTTAGTGCCGCGCGAGGAATCGAGAACCATCGGAAGTAAGGCGGTGTGCTAAACCGTTCAGCTAAACTCTTGTGTGACTACAATACTTAACATGTTCATATTTCGGTATCCAAAGTAGCAGTGGGTGAGCATATCATGTCTCTTGATACATTTTCCTCTCATAATATATAGTTATATATTAAAATACATACATATTATACATATGGCTACAAACAATCATACTCAAGAATATAAATGTTAGTGCCGCGCGAACACCTTTGCCCCGGCCTCAACTCCGAAGGCAACAACTTCTGGGTGACTGGGTTAAAGCCTCTAGGGCGAGTACAAATTATAAATTACTAGCTGTCCCGGCAAACGTTGTTTTGCCTTATAATAAAAAAAAATTTAGGGGTGGACTACCTCTAACATTTAGGGGATGAAAAATAGATGTTGGCCGATTCTCAGACCTACTCAATACGCTCACAAAATTTCATGAGAATCGGTCAAGCCGTTTCGGAGGAGTATGGGAACGAAAACTGTGACACGAGAATTTTATATATAGGATATATTTTTTATTTATTTATTTTATATATTTATTGTCTATCTCTAAGTATGGCACTTACATACATTCCTAAGCTACTTGGTTTCCCTCTCGCCCTTCATCGCCTCTTGCACTCTCATGCAGTCCTCCAGTGAAACATTTGAACTGTCAATATTTGGCTGTTGGACGGTAATTGACTGTGCGAGCTTAAAATTAATGATTTATTTGCGCAGGAGCAGGTGTACTCTGTCTGAGGTAGCCAGTTAAATATTGGCGTTCGTACGAACTCTTCTTAGTTTTATTTTGTTATTGCTATTACTCCCAACTTATTCGATTTTTTTAAATATGCTTATTAAAATAGTATAAATCGTTTGTCAATCTATTTTAACTTCAAATTTCATTAACATTCTATAAAGAGTTTAGTAGTGATAAGTTAACTCTATTAGTTACGTTTTAACCACTGACAGAAACACTCATGTATTTATATAATTATATTAATATAGCAAATTTCACACTACATCACTACATGATAGGAAGATAGAGTATCAAAATATAAACAAACAGATAAAGTCGATGGAATATCGATATTTTAGTATATTTTGTTAGTGCAAAATTTTACTTAAAATATTAACTAAATTAGTTTAGGTACTCTAGAAACATCCACACTTTATTAAAAAACAACAACAAAATAATTATATTAAAAAAAATTGAATAATTTAACTATTTTGATTACTAATACAACCACATTATCCATTTCTATTTTACAGTAAATTGATACTAAACAATGTTTTTGTAAACTTGTATTTTTGGAACATAATCCCTTTACTTCATAAACTCGTAGGGACTAATTATTTATGAAACCGCTACAACAAATCTCGTCAAATCTCCCATTAAGGATAACAAAAGAACTTCCCATTAAATTATGGGCTTTTATTAATGTAATGGGCCTGGTCACGTGGCTGTAGAATGCTCCCTTTGTTATAGCTACAACGAGCAGTAGAAAGATTACTTCTCAAATATATTGAAACAAACTAACTTCAACTTTAAGACCTTATAAATAAAGTACAAGTACATTTTAAATAACTAATAACTTATTATTTCTATATACAAAACGTAAGCATTTAATTGTAAATGCTCACGAAATCACCTGTCAAAACTGAAAACACGAAATTACAAACATGTGTGACATGCTTGTTGTTAGTTCAAGTAAGTATTGACTTAAAATTAATTCTATAATTTCAATAAATTTCTCTGAAGTACATGTTTTAATTATTATTTATTCTCTTATATACAATATGATACTAAATATTGTATAAATATATAACTGTTTAAAAGAACTACAGCCGAATTTCTTGTTTACGAGTACACTTTTATTTATATATTTACTAGCTACTTGTCCCGGCTTCGCCCGGATGTACATATATTATTTATTATACATATAAACCTTACTCTAGAATCATTCTATCTATTAAAAAAACCGCTTCAAAATCCGTTGCGTAGTTTTAAATATTTAAGCATACATAGGGATGGACAGACAGCGACAGCGACTGTATTTTATACTATACTAGCTGTCCCGGCAAACGTTGTTTTGCCCTAAAATAAAAAAAAATTTAGGGGTGGACTACCCCTAACATTTAGGGGGATGAGAAATAGATGTTGGCCGATTCTCAGACCTACTCAATACGCTCACAAAATTTCACGAGAATCGGTCAAGCCGTTTCGGAGGAGTATGGGAACGAAAACTGTGACACGAGAATTTTATATATAAGATAATAATGATGATACAGATAATAAAGTATCTTATGATCAAAATATTCTGATCTGAATTTGTATAATTCTTGGGTGAGTCAGTAGAATCATAAAAAGACTATTTAAATGTGTTTATTTCAATGAAGATTACTTCTATTCTGTTCTGCACTGGACTAATTAAAAAAAAATATTACTGCCTACCCGCCCCAGCTTCGCATGGGTAGTACATGAATTATACATATGTATAAACCTTCCTCGCTCTTATCTAGTGCTAAAAACTGCATTAAAATCAGCCTAGTTCAAAAGATCTAAGCCAATAGACACGGAATCATCTTCATTTTGTAATATGTAAAGATAAAAAAACAAGTCATATTCTCTGATAGCTTCCCAGATGAGATAGTTAATATGACCACATGTCACTGGGTATCTTTGAATCTAACGATTCAGGGATCACCGCAATCTCTTGGATTAGTTTGGTTTGTTATCGATGTTTTCATCACTAGTGACTCAAACAGAAACATTAATTAACACACTGCTTAGCGTTTTTGGGTTAATTTGGTTTGTTATTGGTGTTTTCATCACCAGTGACTCAAACAGAAACATTAATTAGCAAATTGCTTAGCGTTCTTGGATTAATTTGGTTTGTTATCGATGTTTTCATCACCAGTGACTCAAACAGAAACATTAGTTAACAAATTGCTTAGCGTTCTTGCATTAATTTGGTTTGTTATCGATGTTTTTATCACCAGTGACTCAAACAGAAACATTAATTAACAAATTGCTTAGCGTTCTTGAAATTATCGATGTTTTCATCACCAGTGACTCAAACAGAAACATTAATTAACAAATTGCTTAGCGTCCTTGGATTAATTTGGTTTGTTATCGATGTTTTCATCACCAGTGACTCAAACGGAAACATTAATTAACAAATTGCTTAGCGTTCTTGGATTAATTTGGTTTGTTATCGATGTTTTCATCACCAGTGACTCAAACAGAAACATTAATTAACACACTGCTTAGCGTGTTGAACTCACATTCGACGGTCGATGTCTGAAAGTAAATCAATAGGCCACAATACTCCTTAGAAAATTCATGTAGATTGAATATTTCCCACGGGAACGAGTTTTATACCAAAGCTGCGCTAAACAGGTATAGATGTTTATATTTATATTGAATCAACACATCTGTGGTGTGTTTGATTTTTAAGTTGTTTACTCAGACGAATGTTGAATATGCCATGTCAATTTAAAATTGCAAACAATTATGTGCTGCGCTTATTGAAAACTGTTTTATATATTTTTTTTATAGTCTATGTTTTTTATAATTATTAAAATTAGTAAAATATTTATATCCGATCATATATTTTATCTTTATTTGTTTTCGTGTCCTTACTTTCATCTTTTCATTTAACTTAATAACCCATATACAAAGTCTCTATTCTCTATTATAATTATTATTAGCTGTTCCCGCGAATAAAAGTAGCCTAAGTTACTCCTTATTACATCAGCTACCTGCCAAAAAAGTCCAGTTAAAATCGGTCCAGCCATTTTAGAGATTAGCCGGAACAAACAGACCGACAGACAGACAGACAAAAATTGTAAATAGTGGTTTTTCGGTGTATTTACCGTATTTATATTCATATGCATGTAGTAAAAAATTGTTATTTCAATATTACAAACAGACACTCGAATTTTATTTATATGTATAGATAATGCCTGTATCAAAAGTTTCTAATGTTTCTCTTCAAAAGCTTTAAATCGTAGTCGCTTAAATGTTTTATGTAAACTACGTTTTAGTAAATTATGCACAATATATTAAATTCATTATTATCTGCTCATTGCCTCTTTAAAGTACTGATGTATCTTATTTAAACTTTGTAAAAGGCTGTCTGCATGGCTACCACAGTCGTAAGCGATGGTTGCCATCAGACTGGCCGTCAGCTTATTCTTATGTGCCATGGCAATTATGAAATATAAAATATTAAAAATTGCTACTTTTTTTAAAATATGCTTACATATGGCATCCGATAATAAAGAGTGTCTCTTTAACTATAGATTCTATGTTGTTAGTTCACGCGTATTTACACTTACCACATCAATTTAATTTGCAAGTTATTCGATGCGTTAAATTTACATTGTAAATGTATTTATTATATATTTGTATGTGTAGTATGTATTTGTATAGCTTGTAGTTACGACATCTTCATTACGCACGCGTGGGCGTTACCAGAATAACATAAACGGCGTGGTACTAAATTATACATTGTTGCGAATTACGGCTTACGTTGAATCGAATATTTGCATAGATGGTCCGAGTTTAATGTAGGGCTGTCAATTCTTTAAAACGTATATAATAAAAGATGACTTTATTTTTAAGTCCTTAGGATTGTTAGACATATAGAAATATAGTTTTCATTACTAACAATGTAACTGGTCTAAATCCACGCTCTCCTCTAATTATTTTTTGGTAATATTAAATCTGACGATGGCGCCACCACTTCATTATCATCTTTTAAAAATAACTGTAGCAAGGGCTGTACTTAACTAATTCTTATATTTGAAATATTAATTTGACCGAATTTAGTGAAATAAACTGTCCTGTAATTCAGTTGCAAGATTCTGTATTTTATATAACTGAAATCTATGTAAAATTTACCAAAGGACAACTGTAAAAAGTCATCTACATACTTGGGGTACTTCTTTCTACATATTTCAGTAGGCAAGCTTGCTTTGTAAGATGTATTTTTGTTTACGATAAGGCATCGAAATTACGCGATAAGACGATATGTGATTCTCTGGAGTGGCAAAGCAAATGTGGTATTACAATATCACCAATTACAACGTGATCTCCGTGCTATTCATGCGTATGGGATGTTTGTTTTTACCATCAGATGGGTTGACAGCGTGTTTGCAATACTAATAACATAAAAAGTTGTAATTAAAAAAAAATCAGTTATAATTTTAAAAACGCCACTAGTATAGTAATTCAGGGTACCTGATCTATTTATTTGTTTGTTTTTGCATTACAAGTGCCAATATAACTTACAAACTTACTTTTTCAGCCAGGACAATTTAAAAGAGAGAGTTAGGCGTACACACTTAGGTATCTTCTAGATATTCTGCTTTATTATGATGTAGTGCTTTCAACAGTTTAACGTAATTACTAATTTTATTTTCTTCTCCTATATAATATGATGGCAATTTATTATGTACTAGCTGAAATCGTCCGCGTGGAATTTAACTTTATTTTTCTAAAATAAAAGTAGCCTAAGTTACTCCTTATTACATCAGCTACCTGCCAATAAAAGTTTCGTCAAAATCGGTCCAGCCATTTCATAAATTAGCCGGAACAAACAGAGAGACAAAAATTGTAAAAAAAAGTTTTTTGGTGTATGTACCGTATGTATTCATATGCATGTAGTCAAAAACTGTTATTTCTATATTACAAACAGACACTCCAATTTTATTTATATGTATAGATAGAAACGGACATTGGGTAAGGTATAATCTACGTATGTCTAGGTACAATACAGTCTAAGTTTCACGTAAGTACATAGACTGCGACCGCAGAGCGTTGTCGCTGCGTAACCGCAGCGGGGCCGTCACACACTCGCCTCACCACACCGCATTATACAATAATACTAGAAGACACACTCAACTTCGTCTATCTCATATTTACTCCGGTTTTGAAACATTTTTCATTGCAGCTCCACTCCTATTGGTCCTAGCATGATGTTATATAGCCTATAATATTCCTCGATAAATGCGCTATTCAACGCTGAAAGAAAAAAACTGAATCGGATCAGTAGTACTGAAGATTATACCGAATATCCAAACTTAAAAACCATAAGTTTTATATTAGTATAGTATACATTAGCCGTGCCCTGCGATTTCACCCTCAGTGAAATTTTGAAGTAATGGCGACCATCCTCGTTTCATACCTTCACAATCACGATGCATCATTCTCGCCATTACTACTTTATCGCTTATCGTTAGGTCTGTTTTTTTATTTTGCTCGCTTTCCAATAGGTTGTATCAACTCTATATCAATTACAAAAAAGTTTTTGCAAATCAATAGTTTCAGACATTATTGTATACTAGCTGTTGAATTTAACTTAATTTTTCTAAAATTAAAGTTGCCCAAGTTACTCCTTATTACATCAGCTACCTACCAAATATAGTCCCGTTAAAATCGGTCCAGCCATTTCAGAGATTAACCGGAACAAATAGACAGACAGGCAAAATTGTAAAAAAATGTATTTTGGTATTTATATTCATATGCATGTAGCCAAAAACGGTTATTTCAATATTACAAACAGACACTCCAATTTTATTTATATGTATGTATAGAGAGCGCGGTATTACATTAACTTTACTTTATTTTTCTATAAAATAAAAGATTTTTCTAGAATAAAAGTAACCTAAGTTATTTCCTATTACATCAGCTACCTGCCAAAAAAAGTCCCGTTAAAATCGGTCCAGCCGTTTCAGAGATTAGCCGGAACAAACAGAACAGACAGACAGAAAAAAAGTGGTTTTTGGAGTATGTTCCGTATTTATATTCATATACATGCAGTAAAAAACGGTTATTTCAATATTACAAACAGACACTCCAATTTTATTTATATGTATAGATACATAAACAAACACTTCAGTGTGTGTTGCTGATAATGTTTGTTGCTAATGCTTTATATATTCGTGTAGAATATAGCGATATAATAGGTGTAGAAAATATAAATGCATGTATGTACATACAATGTAATGTAAATAGTCCTGATACAGTCCTTTTCGAGGTTCGCTAATGGTATAGAAATATACGCTGGCATACGATGGTACTATACACTGGTGCCTCACCAGTGCAACTGGTAGTATTAGCATGAGGTCAGGTTAGCATATCACGGTGAATTCACTAGGAATTAACTACTATGAATACTAGTATAAATGTAACAATGCACACAATACAATAACACTATACGACATTTTCTACCAGTCAACCATAGGTGGTGCAGAGAAAAATTGTTGGCAGTACAAATATAACGAAATTTTGTGTATTTTATTTATAGATTTTTATATGTAAACGGGCGTTCAATAATTACTGTATATCGCCACGTGCATGATAATGGATTTAATTGCATTATTACTGAACTTGCATCCCTCTGTATCTAAGTACGCCCTAGTTACGGTAATAACATAATCGGTATAGTCTCACCGAGGGTGACTTTGTACTTAAAGTCGTATGCCTGTCATCGTCGAGTACCTCTTACTTGCCTATTTCTGTCGCTAAACAAATATAGAAAAGTCTAAATAAATATCGAAAAGAGGTAAGATTTGATAATTTTATTTCTTTGTATTGGATAAATAAAAATACTAGATTATTAATAAAAAAATTCAGAGCTTCTTGCTGAGACAGAAGGAATCGTTAAATATCGAAATTTTGAATAACTTCTCCTTACCTAAACCAATATGTGATTATAATTTTAACCGACTCAAAAAAGGGGAAGGAGGTATCAATTCGGCTGTATTTTTTTATGTTTGTTACTTCATAACTCCGTGATTTATAAAACTACTTAAAAACTCTTTATTTGCAACAGTATGGTATCAGATTGGTCCCATTTTTTAAATCTGATTTTTAAGAAAATTAATTATTGTCCTTTTTAGACAAATATATTACACCATTATGTATTCGATTAATACAGTTATTTCATTAGTTTCGACTTTGTAATTCAATTGATATTTTGCAAAATACCGAAATGTAAAGAAGCTTTTCGACATCATAGAAGACCGAAGAGCTGGCCTTGAACAAAGAATTAGTCTAGCTATTCAAAGAGGGAACGCTGCCAGTATCTTCGGAACTTTGCCTAAAGGGACCCCTTTTAATAATATATTTTAGTTATTGTATTATATTTTTTAAGCTTTTTAATTTTAGGTTGTAGTTGTACAATTAAGTTATGTAAATGATATAATTAGTTAATAATTAAAGATGAAATTTGAAGAAGCTTTTTCCATTCATTAATAAGGGAAATAATAAATATGCCGTATACAAGTAGTAAATATGTATATTCAGTAAATGAAGTTAAATGTTTTTTCCTTTTTGGATGTATAATTTATAATACAATTCACACTCCAGGCGCGCCTCGAGTACACACCAAACAATGGAATCTCTACGAAATTTGTTTGTTTCCATAGCCCCTTTTAATGGAACAAACATTTAATGGTTGCTTTGGTGCGGCGCGGCGGCCAGTGCCTTCATTTTGGGATTGATCGATCCCTACATTTTTAATTCAATCACTAATTAAATATTTTTATTGAATGCTTTTTTATCTTTTTGATATCTATTGGAAATTTGTAGATTGTAATTAGAATGATTTAATGCACGAAAAACCTAATGAATTATTTGATATTTTATTACTTTTTTTTATCGATTTCAAAATAAAGATTCTCGATTCTATTTTATATATTTTATTTTATTACTTTAAAATATTTTTGAACCGATATTGGAAATCGAAATTTGTTAGAATCGGTTCAGTATTTTTGTTTTTAAATCTAAATTATGCACGTAACAGAAACTTTTTATTAACTAAAAGTTAAATTACTTTAACAACTCTTGACCGTGTTAATAATGTTAAATACGGTTTATTTCTATTTTTCATGTTTTAACTTATTTTAGTAGTTTTCACACAAATTAAAGAATAAATCACAGACAAATATTTTACGAACTCTGGGCATCGATCCCTTTAGTATTTTTTTGCATCCTTTCGTATCTGTGTCCTCACAATATTTACGCTCATCCCTAGAAGTACCAGGGCGGCATGATGAGGGGTGGTAGCCGGGAGTGGTTGGTAAATAATAGGCGCCGGCGTGGCGCGGCCGATCACCTGCCCAAACTATCAATAAGTAATCGGTAGGTATACTCGTATATAACTATTGATATTTTTTGCTACACCTCCTCATTATTTGTGATGCTTTAATAATAATAACTGTATAAATATTCAAGTAAATTATATAAATACATTTCTTAATTTATACAGTTAATATAAAATTCAGTTTCATCTTTTGCATAAAAAAGATATAATTTTTGGTTCGTTAGGATAAAATCAAGAAATAACCAATAATAAATGTACTTCTACATATAAAATGTTATCGTTTATATTTTTTATTTGTAATAAATTAGGAGATCGCTATAATAATTGCATCCGTACTTTCGTAAGGTAGGACGGGTCGCTAATCATTACATAGTATAAAACATAGTCGCTGTCGCTGTCTGTCCGTCCCTATGTATGCTTATATCTTTAAAACTACGCAACAGATTTTGAAGCGGTTTTTTTTATAGATAGAGTGATTCTAGAGGAAGGTTTATATATATAATACATGTACACCCAGGCGAAGCCGGGGCGAGTAGCTAGTATAATATAAAACAAACTCTCTACCACTGTCTGGACGACAGGACAGAACCACTTCTTTTAAATTCCGTAACGGATTGTAATGAAGTTTTCAGCAATAGATAGAGTAATTTAAGAAAACAGATTTTATGTATGAATGCATATTATAGTATAGAAAAAGCTGTTAATCCAAATATATCTAACACCCGTGCGACGTCGGGGCGGGTCGCAAGTTATAAATAAATTGAATAACGGTTTGGGAAGTACTGTAATTATAACTATATGATTGAATAAATAAAAGTACCTGTGAATTTTAAAGTAGGTGTACAAATAATGATCTCAACAGTATTATTGATAATAATTTATTATATATATGTATGGAGTATCTCAATTTCTACAAAAATACTTCATTATTCATTGATTAACGACGAAGTTTATTTATCGTTTGAGGGGTAGGTTATTTAGGTACTTGCAATGGACAATACGGTTAGAAATAGTAATAAAAATTTACGTTCATAAATGGATAAAATGTTCTATATTTGATACAAGAAAAATCTCCAGACAGACAGATGTCAATAGTTCTTGATAAACTCAAGAACTATTTTCATGCGGTTGTCATGCATCCACAGAGTGAGTCTTTAATGTTTTCTGTAAATTGTTTAAAATATCCGTGCGAATCCGGGGTGGGACGTGAATAAAAAAAAATTACATTCACTTGGATGTATATACTAGAATGAATTGTTAAAAATAATTTTATGATGAATAAGAAAATTAACAAATTTTACACTGTTGGATGTAGTAAGGTGTAGATGTAATTCATTTAAATTGTTAACTGTTCAAAGTATTTTTGTGATAAATTAAAAAATCTGATAAATTTTACACAAATAATAAGAAAAATCAGTGTATTAGATATATATTACTCAATTTAGTCGAGAGCAAAGAAAGAAAGAATTACCGAATAAATAAAGAAAGGATTTAACTTTATTTCACAAAACTAGCTCTCGAAAGTCATTGTATTGTATTTGAGAAACCCTTTTTTTTTTTAAATGCGTCCAGGTAACCTCATTTCTGAATATAAATATGCTTCTAGAAATCTTTACGTAGTGATTGAATGAGATATAGATTGACTGATTGAATCAATCAATAGATTATGTTATTATCGAGCAGGTCCTGGAAAGTGCATCCGCCTTCGTGAAGTAATTCCGCATTGGCACAAGTGAGTCTGAAATTAAATAAATTTAAACATTATATTGCCTAATATTTGATGATGAATTTATACAAAAAGGTGTAATCTCATATTTTATTTATTTATTTATAATTGTACCTGAATATACAATATTTTTTTCATCATTACAGTCAAACAGTCCATGTGTGTAACTATACACACATGGACTCTGTTTAGAGAGTGTAGTAATTTCGTAGATGACTCTTTCCATGTTTTAATCTTAGGACAAAATGAAATTTAAAATTTAAGTCTGCTTTGCTTCTACAGTACGTCTGCCAAAAATTCTTTTATCTATATCTATACATATAAATAAAATTGGAGTGTCTGTTTGTAATATTGAAATAATCATTTTTTATTACATGCATGTAAATATAAATACGATACATACACCAAAATAACATTTTTTACAATTTTTGTCAGTCTGTCTGTTTGTTCCGTCTAATCTCTGAAATGTCTGGACCGATTTTGACGGCACTTTTTTTGGCAGGTATTAGTGATGTGAAGTGGTAACTTAGGCAGGCTACTTTTATTTTCGAAAATTAAAAGTTAAATTCCACGCGGATTAAGTCGGGAGTACATCTAGTTATTAATAAAACTTACTCGCATAAATTCCAGTACGTTCCACGACCTTTAGCGCAGACATAACTTTGTGGCTGTGTAAAACAGTGTGCACAATTTTGAAGTTCGTCAAGTTCATCAGCACTTACTATTGTCATCATGACAATCAGGTACGTAAACAGGAACAGGGCTGAAAGCAAAAAATGACAGATTATCATCTTAAATTGTTATATGTTATTATAAATGGTTTAATTTATCGAACTGTATCAATAAATGCTATTTTAATTACGTAGCTAAAACTTAAACAAATTAAAAAGAAATATAATACAGCCATCATACTTGTATGTGGTACTGTTAAAGATGGCATTTAACACGAATGAAGTGTTTTACAGTTTCCTCTTTTTAAATATTCCAACATATTTTGAATATATTTAGAACACATTTATTTTTTTAACGAAGGTAAATTGAAGACATATTTATTATTATTAATTTTATAAATCACGATTAAATGATCACTAAATAACTTAGAATACACTTTAACACATATAAAATACACTTTGAATAATATTGAAATGACATAAAATAAAGTATCACATTTGATTAAATCAAAATATTGGCAGAGGTTACGTCACCAGGTGATAGCCGTGACATTGACATCGGAAACACACATATTGTGACACTTACCAAAAATCTTCATAGTGAACGAGAAACAGTCATTCAAGCAAGAGCCAAATTCGCGACTGCCTGCAATAGGCAACGAGTCATAAATTTTATCAGTCTCCTTACAAATGCACACGTTTAGAGAAAAATACTATTTGCATCTGAATAAACATCTATATAAACAAAACGTAGAACTGATGTACAATTAGCCATACTCGATTTGTACGCACACCGATTCTATATGGTCTTTATTCACGGGTGATAATGCTCATATTTGATTGATTATCTGTTGTTGAATCGCAAATAAGATACAGCATGTGGTACAAGTAGACAACAGCTGGCCAATTAAAAATTCTCAGCGAGTGACTACTTGGTATTAATTTCCATGCAAATGAGCTCTGAATAATATTTTACACGTTACAGAAGTTGGAGTTGTATTGAGAAAACTTGACAGAATTTGTTACAGTCTTAAACTTAGAAACAATTATTTGCTTCATGTAAGCGTATTTACTACGGCAAATACAATAGTACATCAGGTTTTTATATAAGTTTCATGCATTTAAATAATTTATTGTATTTAATATTTTGTTGAATGGCGTAACGTTGCGATGTTACGCACATTCTATGTCTATGGCTCATTTGAATTTTTTTATGTATAATATTTGCGTCATTACATTTAATATAGATGTAAATTTAAAGTCAGTTCTGGTTTGAAATGTTTTTGAAAATATATTTCATAATACATAAAGCTTTGAATTAGAAGTTGAGGAATAAGAATAAGCCGGTATCCAAATTTAGATGACTTAAATGTCCTACATGCATGTTAATATAGTTAATGTTGATTTTTTATTTTATTGGGTAAATGGCTAGAGTACAAGACGAGCTACTTCCATGTTGATTTGTACCTTGTTGTTTCGCTCATCCTCGTGGGTACAATCGCGGGGAATGGCAGTAAAATGGAAATGAATTTCATACTGACTATATCTGCATCAAATATGCTTTACTTCCTTGCTTCAGATGATATAAGACTTAATTATATTAATTTACTAGGTTTACTCGCAACTTCATCCGCGTGGAATTGAACTTTATTTTTCTAAAATAAAAGATTTTTTCTAAATAAAAGTAGCCTAAGTACTTTTTTTTAAAGGATGATAATGGAATGGTGCACCCGCCTGCGCTATCGGTTTACGCTGGCGGGGCACCAGTGGAGCATGATAGGATGAGCATGAAGTCAGATCAGTTAGCCCAACGCGACAAATTCACCGGGAATGTATCACGATGGTTTCCAGGGGGAACCGCGTGGAAGTCGATCTGACATCTCCCCCCAGCCTAAGTACTAGTACCTAGCCTAAGTTACCTAAGTACTCCTTATTACACCAGCGACCAAAGTTTGCTTTTTTTTGCCAAAAAAAGTTCCGGCTTAATCGGATCCAGCTATTTCAGAGATTAGTCGGAACAAACAGACACACAGACAAGAATTGTAAAAAATGTTATTTTGGTGTATGTACCGTATTTATATTCATATGTATGTAGTAAAAACGGTTATTTCAATATTACAAACAGACACTCTAATTTTATTTATATGTATAGATTTTTGTATTTATGACATTTTTCGCAATTTAATTTTAATATGTATATTTTTAATTACTTAAAATGGCAAAAAATTTTTAGTTTGGATTTTCCAATGTTCTATTTCAAATGTTCGTGTTACCACTAATGCTTCCCATTTCGGAGGACTAAGCTGTACCTTTGTATCATTTAATTTCACTGTTAAACATAATTCAACCGACATATGTCTTACAAAGCTGTAAGTAGATGCCGGTAGTCCTCCTACTTAATCATAAAATTGATAGGATTAAAGCAAAACACAAGTGGCAAGATTTCGTAAATCAAAACTCTTAAGCAGTATACCTACGGGAATCAAATGAAGTGCTATGAACAATGGACAGTTTGTTGGGGACTGGAGTCTTGGTGGAGGTAGAAACCGCAAGTGTTTGCGAACACTCAACTCGTGTACACATTGGCTTCCATCCGTCATGCAAGGGCTCTACCCGAACAGGGTTGCCATTACAAGGATCCTATTTTTTTCTATAATGGCGAATAGTTATAACCTGGTACAGGTTCTGTTCTTAAGTACTAGGATATAATAAATTGTCGAACAACTTTGTTCTATGACATTAAATTTTGCTTTATGAAAAATAAAAACTGCAGCAAAAAATTGTTAACTGTATTCCTGTATGTAATTGGAATGATAAGTAAGGGGACGTCCCGACGATGACGATGGTAGGTGGTAATCGTCGCTCATATACATGAACAGCACTATGGTTATCACGTGACTCATGTGTTGTTAAATTTAATCGAATTAGGTGTTTTTTGCGGAAGTACATTTCACTACTCGATGGATTTATATTATTTTGTTTAATTCCGCCACAATCAACATGTGTGAGACTACGAATGTTTGTGGTCTTACACATGTTGACTGTGACCTGGACCTGTTTCATATGAGTCGATCGCATTGAGTAGTGTCATGCGTTGTTATTCTGGAAGACTAAGATTACATGCCTCTTATCCTGTAATTTCATGCTAAGAGGCATGTATGTATGTAATGTACAACCAAAACCCAATTAACGAACCAAGCTGCGGAAGGATCGGCGGCAGACTAATATGAAATAGGTCCAGGACGTAGGTAGAGTGTTTAGGACTTATATATTTGCCAACATTTCGATTTTAAATCCACCTCCTCATAGCATACTTGCGGTGTGGGCGAGCCAGGGCTGGTACGGAGCCAGTAGGCTAGACTTTTTGTCTTTGTTTAGGCCTGGAACCCTGGAACTGACCTCTGGTGTTTGTGGGTTGTTTTTTTTCATTTTTGATATAATTCAGTATTTCTGGATGGAAAGGGAGAGGACGCATTTATGGTTGGAAAGGGAGATAACGCCCTAAAAAAGGATGGATTGTATGAAAGATGACATGAATAAAAAGAGTATGCTCAGATATGACGGCCGAGAGAGATCATTGGAAGAGAATGACGTACTGCGCCGACCCCAAATAATGGTATAAAGGCAAGGCAATGACGGTATATTTCAGTATTACTTTAGTATTATTTTAGCATCCCTTTACGAATCGTTAATTTCGAAATTTTGCTGTAATTTAATTTATTTTTAAAGTTCAATGTGTAATTTAAAGTTGAAATTATAGCATATTTCGGACCAGAATTCATATAAATGTTAACCTTGAATGTTGTTGAGGTTCTGTTAGATAAACTTTATTTACTTTATACGTTATTCTTATTCTTCTTATGTGTGTGAGTATGAGTTAAATGCGTATGTGTAATTTTTTTTTTATAACATATAAGTGTTAGTTAGCATTTTTACTAAAATAGTAGCTATATGCGCTCCTTCTTAAGTTTAACTGTCCCAAACTACTGTGTCCTATACTTATCGAGGAGTCATTTTTGTGATTAGGATATAAAGAGGTCACTACGAATACTACTAAGTTTTGAAAATACTCTATCGCCTATGTTCATCAGGGAGGAATTTAATGGTAAAATAATTCTTGAAATCTGTCGAGTAGTTCGGAGTCTATTCTACACAAACAAAAAGTATTATCTCTTTATAGCTCTTTATAAGTATTGATTTATAACTCATATTACAGATACATAAATATCTTTCTACGCTCTCCATATAAACTTTAATTGTGCCAAGTATCGTCAAGTCTCATATTCCTCCCCGCGCGTGTATTGTTTATACTCGTAGGTATTTGTACAAAGTTTTTTGTTTATGCATTAATGCTGATATTAATATATTTTAGTTTTAGCGAGAATTGTTAGGAATGTACCCGCGCATATAACTGCGTAATAACCCACGTATAATCACCATTCAAATTCAAATTCTAAAATCATTTATTCATGTAGGACATTTTAGTCGCTTATGAACGTAATTTTTTTTATATTATTTTATTTCCCTACCGTCCAGTTCAGTTATATAGATCCAACTAGCTTTTGCCCACGGCTTCGCTCGCGTTAACTTATCCCTTATCCCTTAGGGGTGGAATTTATCAAAATCCTTTCTTAGGGAATCGGGGATCAGACAATATCTCAGCCCGATCGGTTTAAAATTGACAAAGTTTCATATAAACTTTCATTCCCTATTTTATCCCCTTGGGGGTAGAATGAATCAAAATCCTTTCTTAGCGGATGCCTACATCATAACATCTACCTGTATGCCAAATTTCATTCCGATCCGTCCAGTGGTTTGGGCTGTGCGTTGATAGATCACTATGTCAGTCACCTTTGATTTATATATATTTAGATTGAGATAAACTGGCAAGAAACTCAAATGAATTACTTTTTTTTTATAGCCAGTTTATTTATAATGTATAAGTGTCTATGTTTAACATTAAGAGAAAATTCCGTCCATGAACAACTATTGCCATGCACGCTCGTCATTTTTATTGCCTTTTTTTTGCTAATTATCTTCACTCAGTGTTTTGTTCAATCAGTGTTTTGTTCCCTGTACAATCTTCCACGCTGAGATTACGGCCTTTTTGTGTTGCTGTCATATATAATGACATAAACTATAGTTAATATCAGTCGATATGTACTGTACATAAAGTGTAATTGTGTTTTTTCATCCTATCATTCTCCACTGATACCGCGCCAGCGTATAATGTTAGCGTATTGGGTATAAGCGTCATTTTATATCATAAATAAAAAAGAAACTAAATATATATATTGCAAGATTAACTTTTATTCAGACATTTATGGTCTTGGGAACTTGGAATAGGACTCTTGAGAAAAAATCAAATGCAAGATTACGTTTAAAAAAAAATGTAACGATAAAAGGGTTATAATAATTCAATTTGTACTTTCTTTACATTTTTCGAGAAAAAAATACATGTCTTATAAAGTATTGCACGTTTTTTTATTAA
Organism: Achroia grisella; assembly: GCF_030625045.1. NCBI lineage: Eukaryota > Metazoa > Arthropoda > Insecta > Lepidoptera > Pyralidae > Achroia > Achroia grisella. Next base: position 1,023,419 of record NW_026712984.1, on the reverse strand, counting down.
GAAAAAAGGGTTTCGTTGTGTGATTATTTTTCTTGTGGCATTGAATGCGTTTGACATTTAACCCTTAATGCATTAATAAGGTCAAATACCTTATAATGTCCCCAATACCATTGATAAAGGTAAGGCAGGAGCGTAAGTGTTATAAAAATGATTTATAATAAAAATACTACACTTATATTTCTAGTGTATTATAAAATATGTAATTCATTAAAAATAAAATGTGTAATAACTAGTGTTAATGAGTATAAATTAATCAAAAATTGTAAAGATACAGATAATGTGACCAAATTTATTCCGGCGTTACTATTATATATTTTAACATGAAAAAGTAGTTAATGTGACGTAACTGTAATAGTTAGACATATGGTATTATCGATGGATTTCCTCTATAAAACTGTAATATCTCACTTTTCTCTATTATAAACAATCCTCACAGCGTACGTAAGGTATTTTTATGGTATTATTTTGACGCGTTAAGTAACATTATCGAAGTTTTCATAGGGTCCCTAGGATTTATAAAAATATTATATCGCCTGTGTTCATCGGGGTAATGAAGAATATATGAATGGTAAACGAATTTTTCAAACCGGTCCAGTAATTTCGGTGCTTAGTCTATGGAAACTAACAATCAATAGAAAAACATGTTCAAAAACTAATTTAAAAAGATGGCTAATCGAAAATGTTTTTATTCTGTTGATGAATATTTGGATTCATATCCAAATATTTCGCCCTGTAATTTCGTCTAACCAAACCTCTTTATAATATTAGTATAATTTCTATTATTAGTATAGACATAGTATTACGGTATACAAGAACTCAAGGTTAATTGGGCCGTAACGTAGAAATTAATGTTAGAAATCGTATACTTAATGTAGGCAGGCGTCGGTCAACGATACTCGTGTGAGCGACCGGCTGCGGCTGTGGCCAACCACGACGAACTCTACTAATATCTACTATCTTAACTAATATCATAAAATGAGACATCTGCAGTCAGGGATATATAATATCGTAAAAGCGTTAGGGGTACACTAGTAGAAATCGGTCCTGATTGTAATGATTTCTAGGTATGTTTAAGCTATTACTATGTACACTGAAGAGATCATATATTCCCATTATTGAAGGTTAGTATTTTTTAAGACTGAAAAAATGGAGAGACTGTAAAAAGTGGTAGACTCTAAGAAGTCGTCTGCGTGGGCACCTCAGTCTCGACTATTTCAGCCACCAAGCAACTTGCTTTGTAAATTGTTTTGGTTGTACAGTGCAGATTAGGATATCTCAGGATAGGAAGCATGTTGAAGTTAGATTTGCAGGATGTCGATGTCCTCTATAAAAGAACAAATTACTTTTATCGAAGCCGTGATCACTTTTTTAAAGATATATTTAATTAGTGGAGGAGTGTGGTAGGTGTATGTAGGAGAAATTTTATATCTTGACGTTCATAAGCGACTAAATTCTCCGACATGAGTAAACGATATTTAATTTGGTAATCCATGTTTATTCTATTATATTAGCGACAAGAAACTATTGTCGATACTGTCATTTTAAGGAACACCTTTTTGATGCCGGTTAAATAAAAAAAATATATAAAATGTACAGATCTAGATTACTTATTATAGAAATAAAATGTCATAATATTTATTATCTTGATTAACTTAATTAATCAGATACCATCGATTAGCTGTAAACAAGACATTTTGTTGTTAAAACGGAAAGCGACAACAAACTTTGTTTATAAAATCTATGGGTACAAATGATTAAAACTCTTATATATCCTTTTAATTTACATTTAGCGGTACCAGGAGAGCATAGAAAGCGGGACGTGGGCTGACAGCTGATTGACGTCTCACTCGTTCTGCATCAGCCATGTTGAACGTTTCCCAAATTAAAGTTTCAATTTCCAATGCACTCTAATACCATACTTATATAGAAATAACGTTTAATTTAGCTTGGATATATAAAAATGAATGGTAAATGTAATTTGGTTAGACATTACTAATGTAATGAATGACTAACAAGACAGAACTAAACTAAATAGTGACTAGAAGCGGCCCAGCTGTGTCCGGTGACTTTTAGTTTTAATTCTAAATTCTAAATGGGTTTAATTGAAAACTGCCAGGCGTAAAGATGCGTTTAGAGATGTCGTACGATATTAAATTAGAGTTACATCCTGTAGCTGTCACCACGTATTTAGAAATGTAGGTATGTGAGATTTAGTTTTAATAAACAAATTATTTGGAAATGGATAACAGCAGTTTGTATCGAAATGTGTAATTGTTTTTAGTGCATGATTTAAAGTATAGTTTTTGGTGTAACTAGTATGTATACATACAGACATATTCAGGGTCTTTGGTTAATTATCCGGTGCAGGACGTCGATATTTTTTGTCCATATTAAAATGACTCCTAGCAATTGCTTTATTATAAAATATATCTCTTTGATATCTATTATATCAGTGTTTTCTAAAAAAAATAATTATTTGTCGTAATAGAATTATTCTGTAGTACAACCAAATTAAGATACCTTTTTGTATCGATCAGAAACTTTCTCACAAGAAATGTGGGGTTGCTAAAACATATCAATTTCTTATTTATTCGAGTTACAAACATATTTCTATAAAATAAAATTCAATTGTTAGCTATTTATTGCCACAAGTTGCTACCTAACATACTGGCCTTATTATTGTGTAAAATTTTACAAAAAAGAAAAAAACGTTGCTTGTTATGTCAAAGGTCACAATTAATAGAATCATCGATGTATCGAGTATACCTTATTGTTAAATAGCAAAGGGTCAGCATTTGAAAAGGGTTAACAAATACCAATAATTTATCGAACAATAAAAAAACATGTAATAATAGATTGACCCTTCCTACGATTGCCTATCCATATTTTACGAAAAAAGCGTGACAGGTAATAAAAAAAACTCCCGCGGCGTAATCCAAAACCGCAACGCACATGCGCAAATGATTTGTAAGAAAAATAACCTTTTTACAATATTCCCTAATTTGTGCGAAAATATCGTATTTCGGGTACGTATTTCGAATGTTAAAAAGTTTTCGGCCGCCGCTTCCGATTTTCGACATGTGTTCCTGATATAGGTTTTGTGATCTTTGGATTCACTATTTTTGGAAACAAAGGAAATGTCAATCTCTTGCTAGCTACCTGATTGTGTTGGTAAAGAATAAAATGTGCAATACACTCTCCGATCAACCTACTCGTAACTCATAACAGCCTAGTAATTATGAGCATTCTTTATAAGGTAATGGTACAATGTTAGTCATGCATTTTTAAGTCCTATAAATTTTATTTATTCGACACTTTGCCCCTTTTTCGTTATTCTCGCCTCTCCCCTTTTCTGATATCTTTTTGGATCATCGGACGATACTTGCAGCAATCGTCTTCTAGCGGGTTATCAGGAGGGACTCTTAGTAATTCGAACTAGCGGCGCCATTGATACCAATGTAGGTCAGTACCATGTCAGGTCGACTTACACGCGGTCCCGCCTAAAAACCATCGTCAATTTATTTGGAACTCCATTACATAAGGTAAATTGTTGCAATTTTGCATAATTATTCGTAACGTATATAGAGACGTAATCACAGTGATCAGTATTATTATGTATAACAACAATTGTGCGTGTGTGCTGTTTAGAAATTATAATAAACCTAATTAACTATTAATTACTAAGTAATATAATTAGTCTTTAAGTTATTTTTTAAGTAACTAGCAAACAACGCTAAAACAACAAATTCTAAAATAGCACCGTTCCACGCATCAATTTAAAACGCAAGTTCTATATTTGAATGCTCATTATAAAGGATACGCGCCAGTCCTGTGTTCTTAAAACTATGTAACGTGGAACGGAATGGGACGACATTAGGTGTCGGATAGCAAAAATATTTATCATGCCACAGAAGGGTTCGCTCGGTTTTCTTCGGCTGACAGAGAAATAAACATTATGATAGATTGTTAACATTTGAAATAAGAGCATAGTAGAAACTAACAACCACACAATGACAATGTTTCTTGTATTTGAAGTAGCGGCGAAATAAAACTTCTTCTTACATGAAAATATTTTTTTGAATAAATCTGTGTAACAAATTTATTTCAGCGCAGCATATTTGCAAATCGGTAATGGTCTATGTCCGCACGAGCAAACCCGCCTAACTAAGTACAATATGTGTATATTTCGCACCTTTTTATACTATTGAATTATACACTAGCAACGCACATACTAATCCCAAACATGAAATATCTTCAATGAACTAACTAACATTGTTGTTAAAGAATGTGGAATGGAGGGTTGTACATACATACAGAGATTCAATCATGACTTTATTCTTCCATAAAGACAGTGCCTACACTAATGAAATATAGTGTGAAAGATCTATGAATTTGTTTCTAAGAAAAAATATTATTATAGATTTGTATTTTATATCTACAACGTGACTGTGCCTCTTTACAGACAAAGGACATTACAATTAAAAGTATTGTATATACAAGTGATACCTAATAATTATTTAACAATACCCATGTATTGTTATTTCTAATGATTTATGTATTTAATAATAATATATAAAGGGTAATAACGTACAGCTTATTATTATTATTGTTTATTTTAACTAATTGTACGTGTAAATTAAAATTCTTCGTGTAATATTGTGAAGGAAGAACAGTGAAGGTTATTAATTTATAAGTTACAAAATTAAGTAATTTTTGTTTACTAATATCGCTACAGTTTTACTTATAAATAATTTATTCTGACCGATTATCAACGTAAACGTATCCAAATGTATATAGTATCTATAAAAAGCATTTAAAAGTAAAGATCCGTTAAAAATTAAATAACTTGTTCAAAACTGCGGAAAACATCCATCCATCGTTGATAATGTAAAACCGTTTCGCATTTAAATGTTAATTAGAGCTATTAGGTACTCATAACACGAGTGAAGTTTATGTTTAGAATACAAAGTAATTGCAGTAGGTATTAGTTATTTGATTAATCGCTATTAGTTCAATTTATACACTATTATAATTATTGCTCTGTCTCTCTCTATTATTAATATATATATATTATTTTAACAATAGTATTATGATATGATACTAGGTACTCATAACCAGCAAAAACGTTAGCCTGAAAGAGCCGTCACGCCGTTGACAAACTCTCACACTTCACTAACTTGATTATATAACTTCATGCACAAACCACCAAAACAATTCTTTCATCAAAAGCCAAGATCACACACGTTACAAAAAGATCTGTAAAAACATAATACACGTTCCGAGATAAAAGTCCTTTGACTTTTTAAACAAAAAAAGAAAAATATAAAAAGAAAAGTTTAGACCGCGCCATACTGTCTGCTATCCGATTTCCGAAGTATTAAGTTACGTACGGCTCACTCGAATGATGGTTTTACTTTATTTAAAGGTATAAAAAATGATAAATTTTCTTTATTGAGTTAACTTGTTGGGAGGTTGTCGAGGAAATTTTTATGGTTTATTGTGTAAAAAAGAACTTAAGAATTTACAAAATCCCTATTTTGTTTACGAGCAATAAATGAATGTTTTCGTACAAAATGTCAGCGTCTTCATGATAATAACCATTTTATGTTTATATAGACAATGTTTCCATGACAGGTACTTTTATATTTTAATAGCTTTACGTGTCGACTTCGTCCAGCCTGAAAATTATTCATACATACATATGAGTTTATTATAAACAATATTCTTGAAAATATCTATGTATTAAATAATGTAAATAAAATATACTGTGTTACGAAACAAAATAATATATAACTCAGTATTATAAGATATAAAAAAGAGTATTTTAAACATTGTTAACAAAAACAATTGTTTAACTTTATAAAATCATTGTTTAAAATACTAGATCGGCATAAATCAACAGCAAGCTGCCACTAAACTGAGTCAGCGCTGATTATTGTTGAAATGAGCAGCGCCTGTTGATTGTGACGTCAATAAAGACCTTAGTTATATTTATAATATCCTGGTATTATTAGTTTAATTACATAGGGTCAAGTGATCACATTACGACCAGTAAGTTAGTTAATGGAACTGTCGTCTATATAGTTACAGTTTGTAATTTTATACTAAAAGTTAAATAAAATTACATAAAAAAGTAGTTAATATGTAAGATAATCAATATTATTATCACTAAAAAGCATTATATTTTGAATTATACTTTATATTTAGTAGGTCGCTATCAGACGTATAAATTATAGGTATAATAGGGTAATACCGGTGATAATTTTGCCGCTAATTTTATGCAACATACAAAACAAATCACTCAGATTGAGTTAAAACTGTACTGGATTATGAACAGGTGGTCGTAAACGGAAAGAAATTAAATATGATTGTTTTTTTTATCACACCTTATATGAACATGCAGACGAATTTGCGGGAAGAGGCAAGTATAAAGAATGTTAGTTTGGCTGTACATTGTAACATATGGAATGGGTAATATGCAAAACACCTATTTAAAATTCTATCACTTTTTGTAAAGTACATTATTCCAGATGGAGGCATATATTGTTTATGGATCAACAGGGGCGATTTACAAAAATATTCAGTTGATAAGAATGACGAGAAAATATAGAATATTAATAATTAAAGAAGCGAAAATTACATTATTTTGCATGGATGTAGCTGTAAGACAAAAAATAGCAAGTTGAACTTTAGAATTCTGTTAAAATTAGTCGTAGCTCTTATAAATTTTTCAGCTGGAGAACTGGTAAGGAAAAGAAACCGAATTTAGAGATTTAAATAATTGTTTATTTAATTAAGTACTCATTCAGAACAAAACTGTAAAAATAATAATTTTGTAGTTATAGAAATAACTATAATACTAACTAATAGTTTATAGTAATAACTATATAGTTGTAAGAAAAGAAAATAAATTTGAATTTCGAATTTTGTTAAAATTAGGTATAACTCTTATAGGTCATAGAGATAATAAACAGGATGTAGAGAATTAAATTGAACTGAGTACCCATTGAGACCAGAAGTGTAAGAAAATAAATTTAAAAAAGAATAATTCAATTTGGAATTCTATTATAATTATGTAGAGCTCTCAGATATCTTGGCCATATAATTGTATATCATGCAAACAATAAGTACTCTTCCGACCTATTAATACGGTGCACGTAAACTGATGCCAGCATTTCTCAGAAAACCAACGTTTCACCTAGCATATGCAGACACAAATTTTGCAATAGCTGTATGTAGGTAAGTACGTTCGTGCACGATTTATTGTAAAAATTGTAACCTTGGCAGTGAGTGGCGTTAATATTCGTGCAAAGAATAATAAATACAGAACAATATTGTTATAATTAGTATGACTTTTGTTTTATGTTAATATTTATTATCACTCGTGCGTTAATTGTTAAAACTTTTGGTCACGGCAGTGGTTCTCAAAGTGGCTAGCTGTTTCACACTAATTTAGTCACGTGGATTCCTATAGAAAGTATTCCATTCTTTTTATGTATCTAACTGAAACGAGAAACCAGATAAATGAAATTAATTGAAAAGTGGTAAACGTCACCTGGGGATTTTTAGGAACAGGTACCAATGGATGGTTAATTTATCACAATAAGCCTAACTGACCTGACTTCATGTTCATCCTATCATCCGCAACTGATGTCTTACCAACTTATATTGTTAGCGCTGTCGTACACTATACCCTTATTATTCACAAAAAAAAAGACTGTACCTGGAATTAAATAAGATATGCATAATATCGTACTAGCTCCAAAAATTAAGAATTTCCACACAAACTTTCATCTCCTATTTTATTTTATGCCCTTGAGGGTAATTTTTTACAAACATTGAATGTCAAATTTATTTATATTTAATCAACAACCTAACAAATAATTTATTCGCTAAACATATTGTAAATAACCTCAAAAAGATCAACAAAACATAATAATTTGCAAAATCACAACATACAAATAGAAATATATATTTATTCATTTACGTATGTATATAACTATAATATATATGTATTTATTTCTATAATTTAACATCCCCTCCAGAGGAACACATTATACAATTAAAACTTTGGCCGTATCAAATCGCGGCTGAAGTACTACATAATATATTTATAATAAAAAAAAAAAATGGGACAATAAAAAAACAGTCGAGAAACAAATAAATTTAAAAAAAAAAAACAAATAAATTTCATGCTTCTAGCTTTGAAAATGACGATACGTCCATATAATCTTTCATCTCTCCTTTCAAGCGCTTATAACCCTTTTTCGCATTAAACAGTAGCCTCCTTAGTATGTCCTTTCTTAGTGTCTAGACTATCTGTGTAGGAAATGTTATTTAAATCGTTTCAGTAGTTTTGGCATGAAAACGAAACAGACCGACAGAGTTACTTTCGCAATTATGATATTTGTAAGGATTATATAATGAAATGAAATGAAATGAAATTTTATTGCATAAAATGTGGTACATTGGATGTGGTATTTTGAATATTATTATATTGTTCGCACATTTAGTTATTTCTGACATGCAACAGACAATTGTCAATTGAAATATTGTTATTATACATTGCTCATTATTACATACATATATTATTATAATTAATTAATTTATTAGTACTAGTCACTTTTTCACCATTTGTGAAAGGTATTCGTCTATATTATAAAAGCAGTTAGATAACAACCAATTATACAATTCTTTTTTTAATTTGCTTTTATTTAATTGTTTTAACTCCTTTGGCAACTTGTTAAATATTTTTATGGCCATTGGATAACAATTAGAGCTTGCTAGCGTTGAATTTATCAACGGATTATATATATATATGATATAATTTTTGATATATGTATTTAATTTATAATCTTTGACAAAAACTGCACAATCAGTAGTGTTCCGTGTCGCCAACAATGGACGATGCTTGTGGACAGTCAGCAGAAAAACCGTGGGAATGTTTGGTGAACATTGATATACATTAGTATGGTTATATAAGTACTTCGAGAGTGGCTAGTGTTGAATTATTGAGGTCAAGCGTATTCATAATCCCCACAGAGACATTTTATTTAGGTGTCGTTTGAAGATATGCATGTTTTACTACTAAACTTGGAGATGACGTTTTACACCATCAAAACTCGGCAAAATATTTGGGGATACATCTTGATAGGAAGCAAACGTGGAAAATACTCATCCAAAAAAACGCGATGAATTGAATGCACAGCTCAGAAACTTGAACTGGCTGATGGGCAGAGGATCAAGATGACAAGATATGAAACCATAATAAAGCCAATCTGGACATACGGCAATGAGTTATGGGGATCAAGAATTCCAACATAGAGATTTTGCAACGGTTTCAAAATAAGGCACTCAAAACCATAACTGCTGCACCTCTATTCATCAGAATAATGGAATTGCATGAGTACACAGAAATGAGAACAGTCAGAGAAGAAATAGAGCATAGAACAAGAGTATACAGAGATCGTATAGGGGCGCATACTAATATCCTTGCATCAGCACTACGAGACCCATTGCAATGCAGAAGGCTTAAGAGATTCCATGCATGGCATTTTATTCACTAATGAGATAGTTTTCTCATTGGAGGTTCTCTCCCGTCAACAGTCCCAAAACAAAGGCCGCTTGCAAGATAAAATAAAAAAAAAAAAAAAAATTAAAAAAAAAAAAAAAAATGTTTTACTAAAATATAAACGCGAAACTTTGTGAGTATGGCCATCCATACTATCATATATCCATATAGTTTTTGATCAAACTTTACAGTAATGTAGCTTATACATCAGAATAACATATACGCTATAAATTTCATCAAAATCACGTAATAAAGTGATCACGTGATATCACTCATAAGTCACTGTTCCAGAGAATTAAGATATCATACTTTTTATACTGACTCTACGACCAAAAACTATTTTACAAAGCAAGATATTTGGCAGTTGAAATAGGTTATACTGAGGTATTCATGTTGACGATTTTTTACTCTAACTCTGGTAAAACTTTCAAGTTAAACTAGAACCTTTGTTTTATGAAATAGAGTCTTAGTATACTTTAAAAAAGTTTTACAAGTTTCCGATGAAATATACTCCTATTAAGTATATTTAAATTAGGTACCTAATAAGTACATATTATCTAAACATATAAATAAAATTAGAGTGTCTGTTTGTAATATCGAAGTAATTTTTTACTACATGCATAATGATATAAATACGGTACATACACCAAAATAACATTTTTTACGTTTTTGGCTGTCTGTCTGTTTGTTCCGGCTAATCTCTGAAATAGCTGGACCGATTTTGACAGGACTTTTTCGGCAGGTAGCTGATGTAATAAGCAGTAACTTAGTCTACTACTATTATAGAAAAATAAAGTTAAATTCCACGCGGACGAAGTCGCGGGAACAGCTAGTAATAGAATAAGTATAGAATTTCAGCAGAATGCGCTTCCATATTCTGTATTTGTTTCTGTGATTCTGTTTTATATAGTACTCTGTCATACCCTATAACTTGTAACAATATAATAAACAATAAAAACCAACAGAGAAGGGGTGGAAACCATCACCACATCCTGTATGTTTGTTTGTCAGCGCGCATGTATGGTTTCCATCACTTCCAGCGAGCGAGTACGTGAAGCATTGTCTTGTAACACGAGTTGATGTGCCTTCCTATTAACTAAGGTGCGGAAGTCAAGTACTTGTTTAAAAACTGAGAATCGAACCCACAACCGAAGTTATAATCTTATCTTAATTATATTACAAAAGCGAAAGTTTATGAGTATGGATGGATGTTTGTTACTGTTTCACGCAAAAATTACTGAACTGATTTTGATGAAACTTTACAGTAATATAATAGTACAGTTACAGTTACACTAATAGAATAGAATAGAAAATCATTTATTCAAATTAACTTAATTTAAATAGTCATAACAATTTTTTTTATCTACCGCGCGTTCGGAAAGCTGTCTCATCACAAGAAGAACGAGAAAGAAACTTGTGTATGTTAATCTTTTAAATAATCCTTGCAAGTTTACATTTACAAGTCGAAACGTGTGATACAAAATACAAACTACCAACCAGCACTAATTTATTTAGGTCAAATATAAATATACAATAAGATTAAATCAGTCGTCGTGATAAGAGCAGACCAGTCCCTACAAGCAGCACTCGTTCACGAGTATGACGGATGAGCCAGCCAGTAACATATAACTGCCACCTGGGTTGCACTGTTATCTATATATTATACGATGTAATTACGTGGCATCGTGTTGCACAGACGAACACATGGCCGGCGAATTCCTGACAATGATAAAGTTTTAGATAAAACATCCATTAGGACCACACATCGACAATTGTCACTCATAATAATAATAATATTGACTAAATAATAGTCTAATTATTTTTTAAATCTATACATAAATAAAAGTGCAGTGTCTGTTTGCAATATTTAAATAACGTTTTTTTCATCATGCATATGAATGAATATTTACTACTGTACTTTTATTTATTACTGTCTGTTTGTTCCGGCTAATCTCTTAAATGGCTGAACCGATTTTGACGGGACTTTTATAAGCAGGTAGCTGATGTAATAAGTAGTAACTTAGGCTAATCTATTTTATAAAATTATCCTACTAGTACTGGTTAGATAAACAATTAGAAAGTATTTTTAAAATAATATAAACTTCTACTCTCTATTAAGATTACGTCGAGGTTTATAGCTAATTAAGTATTACAAAATAAACAAATCAATCTTTCCCTAATACTGAGTACAATTAAATCAGTACCATTATAGTACTCAGTTCAATGATAATTTGACACCTAGTACAAATTACAGTCCCGTCGCCCGCGTGTGTACAGAGATATAAAGCCCCACCTACACGGCGATCGCGATGCGACGCGATCCCGCGAGCGATAAAACACGACTTAATTTATTCCCCTACGGCGAGCGCCGCGGCGCGGTGTGCGGTTACGAGGGGTAAATTGAAATCTTGCAGACAAATCGCAGGGACTTGTCCCCATGGGACGGGATACGGCACTGTACGAGAAATAGGTATCTGACTATGATAGTAGTTGGTATCTGTTAATGACTGTTAATAAAGCAAATAAATATATAGGGATGACTTTGTTTATCGTGCGGTAATATAATAAATTTGACGTAATCTCGTACCAAAAATATATACAATATATCCATTATTAATTATGAATTGATTCACCTTAATGTAGATAATGTTAAGGCTGAAGTGGGTTCCACTACGGGAACCCGCAGAGATGGGGCCCGCTGATGAGTGGGCCACCGCCGTCGGAGTTGTGGTGGACCGATTTTGATCCTACGACTCCGGCACATGGCGTTGGATGAGAGACATCTTGGAGTTTTTAGTAAGTAGGAGTCTCACAGTATCCGTTTGCCTCCTCCGGGGCGGGCGGGTCTCCACGAGGTATTTTCTCCAAGTAAAAAAGCCGTAACATTAAGGCTATGTTACCTACATTAAGGCGAAGCGATGGATGTTTTATATATATTTTGGGACCGAGATTCACTTTTGGGTTTAAAAATACATGTTTATTATCACTTTAAATTTTTACACCATTATATGGACATTTAACCAGAAAATATTATAATTATCCATTTATCTTAATACTATAGTCACCCTACTCACGACAAAGAAAATACTAAGTATAGTGTGGCGTAGCGTATGTAGTACAATATGAATTTAAATTATTACTGACTACTTTCTTAAGCCAAATTAATAAAAATGTCACATACTCTATCCGTATTGTAAAGTGCGACATCGAAAGCTTTCATTAGGAGGTGCGAATGACATAACCGTGGGGGCGCGGGACACATATATCTGCGATGTTATCGCTCAAATTGCTTTAAATTATAACAAGTGACCATAATTGGCTTAATGATGCGACGTCTCATTAGTGAGTGACGATGATTCGGTTTTATACTGTTTTATTGTCACAGAGGGTTTCTGGCGTGTCAGATTTGATAAACATCATGTGGTGCCAAATTGTAGGGCGGTTATGATCGCCTGGTAATAATGCATTCTAATATTATAGAGTGCGCCTGTCTATCTGTTTGTAACCTTTTCAATACTAAACAATTGATGGCATTTTAATGAAATGGTCGTGAAGATTGTTTGTTCTGTGTCGTTGGAATAGCAAACTGCCCACTTACGTACATCAGGTTATCATGTGACGCCCGTGATACCAGCTGTTGCCATGCCTCCATATTATGTAATTTTACTACCTTATCTCATAACAATAATAATAATTATTTATGTGGAAAACATAAAAGAACTTAAAAGCTAATGATGCGCTATAAGCTGACGAAGCTGGTGCTGGGTCCTGCAAGGTGTCACTGTAGCGCTGATTTCAACTTATATAGCTATAAGCTAGCTGCGACTTCGTCTGCGTGGAATATTACTTTAAATTTATAAAATAAAGAACTAAAAATTATTTTGTTCGTCTTAATTTATTCGTTCCATTAGGTACTGATAGGTTCAAACTACACTACACATTTACATCCTGCATCATCCCTTATTTTATCCTCATGGGGGTTGAATTTATCAAAATCCTATTTAAGCGAATGTCTTCATCATAGTAGCTCCAATCTTTAATTTCAGTTCAATCAGTCGAAAATCTAAGAAGATTTACACAAACTTTCATCCCCTATTTTATCCCCTTAGGGGTGGAATAAATCAAAACCCTTTCTTAGCGGATGCCTACGTCATAAAATCTACTTGCATGCTAAATTACAGCCCGATCCGTCCAGTGGTTTGGGCTTTGCGTTGATAGATCACTATGTCAGTCACCTTTGAGTTATATATATTTAGATATCTCGCACTTCATCAAAAGCACATGTTACAAAGCAATTTGTTTGACAGCTGAAATAGGTGAGAAAGGAGTACTGATCTATTGGGAGACTTTTTACAAAGTGTCCTTGCCACAACCTAGATGAATTTATACCTATATTTGATAATGGAATGACGCACCTGCCTTCGCTAACTGTATACGCTGACAGAGCATTAGTGTAGAATGATAATATGAACATAAAGTTCGGCAATGTATCATATCAGGCCGACCTCCACGCGGTTCTCCCTCTTGGAAAACATCGTGATAAATTCCTGGTAAATTTGGACCAATTGGCTAACTGAACTGATCTCATGCTCTTAATGGTGAATGGTAAATAGTACTCTGTAGACATTAGTCTACCTTGCTAATAATCCCACTTAGAAACCATCCCTTTACTGAGAGAAGATATTAGAAAAAAAATAGTTTTATATTGTATTTTGACGGTCTATTTGGTATAGCGGTTTTATTACATTGCTTTACTTCCGGTGGTCGTGGGCTCGTTACTTCGCACAATGATTTGGATTGTTTGTATCAGTCTGGGTGCAATATATTATATATGTATATACAACATATATAACATAATATATTTAAGTATTTCTGTCAGTTGTTTAGTACTCGTAACACAAGTAACTTGGGACTTGATGGAACTGTGCGAATTGGCCTGGATTATTATTTTTATTCCGAATTATTTTTGAGGAAGCAATACCTATGCATGTATATCGTAACATTAAAGAAACAAATATACCCTAATAAAATAAAGATAATCCGCGCCCATGCGGCATGTGTTGAAAATCATTGGAGGTAATGAACCCGAGGCCTCCGCCCCGAGGGAGCTCGAGGCAACCCGACGGCGGGGGTTGGTATGTTTGTAATGAATTAAATTAATTTGAAACGGTGTCGGTTTGTAATGGAACGGGTGTTTTTGTGTTTTATTCTGTACTACTAGTGTCCTGCGACGCCGCCCGTGTGAAATACCAATCATGTAGTTATTTATAATACAAGTACGTGGGAGAATTTAACATTTATAATATCAGAGGATTAAGATGACTATAGGGTTAGAAAATAGTACCAATTAGGTGTGGAAGGCCAAACGCCTTGTATAGCAAATTATTCAAATATCGTCTTTGTAATCATTCAAAAAAAATCATATTTAATTACTTTAATCCAGCATATTGCTTTTACGGTAGGCAAAGGCGTTAAACGTCAACTCAGTCATGCGCTGATTGACTTGACGTTTCTCTCTATCCAGCTAGAATTATCCGTCGGCATTCTTATACTTAACTATTTTTAAATTAAACGTTCGTAAAAAGAAATACATCATTAATTTCATTTGAAAACTATTAGAATATGATTCAAAGATTCTAAATTTGAATGTCCGCACCGTGTGACAGCTGTCAAAATGCTGTCATAGCGGCGCAAGATGGCGTCCGGTTACCGTCGCTCTTACGGGCATCGCCGTGAACAACGCAAAAAGACAATTATAAATATCGTTTCCGACTGTGAAATAGCAAATAGAATGCATCATGTTGAAGTAGATTTGTAATTTCAATATTATTGATTAGACGCCCGGCTTCATATGGGTGTAAATGTATTATACATATAAACCTTCCTCATGAATCACTCTATCTATTGCTAAAACTGCAATAAAATCTGTTGCGTAGTTTAAAAGATCGAACAGAAGAGCGAACAGACAGCTAAAGCGATTTCATTTTTTAATATTTAAAGATAAGAAATTTCCTTTTACGAAAAGAAAAATATTCAGTCAATTATTTTATATGGACAGTTATTTGGGTCATAAGGTTTAAATGTTGTCCAAAGTTTACCTACTTTGGACAACATTTAAACCTAAACTAATATTTTTTTATAATTATTAATATGTTAATTAATATGCGTTTAACACAACATATGTATATGCTGACAATTATTTACAACTAGCTGTGGCCGCGGGTTCGTCCGCATGCAATTTATAGCCTATGAGTTATTCTGGTGTATAAGGTATATTACTGTAAAGTTTTATCAAAATTCGTTGAGTAGTTTTTGCGTGAAAGAGTAATAAAAATCCATCCAGACTCACAAACTTCCGCATTTGTAATAAGGTTAGTTGGTTGAAGAATGAAAGAACCATTTCGCAAGCTGCTGTAGACCCTGCAATTTCTCTGGCATATCTCAGACTTCAACCGAATCACAGCTTATGAAGTTTGGTCCTTAAAATGGGTGAAGCAGAGGTACCTATATAGACCAATATGTACAAACTTTATCTATGGTATACACCATTCCTATATCTACAATTATATATATACAATTATCCGATTACCAACAACTGCATGTGAAATGGTTCATAAAAAATCATGTAAAATCTGTTGATTTTAAACAGTTACATACGATAATTAGGGTCTAGCGGTGTGTTGCTTTACTTCCGATGGTCGCGGCTACGATCCTCGCACGGTGCAAACATTTATATTCATGAGTACCTATAGTTATTTGTATCAGTCTAGGTGTTTTCTATATATATTTTGTATGTATTTACAAAAAAAAAAAGTATTTATATCAGTTGTCTGATAACCATAACACAAGCTCTGCTTACTATGAGACTAGATGGCGCTGTGTTAATTTGAACAGGGTTATTTATTTATATTTTTAAAAGGTTTAGCCAAAATTATAAATCTTAACTTTCTGGATTACATTTCTGGACACATTATAACGTGATATTCGTAGTGCTCTTCATGTAGGCGATAGTCATCGCTTATCATCAGGTACGTCAGTTTGTGTGTCCTTCCTATTATATAAAAAAACTTAAGTCCTCGGTTATTTATAGACATATAATGTTCCGTAAAGTATAGTAGATAGGTTATCTAAGTCATGCAGATGGTCCGGTTTATCTAACTGGATTAATGACAGGTATTTGTTGATTACGATTCAATAGTGACAAATATAACTTATGTACATTCAAAAGTAGTACACGTGATTAGATAATATTTGAAAATGATTATTAAATATTTTATTGTTGGCCCATTTATCCAGGAGATATATGCTATATGCACTAGTATAGCTGCAATAACAAATGTTGCAAAAATAGGGAAAATGTAACGCATACAATGTTGCGTGAGAGATCTATGAGTTGAATATAAACAAAATTATACAATTGAACTATATCCCTTTTATTAAAAATTTTGACAAGGTATTATCAATTTTTCCCATTTTCGTTGAGTTATATACTCAGTAGATGTTGTTATGAGGAAGTAAACTCCGGAATCACTGCACTGATTTGAGAAATTCTTTAATGTTTGTAAGGTAAATGATACATTACTCCAGAATAATATAAGTTATATATTATCAATAAATATTGTAATGGATGGGTGTCTAAATAATGAAAACACGTAGTTTGTATGATAATATAATATATGCAGTATATGTGCAGTTGCGAACTATACGAAAGACAATAATAGAATAATACAATAAATTGAAGTATATCAAATAACATGACATATAAAAAAGAACTCATTAAAAATATAAATTTAAAAATAATAAAAATATGAAAAGAGTTCGGCGGTCGGGCCTGTTTCTATGTTCACAATAATATCAAAACCTACTGTATGGATTTATATCTATCAACACAGTGATTTCTGAATAAGATTAAGATGTATAGGTTTTGTATAAACTACTTCAAACAATTAATAGTTAGTTAACGCTTGTGATAATATATAAACAACTCGGCAAGTTATAAGCACTCGGATGAAACCAGGGCGGGCCACTAGTTGTAGGTACTTGTATATAAAGACATTAAAAAGCATACAGAACATTATGCAAGGTAACTTGATCGCGTCATGAATAGATTTCTATTGAAACTTCTAGACCGTGACTACAACTGATATTTAATTACATGTTTTTTTATTTTTTTCTCGCCTAACATCAGCATTAAGGCGATAAGATATTTTGTAATGGATAACTAGTGGACCTTAAGGAAGAGATAGGAAGATGTAGTTGCTAGGGATATGATAGAGTCTATGTGAGGTCTCTGAAAACGATGTAAAGGATATGATAAAGTGGCGGACAAAAATAAGAAAAGCTGACCCCAGCACCATGTGAGATATATAGCTAGGCAGAGAGAGAGAGAGAGACGACTACTAGACCCCAATGCTAGAAGAATTCCTCATGATGGGCTAATTGACCTGACTGCAACCTCATTCTTTTTTATTAGTGCTCCGCCATCGGAAAATCGTCTTTAAGGTTTACAATTTAAGTCCATTTTCCAATTTTTTTAGTTAATGCGGTTTAATAATAAACATACAATATTTGCACGAATACAAGCTCACCATCCCAAACAGTATTGACAGTGAGTGTACCTAATTTTACAGCACCTCTGCATTGTTATTATTCTAGTTAACGAATGGGATGAT
Organism: Achroia grisella; assembly: GCF_030625045.1. Classification (NCBI taxonomy): domain Eukaryota; kingdom Metazoa; phylum Arthropoda; class Insecta; order Lepidoptera; family Pyralidae; genus Achroia; species Achroia grisella. Next base: position 1,005,176 of record NW_026712984.1, on the reverse strand, counting down.
ATGATACTTGTACAAACATATCTTCGTGAGTAAAAAAAATCATAGTAACATGTTTTGTATGAAGAAGTATGGGTACATGCATCCTTGAGTTACCTTAAGGATGCATATTCCTGAGCACTCTTCAAAAGATAAGTATGAGTAACTAATTAAACTCGATGAAATTTAGTCCATAGGATAAAGCAACTAATATCAATGTTTCGCACTAGTCAGATTTTCTTTAACCAAGTATATTTTAGAATTACATATCATTGAAAAACTTGATTTACACAAAATCAAACAAAAATAAGCTTGTTTTAGAATTATGCTTAACTGATCTTGTGTTTTTTTGTTTTGGTGAAAATCTAGTTACGATTTACATCAAAACAAAAAGTAGTCGAGTAGAGTAGCACGTATAGATACATTTACAAAAAATGTCAAAATTCCATACATAGAGTACGACAGTGAAATTCCAGGATTTATACCCTGGATTTTCATGATGTGACACCTAGTTTTCTGGAATCATAATGTAAGTGGATTACCATGGTTATCATATGACGTTGTGTATATAGACGATGCGATGGTTGTTACTTACTGTCATTTGAGTTGACAGCTTGTTTGCCATTTTAATTACATAAGAATGTACTTATGCTACTCGTATATGCTGACTCTCCAATATAGTATTGCGAGTGCGGACTGTTTACCTCTTTATATTGTTGTTATCCTAGTCAGCGAGTGGCACGATTTCTAAACAATCTTTATTTAGCGTCTAACACAAAGCAAATCAGGTTGTTTCCGTTAAATTATTGCCGACTTGAAGCTGGAACAAAAAGACAAACACAATGTTTTGTTCGAATGCTAATTTGTTGACTTAACGAGTAATTGACCGACAATGTAAATCAGGGTTGTAGCAATGCAAAAACAAATTTCTTTAGCTATGTAATTAAAAAACATAGCAAGCAGACTCTCTTGTTAGCCTAGTAATCTATGTAAAAATTCGTGGTGGTGGTGACCACTCTGGCTCCTGGTAGCACTCTGGAGAATTACCATTATAATTCTTTGTACCTCATAATTAAAAGCCATATCTTACCCTACAACAGAAAAAGCCTACATGGCAAGCTGCTTAACTGCAGAAACAGGTAATGAACAGGTATACACATAGACAGACGGCTTTGTACAAAGTCAATCTCGGTTCAAAGTCAACAAAGTGATCATAACTTTCTATATAAATAAATAAATAATTTTCTTGCATACTTAGGTTGTGTTACATAGTTAAGTGGTACATAAATGTGAAAATACAGTCAAACATATAATGATACTTGTGCCACCTGAACTAATATTGAATTATACTGTATCTCAGGTGTCACATACGTTCCCAGGTTGCATCATTTTCAGAATATTAACATATTTGTAGAACAAGAAAAGGAAACACAATTATAAGGCAGTTATATGATTATACATTGTCATTTACTAAGCAGTCCAGATATCAAATGTCATACATCAAAATCTCTTGGTTATAAAAACTAAAGCCTTTAGCATGCAAAAAAATATAGGTATTAATAATTTGACAAGGACCGAACGCAAGTTTTGTGACTAACACTTTGTATGAAATTCTAATGAATATTAAATTTTCAGAACCTGTTATACTAGGTAATAATCACTGATGTACAGCCCTACCGTTCTATAATGTTATCGACATATCGCTTACAACTCAATATTATGCATATTTTAGAATGTAGACACAATATGTCGAGTTAGTGGCGTTTAACTCCTACCTACTTGTGTTGCCCTTGTTACCGAATACAAATTAGTTATACCCCTTTTATTGAAAAGCATGCTCTGCCCCTTTCCGTAAACATCTATTTTAGATCAAATATATTAAAAGAGCCTTTTTCCGTTCATTCCGTTAAAAATTCGCGTATTATAAAAATAATTATACTATAGTATGTTTATAGTATAAAATGAATTCGCTTCCACTGTCTCTTCGCATAGATCTTTTAAATTACGCAACGGATTTAATGCATTCTCTAGCTGTAGGTAGTTATTTAAGAGGAAGAACATATACACCTGTGCGAAGTCGGCAGGTAACTTATAAATGTACATATATAATCAAAGAATAAGAATACATATCGAATAGAATAGAATAGAAAATCATTTATTCAAATAAACTTACATTGAAGCACTTTTGAATAGTCATTATTTTTTTTAATCTACCGCTCATTCGGAAAGCTGTCTCATCACCAAGAAGAACGAGCAAGAAACTTGCGTGTTGCTCTTTTAAATATTTTTATTATTTCTTTACATTTTTAAATTTAAGTGTGTGAATACAAACCACCAATTAGCACTAATTCAATTAAATACTCAAATAGAAAAACAAGCAACACCCGTTCACGAGTATGACGGAGAGCCAGCCATCACTGCGCTCGACCATATTTTGTAATGTATGTAAGTATCGTCGAGCGAAGCTCGGTCGCTCATATACAATAATTACATATTAGCTAGGTCAGTCATAAAATGAAAACAACAAAATTTATATACAATTATGAGATCGAATAAATCTCCCAAATAATTGTCTATAAAAGTTTCATAGAAATTATTCATATATAATTTCTATGAAACTTTTAAAGACTTTTTTCATTCTTAATTTAATGTGATCGTTTCTGTAGTTTGAAACTTATATAAATATTTCAAGAACTATTTTCAATTTTCCAATTTTTAGGTGATTCGTTCAGTTTTATTTACACTCTTATGTGATCTGCTTGTTATTCACGACTAACTCCGTAACTGCATTCAGAAACTATATATGTATTATAGTTATAAGTTTCATATGCATTCACGTGTAAGCCAAGCTTCAATTTCTCCATATCCGGCAAGTGGACGCATCAGATTAGAATCCGATATTAATTATTCAAATTACAATTTCAAAGGAAAGAAATTGTAGGTATGTATATATTTGCTTATAATGTTAGAAGAACTTTAATAGTGGTTTATTGGTTAGATACATTGAAACGTTTTTCATCATCGTTTTTATTTTTCTTTTGTATATTCAATACCTTACAATACATAACGTACATATTTTCCTTTCTGTCCTACGTTACTAAATATTTATTGAATAAAATAATAATTGAAATTATAATAATATAGCCATGCCCGCGGTCTCACTCCTATGAAATTTGTACACTATGTGTTATTCTAATGCTATAAGTTATATTAGTGTAAAGTTTAATCAAAATCCATTTAGTAGTTTTTGTGTGAAAGAGTAACAAACATCCATCTATGCATTTATCCACCCATACTCTAATATTAGTAATAATAGAAAGAAATGAAATGATTGAATAAATTACACAAGTACACCGTATAATGTATACATGTGTGTATGTATATATATACAAATTTAAACTTAATCTTAAATTAAATTAAATTCATACGCAATGTAAATAGTTTATGAATAAATAAAATAAAATTATTTCGTCGTTTTAATAGCGCATTTCGCATGCACAATTAACATCATATTGATATGCAGGCACGAGCGTGTACGAGTATGATGACATCATGATAGCGTGCACGCGTCTAATTAGAATTAATCGAGAGCATGCGGGGACGCGATGCACTCAATTGGACTAAAAATTAATTTATTATGCGTGACACGTTTATTTGAACTATTATAATATACGGCTATCGTGTTTGCACATCTGTTAACACTTTAGATTTTTTAAAAACGTAATGCTTCTTTAAATTTGTACAGGACTCCTTACATTTGGGCCGCTGGCTGGTACGACTATTCCTTATTTTTAAATATTTATATTTATATCGGTTGCTATGGTTTTGTTATTTATTCCCTTTTTACCATTCCTTGTATTGCTCTTGCTTTCATATAGTTTGTTACGACATATATTTTTATAATATACTATCCTTTTACATATTGCATCTTTAATTACCACCATCGTTGGCTGCACCGACCCCAGCGCCCTATACACAGTCCCACACAAAATTATTTTTCTATAAACTTGAATTGTTTTTTTTTTTGCTAGAGGTAGACAAATTCGTGTGTGATTACCTAAGTACTACCTAAGTAATACTAAGTTGCTTTGTAAGTCGGATTTTGGTTACAAGATGGCAACAATGACATTCTTCTGAGTGGCAACCCATAGTTGGTATTAGGGGCGTCACATGATAATGTGATGTCCGCAGTTCTATTCATATGTACATCTGTACATATGAACAGAACTGCTAGATACTTACCACCATTATTTATCAGCTGATTTCCTATTCAAGTTACATAACAAATATAAGAATATACGTACTGTTTAGTTATATAAGTTATGAAATTACACTCACTGCGAAATAACAATAAATGAAAATAACGGTCACCTCTTGCATGTATGATACTGCATTAACTCGTAAATTATAAATTTTGCAATAATTCACCTCAAATTAAAGTTTATAAAGAAGATTTCCAATATTTTCAAGTTTGGAGTTAATGTAGTTTAGTTAAGCGTGCTATTTCTGCTCTCTGACAAATTCCTGTAACTAACAATACCCTCCCCATAGACGGACGTGGTTTATAAGGTAAAAAATATACGAAGAAGAAATTTTGGTATAAATTTCCACCACTTAGTGTCTGAAAGGTAACCAGGATCGCAGACGAATACAAGAGGAAATGTAAATAGGTGTGAGACTGAGACCATCCGGCACGACGTGCTAATAAGCTAGAAGGTGGCCCAAGTTAAGAGAAATGTAAAGAAATGTTTTTTATTTAAAATTACAACGATGAGGGTATTTTTGTATGAATCTGTATGACAATTTTTTTTCAGTACAGCATATTTGCCAGCTCTTTTTAACATTTTTGTAATAATTTTCATTATACCTGCTTTACATCTCATCAATAGAAAACAGAAAACTGTAATACATTGTGGACTTAAATCTTTAGACGGTTTTTATCTATCAACTGTTGCTAGTGCATCAACATTTGTATCGCTTTTTCGAAAATTTCGCGGACGGTGGAGTATGACATTTCGCACACTTGTTTATATATCGAAGGAGTAAAGATTGCTAATATTTTATTTTAATTATGCATAAAAATACATTAAATCAATAATTTTTATAAAGTGCAATGTTTTTATTATGTACTGATAACAAAATGTCAATCAAAAACTTAAATAATGTATATATTGTTAGTTGTCAAATTAGCTAATTGAGGTTTGTTTCTGGGCTGTTATGAAATGACAATATTAATTAAGTGAAACAAGTCTTTGACAACACAACCTTAATTAGGTTCAAAGTTATAATTATGGTTGAAATTTCGACTACTTGGCGACAACTAGTAATAATAAATTAACATAGATTACACGCTGAATATAAACCAGCACATTCCGCTATATCCTATGACTTGAGAATGCATATTAGTCAAATTAATCGCTCCGTCCACAGTTTGATAGGACGACTAGACGCTGCGACAGACAGTCACGTGCGATGCAAATGGAAACGGCCTCTGCTGTTATAATTTAAACTAATGTTGGGCACTTTAGAATTTTGCCAGCAACGAGCATCCGTCTGTCTACATAATAAATGTATGAGAAAATTGGCCGTTCCTGATTTAATAATGACTATTGTTTAACCGAGGTAAATATTGTTATGGACGTGTCCCGTCTACACGCAGCTTTCTTCACGTACTCTAGATGCGTTCACAGTAAGTAGAAACGTATAAAAATATCCGTGTATACACTAATATTGTAAAAAGGAAAGATTTTAATGTTTGTTTACAATGAATAGGCGAAACTACTGGACTAATTAAAAAAAAATCTTTTACCATTAGAATGCTTTTATTTTACTTGCGGAAAATCCGTCATCGAGATCCGTACGGCCCGGGAGAGGCAAATAAGTATTTTTTTCGAACTGTTTGAATGCTTTTGGCCGCAGCTGGCCTTTATAGCTTCACTGGACGATATGGGGCGAGTACAGATGGAACTTCAAACCCGAAGAAGGACTTATGGAAAGGCTGAAGGCCGACTCCCGCCTGATGGATACGACTTTAGTCTGTGGGTACCGCTAGGTGTTCGAACCTCGGCCCGTTTGAATTGGACGGGAGATCGACCGGAAGGTACAAACAGTTACTGCCAAAATCCAGCTAAAACCACAAGATATGTTCTCCGCTCGTATAGTACAGCCCTTGGACCATAGGGTCTACCATGTACTGTCATGCATAAGCTTTGTCGTAGATTTTTTAATACATAATTTATCAATGTCACGTCGATTGCGATTTACAATTTCAGAAAGTAGTGGAATTAAATGCTTGTTAATTTGTTAAAATAAACAAGTAAACTAATTATCTGTCTGTTTCTCCACTTACTTTTTCTGAACAAAGCAACAGACTTTGATACGATTTTTACTATGATTTCGAGGTTATCCTCTAGAAACTCTCTATGATTAAATTTATTTGAAATTTCAAAAAGATCGTATTATAGCTACTGGCTAAACAAATCGCCGGAGCCAGAAGAAGGAAAAAAAGATCGTATTAGGCATTTAGTTATGAAGAGGTGAGAGTTATAATTTCACATTTATACTCGAGTTTAGTAATAATTACTATAGCTATACTGGTCTAATTTAGCGCTTAAGTAGATCAGATTCTAAATTCTACACAAAACAATGAATGGCTTACTCGTGCAAAGATGAGGGAGCCTGCTAGTATTATTTTATTCAAAAATACCTACCAGGAGAGCAAAACATCGAAGAAATTCGACTGATCGATACGACACCTGTGCGTTGCCAGGCGACGCTCCGGAGGGCGCCATCCGACACCGGCGCGTAATTTGAAATTCGAACCGCTCCGATAATGTCTGTTGCGAGTCGCGGGCGCGTGCGGTGCCTATTTCGGACCAAATTACCAGTAATTTCTATGGATGTCGTTTTAGGAATAATTAACGAAGTTTCCTGCCAATGGCGCTTTATTCTTGCTGTTTGGAAGTACTAATGAATATAATCATTAAAAGTTAGGCAGAGAAGTTATTACAAAGAAGTTATTTTTATATAAACACAAGTTGTGCTACCCGGTTTTACCCGTAGTTTAGCTTAAATGAAATCCCGACCAATCTCGCCCCAGGGACTCGCATAACATCGTATTATCTCTTCTTTATTCAGATTTTTTTATTGAAATCAAAAACGTTTGTGTCAATTTATATTTTTGACTAATTTTCCGGTGATGGTATCACCGACAACAAACTAAATGAATCCATAATGCTTGTAGGTTTGTAGCCTACCACGCTGACGACACGATTCGTTTAAATTCGATTCAAATGAGCAACACCACTACGTCGACAGTTAATGATCTTTCTGACTACCTCATCTGATATACAAGTCGTGAAGATATAATTTATCGACTCGTTGTATTATGTCTAGCACAACAATAATTACATAAAAAATACGAGCAATAATTTACACACATCTAAATATGTATAACTCAAAGGTGACTGACTGACATAGTGATCTATCAACGCACAGCCAAACCACTGGACGGATCCGGCTGAACAAATTTCAGCCGGATCCGTCCGATCCGTATGCAGATAGATGTTATGACGTAGGCATCCGCCAAGAAAGGATTTTGATTAATTCTACCCCTAAGGGGATAAAATAGGGGATGAAAGTTTTTATGAAACTTTGTCAATTTTAAACCAATCGGGCTGAGATTTTGCATGCATAAAGCTAATAAGACGTAGGCATCTCCTAAGAAAAGATTTTGATAAATTCCACCCCTAAGGGGATAAATTAACGCGAGTGAAGCCGCGAGTAAAATATATAGTCATACTAATATTATAAACGCAATTTTTTTTTTTATAACACAGGGGACAAACGAGCATGCGGCTCACCTGATGGTAAGTGATTACCGCCGCCCATGAGCACCCACAACACCAGGGGAATTGCAAATACGTTGTCGGCCTTTTAAAAAGGAATAAGCTCTTTTCTTGAAGGTTTCAAAATCGTATCGGTTCGGAAATACCATTGCTGGAAGGTGATTCCATAATGTGGTTGTGCGAGGCAAAAAGTTTCTAGAAAACCGCACTGTGGAAGACCGCCATTCATCCAGATGATCAGGATGGTAATGTTTGTGATTATGGATGGATGCTTGTTACTCTTTCACGCAAAAACTATTGCACGGTTTTTAATAAAACTTTATAGTGATATAGCTTATACATCATAATAACACATTGGCTATAAATTAAAAAGAGATTACGTATATAGGGCGAGATATAATGATAAATGTCAAGTAAGTGCAATGCAGACGTAAGTTGCAAGGATAAGCTAGTATTATATAATGTTTTACATTAATTAATTCTATTAAATAACTGTAGATAGATGATTCCATTTTAAATTATCTCAAAAACATGCACATAAACAATAAATAAATGTATACACAGATACTTTGCAAAACGATAATATTATCTCCATGATATGCTTGCTTGTACCACTGATAAGAGAATATTACAAGCTTGTAGTGGTAGATTACTACGATAATGTTGTAATATAATAAAAGCATAGATCATATCGCAATTTTTTAATATGATTTGTCTACATTTTTAAGAAAATTGTGTAATCACATTCACCGAGGAACTGACTGCATTTGTAGATGAAAGTTAAAATTAAAAATGTCTTTAGGTAGGTCTTTTACAGACGCTTATGATATGTCAAATCTACCATCAGTTCGGAATGATTTCGAGATAAAAAGAATGGACTGAAACTCAGCTCATATTCTTTTCAAATAAATGTTATACAATGACAATAGTACATCGGTAATGTAGCACCCGCCTGCGCTAACGGTATACGCCGGCGGGGCACCAGTGGATGATGATAAGATGAGGGTTAGGTAAGGTCAGTTAGCCTATCATAGCAAAAACACTTAGCCGCGTTCAATTAACCGTTTTTTTTTATTAATAATGGGATTGCGCTTTACCATCAGATGAGGTAAGACACCTCATCTGATGGTAAATGATGGCAAGACCCAGGATGTAGCGCGCTTACCCAGAAGATATCTATTCACCATAGACTTGAAGAATCCGGGGTTGTATTTCTCCGGGAACACAAGGTAATTTTCTAAGGTCCGCATGTTTACTATGTTTAAATTTACAAAAGATATTTATTTAAATATCAGCTGTATTGTTCCCAAAACACGCTCTGCTTAGCTTTGAACTAGAGGGCGCTGTGTAAATTGTCTTGGGCATATTATTATTACATATAGACGTTTGTCATTTACCATCAGATGCGTCGTCAGTATATGGTCCATTCTAGATATTCTTAAAATTTACAATAACAATATTAATTCCAGCTACTATTGCCACTGTGCCAGTGTGTGATCGATTACATGTAACTGTGCCTCGTCGAGTTAGCCAATGAGGATAAATCTATTTTTATAGGCCATACAAAATGTGACCATACGTTACGCTTTGGGTGGGACAGTACCGCTTACAGACATATTATAGGTACCATTATCCTTAACTAAAGAAAAAGTGTTTTTCTTTTCACACATTAGTGTAGGATGATTAGGTATTGATAAGATAAGCAAGAGGTCAAGCCAGGTAGATAGCAAAATCACTAGGATTTAACAACGATGGTTTTTACTGGATACCGCGTGGAGTCGACCTTAGGATCAAATACAGCCAAGACCTATTTGTGTAAGTAAAACAAGCTTCATGTGAAAAAATATACAATGAAAAATACACTGTTAAAGGGTGTACAACCTGAAAAGTAATATATGTATGATAAATTATTATTACTATATTTCGAACTTCAAAATTGTTTTTTCAGGAAACTGTATTACTATATTGCAGTTTTATGAAAATATTCATGCAATAAATTTTCCAAAATAATTTAATACAATATTTTAAGATTCAAAATTGACTTTTAGGAAACGAAATCACTCTAATTCATGAGAATAAGAAACTCTAGTTCATGAGAATATCAGAGAGAGAATAAACTCTAGTTTATGAGAATATCCACGCAGCTATAAGACTTGTGGCTTGGTCCTTTACTAGTCAGCCTATTCTCATATTTTAGTTCTTTAGGCGTCTCACTTTTATAAGACAAATAAATGGTCACATTAGCCATACATCATACTGACACTTGCATCGCTTGACACAATTAGTGTACGAGTTAATTTGTGTTGCATACAATGTGCAAAATTACAGAACTACGTCTAAATTTTATATCCTACTGGAATGGTAAACAAGTGTATGTACTGCTTGATGATAAATAGTAATAATTATATACATTTTTTTTAATGGATGATAATGGTAGAGTCACCCGCTTGCGCTAACAGTTTACGATGGCGGGACACAAGTGGAGAATGATAGGATGAGCATGCGGTCAAGTCAGTTGGCCCAATTTGTGATAATTTTCTGGTGAATTTACCACGATGGTTTCCAGGGAACCACGTGGAGCTCAACCTGACATGGTACATTGGTAGCCAAGGGGTGATCGGACCACATTACTAAAAATTCCCTTCCCCAACGGATATCACGTTATCATGTGATGTTCGTGATACCACTCATGCATTGTCAATACGAAGGACTAAGAAGTTATGCTTCTTATCTTGTAATTTTGCTACCTTATCTCTACTCTATTCTACCTACAAACGAAACACAGCTGTTTGGCGGCTGAACTATATGATGCTGATGATTCTTTACAAAATCTACCTAAATAAATGTTATTAGATCTTTAATACATGTAATAATTTTAATTTTAAAAGTTTGTTTAACAACTGCATATCGTTGTATTATTGTAAAATTATATTAAACCTATATTTATCTGTTAAAAATACAACACTTATAGGCGTCAAAGAATATTATTTAAAAGTAATTACTATTATTTTATTAATAAATAAACTTATGTAAAGAATTTCTTTGATTGTAAAAAATATTATCAATTAAATAACTTGATAAGTGGTATTCAAAACAATTCATGGTCAATTATTTAAACATTTTTACCTTTACGCGCCTGCCGGATGCAGACAGCAATAAATCGATAAATGAAATTATCGAGAGAATTAAAAATGCGTGGCCCCGGGTCTTGGCACCGGGCCATGTGATATCAGGAGAGATAAGCTTATCATACGAAACAGAAGTAATTTAAAGCTGAGTGGACGCATGCGCTACCGTTTAAATATAATTAAAGATATTACAAAATGAAGGCTACATATTTTGGAATAGTAAAAGAAATATCTTCTATATCTCTCCATTTACTTCTCTGTCACATTACGGATAGGCGAAAAGAAGTGGAGAGAGAGTAAGAAATATAAAATTTAGTATAATAGTAGAGAAATATAAAAAAGTACGAGTACAGAAGGAGGAGGAAAGGGAGTAGATGGATTAGAACTTTGAATACTGGAGCGTGGTACCATGCCTCTAATGATTCGCTCTATCCGGTCCGGAGACTCCACTTCCCACGTCCCGTGACAAGAAGACGTTCCAACACCCAACACCACAACTGGATTTCAATTCCTGTAAACGAAATGTAAATATACAATAGTGAATAAATACAGTTTTGTGTTTTAAATATAGATAGATAAAAATTTTATTTAGGTTAAAGGCACACATACAAATATAGAATCTCATTCCGTCAGACACACCGACAAAATTCATAATTTTAACTGGTACTGTAATATTAATTTTATGAGTAATAAAAAAAACTAAATAAAAAGTAACTGTAAAGATTCTAAGCATCTATACATATATACTATACATGTAACTATCATAGATAAGATTTTTCTATTTAATATGTCAAAAAATTACATGAATAATTAAAACTTATATTAAAGATTACTTTGTGAGTGAGTATTTTAATTAAACTAAGGTACAATAAATATAATTACAATTAAATCAGTAAATTAGTGATCAAAATACTATACTATACTATACTGGCTTACCTCCATAATTATAAAGTTTGTAAAATCGACTTTTAAGCATTTAACATTAACGTTGATTTTCCATAATCTGTAACTTATGAGTGTATTCCATCGGACCGTCCAAAATGTCGTGTGTAACTGGTTTTACTCTACCTTACATTACTTTTATCTTGTAGTTACAATCGATGAGCATTTTACTACTAAAACCACAAGTAACGTTTGACGCAGACGATCGTGTGTGAAAACAATAACATTAAAAATACATACAGATATTTAGAAAAACAAAGTTCAGTTTTTGTGTATTGTACATTTAATTTAATAACAACCGTATGCGCTAAGTGTAAGGTTTAAACTAACATGACAATGTTATATGGAATGTTATTCATATTCAATATTTCTGTATTCTAATTTCAATAGTTTTGTGTTCGACTACATCGTGCCCTAAGGTCGTGTCCTAATGATTTTTAGTAATATACAGTGCCCGTATAGGTAAAAATAAAAATGTTTAATTATAAATATTTGAGTCAAAAACATTTAAAGGGATTGGACAAATATAAGGTAAGTAATTTATATTAATCTGACCCCTCTGATCGATCCCCCGTCCAATTAGAAAGGGGATTGAAGTTACGATGGCCTGAGCCGAGATTCGAACCCCTAGTGGTGCCCTCAGATTAAAGTCGTATCCGTTAGGCAGGAGTTGGCTTTCAGTCGCTCCATAACTCTTTTCGCGGGATGCACTCTCCCTCTATCGTCTGGTGAAGCTGTAAAGGCCAGTTGCGGTCAACAGCATTACAGTAATCTGCGGACAACAGAGTAGAACGAAGATAATGAATCTGTTTGATCTAATAGTAGTTTTAGGCGTCCATAGACTACCCATTTAACATGTCGTATGCTTGTTTGCAATTACTGTAGTATAAAAAAAGGTTTTATATAAATCTCTACTATAAGAAGTAGGGAAGTATTTCTGCCCCCAAGCAGTTTATTTTAACAGTATTTTGGTTGAAAGGTGAGATAGGCAGTGAAATTACACATTTCGAAGGACTAAGGTGTTATGCCTCCGAAGGCATAACACCTTAGTCCTTCGAAATGTATCCTATGAGTGATGTCAATGGGGTCACACGATGTCAGTAGTGCTGTTCATGTATATAGACGACGGTATTTTTTTTTTATGGATGATAATGAAATGGTGCTACTGCGGGCACTAACAATATATAAGTATTGGCTGGCAAACCTTTGACTTGAAATATACTCTTTTAATGACCCCATGCAGAGCAATAATACCTATTATTGTGCAAATTATTTTCAGTACAGTGCCATAGACACGAGTCCACTCAGCAATTATGTGATGCATCCGTTTTGGAATTTTTCTGTCAAGGTAAGCAAATAGTAAAATCAATCCAGAAAGTAAAGTACTTATTTATTTAATCCATTATTATTTGAATATATTTAATCTATACAAATAATAAAAAATGAAGTTTATATTCGTAATTTCACATGTTTTAAAACGCACTTTTTTTTGTTCCAGCTTATACCAAAATGGATAGCACCAAACTTACTAACATTTGCAGGTTTTGTATGTATGGTCATAAATGTAATCATACTGTCAATATACGACTACAAATTTCACGCATCAGGCGGGTCCGACCTCAGGATAATAAGTAATGGTGAAAATGGCTTGCCACACTGGATTTATCCTGTCTGTAGCCTTTTGATATTCCTAGCTTATAATTTGGGTATGTATTGAATTTAATGCAATAATTATGTGTTGAATTTGAAATTCCGTGTAAGTTTTATTGGTATGAGAAGAAATTTGGGTTGATCTACTGGAAAACGGAAAACATTACAAGTTAATTTTGTGAAACTGGTTTTAAAAATTGTTGCTGTAAGTTATATATAGTACTGTTAAAATAGCTAATTAGTTGATGGTTCACGTGTTCATGTGTGTAGTTAACTGTCATCATTTACTATCAGGCTGTCATCTTGTTTGCTATAACTATAAAAATGTTATTAAATTAATTAAATTTAACTTGAGTGTATTATATTAATGCATGCAGATTGTAGCACGAGGACGGACATATCTATCTATCTTTTATCTCAAAAAACGCAGATAAAGTCACGGGTAACAATTAGCACGCTTTACATTATAGTACCTATACAAACTGAATGTAGACAAATTCAGGTGATACAGCCCACGAAGGAGGATGAGGTTTGGAGGTTTAAGTCACTCCAGTTTAACTGTATTTTATAATTTAACAAATAGTCCAATATTACAAAGTTTAACTAAATGATTATGGTTACAATATCAAGCGTAAGCAAAGCAATTCGGTGACAGAATCTGTTACAGAGCAATGTATAACATAGAGGCAATATATTGTTACACACACACACACACACAGGGTAATCAATTACTAGTGATATAAAATACACTTACATTGTAGAATGAACTTCCTGCCGAGGTTTTCTCACGAGACTACAGCATGGGGTTTTTCAAGAAGGGTATATTAAGGTTTCTTAAGGGTTGGCAACGCGCACGTGAGAACCCCGGTGTCTCAGGCTACGATAACCATTTACCATCAGATGGTACATCCATCTATGCATGTTTACCATGTAGCATAAAAAATAACAAAAAAATAAAATACACTAAATATATTCTGATATTATATGAATTTGCAGACGGTATCGATGGCAAGCAGGCGCGCCGCATCGGCGTGTCAGGCCCCCTGGGTGAGATGTTCGACCACGGGTTGGATTCCTACATAGTGTTCTTGATACCCTACTGTCTCGTGTCTTTATTTGGTAGAGACCACATCTTCTCCCTACCTACCATCAGGTAAATCTGAAGGTAGGCTGTAAAAAGTTGACTGCGTAGGTAACGTAAACACAAATTTCAGCCGCACAACAACTTACTTTGTAAAATAATAATAATCTTAGGACAATTCACACAGCGTCATCTAGTCCCAAGTTAAATTAACTAAAGCCTGTGTTATGGGTACTAGTATCATTAGTATACTAATAAACAAATATAATCATGATTACACATGATTGTGCCGAGCGAGGAATCGAACCTGCGACTATCGGAAGGAATGCGGTGTGCTAAACCGTTAGATTACCCGTTATATAGGTAACTGTTTGCACTTATAGCTGGGCGAATATCCGCATAATGTTGTTTTTTACTTAATAATACAAATGGATTTAACAGTGACATATATATGAAAAATAAAAAATGTATCTGTAAAAATTATAAATAGACTTTTGTTTGTTGAATTTGCAATGAAAAATAATGCGCAAAGTTAACGCTACAGTTGCGTTACTTTCATTGCAAGTCAAAGTCAAAATATATAAAACATTTTTTGTCACTTAAGTACATAAATAATAAATGTATTTTCATCTCTCCTCTCTCCTTTTTACACCTATATCTCCTCCTACCTCCACTCCTATCTCTCCTCTCCTCTTACATCCATTAAGAAGAACTAGCAACTCAACTAGATTGTTTAACATCAGTTTTTTAACTCCGCATTTCGAGGAAGGTGGTTGATTGTCAGTCATGTCATGTTGAGTTCCATGCGGTTTCTCTGGAATCCATCCTGGTATATTGAAATTTGCCGAGATTGGCAAAATAACATTATTTCATGCTCATCTTATTCTCCTTCACTGAAGCCCCGCCTGCGTAGACCAATGGCACTAGCGAGTGCACCATTCCATTATAATCTATTAAAAAACATCACATTTAGGTATCTATATACGCCATGCTAGCTGTGCCCGCGGTTTTACTCGCGTGAAATTTATAACCTATATGTTATTCTGATGTATAAGCTATATTACCGTAAAGTTTCATCAAAATCCGTTGAGTAGTTTCTGCGTGAAAGAGTAACAAACATCCATCCATACTCACAAAGTTTCGTGTTTACAATATTTACAAGATATAATGTATTGAAAATTCCATTACTTATTACTTATCGTGTGTACTAGTAAACAAATACAATAGTTAATATTGTTTTAACATACATATAGTGTTTGAATATTCATAACACTTAAGATGAGCGAGGCGACAGGCCAAGATAAGAATGTAAAACAAGTGCCGACCCCAAATAATAGGAAATTTTAGTTAGGACGCTGATAACCAAAGTGTACGATATGACATACTAGTTATGTTTATATATATTTTAAAGAAGCAGATTTTTCCACACTTTTTTTTTAACTACTCTAATGCTGTTGGCCGCAGCTGGCCTTTACAGCTTCACAAGACGATAGGGGGCGAGTGCAGATGGCACTCCAAACCCACGGAAGGACTTATGGAGCGGCTGAAGGCCAACTCCCGCCTGACAGATACGACTTTAGTCTGAGGGTACCGCTAGGGGTTCGAACCTCGGTCAGGGCGACGTAATATTAATCCCCGTTTGAACTGGACGGGGGATCGATCGGAGGGGTTTTCCACACTAATATGAAAGTAGGTCTGAAAGTATATCTACCTATTTGCAACAATTACAAGGTCGGAGGGATTTAAATAAAATTGGACATTAGGACATGATGTATTTTTTATTAACGAAGGCTCTGTGGTCTAGCTATTTAATACAGCCCTTACCTCAGATGGTCGCAGGTTCAATTCCTCGCACGGTATAAACAATTGTATTCAAGAGTATGATTGTTGTTACTGGTCGTGGTAGTTTCTAAGTATATTATGTATGTATTTACAAGAAAAAATATTAAAGTACTACACAACTAAAAGATTTAAATATATCTATTAGTTGTGTAGTACCAAAACCTAAAATTTCTGCTTAACTAGGGACTAGATAATGCTGTAGGTAAATGTCCTGTGTTTTGGTTGTATTTTATTTAAAGTAATATCTGTCGCTTTCTTGCGACATCCTTTTGACCTATTTCTTCTTATTATTATCCTGTATCTGTATTACTATGTTTTTTTTTAAATTACTTATTATACTTATTAATTCTACTTATTATATTTATTATTATTATTATTTATTTAATCCGGATTACATCCATATTGTGTTAGTAAAAACTTATAAAACTATGTTAGTAACTTATAATATACAGATACGGAGATATATTTAATTCATGTATCTGTGTCCACCTCCAGAAGCACTGGGTCCGCAATGCAACGATATCCAGTGCCTCTGGAGCGGATAATCAGGCATACTCGCAACAGTTGCTAGGATGCTGTTTGTCCTCCCCCGAATTCTAGACATCAGTGATGCAGCTCTTTTACGCATTGTGGCTTGAAATCCATCTACCCGCGCTGCTGCAAACATCTCTGATGCGCTACAGAACCGAGGGAGCTCCAACAACATCCTAAACCCATTATTATACTGTACACGAAGAGCGTTGTATGCCCTCTGCGTATACCCAAACTATAGGCCGCACTTGTAAATATTTGTTATGATTATTAATTGTTGATAATGGAATAGTGCACCCGCCTGCGCTAATGGTACAGGTACTGATAAGATGAGCAAGAGTTCAGCTCAGTTACAGTTTTGTACAAATTCATCGTTATCATAACAATATTAAATAATAACTCCTTTCAGAGGTTTCTTGTTATGTGTGAGCATCACACTAAACTTCTACACGAGTCACTGTGAAAAGTACAGTACGGGCACCCTGTACCTACCCTGGGGGTACGACCTGAGTATGTGGGTAAGTACATATATAAAGTTTAACTAAAATAGTACATAATAAATTAAAACATCGACGAGAGGAAAAGAAATCTTATTATTAAAATAGTAGAGTTTTTTTCACAGTTATAGTATAGATATATAATATATATTTTAAATATAAAATAACTTATCCTACAATCGTCCAAATTTTCCACTTAAGGATATCGAATTAAATAAAACATGTTATTTTTTTGAAAATATTCCTATCGGAATAAGTATTTTTGATAATGATGACTATTGGCAATTCTGATGATAAGTGGTAACCGTCACCGTATACATGAAAGTAAGGACATCACGTTATCATGTGTGATAGCTTCCATGTGATGCCATTCTGAAGGACTAGGAAATCAGAAGACAAGAGAAATACAACTAATAAAATATGCGGACGGATGAAATAGTTACGATATAGGTACTTACGCAGAAGACTGATAAATTAAGCCCCGGTTAAATGAATAGAGATTATTACTTAATATCAGGATCGATTACTGCTCTGGTAAACCAAATTAAAAAGAGCTTTATTTCCAGGTAGCAACCATCATTTTTCTAGTGCCCTACTGGCTTGGTGCTGGCGTGTACAAATTCTACGTGTATGGAGATATCACTTTCGTCCAAGTGCTGGAGGTCCTCATTCACGCTACCGGCCTCTTCACAACTCTACCAGTCGCTGTTTACAACGTTTATTTGTACGTATTTCTAGAAAGTAGAACTTAAGTCATCAGTTTTGTTATTTTTTTCTTTACTGAGGTAGCCTATATATGTATTTGTATAATATTATGATTTACTGGCGTTGTGGCTTAGTGGTTTGCTACCCTGAATTACACCCTGTCAGGAGTTCAAATCTGTCTGACACAAATATATAAACTTTGTATGTTAATTTATACTCGTATTTCTGACTGACTCTCCGATCCGATGTCTCTGACTGATCTGTCTGACTCTGTGATAATAGTTGTGATAATGCGGTTTTGTTTTGTATATTATAAATATGAAATAGCATCTGTCTGGCTATCACAGTTTTACGACCAAAACGGTTGAATCCATCTTAATTACTTTGATGATTTGGCATGAAAATAGACTGTATTATGATGACGGATATAGATGACGTTTTTTTTTAATAATATCCTGGGAGGGGATGAAAAATAGGAAATGAAAGTTTGTAAAAACGGAAAGCAGCTAGTAAATTATATTCTATTCATATTTATTCATTTATATTTCTTAAATTTTCTAAATGATCTTTACTAGTACTGTACTACTGTTTGCAAAGATATTTTTTTCTTTTACTTAATCTCTGGCAGTTCTCTAGTAATGTGCCTTTATGTATTGTTTTTATTTTTTTATTAAATAAATATTCAGTCTGTTGTAAATAATAATCTACTTCATTTCAGACATAGAAAAACACAGAAATCTAAGAAACTAACCATTGTGCAAGCCTTCAAGCCAATATGGTCCATGTTGATGATGAACGTCATAATAATGACGTGGGCTATCTATTCACCACATGACGTCATAACACGTGACCCGAGGGCGTTCTTTCTATTATACGGAACATTATTTAGTAATATATCTGTGAGTATTGAATGAACCGTCGTCTCTTGTGGAACAAAATAGGGAATTGTATTATATCAATTTGTTTAAAATTTAAGATATTGTCTACAACCAAATTGACTTTTATTGTGACTTTCTTTAATGAGACTATTGGAATTCTATATCTATATTAATACATGATGATAAATTTTGTACTCTTTTTTACGAAAATAGTGCAAACGGAGGAGTATGTAATTTCGCACACTTATAGTTTAAATAAAGAATAAATAATAATATTTAAAAAAATACATTATGCACACCGCAAATGTATTTTTTTAAATATTATTATTTTTGAAGTCTGTGGTCAATTTGAGAATAGATTAATTATAGATATAGATTAAATATTATATAGATAGAATATTGTTGTCTTTAATATTATTTTTGTATAGACTTACTGAATGTGATACACAACCATAATAAATTCATTTATTATGGATATATTGGACGCCAATGGGATGTCAGTTTATTTGCCATTTAACTAATATTATAATGGGATTGTTAGTAATGTGGACTAATGAACCCATTACTAGCAATGTACCATGTCAATTGACCTCCACACGGTTCCCCCTGGAAACTATCGTGATAAATTCTTGGTGAATTTGTCACGATGGGCTAACTGACTTGACCTCATGCACATCTTATCATTCTCCACTGGTGCCCCGCCAGCGCAAACCGTTAGCGCAGGCGGGTGCACCATTCCATTATAATCCACAAACAAAAAATGGATGACTCTTTCACGCAAAAACTACTAAACGGATTTTGATGATAATTTCCAGTAATATAGCTTATGCATCAGAATAACATAGGCTATATTTATTATTGAAATTTAACGAGGGTGAAACCATCGCTAGTATTAAAAAAAAAAGAAATTAACAAATATATTTTCATCCACAGAGTCGTTTAATAGTGGCAACTATGAGCAGTGAGAGATGTGAGTCTGTCTGTTGGCTGACGTACCCACTGCTGGTCAGCACGGTCCTATCACTCAGTCTACCATCAGTCGAGATTATGTTGTTGTATAGTCTTACTCTACTGACAGTCGGCGCGCACGTGCATTATGGGATATGTGTGGTAATTAGCTTTATATATTACTACTAAAATACACATATAAAATATGTTATTGAAATATAATATTTGACGGCCTCAGTGGTCTAGCGGTTTAGTATACTGCTTTACTTTTGATGGCAGCGAGTTCGATTCCTCGCACGGTGGATACATTTGTATTCATGAGTATGATTGTTTGTATCGGTCTGTGTGTTTTCTATGTATATTATGTATGTATTTACAAAGAAATATATAACTTAGTTATATCAGTTGTCCAGTACACATAACACAAGCTCTACTTACTGTGGGACTAGATGGCGGTGTGATAATTGTCCAGGGTTATTTTGATTGCCGAATATCAAAATATCTTCATTCATATAGCTGTAAAAGCATAATGTATGATAAGTCAAATCTACTGTCAGTTTTGAAAGTAGTTTCTTTTTTTTTCGGACTACTCTAATGCTGTTGGCCGCAGCTGGCCTTTACAGCTTCACCGGACGTTAGGGGGCGAGTGTAGATGGCACTCCAAACCCGCGGAAGGACTTATGGAGCGGCTGAAAGCCAGCTCCTGCCTGACGGATACGACTTTAATCTGAGGGCACCACTAGGGGTTCGAACCTCGGCTCAGGGTCGGAATTTCGATCCCCGTTTGAATTGGACGGGGGATCGATCGGAGGGGTGCTCAGGGGCGCCGGTATGGAGCCCGTATTTGAGGTCGTCGTCTTCGCCGGCGAGGACGGTGTCGTGTGTGTGTGTAAATGTGTGGTCGGGGTGGTTTGAAAGTAGTTCGAGCCAAGAAGAACAAGAAAACTCGCCCTCGCTCTCTTTAAATACCATTGTACATCATTACAATTATTAAAACTTAGAATTAGGTTTATAATAAACAAAATTAATCGAGAAAACGGCGGATACGATGAATTATATGAAAGTCAAACCTGCGAAATAAAAATGAGAAATGAGGCACTGTGTTAAAGTGTTGTGTTAAAATTATTAAATAAAAAATATTGATTACAATTTATTGTTTCAGGTCAAACAAATATGCGGTTACCTAAACATCGAATGTTTCACAGTTCCTAGACATAAAATTAAGTAAATTAAATTATTAAACATATATATTTGAAGTGTTTTTAATATGGATGGTGTTTTTCATTACAGCACGGATGTAGAGTCTGTACCAACACGTCTGCGTGGTTTTTTTTTTGTACCACAATTGTGCCAATGAATATACGGCCTATCTGATGGTAAACGGTTACCTCTGCCTCATTTATTTCTGCCACTGTAGGTGGTACTATGTCAAGCAGCTTATTTTGTAAACTATGTTTGTTATTACAAAGAAATATTATGCTTTGAAGCAGGTAGATTTCTATAAAATAGCAGTATAAATAAATATGATTTAAACAATATTTTAAACATATATTTTTTAACAGGATATATACATATATGTATTTTGTACATATACAAAAAGATTTATTAAGCGCATACAGTTGTCCGAAGAACCAATATAAAAGGAAGCAATATTCAATATTATTTCAAATTAATTCAATTATAGAATAGAAAATCATGTATTCAAATATACTTAATTTAAGTACTTTTGTATATTCATAGTTAGGTATCATTGTTTTAATCTACCGCTCATTTGGGAAGCTGTCTGAAAGAAGAACGATTAAGAAACTCGTGTGTTGCTCTTTATTCTTGTAGTAATCCTTGTAACTTTACATTTCCAATTCGAAACGTGCGAATCTCATGAAAAATTACTTTTTATTTTAAAACTTTTTACTTTATAAAACAATGAAATTTATGAGTAGAAGGATGTCTGTTCAGATGAATTATAAAGAGGAATTGCTCTACATGTTTTATGCGTATTGAAAATCTTCAGTAATCGAACTTCTCTTGAATATAAAATTCTAGCATACAAAAGAACATGTTTTATATTGTCAGTATCTTTTTAATAATACATTTTAAAATACTTATATAGATAAAGTTCTATAAAGAAACTAACCAACTCCACAATTGTGGTTTTGCTATATAAATTACTTCTTGATCCAACCTTAATACCTAGGGGTATAAAAATTTGTCTATACACTAATCATGCGACAAAATTTCACAAAAATCTGTTAAGACGTTTCGGAGAAGTTGGATAACAAAATATTGTGACAAATGTGATATGTATATATTATTTTTCCAATTCAACTGTACTTTTTGTTTTTGTATGTTACGTGTAACTTTTTACGGGTTACAATGATAGTATTTACGTAAATTTACATGTAAATAATCTGTATGAAAAATTATTTGTAGAATATACCTACCTACCTTTATACACAAGAAACTAAATGTATCTATATCTCCTAAAATATGAATGCACTTACCTGCCTACAAATATATCTGTCCTGTTACATCCAGGTATGAAAATATGACACCACCGTACAATCTAATTCACAAAATATTACGTAATTCAATACAGAATAGCAAAAAATGAGCAATAGTGATATCGCTTTGCGAAAAGCTGCGCCGCCTTCTCTATACATAGAAGCGAGACAGATATACTAGCATAACGTGTTACCCAACTCCGTCTTTAAATTATACGTTCTCATAGCCTTGTAGCTGGCGAGATATTTTGAAAAAGATCCCAAATGCCATTACGCGTTATTGCAGTTTAAACTTTATTGCATTGCTATTTCAAGTTGATATTGATTGTTGGATGACAGCTTTGTGGCGTTTTGGTTATGATACGAAATTCAGTAATGGGGGGTGCGCGACATGGACACCAAAGTCGGGGTTTAGAATTTCAGTACAGCTTCGGATAGCTGCGAAGCGCTGCTTTGTTCGTCGTTCAATTGTTTACCGATTTTTTTTTAATTTCCCTACGCGGCTATTATTCCACATTTGAAATTTTAAAACCGGATTCTAACGAACTCACTTACGACGATTATGAATGGAACTTCTCAAAGTTCTGATCGATTGTGACTTTTCAAAATATTGTGCTCAAAGTGTTTTGTGACAAAATTTGCATTTATTTTTTACTGTGTTTCCTTTTGAAGAAGTTATTAGTAAATTTTAGGTAAGTGTGGTGCTTGTAAAAGAATGAAAATTAACAGTTGAATTAAATCATTGTGGTGGTGTGGATTAAACTATGGCATGTTGGTTAATTGAACAAGAGCATGCATTTGGAGTAGGTACATAAAAAAATTGCATTCTTTTAATAAAAATATAGCGGACCTGTGAGTCTATATATGTATTTACATTACAGTTTTCTTCCCTTTGTTAAGTTATTACTTAATTTAACTAATTTCTTAGAGTTTTCTCTACTTAATTGCACATTTATTATCATTTATTAAAAATGAATCTATAGTTTAATAAATATAAAATATCTCATTAAGATATGAATTCATGAGTAAGAATATGTATATTTGTCTGTATGTTCATCTACCTCATTTGAAATTAAGATAAGTTAAATTTAAAAGCTTTCTTTATGCTCAGTGTTGATAAATATCGAAATGGTTATACAGGTAGACCCGTTAGTTATAAAACTATGATATTCTATGAAGACGATAGTTTATACCAAGTGATAAATTAATTATTATATATATAAATCTTAACAGTAATTTTTATATTTACCTTATAAATATAAAGATAATTCATACTAAAATAATATTATAATTCAAAAGATTGTCTGTCTATCTGTCCGTAACTTTTTCACGGCTAAACGGCTGAATGAATCTTCATAAAATTTAATATGAATAAATTCTATTACAAGAACGAATGTAGTCTATAAGTGATAGTCTTATGTTTATATTGTTTATAGTTTAGAATAATTAAAAATAAATGTAATCTATATTACATTTTACATTTTTTCATAAAGTTGATTTAAAACATAGATTTTCGTTTGATCACAAACATCTATCGCTTGCAACACAGAAGTGCATTTAATATAATTATTTGTTCTTACATATATCTCTTTCTCAAATAAAAGTATCTAAAGACCTTTATAATATCTACATTTAAAGTGTCTTATAAGAACCTCTCCCGGGTTTTATTCGTTGAAATAAATGTCGGTAAATGATCTGATAGCCCGGCAAATGGAAAATAATGATAACAATCTTTAAGGTGAACGGCATTGGGATTTAAAAATACCTTCTTAACTAATGTTATATATTTAACAGAAAAATACTTCACTGTCTTCCTTTTGTCCTAGTACATCTATCACATAATATATCAAACTAAACTCTCTACTAGATCCACATTCTTTTCAAATGTTAAATAATATAGAATCTTTCATTTTTACACTGACACCAAATCTTTTTGTAAAATGTATTATCTAATATAATATAAAAGTACTTTTTATCTATGATAATAAAATGAGCACTTATTAGACCGTAAAATCACCCCATAGATCACAGCAGGACACGTGCATACACTAATTGAGGTTGTCCATATAATTAATTTATGTTTACTTGCCACTTCCTTTGTGTTATGATATCCTAGTAGCTATTTAATTACATTATTATTGCAATTTATGATGGTAAAAATTAATAATCAATGTATGAAGTACCTATTATTACTTAATTTTTAAATAAAAATATCCTATATTATTAATTAAAAAAACTAATTATAAATTATATAAAATAATAGTTACTTTTCTAAAATCGTAAGTAATAGTAGTATATTTATTTAAAAAAACATTCCACAATGTACAAAGCTTGTTTTATTTGAAAGAAAAAAGTTGCTCTTTCGTTCTAACTAAGAAACTAGTTCGAAAGAAAGCGACAACCGTTTAATAATTAGGTTTTATATTTCGATAAATAAAGGGGGATATTATACCAGAATTATGTATCCTTTTACTTTTGTAATTCATCTGTTCTGTAAGTTCGATATAAACTCTCCGTCGCCAATAAGACCTCTAAAGAGATATCCGTACAAATTCTTATTAGATATCTATTAATTTGAAAATTAAAATTAAAAATGAAATTGAAATTTGAAAATTAATTTATATACTAAATTATGTCATTAATAAATTAACCGACTTATTCATAAATGCGTTAGGAAAGTTTAGTAAACCTATATTAGCTGTAGGGTTTTATAGTCTTTTTATTGAGCTATTTTCTTAGTTTGAAATATAAAATATATCATTTTTTTACAATACATTAGCTGAGCACACAACTACATACTTAGTTACCGTAGTATTCGTAGAGCAGTAGTTTATATATTTTTGTTTAAAGCCCTAAACCAATTACAATTACATTAGTAAATACCGCACCCAAATTGGTTAAGTTGTTCCGAGATTTGCAAACAGAGATAAATTCTAACTTTGTCTTTTGGTAAATTAGGGCGATAATGTCACCTGATAATATATTTTATCCCGTAGGTATATACTGTCTGTACATGAGAGCATGTACAGACAGTATTTACAAAAAATATGCATTTAAGTATTTATATCAGATTTCTAGTAGGTATACATAATACAAGCTCTGCTTAGTTTGACGTTGCTTTGCTGTATAAATTGCCCCGGGTCATTATTAATATTAATTTCATATCAATTTACGGAACTGTAGGTACATCTTATTCTATGTTGGTAGTAGATGTGAATCCGTTTGAATAAGTAGAAAGAGCCTTGAGAAACAGACATTTGATAATCAAATGTCATGAAAGAATTTGAAATAATAATTTCAAGTTTCTTGGCACAGTTTCAAATGTATAAACTATTTCCCGCCATGACCGCTGCATCCTACATAAATAATAATGTATATAAATACATATATATATATATTACAAACTATGTTGACGCTCATTTCTTTAATGGTAAATATTGTTAGCATATATTATTATATATAAGAAGAAATAGGTCTGGAAGAGCTTCTGCATCTCTATCTATGTATCATATACCATCTACATCATACTTACTTGACATTTAACATATTCAGCCTATGCACAACCACATTGTGGAATCACCTTCCAGCAATGGTATTTCCGAACCGATACGATATTGAAACCTTCAAAAAAAGAGCTTATTCCTTTTTAAAAGGCCGACAACGTACTTCCAATTCCCCTGGTGTTGCGGGTGCTCATGGGCGGCGGTAATCACTTACCATCAGGTGAGCCGCATGCTCGTTTGTCCCCTGCTATAAAAAAAAGTATTATTCTGATATATAAGCTATGTTACTGTAAAGTTTCATTAAGATCCATTTTTGCATGAAAGAGTAACAAACGTCCGTCCATCCTCACAAACTCGCGTTTATAATACTAGTAAGATAAATTAGAACAAACTAGTCACTTGTAGGGTTACTATGGACACTAACTCCGATCCTACAGTACTGGTTGCGTATTTAGATAATTTATGCTCTTAAATTATACACAAGCAATATATTAAATTCATATTGTTTCAAAATAAATAGTTTCGATTAAGTATGTTTCAAAAACAGTAGTTCTTCAAAAAAGAATAGGATTGCAATTGATATTGAGATTACTCTCCTGAATACTGCGGATAGAATGGCAACCGTCGCCTATGAACTGCTGGTACTGCTACTCAAAAAATAATTTTAATAAGCATCAGGAGGATGATAAGATAAAAATACCGCTAGTGTCAGAGAAGAATCACGGAATACGATTAGTATGAGGGATTACTCAGGTCAGTTAGCACAGAAAATTCATCAGGAATATACCACAATGACGTTGAAAGCGGACCACGCTGACCTCCATTAGGTTGACCTCTCTGACATAGAGTACATTACCAGCAATGAGACTACTGGTCCCATAACTAACTATCCCCACCCCCTATATATTAGAAGCATATTCACAGCTTAGGTACCTTTAACCACTTTTAACATAAACACAGACAGACGATCAACAATAAAGTACCGTTGAACATTTCGGATTAGGAAAACATAAGTGCCAAAGTAAATATCCGTTGCGATGCAAAGAACGAACAGCAATTCTACAACTATTTAAAAATGTTTATAAAGTGCGGCACATCGTATTTTGGAAATCGTTAGTCGTAGAAATGTTAAAATTATAACTTGCGAATCAAAACACTGGTTCGTTCGTAGTTTCAAGCGATGATCAATAGTGACCGCCCAGTGGCCGAAATTCGACCGTAATGCATTTAATTTTAAAGTTTATTATTTAGTAAGGTTCTTTTGTCAAAGAGTAGGTAGAGATATATATTATTCCCCACAATCATTGCATTTTTTTTTAATAACGGAGAGGTCTATAGGGATATTGTTATCATAAACCTTAAACATTAGGTTCATAGGTAGGATTTTGTTGTCAAGTTGTCATTGTAGTTTTTTTCTTTTACATGATTGAAACAACTAAAAAAAAACAGCTTGCTAACCAAACTGTTGGAAGAAGTGAGGGATGATAGGATGAGCATGAAGACTTGTCAGTTTGCTCATTATAGCAAATTTTTCAGTAGCTGATGACGATGGTTTCCAGTAGGACCGAATGGAGATCGACCTGACCAAATATATTGCTAGGAATGGGCTACTATCCTCTTTAGTAAAAATCTCATATATTATGTCTTTGGAATCAAGATGCCTTCTAAAGACAGTTCTTAAGGGTTAAATGTTAAAACAAAGAGGTTCCATGTGATTGAGCAGCGAGGCGTGCTTGGTGGCGGATTCTGCGAATTTCTTATAGTAGATTGTCTGGCAGGCTTGCGTCGGGATTACTTAGCCCGCTCGACCGTGCCACTTGGGGTTGATAGGGAGGGACACTGCTAGTTACACGCTTGTCGACAAAATCACAAATCCACATAGAATTTTACTATCTAGTATTACCTACTTATTTTTACGCGTGTACTTAGATTTGCAGATTGCAATCTTGATGGTGATCAAACGACGACAATAAATATCAGTAATGCAACCAATACGACAAAATCTTTTATTTGATTATTTAATAGATTAGTAATTTTTTTCTTAAAACTAAATATTTTCCTCTATGAGAGGTACTTTCTTTGACTTTCTGTAACTTATATACATATTTATTTTATAACACATACTGTGGAATATTTCCTTATTATGCCTTCAGACACTTTAGGTAAAAAACGTGCATTTATTTTTGTGTTAAGATAAATAGACAGTTTTAGCCTTGTTACGAATTAATTATATGTAAATAATGTAGTAGTCGGATCTGTCTACTAGTTAGCTTTTCAGAACTAGAAGGCTGAATGGATACTAAAGAAATTTGATATGTATATATAATACACTACACTTTGATCTTAGTTAATCAAGCAGAGGTGAAATATGCGTTGTAAGTTTGTACTGACAGTCTCGAGTAAATGTAGTTATCAAGTATAAAAAAGTGACCAATTTTTCACAAATTCGACTGCAAGGGCAGGTATTTTTATCTTACATAACTCGCCACCAACAATTGCAAGGTTAGCTATATTCTAGATTAAAAAGTGAGATGTGGCAGTGAAATTACAAAGAACAGAGGCAAGATAGCGTAGTTCTCATGAATGGCAACGCGTGAGAATGATCACTGACTTCACAATATATTTTGTGACGGCGTGATGATGTTTATATGCTAGTATATAGGCCACGGTTACCGTACATACAGTAGATATAGATTTAATAATATAGATATTCAGTCGGAAGTTTTAATTTAAATATGAGGCACAAATATCTATCTATCTATCTAATATTTATAAAAAAGTTAATAATAGACGTAATTTCCCAATTAGCAAATATATAGAATTATAATAATTTAAGAAAATGTGTATTTTGCCACTTTTAGCATATATTGAAATATTTACGTTTCAACAACAGATCAAAAAAATACTTTGTTAACAGCTCAATAATATAAAATGGCAAAATAATTAAATTATCAAAACCTTAATTCTTATTATAAGAAACCCGTCTTCAAAGTTTCCTATTGTAGGTGTCAATGGGTTAATTTATCGACATTTTTATTATCGATAGATCAATGAATTATTCGACAATGTCAACTATCAGTACTTTCACATCACTACACAGCTCGTGCCCGTAAAAAGAGGACATAGCACACTTCATTAATAAAAGGTTAAATAATATCGAAGACGCCATTTTGTTAGCACGCTGGCCGTATAAGGTTACGTCTGCTGGGTAATCACTTACTGACGAGTTAAACTGGTAATAGTAGTCATTCGCAGGCAGGAGCTAGGTTCTCGACTGTACGACGGACGAGTAAATTCATCTACACTACATCCATATAAACATTTGTTACCCTGTCACACTAACATTACAGTAATGTTGTTTAAAAATGTTTGGAATGTCCATGCTGTTATTGTGACAGAATAAGAAAATATTTTATTGGTTTTTATGTTAGAATAGTTATAACTTGACGGAAATAAGGCGTGATCGTTGACTATATGTATAATATGTATATGTATATATAGAGTATGATATCCACAGTACTATGGATATCATATAATACAACATATTGCATTAATAATTAAATAATTTTAAAACATAAAACATACAAAACTACATATTAAAAGATCAAATAAATAACTTTGGTACAAATAATTAACACAGTGCCATCTAGTCCCACGGTAAGCAGAGCTTGTGTTATGGGTACTAGACAGAAATACCTAGATACATGTACAGAAAATACCCAGACCGATACAAACAATCGTATACATGAATAGAAATATTTGCACCATGCGAGGAATCGAACCCGTGACCATCGGAAGTAAAACTGTGCTAAACCGCTAAACCACCGGGGCGAAATTAAAATTTTTAGAATGATGTTATAGATTTTAAAAACAAAAAATATTACAATAAACTTTCTTGGAGTTTCTTCTAGTACGAATAGCTGACCGAACTGCATCGTAGGGATGAAAATAAATTGTTGTAAGTACTATAAGATACCACAAGTAACAAAATATGTCCTACAAGAAGAACTAACATTGACTTTGAAAAGATTCTGGTTATCGAAATGGGTTGGTTTTGAAATCGATATTGTAAAGTCTTGAGTCTGCTGATAAAAAAATAAAACGAAAATTATATTTACTGCATTATTTATGTTTATTATTATTTTAATGCTAAGTTATTAAAAAATATTTAAATTACTGTTTAGTAATTTCCTTCTAGAATTTGGTAATGTCCCTAAAGTGGTTAAATAGTAGTTACCGCATTACTTGATCCCTCAGTTTTCGCTCAGTCACTATAAAACAAAATTATTTTCTCATTGATTTAAATGAACACCTAATCAGATTCAATTTGAGAAACATACGAGTAGCGTTTGAATAAAACCTATACTGAAAATAAAATAAAATCATTTACGATACGATCAGAACATATTAATGACTTTTGGCCGCCGCTTCGCTCGCGTTAATTTATCCCCTTAGGGGTGGAATTTATCAAAATCCTTTCTTAAGGAATGCTTACGTCATAGTAGCTTTATGCATACAAAGTCTCAGCCCGATCGGTTTAAAATTGACAAAGTTTCACACAAACCTTCATCCCTTATTTTATCCCCTTGGGGGTAGATTAATCAAAATCCTTTCTTAGCGGATGCCTACGTCATAACATCTACCTGCATGCCAAATTTCAGTCCGATCCGTCCAGTGGTTTGGGCTGTGCGTTGATAGATCACTATGTCAGTCACCTTTGAGTTTAGATTTTATTTAGATTATTTTTTATTTTATAAACACATTTAGGTATGGGGCTGTTCAAGTATTACGTAAGCAGATTTATCACAATTATTTACCCCCCATCCCCCTTGTCAGCAAAAGTAAGCAAAGCTCTTACCCCCTCCCCCCATGCTTACGTAAACATTTCTAAATTAATGTATTGTTTTTTTAGCAAAGACAATGTGAGGGTTGCCATTCGTGTAAAAAAGTAAATTACGACCGATGACGTAATCATCATACAGACTCCCCCACCCCCATGTCATCCAAAATAAGCAAAGAAAAGAGCCCCCGCCCCCCTATAGTGCTTACGTAATACTTGAACGGCCCCTATAGTAATGGATGTAGAAGAGCGGGATGTACCAGACACAGACATTGCTATGCTTACTAGATAATCCTAACACTGTATTGTTGAAATCACATTCTTTTTTAAACATAAACATTTTATTTATTTTTCTCCTTACTTGGTAAAAGTCATTGAAATTACAAGGATGCATTTATTCCTTCGGTATAGCGACGCATCATATGTAAAGGTGTCTTGCGTGTTGCTGTTTTTTTGTTAATGAATGAATACGGGACCTACGCTAATGGTTTACGCTGGCAGGGCACCAGTGATGGATAATAAGATGAACATGAGGTCAGGTAGCCCATCGTAATATATTCCTGGTGAATTTGCAATTGGAATCACATGAAGTTCAACCTGACTTAGTACGTTACTATAGATGGAGTAATTAGTTTATATTACTAACAATCCCCTGTCCGTCGATATTGTGATTAGTCTCCAGAATAGAACTGCAGATCGAAAATGTTAACCGTCGTCGGTGGAGGACGATAAGATAAATATACAGCCACTGTCAGAGAAGAATCGCGGAATGCGATTTGTATGAGGGGTTTTTTTATGGATGATAATGGAATGGAGCTTCCGCCTGCGCTAACGGTTTACGCTGGCGGAGCACCAGTGGAGGATGATAAGATGAGGTCAGGTCAGTTAGCCCATCGTGATAAATTCACCGGGAATTTATCACGATAGTTTCCAGGGGGAACCGCGTGGAGGTCAACCTGACATGGTACATTGCTAGCAATGGGGTCATGAGTCCACATTACTAACAATCCCCTTTCCCCCCTGTATGAGGGTTAACTCAGGTCAGTAAACTCAGAAAATTCATCAGGAATATACCACAATGACTTTCGAAGCGGACCACGCTGACCTCTACCAGGTAAAAAAAAAGTGTCAGAGAAGAATCACGGAATACGATTAGTATGAGGGTGAACTCGAGTCCTATTTATATATGTGTAGGCGTTACTCACAATCAGGTGAGCCGTCAAATCGGCAAAGTGTCGGCATTTGACGTCAAATCGGCAAAGTGTCGGCATTTGACGTCAAATCGGCAAAGTGTCGGCATTTGACGTCAAATCGGCAAAGTGTCGGCATTTGACGTCAAATCGGCAAATTGTCGACATTTGCCGTCAAAGCCATCACATTTTGCCAAAATGAGCCGATGTGGATTTAAGCAAACCCTAATAGAAATTAAAATAACAGCGATATAGCACGGCGGACGGGCGCGCGTTCTTTCCTTTGCCTTCTTTTTACAATATTCGTCCACACAACACACGCATTGTGGCTTGCGCGGCCCCGACACTTCCAGGAATGATTTCGTCGAACGTCAGCAAGAGACCGATGTATAAATGCAGCGAGAGCGAGCGAGACACGCGATGGATATTAATTTTATTTTTCTTTTCGTTAATCTGTGGCCACATGTGGCGATTGTTTCTGGACCTTATGGTCATTCCGGCCGATGCGGTGTCTCCACTCGTTTATTTTGTACTTTAAGGATATGGTTACTGAACTTTCTGGGGTGTTATTTTAATTAATACGTTGTTTCCTACTTGTTTATGTGGACCTGGTTAGTGGCGTCCAATCAAATGTGATATCAATGACATCGTTTAAGGACTATCGTTTACAAATTATATACTTATATACATATAAACATATATCTATCAATATATCTGCGAAATGAGGGGACTTTGTCAATGCTTGATGTTTTTTTGTGTAAATACAATAGCAAACAACCTGACGGCCACCTAGTGGTAAGCGGTACCTATCACCTACATATATGACCAGCAACATAGACTTTACATATCGCTTCCCCCTCCGATCGTCCCCCGTCCAATTCAAACGGGGATCGATATTACGACGGCCTGAGCCGAGGTTCGAACCCCTAGTGGTGCCCTCAGACTAAAGTCGTATCCGTCGGGCAGGAGTTGGCCTTCAGCCGCTCCATAAGTCCTACCGCGGGTTTGGAGTGCCATCTGCACTCGCCCCCTAACGTCCGGTGAAGCTGTAAAGGCCAGCTGCGGCCAACAGCGTTAGAGTAGTCCGAAAAAAAAAGACTTTGTCATCTATCTCACCCGAGATTCCACTCGTCACCTGTAATTTCACTGTCTTACCTTATCATTCCATCCTTCAATCGCAACATAACTAACAAGGCAAGCTGCTTAGCGACTGAAATAGGCGAGACTGAGGTTTCCATACAGACGACGTTTCACAAAGTTTACCTATTAAATTCGTATGTTTAAAAAGAAATATAAAACTCACGTTTCAAACCTTAGGAATAGTAAAATAAGAGCGAAATTCCCTTTCCATTCTGCAATTTATAACTACAAAATGCAGATGTGATGAAATATTTGTATATTCAACATTTGCTAACTTAACCTAATCCATAATATATACCTACATACATAAGTTAATTATCTAACCGCCCCGGCTTCGCACGGGTATACATGTATTATACATATAAACCTTCCTCGTGAGTCACTCTATCTATTGCTAAAAACTGAATTTAAATAAGTTGCGTAGTTTAAAAGATCTAAGCGGATGAACAGCGGAAGCGACATCATGAAATGAAACTATGAGATAATGTCTTATTTTATTGATATGTATGTATGTTTACTAACTGAACACAACTTTGTCTGCGGCTCATTTTCTCCGTTATTGCAACATTTTTCATTGCAGCTCCGCTCCTATTGGCTGTAGCTTTTATCGACAAACGCGCTATCTAACGATAAGCCTACATCCGCACAGACAGGTGGCTTGCAGCGCCTAGAGCATGATGGCTTACAATCTAGCTACTTGCTAGGATACACGGTGGCCGCTCTGAGAGGTGGTTTGGGTGGTGGGTTGCTAGGTGCCTTGGTCATTTACTTGTCGGCAAGTTGACGAGACTTTCAAAAATAGCTCTTAAACTGTTACTTACAGAAAATTCTTCTTTAAAATATAGATACTATCTCACGGCCTTATCCGTCACGTTGGGTTCATGACATAAATAAGTCACGATCAATTATGGGGAGTTTAATGGTCTGTATAAACAATTGCGTAATTTTGATGGTAAAATTTATGAATATATGCGTATGATCAGGGAAATATTTGATCTACTTCTCTGTAAGGTTCAAGGAAAATGAACTCATTTAGATACTCATCTTAGAAAGAGCTTATCAACCGAAGAACGAGTTTTATTGAGTTCATTAGCTGAATTCCACAGAGGTTCTCTTTTAAAAACTGATGTAATTAATAATATTAATAATCATCCATTGTTTCTTTTAAAATATCTCGCGCCTCGTGACTAAAACCAACAGTTTGTTTACTTGGATGCAAGCTAAGCATTTGACTAGGCGCCAAGCGCGCAATGCGGCCGGCTGCGAAGATTCTAGAATGCCTACAAAAACGTATCCCTAGTACCAGTGATTGAATCTTATAATCCCTTTATAATATTAGTACAGATAAAAAGGATTGTATACATAAGTACAGTATAGTAGGTACTTTATAATAATATCGTAAGACAATACCCTCTTTGGTTGCCGCAGCCGGTTAAAAAAACAATAAAGGGCTTAGGAGAACAGTGGCGCTGATTGAGTCGAAATTTCGTACTACGCATAAGAACGGATGTGTTTGTTTAAACTCAATCGGCATTTACGTTCATAAGACACAGTTTATTTCATGACTAATGATTATAAACATTTTTTTTATTTCGCAGTTCCGTTCTATAATTCTTTGATTGTTATTATACGTGTGCATTTCTAAGTAGGCATTTGCATTATTGTATTATTTATGAATGGTTCTAAGAAGTTATGATAGTTCAAAATATTATTTTAATCAAGTCATATAAGGTCATTCAAGAATCATCTTAATATTATTAAAGCGAATTTTATGAGTATGGATATTTGTAACTCTTTCGCGCAAAAACTACTAAACGGATTTTAATGAAACTTTACAGTATGCATCAGAAGAACATGTAGGCTATATTTTTTATTGAAATTTAATGCAGATGAAACCGCGGACACAGCTAGTACGAAATACATAGATCACACATCACACTAGAAATATATTTTATAATTTTACCTTAAAGACAACTCCGTATATTTTCAAGCCAATACAGTTTAGTATTTAAGATATTAAGCATTTCTTAAGTTTAAAAGAAGGGTTAAATCAGCTGTACTTCGTTGGTTTGCAGCTTTTTATTAAAACTTAAAATTAAACATTATTTGAAAAGAGTTGTATCGATTTGATAATCCATTATATCGGTAACTGTATAAGTGTTACATGCAGTTACATTTATATAAAAATATTTAGGATTATGTTTAATGAATGAAATAAAAAACGAAACATAAGTTTTATTTATTTACTTCTTTCATCGAAAACACTTAAATAAAACATATTATATACATCGAACACTTATTTATCTATCCATTTATATCATACAAGGTCAATAAATAATAAAAATAAAGATAAATAAAAAGACAATTATAAATTCATATGATGTACCAGGCTCCCAAAAATGTGTAGGAGACGACTCGCTAACATTGATAAACATCAAGGGCCTTTTCAACATGGCTAGTTATCGCTACATCAGATTCATGCCTCGACATTTTTTCTGTACGATATCTATTATATCTTGATCCATCTTATTTATGGCAACCGACTAGATTAAATTCGGATTAACACGAAATTAGGCAGATGCATTTTGAAATAACTTATTTTTTCTAAAATGGTTAGTCAATAGGTAGAGAAAAAACTTATGAATACCGCCAAATAAATGGGAATTGAAATAGCTAGAAACTCTCTAAAAAGTGAAATAAAAATCATTTTAATTTATCGCATAAATCAGCTGCGCTTTATAAGCGAAGTAGTATGTTAAGGTTACAGCACACCTAGTCTAAATAACTGCAACAGAATCATAAAAAATAAAAAAATTATCAATTGTCCATATTCTTTCTTATAACAAGCTCATACGAATACATACATCTTAATGTTCCAACGAAACAATCATTAAAATTTTAGAAAAGTTGTCCTTTGTGAATTTTGTTTTATGGTTCATATATAACTTCATATTTCGCTTTCGACGCAGTAGTTACATAAATAATATCATTAGAATAAATAACTATAATTTTAAAGTTTGCTTGTAACGCGACCTATTTAATTAATATGCTTGTGTTAATTAAAAGTACATACACATTTATAATGAATGTCATTTGCTGACGGCAAATATTAACAAAATGGGTTTTGTTTACTAAAATCAGCATAATATGACACTACAATAGAACGTCGGCGGACCCTTTGTAATATAGTCGATACACGTTTTATTAATTATGTATGTATGGTTTATCAATTAAATATATTATTACAATTGCTTTGTACTATACCCGTAGGTAAACTTACCTTTATGATTACGATAGCATTGCAAAACGATGACATCATCATATTTGGCGTATCGCGACCACCAGGCTGGCAGAAATCATAAGCGTTAGGTGTCGCACTCCGATTATGGGCTCGTAATGTAAACATAATGCGCTGGCAATTGCCAACAGGTTTATATCTACCTGGTAACATGCACTACTTACTAGAAGATGTGCACATGTAGTTGAGATTAGCAGTGTTTATTATTTCATCAACAGAGTTTAATTACTGGATTCAGTGGAAAAAAGACAGAAAAATGAGATCATTTAACACGGGGCCAGTAAGGAATAAAACTACATTGATTTTAAAAAGAGTAATCGAAATACAGATGTATTTTGCAATGGTCACACCTGTCACATATAGGCATACCATAAAGTCCCTGCTGTTAGCAATTATTTGCAATTAATTATCTATTATGGGTGAAATATTACATACATACATAGATTGTAATGGTTTCCTATAGAGCGTACACACACTTAGTGACTTTTATAAAGTAATAGTCGTTATTTTTGCTAGTAAGCTATATAGCCCATGTTACTTATGGACTGGTGATTTTTTTATATCTACATATACCTACTAATATTCTAAAGAGGTAGAGCTTGTGACGTTATAGGTGGTAATCTCTGGTGATACGGAACTGATTATAGAATTAGAAAATCATTTATTCATATAAATTAATTTAAGACTTTTGTATAAAAGTTCATTCGGAAAGCTGGAATATCACAAGAAGAATAATCAAGAAACTTGTGTGTTGCTCTCTTAAACAATCCTTGTAAGTTCACACTTTACAAGTCGAAACGTGAATACAAACTACCAACCAGCACTAATTTATTTAGACTCAAATATAAAAACACATTATGAAAATTATTTTATTGTTCGATAGCCAATTTGTCGAGCAAGGTTATTATAATAGGGCAAATAACATCGTTTAGCTAACTAAATGATGTTATTTGCCTAGACATTAACATTTTTCTTAGCTATTCCTATTGATACATCCTATTGATTCTAGCAATAGGAGCGGAGTAGCTAAGAAAAATGTTACAAAAACAGGGCAAATGTGACATTGACGAAGATATTATAACAATTTAAGCAGCTAATCACATACACAAAAATAAAATTAACGACTTTATTCGCAATCATATAAAACATATTTAGGTTATATAATAATTTTGAATTCCATATTGCTACTGAACCAATTTGGATGACATCTCTACGAAATATTTTTTGTTGATTACATTACATTCTTAAAAAAAATAAAGATTTACAACTGATGGAGTTCGAAGATGATAAATATAAAAAATACACCCGCATTGTAACTTCTCTTTTTTAAGTCAGTTTAAAAAAAAAACAATTGTACCGACATTTCTTTATTGCAATAGTCTATGCGAATTTGTAACTCGAAAGCAAAGAGGCACGATCAAGGCAATGAATTTATAAACTACAAGTGCGCGAGCGGTCCTAGAAATGATTGCTCGAATTTCAAAATTTAGTTTGCGGGCGGAAGAGGCGTGGCGCTCACTGGGCGGGGCGCGGGAAGGAGATAGGACATCGTGGATGTTCCACGTTCCAATTGAAACAGCTGTTCAATGCAATGATTTTTGTTACCTGTCCCTAAATAAGTGCTCCCTAATTTTATAGGCTTCTGGTACCTTCATTATACAATACAGCATGCATTACCATTGTAATTATTTAAATAGCCATTAAGTCCATTAACATTATCGATGAATCGCAAAAAAAATATTATTTTTCTAAATCAACAGATAACGTAGGCGTTGGTTTCTGTAATGAACGCTCCGTAATGAATTTCGTTGAGTGGAAATTTACATTTACATATATACATAAAAGGTACGAATATGACGTTAATGAAAAGAAAAATAAATAACACACCCTATATACATATGCCAGATATGCGAAATAAAGTGCTATGATGAGTTACACGAATAGATACGATAGATATACCTATCTCTATATCATATATAAATAGATATTATTAGTAGGTATGTATGTAGGTGATGTCGTTGCAATCAAAACATCGCTTTCTGTCCACTCATGCGACCTTGGTAATTGACATTGGCGGACCTCTTTATGTCAGCCGTGTCTGATAAAATTAATGTTTTATAATTATTAATTATGTAATTGAATTAATTCTACAATAATTCGGTTATTTGTGTGAATATAATAGGTATATTATAAGTCACTTGTTGTGCACGAGTGAACTTATAATATACCTACTATGAACTTATAATATAACAAGTGACTTATAATATACCTATTATATTCACACAAATAACCGAATTATTGTAGAATTGAAAGAATTGAAACCGCGTAGTTTCACCGGCGCGGCGTGAGATTTATAACCTACTTACTAACTTTTATCCGTGACTTCGCTCTCATTGAATTCTTAAAATAAAAATATTTGTTTTTTTAATAAAAAGTATCCTATGTTCATTTTAATACCTCCAAGAATGTGTGTGCAATTTCATGATGGATAGATCGGTTCAGTAGTTTTTGCGTGAAATAGTAACAAACATGTTTAACAAACTTTCACATTTATAATATTAGTACGGATGTTATTCTGATATATAAGCTATATCATTGTAAAGTTTCATTAATATCAATTCAGTAGCTTTTGCGTGAACGAGTAACAAACATCCAACCATCCATACTTGCAAACTTTCGTGTTTATAACATTAGTAAAAATTTGAATATTTTAGTCACTAATGCAAGTAAAGTTTTTTATTATAATATCTTTTCCCAACGGTTATTTGAAGGATCTGTATATCAAATTTCAGTAAATTCTGTCCAGTCATGTGTCATACATCTAAATTTATTTACAAACTCTTCTAGATAAGTA
Organism: Achroia grisella; assembly: GCF_030625045.1. Classification (NCBI taxonomy): domain Eukaryota; kingdom Metazoa; phylum Arthropoda; class Insecta; order Lepidoptera; family Pyralidae; genus Achroia; species Achroia grisella. The sequence goes on along the minus strand of NW_026712984.1, from coordinate 965,825 downwards.
GATACACAAATGAAAATCATCGTCACTTCAGAACGACTACATATTTTTTACCTTTCTGTAATTATAATAATCTCAGGACTATTAACACAGTACCATCTAGACCTAAGTTAAGCAAGCTAAAGCTTGTGTTATGGGTACCTACTAGATAACTGATACAAATACGTAGATGTTTTTTTTCGTAAATACATATATATTATACATAGAAAACATGCAGACCGACATAAACAATCTTAATCATGAATACAAAATGTTTGTGCCGTGCGAGTAATCGAACCCGCGACCATCGGAAGTAAGGCGATGTGTTAAACCGCTAGACCACCGAGGCCGTCATATAATAATAGTATTTTGCCGTGGTACCTATACTATGTACAAAGTTCCAGCCTTCAAGAACTTGCTTTGTAGGTTTAGAGCAAAGGCAGAAATTATATTTTAAGGTATCACATATCAGGCCTCCTAAATAGAATGCATGAGTGGAGTTATGGGGATCAAGGTGTTTATTACATGATATTAAAAATTGGAAAGTTTGTGAGTATGTATAAATAGGGTGGATGTTTATTACTCTTTCACGCAAAAACTATTAAATAGATTTTAATAAAAAATTTACAGTAATATAGCTTACATATCAGAATAACATATAGGCCATAAATTTCATGCAGATGAAACCGCAGGTACACCTATTATAATATACGTATGTAATTTGGAACAAATCTCTTAATGATAGCTTAAATTATCAAAATCGTGATTTAGAAGATATAGGAGATGAAACAGATAGAAAATAGCGATGTTGCTTTATAATATTTTCATACAGATAGAAAAAAAATTACATGGATTAATAAAATATCGACATAGACTAATTTTAACACGTAGGTAGGTCATCCCTTACTCCGAGTACAAGAGTATTGAATATTTTAAAGTCTATGGAGTAGTATCAAGAGTATCGATTATTACAAAATCCAATGCGTTAATTCGAAATATTTAAATTTCACGTGACCACGCCAGTGTCACCGATATTAATCGATTAATTTATGCCTAATATCGATATAGTAGACGTTATCGCACGATCGCTTTGTCGACCGGTCCACAATCGACATGTTAGGGCTGTTACAAAACATTAAATAATTTTGTTACTCATATAATCTGATGTCCTAGTGTAATTGGTTAATAATCCATAATTAGAAATGTGTGTGGTTTCTAGTACCTATTTTTTTTATAAAGTGATAATCATATTAAAGTATCTTATACGAAAGTAACTCTCTGTTTGTTACTTTTTTTACTTCTAAAAGCATCTTAATCGAAATCTTTACCTAGTAACAAACAAAGACGCCGCCGCTGTCTGGATAGATGGAGTGATTCTAGAGGAGTTTATATGTATAATACATGCGTGTTATATATAGTATAGAATTAACTGTACTGTCGACTTCGTCCGCGTGGAATTTAACTTTATTTTTATAAAAAAAAATTTTAAAATAAATTTAGCCTAAGGTACTCCTTATTACATCAGCTACCTGCCAATAAAATTCCCGTCATAATCGGTTCAGCCATTTCAGAGTAATCTCTGAAATCTCTGCCGGAACAAACAGACGGACAAACAAAAATTTTAAATTTTTTTTGTTGTATGTATTTATATTCATATGCATGTAGTAAAAAATGGTTATTTCAATGTTACAAACAGACACTCCAATTTTATTTATATGTATAGATGTATAGACAAGCCCAGAAATTCAAAGATTTGTAATTCAGCCATACGGAGCCGGGGCGGGTTGCCAGATATATATTATTACTTTTTCAAAAAAAAGAACAAACGAAGTCCCGAACATCTAGTTCTATAAAAGTTAAAGTATGAACTATCTTTCGTTTCTTTTTCACGCCAAAAGTACTGTAATAAGTTTGTAGAATTCTATAAATTGAAAACTTGCGAACAACGAGAAGATAAATTATCACGGGGACCGGCTATCTTTTTTAAATATAAAAACACACAAAACTATACAATTTATACGTAATCTAATAAGAAGATTGTATCACGGTGTTTTTTATCAAGCTTGACAACAGCTTGATCAATTATTATGTAATTGTTTGGTAGGTCTGAGATTAGATCATAGGCTATTTTTTGTAGCCCAAGCTTATAAGGGTGGTCCTATCCTGATATTATGTATATTACAAAACAACATTTGCCGCGTCATCCAGCACTTAACATTCTATTTATATATCTTCTTATATATAAAATTCTCGTGTCACAATGTTAGTTACCATACTCCTCTGAAATGCCTTGACCGATTTTTATGAAGTTTTATATGCATATTCACTAGGTCTAAGAATCGGCTACTATCTATTTTTCATACCCTTAAGTTATAAGGGTTCTCTACCTTTAACATTATTTCATAATTTTTTGGGCAAAATTTATATACTTATATATATGTATATAGCAGGCAAAATTTATAAAAATATTTTTATTATGCGTCATTAAAAAATACATACAACCCTAAATTTTCACCCTTCTAGCATCAACCCCTATTTTTTAATAGCGATTTTAATTTATATGGCAAAACGTTTGCTGGGACAGCTAGTATTTACACAAATATATGTTCATCGCCATAGATTACCTCTCAAGCACCGTCATTGAAAATCAGTAAAGTACGAAACATGCCCACGTTGTAGGCCGTTGTTGTTGTACTATTCTAGTAGATACTTGTTCTGTACTCTTAGGTTTTTTAGATTTCATCCCACTATTTTTCAACGAGAAACAACACTGCAATATCTGTTTTTAAATTCAATTCTAACTATTTACTTCTTAAGACAATAACTGTAATATTTTTTTAGTGTTTGGAACATTGATTATACCTATATAACTCATGAATAGATATATAGAATATAATAGATATCACTTTAACATGCGACCCTGATACTCCTCATACGTTGCAATTCCAGAGGACTCGGTAAGAAGCCTTCACAATAATAATAAGAAATAACAGTAAATAGAAAATTAATAACAAAAGGCGATCTTATTGCTATAAGTAATTTCTTATAGACAACCTGCTAACAAGCAATAAAACTAACGTACGCAGAAAAGGTAGATGGTACACACAAAACACTATAATTATTCAACGTAAAATTTATACCCTGTACTTACTCTGCTATATCTCATGTTTCAATCGAAACATCTTGCTTTGCAGCTTAAGTACGTAAAACAAATATGTACATTTATATACATCAAATATAGTTAACTTTGTACAGACACTACTCAGTCAAATTTATTTAATTCTAAAAAAAAACAGTCACGTGACATCATCATTACTCCCACGATACTGTATCAGTCAAAATTTAAGATGCATCTCACGTAACTACGAAGTAACAGGTACAACTTGACACAACACGCAATTAGGATAAATCCGTACTAATGTTACTAAATCGAATAATCGAATAAATATCGACTAAACGGACCTCGGTACAGACGAGTACAAGCGATTGATTTTAATTCGATCGTAAACAGTTTAACATTATCGATTCGGAGAGTCGACTCGACATGTGCGCGACCGGACGACACTCGTGTTAGGATTTGTTTACATTGGTGTCAATTATTCACCATTTTTTTATATTTAAACACAAATAGATTTTGTGTAAATTTCGATATGTTACACCAATAAATCGTTAATGTCACGATAATTATATTTTTCGTTTATAAGGAATAAAAAATAAATGTTTCTAATTATGTTATAAAATATTTTAAATAATGAATAGAATTAATAAAGCAAAAAATAAAATAATAAAAGCAGTTGCTTTCATTATATTATTTTTTGCTTTATTAATTTAAGATATTTCACCCTAATAAAACTGTTACAATAAACAGCAGTTTCTGTAAAGACTATTTATAATATTTTTATTTTATTTTTATTTATTATTAATAATATATAGAGGTATAATATGCCCAATGTTATAGAAACTAAGAGTAATTATGATAATATAACTTCTTATTATTTTTATAACTTAATATATTTTCCTAAGCGAGCATACTGAGAGAGTCGCTTCATCCGTCCATAATTAAAGATCTCCTTAGTATGTAAATAAATAAATAACTAATTATATAGTAGATTGCACACAAATAATTGAAACGAGCCCAACTTTTGTTACAGTGTAACTACATCCTTATTAGAGATGAATATAAACAAGACTAGTTTTATACCAAGGTATGCAAATTGTAAAAGAAAATCCATTTAAAAAATGAATAGTGTTCGATATAACATTATTCGATTGGTTTGTAATAATTGTACATCTATTATATAGGTACAGTTTATTTATTCATGTAAATATCGATAACTAGTGATGAGACGTAAATACAGTTCAATATAATAGCTGGTATATGTCGATACTAGTCGATAGTCGATACGATATTGATAAATCCATATTTTTTACTGTCATTACCAGTTCGCCTTTATTATTGAATATGTACATTTAAAAAGCCTATAGTTTTTGGGATTTTGTTTTGAATAAATGATGTATATATGCATATTGTAAAATAATTAAATACATGTAATATGAAAGGACCAGTTGTTTTTTTAATTGCAATGGATAAGTCAATACTCTCTCTTTATATAGGTCATTTAAAATGGTAATATATTAAAATTGAAAGTTTTACGATTATGTAGGTACGTCTCGACAGTTGCATATGTAAGCTGTATTGTATGATATGGAAATGATACATAAAAATATGCAAGTTTCAATTTAATCTTAAATTATTTCCATTTTTTTTTTAAATAAATGGAATTAAAAAAATTCAAAATTCAAAATATTTTTATTCATGTAGGTCTATTACAGACTCTTATGATATGTCAAATCTACCGTCAGTTCGGAATGATTTCGAGATGAGAAGAACTGACAAAAAACAAAGAATATTTTCAGTAGTCACCGACATGAACAAAAACTCTAAAGAATAAAAAAATACTCTGTAAATTGTAGCTTACAACCCCCTCTATAATTCACCTTTCAAAGAGAGAAATCGCATAATAGGCTCATACGTTTCGGAGCTACGATGACACAGACATGCTCAGTCACGTCAAACTTGTTACAATATTGAGGTGTCTGTGTTGTAATTCATAGTCAAAGTCCTGATCGCACTGTGTTAACGGCAGGAGGTAGAAACTTGAAAACTAATAAGTTTAGCCATCCGATTAGAAAATATTTCACTAGAAATTCAAGGTAAAAATTATGTACTTAGTAAAATTAGATAGAAATTTGTATTTGGAACGTGTTATAACAGTATATTATTAAAGAAAAAAAAGTATATATTCTTTCTCTAACTCTACTGGCAATATAAAAAAGAACAATAAAACCAGAAGAGCGGAAAACTGGTAGTCTATTAAATAATGCTTCTCTATTCATGTATTAGTTCTATAAACCATTGTCAAAATTTAATTGATTTTGTACTTTAATTGAAATGGAATAAAGGTTATAACGGACTCTACTGGTGTGCAGTATGGTCGTTATATTTATAGGAACAAATTGACGTTGGTTCACGTTTGCCCCCTGTTGTGAAGGACCAAAGGCCACGAGGTCTGCGATTACCATAAACAGTGAAAGTTTTAGGATATTATTTGCATTGTCTCGATTCTTTGTTTATCTAATTAATAATGAAACTTTTAATTCAAAAAATTAATTCATAAATTAAGAGCGATACTCTTGTCGGTGGCGGTTTTTTCTTAGAAAAGTTTTAGAGTTTAGCTAAGTACATAGGCAAAAATAAATCTTTTGGGATTTATTATTCTAATATCATGACACAAATGCAAGTCCCTTTACGTTATATTTATAAACGTATTTATGGAGGAACCCTACCAAGTTTCTTGACAATTATTCTCAACTGAATTCGACTCTACGTTTAATATATATACAGTAATAAAATATGGACGTGTATAATTGGCTAAAAATATCCTATATCACATCATCGCTATATGACGAATTGTTTCTAAGATGTGGTACATTTAGTTTTACATTTTCCCACTAAATAAACATGACATAAATATTGTGCCAGTTTCATTCAAACCTTAACACACAAAACAGACAGTTTACGCTGACCCACGCATTTTCGGGTGAGAGATATTTTCCCCGTGTTTGCAAAATTTTTCTATACAGCTTCACTCCTATTGGTTGTAGCGTGGTGTATAGCTTATAGCCCTCCTCAATAAATAACAGGATATCCAACAATCAAAGATTTTTCAAAATCGACGAAATCAAGTACCTACTGACCTGAGATTACCCCGAACATTCCAACTCATGGATTTTACCAATATATAATTTAAGTATAAAGTTATCTAAGTACATAATAATTTTGTACCTATTTAGGTAACTTCTTTAATTTCTTAAATATTAGAATACTAAAATTGTAGATTAACTACAATCCCATACACTAACATGTGAGTGGGTAGATAGAAGCAGAACTTATTTATAAATTTTTAAACATTTTATGCATTTCTTGTTTTTTCAACACACGATTACGAAATCGTTTAAAAGCTTTCTGACATTAATGACCCATGGTCACCCTCGTGTTCCATACCACGCAGCGACGGCAACGCTACTGTGTATGCCCCCCGCTAGTTCGAAAACAAACACACGTTTCGTTTAAAATTAAATATTTTATTTTAATAACAAGTGGTAGCGTGGAATGGAACGTAGCCTCGGGATATTTTTTACATCTTTTAATCTGGTAGAGGTTTAATTAGAGTGGACAGATTGGCTTCTGTAAACAAAAAACTTGAAACAGAAGCTGATTTTACCGCATTAAACTGTAAGTAAACAGTGCGTTAGTAAAGTTTTGTTTTAATACGAGTTTTTGCAAGAATTTAAAAGATTAAAATATTATAATTAATAAAAAGAAAACATTTATAATATGTAGAATGACTACAACAGGGATAGGTACATAAAAAAAATAATTTTCAAGTATAATTTCTTGTAAAATGCTAATGTGTTTTACAAGAAAGTTCTTGCCACTTCTGTTTGTTTGTAATGCCTTTCTTTTAATAGCTTTTTGTAAATTTCGTATATATGTAACTGCCTATTATTTTTGTTTTTGTATTTTTTTTTTAATATAATATATGTTTACACTTCTATACCAAATACCCTTATTTGAATCAGAGAAATTGTCAATATTAGTGTCTGCATTTCAAATTCAATGTGACAGGGAACGAGCCTTGATTTGTTATCGGTGTTTACTTCATCAGAGAAATCTAAATCTATAGGAAGTTTTTGGTTTCGCACACATTTCAAACTACCTCCATAACCGTCTAAGTCGGTGTTAATATAATTAATACACCACGCCTACCATTTCAATAAATAATCACAATTTAATTAGTATTAATATAATACTAATTACTACCAGGAACACAGAAGCGGCAAGATGGTCGTGATCAATAAAAAATTCGTCCGTTTATAATTACGTCAAAGCCGATTTGACAACTTGATGAACACGTTCCTCGCCTTTGCTTCGACATTCGAATTTGACGGATCAATGTGGGTGGTCCGTCAAACGTGCGTGTAATTTTTTTTCTTTTGTTTCTGCTTTTTTTTCCTGTGCTGTAGGGCGATGAATAACAAGCTTTCAATAACTAGTCACCAGTGTAGCGTGATGATGTTTTCTGATGATTTTTTTGTCAAACTTAGATACCTATTTTATTTAATCAAACAAAACATTCGTTCAAAAAACATATACATTTTCTTACTAAACTATATACATTTTTTTGCCTTACTCCTTATAAATTAAAATAATTGTTTCACGAATTTCAATTTCAAATGGAATAGAATATAGTCCTTAACCCTTCCTTCCCACTGTCCTATTTTTAGGACACTACATTTAATTATTTTTTTAAGAACCTATGTATTTATACTATAGCTACCAATGAAATTTGTATTTTAAAATATTTTTTCTATTAAAATACTTTTTTTTGGTAGTAATACATATTTACGTAATTTTAATACATATTATAACTTTTTTTAATGTATTAAGACCTTAATCCTATTACATCGATGCTTGGGAAGTAATGGGTTAATTGCATAAACAAACAAATGCTATACAGCTTTACATTTTATGTCAAGTTGACAAACATTATAAATTCATACTAGTCAATTCAATAAGTAATATACTTATAGAGATGGGCAGTTTTTTGGTAATTCGGACCACTGTACCAATTACTAGTTTTAAAACCACTAGTCATGATGACGAATTAGGCCCTGATACCGGCCACCGATGGTTCAGGGAGAGAACTCCAAGTAGTGCCCGAGACTTGTGACACGGGTGTAGGTTTAAAGGGCCACTCACTTTCACTATTTGTGGTATCCTCCCATTCCTAACTAATAAACCTGGAAATTCCTACTATATTCACAATTACCTATATCTTATTTGTTTTTATAATAGTCCAACCTTTTCGCTCCAAGCTCCCGTTACGTCAGTTCCATCCGTGCATCAATCTACTTGTCAATGTCAGAAAGATTATTCAGGCCCTGGCCTCTGCCGTTCCGTTTCAGGTTACTCTGAATGCCTTAGATAAAGAACGTGATTATTAACCATTTTTAATTAATGGTATTTCGTACGATAGTTAACACTAGGAATAAATAAGCTATCAGACCGATATAAACGCATTTCCTCCTGGAAACCATCCACGGTCCACTTCATTCTTATCCTATCTTCCGCCATTGGGACTTCACCTGCGTGTACCTACCGTAACGCAGGCGGTTTCATCACCATACTTATGTTTATTAATATTATATTATATAACATTTTATAAAATAATTTCCTTTAGACTCAATGATCCACTGAAGAATGGATAATACCAAATTATATCATAAGACTCCAAATTACTATATGGACTCACCGTACCGCTCAAAAACCAAACGCTAGGCGCAAAATGACAGCTCAAAAACTGTTTCCCGCTCAAAAAACTGTCAAAGTGACATTCTGGTGTGGTGTGTGAGTGCGTTCGGAATGCAAACTACGACATGGTGACACTGATGCCGTGTAGCTACCTCGGCGGTGGGACGTCGCCTCGCTGCAGCTTGGAGCACGTGGAGCCAAAGGTGATACAGGGATACAACCTCAATCACTCGGGCATAAACGCTTCTTTCTAAATATAAAATTTGCCAGACATTGGACTAATAGACTCCGCTGTATGGCTTGTGTCCTTGTCTTTCACTAGAGGTGATAAGGACAATAAAAAAATTAACTGTAAAGCGAAGTAGTAGAATATTTTCTTATATAATAACAATAAACTTATGGTCTACTTTGTATTCAATGTTAACCCTTGCTTATATCTACACTGTCATTCATAAAATTGATGTAGCAAGTCAAAATTAATGTGTAAATTAAACTAAGTCATTAAAAGCTTCATACAATTGCGAGTGAAGTGATGTATTCAGTATGAAAATTTTCATTTATGGCAGATTTTCACTTTGTTTTTTGGCTAATAATGACCAGTTTCATAATTACTCTACTTAATTTTTAGCCTAATACCCTTTTTAAGTTACCATGTAGACATGAACTATAAGATACCTAACATTGCTAGTCCTCAGGTGTCATCCTGTTACACTATCATATCTCAAACCGCAATACAGCTTATTGAAGTTGGTGGCTGAAATAATTGAGACAGAGAGTAATCACGCAGTCAACTTGGTACTAGGAAATAATAAATTTATGAAGGGTAATTATAACAAGGAAGCGTTTAAAGCCGTGTTATTGGGGTACACCTACCTATTATATACAGTTTAACAATCAAAATATATGTTTCACCGAGCGCACTTGTAATATAATGCACGTTTTGCAGTTTGCACCTTACTAACTATCTACCTACATTGCTTTGCACTCTAACACGCTTTATATCTTTTGCCTGTCTACACCAATTCCGATATTGGAGCGATTTTTTAAGCTGGATATTGGAATGTGATGGTTCTTTTTCTAATTTTTTGTGATATGTTATTGCTATAAACAAAAACATTGGTTTAGATTTATTAGTTGATACCAGAATTAACCCCCCAACGTTAATTAAAATATTGGGAAAGGGAAAAAAAATTAGAGAGGGATAAATGTTTTCGGTCGTTTTGTGAGGGGAAGGAAATTTAAGTTGGAGTTATGGGTGTATTGTTAATAGAACACTTATAAAACAAAAACTATACTGATAGAGCAATGCCATAGTCATAAAATAATCAAAATTTTTTAGAGAATGGTCACCCATTTTCCAAATAATATAATGTAATATTATTTGCTTCAAACTTCAAAAACAATGGGCAATATTTTGAGGAGAAATCAAGACGATCATCTGGCAACACTGAAGCAAACCTAACAGGTCTTGTTCAAACAGGTGATTAATTCACGTTAACCCTTATCTACCAGCGTCCGAGGTGTGCATCGTAACTAACACCAAATTTTATTGTTCGTACACACAAACATACGGACGGACAAACTGTTTATGTATCCATGTGGAACGGCGTCTGGTCTCGTATTACCCATTCATACGTTAATCTTTAGAGGCTATTAAAAAGTCGTAACATATTGAATGGTGTCGCTAGCGTACCTACGGGACAGTGCATCGTTAGCCACCTGATACCAAAGCGAGGCCAACATAATCACTGTACACTTGGTTACCATGATAAATTAATTAGCCGACTTAAATTAAGGAGGAAATACGGTTGCTTTTTTATGCCTAATTGAGCGGATCGCGAAGCGCAGATCTATCTCAATGAACAGAGATTAAGTGCGTAGCGGTTTCTATCTTGATTGTCGCATGCCTAATCCTTGTTTATGTAAATCTATTTGAAACAACATTTATTTAAAAGAGCAACACACAAGTTCCTCATTCTTCTTGTGATGAGTCTGCACGAATGAGTAGTAGAATAAAAAAATGTGACTATTCAAAAGTATTATTTAGTTATATTGAGTTTATTTGAATAAAGATTATTTCTATTTCTTAGAGACTTGCACTCTTTGTAATGAAACTCAGCCGAAACGATTTGACCGATCGAGGCCGAAATTTCATCGAAGGTACACCGTCGAGTCTTCATCGTTTACTACTCAAAAAAATTCCGATCGGTCAAGGTCGAGTTTTTAAGAATAAACACACTCCGCTCAACATTTGACCTGGTGTGTAAACAACACACCGGTAACAAACCTAGTTATTGATGAATCGACGACTTCTGGGTTTCTGATCCGTATAACAGTAAATTTATGTTTATAAAATGATTGGAAAGCAAAGAAAAGCAACTTACTTTGTGAGATGTGTTTCAGTTGAAGGATGAGATAAGGCAATGGAATTACAGGCTAAAATGTATGGTACCCTAATCTTCCTGAAAGGCAACATATGACCTCTTATACCTACCACGGGCGTCACATGATAACGTGATGTTCATTATGCTGTGCTAAATGTAGGTATATAAACAATAGTATCATAAGGTTGACGGAAACATAATTTACCATTTAAATAACATAACAAAAATTACAATAGAAATGAAATTGATTAAAAAGAACTCAATTGTAATAATTTTCAGCAATTATTATCGCGATATTAAAACAAAAGAAAACGTACAAAACGGTACAGAGATCGAAAGAATTGATAACAAAAACCACCCAGAGATAACGACAATAAAACAAATTTGTCCGACTCGATAGCTAACAAGATGCGATTTATCGAGCAAGATGTCTCTCTTGATTCACCTCACCTTACCTAAAGTAGTGACTTTCAACCAACGGCCCGCAGACCACCAACCAACGGCCCGCCTTTTTTTTATAACACAGGGGACAAACGAGCATACGGCTCACCTGATTGTAAGTGCAAAGAGCCCCCGCAATACCATGGGAATTGCGAGTACGTTCTCGGTCTTTTAAAATGGAATAAGCTCTTTTCTTGAAAGTTTCAACATCGTATCGGTCCGGAAATATATTTCTGGAATGTGATTCCACAATGCGGTTGTGCGTGGCAAAAAGTTTCAAGAAAACCGCACTGTGGAGGACCGCCGATGATGATCAGGATGGTATTTTATCCTGAGTCAATGAATAAAATAAAATCATAATACAAAATCTAAATATATATAACTCAAAGGTGACTGACATAGTGATCTATCAACGCACGGCCCAAACCACTGGACGGATCGGGCTGAAATTTGGCGTGCAGGTAGATGTTATGACGTAGGCATCCGCTAAGAAAGGATTTTGATTAATTATACCCCCAAGGGGATAAAATTGGGGATGAAAGTTTGTATGAAACTTTGTCAATTTTAAACCGATCGGGCTGAGACTTTGCATGCATAAATCCACTATGACATAGGAATCCCCATAGAAAGGATTCTGATAAATTCCACCCCTAAATTAACGCGAGCGAAGCCGCAGTCAAAAGCTAGCACAGTTATATAGTGTATTGTATATAATTGTATAATAATAATTTCACATAATTACCTTTTTTATGATGATTGATCGCTTACAGACAAAGCAGAGACGTTACATAGTTCATCTATAAAAAAATTATCTCACATCATCCGTCGCCATATACAGATTTTGCGTATACATTTTTCTTTAAACAAATTATACTGATTATTTGTCAAGGATCATTAATTACTACCGACATACAATACTTGAATCTTGCAAACCTTTTTTGCCACTACTTTTATTTATTCATTCAAGTCAGCCAATCGTTCAATCATATTTAATTTTGGTCCTATGCAGAAATACATTGTAATAATTATAATTTATGAAAGTAAAATAAAACAAGTTTAAAGGTATTATCCGTACCATCTAAGTCAGTTCGTACCATCCAGTTAATTTAGTTGTAAAGCACTGGCAAGAAACTTAACTGAATCATTAATTCGTTCTAAATTTAAATAATTTAAGTAGTACTGGACACGGGTAATTTCCTAGAAGGTAAGTGATCTACCAAAATATGGTATCACCATATTTACAATTCATTAAAAGCACGCTTTTAAAATATAAGTACCTATACTTATATTAATTAGAGTACACTTACATTTAAATTTTATACAAAGTGATCCTAACTCAAAAATGTTGGGAATCACTGCCTCAACATTACTGCTTAAAACCAAAAGGTTTTATCTCAAATGTAATGTGTAAACAAAAATAGACACTAAAAGTTACACAAAGAAAGCTCACTAAATACTCTAATCATTTGTAAAAGTTATATGATATGATTTTTTTATTTCATAATAAAAAACCTATGATAGTTTTTAAATTAAATAAACAGCGAACAAAATACTTTCTCGTAATTTTACAAGTGCTTTTTTCTATTCTCGCACCGGAGATTTATAATAAATGCTTATTCGCAGTCTATCTATTGATTTTTTTTAAATTTGTCATGTCGGCAGGCAAAAACTTTTCGTTCATACAGTTTGTCGTTTAGTACTTAGATATACTTAACTTAATCAAAGTTGTCATAAAATTTGAATGACATGACATACATTAAGAGAAAGTTTGTATAGTTAAAATATGAAACAGCAAAGTTACATTGTTAAATTAAAAAATATTGGTAACATGAAAAAATATTTCTTTAGTACACTGCAACAAAAAAATGAAAAAGTTCGTTAACAAATTACGGGCGTTTAAAAAAAAAAAAAAATAATGTCATTAAAATAAATCACTATTAAAATTGACATTTCACGCGATGAGTTCAAAATTCAAACGTGGAATTAATATCACCAATCGGTATCTCACTGGAATTATCAACTATAAACGAACATAAATATGGCGGTCGATAAATTTGAGAATTTATTTTGTGGAACGCGATGTGGGAGCGAGACGGAACGAGCCAGGAGTCCCCGTCGTAAATATAAAGTGAGATAAAACAATAAACGAATTACGTAAAAATAAAGAAGCGTTTTGTCTTGATGCTTGTTTAGAACACAGGCTGTTGTTATTTGTTTGAATTAAACATTACTTAGCACGAACATTATTTTAACAATTGCTAAACTTTTGAATTGTTTTTCATAGTATGTATGCATATATGCAGATGTTTATTTTAAGTTTCAGATGACTTTGATAAATTTCAGACTTTTAATAAATTATAATTAGTTAAAAGTCAACAAGACAGTTAAAATTATTTATTCGCTTAAAACTGTACAAATGAAACCACCAATTAATAACCACACTTACTATGAATTATAAATATGTATAATATAAAATTCAGAATCATGCTATACTTAAAATAATATATTTAAGCGCTTAAATTGATATCAGCCGTTTTTATAACTTCAGCAGTTTATCATGAACTCTTAGGCTATTCCAATTTATTTTACTTCATGATTACTCAATAAATATAACAAAATGAACAACTCTTATAGCCCATCGAATGCGTGCAGTAAATGTAGATTTAACACAACAACCTGTATAACAAACGATACCAAAGCGCGCGGGCGCGTTGTCGCCGCATAAAACGTATAAATTAGCCCGCGCTATCGCAAGATCGGTCGGCCTCACACCTCGAGTGGAATGCGACCCGTGATTTACGCCCTTTCTCACACGCGATATCTCTTAGTGACGTCTGCTATCCTGGGAGGTGGTGTCCCATAGTTGCTAAGGGAGGCGACCGAGCGACTTTGATAATAACTTGCCTACTTAGCAAGCTAACTCCTGGAATAAGTAACACTTTTATTTTATGTAATCTTAGTAACTGTTATCTGCAAGTGAAGCTCAGTGTACTCACCCAATGTCATCTCGCGTAAACATTTGTTCACATATCTACACAATTTATATGTTTTTGTTTATACATTTTACACTATTCATACAACCCTTTCTTCTACACTAAGTATATTTATTTAATAAATCAAATAAACATTCCTGTACAATCCAAATTGCCTTGATTTCATTTTAAATACAATGGAATATTTACCGAATACATATATGCACTACGTAACCAGTCAAGTTTTGCGTTCACCATACTGCCGACAGTTAACAACGGCTCTGACTATCGCATCTGGAATCACGGTCGTGAAGATGTATTATTATAATATTAAGATACTTTTTCTGTAATGTATACAAAAAAAAACACTTGGTAGAAATATCTAAATAACAGTGACATTTGTATCAAAGTCATCGAAGATAGACAGACAAACGAAAACAACAACTTTAGTTCTAATAATAAACGATGTTATTGTACTCTTTACAGTACAAAAAATCACGTGTGATTCATACTGTCCTTTGTTTCTACACCAAGTACATATATCAAACGGAGACCCAGTGGCGCCCTCGGAGAGTTGTTAAATAAATTCGGCCCGATTTTATTAATGTTGTTACCGTAATCTTGATCTCAGAAGGCGACGTTTAGGACTTTTATTATTTATAACTTACATGTTTATCTCTAATCTTTTTACGTTAGAAAACTTGGATTGTTAACCGTTACACGGTTGATTTTTTGTATGGAATTTAAATTGGTCCTCTTACACGTTCATGGAGCTCTAGTACCTGTCAATTACTAAATAACTGGAATATTTTGACGACGAACTAACTCCGAGGCATGATGCTGACTGGAGACTCAGTACTCCAAAATGGAAACGCATGAACATATCACATGATAACGTGTTGTCATAGTGTTGTATATCCAATTATACAATTACGATTACAGTTGCCCGAGCACCTGCAATATCAGAGCAATCGCAGGTGTGTTGACGACCAAATATACTCTTTTCTTGAAGATTTCAATCGAAAAATCTGCTAGGAGTTAATCTTGCAAAAAGACCAATACTCATCTAGAATTGATCAATTAAATTTGTAGATTGTACGATGTGGAATACAGTAAGCAGTCATTATTCCAGGCAATTTCTCAGAACAGATTTCATGATGTAGCGAAAATTTGTAAGAATAAAAGAATCTATTTTTATATAAAAACTATTTGACAGCTTCTAATATTTGTTAATCAGATTCTAGTTAAAACATAGTGGTGCACGACGGATTTTTTTAGACTTTTATTATATTTTTCCTTTGTTCAATTATTCTTACTTTGAAATAGTCTTTTTTACCAAAAGCAACATTCGTTTTTCTGTGCAAAAAATTAGTGTACAGTCTTTAAGAACCAAGTCATTAATACGTATGATAACCGAATTCACGCAGGCAACTTCAATTGTAATATAAAACATGCCCAGAAATGCATCTATAGTGCTACAGTTGAGTTTTACAATTGAAAAATCATTTAACCAATATAGAGACCATAAGATGTCCACAAACTTCCTGAACCATAATTTATTGCTTTTTATTACAATGATCAACATACAGACAATATTAATCTCCAATTAATTAAATAACTACAATGTTTATAGCGCCCGCATTCCTTGCTGCTTGTGTACTGAAATTTATAGCACGCTCTTAATTGAGTTGACAAAAGTAATTTGAATAAGACGGTAAATTATGTCAGACCAGTGTTCCTGGGTGATTTTCAATTAATTTATTGTTTTCTAGACTTGTGCCACTAGAGCACAGTGTACCTACTTACTGAACTGCAATGACACAATGTAGTACGAAATTCCAACTGATTTATCGTTGTTTTGATAGTCCTCAGGAAATTGGTGGTATTTAAACAAATAGATTGTCCAATTTAAACTTACTTTATGGACTTCTAATCAACATAGATGATATAAAAAATATCTTACAATTTTATTAAAAGATGTTTGATTTAGAATAGAAATGTACTTTATTAGAATAAACTTCAAATTAACCACTTTTAATAAGTAACACTTCTACACTTTTAAACTACCTTTGATTCATAAATCACTTTTAGCACAAAAAAAAATAAAAAGAAACTCGCCACTTACTCCTATAGAAAAAGGTTGTAACTGTATATTTTTAATGACAATTATGTGTGAATACAAGCTACCACATAGTACGAATTCATTAGTCATATTGGTTGAGTATGATAATACATCAGTCGTAGTGATCAGAGCAGATCAATCCCAGCAATATGATGTCACAAAATTTAAGTTCGAGGTGGAAAAGGTTCTAATAACCTAATTTTTTAGACGAACTTTATGATTCCTCCAACTCTTTGGCATACAATGTAACACTTTACCAACCAGCCTATGACGTACCTTTATGAACGGCCCCTGAATTGTAATTATATCTGAATGTTGTAGGCAGTCACATCGGCACAACATTCACAATTACCATTCTTTACGTGACAATGTGGTTCCTAGAACGCAAAATGTGTTTGCAATAATTTGCACAAGTGTATACATAGACTTACTATTGCAGTAGATATGGTAACAAATATTATAGTTTTTGTATTGTGTGTACCAAAATTATAATGAGATGTAATGTTGTTTATCATTGTTTCTGATGTTAATACCAAAACTATTTGAGCGATTTTAAGTAGAGAAACCAAGGCAGACCCCTCCTCACCTATTTCAGACGCATATTCAGACAGTTGTGTTACAAGCATCTTAATGTTCTACTCTAGAAAATAATCCAGACCCAGTGCTTAGTAATTTCATATTTCTTGAAATACTAACTATTACTGCTATTTAAGTACTTGGTTTAGTCTTAATTACGTTAAAAAAGAACAGTACAAAATTGGTTTGTTTTGTCCTTATCCCTAGAGTAGACAAATAGGTTAAAAAAAAATACGATAAATATCTCTAAATAATGTTTAAAAAAAATTGTAGGAGATTAATATTTTTTGCACATTTACTAACCTGTTGTTTTCGTTAATATTTTGAACTAACTAAATGCACTCATATATTCATAAAAACAATATAAAAATAATTGCTATCCCATTTTTGTTTCAGACAAAACGACCTAGAACTGAGGCCAATACTGATGTACCGGATAGGTAAGTTTGATCAAACTTTATTATCCAGGTTCAAAAAATGAAGATTATATCTATTTGCAATTATCTAAGTTTTTTATAGTCTCTACCGACTTTTGTAGGTACATCTAATGTGAAGTCTGTAATAAAACACAAACTGATTTATTCTTATAATCTTTTCAATCGGTGATCAATCAGTAAATCATAATCACCTTGGCACGCTAAATGACTTTTAAAAACATAACATAACTTTTCGAATGCAAAAAAATATCTGTGATACAGCACGTTTGATTATTGTGTGTTTTATTTAAAAAAAAAATATATTGTACTTTTCCTAAATTTGTCGACCAACGAATATTAATAACAGATAATACTAATACTTATTTTTATTCTAAACCATCCAATTACACAAAAATTGGAAGTATAATGAAATATTACGAAAGAATAGTTTTATCTGTAAAAATTACGTTATTAGCATACTATGAATAATCATGAGTATTTTAAATAATACATCCATTTCAATGAAAACTGCTTCCTTCCAGAATGGTAAAATAAAAAAAATATCAAAAAAATTAAAAATGTACAATTTGACATATTTAAAACGGATTTGAACGAGGAATCGCATCTTTGAATCTCTGCAAATAGAATGTGTAACAGAACACCTATTGTATTTTTCATACACTTCCTTTGATCGGGGCGTGATAATCGCTACCCTGAGGACTAGGGGTAGGGCGGGGTCCATTTGGGACGTTTATTAAGTAGCCCTTTTCACGGCAATTGTGTATTGACAATATGCGGATTACATGAGGATTAAGAGCCCTTTTTATTGTGTTTTGAAGTACCATAGATGTGAGTGCCACTCCATAGTTTTTATTAAGGCCTGGTAAGGGATTTAGCTACCTACTAGCTTTACACGTGACTTCGACCGCGTGAGTGACTATAATTTATTGATAGCAAAAGTGTAGTCATTCTACATCTAAATAAATTACATTACAAATGATTGAGGAAAGCGCAACAAACATATTTCAGATTTTTTTACATTATATATTTATAGTTGGAATTAACTTACATACTATGAATACATAAATTTAAAGCTATGATTAAATTCATATTTATACAATAAAATTTGTTAGATGTATATAAAATGATATAACAAACATATCTGTATGTATAACCAGTCTCAAATTCCTAATATCATATCTTTATAAAATTAGAACCCACAAAAAAATTGCATAGTGACAAAATTAAAATGGATTTAACTAGAGATCAACTGCTATTATTCAATGGAATAACGCATAGGTAACATATATTCTATAAAATATATCAATGTAATCTTAAGAGATTGGTCTTATATGATTATTCAATAAATATTTACATTAAAAACAATAAATTTCATTCATCTAACGCATAGCAATATGTCGTAGTCATATCCTACGTATTCGACAAAATATCTAAAATTCCAGAGTTGACGCTCCAAGCGTATAGTAAGACAAATGGTTTGGTATGCAACATGCCACATACCACTCACTTATTAGGTTAATTAGTGGTTAACACGATGTTCAGATGCCTGTTCTGCACAGCAAGCGGCAACACGTTTAAAACAAAGTTAAAAAAACGCACGAAACTGTGTAAACGCAGAAAAAGATTTTTCGTTGTACTTACGTTTAATTTTAGTTGTACGTTTCGAAAACGTGGACCTCTATTTAAGAATAGCTCAAAAACAAACTTTTCCTACGTTTTTAAATTATTTATTTTAATGTTTATCTGCAATTTTTCTTCAATAGTAATTAATTTGATATCTAGTTCAAACAAAAATGCCACAGACAATTATATCTCCCCCTTTTTTATATGAAGTGTTTGAAGACATTGCAGTTTCGCCTACTTCTCATAAAATTTTGAGACAGCTTTTTGACAATGTCTAATTAAGCTCTTTTTCTTATAACCATAGAGCTATTATTTTTATCGATGACAAGAAATTGTCTATATTTCTAGGAATCCTAGTCCCAATCTGAGTTCGCAGAAAATCCATTCTGTCCAAAATTTTCAGAGATATTGTCCGAGTCTCAAATAATTCAGTTGTAGAAAGAGACTGAAAACACAAGGATTTATATATTTTTAAATGTACAAATATTTCTCTTCTACTTTCCAAAACGTTGCGTTCCATTAACACAACAGGAGCCCGTATGTATTTGCATCTGTTCATAGTTCAAAAATAGAACTTTTTGACATAAATAAATCAATTTTTTAAACCACTCCTTTGCGCGAAGTTATGATTTTTTAAGTTTTGACAGGCAGGATCCACGGTATCGAATGGCGGTCGTTAGTTTTGAACTTTCATTTTTTTAAACATCCTGTCCGTTCACATACATACATTCAGGATCAAAAACATGTTTAGATATATGTAGGTAATGTAGATTTAAACAATTACCATAGAGTGTAGACTTAATCTATTTATTAAACGTAACTAGGAATCAACCATAATACTGTTAGTTAGTAGTTATTAAATTAGTCACTCATTGCCTGCAATGGAATGGCAGATCGACCTCTACACGGTCCACAGTCAACAATTACAAAAGACTCCATCAAAATCTATCCATTCTATCAAAGAATTATCATAGGTACTCATATGAACTTTTAGTGCGCCCTACGATCGGTGGGTACACCATTTCATTAGTACCGTTAAAAACATACCAACATTGAATGCTGTAATAAATATGATATTATAAATACCTATTAGTTCGTTTAATCATAGAATGACACTTGAACGAAACTATAACTTATCTGACAAGTTATTTTTAACCCTTCCATTTGTCATGGCTACTATAAAAACACTTCGGTATCATTTGGCCGGCGCATCTGGACTTTTTGTCACATTTTTGCCTGTAGAAAAAAACTCGGCAAGCGTTAGAATCTGTTAGTTTGACACGTGTATGCCAAATGCTTAAACAAACTTCTGGGCTTTGAAGACCAAAGTGAAATAATAATAAATCATATTTTTCTTATCATTATTTTTAATTGAATTAATTTAATATTCATATTGAAATATTTAGGTTTTAGGTAGATTATGTAAAATTTCGTCTATATACCTCTGTCCCACCTATTTCGGCTGCCAAGCAACTTGTAAAGTAAATTTTTCTACACAATTTTTACTTCTGTATGTTTAGTTGTTGTGGTCTCTGTTTAAGGATAAAATGCCTATCCCGGGAGGTTCCACTCTTCCATAACTTATATAGTAAATTTTGAACTACTTTCTAATTTATTAATATATTCTAAATATAGTATATTTAGAAACTAATTTTTAAGATATAGTTCGGCAGTTATATAACAATTAAGAGTTATGACATCTCAGCTCTGGAATGGTGATGCTCGAGTCGTATCTCGATCTTCACATAATAACGTTATATCCGTAGTACAGTCACTGTATAGGCGACGGTTACTGTTTAACATTTGGTGATCCGTCACCTTGTCATTTCATTTATTTATTTATATGGAGGAAAGTTGCTGTTGAGTTTCACCACCGTACCACCCGCCAGAGACTAAATTACCATCCTGATCATCTGGATGAATGTGGTCCTCCACAGTGCGGTTTTCTAGAAACTTTTTGCCACAACCACATTGTACAATTACCTTCCAGCGATGGTATTTCTGAACCGATACGAAACCTTCAAGAAAAGAGCTTCTTTCTTTTAAAATGCCGACAACGCACTTGCAATTCTCCTGATATTGTTAAAACATATTATTAGCAAAAGAATATATTTTTTTACAAAATTACACAAAATTGTATACATGACGAACTTAATGCCTGATGGCATTTTCTACCAGTCAACCATCGCGTTGATCAGGGATAATAAGCAGGTGCAATTTAATGTTAATCCTAAACCTAATAAGATAAATGCGAATGTGGTAGGTATGGATGTTTGTGACTCTTTCACGCAAAAACTACTAAACCGATTTTAATGAAACTTTACAATAATGTAGCTTATGCATCAGTATAACACATAGGCTATATATTTTTTTTTTAAATTTATGTATGTAAATTTAACGCGGATGAAACTGTAGGCAAAGCTAGTAATTAACATGGCCATTCGTATTGCATAAAAAAATCTCGTCCCTTTCTGCTCATAATAACAAGGAGCCCTTAACAAGTGCCACTATAAAACTTAATGTTCTCCACCCGGAGTGTGCCCGCTATTGTACTTTTGTCGGGCGTGTGGCCTTATTGTTTTCATCCTAAACATTATTAGAGACTAGCATTTACCCGCGGCTTTGCTCGCATAACTTCATTGCTGGCTGCTAGATGGTAGCAAAATGTTGATATTTTATTTATTATTTTTTATAAAAAATGTTTGTTTTTTTAATAAAAAGTACCCTATGTTCATTCTATGAATACCTCCAAGAACATGTGTACAAAATTTCGTGATAATCGGTTCTGCAGTTTTTGCGTGAAAGTGTAACAAACATCCCTACTTTCAGATTTATATTATTAGTAAGTATTCGTTGAAATAGCTGTTAGTTATATTTTACTTATATTATACATATTATAAACGCGAAAGTTTGTAATTATGGATGGATAGATGTTTGTTACTCTATCAGGCAAAAACTACCGAACGAATTTTGAAGTTTATGATGGAACTTTACAGTAACATATCTACATCACAATAACACATAAGTTATTATTTCCAATGAAACGTTATTATTTTGTTTAACGAGAAGTTTTATGTTGCATTGCACCTTATGTATACCAAAAATATTTCATATTGTAGTAATAACTCAGCAGATGTTTTTTTGCCATATACATTATTTCCGCAAAGGGCCACTCTAATGTTATTTTTAGCGCCCTATTTTCAGACCTACCAAATATACACTAAAAATTTTATAATAATTGGTCAAGCCGTTTCAGAGGAGTTGGTAAACAAACACAGTGGCGCGAAAATTTTATATATTAGATAATGTAAGTAATTAATAATATATTTATTGCATTCGCTAATATATCCTTCCTAGTCAATAGTTGGAATAATTATGAATCAGTTGTATGATTTATTTTTCTTTTATTCACTGGGAAAACATAAAACTAAAAATGTGACAAACAATATAATCACACCATATGGAATGTCACTTAAATTACTGCTCGTATTCGAACCTTTGAAGTCTTTTGTTATACAAAATTAACGCATTTTACGACAACTACCGATAGTAAAAAGTGAATAGTGAAAAATAACTGGCCATTAAAAAAGCTTTCAATTAAAAAGATAGTCACAGTGGTGCCAACGTGTTAGCATTAACCAGGATTCCATACTCGGGACGCACGTTTGATATACGATAGTGTTGTACGAAGTGGCGGCAAAAAGTGAAGTGACACTTGAAAAAGGCGCGAACTAGCATAAACATGGACGCCATTTACAAAGGCTACGATGTTCATTATTTTAATCTGTTGTATAAGTTTATTTACACTTAATCTACTTTATTTTTACTGTTAATAAATATTGTATTAAAACTAGTTTCTTTTATAGAGACAGAGACGCGGGTTCTCTGTCTCACCTACTCGTACTTGTAAACTATATTTTGATTGAACGGTGAGATATGGCAGTGTAATTATTGTATAGATACGAAGGTATCTTAATACCGTAGTCCAGGGGGAAGAAGAATAATGTGGAGAATAATCCCATTGCTAGCAATGTACTTTATCAGATTGACCTTCATGCGTTTCCCCTTGTAAATGATAAATTGCCATTTTCCAAGATGGAAGTGACCTGACTTTATGCTCAATTTATAATCCTCCACTGGTGCCTCGCCAGCATAAACCATATATGCGGCGACAACAGCCTCGGCGGATTCGATTCCTCGCACGGCATACACATTTGTACTCATGAGGATGATTGTTTGTATCGGTCTGGGTGTTTTCTATGTATATTATGTATTTACGAAAAAAAATGTATTTGTATCAGTTATCTAGTACCCATGACAAGCTTTAGCTGGCTTAACATGGGACTAGATGGCTCTTTGTGAATTGTCCTGAGATTATTATTATTATATGCGCAACCTTTCCATTATCATCCATAAAAAATACCTTAGTTCTTCCCGAAATGGCAACATATGATTACGTCATATCCTCGATGATCTTTATGTACCTAGATAGGCCACGATCCCCACTTACTATTAGATGGTCCGCCATTATCTTTACCATAAAAATAGATAATTTTGTCAATTCTATGCTTATTCTGATGACTATTTTTTGCATTGCTACTCTAAACTTTTAAGACGTTTAAAGTGTTATTTACTCAACATTAAGCTGGGTGATAGAATTTAACAAAGTGACACCCTAACACTATATGAATGGTGTTAAATTTCTCCACTTTTACTTGCCCTATGATGTGGTCACTCCCATAAAATCTTTAAGAAGCGCTGACCGTTATAATGCGTTTTCTGACGATTATTGTTTCTTAACGGTGTCATAGTTAAACATAAAAAATTGACCAATAGCGAGTCGATTTCGTACTCCGAGGGTTCTGAATAAATAAAGTTACATTAATTTAAAGGTCGGAGACCTTGAAACTTGGTCTAGCAGATTAGCTTTCAGTTTAATTCAATATCTTGGGTTCAGTGCCTCGGTGTGCCCACTTTGGATTACAATGATTGTTTTTTTTTTTGTGTAAATAAATGTAAATGTTTGTAACTTAAAACAATTATACAGAAGATTTAACATTATATAACATGTACGTGCGTTATATATTTTACTTGTCTAGATAATAAAGTTTATAAGAACCTTATCTAAACCTACTTCAAATTTCAAATCAAATAGTATTATTGGTTTCTGAAATAAGTACTGTAATTGTTAGATATACAGGTGCTCCGTTTCGAGGATAATGAATTAATTTAGTAAATTAATACGATATAAACTCACAGCCAATTATCAACACGTATATGTTTTAAAACTATTATATTTGAGTCTAAACCCTAAAAATATATGTACGTATATCAAAAATATTATATTATAACATTGGACAATGTCAAACATATACAAGAATGTCATATATCAAAGGTTTATTTCGCAATAAAACAGAAATATTCATACAGCAATTAACAGGTGCCATGCGTACGGCGGACTTTGTTTTAAAACTGTTATTTGCATAATTTTTAACTTAATCGTTAGTCGTTATGTTAATATATAAAACTAGTTGTAACTCGCGGCGCTCCTCGCGTGTATTACTTACGTAATGATTTAATAATGTCATATCAAGAATCGACCACGTGGCAGCCAGGCATTTTATATAGGTATAGTAGTTTTTATAATTGGTCGTGTACTTTTCCTTACTATTAAGTACAGAGAAACAAATAAAATATGAAGTATTTTGGAATAAAAATTATAAATTTTAATATATAAAATTTATTATTTTTATTATATATTTAATAAAAATTATTTATTTTAAGACACGCGATATAAAAAATATTCTGATATTTTTTTCACACGTTGGAATACATTATCGAAGTTTCTATATGGATTCCTAACGGTTTTGAAAGTATACTATCAGGCAAAATGTAGAGTTCTACTGGTAAAAGATTTTTTTCAAATCGATCCAGTAGTTTCGATATTTCAATGCAAACAAACAATGAAATCATTCCTTTTTATAATATTAGTATAGAATATATAATATTAAACTAGCTGATTGCGACTGCGATTGCATTTCAATTGCAGATACTAGTACCTACTATATTTTTTTATAACTTTGTATATACAGACTTTAATCAGTTATTTCTTTTTTCACCAAGTTAAATCAAAATTTTATCAAAATCAGTTTATGCGTGATCAACGAATTACGAAAGATCTCTTTTTATTTTCGCGGCTCTTCATAAAGATTCAATTTATTTATATTTTATATCAAAATTCATCAAGATTGGTTCAGTGATTTAAGCGTGTAACAGACAGACAGATATACTGTAGTTTTATAATATTTACTAGTATGGATCTTATTAATATTAGTCAGGGTGTGCCCAAATATTGAATAGTTTTGTTAATTATAATTATATTTCATTTAATCATTCCTGCTTCTGGTTATGAGTCATAATTTCATAAAGTTTCTGTTATCAACTTAATTTTTATGGTATAGAATATTAATTGATATTTAATTAATTAAATATGTTAATTTATCACTGTTAAAAATGTATTGAGTACTCATTTGGAAATTGTAAATAAATGGTGCTTTCATTATACTAAGATATTGACAACCTTCGTCCATCCTCGTGATAACAATCTATATTCACGCCGATTTTTATTAAGATCAGTTCAGCCATTTACTTGTGAAAAGGTGACAGATAGACTCACAATAGCATTATTAATATCAGTATATTCTATACTATAATAATAATGTTTATTGAACTAATATTTAGTACAGCCTTGACAATATTCTTGCAAAAATAAAATTGCTTAGTAAATACAGCAGCGTTTTGTACACGTTTACTTTATAGTTAAACAATTCAAATAATATTAAACAACAAACAAATAAAAACGACATTGCGGTAACAAATAAATTTAAGTCCTTAATAAATGCATGCTGATGAAACAAATATCAATTCTAAGTAGTTAGATAATAATTTGTATGTTAAATTGGACACAATCCTTATTTTGCAGAATTATAGTGGGTACATAATAAACTAACCATACAGCAGTACCAGTACCAAAGAAAGAAAACTACCCCCCGTGCTAGTTTTTATTAAAAACTGTGTTACGGCAAGGTACTATTCGTATACTATTCTATGTAGATATAATCTACACCGATTTTCAAAAACAGCTAAGTCCATGTACTAGCACATATATGCTGCTTTTGAATGTTGTGCACTAATAGTTTCCTAACTTACTTAAATCCTCCAGGTCGTAGCTTCGAATCTGCCCGACAACAAAATACTGTCATGTCGTGATGAATAAAAAATGTAAATCTCCACTGTAACTCTCCATGTACCGCTCTTCTACATCCATTACTATACCTAAATGTGTTTATAAAAGAAAAAATAATCTAAATATATATAACTCAAAGGTGACTAACATTAAACCACTGGACGGATCGGGCTGAAATGTGGCATGCAGGTAGATGTTATGACATAGGTATGCGCTAACAAAGGATTTTGATTAATTCTACCCCCAAGGGGATAAAATAGGGGTTGAAAATTTGTATGAAACTTTGTCAATTTTAAACCGATCGGGCTGAGACTTTGCATGCTTAAAGCTACTATGACGTAGGCATCCCCTAAGAAGGAGATTTTGATAAATTCCACCCCTAAGGGGATAAATTAATGCGAGCGAAGCCGCGGACAAAAGGTAGTTTATCTATATGTGCCAATGTTAAAAATTTACTCTTTTTATGTGGGTACATACATGGTAAACAGTAACCGTTGTCTATATATATTAACAACACTACAGACATCACGTTATCATGTGACACCCGTGATAGACAGGTTCGCCATTCCATAGCTTAAAAAAGAAGCTATTTAGCTGCTTGAATAAGTAAAATTAAGGTACAAAGTAGATGAGTTTTTGCAGTTTACCTCTATTAAAATGACTAAAATTATATACTCAGTAATAAACGTCACATCCTACCCATCATGCGCATCATCGCGGGAGTTGATTAAATGGCTCCAACATACAGACAGACGCTGATAACGAGCTCAATTAATTGGTACACGTGTAAACATTTTGTTAGATAAACCCACTAAATGCCCGATACGCGAGGGTCTGCTGCTCGGGCATCTGTTATTAGATTTGGGTGATTTGTTTTAATGGCACTAATTTAAATTAAACAACATATGATTTTTCGTTTCTAAACCACGCTTAATTGGACAATTATGGAGATATGAGTACTGGCGTACATGAAATTTATAGACTAGTGTTGTGCTGTAAGGGCTATTCAGAATTACGATCCTTGTGAACGAAAAGAGGGTTTGACAAATGTAAAATTGTTTAACAAGAAGTTGTAGAAAGAAAATCAAGGAACCTACCCAATTTAAGCATATCATAATATTATATTCAAATTTAAAAATCATTTATTCATGTAGGACCTTTTAACCGCTTATAAACGTATTTTTTTTATATATTAATTTTCCCTAACGTCCATTTCAGTATATAGATCCAATTGAGTTCTTCGCAAAAAAATCAATTTAATTTGGTTTTTTTAATCCTAATTTATTTACAATGTTTAAGTAATTTTATATAGGTGTCTATGTCTATCATTAAATGAAAATCCCGTGCAAGAACAACTATTTATCACCCTGCACGCTCGTAATTCAAGTAATCGTTTAGTGAGTAGCTTTGTTTAGTGAATATGATTTAACAGATATTTTGAATTTATTTAAGGCTTATATCAGTATATTCCAGTATTCACGATTCACAAATTTTAATTATTAAAGTGTGACTTAATGTGACATTGGAGCGGGGAATAAAAATTACTGAAATGATGACGTAATTGATAGATGGCCCATAAGACAGATGTTAAAATATTGTTCTGTTCAACAAACTCCTTTGATTATTCCCGCCTTTCCTTCCTTCTGTAATTAAGACATTCGAAGTGACTATTTATAAAAAGGATGCGTCTCCGTAAACAATTCGAACGCGTTTTTAATGGACTTTTTATTTCCAATGTTGTGTTAAACTGAGGGTGTTTTGTTAAACTCAACTTAACGCGCGTTTTTCTATAACAGTGGCTGAAATACTTTTTTTTGTTGTTTCAGATTATCGAGCGAAGTCAATACAAGTCCTTGCGAGTCTGAATCGACATCAGATTCCCCGCCGTCCTTACTGCAGGATGCAGCATTACCTGCTCTCCTAGTGTCTGGAGCTACGACACTGTTCCAGAACACGACGACTGCGTCAAACTCGGCGTTGAGTTTATCAGCTGTAGACAGCTTATGCTTGCCTGGTAATTCGGAGGTGGAGAGCTGTAGTTTGGCGAACGGATGCGCGACGAGTGCACCGTTGGGCGGTCTAGCCCTGCCATTGACAACCACAGGCGGATTGTGTTCGACCTCTTCATCGTCTGCGGTGGCCTGGTTGATGAATGAAGATAGTGCGGGTGAGAACTTTAACCTTAAACTTTCTCATCAGCTAATTACGAATTTTATAGGTTGTACTAATCTCAGATTAATAACTAAACTAACTTTCTTTGGAGCTTTGAATAGTAAAGACTCTTTTTCTCTATACACCTCCTGTAAGTGTGAACTTTTATACTCCTGCCGACTGCCTGTCCGCGCAATTTCATAAAAAGAGCTACAAAGTTTTAGCTTCATAAATATAGTCAGGTGCTGAAAACATATTACGCCGACCCCAAATAAATGGGATAAGGAAGAAGCAGATGATAATGATGATGATGATATAATCAGGTGGTGTCAAGAGCGAGGTGCGCAGCCCCGGGCTGTGCGAAGCGGACGTGGCGCTGTACGGCGAAACGCTGCCCTACGACCAGACCGCGCTGCCCTACCAGTATTACAATAGGTAATTCTTTAAAATAATTATAACAATCTAGGACAATTCACACAGCGCCATCTATATCATCTGATATCTTATATATAAAATTCTCGTGTCACAGTTTCCGTTCCCATACTCCTCCGAAACGGCTTGACTGATTCTCACTAAATTTTGTGAGCGTATTGAGTAGGTCTGAGAATCGGCCAACATCTATTTTTCATCCCCCTAAATGTTAGGGGTAGTCCACCCCTAAATTTTCTTTTTTATTTTTTAGACAAAAATTTAGTTTCTATTTTATTATGATACAACATACAAAAAAATATACAATCCTAAATTTTCGCCCTTCTTTCTTCTTCTCTTTTTTTTTATAGCGTTATTAATGTATATGGCAAAACAACGTTTGCCGGGACAGCTAGTAAATACATAGTTTTTTTTATATACATACCTATGAAACTGTACTGTAAAGAATCCAACCCGCGACAATGGGAAGTAGGGCGGTTGGCTATACCGCCAGTCCATCGGCGCTGTTTTAAATTTGAGACACCTCGTCATACCTACAGGTCACTCCGAATAGTTACTATACTCAGTCGGTGGTTCGGGTTGATCTATACGCGGTCCCCCCTGGAATCCATCCTGGTTAGTTGTTACTGAATTTATCACTATGGGCTACCTAACTTGACTCAGCGTAGACTGGTGCGCCATACCATGTCATCCATACATTTTAATAATATTAAATAACCCTAGATAATTCACACAGCGCCATCTAGCCTCAAGTAAAGCAGAGCTTGTGTTATGGATACTAGAAAACTGATATGAATTCTTAGGTAATTTTTTATATATGCACACATAATATACTTAGAAAATACCCAGACCGATACAAACAATCATAGTCGTGAAAACAGATATGTACACCGTGCGAGGTTTCGAACCCACGATCATCGGAAGTAAAGCGGAGTATTAAACCGATATACCACCGAGGCCATTAAAATTGTTAATAGTCAGTGGCCTTAATACTTACTTTTTGAAGTTTGACCAATGACGAAGGTTGTCTGGAAGAGATTATCTCTTTTCAGTACAATTCTTATGTATTAATTCTATTGGTGCAATAAAGTATTTATAAAATAATAATCAACTTTTATATGTATGTACGAATATGTACTAGCTGTACCTGCGACTTCGTCCGCGTGGAATTTAACTTTATTTTTATATAATCATAGATTTTTTTAAATTAAATAATCCTATGTTACTTCTTATTACATCAGCTACTTGGCAATAAAGGCCCGTCAAAATCAGTCCAGCCATTTCAGAGATTAGCCGGAACAAACAGACAGACAAAAATTGTAAAAAATATTATTTTGGTGTATGTACCGTATTTATATTCATATGCATGTAGTAAAAAACAGTTATTTCAATATTACAAACAGACACTCCAATTTTATTTATATGTATAGATGTAATGTATGTTACTACCATGCCCGCCATCTTGTAGCGAATAGCAGAACTATAAAGTATTTTCTACAACCAAATAATTTATGCTACTCGGGTAGAATATATCTATATAATTTTGTATCATAAATACCAAATATTATTTTTTAAATGGACTATTAATGGTATCCTTACGTAAACTAACAGTTTATGCTAGTAATGAAGGTGAGAATGAGGTTAGCCCATCGTGATCAATTTTCACCAGGAATTAGCCACGATGGATTCCAACGAGGCGAAAAGTCGTCGAGTATTTTACTTACATAGAAATTGATTAATTTCCCATTATTAATAATTATTTTCTCCCAGTACTTTATTTTATAATACTTATTCTATATTTTAAATACTGACTTAAAAAAATAAATTTCATAAACCCTCAACAGAAAGGATACAAATAAAGATTTCAATGACAGTCCCGTACAGTTCTATAATATTTATTGCAAATCTTAATCGTAATTATGTTATAAACGCGAAAGTTTGTGAGTATATATAGATGGATGTTTGTTACTCTTTCACGCAACAACTACTGAACGGATTTTGATGAAACCTTACAATAATATACCTTATACACCAGGCTATAAATTTCATGCGAGTGATACCGCGGGAACAGTCTAGTAATGAATAAATAAGACGTAATTAACGCGCAAAATAATAAGTAGGTATTTACATATATTAAAATAATCGAACTAATTAATCTTTTTATACAAAACACGTGTACGATAAATATTATTAATAAACTTACACGTAGGTACCTACTTCAAAGTTATAAACAGATGTATCATCCCCACTAGTGACTTCTTCCTGAATAATATATTTTGCCAATTAGTTATCGCAATATGTAGGTGTTACCTATTTAATTAGTATCTGATATATTCTCAATTTCAGTCACGTAATTTATTAAACAAACACTATATTGTTATATAATTATTACTTTAGGTACGTATCTACCTAATATTAGCTACATTCCTGACTGTTTTTTTTAAAATTACGAATGGAATCGTGCACTCTTCTGCACTAACGATTTATGTTGGCGGGGCACCAGTGGAGGATGATAAGATGAACCTAAGGTCAGTTTAGTTAACCCATCGTGGCGAATTCACCAGGAATTTATCATGATGGTTTCCAGGGAGAAACGCATGGAGGTGAACCTGACATGGAGCATCACTAACTATGGGGCAACAGTCCACATTACTAACACTCCACTATCTCCAGTGTTTAAAAGATATGAGTTATTTATAAATGATGATACACCTTCTTTAGCTAATAGTAAACGTCTCCATATCCGGTTGACCTCCACGCGAGTCCCCCTGGAAACCATCGTGCTAAATTCATTGTGCATTTGTCACAATAGGATGACCGACCTGACCTCAAGCTCATCTTATCATCCTACACTGATGATTCGCCAGTTTATACCAATAGAGCAGTCAAAGCACCTTTCTATAATTTCATTCATAGAAAACACAGAAAACGTTTTGCGTTTTCGGAGTACAAGAATCGTCCCCTGATGTAACCATCAGGAAGATATATCAGGATGATTACATCAGGGGAGGATAATTGTACTACGACATTGTCCCTGATTTTAGTGTCATATATAGGTCGTTTTAAATGCTAGTTTATTAATATATATTTGTGTATATAACGTTATTGGTATGTTTTTTATTGTTGTACAGTATGCAGCAGTATGGTAGCGGCGGCGCGGCGTCCTCGTACGTCAGCTCCTCGCTCTACAACCAGCCTTATGCGGCGTACCCTCCACCGCACAATAGCAATAACAGGTAAAATAGATAATGTAAAGGATATACCAAGAAAAAGTAGGCAAGAAAAGGTTGTGTACTCAAGTCTGTACCATTTAATCATAGATAGACGGTACAAAGTCGTCTGCATGGAGTCTCAGTCCTTCGATTGTAGGGTGCAGATTAGGCAGGCTCCTTCTCTTCTTCGGTTCAGTGGGAACTAAATGGATGGCAATTGGACAAACAAAATTAGAATTATCTAGAATGGGTGACTGCAACTCATGAGTGGTATCATGGGTGTCACATGATAACGTGATGTTCATAGTGCTGTTTTTTTTATGTATGATGATGGAATGGTGCACCCGCCAGCGCTAACGGTTTACGCTGGCAGGGACCCATTGGACTATGATAAGATGAGTAAGTCAAGCCAGTTAACACATCGTTACAAATTCACCAAGAAGATGATCTTCTTGGTAGCAATGTACCATGTCAGGTTCACCTACCCGGTTTCCCCTGGAAACCATCGTGATAAATTCCTGGTGAATTTGTCACGATGGGCTAACTGATCTGATCGATCTGACTATCATCCTCCACTGGTGCCCCGCCAGCGTATACCGTTAGCGCAGGCGGGAACACCATCCCATTATCATCCATAAAAAGAACCACTAAAAGATCGAATAATAATAATAATAGGAGGAGAGCAATAATGAAAAATGTTGCAAAAACAGGAACTATATATTTAACCAAAAATGCTTCTGTTAGTTATGATGTCTTAGTAACATGTAACTCTGTATTCAGGTCCTCGTGCAAAGCGACGCCGACCTATCTAAGTGCGTACGGTGTGAGCGGGGTAGGCAGTGTGCCGAGTACGGGGTTCGGTGCACAACCGTCGCCATACACTTATTCGTCATACAACGGAGGTCTGGCCCAGTCGTTCCCTACAACGCAGCAAGTTAGTACGCATAGAACTAGTTTAAAGTTTACTGAACTCAACATTATTGGAGCCAAAATGGTGGGTATTTTCTGCAGTGCATATTTAGCTGTGCCCGTCAAGAAATGTATTATTCAATAACTGATCTGTTTGCTCTACATAATTATCAGTAAAAGTCGCATTTGAATCGGTTAAGCTGTTTCTGAGATGTGCGTGCGTGCATAACAAAAAAAAATACTATTTTTTGATTAGATATTGGTAATTCAACGTTTGATATTTATTTTTTAGGACTACAGCAGTTATGCAGCGGGTTACGCGGACCACAATGTGGCTCAGTACAGTGGATACTACGCTACGCCGAGCTACTCCCCGTACGTCAGCTCGCCTAGTAGCAGCGGCAGTGCTGGCCACACCTCGTATCATTTGGGGGGCGCTCTATCTGGTAATCATTTCAATAGTGATTACAAATTGCCTTAAAGCTCTCATTATTGCATAATTGACTATTTTCCAAGGATGCAATTGACTCAAGACTGCACCTTGTAGTAGTAAGGCATGAAGGTTATGAAGTGGTTATATGATCGATCGATACTATAATAATTAACTGATATGATGAATTATACCTACCTATTTAGTACCTACATGTTTACATAGTTGAAATTAAAATAGGCTATAGGTAATAATAGGTATATCGTAATACATGCATTACTATAAAAACTGTTTTTTCATGAGTAAGTATTTTAGCATTATTATTAAAATTCTCTCACAAAAACATTATGAGTCAACGAATAACGCGTAATGTGTATTTAGGTCGTATATAGTGTGAAATTATATACTCAAAGATCCGTTCTGATTTACAACCTCTAGTAGATTAAACCTATGGAATTTTTAACTAATGAAGATGTTGCACGTATACGTATAACCTAGAAAATAACTAGCTAGCCTAAATCCATGTACAAAGAACAGATTCATACATAGTATAATATCCTTCAAGGACTATAATTAATCATCACTAAATTCTTCCATAATAACGTAATCGAAAACCAACTTCTTTCAAATAATCGTAAAAGCAAACGGGCTGATTCATCATCTTGACGTTTACTTGTTGCAAACGTCAAATTTGATACTATTTTATTTACAAATCGCTGAAGCAATATATGCCTATATAAAGTTCTAGAAATTTTATTAGAATTAATAATTATTAAAATTATTATCTAACTAAACAATTTATAGATATTTTTACACAAATTATACGTATATAGTAAGAAGTAA
Organism: Achroia grisella; assembly: GCF_030625045.1. Classification (NCBI taxonomy): domain Eukaryota; kingdom Metazoa; phylum Arthropoda; class Insecta; order Lepidoptera; family Pyralidae; genus Achroia; species Achroia grisella. The sequence continues at coordinate 931,199 of NW_026712984.1, read as the reverse complement.
AACTGAGAAAAGACAAATTCTTACATTCCAAGTCGATCTCATAGAGTATTTGCAAACATGAATAAAGAAAACGAGGAATTTCATTCAAATAAACGAAAAAAACTGAACGATAGTGATTCTGAGCGGCATTACGACGATAACTCCGATTATTGGCCGGATTCTGACAGTGAAAATGGTATATATTAGTGTAAAGTATGTTTGGACTATAAAAATTAAATTTGTGTAATTTAAGTATATGTTATTTGTGTAGATTCCCCATCGTCGATGCTTCCATCAATAAATGATACAAGTCCACTGTCGCCAATTAAAAGTGAAGTACATGCAGCTAGTCGAAGATGTAGAGAGAATTCAGGGTAAGTTCTAAAACCTCTAAATATGTTTTTCAATCATGAATGAATATGAACCGATACACCTGCCTGCGATAGCGGTATACGCTGGAGTATACGCTAGGATTACAGGGGAACAGTGGAGGTTAATAAAATAAGGGTGAAGTGAGGTCAGTTCATCATCAAGTGAGGTCAGGTCAGGTCATGGTTTTTAACCATGCAATGGGCTTTATAGAATGTCAAAATCTATATCAATATCCAATTGTCATTGAATATAGAAGATAGTGGAAAAACAGCCCAAAAAAAGCAACAATTTGCTTTATAATATTTACTGAAATACAGTTGAAATTGCTCACAATAAATTAATACTTTCAGAGAGAGTACAGCAAGTAGATCGCGAGGTCGTGGCAGACGGAACACATCCTCGTCACCAGCACAGCATGTGCCTGAGCCATCTACTGATCGGGTCTTCATATGGGATCTGGATGAAACTATTATCATATTCCATTCCCTATTAACAGGCACTTATGCCACTAAGTACAATAAGGTATGTACAGCCTCAGTGCTCTAGCAGTTATGCACTCCACTTAAAATTTCTAAGATTGCAGGTTCAATTCCTCGCACATTACAAATATTTATGTTCATAAGTATGTTTGTTTGTATTGTATATGTTTTCTATGTATATTATGTGTGTATTTACAAAAAAATATCTGTGTATTTATATGAGTTGTCTAGTATCCATAACACTAGTTCTGCTTAGCTTGGGCTGAAATGGCACTATGTAAATTGTTCAGGGATATTATTATATACATGTCTGGTCATCCCTAAATCCCTAAATTGCTCACATAGTAACGGTAGAGCAGGGGACTACAAACTGTGACTATGTGTAAAGAACAGCAAGAGGAGTCATAAGTTTTTTGATGCCACATTTTAGTCCATCCAGTTGACTTTCTTACCAATTCTTCTGAACTATAAGTATATAGCTAGCCAAAGTGGACAGTAAGGATAGTGGTAATAAATTATAACTTCATAAGAGGTGAAAAGGTCCTATAATGTGTTTTTTCGTTAGCTTTAATTAATGCAACTGCAACCTTTTTTATACTATCCATATTTTCCCTGGGATTTACTGATTTACATTTTAACTTTACAGGATACTCAACAAATAGTTCAATTAGGATTCAGAATGGAGGAAATGATATTCAGCTTAGCTGATACACATTTCTTCTTCAATGATGTAGAGGTAAGGTTTTTAAACATATCACAACATTTAAAGTAATTAATAAACCACATATTTTTACATATTAAAAATTACATTGCTTTATATAGAAATTGGCAATTGTCACCTTTTTTAGTAGTTGGAATGCCAAACAAAAAACCATCCAATGGTTACTGCTTACCATAAGAAACAGAGCCATGGGCTTGTTTGCCATACCATGTACATTAACAGCACCAAAGACACATCATTATGTGATAACTGTAATATAAATACCACTCATGCATTGCCATTCCAGAAAACTATACTGTAATTTCACCCTCTAGTCTGACTCTACACTTGTAACAGTTTAAGCTTACAGACCAAGCAGAATTGCAGCCCTGGCTGAAATGCTGCTGAGTCTAATTCTGCTATATTTAACCTGTAATCCGGAACAACAACAACAATTTTTTTTGTGGCAAATATAAGACAGATATAGCTAGATTGTTTTATACAAAGTTTACCTGCCTACCATGATTCCCATTTTTTTTATGGATGATAATGGAATGGTGCATCCGCCTGCGCTAACGGTTTACGCTGGCGGGGCACCAGTGGAGGATGATAAGATGAGCATGAGGTCAGGTCAGTTAGCCCATCGTGACAAATTCACCAAGAATTTATCATAATGGTTTCCAGGGGGTACCATTGTGACCGGGCTAACAATTCCCTTTCTCTCCCCCCCCCTCCCCCCCCACCGCAACATTCGCATTTGGCTGTTATAAATAAGAACTATTTATATTATAGGACTGCGACCAGGAACACATAGACGCGGTAGCAGCAGATGACAATGGCCAAGATCTATCTGCATACAACTTCGCGTCGGATGGATTCCATGCGGGAGCTGCACCTAACACCGGTTTATGCGCGCCTGGTGTCCGCGGCGGCGTTGACTGGATGAGGAAACTTGCTTTCCGATATAGAAAAATAAAGGACACATATAATAATTATAGAAACAGGTATGTTCATTTGTACTCTATTACATTATCTACCTGCCAAAAACAGTCTCATCAAAATCGATCCAGCCATTTCAGAGATTAGCCCGAACAAATAGACAGACAAAAATTGTAAAATATGTTATTTTGGTGTATATACCGTATTTATATTTATATGCAGGCAGTAAAAAACGGTTATTTCAATATTACAAACAGACACTGCAATTTTATTTCTATGTATACATTAATGAAATAATTAATTTGCCGTTTGGAACTACTAGAACAAACTAGAATACTAATATGTAGTTAAAGTACTAGAAGAGGTAAAAGGTGTATAACAAGATAAAATCTAGGACTTCTCCTAAGAGGTAAAAATTACTGAAATTGTTTTAATGTAAAGAACTTTTAAGAACTCTTTTACAATGAAAAATGGCCAGCTATCAAATAATTTATGACATTAAAAGAAATTAATATATATCAATTGAATCGCCTTGCTGTACCTATTACGCCATATTATTTTCCACCCGTTAACAAAATCAACAGGTATATTTCCGATTCAGCTGTCTTAACTAATTAGTACATTATTTCTAATTGACATCAAATCAGTTTGCGTCATGTTCTTAAACTAGAATGCAAAATATTTTTTTTCCTTATTTAGCATATTTTAATTAACAGTTTTGTTATTTCTACTATGTAAACATGTAATTGAACAAGCTGACGGTCCGACTGATGGTAAGGGGTAACTATCATCTATATTTTGGGGAAAGGGAATTGTTGGTGATTGATGTGGACTGTCAACCCCATTACTATCAATGTCCATTGTCAGGTGACCTCCACATGTTTTTCCTTGGAAAACCATCCTGTTAACTCTTCCTTCATCTTGCTAATTCCACTTATCCCACTGTTTTGTGTTGACTGGAAGAGATCACTTTTAGGATTAAGTCCACCTTTGCACATATTGTCTCTAAATTATGTTATCAATGAGGAAATCAGGAAATTATTCTATAAGGAATGAATTTGTCATTATAGGGTAATTGGCATCTCATGTTCATTTTATCATCCTCCAGCGGTGTCCCGCCAGCGTAAACCGCACAAGCAGTGCTCTGTTCCACTGTCATCCATTTAAAAAAAACTTTCGCCTATATGATCTGCAATACGCCCGTACAGTAATATGTGCAGTAGTTTTTTATTGATACTGGACTGAATATCGGATTAACGCAGGATGTGCCAGCATCCTGCGTTAATGATAAACATTGGCGAGCTACTAGGATGACATAAACAGCACGAAGTGAAAATAGTTAGCTCAACGTGATAAATTGACGAGGAATTAACCACAATTATTTCCAAAGAGGATCATAGTGAGGTATATTGCTGGCTATATTGCAGGGCTAGTAGTTTTGTTTAGTAGTGTCCCATTATTAACAGTGAATGCTCCTCTTATATACAGTGATTTATTTAAAAATATGTTTATTTGTATACATATAAAACAAATTCCCCCATTGATTCTGTCTGTATAAACTCAAACACTAAACGATTTTCTTTAACAACAGATTGATTCCTGCACATGTTTTAAATGTATAATTGAGTAGTTTTGTGTACGCTAGTTTTGTATTAAACTTTAATTTTCTATTTTACAGTGTTGGCGGTCTATTGGGTCCAGCAAAGAGAGAACAGTGGTTACAGCTCAGGGCGGAGTTGGAACAAGCCACTGACAACTGGTTGACCCTGGCTTGCAAATGTCTCAACATGATTAATTCTAGGTAGTAACTTATTTTATGATAATAAAAAGAAATGCCGAACCAGATGGAAAATGGTAACCATTATGTATATAGGCTATTAGAATAAACATGTACTACACAATTACTGTAAAAAGTACCAACTTTTTAAGCCATATATTGTCGCGAAATTCATCGATTGAAAGCAAGACTATATATCCAATTCTAAGAAAAGAAAATAAAGACATAACTTTAATATACATTAAAAGTCATACATGCATGCATGCATGAATTATTCACAATACATCTTGAAAATCAGAGTGAAAGCAACCACCTCAAAACCACAGATCATCAATCATCCATAGATAACAGATATGGATTTGGCACTTATGTGACAGTGACATTAGCACAATATATAATATTACACTAAATTTTTAATACATAATATTACATGATTAGCATTACAGACGACAAAACAATATTCCACTTACGTTAAAAAAAGTATAAATAGTCTTTCTTTTGCATATTATGTTATATTAATTTAATATCTATATAACAGGGAGAACTGTGTGAATGTGCTAGTGACCACGACGCAACTGGTGCCCGCTCTAGCCAAGGTGTTGCTGTTCGGGCTCGGTGGAGTGTTTCCCATTGAAAACATATACTCCGCTACTAAGACAGGTCAGTGGATATCATTCATTCATTATTTAACGTTAATTGACGTAAAAAACTGTAAGTCCGATTTTTATTTTCATACCGATGTAAAAAACGATAAATCCTATTTTTATCTTAATTCTGAATATAGAATTGCGGTTGGGTTTCTGATTATAATAATAAAGAGGAATATGGACAATATATGCTCTATATGTATAATTAGTAAAAATCACGGGATCTTACCACGTTTTATATTTATTTGCTGAGTTCCCGATATTTAGTTTACCCGTGATCATGGTGGTTGAAACACTACCGAAATATCGGGAACTCAGCAAATAAATATAAAACGTGGTAAGATCACGTGATTTTTACTAATTATACGTATAAATAATGACCGCGTCAAGTTTAAAACAGTAAATATATGTTCTGTTTTAACCCAATATCTATTGTAGTAAATCTGTGAAATACAGTGCTGGATTATAATTATTACTTCCTAACACAGAAGTGTCTAAAGTCAAGAATTTGACTTAAGAATTTATAAGTAATAATTATTCATTCATATAGGATAATTTCAGAAAAAAAAATTACTAAGTATAAAAAAAAAATTTGTTTTATAGGATTTGTTTGCTGTGCCCAAATTAAACGTTAAATAAATATAAAGTAAAATATACTAATTATTACATAAAACTTTACCATTAATTAAGCAATGTTTTGTCAGGAAAAGAAACGTGTTTCGAGAAAATTAAGCAACGCTTCGGCGAGAGGTGCACATACGTTGTGATTGGAGACGGCCAAGATGAGGAGGCCGCGGCCAAAGCGAAGAATTACCCATTCTGGAGAATATCCAGCCACTCGGACATAGCCGCGTTGTACAACGCACTCGACATGGGCTTCTTATGATTTGCTGTTATCCTGGTACTCGTTCCGTTGTAATTACATACCTTAAATTAAATTGGGCATTATTTAAATAAACAAAACTTAATAAAATTGCAATTGGAATCGTAATTGAAAGTATAAAAAGTATAGAAATTGTTTTTAATATTATCGCAGTTTAAAAATGTTGGATGCTCTGTAGACTTAGCTTATACCACAGTAGCAAAATTTAACAAGACAATAACCATACAGCTATTATATATGACGAACTGAGTCAATCATTGCAGAGACTATCACAGAATTTAAAATACTACTTAATACATACACAAAATATTCAGTTATCTTTTTGCTATTACAATGTGAATATATCTTTATCTCACAGCAGAAGGCCATATAAGATACACACTATGACATTTTTAATTTGTTTTGTTAGAATTTGTCACTGTGTACATGAAATGACGAAATTAGGTATAGATTTGTTAAACCATAAACAAACTAATACTTAATGTCCCTTTAAAAGTACAGTTATATTTATATATAATTTTTTTAAGTTAGTTGGCCTAACTCATATTTACTTTTTAGTTTAAAGCTCAAAGTTAGCTCAAACTCTACGAACAAAAAAATAATTGTATATAAATTGTAGAAACTCTACATAGCAGTTAAGTCCATCCCTACTACGTAAGTTTTATATATTCTATACATTGTACAGATTTAGAGAAGTTTTATAGTTCAATGAATATATGAACGACTTCATATTATTTTATTATTTCTTTGTATGCAAGACATGCATCAAACGAAAGACTTGTTCCTCTGCTTTTGAGCACAATTTTTATAACCATTTCAACAATATATATGTTGCACATTTAAAAAAATAAGGCGATAGTTTACGAAAGGCCTAAATCATATTAACGAGAGCTCAGGAGAAAAAATAAGCGATAAATACTTGGGGTTTGTGCACTATTGTAGGCCAAACTGATATTAGAAAATGACTGAATCAATAGCATAATTCCTCCCCTACAGACTATAGAAAATAAAATCAACTTATGAAATGCCACAACAGACAATCATCTAAATATTCGAATAATATTAGTAGAATTTTGGTAACTTGCCAATCGCTCATTATAACTGAAATGTACCAATACAATTTTGTTGCAGTATTTTAAAAAAGTATTTAAAACTATTTTTCTCTTGAGGGGGAAGGTATAGGTACAGCATCACCTAGAAATGGCACAGTCTTTTATATATCATTTTTAAAAATGAAATCATATTTCTATCATATTAAAGTATATCTCCCTCTTGAATTATAATACAGTGGACCCGCGGTAATCCGGCCCCTCTTGTAATCCGACATGGTCTATTATTTATTATTGAATATTTTTTTGACAATATACTTCAAAGTGCATATACATACATACATATATAACATAGAATCTTGTCACTGGATCTGTAATTTGTCGGATTACAACATACTCTTTTGTAAAAAATTCCGGACTATAGGGGACCCTTAGGCAGCCCTCTATAACTCCGATGTCCGATGTAAGTTCGATGGTCCGACACTGCCTTGCAAAACGTTTGTCGGATAACCGGGGATCCACTGTATATATTAATTATTTTCCGATTCCTTTAGTATTGCTCATAACTTACCATCAAGTTAGCCGCAAGCTCGTTTACCCCATATGTAATTAAAAAATTGCCTATATAAATTCAAAACGGGTCTATTAACGTCAATAGGTGTATTACCTAGGAAGCTCCATTCGTTTAGATAATAATTAGTTGCTGTACCAACGATTCAGTTGTAAAAGACTTTATTTTGTGGAACGTAGCAATATTTGTAATGTTAAATGAAATAGACAAATTTAAGAATATGTAAATACAAATTAAAACGTTAAGTTAGCTTCTCGATGTTTGCGGAGCGGTGCGGTGTGATGCGGTGCGGTGCGGTGTGATGCGGTGCGGTGCGGTGTGATGCGGTGCGGTGCGGTAGTTTTCGTTTAAAGTTAGCAAAATAACGCGTCGGAATTGTTCGCACCGAACCGCAAGCATCGAGGTGGTACCTATAGTATAATGAATATAGCTTATTCTTATTACGTTCTAATAGGAATATGGAATTTAATTCGAAAGTTATCATTAATCGAATTGTAAATAAAATTATATTATTTGAGAATTTATATAGTTATTGTTTTATTTCATTCACAAAGACATTCTAAGCCTTATCCAGACACCTTTATTTGTTACTAGCAGTTACCCGCGAACGCTGTTTTTAAATAAGGATAGATTTTCCTTAATAATATAAGTAGTAATAATAAAATAAGTATAATCTAGTGAAACAATCAACAGTCAAACTTTATTGATACCCTTTAGTCCTTTTTAGTCGAGAAACGGCAACAAACTTTCGCATACTTTCGCATTTATACCTTAATGCTTTAATTCGTATTAATATTCGGATTAATAACAAATTAATGGATTGCTTAAAAAGATATATGTTATATAATAATAATAATAATAATAATGTTTATTGAACTAATATTTAGTACAGCCTTGACAATATTCTTGCAAAAATAAAATTGCTTAGTAAATACAGCAGCGTTTTGTACACGTTTACTTTATAGTTAAACAATTCAAATAATATTAAACAACAAACAAATAAAAACGACATATATAACAAAATAAATTTAAGTCCTTAATAAATGCATGCTGATGAAACAAATATCAATTCTAAGTAGTTAGATAATAATTTGTATGTTAAATTGGACACAATCCTTATTTTGCAGAATTATAGTGGGTACATAATAAACTAACCATACAGCAGTACCAGTACCAAAGAAAGAAAACTACCCCCCGTGCTAGTTTTTATTAAAAACTGTGTTACGGCAAGGTAATGAGTCAAGCTCGGTTCATACTAATGATACATTTAAATATAGGCTCTATTGTATTCACTTACAGTTGATTTTTACATTCTATTACTGTTCACATACAACATGAAATAAGCGCGTGATCATCCAAAGGGGCAAATAACAAACAGTATATGCAAACGAAACAGATAAATATTCGGATTACAGACTAATTCATAAAAAGAAACTTAATAACTACTACCAGACAATTTATTAATAATAACAATATATTTACTATTTCTATGTTTTGAATATATATAAATATACACACGCACACACACACACACACACATATATATACATCTTTTACAGTATATTTCTTACACATATTTAAATATACATTCTATATACGATATATATTTACATAGACAAATACGTGATTATTTAATGGGATTTGTATAATAGAATACACAATAAATTTTATCAATAAGATACTACTAATTATAACATAATAATGTATAAATGTAAATACAGTACATATATAATGTATATATGTATAAACGTATACAATGTAAATATTCCACTAAAGACAGATGGACACAAGTATGGAGTATATTTGTTAAAGCATTAAATTATTTTAATTATCCATTCTATATATACCCATTTATACATAAGTTTTAATAGGTTTTCAGTTCCACAATAATCCAATTTATTCAAGAATACATGCAGTGCCTCTCGACATCTATGTCTCGACATACTTTTCAGCGGTACAGTTTTACAGATGTGATTGTATAAGAAAGGTGCTAAGAAGTAAGAAAAACCTTGAGCAAATGTTGTTCTACATGCAGGAACCCTATATGCCTCATGCAATCTTCTACCAGAACATATAATTTTAGGATCTAAACACGTATGTTGTCTAAGTATAGCAGTTTTGATAAAAAGCTGTCTTACGTTCAATACCTTAAATTGTTTGTATAACTCCGTTGTTGAATATCTAAAATGTTTAAAATTTATCACTTTCAGAATACATCTTTGGGCCCTTTCTATTTTCAGAAGAGTACTTTTTCTGGCACCTCCCCATACTGAAATGCCATATGTACATATAGACTGACACAGAGCTATGTACACAGTTTTACTAACCTTTTTATCTTTTAGAGATCTAATTCTTTTAAAAATCGGTATAAGTTTTCGCATTCGAGATTTTATAGTTTCAATATGTTGTTTCCAATTCAAATTTTGATCTATTACAATTCCAAGAAGACTATCTACCTTAGAAAGAACAAAACAGTATTAAAATCCAGAAACATCACAAGTATGCATTCTCAATGTAAAATTTATATTAGGTTGTAAATTATTTCTCATCGAAAAAGTTATATATTGCGTTTTATTCAAATTTAATGTCAATATATTGTAGTCCAACCAATTGGCTACTTGGCAGATACCCTTTTCTGCTGATAGTCTAGCCTCCTCCCATGTAGAACCTTCAAATAAAATAGCTGTGTCATCCGCAAAAGTTATTACTTTACCATTTTGTATTTTCATATTACATAGACTGTTTACATATATCAAGAAGAGTGTAGGTCCTAGAACGGAGCCTTGAGGTACGCCAAATGTAAGATATTGTCTGGAACTGTACAAATCTCCTATTCGAACTTTTTGTGACCTATTTGATAAATAGCTTTTAAGATAAAGATTCTAATCTGTGTAATAATAGGGGACCAATCAAATGCTTTGGCTATATCTAGAAATACCCATTATTTTCTTCTTCCTGTCAAGATTTTCCAATGTGAGTTACTAAATTTTCGATTGCATCAATAGTCGATTTCTTTCCCCTAAAACCAAATTGATTTTGACCAGATAGTTAATCAAACGTTTATTAATAATTTTTTCCTCTTTTTGATAGAATTGGTGTTGGGTAATTAGCCAATCTTTATCCCCCGTTTTAAAGATGGGAACTACAATGGAGTATTTTAAAACATCAGGAAACTTACCTGATGATAAACACAAATTACATATATGAGTAATAGGTGCAATAAGAGAATTAATGTTTCTTTTGAAAAATATAGAAGACATTCTATCCCAACTGACAGAGTTACTATTCTTTAGCGACATGACCGAATGGTCACAAAAGAATTTAATGGACCATTTTCACTTTTGGAGATAGATACTAGTTTATGTTCGGTTAGGTTTAATCTGTTTAATACATTATTTGCCAGTTTCTTTCCAATAGTTATGAAATTGTTTATATAATCAAGGTGGAAGTTTTAATCAATCCATACATTTAACGTAAGGTATACTATATTTTTACATTTTTGCAAAGATTTATTATATGCGTTTTTTAAATTGTGGAGAATTTTATTGCAATGATTTCTGTAACGCTTGTAGTTTCTAAGATTTTATCATTGGGTGATTTTATGTGTCTTTTAAAGTGTCTCTGAATCTCATTGCTAACAGTCAATATTGATTGTCTGCAAGGTATGTCGCGTCGATTTATTAATTATTGCAAGTAGTGTATCCATAAATATCTCGACTTTATCTGGGTCATTTATTAAGAATATGTCCATCGCATCATTAATAGTTCAACAACCTTATTATAATCCATTCTATCAACAGTTTTATTTTTGAGATATTATTGGACTGCAATGTTAATGTCATGTTAACATACAACATGGTCATCTTATCATTGTTAACATTCTAGTATCTGATTTAACGAAAAAATGATCAAGACATTTATCAAAACAAAAGAATAAAAGAAGACAGTTGTTGCAAGGATCCAGATATTCAACAGCATCATTACTATCCTTGCCAATATTAATGTTAATATCTCCAAAAGTAAATGTTAGGAATCTTTTTAATATCAGTTAATAATTTGTCCAAGGAACTTATGAAATTATTTGGCATGAAGGAGATCTATATACGCATATGAATAAATCTCTGCCGACATTAACAACTAGACAGTCTGCATAAAATTTGGTTCATATACATGAATATTAGTTAATTTTGGATTATCTGGTTAATTTACAAAATTATAATATAAATATGTGTACAAACCTAGAAAAAAAATTCAAGTTTGTTCATGTCGGTAGTCAGGACAACGAGTGTTGCTTAGCAACAAGTTACAAACATACAAACATTGTCAAATCATCGGTGTCAACAAAGGTGGTAAAAATAAATGCAATTGAAGTAAAAAAAATATTATAATTTCAAAATGAAATCTGTTGTTAACACAATACTATTTGATATATCAAAAAACGAGATATTCAAAATAAATGAGAATTATAAACTACTTCATAGAAAATTGAAAACTACGTGGAAAGTTATGATGTAAGTTGTTAAAATAATAACTAAAATATATTATTAAAAGGAGTCCCTTTAGGCAAAGTTCCGAAGATACTGGCAGCGGAATAGCTAGACAGTCCAAGGTAGCTGCCAGCTCTTCGGTCTTCTGTGATGTCGACTAACCTTATCGTTATTTCTTTGAAAAGTCTTATGACTAACCTTTTCGTTATTTCTTTGAAAAGCTTATAGCGCTAGGACCCCACGGACCAATTGTTAATGTCGTTCGAAATAGGTAAAATATTAATAGCATGCTTTGTAAAAAATCGTCTGGATGAATCTGTCCCACCTATTTTAATAACCAAGCATTCTTTGTAAGCGCTAATTCAGATGTAGGGTGCAGAATAAGAAGTCAAATTACACGATAAGAAGATTAAAGAATTCAAACCAATCGGAGTCCAAACGAGAAATCTTAATCCATCCAATTATTGACGTCCTTAATTCCTCTCTAAGTTTGTGGGTATCCTTTTTCTTGATGATATGGTGCACCTGCCTGCGCTAACGGTGTAGGCTGGCAGGGCATCAGCAGAGAATGGTAGGATAAGGATGGAGTCAGGTCTGTTAGCCCATTGAAGTCAGGAATTTAATCAATCCATACATTTAACGTAAGGTATATTATAACTCAAAACTAATATAGTACATAGGGGGAAAGGTGAAAAATAAAAGTTCCCAATAATAACGCGGTAAACCATCGTGGTAAACTGCTATTTACCAAGATGGGCTAACTGACCTGAACTCATGGTCATTTTATCATTCTCTATCGGTGCTCCACCAAAGTAAACCGTTAGCACACACGGGTCCATTTCATTATAGTCGATAAAAAAAATTGCGTAGATCTAAATAAATAAATAAAGTAAATTTTTCCTTCTTTATTATCAATTTACAAAATAAAATAGAAACTAAACAGCAACTTAGCATTATGCTGGAAATATTCTAGTAATCGGGATGAACTCTCCCCAAACATCCTTCAAGACGTCAAGATCCTAGTAGTAGCTGGTCCTCAGAACGTGTTCACAGATGAGGAGCTGTCCTGCTTGAAGAGTGTGGTGGACAGGGGAGATTCGGTACTAGTCGCTATGACTGACGGCGGCGAGGAACGGATGAATACGAATATAAACTTTTTTTTAGAGGAATATGGTATTGTTGTTAATAATGGTAAGTATTTACTATATTCCCGTATAATAATAATAATAAAACCTGGACAATTAACACAGCGTCATGTAATCCCAAGCTAAGCAGTGTTTTTGTTATAGAAACTGGTAAAATTATTTAAATGCATCTTTTCAATTCATACATAATGTTCATAGAAAACACCCAGTCCAATACAAACAATCATACTCATAAGATGCCATATACCTATATAAATATTTATATCTTGTGAGGAATCAAACCCCCAGTCATAGGAAATAAAGCGGTGTATCGCTAGACTATGAAGACTGTTAATAAATAAAACAGTGAAAGTGTAACTAAGAAAAGTTTAAGTGTTGTATATAGATAAATTGACAAAGAAGCTGACGATTCATGTAATCATAAATGGTAATCGACAGCTATATCTGTTGTTGACCTTTATGCAAGGAATCGTCTGCTCCTCTTAACTACAAGTTAAGAAACATGAGTGGACACAGTAGGTTAAAATTGTTTGTTTAATAATTTTATCTCACACACCTCTACTTCCATGCTGCCCTGGTGATTTTAGATGAGATGATTATCTCACCTTTCCAATGAAACGAAGCCTTGTAGTTTAAGAGCAGGCTGCTTGGCTGCTGAAATTTGTGAGACACAGGGGCATCTTTCTCACCTTTCATTTATCATCAATAAGGCTTTGTAGAAAGTCTACCTAATTCCATCTTCAGATCTAAATTTTACACTTACAGATTGCGTGGTACGTGCTAAATACCACAAGTTCTACCACCCGAAGGAATGCCACATATCCAATGGTATCTTGAACCGCGCCGTCATGAAGCATATTATGAAAATGCCAAATTACTCCAGTGAATCTGATGATTACCTGTAAGTCTAGTAGTGTTAGCATTTATTTTTAAGCTAGTTTTTTCTAATTTGTATTATATAGTATATAGAGTGAAAAGTACTAGGACTGTATGATGTACTCGAAGTTAAACTGTAACTACTCGGATTAAGTCTCGATGCAAAGTATATAAGTACATAAATACTATAGTATATATAACTATATACTGTTACATATAGTATTTGTGTACTATATGTATAGAATATATATCAATTAATCTAGCGTCGTAACTCCTAAATAAATCGACGGTTTTATTTGAAATCTGAATCTCGAATGAAATCTCGCTTCGCAGCTTTAATGTATTAAAATATATTTTATTCAGGGGTTACTTAAAATAGCCGTGGAAGGGGAGTGGTGGATTGTTCGACAATCAACACTATCTCTGACTACCCTACAATAACAAACATTCAAATAAACTAACAAATACAAACATTCCTAACGGTATATTTATTCTATTTATAGAAATAATAATTGTATTATTTCAGTGAGGACCCGGCGACGCCTAACTTTGTGTATCCGTACGGCGCCACTTTGACCGTTAAGAAACCAGCGGCAGCCATTTTATCCAGTAGTGACGTATGCTACCCGGTCAAGAGGCCGGTAGCAGCCATGCATACCTCTGAGAAAAGTGGAGGCAAGTCAATTTTTAGGATGGTACTATATTATAAATGTATATCTTATATTTGACGTCGTTGTTGGGTCAGGGAAATTAATTACAAATCTATTCAAAGGTTTTAATATTATCAATTCAAGATTATCTCTTTGCTGGAGATTTTACGTAGTTTTCTGCTTTAGTCATAGGTTTTTTGTTTAAAAAATATAAAAACGTCCACAATAGATGCAAGCGTGCAAAGTCAGGGCGGGTCGCCAGTCCATAGTAAACATATGTAACAATTAAATATAACATGCGAGTTTTATTTTCAGTTGTATATAACAACTATATTATTTACTGCAGGTAGTAGGTAATATTATTGTATTTGTCTCTATTTTTTTAATAATATATAGCCTTCATGAGTCGATAACACCCTTAGCTTTCTGTAGGTGAAATAATATTAAAATAAATTAAGATTTTTTCAGTTATTCTACTGCATACAATTTTTTTTCTTTATGATATTAGTTAGCTGTGTTCTGTTGAAGGATATGAGATGGCATGTCCTCCGGAATGAGAACGGATGAAGGCTATTATGAACATAGCATGATGACATGATGTTCATAGTGCTGCTCATACACTTGTTATTATATAGATATTAGATATGCATACATTACAGTACTCTTTAAAAATGAGTGCTTTAATTTTATTTTAGGCAAATTATTTGTAATTGGTTCCGGACATTTCTTTGCCGACCAGTACCTGGAGTGTGAGTGCAACGACCTCATCCGTGAGATGATATTCAATCATTTGGGCGGAGTAACGGACTTACATCTGAATCCTATCGATGTGGAAGATCCTGATGTAAGTACATAGTTCCTGCATGTTATGATACCCTAATAGATATGTAATTTTAAGCATTTATCTATATATAAATTTAGGTATCTCTCGGCAAATCTGCATTCCGACATTAGGCTTATTTTACAGCTATACGGCAATCTGAGTTTTGCGAAATATGTCTTAGAGCTGCCGTACATTCCCGACGAGAATCGGAAGGTTCATGCTAATGACGTATTCGATAGTTGCTACTCCCCGCTATCTTTGATAATGCGCCAAGTGAACGGTACGGCCCGTACGGACTGAACCTGATAATGTGAACCTAGTCGTACATTATAATAATAAAAATGAGTCTAATAATGGACAGTTCACACAACACTATCTTGTCCCAAGCTTAACAGAGCTTGTGTTATAGATACTAGACAACTGATAGAAATACTTGATTATTTTTTTGAATACATACATAGGTAATATGCTTAGAAAACACCCAGACCAATACACAACCATACACATGAATATAAATGTTTACATGGGAGGAATCGAACTCGCGACCATAGGAGGTAATGTAGTATGCTTAACCCCTAGACCGCCGAGATCTTAATCTTTTTGTTACAAAAATGGATCAAAATAAATAATGTAATAACTATAATGTTACCAAATAATATCTGAGTGTATTAAAATACATCTTATGAATTGATTTCCAGACCAATGAATACCGAACACTTGGTGACATGATGTGGCTCAGCAGCGTGCCACTGCCAGAGCCAGCGACCGCCCCTCCACCTCGGCTGGTGCCATTACACCCCCACGCGCTATTCACTTGGAAGTTGTTCTCTCTGAACCTCGCTCAGTGTTAGTATGCACATTTACATTGGAAGAAAATTGGTCTGTTTGATGAATACTGTATTTTATATTAGTATTCTCAATTGTTTGTTTTTAATGTTATAAATGGCGTATCAATAATGTAAGATGACAGAATGATAATGAAAGTCTGGTCGCATACAAGACCATTCTTTCAAATTTACTACAATTGACTAGTCACGAAATTTGACACTTTATTACTAAGAATGCATGCGTCCTTAGAAGTCTATGTGTGAGTGAGATAGATAATAATAGCACAGATAAGAGCATCATGTAATTTCGTTACAGTACCAGAAGTACTAGGACTGTATGATGCACTCGGAGTTAAACATGAACCACTCAGATTAATTGCTCCGCAATTTGAAACACCTTTCCCACCACTACAGCTCGCAGTAAGTATTCAAATATACTAGGAACACTACAGTTTTCCTTTAATTTGACCTCTTGTATGCTTCACGGCCTCTGGTAATGTGTTTTCATTTTACCGAGGTACACTTTAACAATGTCGTCTGTTTTGTTTTGTTGGTATATCTATTCACTAACTTGTGCCTGTAGCAAGGTGTTTTGCAATCTGTAAGCCGGTCTTAAACATGAATAATGGCAGTAAAATTATGGAGTCGGAAGGTATGTTACTTTAGTGTTTAAAATCGGCAACAAAAATAAAAACTTTGTGATACTACAAACATCACAAAGTTTTTGTAATGTTCATAGAGCTGTTATTGACTAACTTGTAACGTAACTTGTTGTTGGCAACCGTTGAATGTGTATTTGACAGCTCGTTTGTTATTTCAGTATTATAAAACAGCTAAATATCCATTGTTTTGAATGTTTTAGGTGTTTCCACCCACTTTTCGGGAACCACCGCCACCTCCATTGGAATTATTTGACCTGGATGAAGCGTTCAGTTCTGAACGTTCCCAACTCGCTAGACTTGCAAACAAGTGCCTTCAACCAGAAACATCCAGGATGGGAGGAGGTAATGACAGTTATTATTTCTACAGAAATAGGTTACAGGCAACCGCGGACTCTCAAATTTATTTGGTTTGGTATTGAAGTTTCATCGGAGACTCAATCAGAAATATTTATTTTATTATAATGACCATTAGCTTAGTGTGGGATAATAGATAAATTACATCTTAAATTAAGTTTTCTATTAAAGTAAGTTATTCATATTCTTCTAATAAATCTAGCTTCAAACAACACTTTTAAAGAAAGAGTATGTGACAGTTTCATTACAGTCAGATTGTTTGTAAGAGAATGCTTATAGCTATAAGATTTGCCCGTTCTAATTCAACTTTTTTTTAGTGTGTGGTCAATTTCGACAACTACGCGAGTAGTTTTTGATATTATATATTTGTATTATTAGGAGATGGACGTCAGCTGGAAAATGAATTGGAATATTTTGTGAGGGAGTGTGGACGCGTGGTACGTCTGTCACGTGCATCACCCCCTGAGGATGCGCCCGCTGGGAAGATCATATTGCATCAATTGGCCGTTCAACTCGCAACATATAAGAAAATAGCTCCCCGGGATTAATTAATAGAATTAGCAGATATACAAACAGAATACGTACAAATGCCACGGGTTACAATAGTCCTTAAAATAGTCGACGAAAATAAAAGACTGAGACTTCACTGAAATATGTCTGTTCATCATAATATACATAGTAATATTAACTTTTAGTAATTTATATATATATATATATGTATGAACTTTAAATATTACAATTAATAGAGATGTTAAATGATTATACTGTACTATACATTCAAACTTTTTAGTGAATACTTGCACCAATGTAAAAGATAGACTTCATACCAGTAATGGACTTAGATTTTATACGGTGTTATTAATAAGTGGAAGTAAAGTTATTATATTATGAGCAATTTTTATTTATACTTGGAATTTATGTTTGCCAAAGATTTAATAATAATTTGCAATTATTTATTTGCAAATTATTTCGAATTCAATAAAAACAATAAAAGCGCGTATTTTGTAATGTATACAGCTATTGAAAAATGGATATTAAAATTTCTTGGCCAATTGGCCAATGCTATCAGAAAACTCATAAAACTAACACAATAAATACAGTTTATTACTATGATCAATATTTTCACAATTGTATTTTGTAAACAATGAAGACATTGCTTGTTGTATTCATAATTTATTTAAATAATGCTATATGCGACAATGACTTTCTTAAACCTACAAAACTTGTGAAACGCTATCCAAAGAAAGTAATAACTGATGTGAGGCAAAATATACACATACTCCATTCAAAAAATATTATAAAGCCTCAACCTGCAGTATTCCAATTGAATCCGAAGAGGAAAAGGACGAAATATAATTCGTATACAGCTTTCCCAATAGCGAGTCTAGATCAGAAAGGGGTTGATATACCGGATAGTCCTTACTTTCCATTTAATGAAAACGTTGAAATTAAACCTAGAGTCAAGAAGGTATTACCCAGCACCATTTTAAATATATCAAGAAAGAAAAGGTCTGCTCCGGTAAAAAACAAACTCAGTATCAAGAGCAATGACGCTAAAGTAGCAAAACGAAAGATAAAGGACAAGAATGTTTCTTCAGGAAATAATCATGAAAGCACGATAGATACCGAAACAAGTAAAAATAGCAAGCACCGTGCCGTAAAAGATGTTAATAAACCAAAAAAGGACAGAACTATTCCTACACATTCTAATGCTACAATAGTCAAAGGTAGAAAAATAAAAAATGTAGCTAATAAAAATAATTCTAAAGTTAAAAACAATACTGCTTTTAAAAAAAGTAAGCCCAAACAACATAATAAACATGGTCGCAAGAAATCAAAGAAAATTAAATCTAAATTTCATTCCATAAAGAATACAAAAAATGCTACTAGGCATCCAATTAAGCCTAAGTATACAGTTAGAGAACCATTCTCAGAATCGAAAGGAAAAGACCGTAACATTCATAATAAAGATACGGTCTTTTCACATGTAAAACCACCAGGGCATCATAAGAATAAAGGTGTGTAAGGTAGAATTTTATTAAATAAACGATTGAAACACAGTGTTCATTCATTTTTCCTGAATCCCTTGTAGTTAAGAGGAGCAGACGATTAGTAGCTGCGAGAGACGCATTAATAGAAGAGTACCCGTATGTGGTGTCGATACAGAAAGGCGGAGAGCATTGGTGTGCAGGAGCTCTGCTGAATCCACGACTTGTAATCACGACAGCCAATTGTATCTGGAAGTGAGTATTCTAACAACAATTTTCGGTCGAAAATTTAGAATTAGTTACGAATCCCGGATGGTCAACGTTTGAGAAATTATGCCTTAAATATCACACAGTTTAGAAGCGAAATAAATTCTTTAATTAGTGTGTATTGCTAGAGATAACAATATATATATGAACTAATGTTGATGAGACACATAATGGAGAATCAGTAAGCTGGATAGCGAATGAACCCCACGACCTTAAATATTTTGCAAACAGTTGATATATGTTTGTGGCTCGTGCTGTAGGTACTTTCTGAGTTAGGTTATACTGACGATTATAAAGGGACAGAACTATTTGATGCTATCGTGCAATCGATAATGTGCTGATTGATTTTAAACTGAATCACATTGGATTCGGTACATTATCAGCAAGTAAAATAGGATGTATTTTATGGAATAGCGCCGTTGGATATCTAGTTATTGTTAAAGCGGTACATATATTCATTTAGATCCAGTCGAGTAAGTAGATTACGAGTGCGCGCAGGGTCACGTAAGGCGGAAGAAGGCGGACAAGTAGCCAAGATACAAGAGGTCATGAAACATCCGAAATGGAGTATAAGGCATAACCCTGACAATGATGTGGCACTTATACTACTCGATAGAAATATTAGGTAAGCGATATATTTAACTATATAGCTAGTTTTTATATAGCTGTAGTGGTAAATAAGCTTATGGTAAGCCTGATGTTAAGTGGTAACCGTCGAATGTTGACTGTGATAACCCATACATGACATATTGACAATATGGCATTATCTACCATTGATCGGATTTTTTTAGATTTTCAGATGCTGTACATGCTGTAGATTTGCCAAATCGCCTCATGTTACCTGCTTTTGAAGACGTCTGGATTACTAGCTGGGGATCTGAACGTGTAAGCTAACCATAAATTGTAATAAGTCGCATTAAATACGATAAGTCAAATCTATTCTAATCAAATCTAGTCAATTCAAAATGTATGAGTCAAGAACTAACACAAAACTTTCCTTTAATTTCGACTATAAATTGTTATAGACATATATTTGTGTTGTACATATTAATACAGATATATAATAATACATATTATCTATAAATTTATAGAGAGATGGTATATACGACAAGAAAGGCATGACGCTACAGGTGTACCACGCCCGCCTGATGGACCGAGATAAATGTAACAATGTCACACAGCGGTTTGGAATTACTGTCACAGAAAATTTCATCTGTTTGTCACAGACTGGCAGACGAGCACCTTGCACGGTGAGCTCTTATTGTTATTCGTTTAAGTTTACCTCTTGTTTACTTCACGGCTCTTAATATCGCGATTAAATAAGTTCATTGGCGTGAGTTGTGCGAGTGAAGGCCCTCTTATGGATTACTGTTTTATTTTGTAAATACATAAAACTTTAGGTCGACCAACTTGCGTGTTTGCGAACCAACACGGCCGTCTTATGATAACGTGATGCCCGTGGTTGCTGTCTATGTGTATAGGTGATGGTTACCACGTACCATTAGATGGGTCGTCAGCTTGTTTTCCATTTCAGTTACGTAAAAAGAAGTGGCATACTGCGGTTTCTAATGAATACTAACAATTTTATCGACAGCGCGACACTGGGGCACCAGCAGTAAGCGATGGTGTTGTATGGGGTCTCGCGTCGTGGGGTATTCGAAAATTGTGAGTATTTTTTTTAATCGAATATCTAAGGTAATTATTTTTATTTATTTTAGGTTTTTATACATGTATCAATAATCTGCACTAAATAGAGACTTGCAAATATTAAATAGGTCTAAATTAAAATAATTTAGTATATTACTAGCAATCTGCTATACGTGGGACCCTGCTTAACACGAAAAAGATAGCCCTATTTACGTCCTTGTGATACAATATACCTATAGGTACGTCAAATTTCATTAAAATCCCTTCAGCCGTTTAGTCGAAGAGGTACCAATCAAGTACAGTTACACACTTTCACATTTATTATATTATCATGAATAAAAATAATGTCCATACTTAATTTACTGTTAGCAAATATTTTCACGAAACAAAAATATAAATTTTATTTAGATCTTATGCAGGCTGACACACTTTTTTATTTATAAAACTATCTGTTACCAGCGACTTACTTTGCATAAACGTTTAATCGTAAAAAAGTATAGAAATCAACAAACATACGACTATCCATATATTTATACTAGCGGTTCCCGCGACCTCGTCCGCGTGGAAGAGTATTTTATTTTTATCAAATAATAGAATTTTCTAATATAAAAGCAGCCTAAGTTACTCCTTATGATATCAGCTACCTGCCGAAAAAAGGCCCGTCTAAATTGGTCCAACCATTTCAGAGATTAGCCGGAACAAACAGACCGAAAGACAGACAGACAAATATTATAAAAAAATGTTGTTTTGGTATATGTACCATATTTAAAACCTTAACGAATTATATATGAGCAGACGATGCCCGGGAATCAGCTACTTATCTTTATCTACATATACATCGCAAACTATATGGATATAAATAAAATGGCTGAGGAGCGATTTTATCCGTTTCTCGACCGATTCCCGTCCGAATATTGAAATACTCTCTTTTTTACTACATGCATATATATAGAATATATTCATATGCATGTAGTAAAAAACGGTTATTTCAATATTACAAATAGACACTCCAATTTTATTTATATGTATAGATGTTATATAGTATTGATTAATCACTAATTTACTCGTATTGTATTCTAGATGTGGCACGGAACGATACCCGGCAGTATTCTCGTACCTTGCATCGCAAACTAATATGGACTTTATTTTAAACGCAACACGACTTCTAATGGCTGAGGAGCGATTTTATCCGTTTCTCGACCGATTCCCGACCGTCCGAGCAACGTCTTCCTCCACAACCACTACTCTCTTTCCATATTAACTATATGTATTAAAAATGTATACAATAAAAATACTTATATAAATATCTACATTTGGTTTTTTTATGATATTAGAGAACATATTGAGGAAGAAAAAGGGAGTTGACAAAGTGCAGAGGTATGCTGAATTGCGTTACGCCATATTAAACAAATATACCTAAATATGGGCATTGGTGGCCGAGCAGTTAAGCACAATTAGTCTAATTACCCGTAACACAGGCTCTGCTTAGTTTAGGATAAAATGGCGCTGTGTATATAGTGTATCTACAGGCGATAGTGCTAATTGGTGGTTTGTATTCACACACTTAAACTTAAAAATGTAAAGTAATAATAAAATTATTTAAAAGAGCAACACGCAAGTTTCTTGCTCGTTCTTCTTGTGATGAGACAGCTTTCCGAATGAGCGGTAGATTAAAAAAATGTAATGACTATTCAAAAGTGCTTCAATGTAAGTTTATTTGAATAAATGATTTTCTATTCTATTCTATCACTCACCATAAAGAGGGCTGAGAGTTTGTTTAATCCAGATACTTAATCCAACAAATTAAACTTTTGTTAATTAACACGTTCGTAAAGACGATTATGTAACAAATTGACTGTTAAACAATAACAAACCTAAAATTGTTCAGTACAAGAACATAATAATAATCTCAGGACAATTCACACAGCACCATCTAGACCCAAGTTAAGCTAGGAAACGCTTGTGTTATGGGTACTAGACAACTAACTACATAGATATTTTTTTTTTCACATACATATTATACATAGAAAACACCCAGACCGACACAAACAATCATACTCATGAATACAAATGTTTGTGCCGTGCGAGGAATCGAACCCGCGACCATCGGACGTAAAGCGGTGTGTTAGACCGCTAGACCACCGAGGTCGTCGAACATAATATCGTAGATCATTTTTGGACAGTTTGAGATATGTTTATGAAATTTGGAACACATATTTATCTCGCAAGTCTCAATATAAATTTGACAGGTTTGTGTGATTGAAAGAGGGGGTCAAAAGTGGCTCCAGGTATAATGAGATAAGAAAGTAGGTATAATGAGATCGACAAACGATCTTCAGGTTCATTCTCCCGCTATTATCTCGCCATCCATAAGACATCACGTATATTTATTTTATGCCAATCAAAAACTATCTACAACCATTTTGTCCAGACATTTTTATCATGGTCCTTAATTTCAGAATAAAATAAGATTATACTTTATACCTGTATTTTAAGATAATATTCCAAAAATTTTAAGATTCTTTGTAGGTACTAAAAATACACGTGATGACGAAGGATCACGTGATTAATGGACGGCCCATAAGTATGTCGTCTATCCACCTGGCTCCAGGTCATGCCACACTGTTTACCGATTCGCGATCGCCACTATAGATATATAAACATACGTCTGCTTCAGGAGATATATAACGTAGGTCTATTAAAAAAAAATTAACCAAAATTAGTGTCAATAAGCATAGAGTAGGAAAAAATAAAACTCGAACTTCAGTATATGAGCATATTTAATATTTTCTTTTTCAAAATTGTAAAACTCACATTTTGAAATTGCAAAATTATAACTAAATTCTCATATCGTTAATAGTAACAATCGCCATTTTGTAATTCTCTCCATTTTTTTGTATTTCTCTCAAACTAATAATAATAATTGTAAACCATTTATACATCTATAATAATAATATATTTTAATGTCTAACAAATTCATTTTCTCAACGTATTTACCCACCACTTTCGATTTTTTTCGTAATCCCAACATCAACTTTCACATATTTCTAATCAACTTTTTTTTATAATATTCTAAACGTACTTTTTACAATATCCCGTAATTATACAATGACTACAGCATTTCCTACCGCACCGATGTTGTTCGTTTTAGAAAAAATATTGGAATGACTTTAAAACGAAGCTGACCTAAACTAAGACTAACATCAAAAACATCTTAACACATACATACAATACAATGAATGTAATCACCAATTCGTGTACGTACCCAAATCATATTGTTTCTTTGGCAATTTTAATATTCAAAAGTGAATTTACAATTTTTAATTAAACACTGGCTAAAGCTCTTTAATTCTATTGAGAAAAACTGGCAAAACACGTGAAACTATTATACATTTCAATATTAGTAAATATTCCGATTAGTACATATACATTCACTGCTGAACACACGCGTGGTCTTAACAATACTTCCATTTATATATACCGATACGTATGCACTGGTTTACCTTACAACCCCAGAACCCAAATCCTATATTAGAAAAGTTAAACATGTCACTAATATAGAAACAATCGAAAATGATGATTATTGTTAAATATATTAGTTAAAAAAAATGAACATTATAACCAATCTGTAATTTTGAATCTATAATCTTACTATACTACTATTATAATGGCTAAAGTTTGTGAGTATTGATGGACAGATGGATGGATGGATGTTTGTTACTCTGTCACGCAAAAGCTACTGAATGAATATTAATGAAACTTTACAATAATATAGCTTATATATCAGCGGCCACAGCTAGTCTCAAATATATGTTAAATTGCCACTATCGGTTTGCTGTTGAAATTATCATGAAATAGTAAAATTTACTGTTTTGTAATTACTATACAGTAATTTAATTAAGTATTACCTTTTGCCAGCACAAGTTAAATAGATGATATATTGGTTCATGTTATATTGAAGAGAATTGAGAAATATATAAAAAAAATAACTTCATAATAATATAGGACTCAGGCATTTCACATACAGCTAACGTAATCCCAATTTACGCTACACGCAGCACTAATATACTGTGGTTGCTGGCAACACTACACCCATCAGCAGTGAACGTGTCAATCACTTCTCCTTTTATGAATCGGTTGAAAGTTTAACATGATCTTTGAATTTGCCATACCTTTATAACGACACAGCATATTCAACTTTAAGCACATGTAATTATAATATAATATTTCTTACAACCGATTCTTTTGAGGACCAACAATTTCAACTCGGCGATGTTAGAGTGATTTTACACAATTGGAAATATTAACTTTAAAATTAATAGCAACTTATGAAGCGTTTATGACGTAATTATTCTATGTAAGTTTAAAACTAAAACTAGATACACAGATAATCGGAAAATTTGACTAACACTGGCCGAGATATGAATATGAATATAAAATTAACTAAAATAACTTTAACAGAATTAACAACATGTAACAGGACGAGGTATTTGTATTTATTTAAAAAAAACAGTAGGCCAAATATTAATTAAAATAGTGTATTAGGACTGCAAGAATTGTTATACAGTATTGAACCTTATTTTGTACACCACAAGCAGTATTTCTAACATTACAACCTACCTATAGTACTTGGCCATAAAATCTATGGTAACAAATAGATATACGCACGAACTTGCGTCCATTGTACTGAGCAAAGCAAAAATGATTCATCGTATTATATAAACGAAAAATATAAAGATATGGAAATATACATTGATATTCAAAGATAAGTTTGGATGGAACCAATCACCAAAATCTCAAAATTTAATAGACAGACACATAAATCTTTTAAATAAGAAGATATAAGTTAGAAATATATTATTATAAGTTCAACTACTACAGCACTATTCGTATAATACAAAACAACAAATAAATTCGTGCCTCTTAACGCTAGAATGCGACTTTAGAACCTAGACTCTGACCTAACTAAGTAAAATGATGTACTTCGAACTCCGATTTTGAAGAATGCAGATAGGTATACCTATTCAGCCGCCTCGACTAAGCATGACTTCACTAAACTACGATCATCGCACCAGGCAAGAAAGAAAATAATCTATACACTAAAATCTCCCTGATTTTTTTCTTAATTCTAAATATACACAAAAATAATTTTGTACTCTTCCAACGAACTTCAAATGGCAACACGCTTTAGATTTTCTTTATTTTACAATTATGGCAGCTTTGTACGATCGCCGAAATATACAATTTTGGACTTAAGAATACCTTAGATTAAGGAATAATGTTCCTTAACCTAAGGGAGAGACTTACAATAATTATTCTCTATAGACTGGACAAAAACGAGATTTTAAAATTGATAAGTGGGCAACACTGTCGAACGCATAAACAAGCACCATACATTTAAACATTGAAACAGTATTGCCCAACTCAACATATATATATAATAATAAAATTGTTTTTTTAAAACAATCTCCTACATTATGGATTTCAACTGCGTTAGGTTGAATTTTTTGGAGGTGTGTGGGAACTACTCTCTTATTCATAAAAGCGCTAAGTATCTAATAAACCTATAGAACATCATCTGTAGAACTGTTACGTCCTTTTCTTTTGACCCATATACTTCATTTAAAAGAAAGTGACAAAACATTGTATAATAGTTAAAATGGGTTAGAATAATGTTTTAGTGTTTATGAATAAGGGGCAGTAGAATTTACTATTCAAGTGAGCACGACATAAAATCGTATTTTAACTAGAAATTATCTATTAATGACTATGAAAAAACATGAATATTAACTATCTACGGATGTCCTTAACTTTCATTATTGAATTTCATATTTTAAATATTTTCAAAATGCTTATGTTACTGTAAAAACCTGTTATTGATATATCTTTACTAATAAATCTTTGAATTTATCAACATGTTGAAAGCCAGGATTTAAAAAAAAACAAGTTTTAGGGGTGGATGTTACAAGTCTAAGATTAACCATATGTATCGATGGTAAAAACTTGAAATGCCCGAAAGCTAAGTTGTAACTTTTACCATTAAAAAAAGTAATTCTTAGATTTTACTGACATATCTTAGATTTTAAACTACTTCGGAGTTTTACAGTAACACTTATAGTAAATAAATAACGCCTTTCTCTGAAAACATTACGTTTTTTTCTCAAATAATTCACACGGAATTAGTATATGTATATATGTAATTATTATAATATATATAGTAATATTTGAATTTCGAACTCTTATAACACTTTTATAATGTCTTTACACTTTTGATCTATTTTAGAACCGAAACGTCAGTCAAATCCAAAGTTTTTATTCAATTCTCAAGTCACTGACACATTAAAAATATCCAAATTTAAACCCGAATATGTCTGGTAAAGACAATTTGGGTAACTCCTAGGCCTGATTCAAGAGTAGAGCCTCTAACTCGTCAGCGGACCGCAGCAAGAATGCAGCAGACTCACGGTAGCCGGTGATGAGCTGCCTAACTGCACCAACTTCTGCGCCTGACAGCTTATGAGATAGCAGCGAGGACTTGGAGGTGGAAGACGCCGCGGTACCAGGCAACGATGAAGAGGTAGAAGTAGCGTGGAGCGGAGCCGGCGTCGAAGTCTTCAGCGACAGGTCTGTTGGTGCTAATATTACGAATTGTTAGTATTACCTAATTAATTAAACATATATAAATAAAAACGGTTCAGTTACACTTTTTAAACACGAAAAGTGTTGACCTATTTATTAAATCATCGGTAATTTTTATGGAAAATATTTCTATTCTGATACATTTTGTATACATTTTTGTTGAGCAAATATTTCGATGTTTTTTTAATTCGTCTTGGTCAACACAAGATTCCTCACGAGGACAACAGAACGGTAAAATATAAGTATCAAATATGTATAACACAATTCATCTTGATAATAATTATTACATTTATTTATTTATTTATTGTAAGCAACAGATGCAATAATGAGTATGTATTTTATTTTATTATAAAAAACTATATTATATGCAGCTAATTAAACTTGATTCATTGACGCCTGGGCCTCTAGTATTTTAAATCTTATATATAAAATTCTCGTGTCACAATGTTAGTTACCATACTCCTCCCATACTTTATTACTTGACGGCTTGATCGATTTTTATGAAATTTTATATGCATATTCAGTAGGTCTGAGAATCGGCCCCTAAATGGTAAGGGATATCCACCCCTAAATATATATTTTTTATTTTTTAGACATAATATTTTTTTTTTTATTATTATTTAGAAAATAAATACAACCCTAAATTTTCACCCTTCTAGCATCAACGCCTATTTTTTAATAGCGATTTAACTATATATGGCAAAACAACGTTTGCCGGGACAGCTAGTAATAAAATAAATGTACCTGTAAGACTGGTCGGGAACGTGTGCGTGTGAGCCGCCATCGCTGACAATAAAGCGCTTTGGTACGCTGCCATCGCGGCATTGACTCCTACACCTGTACATATACATATAATCCATACTAATGTGAAAAAAGCAATTCAGCGGCTGAAAGTATTAAGAAGAAAGTACTCGGAAACCACTGCACGGATTTGAGAAATCCTATTATCGCTAATTTGATTTTCACTTAAAATAAAATCGTACAGACTCTTAACTCGTTACCGACTTGTTTGTTTGTGCGTTAACTATTCACATAAAAAACTGGGTGAATCAGCAAAATTCTCTTAGAGAATATGTGATGAAATCTTTGAAAAATAACACCTAAATATGTAAATATAGTAATTACTTTTAAACACTCTTACTATTGTGAATTACTTTATTAACAAAACAATATAGACAGAGTTTTATAAATGCTTTGTTTATTGTCATCGTTTGATCACCATCATGTCGATATGGATGAAGTAACTAAAAATAAAAAAACATGTAAATATAACTACAATATTATGAACCCTTACCGCTGGGTGGCAGAGCTGACAGTGTTGACAGGAGAGCACTATTTGTAAGCGCTGACGCTGAATTCGTGTTGGAACTGTAATGTAACAATGACAGTCGCAGATTTATTATAATGAACTTTTAGATATATTGTATAAGACTAATTTGCAAGTTGTTCTTTAGTTTCAGGGTAATAAGTAAAATTACAGTGTATGAAGACAGGTTGACGGCCTGACAGCTCCGGCAGTCTAGTGGTTTAGGACATCGCTTAAGTCTGATATCATCGGGTTAAATTCCTCGCGTTACCAAAGTTAACAATTTTTTCTTACCTCTGTCTTCCGAACGTTTGTGGCGTTCCAAATGTATTTGGAAATGAAGGTCTAAATAACGGTGCTGGCGATGACGCGGGGCTGAAAGTAATAAAAAATGAAACAAATTAACTCGTATTTATTTTCTTTACTCGACGACCTCGGTGGTCTAGCGGTCTAGTCTACCGCTTTACGACCGATGGTCGCGGGTTCGATTCCTCGCACGGCACAAACATTTGTATTCATGAGTATGATTGTTTGTATCGGTCTGGGTATTTTCTATGTATAATATGTATGTATTTACGAAAAAAAAAATATATCTATGTATTTGTATCAGTTGTCTAGGACCCATAACACAAGCTTTAGCTAGCTTAACTTGGGTCTAGATGGCGCTGTGTGAATTGTCCTGAGATTATTATTATTATTATTTACTTGTTTTTTTATACTACTGATAACATATATGCGGACAGACAACAAACCCTTGGTATTAAAAAAAAGATTATAATAATTTCTCTTAAATTCTCTAATTCTCTTAAAACAAAATTCTAGATACACATCACATTCCTTTACCTACCATCCAATTTCATAAACCAAAATTAATAATTGCACCAGATGAACATAACCTACCTGGCAGTCTTACTTCCAGCATTCCCATTAGCGTTGTCCAATTTCAAGCTGTTATTGTTCAACAATGCATTCTCCATTGTGGGGCTTGCTGATGGCCTGGTAGAATCTGCTGCTACTTTGCTGTGTCCTGCAGTTGCTAAAGATGTCGTGCTCGTTGTAGTGGCAGGAGTGGACGCTGGGCTACTGATGGCTCCACTGTACAAACTGAGGAACGACGAGGCGACGGCAGAGCTTGCTGTCGTGTCGATAGCCTGTTAAATAAGAAATCTTATTGAAAATGCTTCAAATACGTAAATACCTACAACAATGCAAAACAAAATAAATTTAAGTCTATGGTAAAATTTGACACACTTTGTCGTTTGTTTTTTTCCGTCACAAGGATCAGTAATACTTATGCATTAACATAACATTGATTAACGTTTCATGTGGACTATATGCTGGTTGTGAATAAATATACTTCATTGCTATTATGAATTCTTGGTAATATGCACTTACCATAGGCGTGGGCACAGTTGGCATCGGTTGGCTGACAGGATCGAGTCCAAGCCGCATTCGCTTCGCGTTGAGGCTCTCGTTCTCACAGGCCTGTGCCAGGATATGTTCCGCTTGTACCGATGTCAGGTGTGCCGGCGTCGGCCGCACCTGGAACAGAGCGGAACCGGTTATGTTTCTTGTTCATCTGCTAATGAGTAGCGGAGTAGTTACTTTCTCATTGACAGTGTCATAAGAGAAGGTCAAAATCTTTGCGTTGGTACTTCCGACTTAAATTATCAAATTCAGTTCAAACAAAAATAATACATTGGAATTGGAAAACATCTAGTTTTTTTTTAAATTGTGGAATAACCAATAAGTAATTAGTTGAAAATACTAGGAGACGATAAGTTACTAATAGATCGGACCCTCACCGCTGTGTCCCATGCGCTGCCAGTGCCCGGCGTGCTGCCACCGTTGCCCGTTGTGGGTCCATCTCCACGAACCTTCTTATTCCTCCTGCAACTCTTCAAGTATGTCCTGATTCTCTTTCGGGCACGCTCGGCAAACTCTGGAAACTGTCGAGTGCACGAATCGATGATTGCTTGAATCTTCTCCTTTGGCTGTTTGGATATAGGAACTATCCTGTCTAAGTTTTCATCAACGAATAGCCGGACGAACATCTGAAAACAATATAAATATACAAATAAATTTGAGTATAATTTTGTATACATAATATATAAACTGCTATAGCATAAACATTCTTTTGCATATATTATAAATCTATTAAATACTAGAGATGTGTCGACTAGTCGGTTAAGCCGACTATCCGGCCACTATCGTAGTCGGCGAATAGTCTGCGACTAGTCGGCGCCCAACCGGCTTTTTACTATTATTGGAATTACATTATATAAAAACCTTGATGATTTATTAATATTTTTATTTCATAATCAGTCTTCCACATTTTGAAATAAAGTAAAATTAAATGTTTCTGAAATTAAACATTTGATAGGAGATCCTAACTGAGGTATCAGAGTTGGATGTCGGTACTTAATATGGTTGTTCATACTTGTAGTATTCCCTGTTTTTCCCTGCCCACCCACCACCCATTATCATTTGGCGTTGGTTACACTTAACTTTACGAGAATATTTGTCCAATTGTTCAAAAAACATCCATACCTGACGTTTTCTTTTTGACATGATTCAATTTTAATTGAGCTTTCTCACTTTAATGAACACTAACAGTATTATGTTCATACAAAAACACCGCTCTGATAGCAAAAATCAAGAATTTTAATAATGCGAAGTACACGTTCCGAAATGTTCGCAAGGGGCGTTTGTCACTTAGGCGTGATCGCCTTGGCCGACTAGTCGCCCTACTCGGCCAAAGTCATGATCGGCACATCTCTATTAAATACTTACCTAGAATTTTTTTTTTCCTTATAAAAATAAAGTATTTTCTTAATTTAGTAGTAAATAATATACAATTATTATAATAACGGAATACTATATTTTTATGTGTTACGTATTAATAATATCATTCGTATTTAGTAACTATGACAAATTACAACATCCGTGCAGACAAAACCCCAACAGGAGTTTTACAGAACAAAAATTATAAAAAATCATGTAAATTGGAAAAATATAAGGCTTTTTATCAATCTGTAAAGAAGAAACTATTTTATTTTATTACCCACAGACTTATTTGGTTGTTACCTATTTCTGCCACCAAAGCAGCTTCAGGCAGAAGGGTAAGATATGCGTGTAGCAGTGAAACTACAGAGTACGCAGATATGACCACTAAGTCCTCAGATATGGAAAAGTTTGAGGAAAATAACTTTCTCCAGATAACGACATGATTTTAATATTTTTTTGAATGTATATAAGCTACGATTACCACTCTCAATAAGGTGGCTCGATGGATATTGCCATTCTAGTTACAGTAAAGAAAATGACTCACATTGAAAGCCTTCAGTCGTTCCGGGTCATGATGCTGTGGATCGACTCTATCATCGCTGTCATCGTCAGACGCGCCGCCATCGTCGTCATCCTTGGTCCGGTCCGATGACGAGGTTTCGTCATGCGTCGATTGTTCAGTACCAGGAGTAGCCGAACCAATGTGGATTGGGCTCTGCGGAATTAAATGGCATGAAAAAATAAATCTTTTCTCTTTACAGAGTTACACTTTTGTTTAAAGTTGTCTGCGTGGTTGGTCGTCAGACTACCTATTTCATCCAGCTGCAAACAAAGCAACCTCTCTATAAGCTGTGTTTCGGTTAGAAGGTAAAATCTTTGTCTTCCTAAATGGCAATGCCTGAGCAATAGTATTAGTAATTTTGTTACTACCTTGGTGCTATTCTATTTACCATAGCTAATTACCATTCCATCATAGTTACTCAGAAAGGAACTCAATTTCCTTTCTGAGTAACATTAGGTTACTATTTAATACTGAAGACAATACATTTAAAAATATAGCAGCAGATCTAACTACAGATAGCTCCGAGCGGAATCTTTTAATATGACCTGTTATAAAAACTGTCTATTTGTAAAAATAACTGGAGGTATAAGCACGAAATTTTGATTGCTGTAAAAGTACCCTAAAAGTGTGAAACTATTAATAATTTGTGGATATTTACGCGTCACTTTCTATTTAGTTAATTCATTAATTTATATATCAAATAATAGATAGCTTTATATTATGTTTGATAATCATAAGTACATAGCGATCTATGTATGAAGGTACAGTCGTACGATTGGCCTTGCTGGCACACCTGTTAATTAATAAAATAGCTTGTAACTGTAAAATTGACAATTGGTTCTGATGGAGATGTTCTGCGAATATTAAGTAAATATAATTTATTATCTTTAATGGTGTTTTAAATCACATCATAATGACAGTCTTACATGTCACATTCCTTTTGATAAAAGAACAGTACTCATTTTAAACTTATTAATTTCGACCAATATGCCTAAAGTAAATAATAAGTTAATTTATTTTAAAAACCCTGTCATTAATATAGAGTCATTGTAATTTAAAAATATGAAAAATGTTGGGTCAACCTTAAAACTCACCGAGTGGCCAGTGGCCAAGGGTGTCGGAGCCTTCGGGGGTTTGCTGCCCAGCCCCAAAGCGCTGTGGTATGATGCCCACAGGTCCGCCATACTATCTGCACCGCTCTCTGTTATGTCCCCATTCCGGCCTGAAATAATTAAGTAATTATTATTGTCTGACCGAATTTTAAAACCCATATATATTAATTTTCGGATTAGTATTGGCTATAGGCGAAACGAGGACTAAAATTGAAACAACATTCTTAAGAAATCATTTAAATTGATGATTTATTAAAACAGCTTTCCCACTTTGTCCCACCAATCTTGTCTCCTTATACTTGAGGTTATAAGATAGCCCTGTGTCCGTCTTTGTGATACATTGTGTGTTCACGTCAATTTAATTAAGATCCGTTCAGCCATTTAGTTGTGAGAAGGTACCAAACAGACAGACACACTTTCGCATTTATAAAAGTAGGATTAGAAAGAATAATTCCACAACATTTTTTTCATGATTGTGTACATGTATTCTATTTCGTCAAACAAAATTTGCTTACTCGTTTGAATGTTACTCAATCCTTCTCCATAAATATTATTTCTGACTGCTACCATTAATAAAAAATCCAAATTATTATATTTATTTAAACCTATAACTTTTATTCTTTGGTTATTAACACACACTTGTTATTGATGCTAATATTAATATCTATCTTAATGTAATTTGCAATTTTATACTAGGACCTATATTATCTAAGGACAATAAAGCGTGCATTTTTATGGCCACGACATTTCTCTATTTCTGTCTGTCTGTCTCTTTAAAGCGATCCTATAATTTCGCTTACGTTTAATATGCATACCCAGTTACTAAGGCTGTATAAATTAATGAGGGTGTGCAGAACGCACCCGCAAGGGACCGGTGCATCTGCTTCTAAATGTCAACCCGAACAAGCCCTCGCCTATAAATAATTTGAGGTGGTTGTAACGTCTGCGTCCCTGGTACACTGTCACTCTCTCGATATGGCTTCGCGCAATAAAAATAGCCGGGCCATTGCCGTAGAAATTATTCCAGCCGGTAGGATACATCAAATTAAACTATAGTAATATACAAACCTAGAATAGTTTGCTTGTTTGATCGCCCTAATTTATATTCAACTAGCTGTTCCCGCGACTTCGTCCACGTGGAATTTAACTTTATTTTTCTAAAATAAAAGGTTTTTTTAAACAAAAACAGCCTAAGTTACTCCTTATTACATCAGCTACCTGCCGAAAGAAGTCCCGTCAAAATCGGTGCAGCCAATTCAGAGATTAGCCGGAACATACAAACCGACAGACAGACAGACAAAAATTGTAAAAAATGTTATTTTGGTGTATGTATCGTATTTATATTCATATGCATGTAGTAAGAAACGGTTATTTCAATATTACAAACAGACACTCCAATTTTATTTATATGTATAGATAAAATAATTATTAATCAGACGACTAAAAATATCCTATATATTTTAATAATTAATCAAATATTTTCGTGTCGTCAGAATTAAAGATAAAATTCTGTCTTTTAATTCCCATTCGTAAGGAAGTCTAGTAAACATCACGCCAGTCTTTAGAGGAGCACAACAAATATAAACTACTAGGCGACAAATAAGTAATAGCGCAGGTGATGTGATGCGGCGAGTGGGGAACGAGGGGGGCTATTATATACTTTAAATTAAAAGGCGCAGGTGAAGTCGCGTGGCACAGCTAGTAAATAATGATAAATAAAACTGAATTAATTTTGATTTAAAGTTTGATGCAGTCACTACGTACTCGTACAAATAGGTTTCATAAGGTATAAAAAATATATCATACAAAATAAAAGTTACCTTGCGCCTGGCTGTGGTAATTCCATGCAAGCAACATCATTTTCAACTTCTCAGCGTCTTTCGCGAAGGCCTGACCTGCACCAGATCACATTCGCCAATCAATTTTAAAATTCAAATTTAGAATTTCGATAACATTCTGTTCTCTTCAATATAAAATAGCCAATTTCAATGCACGGTATTTTATGCCAGTACGAAAAAGAAAATGTTTATTTATTTTTTTATATTGTATTATTTGTTTATCACGCATAAAATACCAATGGATATAATTGATTTGATGCAAGTGGCTGGGAAATTGAAGTGGTGGGTAATAAATATTGTAAAATATGTTAATTATATGTAAATATCTACATATATACTCACTGGAAAAATTGTCATCGTCGTTCATATCTACTGGTTCCGGCGTTAGATTATCCTGTAACAATGAAAAATATACTTTTAATTTAGGAAAACTCGACAACACAAAGTTACAATTATGAACATGAACAACATGTGGTTAGAGGTAAGATATCAAAACAAATCACAAAATAAAAGACCAAAGAAAGGTATAAAAGAACTTGGTATCTTATACCCTCTATCCATTCCATCCAGTACCTTGACGAGCTAAAAATTGCCAAACCTACTAGGGCGACATGTGATCGAGCAAGTGATAAGTAATTAATAAATTAGCAACCGGCCGGGCTGTGCTGTCCGGGTCAACGAACTGGTCCGCGAACACAAATCGATAGTGCTTCAAATGGACAAGCCAACTAAATATAGCCCTAAACTATGTATACCATCACACATAATCCCCTGGTACATAGCTGTTATCAATATCTAGTACAGAGCAAGAAACGTCAGGTGATGTACGAAATTGGAAAAAAGTATTATTCGTTTCTATAGCACCTGGCCTACTTAAAGAAACGAATTTGATATATATATTTACTTACAACTATGGAGATGTACATACTCGCGGACTCACTGATAACGAATTAAAGATTTTAAACTTAAACTCGTAACTATTAAAAGAACCCCAGTAAATGATGCTTGTCTCTTTCTATTGACTTACAAATTCTTCCAACGAAAATGAACAAAATAATACAAAACGACTCGTCTGTCAAGTTTTATTTTCGCAAGAAAAAGTATGCAATAACCGAATCGAGTTAATTGATTCAGCGATATTGGTGTGAAAGTGAAAAAAAACATACGAACTCTCATTAATAATCTTGGGATAAAAATATTTCATTCTTTTATCGATAAAACTGTTACATCAAATCGATAACTTCAAACTCCATCAGCAACACTAGCCTCGATATGTGCTAAAAGGGTAAATCGCACAATAATAGGCTAGTATGACGCAAAACATTTCATCATTGGGAGCTAGAGGGCGCACGTAATGACCGAATGACATCATACGGAGAGAAATTCCGACGTCCCCGGCATCCCCTAACCTTTGTTTAGCATTGCGTACGTGTTCATATGAGACGCACACATGCAAATTTAGATAGTACGTTTGGCGGCGCTAAAATGTTGTTGTATTTGCTAAAATTATTTATTTTATACGTAAAAAGTTAAAAAAATATCTATAAATTCATAAATTCTATCTATAAATTCAAAAAATATCTATAAATTCATAAAAATAATTATTTATTTACATTCTTTATCCTGTACATTTATTTGCAAGCTCGTGATATTTTTTTCTCTTTGTGTGTTAAGGTTTCACGTAAAACGGTTCAAAAATTGTTATTAAATTTTCACAGATTATGTTGTAAAATATGTTTCAACATATAGACTATAGAATATTGATTATTATTTTAATAATATATTTTTTAATAAAACTATATTCTAAAATTTCACTCTTATAATTAGTTTATTAATCATATAATAAATAAAATCGTATAGATTATATTATAATTGCTGTTTGATCACTATCAATAGATCTATCAAATGTATTGTGAGTTGATGGTAGGCAAAAACCAACTACTAATTACGATTTAAGTTATAGATTGAAAAATGTACTTTCCAACTGAATAAACGAACCAATGAAATTTCTTTCACAAGTTATAAAATGAAACCTTGTACCAAAAGAAATTGACTTATATCAATCGTATTTCCTTCTTAAATTTTTTTTTCTTTTTACAAAATGTACTAGCGTAATCCTGTGGTAGTACTTTTTGTAAGGTAAGAAATTATTTTAGTGATGAATCAAAGCGTGGTAACCCTTGTAATGCTAAATTCATACTTTCATACCAAGATATCAATACATGTATCAATGCGGAAGGGTGTATTTATTCGTCTGTCACCTTGTCACGTTTGACGACATCATGTTTTTCTATATTATATGGCAGCACAAAATTTAAGGAAATAAAGCGATTTGACAGTTGCAAACCACACTTTAAAAAATTAAAAATATTAACTTTACCGTCTATTTATATATTGGAGATAGCTGTATTTGTTCATGAGCATTTATCATATTTTAATTTTAAATGTAATAATAGATTAAAAAGCCAACTGGCCCTACCAGAACCTAAAATAGAAATGTTTAGGGCGAGTCCGTATTACCGATCCATTGTAATATATAATAAAATCCCGGAAACCATAAAACAAGAAGATAAAATTAATTTATTTAAAAAAAGGCTTAAACAACTACTGACCGACAAAGCTTACTATACAGTAAAAGAATTTTTAACAGACGTACTATAGGAGCTAACTGGACACTACAACAGATCTAAATTTTAAATTTTATTATTGGAATGAGTCATCTACGAAATTGCCATACTCTTTAAACAGAGTCCATGTGTATTGTTAATTTATCATATGTAAATTTATGTATCCGCATGTGCAAATATAAATAAATAAATTTAATAAAATGAAAATGAAATTTAAATTTAACTTACATTTCAATATGCCCACAAAGTAGCGGATGATAGATAGTAACATTTTATACAAGTATCATAATTCAATAATATATTTCACTTCTTTATGAAAATCTTTCGTCTATAAATAACAAGATAAAAGAAAGATCGCTCTGAAAAACTTAACTGAACGGAGAAGAAATAATTTGATTGAACAACAACAATGAAACTGCTACATTTTAGTGGCTATTTTATAGCCGGCATCGACTTACGAAAACATACGAAGACTTTCATTCAACAAGTGGTCGCTCTGTCCGATGCAAAACATCATCAATTGTACCGACTCTAGTAGGCTGAAATATAGTTGTTGCTATATGTTGCATTTTATTTCTGAATTGAGACTAAAAACTATACTAAATAATAAGTACTTTTTAAAATGACATGTGATTGATAAATTTCAATTAAATTTCAACCTTGTTTGCACCGCTATACCGGTAATTATAATCAGCATCAGCAAATAGTATTTTCGTACGTAGAATATTATATATACATATATAATATTTGACAATAATACTATATAAACTTTGTAATTAAAATTTTTGGTTCCAGAGCTCGTACTATTTAAAATATTAAAATTGTTCAATATTTATTGAAATGCAGCGATGAAATGTTCACTATACTTTCCCAATATTGGTTTTAAATTCCAATGAAATGAGATTTTATTGAGATATTTTTAATAAGTATTTTTAATAAGCTATAACTTTCAGGATATTTTTTCATCTATATATATAAGTAAAGTTGGAGTGTCTGTTTGTAATATTGAAATAACCGTTTCTTATTACATGCATATGAATATAAATACGGTACCTACATATACCAAAATAACACTTATTACAATTTTTGTCTGTCTGTCTGTCGGTCTGTTTGTAGGAAGTACGAGGAGTAACTTAGGCTACTTTTATTTTAGAAAAATAAAATAAAATTGCAGACGGACGAAGTCGCGGGAACAGCTAGTTTGATCTAACAATGAAAGCCAGTTTTCTTTAGATCTATTCCCAATTTAATAAGGTTGAAAGGTAATAGATACAGCAGTGAAATTAAAAGATTGATAGGCGGAGTATGAACCCGTGTACCACAGGCATCACATGGTGACGTTCATGTATAGAAGCGACAGTCACCAGTTCCCATAGCTTACCATTTCAATAACATAAAAAAGTTATTGTAGCAACAGTCAACCTAATGTCATATACCTTAAAGACGTTTAATTTAATTAACTAAACACAATTATGTTTAATAACTTTGGTGTTAGTCGATGAGAATGCATGAATGCATCACTGCACCTTATCTGTCATTAAGCTATAATTAATTGCGGAGTGAATTGCAATAGTACCAACATATGCCTAATATGTACTAGGCATACATAACGCGGGAAGGGTCAACGGATATTTAGTGTCCGCATAGCAGATGCGGTCCTTGGCCACCGCCCTCAAGACGGTCGATATCTTGCTTGTCACCCCACCTAACTCCAAACTGGCTATGTGCACCTGGTCTTATACTTAGATGGTTCCAGTACTTAGCTGTAGATGTGTACTTTAGTCATGCGTATGTATGCAAGTTTGCAATGTATGATACGGTCTATACGAAAATTGTTATTTATTATGATAAAACTATTGAATTGAACTATTGTATTAAATATCTGCTAGATAATAGTAGTATAATACATAGATTATGCGAGATAACAGTGGTGAATTAAGAGAAAAAAACTAAAAACAAAAGTTAACTGTTACAATCTATTTATTAATAAAAAGTTAAATTAAATAGTTAGTAGTTGATGGCGTAATAATAAAGTGCATTGTTATCAGAATGTTACATATACATATATCACCCACCAACTTTAAATATAAATTATTTTATTACAAAACAATATTATAGAATACGCTCGTGTTAATTATTAATATTCCGCTAATAAAAATAAAAAAAAATAATGAGAGAGGTCGGCGCAACATCGCGGTCCATCTGCCGATTGGCGAATAAATCGCGGAATAACCTAGTTTTCGATACAAAATAACTGCAAAATTTCGGGAATCCAACAGCGCTTATGTGCTGAGGGCCTAGTATGTACTGATACATGGCTTATGTACTGCGGTGTGCCTCCCCTCGCGCACCCTCCCCCCGTCACTCCGCGTGTGCCCATGTAGTGCTTGCCACCCCGCGACTGATCACGCTGTGACACCAACAATATCGCGTTTATCGATACTCGATATATAATACGGTTCCATTTACATATATATATATATCCTACTAATATTACAAACGCACGTGTAAACGTGAGTAAGGATGAATGTTTGTAACTCTTTCACGCAAAAACTACTGAATGGATTATGATAAAACTTTACAATAATATAGCTCGTACATTAGAATAACACATATGCTCTATAATTTAATAAAATATTATACAGATTAGGCGAAATATAATGATAAATGTTTAGTAAGTGTGATGCAGGCGAAGGCGATGCAGGACAGCGTGTATATAATAAAATATTTAAATAAAATTACATTTTTACATAATTATTATAGTATTGATACTAGGAAGCTATGAGCTATTTTATAATAAAAAACGTAACTATACAATGTTAATAGATATATAATATTAATTTAATCATGTTCTAACTACGACTAAGGTATTTCTTTTATCTTTTTGTCATATAAATGTGGCACTATCAATAAAAAAGTGTTGTTAAACATACGTAGCATTCTTAGGTACAATACAGAATACACCCAATGTGAATATAATTTGTTGCTGTAGCCACCTCATCGTAGTTGTATGATCATTTCCATCAATGCCAAGTTAGTCATTCCCAGCGTTCCATTGCCCTACAATAAACGACTTCACTTCGTTTCTTTATATCAGTTTAGTACTGCATTCTTCTAATTGTATATTATTATTATTTAATAACTAGCCGATGCCCTCCACTTCATGTTCAGCATTAATACTTTAAGTTATCTATTTTTTGTTTAAGATGGACTTTAATGTCACATATTTGAGATATTATTAATTCCTCATATAAAATTACATCGTTTTTTACTTCTACTATTATTTTTGGAACAAAACGTAATGGTCTAAAACCGTCTCGGGGTCCCACCTATCAAGATATAAAAACGTAAAGAAACTTCTAAATATTAGTTATAATGTTAATATATCGAATAACAAGACTGATAAAATATTAAACATATAAACATGTAAATGAGGTATAGTCCTCAACAACTATTGTTAATGTTGTCTAAAAACTACTTCAAATGCCTTATTGTTTACTACCTATCGATAAGCCAAAATCATCGACAGGTCAGCGTAGCGGCAATCAGGTGGCAGTCAGCGTATAATCATTAAATACCCACGCGAAGGGGTGCGATGACGCCCGCGGGCTCCACCCAGCTCCCGTAACCACCCGCACCCAATTATGAAAATACGAACAAAATAAATTTGGAACGCTTTCCGAAGTGAAAATACGGTAATACACCGCCACTCATTATCGATAATGTCCGTTCACATCCTTAGCGGTCCTTTTCTTACATTTTATATGATCACGTGAAATAGTGATGTGTATCGATTGAATTATGCTTAGTCGGTTATTACAGCTGTGACCCGACTTATTGGCTAATGTTCATTTTATTGTTGCATATGCATATTTGGAGGGTAATGACTTAATTACTTAATCATACGAAATATAATCCGATGATCGATCGGTTTACAAATTACTTATTGGACAAAATACTAATACTACAATTTATTAATTGTGCTTGACTGGACGATTTTGAAGTTGAGCAAGACAATAGTAATTGGATTGTTATGAATATTTGCACTTATTAGGAATAAGATTAAAAGATGAAACAAAAATATCTGTTTTATCATTTTGAATCAAACTAAGTAAATAGCCGGGAATACAGTTAAAATAAGACAAAATAGTTAAAAATAATAATTTTGTGATAGTTTCACATGTAACACAATATAATCAATAAAATCACAAAATAATTCATGAAGCATTTCTTATTTACTAGGCCGGTAATATATTAGTTAGACAGATTGTATGTAGTTATTGCAACCCTCATTGTAAACTTCAAAAATGTACGTTCAAACCTGGTTGACACCTATAAAACTGGTGTGATCAAATACTTAAAAACTTGTAAAAATAATAAATTAGTACATAATTTGGCACCGTCAAATTATGTACTAATTTATTATTTGTGTCCCAATGCGTTGCCATTCTGGATTCACTGTCGAACCTAAATACAGCTTACAAACCTAAGCGTGTTCAGGTAAGCTACTTCGTGGCTATTTTAACTGGGTGAAACACATGCTGAAGACTTTGTACAAGGTCTCTGTTACACTACGACATGCTCGTAAAAGCACTGAGTAAAAATAATTAGATGAAATAATCAGTAGTAAAGTCCCGAGTAAGTCATTTAAATCTTTCAATACCGTATATTTTACGTGAATATGCTAGGAAGGAACAGAAACCTTACGTCAGTGTAATAAAGTTTAAATTAAAATTATATAGTACCGAGACATCCTGAGCCGTATTCACGTATGTGTTATATTGTAACCTAGTAAATTGCATATTGTAATATTTTGTCTCTTTTATTTCTTAGTCTATATATATTTGACAACGTTTCTAGCATGATATTAAGAATATTGCCTCGCGTAAACAAAGTCTAGTCTAGAGGTTGCACTCAGGCCTCGGGATGTTATCGACATTCTAATAACATATGGTGCCCTAGTTTGTATAAACAAACCAATTTATTGATATGGGGAGATTTTATTTTGATATTATCTCAATCAAAAAAACCGCGTAGTTTTGACAAAGGTGATCGCTTCTAGTTAAAAGTCCTTCTTCATATCGATTGAAATAAATAAATGCCAAATTAAATATAGGCAAAGTACCCATTTTTCCAGAGACAAAAACATATTTCTTTCTATAATTGCCAATTATCAAATCAAATAAATTTCTAAACAACTTTGGTCATGAAATCAAAATGCAGTGTTTTGTAAACGTTTCTATACTCTATTAAATAAATTAATTTCTAACATTCACTAGACTTCAGGATTAGGTAAAAAATCGCATAAACTGAAATACATTAAATGAAAATGTACACAATGCCGTCCGTACATTGAAAATATATGAGTTGAACTAATTGGTGAACTTGTAAATGTAATAAAAGATTCTAAACAATGATTATTAGAATTCTTATATGGTTATTCCTGCGTTTGTGCATGGTGGTTTTAATAATGGATAAAACTATATAATTGCAGATTTCATGAATGTATTGTGGCAAATTTCTCTTAAAATTTAGTAATAGTTTTAATCCAATCGATTTACAGACGAAAAGGTTATGTATTATTAATTATTATTCCGAGTTAAAATAATTTTACTTTACGCATAAATAAATACAAAGAAGAGACATAGTTATTTTTTGAAACCTTTGTGGCGGAATCTTATAGATTTCATGAAGGGATTATGTAAATACAAGGCTTTGAGGAAACCCATTCCATGTTACTAAAATTAGCTTAGCTAACAGTTTAACAGTTAATGTTTAGCGTAATAATATCGCTTGAACTGTGAAATTTAACTTTTATGCTTTTGCGGTCTTTTAAGTGCTTCACAGTTCCATGAGCCAAAAAACATTTTCGCTCCCGTAATAGCTACAACGGAGTTCGCTTTTTTATTCGCTATTTTCTCAACTTTTTACCCATCCCGACCAAGAGCACAGAGGCGGGCTGAAGTCTTCGCGGTCTTTTAAAATAAACGACTTCCTTTAGCATTCTGCTGGCTCGGTAGTTTCGTTCGCCGCTTGTGCCCCGGTATTTTTAAAGCGGACAGCGCCCCCCGGCACTCGCGGGATCCGTGCCCCCTTGCGCCCCAAACACCCCCTTCTACGCCCACATACAGTAATACCATAACGGGTGCGAGCTATGACGAGATTATCTACGTACACGCGTATCCACTATACCCATACAAACGTTACTTGTGTACCGGGAGTACATAAACACATAAGCGATGACTTGTGTACATATCAGCATTGATTTACCGGGCCGGACGCTACGTGTCATCAGCGCACAGTGACGATTACAGGGTATTAACTAAAAATATCGGAAACGGCACCAGCACATATACAGAAAATTCGTGACAACAGACAAAAGGATTTAGTCGTAAAATTACTACTGCGTAATTATTTATACATGTATTATTTTATTGAAAGTACCTGGGTTTAAAGTAAAGCTTTGCTCGCTTTTTTATTTTTTGTACAAAATTGCGTTTTTGTAATAAAGACACCTAGATGGATAAAAAAATGTTATCTAAGTATACACTCTAACTGACCCGCCGCAACTTAACACTGCCCATCTGACCGTAATCTCCTACTTTGTACTCCTTTAGAGATAGAATTTTTAAAATTCTTTATTTATCTATGCTAGAGTATAACGCAACAGTATTAACACAGATAATAAACCACATATATAAACAGATAATAAACAAAATAAAACATATTCCCATTTTTTTATATAATTGCAAACAAGCTAACGGCCCATCTGATGGTAAATGGTACATTAACAGAACTATGGATATCACGTTATCATGTGACTTCTGTGTTATCACACATACGATATCAGAGGACTAAGATATTATACCTCTT
The DNA here is from genome assembly GCF_030625045.1 of Achroia grisella. Lineage (NCBI taxonomy): Eukaryota > Metazoa > Arthropoda > Insecta > Lepidoptera > Pyralidae > Achroia > Achroia grisella. Next base: position 886,333 of record NW_026712984.1, on the reverse strand, counting down.
ATCCTATAATTTCACTGCTTAATCTGCAACCTCACCAAACATACGTAGTACATACATACATACATAGTACGTATGTACGTACTGGGACGGCAGAAATGGTAATACCTCTTGTCGTGTAATTTCACTGCTGAAATGATGAGATTCAGTCTCACCATTTCTGCCGTCCCAGTACGTACATACGTACTCATGCAAACACCTTTTTATCATACTGTAAATTTTTCTTACCTTAAATACATTTTACATCAAACAGAAACAAAAAGTTAAGGTGTTATTTCATCGACCATATTAAATTATAATATTCAGCCGTCAACAGGTAGATTGAAATGTCTCGTAAAAAGAAACCCGGATAATTCCAGTCCATATAATAATGTAATAGGGCTACTCCTTATCACATTTAATAAAAAGAGCAATAAATTTAATAAATAATAACTTAATAGTTGTAATACGATCTGTTTCGCAACTTACAACCGTGTTCTGCGAAATATACACTTAATGTATATATATATTTTTTTTGTCGACTTTGCATAACCAAATAAAGAATAACATAATATTAAAACGAAAATAAAATATGACTATTACTGTATTTTAAGTAGATAAATAAACCAGTATGCGTAATTACTAACTCCAAAACTAGTCGCATACTTTAATACTTAACAAGCGTAAAAAGTGCATACTATACATACATATTTAGGAGTGTGTTGACACCCATAAAAATGCGGTTTGAAATTCAAGCCTCTATTGTTAAAATTTGAATCGACAATTATTTTTTGAAAAGGTGTAAAACGTGAAAGCACAATATATACCTACGTAACATATATGTAGTTGTTATTATGAATATTTAATCATACATGAGTATCTCCTTGTACTAAATGACACAATGGATTTCGCTCTCAATTAGATACTTTATTTTGTCATCTACAAAAAATATTACTTATACAGGTCAATCCGAGCAAAGTAGGGACGGACCGGTATAGTAATATTATACAATAGGGTATGAACAGCTTATGATTTTTTTATACTAGCAATGCTCCATGCACTTGATGTAATGTCTTGTAAAAGAGATTTTACAAGACATTTCTCATTTGACCCTTTTTGAGGCAAATTTTAGAAATTCTCTATAGACTATTCTAATCGATATAGCCAAATTAATTGTCCAACTTATTTCTTATTCGACCCAGTTCGTAACAAAACTAAATTGTAACAGATAAAAATATATTTGCAAATTTCTATGAAAATATTGACAGTTGCAGTTGCAAGCCAAACTTCAAATTTTAAGGTCCAACAAATACATAAATTACTTAGTTAATTGCATACAGACGATCAGCCAGCAAGTGGCGAAGATCCAGCGATTCGGGGGGGATGGACTGGGATGCACTGGACTTAAAGCCGGGCAAAGGGATTCTCGGGGCTCCCACCTCCCCTCCCATAAGAGGGTGATGAAGCCCGGAAGTAGAAATAGCATTGTGAGATGGTTCATAGATAATCGCAAAACATAAGTTTTTATAGATTTAGTTAAAAAATGAAGCATCCGTTTACAAACATAGTCGTAGTCTGAATCATTTCATCAAATATGTATGTAGGATATTTTTAGTCAGTTATACTTCTAGTTAGTAAAGTATAAAACTTCAGTTAAGAGCTTCCAAGAACTTATCTCCTACATTTTTTAAAATGCTATCCTTTAACATGGCTTTTTTTAGAACATAAGCCTATACAAGCTTTAGAACATCATCACATCACTCACACGAGCGGGCACGTCGTACTCAATTGCTCAGATACAAAAAAACACAAACGCAAAGTTGACATTTGCCAAGAAATATAACGAAATAGAAATTTTGTTCTCGCAAATTCATCTACATACACTACACGTGGAGGAAAATAAATTTAGGCAAAAAAATGGAAAAGATAAAAGTTGAATATTATAGTAGATGGCGTGAAGATATGCCTCTCGTTCTATATTAATATTATAAACTTTATTAAAGAAATAACATATGACAAGTTAACGAAATAGAGCTGATTATCAGTATCTGACTCTGACCACATCTAGTGCAACTTAATGATCAATACAATCGATCAATATCAATACCATAGGGATAGGGAAATACCTGAACTATACTAAATTACACGTATAAAGACGTAAAGTTTGTGAGTATGGATGTTCGTGGCAATTTCCAGAACTACTGATCCGATTTTAAATATTCTTTTAGTGTTTGATAGATAGCATATTTATCGACGAAGACTTGAATTTTAAGATGTATACAACATAGAGTTACGACCAATAGGAGGTCTGTAATGAAAAATGTTACAAAAACGGGGTAACAGTCACGTAAACCAAGTCGCGCGGGTAGTTTATAGTAAAATTATTCGTGTTAAGATCCGACTATATATTAATAAAGCGAACTAAATACAAAAATTATTCGTGTTAAGATCCTACTATATATTAATAAACCGAACTAAATGCAAAAAATTTAAAATATCTAGAGCTGATATAACCTTTGTTCTGCTGAACCTAGTTTCGGGGGTTTTTGCTGCTCACCACTTCGGTATCGCCCAAAATTTTTAGATTGTGTAGATGCTCTTTAGCTGTACCCTTGTCTTGCCAAAGAGTCTTTGAGTTAGCATAAACTGCTGCAATATATACCGCATACACTGCTGGTAATTTGCCAGGTTTCTAAAGAATACTATAAGTATTATACTCCTGAATAAAAATTATTTATTATTAACTTTATTTATATATAACTAGAGGTCACCTAGAGGTCGACATTCCACCATAATTTAACATTCAGATAATTTGACCACAGACTTTAACAATAAACAAAAGACTATATATGTGTACGTCAAATACATGCTAATCTGTGTAATATTATATTGATTTAATGTATTTTTTTTGCTTACTTTTAGCATTCTGCACTCCTTTTCTATATCTTATATATAAAATTCTCGTGTCACAGTTTTCGTTCCCATACTCCTCCGAAACGGCTAGACTTATTTCATGAAATTTTGTGAGCGTATTGAGTAGGTCTGAGAATCAGCCAACATCTATTTTTCATCCCCCTAAACGTTAGGGGTAGTCCACCCCTAATTTTTTATTTTTTATTTTAAGGCAAAACAACGTTTGCCGGGACAGCTAGTAAACTATAAGTGTGAGAAATTTCATACTCCTCCGTCCGCGCAATTATCATAAAAAGGGGTACAAAGTTTTTGCTTAACTCTTTTCGTCAGCCTATTTCCCCGTTTATATCTTTTAAATATATTTTTTTCTTATCAACATGTTGATGAACTTTACGGAAAACTGTGTTTTTCATACATACCCGACAAACTAAACATCAGATGTCAATTTTTCAGAACCTAACAAATCAGCCCGTCAGATCGGGTACCAATTGGGTTCTGTCACATTTATCATTGCACTATAAATTTGTCGTAGCGTGTAGAATTTTCAAAATTGATACAGTAGATCCATACCCCCACCAACCTCACAAACTTCCCCTCTTTATAATATTAGTAGGTATAGATAACATATGTACATTACAGATAGCCGATTGATGTGCCCAACGGGTTAATTGTTTTTTTATTTGATATCGATATTTCCGTCACTAGTCAATCAGTCCGAAATATAAATTAAAACTAAGTATTATTTAGTTAGCCAAATTTTAATTCACGACCTCTTTTGGTAATTCATGTTAGTAAACCACTAGGTTACAATACTCTCACAAACATGGATAGTATAGTGCATTTATAACAATTCTAGTTAAATTATATTGCTAATTAAATTCACGATGTCTTCCATTAGTTTTTATAATATCAGGCGCCGCAGTGATGATGACTAGAGTTAATTGAAGGCTATTTATTTCTTGATAAAACAAACAGAATTAATACGACATCTTATTATTGCGAATTTTCTTGATAGAAAATAAGATAACTACAGTTTACTTAAACTGCAGTTATCTTATTTTCTTGTCATATTTTTTAGAGTAAAAAAGATTACTCTGAGAAAAAATATACATAAACAACAGACTTCTAGCTGCATAATATACAAGTAAATCTCAATCAGTTACCCATTAAAGAGCTTAAGTTAATGTAAATAATTAAACATCCAAGCAACACATTCGCAAGTTACGAGGACTAGGTGCACAAACCACGTCGTTACCGCGTCTAAGTACTAGGCTCACATAAACGTGAAGGAGGCAGAGCGTAGTCGTAGATACTCGCATTATGAGACAGGGGGAAGCGGGCGACCTCGAAAAACCGAACGGGGGTCGTCTCTACGTCGAAAAGCATCGTGAATTTCACAAAGCGGCTTCCTAGTTACAGGGGTATCGTTGGGGAGACGCGGTTACAACTCGGCGCCTACTCGTGCCTGCTCTTTGAAGTGTGATAAACTGAGCGAACGCGAACGTACTAAATATGGATACCTACGTAGGAGTGCGTGCCGCAGCGCCCGCTTAGAGATTTCTGCTCCCCTGTACACACGACGTCAAGATTTATAAACGTGGTTAAAATTTACTGTTCAATATACGTGTATATTATTGTATACAGACAGAAGATTTGGCCTCGTAACAGCTACATCCCGTAGACTTATCAGTCGCCAGTTCAAAACTGACCATCAACAAAACAAAACGAACAAATTAAAAATTTTCGAAGTTTTAAAGTGTCTTTATATGATATGATTTGCTACAACCGACCGACCGTCCCTAGTCAAGTCGAGACTGTGTCTTCTGTTTTGTCAGCCGACTAACCCGAGTAGCACACGTAACATTTTTCAAAAAACCCTCTTCTTCGCCTAAAATTAAAGTTATGTGCATTTTTATAACATAAAACCGAAAAAAAAAATCTAAAGGGCAGAAGTTGCAGTTAAATTATGTTACTTGACGATACTTTTTTAATTCGACAAATCTTATTCCATGTTGTAATTATACGAATTAGGCCATTGAAATAGCCTTTAGGTAACAAAAACTCATCGAAACACATAAAATGTATATATTTTGTAATTCAAATCAATTCAAACAATTAAATCTAAAAATCTAGTAATAAAGCATCCTAATGATTCAAATCTTCTTCAAGATATAAAGTTGACTGTACTAACTACAGTACTGATGTGTGTTGGTGGTATAAATTTTAAGAACGTCATAATAAATAAAGAGTTTCAAAATGCGGATTACATTACCACCCGCGGGGGTCGCCCCCTAATTTGATTCCCTTTACATGCTCCAAATTATGGTATATATGCAGGCAGCGCACAGCGAAACTCCGTGTGAAAGGGCCTTAAATAAGGCTGCAAACAAATTAGGTGTCCTCTTGTGCATTTGGCAAATTGTTCAAAGTTCTAGGCGCAGTTCACTTTTCTTATTGGTATGGTATTCCTGAAAATTTATATTTCCACGTTTAGTAATAAACTGCATTAATTCAAGTCAAGAAATTGTAAAACCGACTTTAAACATACAACGTTGAAGTCGTAATTCTAAAATTTGTTTTTGACTTTACGCATTTTATTAATATGCGACATAATCATCGCTGTTTCGCAGAAAATGTAGATATATTTGTAGATACTACATATATACAGAAACCCTTGATATATCTATAAATATCTTATTTATTATCATAGGTAGACTGTGAAATCGCACAGGAACAATAAAGATGTAACTTAATAATTACTAACATTGGACAATCTACTCTACACTATTGAATTTAAAGTGTAGTATTTTAAATTTGTATGTTAATCCAGTATTGTAATAAGTGTGTATGTATATGGTGGTGGTGTCTTGCTTTTTCAAACGAAACAAATAGAGATACTGTATCCGAATTCTTTTATGAGTCATTTGTTGTTTGGTTGTATATGTTATGATAAACTGATAAATTTAGAGACCCATAAGAATTCAAACAGAAAACATTCACGTTTGCTTAATTTTCTACGTATAGTATATAATTGATGGTGCATAAAGTCTAAACTAATATTATAAGTACGTTACATTGAAGTTTTTGTAATAATATAAAAAATTTTTTACCAATAATAATTTCCCTCATGAATCTTCACTCATTATTACAACAATATTCTTTCTCATAATTACACTTAGTCCGTTTGATCTACGAACAAAAACTTGAATATCACCAACTCAGCTCTCCTTACAAAAGATTAAGAAAAATTTTCCCATGTCACCTACAAAAACGAACCAGCTAGCAAGCCTCCGTCAGTAATTTCAGGCCCCGTGGGCCGTCTCCAAACGTCTGGCTGCTCAAGTAATTACTCCCCCTCACGCCCCAACCCCCACGCCCCCTACGGGGATAAGTAAAAACAATATTTTTACGCGCGCCGACCAGGGCACCAGAAGTGACAGATATAAATTGGGGGGCGAAAATGGAATTAGTGCGTGCTTCCTCGACGTCTCGGGCGCGCGATGACTTTTTTAGTGGTTTTATTGTGATGTACAACTTTGAAATGTCGGCAGAATGAAACGTTATATTGCAATTGGCGTGTATCGCAAGGAATTACTGAAGTTCAGAAAGAAATAACTCCTCGCATTATATATTTATACAGATATCATGACAATCCCGTATGGGATCTTTGTGAAAACGTCTAATAACGAAAAAAGTAAAAACCAAATGCCATCTATCCAAAACATACGTTTATGAAATATAAACATATTATTCTACATATAGTTCATACATACAATATATGTTGAGGAAGCCTTACAACAAATAATTGGTCGTATAAGGCAAGGATGACAGGACGATTTTATATATTACACTGAAAGACTAGATATGTCCCACGGTTTCACTCGCTGATAAATTTAAAAGAATTGTACACATCACATCGCCCGGCTGTGCGATTTTGAGGAACAAAACCGCATGTATTATTATTTTGACGATTATTAATACTGCATAAAAAAATTTATAAAACAATTTTTAAAACTAAACAATTATAATGGTATATACTTGGTATGAAAGATGAAAAATTTTTAATTGTATTATCTACAGAAAGATATATTGTCGGCGAGTACCTACTTCGTTGAAAATAACCATATCATCATCATTGCGTTGTCGTTATTCCAATATTTGGCGTTGATACATGTGAGCTCACTCTCCTTTTATGCATATCATATTTGACCCAGTCCATACATCGTTTCTTCGGTCATTCTCTCCCTTTACAATTTAATCTCCTATTATTCGCATTAAAAACCTTTAAATCACTGTTTAAACTCCTTCGTCAGACATGTTCATATCAAAACAATCTCGTAATAGAAATAAATTGAAAACAATAACTATTTAGTTAGGCATAAAACAATTACATACATATGTATAAATTTGCAAACTATGCATAACTTTCGTGTCCTAAATTCTTCAACACGTGACTACATTCAGTTACAAAGTTTAATTTGTATTATATTGTATTTGCCATCAATTTTCAAAACATTTTTAAATTTATTATTATAAAATTACAGCAACAATATATACACCACTACGTTTTATAGAGTGCAAAATTGACTGTATCGTTATACATATTATATACGTTTCATTTCGTTAAATGAAACCTAAATTATTCATGCGTTTACTATTATTTTTTCTGTATGTTATGTGTCTGAGTATGTGGATTGGATATCTAAGATGTAGATTTTTATTACAGTTTAATCGGCTATAAATTTGAAGATCCTTTGTACTTGTGCAGAAAATAAGCACCTCTATCTATCTACATTGTTGTAAAACAGCGCCACAAGTTAGCTATGTCTATATTAATAAGTTAGGTGCGAAGCTTAGACAAGCCTGTTAGGATCAGGTGGCCATGCAAACACTATGGCCCTACGTACGGAATGCAGTGCGCGCTTTGAATAATGCACGCTGCTCGTCTCACCGGACACTGTTTATGTTACCCTGGTAGCCGTGTTATATTGAAATCACTTTACATTAGGGAAACAAATGCAACTTAGTTTCAATTAAACTTAAAATATGAATAAAAAGTATTGAAGATATATTCAAACATTAAATTTTTCAAGATGTTATTTTCGATTGCGTTTTCACATTGAAGAACCTAGTGTAAATTGAGACAGATTCTATATAAATAACAATTGCTGAATATCCAAAAAATGGCTGCACCTATTTGGATTTAATTGTGTTTGTTTGTATAAGTAATAGCCAAGTTAATTATAATTATTTATATTAAAGAAAATGTTTGATAAAATTTATGAAATATGTTTAAAAAATCTTAATATACAAAAAATACATGTATAATTTAGACAAATTATTTCCAATCGATTGCCAACACCGTTTCTTTGTAAGCTGTGTTTCGATTGCAGGGTCAGACGACGTGGTATGGAGGCCTGACATCTTAGTCGGCCGGAATATTTTTTTATAACATAGAGGATAAAAGAGGTCGTGGATTATCTGATGGTAAGTAATTATCGTCGTCCACGAGCACCCACCCGCAACACCAGGGGAATCGCAAGTTGAAGGTTTCAATATAATATCAGTTTAAAAAACCATGTGTCATGACCATAATAACGCATAGGGGATATTATGGACATCACATGAAATGATGTTCGAGCGAGGGGCTCGAAGATCATTTCATGTAAGTACCCCTTTTTGTCATTCCAGTTACATACAAACAATATCTTTGAATTTAAAGAATGAAATCACACCGAATGTTTCGTGACACGATTTTAAAGGCCCATTTACTTTAATGAAATTAGTTTCATTACATTGTATTATTATTACAGAATCGCGTATAAATAGGAAACGTGGACTGTTTTAACGAAACTAAAACAAGTTTCAGAACTAATGCGCGCGTTACAATATTGATGTTTACACGTAAAACTGTTGATGAACTTATAGTAGCACCTGTATAATAATGTACCTACCTCAAATAGGTTTTAAAGATACAAAAAATAAAAAATATCATATAACAAAATCGTAAACAGGCGAAAACAGCCTGTTTAGTCTCTTTGTTTCAAAGCAATCACATAAAAATGGCTAAATGAATTAGTATGGAACTTTCACAGAATATGTTATTTAATACGGGTCTATATATAAAGATTATTGAGAAAAGTACCCTCAAAGGATGGAATTCATTTTATGAATTGTTCAATACGCCGCGTACAATTATATTAATTAGTTTACTAATAAAATAATAGATGGCGCTTTAGGAATACATTTCGAACGGTGATGGAACTTCTCAAATTCAGTTCTAGAGTTTACTTTCCTTCCTTTTCCTTTCGTTTAATAATTTTATAATAGTATAGATAACTCAGGTATTCTGTAGAATATCACAGAATACTTAAGTAACAGTTGTTGTCAACGTACCTCGTTCTTAGGATTTATTTCGTCTTCGTTTAGGGCATGCATGCGAACTCTGAGAATGCATGTTGAATAATGCAGAAAGCAAATTATACCACCGGACACCGATATCCTACGGTGTTCTCGAGACAAAACTGCAATTTAATAATATATTTTCACATATAATACCACATTCAATAATCCCATCTCTATTTTTCCATAAAGATATTATATTGACCCTTTTGTCATTATTTTTATTAACTAGAATGGTATACAAGCTGTCTCCTATATATATGAACATCAGCATCTTAGTAATAGCGGCATCACGTTATTATATGACACACGTGGTACGTCACGTGGTGGTGATGGACATCTTCATTCATTCTTGGAATACATATTATCTTGTAATTCCACTGCCCTATCTTAGCATTTAAACCGGATCACAAAACAACAACCTCTTGTTAGTCATAATTGTGTATAGAGACATTCGAATTTAAAAAATAAATACTTAAATTAATATAAAAAATAACAAAAAACTTGAACTGTAAATGAAAAAATTAACACATGCGATTGAAAAATTATGGACTTCCTCTCAATCAAAAATGATACTTTCTTTATTGATATTTCAAATTTCGAATTCCGCTTCGAGAATTGAAACCGCAGTTTATATTTCTATCATATTGTCATAGCAGAGGACATACGACAACTTTCAAACAAAATTGGTTCGGAATCGATCAGTTTTCAACGTTCAATAACGGATATTGAAAAATGATGTAACTGAGTGTAGTTTCCGTGGCGCATTACGAAACTTAGTCCTGATAGCTGAGGAACTAAGCCACAGCGGAGCTAACATAGCAGACACAGTACTATAGCTGTCAACGAACACCGCAACCTATTCGTTCTGTACCTAATAACTAGGTCAGTATCTCAGAAATGTTCACCATCCTAACTCGGATATATTACATAGGTTTATCTTGAATCTTTAGACAAATGTATCCTATTTGAATATAGATTATTATTAGTCTTCTGTATTTTATTTGGCTCTTCAATGGGGACAAGTAAATTTTGAGCTTGGTGGTACTTACATGATTTTTACGAATTTAAGTTGAATATTCGTAAATACTTATATGATAACCGGAGTTTGTGAACAGTTGAAAAATTTGATTGTTAAATTGAATAAGAAATATTTCAATTTACATGCATTAAACTTATAATAGTTTATTTTATGTAATTTAAATGGCAAATAAGTCGACGGCTTGCCTATATACATGAACAGCACCACAAATCTCAAGTCGTCATGTGACATCCGTGATACTATTCACGCGTAGCTATTCCGAAGAACTTAAAAATGGTATGTCCTCATTCTGGAATTTCACTGCCTAATCTGACCCTACAGCCGAAAAACAGCTTACAAAACAAGCTGCTTGGCGCCTGAAATTGGTGAAACTAAGTTACCTACGCAGAGGTTAAGACTAATAATAAATACAGGCTAGAATAGGGAACTTTTTACAGTCTACCTCTGGTTAGTTATACATTACATAATTATACTTCAGGATTCAGCTTTGAGATCAAACTCATCACTCATCATCACTTGTTAAATAGTTGCAGTTTCACTGCATAATTATATCGGGTATTAGCGCTTTGATCAACTAATCGCCCCTTCGAAATCCTAGGAATAAAGAAGAGATACATTGTATTCTGATTCCATCACAATACGATACAAATATAAACAATCCATTATTGTACCTTAAGCTAGAAATTGAGAAGTCATTGTTTATCTAGTAAGCGCAACAGTTAGATTTTCCGATTAAGTATTATTCCAAGTCTTAATGTTTATTTAGAGGCCATAGAATTGTTACAATCAATCTTAAAATATTGTAGATCTACATTAGTAACTATTTACGTATCATAATAAATTTACTGATTGTTTTTTTTTATTATTATCATTTTATTTGATTATTGTATATACTTACATAATTTCTGTTGCATACACAATATTTTGTTACTGTTTTTAGTGAGACTGTTTTGTTCATATGGCTTCCATTTCTATTCTTTTGTTAATATGGATAATTAAGTAAGTTATATTTTTAGATAACTAAAAAGGAAATACGTAGTATGATAGTTTGGTTAAGGTTAAATTATTAGATATTGCTAAGGTTGATCGTAGATAATCCATTCTAGATATGATTGTTTGCAAACTAATCATAATAGTATTTCTTAGTTGATTGACTCATGTTATAACTACAAATGTATCATAATAATTACTATTACAAAATGTATACCACAACATTTGTTATAATTATGTAACAAAAAATATTATTATATATTATTTGTTAACCTGAAACATATAATATACCTATGGTAACATTTATTCAATACAATAAAATCTTACATTTGATATAGTATAAGTAACATACAAATTTAAATTTAAACGTTCCGAACACATGAATTATTTACAGTACATATAGTGATTGATCTAACTATATATGATTGCAGCTAACAGTATAATATCTATCTATATATCTAAGAACTAACCTAAGTATAATGGTTACTAGGTTTACATAGACGCAGGGTAGGTAGATACAAACATGCAAGGTCGCCCGGCGCCTCGCTGCTCACTACACAATGATATTGCTATGGATGTCTCAATTTTTCCTCGTTAGCTGTCATGTACTATACTATTGCTAGGAACAAAGAGAGAATTATCGTAAAATAAAGCGGGTTAAAAAAGTATCTTTCGTACTTACAATCCAAAAAAATATTCAAAAGTAAAGTGTAAATATATGTATTAAAATTTAAATTCACTAACTTAGCTAACTCATTTTAACATTCGGCATTGTTGAAAAATGTATAACTGTAAAGTTATAAATAAAAAACATACAGTAAATAATGCAATGTGATATTAAGTGATACCGTTTTCTTTTGTATTTGTTATGTATTTCTTCAAATCATATTACATTTTCAATTAAAAAAAAAAACATTACTGTATTGTATAAAACGGAATATCCATTCTAATCTTATCGTCGTCGGCCGCATGTCATTCGAGTCTACGCCATTTTGCAAGGCGAACTGCCCGTGGCGGGAAAACTGACTTCGGCGCCAATTTCGATGCGGCCACGTCTGCTACCCGACCGCATCCGGATGACCATTGATACCCGCTACTTCCCACGGCAGTCGTGACCACCACAAATCGACAGCATAACTTAACGGGTGTCTTTATAAAATCCTTTAATTATGCCATCTTTACTGCATTTAATAGTGGCTCGATGCCTTTGCGGGAACTAGCCGTATTAAGAGTGTACAGATCTCAACCTTGGCATGTTTATCTTGACCGGTTTCTACCGAGCTCCTTGGGTTTTGTAATTAGTATCACGTAAGAGATCTAACTACGTCGGTCAACATAATGCATGGGACATCGTGTAGCAATGTTATCAAGAGATAAAGCTAAATAAAATAAAACTGAAAAAGTTACCTTTGGCAGGACGTGTTGAAGCAATGCGCCAGCTTTTCTCTTAGCCGCCATCTTGATTCTTAGTTTTGGTGGATCACACAGCACTGAAGTCTTTGGTTTTGTTATTACTCTACTTTTTTAATTGTTCAGTTCGTATGCCCCATATCGCTTTGGTTGTATTTTTTTATTCTATAGAAATTAGTCATTATATTTAAGTCTTTCAATGTGCTTCAACTTAATAAATATTAATTCGTTAGTGTGAAAACTTATTTATCTATTTTATAATAATGTTTTCATTTCTTACTACTAAGCAAATAAACATTACGGGTTAAGAGTTGGCACTGTTTTTAAACAATCAAAACGTAATCAAAATTGAATCTATATGTAGTATTGTAAAGATGTTTTAAAAAAAGTGCTTGAATAGTTTAAAGCAAAAATTTATTTGTTTTCAGTGTCGCCATAGTTCTCAATTGTAATGAATTAAAAATGATGGGTTTGCGATATTCTAAACCATTTGAGAGTTGCGGATGCAAGCTAAATTGTACGGTTCACAATTGCTATAGTAAAATGATCCGTACATAACTGCAAAATAATAAAGAATCCATTTCAAATGAGAATTGCTAGTCATTTCTTTACGTAATTGAGGTCCTGGTAAGTATATCTAAATAAAGACAAACACTGCGCTGAAATATTGCAATTCGTAGTGGATAAAATTCAATTAAAGATTGCATAAATCAATTTTAAAAGTTTCGTTATGTAAATCTTCAAAATCAACAAATTATTTATTAATATATAATACTACAAGAAATGTAAGCTTACTTCATATAAAAATTATTTTGTTCTAAGTTTAAAAAAATAAAACTCCGCCGAAATGTTATATTGCATAGTGTATAAGGGTCATCTAAAACGAAATTCAAGGGGAGGCTATCTCCCGCCAGCGAACGTTGCGTAAGGTCAGTCCCGTGCATTTGAAACAAGCATTCATTTTCGAAAGAGGTTACTTTTTGTTGAGGGTGCATTGCCCGACTCACTGCCTACTATTTGCACAATACTTTTCAATGAACTGGTTTATTGTTTGCGGACTAGCGTCGTACTTTATACAAAAGTTTGCAATCTCTTTATTTGGACAGGGAGGGATGATTACGGTGCTTTTGATATTATTTACGGCGACTGCGTGAAGGTTTTGTAATTGAGTATTATTAAGTTGTCACCTCTCTTTTCTCTTCTTCGTTACAACAAAAACAGTTCTTTTATTTTATATATAACATAATGTTTTTCATAAAACCGATATATGATATATTTATTATTGAATAAGTTACAATTTCGCTTTTACTTTTTTACTTACAGTTTTTATGGAGAAAATAATTATTTTCAATTTGATCTAATAAATCGTATGAACTCTTTTCAAGACATTCGAAAGAAATATTATTAGAATTAATCGTTTAAATCTATAGATTAGTAATTAGTAAATAGGTAATATAAGTTTATTTAAGCAATTGTTACTTAATAAAAAATAGGTTCTAATATTTTACATCCACTTGTTATCAATCAGTGTAATAACGAAATTTACATAAACAGTTCTGTCATTTGAAATATGCTTTGTTTCTGAAGTCTAATTCTATTCTGCGATTTTCTTTTTCAGATTATAAAATAAAAATTCTTTTGAATTCACTTAGTTTCCTCACAAAGAAAAGTATTTCCCGGAAACACTACCAGGAAAACAGGCTGGCTTGGAGCTTCAAACAGATTAAATCGCAAAGGGCCTCTCATTCCCAAGCTATAAGCAATTAAAACAACTATGACCGTTTTCTAACTAGGTACATAACGTATTCAGATGACATGAAAAGCTTTATTATTCATGCATTTATTGTTATAATTTGTATACATTATATAACGAGATATCTGTAATAAGTTCATTACGAGCTCCGATATTTCAATAGTATTGAAAATATTTAGAGAAGACAATTTTGTGCAGTCGTCTGAGTAAGTAGATACATTTGTCTCACCTAATTCTGACGGTAACAGATTGTCAACGTTTTAATAATATAGCAGTTTAATTTCTATGTTTCTAAATTACGATGCATAATACTTAAGATATTATGGTAACGCATGGGATGTACTATAAACTTAAATGGGAAACAAGCTAATGCGTAGTCTTCCCAGAGGACTAAGATGATATATTTCCATACTCTGTAGTTTCACTGTCTTCTCTCGTACGTCTATCGAAACACATATTACAAAGTAATTTACTTAGCGGTTGCTATAGGTGAGACAGAGGTATCTTATCTCTGTACTGTAATTTCACTGCCATACCTAACCCTTCAGCTGAAAAAATGTGTTCATACATTAAACTGAAGGTGGAACAGTCTCTAAGTAATATGACGACAAATGGAAAACGGCCGCATACTCGGTCAGTGCACTACCAGGTACCTATTTTCTTTTTAGCGATAACAGCAAGGCCACTTTAATAGCTTTGGGCACGGTGGCCCGTAACATTTTTTTATAACTGCCTAGTTTGCGAATTAGGTTTCTGTACACGGTTACACACCGGCGCGTAACATTTACAAATTCGATACGCTTGATTTATATCAAATTCAATTATGTTTCGGATGTAGGGTACGTTAAAAGAGTAAGGAAAATAGTAGTATATACAGAGCCGTTATCATTGTAAAATAAAATAAAAAAAGAAACAACTACAAAAATAGTTATAAACCATTCTGTTTACAATTGTTACAATATTGTTGAAATATCGGAAGCTTATTAATAATATAATCAACATACGTATCCCGTTTCTATATATAATATACACCTACAAAAACCATATTTTTAAAATTAAATACTAGTATAATATTGCGATATTAAAATACACCATTTCAGATGGAGATAGACTCTACATTGTACTAATACTACTGTTGATTCCGAGCAAAGTAGCGATCATACGCTCGTATACATATTCCGAGATATGCAGCGCCTAACCTTGCTTCTAAATAAGCTAAACTATATATAAATGTTGTATTAGATAATTAGGAATAATAAACAAATAAACGTAGAAGCAAAATAAGGAACAAATTGCAAATCTAAACTCAGAAAATAGGTTGCAAGAGTCGATTGTAGAGATATCCCTTTGCGATTATGTTAATTGAAGAGTAGCAATTTATATTTGTTATTACATCGTATCCATATACTGTTTCAATTCATATCTAATTACGCGACGGTGTAATAGGTAACCAACCCAAGTACATGTACATTTTATACCGCGCCTCTTTCGAATGAGGGAGCCCTCATTATCCGGATAACGGCTTCTCGGAATGTATTGTCCACAACTAGCTAACTATACTGGTACCTTGCACAAATATTAGTCAACTTATATACCTATATTGCAAATTATAAAAGTTAAATTACTCATGTTGTGGGTATATTTAGATGCAATTAAAACGAGATATAAATTAAATTTATTCCTTTTTTTTCTCTCTGGCAACACTGCCGATAACAGTCTTTGTCAGTTGGCTCTTATTTATTTATTGTTTTTAATTTATTACTTGTGAAATAACGATACTAGTGTATATAATCAGTGAGTTTTGGGCATAAGTAACGTCGATTATTGTTGGTGTGCAAATCTGTGATTTCTTTGTGACAAAAATCTACGTTACAAAATTTGTGGGACCGCCAACTGTCAAAGTATTGGTAATTTACAATAGAAGTCTTGGATTTCTATTGACTCCTTTAATAATTAAATACAGTTATTACACTTCACTATTACTATATCCGTTTACAAATAAACAATAATATTAAAGTTAAATATTCGATAGTGAAGATCGGTTGTTGTTGTTGAGAGGAAAAAAAAACTACCCACTAATATAAAATATTATTGTTATTGCAATACAGCTCATAAAATTTATTTATTATCATATTGATAATATATTCCAAATACCTGTGCGAAACTAAACTTATGTATTTGATTAAATAACAATACAATATTAGTAATCCATAGCCATTGCTAGATATCATATGACAAATTAAGACATATTTACTGTAGTGGTAATATATAAGATTAATTATTTTTTTGTAACAGTATTGGTATTTAAAGTTTTTACTAACAATATTTATTTATTTATTTATTTATTATTGAATTATTTTATTGAAGGGAAATAGCGCACTTTCAACACTGTATTTCTTCTATTGAATAATATTTTTGTTTCGTAGATATTTAACATAATAATTAAAAATGATGTCCCGCAGAGCATGTGATCTTGATGCTAAGCTCAAGGTGACACTCTTAGAGTTAAAAAAATCCAATGAATTAAATAAGGCCTTATTACAGGAACGAGATGAAAGTGAGATTGAAATTAAGTTGATGTCTGATAAATATGTGGCTCTGAAGAATGACCTAGTGAAGATCAGTACAGACTTTGAAGCTCTACATATCGAAAATGAAAAACTTCAAGAAATTGTAAATAAATATGATCTGTGCAGAGACACATATGAGTCAGCATTGCAGAAAATCACTCATCTAGAGCGGCACCTTGAGGAAGTTCAATCACAAAATAAATCTTTGTTGGATCACAGGCGGTTGAGTAGTTATAACGAGACCATGGATCTGTATACAGAAATGTTAAATACTACTAGTGATCAAACATCTGCTCTGCCCCTTGTGACCATAGATTTGACAAATACACCAAGCTCCTATAGTCCTAATAAAGTACCTATTAATAGTAGTAAGAAGTTAAAAAAATATGTAAAATTAAATAAATTTATTCGAAAATCAGAAAATTTAGTGAAAAGTCATAAAAAGTGTTTAAAATCAATTATTACTAGGAAGCAAAAAATTGACTTATCAATAGAATTAAATAATTGTAAAGAAAAAATATATAACAAAGATTTAGAAATAGATGAATTATCACAAAAAATTAAACTATTAGAGAACTCGTTGTCCAATTTATCTTTGAAATACGAATCAGCTAAGAATGAAATACATGAATATTCTGATCAGTTGGATAATTTAATAAAATTAGGTAACTACAACATGGAGCGGTTTGTTTCTCTTACGGATAGATGTCACTGTAATTCACCAGAGTCTGATAACCATATCCAACCGTCCCACCATAATCAGTTGAACATTGATATCTCATCCGTCACGGAACCAGACGTTTCATGTTTACCCACACGAAACAGTAGAAAAGTAAATAAATGCAGCACTGTACATGAAACCATCAGGAGAACAATTATTTATTCAGATGAATTTGGCAAGGATTTAGGTAGTTTATTATCGAACTGTCTCTCGCAACAAGTAATAAATAATTGTTTTCCGGGATCAGGTATATATCAGATTATAAGAAATATAGTAAATGAAAAATATGATATTCACACGACCCTAGTAATAGCGTTAGGGAATTGTTTGCATATGCGTAAATCTGATATAGTTAATTTAATAAAATCATTATATAATATAGTGGAGCTTGGTATAGGTAAAATATTATTATGCGCATTTCCCTACTCTCAATCCCTGACTAATGAACAGAATAAGTTCATTTATAGTATAAATAATTTAATTTATTCGATGACATATCATTGTAATGATATATTTTATTTTGAAAGTAACAAATTTGTTACAAATTATTATATGACGGGAGGTAATTTTTATCTTCCTAAAAAACAAAAAAAGACTATTGCTAGTTTACTAGCGTATAACATTTATGATCCCATTATAAGTAGTATAACGGATTTAATTAGTAATATTAGTAATAATACTAATAATGTGACATGTGTTAATTTAAACTAACATCTACGACATTGGTTAAGCCACAGGATATGGTCATTATTCATCAAAATATTCGTGGCTTCTCCAGCAAAGAATTAGAATTAAGTCTATTCTTAGAATCTAACAATGTACGGGTGTTATGTCTGACAGAACATTGGCTTAAACAATATGAAATAATTTGTCCTTTTGAACATTATAATATAGCTAGTTTTTTTGCTAGGAACAATGCCATTCATGGCGGGTCAATTATTATTTTAAAAAATGATGTAGAATATAAAAACCGTCAAGACATTGTAAATATTTCTATTGAGCAAACAATTGAACTATCTTGCGTAGAATTAGTTACTTGTATAATAATTTGCGTTTATCGTCCGCCATCGGCTTGTTTTGATTCTTTTGAACTGGCTATGGAGGAAGCATTGAGACGAGTCGCACGGAGGAATAAAACATTATTTGTATGTGGCGATTTTAATGTTGATTTATTATCGGAATGCTCAATAAGCTTAAGATTGATTAACTTATTTAAATCATTTAATTTGCACAATCTTTTTTTAGAACCCACTAGGGTCGCAGGAAATTCTGCCACTTGTATAGATAATGTTTTTTGTAATTGTGAAGTAAAGGTGAAAATGAATTTCGACTGTCTTGGATCTGATCATTATGGACAAAAAGTTATAATTGAAACTAAGGGATCCAAAGGAACTCAAACAATTACATGCAGACAAATAACACAAAAGAATTTGGCACGTTTTAAAAATAAAATTGAACATAAAATATCTAGTGTCATAGTACCTCAATATGACCCGGACATTGTATGTGAACATATTTTTAATTTAATTGAACATGAAGCTAGCAGTGAATTTAAAACAAAAACCTTTTCAACTAGTGTAAAATCAAAGTTTTGTGACTGGGCCACGTTTGGTATTTATAAGTCTAGGGCTAATCTTTACGAACTTTACGAAAAACGAAGCTATATATCCGATCCCTTATTTCATGAACATGTAAAATCTTATTCGAAAATATTTAAAAAGGTTTGTCATACAGCTAAGTCTCTCTATTTAGGTAAAATAATAACTAAATCTAAAGATAAAATAAAAGCCACTTGGAAAGTAATAAATAGCGAAACTGGAAAAGTTAATTTTCAAAATAGTAAAATAGCTTTAAATATTAATAACAAATTGGTAAATTCCGACACAGAGGTCGCGGATACATTCGAATCTTATTTCACTAATATTCCATTAATTACGACACAGGCTCTAAAATCTTCCCCGTCTGCTGCTGAAACTTTACTAACAGACAATGTTAGCAAGTCATCAGCTGTATTTAACTTTAGACATACATCATCAGTAGAAATAATGAAAATATTCAAACAGCTTAATAATAAAAAAACAGAGGATCTATGGGGTATATCTGTTAAAATACTAGATAGTATAATGGAAATTATTGCGCCCTCTCTTGCTTTTATTTTCAATAAATGTATAGATGAAGGTAAATTTCCTAACATAATGAAAATTAGTAAAATCATACCGCTTTTTAAATCTGGAGATAGGAGTGACCCAATAAATTATAGACCTATATCTATACTCCCAGCACTCAGTAAAATTTTTGAAAAAATAATCCTTATGCAGCTTGTCAGTTATTTCAATTTAAATAATTTAATCCACAATAGTCAATTCGGTTTTTCCAAAGGTCGTTCAACTACAGACGCAGGTGCAGAGTTGCTTAGACACGTATTTGCTGCATGGGAAACTAAAATGGATGCGATAGGTGTTTTTTGTGACCTTTCTAAGGCTTTTGATTGCGTTGATCATAATACATTGCTAAAAAAACTTGCTTTTTATGGCGTCAAAGACCATGCTTTAAATTTAATAAAATCTTATCTTTCTGATAGAATACAGAAAGTGAAGGTTAGCAACGTTACGTCTGACGGGTCACTTGTGCAAATGGGTGTACCTCAAGGATCTATTCTCGGTCCTTTTTTATTCCTAGTTTACATTAATGATCTCCCATATGCCATGCAGGATAGATGCGGCATAGTATTATTTGCAGACGATACTTCATTGATTTTTAAAGTTAATAGAATGACTAATAATTATGACCATGTAAATAGTGCTTTGCGGCGTCTCCTGCACTGGTTTACAACTAACAATCTTATGTTAAACGCTAAAAAAACAAAATGTGTTAATTTCTCTCTGTCTAAAAGTTTTAATACTAATTGCAATATTAAATTAAATGACGAATCTCTGGAATTTATAGAATCTACTGTCTTTCTAGGAATCACACTAGATAATAAAACACAATGGGGTGCACAAATTCAAAGCCTTGCAGCGAAACTAAGTTCAGCAGCTTTTGCCGTGCGTAAGGTTAGACAGTACACTGATACTGATACTGCTAGATTAGTCTATTTTAGTTATTTTCATAGTTTACTCTCTTATGGAATATTACTATGGGGAAAAGCGGCAGATATTAAAAATATATTCATATTACAAAAACGTGCCGTTCGAGCGATCTACTGTATGAAGAGTCGTGACTCATTAAGAGAGAAATTCAAAGAGGCAAATATTCTCACCGTTGCTTCTCAATTTATATATTCAAATATCCTATATGTTCATAAAAATCTTGACTTATTTCCAAAAAACAGCAATATTCATAATATTAATACAAGATTTAAAGACAAACTTGCTGTCCCCAAGTATCGTTTAGAAAAAGTTTATAGGTCTTTTATGGGAATAGGTATAAAAATTTACAATAAGATACCAAAGGATATGTTGGAATTACCCTTAAATAAATTCAAAACATCTGTTAAATCATATTTACTGAGCAAAGCCTATTACTCACTAAACGATTACTTGAATGACGAGTGTGCATGGCAATAGTTGTTCATGCACTGAATTTTCATTTAATGTTAGACATAGACACCTATATAAATATACATTGTAAATAAACTGGCTTTAAAAAAAAAGTAATTCAATTGAGTTTCTTGCCAGTTCTTCTCAATTGGATCTATATACCGAACTGGACGGTAGGGAAAAAAAATAAAATTATAATGTAAAAATTTGACGTTCATAAGCGGCTAAAATGTCCTACATGAATAAATGATTTTTGAATTTGAATTTGAAATTTGAATAAATAATGAACTAACAAAATTATCATGCTAGGAAAGAACAAATCCATATGAGTTTAATTGACTGAATTTTTAAATATTATAAAAAACCCGAAAAAAACCTTTGTTTATTGTTTTTAAAGTTTATCGATTAATAATAAAACCCTTGTCACCAGAAAAACATAGCATGGTAGCTAGTCGCAAATGTTATCAGCAAAGTAAGAACCGTGAACGAATTGATTAGTTCGACGCGCGCTTGCACTCCGAAATTACTTTCAAACTTTGCTGCGTTCGATACAAACTTCTGTAGAAGTCTGTAAACCTAGTACGTAACATTAATGAAATTAAAAGAAAAATGGCATCAGAAAAATGCTTTCTTAAAGATGATGATGTCAATTAATTAATACATTTAGAAAAACAATGCCTTGAGTTACTGCGACTATCGTGACAAAAGAAACTTAGCGTCACGACAACTTCTTCGATGGGCTAATTGCATTTTTTGCTGTCACACCACGTACTAATGCCAAGGCCTTCTTACTTACTTACTCATCGCGAGTTCCTACGTCCATTTCTGACTGAGTCTTATTGAAACCTGCACTCGAGCAAAAACTAGAATGTCAAGATGATAAACTTCACGCGGACTGCCCAACTGCAACTTTTTAGTACACATGAAACGCTGTCGAAGCACATCGAAAGACCAACCTTATTACTTCACAAGAAAAGCAGCTGTCGCTAAAATTGTCGGATTTGTTGGTAGTCAGCAAATCGAGTTTCGCGAGTAAGTTGGAAAAACACGCGACGTACGTCTATACCATGCGGGTTTCAAACGCACACTGGCCGAGTCGAACGAGGTGCGTTCCAACCTCGGTACGCGGTGTCCGGCCGCCTGCCTCCATCGTCCCCCCGACCCCATACCGAAATGCATCAATGACACTCCAAATACACGCACATTCTGAACGCGCCTCAATGTGGGGACAATCAATAGGGGAAAAAATGTATCGCTTGTAAATCATTACCTATTCATGTTGTCCTAGTGATTCTGGCATACATTACAAAATTTACAATGACATTTTGTCATCACACATGCAAAAACAATCATGACTGACATAATTAATCTTAATACCAATCATATGTAACCAATAGTTAATACTCGAAATTTAAAAAATAGTTTTTGTATCTCATTCTCACAATAGATCTTGTATTTCCGATAAAAACTGAACATTTGCAAAGAATCATTTTTGTAATTTGAATATGCATTGTTTGTTCAGTTTTATAAATGTGCTGATCTCCGAGTTTCGGATTGCCATACAATAATAAACCCTGTATATGTATTACGCCACAGTGGGTAATGAGGGTAATTAAAGGACACGCTCACAAACAAACGGCAGTATATAATCATGGAGTACACACGAACACTTACATGGAATGTGTCAGTACATAAACACATGGGTGGAGATAAGTATATAATTCGTGATGTGTATGCTAAGTGGGTCCCCGCTGAAATTACTATTAGGATCATTTTACAATGTACTACTGATCATCAATGTTCCCTTTGAATAATTTCGAAACCATGACTATATATAATAGTATACTTTACATGTAATTATATAAGTTGAGTTTTAATGTCGTGAATAACACCTAAGAGGTCGTGAATTCAAATCTGTCCGACGGAATAAAATACTTTGTGTATCAATTTATATTTCTAACTCTCCGGTGAATAAAACGTCGATATCAATCCAAAATTATTTCACGAGAGACGGCGATAGGCTCGTATTTTTCAAATATACTGAGCCCATATGTGGACATATCAAGTGCGTTCACCACAATATCGACTGCTGACCATGCCTCTGTCCACCCAATTTGGAATAACGGTCATAACCGTATGCTAAATATAACTTTTAGTAGTTGTCCGCCCCGGCTTCGTATGAACATGTAATAAAAGTATAAAAAAAAATCATTTCATATTCTATACAGGTGGCAATTAAGTCTAAGCAATATAGGTACTGAAAAACTGAACATTTGTCTATCGACATTTATTTTAAAAAATGTTTTTTTTTAACCGGAACCTTTCTTTAAATTTCCTAACTCAGTAGAAAAACCCGCATATCTTAAAACAGTAAGTTTCTTAAACATAGCTGTTCAGATGAACTGAACAAAATTACATCGCCTATTTCACCCCTTCCACATTACTTTTTGACTGATTTGATGAAAGACAGCCAATGTCTACCTTCATGACACAATCAATCTTCATATCAAACGAAACGGCAATAGACAGATAAACAGACAGACAATTTAGCATTAACAATACTATTATGAATGTTTTCTTCAAGTCATGTATATATAAAACAATCTAGTAGAGTGAATGCCCAAACTATTTCACGTGCTGTAACGTGTGATCAAACTATAGTAGGCGCCTCGTTAGTAGGGCTTCCATCCCTTTACAGTTTATGCGACTTATGATTGGGGTGGCCCTGGGGTACACAACGGCGGTTCGTTCGCCGCCCCAAATCAGAAAGACAGGGAACAGTAGTTGAAGTCTAGTGCACACTAGAACATGTTTATTTGTATTTCCTGCACACCGACAAACTTCATACAAAGTCGTCAGGCTTAGCAACTGTGTCTCACCTATTCCACCTACCAAACAGCTTGCTTTGTAAGATTTGGTTCTGAAGGATAAAGCAGTGAAATTACAGAATGCGAAGACATGACATATTAGACCTAATTGTCTGAGTTACCACCGAAATCTTTATGTCCGTGGTTGGATGGTTGTATATATTACAGAATTTGTTATCTAATTAATTATCTTTTATTAATATTATAAACGCAAAAGTTTGTGATTATGGGTGGATCTTTGTTATTCTTTCCCGCAAGAAACTACTAAACGGATTTTGATGAAACTTTACAGTAATATAGCTTATACTTCAAATTGCATATAGTCTATAAATTTCATGAGGGTGAAGTCGCGGGCACAGCTAGTTGGTGATAATTTAATGGTGGACCTCTGTCAGCCTAACCATCTAACGCTAGCAGAGCACCAGCGAAAGATGACAATCGTGCTAAAGTTATAAGGAAATAAACACTATGTTTTAAAGGTAGAACAGCATATAGAGCAACCTAACATGGTACTTTGGAGTAACTACCTAGTCCCTATTACTAACAATCCCCTATCCCCCAATTATTAACCTCATCTGTACACATATTACCATATGGCTCTCTCACAAACACCCTTTCACAGAGCCGTGATTCAAACCCGTCAATCCGGGACAAGACGTCGCATCGTCTATTACGTACTACGTGTATTATATATGTGATTACACATGGACTTGTGCGAGTTGCATGCAATACAAACAATTAAGGATATGTGAGAACTTACCATTATCTACATATATTAGTATTATATATTGCAAAAGTTTGCCTGTCCGTATATTTGTTTGTTACCTTTTCAGGGCTAAACTGCTGAAGTTAATGTACACGAATTTGACATGACAATAGTCAATAGTAGTATTATGGGAACGGACATATTCTTTCTTTTGTCTCGAAAAATAATCTAGACAGGGTGAAATAGAGGATGGATTTTTATGCAGACGAGTTTGCGAGTAACAGTAAATATAATAGAATCGACAGTGCTTGTCTGTTTGTTGCTTTTTAACTACTGAACAATTGAACAGATGAATTTTAACTTGAAAATAGATTGAGTCATGAGGACTGACAAAGGCTATTTAAATAAGGGCAGGCAAAGTCTAGTACACGCCTAGTATAATAATTATTTATTTATTTATTTATTTACTTTATTGACCACTAAAATTAGCACAAAAGGTGGACTTAATGGTATAGCATTCAGTTCCAGTCAACCTTTGGAATGTGCAGAAATACTTGAATGCGGCTAAAAGAATTATAATACAATAATAATAATATATCCTATAGACATAATCATTGTCAATTTTCGATATGGTGGTAAACAGAATACTTGAAATATCAAAATTCTCATTCAACGAGCCTACCGTCTCTCGTATGATTTTTATTAGTTATTGGTGTGGTTAGTATCCATAACTGAAGAGTCTTACAGAAATATAAAATAACATGTAAAAATTATTTACATGTTATTTTATTTCAGCCAGATTCAACTTACGAACTTTGTGTCTTGAGTCATGGTAGTAAGCCATTCGCCAACGACACTCCTAATATATCCTTTCTCTTATAAAACCTATAACAGAAATTACTAATACATATAAAAAAGCTAGTATTATTCCATTTATAAGCTTTTATGGTTATATTTTGCCTCTGTAATTGAAAAATATTATTCTTTATTAAGTTAAAAAGACACACAAAATGTAAATAATCTCTGTGAGACGTGACTATTTCGAATATAGTATACATTTGAAAATATCATACGTATATAATAATACCGTAAACGATCTTGTCTGTACATCAAATATATTTTCTTTAAAAAAAACATTTTATACATATTTACCGATGGCTTAATTGATTTGAATACGGCTATCACTAATGTATTACAGAAAGTTATAAAAACATAACTCCAAAACAAAAAAAAATGTATAAACAAAATTCCAGTTACTATAAAAAGCACTTATTAACGAAATATATAATGTACAGACAAACTATTGAATGGTTGTTAGACATATCTGACAATGCCCAATTTCCTTCAACTAACTGCAACGTACATAACTAACAGATCATAATAATTACTACCACTAAACAGGTAGGTAGCAAGATGTACTGCTCCGATTATATTGTGTCAACAGAAACATCCTTATTGCGGGGCGCTAGGTGTGATAATAGTTTGAGGATGTGAACTTACGATGTGTAAACCCCGTGAAGTACTTACACCTATATATACACTACTGTAGGATATATTGCTATACATACAAAACGTATATATATATGTTTATACTGAAACATTGAGATAGGTTCTATAAGCTGGTCATTCACGAAATGTTTTGTTAGAATGTTTAGGTAGACTTTGTACAAAGTCGTCTGCGTGTGTACCACTGTGTCATTTATTTCAGCCGTCAAGCAGCTTGCTTTGTAAACTATATTTTAGTTGAAGGGTACGGGATAGAGCTGTGAAATTATAAGGGTATGGAGGAATTACAACGCATGAGTGGTACCACGGGCGATCGGGCATTGTAGGACATGGTTTCTCTACTCCTTATATACTACTATTACTGATTGGTCATCAGTTTGTTTGCTATTCCAACTCATATATATACAGTATTGTTAGAAAAAGTGAAAGTTCGTAGTGATTAATCATTATCATTCATTATCTGATAATGAAATCGGGGAGGCGACAGTCTGATAGTTGCGTTCCACAGGATATAAAAAATTGATAGTTAACAATTATAAGTACTTTTATAATAATTTTCTCGTGATCATTTCAAAGTAAGATCCCCGAAAAGGTTATTAGAAGGTTTTTTCAGTTTAAACATTATTCTGAAAAGAAAATACCGCGGTGGTCTAATTATTACAAATAAAAAATGTAATGTTTATAGCGATTACTGTAATTTAATGATTTTAACTAATTTAATCATCCTGATCTTTCTTCTTTCAGAATTTCAGTCAACCTTCAGGAAAAATATTAATACCGCCCTACAAATAGGGTACCAGGGTGACATAACCGTTGTGGCAGTTAATTAGTAGCGAGGGCGCGGCGCGACAGGCGCGGGCGCGGGCGCGGCGTGCGTTTAGAGGAAATTGTCGTTTTTATACGGCTTCCCCCGGCCCGCACGGGGTGGCTACCCAGGCCCTCGAACATTCGAATAATGAAACAACATAGTTACCTACATCTTCTAAGCACATGTCGCCCTAATAATAAAGACGAGAAATTAATATCTCGACGTTACGTCGTTACAACCAACCAAACTCCCCCCAACACATTTGGGTTTCATTATAACGTTGACGATCAAAAAGGGAAAATAATAGATACGAAGTGACCTACGTACATACAATCAATATTTGCTTTAAAAATTAAATTATATTCGAAATAACTAACTCGATTTACAAAATTTATGTTCTAGATGAAGTAGCACACTTGCAAAAATATTATCTCTCTAGTGTCTGTTTATTAACTTTTCAGGTCTAAACTACCAAACGGATATTAATTAAATATAACGTCACAAATATAATGTATCACAAAGACGAATATAGGCATACTTTCATCTCAAAAAGCAGATGACATCGTGGTTATAAGTTAGTAATCAGTCAATGACTGAGTATAAAACATAAACAGTTAGAAACAATATTTATTTAGCACAATTTTTCTTAACATACTTTTGAAAACCGAATGGTTTCCGAGAACAGCATTCGTAATAGATGGAGAAAATAGTGATTCCCTACTTAACGAGAGTGTTTTTTTATAGAATTACTTATAAAACAATTATACATAATAACTTTATTATCAACACCTTTACCTATCTAACTAATATTATACACAAAAATGTTTATATATTTCTTCATGTTCTTATATTATGATTATACAGTTATCCGTCAATATTTGTCAGATAGATTCCACACATACAAAACTATCTTCCTATTTAAAAAAAAAGACGAAATCGCGCATTGATCATACATATAATAGAAATAATAATACCATAAATTTTTTAAATATAACGTTATACAAATATAATATAGTGTTTTCATCTCAAAAATTGCAGATGACATCGTGGTGAACGCAAACACTTGAAATCCTAACCCATATTTGTATACATTGCCCATATGCAACGAGAGCAAAAGCTAGGCACGCTCCGTTGTTTTTCAGATTATATTTTGTGATTACATCGCCGGAGAGTCAGTCAGTCAAATAAACAGACACACAATTTTATTTGATGTCGGTCAAATTAAATCTCATAATCTTTTAAGTTAAGTGAGTGTACTAAACCATTACTCCATCACACTCTATATAACTCAACTATTCACTATAACATCTGTTTATATTCATTAAAACAAAATAGGATCTGATTTAACTAATAAATATAATACCAGAAATCTAAGAGTGCAGCATCCGTTACTTAAGAATTCGTTCATTTTTTTATTTACAAATTCTCACTGTCATTAATTCCCTTGTTTTATCAAGATGCACTCTATTCTTACACGTAATAATCTTACGATTACAATTTTCTAATCCATTAATTATTTAATTAAAACGGTGTAACTAAATCTTACTTCATTACGAACGCAAAGAAAGAAAGACTTCGCCATTTTTATATCATTACGGCGTAAATCCATTTTATTGACCCTTTTACTACGGTCGTCATCTGGAAGCTAGACTAATAAATGAGCGAAGCCATCGCCGAAACATTGTATCTAAGTACTAGGGAAGCATATCCACATCAGATATAGTCTCGTTCCGTTGGCATAATGCGACCACCGCCGCCGGCCCCGCTCGTAACAGTCTAGCACAGCTAAAACCGGGCGATTCGGTTTTATACACACCCCCTATAAAAGCAAAAGGACCGGGTATGGTCCCGGGATAAGTGGGGGCCTGTATCTTTATATCTGCCCCCCTGTGGCCCCCACTAGGGCATTATGACCGGGGGGTTCTTTGGACAGCTAAAAGAAATATCCGGTTGCCTTACCCGGGCAGCAGCGGGCAGGCGGTAATTCCTCTTCCAGTATTACTTTGCTTATTTACGAAGAAGTTTATCGCACCTCCTGCCGACTTTCGCAGCCTAATATTTACGGGTATGTGTGTACATTAAAACAATACTGAATGGTTGTTGCTAACAATATTCCTAAAATATTGATATTAAAACACGTAAGATGTTATAATATATTTATATGTATAGATGTATTATACTTTTTTATTATATACTCCTTTTTTTTTTAAATAAAGTATACAATTTATCTTTATGTTAAATCATTAATTTCTGTTTAGTTGCTCAGACTTCAAAATATAATAAAGAGACAGAATTTACAATTTATAATTTGTGAATTGTTTGCAATTTCAGTAACCAAATAAAAAAAATTCAATGTAAGTATGGGATGTACAATTAACTAGTATCACGCCTTGTCTTCACATGGGTGTACAGTATATATTATATATGTACAAACCTTTCGAAATGATTGAATCTATTATATATCCTATCAAAATCCAGTCCATGGTTTAGAGGTATGCGGAAAAACGGACGGATAACGAAAACAGCTGTTATATATATACATACTATCAGAAAGAAAACTTTTCAACCCACTTTTATATGTTTTAACTGGATGAAAATTTTGTTTAAAAAAAATAAAACCACAGAATAAAATTGACTGCTATAACAGATTATTATTACAGCTCTTACGTTTTTTTATAGCATGGCTGTACGCGGATCACATGAGAGCATTTTTGTTACCTGTGTTGTATATTCGGACACTACTCACCGACTAACCTATCAACATACATACACACACAGTCTGAACTTTTGGATTTAAAAAAATAATATTTTAAATAAAACAAGAGAAATCAGTGAAGATATTTGAATAAGAAATACGCAATTTAAAAAAAAATGTTTAAACTATAAATATAAACAATAATAATAAACGTTTTAAATATTTTGTGAAACTTTAACGGTACTAAAAAAATAGTTTATTCACAAGGGATTATTCGTTGTTTCTTTTCACTTGATTTTCTATATTTTTATAATTCTTTTTTTAATACACAAAGTTTACTCTGACGTTACTCCGTTAGTAATCAACGATTAAGGATGCTTTTATAATAACAAAATCTTAGCGATTTTTTCATAAGGATAAATAATATGAATTATAAAATTAACATCTTGAAATAATAATGATGTTAGCGCTCGTTAATGAGTAAAATAAAGGAGGGACCCCACTTTTTACTAACGGCTTCGATAATAAAAAACACTGCTCGTGCCTCGTACAGCGTTCGTTTTTCTCGCAGAAAGAATTTCTCAGCTATATAATTTCGTTTTAGTGAAACTCCCGTTAAAACTCCCTTGATATTTCATAAAATTGTAAGAATACGATTATGATATTAATGATTTTATAATGGATAGTAATTTTGTAATTGACGGTAAAATATTTACTTACCTCTATGAATAACTAGGTGACCCGCGCAATTTCGTTTGCATTAAATGGGCTCTCTAAAAAATAAGATTTTTCTGCAATATTTTTCATTGATGCTATGCTCCTATTGGTCGTATCGTGATGTTCTTCCTCGGTAAATGGGCTATCCTATAGTTCAGTTTTTTAATATTAGTATACAAGTAGTAGAAGATAATATGCTAGGTAATTGTTAATAAACTAAAACGTTTAATATTAACTTTTTCATTAAACCTTTTCTCAAGAATCAATATTTTCAATGAATTTATACCAACCATACTATTCTTGTCCTTTAAAATACTTTCTTCTCATGTAATCTGGGATCCTGGTATCGACCAACTTAATAACCTAGTTGATAATAATATATGACCGACCTCTTGGTACATAATGTTCTAGTAAATGGACGCCTGGTATATTACCTGACCTATTCGCCGTGATTATTATAAAAATAGACAATTTCCTTCGACATGTAATCTCTATATATATGGCGTATTAAATAATAATTGGTTACGCCATTATACAGTAAAAGTGTAACAAACAAACAAACGCAGTCGTATTGATTACATCTTTCAGTTTATAACCAATCTTAAAACAAACATTGAATTTTTTATAATTTCTAAATAGGTTAGAATAGGTTTAGAAATAACAAAAAAGCATTTTAGTAATGTTTCTTCACTCAAATAATCCAGAAATGTATGTTATTCAGTTAATAAATTGAATATTGCTTATAAAAATGTAAACCTGGTAAATTTAACTATTAAAAATTATTTATTTTATTTATCAAATCAAAAATCAGATCGAATAGAATTAAAAATATGGATATTGGATTCCCCAGGCCGGTATATTAGCTAACGCTAATAGAGTTATGCATGCCTAGTACTTACAGTGAAATATACTCCTAGTACAAGACTATCACAAAGCGAACAAACAATTTTTTACACATTAATTTACAAACAAAAAAGGCAAATGAAATTATTTTCACTACATAAAGACTTACGGTAAATTTTATGATGCATGCCTTGATAGAGTGTATCAATCATACCATCTTTTTATTCCCAATATCTCACAAATCATACAAGAGTTTAGCGGAACAATGTACGAGTATGTATATATGAAAAGAACAATAGAAATAAAATATTTTAGTATATCAAACCGCCTGACTACAAAAGAAGTTATTAGAAATTCTTTTTAAAAGCAAGGTATAAATAGACAAATAAAATGATTTTGATGAAGTTTAATTTCATACTGCATAGTCATAGGTCACTGAAATGAAAACAATATAAAATATTTGGTACATTAAAATCTCAAGAGTTGTCAAATAAAAGACATCAACGTGTAGTGAAAAATCTAAGATAAAATATTTTACAAATATTTTGTAGAAACAATTAATTAAACCTATTTTATTAATAAAATCCCATAATTTTGATACATTATCACATTCCTTATTTACCCTTCATAGCACAGTGATAAAGCGGATTGCATTATTCATTATGAGATATAGAGTTATAATCTCGACCAAGTTTATGAAGAATACAATTTTTTTTTCAAATTAACTCGTAAGTGAGCGTTGCTAGTTGCACCTCTAGTAGGTTTGTGCTACAGGTTGAAAATCTCTGATTATACTTATCTGTGATTGTATGGTATTGATTATTTATTCCTGAAAAGTACCATAAATAAATAATATATCTAGTATAATCCGTTATGTGATTACCTTTAAGGAGCAACACAAGTTTTCAGCAACTAACTCACCGCAGAAATGAAAATAAAATCAAACCAATCCAAAGCGGATACCCGTCCCGAATTCCCTTTCTACCAGAGGAGCAGAAAATTTCAAAGATATTGCCAACTCGTAATCGGGACGCGGCCAACTTGAATTTTGGGGTTTTCCCCGCCAAAGTTCGGTTCAAAGACGGTCCTCAAAGCCCGTAGTGGGTGGGCTCGGGTACCAGGGTGGCATAAAGGGGGTGTCGGTTTCGGGGTATCAAAGTTTGCGCCCGTCGCGGCGCGCCGCGGCTATTCGTAGTGTAGGCGGGTACAGCCTCCGCTACTTTGTTCGCCTTTTGCCTCGTGACAGCGGCACTTAAGGGACGTGCACACGGCCGCTGTGCAGTATTAAAGTAGTATAATCCCCGCTAAGTCGACGCTATGCTTAGGGGAGTGCTGAGTTCGTTTGCCGTCCTCCGTAGAGTTTCTAAGTGTGACCTAATTTAGGTACCTACGGAGTTTGCACGCGTTATGATCCCTTATTATCTCGTAAAGGAGGACAGCGGGCGTCTCTCTCTATTTTATAACATGTAACTCAAATTGGATTACGTATTTAATTGTGAATATAAAAATAACTACTTTGGGTCGAGATGTACTTCAATCCTGCGACTTCGTCCGCCATCGATTCACAGAACTAAATGTAATTGAACACTTTTTTTAAAAAGTAATTTTATTTATAATAATTAGTTTAAGTTTATATGTATAACTTTACATAGATGATCCCATACATAAATAAGTAACGCTATACTCATTTGTCATCTAAAATTTGTAAAGGAAACTAATGATATTTAGTAAATCGTAACCGATTTCACGAACAGGCCGTCAGTTGTATCCTATAATTTCACCGCCATCTCTAATCATTCAAACCGAAACAACTTACAAAACAAGCTGATTGACGGCAGTAAAATGTGAGACAGAGATAACTTTGAACAAAACCTACCTATAGTTAAATAATATACTGAGATTCAATCCTGTATATTGAGTAATATAATCTAAAAATATAAGGTACTAACGATCCTAAATTAACAGTGTTATGAATGGAACGCTTCAAGAATATTAAAACTGTGATCTCCTTTGCTTTTCTTTCATCTTTATAGTTATTCTTTGATAGAATTAATATAATATCTTTGTTGAAAATAGATATCAACTGTGAGGGCAATTATTATGACTGCTTTGGTTAGTCATCATGTCCCTATGTCACGCGCGACCCAAAGATCGTAAGTTCAAATACTTTTAAACCCAATTAACGCGAGCACTGCCGCGAAATATAACCAGTATATAATAATCTATAGAACTAAAATCTAAACGATGCATATTCATCTTAGGGTTGCCAAACTTAAAACACTTAGCCTCATACAAAAGAATAAAAAATCTGATAAAATTTCGTACATTACCTCAATTTGACTCTATAACCTCATAGGTATTTAAGCGATTTCCGTAGGTTATAACCTCGTACAAACTTCTAATATCCTAGTATCAAAAGCAAATAATCTCGTAGTACGGTTGGCACCCCTGACTCATCTATATCCTAGATACCTAGATATACAACACAATACGCCGTCATTCCCCGCTGTTATCATTTAATCGCGGTAACGTTAAAACAGTTCAACTTGAGATGGGTCCCGTATACCCTGCAGCTTTACGAAGGTCCGATGACAATCGGTTCGTGTTAAATTCCACCTCTCGCCCCGAGACCCTCGCTTCAGGTCCGACATTGAGATAACTGGTAAGGAAACATGAAAGGTATATATAACTAGAGCGAGATTCCTAATAATTCAATTATTATTTAATAAAACAAAAAAATAAGTATAGGAATTCCTTTTGCAAGAAAACTACCAATAATAGTCAAAATTTATAAAAAGAATGATATAGTCAAGCTGCCGTCAGTATGCATAAGTATACTTGTAGACAAAATTAATGTCAAAATCATTTATTAATTTAAGATAACTTGTATCGGTTATCAACGTAGACATGTTTTATCATCAAATTCAAATTCAAATTCAAAAATCATTTATTCATGTAGGACATTTTAGCCGCTTATGAACGTCAAATTTTTACATTATAATTTTATTTTTTCCCTACCGTCTAGTTCGGTATATAGATCCAATTGAGAAGAACTGGCAAGAAACTCAATTGAATTTTCCCTACGGTTCCCTACTAATTCATCATCTCTACGGTTCCTAGCTCATAAATAATCTATTCTAATATTATAAAAATGAAACTGACCGTTTGTTACTTTTCACAGCAGAACGGATATTATTCAAATTTGACAAGAAAATGTATACGAGGACATATATAGACTAACATCACAAAAACGCAGACGAAGCCGCGGGGAGCGGTTTGTTACTTACATACAATAGATATAACAAAAAAAAACCAGCATTTTTAAACATAAACACAAAAATAGTCTAAAAGGCCCTTTTATATGTAAGGATTTTATATTTTATTCAAGATATTGTCCCAATAAATCAAAAATTATATGTCTGTTCAATCTTTGAGAATTTCTTCTATACTTACAATAAACCTGAACAATACACACAGCGCCAGCTTGTCCCAATCCCAAGCAGAGCTTGTGTTATGGTTACTAGACAACTGATATAAATATATTTATTTTTGTAACACAACATACAATGCCCAAACCAATACAAACAATCATAATTATGATAATACATGTTTGCACCGTGCGAGGAATTAAACCCGCGACCAGGGAAAGTAAAACGGTGCTATATATATCACGTCCACTGAGGGTATCAACTCGAGAACCATTTCTTTCTCCCTCAAAATATAAGTATATTCATATATCGATAATGCGTAAAATATAACAAACAGGGGGAGAGTTTTTACAAACCCGTCTGTTCTGTATCACCTATTTCTATCGCCAAGCTGTTTTCCATTTTGAACGGATGAAAAGGGTTTGAATGGCAGTGAAATTACTGGATATGGAGGTATAGCGCCGTAATCCTTAGAAATGGCAACGCTTTTGGCGTCACAATATACTGAATACTGTAATGCCAGTGAAAATTCAACTATTTAGCTCTTTATATTATAACGAGTGAGTTCGGATTTTGTTATAAGGAAAGTGAAGTAAAAAAAGGCCATTGCAACGATTTGAGATTGTTCCAAATTGCTATATTCAAATTCAAAGGTCTATTACAGACTCTTATGGTATGTCAAATCTACCGTCAGTTCGGTATGATTTCGAGATGAGAAGAACTGACTTGAAACTCAGCTCGTATTCTTTTCAAATAAATGTTGTACATGTTTACAATAATACAGATTCATTTAAACTCAAATTTGGGAGAATGGAGTGGCCACCAGCATGTGTTATTGCAAAAACAAAAATGTCTGATCACTGTTCGTAACCTGCATATATATATTATGTGTATAATATATATTATGTTAATATATACAAAACTCACAAAGTTATGATGATATTTCTTGCCTAAATTGAACTGCAATCGAACCAAATGGGCGAGTAACTAGTATAAAATATAACACTAGCTATTACTAGCGACTTCGTCTGCACAATACCCTCCATTCAGATTATTGTTGTTAGAGATAAACCACAACCCATGACCGTAAAGACGACAAACTGGCAACTGACATTTTACTTTCGCATTCATAATAGTACGATGAAAATATAGGTGATGTATTGTAAAATAGAAATAAAGCAAACGTTTTCATGAAACTCAAAAAATTATGCCAAATATAAGAAATATTTTTTGAGCGATTTATTAAAATTGAATTAGTTTAATAATTTTATTTATTTATTTACGAATAATATTGTTTGTCTATATATTACAAATACAAACAATATTTTATTTATAACCTATATCATTGTATTAAATGTTAAATCCTATAATCTCTAACTATAGCCAAATTATCGTATTCCCATCTGTAGGACGAACTATCAGGCATCCCTAAACTTTTATATAGCGCACCGAAACAAAGCACCTACCCTGCAAAGGTCAAAACGGACCCGAAAAGGGGATATGTAGGTCCCTAACTCAAGGGAAAGCCTCAAAGGGTCTGACCGACCCTAAAAAAGTATATAACCCGGACCGTAGGTACCAGGGGCCCATATAAGCGAGGCGTCTTCCTTCTGTGCCTCCGAGCCAGGGAAATGTTAAGAAGGGTCCGGGAGGGACAGGAAGCCCCCTCCTTTCCGGTGGGGGGTGGGTGCTGGGGAAAAAATTCAGTCGAGAGGACGGTACCCTTGGCTCGACCCGGCGCCGTCTGTGCCCGTAATTAGTGATGCGGTGCGATAAAGGTTGGGTGTGTGTCGATTAAATAGATTTCGATTTTCTTTTGTTGCATCGAATTGTTTGAGAATTTTATTCGACACTTTCGATTGTCGAATAAAACTCGTAAACAATTCGATGAAACAAAAGAAAATCGAACAAATATGTAGAATAGGTGCATATTTTTTAACACATACTTACATATTTAATTTTATACATATTTAACACATATAATATTCGGTCAGTTTATAATCAAAATAGAATTTAGAATGAATTGTGTCAACATGCATAGATTTTTAATACAATTAATTAAAATCTATTTAGTACTATATTTTATAAATTAAGAGTTGGCATATTAATAATAATAATAATAATCTTTATTAAATTCAGAAGGATCGTTACAATATTATTTATACAATAGGTACACATTCCAGACAATATCAATCCTTTCAGTATTTATGTGTAGTCCTGGCTTCTGAACTAGTTTATTAAAATGTAATTTACGGATAATTATATGCTATAATATTTTTAATTAAAGTAAAAAATCAACACATCCTTTTTTTCTTTGTCGTAGTCGAGTAAATATTAATAAATTCCATGTAATGTGTTTCATTTTGAAAATATCGAGTAAGTTAACACAAAAATATTTTAAGTCAAGTGTTAATTCGTTTTAACAGTCAATTAAATATAAAAATAATGCAAACTCTGATGCAAACTCTGTATTCAATTACTTACAATTAAACATATTTTATTTTTACTCGCCATGTATTCGTCTGCTTTTTTTAGATTACGGATAGCCTATATCTGTCTCCATCATACATTCTAATATCATCAAATTTCGTTTGTATGTCATGAAATTGTTACTATAAATGTTAAATTTCATTAAGATTCGTCATCGGGCAAAGGTTCAAACAGACTGACAGAAACACAGTCACATTTATAATAATACTACTATCTTCTGTACCCGCGGTTTTACACTCTTGAAATTTGTAGCCTATGTGTTAACCTGACGTATAAATGTGATATACTGTAAAGTTTCATCAAAATCCGTTAAGTAGTTTGAGTGAAAGAGTAACAAACATACATCCATACTCACAAACTTACGCGTTCATAATATTAGTATAATAGATTATGTCTACTAGATAATAAAGTCCTTAGCCAGAATATTAAAAACATCGATATCACGAGAGCGGCATGGCAACCTCTAAAGATTATGACAAGATACAGAGCGCAGGGCTGCTAACGACGACCGGCGCGCTGTCAAAAGAACCTACATTAATGTTGTTATAACTTTTTCTAGACACCCCTGTACATATGCGCGTGTTCGCTTCTTAATGGTAACTTGAGCCTGATACACGCTTATATAACACCTTTCAAAAGCATTACACTTTCATAAAATAAAAATGAAAGGTTTTGTATGCCAAAAATGCTCAACAAAATATATATTAAATACTGTATTTATAATAATAACCCAGGACAATTCACACAGCGCCACCTAGACCCAACCTAAGCAAAGATTGTGTTATGGTACTAGACTGATATAAATACATTGTTTTTATAAATATATATATAAGATACATGATAAACACCCAGACTAATTACAAACACTCATACTCATAAAAAAATGCTATAAGCATTGCAAGTGTGCAAGGAATCGAACCCGTGACCATCGGAAGACGGTGTGCTAAACCACTAAACCACCGAGATCGTATCCATTTTACTACATAAATACATTATTCAATGAAGCATTTTTTTTTAAGAAATGTTTTAGATACCATGTTCGATTTTTTTTATAATAGAATTTGCATATAATGAGATGTACTACGGGCGTGATGATGTCAGTGGTGAGCTGCAATTATAACACATGACATCAGATGAGCCATCAACTTGGTTAACCATTCCAGCTAAATAAATGAACCCAATTGTTTTCCATTAATATAAAACAAAATTGAGTGAGTGACCCAAACAAAAATTAATTGTAACTAAAAAACTCGATTACGTTAGCTTCCAAAAAAAACATGTCATATTAATCAAGTAAACCATTTCTAATGTCGAGGTTGAAAAAAATAATTTTATTTAAATAAAATATTATTTACATTTATATGCTTTGGTCACAGCACAAACCTCACGGTTCTTACTTGTATAGTTAATATGCCCTTCACGAGGCAGCCCTCGAACGACTGATGAAGTCACCACTCCCCCACAGGTTTCCTTACATAGTTGAGTATTCATCCTTTCGACAAGTCGGTATAATTAACATTCCATTCTTCGTAATAGTAAGAATGTGGCATTATATGACTATTAATCTTTCTATGTTACTTTAAGTCGTAGATATTTAGTGTTATGAATATGAAAGTCTGACTGTCTGTTTGTTCCCTTTTTCACATCTAATCTACAACGGCTAAACACATCATAATGAAATTTAACGACGACTATATTCTAGAGATACAATATCTTATTATATATCTTATTTAATATCTTAAAAAAGCAGATAAAATCGCGACCAATCGCCAATAATATGGTTACATTTTAGATAGTTTCTTTTCAAATGAATTTTTAAAACATGAAAAAAATTAAGTACTTTTTGGCTGCTGTAGTAAGATTACCAAATAAGTAATCAAAGATACTTTTGAAATTACTTTTATCTTGTGTTGCTCTGCAGTTTGCAGATTTTACCCCACACTTGTACAAATCAAATATTGATAAATATCTTACTTAAATGTAGTTTAAGGATCTGTTTCGTATAATTTAATATAATATTAACATTATACAATATTTATGATTTACGTAAATTACCTTTCAAACTGAAATAATTTCTCAAAATCTGAGTTTACTTTGTTCATGATAAAATCTGCTCTGACTGTTTATGCAATTAATATAGATAGAGATAATGTTACTTTTTTAACTTACTTGAGATATAACATTGTTATTTCATATATTTCTATTTTTATATATGTTACCACATCCTCCTGACTTGGTCCCTTGTTTGTCGTTAAAAATGTAGTCCAACCGCCCCCGGGTTCTGGTAATGACTTAGGATCGGGTCGTATTTTTTCAACCATAACAATATGTGTATATATAATAGTAAGTAAGAATAGAAATAATATTTATTGAAGTAAACGTACTTTTATTGCTTTGAATTGTATTTTTCTACCACCACAAAGCAAGAAGAATGGATAAGAACTTTGGCTAACCATTTTGAACAATAATCTCATATGTAAAAATATATTTGTCACTATAATTTCTAAAACGTCAAACTCTTCCGAAACCTGTCTGAACCAATTTTTAACTATTTCTTTGTGAAGATATGGTAGGTTTGAGAATGAGTAGTAAGCTATTTTTTATACTCCTAGGTGATAAGAGAAAAGAGAAATAATTTATGCGGCAAAACAACAATTGCCGGGTCAGCCAGTTATATTTATGTTTTTAATTTTATGTGACTACAAACTAATCAAACAGCAGAAAGAAATCAAATTGAATATTATATTAGAATGAAATAATAAACTTAATGAATGTAAGCTATTAGTAATATGATTGGACACAATACTGGTTTATAATCGGCGTTCCCTCCACAGCACAGTCAGTAAAATAGACCTACAATGTTTTATTTTTTATGTTTCGGCTAGATTTGAATCCACGACCTCTCGGACACAATTCAGGGTACTAAACCACTAGGCCACGACGCACTCATATGTTCTACATATAAATATTTTTATAATCATTTTACTAAGAAATAATGTGTAATAGTTTTTTAATTATCTTATTTGTTTTTATCCAAAAATAGCATAATAGAACCAAAAAGTCAAGCCTTTAAAGGTCACAGTGGGGTGTTAGTAGGGGTATTCTCCCCTTAAGGGGGGTTTCCGGTCGCCAAGATACTCATGCACCCTTAGTAAGGGGTGCTTGTAAGTAAAATCTCTGCTATCTAGCTTCAAGAGCGGATTCGCTTATCTTCACGCCGAATAATTATTAAAGAGTTGGCAGAAATATACTACTACATAGGAAATTAATTTTATAGTACAGATTTAGAAATATGAATAAAAATAATATTGAATTATAATATTTAAACGATAATTAAATAAATGATAGAAGTAATGCATGGGCTTGACTTTTAACCGGCTTCAAAAATTAAGTAGTATATTATATGACTACATTTTATGTGTGTTTTTATATTATTTCACAAATTCTGTATCTAATCAGAGCACTATATTAACTAAACAATTATTAGAGAT
This sequence comes from Achroia grisella, assembly GCF_030625045.1. Classification (NCBI taxonomy): domain Eukaryota; kingdom Metazoa; phylum Arthropoda; class Insecta; order Lepidoptera; family Pyralidae; genus Achroia; species Achroia grisella. The sequence goes on along the minus strand of NW_026712984.1, from coordinate 845,466 downwards.
TCTAAAAAATCTTATTAAATATATACATAATATATCTATAAAAACTGTCAAATCAACACAAACATATAACTATACTGAATATAATTATTTGTATTATCCGGGGATCGTACCCGAGACCACCTCAATGTGACACAGTTTTCTTAACCGCTATACCACCGAGGTCGTCATATAGCCTTAATAAAACTTGGAAATGTTACTTCACCGTTTATTTTCATATTGTAAGATCGGAAAGTATTCATCGATTTCTAACTTATAAGTTTTTTTGTTTGAAACTTCTGTTCTATGAGAGGCTTTAACTATGCACGGAAATCGAAGCATCTGCCCTCTTTATATATACTAGCTAACCCGCGCAACTTCGTCTCAAAATTCAATTCAAAATATCTTTATTAATGTAGGTCTATTACAGACTGTTATGATATGTCAAATCTACCGTCAGTTCGGAATGATTTCAAAACGAGAAGAACTGACAAGAAACTCAGCTCGTATTCTTTTCTAATAAATGTTTTACATGTTTACAATAATAGAGATTCATTTTTAAATTGGGAGAATAGAGTGACCACCAGCATATGCTATTGTAATAGCAAATAGTCTAATCAGCAGTCTGCTTTATATTTCCTGCGTTTTTGCTACATTTTTCATTGCAGCTCCGCTCCTATTGGTAATAGCGTGATGTTATATAGCGTTCCTCGATAAATTGCAAAAATTCTTTTAGTTTTATCTAAAGATTACTCCTTACAACCTCACAGACTTTACAAAACAAATATTAGTCGTAGACTGAATCTATTGGTTTAATCTACGAAGAGAATCGTGGCATTAGAGCATTAGTATTTATTTAGTACTAATAATTAACTGCGACATCGTACAGGTGATCGGGGTAAAGAGTAACCATCTACTTATCTGTCATTTACCAAAAGTATAAAACATTTATTAAAAACAACAATTAATCTTTACATCCAATAAAATTTTTAAATTGTTACGAGCTGTTTGTATTTTAAGATGTCAAGTAAAAATGGCTACATAAATTTGAATGAAATTTCCACAGAGTATGTTATTAAATATTAATCAACATATAAACTAAATATAGATAAAAACCCCTAAAGGAATGAAATAATTATTTATTTTAGTATTTTTACATACTTTTTATTTATTGATTATAATGAACAAACGATGTATAGGCTATTTCGCAGCCTATAAATTATTTTAAGGGCTTTAATTTATTTTAAGGGATTTAAGACTTGTACAGCCCTTTTATATAACCCCACTGAAACCTAAACGATTTGTAAGTTCTTCATAACTAACCTAGTCATAAGAACTCGTAAATTTTAAGAATGTTTAAAGGATTGAATATAAAAGCTTATATACATTAGGGCGGCCGAAGAAAGATGCACTATGTGAAATTATAATATGTAATGCATATTATAATTTCACATAGTGCATCTTTCTTCGAAGAAACTTATATATAACGGCTGAGAAGGATCAGTAAAAAGACGGCGTACTGCACCAACCCTGAATAATGATAACAATATGCCAATGACGATTTGTGTAGGTATCATGCAGAAATATCTTTAAGAATAGAAGATATTATTAAATCTTTTAAGAACGGTAAAGCATAGTATTTGAGACTCTATAAATATCTACAGTTTTATAATAAAAGAAAACTGTGATATTTATAGACGTTCAGAGACTGATTCACCTTTCGTAATAAATATAAAAATAGCCTCAAATTTATTATTATCTTCAACTATATATCTCGTACAAGTTAATATATAATTTATTTTATTAAGTTACTTACATAAAAAAATTACGTGCAGTTTGCTTACCTGAAAACAGAGAGAAAAATATTTCAAATCACATTTTAGGAATAGTACAACAATATATATAAAGAAAAACGTTGTCCCGACTGTTAAATGAGTTGAGACAGTCGGAGGTATTGTCAACTGTCAATGTTGTAGTGGACACAACATTTCCCATACCCTCATTTCGGTCGGAATATTAGAATTCAACTTGGCTGAGGACGAGTTTGCCGTCGTCCTTTGGTTTACATCTTTCGTTTGATATCTATGTTTTCCTCACCGGAGAATCAAAAGTCACGAGTTGGAAGTTATATCATTATATTATTAACTAGCTGTTCTCGCGATTTCGTCTGCGTGAAATTTAACTTTATTTTTCTAAAATAAAAGTAGCCTAAGTTAGTCCTTATTATATCAGCCACCTGCCACAAAAAATAGCGTCAAAATCGGTCCACCATTTCAGAGATTAGCCGAATCAAACAGCCACACAGACAGACAGACAGACAAAAATTGTAAAAAATGTTATTTTGGTGGTACATACACCAAAATAACATTTTTTACAATAGTATTTATATTCATATGAACATAAATACGGTATGTAAATATAGTATAAAACGGTTATTTCAATATTACAGACACTCTAATTTTATTTATATGTATAGATAATATACAGTATTATTACATAACATAGTTATGTATTTTATGGCGTATATTGATAGTAAAAGGAATCATCAGTGTTCAATTGGTGAATATGATTTAATTAATACACGCAAACATTTGGAAAACTCCTGTTTTATATCGATTTAAAATTGTAGAATCACTCATTACTTACATATTGTATAAAAAAATCATTGGGTTCTTAAATATAGAGATGTTTCATAGAATTGCGTTTATAAATGAATTTTAGTTGAACACACAGTCGACCCCATTTTAAGTAATTGTGATAAACCTGCCTCCCGTAAGTTATAGTTGGCAGGATCAGAGGAGCCGTGAGCAACAAAGTTTGCTGTTTACAGGCACACAGACCGTCAGTTCTTAGGTACGTTGAAACCCCCGAGGGTAGCCGGGCGGACCCATATTGGACATTTTGTGTAAGTGTAGGCTGAATGCCCGATCCCAAGGCAAATCCCTTTCGGACCCTTTTCGGGAAAGGTCTGGCGACCGTGCCGGGGCTCCGAATTTGCGGATTTTTAAGGTAAAATTTATAAGGGGTTGGGGTGGCTAGAGAATCATGTAGGGTGAAGTATGAATTGCGGTGGATGGCTGTTATTATGTATTTTTTATAGCCCAACGTCTGGACGGCGGTCGTGTGTAGTTATTCAAAAGATTACACGCATTTACATCTAAGTTTAGAAATGAGACAATTCGATTGACCATAATGTGACCTAATATCACTATGTGATTTTAAGTCGACAATAGTCGACATCCTCGATGGTTTAGTTGTTGTGGTTGAGCACTGACCAATTTTTTTATAGTTGTAGATTCAATTCCCATACAATACAAACTTTACTATTCCCGTATTCTGACGATCCAACTGATAGTAAATGGCAATCGTCGCTTATATATGTAAACTAGCTTTTGCCCGCGGCTTCGCTCGCGTTAATTTATCCCCTTAGGGGTGGAATTTAGTAAAATCCTTTCTTCAGGAATGCCTACGTCATAGTAGCTTTGCAATGCAAAGTCTCAGCCCGATCGGTTTCAAATTGACAAAGTTTCATACAAACTTTCATCCCCTATTTTATCTCCTTGGGGATAGAATTAATCAAAATCCTTTCTTAGCGGATGCCTACGTCATAACATCTACCTGCATGCCAAACTTCAGTCCGATCCGTCAAGTGGTTTGGGCTGTGCGTTCATAGATCACTATGTCAGTCACCTTTGAGTTACATATAGATGATCATATTACGAGTGTCACATGATGACGTGTTCATTACGTCATCATGTGACAGCTGTGTTACCCTCATACGATTCACTGCTATATCCTCTTTAACTGAAGCAAAAACAAACTGCTTGGCAGCAGAAATATGTGAGGCGGTGGTACCGATACAGTCGACTTTGTACAAAGTCTGCTTCGTAAAGTACCTTTTCCAGTCGCGCTACATGTATTCTTCATAAAATTCCATACAAAGTTACGTGTAGCGGTCTCTTATCTCGAATAGGGGTCGCCTATTCGGTGACGTAGCTTACATTAGACTGTGAATACAGAAGAGAGTTTTGGAATCCAGTGCTATTTTCAATAGTGTAATTAGTAATTAAGAACGCAAACTTGAACTAACAGAAATAAAATAAAAAAGGCACAAAGTAAAATCCCATTATTAGTGTCCCCGCCCCGGCTTCGCGCGGGTGCTCATAACTTTCTGAGTTTTGTACATATTAGTATAACATATAGTCTATGAATTATGTACATTTCACAAAGTGAGAGAATTTCGAAAAGCGGTGCAGTAGTTCCTGAGTTTACATTTCTAAACGAAATGCGGTCGCTCTCTTTTTATTATTAACTAGCTATTCCTGCGACTACGTCCGCGTGGCATTTAACTTTATTTTTCTAAAATAAAAGTAGCTTAAGTTACTCCTTATTACATCAGCTACCTGCCAAAAAATGTCCCGTAAAAATCGGTCCAGCCATTTCAGACATTAGCCGGAACAATCAGACAAACAGACAAAAGTTGTAAAGAAATAATTTTTGTATATGTACCGTATTTGTATTCATATGAATGTAGTAAAAAATGGTTATTTCAATATTACAAATAGACACTCTAATTTTATTTATATGTATAGATAAGTATTTATCTCTCTCGACTGTACTATCTATATATTCGACTATATTGCACGAGTCATGGTCTAGAGTTGATTGGAGTACAACGAAAGTCAATATCGGTAGGTGTCAGCAGTTTGTTCAACTACCGTCGCTAAATTGTTCAACGAAAAATCCGAATACACATCATCATCATCATCATCATCATCATCTGCTTCATCCTTATCCCATTTATTTGGGGTCGGCGTAATATGTTTTTCGTTTCCATTCATCCCTGTTCGCAGTCATCGCGTTATTTACTTCCTTTCTTACCATATCATCTTTCACACAGTCCATCCATCTCTTTTTTGGCCTTCCTCTGCCCTTATAACCATCCACATTCATTTGTAACATCTTTCTTAAAATATTATCCTCGTTCCTACGCATTACATGTCCATACCATGATAGACGATTACTCTTCAACCTCTCTTTCAAATCCGAATACACAATACTCACAGAATCCTACCTTTTATCCTACCTCTAAATTATTCCTGTGTCTAATTATGTGTAATAAACGCGTAAATTCTAATAAATCAAGAATTTATATGCAGTTTTCACTATCATTTTCATTATTTTGACGACCTTGGTGGTCTAGCGGTCTAGCACACCGCTTTACGACCGATGGTCGCAGTTCGATTCCTCGCACGGCACAAACATTTATATTCATGAGTATGTTTTTATCGGTCTGGGTGTTTTCTATGTATATCATGTATGTATTTACAAAAAAAATATCTATGTATATGTATCAGTTATCTAGTACCCATAACACAAGCTTTAGCTAGCTTAACTTGGGTCTAGATGGCGCTGTGTTAATTGTCCTGAGATTATTATTATTATTTATTCCGAGAGGCAAATTTGTGTTGCATCGACGTAGTTTATACGACCTGCCACACGTTATAATATATACAAAGATGTGCCGCTAGTAAAAAAAGTGCCGCCAATAAAAGACACAATTAACAATTGACATAATTCAGAAATTTGCTTACTCTGCTTTTGCTTTTAGACTTGGTAATTATTTATCAAAAGGACACACTAAGCCCTACCCACATAGGGAGGCTGTCAAACAAAGATTAAGCCTTACTGCAGAGATGGTTATCGTATCAAAGAGGTTAACTGAACGATCAAACATAAATCTTATCATAAAATAAATATTTTAACTTCACGAATGTGTACTCTATATATTAATTAATAATACGTGAACCAAAAACTTTGTACCTCTTTTTACGAAAATTTCATGGACCGAGGAGTCTGAAGTTTATGTAGAGAAGAAGTATAGAATACTTTTTTTGCAAATTTAAAATTATGCATAAAAATACCAATAAAAAGACATTACACAAACTACCATATATTTAACACAGACATGCATACAACTATTTGACAATTAAAAACTTATAATTGAAATTAATTATGGTCGAATCTCCTGGGCGACTACTAGTACAAATAAATGTGTTTTATATGAATACGTGTGATTTTGATTATTTTATTTTTCCAGATACAAAAAGTTAATTAAGTATAATAACAAAAAATATTGTATTAGGATAGCATGAGACCTAATTGGTTTCAGCGTGCGAGAACACAATCCCTCACTGGCATTACGCTCCACGAACGTTTATAAATGGTGCTGGCGGGTGTGGGGCATCACGCGAGCCTCCACTACCTACGTATGCGGTCCTGGTACTTAGACCCGGACCCTTCGGACCCTCGTCGACCCGGGCTAACTAGATAACGGCGATATCGGGTGAAACGAAACTAAAGGAAAAGTATTTGTAGCTGGTAGGGCGGAAACTAGCTGGAATTAGGGAGGGAAATTGGGTCACATTATACAGTGCTAAATTAACATGTTTGTCGCTGACGATGCGTTTCACGCTGTGATCCTATAATTAAAAGTTTATAGCTCCGGTAACTGAACCGGAAATATCCCTTCCTACATTCTTATCACAATATCTGTACTCGTATTAAATACTCGTATATTTGTATGAGATTTCCTTTAACATGGTTGTTACAAATTACAAAAGAACTTTATCTTTAGATGTTATGTATTTTGTATTTTATTTTAAAATTATTGAAATTTTAAGTTACATAATAAAAATTTAAATCTATAAAAATAAATTAAATTGAAGTGTCTGTTTTTAATTTGAAATTAACAGTTATTCACTAAAAGCACATTGTTAAATGTAAATAAATAAGGTCCTCTTTTATACCATTCGAAACAAAAGCTAAACTAATATTCAGAGTTCTTTTTATATTACTGCCATTTTTAGTTCATGTACTTTCAAATTAAATACTTTTTATAATTTAATTTTTATACTTTCTAAAAAAAGCAATGTACTTTCTATGACATCACATATGGTGAAATCATTTAATTTTTAGTTATTATATTATATTTTTTAAGGTTTATAATTTTACGTTCTTTGCTGTATAATTAAGTTATGTATATATATCATATTTATTTATTGTGAATTACTTACATAATAATTACAGTATTATTATATTTTCATTTTAATGTGATGTAATGTTATTTTGTAAAGAGTAACTTAGGCTACTTTTAATTTTGATTTATTTTATTTATATAATTCCACGCGGACGCAGTCGCAGCTAACAGGTAGTTATATCGATCGAAATCGAATCGAATCGAAGAATTATATTATATATTATCTGTGATTACAACAAAGCTTACAAAAATTATTATATCATTCTTGAGAATTCCGATAACTTATTGGAATTTTCAATAACAGCATTATGACAAAATATTATATTTACATAATAGTGAACGTAACTGTACTTGCATGAGTAAAACTGAGAGATGGCTTTATAAATTACTAGCTACCCTACCCTGGCTTCGCACAGGTGTACATGTATTATACATATAAACCTTCCTCTTGAATCACTGTATGTATTGCAAAAAAACTGCTTTAAAATCCTTTGATTAGTTTATAAAAGATATAAGCTAAGAAATAGCGGAAGAGACTTTATTTTCTACCACGTAAGGTAAAATAATAACAAATGTAATTTTTTTCTTTATACATTATTCTTATACATATTTAATGTCATTTGAATGGCAAACAAGCTTATGGTCGTTTACAGCACATCTCATACAATATAATAAATTATGACATATCTCTCATACATTGAAATTTCTGAAGAATGAGTCGTCGTGCTTCTGTATTCTGTAATTTGAGTGCCATAATTAGCTCAGTTTTCAAACTCGAACACAGATTACAAAGCAAGCTGCTTAGCGGCAGACATAAGAGAGATAGAGATACCCACGCCTACGACATTGTACAAACTCTACCTCGATAAAATCCGACTTATATAATATTGTCTTTTTCCTTATTCGTTCTATATAATATTTACGATTTTAAAAAAATAGAAGAAAATAATGGGCACACCTGTTAAGTACACTTTAAAAGCTCATGGTGAAATTTTTAACTTGTAAATAGATATGCGTTTATTATTTCAAAAACATAAACTTGTAAAACAATAGTCACACGACTCATTTTGACCTCTTGAACACCCGACAAAGCTTTTTTCTTAATTAATTAAGTCGCAAATTGATTACTTTCGACGGGCAGGAAGGAATAAAAACCGGGGTGTAGGTACCAGGGGCACAGCGGGCGGTTGGGGGTGTTTTGTACCCCGCCTTACGTTGCGAGTGGGAAATGTGAAAGCAGACACACGAACCCCGCTGCTGCCTCGGTACTGGCTGCAGACAAAATATCTAAGCAAATCATACAGCTACTTAGTAATTATTTAATATTAGTTTCCATATTTAAATTTTAGTATCCATAGCTATATTATAATATCGAAATTTTGTCTAATTGTTACCTTTTCACGGCTAAAGTGCTACGTTTTATCACAAAAACGAACGTAGGTTAATGTAGGAATGAATGAATGAAAAAATATATAATTTAATGTACTTTTTAAGATTAATTATAAATTAATATTAACTTTCTATAAAGGACAAGTTCCACATAAAGTTAAATTGCCTATATTTCGCCGTAAAAAGCTGTATAAACTGTTCGTATTAAGCATTAATACAATGATATGCAAATAAAATACAATACGATTTCCGAGTTTTTAAACTGAAGAAAAATTATGAGAGAATTTGCATATCGGATCTTTTTCACGACCATAGTAAAAGTGTGACAGAAGCTAATTATACAAATATAGATTCTTTTTATTTCATAATAATAACAATAAATATTTATATAATTTATGAATAGTTTTTATGCAGGTAGTACATTAGACGGCCGGCGTGCCCGGCGTACTAGCAGTTATTATTTACCGGCTTTATCATTTCGAAAATTTCATATTCCCCGCACTTGGACGGTTGAGGTTTAAAAGCGTAAGCGAAGGGGGCGCACTTTTTGCCTACAAACAGACCCGCTTAGTAGTTAGTACTCACATACTTACCAGGGGGACATGGGGTGTTAGGAGCTAAGAAATAATAACCGCACCGCATGCAAGGGAACGTTAGCTGGACACGAGTGGTTTTTTCGCTTTACGTATTCTTGTTTACTTGAAAATGTCTACCAGTAAGTACTACATATATTTGGCAATAATTAATATGTACTGATAAAGCTCTGGTTATTTTTAGCTAGGCAATGTCGCTAGTCTAAAAGACTGCCAATACGTCAAATCATATATTCAACAGGACAGCCAATAAATTGAAAGTTAAGGATTTCTATAATTATATAATAATAAAAAAATATTTATTTATATAATTTCTAGCTGAAGCATATAGAGGTCACAGTGATATAATGTGACAAATGTCACTGACCACCTGTCTCAAATGAATGTCATGTTATTATTCATCATTCATGTCTAATTATGAAAAACACCAACAGATATAGCTGTATGTTAGCAGAATCTCTTTAGCTTTTCTTAATGGATACAATAAAAAAACATTCATTATCAATTTCCTCTGCACTCAATAAAGTATCTCGTCGATAACGCTCTAGTATTCTAAAGAAAACAAACCAAAGTTATGTAGATGGTTAGAAGTAAAGTTGGTTTGTGTAGAGAAAACGCCCAATCTCAACCTTACAATCGACCCGACGACGGATCGGTTGCCTATCATGTCATACGTGAAAGCCTTTTAATCAGTATTTTATATGACGATTAATCAATTTACCATTCTAAATAACAGAATAAACAGATATTATTCTGAGAACATTGATAAGAACGTTTATAGAAGACTGAATAACACACATCTAGTGATCAATGTTTCATAGAGCTATGTCGTAGCACTCATCATGGCACGTGTAATCAATGGCTGGCCGAGTCGTCAGCTACAAAAAGCGTATGTTACAAATAATGTACGCCTCTGCTACGTACATACGAGTAGAAGCAAAGGCCATTCTTAATACAACTCGGCGCCGGCTAACCAACCCATCACGGTTTCCAGTATTTTTAATGAAAGCTGCGGCGTCGGCCGGGCGAACTGTTCCGTATTAATCTTAGCACAGCGGACGTCCTAACGTCCTGCGTACCCCTGCACGCCTAGTAGGTGGTACCCAAGGATCCCCGCAGAGGGGGCGAGTTTTCCTCGATCTTTCTCTATTTTCCCTACTTTTTCGCTGCATGCATTATGCAGGGAGGTACGAGTTCGAAATTTATCGATGGTGAAATAAAACTAATGTGCCGTCTACGCCCGTGTCGAGGGCCATGCTTTCTTACCATCTCAAATTTATTTTACGGACACTCGAGTTGATTGCGATTGCCTTTGTGACTATGTAATTTATGTCGCTTTTTTTTTATTGCGAAAGAAAAGCGGTCTTGTTTTCAACGGGAGAAGCAATCTCCGCCGCGCTGCAGCCGTCCGGCCGGACACCTCGGAGTCACGTGTCAATAAAGGACTCATCGTTTATTTTTCATTTCGGCGGGAAACGAGGAAATTACGAGGGAGTAAAAAATACGTCTCGATCTTCGGTGGCAAAAAAATCCGCCGAAAAGGAAGCGAGCGACCATTAGGGTATTATCGGGGAAAAAAAGGGCGGAGGGGAAAAAAATCAGAAAAAAATTGCTCGTAGCCACCCTTTCCTTTTCGTGAGCGTCGCTTGTGCCCCCCTCGGCCTTACATTAGACTCCCCGGCGGCCAGGGGGCGCCACATGTATAGAGGGGAGGGGGGAACGAATTACATAAACGGCAGGTGAATTTGGAAAATTAAAGTTGTACACTATCGCGGCGAAGTGGCCGACGGGATTACAAGACTATTGGTTAGTTTGTCGCGGTAAAGTCCCGTCCCCACTATACGCACAACAACAGCTCGTTTACAACTAGGGATATACGTGGAAGCAAGTTCATAGTATCGGAAATGTGAAAAATTTACATAATATTTTATTACAGTATATTCCTAAGGTATTATACTATATTATATTATAATCAGTTCTAGATCTTTAAGTGTATTATTGGATTAATATAATTATAAATAATTCGTTATATATTGCATAAAATTAATTTCTCATTATGTAGGTAATTGGGGACGTGCCCGCATGCATCAGTAACGAAACGCAGCGATCCGTACTGTATCGATCAGTGCCAACTAAGACTGAGACATTCTATCCGCATTCATCAGTATAATTCCAATACGCCACTTAACTTTACAAGAGGCAGTTTATGCCAAGAACGTTTATGCTTGTTAGTAACAACATCTCGATGACGAGAAATGTAAGGTGTGAAAATGGATTCTATAGCATATAGAGAAAATAAAAACAAACATTAAAATTCTTTGTGCATATTGTACACACTTTTGATAGACGATATATTTGTTCTCATAAATAAATTAATCAACTACCAACGTAACCAACAGTATAAAAACCCCAATCAGTAATAAATACTAAACAAATCAGTACAGTTTATTCGAAAATATTGAGTAGCATACAACAAAAATAAATTCGGCCGGATTAACAAATTTGTCCTTTAAGAAGACCTTTAAAACGAGAAAAAGTTTGAATACTATTAAATTCTCGTCACCCATCTTGATACCGCCAACGAAAATATTCTCAGCGAGAAATTCACGTTGGATCACGAAGAGCGTCGGGGTAATGCTATCATTACTGAACGTCATTGACACTGACAAGTACGGATAGCATTGCACAGAATGTATGAAACAAATAGCTACCTCGCGGCTAAACCCGTGTGAATCCGTCATAAAAAACTATGTCTTTATCTATGATATGATCTACCATAGCACTAAATTTTTATTCAAATCTGTACAATAATTTTGGAATGTAAGGGAAAACAAAACATTCAAACATTTATTCAAAAGAGCGACACACAAGTTTCTTGCTCATTCTTCTTGTGATGAATCTGCATTCCGAATGTGTGGTAGAATCAAAATATGACTATTCAAAAGTGCTTGTACTGAGTTTATTTGAATAAAGATTATTTCTATTTCTATTAATTTATTTCCACAAACTTTCGCTTTTATTAATATTGGTAGGACAACTGTTTCCACTGACACTGATCGGTATCGACTACGGCTTTAAGACATCGTCACGTGTCGACATTGACCGTCACGTGTGTGCGGCGATGTGCAGGTAGCCCTTATCTACAGTTTATTTTTATAATAGTAAACATGTTTATATTTGTATGAGGGTTAACTATGTTTGATAAGAGGATTTGTAATTCTTCGTGCACTTCATACGAATTTAGATTTGTATAAATTTAGTTTTGTATATAATTTTGTACTTAGTTTTGGTTACTACTAACATTGCCTGCTATTGTTAGAAAGAGATCGCTATTTAACGACAAAGCGACTAATTGTTATTGCTGTCATTCTCGTAGTAATAATAGTTTTTGTCTGTGTATATGCACATATTTATTTATTTCTGAGAAAAACTATAAAGATTTTTCATTTCATTTTAATTGAGTTTTTATAAAGTAGAAAATAGAGGTATTGGCTGTATTCAAGACTAAATGTTAATAAAAATAATATATATTGATTTGTTCGAGTACCGGACAATTAATTCTTCATGGGATCTCGACATCAAATCTTTTTTCTCATATATAAATGAATAGACAAAACAAAACTTTAGGCCATACAATACCACATAAACAAGTAAGTAGCTGTTGATAACTACCGCAAAAGAAATCTAGGGGGACGCACTAACAAGCGGAGGTCGAGATGACGACACGCGTCAATATCAAAATAATTCATATGTGACAATAATTAAGAGGTTTCGTCCCTCCCATTTGTCCCCGGGGTACGTGTGAGGTCACGGGGAGAGGGGGTGGGGATCTGACATGAAACCCTGTAGCCCTCGCACATATGACTCGATAGGTACCCGAATCATACCGACGAACCTGCACGTTAGCGATTGAATTCCAATGGGAAAATTTAAAACTAGAATGGTATTTTATATAAATTTAAATATAACTTATGTTTTTTTTATGTAATTAGAATCGAAAAAGCTTACATAATAAAGTAAACTAGCAATAACCGTCGCATATATACATTAAGAGCACTAGGGGCATTATGTTACCCTGCAACTGAAATACATTTTAAAAAGCAAACTATTTGACCGCTTCGATAGGTAAGACTGAGGCACCCACGCAGACGACTTTTTATATGTGATATATATATATATATATAATAATTTGAGAAATAGCTTAACAGTATTTAAAATTAACAGTATTTATTACAAACTAACCTTCTTATTCATAAAAACGTTACATTACGTTTACTACTATATCCTTGAATCTTTTTCTTTCGAACATTCTTTTAAATTTGGATGAATAACTTTATTAGCTGAAATTAGTTTGTACCGATATTATATGTAACCCCTTTATAATAATTAGATAACAGTAGAAGTAAGTAAGAGTAAGTTCCCTACATCAAATGTAGGTGAAATACAACACAATATACCCGCCTAATACGGACTCAACAGGTTAAAACTAAATTTTCATACACAAAGCCTTAAAAAACAAAAAAATATACAGATGTTATGATTAATATGTACTAGGCAGGCATAAAGTACAAAGAATACTAATTCGTTAGAGTTAATAACGGGCGCACCTACGCTACGGGTCCGAAATGATTATTTAATAGAAAACCCTCCACCCCCGGCCGGCCGGGCCTCAGGGGGTGAGAGGGACCCTAGAAAAAGTTCCACCGCCACGTCTATCAAACTAAGGGACCGGATAGGGAAAGCCGTAGAGTTGATCGATGAAGACAAATGCCCTTTTTTTTGGAAATTTAACAGTTCACTCGTATTTGCGCTTGAACAACTGTTATCCGTTTCATAGTATAACGCCGGGTTAATAGTAAATAGCATACCAAGCATAAAAGCAGGTAGAATGCTTTTGAAACTGAAGTATTGTCGTAAATAAATAAAGTTGAAATCTATTATATATAAATTTGAAACGATAGCTATATACTTGAACCACATGTCAGCGAAATTTATATGTATTACGATTTCAAAAAAATATCCATCTTTGACTTCATATATTAGGGAAAATTCCATTCCCTTAATATTCATATCGAACTTTAGTTTGGTATTTAAAAAAAATATATTTATTACGTATCCATTATATATTTCATTCATACTAGTTTTAAGAAAAAGTTACAGTTTTATTATGTAACAAGAACGACAAAGAAGCTAACAGCCCATATGGTTATAAGTGGCAACCGTCAATATACACTCAAGATGAAAAACTCCTCTCAAATGCCCTTGGGTTGCCATTTTTGAGGACTAAGATGTTATACCTTCATTCTCTGTACTTTAATTGCGATATCTCACCCTACGTCTACTCTAGCTACCCTACCTATACCTTTCCGAAAACAGCCGACTTTATACAAAGTCTTCTTCTGATACATTGAAATTTGATGTACACATTTAGAATATGATGTTTCTAAATCGACACCACTCACTGACATTTAGATGTCTAATATAATTCTAGATCAACGCAACAAAAAGTTTTTAGAGCAAATGCCGTCTAGCACTGGTTTTGTTCCATAAATTCTATGAACCCAAAACTAATACGACTCGTATGCGGTTTATTATTACAAGTTAGAACAAACGATTATGTGAATTTGTGGTGGGTTAGTATAGCCTATACTATGTATGTGTGACATGCGGACAGACGGACGGTTCGATGTTTACTGTAATAATACTTTTTTTATGTTGTAAGTAGTACACTGATTTTCTTTTAACATAACATGTACCAGATTCAAGGTATATGAAAGTTCCTTAAAAACTTATTGACCTTATTAAGGCTAGAGTTTTGAACCTGAAATAAGTTAAACAGAACCTAATACCATTAACCTTATTACTATAAATTTAAAATATAAAATAATAAATAAAAAAATTAAGATAATATTTTCATATTGTGTGTAAATAATTAAAACTTGGAATTTTTAAAAGGTTTTATTTTTATTATCTTAATGGATATCAAAGGAAACAAATTACGTTCCATATTATACCATGTCAATCTGTCGGATGTTAGTTCTATTTTCCCAACTCAAACTGTTTTTATTCCATGCCCAATAAATAAATAGTTTACACTCCTATTAAAAATTATAGCTACGTTATCTAAAATTCTTTCAATCCAAAATTTGTATACATGAAAGTCTACGCCTAGTCTAGTCCTAGCCAGCTACGACCGCTACGCCGATGCGCCGTAGCAACGTTTACATAAAAATTAGTTAACGTCTTAAAGAAATGATTATATATACCTAACAAATTTAAATAGAAAAAGGGATTGTTAGCAATGGAGTCTGCCTAGTGATCACTAGCAATCGACCTGATTTGCTTTCGAAACCGTTGTGATTAGTCCCTGATAATTTTCTCGTGATGAACTAACCTGACCAACCTTATACTCATGTCCACTGGTACACCCGTCATCGTGTACCATCACCATAGAGAAGATTACCATTATCAACCATTAGAACAAAACATTTTACATTATGTAAAATGTTTTAACATAATAGCGTTTCTAATATAAATTAATTTGATATTTTTTGTTTGTATTTTTTTGGAATAAAAACAGCTCTCTAATTGGTTAACTATTTCGTAAATTAACATACAATAACTAACATAATGATGAATACATTAAAACAAAAATATGTATAAATTGTCAGACAAAGCTAATACATAATTTTCTTCTATATGTATGATAAATATAATTTGATACCAGAATTTCATAGAGTAGTAAGAGTTATCTCGTGTCAGCGCGGAGGGCGAGGCTGTCAGTGCAGATTATTGCAGAGGGTTGAGTGTACCAAGGACTCCCGCGGGCGAGCCCCGGCTTCTGCCAATGTCACCGAGACGCCATGTTATCTTGTGATAGATGTGGCATTTTGTTATATTGTTATAAGAAAACTTATTTGAAAGACTAACTCCAGTAAATACTTTTAATTTGAATGTGAATTTTATAATATATAGAATTAAAATAAGTATCTAGGCGACCAATCGTCTCTCAGAATTTTTGGGGTATAGAAAATCTTTATTGCTTTTTTAGTAAGTAATGGTAATCAAACTATTGATACAAACATTGAAATAAAACACTGCCTTGCTATTTCTGGATGTATTTCGAATTATAGACAGATAAAAAATATAACCGAATAATTCAAACGAATTAATTTATTTTCATCTACTTGGTACTACTTTTAAATCTACTTTATATACTTGGTAAAAATAAAGTTCAAAGTCGTCTTCGTGAGTATCTCTGTATGACCTATATCAGACGACAAGCACCTACCTGGCTTTGTAAGGTGTGTGTTCAGTTAGAAGGCAGTAAAAATAGTCATATCCATCTATTAGCACGAATGCACGGTTTCCCCGCGCCTCTGTCTCAGCCACGAGCTTAGCGTTAGTAATGATTTACGTACCTCTAAAACATTTATTGAATACCCTGAAATAACGATGTGCTTTTTTAAAATCCCACACGCCTGATCTCTTTTAAATAAGGTAGGCGCAATTTTACCTAGTTTTACCAGGGTAGTACAAAGTTACCTGCGTGGGCACCTCTCATCTATATACATATTGGTCCCGTGATACCACCCATCCGTTGCTATTTGAGGCGACAAACGTGTAATGCCTCCGTACTCTGTAATTTCTCTTTAAACAGGAACCGAATGTACTTACAAAGCAAGATACTCGATGACAGAAATGTAGGAGAGAGAGAGGTATCTATCAAGAAGAGTTTGTATAAAGTCTACTTGGCTAGTTAATTATCTTAAATAAGAAATTAGTTACAAGTTAGTTACACGTACGAAAAATAAATTAAACTCTTTCTTAATTCAAAGGCCTCTCTTCACACAACATAAATTAGCTACTCCGCATTTAAGCGTAAAGCGACGTGTGCCAAGTCGGGGGCATAGCTAGTCGCAAATAAATACCAGCTGAAACCCTTGCGCCATGGGGGTGGGCCTGGGGTGCCAACAACCACCCCGTTGTCATTTACCCTACTTACCGTCGCTACCAGGCGAGCATATAACCTACGAAGAATTTTAACGGAATTAGTCGCGAGGCTGCTTGCCGCCTGCAGGGCGCCGCAGTAAATTCACCACACATGTACTAGGATCTAGGAGAGTAGAAGGCGTAGGGAGCGACACCGCCCACCTCCACGCCTAGTTTTAGCGCCTAGTAGCACGAGGTGTCTACACGCAATGGCGCAAAAACAGTATTACTCGGTAAATGTGTTTTTTTTTCTATTGACCTACATAATATTGACACTAATTTCAGGAAAATTAACTAATATAAATAAATTCTAATAGCATTCCCTTTACATTGAGATGCGATAAATTAATTACAGTAAAACATATAATTTTTATCTTCTGTCGCTTCTTTTCTATTTTTTAATAACATTTCTTATTAGAAAATTTATATAAAGGTAATATCTATACTTCTATACTAATGTTATAATTGCTAAAAGCGTATATCGGTCTGGTTGTCCGTTTATTGAAATACAGGTAGATTTTATTACGAGAGCGGTGATATACTTTATCTTTCATCCCAAAAAAAATTAAGTCACTGGAAAAAGTAAGTTCCAAAGGCAGACTGGAGTAAATTAGTGGAAAAAATATTTTACTGTAATAAAACCTCATTCAATCATTCCTTCTGTCATTCATTCATTTATAAACAGCTAATAAGAGGGTTTATGCAAACAATAAACTATCGAAGAAACCATTCAAACGCTAGCGAACACATAAGAAAGAAAAAAAACAACAATTGTTGCTGTCTCAGTCTCTCTCATCTCATCTCTATCTCATGCGTGCTCTAATCATCGAATCGTATCAACTGATTGATTTACTAAAACTATCTACACACGACTCTAAAATCAGTGGCAATATCGAAGCAATTGTGACCGTGGATCGCATCCAAGATGGACTCGTGTGTAGAGAAATCAGAGCCGATTTCTCATAGCAACCCATTTCACCCGACTACTGATTTAGTGCCGTGTGTAGGCCGTTTAAGTAGCAAGTGTCTAGGTACTGTGTTTTCAATCTGCCTCAAAGCGAAATCGGTTCAGTGCTTTCTAAAATACACCCCTGACTAACAACAACAAATGAACCTTGAACTTTCCTCTAAATATATCGACTGGAAAATGCTTTATATTTGAATAATTTCAAATTCTTTACATCTAGTAGTACCCGCGATTTCGGCTGCATCTACCTTTAAGGACTGTAACGATGGAAGATAATTCAAACATCAACAATAAATAAAACATATATACCGCGCTATCTATTGTTTTTTTAGTAAACTATTAATTAGTTTACTAAAAAAACACAATATAGGTGCCATTTTGAAACTATAAAAAAATATTTCATTCCTTTGTTTCATCATAATTTTTCTCAGCTTTTTATACTATATGCAAACATTGGCGATTCGGTTATTAACTTATTACTAATTAATTGTTACGAAAGGGGACCGCGTGGAGATCGACCTGATATTACATATACATGGTACATTGCTGACAATGAAGACAAGTCTATAATAGCTATCAATAAACAGATAGACCAACTTCATAATAAATGGTATGATTAAGTAATTAAATAATAAATATTAAAGCTCTTTATTGTACATAGTAAGTACCAAAGTAAAACTATGCATAGATGTGCTTAGCAAAAGTCGTCCCAGTCGCTTAAAGCAATCTCTTATAGACAACAACATATTACATTAATATACTATTGGCGAAGATTATTAATTGACATAGTACAATGTAGTATGACAAGTAACCTGTAAAATTAGACCGTTAATCTTCCTAAAATAAATAAATAGTTAAAGACATAAGTGACGAAATTAAGGGCAAAGTTGGGATAAACCACTAATCTCTCATAAAAAACTTAATTTCTACACTAAAACAATTATTTATGTATACAGTATAGAATATAAATGCTATTCAAATTTATTTAATACGATACAATTGACCCATATTATCTAAATATTCAAAGACATTCAACAGACCACCCGTGAAAAACGTGCAATAAATAAATATTTATTGATGCTACAACCAAAACGGCTTTTAAATAAATCAACTCACTAAATCAATATAAACCTTATCATAAATGCAATAAAACATAAATTTCCACATTGTACTTTAGAGTTGTTAGGAACCAACCCTACAAATGGGGACCAATACAGGGTTGTCAAACAGACAAAGATTATCACACAGATACGAGATTTTAGGTTTTCTGTGGATTGTATTTTTTATGCAATTGGAATAGCAAATGGTTGACGCCCATATGATGGTAAGCGGTACCTTCCTTGATAAATAGGCTCTCAACAATAAAAAAAAAATCAAAATCAGTGTAGCTTTCGGATATTACCCCGAACATCCAAATTCATAGACTTTGCCATTTCATAATTTTAAATAAATTTGTGTATATATATATAGGAGTTGTTAACAGTTGGCAGCCCTACTCTGAAGAACCCTATGTTATTAAAACGCAAAATCGATCATAAGGGGACGAAACTTAATTATGACTCGTTCAAGGTCGACCGATGCAAACGCATTCTTGTGTAACAAATTGCTATCTGAAGGGTGGATTTCTATCTTGTAACTCAATAGTCTGTAATTGATGTATCAAGAAACGCCCTTTATTCAAAACTAGATAGACTGGCATCTGCTCGCTGTAAACTATTTATATATTCAGCGAATACTATTAACATTTTAAATTAAAATTTAAGCAGTAATTAATGACTGTAAAAATAGCTTCTCAACGAGTGACATAAATCCATTTCATTAGAATAGTAACATACACTGATATACTATCTTTTTATGTATTTGGAATCGCAAACAACATCCACGTCAAGTATTAACTGTCGCCTATATAAATGAGGAGCGTTTTAAGCGTTCATAGGTTGCCATTCCGGAGGACGAAAATGTTATAAAACATATGCTATATCACTGCTATATCTCACCTGCCGAAATAAAAATGTGTACAGCACATATGACAACATAAGGTTTTCAACAAATATGTATATAGCGTGGAAAGTTAAGCCCACACATCGCGGTATATCAAACATTCGAATGGTATGAACAATAACATACTGGGAACTAAACAAACTTCTAATCTCTGACATCAAAGCAGTCGCACGAGCCGCAAGTGGCGGCCGGCGAATAAAATAGCCTGTTGTGTTATTAACAGCCCCTACTGGAGAAAAAAGGAGGCGGGAGGCAGAGCTGCGGCCGTATGGAAACGCTGCGTAGGCGTGCTTAGCTCGAAAAATAAAAATATTGTTACGTTTAAACAAAAATTGTATTTGGCATATTAATTTGAGTTTGGGAATTGCACGTTTATAACATTAGAATTAATAAACAAGTTTATGGTCCTCCTGATCGAATGTGGCTATTGGCGTCTATATGGACATGAATAGCACCATGAACATCTGCTATCATCATTTCTTAGTCTTTATGTGATGTCATGAGTGTCTATTACGGAGCATGATGCCAACATACCCAGTAATTTCACTGTCATATCCATTAAATAAAGCCATTTAGTGGCAGAAATATTAGGTGAAACAAAAGTAGCCACTCGGGCGACTTTGTAGAAAGTATACCTCGGTGAATGGCAACATTTTATTTGATTTTGATAAAATTTTCGTTTTGCTTTTTAGATATGAGCCACAATTTGAGCATATCAAGATATAGATATAGAATATCAAGCATCTTAATATCATATCATTCTTGGTTTATATGGGTGGTTATTAAGACTGTTTCAAAAACAATGCTGATAAAATTAGTAGATGGCGAATATGAAAATGAATTCTGTTGATTAAAAAATAAGTATCACAATTGATTACATAAAAACTGTGAAGATTCCTCGTTATACCAAAATATAGGTCAAATTTATTACCGCAAAAACACTATTTTCAACTCGAAAACTTGCAAGTAAAATGCATTTATTAGTCCCATCCAGCTGTACTATATTCATGTACATAGTACCCGAGAAAAAAGGGGGGAGGGTCGAATATCCCACAAGGGGGGTCGGCAATGGACTGAAGGAGCCCCAATCAATCTTACAAGTCGCACTGCGATGCGGGGGTCCGGGCGAGGGGGATAAGGCACTTTCGGGGGTCGAAGGGACGATACCCTCTTATGGACGGGCTACGACTGACCCTTAGAGAGGGCCCACACGAAAAAGGTCAAACATAAACTTTTTGTTAGACGGATATTTTCCTGCGTATTTAGTTTACGAAGGTTTGTTTGTTCTTTGGATGACTATGGTTATTTCGATTAGGGCAGTAAATGAAAAGATTAATGGAATATCGTCGAGTATTTCTATAAAAATAAAAACATAATTTAGATAAACTATCTTCAGGTAAAATTCATTTATATGTGAAATTAAAAAGTAACAATAAATAGTTTTGTAATTACCGATCATAAATAACATTACAATTATTTTATTAAAAACCAATTACTTTCATTTCATTTCAATCACATTTTTGGGCATGTTAGTAGTAGTAGTAAGTATTGCAGTCACCATAATGACGATAATCGACAGTACCTCTGACTACCGCAGTCGGATTAATACGTTATTTTTTTTATACTATTTCCATACATAAGTGTAAGAGAAATCAATTGATATATTAAAAAAAATATTCAGTAATATGCTAATTTAATACCATAAAACATTAATAAAACTGTAATTGACATGATTATATTTTCAATTAAATAAAGAATACATAGAAGAATCATAAGAAAATATTTTTTAACGGATATACCGTTGGATAAATCTAGAAAATGACTTTCCGAAAGTATACTTGCCGACTTCTGCGGCGCACATCGTTTTTGTGTCTTGTCTAATACCGTGACGCCCCCTCGGGCTGATGAAACCTCGTGCCTACCCCCTGTCGGCCACCCACGACCCCCCGGTTCGCCCCAAGCGAGAAAAATGAGTTAGAAAAGATGCGGCGCCCGATTATGGCGTGACGCTGTGGTCCTTTGTGCGGGACATTCGTCTGAATCAATCGGGGGTCGTGTAGGACGCTGCGAGCTTTCCACGGTTATGTGTCAGGTGGCTTCCATTTGAACTCATATAATCTTAACATATACCATTTATATAGAAACATATCATATAACATATATAATATACCCGATGGTAATAGTAGTCTGTTATATACATAAATAGAAATAATCATTCCATAATTCAAACAAACCTCACATAAGCTCGTTTGAATAGTCATATTATTTTTTTTATCCTACCACTCGTTCGGAACACAGACTCATCACAAGAAGAACGAGGAAAGGAGAAACTATGTTGCTCTTTTAAATATTGTTTTAAGTAGATTTATATTAACAAGGATTAGGCATGCGACAATCAACATAGAAACTACTACGTACTCAATCTTTGTTTATGCATACTATGCACATTTCGTTTTCATGTAACACACTCATGCGTTCTTCTTTCTTGAGGACTATTGTGTCAGACATCTTAGTTTATAATTTTATGCTAATATAAATACTACAACCGTAACACTGAATGTAAAACATAGTGTTATGTAGGTACATCTATAAAAATTATGTCATTACTTAAAATCTACTTATAATAAAGTTGCAATTATTGTATTTCTTTTTTTTTTAAATAAAACACAGCTCATGTTACTCGCTAATAATGTAGCTTTCTAGCGAAAGGACTTTTAAAATAAGTGTTTTCCGAATTTATCCGATAAATAAAAATTGTTTGCTATTATAATATAATATTTGTTATAACAAATATAATATTTGTAATAACAAACTGACATCTGGCTGTACATGGAAGATATATGATAAAAGAATCTTCAAATATAAAGTTAAACTTTGTAAACGTCACAGAATTGAAAACAACGGCTGTTATTATGTACATTTGTCTCTTGTCTGTGACTTAACCTTTCTGGGTGCGATTTTTACTTATGTGTAATATTGTGATAAGCTCACTTCAGTTTTGTGTATTTTATTTCAATCGATTAAAAACAAAAATTTATAGGCTTAACAAAGTATCAACATAAATTCAGCATATTCAAAACTCTCCGGTTATAATAAGTAATTTAAAATCGAAATGTTCCTAATAATAGTATCAGGTTGGGGTACAAAGGGTCCATTGTACACAAAGGCGCGCTTGCGGGGTCCAGTTGACCACCGCAGCTTTGCAATGCTTGTTGGCAGAAGTTTAAGCCAGGGTTAAAACACGGCCCAACCCACAAAATCATATGTTTATTTTGTTGGGAATTCGTTTATACGAACCTTTTAATAATATCTACGTTGATATGTGCTTTAGTTGTGAGCCCTTTGGGAAATATGGTAAATAACTGAAGATCTAGGAAATATATTTTTACCTATAAAAACAATATACATTTTGTTCGCTTACAAAAATATAATTTATTCCTTTATAGCAACAGAAAGAGTTATCGAATTAAATAATATTATATTATAAAATATTTCAGATTAAATTCGATTGCCTACTATGAACTGACGGCATCGGTGGCACACCACCGGTAGCGGTTTAGCACACCGCCTTACATATGATGGTCGCAGGTTCGATTTCTCGCACGGTACCAACATTTGCATTCATGATTATGATTGTTTGTATCCGTAAGGTGAACTCCATCAGTTTTACATGAAATTAAAACAGAATCTACAAAGTCCCTATGACAATTCATTGCCTCGCTGTACAATCAAGTTGAGACGGATATAATTGCAGAAATTGGGTGTCTATATGACTTACATAGTAGTTATTTAAATAATATATGCTTATTACAATATTGTAATACAATACTCACCTTTCCGTTTTCCATGTCGAGACGTTCCTGGTACGCCATATTCCTCATATGTTTCAAGTACGCCGTAGTAATAGGCACGCTGTAGTCCATTTCCTCTCCATAATAAGCACCATCAGGTCTCCATGGTTTCGGAACTCTGCCATACGTATCTAAATACTCTATACTCGTAGGCAATAACTTTTTTCTAGGCGGTGATCTCGATTTGGGGGGATCTTTAGACGTCAAATTCGCGACATCTAGCGGATTATACTTCTTTTCTTTCTTCACTTCAGTCTTATTCTCTTTTGCTCCTAAGTTTTCTGACGTCTTAGTACTTTCTCCGCTCGGCTCCTCCTTAATGCTCTTCCTCAATTCTTCATCTTTCTGTTTTTGTGACACAAGTAGCGGTGGACTATCAGATTTTACATCTTCTACATCTATCAGACTGTCATCTTTGTCTATTTCAGGGTCTGTCCTGACAGGTTCCTCTTCTCTAAACGCGGGATTGATAGGCGAATTTCTACTGTAATGCGGTGTGGAATCAAATCCATTGACTTTCTTTGACGTGAGTTCTATGTATGTCGGCTCCTGATCTTCGGCATCTGTTGGTTTTGGGCTCTCTACTTTCTTAAGTGGTTGGAGGTCTGTATAATCAAATTTAGGTTCGTATGTATAGTTAGAATGTGCTGCGTCAATCTCTGATTCCCAATTTCGGGTGTAGTCTGTGGCGCAGTGAGGTAGGAACGAGAGGTATGTAGGGTGCCTGGTCGGGGAGGGTGAGGGTGTCGGCAGGGGTGGCGGAGAGGCGCTGCGCGGACGCCGCGCGCACTCCGCACATCCGGTGAGGAAGCGCGTGACCGCCTCTCTGGGCAGAAACGCGTACGTCTCGGTTATCTGTAAGAAAATATCCGAAATAAGAAAGTTTGTAAGAAAAACATTGTAATGATACACAAGTTTATGTACAAGTTAGTAGAGTTTTACAGTTTATGGGGTTGCTCTAGAAGTCATTTAAAGATATAATTCACTTTTGAAAAAGACATAAAACTTAATGCACGTATTATGTAACTAATGATCTACGCGAGTAAGTAGGCTAGTAATCATCACCAACCAATACCAAAATTCTTTATAATCTTGCCACCGCTTCTTAGCCAGCAGGCTGATTTTTCGATGGTACTAGTAGATCAGGCGATAAAAAATAGATATGCTATTTCATATAATTTTATTTTTATCTTTCCCTTTCCTACTAAGACAATGCATACATTTAAAAAGAATGTGCATATAAACGAGCATATTACTGAAACAGTCTCATTTCTCCTATTACCCCTACTGTTCTCGAAATAATTTACCGTCATAAGTGGTTAAAGGTAATTAGATATTACTTAAATTTACTATGGAGATGACAAACAAACGTTAACATTACAAAACGTATTAATAACAATCCTAGTTCCGAAAAGAAAATATTCTTCAAAAAAATTGTGTGAAAAATGGGGAAAAGTGAAACAGAATAAAATGATATCATTTAAATTATCACACACAAAAAAAAGTCTAATTAGAATATATAAAATAGTCTGTTTTATAGTCAGATACAAACATTAACGTAAAGTTGTTGTGCTGCCATCTAGTGTTGAGTTGCAAAAACTAAGCTCACTTTATTTCACCCAGTGCTTTTGGGAGTGTAATAGTTACATATATTGACGCTAGGTGGAGCAATACACGAAATAGTGTTTATTTCGTGTATAAGTTAAGGCATAAGTTTGTTATAATTTTATAAATTAAAATATCTGATTTTACTGTACCAAAATTTATCTCTTTCATATACTTATATCATAAAATAGAGATAAAATTGTAGATAATCACTCACCGTTCTATATGTACGCTTCTGTCCGGCGTGTTTGCCAGGCCTTCCTTCAAGTTCGACGTGAACTGTATAGATAATGTCGAAGAAATTCTCGACTATAGCCACCTTTCTATACACCGGCTCTTGATTTGGTGCATTCTGAAACAACAAAATATATATTTTTTACAAGCTGTTACCTCGCATACAATTTGTATATTAATTTACTACTTAATTTACAATGTTCCATTTTGTTTGTTATTAGATAATATTTTATAAGACATATCAGTAATATTATAATGCATATGACGTGAAGAAATAGACCTTTATATGACAAGAACTATAATATATATACTCGTGCATAGAGCAATATGGGATTCATAAATGACGAAGTATTAAAAAATATGGCAACGCCATCTTCAGTAACAAGTAGTTACTACCTATATTTCCTACTGTAGTATCATACGAAAGAGACGATGTAGGAAACAAACAGCGCCATCTATTAACAAAGCAAATCCATGTAGATGGTGTTGCATCTTAAAAACAGGACACAAACAATAGATGTCATCACTATATATAAAATCCACATCTGAAGAAAAATGGAAGTACATAATAATATATAAAATATATAAACAGTTTATAACTTTACAAGACGATAGCATATAAAAGAATACCAAACAAAAACACATAATCTGTGACCAAAAGTATTCACCTTTTATTAAAAGAGATGGTTCGGAATTCTGTGGTTTATAAATTACTTAAACAATATTTTCCCTTATTTTGGCCATGACGCAAAATTTTATATATATTAGGAAAACAATACAGTAATATATCTGGCATAACAAAATTTAAATAAAATATTAGATTATTTAGATTTATTTCAGATTGTATTAATCTTATATATAAGTTCCCATACTCCTCCGAAACGGCTTGACCGATTCTTATGAAATTTTGTGAGCGTATTGAGTAGGTCTGAGAATCGGCCAACATCTATTTTTCATCCCCCTAAATGTTAGGGGTAGTCCACCCCTAAATTATTTTTTTTATTTTAAGGCAAAACAACGTTTGCCGGGACAGCTAGTATATATATATAATATTGTTAGTTGTGGGGATTGTTAGTAATGGGAACAAATGACCCCATTGCTAGCAAATGTTCATGACAAGATTTGACATCAGCGAAGTCTCCCGTGGATATGGACGTCATTAATTCCTACTGAACTCACCAGACTGGACTAACTGAACTAACTTTACCTAAGGGTGGATAGGATGAGCCTTTGTTTCTGTGCTTATTCTCCTGTGTTGCTTGTGAATGAACTAATGT
Organism: Achroia grisella; assembly: GCF_030625045.1. Lineage (NCBI taxonomy): Eukaryota > Metazoa > Arthropoda > Insecta > Lepidoptera > Pyralidae > Achroia > Achroia grisella. The sequence goes on along the minus strand of NW_026712984.1, from coordinate 818,542 downwards.
ATCTTATAAAAAAGGACGTACTAAATGTTGGAGCGAGTTTCCCGTAAGCTTAGTATATTTAGAACTTTGTAATTGTATACATTATGTAAACGAGATATTTACCATGACGATATTATTTAAGAGATCTCTATTTTATACAATAGTGAAAAAAACCGTTCAATTTTACAAATATAAAAATTTCAACAGAGAAGTCGATTTCAAGCTGTCCTGCACATGGAATAGGTGTAAACCTAGATATGCTTCAAAACGTAGATGTAATACAGTGTGTGTTGTGCCGTAACTATCAAGTGTTCCAGTACTAGTGGTGTAGTAGTCGTGACGGTGTATGTAGCCGACATAGCCCGAAGAATTGCGACTTTGAAGTGGCAATGGGCAGGGCACATAGCTTGTAGGACAGATGGCCGTTGGGGCAGTAAAGTCCTCGAGTGGCGACCACGGACCGGAAGACGCAGCGTGGGAAGGCCTCCAGCAAGGAGGACCGACGATCTGGTCAAGATCGCTGGAAGGCATTAGATGCGAGCAGCGCAGGACCGATCGTCGTGGAGATCTTTGGGGGAGGCCTATGTCCAGCAGTGGACGTCTTCCGGGCTGCGATGATGATGTATGTAGAAAAATATTAAGAAATCGGGTAGATAGATTTGTCCGCTCGTAATCGAAATCCAGTCGTTTTTTTTTTCGGACTACTCTAATGCTGTTGGCCCCAGCTGGCCTTTACAGCTTCACCAGACGTTAGGGGGCGAGTGTAGATGGCACTCCAAACCCGCGGAAGGACTTATGGAGCGGCTGAAGGCCAACTCCTGCCTGACGAAATCCAGTCGGCCAGTATCCAGGAAGAGGTGCGTCGTGCAGAGTAACATAATAAATATCTCAGTTATTTAACGTAATATATATAAAATTTAATGTCTCATTCCATTCTGTTTACAAACAAACGTTGTGTAACATATTGTTATCCTACATACAATAGCTACTAAATCTCCCTAATAAGTCGTAACATAGCAAGTAAGCAATTAAACATTAGGGTATCAGAAAACTATTCCGCACCTAACCCCAATATTGCCATAAGTAATCCTAAAGTGAATCACGTATCTAATTAGTGCAATGAATTACCCGCGGACAGCAATTAGCTGCGCCCGGGATCGTGGGACTGTAATTAGCCCGGCCCGGGATCGCGGGACTGTAATTAGCCGGACCAGAGTCGGGAGCACTGTAATTATGGGATCCATTGCAGGCAGGCGGGCTTCGGATATCGGGGACGGTATAAACACCGACGACGAATTCACGAATGTCATTAACTTTTAGTAATTTATGTCGCCCTAGTACAACTGCAGGTTATTTCTATTTCTGTTGCTTTATTTACCACATGCCACACTATCGTCTCGTTGTAAGTATATTCATAATATGTATAAAGGACACACAATTTTTTGGAAAAATGTGCATATAAACTTAATGAATATTTTTTTTGCATAACATAGCAACCGCCAATGTACATGAATAGAACTAAAGACAACAACTTATTAAGCAACGCCTGTGATACCACTCATGTGTTATCATTCCGAATAACTGGATGATGAACATGATCATACCCTGTAATTTCGCTCCCTAATCTCACTTTTCGTCTGAAACAACTTCAAAACTGCAGTTTCAGAGCCTGAAATAGGTTAGGTTTTAGGTAAAAAAGTAAACGTATCTGAAAGTCTTACGGATTTCAATCCTAAAATTGAAATAAACACAGACCACTCACTTATAGAACTTTGCAAAACAAATTACGACAATACATAGTCGATACAAGTTTCAAGATTCGACCCAAACAATCTCAGGATACGAGGGAACTAAATTTATAAAAAGCATAAATAAAAGAATTTCAATCCCGGGACCCCGGGACTCCGATATGCAGAAGTGATTCCAAACCCTAAATATAGTTTGGACATATAAGAAAAAATCATATATTTGATAATTTAATATAAATATTTTTTATTTTTGTATATGGAGATTTTGTATATATTGGAGATATTTCAACCTTTGCAACCTTATGGAATTTTGTATGTCTAAAAAGTTAATTTATAAAAGTTAATTTTTATAAATTAAAGTTTATATACTTAATTTTAAGTTTTTATTTACTCTATATGTGATTTATAATGCAATATTTATTTTAAAATTAATAGTTGTTCTATAAATAAATAGAGGTAGAGTTTTTTAATTATGTTAGAACCATCGAATCTATCGCAGTTGGTGTAGTGTTGTTCAGTCAAATACTTGACATGTCCTTTGCCTTGCCAGATATGAAAAAAGGCCCATCAAAATCAGTCCAGCCATTTCAGATATTAGCCGGAACAGACAGACAGACATAAATTGCAAAAATGTTATATTGGTGTATGTACCGTATTTATATTCATATGCATGTAGTAAAAACCGGTTATTTCGATATTACAAACAGACACCAATTTTATTTATATGTGTAGATTACTAAGCATTAATTACAGACTTAGGTGTAAATGGGGGTCTTATCGCTTAAGCAAACTCTTCCAGACAACCTTTGAGTAAAGGAGAGAAGACTGAGAGTGGTATGTGGCGCATGCATTGTATAGAGTGTTTGTTGATTTGGATGTTCGGGGTAAAGTCCAATATTACTGATGCGATTATGAAAATTCTTTTAGTTTTTGATAGCCTATTTATCGAAGACTCACACTACGACCAATAGGAGCAAGCTGCAATGAAAAATGTTGCATAACGGGGAAACTGTGACGCAGACGTAGTTTTACAAGTCTTATTATATAATATAATAATAATAGCTGACTGTTGCTTAATTATATATTATATTATATAATTATGCACATACAACATAATGCTTGGAGAAATATACTATCATTACTGAGTTTAGGATTGCAACTATTTGTAAATGTCGTCAAATTCTTATTTCTACAATGTATACAAAGTGCCTATATACAAAATGGTTGAGAATACGACACGACGAAACAGGGGTATCATCAAAGATGCTTATCTGCGCCCGTGTGGGCTACAACGGGCCGAGGCGGGACTAATGGCCTTACCAATTACGCGGGCGAGGCAGACATCGCGCCATCCCGCGCCATCCCGCGCCATTCGCCGCCATTCCACGCCAGTCCGCCATTCACCCGCCAATTAGATGAGCGCCGCACTTGTAACGCTAGAGTCGCACCCTTGCGTTTGACAGCAGTTTTAGTTCAATTATTAGTTCACTCGGAATTAGTTCATCTCGATTTCATTTGGAGTTAGTAACTAACATTATTGGTTTATACAGACTAAATCCGCCGTTTGACATACTTGCTATATAATCTTTATTCCATGTTGATGCCAGTTATAAGAATATTTCACTATTGTTTCAATTTATTAAAAACAAACATTCAAACAAACAAATCTTTCCTCTTTATAAATATTAAATAGTAATTTGACGGTAATCTCAAATTTAAACACAGCCTACAAAGCAAACTACATACTTGCTAATAAAAAAAAATTACCAGTTGACTTGTCAGTTCATCTCAAGTTGCTAGGCATACTAGAACGGTAGGGATAATGATAAAAAAATACACGTATAAGCAGCAAAAAGTGTCCTATATGAATAAATGATTTTACTAATTTGAAATTGATTTGAAAACTTTGAAACAGACATATGTGTGACAGAGGACTATCCGTATTAGGTCATAGTTCAGTTCTCAAATTAAAAACTGTTCGCAAGTCGCACCTCTAGCACAATCCTGCGTCGCAAGGAACATAACGTCTCGACGAGACGATTCTCCCGCCAAATAAAAATAAATTGTACAAAATATTGTTCTCCATTCTGGAAATACGCCGCGCTGGAACACCGTCCCAGAAGTTTTATCGATGTTTTATTAGAATGCAAGTTTGTACACTTATTTCGGTGAACCCATTACTATAGATTACTGCTAAGTTTCTAAGCCGAAATACCAATTTTTTTTCGAACTACCCTAATGTTTTTGGTCGCGGCTGACCTTTACAGCTTCATCGGACGATAGAGGGCGAGTGCAGATGGCACTCCAAACCCGCGCCCAAAGGGCTAACTCCCGTCTGACGGATACGACTTTAGTCTGAGGGCACCGCTAGGGAGTTCGAACCTCGGCTCAGGGCGTCGTAATTTGATCCCCGGGACGGGGGATCGATCGGAGGGGTACCATAATATCAGGGAACCATAAATAATAAAAAAATATATACAGGTGTTAATAATAAATATAGCCTTAACTTGTATTGTCATTGTCAAAAACTAACGTCGTGGTGAATGCAAATTTGACTTGCCCACATATTACTCGGTATATTTGAATCCAACATGGCCTCGATACCACTCATGCGTTGCCATTCCGGAGCAATAAGATATCACATCTCCGTATCCTGTAACTTCACTGTTTTTTATATTATTCAACAGAAACATATCTCAAAGCAAACTAGCAGCTACTTAGCAGCAGAAATAGGTGATAGAATTATACACCCACGCAGACGACCTTGCTACGTCTACCTTGATACATATTCCAGTTAAAGATTTACACGCAAATACTGCTTGCAGTTGCTATGCCTATTTGTCCATATTTGCCTACAATACTAGTTCCTTATTCATTTTTCCAATCTACGGACCCCGCCTTTGAGACAGTCCATTGCTTCTGTAGGCTTTTACGAGCGGCCACTCTTTTCCTGGACTAAATTTTACGACGTCCACCTCCATTCATACATTTTAAAGGGCAAGTCGCTCAATCACCAAGTTATAAAGCCTCTGTGGAGCTCGTTGAAGTGAAAAACAAGCACAGAATAAATACTTCTGTTTGACTATGATTGCTGAAGATTATAAAAATGTATCTGTGTTATAAAAAAATATTTGAAACAATTATAAAAATATTTTGATATTAAACAATTAGTTTTTTTAATAGACTTACCACTTTAAAGTAAATTGTAAATATTATTTTAAGTTAATGTAGTGTATTGCGGTTAAACGGTTTTTTTATAGATGATAATGGAATGGTGCACCCGCCTGCACTAACGGTCTATGCTGGCGGAGCACCAGTGGAGGATGATAAGATGTGCATGTGCATGATGCGTGATGATGCATGCATGATGTCAAGTCACGGTTAAACGGTTAAAACTGTGGTGTTTTTTATGTAGCTGAAATGCCAAACAAGTAAGGTCCGAAAGTAACAGTGTAGCCTATATAATATAGGAATAGATCAACAGATGTAACGCTCATGGTACCTCTCATACCTTATTTTCTTTTACCAAAAAAAATATTTCACCAATAGAAATCTAATCATGGCTACATTATAAACTAGTCATATGCGTGAATAAAACTAATTTCAGCCGCAAAGTTGCTTACTGTGCATCGCTCCTAACAATATCCTTTAATTCTTGTCTAGGTAGCAAACTTTGAAAAAAGGGCGAGCATAATAGATATATGCAGCTCGCGATGTCACAGCTCAGAACCCGCAATAAAAAAAATCTTGCTTTGTAAAGTGTTTCGGTGGTAAGGTGAGATAATGGCTCTTACCATCAGGTGGGCCGTCAGCTTGTTTGCTATTCTGTTTACATAAAAACTTAGAGAACTACATAATGAGCGAATAACGTTGTTGTATTAAATTTGAAAATATTAGTAATATCTAAAATATTTGTGATTTTTAATATGTTCTCATTCGTAGAAATCGGTATCTGCGAGTAAAAAACTGTCTGTATTTCGCTAGAGTACCGTCGTAGTATTAAACTAGTTACATTATAAAAAAAAGTTAAACAACGTCGAGAAGCAATAAAACACACCGAGGACTTGCGCACCTGTTGCTATCGCCATGCCAGCTTGCTATCAGCAATATACAATGTAGCGTTAGTGATGGTCAATATTCATCGATGTTTAGTGGGCACATATCGATATTTTATCATCAACATTAAGTAAGTGTTGATGATAAACTACTGATATTTAATTTTTTTATTGAGGATTTTGGGCTATTCTCAGATAAGACCTATAACACTGCGCCCTACATCTATTTATGCTCGCGCTTATTCGCTACTTAGGTCCGTCAAGGACAAGAATAGAAGGATATTCTTAGGAGCGATGGTTTTTATCTCTTCAGGATACACAGGAAACTAACGATAACATTGACAAAAAAAGGACAAGTAGCTAAATAAAAATTTGGAAAAGAAAAGTGAAAACTATTAGTGGACAAAAACCTTGAGTTTTTTTGTCTTAAAAAACACAAGATCGCTAATAGGCCAAGAAGAGAATTAGATATTTTATGATAACATTGATAATTGTACACCGTTGTCAACATTTATGTTTTAGGGGAAGGTTTTGTTAGTAATAAGGGCTAATGCCTCCATTACTGGTAATACTACCATGTCAGACTGACCTCCACGAGTAACACGCTTAAGTAGTATATTGGTGTCCAGTAGCACCTATTAAAAAAAACATTACTATTATTCTAACATCGATCAGCTCTATGACCACTATATCTTGAATATCTCAAATTGAATTAAAGTATCGTGATCGCTTATACCTACACTCTCTGGAGCTCAATACTCACTGTCTGACAACGACACGATGGCAGAGAAATAAAGAAAAATAAATACAGATGGAAGACTTCAAATCGAAATTGTCTATACTAACGTTATAAAGGAGAAAGAGCGGATTCTGTTAAGATAGAACCACTGCACCGATTTAGAAAAAAACTCGCTGTTTTAAAGTTACATGTTACTTTATTATAGAGTAAAATGGGATATATTCTAGGATATTTTATTCCAAAGCCATGTTTTATGTCATTGGAATTGCAGACTACTTAACGACAAGTGGTAAGTGGTAACCGTTACCTATGTAGATAAACAGCACTATGGACATCACGTTATTATATGACGTCAGTGGTACTTATGGGTTGCCATTCCAGAAGACTAAGATATCATATCCCTCATCCTCTAATTTCACTACCTTATCTCACATTTCAACCGACACACAGCTTGCAAAGGAAGCTGCGTGACGGCTGTAATACGCGACACTGATACTTCAGTCCACGCAAAGGACTTCTTACAAAGCCTATCCAAGTACAAACGCATCGATTATGCATCTATAAGTCCAAAACTTATGAATTTATTAGAAAACCTACAAATAATCTAGTGACGTCAGACACTACAATTCTGACTGTACATTTTATAATGCAATAATACCTTATGCAAAATAAAAATAACGGATCCGTTATATCTACCTATTATTATACAGAAAGCCGCATCCCAGCAGTTCCTAAATAAAACAAGCGCCTTGTACATTCTGGTCGCCTGGTACTTAAAAGGGGATGGTTCGGGAATGGATGCGGGAAAAAGGAATAAACAGCCGGATATATCCGGGTATTCCGGGTGTTGCGGCGGCCGGATATAACGCGCCGACACGAGTATATGCGGGCTTTACGTGTATACATATTTGTAAGCTTAGATACATAAGCTTTGTTTACATTAATTATATAGAGATTTGTCACTTTGCGTTTTGATTTAGACACAGTTTCTAGAAAAAATTGGTTAAATAGAGTTAACAAAATGCGATATAGTAATATTTTAACATAAACAGCATTAAACGAAATATGTGTTGCTTTGTTTATATATTTTGTAAATAATAAATATTCATATTTCCATACCTCAGAAGAAAGAAATTACATAAAAACAGGATTCATGGATAGTTTTTAAGCACTAAATTGAAATTATTGTAAAATATGTATTGAGTAAGAAGACATTCTTCATAAATTTCATTAGTAACAATTATAAATATATTTCTTAGCTATTCTTAGCACTAGCTTAATTAATTCTACGAACCTGACTCTATGAGATAAGTAGGTATATCTATATCTAACTAGATAATACACCGTGTATTGCAATTGAAGAAATACGAATGAAGTTAACTACCAAAATAAACATTGTCATATAAAAAACATACATTACGTATAGGAAAATTGTAGATATAGTATATTAAACTTATATACCAAACTCTGTCTTGACTATAAAAAACCGCTTACAGTTAGTAAAACATTATGATTATCCCTCGCCAGTCCAATGTTAGTTATAAAATATTGTAGAAACTCGAAAGTGCTGGATTTATCTCCTACAGTTCTAGTGAAATTACATTTTATTCCTTTAACGTCAGCTTCAAATAGACCATTCGTATATGCTGCATTCGAATACAATTATGAAGTGAATGTTTTTTTTACATTTGCCGTTTCGTTTTACAATGATTTTTAATCCTTTGAAAATAATTGGTCAGATTGCCACGTACGCAATTAAAAAAGAAATACCCTGGTGATCTTCTCTATGAAAGTAATCATAACCTATAGCGATGCAATAACACAATGTGTATATACCTCCCTCAGAAATACTATAAACATCCCAGAACTGCAAGCAAGTTAGAAGATACTCGTAGTTAGTATAGCAACCACAGATGTTCATTGAAACCCCATGCTACGCCATACTATGCCTGTAACCTCTAGTTTCATTGCAATAGCAAGCTATTAAGTTGCATTAAAAAATATTGTCAGTAAAATATTGTAATGGAATCTGTGATTAACTGCAAGAAGCGAGAATCCCGCTGATGGCATATTCCACGCGGTAGCACAATCGCAGCAGTGAAGCTATCAATAAATCTGGAACAAGTGAGAGGCGAGGCGGCCACGTCTCGCCGGCGCGCCGCACCGCGCCTCGTCGAGCGAAATCATTCATCGCGCCCCGCAACCGCCGCGGCCGTCCGGCAACTCATCGCACAGACAGAGATGTGACTAATTCACTATTTATCGATAATAAATAATATAACGTAAACTTTAGCTCACAACTTAATTTCTACAAACGACACAATGCAATAAAAATTGTATATTCATGTAAAGTGTGAAGAAGACTTGACTACAGATAGAATCTTAAATATAGAATAAAAATATAAAGTGAAGTATTTTTAACAAATAAACTTGTTTTCTACTAATAATTCTACATTCTACTTGAATAATGTGATTGTATTATCATATTATTTTTATTAAAATATCATAGTTAATAGAAGATCCATTTACTAAATGAGATAATTATTAACCTAGCAATTGAATGACAATGAAAGTTTTTGATACAGCGTGTTTTTTATAATTTTCTATATATTCGTTTTTTCCCGCCATAACATTTACTACAATTTTATCATAATAATAGGTAATGAAGTATTAGTATTAGTAAGTATATTATATTTAAAAGAACCTCAAAGAATATCTCAAGATATTCTTTGAGGTTCTTTTAATATTACTTGGCTTAGACACTTTATAAAAATATAAATTTATCGATAACTAAATAAGAATTAGTCTTTACATCCCATCCGCACTCGTCCCGCGCGATTAATCAAATGTCGTTAGGGCCGGGTGGCCGGGTACTCGCTCCCTCGTCCGCCGCTGATCCTCAGGGCTGCCAACTTGCCACATGGGATCGTTGAAAACACCCGACCGAGAAAAAGATAAAAAGGCAAAGGAAACGGGCACATACTGCCAAGTTTACGGTTACTCGAGTGGGTAAATGGATATCAGACAGTATAGAATATTACGTTATTTTATAAACGTTTAATACTATAGTCTTATTCAAGATTGAACTTTAAATTAAATAGTTTAGAATCTAATTTGAAATGAATATATTTTAGTAAGTTATAGAATTTTGTTTTAAAAAAATATTTATAATAAATTCAAAGAATTAAAACATCCAGAATTAAACATAGCATACAAAACATATATTATACAAAGTTTAGTAAATATTACTATTCATAGCTAATAATATCTATTATCTATAACTTTTTTAATATATATTTTTAAGATTTGGTTAATTAAGCATTCACAACTTAAAGATGCTAACACATTTCGATTTATGAATTAATCTGTCCAATTTCTTACAATTACCGTTGACCTGCTTCTGCAGAGCAACTTCAGAACTTTGCGATTGTAAGTAAGTTAGCATTAAGTTAGCAGTGGTCTCGTTGTCGGCAGCAAGCAAGTAGCAAAATAAAAATTTATATTTTGCTAAAAATGCACATATAGTACAAAACTGAAGTAGACTTTATTAAAAATCGTCTCAGTCTCAACTACAGGTTGTCAAGTAGCTTGATTTGTAAAAAAATCGGTTGAAGAGTGAGATATGGCAGTAAAATTACAAGATGTGGAGGAGCTCCTATGGCAACGCATAAGTGGTATCACGTGATAATGTGATAACCGTGGTGCTACTCGTATATTCAAGTAATTTCCGCAGAAAAAGAAACTGACGCTAACAACCATGGCGATAACAACAGTTTTCAAACAAAATAACACATCAAAATCGGTCCATTCCTGTAGCAGCTACAGACATATAATCAGATAAGAGTACGTAAAATTTATAACACTCATTCTTTGTGTCTGGGATGATAATAAAATAGAATAAAAAAGAAGAGGATCTAAAAACTACATACCTAACATGTTATTTTTTAAACTTAAAATCATTTTTACATTAATATTTTATAATTTAACTAGCTATTCGCCCCGGATTACGTGTACATGTATTATATATATAAACCTTCCTCTTGAATCACTCTATCTAAAAAAAATAAAAAAAAACGGTTCAAAATCCGTTGCGTAGTTTAAAAGATTTAAGCATACATAGGGACAGACAGCGATAGTGACTTTATAATGTATGATGATGATGACCTTAATGATATTTCATGACTTTAATGAACTTTTTTTGCGACAATTATTTCGATTTTGGAAATAGCTCTCAAATTGTCACAAATATAGTAGTACTAGTAAACCACACACACAAAAAGAAAACCACTGCAAATCTGATGATAGAAACTGTCAATAAGAGGCACGAGATATATGAAGTGCACTTGAATTACGTGCCGTCAATTCCAATAGAATCCATACCATTCATAGAAAACTGACCCGTATGTCTATGTACATAAATGTTGTATGTGCAGTCAATAATATGGTCTCATAGAGACATAGGTATTGTATATAGTGATGGAAATGCCTCCCAGGCCATTTGTCTGTGTAGTCTGGGAAAAAAAACTAATACTGTTTAACAGAGCAAAAGAACTTACTGACTTTACTACTTACGGAGCCTATTCAATACAAACAGACAATAAAATGTTGCCTCTTTATAACATTGCATGTTAGCATGTTTCTATGAGGATCACTGAAAAACTCATGTATAGAATTTAATTTAACTTCCTGCGATACATTGCTAGAGGTCTAACGTAAGGCTTAAAATATAGGCTTCATTTTACAGCTCAAAAAACCCCTACAGAGATGGAATTTTATAAAGGGTTTACTTATTTTTGTTATTTCAGTATATTCAATGGATGACGCCTAAACATGTACACGCATGCAAAGTCGTGGACGTAACTAGTATATAATAAAATTGACAGAAATCGTCTATTCTATATAGAATATATCTCCGCGGTCGTGTTTGAGGAGGACAGCCACTGGCATACTGGATGCCCCGCCGCGCAAATGGCAAGCTCCCCGCCCGCGAGCTGTTTGTCGCTCGCAGGATATTTGCCGCACGGGATATTTGCCGTCACCGGGATGTTTGCACGTCCCCGCTGTTTACTCGTCGTGGGACATTTTGCCGGTCGACTGTTTGCGTGGATCTACTTTCAACATAACTACGAAATATTGAAATGTCATATGTGGTGTCGATTGCTGGTTTCGACTTCGATTGGACTTAAATATTTCCATAAAGATGTATGTCCTGTCCTTGAACAGATTATATACTTGAATAGAACATACCTTATCTGAGAATAACCTATACGCTAGAGTTCAGAATATACGTATTTTATTATAGAGAGCATCCTGGCCTTGAAAGATAGGTGGATAGATAAAAAATGCTTTATTTTAAACATATAATAATAGAAGATATGTACATTTAATCATTAAACTAAACATGTATATAAATACAACAAGGTGGCCTTATTATTACTGAAAGCAATTCTTCAAGACAACCTTAGGGTAACAACTGCCTTACGTTTATTCCATAATTTGGAGTTGGCGTAGCATGTCATCTTCTTTCACTGATCTCTATCGACCGTATATCTGATTTTATACCCTTTTTATGGATATTATCTTTCACACAATCCATCCATCTCTTTTTCAGTCGTGCTCTGATTCAGTAAAATATTTATTTCGAGACTAATTAAAAAAATATTATTACAATAATTTTAATTAATACTAGTTTAATTGTCAAAAATGATTGCTGAATCTAGTGTGTACTAATAATAACATCGTGATGTCGGGATTGGTTCTGGCGAAATCGTTTGAACTGAATTATTCTAATTTGGTTCGGTTCGAATGGATTGTCTGACTAAATTTCGATTTCTAGCTCTCAGGCAAAGCTTGTATCCAAAAAGTTTATAGTTGAAGAAAATAGCATAGCAGATGATATTTTAGTGGTCGTGGGAATTTGAGATCAATATGACTAAGAATAAGACAAATAGTATAGTTTATAAAATAATAATAATATCCCTGGACAATTCCCACAGCGCCAACCAGTCCCCAGCTAAGCAGAGCTTGTAATATTGGTACTAAACAACTAATGAAAATACTAATAATACATATACATATATACAACCCAGTCTGGTTTCTCACGGCCCTAATACGACACATTTTAGTAAGACTAGCATTTCGGCACTAATAAATCTAACCCACGAGCATCTGAAGGACGATGTGCTAAACCAATAGAGCACCGAAGCCATCAAAGTTTAATTCTAATGTTGGTCTTTACAGTTCTACGTTGGATATATATACAAAACTATGCATTATTGTAATAATCTGGGACTCTACCGCCAATTATTGTGAAATAATTCCAGCTGTGCTCAAGGCCTGCACGACGACAAGTTTCAGATACTACGAGAAGGTTCTTATTATACGAAAGTGTATGTCTGCCTGTTTATTAGCTTTTCATGACTAAACAGCTAAAGATAGATTGTATCACAACATACGTCATACGTTATCTTTTACCATAAAAAGCAGACGAGGTTTCGATCATCAGCTAGTATATAATACAAAAACTTTACTTATCATTGCTACCAATTGCATAAAAAAAATTCATACTATTGTTAGCAATGATATAATGCAATGGCTGTCGGCTTCACATCCCCGGGCGGGCCTTCCATGAAGGATTTTCTCCAAGTAAAAAAAAGACTTCACATTTAAATGAAACCGTCTACCGAGAGACGACTTTTTACAGTCCAGCCATTTCAGATAAGCAGTGAGCGCGGTATAATTTGAAAGTGAAGCTTTTGAGCTAGCCTGTATCGGTTATATAATTGGGTAGACTGTAAAACGTACTTAGGTACCTCGGTATCACCTATTTCAGCTGTCAAGCAGCTGGCTTTGTGTTTTAATTGTAGGGTGATTAAAAAGTGGTGATAATAAGAGGCAATGATATTAGTTCTCCAAAAAGACAATGCAAGAGCGGTATCGCGGAAGTCTCGTGATAACCGGGTGCCCATATTACTGTCGATAGACGAAGGCTGTCACTTACCATCATATGAGCTGTCAACATAATTTTCATTCAAAATATAAAAAAAAATTGAAATGTCGCAATTTAGTGATTATGTTTGTTCCAATTCATAGTTTCCATTACAATCCAAGCTATAACCACGTGTGTTTCAAATAATATTACATAATAGCAAAACACATCGGATGCAATCTGTTTCTTGTTTCATAAAACTTACTTTTCTGTTAATAGGCGCATATATATATATTATTAATTATATGAATATTAAAGTAATTTATATATGTATATACATGTAAATTGAAATATTAACAACCATGTTGTAAAATCCAACCAGTGTAGTAGGTATGGTATCACATTTAAATTCTACCACACCACAGCTTACTACCATATGTGTAGAAAAGTAGTCATAAGTAAGCAGGGTTGCCAAACGACACTCATATTTATGACTAAAAACAACAATAATTTACGGTCGGTCGGTCCAGCGGTTACACACAGCCTTATTTCCGATTTTTGCGGGTTCGATTGAAACGGGCACGGTACAAACATTCATGACTATGTTTTTTTTTTGTATCGGGCTTCGTGTTTCGTGTTATTAGTATTTTTATGTAATTAGAATGGTAAATAAGGTCCTGACTACTCCTGACGGTCCACTCGATGGTAAGTGTATTAAAATCAGTACATTATATTATCATATGACATCAGTTATACCACTCATACATTGCCATTCTGGAGTACTGACATGTTATGCCTCTTACCATGTCATCTGACCCTGCTGTCTTAACACAGCTTACAAAGCAAGCTGCATGGAGGCTAAAATAGATCTGACTGAAATATCCACGCAAAATATTTTTTACAGTCTACCTCAGTACAACTGATCCTCATATCAAAATATCCCTGTACCAAAGATAAAAAATCTCGTACTTTTACAACTTGAGTATCCAGATGGCATCCCTATGCCGTCACCAGCACCCGGGAGCGGTCTCTATTGTGTGAGGCGATTTTTACCTGTCAAGTGTCAGCCTGACCCGGATTAGCGGTCGAGGGTTGAATCGGGTTGGCGTTATGAAATGTGAGATACGAGTAGATATATATCGGACGCTTATAATCGGCTATTCTTATTCACGCGTATTCGATTATAAGACTCGACTAACAAAAAGTATTAAAATACGTGAGTAACTCTTTGATTCGTATAGAGTTTATATTTTTTTAAATTTATTCTTCACCAGCGACCCTTGTTTCGTAGTGGTTAAGAGTGTGGGTAAAGTTTACGATTTTTATAAGTTACTTCAAAGGCAAAGAAACTGTCGGCATACCTGATGGTAAGTGCAGCCATCTTAATGTTTTATATGAACAGCATTGTGAACATCCGCGAACACCGTGATGTTCGCGGTGCTGTTGTTACGTTGCCATTCCAAAAAACTAACATACTATATATTTTTACTGTCATATCTTGCCTTTCACCCGAAACAGAGCTTCGAAAGGGATCTTAATGACTGTTATAGCTAAGTCAGAGTATCAATTTATAGGTACCTAAAGATAGAATTTAGTACAAAGTCTATCTCTCATAAGTACTTAAGAACAGCATAAAACCAACCCTACAAGTAACAGAACAAAGATATTTTAACTGGCAACATTTTTGTATTCAAATGTCGAAGCGAGAATCAAGAAACCGCGCTAACGACTGCAATTAACAAAGACAAGAAACTAGCAAAGGACAAGCGGAGAACACGGCCAACATAGGGCGAAAAGAGCGAAAAACAGGCGGGGCGAGGGTGGCCACCCTCCCCGGTAAACAAGCGGCGCTCCGGACTCGATCCACTGAATGGCGCGATGAGTAAGTGCCTAATCGATACCATTTTCGGTTTACGACACTTCTGACTTGCCCATATTTTTTCTCTGTGGTTTAGGACGAATTTTTGTGTGCTTTGGGAACCTTATATGTAATAGATATATAACTAATTTTTCATTTGATTGTTACAGATCACACACAATTACACTTTTATAAATATGAACATTACATAGTGCGTGTTAAGATGTTTGTATCTACGGGTAGCAATTGCTCCGGTCTCATTGGGCTCCCTAAAATATGGTCGAGCGCAGTGATGGCTGGCTCATCCGTCATACTCGTGAACGAATGCTGCGTAGAGGGACTTGTCTGCTCTTATCACTACGACTGATTTAATCTTATTGTGTATTTGTATTTATATTTGACCCTAATAAATTAGTGCTGGTTGGTAGTTTGTATTCACGTTTCGACTTGTAAAATGTGAACTTACAAGATTTATTTAAAAGAGCAACACACAAGTTTCTTGCTCATTCTTCTTGTGGTGAGACAGCTTTCCGAATGATCGGCAGATAAAAAAAAATATTATGACTGGTCAAAAGTGCTTAAATTAAGTTTATTTAAATAAATTATTATCTATTCTATTCTATTTATATAGGTACCATAGAAATTATAGTAGAGATTTCTATTTTTTTTTAATAAACTACAGTCGTAGTTACTCTTAGATATTGTAGGTATATACATATAGTATTGTATAGTGTAAGAATTGTTAAAATCGATTAAGTATGTCAGCCAGTGCTAAGTGAGATGTGTTTGGGTTGAAAAACAACACTTACAAAGGACCAATCTTTTATTTGGTTTAGACATTGTACAAACCAAAAAATATGAAACTCTTTGTTATTACTTCGATAAAAGAGCGCTATGGCTACTGAGCTAATCCGGCGCTGAGACGACTTTGTATAAATTCTCCCTCTGGTAATATGGATCGTGTATTCCACGTGATCATACCTGACCTGACCGTAAATCGGCAATGAAACTCCATTTACGACGTGAAGTTAGTGCTTCAGCGCCACGCTACGTTAGTTGTCAATGTTGTTGCCACAACACGGAATGATGACACCTGGTATCGATCTGCTTTGTAATGTCTACTTCAACTACATTGACATATATGTACTCTAATCCATGAGAGTACCAAAGAAGGAGTCGGCATTTAAGACAGGGCTATAAATTGTGAATGTTCTTTATTACTGACAGCAAAGTGGAGTTTTAAAAAAGGGATTATAAAATTAATTTCAATTATCCGCTTTATTTCTTGGTAAAAGTTCAGTTTCATGAATTACAGGCTTTCACCCCTAAACCCGTGTAGTATTACACAACCTCACGCTCACGCGACAAAAAAAAGAATATATCGGTCGGACCTAAACCAACAGAAGTAAAAAATGAAAAGGTGCATTATCGTCAAAATTGAAATTCGCGTAACAGGCACGCTGTCGGCTCTTTTAAACGAATCATATAAAAATCGGAACATCTGTGAACACATATCAATATATACACATACGAAATATATAAAAAAAATACATGATTGCTGTCAGTACATCCAAGATATGTGTATAAGAAGAACTATTAATATATCATTGGGGAATATTATAAAACTAATAGAACAAAAAAACTATGATTGTCAGAATTTTTATCTGTTTGATAGCGTGCGTTAGATTATCTCAGAAACGGCTGCACCGATTTGGATACACTTTAAACTAATGTATTGTGGTAGCTATCTCCTACTTTTTTTTATTGTATTATTATAATTCAAAAACAAAAAATTGCCAACTTAGTATAAGTAAATTATTAATAACATTAATAACTTTAATTTATATAAGGTTAATTAAATTATTAATCTTTAAGGAGGTTAATCAAATGTTAGATGTTGAGATGCCTTATTTATATTTATTATTATCGTTTGTTTGCCATCAATAGATGACGATCTACATGTGTATGGTGTGGTGTGCTGGTGAAGGCAGTGTGGCCTAATGAAGGAAGATACTGCCAATAGTCGAATGGTTCAAAATAAAAATAAAAACTAGATGTGTGTGTATATTCACAAGTACCTTATCATACTTTCTTCTGAACTGTAACGCCGGATTCGCCTAAAACCAAGACTGACAAATGCTACGATCACTGCCGAGTAAGACGGACCCTGCTTACATCGTCCAAATGCAATACAACAAAAACAGTTTTTTTAACTTATATTATATTTGTACATGTTATGTAGGTAACTATATATAGATAGACATAGATATATAGAGACATAGAGTGCGTGGCTGCGTCCATGCATAATGTTCACAGAATACCAAGTCCCACGTCCTATACTTAACAGTAGTTTAAATATACAAAAAAAAATTACATTTGTAAGTGTAGTTTTTATTAAACCCAACCACAGGTCTCTTACAAGAAATTGCTATAGACTTCGTGCGGTAGAGGTACACCTTGGCAGTACTCGCTCGTTACCCTTGGAGCATGCGGGTCCCCATGACGGATTTCTTCAAGACAAAAAAAGACCCCGCGCCAGCTTAATCAGGCACCGCTGAACTGTATTACACTCAACTTGCAGCCGATAAACGAAACAGTTTTCCTTGGCAATCGCTCCACCGAAACATTTCACGCGTAATCTACTTACTCAGGCAGACGCGACGCAGCTTATGTACTACATATATTATGTATTATAGTACAAGTATATGTACTGTGTGTACATTGTAAGCCTGTGACATTTCCGGGCAACATATGCGTCTGTACACATCAGTCACTCTCGTGATTCGCCTTTAACAGGGCTGCTACGTCATACTAGTTACTGTTGGATTGTAATAATAATAACCCTGGACAATTCACACAGCGCCATCCAGTCCCAAGCTATGGAAAGCATTGTTTTGGATACTAGACAACTTATACTTAAATATATTTTTTTACAAATTCACACAGAATATACACACTAAATACAAACAGTCATACTCATTAATGCAAATATCGGTATAGTACGAGGAATCAAAACCCCCGAACTTCGCAAGTAAGGGACTAATCCCTAATCTTGACCACCGAGACTGAGTTGTGGTTAGATTACTTATTTTGATAAAAGAATTATATATTAGATTAGCAATGGTAACGCTAAATACTAGAATATTGCAACCGTCTCATGATTTTCTACAATAAAAAATAGAATAAATATAATTCAGTCAATGCGGGGCACCTGGTAAGGCGTATATTAAAAAAAAGGAGATTTTATACAGAATGATAAGAAGGCACCGTCGTCTTCGTAAACATCACGTTATCAAGTGAGGACACTTGAGGCTCAGGACACTCATGCGTTAATTCGTAGGACTAAAATGTCATGTACCTTATCCTGTAATTTCACTGTCACTTAACCTTCAACCGAAACACAACTTACAAAGGAAGTTGCTTGACGGCTGAAATAAGTAGAGGTGCCAACATAGATGACTTTTTACAAATTGTATACCTCCGTTAAACTTTATAAAAGTCTTTGTATTATGGAAATGTAGAGGTGTCAAGTGTCAACCCTGCGTTCTACATGTCGGGTCTTGTGGTGACGGCACAGAGTAAGGATGTCAATCTCCACTTGCCACTCAATCTACTATATATCCAGATACGATACTATACATCAAATCGATATTTCATTTTTTAAGTATTATATTTATTGAGTTGCATTCATATAATTACCGGAGGTAGACTGTAAGAATTAGTCTGCGTGGGTATTTCAGCCGCTAATCAGATCGCTTAGTAAGCTGTCTAGGGTGCAGATTAGGCAGTGAAATAAAATGTAAGAGACAATAACGTCTTAGTCCCCTGGAATGGCAACGTATGAGTGGTACCGCGAGTGTCACATGATAAAAGTGATGTACGTAATGCTGTTCATGTATATAGTGCGTCGGTTTACCGCTTAAGAGGTGTATAAAAAAAATGGACCCTAAAACTAGCGACCCGACCATCGTTAGTGGTAGTGCAATTATTAACCACGTTACTCGCTTATAATGTGGCTATATGCACCTGAAAGAATTATAAAATCAATTAAGTATCCTTTGAGGCAACTCAAATTATTATTATTTTGAATCCTTTAAAAAAGCTGTCGGAGAAAAAATGACGTCCCAGTAATATCCATTAATTTAAGAATTAAGGAAAAGAGAATTTTCTGGTTTTTCAGAGCCAACCCTATAAACAGCAACAGGGGGAGTGGAAGGGAGTGCCGCGGGGTGGGGGCGGAAGTGTCGTGCGTGCGATTTAATTCCATCGCCTCGCCCGCGCCCGGGACCAAGACTTGAGTGTACTCGAGCGTAGTGACGTTACCACCCACGGATGCTAATCGATGAATGTCGAATATCGATAATAATAATGTCGATTACATTATTTTTTTATTATGTCCCCACATGAAAAGAATTGTGTTTAGGAAACCTTCCAGAAACGCGGTGATGTAAATAATATACACTGTATGTAGCGTAATGTAATTATATGTATAATAATATACCTTGGACAAGTTACAAATAATAATTTGTGCAAGACCTACATAGTCCTAAACTAAGCAGAGCTCTAAACAACTGATATACATTTTTTTTAAATGCGTTTCATAGATAAAACCCAAACTAATACATCGAACCCATGAATATTGCGAAGCGGCGACCTAAACCTCTAGGTCACCATCGGTATATATCTGAATATCGATATCGATAAGTGTAAAATTCCCTCCCATCACTAGTTCTGTGAAAGGCAGCAGAGGCGGCGGCCGACACAGCAGGCTGCTCGTAAAATTGCGAGACCAGGTGATTCTGTCGGCGGTGGTATACACAGATATAGAGCTGCCGACGGTACTTAACGTTACGTAGGGTTCTCGATAATATTATAAATATACGAAAATATACGAAATATTGTGCATTGTCAATTTCAAAGAACAAGCTTACAAGGATTGGTAAACTAGTGGATCTCCCTATAGCTTATAATTTAGTGAGTAAATATATATAATATAGCAATAGCCAATGCTAGAACAGTACCTTTCAAAGTATGTATTATAATAATATAGTTTCTTAATAAAAAACACAAACGTAATACATATAACGTGTATGTTCAAACACCGCTTTACGACCGATGGTCGAAAGAAAACATTTGTATTCATGAGTATGATTGGTCTGGGAGATTTCCATGTATAATATGTATGTATTTACAAAAAAAAATATCTATGTATATGTATCAATCTAATCTAGCTAGCTTATCTCTCTAGATCTGTGTGAATTGTCCTGAGATTATTATTATTATATAAGATAGTGTATCGTTCAAACAGTGAAAGAATTTTTCAAAATGCTGCAGATATTACTTCACATAACAAAATCAGTATCTCTCTCTATCTGTCTCTCTGTATTTTACTTTATTTTAATTCGTAATCTTTTTCTGAGTGATTATTATTAATATAGTATACATTATTAATTTAATTTATGTAATAATAATCGTATATCGTCAAAAGGAAAAATCTTGAAACCGTTAAGAATCATGCATATAAGCAATCTTACGACGTAATCTCTCAATGAAACAAAGCATTTGCTGGAAGTTCTTTATGCCAAAAGTTATCTGCCGTGAAAATTTAACAAATTAAACAATAAATAATAAAGAAAATTTCGATATCACACCAACCCTAAATTAAACCAAACAATATATCCACGTAGGTACTTACTTACACTGCCACGTGAGGTGATGCCCAGTAACTCCTGCTACAGTATAGTATCACCTTAGTCCTTTACCGTGATTGAATTAGATAATAATTGAATAAATAATACAAAATATATCGAATAAGAAGCATTGAATAATAATAAACAGTGAAATAACTCATTCATTATGAGATATATTACTAAAATATAAATAAGTTTTTTGTAATAAATTTGAACAATTACTAACGAGGGATATTTTTTTAATGAATGATCATGGAGTGTTGCTTCTTCCTGTGCTGACTTAGAATGAGAATGAAGTTAGGTCAGTTAGACCACCGCGGCATCGTCGCTAAGTCACCAGAAATTTCTCGAGAGGTTTCCATGAGGGGACTATATCTCTGTTCTATCAATCACAGTAATACAGATTCGCTCATATAATAATAATGTGGTCATTACGATACCACTATTGCAAGGGACAAAAAGTACCCTGTGTTCGTTTCATTCCAAATGCTAATGAAATTTCACTTAACTTTGCTCAAATTTATTAAAAAACGTTTTAGAACTAAGGGGTACCTAACACAAAAAGTCCGAAGGGAATTGTTGTGGAATGGGAGCTAGCAAGCCTATTGGTAACGATCATATCAAGTCGACTTTCAAATGGTCTGCTCTTGAAACTACTGAGTTTAATCCTTTTGAATTCGTTAATTCCTGGTGAATTCGGTACAATGCTCTACCCGACCTGACAGAGTAACAATACTATTAGCGTATACTGGCGCACCACTTCAGTTTGTATAAAAAATAATATTTTTCCTCAAATTATGTAAGGAAAGGTAAAAACGTAGACTTTTAGATACATACATAGATCTGTATAATAAAAGCTCCACTACAATGTCTTACTTGACATTTTTCTTCTCTACATTCGCACAGACTTATATAAATCCTTATGTATTACCCACAGTGTCGCCAAAAACAGTGGCGTTATATCAGAAAACCGATAAATCCAGAGTAGTTTTGCGCATAACAGTTCACGAGTCGGAGCGCTCAATATACTCGTAGTTCGCAGCTCACTTGCGTTCGTTTGTTCGCTCCCAACTCCAAAAAAGGCAGTAGGCTTGACAACTCTAAATAACTTTAAGCCTTTACGCTTACGTATCCTGTTTTTTAGGTCGCTAATGAAGTCTCGTTATTTATAAGCCTTATACGTACAATACTATGTTTTTTATTTTAAAGGACGCTAATACAGTTTCTTATGATGAAAACCTAACGTTCTTATATTTTAAGTAAGACTATATCTACTGAGGTAGACTTTACAATAACATAAAAAACCTAAAGAGCTAAGAAACTGCGAACAAGTTCATATTTGAGAGCGCTCCTAAGAACTAGTTCTTGCGGGAACTATACAAAAGTAATCCAGAGGAGGATGGCGAGGCGTCACGTTACAAGTAGCTCTCGGTCTCGGCGCTAACGACGTCCTTGTCTACTCGTCTCAGTGTTGCCAACAGTATACAAACAAACTCACTGGTTAGTCGAACGGAAATATCAAATTTTCGAACATAAAATGAAACGATCAGAACAATAACTAAATTACAATTTTGCATCAAAAAAATCCTTATATTAGAATTAAAAAATATTGGAACACTTTGACAACAATAACATGGGATCGTTTAATGTTATCATTGTGTTATACAAGACTAGCAAAAATACACTAGTCACCTAAAACAATTTTTCCTAATACATCTAGTAGTAAAATTACCAAGCTGGTAACACCGACTCTATGAGGCCCTCTCGACCCCCTGTACACCGCTAGGCATCGAGTCACAAATCAATCCGTCAAGTCAACCCATTCGAACTAGTTTTGCTTTATATCTCGTCGCTGTGCTGTGCCGTAGCCAGAAATTATAAAATATTTTAGAAACAAATTAAAAAAAGCAGGATCTAAAATTGGCCAAAATATTTTTCAAATAATTGCGTTTTGTTAATATTTGTCAATGTACGATATATTTTACTAATATTATGCGAAACTACTAAACGAATTTTGATGTAACTTTACAGTAATATAGCTTACACATCACAATAACACATAGGCTATAAATTTCATGCTGGTGATACCGCGAGCACAACTAGTCTTCAATAGTCTTCTTAGACTGGCATTATCCAAGGCAATAATCGATAATTATTTCGTTGGCAATAGGAATCATATTAAATCGACTTAAAATGAACTCTAATTAATCGACGAGTAAATAACTTTAGGTCAGGTTGTCCTTTTGCCCGTAGTATTGCCATTCCAGAGGACTATATTATTATCCACCTATACCCTGTAATTTACAAATTACATAGCACTACATATTATATTATCTGTGGTACTACTTACAATTTCTAACGCTCCTTTTGTACTTTCTCTTACATCACCTTTTCTTTGTATATAACCTACTTTATATAAAAAGTGTCGGCACTCCTCTTAATACTACAGGCAAGGGGCAAAGGGAATAGTTAGTAAAGTGGTTTACCTCCACGCGGTGCCCCTTGAAAACTATCATGACAAATTCCTGGTAATTTTGTCACGATGGGTTAACTGACCTGACCTCATGCTTATTTAAAGAAACTCCACTAGTGCCCCGCCAGCGTAAACCGTTAGCGAAGGCGAATACACCTTTCCATTATCATCCATTAAAAATCCATAGGAGGATGATAAGATGAACATGGTCTCGTGTTATGGTGAATACATTTCTTCTGGCTGTAAGCGCGCTACATCCTAGGTCTTGCTATCATTTACCATCAGATGAGGTAAGACATGGGCAAACCGATTATTAATAAAAAAAAAAATTTCATTTTATCATCCTCCATACATCCACATCTGTGTACACTGTATGGAAGCATATTGCTTCAAAAATTATATCAGTTATCACTTTCAACCAAGTGGGCCATTTCAATGACATAAAAAAGGTACACATTCCATAACTTTCATTATTTACTACAAAGTGACACAGTTAGTAAATAAAAAAAGCAACAAAAAAACTGTCGTGACGACATTTACCGGCTCGCGGTGCGACCAGGCGATCATAAATTACAAGAGCTAACGGCGTCTACTGGGCTGCAATCACTTCACGGTTAGCACGACACGCGGCGCGGCCAGGCAGGTCGCGAGGTCGCGTTTGACGTGCGTGATAAACGGACGCGATAACGCGTGCAGATAATCGCGTACAATGTTCGGCCGAATATTAAAGAATGACGGTCAGATAATATCTATGCATATTATATTTGTGTATATGACTGTCTATGTATATATGATAACAAAATAAATTTATGCATTACTGTTACTTATGGATTCTTAGTAAATTTACCCCATTCCTAGTACTAGTAACGTGTTAGGTTAACCTCCCGAGGTTTCCACTAGTAACTATCATGCTTAATTCCGTGTGTATTCGCAACGATGCGTTAACTGACCTTTTCATCCTATTAACTTCCATTAGTGCCAAGCCAGCATTATACTGTTAGTATATGAACGATAGTATATATACTTCTACGAGTGTGCATCATCCACATTCAACCATTAAAAAACTTATATTAATACCGAGTACCAATCCAATATTGATTAGAAATGTATAACTATACTATATATTAGTTTCTTCTTTCTTCTTCTAGTTTTTTCTTAGGTGCCAAATGAAAATAACACCGTTATTACTAACCATTTTGCTGGTTTTTCAGTTCTCTATTGTTATTCAACTAATTCATCATTTTTTTAGAAATTTTACCATACAAATATTGTATTCCACAGACCCACATAAAAGTCAAGAGAGAACACCAAGTTTTTTTTTATTTATCAGGTTATTCATCAAGTTGAAAACAGCCTGTGATAAGGCATACTACGGAAAGCAGTTGAAAAATCAAGTTTCCGCTGGCAATGAAAGATGTTCTATCACGACTATTACCGTCGCGTCCTCTCATAGCCCATAAACCGCGTTTAACCATTCAGCATCGTAAAGCAAAACGCGGGCGCATCAAAAAAGCCATAAATAACGAGCATAAAGATGTTTCCCATAGACTAACTTATTCTTTATCTGAGAGGAGGCAAAGGAAACTGTTTTATTAGTACTCACTGTGAATGGACGTGTATGTACTTTTAGAGACCAGGAAAAGCAAAAAGGCCAATGCACGAAGTCTTTTTTACTTTTTCTAAACAGCTATTATAAAAAGAATTTACTTGTTTGATAACTTATTACAATTTAATTTGTATAAATGTAACAGGCTATTTATTCGGTAAAATTTCAATAGATAACACTCATATTATTAAGTCGATAATAATTTTTGTATTATAAACATTATAATGTGCAGTTTCACGGACATTCTGGCTAATACATATGTATTATTATTAAATTCTAATAGAGTTTGCCAGCTGTGAAGTGGCATCATAAAAAGGAAACCACGGACGCCATTGCACATTTAGTTCACGTATATTTATTACTAGCTGTTCCCGCGACTTCGTCCGCGTGGCATTTAACTTTATTTTTCTAAAATAAAAGTAGCCTAAAGAACTAAAAATTATTATGTTCGTCTTAATTTATTCGTTCCATTAGGTACTGATAGGTTCAAACTAATGAGGGTTGAATTTATCAAAATCCTATTTAAGCGAACGACTTCATATAGTAGCTCCAATCTTTAATTTCAGTTCAATCAGTCGAAAATCTAAGAAGATTTATACAAACTTTCATCCCCTATTTTATCCCCTAGGGGGTAGAATTAATCATAATCCATAATAAAGAATAAATCCTTTCTTAGCGGATGCCTACGCCATAACATCTACCTGCACGCTATATTTCAACGCGATCCGTCCAGTGGTTTGTGCTGTGCGTTGATAGATCACTATGTCAGTGAGTTACGTTTGCGTTGTATATATTTAGATAATAGGTATATTTAGCACTACACCATCCATGGTTGACTAGTAGAAAATGCCACTAGGTGTTAAGTCAGCCATATGTACTTTACAACTATAATACCAAAACAAATGAAACTTCTTTTCATTCTTAAAACTCCAAATTACGCATTTGTCAATATTTTTATGGAATTGGAATGATAAAAAAGCAAACGGCCCATCATATTGTAAGTGGTAACCGTCGCATACATGCACGAATAGCACTACGGACCATCACGATATCACGTGACGACCGTGTGTGTTTCCATTCTAGAGGACTAACATGTAATTCATTTTAGCCTGTAATTGTACTCTACCTTTACTTTCAACCGAAACACAACTTACAAAGCAAGCTGCTTGGCAGCTGAAATATATACTTTTAGGCAAACTTTTTAAAAAGTCTAGCTCGGTTTACCGAAGATATAAATATATAAAAGCCATAGATAAAATATCTATTGTACCCTGAGACATACCATCTGGAAACTAGGATTGCATAAATGTTACAGTGTTACAATCATCTCACGCATCAAGAAACTCGAAGCCCGAAACGGGCAAGTTGATAACAAGCCGAAGTGAACACTTATCGTCACGGGACGCGCGAATGAATCAATCAATCAAAGAGAGGGAGGTGCGAGTAATGAGCGGGGCGTTGAGGGGCTGCCGTCGTGCCGCGCCGGAGATGGGCGCCATTACGGTCCACACAGATGCTACAGTGCTGGGCAAAAGCGATATTTAGTAATACATAAATATACCCGATCACCTTTTTACAGTACGGAGAAAAGTACATCGAAAGTGAAGAACGAAATAGTATAAAGAACTAAGTATTTAAAACCACAATTACATTCATTAACTCTGTAAGGCGTTTTTTGTTTAATTTCGAGCAACAAATACATTGCAGTGCCATTAAGATAAAAAAAAATTTATACAGTGTCAGATTCACCCAGAAGTCGATTACTTTCCAGACAGAATTTACTTTTGGTATCTCTTAGAAATATGCAAATCTATCGTAATGTAAAACATATATATATCACAGTTAGGAAAGTTAAGTGTATTGTACTCATACAACACATGTATCATACACACGACGGAAGTCAATTTTGGAAAAGTTCTAATACATAATTAGTTATTAGGGATCGGGACCCAATCACTGGATTGAACTACACCAACCAAAAGTATTAACATCAGAACGGCATTATATCCCAAGAATGGTTAGAGAGGCCATTGAAATACAGAAATATAAAAATTTCAATCGAGAAGATGGCTATGGCTCTCTAATGCCTGGAATCCAGTGATTGGTTTAATTAAACAAAAACAAAAAACGCGATCAAAAAGTGTATTAAATGTACGTAAAGATACTGTAAAACAGTTTGCCGATATATATATTCCAGTAGTAGCAACAAACGAAGACGTGTGAAGGTAGACGCATATGTCTGCCCATAAAAAGATTTCATTTTCCATCTACCCGCTGCTCTTCAGTTTACCCATGATCACGGGTAAACAAAATAAAGCAAATAAATATAAAACGTGGTAAGATCCCGTGATTTTTACTAATTATACGTATAATTAGTTGTATATTTCCAGGTGGGTGTAGCGACATCGGCGTTCATATATTAGTAGAGCCATGCAAATGTACATAACTAACTATCAAGTGATAACAAGACGAAGTTCTATGAAAAATACTGAAACAGCTGAGAGTAACAGCCATAGATTTTCCAGGAGGAATTTGCTAAAGCAATGCAATAATTTAACGACCGCCCACATTTTTGTTACCGACGTGATGGTATAAGCGATCCTTGTTGCTTGTATACACAAAATAATACTACTGACATGACGTCATAGTGTGAGTTCTTTGGACAACTTATACGTTGCTATTCCGGAAGACTAATATCATCATATATTCGTATCCTGTAATTTCACTGCCTAAATCACCCTTCAACTAAAATTTGTCTTATAGAAATAGGGCGCTTGGCGACTGAAACAAACACTTAATTTGACTCTCCAATCTTGTAAATTGTCAGCTACTAGTACACTAAAAAGTCCAGAACATGAATAAAAAAATGTAATTGAGGCTGCACTACAACATTTACTCTATATGAGTTTGGTCAATATCTTGTATACTTTTTTAGCTCTTTAACCTGGTTTATTCATTATATTATTTTGACAGACTTCCGCCAGTCAAAGTCACGTACAGATTTGTTCAAAGATAAAGACGTCCTCTTATTGAAGAAATTAATCAATAATCTCTTAGTCTATAATTCTCGTATAGTTGGTATCCCTGCAGCCATTACAACGGTGACAGTCGCAGCTACAAGCGATGGGTTGTCTGGTTGGGTAAAAAAAAAGGCTAGAAGCGTATCGGACACACGCGATTGCTAGATTGCAAAAAGTTGTTCAGTACAGAAGCAAGTAGTGCAGCGACTATCTAGAATCCAGTTTATAAGCGCATCTCAAGTAAGAAGCGTAGGAATGTTCACTTCAGTTTGAGTGAACTCTAGCTAAACTTCAAGTAATATAGGTGCTAGGTTCTAAATTGTTTGCTGCCGCAAACAATTTAGATATTAAAATTTAAGAGTGATAATTCCGTACAGTTCTTCTCTGTATTATTTCGTGGAGTCCAGTGCTCCAAAGTACATATATATAGATTTGAGTTTCTGTTTAAAAAGGATAATTTAAAAAATACTTATAGATAGAAACTTCATACATTTTATATGAAATTTAACCAACTTACAGAAAATACGTCATATTTTTTTATTTTTTAGTACCTACTACATAATATATATCCAAGCCCTCAGTAGTGGCACCCCTTCGTACACGCGCAGCTTGCAATAACCGATCTCGAACGATGCGCCGAGACAAACGCACCACTATGGGACGCGGCCTGTGCTCACCTACTTGAGAGGACGATGATACATATCCTACGCGTGTGGCACTTACTACATCTTGATCTGTCAATTGAACTCCCAATTTATTTGCTAGAGTAGTGACAATATGAGGAAGGCTCTCAACTTTCTGTTCCGGAATGCATGCAATCTCTACATCATTTAATAGCAACTCCTGATCTCGGTCGTTCAGTTCCAATCTCAACTCTGTCATAGACGCCTCAAGTGACTTGTTATTGCCCTCCGTTGCACCATTTTCTATACTATGTTCCATACCACTCAGACGCTCCTGGAGCTTATCCATACGCTCTTCACATTTAATGACTCTGCTCGATATTTTAGCCAAAGTTTCATTTAACACCGCCATCTGTGCTCTAGTAGCTCGCATCTCTTCTATCATCTCAGTTCTAAATAGCCGCATTTCTAAGGCCAATGACTGCATGTCTGACATTTCCACAGTTTCATTTTGAGCTGTATCATTATGAATATCCATAATAGATGGTTGCTCCGACATAGAAACATCAAAATGAAGCGGACTCCTCACAGCTCCTCCTCGTTGAGTTGTGACTGCTTGAAAAGCAGCACGAGCTGGTGTATTAGTGTTATCGCTCTTGGGCTTCTTACTTACACATAATACACATCTCCAATTTCTCCTATGTTCATCAACTAATGTATTATAAAAACGCTGTTCGGATACATTTGCACAGTCCAGATCATAAAACTGATTGCATCCCTCACACAATAAATATTTTCGGTCCTTAATTGCCCTCAAACAGCCGGCACACTGCATGTTGTATGATAATATTGCTCAAAATATATTACGTGATCATAAACAAAAAAAAAAAAATGTTGTGGTCAGGGTTTGATCGCACATCCGTCCACAAATAATTACTGAGAATAACCACTAGGCCAACGTTTCATACAGTCAATTTTTGAAATTAACTACCATATAGCTGCGTAGAACCGGTTAACTGCCACTTTGTTCAATAGTTAATATGATTCACATCCAGTTTACAACTGACCTTTGTACCCATTGAAGACACTCAAACAGTTGCCGTCACTTCTTAGTTACACAATTAAATGTTATTTAAAATGTTTTCCGGATTCAAACTGCACTACAAAATGAATATTTAATTGTAGGTTATAATGTCTCGATTAAAGGATCATTCTGATAACTTTAAATTAATAAATCAACGTTTTAAATAATTTTAAAGACAATAGAACCACTAGAACGGGCTAAACGCATCCGTTGCCGCTGCCGCGTTCGCGTGCACTCGCGTGACTTAACAAAAACTTAATTCAATTGCAATAAAATTAGTACGGAGCCAACATGTATCAAACGCTATCAACTGCAAAAAGGTTTATCTAAATCACTGCAAATATAGGAAAGAGGTCCATGTACCTGTACAGGAGTTTTTTGTCAGATCTTAAATGAAGTAGCTAGCCGAACTAGACAGTAAGGAATGAAGAAAAATCTTAACGTATATGACAAAGAATAACTTGTAATGATAAATTGTTCTGATTTTGGATTTTGTGTGACATACACCAAATAAATACAATTAAATCAGTCCTCCTTTTCGTAGTTGGTTGAAAACTCAGCGATATCGGTAAACTTCAGTTAAGTGTGATGTCGTAGGGGTCGCAAGTGACGGGGAAAAATTAGGAGGGGGCGGATCAAGAGACGGCACTCGATTAAAGGATTTTAGATCTTACATTTTGTGTTCCTGACGTTTGTCGACACACTATAATATAAGGGACAAAACGAGCAGGCTTATAAAAACCGGTAACATTGAGAAAAGTTCGATTTCTATTTTTAAACTACAGAAACGGTAAGAATTCAAAAATTATTACATCATTAGCTACATTATGGCTGAGTAAGGTAGACTATATTCATTACTAAAAAAGTTGGAATACCAACTAAAACTTCAGTAATGTATTCGAAGGTATTGAAAACCCCTTAAATGTCCACGCGTGCGAAGCCAGGACGGGCTGCAAGTATTTTATAAACAACAACTGTATTAGTAGATTGTTTTTTTCGGAATCATAAGTACCTATTAATTTTTGTGTATAAAAAAGTATTCGTGTTGAACAAATCTGAATACAGTGTCAAATAATACCTGCATAACGTGCAGTACCGTACAAAAAAAATATTATTTCGCAAGCACGGTTTGGAAGTTATTTGCCACAAACACATCGCCCCCTACTATTTAAAATGCGTATGCTCAATGAAACGTGGGCAAGTTAGATTGTTTTGTTCACTCACAACGCCGACAAAGGAAAGGTATGGCAGGCAGGTCAGTCCTGATGTAAATTACTTTTAAATTTATATTTAACATTACCAGGAACGCAGAAATACTGACGAGTGTGGTCGCAGGTAGGTATGTGTGACCTAATAGCGCAAGAGGTAACGAGCGTGCAGTCATTATAACTAAATTATGTAGAGGTGCTGCCGCTCCGCGTCGCGCTAATGCGACATAGCCAAGCCGGCGCGCGGCGAACCACTAACACCGCTCTTTATTCATATTACTCTAGTACTTTAGTCGCTACTCATAATGGAAACATAAAGTCAAGGTAAAAAAAACTAAACGTGAAGAAAAATGATGAATGACGTCTTCTTACAGGATTACATAGTGTGTAGTCGAACCCCATTGGATAGAGTTGTTCTAAGTAAAGTAAGTAATAAAAAATAAATGAACGTGTTTAACAATTATTTGATGCCAAAAATAAACTCAGTTGATTATTGACATTATGCCGTATTTAAATAAACTCAGTTGATTATTGACATCAAACAATTGTTAAACACATTTATTTACTTTTTATTATTTTTAATTCACAAAAGGTTTTTAAATGACGTCCTCAAATATTATCCTCATCATTGTTTACAATGCAGATGCTGGGGAAAAATATCTCTATGGAACAGTGGGCTATAACTAAAAAAAATGACAAGAGAAACTATTAAAATTGTACAGTACTAAATAGAGATAATATATCGCGAGATTAGTTTTTAATTTCTATATTGATAGTGTATTCGTACTTCATAATTTTTTTATACACTTACTCGTCTATTTCAAATTTACGCATTCTGTGTGAACACGGAAAAAATACCAGGCACACATGATTTTAAAGACAGTATGCTTGCAATAGTAAGCCGTAAATCAAGGCCCAAATAGTTTCAGGTACTTAAATAGGTATATCTACTCCGTTCATCCATTGCGAACAGAGCGGTTCAAGTAGGTACTTCAGGTTGAGATTAGTTAAGAATCTATAGAATTGAAGTACCTCAGTCAGTAGCTACAATGGTATCTACGTATTCGTGTTGTCCTAGTGACATCAAATCGTTGAATTTTTAACGTATATTGACACGTTACCAGAGAATTGTTATCATATACACCTACATATATATACTACAATACTATATATTTGCGTTTCTATACTATTATCTATACATCTATACATACAAATAAAATTGTAGTGTCTGTTTGTAAATATTGAAATAACCGTTTTTTACTACATGCATATGAATTAAATACGGTGTGTGAGTACCGTATTTAATTACAAAATAACATTTTTTATTTTAGAAAAATAAAGTTAAATTCCACGCGGACGAAATCGCGGGTGCAGCTAGTAATATTTTAAAGCTATAGTTAGTTTATTTGTGCTAATCTTAGTAATATCTATATACCGAACTGGACGGTAGACAAAAAAATAAAATTAGAATGTAAAAATTTGACGTTCATAAGCGGCTAAAATGTCCTACATGAATAAATGATTTTTGAATTTGAATTTGAAACTACTGGTTTTAATTATAATAATAATAAATGTATTATGGGCACTAGGCAAGATATGGTACATACATACATACGAGTATGTACTATTTTTTAAATTGATATTATAGTATTATAGGTTATCACATAACTAGTGTTCGAATCCGGCTTCGTACGGTAACAACACAAATTTTGAATTTCTAGCTTGTTCTATATAATAACACATATCATTACATAGTATAAAACAAAGTTGCTGTCACTGTCTGTCCCTATGTATGCGTCGGATTATGAAGCGGTTCGGTTAATAGATACGAGTGATTCAAAAGGTTTATATGTATAATACTTGCATACCCGTACATAGCCAGGGTGGGTAGCTAGTTATACATATAAACCTTTCTCTTGTAACGCTCTATGTATTGCTGGAAACTGTATTAAAATCCGTTGCGAAATTTAACAGATATAAGAGAACAAACTGCAGCGGCAACTTTGTTTTATACTACATAAAAAAGAAAAAGGAGAATTTTAAATTTACAAATTCTTAACATGTTATTGTCCCACGTTCTCTGCTACTAACAATCCCCTCATCTAATATGTTTTCTACGGATGAATTTGAAAGTATTACTATTAATACTACTCAGTGTTGTTTATTCACATAATAATTATTCAATTGATTGCCTTGAAATACAAAAATTAACCAATTTTCCATAAGCTTAGGTTTAGGTCAATAAATTAGACTCGTCCAAGTCTTGACTACTTTCATCGAACATTGGATATTTGCCAGCACTCCGCTTCTCGGCCCGCCGTGCACCATTTGGGGTGAGACAATCTAAACGATTAATTTTCTACAAAAAACGTATTTTCTAATACTTTTTTTCATCTTTTATCATTTATACCATACCAATTGATCTGAAAAACAAACCATTCAAGGTGTCCAAAAAAAATCTTTGAGGAATAATCGATACTTGAAAGTTTTTTATTGCATTACTAGATACAGTTATAATACTATTTAAGTGTGTGAAAATGAAAAAAATACTTTAATTAATTTATGCAATACTAAAAATGCTATTAAAAACAATCGATATCGAACTCAGGAAGTCACATCCCTAGCCGCCGTTAGTGGCGGGGGCGCGGCCGAGTGCCGTCACATGAGCATGGGATATGTCGGCACGGCCCGTCGCGTGCTCGGTATACTACGCCCTAACTTCTAAACAGGTCTTGATATATTCCGTTAACATTATTATTTTATGTTCAACTAACTGGAATGGTATACCAGTTGACGGCATACCTTATACAAGTGACAATACGTCCCATATGGTTGTGGCCCACTCATGCATAAACGAAATCTCCTTTGGAAAATACACTTTATCATGAGATGATAAAAACTATCTCTCCAAAGAAAATCCTTCACTTCTTGTCTCTGACGGGTCTAGAGAAATTATGTTTAAAACTATATTTTTTAATTTTTGTTTTTGTATTTCTTTTTCAGTTTTTTTATCATAGTTCCTTTATTAGTAGTATGTTAATAATATTTATTGTAGTACATTTAAATACTATAACTTATACCATTATTGAAACCATACTGGTTTAGCTCAAAGTAATAATTCGAACTATATATTTTTTTTAACATTCACTTATAAGAGGGGGCCAATACCACTACAATGCGCTTTGTGCTTAGAACAATACGACATACTGTCAAGAGTATTTTTCCAAACGGGGTAGTCATTGGCATTCTTAACTACCAAAGTCATGGTGAACGCAACATTTGACAATTCGCTGGGTATATTTGAATCCATCGGGGCAGACTGCTGATGCTGAATAAACGATGATATTATTATTTGTATAAGTAATCAACTTATACTAATAATAATCATTTATTCAGCAACATAATACAGAGTAAAAATATAGAAAACTTAAAAACTAATATCACGCTATGAGCTGAACGGACCTCTACTCAGCTGGCTCAATAACGTAGTGACACGTTGTTGAGCCAGCTGAGTAGAGGTCAGTAGCGCTAATTTTCAGTGGAGCCACTCGAAAAAATGACATCGTACTTCTTGCTTTTGTTTTTAATATTCCCCTATCCGGAGAGTCAGTCAAAAATATACCAAACAAGTTTTCTATTTCTTTTTGTGTTGACCAGATTTGAATTCACAGCTTTTTGGGTGTAAGTTATAAAAGTGTAAGGTTTTCAATAATTTAATTCATACATATTTCACATCACACTATTTCTTTAATATCACAGATTATCAATATAGAATGATTAGAGGGGTAGACCTTTACCACTACAATGTGAGCACTTCGTGATCAGAATAACAGTTCAACAAATACGCCTGATCAAACACTGGCAATCCGCCAGCAGGCTCATGATCATGGCGGTACGTCGGTGTTAGGCGCGTGACACGGGACAACGACGCTCCCGGCGCGCGGCGCGTCCCCTAGCTTGCGTTCCGCTTACCGCAATAGTACGAACGAGACGTCTTGATCTTTTACCTTTTTTTTTACGAGGTTTTAAAAGGCACATTTATGGCCCGGGTCCCCGCCAACATGCTGCCCTCATGAAGGGGACTACTGGCCGAAGGCGCTTACCGCAATAGTACGAACGAGCTTCTTGGTTTGTTACCTTTTTTACAATATTTTAAAAGGCACGTTTGTGGCTCCACCGACATGCTACCCACCTTGATGAAGGAGGGCTATGCGTCGATACACCTCACCCTTCGGCCACGAAGGGTGTGGTGACGCTACCGTGGCAGATTGCCGTCGTCAGTGTGGTGACTACAGGATCAATTTCAATATATTAGTTTTATTATATTAATACATATATATATGTCATGACAGTTATCCCGGATGGGGTAGTCAGACGTTCACTATGTATCAATTATAGACGCATAGTGAACGCCATACTTGATATAAATAATACACAAAGTTATTTTTTGTGTGTTTACCAGATTTTACCTCATAGGTGTAATTCAGAGTGTTAAACCAGTAGGCCAAGATGCCTTCGATACATAAAAGCTCTCGACGAAAATTTTATTATGTGCAATATATTTTACAATGATAAAGCATAGTTGTATCTATTCAAATATAAAATATACTACTTAGTAATATGAATTTAATGACGCTATATTTTCTTATTAGTAAAAAAATATTACCGAACAAATGTCTTAATCACACTAAATATCATTACCGTACCTCTATTTCGCACAGGTGTAAACTATTGTAGGAGTTATTACCATTTTTTAAATTAAAATACAACCCATAATACTTGGTGAAAATGTAACTTTTTTTAAATGGAATCATTTCTGAATATCGGTTTAATTTTTTTTCTAGTTTACGAATATTATTATTCGTATTATTTTATTTATATCTCAGATTTACTCATACTTTTATGTAGATAGTAAGCAAATAATCCATAAACACCAGTAAACGACTACACCATGCATAATGAATAACTATCACCATGACGTGCACAGCCTATACCATAACGTATAAGCAGAGAAATGAATTTGTAAATAAGATTTCTTACGTGACACGCTCCACCGTGATATGTGATATGTGTGCACGAAAGAAACTTTGCTCAGAGCTTCATAAAAACGCCTATGTTACGTGACGTAGAATCGCAATCGGTTCATTTATCCTCTATATTGGCACATAAATAATGCTTGATGCGGTAACTTCAAGTTTAAGAAGTCATGATTAAGTAGTATTTTGCTTTGTAGACCTTATAACTAAATTCGATTATGACTTATGGAAAACAAATGTAAGAATGAGGAATGGTTTTGAAGTCGCTATTTCAGCCGCCAAGTAATTTGCTTTGTAAGATGGGTTTCGGTTGTAGGGTCAAATTTGACAGGAGGCATCTTAGTCCTCTAAAATAGTATCACGGGTGTCAAATGGTAATTACATGTCCTTCTGTTCATGTCTGTAGCAGACAGTTGGCCGTCCTCCTATTTACTATTCCAATTACACCAAAAAAATCTAAGGCAATAGCTAATGGGATTATAAGCAATGGCCCCTGTACCCCAAAAGTAGTAATATATCATCAGCTTGATCTTCACGCAGTTTACTCTGAAAATCATCCTACCGAATTCATCAGGATAATTCCTAATCCTTGGGGAGTAAAAGAATAGTTAATAATGGAAACTAGTAACCACATTACTGACAAAGCACTACGTCAGGTCGGCCTTCACTTGATCCTCGTCGAAACCATCGTGGTCAATTTTTGTTAAATTCGCCTAGATGTTCTAACTGATCTGACTTCTATATCTTCACCGGTGTCCCGAAAGTGATTATTATTTATATTATCATATCATTTCCATCACATAAACACAATAAAACAGAAGCCGACAAGAGATTGCAGCTAATTTTCTAAACGAACTTTTCTAATAAACTGGAAGCACATAAAGAATTTGATATTCCACGAAATGCTAACTGGCCAACAGCATGCAAAGTTTGCTAATTTAACCATATTATCTGAGTTTGTGCCTTCAGATTTAATCGTGAGTTGCGGACAGCAACCCTGAAATATAAAAATATCATCTTATACTTATAGCGCAAGTTGTCAAGTTCACACAATTCCTAAACAGTATTCCTCATTGCTGCGCCATAACACAACCTCTGCTTACCTTGGGACTGGATGGCGTTGTGTGAATCGTCCAAGGGTATTATTATATTAAAAACATAAGCATTCTTTTTTTCGACACGTTCATTCAAAAATATTTTTGTCATAATATAATTTAGGCATATAATTTAATTAAAATGCAGAAGATTTTATTAATTCATTCGACTAAAAAAGAAATGACGAGAAATTATTGAATTTATTAATGAACAGGCTTTATATAGTTGTTGTATTCCGTTTTTCTTTGGCTACAGTAGTTTAGTTTAGTGACTGAAAAAAGATGAGTGTGTGTAATCAAGCGTGTAGTAATTCATCCAAAGTACCAGGCATCCATAACACGTAAGTATAGATAGATACACAAATATTGAGCGAGGCAGGCGGGCGAGCGTCACGACACAGGATACGGGCCGCGTTATCGCGCCCCCGCGGCGAGCGCACGTCACCTTGTCACCGACCCGGTTTAATGGGCTGCCGTGTACGTCGTCTGCCTTGTCTTGGTGCTTTGATTTATGAGTTCTTAGTTACGCACGATGTATATGTAGTATAGCGTGGGTAAATTATTATTGCTTTGTTTTCATTTATGTACACTAGCTGATCCGCGCAGCTTTCTTTGATTTGCCGGACACAAAAACAATATTTCAATTCGAACCAGTACTTTTACTTTTTTTTGGGTTAAACTCAATATAAGTTTTGAGCTCAAAAGCAGACTTATAGAAATGAGTAGAAAGAGATTTCAATCATAAATGTGCGTGCGCACGTGCCCTATGGCGTGCCTTAGTATATCTCCTCTTGGCAGACGGTTGAGAGTAAACTACAATACTTATTTGTTTTTTAAAGTCTATTTTCCTAAAATGTCGTATCTTCTCTGTTTCCTCCCTTATTATATACTTCTCTATTATTTAACCTACAATTACTACAGTGATGGACGATTAGACGTACGGTTTTATATACATGTATCTATTTGTGTTTTAATTCCTTAAATATCTTTTAATGACATGCTAGGAATGAAAAGGAGTAAGTGGAGTATGGTAAAACTTGTTTCACTTATAATGTTGTTCAAAATTAATACAAACAACTAAAACAACACCTTTTAAAAATATTATAATGTAAACTAGATCTAAAAAGAACTGAGACTATCCATTACTAGAAGCACGGGTCATATCATAGGTATCATTCATATCTAGTAAATAATATTGGCCCACACCACAACATGTTCGTGCTAAAAAAACGTCGGCTTGTGGATTGCATAAAAAATGTCTGGCCTGGCGGCGCGGCGGGCGGCGCGGCGTGGCGCGGGTCGCTAACGCCGGCTCTAATGACGGCGCGCTCCGAGCTCGCTTTTTGTTTAGGGTTGCTGACCACTTCATTTCTTGTTTTTATTATTTTTTCCGATACTATGTACAAAGTCTTTAAAGTTTACATCTGTCTCACCTACTTCACTCACTATACGTATACGTCTTCTTCGTAAGCACCGTTTCGGTTGAATAAATTAAGAGATATATGATACGTTTATTTTCAGACTCATGGCAACACTGTCGTTTGTTTGATTACGATAAGGCGCATAGAGATGCGTCTTCAAATCACAATCCTTCAAATCCATTGAATACACAGTCATTAAACAATAAGATGTCCTTCTGTACACTAGAATAGTGAGGCCAAAAGTGAGATGATGATTTTTATTAACAAAAGTAAGAAGATATAGGACTTGTTGCACTCCAGCGATAACAAGATCTCAGGACAATACAATCTCCACTAACATGATTTGACAGTCGAGGTCGTCTAAACTGGTCGATACCAAAAACATTGCGTACCAAATTAAAATTTCTGAGTAACAAAGGTGGATAACACTACTATGTAACCTGTAGTGTAAGATCCAGGAAGCTTCCCATTACGTTGGATTCAAACATTATCAGAAAAATATAGGCATGTCATATAAGGACATACAAATAATATTAGTAGAAATGCATCCAACTTTTTTAATTAATGGGGAAAAGGAACAAATATAAGTAAAAGTAATAATAAATTTACAAATGCCGAACCGTCAACCCTGGCTGCGTGGGTGCGAGTCGAGCGCTCGCCTCCTACATATTTAATTTGCCTGGACTGGTTTCTGTCCGGGCGCCGCCGCCGCTACGCTTTGTGTTTCGTTATGGCTTTATCGGCCTGCGTCTGTAGGGCTGCTTGATGAAGAATCGCTACTTTATTGGCGAGTGGGCGCTGTGAATACATTAGTTCCTAGGTATAGTTGTCTTGTCTTACATTCTCGGCATACACAAAAACTACAGTTTAATTTTATAATTCTAGCACGCTGTTTGTGAACTTGCCGTGAGGATAGCATTTGGTTTTTGTTTAAAAGGACTGAGTTCAACTAATTCTCCAAATATCTTAATTAATTGCTTCATGATTTGTCTTTGGCTTCAAAAATAAAACTAAATTGTTGAAATAATAAATGTTCGTTATACAAAAATAAAGAAATATAAAAGCTTACCATAAAATATTACGAAAGAAAATTACCAGAATGTCTGCAAGAGATATGAACAGAATCAACGTACGTAAGCCGAAAAATATAATCTTAGTCACGAACTTCCCAGAAGTCAGCCTAAAAAGAAATTTCGAGAAAAACAAGGGATAAGTTCCTTGATGTTATGGAATATTTAAAACTATTTAAAGGGTTCAAATGTATATCATATCGATTTAATTTTACTGCCAAACACAAAACTTTCACACTACAAGCGCTATAATATATATATGTATAATGTAACTGTACAAAAATCACGAAACACTGCTGACCGCTCAACTTCGTCTGTGTCAAACTTTCACCGTTTTCTGCAAAAGCGAATTTTCAAAATCGGATAAGTAGTAATAAGAAATCGGATCACCGTAGGTTACGATACGTAGGTTAGATGACTCAAAAATATATTCATTGATTTATTGCTTGAAAATTGGGTTAAATATTCTTCCTTTATTTAAAGGTTGAATACTATTAACTTTTATGGAAACACCAGTAATTTACTTACTTTAAATAATATCGTAATTTCTACATGAATTTCACACCTTTCTTATAATGCATGCACTAAAGAAAAGAAAAAAGAAAATAACTTGTAATATCCAAGAATTCTCGGAACATCCACTTTTAAGATCAGGCCAGCTCATATCTTAATTCATAATTCAATATACACTTCGCTCCACTTTCTGTGGCAAAGTGCAAGCGCGCGAGAAAAAAGCCAGCAGGGCAAGCGAAGGGGGAGTGAAGAGATGGGGGCTTGGGTAGTCTCCCCGTCCCACAATACAACGGGAGTGGAGTCGCTAGCCGGGGCGTAATCCCTTATCGCGGCTACCGACCGCGCATCGACAATTATTATAAAGAGACGCCGATGTTAAACTAGCGTAAGTACGTGTTTTGTTACTATTTTTATTCAATATCTTCTAGAGATTTTTACCAACCACCACATATTTTTTTATGAAAAAAAACTTTGTATATCCCTTGCGACGTCATCTTCTAAAAATGTAGATTTTTTAATAAACATGTTTTATATTTTTTAAATGTATACGATTAAATTATTAGATTAAAAATATTTATTTAATTCAACTGTAATTCATATACGGATAATATGTTTGAACGTTAAGGTTCTACGCGAAGTATCAAAGAAATTGACACTAGCATGCGTTTGACACACTGTATTTTTTTTTAATTTAAAGTATCAGATATCTGCATTCTTTCTCCGTATAAAGTTCAACAGTACCAAATTTAATACTCCTTCCTTCGTTTAATATCGTAAAACGTTTTGACTTCACGTCATAAAGGGGGGCTAAAAGTATCACTCGCATAATTTTCGTACAAAGGAGTAAAGTTTTTGCTTCGCGTATTAATATTATCAGGGGGCTAAAAGTATCACGACTTATCAGACCGAGTACAGGACATCGCGGTCGCAGGCAGGCAGCGGCAGGCTACCGGTCGTATCGTGGGGCCCCGGCCGTCCGCTAGCCGTGCCGGCCGAGTCCCACAGTCCAATTATCCGTCTCTTTCTCACGCGCCTCTTGTTTACTCTACAACTTATTACAAAAGCAACCCAAGTCCCAAACTTAAAAACCTTACTACTACCAGCTAGAGTAGAATAGAATTGACTACACTAAAAAAACTTATTTTCAAATATGTTAATATGTATAGCTACTCTTATTAGACGTTTTAAACAACGCTACCTACTATTTTTAAGTTTCATACTTGTCAGACGTCATAGTTACATGTATTTAAAAAGACGACGCCACTATTTACCTCTTAGTAAAGTATAACGTTTTTATAGATTTCATTTTTTTCTTGGTTATAATGGCAAAGCAAAAACAAGGAAGAAATAAATGTGAATATGATTATGTGAAAGATGATATGACGAGAGAGTGAACAATTACCTATACTATGTGCGCTGTAGCATGCTGCAGGTGACAGTTATTGTATACTATAACATTCTGGCTGCGTTAAATTTAAGTTACTACAGTTATTAATGATTTAATATATTACGAATGTGGTACAGCTAAACTGCTATAACTTTCAAGAGTAAAACGAAACGTTACTGAAACTGTCATTCGCACCATGCTACAGTGCACATGGTATAGACGGCAAACAGTGATAAATAAAAAAGAAACCACATTACTTCGACCCCTTATGATATGGGAGGAGGAATATTTTTATCGATGATGATGAAACAGTTCTGCATTGAATTCATTGTTAATTCCTGGCGAATTCTTCACTGGTGATCCGTAAGCTTTTTATATTTTTCGCCATTCTATTGTATATTCCAGCCATCAGATAGATCAATCTCAGATGGATCTCACCAATTCAAGCAATTTTTACCCCAAACAGTTAATAGTTAACATTACGTGTATTAAGACTACAATAGAAACGTGACATCAAAAAATCTAAAATCCTCTAGGGTCCTAGCTCCTATGAGTCCTAGTTATCATAATCTTTGACACAACTTTATGACACACCTAACCCCTCATTATACAATATCCAGTAGTTATTTAGTTATTTTAGTTATCCAGTGTTATTAAGCAATAAGTTTTTTTCGTCACTGCTCGGTACCTTAAAGTGGTATTATTAAAGCTATACTAATTTTTGAAGAGGATGATTTCTTTGTTAGCTTGTTTATTTGCTTGCATTGAAGAG
Organism: Achroia grisella; assembly: GCF_030625045.1. Lineage (NCBI taxonomy): Eukaryota > Metazoa > Arthropoda > Insecta > Lepidoptera > Pyralidae > Achroia > Achroia grisella. Next base: position 776,238 of record NW_026712984.1, on the reverse strand, counting down.
ACTCGAAAACTACTGGGACATTTAGAAAAAAATATAGAGGACATTAGCGAATGTGTAAATCTGTGTGTTAAATTGATATTTTTTTAATTATTCGTGTAAAGTCGGGGCGGCCGCTAATATGAACTAAAGGCAATGTAAAAAGAATTTAATAAAGAACCAGTACATTCTATTGACATTCTGTCTACTTTGTAAATCCTTAGAAACAGGCGAGATTAAAACTGCCAGGTGTTTGGCAAATAACTGTGGACCAGTTAATATAAGTTTCTGGCGACGGAAACATCCGTTGATTTAAGTTAATTATCACTTTGATGAAATACCTGAGGTTTAATTATGTAAAGGCGTTTGTTACACGATCTCAGTATTGCTGCTATATAGTAATTTCTATTATTCCTGGATTCAACACAAATCTTTGTAATATATACATATCTTCACGACCGTTGTCTTAGATGGGATAGTCAAAAGTCAAAGGTGGAATACATGAAGTCGTCGGCAATGTGAAGAAGGAGTTCATCAATGCCTAGAAACATCCCATATCAGTTTAACCTTTGCATCAACATGCCTGACCTGTCTTCATCATACGCATACTAGGGAAGAAGCCGGATAGTTGCCACACTTTTCGAATATTTTTTAAAATATGAACTTGCTGAAAATTATTCTATAAATGCCTATTTTTGTAAACATAATTAACAATGGTTTTGAATAAATACTGTTTATTTTATCTCTTAGGAGAGGAATACTTGCCTACTATGGCGGATAGTAAGTAGCCTAGCGAGAAAAATGCTTCGAGGAATACTTGCGTCGAGCTGGGATAGTAACCTTGGTATGATTTTTATTTTGGATAGAAAGAAATTTATATTAATTAGAGTAATCTTTATTATTTATTTATCAGTCTTTATAATTTACTGAGTTGTTTTATTAAGTACTATTGGAAATACTAATTAACCTTATTAAATAGTATTCAGTTTTATTCATAAAATATATTTCAATTATAAAAATATTCTTTAAAGTTATGTAAGATATTAAAAAATATTAGTGTTTATCTTAATAAAATTTGGTATTAACATCAGAGATTTTACAAGCTAAGGTTTCTAAGTTTCCACATTTTACAACAGTGTTTGAAGTTGAATCGATATGTTTCATCATCAATAATGTATTAAAGGAATAAACTTTTTTTTAGGACTAACTTTCTATAAAAAAAGAAAAGTATTTCTGTAAAACAGCGGTGTATTATGTTATATTCAAAAACTAGCTGTGCCCACGACTTCGTCCGCGTGGAATTTAGCTTTGTTTCTAAAATATAAGTAGCCTAAGTTTGTTCCGGTTAATCTCTGAAATGACTGAACCTATTTTGACGGGATATTTTTGGCAGGTAGCTGATGTAACAAGGAGAAACGTAGGCTACTTTCATTTTAGAAAAATCCACGCGGACGAGGTCGCGGGAACAGCTAGTCTTACGTAGAATCCAGTCTGATTTTGATTTAGTTAAATTGTAATTATCAAAACATTCTACGCAATAAAAAATCAACTAAACAATTTTTAGTCGTACTTAGTTTACCACTGATATAGCATTTTTGACTTTTAATACCTTTTGGTGCCTCTTATCGATTTCTCGTTGACATTTTCTTCTCTTCCACTACTGTTAGAACTGTCAGAATTGTAAATTTGTAATTTTCTCTTCCTCATGCCCCTCATTGGTAATTGTGGCCCATCCATAAATATTGTTTGCTTGTATTTTTTTTATTATGGTATAGCATTGAAAAATACATACTACTTCCAAGTTTTCACGATCAGCCCCTGTTTTTTAAGGTGAAATTCGATTTATATGGCAAAACAAGTTTGCTGGGTCCGCTATTTAACTATAAATGTTCGACGAATTGAAGAATAACATATTTCTACGTATCTCCTATCTACTCGCCGTTGTCCGTCCACACAAGGATTAAGTTACCTTAAGCCCCAACTAAATCCACCATATTCTCTGGTCACTTCACAACGTTGGTTAAGCTCTTATACAGAACCTCGTATTTACCGGCGCAGAAATTGCACAAAATTGGCCGCTTGTAAAACTCTGTCTCATATATTGACACTGCCGAACTACTTGCTTTATAAACTGTTTTTTGGTTGAAGGATGAGATACGAGAGTGAAATTATAGAATATGGAGGCATGACGTGGTATTCCTCCGGACAATGCGTGAGGGTACCACGGGCGATATTTATGTATATAACCAATAGTTTTTCTCCACCTTTACATCAAGTGATCCATCAGCTTGTTTGTAATTCCATATATAAAATTAATGTTTGAGTTAAGAAAGAGAGAGAGACTCTCCGATAATATAAACCTCGGCGATAAACCAAATTAATACGAGTGATTGCTGATTTCTTAGCGTAAAGAACATACTTATTAATAGAAGACAGATTCAAGTTTTCCAATACATGGAATACAGTGTTAGGTAATACTTAAAAATAAGTGTGTTTTGTCGTGATTATCATGTGTTTTCTAATAGTAATAGAACCGGTGTACGTGAAAAAAGTCTAAGAATGCGGGTACCATCGCTATTTACAGTCGACCAAGACGTTTTTAACAGAACTGCTTTGAAGTATCGGGAGCTCATAAACAATATTATCATGTTAATTATCTCGTTAACAATATATCTATTTACCTCATGGGAGTAAAATAGTAGTAGTAGTAATATTCATTTACAATCTCTATGATTCTCTCTCTCTGTGTCTCTTTTTACAAATTAGTTTCAAACGAATTTCCATTGTCAATAAAATTTGGATCGTTCTCATGTTAATGCTGCTAACATTGGCGTATGTTCTTTGTGGCCATATTTTCACAGAGACTAGTCATTCTGCGACGTATTATCATAATAATACGACTCACTCACGCGCGCGATAACTCGAATAATAATAAATGCTAATGGCTCGCGACGTTGCACTCTAGTTTCGCGCGCCATTTCGCGCCATTTTGGGTTGATCTAATGATGCTGCGGGCGCGTAGGCGTACTGCCTAACTTACTGCGAACATGATTCCTATTCACTTTACTTCCTGAATACAGCCGCTTAATAAAAACTGCATTAATAAAAATAAAATGTGAAATCGACTATAAATTTAAAACAAAATAGTCTCTATTCAATTACTTCTTTGTTAATGCCTCTAAATATTAAGTAATAAGAATACAAAATATAAAGATCATCTATATTTATATAATCGATTCCTGACTGTCTACAAACGCACCAAAACTGCTAAGTATAAAAATCTGTATTCTAAGAGATTATTATAATTATTAATATTATAGAAGAGGTTTATTTTATGACGTAAGCATCCGCTAAGAATGGAGTCTTGACAAATCTATTGCGAATGGAAAATAAATAACGCTAACAAAAGGAAACAGGTAGTTAGAAGAAAATTACAAACGTGTGACTTTGTACAAAGTGTCGCTAGGCAGCTAATTTTGCAAACTATAATCAGGTGCCAAGATATCAGGTGATGAAATATATCAGTGAAATTACCGATTATAGAGACATGACAACGACGTATTACTCATGGTATTTATAAGACAATAAAGCAACGTATAACGCATGAGAGGTACATAGAGTCACTTTCCATCACGTGGACTGTGGCCAACTAGTAGGTACGTTATAACTTAGTATTAACATATTTTGTATAAAACATAGAACAACTAATGGTCTGGACTCAAAATTATAATAAGTTGATTCTGCAGTTCAACTTGTGCATTAAACAAACTACAAAGTGCTTTAGCACACGTTGTATTAATCGCACGTACGTGCCTCAAACTTTCCATCAATGTTTGATAGTTTGATTCTAAGCCATTTTGGGGCAGAACGAATTGATCTGGGTAGGTCTGGACCGCCACTCCCTATAAATCTACTTACTAGTTGGCCTTCACGCGGTTCTCCTTAGAAACCATCGTGATCATTAACTCTTGGTGAATTCACCACAAAGGACTAACTAACCTGACTTTTTCCTCATTCTATCAACTTCCACTGATGTACCACCAGCATATACTGTTAACGCAAGCGAGTGCACAATTACATTATCAGCCATAATAAAGTAAAAGTACAACGAAAATATTATAGATAATAATATACTATGACTATTGTCATTTGTGGAACCGACAGTATGAGAACTAAGTCTGTAGGAATAAATTCATGGTTTCTGGGAAATAATGGAGACCCGATCTAAAAATATACGTTTTTACCAATTTGACTACAAATCACCTCACCTAAAATTGTCTGTCCCAATAAAGGAAATACGCCAGCTAGCAAAAAGTACCTTTTAGCTTATTTCGACAGATGCGATTTTCGGTACTTGGCCGAGACAATGTCACATTGAATTCAGGCGTAAAACAGAGCAAAGTCAACAACAATCTGCATGGGACACCTCTGTCCCATCCAGTTACCAGCGCACATTTCACCAACTACGGTAATTAAAAGAGCTGGCAGAGAACGTGTCCGAGTATCGCAAACTAATTACAGCCACGCAAATCTGTTTCGTCAGTTATCTGTCGGTTGCGCCATACATGTGTTGCCATGTTAGTGGATTTACCACTACAACGGATGGATTTGGCATTAAATTTGATCGGATTTTGTAAATGAAATGGGAAGCAAGCAATAGGTTACCTGATAGAAATTGGCTAAACGTTGATTATGCATATGACCTGTTTCATGGACGATAATTTATGTGTATCATTTGTACAATTAAGACTAATTAGCTTTAGGATTAATATCATATTTCTGTGCCCTATAATTGGACAGTGTCCATCAAACAGAAACAAGTTGCGATGGATTATTTCGTATTGAGTGTAGTTATATTTTGATTGAACATGATATAAGGTATTATAACATGATTTTAAAATAGTTATTTGCTTAAACTAAATATCGATTGAATTATTTTAGGTACGTACCTAATATATTTTCTAATATTATAAAATATTTACTTTTATTCAAAATTTTAATTTTGTGGTTTCATTCAAAATTAGTTGGTTTTATAAAGTCCAACTTGAGGACTTGCTCAAACTTTGTTGGCAACACTGCGCCGTCAACACCAATCAATAGCCGACATGCACAGCAATAACGCTTTTAAAATAGGGATGATCTTTTTTAAAAAAAATGGTTGAAACATCGATCAAGAAGTATCGATATTAAGTAAACTATGACAAATATCACTTTCAAGTAACGTCATTTGACGTCTCCCTCTGCCTATCTCATGCTGTATTTCTTTTAAACTGCAATATTTTCTGCAGTTTATTCCTTTTTTTTGTCGAAAACTGAATATCATACCATCTATATCTTTGAAAATTGAAATCGAAGTCGAAACATCGATGTTTTTTCAAAATCAATGAATACTCGTATGTCGCATCGATCATCGCTATCATAAATTAAAACCATGAAACGGAACGTTCGACGTTCTGTTATTTGGGTAGAATATTAGATTGCGGTCGAGTGCGAATTTTCAGCGGTAACGTTTCAGCCGTGTATGACGGCTCTAAGCTTTTGTAATTTACGCAGTGGGTTGGATCTATTGAAATTAATGGCTTTATGGTCAGCGCGTTCCGGATTTTGAATGTTAGCAAAAGTCTAAATATACCTAAAAACTCTAAAGCCCATATACATACCCGTCCATAAATCATGTGACACTTTCGTGATTTTTGAACCCGCCCACCGTCCTTGTAACAGTTAGTCACATTTTGAGGGAAGGGAATTGTTAGAAATGTGCACTAACAGCCCATCATGTACCATGTCAAATTGACCTCCGAATAATCGAAATAATACCACGCGGTACTATCACTTCGATGGTTTCCAGGGAGCTTCGGACAAATTCACCAGGAATCTATTTCAGATTCCTAGTGAATTTGTCCGAAGCCCTACCTCTTGATCTGACCTCATGTTCATCTTATCATCCTCCACTGATGCACCGCTTGTGTATAGCGTTAGCGCAGGTTGGTAAACCATTGCATTATCATCCATTAAAAAAAAGTTGGTGACATATACAAAATTCCCCCCCTCCTAGTACAGCGCATCTTTTGAAATTTAAACTATTTTTGATAGTACTTAAAATTTCGTATCTTATCATTTAAATTAGATTTTAATGTTACGTCGGGAAATTTAGGATCTCTCCCAACAGCATATACAGTATGACTATGTATTGATAACGTCAATCCGTGAATACTTTTAATTATTTATTTTGAGATTCATTAATTTAACTTTTCCGTTCCATTTTCAAATATTTTCAGATATATGAGTATGTATTTAATTTAATTTATTATTATTAAGAAGAAGAAGAAAGGTACTTTAGGTTCTACTTTATTTACTTAAACAATTACTATTTATATTTTAGATTATGTGTATTACATGTACATGTCCAATAGCCAGGTAGTATTAAGTATACTCATAAAATTGAAACATTTCCATCAACTTTTCATACCAAAATCATCACGCGACCACGCAGTATGAAAATTTTAAAAAATCTGTTCTATTTTCCCTTTCATTCTTTTAGCTTCACAGTCATGAATTCTATCTCTATCATCAGCTTGGTTATACCGTTTATGACTAACTTGTACTTACAGGTATCTCGCTTCACCTGAGATACATAGTTTTACAGATACACGAAAGAAAGAAAAATGTTTTCGACATTTTTCCTTCGTCTTAAGACAAAGACCTGTCTGTGGAATTCAAGCCCTCATCTACACTGAATGGAGTATTTATATTAGGTACGTACTTGCATAAGTTATTATTTTCATCATATTTTGTAAAAAAGTAAAGAAAACTAAATTTCATAAATATTTCAGTCTAAAATGCATATCTGTATAGGAACTGTGGTCTAGCGGTTTAGCAAATTGGTTTACTTGCAATTGGGCGCGAATTCAATTTGAATTCATTATATCTATTTGTACTGGGTCTTGGTGCTGTATGTTGAAATTAGAAATCAATTGTCTAGTACTAACTCTGCTTATGAGAATGATGTATTAGATGTAGGAGTTGTCCAGGGTTATTTATTTATTGATTCTATCTGCAATCCTAGTTGTGAAGGGATACATAGAACTTGCATAGACGGTGGGTTCAGTAACTACTAATAAAACAATATTGATAATTTTTTGCTGACATTTATAAAATATTTATTTCTCAATAAATCACAATATTTATGTATACAATCTATATGTGGCACATCAAACAAGTTAAAATATATTTATATATATGTTATAATAGATATATCCCGTAACACCCGTGGGAGAAAAGGATGCTCAAATAGGTGCCCAATTTACCAATGGCTCCTTGAAAACAGCTAATATCATTATTATCATTTATTGTACAAATAGGGATGTGAAAATCTAATAAACTATGGAACTAATCGATTATTATTCCATAAAAATATATTTAATTCATCGATTTTCTTACAGACCCTACCTAGTGGGTTGACAAACAAAAACACCGATTATTCTAAGAAAAATAATGTTTTTTTATTGATATTCTGCTATTCTAAATAACGATCAATTTTATTAATAGATTTTTTTACAGAATGTCACATCCCATACTTACAAGTAATATTCTTTTTGCCTGTATATTGAGGTAATTTATTTCACTTAGCAAGTATTCATATATTTGATACACAAATATACCAGACACTATTATTATTATTATAAAATAAACTGTATGTATTATAAAAATATCAACAAAATTTTGTCTTGTAAAATATTTTGTACTTAGACCCAAACTATAACTTATCCCATCTACTAATATTCCGTAAATTGTCAAACATATAAAAAAATATTTCATTATCATGGAATGATGCAATTTTAATTAACCTTTTTATATTATAGGTACAAACATTACAAGGATTTATATGTCAATAGACAGTAAGTTTAAACTAAAACATTAAATTCGAAATCGATAACTTCTATCTTTAAATTAAATTCTAATGCCCAAGTGAAGGTCACGGACAGAAAGATATGTTACACGTACATTCATAAAATAAATCTAAACACAGCCAAAACATCGAGATCTAAATTACACATTGAGACATGTAATGACTAGTCATTGAACTTAATCGAAAACATTGTTACTATTTCTAATAAGTTATGAGCAAAATTCTTTAACATGTTGCATAAATTTGCGTTAGGTATATATATTTTGTACTTGTATCAGTTATTTCTCTGTAATATTTCCATATTTATCTAAACATCTATCACATTTATATACTCATCTAAAACATGTATATATCGACACATAGTCAACTTTTATCTAAACTGGTATACAATTATGAGCATACATAAATTCTTAAAATCCGAAATTTGAGGTATTCCGTTTTTTTATAAGACAACCAGAGCTATTTTAATTATCTGGTCAACAAGAAGTTGGCAAACCCTAACAATTATCCTCTACCTCAGATCCCAAGGAATACTCTGTTTTCATATCTCTATTCATATCTTCAGGGGAATCATTTCGCATACCCAACGCTCGAGAGGCATAGTTACTCTGTGTAGCCATGCTTGCTAATATACCATTTGACAGTGCCTGCACTGATAACGCCTCTTGCGATGGTCCCGCATAACTGTACTGCTGGTACACAGCTTGTATCCTGGCGGCATTAACTAAAGTTTGTATCTTCAATTGAGTATCCAAAGCGAGACTTAGCGGCAATTTCCTCAACTGGCTTGCAATTAATTTGCCGAACATTTCAAATTCATTCTCATTTCCATTCTCGGAATGCTGACTCAAATCCTGCGGCACATCGCTATGATCTCCGTTGCGATCTTCGCTTTTCTTTTGTTTTGTAGGAACCGGGTAGATAGTGGCAAGTGAGGTAGTTAAAGGGGTAGCTATGCCGACGGGAGGATTAAGGAACGGCGCCGACGTCGATGTAGGGAGAATACCGAATGGGGTCGCCGGTGTCGTGTTCAACCCAAACGGTGTACTTGGTCGAGGGGATGGAGTGTTTAATACGTACGGAGTGGACGAACGAGTTGAACTTCGACGTTTTCGCGGGCTTTTCTTTTCCGGTGACTTACGTTCGCTCAAATCTTGTACTGCATCGCTGTCGTCGCTCACCGGTATCTCTAACAGGCTGTTATCGACCTAGCAAAAAATATTCAAGGTTGAAATTACAATGTCAAAGTGTCAATGTAACAATTCAAATGTAAACGAAATATAATGTAATCTTACGGAGCTCGGTGTGACTATCGCTCGGAGAAACCTGTCTGCGTGCTCGAACCACGTGACGCTGGGCCTGTACGCATGCGCGCCAGCCTTCCTCGCCGCGCGAATCTTCTTCAGCTCAACGCTATACGACGACCGTATGTTCTTTATCTTGTTTTTTAATTCTTTAACAGTTACATCAATCAAATTCAATGCATTTATTATCTCAACGTACCCCTGTTCCCTTATTTTTTTATTCTTGTAATGTTCAGACACGGGGTTCCATAGGTACTCGCGTTTCTCGTACTCGATTATCATTTGTATGGTGAGGTCCTCGCTCCATTTAGGGTTGGCTAATATCGCTACCATCGTTCACAGCATGCTACTTAGCACGCTTTCCGATAATTTTAATGGTTTTATAATTCGCGTGTTTACGCCCGTAAGGACTAGGAGCGCAGAAGGGTGCGGGCGGTTCGCATGCGCGCAGCATACTAAAAGCACGTCGATGGGCCGGCACCCCGCGCGGGGGGCAGCCTATTTCGGGAGTAGCCGGCATCACGCAGCCGCCGTGCTTTGGAGCGTGCTGTTTCCTCTTCGCACCGCTCGGAGGCTGGGCTCGAGTGAAACGGAAGATTTGTGGCCGGCGGCGGCCGGGCGTGTGTGCGTACTTACACAGCTACCTATAATTCCTAACCTGGACAAAAAACTGCAAACACCTCGACGCGACCGGTCTCTTTTATCTAACTAGTTATCTGTTCTTATCTTCTTATACTTTGATACGAGTTACTAAATATTACAAATAATAAAAGTCTCATTAATACGGATCCATCCCCGCTGATACGTGGACTGAAAATAGGATGTGTTTTTTTTTATTTGTATACTGGTCTAATGTGTATTAATTTATTTCTTCTTTATTTCTAATGTAAACTGTTCCTAGATATAGGCCACATAGTCCTATTTATTACGCTTTTTAATCAAATACTCTGATTTATTTAATTACAATAAACGCCACTTTAGGATATTGTGATATAATTACATTAATAGAATTAATTACCTATTTTGATAATTGATTATGGTACTTGAAAAATTCATTTTACATATTATAAAAAAAGTTAACTAATTTGCTTTATTCTATTTTATCTAATACTACTGTATGTATGTATGTATTAAGTACAAATATTATTAGTACATTCTTAAGTAAGAAGTTTGAGGTCGTAAGTTTTCTTTCGCTACACAATTAGCTTCATCTATAGTCGCGCGTATATGTGAATTTTATTTTATTTTTCTTTTGAACACACCAAACGTACGTCGTCACTCGTAAGTCGCGTACTGTGTACGCTACTCAAACGTCCGTGATCCTCGACAGGCAATTGGGGAGGCAAAGAGCGGGCCATTTATTCGCTCGCCGCTCCGACCATCCGACCTAACGTCTACACATATGTTTCTATCCGCAGCTCGGTCGATTTTGTCTAGTGCAAATCCTATTTTTGAATCTATTTTAATATTCCGAATTGTATATATAGTGTTAAATAATATAAGCTACTTCTACCGTCTGCCGTTATTTTTAAAGTAAACTATATAATTCTACAACAATCTAGAGTTTTTAATATAACATAAACACCGCTGTTTTACAGAAAACTGTTCTTTTTATAACACTAAAAGAAGTTTATTCCTTTAATAAATACATTATTAATCTAAAATCATAATTAATACGAATACCACAGAGTAATTTAGATTTAGAAAAAATATAACACAGAACAGACAAAGCGATGATGTAATAATTATTTCACGTTTTAAAAAAATATAATTTCAGTATCATGCTATACATATACCTATTATGTTAGTACATCCAAAAGTCACTAAAGTTATGAGTAATCGTGTAAATTTCTAAGGACCATTAGATAAGATTTTAGACTAGGTAAGCACAACCTCTTATTTGACATTAATTTTATAGTGTTTCCTTTTCAATTGAAATAACATTATCAATTTTGCATATTATAGCTCATATAAAGTAAGTATGTATAATATGTTTTTCTGATAAGTTATACTAATCGCACATGTCACATATGTCTCCGCCAGACGACACAGGCCGAGATAACCTCGAGCTAACCCCGTTGCGTTGGTAATTACAATATGCAAATATGCATCGACGAGTTTTATAGGGGAAAAATTATTGTGATATATGACAATGTACTCAAAATTTTATCTACCAGTAAAATTATAAACACATTTTTGAAGATGAATAATATTCGACAGCTTCTCATATTTCTTGTATATATTAGTACATATAATGTATATTATTATGATTAGTCCTTTGATAAAATTTTTTGCTTAGCAATTATTGAGAATAAGTAGGTAGGGTAGGTAAGGTTATAATAACCTTAGAAAGATTGAAATATAAAATAATGTCCCAATATCTTATTGCTGCAAATTGATTATAACGAAACTGGAAGCTATTTGTATTTTTGATGGTAATTTTATTAACTACTATAATAAATTAAAACCAACGTATGTACCTATGTAAATATAAATAATAATTAATTAAAGAAAACAAAAACACTAATCAAATTTTACAACGTTCTCAATACACTATAGTTTAGTAAACAATTAAACTTGTCTACATTTTTAAAATAAAATAAGCAGTCATGAAAATAATAAATCTACTATATATTTATTATCTATATATATATAGTAGATTTATTATTTTCTACGTTTGATATTTTGTTTAACCGTAAATTATTTGTACACTTTATCGAACCCACAGTATATGACCTACTGTCATTTTATCAAATAAATATTGGTTCCGAAATATTATTATGGCAATATGATTAAAATATACGACACAATATATCTTTCAACAATTCATGTCTTTTATAAAAGAAACCAGCTAAGGCTCTTTTTATATAAAAAATAGCCTATGCTTATAGGCATTAGTCGTCTTGAGAAAATCTCGGTTCTAAATCAACTTCATTCAAGCCCGTTCAGCTATTTAGTCGTGAAAAGGTAGCAAACATATGAACAAGCACATTTTCGTATTCATTAAATTAGTTTGGATTTTCTCTCGCAGTGTTTGTTGTGTATTCAACAGGTTGCTTATTGGTTTTTCCTTTACATAAATATTTTTTTTATCAATATCGATCAATCAGTTTATTATATTTCAGCAGTCTAGTCAGTTCAGATTTACTACTTCATTTTGTTACATATATAAGTTGTCATGTTACATGTCCATTTTATAGAAATTTTGCTCAATATGTGTCAAGCATGTATGTCATACTTCTTCACGCAAGAACCCTTACGGGATAGGCAGATAAAACCAAGTGCTATTTGTTTCTGTCCTTTAGAAAACATAATATGTCTAATGAAAAGTTTTATTGTTGCAACTATGTAGGTGCAATGAGAGAATTACGTGTACTTATACATAATATAAAAAAACATAAAAAAATGTTTTATTATCGACATAAGTTCTAACAAAAATGTTTAACGCATTAAATAGTACCCACAGTACAGGACGTCAAATCCCAGCTGGGTGGAGCGGCGGATGACCGCAAACGTCATTATAAATTGCTGTTTCTACAATAATAGTGCCGGCCGCAGGCAATATTACTTGTCGCGCAGTTCGTGACAGTACCAGATCGAGTTCGTCTAACCACTACATAGTATAAAACAAGTCGGTGTCGTTGTGTGTCCGTCCCTATGTATGCTTAAATCTTAAAAACTACGCATTGGATTTTGAAGCAGTTTTTTAATAGATAAAGTGATTCGAGTGGAACGTTTATATGTATAATACATGCATAATATTGTAGAGAAACACTGATAATTTAGAGGTCTCTAATGTGATGTCATAAAAAAACACATTTTTTTCACACAGTTCAGCCAGCGCTTACATTGTAAACGCTGGCTGAACTCCACGAGATGAATCAAAATAATGTACCTACTACTGTATTGTATAAGTTTAAAAGATAAGCAAAAAAGTACGAGATGGTATTTCTCTTAAGGACAATTTTTATCCTTTACATTTTACGGGAATTTTTTGTTAAAAAAATCATTTTTCCTCGTAAAATGTGACGAAGTGATTTTTATCCAAGTAAATTCCTTAAATACATTATCCATTTAATATAGATCAATACTACAGCATATAATTTAAATTAAGATTTCCAAAGATTTTTTAAATTGCTGGGACATTGCGATGCGGCGGTACCGGCCCAGCTGGCGGCGCGTGCTATCAGCATTGCACCCGTGCGATGCCGGGGCGGGTCGCTAGTACCACAGATAACATAATATCTAGTACGGAATGGACGGATGTTGATTGCTTTGTAATGAATATTCACATACACGCATGTCCATTTTATTAATCCTTTCACATATAGTTTCTCACTATTAAAAGTTCATACATATAGAGTAATCTGTCCTATGTCCTATTTTATACTGTATATTCTATACCATGTAATAACTGTACCTTTAATTAATGTAAAACATTATTACTAATGTCTATTTAGACACTCAGATACTATTTAAGGCATATAATATAATAGCTGTCCATCTGTCTAACACGAACAAAAGTGACACCAAATTAATAGCAACTAAGAACGATATAAGCCAAACATAATATCGATAGTAATAATATTGGCAATGTCTTTACTACAGATTGCTGTTTCGTCAATAACATGACAAAAGTAACGCTCAACAATACCGCCGGCCGCCGACTCAAGCGTGGTATTATAATAATAAATATACGGAGTGCTAACGCCACAGCAACGAGAGCGAGAAAATTACTGACCGCGCCGCTTCAAAGTGAAGCGATGAGTACGAAACGATATTTATCTGTCTCTTGGCCTCGCCGGCAACCATCAAGACGAGAGCTGCAAACGTATATATTTCACAACTGTTCAGCTTTATATCAGAGGCATAAGGTACTTTTCGGAACGTGAGTAGAGATTTAAGAATTCGTTGGAACAGCACCGTAGATAGATGTGTTCGCGTGCAATGACGCAAACACTAGCTTGACATCTATATACTTAATGTTGTCTAGCTACATACAGATATATGTTTGATATTATAATATCTATACATATAAATAAAATTGAAGTGTCTGTTTTTAATATTGAAATAATCGTTTTTTACTATATGCTTATGAATATAAATACGGTACATATACCAAAAAAACACTTTTTACAATTTTTGTCTGCCTGTCTGTCGGTCTGTTTGTTCCGGCTAATCTCTGAAATGGCTGGACCGATTTTGCAGGACTTTTATTAGCCGGTAGCTGATATAATATGGAGTAACGTAGGCTACTTTTATTTTAGAACAATAAAGTTAAATTCCACGCGGACGAAGTCGCGGGTGCAGCTAGTATCTAATAAGATTGTATATGAGTCAAATACACAATTATGAATCAATGAAGTCTACTACTACTTACTTTATTATATTAGTATAGAAACTAACGCAATATTATAGAAATTGATAGTGTTATCAAAATAAGTGAGAAATTAACCACTAATTGTTATCACAGTTTTTCACTTTGTTTCAAATCAAGATAATAATAAAAGGATAAAAAAGTTCAACAGCTCAATATACATTTTTTTATACTATTACATTATAATTGCGCATAATTTACTTTTGCTGTTGACAACAAAATATTTACGATATATTTTAAATGTAAAATCATATATTTATTCACTGCAACAATAACAATGTATGAATAGAATAGAAAATTGTTTATTGAAATAAACTTACATTGAAGCATTTTTGAATAGTCGTCACATTTTGTTTTATGTACCTCTCATTCGGAAAGCTGTCTCATCACAAGAAGAACGAGCAGGAAACTTGAGTGTTGCTCTTTTAAATAATTTTATTGTCACTTTACATTTTAAAGTTGAATACAAACTACCAATTATAACTAATTCAATTAAATACTCAATTATAATTAAAATATGTATCAAAAGGCATGTAATTGTCACCGTCATAAATGATTACCGCGATTTCAATCAACTATCCCTCTTTATTAAATCAAATACCAGTTTAATGATTTCTCCATCCA
Source organism: Achroia grisella (assembly GCF_030625045.1). Lineage (NCBI taxonomy): Eukaryota > Metazoa > Arthropoda > Insecta > Lepidoptera > Pyralidae > Achroia > Achroia grisella. The sequence goes on along the minus strand of NW_026712984.1, from coordinate 761,048 downwards.
CGATTTACACTACAATACAAGTCGTAATATGCAGTTTATCGCGACTTTGTTCACGTTTCCGTAGGAATTTCGAGGTATTTCATTTTTTAGCGGATGTATACCTACTTGATAACACGAATCTAAATTACATATTTAAATTTCAAATTTCTAAATACATCTATTTAAGTTGTGTGTTTTTATATCGGTCAGTAAGTCAGGTCATTGTATAACATAAAATTTTAATGGCTAAAGTGGCGATACAATATTATTATTTCTTTTTCAAAAATATAATGTTTGGACTACCAAACAAATAGAAATTTTACCGATAATGCCTTATATGTATAGAAAGTTGAAATCATTATAAAGAATAGTATATTATGTATATTATTATAATACTTTTATTATAAATAGTATATAAATAATAATAATAATTTATACACTTTTTAATAAATTCATAACAAACAAGTAATACATCAGAACAGCATAACGTGAACTAACATAACTATCTTCGTTTAATCCACAGGCTTCCACTCTACTTAAAGCACCCCTTGCGCCTAACGTATACATCATGTCATTTACACTGTATACACGATTGTAAATTGACAGCAGCGCACCTCACGCATGGTAAAACGCCATTTTGCAAAGTATATCCTCACGCTCACGCGGCAACATAATGAGGGTGACAGCGGCGTGGGAGGATAACAGAACATACAGCCCCCTGGCTCTTTGACAAGCCGAGGCGGCTGCAAATAGTTTGGTCGTTACTTGCCCGATGTTTATTATGATATATCCATATTAATATTATAAATATGAGTGGCTGTTTATCTTTTCACGGCCAACCTGCTGAAAAGACCTAGGCTAGTTTTTATCGGAGAAAAAAATACATAAAAGTCACTGGTAAATGCTAATATAACACTGGGCTAATATTTTGTTTTGCCTGAAAAAGACCGGGTATGAAGCTAATCTAAAAATCAATTTCTTTGTTTCAAATAGAAAAAATAAATCCTACGAACTTTTAAGGGAGAACCATTCCGTCATTCTTATTTTTTGCGTAATTTTAACCGTTTAAGCAGTGGAAGTACTCAACATGAATATTTTTTGCCACATATTTCATTGCTGTTCAAATACTATTGGTCGTAGTGTGATGTTATAATATAACCTCACACCTATACATCTATCTAGCAGTGTACAATTTTTAAATCGTATCAGCTGAACCGGAGATTAGCCCGAACAAACCAACTTTGAGTATTTACAAATAATATTAGTATAGATTATAATAATAAATAATGCAAGTATCAAGATTCGTCATGCGGCAGTATACAGCCCGTCAGCACTCGACGCCGACCGGCGCGGCGGCGGGCGCGAGGCGCGGCCCGGGGCGCGGTAAACGACAATGCGCGTTCAACTATACATATCTACGTGTGTATAGCTATAGCGGTTGCCGGGTTGCCGAGCAGCGAAGCGACTACGACACATCGCCGCATTCTGAATTCGAAAATTCCTAATCACTTTAGGCGCCAATGCTGGCATTGCATTCTGATTTATTTTACTATTTAGTGATTTATTCATGGCATATCATTACTAGCAGACCCGGCCACACGTTGCTGTGGCTAAGGTTAAATAATATTGCGACTATAAATTGAGATGTAATCCTGTCTTTCACGTTGTATTAAATTGCACACAATGTGCAAATCAAATTTGCAATCGCTTCAGTAGTTTAGAGGTCCATCGCGGAGAAACAACGTGACACGTAATTTTTATATATATAAAGAAGATATAGAGATAAAATTTGTAAGTTTGGATGCTCGGGGTAATTAGCGTTACCACTGATGCGATTATGAAAATTATTTTAGGGCTGAATAGCCCATTTATTAAGGAAAGAGCTGAGGCGTGAGAAATTACCAGAAATAAAGTAAATTTCATATATTTATTATTTACAATATTAGGAGGTATTTATTGGATGAATGAAGTCTAATCCATAAACAAAGCCATAAGGTTACTTTTTTTTTATGGATAATGGTAGCGTAGTATTCTTCGTCTACACTAATTGTATACGCTGGCGGGACACCAGTGGAAGATCATATGAGGAGCATGAAGTCAAGTAATGATTGGAACTGGTCATTACGTTACTAACAAATAATTGAATTAAAAGACTTACTCAGGGCATGGAAGATCGAAGATCGTGAAGAAGATCGTGGCCAATGGTCCATCGACAAGAGCGTCGCTCTTAAATTATGAATGAATGAGGGTATTTAGCTGGGAGACTGAACCGACAGGTATAAATGTCAAGTATTGAAATAAGTTATTTACCATCTGTATTGTCCGAGTCGTAGATAGCATTACAAATGCTGTATCTACGATACCGATTTGCTGAATCGTAACCTTTATTTTAACGATTAGTCACAGAGTATTCTATGACGTGTCCATAATATATTTTTTAAGTTCACATACGTACACTAGAGTAGTGGACTGTGTTTGAATAAAAAGTCAAATCTTTCAAACAGCTGTTCTTTATAAATAAGTATACGTTTTATGGAATATGACACTATACATTTATTTTCTAAAAAAGGCAGATAATCTGAGAGTCAGTGAAAGAAAATAATGTTTATTAAAAAATCTATTTTGATATCGCAACCACAAATTTGTCTGATACCTATACTAATTAATTTTCTGTTAATAATATGTTTTAAACGTTGTAAATAAACACCACACAATATTTCATTGTAAGTTGTAAAAAATCCTAATTAATATTTATCCCCGACAGTGACAACACCATTTAACTAGAATTGCAAAAAACTGCCAACATAGTAACGACTTGTTACAGAGATTAAACAAATTATATATTATATAGAAAAAAACAGATCATACAATAATACAAGAGAACTTTTGCCCATCTTTAAAAAACTCTTGGTTGTGTTTATGTTTAACTTGATTGGTCTTATTAAGTTGAAGATAACTTATTACAAGTTCTGGTAGAATAAGGCATCTTCAATATTATTTTTTTATCGCAGAAAGAAAAGATATGCAAAAAACAAAAAAGCCCGGGGGAGAAAATTGTCACCCGGGTTAAAGCTGGGACTAACGAGCGTGGGTACTAGGGTGGCATGATATTAAGAGAGGCACGCGCCATTAGACGTGCCGGGCGCCCCGGAACGGGCCCTATTTCCGGAAGGAAGCGCGCCCGGAAGCCGCGCCGCGTCCGCCCCGCCCGTCCCTAAGTTACTCCTACCACTATACACCTATAATCACCTAGTAAACTAAACGTGATATCTTGCTCCTAGTAAGCAAGTTTTTATAATAAAAACATAACTTTATTTTCTTTACCTGCCTCATCAACCATGCCTTCTATAGTATGTAGAATAAAATTTACCTGAAAAAGAAAAAATATATTGTTAATTAAAGTTTTCACGCACAAAATATTTATAATGTATCACTCCACGTGTTGCATTTAGAAACAAAATTTACTTTTAAGGTTTCGCACTCAGTAGTTAAAATATTATTTTCGGGTTGTCTGTTTATCAGTTTATCTTTAGCGTTTTTCACTATCACCCCTTTCATTATATAAGTCAGAGTTCTACTCTACATAGAGCGATCGATTACTTTCTATGTACAGATGGCAAGTATCGCTTATTTTAGACTTTATAAAAATTAAATTTTAAAATAATAATACTTAGACTAATTTAAGAATTGTATATATTCTGAATCTTATAGATTAGTCATGTCCGTTGGGACAAAATTAGCATCGATCAATTAAGTGCCTACTACTTTTGTCTTATCTGTATATTTAATTAAACTGGAATGGCAATCAATCTAAAGGCCCACCTGACGGAAAGGGGCCTACCTGACGGAAAGGGGCCCACCTGACGGAAAGGGGCCCACCTGACGGAAAGTATTTACCGTCTCCAGTAGATATCACACAGACATCAACAGCACGACAGATATCACAAAATACCCGTTATGCGTTGTCATTTTTATGGAATAAGATGACATTGTACCCTTTAGTTTCATTGCCATGTGTCATCAAGCTAAAAAAGGCTAAAACAGGTGAGGCTAAGACAGAGAAAATCATTCAGACCTTATTCATAACCTACTACCACTACATAATAGTATTATTTTTAAAAGCATACTGAAAATTATAACAATATAAGTATTGTGCATTTAAATTGTCATTACAAACTCCAATGGACATTTGGTAAAAACAGCAAAAGACCTAATTTTGTATTTGGGACGCGCATCGCTCAGGAATGAGTGTTCGCAGAGAGGCATTAATCAAAATTAAAAGTGGATTAGGGGTGGGACACGACACCGACGACACGCACAGACTTCTGAGTTCCTGGTAAATGAGTTGATGCGACACGACACGAGTCACGGACTCGGATCCGATTTGCCGTTTGCGGTGTTATTATCATCCATCTAGACTTGGGTGGGTTTTATCTTCTACCATTATTGATGATTTTCGTCGGTGACAAATTTCTGAACTTGCATTAAGTACTATTGTTTATTTCTCTGTAATTGTTGCACTGCTATGTATGAGAAATTTAGGTAGCATTTTAATTTTAGAACTATTGCGATGCTATTGTCAAAAGACTTACGGATACGACTTTAGTCTGGTAACACCGCTAGGATGTAATGAAATAGTTATTTTCTATGCTAAGCTGTATACACAAATTACGATTGAGACCAATTCCTGAATCAAAGATGAAGAAAAATAGTTTTCACTGTGTTCAGATACCTGTAATGCGTCACCTTACAATAAGTACCCACTAACGGTACTATCTCACAGCTCCCAAAATCAATAAGTACATACGTTTTTATTATAAATTAATAAAATAGTCCAAAAATATACAAGAAAAATTTCCGTCTCAAAGTAAAAGATACGAGAACCGTGAAATAGGAAAATTCATGTCAATGCACAGTAAATTACACCAAGCATCGTCTGTATGGAATACGCGACGTATATGTTACTATCGCGATACTGGTACAAGACACCGCAATGCCAACATGCGAGTCATAGTCGCACTAACATTAACAGTAGTTCAAGTCACAGCCGTACGTATTTATATTACTTGAATATTGTATATTAAATAAATAAACAAATAACCCTGGACAATTAACACGGCGCCATCTAGTCCCACAGTAAGCTGAGCTTGTGTTATGGGTACTAGACAACTGATATAAATACTTAGATTTTTTTGTAAATACATAATATACAAAGAAAACACCCAGACCGATACAAACAATCATAGTCATGTTCGTGCAAGGAGTCGAACCCGCGACCATCGGATGAAAAGCGGTGTGCTAACCCGCTTGACCACCGAGGCCGTTATATTCATTTGGATATACAATATTATGGATAGTTAATTCTGTTCTACATTATATTAAAACTTGTAGTTGTTAGAATGTTTAAAAGTAAAAAAATAAAATTATATATGTTTTTTTTTATAAATACACAGATAACGCCCAAACTTTCAACCATGTGAAGAATCGAACCCGCGACCATAGAAACTAAATTGCTAAACAACCTCAATTATTTTTTTAATTTTAGTGTCGGACTACTGCCTGTTTTAAACTAACTGTGCCCCAAGTCCCCACATATGCCAAGGCGGGCAGGCGGGCCGTCAAATTGATAACTTGATAATGCCCGACCCCCGGGACGCTCAATCCCGCAATCCCGCGAACCCAGGATCCCGCAATCCCGGCCCCGGGGCTTATCTGTCAGTGAAAAGAATCGTGGAAGATCGTAGGTGGTTTTAGTAGAACGCCATCTGCCGGGTTTATTATTTTATGTAAATCGTAATTCCGCGGAATGAAACGATAATATTCTCGCCTGGCTCGTGTGTTTTTTTGTGCGGAAAGCAAGCCGAGAGACGTTTTTATTTCTGCCAAAGTCCAACCGATTTGTATGCAAATGTATGTGTGTACGGTGATATCGGATAAGTATCGCAGTTTCACTTATAGGTAGAATAGATATCTCCCGCAATATCTCATAGTACTTATGTAAACATTTATTTTTAATAAGAACTAGCGGCTCGCCTGAATTATATATTTTATCACAGACACATTTTAAAAATTGTTTCAAGTATACAATATAAGCGATCTTACCTGTAAGTACAAAAAATAAAAGTAAAGTAAAAGTACAATAAATAACTTGCATAGAATGTTTCTAGCATTAAGTTTGCCTTTTGTGCTATACTTCTTCTGGTCAAAAAATCTAAATAAATATATAAATACACCCGTGCAAAGCCTTAACAGTTCACTAGTTAGATAGTCTAAAACACCTTGAAATAGCCCAAACACGTCAGTGTTAAAAAATATAGTTAAATATAGAAGACGACTGATCATACTTTGATATTTCAACATTTCCGTCCCTATTTTATCAAACGTCGCATCTAAAGTTAGCGATCATCCGCCAAATTTGGAGAAACCGTGGTATTTACGGGCCTCTGGTCAGTCCAGACCCAATAAAGAAGGGACGAATTTGAAAATGAAATTAAATGCGCCCCAACCGGGGACAGTTCGGACCGGCCACTGTTGACCGACGTCCCATCTGTGGGCCAAAACGGACTGCGTAGGGCGGGCCTAATGTCACCACAGATTGGGAACTAGTGGAAACGACACGGCCTAGTCTTCAGGGTTAGCACACTGCTTTATTTCCAATGGTTACGGGTTCGATTACTCGCATGAGGTAAATATTTTTATTCATTTATTTGTATTAGTCTCGAGTTTTTCTATTTATATTATATATTACCTATTTACAAAAAATATTCTATCAGTTATTAACTCATCGTAACATAAGCTGTGCTTGGGACTAGATAACGGTGTGTGAATTGTCCAGGATTATTATTTTTTCATGTCAAATATGCGCATATTTGACATGAAAAAATAATAATCCTGGACACGTTAAACCTCGCGCAATACATGTAGTAATGCGCAAGGTTTGAACTCACAATGATAAATATTCTACCATGATGCAATAAAATCATCAATTTAACGACTAATTAATTTTGGAGAGATGATAACACTTGCTAATTCTGAACGTATTTTTTTCATAGTACATACATACAAGCTGTAGTTTTGCTGCGTGTATACCCCAGTTATATTTTGTAAGCTATTTTTCGGTTGTAGGGTGCAGATTATTACAAACAAAGAAAACAGATTAGTTCTCCAGTATAGCAACGCATGAACAGTATCACGGATATTATGTGATAACGTGATATTCGTAGTATGTATATTAACGAAGGTTGCCGCTTACAAATATGCAGCTCGTCAGCTCGTTTGAAGTTCTATTTAAAATGTATGTAATGCCATAAATATTCTAACATCTCTATACAATATTAAGGACCTATCAAGTTTTTCTACATCTGTAAGGGAGTAAGTTGAAGCGACCCCTCCGGGGTCTACTTGGGACACTCGATCAGGGTCGTTAATTGGGGTGCGAATTTGCCTGCGGGCCGCACACGCCGCGCCGCGCCGCGTCGTCACGTTCCGAGATCTCACGGAATGAACGTTACCATAGTAACGACACGGGCTTATCTACAGCAGATTGTAGACGGGTAACTTGACCTGGGTGGCTTTTCATCCTAATAAAACTCATCCGAAATTACAAATCAATTTCGTAGTTGATCACCGAGTTACTTTGTATCGAGTTTTCGTTAAGCTGTGTCCGTGACTTCGTGTACATTTAGAAATTGTCATCTATTGATAATAATTAAATTCAACAACGCCATCTATATATTCAATTACATATTAACTAATAAACTTGTTAGTGGCACATCGTATTTTAACAATATTAACATGAGTATTCCACACTGTGGGTATTTTCTCATCTTTCTTTAGGCTTATTTTAAAATATATTCTGTGAAATTTTCACCTCAGTCTTTATCCGTTTTCACGTCAATCAAAACATAAACAGACGAATTCATTTTATATAAAGATTAGCAGTTCCCGCGACTTTGTCCGCGTGGAATTTAACTTTATTTTTCTAAAATAAAATATTTTTTACATCAGCTACCTGCAAAAAAAGTCCCGTCAAAATCAGTCCCGCCATTTTAGAGATTAGCCGGAACAAACAGACAAAAATTGTAAAAAACGTAATTTTGGTGCATGTCCCGTATTTACATTCATATGCATGTAGTAAAAAACGGTTATTTCAATATTACAATCAGACACTCCAATTTTATTTATATGTATAGATGTATATGTAGATAAAGATAAGTAGCTGATTCCCGGGCATCGTCTGCTCATATATAAATCGTTAAGGTATATTCTTCATGTTTGTTTGTTTTTAAGATTAAAATTCAGTCAGATTTTTAAAGATATTTGAATAAATTAATTGAAATACCCTTGTAAAACCAGGAAGGATCGCTCGTACTGTATATTGTACAGAATCAGTACTGCAGATGAAGAAATAATATTACTATGTCATGTCTCCAACTTGGTTTACTATATTTTTAATGAATCTCAAGCATTACAAATATTTTAGCGCTCATAATTCTGACTGTCGTTATGTTTAAAATGTCCCATAATTATGATAGCGCCAATTAAAGTTATATTCTATCGTTACATCAAAATGGCGCGGCTGATTAAATACAATTACTTTTGAAGTTTCAACCGACAGGCAAAATGAGAAGTTGTATTGTATTATTTCAATGTTTCTATAGCATATGGAGCAATGAGGTCGCGACATACCGCCGCCATACTGCCATGAGCACCCGCAACACCAAAGGAATTCGTAGCTCAGTTGCCGGCCTTTCAAGAAATGAAGAAGGAATTAGGACAGATATAGGAGGGAGGATGATGAGCGTCCGAAACCTCGACTTGTGTGAAATGCGGTAGCACTCAACATCGGTATTCTGAAGGTGTGTTGGTGTTCAAGCGAGCCCATTCATGCTGCACAACCCCATCTTCACACAGCGTCCTCTACCACTTACACATGATATCTTCGACAAAAGGGATCTGATTTCAGATGTATTGTTTTTTCTGCAATGTTCTATTGAGCATTTTTACAGTGTTCATTCTCTGTACACAGTCTTCTGTGTTTAGCTGTGAAATACCTCAGTTTATTAGACAAAAGAAGACGAGCTTGTTTTAAATAGTTACTTTTAAACTGTCGTGGTCAATACACACTATTTAACCTGTACAAAATTATGAGAGCACGAGTGGCGTACCCGCCGCGCCGGACGGGCCACTAGTAATCAATATTACGCTACTGATTAATCTAATCTGTGGCAAAAAAATGTATACTGACATTGGGTTTATATATACTTATGAATTTATGGCATCCTGGTATTTCAATATTAAATTCATACTGTATGCCCTTCGAACCAACACGACTCACGACACAATGTGAGCGAGTGCATAATCGCGAACGAGAAAGTGGTAGGTAACCTACTAGGGTAACCAGGTACTCAACAAATTCTGGAGTCTTAGAATTTGCGTTTTATTCAATCAGCTATATTTAAGATATTTAATTCCTAATTTAGAAAAATACAGATATTTGTTTTTTAACAATACAGTGGACCCCCGGTTATCCGATAAACATTTTGCAGGGCAGTGTCGGACCATCGAATTTGTCGGATTATAAAGTGCTGTCTAAAGGCCCCCTATAGTCCGGAATTTTTTACAAAAGAGTATCTTGTAATCCGACAAATTACAGATCCTGTGATAAGATTCTATGTTATATATGTATGTATGTATGTATATGCACTCTGAAGTATATTGTCAAAAAAATATTCAATAATAAATAATAGACCATGTCGGATTACGAGGGGGGCCAGATTACCGCGGGTCCACTGTACAACGAAATATTGTAGTGTAACTGATATTTGATTTAACAAGGTGTTATGTTCCGTCTACAAGAAATAATTCAAATAAGCCTATCTCTCGCTTACTTGTTTAGTAATTAACTAATTAATGACGTAATTCTGTCATATTAAATCTTACTAAGAAATGTAGGATTTCATCTAAACTGCAATATACTTTGTTTTCGCTTTAATGGTAACCTAATTATGTTTATTACAGCATTTAGCGACTTAAACTAGATTAATTTAATAATATTTCTATTTATTTATTTTCAGACCTCGTTAAAATGCAGAGTTATTTTATTATGTAATAGGAATGGCAACCAAGCTACCAACCGCTTCCTATATATTGTACGTTTCTATGTTCACATAGGGAGCAGTACAAGAGAAGTTGCCGTTCTAGAGTTGATGTCGTGCCTGTTATCTCGTAATTTTATATTGGTAACCAGTACATTTTTTTCGTTACATGTCATATAAGCCATTGGACCCAGAATTGCAAGGGTTAAACCTCTCGAGGATACTCTTTTTTTGTCACGTCGCAGTAAAATATATGGTAAACACAAGGCCGAATATGGAAATTCGAATTTCTAAATTCAAAATCCGAATGCCACGCCATCACCGCGGCCGGCAGCAGCGGTGGCGCGGCGGCACGTTCGCCATTTTACGTCGTATTTTTACGATGTAGCCCCGATAACGTTTACGAGGCGCGTTGAGTAGCGTCGCCACGGCTCGCCCGGACTGATTGCATGCGAGGCAGCACGTTGATAGTGTTGCGGTATAAATTAAAACATTGGTAGGATTAATGTCGATATATAATTTAGATTTTATTTAAAATGTTAAATATATGAACTGAATAATTAACATTTTATAAAATTGCAAAAGAAATTATTCATACTAAAATTATAATTTTAATTGCAACCGCTACCAATTTACGACTGAACGGCTGAATGAATGTTACTAAAACATCACGTGAAGATAAATTGTATCACGAGAATCGATATAGGCTATCTTTTATATCAAACAACTTAGACGTCGCTAATAGCACATAGATTGGTATAAAATTAAATAATCTTACAATCTTACTTTTATCTATCAGATGAAAACTCATAAGGATGGAGTGAAAAGGTTGTACCTAGATATTAAGTACACCAGAGATTCGTTGTACATTTTTTTAACTTTTTATAATAATAAGAAGACTATACTCGTACTCTTTGCCTATAAAAACATTGCAGCTAACTGAGAAAATATAAGTTTTTCAAAAGTTTATATTTTATAAAAAAATCGATGTCGATTGTTTGCGGCACATCACTACGGGTCGCGTATCCGTGACACATCGTATAGCCGACGACATCGCGCCGTATTTTATGCGCCCCGCCGCGCGCCGCGCCAAGCCACGCTGCGCCCGCCCGTTTCAAGCGGCTCTCTTGAAATAAACCCGACACGACAGGGTTGCCAAAACGTCCCGTGCTCTACAAATATGACAGTTTATAAGTATTATTATTATTATAGGTCATTTTGTGGTGTGACGTAAGTAGAATTGCGATGTATGTGGAGCAGCTGCAATATTGTTTTTACTAAAACAATTAGTAGATAATATCAGATAAGATTTTTTTTATAATAAAGCTTGCAACTATAATAAACGTATTTTCAAACGATATCAAGATACCTAATCAAGATACATTTTATGACGCTACGGTAAAGAACATATATTGAACTTTGCTGGATTAGATCTCTATTCGGACAGCCCTATACGACACGTGCAAGGGTAATGAGCGAAAAAGCAGGCGCCCGAATAAAATATAACGAGCATGACGGAGTAGGGGAACTGTTAATTGTTCATACTTCTGAGTAAAGTACCTCAGCGTCCATGTTTTGCCGGTGGTTTGAGGTCATTCTAATTTACATTAAAATCCACAAGTTCCAAGTCCTTGTAAGTAAATCTTAAGGTGGAATTATATTCAAAGCAACAGTATAGTACTAGGAATTATCTGTAAACTATCTGTATACGTTGTCAAAGTAATATATTTTATTAGTAACATTTAAATATGTTTGGAGTTGTCGATAATTTTACTGTAAAAAAGTATTCATGTACTTATATATTATTCTTGGTGACTATATAAGAGTAATAACCATCAATAATTCGATACTAATATTATAAATTTGAAAATATGTCTTTCTCTGTTTGTTATATTTTCGCAATCAAATGACTGAACGAATGTTAATGAAATTTGGCGTGGAGATGTCTTGTATTACGAGAACGGATATATGCTATGTTATCTTTTATCTAAAAAAAAGCATACGGTATTGCGGATATATAGTTAAGACTGAAATAACAACAACAAACAACCCACCCCTAAAGTCTGAATGAAATGCAGGTGCTTTGTTCCGGTGGTTTAATAGAAATTATTGTCCCCACTTTTATGATTAGCCGCGTCTTTGTGTTCCCCATGGAAACTATAGTGGTCATTTCTGGCGTATTAGCCACGATAGACTAAGTGATCTGATTTTATCCTCACCCTTTCAACCCTTAATAGAACTCGCAAGTTTATACAATTAGCATAAACAAGAATATACCTTTCTAGTAACAAAAACTTATAATATCTACTAAAATAAGAAGCGGGCTCAGTCCCGCTTCTTATTTTAGTACTGATTTGTCGATTTTAGAAAAATGGCAGTATTCAAAATGTACATTTTTTACAAGCCAGGCATTTAATTTTTTTTTTATTTATTAAAATTATTTTGTCCTTTAAAGTTTTAAATTTATACAGAAGTATTATACTTACATCATTTTAAAAGTATTTAGATAACAATGAAAACGGCGAGGTAATTTAATTGACTTATATAAAAAGAGGCAATTCTAGCTTCTAATTTTGAAAAATGTCATTTTTCTATTTAACCGACATGTATATTTACAACAAGGCGGTCATATTGCTGAAAGCCCAGAAAATATGGTCTAAGGCAAATTTCATGCTGATTGGTAATACTGTTAGTGCATGAAAGCGTAACAAACAAACACTCATTTTTGCATTTATAATTAGAATATGGAGGAATTATGGAGGTTTAGTTTCTGTAATTCTATCACGGTTTGTTTTGTTTCTATGTTTATAAGTATACAATTATGGGACTAAGGTAGGCCTTATATTACAGATAATAATAACAATATATTAACAATTTCTGATGAAATATAGTTAGTTGACATCGAATATTCTAACAACGTGCTTACGACGCGGTAAGTCGTATAAGGTAATAAAACATAACCCAAGACCTAAGTTGAGGTACGAAGTTCTACCTGGGAACATGACGACAACACTCAATACACGTACTTACGTGTAAAATATAAATAAAGGTAGACGTATACAGAGTTCGTGGCGGGCGGTAGCGCCGTCGGATGTATAAAGTGGCGCGCCGGTGGCCGCATGACATAGCTATAACTCCGCGGTAGCATGACAAACAGCCCGCCGACGAGCCGTGGAGTCGTCAACGTGCGTGACTCGTTATTGTTTGCCTACATTACGTATACATTACGCCAAAACATGTCGCTTTTGCATTTTTTTTTTCAGTTATTGTACGCAGGCATGTTTAAAGATTTACGTAGCTGGATGATTTATATCTTTTTCGGTACTTGATTTTCAAATTACAGGCTTTATTTCAAGTGTATAAACATTTAAAAGGGCTTAAACGCTATTCTAATAAACCGGAGCCTATAGCTTACTATCATGCCCTTTATAATACGTGTTTACATAATATGTGGAAATAAATTGTAAGGTATTTTTATGTGGATATACTGCTGTAATATAGTTGATTAAAAACACTAACATTATTGAGGTGGGGCCATGTCAATAATCTTAAGTTCTCAACAAAGTAAAAAATAAAATAATATATGCAGGCGTAATTCGACTCCGTTGATTTTCTGTGCGCGCCCGACACCGGAGGGCGCCGTCGCTAAAGCGCGATACTACGGGCTCGCCTCGGGCGGCGCGAACCAATTACCCGCCGCCGCCGCGCGGGCATTTACTCCCCTCCCCTCTTCGCACCCACCGCCCCCCGACCGACGCGGCAGAGAATTACTTATCTCTTGCGCGTCGCTGCGAGCCCGGTACTCTGCCGCCAGGCGAACGCCCGCAATGCGAATGCGGCGCGGGTTTTTGTCGCACGATCATCACGCGTACGTTTTCCGGATCCAAACCCCATTATGGGGACGCCCTACTAGAACCGATTATTGTAAGCATTATAATGATATAAACTGAAATCTATATGTTTAACTGCAACATAATAAATAGATTTTACCACAACTCAAATTTTTGGCTATTTTTTCTTTAGATCACTTCATCTTGTTTTATCTACAAAATTTGTGTCAAATAAATACTCGATTATTGGTATATTAAAATCGATTCTAATTTTCAATAACATTAATTTATTTCGCCAATCGATTATGTATCACATCCCTACGCTCTACACGAATGGCTCCAAAGTACTAATGATGCGATAACGCTTTCGGTCACATCATTTTATGATGTATCCGTTCCGTACTTCGTGACATATGTACATAGGTATATAGGAAGGTTGTAGTGGAGCCATTAAGTAAGATAATCAACATAGTCTATCACTACCCTACCTCTCCGGCTTTGCAAGGGTATATTTAAGTATTGTAGCTATGTATGCTATGTTTTCTATAGGTAAAAAAGATTTTATTATATGTATATATATATATATATATATGCGATTTGGCACGTTAGGCTGATAGCCCTGTTAGAGCATACTTCATTCTCATACTATCATCCTCCACTGGTTCCCCGCTAGATCTGAATCCATAAAAAAGAAATTAAATATAAAAAAAGGTCTGTTTGTTCTTGTTAATCGAAAACAAAAAAACTTTATCAGTCTAATAGAATCAGAAACAACTATTATTATTATTTTTATCTGTTTGTCTATGCGTTCCAATCTCAAAAACTTTGATAAAAGTCGTCAGCGTGTGTTTGTTACCCAATTCCAGCATCAAGCGGGACGCATTGAAGGCTGTGTGTGTAACGGTGAGATAAATAAATAAAGTTATAGGATCAGATGTCTCTCTGTCATAGTGGTGGTCTTGTACACAGACGGCAGTTACCACTTACAATCAGGCGCACCGTCTGCTTATTTGCAATTCCAATTTCATAAAAAATAATGACAAATCTTTCTTTTTTTAATTGTAATACAATGGAATAAACAGTAATAAACATTTACTGTTTACTGGTAGAAAATGTTATCCGCCATGTGCGAGTATACGATACCCAAGACAATTTTGTGTGTAAAAGAATAAATAAATACACGAGAATGAAATCTTTTTTACAACACTAAAAGTAACACTGGCCATAGGGTTGAGAACCAAAAAAAAGTTTTTATTAGTTTTGAAGATTAAAAAAAGTAAAAAATGCCATCCAATATTTACTCAATTTGACTCTCTAACCTAGTAACTCCATTTTAGTATTTTGACCGATAAACCGTAGGCTACTACAAAATTGTATGTACTCGTACCGAATATCAAAAATATCGTGCCTATACAAGGGATCTGGTACGGTTGGCATCCCTGACTGGCCGGCACCTGCAAGTGTTCATGGGGGACACTCTTGCAGGACCGGTCGGTCGTCCGAGCGACACTCGAGGAGCGAGGCGCGCCCGCCGCGTCGGCCACACACTTATCTATATTTTTTCGCCGCGCCTTTGTGATGTCGCGACCGCGCCGCGCCATTCCCCGCCCGCGCCATTTCGCCATAATTTACGACGCGGGCCCCGCGTCGACCGTTCGTCGGGAGCGGCCCGGGCCGATTTATGGCGTAATTTTTACAATAGCCGCTGCAGATCCTCGGATTATAAGTTGGCTGGACGATTCGGTGTCATTTATTTACCGTTAAGCCCTAGTTCGAATATTCTGACATCTGTGTTCGGACTAATTTATTCAATTACTGTATATTTTTAAGTTTATCGTACATTTTTAAGTATTTATATTATTATTATTGACATACAATACTTTAGTGCCCTCTAAAACAATTAATAATCTATACATATAAATAAAATTGGAGTGTCTGTTCGTAATATTGAAATAATTGTTTTTTACTACATGCATATAAATATAGATACGGTACATACACCAAAATAACATTTTTTACAATTTTTGTCTGTCTGTCTGTCTGTTTGTTTCGGCTAATCTCTGAAGTGGCTTGACCGATTTTGACGGGACTTTTTTTGTAGGTAGCTGATGTAATAAGGACTAACTTAGACTACTTTTATTTTACAAAAATAATGTTAAATTCCACGCGGGCGAAATCACGGAGTTAGCTAGTTATAAATATTTCACAATTAAATTAAAAATTTGGTACAGTTGGTGAAGTATTTTAGAAAACTAGAAAATGATTTCATCTCAAATTATACATTTGAGATTGCAAAATACTGATTCAGTTTTAAATTCAAGTGGGGAAAATGTAGTGACAGCATAGGTTCATATTTGTCTATATCACTGTTCAACCAGCACACATATTACGACCCAAACTGCTGTGGTGGCTAAATAGTAGAGATTAAATAGGTACTTTATCTACGCAGACGACTTAAAAATGTGCCTAGGCAAAGTTCTATGTGAAGCAGAATATATGTACCTACTGTTCTCGAGTATACGATTTTATTAATATTCGTCTCGGCAAGCGATTTGTGGCGTGTGCTTAGCTCACCCCCGGCTGTTAGGTGTGATGACGCGGAATAATTTAATTGCCGCGGCGACGACTGCATCCGCCGTCGGTAGGTGTTTTTATTTTTGTCATGTCATCGTGTGTTTACTGATCTTTGCCAGCTTTTTGTTCTCTTTCCTTTCTATTTTTTTTACAGGTGACTATAGACTGGTGCTCTCGTCTGCACTGATGAATCAGCCATCATGGATTTCAAGTTGCACCGCGTTGATACGGAACTGACATTACAATTGCTGGCCAACTAGTCCCTATTACGATCAATCTCTTTATTATATATGTATTTTTTATTCATCATCACCAGCCAGCATTATTTTTTTAATGTTGTTTAGAATATAAGGTTTTTGAGGGGAGAACCTGTTAATACTTGGGGCCAAGTTACTAGTCCTTACTAGTAAACTGGGCCCTTACTACGACTTGTACTCTATTGTTCAGATTTTTTTTATTCAACATGATTTTTATTTTTTATCATAGGTATATGTAATAGGATATATAATTAACAAACGGATTACGAGACTCATAAATTCAAGGAATTTAAACCAAAAGTCCAGAGTGGCCCACTAACAAGCATTTCATTCAGTTCGCAGGTAAAAATGAAGCCACACCGTAGCAAGCCGTGGACGAACAACATTTATTTTAATCAACCATGTCATCGTCCCCAACCGAGAACCCAGAGAGGAGAAGGGGACTGTTAAAACTAGGAGAGGGGGGGAGGGGCAATTACAATGTCCGCCGACCTATTCGAGATCCTATCTGGAAACCTTCGTGGTTAATTCTCCTTCGCCTGACTGACGACTTCATCTTCATAATATCATTTCCCAGCAAATAACGAAACCGCATACCACCCTATTCTATCGATTATCATATTACATGAAAAAATCAAGTGACAATATCATTTTTTATACATTCAATGCGGTCTTCTTTATATTGTTGAATAGCTGTACTCGCGACTTCGTCCGCGTGGAATTTAACAACAAAAGTGAATTGAAGAATCTTTCTGCAATAAAGGTAAGTCAGACAGACAAACATTGTAAAAAATGTTATTTTGGTGTATGTACCGTATTTATATTCATATAGAAAAAATGTAGTAAAAAACGGTTATTACAATATTCACACTTCCCTTTTATTTATATGTATAGATAGATTAGCGATAGAGATTAAGAGTACAAGAAAAATCGATAAATTTTAAACAACTTTCTGCCCCTTAATATTCAGTATTAAGTATTAACACAAGCAGAAAGCAGATAAAAAAATTAATGATATAATAATAATAAAAAGAAATATAGAAAGAATTTCTTTCTATTTTTCATCAATCATCAATTTGTAAATCGGAGAAGTCATCGATATATTCGATACAAATGACTAAGACAGCATAAATCAACAAGAGTATCGCGCGAGGCGGGAAGCGTTTGGTTGCGTTCGAGTCGAAAACGAATGTTTTGCATCGATCGACTGTTATCGCCCACATGTCGGATAGCCTATGTGTGGTCGTCGTGGCCACGCCATTGTTCTTGTTTTTGCTAAAACCATGCGCCGGGAGCACTCGGCGAATATAAATTGAATGCTAGCGTTTGTTTAAAATTTTACAGAGCATGCTGGCATACTGGCGTAGGTTATACGTTCGGCTTCAGCACACTTATCGCCTACAACACTGACGTAAAAATTACAGTAAATTGCGATTAATATGGATTTTAATTGTTTTTTTTCGTGGAACTGGAATGGTAAACAAGTCGGCGACCTACTTGATGGTAAATTGTAACGTTTGCATATACATATACATGAACAGTCCGCGATACCATTGCATTTCGAAAGAGTAAGATGTTATGCCTATCCAATAAACACACACAGCAATCATATCAAACCGTTTAGCGGCAGAACTAAATAGAGGTACCCAACTACTTTTAATTTTGTATAAAGTCTACCTCATGTCATTCAAATGTCATAATCGTAATGTATTCCCGGAACATAAATTTTTTTTTATTAGCACGATGCTATTTTAATCCATAAAGGATTAAAATAGCATCTTGCACAGGATCTCTTGCTTACGATAACGCTATAAGCTGTGGAAACCACTGGAAGGTCAGTTATCCCATTGTGTCGAATGTGTGTTAGCCCAAAGAATCAATAAGAACATTGACAGGTACAGAGCCACTAGAAGTCATTACTGATGCCCATCCACCCCTGCTCCTAGCAAGCTAGGAAAATTGACATCAGATACATTACGCCTGTTGTACTATTCTGAAGCCAGACACAAAATAGCTAGTCAGGCGTTAAATCTCCTTTAAACACATTCGAGTTGGAATAGTCGCCGAAATATTAATAATACGCGGCCACAGCCCCACAGTGAGTTCAGGTGAGAGCAGGCTCGCGGGATCGCCGCCTCTTTAATAAACATGAGGCGCAGGCTGGCCGCTAATAATAAATGAGCCATCGGACGGCCCCAGTGTTGCCAACAAACTTTATAAAAACCCATTAGTTGGAGATCCGACAACAAAAAAAAAGTATAATATAAATCATTAATGACTACGTAATATATATTACAAACTTTATATGAAATACGTGATCGTTTTAAATGAGGAAGTAAATATTGTAAAATTGGACAATATTCAGTCATATTTAGTTCAATAATACAGATTTAACAGAAAGCAGTACATATATATAAAACCAAAAGGCTTATGAATCTGAACCACTTTCATCTAGAAACAATGCGAAAATCTGAAAACGCATGTAAACTTTTACAAAATTAAACACGTTTTCACGAAGCTTTTAAAAACATATTTTCAGTTTTCCACTTGGTAGAGTTGTTGAATTTCATTCAGTTGTTAAAATAATTCACGCCAAATCATGCAAAATTTTCATTGTATTTTTTTGTGTTACATATATTCAAACTTGCCAAATGAAATTCTAAACCATCAAAATTATGCCAACTAAAGAGATGTCCAATCCACCATTAATAGTAAATCGCGGTAAAACCCCTAAGGTGGGAACACTGGACGGCCCGCTCTGGTACGTTCGAAATTCGAACACCCGGCTCGGGAAATGCTCAAAACAGGGGGACCTTTTGTTATATCTGTGTTTATCTCTAGAGGACCTCTATGGAAGCATTAAGTATCTGTGGTCAGACAAAATAATTGGTGAACGGAACGCTCAATTTAAAAGCGAGAATATAAAAGAAAAGAAGTATCTCTTAAGTAGGCCTGCATACTACTTTAGCCCCATTAGGTAATACATTTCCATAACCGATTTTTTTAAAAACTGGAATTGCAATTAATTGTGTCCAGCCAGTTAAATGAACTGCATTCTCTCCTATGCGTTTACCATTCCGGAGAACCTACTCCACCCTTTAATAATATTAGTATATTATAAATCACATAATTTGTATTTCCGTCTGTTTTTTTCATTATACACCTAAAAGACGAATCGGATCTTAATGAAGACGTCAAGACGACGTCATTATGAAAAAAGACATTGACTAGCGTTTATCTAAAAAGCTGAGGAAGTCGCAGGAACAGGTGATTAAATTGATAGGTTACTTTGTGAGTTTCGAGTTCCGAGAAACTTCATGCCCGTGGAATAGTGATATTGGATAGCATTTTTAATTATTTAGGCTTTATTATAAAAAGCAAAAGAAAAAAAAAATCATCGTTCTAGCTTCAAAAATGACGAATTTCCATACAAACTTTCATCCCCTATTTTACTTAGGGTGAAATTTGTACTACCTTTGATGGTCATATTTGTTTAGAATTAATCTACAGCCTAAAAAATAATTTTCAAGCTTCTAGCATTAAAAATACTTCCGTATACGCTTTTGTGGTATTTTCCTAACAAAATTTATGTTGTATTAAAATGCAGTAATTGAGAAATATATTTAATATGTTACGAATATAGTGACATAGTTTCGTGTTTTTCTACAATATCAATAAACAGTTAGTGAATAATAAATATGACGTTAGTCTCTAAAAAGTATATATTATACCAAAGCTTTCATCTCCCCTTTTAATCCCTTACAACCCTTTTATGCAATAGAAAGTAGCCTATGTCCTTTCACAGGGTCTAAACTATCTGTGTACTAAATTTAATTAAAATCTTTTCAGTAGTGTGGTGTGAAAGCGCGACAGACAGAATTACTTTCGCATTTATAATATTAGTAAGGACATTCGTATAACTTTGAAACTTCGAACATCGTAAAAAACGCGATCTCGTCTTTGATTTAAAGTGAACGTCAAAAAGCAGCATTGCACTAAAAACTACACAAGGCACTAAACTAAACCAGTGTTGGTAGTCTAGTAATCACGTTTAAAATGAACGAGAGCGTGCATTGCGTCGCGTCGGGCCGACCAGCAAGTGAAATGTCTTTCGACTTTATGGGAGCCTAGTACTCTGGTGGAACAATCACCTGTTCTTTGATCCCTACTCTAGTAACTTCCTGAACTTGTTTGCGCATACAAAATATATTTTATGAATTGGGAAGCTGATAATTATATAACTGATAGTTTCTTATCTAGGAAAAATGTATTTGCAAGAGAGAGATGACAATACTATTTAATAGATAAATTGAACGCGTGTGTAAATTACGTTTTTTCTGTTAGACTAAAATGAAATCTCTATTAAAGTCGTGTTTGCTTGGTATTTTGGTCAGCGAAATCACCTGTTTCTCTTGAATGAGTGACGTTGATTTGTTTTGGCCACAAAAGCTGCAGAATAAATGGGTCATCATGATGAGTTTAAGTTAGTGACGCGTAGATGATTACTATTTATTATAAAGATTCCATCCTTCGACTTTATAAAAACTTTTCATAAAGGCTAGCCAATATAAGACATTTATGTACTTGAAAGTATTATTATGTATGTGTATATGTTTTAATGAATGATGAATAGAGAATGTCTTAACCGCCTACTTAACGGCGTAAGCTGACGGGCTGCACTAGTAGAGGACGTTGGAAAGAGAGTTAGTTACAGTTAGCGAGTTAGCTCATCGTGGCTTTTTCAGTAATTAAAGTCTGCGGTTTTCCATTGGGACCCATAGGGACCGCGTGGAGGTCAACCTGATAAACTAGGGTACATTGGTAACAGTGAAGCCATCTAGTATACAAACAATCCTCTTCTGTTATGTTATATTACAGCTAATAATATTACTTTTCTTGTTAAATATGTATGTATGTAATGTTTAGTTTTCAATAGGTTTTGTCCCTTACATTTTTATTAGATTTAATTCAAGGGACAATCTTACTGGTAAATACAAAGTTAAACAGTTTGGTTTTTATGCTACTCATTCAGGTTAATTTTCTGTAATCTATACATATCAATAAAATTGTAGTGTCTGTTTGTAATATTGAAATAACCGGTTTTTACTACATGCATATGAATATAAATATGATACATACACCAAAATAACATTATTTACAATTTTTGTCTGTCTGCCGGTCTGTTTGTTCCGGCTAATCTCTGAAATGGCTGGACCGATTTTGACGGGACGTTTATTGGCAGATAGAAAATGTAATAAGGAGTAACTTATTTTAGAAAAATTAAATTAAATTCGACACGGACAAAGTCGCGGGAACAGCTAGTTACCAAAATATAAAGATTAACATTAAAAGAACTATACACCTCCGTTATAAAGTTTTAGGTTTTAGCAATATTATAAAATCAGTTTGTGTGTGTGTGAATTGTTATGTAGATTCTCTTAGAATATATAACATTATATAATATTACTAACATTAAAATATACAAAATTTTGTGTGTTCAGTGGATTTCTGAGAATATTGTTATATACTTAATTCGGCATTAAAATATACATAGAACCCTATATTTTCAACCTTCTACTATCACAACCAATATTTTTTAATAGTGTATAAATTTATATGACAGGACAACGTTTATCTGGTGAGATAGTACTATATGTATAATTATAAAAAAATAAAATGAAATAGCAATACCAAACGTTTACGAGAACATTTGAAGATTTAAAGCTTAAAACGTAACCCAGGCCCTATGCATACTAAGCACCTATGGCTAACGTCCAGATCACATCGCCCATTAGTTTTACAAGATGATTTGTATTTTTTTAATTTGAGTTATTGTTCTGAAATTATATATTCGAAAAGAAGACGAACTCCTAAAAATAGGACTCGGTTCACAATTCCGTTGCCTTTTTTATGTTTAATATTTAAGGTCTGATATATATTTTTTTTTATTTTATGCGACATAACTTCCGTTTGGTCATAGTAGTTTTATTAAAATCAGTTTAGGCTTAGAATTTGACTTTTAAACCAAAATAACTGAAAATAGATGTCAATGAAATAGAAAACATAATGGTCATTAGAATAGTCCTAATGAACCGTTTACCTTCCGGATATATATACAAGTATGTACATCAATAATGATGTGTGTAGATCCGTAAAATGTCAGTAAGCCATGTTTATTGTTGATTGAATCTGCTTCTAATTGAAATTCTCTTTTCTTCTTCAAATTATTTTTAAAAATGCAGTAATTTTAGGAACTGACTGAAAGATATTTCTATAAAAGATTGACTTTTGTTAAACTGCAACATAATATAGGTTTAATTATTTAGTTAGTTTGAACTATAGGAACTAAATATATAAATATATTTACTTTTACTTTCTCTATCTATAACCATTCGAAGATAAGAAATTGCTTAGCGATAAAGTCTCCATTTGTATCAGTTTATGTATATTTATTTCATTGTTTTTTTTGTTATATAATTGGTAATAATAATAAGTACAAATAAAAATATGTAAATAAATAAAAAAATGTAAATACCTAAGCAATCCACTTATTATAATTTTCGTTGCTATGCAAATTTATTTTTATAATCATATATATTAAAAAATAGATCAGCGAGTTTGCTATAACAGGTTGTTAAGGTGCTACCCGTCCCGTAAAGTATCTACATATATCTCTGCATGTTTTAAAGATCTGTCTCTACTGATTTTTTTTCGGTCTAATGTCCGGTGAAGCTGTAAAGGCCAGCAGCTGTTAACCGCTGCTGGCCTTTACAGCTTCACCGGACGATAGGGGGCGTTTTCAAATGGCAATCCAAACCCGTGGAAGAACTTATAACGCGGCTGAATGCCAACTTCCGCCTGGCGGATACGACTTTAATCTGAGGACACCGTTTATATTATTTTTCAGATTAAAGTCATAACCGTCATGGCAGAGTTTAGCCTGATAAACCCCTCTCCTATTGAATAATTCTTTGACGCATAATAAACTTTTTGGTAGTAAACTTATGCTTTGGATGATTTTAGGTATTCTTCTGAAATAAACAGTTTTCAAAACAAACAAAAAAGAGCAATATAAAAACAGCAATTAATCGAAACAAGTTTTGATTATTTAAAAATAATTCACAGCTTTTAAAAATAGTTATTTATATTAAATATCTTACCTTCAGAGGAGGAGTTGGTATGTACAAAGGTGGGTCGCCCTGCGATCCAGTGTAAATATCCTGACCATCGGGGCTTTTTGTACAGCCATCTGCATCCATAACGCTGTATCTGCAGACTATGCCATCAGCAGGTTTCGCTTCGTATCCAGGGGGCTTTCCAATATGAAATCCTTTAGCCTTTACCCAGAAGCGGAATTTAGAACTATCAGAACTGTTGCATTCTTCGCCGCGAAGTGTACGCAAGATCCTGGCGTACTTCTTTAGTGTAATAGTCTTTGTTTTCGCCAAATCTCCATATGTCTGTATCACCCAAGGCTGATAAGTGGAAAATAAGTCAAGTTTTGGATCTCCAGTCTGGATTTTAGGTCTCTTATTATTATTTTGTTCATTTTTCTTGTCATTCTTAGAACTGCTCGCCGTTGACTTTCGTTTTGATGGTTTTTTTGGCGTCTTCTCTGGTATAGCTTCCTGTGTTAACTTCTTTCGAAGTCCACGATCAGTTATCATTGCAGCAGCCATTTTGTATTTCAACACTGCACTGATATTTTTTTCTTAAAAACTGTCACGTTCCATTATAAAATTTTATAATTAGTTCTCGAAACTGAGATAAATCATTTTGTCATTATTTACCCGGTACTCTTTTGTCTTTGACTAGGAACGCTTTTGAGCGTTACGGTCGAAGGAATTGTTCAGCGATTGTTTTCAAGAAAAGTTACGAAAATGAAAAGTTGGGAGTCTCGCGTGCGTACAACTTTGTGAACGCGAACTTTCGACTGCGAAGTTCGCACCGTCCTAAAGGACTTTCTACGAGGGAAACTTTTCCCGGCGACGACGACGGCGGCGGGGAGTGTATCTACAACCTGGATGGAGAATTGTCGTTTTGTTGTATTATTACTGATTATATTATCACTTTTCGGGTGACTGATTACCTAAATATATTGTATTTTTATACAATATTTATTTCAACTGGAAATTTATATATATGTACAAATATAAAATATCATATATATAAATCATAGGATTTATTAGGAAGATTGAGTGTGATGTGTAAAATCTCTGAATTATTTAAAATTGCAATTGACTAAAAGAGGCTTCAAAGGATTCTAATAAATTTCCGGCGCTTGACGCTAACAGGTGTCAGATGCAAACTTGAAAAAAGTTTGAAAACAAAAGAAGATGGTGTAGAAAAAAATATTTTTGTGGACGATCAAAAACAAAAAGTACCAGGCATGAAGAGGTCAGCGACAGGTAAATCGAAACTAGAAAGATCCCGTACGTAGTTCAAATAGTCCCAGAATGGCGCGATAGAAACAAAAAACGCTTTACGACCGCTCGCGTAGGGCGCGCGCGGTATACTGAAGGTGTTTGTTTCGTTCGGGCCGTTTGGTCCGTCTGTGTGGGACGGACGCGGCGGGCTGCGGGCTGCGGGCTGCGGGCTGGCGACGAGCGGCACGTGCGGCGGGACGGGCCCAAACGCTAATTGCCCGCAAAACAATCGGGCCGATCGTCGGCCGCAGGGGCACCGCGATAATGCTCGCACTTCGCCGTCCTTCTAGATAACGCCATGCGCCACTGCGGTCGTTCTATTATTACGTATTCGCCAAGTCGACAGTGTCCGTATCTCTTTAATTACAGAGAAAAGTAACTAAAGTGGAGGCATATCTGACATTTACTTGCTTATTGCATAGTACCTATAAAACAGTCGCAGCCGCTGTCTGTAGCCCTACGTATGTTTAAATTTTTAAAACTACACAACAGATTTAAAAGCGTTTTTCATTTAAATAGATAGAGTGATTCTAGAGGAAGGTTTATACAATACATATATGCATACATGTATTATATATAAGTATAAACTTTAGCTACTCCCCTCGGCTTCGCACGGGTGTACATGTAAGCCGGGGCGAATAGCTAGTTAAAATATATAATAATACACCCACCTACCACGTACTAAAAATAAGAAATCACTGTAGTATGTATTACAAAAAAATATGTATTTTTACTGCGAATTCAAAAAGCCGAAAATAAATATTATGATATTTTTTAGACCCCAGAACAGAGATCTATTTCAGATATACAATACTTGTTGTACATTTTCTGTATTGAAAATATTTGTCATGTTTATAACAATTATATATACAGTGGTGGTCATATAATTAGAAACACTTCTTAAGAATAAAGAAAATATAACTTAAACGTACAAATTATCGGAAAAAAAATATATATTCAATAATTAATAATCATGTAATAATATAGCCACTCGCATTAAAAACTCATTAAGTAGATATAATATAAAACATATTTTACTTTCAATTACAAAATCAGTCTTACACATGTAGAAGTTTATTTTCTGTTACTTGCCGCTTGGACACCTAATTAGAAACATTTTAAAAAAGCATCAATATATCGTTCTTTGTTTGGAATCGGAGAATAACATTTCTTTCTTGCCTTTTTCTATTTTTTTGTTTATTTTGGCGGCAATTTAAAATTGAATCTGAATTATATTTTGTTCTAAATGGGCAAAAATAAACGTTGTGACGCGTCAACTATGCAAAAAAAATTTAAATTTAAAAGTAGATCATAAATGGGCGTACAGAAGAATAGCTGAGCATTTAAATTGTTCTATTAAGAAAGTTTTTAATGCAATTGATTATTATAAAGCACATGGCTATCATGATACTATTGAAAATGTTCTTGAGAATGTGAGAGGATCAGCCAAAAAAATCCTCTCCCAGAGAAGCCATGCTAATCGTCCGTGTTACTTAAAAAGATCGATTTAAAGACTCCAACCAGATTAAAAATGAAGTTTTTTTGCCTGATGACCCGAGAAATATCTCGTCAAGACTGATACACCGAAGATTAGTAGAAGCTACACTGTTTGAAAGAACCTGTAAACAATGCTTTTAATTATAAATACACAAGGAGTATAGTCAAGCACGGTGACAGTAATATTAAAGTTTGAGGATGTTTTTCCGAATATGGAGTTGGACTCGTTCGGAAGATTGAAGATATAATAATCTATGTCAACACAAAAATATGTTAAAGTACACAATGATTCTCTACTCGGACGATCATTTGCCTGTAACATAGATCTTTCAGCATGAGAATGATCCTAAACACACGGCTAATAGCGTCAAATGTTTCCTTAGCGCAGCGTATATCCGTTTTAGACTGGCCAGCAAATGGTAAGGATTTAAACCAGATAAAAAATCTTTGATATATTGTTTAAAAGAAAGTCTTAAACTAACGTAACACCAGTCAAAATGAACTACATGAAGCATTTGTTGATGCATGGAATTCAATCCCCCTATAAAAATGTATGAAATTGATTGTATCAATGCCATGTCGTTGCAGTGCTGTTATTGAAAATAAGGAATACGCCACTAAATATTAATTGTAAGTATTGGTAGGCTGTGGGTAGTAGCTATTTCGTAAAAAACAATACTAACTACTAATTCTTAAAAAAAATAGTTTTTTATACTTTTTTGTTGTTGTTTCTAATTACTTGACCACTATTGCTCGTACCTAAAAACTGATTTAAATGTTTGTTCGTAATTTAAAATTGAAACTGCTCTAGTGTAGTGGGATTTATATTGTTTTTCTAATAAATGATGAATCGTTGAACATATTGTTGTCCTATTTATTGTTTTATTTCAAAATAAAAATGATTGCGGTGAAGTATCTTACATAATGTTAAGAACCGTTGGTAGTGTTTCTAATTATGCGTCCACCACTGTATATATATATATATATTTCGCTTTAAAACTTCATTAGCGAGATTTTAACACTTGTATTGTAGCGTGGTGGTTATCCTCATCACTGTAGCGTTATATATGTTGTGATGAGGTGGCACTACATAATATATTATTTATTGTAGTATGTAGGTAGTGAGTATACCGGTAAAATGATTGTACTATTTATTAGACATTATTAAGTTTATTTGTAGTGTGCTATATGGCTTAATAATAACACGTACAGTCGACACGGATTGGTGACGTAGACTGATTATACACTGAATTTAAATTTATGTTAGTGGAGACGTAAACTATAGAAGAGTCTCAAGTGTCGAAAGAAATGTTATAAGTGTAGGCACAATATCATTTAATTTCAAGTACTTTAGTATAAATTCCTATCTGTATTCGCGACTTCGTACGCGTGGAATTTAACTATATTTTTCTAAAATGAAAGTAGCCTAAGTTACTCCTTATTACATCAGCTACCTGCCAAAAAAGTCCCGTCAAAATCAGTCCAGCCCTTTCAGAGATTAGCCGGAACAACGAGACAAAAATTGTAAAAAATGTTATTTTGGTGCATATTCATATGCATATAGTAAAAATGGTTATTTCAATATTACAAATAGCTATTATATGTCTATTTATATATATATAGATGTATAGATAATCACATCAACACCGTTATATAACTTCGTTAGATAATGATGTAATATTTTGACAGTCGATTGAACTTTTAAAATCACTGTAGATTAAAGAAACCTACAACAAAATGTCTGATAACATTTGAAGTTGCATATACATACTTTTGAAAATAATGGTGCTACAGGATTCTCAACTGCATTGCGTTGATCTTTTAGATTCAATATATGTTTGCTATTGAACTTCAGACATTTCTTTCCTTCATGAGCACGATTGAACACGAATGACGATGCGCACGCGACGACGCTGTTGCGCGAAATGTGCGCATGTTACTAGGCGAGCATACGATACAGAAGACAACGAAGCAACGTGCGCACGCGCATCTGTACAAGCTCGCAAGCGATGCGACCAGACTTATTTACGGCTGTGGTACGAGTGAGCGGGACCAACGACGTTGATTTTGTGAGTACCGTATGTACAAATTACAAATGTATTCCTTTGCATTAAAGTTTATTTTAGTAAATAATAATTTAGTGCAACTAAACCATTGTTTTCTTATTTTTATGTTATCCTAGGAAGTTGCTGAACATATTTTGTGCTATGTGGTTCCACGATTTGAGTTTAATTTGTTAATAAATCGACATTTGTCACATATCATTCATTCTTCCTTTATAAAAAACATGCGACAAAACAAACCTCATTATATATTATATTCTCACCAACTATAAATAAGATTTCATTTACAAACTCGTTTTAATACGATCCTATATTTTTAAAGAAAATTAACTTTTATTTGATCTTTTACTCGTACGTAAGTTATGTTGTTTATTGTATTGTATTGTACTGTACAAACAAAATAGGATAAAAATTAAGCCAGTAAGTTACAAAATTTGCATAGATATTGTTCTTAATTTATAGTGTGATTATCGTGAACAAGTCTAGATTAACTAGCGACTTGTATTTGTTTAAAAACAAACGACAATATTGTAATAATTACTACCTACCAAATTATATTTAAAAATCATCAAAAATCATTAAAATGCACAATGAGCGATGCCATGAATTTATCCAAAAATACAATAAAATTGGTAATCAATTTTATATACTGTATTTTTTAAATCCGGGGTTCAAGAAATTAATTTATTTGTCGTTATTGCTTCACTATGTAGAATATTTACTAGGGTATAAGAAGTTAGTAGTAGCCAAGACAAAGTATTCAGTGTTTCTCTAAACACTAACTAAATAGTCTAAAATAGTTTACTTTGATAAAAGGAAACTAAAGTTAGGTAGGGTTAGTTTCTGAATAAGTAAGTATTTAAGAAATAGGGGATAATATACATAATATTTAACATTTTGTTAATAAATTATTTTATATTAAGCAACAGTCTGTTCATATAACAAGCACTTTTTAACAATTATATATACCGTATTATTGTTTCCACAGATTATTCGGAAAGCAAATTCATCACAAGAAAAATGAGCAAGAAACTTGCGTGTTGCTCTATTAAATAAGTGTTTTGCACAGCATTACATATTTAAGATTTAGTTTTTTTTTCGGACTACTCTAATGCTGTTGGCCACAGCTGGCATTTACAGCTTTACCGGACGATAGGGGGCGAGTGCAGCTGGCACACCAACCCGCGGAAGGACTTATGGAGCGGCAGAAGGCCAACTCTCGCCTGACGGATACGACTTTAATCAGAGGGCACCACTAGGGGTTCGTACCTCAGCTCAGACCGTCGTAATATCGATCCCCATTTGAATTGGACGGGGGATCGATCGGAGGATTCGGATTATTCCTACAAACATTATTTTTAAGACACAGCATAAAGAGGCACACAGCATCTCTGCCTCATAGAGTCTGGACGGATTTCAATAAAATGTAGTACGCATATTGAAATCCGCCATTTTGGAGTTCAGGTGAAATTAGTGCTTATCATTACATAGTATAAAACAAAGACACTGTAGCTGTCGGTCCGTCCCTAATCCCTATGTATGCTTAAATCTTTAAAACAACGCAACCGATTTTTAATAGATAGAGTAAGGAAGGTTTTTATATATAATTATATATATGTACATCTGTGCGAAGCCGGGTCGAGTAACTAGTACACTACAAAACATAGTCAAACTACAATACTAATTTCAATTTTTTCTGATAATGTACTAAAAAGTTCACTTCCAGAGTAGAGCGGACTATATGTATTTGCTGGCTTAACAGGAGCAGAAGCACTCATCCAAACACAAACCCAAAAATAACATTTTTCAAAGCCTGGCATGAAGTAACTGCGCTAAATATCTACAGACTAATTCAGGTTACATTTGAAATTTTTTAATAAGAAAATTATTAAAAAATATTTTATGGACGTTTTTCGCATTTCAATCATTGCTTCATGTACCAGGAGAACATAACATTAAGAAGATTAATGTGTTGTGGAAATACATACGTATTGAAAATCACAGATGACAACATACAATGTAGAGTTCCTATTGCAGAGGCCATACGACTAATACTTCAAGAAATATTCCCAAACTCTCAATTTTTGCACTTGTTTCATTCCAATTCACTGTTTCTTTTAATTGGTGATTATGATTATAGAATTGTGCACCCGCTTGCGTTAAAGGTATAAGCAATATAGGATGGTAAAATGAGCATGAGGTCAGGTAATTCATCGTCCCGAAACAACGATGGTTTTCAGGGGAAACCATGTGGAGGTCCACCTAACGTGGTACATTACCAGCAATAGGTATATTAGTCCTCATTACTAAACCCCCCTTCCTCACTATATAAGTAAATTATATGTAAAAACCACACTAGATCCATTGCTTGACTCGTCACTGCTTACTTGTCGAGCCTTACGTTACAAGTCGACACGGCCACCGTCTTTCCATATAGTGTTGTAATATTTGCAATGTCGATAACTTATGTACTATTAAAGTAAATACTAACAGTAGTAAGTACGCAATACTGGATAAGAGTTTGTAACGTTTTGTTTATCAATATCAATAAACATTATAAAACCCAAAACTATGATTGTTAGATTTTTGTCTGTTTGTTTGTGCGCGCTAAACTCAGAAACGGCTTAACTGATGGTAGTCTTTACTAATGTATTTATAAACTTTTGTTATTCCAAATGTGAATGTGAAATTGTGTCCGTCTGTCTGTTAGTCACGACTAAACGTCTACACGGATTATAATGTATTTCATATGTTCATGGATATAGGCATATATTTTATCTTTAAAAAGTAGATAAAGTCGTGTGTAACAGCCAGTTATTAATCTGATTGTTATATTATTAGTAAGTAAGCCTATACGTGTGTACTAAAATACAAATAAAAAATTTTATCTATGTAATAGTTAACTTAACCGTCACTACCATCCATCCCATCCCTAGAGTGACACCTACTTAACTGGTCGAGTTGCGGCTTGATCGCAGCTACGCGACACGTCCTCTCTCTCACACCACTCTCATGCCTCACCTCTGTGCCCGCATCTAATCTAGGGTTGCCAGATCTATTAAAAAAAATACCCAACTGTGACAAAAAATATCATTTATACGTTGTTACTGCATAGGAAACATGGTTTCTTCTTATATTATAAAGATATATTGTATCACATATATTTGTACCATAAATAGTAAACTCCTAATATTATAAATGCGAAAGTAACTGTCAGTCTTGCTTTCACGCCAAAACTACTGAATCGATTTAAATGAAACTTGCAACACAGACTAGACCCTGAGAAAGAACATAGACTACTTTTTAATGCGAAAAAAGGGTTGAAAGGGTACTTGAAAGGTTGTACGGGAATATCGTCATTTTAAACTTATTTTTTAGACTGAATTAAATATAAATAAATATGACATTCGAAGTTTATAGCAATGTAGACTTTAAGGGGGTACAATAAAATAGGGGATGAAAGTTTATATGGAAATTCGTAATTTTTGAGGTTCGAACGACGAAACTATTTTGGGGTTTTTGGGCTAGAATACTAAATATTATATGCTATTCAGAGTCACTATACCATGTACTACAATATAAAGTTATACTAGTATAGTTATGTAAGAGCAACAATACTATTACAATTAATTGTTTCCGAATTAGGTAATTTTTACTATATTACTAAAGGTTACTTTTACTATATTACTGATAGATTAGTGAATATTACATACTTACTAGTCAATAATAACCAAAATTTACATTTAGGTATTTTGTCTGTTGCATGTCAGAAATGATAAAACATGTGAATCTAATTGTAAAGACCTTAAAAACCACATATGTACCACATTTTAAGCAATAAATAAATATTCATATTCATTATTCTATAATGTACCTAATCACAAAATATCAAATGGTTCATACTTTAGTATTTTTGTCGTACAAAACACAATGCTGTAAAACTGGTCTGCCAGTAGAATACAAGTAACCCTGGCCTTATGGGGAAACTGCATGAACAGATATTATATTTCGTGTAGCCAAGCGCTTTACATTATGTGGACTGTGTAAATCGGCTTAGCACTTTCTGCTCGCTCGCACTAGTCTTTTTTTTTTAATTAGTTTGATCTGACCTATCGTATAGTAATCATGTACTCGTAATATACCGTAGAATACAGTTCTAATAGGCATAAGTGGAAATCCTGTCATTGCAAGGAAGGAGACTGCAAGGAAGGAGATATTTAGGAATGATCCTATTGCTAGCAATGTACTTTATCAGGTTGATCTCTATGCATTTCCCCCTGGAAACCTGGAAACTAAGTATCCTCTAGTATCCCTGGAAATAACTAATAATAATGTTTATTGAACTAATATTTAGAACAACCTTGACAATATTCTTACAAAAATAAAATTGCTTAGTAAATACAGCAGCGTTTTGTACACGTTTAGTTTATAGTTAAACAATTAAAATTATACTAAACAACAAGCAAATAAAAACGACATAGTGCGGTAACAAAATAAATTTAACTCCTTATTAAATATATATAATATAATATATAAGTACTACTATAATCATCATATTCATTCTTCATGTTATCATTCTCCATTGGTGCCTTGACAGAGTAAACTGTAATCGCAAGCGAGTTGATGATATACTTCATCAACCTGCTTGCGATAACACGCCACTGCGTGTAAATAGTCATTCAACGCGGGAACTTAAGCGGACCTACAGGGCGTCCTTCCACCAACTTGTATAGCCACACAGGGCAACAAATACCCATAAAATAAAAGTACCCACTCACCTGCACTCCAATCTAGAGCACTGTTAAAGAACAAATCATGCACCGGGTCCAGGCAGAAGAAAATGTCCGGATGGCGGGAAAACGGTGACAGTCTTTTGTTTTAGAACGAACTCCACTCGCGAAATATAATACTTTATACAACAGTTAATATAAACAGTAGCCGTGTATAAGAGTAATTTTCCAAATCTATTCTATAACACATGTAGTGTTTGAATAAATAATTATTTAATGTAGAAAAGCGGAACACAAAATGGCCTGTAATTCTCTTTTTCTTTTTTTTTTATTTAAAAAAAGGATGTTCGCTTTATTAGCGGCCAGTTATAAATTTCAGTATTCCAGTGCGTATATCGACTTATTCAATCCAATAAATAGGTGACCGATAGATTAAATGTTTATGAAGGCTAGTAGACAAGTACACAAAAAATATATGGATAAATAAAAAACAATAAAAAAAACCTGTCATTCCCAAATTTTCAATGTGGTTCATTAAAAAAATTAACATATGATATGAATATAGTTCGGTGTGTTTTTTTTTAGTCTTATTACAAAATCTATGATCATTTCGTCTGTTGTTCCTGTTCAATCGTGTCGTCTAAACATTAAAAAATCAGATTTAGTTCGGATTTATTGATTTGACTTTATTGGCATACAGATAAATAATGTCTATGTCATGCAGCCACAGATAAAAGGCGTCAGGTTTAAAAAAAAATTTTTTTTTCAAGATTCCTATTTTATAACCAAGCTTTTTTAATCTATGACAACCATAGAGTAAAAAAATATAAATATTATAATAATTATTACGTAGTAAAAGCACGTCACATTATGTTTCTGTGTACCAGGGTGGCAGCGCTCGCAGGCGTCAGCAACAGAGTAAATTAGGCAGCGGACACTAGCAGCGCGCTACTCGCGCCTGACGCGCGCACTCAGCGATATTGTTATCGGCCCGCCCCGGTTGAGTATAGGGTTACCACGACATTTATTATTATTTATAATTATATTACACAAAATATTTTAGTTTTAATCTTAAACTTTATCACAAAACAATAATACCAATCCCTCTATATATATTATTCCTAGTTAAGTTCCTAGCAAATATGGAAATAATAAGAACGATGAAGTATATATAAGAATAAAACTGTATGTAGTACATAGTAGTAGATATTTTGAAGTTTAAAAGATTTAGAACTCTTTTATCTGCAATATACTATACTGCTAATATTATAATTGTGAATGCTTTTAAAAAACTGCTATAATTCTTGAGGATTGGTTAAATCCTCAAGAATTATAGCATAAGCAGGATATTAAAAGAATCCATTCAGAAACTGATTTACTTATATTACAGAAAAAGTGTCTAGTTAAAAATTACAAAACTGTTATCCTATTTGTATCTTTATTAATTTCAAAAGTTTGTATTCATTATATTTAAAAACTTTGCGACAGACAATTATAAAAAAAAGTAGTAAAGAATTTTTATAGCGATGTTGTCAGCCCTGTGCAATGTCGAGGCGGAGCGCGACGTGTCGGCTGCCAGCCGGGAACAAAGCGGCCGCACGCCAGAGCGCAGCATTAGTTATACAGCGGACAAAGAGTCTTGACCTATATTAATATTTATATATCACTATTTTTTTTTAGCGCCTTTTCAAAATATATTTGACAACTTGTGTCTCGTGGCGCTGCTTGTACAGAATACATATTTTCCACATTGATAATATCATATGTAGGGCCATTTATTTCTAAATCAGGCAAGTTAATTACAAATAAACAGAAAAGAAAACGACGAATTCTTTAAAATCATTTATACAGATAAAACAAAGGAAATGTTTTAAACAATCCACAATGTAAATGTTGCTTTAAGTTTTATCAATACTAATATTATAAATAGGAAAGTGTTTCTAACTATTTGTTACGTTTAATAAATTTTGATATGAAAGTAGTAAGAGATAAGAATATATATCTTTTATCCCAAAACAGCAAATGACATCGCAGACAGACTGATATTTTATAATTAATTTATATCTTCACGTGAATAGAAAGAATTAAATGTTATCATAAAATGAAAGAGGACACTTGTTGGTAATGTAGATAAGTGACCCCATACTTAGGAGATCAGCTTCCATGTTATCCAACCGAGAAACAATCCAGGTTGTTTCTAATGATTGGCTAAATGATACTACTTAATGGTTATCATAACCTTTTTAACGTCTAGACGTGCAGTACGCTCCAACCTCCCCACGGGTCCACCTGTTCCACCCCGACCACACTTTTACACACACACACGACACCGTCCTCGCCGGCGAAGACGACGACCTCAAACACACAATATCGCGCATTCAACCGGGCGCCTGCGCGCGCCCGGGCGCTCCACACCGGCGTCCCCGGGCGCCCCTCCGATCGATCCCCCGTCCAATTCAAACGGGGATCGAAATTACGACGACCTGAGCCGAGGTTCGAAACGCTAGTGGTGCCCTCACATTAAAGTCGTATCCGTCAGGCAGGAGTTGGCCTTCAGCCGCTCCATAAGTACTTCCGCGGGTTTGGAGTGCCATCTGCACTCGCCCCTAACGTCCGGTGAAGCTGTAAAGGCCAGCTACGGCCAACGGCATTAGAGTAGTCCGAAAAAGTACACTTCATTCCAACACCAAATAAGTAGCAGAATGATGATATAATAATAATAGTTACAATTCACACAGCGCCATCTAGACCCAAGTGTTATGAGTACTAGACAGCTGATACAAATACATATTATTTTCGTAAATACGTACATTAAACATAAAAAACATCCAGAACGATACAACCAATCATACAAATGTTTGTGCCGTGCGAGGAATAGAACCCGCGACCAATGAAAGTAAGGCGGTGTGCTAAACCGCTAGACAACCGAGGACGTCATCAGAATGTGCTATATTCTTGATTAAAATATCAATTGGCGTCAATCGTAGTTGTAGTACATTATCCAATGATTCACCCGAGGCGCGGTGCGGCCCGCCACCGCGCGCCGACATCGACATCGCAGCTACGTCCCGTATTGTGTACAACGCTATATACCTACCTATATAATAATATGTACTATGTCTATAGTTAATAGCTATATAACCTCCAGCTTATATCATACTCGTAGGTAATCCGTTTGTTATATAAATTTGCTGAGCCCTTGACTGATCCCGTTGTATTCTGAATAGTTTTAAGTTTTGTTTGTGAACTGGTAGGAATGAAATAAACACTAAATGTTTATTGATGATTACCACAATACGCTAGTGAAAATTGTATTCAGATCGATTAAGCTGATGCTGAAATCAGTTCGCATAAATGTACTGTGAAAAAAACAAACAGACAAGTATTCTAAGAATAATAATTTTATTTATGTTGAGAAAGTCCGTGTCTCTGCATTTGTTATATTTTTTATTACAACTGTGTATATGTACTAATATATGTATTTAATTAGTACATATATGTACTAGTTAAATAATAATTCATACACGAGGATTTTTTTATGTTGTTCTAAATAAATTTCAGGACTGTCCATTGAACTTAGCATCCGTTTAGATGTCACTTCGATTGTCTAAGTAAATAACCAAGGCATATATCATGATATTAAACTTGGCTCTCATTTCACATTTATGTTTTTGTTGGGATATATTTAGACACCACGGATTTCAAGATGTTATGCGACGCATCTTCAACTTCACACGTTGCCATTCTGGATGACTAAGATATCTTACTTACGCACCTTGTAAACCTCACCCTTCAGCCAAAATACAATTTATAAAATAATACAACTGCTAGGCAATTTAAATAGGTGAGCTCGCAGTGTCCGTGCAAACATGTTACAAAGTCTTCCTCGATATTTGTATTCACAATTTCGCAAACTCAGACAAGTTTGTGCTGTTTTTTTGAGAAGCGAGCGAGACGAAACCGAATTAATTTGATAGAAATAAATATGGAATCTGTCTTGACACTATTCAATTCCATACTTTTTATAAATTAAATATGAAACCTACTTTCGTAGTGTACTTATAATTTAAATGTGTACATAAAAGATACGAAACGACACAATCCAATGTTATTGGATCAAAAGAAGTTTCCACAGTAGGCCGCCATTTCTAAGGTTAGGTCACCCAGTCAGCTGTGTATCGTACTTAGCGGTTGTTGAATACTACTTGCACGTTTATGTGAGCCTAGTACTTCGAACGTTCGTGTTACGCTCTGCGAGCGAGGCGTCGTATGTGACGTGCAGGGAAACACGAACGAAGGTTTGTTTTAGCCACGACTTGTTTTTTCATCTTTTTATACTTTAAGTCTATCTGTCTGTTTGTTACTACTAACGACTGATATTTTTAGATAGGATTTTAATATTAACGAGCTGTGCAATTTTAATAAAAAATATAGCCTATATGTGTTATTCTGATGCATAAGCTAAAGTTTCATCAAAATCCGATCAGTAGTTTCTGCGTGAAAGATTAACAAACATACATACTTATAAACTTTCGCGTTTATAAGATTATTAGAGAATTAAGAGAAATAACATTTGATGTGAAATAATACATTATAATCACGAAGACATAGATCGATACATACCTTTTAATTTAAAAAACTAATCAGGAAGAAAGGAATAAAGTTTGTACAGACAATGGTTAATAATTAATAACTAATAATAGATCTTTTGCATAAATCTACAGTAACCATTGATGAAGTACCTTAGCGACATGAAAAAAGAGGAAATGATTACTCAAAGTACTACACGTACGCAAATGAAGACACAGACATGAGCTAGTATCCAACAATGTTTTTTTTCATGCGCTATCCCCGGCTGACTGTCGACAGATTAATATTTTATCCTAATTACTGGAGTGGCAGAGATTCGAGTGGGTGGCTGGGCGGCACCAGCTGAATTATGGGCGAACTGCCGACCTTTTGTTCGGCAGTTGACGTGTTTGTGGGTTAACTAACAAGCGGCGTATTTCATAGGTATTTTAAGTTGATGCAATCAAATAATATGCATGCAATGCATGCTATGTTACTATAGGCAGTGGCACTCAATGAGGAAATAGCCATTATTATTGCTAAAAGTTGCATATAGATGGCGTGATTGGTATCGATGGAATTCTTCATAGTTTTGCAAACGTTTTAAAAAACAAAACTGTGTTTTCAAAATAGTTTAATCCATTTTTAAAAAAATATATATACATGTTAAAATGAAATAATGCGTTTAGAAAAGTAATTTTCATATATTTACTCATTTTGTTATTTTCCAGTACTTAATTACACTTTAATCAGTGCTAATACGGGGCTCAATGTTTTCAAAATGCTTTCATAGATGGCATTGTTGTCATTTGTATCGGCCTAATTAAATGTCTTTTTTATATTTTCCAATAATAAGCACTTAATATATTATTATTGTAAATTAAACATATAAAAAAAGTTTAAGTAAATTAAAAATAGCCGAACAAGCAAATAATACTATTTCCAATAATACTTATGTATGAAGTGTTGTCATATTAAAAATAAATACATGTATTATCGATTTTTTTTAATAATCGATAACAGGATTTTATTACAGCGCATTATTCGATGATGCTTTTAATGAGTCGTTGTGAACAGTAAATTTTCATTATTTTGTATTAAGTATAGCAGTATTCCGTTTCAAAGAACGGAATATAGTAGTACATTATTAGTGTCGTTGGTTATTTACATTTGTACTGAAAAATCGATTACATAATAATTTAAAATATCGAGTACGAATCGTAGCTGTCTTCGAATACTGGCAACTGGTAAGATTAAAATAGTTTTAAAAAAAGAGAGAAATCGACCCTAACTCGAATACCATAAAGTTTATTTTCCTTTCTCATTAATATCATAGCAGTTTGTTTTTAACTTGCGTATGACTCTGTGGTATGATGTTTAACGTGTATTGTTATTGTACGGTGCATACATTTCAAAAATTATATTTTAATGTAGGTACAAACATTTCTTTCATACATTTCATACATGTCAAAAATTATCTTTTAATGTAGGTACATACATTTCTTTCATACATTTCATACATGTCAAAAATATCTTTTAATGTAGGTACATACATTTATTTCATACATTTCATACATTTCAAAAATGAACTTTTTATGTAGGTACATACATTGTTTTCATACATCTCATACATTTCAAAAATTATATTTTAATGTACATACATTTCTTTCATACATTTCATACATTTCAAAAATGAACTTTTTATGTAGGTACATACATTTCTTTCATACATCTCATACATTTCAAAAATTATATTTTAATGTAGGTACATACATTACTTTCATACATTTCAAAAATTATATTTTAATGTAGGTACATACATTTCTTTCATACATTTCATACATGTCAAAAATTATCTTTTAATGTAGGTACATACATTTCATACATTTCAAAAATGAACTTTTTATGTAGGTACATACATTGTTTTCATACATCTCATACATTTCAAAAATTATATTTTAATGTAGGTACATACATTTCTTTCATACATTTCATACATTTCAAAAATGAACTTTTTATGTAGGTACATACATTTCTTTCATACATTTCATACATGTCAAAAATTATCTTTTAATGTAGGTCCTTACATTTCATACATTTCAAAAATTTCATACAATACATTTCTTTCATACATTTCAAAAATTATCTTTTAATGTAGGTGCATACATTTAACACATTTCAAAAATTTCATACAATACGTTTCTTTCATACATTTCAAAAAGTATTTTTTAATGTAGGTACATAACACCCCATGTCAGACCCCTTATATTTGGAAGAAACTTAAAAATAATGCCAAAAATATTAGATGAATATATTTTTAATACGAATATTGTTTTATTTTTGTTCATCAACTTTATCCCTCACTAACAATACTAGTAGTAGTACATAACCTGGTTTATACCGCTAAAGATATTGAAAGATATACGAGTAATTCAGAATGTTATCAAGTTCAAAATAAGCACACATTACTTGCTTAGATAACAGAGTAATATTACTAGTAATAAAAACATTTGTAATACCCATATGTATACTAC
This sequence comes from Achroia grisella, assembly GCF_030625045.1. NCBI lineage: Eukaryota > Metazoa > Arthropoda > Insecta > Lepidoptera > Pyralidae > Achroia > Achroia grisella. The sequence continues at coordinate 720,492 of NW_026712984.1, read as the reverse complement.
GTATGTATAGTAAGTACTTACGCTGCGGCGCCGTGAGACTCGTCTAAGTACTTCATCTACTCATCTACGCGCGGTAACCGCGCCGACCGACCAATAGGATAGCGCCTCTCGTGTTTCCAGAAAGTTCGCTCCTAACGGACGATATAGTAGTAAGGCAATGAGTGTCCCAGTGATATCATTATAATATTTTCTCGTTAAATTTTATTGTAATATACACAATTTCGCACTAAATAACGTGTTACCCCGTTACACATTTCTAATAATGAAAAACCTAGACCGACCCTGTTCACTTAATCTTACAAGATCTGACTTTAAAAATTACGATATCCCCATATAGCCTTTCATTTCCCCTTTCAATATTTTTTCGCATTAAAAAGTAGCCTTTCTCAGGGTCTACATTATCTGTCTACCAAATTTCAATTAAATCAGTTCAGTAGTTTTGGCGTGAAAGCGAGACAAACAGACAGACTGAGTTACTTTAGCATATATAATATTTGTAAGAATATCGCTATTAAAAATAGGGGTTGGTGAAAGACGGGTGAAAATTTAGGCGTGTATGTATTTTCAATGTAACATTATAAATAAATAAAAAATTGTCCATAATACAAAAAAAATATTTTTCGGGGTAGGCCACCCCTATGACTTAGGGGTATAATAAATAGATAACAACCCTACCTCAGACCTGGGAAGTATACATATCAAATTTCATCAAAATGTGGGAGAAATATGGCAACTAACACTGTGATACAAAATTTATATATAAGATATAGCGGAATTCTCATTAGGTAAAAGAGGGGTACATCGTAGAATACATGAGGTATATACCAGTAAATTAATTGTAGCTAAAATCAGTCTCATACATATAACGATTGAAATAAAAAATCGTATAGCCCGATTTTGATACGTACGAGTATAAACGTATCAAAATCAGGCTATACGTATAGCGCAGACGCGTTACAACATATCAAAAAAAATAGGCATGGAATGTAAAATAAACCATAACACAATAGGTATATACATTGGCACATAAGCCATATCTGCAGAGTGTCGGCTAACGATATTATACCTACACATTTACATTGAATCTTGAATCGTCCCTAATGAGGTACACGATACAGTTACCTACATATCTATTATATACATATCTTTGCAAAACAGATGTCATGTAGACTGAATTCACTGCCATCTATTTTCATGCTTTGTTACTAAGCACCCACTAGTAATCCGAACTGCTTCAGATCTAGCGACATCTAGCGGCTACGGTGGCGAAATAAAATAGCCCGAAGAATAGCCCGAGTTAGGAAGGAACCATTTTCTTGTATGGGATGGGGTATCTGTATGTAATATTATGTTATCTGTGCTATAGGACAATATATTACTAACGTACGTTATCTAGTAATCTACACATACAATAAAAAATTGTCTTTACATGAATGAAATATGAGAAAAATTATTTTTAAGGAACTATATCATAGGCATTAGAACTCAAAACAATTATTGTTAGAATTCTGTTTATGCCTTTGTTCCTGGTAAACTCAGAAACAGCTGATTATTACTTAGAAATTGGTATTTGTATTATTCCAATTGTTATACAAACAAAAAAGTTATACGAGTAATATAAACTGCCCTGCTTATGGGAGAGATACCCTAAATTAATATTTTTGTTTCATTAAAGTGTTAGAAAATTTAAATTAAAAGGAACATTCATATTTAAATCTAAAATTCTTAACAGAGCCATCTGATAATGGATGGAGAAACTGGTTAGCCCTTTGAATGAGTTCTTTATTATATTTATGGTGCAACAGTGTAGATGGCGCTATTTACAGTCAAATGGATTTGAAATATATGTTCTTAAGGATTGGCACAAGGAAGACAGACAGAAAAAAATAGGGTACTAAATGTTATTGTTCGTTTTTATTTTAATTACAATTTCTTAGCTTAACTCCTATAATATATACTTCTTTATATTCACACAACGCCATCTAGTGCAACAATTGTGATAGCGTTCCTTTTTTTTCTCTTCTTTTGGCTATGATATTTCCTTAGAAAGTAATATTCTATTACTACCTAGACTAGCTGTTATTTCTAATAACATTAGCTATCTGCGAGTGAGTCCCGTAAAATAATTTCAGAGATTAGGAAGAGTAAACAAAAACAAAATTTTCATTTTTGTAATACCTTATATACTGTCATTCTTTTGCATATACATTCTAAATAAATTCCAATGCTTGATGCTCACTGCATTTGCCCTAAACCTAAGCCTTAAATATGTAGTAAGTGTACTATAACGATATAGTTATAGAAATCAAAGAAATAGACTATGAGTTTGTACCTACACTTGTAATATTTCTGTCGACACTTGAGACCCTTCCAATTAGTTTACGTCTCCACTGACATACGATTTAAATTAAGTGTAAAATCACTCTACGTCCCGACTCCGCGTCGACTGGACGCGTTAATAAACCATGTAGCACACTACCAATAAACTTAATAATGTCTAATAAATAGTACAATCATTTTACCGGTATACTCACTACCTACATAATACAATAATATATTATGTAGTGCCACCTCATCGCAACATATATAACGCTACAGTGATGAGGATACCACCGCGCTACAAGTTTGAAAAGGGGTCTAAAGTATATTTTTGTTGATTTGAACTTTTTATGTAATTGGATTGGCAAATAGAGCCCACTTAACGGTAAACGGTAACTCGCTCCTATATTAACAGCACTACAGGCGTCGTTATTATGGAACCTGCAATACCAGACAACTTGCATAGAAAGTCGCTTGTCATATGAAATAGGCGAGACTGACATAATCATGCAAAAGACCTTTTAGTCTATCACAGGTAAAATAATTTACCTTGGACATGCAAAGATAATGACACTGTCATTAAATAACATGGAAATTAATAAGAAGCAACACAAATTTATAATTTATTTATTTTAACAGTCATTCTATTCTATGACCATTAACACATGTTGAACTAATAGCTAAATTGAATTGTTCTTAGTTTGTATTCACTAAACATGTTTGTGTGATGTTTAACCAACATATATACATATATATGTATGTATATATATACACATAGGAATTGATTTTAGTAACACATACCATTATGCAAATAGTAGTAGTATACTGGGATAAAATATATTTTTAACATTTACAGTATGAGATTTTATATTAAGTAATGTTATTACAAAGGATTCAAAATCCATATGAATATACACAGTTCTAACTGTAATAGGCATATTACACATATATTTAATGTATGCATTAATATAAACAAAACATACGCAAAAATAAATAACTGATTTTCTATTGGTATAACAAATGTATTAGCATATTGACTTGTATAATAAAACTTAGTAATTATTTTAGATTGAGGTTTTCCCTCTATTTAGAGGAGGTGATATGAATAAGTAAATATATTATTATGTTACTTGTTTTAATCTACAAGAGATTAAAGTTCATCAAACCCCGTGGCCCTATAATAGTACAAAAATATTCCTATTTGGGGTAAAACTTATTTCTTGTAATGCAGCATCAACAATTGTTCTGGAGGTTTTCACAATATATAATTACTAATATTTATTCCAAGGTACATTGTCAATAGCATGTTTCTTTAATTTGTGTTTCTTCAAGTATTTAGAATCTATAAAAGCTTCACCACACAATGTGCAGACATATGGACGTTCACCTGTATGTGTTCTCAAATGTACAACTAAATTTCCTTTCAATGCAAAGAACTTCATACAGACTGAACAACCAAACTTTTTCTCTCTTGTATGAGTGAGTTGGTGTGTACGTAGATGTGTTTTAGTTTTAAACCTTAGAGAGCACAGTTGGCAAGGGAATGGTCTCTCATTTGTGTGCACACGCTCATGCATTATCAACATTGCCTGACTAGAACAACCCTTCCCACACATTGTGCATTCAAATCTCTTTACACTCTTCAACTTCATGTTCTTATGACTTAGGATATGTGTTTGCATATCCTTTTTCGAAGGCAATACTTCTCCACATTCAGAGCAAAGCAACTCAGTTGGATCCACTATGTGTGAGCTTTCAATATGTTGCTCCAAAGCTGATTCGACAGAGAACATTTTCTTGCACAGAGAACAAGCATAGCCCAATAACTTTCCAAGATTAGTAGTGATTTCTTGTTTCACAGTTTTCATTAATTCCTGCTTTACTTTTGTCACTTTGGACTTTGTGCAGTCTTCAGAATCCTTATGATCTGTCAACTCCGTCTTATTGTTGAATATTAGATCACATTGATTGCATGAAAATGGATTCAAATGTGTCATTCTATGTGTCTGCATTGTGATTTTTTGGTGGAACCTTTTATAACATATGTCACATTCAAATTCTCTTACCCCTTTGTGTATCATCATGTGACGTTTCAAGTTATTGGGGTTTGCAAATGTTTTAAAGCACAAATCACATCGTGGCTTGATATTATTGTGACCATATTTAATATGTTGTGTTAAAGTATTCCTTCTAACAACTTGGTTACAAAATGGACATGTTATTAGAAGACCTGTGAAACTGTGCAGCAGTATATGGCCAGTTAAAATCTCCGCAGATTCAAAGCCTTTTCCGCACAAATTACAGAGGTGTTCTCCTGCTGGGTTATGTTTATATTGATGTTTTTCATATTCAGCTAAATCATCAAACTGCTCACCACAATCACATACAAATGTTCCATCGTCTTGTTGCAAAACTGTTGCTACCTGACCACCATCAGAGTATTCAATGACTAATTCTGTGCCATCACACTTTATTATCTGATATTGGGTATTATCATCTTCACAATAAATCACTTGCTCTTCATCTAATCTGTCATTATTTGCTATGAGTTCATTATTGGTTAAATATTGAATGCTTTCATTATTTTTTAATATTATAGTTCCATCTGAAGATGAACTTGTTAATATTTTAATGATACTTTTTGATGTGGGTAAGGAGCCTACAATATTGTTAGATATATTTTCTTCATCTATTTCATTATCTTCTGTCACCATGCCTGGTATTTCATCTTGTGAGGCACTATCCTGTGTTTCCTCCATTTCCATTGGATGTGTATAACTTTCATAATTTTCTTGACTCTCTTCTTCATTTTCGAGTATTGTTGCAGGTACATTAATAGGCACTTTAGTGTTAGATACTAAAAAGGAGTCAATTGAATCAAGACCTTTAAATGTGTTAGAAGGTTCTGGAATTTCTTTGATTGGTTCATTTAATATTTGTTGTATTTCTTCTAGAGGTGATTGCATTTCCTCTGCATTCTCTAGTTTAATATTTGCAAGTAGTGTGGAAGATTCCAGTTCTTTTTCATCATCTTTTTCCTTGGGATCATCAATCACAAGCACATAGTAATAATCATCATCACTATCTACAGGTTCCTTTTTTATTATAGACTCCAATTGTTTTATAGGATCATCAGCTATATCATCACCATCCAAGCTTTGATTTTTCACACTATTGGTGTCGTCAGTGTAGTTTTCACTGAGTATTGCATTCAATTGCAATTTCAATTCACTATCCATCTTAATACACTGCCTACGGAATTGATATGCTGAATTCATTTTCGTATAACATTCAAAGCATAGTTTTTGTGGCAAGCCATCATCGTGTTTCACCTGTAATATTTTTTATAAATACATGTTAATATTTGTTATTAGAGCAAGAAGTACAACATTAACAAAATATATTGCAAATTAATTTAAAAGCCTGACCCACCCTAAAATTCTGTCTTCGAATCCCCCCCAAGCCCTTTTAGGCCAGAAGAAAAACTGATTTGCTCACCCAAGCACAAGATTCAAAATTATATAGGTCATTGCATGCACATCATATTTTTTATCACTATCCATACCATCCAGTTCGGCTAGCCACTTCAGTTGAGAAGAATCAACTGTAACCAACTGGTACATTTTTTATGTTTATATTATTTAAATTTAGTCAATCTTGAAACATTATATTGTGATATAGTAATTGCAAATCAGCACATATAGATTGTGCCAGATAAGTCACTTTACCAAAGACATGTAAGTGACGCAGTGGGTAATATTCTTAGTAATTAGTTAGAGAATAATCACAATGTGGCACCTCTCTCATAGAAATTATATTCACAAATAAGTACAGAAATTCCAATGAGGAACCTATTGGAATTTTTGAACTTATTAGTGATACTCTTTAGTCATATATTTGTTTATAGATATTTACAAAATATAACTCATCATACTTATCCAACTTTAATATAATATTTGTATTATTTAAATTATCTATTATAGTAAACCGAACTGCTGCAAAATGAGACTTGATATATTGAATAGATTTTTTAATACTATATAATATATTAAAATATATAATATAATAATATATTAAAATAATGACACATGAATTAGTTATTATTAACGATTACATCCGTCAAAACACCAGAAAATTATTGACAAGAAATAAATGATGTAACATTTTTATAGGTTATAAACAATAAAACTCTTCCTCGAAATACAAATTAAAAAGATTAATTGAACATAAGATGTGAATAAATATTTAAGGTTAGAATTGTTAAATAAATTTAAGTCATCACAAAATAACACTATTTAAAGTAAGTATAGAAACAATTACCACAACTGTAGTTACTTCATGAAATTTCTCCGTCACGTTTTTCTCATCGAATAATGACACTTCAGAATCTGGCGATAAGCAGCATCGGCACAAATTCGACCACGTATCCATTTTGCATTCTTACATAAATAAATATTATGCCAGGAAAAGCTGGAATTAATAAATAAATGATAATTTGAATACATTGTTTTGCTTTGACAGACGATAAGTAATCAGAGAGCACACTAAAGTAGGTATGTAATCCAAAGAGTAAAAATTATCTACGGACCTTGTCCATAAAGACGCTCTATCCGAAAATTATAGACAAGAGACGAGCGTTTAAAATGGCGGAACAGAAAACGGAAGTACCTAGAAAACCAATATGGCGGTAAAACTGGCGCCACTATAGACATCCGCTTTCTGTTATTTTTATTCTTTAAATGTAACAGACGTAAGATCACCATAAAACATTTTGTGTATGTTGTGTAAATACATGTAATAAATATTTATATTTGTAAAGACGCACTAAAGTAATTTAAAAATCAAGTAAACATATTGCAGTACTTCAGTGTTACCCTAGAAGAATTTTTTTCGCACTTGTGGGAAAAAAGTTACGTGTGAAAATTGATAACATATCTGTGTAAAATATTATATTATAATGCAAACAATATTGTAAATGAAAAATACAATAAGATACATTTTTTATAGCTTTAAAAGCGGTATATATATTTTTTATAGGAAATGTTTGAATAGATATCTGAGGTACATTAAGTATCTTTTTTGCAAATCAACACTTAGATATGAATTATTTACTCGTACTATTGACAATAATCAAAATGCTCTTGCTTTCCGTTATATATTTATTTCGTAACCACGCCTGTGTAAGTGGGACAACATTCTTTGCCGTATAGGTTTCACTCTAGCATAATTTCATTATTTACTTACTGCCATACAAATATAGACTTTATGATTAATGCATACGGTACAAATTAGGTTAATATTACCCGTTCGTTATTTTTCGTGTTTGCCTCAGATAGTGTATTTTAAAACTATGTCGAAGCTGGCAATGTAATTAATCCTATACAACATACTCGGATTTATGTAGTTTATGGAATTATCAACTTAGTTGAAAATACGTTTGGGCGATAAAAAGTATTTTTCATTATTTTACATTTTGAATCATACCATATTACACCTATAGGTTGTTTGTTGATTTATTTACCGATGTTTATTCATACGCCCATACCGTTGCCATAGTAAGGTGACCATGCAAATTTAGATAATACTTACTTATGTCTTTTTATTTATTGCAAGACTACTGAACCGACATTCTTGGCCACAGCCAATTTGTGTTGCGTAAATAATACATTAAAATGTATGTAACTACTATACATATATATAATAAAATTAAAAGAAAAAAAATTAAATTCCGAATAGAACACACAGCAGCTTTTTTGTATCCGTAATATTTTTGTTACTACGATACATATGACCATTGTATACAACCGATTGAGGATTTTCAAGAATTTGGTCTAATTAGATATATATTTTTTTCCATTTCTAACATACCTTTCACAGCTTGTTATTGGTACAAGATATTTAACATATTTATAACTTACCTTGTTTGAGATGCTTAAATATCAATTTTATGTATACATAAAAAAATTGGAGTGTCTGTTTGTAATATTAAAATAACCGTTTTTTTATAATTAATGTAAATACGATACATACACCAAAAAAACCTGTTTTTACAATTTTTATCTGTCTGTCTGTTTGTTCCGGCTAATCTCTGAAATGGGTGGGCCGATTTTGACAGGACTGTTTTTGACAGGTAGCTGATGTAATAAGGAGTAACTTAGGCTACTTTTATTTTAGAAAAAATGTTTTATTTTAGAAAAATAAAGTAAAATTTCAACCGGACGAAGTCGCGTGTTCAGATAGTCTTCCATTACCTAATAGTTTACTTGACTGATATACTTAAGATATCTATAATCTATCGGTCACCTATTGGCTGAATACTTCTGTCTTAGTACGCCCTGGCCCTGAATTTTAAAAAAAAATGTAACTGGCCGCTTATAAAGTGTGAAATCTTTTAAACAAAAAAGAAGAAAAAATAGCATCATCGCCCGCCTTTTTTTGTTTTTATATGTAATATAAAATATCATAAAGATTAGATATTGTACGCCGCTTCTTATACATTAACTAATTATTTATTAATACCTACGCGCCTCATAGAATAGTTCTGGAAACTTACTCCCTGACGAAGATACCGCCTGTATCGTTTTCCTACAATCCGAGCATCTTCTCTTCGTCTTCTTCTTCGGCGTGCGCATTTTTCTTTAACAGTGCTCTGGATTGGATTGCAGGTTAGTAGATACCGTTACTTTGTGGGTATTTGTTGATACGCAGTCAGGAATTATACAAATTTGTGGAAAATAAAATTTGGCGTTGGCGTCTCAAAAGTCGCGAGAAACTGCTAGTTACTTAATAGTGAATATAGTTTGTTCACTTAATTTTATACTAAAAAGTAAAATATTTTTTTATGTTAATCGGTTTATGGATAATAATGAGTGGAGTGGCACTACCGCTGTGCTTTGGCGGGGTCCAGTGGAGGATCATAGATATAGCTAGAAGTCAGGTCAGTTCGGCCGTTGTGTTGAATTCACTCGTAATTAACCAGTATGATTTTGTAGCGATGTTTCAATGTGATGAGATGTCTCTACATAAATGATTGTTTATTGTAGTATGAATGTAGTGAGTACACATGTGTAATAATCGTACTATTAGTTGCACATTAGTGTAAGAATCACTAGTTATGATGACGACTTAGGCTTTGATGTCGGGTACCAGAAGAGAAACTCAGAGTAGCGCCCGTGACTTGTGACACTGGTGTAAGTTTAAAGGGTCCTTTTAGAATGCATTAACACTCACCTTCACTACTTGTAGTATCCACCCAGTCTCAATTAAGTCCGGGATAAACCCGTCTCTAATACAATTCAGTTTAGTATCCAAACTACAACCGGCATGTTGTACTCGTCGATCGAATGCTATGGCTTACAAAAATTCCCTTCCCTCACACTGAGATTCGTGGGGATTATAGGCAACTAGTTTAACAATACCAACTAAAATGAAACTACCTTCTTTTAATATTTTAAAATAATCGGATTTTTCTCCAATATTGATGTGAACCCTAACATTAGTGTGGTAGTGTGTAGTGTTTGGTAGTGTGCTACATGGCTTATTAGTAACGCGTATCTATATAATGAACGCGGAATGAATGAAGTCGGAACGTAGATTGATTTTACATTCAACTTAAATGTATGTTATCTGGAGAGGTAAACTAATGAGAGTGTCGAGTGTTGACAGAAATATTACAAGTGTTGGTAGGATTTCATTTATACATCCTAGTCTACCACATATGTCCATTACTAATAATCTTTCGTTCCCTACGTCACATGTAATATTTTTACAAAAATCCTGATATATTATTGTCAGAGGTTGTATCTGTTATACTATGCACCTAGAAGTAAACTTTTAATGATGAACAGTTTACAATCGTAGTGTCTTGGAACAAAGCCAAAGTGCCCTCGACGTGGTCGCTGCTATTAAGTAACGAGTAATAAAACTTTATTTATTACTGCTTTATAAACAATGGACACTTTGGAACTCAGTGTACAATTACGACAACATTAATTGATATCTCTTTTATACATTACTTGCCCGTCCGACTTCCGAATTCCCTATTTTCTTTGGAGATTATTTAGTGTTCTAAAAGTAATAATAATGGTAAAAAAAAATATATCGGTCCAGTAGTTTTATAGTTTAAACATAAAGGAATTGAAGGATTGTTATGCGGCTTTTCTTAGTTATAATATGTGTCTGCTCTTTAGTACTCTTTCTTATATTCCATGGTCTTGCCTATTGTTATCGCGCGGCGTTACTCGCGTTATTGTGGTAAACTGTCTGTACCTATGCCAAATTTCCGATCCGTCAATTAGTTTTTGTTTGAAAGATCAACAAACATATATTTATCGTAACAAATTGCTCCTATATAGTTTTGATATATAATCCATCTAAAAAATATATAAGTGGATACCAAAACGCAAAATTACTATAAAATTAATGGCGTTATATAAATTGTGAACTATTCGAGACACGTAGCTTTGACGCAAGTTATAAATAAACATTTAGCGACGTCTGAATAAACCGTCGGCAACAGATATCTATTGCGATGATGGATGGTGCTCCGTTGCCTGAAGCGAGGTTTCAATCAGGGCGCGAAAATGCACCCTCACGCTTAGTGTTCGACCGATACCAGTTTAGTTATACAGCTGGAAAAGAAACGGAATTTCCATTCAGTTTTATTCGAAACCTACTTTTTAAAATAAATGTTATTAGGTACATAAATAGGTATGTATATATAGTGGCACGAGTATATGGTACATAATAAGAACGGTAGGTAAATAGCTACTTACGATTCCGTAAAATGTCTTCCATTTAATTAAATAAATTCATTAAAACATGTATACTTATATAATAAGGAAATAATTGATTCTTTATTTGTTCAGCCTCCGCAATAACTGGACGAATTTTAAAAATGATTTGACTATTAGAATATTACATTATCTCTGATGAAGATAGACTATAAAATATTTCAAAAACGTTAGGGATAATTACGTGTTCAGATTAGGGAATAATACTAAAATATTGTGTACACTGCTAAAGAAACTACAAAAACAGCGGGCTATTATTGTAGTTTCTTTCAGGTTTATAAGTTTTGATAAATGTTCAGAGAATGTACTTTTAAGTATAGCTATCGAACGTGTATTTAATAACGAAAATAATACATTTGAAAATCTGAGGGAAGAAACGAAGTTTCAGACCTTCCTTAAGGATGATGATAGAATGGGGAATTAGCCTGTGCTAATAGTGTATGTTGCTGATGTCGAACTGAATGAAACTGTCTAAAAAGGAAGTCAGATGAACGGAAAGATGGGAAACTTCTAGTTTCTTTGAACGCTCTTTATAAAACAATTTTTTATATGCTAAACTGTACATCAATTGAAGTTAGATGCTAGAAAATAATAAATATCTAAGACATTTAATACCGTTTCGATCAATTGCTCCTTATGTAGGTAATTTGTACCTGCGTCGGTATATTACAACAATGGTTTAATTCGACAAACTCATTTGCATGCAAATTGTGCCTTCCTACTGACGTTTCGCCCACTAACGTTTGATTAGGGTCGAGAGGCTGAAGGGTCCCGAAAGAGAAGACAAGCGACTTTGTCACAGTCTAAAGGGCGGTTGCCACTGTTTTTAGTTCAAATATATAAGTTTTTATATATAACTTCACGTCGGACATGTACAGAAAGACGGCGAACGTAAGTCGGAGAAAAAACGGTCGAACTAAAACGTTTCCTACGAATGCTGGATATATGATGTTGCAGAGAAAAGATGTAGAGCTTGATAATGTCTAAAAAGTCTAAAGACAGCGTATACGCTTAATTTTTATATTGTCACTAGCTGACCCACAAGCGTTGTTTTGACATATAAATTAAAATCAGTGTTAAAAAATAGGGGTCCGGGATAGAAGGGTGAAAATTTATGGTAGTATGTAATTTTTAACACCTCATTATAAAATAAATACGTCCAAAAATAAATATTAGGGGTGGACAACCCATATCACTTAGGAGTATGAAAAATAGATAGTAGCTGATTCTCAGACCTACTGAATATGCATATAAAATTACATAAAAATCGGGCACAAGGCAACTAAGGCAAAGTAAGTTTAAGTAAATTATTTTTACTTTACACTGTTATTAATAAAAAATATGAAGACTAATTTTATAGTTAAGTAATTTATTTTCATATGTCTAAGCCATTCATAATTAGTTACGTGATACTCTATGTTATATCAGTAATCTTGTGTTATATAAGATAAGAAAAAATATAGAATGAAATAAGAGTAAATCCCTCTCATATCCCATAATCACGTTACGAAGTCTGCTTATCCAATTGGTATCTATGGCAACATGATTAAGTGTAACGATTCAGTATCGAATAACTCGAAATAAAAACTCAATGTCAACAGCTTGCGTGCGTTGGACATCGTATCAAGACCGTTCAACAGATTTTCATTTACTTTACAAACTGTAAACCTATTTAATTTTGTAGATTGAATGATTATGAGTAAAGAAAACAAGTTAAATGAAGAACTTTACTGACTACTTGCATTCATGAACTATTTGATGCGAAATAAATAATATGAGTTTGTGCATTATTTTTTATCAGTTTTAAGTGGTTGGTAAAGTAACAAAGAAGTTTCATATGTTATACTATATCATATGTAATATTCACATATAATACTATTTGTACCCGTGGCTTTGCTCGAATATAATTCATTCATTCAATCTAAAATATTTGGTTCTTTTAAATAAATATGTTCAAGAACATGTGTACAAAATTTTGTGATGATCGGTTCAGTTGTTTTTGCGTGAAAGTGTAACAAACATCCCTACTTTCAGATTTATAATAGTAGTTTGTGAATATTGAAAACTTTAATATGGGATGGAAGCGACAAATTAGTTTATTTAGATTATACCATATGTTAAACTAAATATTGTAAACATTTATTACATAAAATGAATGAAGTTTGGGTCCCCGCTTATTTTAATTCTAGTATTAAGTCCGCCATGTGCACCTTTATTTGTTCTTTATTGAGTTTTGCACAATACTTTAGTATTAAGCTAATAGTATTCTTTATCAGCCAACCTTAAAAATTAAGGGACTGAGAGATACTCAAAGGTGGTTTAATTTCTTAAATAACACACTTTTATTTATGTATTGAAGTTTTAATAAATAAATTTTAAACATTCTCAGCACGATGTGAGCATATAATAATAATAATAATGTCAGGACAATTCACACAGCGCTATCTAGACCCAAGTTAAGCTAGCTCAAGCTTGTGTTATGGATACTAGATAACTGATACAAATGCATAGATGTTCTATATTTCGTAAATACATACATATTATACATAGAAAATAACCCGATACAAACAATCATGCTCATGAATACAAATGTTTGTGCCGTGCGAGGAACCGAACCCGCGACCATCGGACGTAAAGCGGTGTGCTAGACCGCTAGACCACCGAGGTCGTCAATCTGTCAACTATCTATCAAGTAATGAATTAAGAATAAATCCTTACATCCCCTAATCTGGTTACAGACTCTGCTTATCCAATTGGTGTCCATGGCAACTAGATTCCGTGTTAAATAACTCGAAAATAAACTCAATTAACGTCACTAGCTCGCGTCTGTTGGACGTCGTAAGCATTATGAGCACTCAACAAATATCTATATAATCTCTACGAGCTGCAACCCTATTTCAATTTGTAAATCGAACGACGTGAACGTCACCGTTTACATCGTCCAATTTACAAATTCAATTGTTCACCTTAATAAATTCTTTGTTCACGTAGAGGAAATAAATGAAATACTTAACTGATTATTATACGTTTTGAATTTCACAGGGAATTATTGATGTTATGCTTTTTGTATTTAATCATAGTTTTGAGTTTTAATTAATTGTGTGTAATATGTTTTTATTAAATGAACGTGGCATTGTGCACTCGGGGAATCTGCTAGTATAGTATATAGTAGAAATGCAAATATTATTTCTATAAGTTTTATATACGACCTCGGTGGTCTAACGGTTTAGCACAGCGCCTTGCTTCCGATGGTCGCGGGTTCGATTCCTGCACCGCACAAACATTATGATTACATTATTCATGAATATGATTATTTGTATCGGTCTGGATGTTTTCTATACATGATATGTACCTACATATGTATTTACGAATAGAAAATCTATGTAGGTATTTGTATCAGTTATACCCAGTACCCATAATACAAACTAAACTTGGGTCTAAATGGCGCTGTGTGAATTGTTCTAATATTATTTTTAATATATATAATACAAAACAAAAAGTACATATGGCGGACTAAATACTACGGTCTTTTACCAGTTAACCATATGCTGTGCATAGGCGGTGCAAAAATAAATGAATGACAAAACAACATGTCAAAAATGCAAGTATTATATAGCTTTCAATTATAACACGTGAACCTGACGGTCTCCATTCCTTAAAATGTCAATTCTAAATATACACTGAACCGAGTACCTATTTGCGTCTGAACTATCATAAAATAGCCAATGACCGTATTATAGTGAACTTACAGTATAGTCTAGACCGGACGACTGACCTCTGACAATATTTGACTAAGTTTAGAATAATATAAAGGTTAGATTAGGTTAGCTATACCAAAACTATTGGAATATCAGCTTTTACCGGCGACTTAGTCGTGAAAAGGTATCAAACAGAGAAACAGACTTACTTTCGAATATACAATACCACGAGTAGTAACGATGTAAAGTAACTGAGTAAGCTCATAGTTTTTATTTCGTTTAATATATTTTATTATAGAAAAAGATAGTTTGACACATTTAAAACGAAAAATTAAGCTATTTTGAGATAGATAGGCGTTTTGTTACTTATACCTGAGATAACATTATAACATATTTATACGTAACATAGCTGTATAAGATCAATACAAGCATGGTGATAAAAGATTAGGGCGTCAGGCGGTAATGCGATACATTTTTTCTTTAGTTTAAAATTCGATGTTCTAGAACCCTAAATTCAAATTTCTCCATAATCTGTATTCATTTTATCTTTTTATTTTGATTGATATTCTACAAAGAGTTCTAAATTCAAATTCGGCGGAATTCGAATTCAGTTCATCATATAATAGACGTTGTTAAATGTTTATTAGTGTGAAATTGTAATAATGCAGTTTAGAACATCAGCAGCTTTTTTATTTTACTACTATCCGGATCATCAAGGAAGTCATTTGCGAAAAATATTAAATTCTTAAAATGTTTGCATAAAGCATGGAGATGTATCTACTAATGTACTACTAGAGAAGACGTCGCCGTGTAATCAAATGAGGCGTTACTAGTGTAATTCTCTCAATTACTCGCTAAATGTTTAATAAAATAATTTGAAAAAGTTTCTGTAACATATAAAAGAATATTAGTATGTTTCCAACAAATTGAGATAAATTTCAAATAAACCTCTTAACTTTAGCTACCATAGGATCCCCGGAAACGACACAGTTCTTAAACAGTAAGATAAATCAGATAGGCAAATTAGAATTATCCTCTTCAGTATACATATAAACAAAGATTACAAAATAAAAATATATAGCTAAAACGAAAACAAGAACAAATTTCAAACCGTATAATAATACAAATTACACAACATAACACAACATACAGTTATAAACGTACTTAGCCTAAGTTATAAACTTAGGATGTAAGACGGGACGAGACTCAATAAATATAAGCAAACTCAAATAAATAATGTTCATCGTTTCCCAGCATGCGGGCACGATATTTGTACACAGCGTCTTCTCTAATACAGTTTACCGTACTGCATCAATGTCATGAAATATGAAATTTGAAATTGGAACTGTATTAACGATGCTGACGCCACGCGCCATGCGCTCTCTTTGCTTTGAGCCCGGTGCCCTGGTAAATATGAAACTTGAATTTGGTACTGTAGTAACGATGCTGACGCCACGCGCCATGCGCTCTCTTTGCTTTGAGCCCGGTGCCCTGGTAAATATGAAACTTGAATTTGGTACTGTAGTAACGATGCTGACGCCACGCGCCATGCGCTCTCTTTGCTTTGAGCCCGGTGCCCTGGTAAATATGAAACTTGAATTTGGTACTGTAGTAACGATGCTGACGCCACGCGCCATGCGCTGTCTTTGCTTTGAGCCCGGTGCCCTGGTAAATATGAAACTTGAATTTGGTACTGTAGTAACGATGCTGACGCCACGCGCCATGCGCTCTCTTTGCTTTGAGCCCGGTGCCCTGGTAAATATGAAACTTGAATTTGGTACTGTAGTAACGATGCTGACGCCACGCGCCATGCGCTCTCTTTGCTTTGAGCCCGGGGCCCTGGTAAATATGAAACTTGAATTTGGTACTGTAGTAACGATGCTGACGCCACGCGCCATGCGCTCTCTTTGCTTTGAGCCCGGTGCCCTGGTAAATATGAAACTTGAATTTGGTACTGTAGTAACGATGCTGACGCCACGCGCCATGCGCTCTCTTTGCTTTGAGCCCGGTGCCCTGGTAAATATGAAACTTGAATTTGGTACTGTAGTAACGATGCTGACGCCACGCGCCATGCGCTCTCTTTGCTTTGAGCCCGGTGCCCTGGTAAATATGAAACTTGAATTTGGTACTGTAGTAACGATGCTGACGCCACGCGCCATGCGCTCTCTTTGCTTTGAGCCCGGTGCCCTGGTAAATATGAAACTTGAATTTGGTACTGTAGTAACGATGCTGACGCCACGCGCCATGCGCTCTCTTTGCTTTGAGCCCGGTGCCCTGGTAAATATGAAACTTGAATTTGGTATAACGATGCTGACGCCACGCGCCATGCGCTCTCTTTGCTTTGAGCCCGGGGCCCTGGTAAATATGAAACTTGAATTTGGTACTGTAGTAACGATGCTGACGCCACGCGCCATGCGCTCTCTTTGCTTTGAGCCCGGTGCCCTGGTAAATATGAAACTTGAATTTGGTACTGTAGTAACGATGCTGACGCCACGCGCCATGCGCTCTCTTTGCTTTGAGCCCGGTGCCCTCTTGAATTTGGTACTGTAGTAACGATGCTGACGCCACGCGCCATGCGCTCTCTTTGCTTTGATGCCCTGGTAAATATGAAACTTTTTGGTACTGTAGTAACGATGTGACGCCACGCGCCATGCGCTCTCTTTGCTTTGAATATTTGAATTTGGTACTGTAGTAACGATGCTGACGCCACGCGCCATGCGCTCTCTTTGCTTTGAGCCCGGGGCCCTGGTAAATATGAAACTTGAATTTGGTACTGTAGTAACGATGCTGACGCCACGCGCCATGCGCTCTCTTTGCTTTGAGCCCGGTGCCCTGGTAAATATGAAACTTGAATTTGGTACTGTAGTAACGATGCTGACGCCACGCGCCATGCGCTCTCTTTGCTTTGAGCCCGGTGCCCTGGTAAATATGAAACTTGAATTTGGTACTGTAGTAACGATGCTGACGCCACGCGCCATGCGCTCTCTTTGCTTTGAGACCGGTGCCCTGGTAAATATGAAACTTGAATTTGGTACTGTAGTAACGATGCTGACGCCACGCGCCATGCGCTCTCTTTGCTTTGAGCCCGGTGCCCTGGTAAATATGAAACTTGAATTTGGTACTGTAGTAACGATGCTGACGCCACGCGCCATGCTCTCTCTATGCTTTGAGCCTGGTGCCCTGGTACTTGCAGAGTTTATTAACGCTGTGAACTAATTAAATGTCATACGCTCAGCTGAAATATATTTTATGTAATATTATGTTATCTGTGATTGTAACAAAATTCGTTTGACTTGCTTTTTTACCTGTGCGTGGAATATTTAGAAATGTCAAGTTATATACAAATAAAATTAAAGTATTTATAGAAATGTCTTTCATGCTTCTATTTCTTAATTAATTACGAGAATGAATTAAGTTATTTTTAACTCAGGACGCAAGGAGTGTCATGAGTTTGACTTGAATATCTGTGGCTGTCTGTGGGTCCTGTTGTATACTGTACTGGCTAATCGGAAATGTATTTTTTATTCTAAATTGGAATTAAATTTATAGTTCTTATATTGGTCATTTTTGTTTGTAGTTTATATCTCGTACTCGTAGTCCCGTACTCCAAGTCTTTCTCTGTATTTTCGTTTTACCTATATACATATAAAATAAAACTACAATACTTCAAAACGCATTTTTTTGTTTTAAAGCTGACGTGACGCAAATATAATACAGAAAAAAATATTCATAAAATTCTTAACTTTCTAATTATAACATGCGAGAAATATCACATAACGCAATCCAAACATGCTGCATGTGGAAGACGACGAAATGGTACTTTGCCAGTAATGTGGCTACTACTCCCCAGTACTAACATGTCTTTTCCCCCTCCCACTAGTACTCGCAATATAAATGTATGTTTGTCTGTCTGTCTGTTACATTTTAACGATGAAACGGCTGAACAGATCTTACTGTATAAGATTGATGGTGAAGATAAACATAGGAATACGTGATGTCCGTAGATACTGTTAATATATATAGACGGTGGTTACCACTTACCATCAGGTTGGCCGTCAGCTTGTCTGACATTCCATTTACATAAAAAATACTTTTAAAATTGAAATGCTAATGTCGACAGCGGTATACATTCAGGTAAAACAAAATACAAACAAAATATAATCGAATTCATAAATATCTTCAACATTGAAATTAGGACTGAAATGGATTTTTTGATCGTCTCTTTGCGAGTCGCCGAAGTGAATGATGTCCCAAAATACAGAAAGTTTTCAAATTAAACTCACTTATACCTAGTTACCAGATTACATTTTTATAGTATTTATATTATTTATTTTTTATAGTATTTGATTATTAAAAAAAAATAAACATGTTAGGCTTTATCATTAACATACGAGTTAAAAATCAAATTAGTCCATACTTCTTTACAAAGTCACCGCCACTGTCTGTTCCCTTATATCAAAACTTAATTACGCAACAGATTTTAATGCACTTTTCAGCAATAGATAGTGATTCAAGACGAAGGTATATATATATATATAATACATGCGTGTTATAGTATAGAACAATCGGAGAAATTGAAATATTTGTAATGTATCCGTGCGAAGCCGGGGCGGGTTGTTAGTAATATTTAAATGAGAAAATATGTCTATATCATTGTTATCTTTCTTACCTTTTCACGACAAAACGTACCTTTCGTACCTTTTCACGACAAAATGTACCTTTCTTTCCTTTACACGATAAAACGGCTGAACATATCTTGACTCGAAGGTAAATTATGTTACAAGATGTGAGAAATCAATGAAATCACATTTGTTATAATAAAAAATAAAGAAGTGAAATGGGAGTTAAATGTTTACGTAGATGTTACAGTAACAGCTAGTAATATTGTAAATTCGAAAGTGTATATGTCTCTCTGTTTTTTTAGTCTAGTCTTTCTGACTAAACGGTTGTCGGATATAGGCTGTGTATTATCACAAAAAAAAGGTAGAGAAATTCGCGGGAAACGCTACAAAATAGCTATGTATTTGCATAGTAAATATAATGGAAGTTCTTACTTAACAGTTTTATATAATTTTGTTTAATTCCACTACTATTAACATGTGTAAGACTAATATTAAGTGCTGAAACCTGACACCACTACTGTAAGATTTACGACCTTCGCTATTAGGATCAATTTCAGACCTTTATTCGATCTGCACCCTCACTGCGACACGTGTTTCACCTCTGAACAAGCCTTAACATAGATTGGAAGCCGACGAGTTATTATAGTCTTGTTTCCGAGCAGTCAAGGCTATCAAGCTATACCCGAGCTAACCTCCACGCAGTTCCTCCTGAAAATGATCGTGTGAATTTCTAGTGAATTTGCCACGATGGATTGGAACTGACCTCATCCCATCCTTTTCTTATCATCGTCCACTGATGACCCGCCAGCCTAAAACGTTAGTACAAGCGAGTAAACCATTACATACTCATTCTTTAAAAAAAATAACGCAAGTTAACTCTTCTCATTAGTTAACCACAAGTTAAAACGATGGAAAGAGATGT
Organism: Achroia grisella; assembly: GCF_030625045.1. Lineage (NCBI taxonomy): Eukaryota > Metazoa > Arthropoda > Insecta > Lepidoptera > Pyralidae > Achroia > Achroia grisella. Next base: position 700,139 of record NW_026712984.1, on the reverse strand, counting down.
TTATATAATATATATGGGGAGTAAAAGCAACGGAAAACAATAGAACACTGAAGGTATGTTCACAGTTTGTAGACCACACAAAGGATTTGGGGTCAGAAAGGAAGCATGGAAAATTACCACTCTTTTAGGGACTTTTTAAGCTTTGCTAAAGCGAAAATTTATTTTAATATTTGAATATTTATTCGATAGATGCTTACAAACACGACACTTACATTTACAATCGACTTAAAATGAACAGAAACAATAAAACATACACAAAGCACAAGAAACAGTTCCTAAAAATGAACAAATAAATATACGTATATATACAAACAAAGTAAGTAGTAACATATTTTTACTTTTTTCTTGGGTAAGGTGTTCCAGTTTGATGAAAATGTTTTTTTTAGATATATGTCTGCCCATATTCGCTCTCGCTTGTACATATCATTTATCACCTCAATTTTCATTACGATCCGTTCAGACGGTAAAAGGTCAGCAAACGGGCAGTCACATTTTCGAATATACTTAGATATTTACACTGAAATAATTACAGTCAAATTGGAAAGAAGTGAGAGTTATTATAGGTAACCATACTGCGGAAATATAATACATAGACTACTTTTTTTCTCACGAAAGTTCAAGACACAAAGGACACCCGACTTCACTTCTTTTCTGATGCACGAAATATATACTATTAAAAGTATTTGAGAGTATTTAAGTACAGACAGACACATTAGGTCATAAAGATCCGTCAAATCTTTAACTTCATTTCAATTTCGACGGCTGATTTGTAACAACGGCTTAAATGTAAACACACAATGTCGTTAAAAATATCCAAGCATTTTCCGAGAGTAGTAATACCAACCCGCTAAACTAAACCGCTTTCATAGATATCATTATAGTTTCTTTTTTACTTAACCTCGCATACAATCTTATTACATGATAAACAGCTCAAAAACGCCCACAAACGGAAAATAATTTTCTAACTATGGCAACACGACGCCTGAAACCGGGAACAGGAGCTCGCTCGGTCGTTCATTTCTTTCAGTCGGTCGCCGGAGCTAGTGCTCTGAAGTCGGCCGGAACGGGCCGGGGAAGGGCCAGCGGGCCACAGCGAGCAATATATAAAATATCTCACACAAAATTCTCTCCCATCTACCAATGTATCTCTGCTAACCTAGTTAATATATCTACGCATACAGAAGTTTCAATATAAAGTAGGTTGTGAAAGTGAAATAGTATTCAGCAAAACGGAAAATAGGCTGTTTGTAGACCTTTAGCCTAAGCAGGTGAGTTTTCCATTACAAATTCTCTTTTTATTATTGTTTTTATGTGTGATTCTTACTTATTTGTAAAATTTATTAATTATATATATATATTATTGCTATTAAATATACATATATTGTAGTATTAAGTAATAATTCTACCAACAATTTACAAGCGTTAAGATTATAAAATGTCCAGCAATTTTTCGGCTAAAAATAAAATCCTCGGTACTCGACCCCTAAGAAAACTTTTTAACTAAATTAAGGCCTTTCGTCGGGGACAGCACTTTATTAAAATGTAAATATTAACCAACCCTTTATCAAAGTTTTAAATCTTTTTTAATCAGATCCCAGTAGAGAGCATAGAGATTAAAGAAAGAATAATTATTTAGACAAAAACAAATATTGTACTTGTTTCTTTTGCACTATAAGCATATATTTTTTAGACTTACAGTTAGATTAACTATTTAAATATATTGTATTACCCTTACCACTCACTGCCCATTTAAATAAACTGTTGTTTGTTTTTTACCCAATGGTTAAGTGTTAGACAATTCTATAAAGAAATAAATTTGCCAAATGTATGTTTATTTTAGCAAAATACAGTATAAATAATAAATGATCATTGGGGGTAGTCGATGGTAAACGCAATAATAACATATACCTACTCACATTTTGACGTCCCCCATATTCAACGTGAGTACAATATCGAGGTAAAATTAACGTTTACAAATAGGTAATACTAGGTCAGCGTAAATTATAAAAGTCTAAAGAGTTCAAAGCTCAAAGCGCCTTCGTATATGAGCGTAATTGCTTCCTGCAGAAGAAACACGGCGTGTGAAAAACGACCTCACTCTACACTGTTGCTACCAAGCTATCATAAATTTGAATGAGCAAGATGCAATTACATTAGTAAGCAAAATTTAAGTTAGTAATTTGTTATTCCAAACGTATTACTATTTATTTACATACTAAAGATTATACTAAAGATATTACTTACTAAAGAACATAAAGGTAAAAATGTGTAGTACAGATAATTATAATTCTGTTGAATAAATATTGATATTTGTTACTTATTTACGCTTACACTTAGTTCATATTTTGCACTGACATATAGGATTTTTTTACTCGTCTGCGTGCATAGCCACGGAATATAGTTAGTGGTTGATATAGAAAACGTTGATTTTCAGTATTTTCTTTTCAATAACCTATATTTTTATACAAACAATAACCGAGTAGTCACGTGATCGCTTTTACAAGGTGTGGTTCTAGAAATAATTTTTGTATTTCTACTAGATAGACTCCCTAAGGACGCAGTTCTAGTTATAAATATAGTATATTCCGTTTCGGGTTGGTACATTCCTTTCTGAAAAATTCCCTATCAAATACTTGTGAACCGAGAGCCAAATGTACAAAAACAAATAATGGAAAGGACTGTGATAATTTCTTGGTAAAAAGTAGTTTCAGAATAAAAAAAAACATTTAATATAAACAACGATTTAATATAAAAGCCCACTTTTAAATTCGAACGTGTATTTAAAACATTGTTGAAAAGTAAAATATTTTTAGTAAGTAGGTGATATTTTTATTTTAGACTAGCTGTTCCATCGACTTTTTTCTTGGAATTTAACTTTATTTTTCTAAAATTGAAGATTCTTTCTAAAAAAATAATGTAATAATAAAAGTAGTCTAAGTTATTCCTTATTACATCAGCTACCTGCCAAAAGAGGTCACATCAAAAACGGTCCAGCTATTTCAGAGATTAGCTGGAACAAACAGACAGACAGTCAAAAATTGTAAAAAATGTTATTTTAGTGTATGTACCGTATTTATATTCATATGCATGTAGTAAAACACGGTTATTTTACTCCAATTTTATTTATATGTATAGATTTAATTCCAGTAAATTTAAAGTACTCCAAATTTCATATCAATTGCAATATCGATCATAATAAAAGATGAACAAATTATTTTTATGAAGTCTATTGTTTATATCAATATCTCGACAAATGAGCTGTATACTGGGTAGTTTTACAAATCGTATTTTAAAACATATTATTTATGTATTTGGGAAACATGTCGCATATAATTTAAGGATGGCATACACTTCATATCTTGCCTGACCTGAAACCTGCCTCCATACAAAGTAACACTACACTTAACAAACACCGTTATTTACACGTAACATGGTTTATTTTATGAAAACGGAACGCAACATGATCCATCAAAATTATATGAAGGAAAATCAATAAGCGTACTCGTTTCTAAAAGTGCTTACTTTCTTGTGGCTTGTAGTTACTTTATGAAGCAATTATTGTACTTCTAAGATAGGCTTACATACATATTTAGTTGTCCCTTCCAATCGATCTTCCTGTCCAATTCATTTGGACAGCAGGGATTAAAATTATGACAGCCTGAGCTTTGCGATGCCGTCAGACTAAAGTCGAATCCGTCAGGCGGGAGTTGGCATTCAACTGCTCCATAAGTCCTTCCACGGGTTTGGAGTGCCATCTGCATTCGCCCTCTACTGTCCGGTGTCCTTTACAGCTGCAAAGGCAGCTGGCCTTTACAACTGTAAAGTCCGACAAAAACATTTAGTTTTAAGGGCTATGAACTAAATCAAAGCAATAGTCTGTACTAATATTTTAAAGAGGAAAGATTAGATTGTTTGTTTGCATTAAATAGGCTCTGAAAGTACTGGACCGATATGAACAATTCTTTTACCATTAGAATCCTATATTATCCCTGATAAACTTCAGTGCAAGAATATTTTAAAAGGCGTATGTGACGTTTTTGATGTAAACTTGGATAATGTAACCAAACGTGTGAAAAGTATAGCACAAATAATTGTTATGTCATGTACACTACAGTTTATAGAGAATATCAATATCGAAGGAAGTATGTATGTGACAAATTCTGTTGTTGAATTTTTTTGCTAAACACCTTTGTTTGTTGGGCAACTATTATTGATTAAAACTAAACAGTCTAGAAGCAAAGTGGACAATAAAAATAATTAATTTAGAACATTATTATAACTTAGATTTAGAACCTTAATACAAATTGTGTGGTCATGTGTAATTTCGAAATCATTGAGAATGGTAAATTTATGATAAATTATGAACATATTATATTCAAAATTTTGTTTTCAGATTTCCACCTTTATTGATAATGTAAGGGATCCAATCTCCTGAAATGAAAATAACGGTCTGTAAAAAAATATTAAAAAGTAACAGAATATTATTTTTAAATCCTTAATTAATTATCGTTACGACTGTATTTTATGCATAATATCTTCCACTATGATAAAAGTATTCCATTGAATATTATGGATGGAATGGAACCAACAAAGCTTAGCAACAGAATGTAGAGGATGTGTATAACGTTAAAGAACCAACTTATAAAGGCAATTGAATATTAAAAAATAACTTTTTCATGCTTCAAACTTATTAAACTTTGGAACTAACTACACTAACCAATTTTAATGAAATTGGCACTTAATTGACAAACAAACTGTATACTATAACCATCAGATGAACCGTCGTTCATCTGATGGTTATAGGCATAGGTTACCTTACATGAACGGCAGCACGGAAATCACGTAATTTGACGCGCCTAGCACTCTTGCCAAATTACTGAGTACCAACAGCGTTGGCTATGCTATAGCTGAATATTGAATGTAATTACGTCTAGAAGTCTAGACTGTATCAAAAGATATGAATTAAGGACGTGTTGTCTCCAAACTAAATAATTTGCTGGAGAGCTTACAAGGGTTACGCTAAGAATATATTTATGTATACGAGTATTGGCCACTATGTAGTGCTGTGTAGGTCGGTAATGAATTAGTTCCTAAAGACGAACTATGAGAACTATTTCATATACGCTTCGCTCATTAATTCATTAAAAAAATCAGGGAAGTAAAAGTAGGACGTCGTAAAATACAAGAACCTTCTACTTTTTATAGAGACTGTAAAAGATCGTTTGCATAAAACTTTGTTCACCTTTTGACGAAAATTGCGCGGATGAAGGAGTACGGAAATTCGGACATTTTCAGTTTAATAGAGAAAGAGTTCAGAATGCTAAAATTAATGTAAAATTATGCATAAAATTTAAACCATTCAATAAAACATTACAAACACTACTAATATATCACCAAACCGTCAATGTCAATATTGTTAATTGACAAATCAGCGAATTGAGGTTTTGTTTTTTGTGCTGTTATTAAAGTAATCTCTAGCTATATTAATACGTAAAGCAAGCCTTTGACAATCATATCTTAATAACATTCAAACCTATAATTTAAATTATTTACGGTCGAATTGAATTATCGTACTACGAGTAGTTCTTAGAAGAACTACGAACTAAATTACGCTCTCTGAGTCGCCAACTGATATATGTAGGTTCAAGACAACAAGTTTAGTAAATAGTTGGCAGCCTGGCAGTTGATTATAATAGAGTGCTTAATAAAGCATAGCGTTAGTATACTTTAACAATTTGTATATTCATATGTATTAGCCTCTGTTTGCCAATGATTTGCAGTTCTATCGCCATACCTACCATTATTTTTATTTATCGGAAATAGACTTTGAACAAAGTCATCTTTGTGGCTCTTCCTGTGTACTAAGTAGCTTGCTTTATAAGCAGTGTTTCAGTATAAACGGGGAGATAATGCTGTGTAATGGAAATTTATGAGAGGTATCAATCACATGAAATCCTTGGTGATGTTCATAGGCGATGCTTGTTAGGTGGGCTTGTATGTCATTTTATTTACATGAAAAAAACATTTTGTTATAAACTGTTTACTTTCTTTATTTATTTAGATTTTAAGTACGCCTAATTTAATTTCTTCCACGATGTACAAGTAGATCGTCTCTTAAATTAGACATTAGAATATGTCTGAAATTCTGAAGGATCCTGAAAAGTTAAGATGGAGTTCTCTGATCTAGTTCACGGTCCAGTCACTTACAAATATGGTTTCGTATATATATGTATGCTACTGTATTTTTCTAAATTAAAGGAGGAAATAAAACATCCATCTATCATTCCCATTGTGTTTACTGGAAGAAAATTCGTGCAGAATGAAACTTGCCTTTTTTGCATTTTTCCTACTCTTTTATCCCATTATATATATTATGTTTAGAAGTCATCCATATTATATATATATTACATATACCATCCAATCCAATTACGCCACACTGAAGATTTTGCGACATCACATTTCAATTGGAGTATTTAAATACGAATTTATAAATATTAATATTTGTAAAATAAAAGGAAAGAGAAATATTTGTTTACTTTTAATTTCAAAATTGTATAATTAGATGGCGGTAGTTTAAATTTCTTAATTTTTTTAGATATAATAAACATATTGTAATATTCTATATATACATAGTATACATAGAACAATTACTGTGGAAAGATTTATGTAGTTTAATTTACTATCGTAATCATAGTATGCTCTTGGGGATACGTTTCCTAAATGGATAATTCAAAATGTGGTGGCCAGCTATAAATACCTATAAATATTATAAAATTAATGATTAAAAAAAGATCAATTTTCGCGTAAATGCACACAAAAATACCTATTTGTTTGGCAGTTGGTTGAAAACTCAGAAACCCATGAAATTGTAATTATTGTGGATTACAAAAGTTTCATCGTAACAACATTTCAGTTTCAGTCCGCTGTCACTCAACGAAATTACAAACGGAGCTAAATTATTATTTCATAGCCGTAATGAAGCTTGTCCGGGAAAATTATGTCTAAGGTTACCTAGCTACTTTAGGAGTATTAAGACATACTTGTTAAGCCGGCCTTTCACTGTCTGATGTAATATGCTACATTATATTCTGTGACATTAACGAATATTCTCATTGTAACGTAACACTTTTTGTACTTATAGTACAGAAGATAAGATATAGTAAGTGACTAAGGACTGTGTGTAGGGGTCGGTGCAGCCAACGATGGTGGTAAATTAAAGGCGCATGTATGAATGTATAACAGTAAATAGAGTCCTGTACAGTAAGTAATATAATAAATATAATGTAATGTAATAATAATAAATGAAAGTACATATTTATTTATAAGATTTTGTAATACCATTGTACAAAAATGTGTAATAATTAATAATTAATAGTAGTTGTTAGTGTAATTTATAAGTGACAATCATTTTCAGTTAATGACATGAATGAAATGCTATGATATAGAGATCGATATATTAATTGTAATAAGGACTTCTATTTTGATTTGTTTTTATGTAGATATGAGGTATGAGAGTGGCGAGCTCATGTAAATTGGTTAAATACATAACAAAGACTATTGTGCCATTTATCTGATATGCGTTACATTTTCGAGCATCTCAATCTGTAATTTCACTTGCGTAAGAATTAGGTGAGCAGAGGTTTCCTCTGTTGACGATATAATATATATATATATATATAACGTTTGCTAAAACTCGAAAGCAGCTGGACTGATTTGGCTAATTTTGTAAATTGAAATACAAGGAAGGTTTGAGTGGTGACAAAATAAAGAATTTGAAAATAGTAGAAACAACAATGTTATTTTCCGGAGTGAACTGTTCGTACCTGTCAAATCTGGTACGTTCAGAAATTTATTGCGTAACTAAACTTCAAAAAACCTTTGATAGTTAATTCTGAGGCGGAATGGAGTTCGCGGGAGCAGCAAATATATATATACATATATATATATACATAAATTACAATGAATTAGCTTTTGTATAATAGTTATTATAGTCTTGCTAAAACTCAGCAATGGCTGGAAAATTTTGACTAATTTTGCGGTTAAATTTATAAATACAAATTCAGAAATCAATTTATTTATAATACTATCACAAAATAAATATCTGAACGCAGTACAAATATTTGACATTAAAATATTTGTCGTGTGTTTCCTGTGTGACTATGTGAAAGTGGTCTCACTCCATTATCCATTTCTAATAGTTTAGTGAAATAGTATTAAATTTTGGATTTTAGTAATATTTTAATTATGGAACTTTGACACATTATTTAATCTTGATGACGAAATTCACCGGGTCAGGTAGTAAATACATAAATTTTGACGAGCATCTATAGATTATTATTATTTATCAAAGTATAATGAACTTTCTATAACAGAATTCACTTTCATAATACACCGTAAATAATTAACATTAATCGTAACAAAGGGACCGCAGAACGCTTTCAGATTGATCAAAGACTTTACCTTTGAATTGAACGGCGGCCGCTTTTGTGCTGGGAATAGAACTTTGTACTAACATTATTTAGAGCGGTGATGCGTTGCCAATCTTCTGGTTGACAAACGGTCGTATGCAGGTCAGTTGCAAATTAAAATCTATGCCAATGTTGTCAAAAGAGAGATAGAGAGCGGATTTTGTTATGAGAAAGATAAAACTCTACAGAGCACGGTTTTGAGAAATTCTTTCATTGAATAATTCAGTGCATGTGTATTTAAAAGTATATATAACTGGTAATGCCAATCTTTTTTGACGCACCTGATGGAAAGTCATAACCGACTACTATATAGGCGATGTCGGTGGGGGATTCTTGTATAATATACATATCCGGGCAGAGTAGGGGAGGGTGATTAGTTCGACGTTAAATTGCAAGTAATTAACACGTGATTTAATAATATTTTTGAATTGAGAACACCCCTCTGTCCTAGGTTAGTTTAATACGTATAGGTGTGATGTATTTAATAATAAAAATAATATCTTAGAATGATTCACACAGCGCCATCTAGTCTGAAGTTAAGTATAGCTTGTGTTGCATACTAAGCAAAGTACATATATGAATATTTTTATTGTAAATACATACATAATATAAAATCAAAATAATTATACCTACTATCCATACAAATGTTTGTAGTACCGCGAACCCGCTACCATCGTAAGTAAGACGGTGAGCTAAACCGATAGACCACCGAGGCCGTTATAATTATTATTAATTGTTTAACCATAAATACAATTAGCCAGAACATTTATGAAAAATGATACATTACAAAGAAAAACACGATAAATTACAAGATATTACAAACACGCCTTACATTCCTGCAGCAATATGCCACAAATGTATGTAATATGAACTTTATTACTTTCCCGCGGAACAATGCGTTGTGAAACGGACGATATATATCATTTTTCGCGACATATTTGTGGTATTTTTACGTTCATGGATGTATCTATATATTTATTTACGTATCACATATATACTAAAATACACATGTAACTGAACCTTTTGTTTTAATTATTATAATAAATATTTTAAGCAGTGCCTCGTTTCTTTTTTTCGAAATGGTGCCACTGAAAACTCGCGTCTTGTTGACGTAGAACATGTTATAATGTTGAGTGGAGCCATTTTAGTGCTATATATATGACATAAGTGTTGATTTTGATAATTTTAATTATATATGCATATATTTTTGTTTCCATTGTAAAAGTACGCACAATAAATTAGTATTGAGTGACTTTAACAATGTAAGTCAACACATATTATTCCTTTGCGCACTAATTTCCGAATGCACTTAACAGATTTGGTTTACAAATGTACGTATCACTAATGTACTATGCTAAGCATCACTTAGAAAGCAGTGTTTGATTTAAGCGTATAGTAGGTTTATAAATAAAAAAGTTACTGTACTAATAATATAATGAAAAATATTGTTTTGATTTAATTTGCTTATTGATACATTTTAAAAAATACTTATCTGATTTATCTATGCCTTTAAAATTATATTACTGATCATAAAAAAAAATAGTTTGAAAACATCTGTGCACATATCATACTCTTTAAATTTGCTATCATAAAGTTTCTGGCAACAAGAAAGTTATTTACATAAATGGGAGCGAAAGCCGATTATGTACTGCAAATCTGGAAAAACCGTGTTCCGGTTAACCGGAGTTTTGATTATCCCCCGTCGAAAGTCGTTCTCCGATAATACTGTTCTTTACACAGATTACTAAAAGACATTTGGTTGGAGAAATTTTCATCTCTCACTAATGGTTCAGACGTGAAAATTATCCTCAAGATGTCTTCCATACTAATATTATAAATGCGAACGTGGCTCTGTCTGTTTGTGACCTTTTCACAACTAAAACGGCTGAACAGATCTTAATGAACTTTCACGTGGAAATATATTTCATCACGGACGGACATACATATTTGTTATTATCTAATAAAGCAGCAATTGTCAAATAAGTTCTTTTATTTTAATAATACTGTGTGCAGGTATAAATAAATTATAGTTATTATTATTTATTCAGAGCATTGGGGTCTACTGATTTGCTACCTTAAAAATGAATGTTTGTTCTTAGGATACAATATATCTTCATATCAAATTTCATAAAACATCCAGCCGTTAAATGGTGTTGCCATTTATTTATGAAACAAATGTTTAGATATACATACTTTTTAGTTTATAATATTAGTGTAATTTAGATTAAATATCAATTATTATTGAGAATTAATTTAGATAAATAAAATAATGATTACGTTTTTAAGATTTAAAAAGAAAATTAGTGTCGGATGGATAACGTGTATTAGTATTTTTATCAGTTTCACTAAGCTGATGTTATACTACGGGTTAGTACCCGTAGTATAACATCAGCTTAGTATAGGTCTAGATGGAGCAGTGTAAACTGTCTGTGTTATTATTGTTCGTATACGTATTTCAGGAAATTATTTTTGTTACTATTGAGACAAATTGACGGCCCACCTGAATGTAAAAGAAAAACACAAAAACAATTGAAATCGCTTGACAAATTGTCACAACACGTAACCTCTCTAGTTCCCCATAGAATTCCCACATTTTGTTTACATCCAATCCTATAGAAGGTTGACTTCACGATCGCCCATTCCCCTCCTTTTTCCTATACTCATAAATCTTTACTCCAGTGTTGGATTTCTTCGTACTTTATTTATAGTTCACTAGTCTTTATCTGCAATTTCGTCTGTTTTATTAAATAAAAGATAGCTTTTTGTCAGTCTTCGTGATATAATTTATGTTCACGACAAATTGTATTAAGATCCATTTAGCCGGTAAATTGTGAAAATGTAATAGACTGACAGACAGAGAGACAGACACAGTTTAGTTTTATATTATTATATATATTATGTGATATACTTATAAAATATTATGGATTTTTATATACAGCAGCCAGGCATTTTCATATAGACACACTTTTTCGTCTTTTTATTGTTAGTAAGGGTTTATTTCATTTAACTAGAATGGTAACAAGCTGACGATCCACTCGATGATGGTAAGTGGCAAGCGTCATTCATGGTTATGAAACCATGGATATTAGTCATCGTCGGCTGACGTCCGTGAATAAAGGTGAGATGCCTTCATTCCAAAGTTACTGCCATATCTCAACGTTTAAAATGCAACGGCTTAGGAAATAAACTGCATAGCGGCACAGGAAATCACCTAAACAACTTTACAGTCTACGTCAACCGGTGTTTTCATAAAAATATGTAAAAAGTAAAAAGATTAGATTCTACTGTTTTGCAAATTTCCACACAGAAAATATTGACAAATGGAAGCCAAGTTTTATAGATTGTTTTGAAAAAAAAATAAATTTGTTATTTTCTTCATTAGTCATACCCTATCGAACAACTGAACTGTCTACGAGTGTATGGAATTTTATCGAGAGCCAATTTATGAGCAGTTACTAACTTGAAACGGTTGATTTATTGTCGATAACATGTCGTATAATGTTTTTGGTAGCTATTCTTTGTGTAAATATTATTTATAGACAGGTTTGATGTGGTTTCATATAGATAACGTTGTTGTGGTATAAGTTTTGTTTAGAACTTAGAAGCTGTGAATGGTTGAATACTGAACACGATATTTCTTCACAATCAGATAATAAAATAAATAACCGCAGATAGATATTATATTATACAATACGTGATTATAGTTTTTATTATTAATTCAAAAATCTTATTAATCTATTTTAATTATACATATATTTTATTCTTTTCTTTCAAGTAAGAACTTTGTAAACGAAAACACGAATAGTTAAGGATTTCTACATTAAACAAATCTATTTTAACACATTCGAGCTATGATATGCTACTGAAATAATATTTTAAGGAAGGTGATACCTAGGAATGTGGATGATTGTAAGGGCAGAGGAGGGCCGAAAAAGAGATGGATGGACTGTGTGAATAATGATATGATAAGAAAGAGAGTAAATAACGAGATGACTGCGAACAGGGATGAAAGGAAGAGAAAAACATATTACGTCGACCCCAAATAATGAGAGCTATGATATGATATAGCTATGGTTTTTACTATTACTATTTTTATCAACAGCTTCGGTAGCTTAGTTTCACACACAGTGCCGTCTAGTCCCAAGGTCTGCAGAACTTGTGTTATGTGTATTAGACATCTGATAGAAATACTTAAAATACATTTTTTGTAAATACACACATAACATACATAGAAAATCAATTACCAATACAGATACAAACAATCATACGCATGACTAAAAATATTTGCATGGGTAGCAAAGAAGTTGACAAACTGCTAAAACATAGTGGTCGTTTTCGTCTATATATATATAAAATCGTTTCTCCTGATAACTCTAGTGATCTCTAGTACCCATAACACAGGATCTGCTTAGTTTGGAAATAGATGGTGCCGTGTGAATTATCCAGGGTTATTTTTATTACATTATAGACGAAGTCGTAAAGATTTAGCTATGTAATAAAAACATGTTCTTTCCTTTGGATATTCTAAATAAAAAATATTGTTTGTCGTTGATAAGTTTTCCTATTAGAAAAGTTTGAGTAAGTTCTGCGCGCTGATACAGTAGGTAGTATCAACTTGTTGTTTATTAATATTAATATACATAAATTTACTTTGTCCGTTTTTTTATTATGTGGTGTATTCTACATGTATAACAATCTATTAGTGAGTGTATAAATAAAGGTGTCATTTTAGTACTTTTTTATTTGGCTATTTTTTGCTTGTTGTTTGATTATTTGTCTAATTGTCAGAATGTTTGTGTGGTAAAGAGAAGGGAAAATTTTGTTTAAAAAATGTATATAGACTACAAGGTCGGTGTAGTAAATCACTCTCAATTTCCAAATTATAATAAAGTATACGTTTATTATACACTCACTCATTTTTTTACCACATTTCAATAAAATGAATATGATTCTTCCATATATTCATGAATTTCTATTCATATTTCACTGAATAAATGACTTAGGTCTTAACTGAAGCATTTCATCATTCTAAGTACGGATCTGTTTATATGGCAATTGGTGGGAGGGAGACAGATTTATGTAAGATACGGTTGTTTGAGCGGGATGGTGTATATTAATAATTCATGGTTTGCGATTCTCTGCATAAGCGTTGTCATCCCGCGCAATAGTGACATTTACAAATCTTTTATTCAATGACCACGTAACGACTTTCACACTAGGAATTTTACCCTTTTTATTTATTTATTATTGTATATTTATGGATTGGTAACTATTTACTATTTTTTATGGATGATAATGGAATGGTGCACCCGCCTGTGCTAAGGGTATACGCTGGCGGTGAGCCAGTGAAAAATGATATGATGAGCATGAAGTTAGGTCGGTTAGTATATCGCAAAAAAGAAATAGATCTCGGGGGAGGTTTACAGGGTAGACCCCGTGGAGGTCAACCAAATATGGTATATTGCTAGCAATGCAGTCACTATCCCTAGTACTAATAATACCCTCTACCCAATTGTAAATCATTTACCTGTACCATATGTCAGGATTAAAAACAACCTCGGTGTATCATATGCTTTAATGTTGTGGTCAGATCCACGTCACTGCAAAATATTACTAAAACTATGATCCCATTGTTTTTTTTTGGATAGCAGTACAATATATTTAGGCATATCACATCAGCGATTCTATATGACGTCATTTGGATTTGAGATGAGTAGCCAGGACCGAAACATTTATTTGTAAGAAAAACCGTGACATATATGACTGACAGTTCTCTGTGGAAAAATACTGAGGAGATGATATTGTTTGAAATGGTAATAGAAATAGAATCATCAAAAGATGTTAATACAATTTTCTATTTAAATTGTAAAGGGATTAATGGTTGTGTATGAAAATGATAATGTAACGTGAAGCTCGATGTAAGTTGTAACGTTTAAACTACTTGTAGGAAGTACCTGTTTAAGTATTCTTTAAACTAATTCAAGTGATTTGATAATATTATATTTACAAGTAATTGTTTGCAAATAAAGAATGAAAGTCCCTAAATAAAACTAAGTTAAGAAAGAAAATATGTATTTTACGACCATTACATTGTTGCACACATATACATATGAGCAATTGCATATAACACATATACATTTGGAATCTGTGTACACATACATGCATATGTACAAACACACACATATACACAATAATGATACATACAACATCAATAACACAAATTTACATTACTATCCATATCTAGAGTTATATTGAAAGTTTTATCTTCTACTCGCTTCACTTAAAAGAAATGTTTATTTGTGTAAGTTATCAGTTTTTAGATTTTTACATAGATTCAGTTTTGGTTCAATTCTCATTAAACTTAGTTACTAGGTTTGTTAAATGTTGAATGAGGTTTTAATTGCTTTGTGGTGATTGTTAGTTCGCTACTGGGATCAAAATTTAAAATTTATAAAGATTTTAATATAGAGTGCAGTCCGAGACTTTCTTTACTATAACAATATTAGATTTATTTACCTATTTATAATAATAAAAATAAAATTCAACGAGCATTGATTATTTTTTTATTCTATTTATTTCCCTGATAATAGCAGATGGCTTTGAATGGCCTGCATAGTCTTTTGTATAATATTATTTCATACTTGTTTATATTCTCATGACACTCACTGAATGGAACGGAATTTATAACATTTCTCACACTACATGCCTTCACTTGGAGGTTCGATTTATTAGTATGAACAGTCTATATGAATCGTTAAACTGATGTACGCGGTCTGCTGTACCTTCATAAATAGTTGAAAGGGTGCCTTCTGTTAGTATCAGTGTTAACAAATCCACGGATTTATGCAGGACACGTTATCAAAATCGCAATTCCTAGGACTCGACTAGTTTCGAATTGAAATAAGTATATAATATAATATAAAGAGAGTAATTTGAGGATTATTTAAATTTGGGACCTACTGTTGTTTAGCTACTATAATAATATACAATAGTTACCCACGACTTGATAAAAAAATTGTCAGTTGTTCTCGTGAGAGAATCTTTATGCTAATTTTTAAAAACCGTTTATAACCGTAACATACTAACACACAGACACAACTGTGAACACTTACAGCAGTTATTGATATCACACTAAAAGCTACATATATCTAAGCTTAGGAACGTCCCACGCCAATTTCCTATAATATGGTAACACTACGCAGTAAATACAGTCGCTGTGACTCAGTGAGATACGCATCAAATATCGTACATTTTGCCGGCGACCAGTTTTGCATAATCCTCCATTCTACTCGATATATCATAGATGAATAAGTAAACTCTTGGGACGAAATATTGGTACATCTACTGTATGTTTTTTTTTTGCCATTCCGAGAAAATTAGGTATCCTATACAAGCAGTTTACTGTGACTTCATCTGCATATATTTTCAACCCCGATTTTACCCGCTTTTGGCACCATTCGAATAGCAAAACACGCTGACGGGCCCTAAGGCAATTTGTTCACTGGTGAAGTAATAGAGTAATTAGTTTTAGGGTACAAAGGTACTGGCATGATTTTAAAAGTCCCTAAATTTTAAAGAAATAAAAAACCTACATGTATAAAGATATTTTGAATTTGAAAGCTATGAAAAGGAAACAAACAGACATAGAGATTCATTTATGAGTACTGTACTGACATTTCAAATTCCTTTTATACACGAGTGACCTTGTAATAATTGGTTTTGGTACACTTGAATTAAGAAAACAAACGTACTCGAATTAACTTCAGTATTACACAAGGATTTTATTACTCCCCAACAACAGAGGAATTTATGAGGGCCGATGTGGAGCGGTCGTTAAAACTCGGAATAAGTTTCTGTGTAAGTTTGCAGCCGCAGGCCTGAAATTCTTCGCCATATTCCTGTTCAGTCACCAATGTAGATATACTAATAGATAAACAATTGGTAGTCTACATGTAGCCAAATTATAATATCTAGGCATGGCATATAATCTATCTATGAATGTGTTTTTACGTCTACGCTAACGCTGACGTTTGACGTTAGTCACTAATGGAGGACGATAGGATCAGCACAAGCATAATAAATAAATAATTTTCAATGTAACGATTCTAAATATCTAAGTATTTCAGTCTATAGTATCTATTCTTTTAGATGTTAAGTACCTATAATACAATCTCTGCCTAGCTTGAGATTGGATAAGAATTATACTGGGTCAATATTATTATATAGTTATACTCCTGTAAATTTATATTTAGTGATTTAAATATTCTTAATCTTATATTATACAAAATGGAGCACAATATAAAGTATTGAATTAAGAACTTATCCCGTTGAAAATGTGTAAGTAAAGTTCGGTTATTTTCACAACAAAACACAATTTCATACGTTGCTACGCCTCAATGTATTACGTTTTCGTCCGTCTCGTTAGCCATTTGGCTACGTGATTTTGTGTGAGCATGAAATGAACCGCGAAATTTGATCCACAAAGCCAAATCACTTTTACAACGTACATGTAAGGTCTAATTTTGTACGCACCGAAATAGTCATTCAGCTTCGAGCAAACCCTGCCTAATTAATAATTCGGTTTTCATCGAGTATTACGAATGAAAAAAATCTCATTGTGTAAAACAAATGACGTCATTAGCATTGTCTGCACGTCCGAAATTCTATTACTTTCTCCGCAACGGTGCGAAATATAGGGCTTCCTTAATACGGTATATTGTTTTTAAACGTTTTTATTAATCCACCCTTTAATTTTATAAGCTGTATTGATGGAACGGCATTGGCTAACGGTGGCCTAATTACTGCAAGTTAATTACTGGAATATTAATGTGGTATGAATGAAAATTCATGGCCGTAAATCGCGTTACATTTTCCACTAATTTTAAATCAGGTAACGATTGTCAATTCAACGTATTTTTGTTTAGATACGTAGTCTGTATTCTAATATTATAGAAAGATTTTGTTATGATGAACGAAAAATACAGTGTAAATTGAAGGGTACGACGACACCTTTTTATATAATTACTAGGTTTTACCCGCGGCTTCGCTCGCATTGAATAAAAAATCCTCCAAGAATACGTGTACAAAATTTCAAGATGATCGGTTCAGTAGTTTTTGCTTGAAAGCGTTCAAACATCCCTACTTTCATATTTATAATATTATTATTAAGGATTTTCTTATAGTGTATGCTATCTGATAGATATTATTTTACTTATGAATGAATAAATGAAACTTTATTGTTCCTCTCCCAGAAAATACAGTTACATACGCAATTATGTAAAATTATAAAAAAAGCGAAGTCTTTCATTTTATTTTATTTCCATATATGGTTATAAAGATTTTTATTATTTACCCCTTTAAATCTTTCGGACAGTACAAACTCAAAACTTATTAAAAAATGTAACCGGGAACAACTTGGTAGAATGATTTAATTATCTCAGCCATCTCGTAGTAGTTTTAACTTGCTTGCTGTATAAACTGACAGCAGTTTATTAAGACAAACGCTTGTTGCATCTTCCGTTACGTCTTACGGCTACTCTTGCCCTCTTAGGTATACAGATTAATATTTCCTACAAAGTCATTCTTATTGCTTTTGATTATGACTTAATTTATATACATACTTTAATATAGAAATAAGTTAGCCAAATGTAATTTATTTATTGTATATTAAATTAGGTATATAAGTGGAATTGTCAAGTGTGGTATTCACTACGAAGTCAATAGCCGACATTACTTCTGGAGTACGTTATTATTACATTAGATACTATTTATTGTTAATAAAATATAGAAATAGATTTTTAACAACAGTAACGTTAGTATTTACCATTACCTAATATATGTCTATAAGACGATTAGGGTTTTTTTATAAATATATTTAGATCCCTACGTTTTGCAATCAATAAATGCGAAAGTGTGTGTTCATATTTTTTTTTCTCTTAATACATCATCTTTTCACAATTATGTGTTGAACGGATCTTTAATAAAATCCTGAAAATAGACAAATAAAGACACAGACATAGGCTGTCTCTTCTCTCCAAAAAGTAGGTAAATGGTGGGTTACAGCAAGTATGAGTGTCTATAATACGTATACTTTAGATATCTTAATATCAAAATTAAATAAGTTACTATTATTATTTACATACATATGTATTGATTAATATAATTATTAAAATATTTATGTCTTTTCTTTTCCATTAACTGCCAAGTTTATTTTATCTTCTAACAATATTCTATCTATCTATTAGTACAGATTAAACATTGGGCAAAACACCGGGACAATGCTATCAATTTATAATCGTTACCAGAGAATTAGTCGCAATTTTAATGCTGGTTTCAAATACTCAAAGGTTGCCAATCACAACATTGATAAGTTTGGCATCTAATTGTATTTCTTCCGTGATGTAATGGGAAACGCGGGTTGGATAGCTGAGTGGTGCGGGTTCGAGTACCGTCGGATTGTGTTTGAAGATTGAATTTTAAATCTATATAATTAGATTTAAAATTAAGTATTCAGATTGGATTGTGTGTATAAAATTGATTACTTTTTATAACTATAATGACTTTTATGGCTTCGGTCTACCTAATGGAAATCGGTAACCATTGCCTTATATATGAGAAATCTAAACGCACAAGAGACGAACTCTGACATAATGGTAAAATATGACAGTAAATGCAGGGTATTGATAAAGCATTGGCACCTTAGTTGTCCAGACATATATAAGGGGTACTATGGGCGTCACATAAAGACTACTACTACGAAAAAATAATCTATGTAATTGTATTAGTTATCTAGTACTACTAACATAAGCTTTAGGTAGCTTAACTTGGGTCTAGATGGCGCTATGTGAATTTTCCTAAAATATTATAATTATCACTTACCATCACATTGGTCGTTGGCTTGTTTGCTATTTCGGTTATATATAAAAGCAGAATATATCTATAATATTGCGTAAATTATGTAATAATTTACTATCTTATTTTACCTTTAATTTCCTGAAGCTGTGAATTAGTGAAAAACTTCAAGCTGAGATAATATAGAACAATGTACTAACTCTATATCTATCTATATCTCCGTTTAGTTACCTATTCATGTATTACTAATCGAAATTAAAATTACACTTCAATAGTCACTTAATCAACCTTATATAATTAGTTATTGAGAGATTATTGGAGAGTTTCATGCCTGAATGTCTTATTATCTCGTACACAAAATTGTGCTAGTTAGGTTGGATTCTGTTTGAAACTAAATTTTGATTGAATTTGTAAAATTTTTAAAATAATAGACATAATAAATGTATCAATAAATATAAATTAACGGTAACGGCCTCTGTGATAGTATTCTAAACAACTCTTTAACTAAAGAGGCTATCATAATTATTAATATAGTAACGTAGCCCATAAAAAAGAAATTTACCATAATTTAGATATTATGTATTGTTGCACCTATGGGGGTTGCATATTTTCCGGAATAAAGACTAAATATTTAAAAGAATAATAAATATATATACATATATTGTTATACGTTACAAAATGATAATGAAAGTACAAACTATTATAAGAATAACAATTTATTTGCACAAAATATGGTACACAGAAGTTGGCAGATAGTTATTGGATATTCCACAGATTCGGGCATTTATAACGAGTCGTATATATTAGTGACCTAAATAGAAACAAATACAAATAATCGTTTTCCACAAAACTTTATAAAAATAAAGTTCACTACTGAAATGCGACTACTGAAAAGTTAGGACACAAAAAGTATTAAACATTTTTATCCGGTTGACTGTGGTCAATAGAAGCCTGAACCTGAAGCTTTGATCATCGATAGCCATTCTCAATAAATGGGCTGTTTAATATTAAAAGACTTTTCAAAATCGGATTAGTAGTACCAAAGGTTGTTGGGGAGTATTATGTATTTCTCAGTCGGTTATTATGGTTATTGTAATAAAACTAGGTAATTGTGGATAAATGAAAATAATTTGTTTCCGTATATTGTGAAAACAATTGCAATGAAAAGACAAAAGAAGAACAGTGCCAGGAATATTTGAAAGTATATGGCTATAAAAAAAATATTAACAAGGAGGTTTAATTTCCAACAAAGGTTGCTCTGATTATTCAAACTTACAAATGTCTGTAATATTAGTAAAGATAATATATCTCCCATTCTAATATTATGTAGAGAAATAAATAAATACTTGATCGTATTGTAATAATGCAATGAAATTACACAAATTGGAATGATAATGTGACTGATATCTTAGTCCTCCTGAAATGTTACGCATGAGTGGTACGACAGACGTCATGTAAGGTGATGTTTAGGTATATAGACAGCCTGGGTGCGCTAGTGGTTTAGGACACCGCTATACTACCCGATGGTCGCGGGTTCGATTCCTCGCAGGGTACTAACATTTGTATTTATAATATGTATTTATCCATGTATGTATATCAGTTGCCTAGTACCCATAACACAAGCTCCGCTTAGCTATATATATATGTTTAATATATATTAGATATATATGTACCACTTACAGTTTTGTATGTCATTACAATTACAAAAAAAAATATTACATCTTGCTATCTCCAGTCTACGACTAATTTATAAACTTCAAACCCTATTTACGACGATTATCACAATTAAATTCGTGAGTAAATTACTGATGAACCAATTTCCACCATTAGATCACCCATCATCCCTAACTTCAGACATGAGACGCTTCCTAAAGTACTTATAGAGATGCGAAACAGTAAACAGAGTTCAGTAAGTAATTACGGTGGGGTTGCGTGATTAATTCCAATTGCTATACAACATCAACTTGTATCTTATATGTCTATATATGCCGTAAGCTAGCGTCGTCTATATATTTAATTATTTATATCAGTAGTCCAGTACCCGTAATACAAGCTCTGCTTAGCTTGGGACTAGATGGCGCTGTTTGGATTGCGCTGAGTTACTATTATTAAAACTAGTTATATCATTTGGAACGGCCCGCGTTGATGGCATATGTCACTCGCTAATGATGTAACTTTCTATGGATTTAAATGTAAACTAGTTGGTTTACTACGGTGATTTATACAGAAAGGTTACGAATTCAGATCTGGCTGACATAAAAAACCAGGTGTAAAAAGTCCGAATAGATTGAAATTAAATATTAATATACCATAAAAACTGTTATTCCAGATGGGATAATCAGTGGCATTCGTACTATTTGACCTAGGTAGACTTCGTACAAATTGTCTTTAATAACTAATTGCAGCGGTTAACTTGCTCTGTAGTATTTCAGTTAAAAGTTGAGATAAAGCCGCGAACTTACAGGTAATTGGGGGCATAGCAATTTAGTACTTCAGTGGCACCGCATTATAACAACCGCAGGTAACAACCGTTACTTTTATATTGGGCCTACTCTTGCAATATTTTTGTCAACACTTGAGATCCTTCCATTAGTTTACGCCTCCACTAACATAGATTAAGTTCAATGTAAAATGAGCCTACGTCCCGACTCCGCGACTGTACGCGTTACCAATAAACCATGTAGCAAACACACAATAAACTCACTAATGTACAATCATTGTACCAGTATACTAACCACCTACAGTCCGATCATCAATTCGTTCATTCAAATTCATATTACGAGAGAATGATTTTGGCTTCAGTTTTTTACGACCCGGAGTCTTTTAGGAGTTTTTTAGGAGGGTTGACATCAGGCTGGCGGCCACCTGATGTCAACCCTCCTTGGGCATACTCGTAGGATGCAACTTGTTATACTTGCTATCTCGGGATTATTCTTTTCTTGATCTTCCCCAGTAGCCTCACCTCACTACCTACATACTACAATAAATAATATATCAAGTAGTGACACCTCATCACAATATGTAAACAGCACTATTAACACGTTACCATGTAATGATATACCTTACGCGTTGCCATTCCGAAGTACTAAGATGTTGTATTTAGGCTGTACTTTTTGTACTGTCACTGCAATATCTCATACTCCAAAAGAAATATAGTTTTTTTATATTAAAATTTGAGCGCGTTTGACTGCAATCTCAGTTTTTTATACTACTGCCAATTTGATGGTTAATGGTTACTGTAGCCTGAAACATCAGCTTACAAAAGAATTTGCTTGGCGACTGAAATAAATCAATGTGCGTTTGTGGTCTAAGTACAACATCTCTACTAGTAGTAGGTTCGGGCGAACCTAAGTGTAGTCTCTTGTTTTCAAATTATACTGACAACAACATTGTGCGTATTTCAAGAAACAACTTGACATTATGACATTTGAGAATATCGAAGGGAGGCATGGAAGCGTAAAAATATTGATAAATAACTCACTTCAAGCAAAACTCTTTGTTATAGAATGCTATGCTTGATTCGGCACGATCATTCTTTTATACTTTATTCCAATACTTTTTTTTTTCAAGTAATATCTTAGATATTTCCTTTTCATTTCCATCTATTTGACTAAATGGAATTCGTTATGGGTAATAAAAATATGAAAATGATAAAACAATTGTAATAATAATAGTAATACTTTATTGTGTACAGATAAACAAAGTACATTAAAAGTGTTTTACAAAAGGCGGTATTATCGCTATTAGCAATATCTTACAGACAATCTGTTATTGAGAGAGAGTATTTACTTAGAGAGAGATGATAGGGAAGTGCCTACTATGTGCTATATTTATTATACACTTTTAGATAAACATACATTTATGTCGAGGTATACTTTGTAAAAAGTAATTTACGTGATTACCTCCGTTATCTATTTCAGCAGTCTAGCAACTATGTTCGTGTACATATATATATATATTATATACATATAATTTTCATCTAACTTTTGTTTGCGGACCATTTGGAATAAAATAAACGCAGAATTTAGTATGTAGCTTTTCTACGATAAGACAGAGAAGCAGACAAAAAGTCTAACTATTATTGTTTCGGGTTCTATTACGTTGTTGAAGTCCTATAATGCTTTTTGTCATATATATTACATGTACAGACAGCATTCAGTTATATTTTTAGTATATATA
This sequence comes from Achroia grisella, assembly GCF_030625045.1. Taxonomy (NCBI): domain Eukaryota; kingdom Metazoa; phylum Arthropoda; class Insecta; order Lepidoptera; family Pyralidae; genus Achroia; species Achroia grisella. Next base: position 676,641 of record NW_026712984.1, on the reverse strand, counting down.
GATATAGGTGACTGGAAAAAAATCTGGCAGACTCCTACGCTATAAGAGTGTTTTCGAGTAAAGCATTTGAGATGCTTAACCATCTCGAGAACAATTTTTCAATGACACAAGTGAGTTAATAACGACTTATACGTGAAATTGTTTAAAGAAGAAAATTCTAGACATTTGGCCATGTAAAGCCCTCTGTGCATTGTTTACTTATAAATTTGCATGTTATTTTGTATTGCGCAACGCTGTTTTAAGTTGCTATTTTAAATTACTTATGTACAATAGTGTAAAGATTAACGTTTTATGCTTCTAAGCCACGCGATGGATTTTTTGATAATTTTAAACATTTCTCCCACAACATGACATGGAATGACTACCGCAGTCTTTTGTTTAATTTTGTTTATTGTATTTTACATCACCGCAGAGTTATTCAGAGATAAAAATTGTCATAACAGATATGTAACTTAGTATATCACGATGCCCCCATTAAGTACATCGTGTAAATACTCGAAAAAAATTGTGAAAGTAAAACCTGAAGGTTGAATAATAATAATAATAAAAACCCAGGATAATACACAGCGCCATCCAGTTACAAATTAAAGTTTATAACATAGGCACTAAACTACTGATAGAAATACTTAAACACTTTTTTTTGTAAATACACATATATGAAATACCTAGACAGACAATCATACTTATACAACATAAATATTTGTACCGTGCGTGAAATGAAACACGCGGCCGTCGGTTGTAAGGTTATGTGCTAAACTACTAGCTTACCAAGATAATCACAAACATATTTTCTCATATTTACGTATTTTTTTTATATATTTCGTAAATTATACAAATAAGTGTGTTTGCAGCTCTTTAATGTGTCAAAGAGTTTTTATTAATCTAAAAATTTACATAATTTTATGCAAACCAATTTATCCTTGGGCGAAAATTTAGACAAAAAACTCACTTAGCATAGGGCATACGGAGAGGACGGACCATTGTCGTCCCTGTTTTGAAGTTGCGAAAATAAAATTGATTTTTTTATTAAAATGAATGAATTGAAATTTATAAATAGCTCAATTGTTATGAAATTGTAAAAAATACAATAGAGTATAATAGACATTTTGGATAACTGCGAAGTCGTCTCTTTTGTTATTAAAATGGAATGATAATAAAGCTGACGGACCACTGGAGGGAAAGTGGAACTCGTCGCCTATATATATGAGCAGCACAGGACAAGAGGTATGACGTCTAAGTACTCTGGATGGGAACACATAAGTTGTATCTCATAGGCGACGGTTACCACTTACCATTATTCAGAGTTCGCTTGTTTGCAATTCCAAATACATAAAAAAAAACAGAAAGGATTAAAAATATTTAACATAAAATCTTTTAATATTAGACTAAAGAAAACTCCTACAGTCGTCGTTTGGGGTTTTCTTACCCCAAAGTCCTTTAATTAAATCTCCCTACTTAATCCCTTGTCAGACTTTAAAGGCCTTATATAATTTGGCCGTGTACCTCGTAGTCTCAGTTAAGTATTATTTTATTTTTGTTTCAAATAAACCGTATGTCTTGGGTTCTGAAACTTTGTCCTCGCTGCCTCGGCTTTCACACTTCGGCGCAATATTTATGAGATTAGTTTCCAAGTGTAATTATGTAGGTAGGTATATTACAATGTATTACAAATTAACAATTTCAGCTTGCTTTTAACTTGTTCTCTGCGTTAGCTGTGTGTGCTGACGGTACCGAAGAAAAAAATATACCTACTAACTTATAACCCTCAATATTTTTATTGATATGGTATAGGAATAGGAATGGTATAGGAAACAAACAGTCATGCTCGCTATAAAGTTCAAACTTGTGGCGGCCTGGTGGGCCGGGTCGATGTCTCCCTCTGATATGGTTGAGTGCAATGATGGCTGGCTCATTCGTCATACTCGTGAACAGGTGCTGCTTGTGGGGACGGGTCTGTTCAGGTTGCGAACACTGATTAGATTTTTAGATTTTTATATGGCATATGCTGGTGGTCTCTCTATTCTCCTAAATTTGAATTTAAATGAAATAGAATTATTGTAAATATGTACAACATTAAAAAAAAAATACGAGCTGAGTTTCTTGTCAGTTCTTCTCATCTCGAAATTATTCCGAACTGACGGTAGATTTGACATATTATAAGAGTCTGTAATAGACCTACATGAATAAAGATATTTTGAATTTTGATTTTTTTTTAATCATTATACTAAGTCATTATATGTTTCATGTCACTGTGTTGTTAATAGAACCCTTATTAAATAATCATTGCTACAGTTTGTCTGTGCGTTTGTGCGCGCTAATCCTGAGATTAATCCGTATCCGATTTACTTGCGGGTTTCACTAATGTATTGTGGTAAGTTTCACTTAAAATTTATAGGCATATAAACAAGTTATAGGATACAAAGTCGTAGGGTCGACTAGTATGTACAATAAGTATAATAATACTTCACAATAGGTAGCGCTTCGACGTCACGATAATCCATAGTGGAACCGGCGTTCATATAATAGTGATCCCTCATTTACTGAATCATGATTAATTGAGGATGGACTTTCAAACGATTACCGATCTACTGCTTTACTTATTCTTAACCGATTAAAAAAAAAGACAAATATACATATTTGAATTTTCACTTTTTTGTTGGATCAAAGGAGGTACAGAGTTTTGAGGTAGACATTCTGCGAATTTGTCTGCATGAGTAACTAAGTCTCACCTATATCAGCCGTCAAGCAGCTTCCTTTGTATGTTGTTTCGGTTGAAAGGTGAGATATGATAGTGAAATTACAGGATAGAACGTCTTAGTCCTCCATGATGACAACACATGAGTGGTGCTACGAGTATATATGAATACGTGATCTCCGTGGTACTTCAATTATATAAAAAGAAAAGATAACGTAGGCCCCTCCGGTCGATCCCCCGTTCAATTCAAACGGGGATCGATATTACGACGGCCTGAGCCGAGGTTCGAACGCCTAGTGGTACCCTCGGACTAAAGGCGTACCCGTCAGGCAGAAGTTGGCTTTCAGCCGCTCCATAAGTCCTTCGCGGGTTTGGAGTGCCATCTTCACTCGCTCACTATCGTCCGATGAAACTGTAAAGGCCAGATGCGGCCAACAGCATTAGAGTATTAAAAAAAAAAGAATAACGTAGAGTGAATTAACACAGCGCCTACTGTACATACGTCAACTGAATAGGCGTAAACCATAAGGGCGTTATAAAAAGTATTTGTAATTAATGAATTACCATGTCAATAGGTTGATGAATGTAGCCGAAGCAAAAGAGGTGTGCGTGAATTAGAGTATATATGTATATCTACGTATTACATTGTTGTATACGTTGACGACCTCGGTGGTCTAGCGGTTTAGCACACCGCTTTGCTTCGATGGTCGCTGGTTCGATTCCTCGTTCGGTATAAACATTAGTATTCATGAGTATGATTGTTTGTATCGATCTGGGTGTTTTCTATATATATTATGTATTTACAAAAAAACAGTATATAAGAAATATTATTATTATTATTACGTACGTATAATACATATATACTTGATGAACATGATTCAGTTTCACGAATATGAACTATCCTTGAGTTTCCACACGACGTACCCTCTTAATTTAACTCTGTATTTTCTACTTAGACTGAAACAAGATTTAATTGCTAATAAATATTGTTAACAGATTTCAGTATCTCTTAATTTCAAAGGTAGGTTAATAAAATTTACATGATAACAGCAAGCTAAGTAAATTAAAATTTAACATATTATTAATTTGCAGAATAGAATTTGGAATGTTAACAAATTAACGTTGTTAACTACAGTTTATTTATATATCTATGTAAAAAATATGCAAAATGGGAGAGTAAGTTCAGATATAATGGCTGACCCGATAGGGATCTTGTTGACCCGGCAAGAATATATAGGGGTTGTACTCGATAGGGAAATCATCGATGCGATATTTGAGTTTAATAATTATTTATTGTATTGATCAATAGTTTTGTGTCGTACATCCCTACACCAACTAATTACATAAATTCGCAAAGTTATATTTTGTAAAAAATCGTCTGCGACTACAGTCTCACCTATTTCAGCTGCCAAGCAGCTTGGTTTGCATGCTGTTTCGGTTGTAGCTTGAGATAAGGCAGTGAAATTATGGAATATGGGAGCGTAACATAGTAGTCTTCCGATACGGCATCAAAAATTGCGACATCAGAAAAGCCAAAAGAGCATCATTGGCTCATCTGCGAGGAGATAACTTATACTACGACAGATGTAGATTACACAAAATGCTTGTCAGGGCATTAAATAGTAAGCAGTAGCAAGGCTTGATAGTAGATATACGACATCAGAGGAAGAAACCCTACAGCTGCTATCTACAATCTAATTCCTTGATTCGGTTCACATCCGTTAGGGCAACACATGAGTGATATCACGGAGGTCACATGATAACGTATTGTCCATTGTGATGTAGGCGAAAGTTACAGCTTACTAATCAAATAATAACTTAAGTATTTCTAGATTATAGAGTTGGTTAGTTAGAAATGTTTATAGCGAAATAATTTAGTTTTATTATTAAAAATTCAGTTTGAATGATACTTAAATTTTTGATATTAGAATTGAACTTTTACCTCCGACTTCGTCCTCGTGGCAAGGTTACAGTTGAGACTTTGATAAAAAAAACATACAAAACAAAATATAATGTACAGATGTCTTGCAATGACCTACATGAATAAAGATACTTTTGATAAAACTATTTCCTAGTCCCATTTTTCAAGATGAGTATCTTCAAAACACCACGTTGCATATTATGGCTTCTTAAGGCTCGGAAAAGCGCACGTCATACCTCTGGTACTTCAAGGGTCCATAGACGGTAACCGTTTATCATTATATGGGCAGGTTACAAAAAGCTACGTGTTATCAAGTTAACACACATACGTTTAATATAATAGTAAGAATAAGTCTTAGAACTTTCTAAATCATGAAATAACGGAAACCCGTCACCGCCTCTTTCCTGTAGCAATTTTCTTAGCCCACCGTTAAAATGAGGTTTTTGTTTCAGAACAATCCATCATTGCGTGAGATGCGGCTCAATATGGCTATTGATGGGGCTCGGCAGTGAGGTCCGGGGTGATAGTGAAGTGAGTTCAAAATTGTGAAGAAAACTGTTACGATGGCCGATCCGGACGCATTCGATGATGAGGTAACTTTATCATTTTATAAGCTTTTATGTAATGTTAGATTTTATAGGAAATTTGGCGAAATTTTATAGTAGGTATAATAATGTAACAAATACACGGTGTATTTGTTATATTGTCAAATGACAATAATACTATACCTAGATGTTAAGTCAGCGACTTTTATATAACGTGCATTAAATTTATAAACCAGAGAGAGCACAAGGAGACAACATTTTGTGAGTCAGCTGTCACTTAAATTAGAGGTGGTGAAGCATAGTTCACACACCAGTCCATACAATTATATAATAAGTTGCCTATATATTTAAAAAGTTTATTATATACGGATGATTTTAAATGCAAACTAAAGGTTTTTTTATTGAAGAAGTGTTATTATACAATTAATGAATTATAAAATAAGTGTAATAATGGACATGACATTTAAATTTATTATTATGAAATTGACATTTTTCCTTATTAGACATGTATCTATTTTATACATATAATGCATTAATTAAAATTATGATATGTAATAAAATTCAGCACAATGTAAATTGTTACGAATAACTGAAATGAAAATGAAAAAAAATATTCATAAAAAAGACTAAAAATATAATTGTCAGTTTTTTAACTCAAATTTTCACTTGCATAACATTTTTGAAATATTTTCGTTCATACGAATCTCATTCTATTTATAAAAAATCATGGTAATTAGGTTCAGAAGTAATATATTCGTGAGAAGCCATGACGGATAAGTTAATTAAGGTTGTCAAATAAGGTTATAGAAGATTTAGAAAGGTTAACAGAATGTACTAAGTATAAATTAAATAAAATACATGGATCTAAAATACACATCTACTTCATAAAGTTTTTAAAAGTAACAACAAAATGGAAATCCAGTTACAGAGGTTAATTAAATAAAAATAAGGAGATAAAAAATTGAAAAATACAACGAATACTATGAAATAAAATTCGCGTTGGCAACAGAACTATCAAATAAATATTCAGCTCTGTTGATTTGCGTATGCGGTGCGCGAATAGGTTTTTATTCAGCTGAATTTTTTATATCCGAAAGTTAAATTTAAAACTGTGTTTATTGAACAGAAATAAAATAATATTGTTACGTTACTTTTTAAATTAATGTATTAGCTTGAATATAAAAATTACTACTTACTTTTGAAAATAGTACTCCAATATTTTCAAAAGTAAATAGTAGCTTTATTTACGGTTTACTTGATGGTAAGTGGTAAACTGGTAACTGTCATTTATGTACATGATCAGCACCATGGACATTAAGTTATCATGTGATACCCATAGTACCTACTCTTTATATGTTGTCATTCCGCACAATTAAGATGATATACATGTAATTTATTAGGTATGCACAAATGTCTTATTGTATTTTGCACTTTATTTGTTATTCAATTCCATATGACCGATCAGAATCATAACGTCGTCAGAATCACATTTTTCCCAACAGTTTTTATTTCAGCTCCGCTTTTATTGATCGTAGGCTTCGATAAATAGGCAATTCAGCACTAAAAGAAATTTCAAAATCGGATCTGTGGTCGACTCATAAATCCATACTACCATAAAGAGGTACTTTACCTCTTATTATAGTAATAGTAATCTACTACTCTGTTTTATAAATAAAATTACCAGGTTCCGGCTTGATGTACCGTTACGTAAAGGTTTTACAGATATTTTGTTTATAACCAGAATGCTGCCATTCATTCTGGAAATAAATTTAAAATTATTTGAAAGATGTAATACAATTTATGAATGCGTCAGTTATATAGCGGTTTCTAGAAATATGAAATATATACAAACTTTCTTTATACTACACAGGTATGCATCTATATAATCGATTGTCTATATATTTTCGTGATAAATACAAGACAGAGTCATGACACGATGTGTTTTATAATGTACAATATTAGACTGCGTCGTATCAATTTTTCACCATTTTGCAACATGTCAGTACAGCTCCGCTCCTATTAGCCGTAGCCGGATATATTATAGCTTTTCACGATAAATGGGATATCTGACATTAAAATAATTTTCTAAATCCAATCAGTAGTGCAGGAGATTATCTCGAACATTTCACCTTGCAAACTTTAGCTCTTTATAATATTAAAATAGATATTTCAACTATATATCTATATCTGTATGGTATGTAGTTACAATATAGATATTTTTTTTATTGTAGGTATTAATTAGTGGCGTCTCGTACGGATGTAATTATTGTCTGAAAATAAAAACTGTAATCCATTTTACTTGCTAATAATGTTATCTATGAATGAACGATTCTTTAGAGTATTTATGAAATAGATCAACTATTTTATTTATAAATAAAATCTTTACTCACAAAAAATATATTTAAATAAATAAATCTAATTGAGAATAAAATGTATGTTCTTTTGAGCTATTGTTATTTATATTCCTAGTTGACATGCCCAACTCCGTCCGCTTCACATTATCCTTGTTTTTGTAACATTCTTCATTGCAATTTCGTTCCTATTGATTGTAGTGTGATATTATAGAAGCTATAAATATACAAAACTAAAACACTAAAAAAACCGTATCCGTTTTTCCAGTTATTACCCTAGATGTCCATACTCACAAACTTCGTCACTTCTTCTTAATATAGATATGCGGATTAGATATAACATATTATATATTCACTTTATATTCACTTCCTTGTGTTTGAAACTCACCGCATTACTTCAACTGATTATTTCTAGCGCATTTTAAGGTTGATTGTAGCAGCAACGGTCCACTTTTACTCAGCAAGGGACTATAACTTGTAATAACTGTAGACTTTGTAGAAATTTGTCTGCGTGGGTGCCTCTGTCTCACCTATTTCAAACTAGCTCTAAAGCACCTTTATTTAAGTATGGCTATATTTTGGTGAGATGTGGCAGGGAAATGGCAGGGTACGAATGCATAACTTCGTAGTCCTCCAAACAGGCACCGTATGAAATGCGAACTAGAAGCGTCGTATGATAATGTATAACGTTCGTGGCGCTAATTATGCATGTAGTTAATAGTTACCCGATATTCTTCTCTGATCGATACCCTGTCCCGTTCAAACAGAGATCGAAAAGAAAACGGCCTGAGCTGAGGTTTAAACCCCTAGAGCTGCCCATAGACTGAAGTCGTTGCTTTTCATGCGCTTTATAAGTCAATATGAGTCTTTTTCACCTGATGATGCAATAATAGGTGGGCATATAAGAATAGTTAGTGAAAAAGGCCCGTAAGATAGCTTGTCTGCTTTTCCATTTACCTAATATATAAAGCGGAACACTTCTGAATCATTTTGCTAAAGGTATTTCCGTAATTTTCCATGAAAGTCCATTTAAATCCACTAGTACAGCGTGCCAACTGCAGCCTACTTCTTAATGAGTTCCTAATGAAATCTTGGCAGAGAATTTCATCGTTATTTTGATGAGTTCTGGTTTGTGTCGAAGATGTAATAAGATTAATGAATATAAATAGCTGTAATAGTATTTAAATTAGACTTGAAATTAATATACAGTGTTTACTCATTGATTTAATACTAACTCTAGTTTACAAGAAAAATTATTAGTATTTTCTATCCAAGCAATACAAGTTATTTATATTTTTAACCGGATTTTAACACGAATAATTTTATGGTAAATAAAGGTACCCGTATTTACCTCTCTCGGCGTTTCGACTAGGTTACACTAGCCACGAGCTGAATACATATAAGTTGACAAGTAAAATATATTTATTAGTGTAAATTTTTGCGAACTCTTACTTTTTCCGAGGTTAATGATTGATCTTGGTAATATTGTACAAATCGACTTTTAAGTTAGCAACGAATATTAAAAATGTCGCAATTGTGTACCCTGTTCGCTGTTATAAGTGTTTTATTATTATATTGTATTCGCTAATAGAAGTGAAAAAATATTTGTATTATATGTAACAAAATATTGGTGTGATTATTTATGAAAAATAAGAACGCCTTTCAAATGAGTCTACAAAAATAAAATAACAAATCAAAAATTAACCATATTTATATAGTCCTTGCTGAAATCAACCTTTTTTTAACACATTTTAAAACTTGTTCCATGTTACAGGTGTAATGTACTGTAATGTAAGATTCTTAAATTTTATTTTTGATTGATACGACACTATGTTTTCTTGCTTATCTGAAAACGAAGAAACTGCTTATTGTATGTCAATTATTTTATTTTAATTATGCTCGATTATGTAGAGTCTGTACTCTAAATAATCAAAGATAATTTTCAAGCAGCCTCTTAATAAAAAGGCGTTAGCGACATTTCTTATAGTTTAATGATATATACTATTATCTTATCATTAATATCTTTACCATCATCTATGTATACAGATGGGATGGGTCTTCGGACTTCTATTTATATTGTCGGACCTCCAAGGGTCCGTGGACCGCAGGTCAATAAACACTGAACTATATTGCAAATCTATACATATAAATTAAATTGGAGTGTCTGTTTGTAATATTGAAATAACCGTTTTTTACTACATGCATATGAATATATATACGGTACATATACCAAAATATCATTTTTTATAATTGTTGTCTGTCTGTCTGTCGGTCTGTTTGTTCCGGCTAATGTCTGAAATGGCGGGACTGATTTTGACGAGACTTTTTTGGCAGGTAGCTGATGTAATATGGAGTAACTTAGGCCACTTTTATTATAGAAAAATAAAGTTAAATTCCACAAGGACCAAGTCGCGGGAACGGCTAGTACACACTATAACTACTGGTAACTAAAGGGGTTCTAGTTTCCAACATTTCGTTATTTTCCAATGTAACAATCGACGTGAGCGGAAATAGTTATATCCACAAACCTTTGTTAATTGTACCTGTACAAATGGAATGTGAAAGCTCTGCGGCGAGCCAACAGCCTGATACACATGTACCAAATTGAAAGATCGACAAACGAAAAATATATAAAACAAACTAGTTGAATCTGCGAGTTTTTTACGTCTGGTATTCGAAATAATAATATAAAGTTTAGAACTTTTTTATTTGTTCATTTGAAGTGATGAAATGTTACGAAAATTATATTAATATATAAATAAAAACTACTTTAAGTTCCGTTTAGCCGTTTCAGAGATTAGCGTGTACAGATAGACAAATTGTATTTTTTTTTTATCTCTGTAACTTGAACCGCTGAAAGTTGGATTTTAAATAATATTATAAATATTATTAAGTCTATGGTGATTTATTCTTTGTTTGTCATATTTAATTGATTAAAAGTCATCAAAAAATATTGCATATACCTACGTAGCATTTTTTAATGGATGATAATTGAATGGTGCATCTGCCTGCGCGCATGATGATATTAACACGAGGTAAGGTCAGTTAGCCCACCGCGACGATTTAATCGGGAATTTATCATGATGGTTTCCAGAAACCGCGCGAGGTTACTAACAATTCCCTTTCCCCCCTATCTACGTAGCATTTGGGATGGAGAAATAAATAGATTCCTTTTTATCACATTTACTTATAATGATGGTGTATCTCTCACACTTTCCTGCGGACTAAGATGTCAAGCATCCGTACCCTGTAATTTCACTTTCATATCTCTCTCTATTACCGAAACGCTTCCAAAGCAAGCTCCTTAGCGGGTGAAATATAGGCGGTAGATAGGTGACACAGAGATGACTTTGTACAAAGTCTCAGTCTCCATTTTTCGCGGTTCCTTATCTTGATCTGCCTATATACAGTTAGTTTCGTGCTAAGGTTACGGATGTCTGTAAGGAAATAGAATGACATAACATGTCAGTCACGTAGCAGTTTACGAGACGGGGATAGCGTCCGGGGACAAATGAATATTCAGAAACCCGGAGCGCCCGTGAATATTGTTGCGTAGGTAACGTACCTATCCTGTCAATCTATATGTCTTTATATATAGTGTTAGCGGAAGACTGAAAAAATTGGCCGCGTGGGTCAGTCTCGCCTATTTCAGCCGCCAAGCAGCTTGCTTTGTAAGACTTCTTTCGTTTGTAGGATGCAGATTAGGCAATGATATTTCACGATAAGAGGCATCATGTAATGGAATAAGGTATATTTAAAAAAAAAACTATAATATTCGCTCTTCTTCTTTGTTTAATCATGCGAGCGGTAATCATCGGGTTATGGTATACTGGTCTGGCGGATAACAGTGACGGATGAAGGGATGAGATCTAATCTATCTTAAGCCATCATGGCCAAAGAAGTGGGAATAAGCCATGACATTCTTCAGGGGGAGTTTTCCCCGAAAGAATATAATCTAGAAATCTACTCCCCACTGTCTATCTATATTAAAAATAGCTATATCGATTCAGTAGCTAACTGTGAACAGACTTCAGGATTACAGAAACTTAAGAGAGCGTCGTAGCCTAGTGGTTTATAACCTGACCCCTTGTCCAAAACATCATGAGTTATATAACTGGTCGATACAAAAAAAAACTTAATTTATGTTTCAGGGAAATTTCTTCCATGCATAGGACTACAAAGCCTGTCTTAAAATTAATAATTTTACTGGCACTAAAAACTGTGTGTTCATTTATATTCTACAAAGAATAATACAATAATACTGCGATGGGCTCGCGCCCTGCAATGTAGGATTCCTAGTATATATACCTAGCGAAATATGGCCATATTATGTGTTGCGCTTCACTATATCACAGACAGTTAACACTGTATCTGACTACTCCATTTGGCATAACAGTTGTGTTATATATGTATATAGAAACTTAAATTTCCATAAACAGGAAATGGAATTCAATAAATCGCGGCGACCCGGTCACGTAGAGGAACGCTGTGTCGCTCTGGAGAACACTGAATATTCATGTATGTACATCGACATAATAGAATAAGAGGACTTGGGGTCCTCGGTCAAAAGTGTTTCAAGAAAACTCCTCAAAAATGCATACAACATTTGTAGTCAAAGGTTTCTCATATAATTTTAGCCTTTAAAACTGGGCATATGCAGTCTACTATTTTTATTCTATTAAATCATCATATATATCAAAAAATATTCATCAATGTGATAGCAGCGGACGCTCTTGAGTCATCTTATATAGTAACACCAGTGACATTAAGTGCCCCACAGGAGACAGGCTCCTGTGGGGCAATAGAATAATAAAACAATACCTTAAACAGAATAAAAGGCCTCTAATGTATCAAAAAATGTAATTACAGTATTATGTTGAAAGGAAAAACATTTGTTAACAATAAATATTAGTAATGTCTTATTGTTTCCCACTAATAGCCACGTTCTCCAATTAGCGGACGCGACTTTCTCGAATATTTATCGATACTTGGTATGGTTTCATTGTTAGCGGATTACGCATTTATTTATTTAATAGTAATAACTTGAAAAAGAAGAGACTCCTTGTGTACTACTCAACTAGATTGTGAAATATTATATTCATGTTTTGCAACTTTTCGATATTGGTTTTATTATATTTTTAATAAACGTGGAATTAACTTCTATTATTTATAAAGCATTTTTTTTGAACAAAATAACACACTATTGTAAATAACTAACTAGTAAATACATCGTGATTAGGTCATCGTGAAATAAATAAATCATTAATACATAACATTTTTAATATACATATTATCTATTGCAAATAAATTTATTATTATTAATAATGCAATGATTAGAGAAATGATTGAGAAACATAAACTTTAAAGAATTACTAGAATTTCATAACAATATATGTATACTAGTGACCAGTGACTTTCTTATTATAGAATATGTATGCAAAAAGAACATATATTCATAAATAAAAAAGTAGGTTAAGTGACGTTGGTGGCGAAAATATACACAAAATTAATTATTCACCCCATTTTTTTATATATTTCTCAGCTTTATACGTATATATCACAGTAAACAGTCAGTTTTCATCACATCACGATTTTACGAATATACTAGCTGTCCCGGCAAACGTTGTTTTGCCTTAAAATAGAATAAAAAATTAGGGGTAGACTACCCCTAACATTTAGGGGGATGAAAAATAGATGTTGGCCGATTCTCAGACCTATTCAATACACTTACAAAATTTCATGAGAATCGGTCAAGCCGTTTCGGAGGAGTATGGGAACGAAAACTGTGACACGAGAATTTTATATATAAGATTATATGTATAAAATATAAGGAATTATCTTGAATAATATCGGCAATAACAGTTATACGTATACTCCTGTAAAGGCAGCTCCTATTGAAGACTGACCCAACTAAATAGTTTGGAAGAATATAGAAAAGGGACGTTGCGTCCAGCGGGCTCTCTTCGTGTTTGTTTTGTCAGAGCATTCTTACCCGCTGTGTGTAATCGTATGGAAGAGGCAATATTTTCGGTATGTTTTCGTGGCCTTGATGGCGGAATTGTGTTTTGTTTTTCTGCCTGAATATAAATTGTTATTGTGTTTTGAAGTGGACGCAAATTTGTTTAAAAGTTGTGAAAACACATGACGGAAAATTTCATAAATTTTTGTGTAGGAATACGAAATAGAATATATTTTATAATATTTTAGTCGGGGTATCACACGCGTGAAATTTATGTTATTCTGATGTATGTTATTGTAAAATTTAGTTAAAATCCATTCAGTAGTTCTGCGTGGAAGTGTAACAAAAATCCATCCACCTATCCACACTCACAAACTTCGTTTATAATATTAGTGAGATTCACTATATTATATTATATCATTAAATTTCCTGAAATTACAGATATTGTATTATATATATTATTTACTTGAATTGACCAAAAATGCATTGTTCAGTATTCAATACATTCAAGATTGGCCATATAAAATAGTGTACAAAGACAGCATTCAACCTCACACACTTCTGAGCAGGCTTCGCGCGAAGCTTCCCTAAGACACGTACTGATATAAATCTTTATTCGACGTCTCTTACTTTATTTGTTTAGCTGCTATTTTGGTAGCAGTAGCAAAAAATATTTAGACATTCAGCTACTAAAAGAGTCGAGTCGAAAAGCCAGAAAATGTAGATCGTTGATAAGTTTGTCTAACGCATTATCATTTATTTTAGACTATTTTTATTACCGGCCTTATACTAATTGTATCCAAAACTGTTAAAATATAATTTTGTTAAATATCACGATTTTTTTTCGATATTTATATTATCAAAATAATGTAAAGATATATGTATTTGTCTATTTGTTATCTTTACACAACTAAACTATTGAACGGGCTAACGGAACTAAAGTAATTAAATTTGACTTCTCGAAGTCAAAATTAATTACAGCCTGTTCAGTAGTATTGTATCTCTAAAATAAGGAAGTTGCGAGTCAACAACAACTAATACATAATATTAGCAATAAAATAATAGTTTTCTATATACATACATTAAAGAAAGAATTCAAACGAACACAAACAATTAATAAATCTATACTAATATTATAAAGAGGTAAAGATTGTGATGTAGTAGAGGGGATAAACTCTAGAGCTACTAAATCAATTATGAAAATTCTTTTACTGGATAATTCAATTATTGAGTAAGTCTGTATAACATCCCGCTACGACCTATAGGATGCAATGAAAAATATTGCAAAAACAGAAAAATGTGGAGCAGACGAAGTCGCGCAGGTCAGCTAGTCATAAATATAGGTATTCGTATTGGGCGAGAATCAAACCTACAACCGTTGGGGGTAATGCTAAAAAATCAACGAAGAACCGTTGGGAGTAATGCTAAAAAATCGACGAAGGTATACTGATAACGGAATGTGAGCAACGTCACTAACAAATGGTATGAAACAATTCATCAACAGTTTTCTCCGTGGCATGTCGAAAAAATGTTCCACCAATTGAAAAATGGCTCTTTCAGGCGGTGGGCTGTTTGCCTTAATGAAGGACGGTCAAGTTCAAGGCCTTTGTTGAATTGTGTGGTAACTTTTGTTCGGTGTGAATCAATACCACTATGTGTAATCTATTTTTTTTAACTTAGCACAGTCTTTGAAAGGGCTTTATTCTTGCCTTTTGATTAAAATTTTAAACAATAATTCTATATTATATTATTATGTATGTATATATATGTAAATTTGTGTATGTACTATATTTTGTTTACATAAGTGTATATAATTTTTATGTTTCCACTAATGCGCCACCACTCTATTTTTTTTTGTAAATACTCTCTTTCCAAAGGTTGTCTGTAAGAGATTGCATTAGCGATATGACCGCCTTTTGTACTTGGTTTTTTTTAATGTTTTTAATTTTGTTCATGTCCTTTATATGTTGGTGCAATAAAGTATTATAATCACAAAACAAACACTTTTTACAACATAAAAAACATACTAGTAGTAATATTGGAAATAATAATATATTATATAACAACATACATTTTACAAGTAATATTTATACAAAACTCAAACCACACTTACCCATAATAACAACACTCATAGACTACGCATTCTTAATTAACCAGAATATAAAGCACAATAATATTTACACGCACTATATAAAAACTCGAATTATTCGTTTTTTAATATCAATTTCATTTATCATTGTAATCTGGTATAAAATTACACTATGCAAAAAGTATATATTAAAATATCATTACATAATTTATTTCCAAAAGGATTCATGGAACAAAAAACATAGCGATCTTTTTGGGATCATATACAACATAAAAAATAAACCTATAATTAAAACAGTCAATATCCAATTAACAACACCAAATATAAAAAAATATATTCTAACTATCACAACCAAACCTTCGATTTCTTAGATATTTCTAATCAATTAGAGAATCTTTGTATGTACAAGTCACTATCCTGTGACGTGGAGGCAGTAAGCCATTATGCAAAGGATTCGAGTACATACTTATCTATTATGACACAAAATATACGCAGCATAAATCATAACTTTGAAGATTACGAGTTATTGCTTGAAAGGCTAAATATTCATATAGACTTGCTGATTCTAACAGAATGTTGGCTTGCACATGCTTCATCCCTTCCCTCGCTGAATGGATATAATCGCTATGATACCAAAAATAATCCTAAACAAAACGATGGTATCGTCCTGTATATAAATAATAACTTGAACGTTTCCGTTCAAGAACCAACATTGTTTGGTTCAAATTGTCTAGTCACTAAAGTAAACACTGACACAGTCGTTGTTAGTATATACAGATCACCTTCTCATAGAGATGTCTCACCATTTTTAGCATCACTTGACAATCTTTTAGAACAGTTAGGTTCGTACCAAAACATTGTGATCATAGGTGATATAAACATACCTATAAATTCGGAAAATGGTAACCAAAATTCTGAAAATTATTTAAATTTAGCTGCATTTCACGGGCTTGTCCCAGCACATGAATTATCAACGAGGGATTTAAGTGGAAACTGTATAGATCATGTACTAATAAAATCGAAGGCGTCGGCACTTACTCTAGTTCCAAAATCTAGTGTAACAGACCATAGGGCTGTGATCACCTTTCTACAAAATCAAATTATAAGGAAACCAGACCTTACATCACATAAAAAAATAAATAACGAGAATCTCAGAAATGATATTCTTAATATAAACTTAAATCCGATATATGACTCAAATGATCCCGAATCTTCAATGAACTATCTATCTTATGAACTAATTAAGACAATAGAAAATAATACACAGATTGTAGTAACAAATAGACGTAAAAGGGCTATCAAGCCCTGGATCACACCTGGCCTCCTACGTTGCATTCGAAACAGAGATAACTTACATATAAAATTTAACCACGATAAAGAAAATGAAACATTAAAACTTGTATATAAAAGATACAGAAACTACTGCAACAATTTGCTGAAACGAATTAAAATTGCATATGATAAAGAACAAATAGAAAAAGCTGGTAAAAACAATAAGAAAATATGGGAAGCAATCAAAAATATTACTGACACAAACAAATCCGAAAATTATCCTAAAGAATTAATCTCCATCGCCTCAAATCCTCAAGAATCAGTCAATCTAGCAAACGAATATTTTACAAATGTTGGTAAAATAATATCAGAAAGTATACATAAAGATAAAATGAAAGTTAAACACATTACAAAACAGACACAAAATATTTCTCGTAATTCTTTCGTTCTCTTAGACACAGATGAGAAGGAAATAGAGCTTATAATTATGAACCTAAAATCTGAATGTTCTCCTGGTTGGGATAAAATTTCAAATAAGATGCTGAAGGAATTGAGACATTTCCTTATACCTCCCCTAACTTTTATTTTTAACTTGTGTTTCAAAAAAGGAATATTTCCTAGATGTTTAAAAAAATCAATTTTAATTCCTATTTACAAAAATGGTGATAGGGAACACATTGGTAACTATAGGCCAATATCTTTACTTCCTGCAATCTCGAAAATTCTCGAAAAGCTTATAAATGTTCGATTAATTAATTATCTTGAAAAAAATCATATATTATCCGAAAATCAATTTGGCTTTCGACGCGGTAAATCAACATCAGATGCCCTTCATACCCTAACAGATTTTATAACAAATAACATAGACGAAGGTAAAAAATGTTTAGCAATCTTTCTAGACTTAGCCAAGGCATTTGATACAATACCAAAATCTCAATTAATTAATAAACTTGAAATTGTGGGTATAAGAGATAAACAATTACAATTATTCGAAAGCTATCTATCTGAAAGAACTCAAAGTGTTAATGTGGGTACGTATAGCAGTACTGATCTTTCTGTGACTCATGGTATTCCGCAGGGAAGCATATTGGGCCCTACCCTCTTTCTTGTTTATATTAACGACCTCTGTTCATCCAAACTAATACAGGGTAAAGTAATATCTTATGCTGATGATACTGCACTTATTTACACAGGAGATACCTGGAGTGAGGTCTATGATATTGCACAAAAAGGTCTAAAAGTAGTAACAACATATATGTCAAATAATTTACTATCTGTGAATATTAATAAAACCAAATATATTTGCTTCTCTATTCGCAATACAGAAATGTTAAATAAGTATAAATTAAAGATACATGAATATAACTGCACAGTGGTAGATGGTTTTTGCTGTGATTGTCCAACTTTAGAAAAGACTACACATCTGAAATATTTGGGAATTATAATTGATAGCAATCTTACCTTCAAAACACATATTGCATCCCTCACTAACAGAATACGTAAATTAATATCTGTTTTTAAAAAACTTCGAAATGCTGTTGATTCAAAATTAATGAAAAGTACTTACTTAGCACTGTGTCAATCTTTATGTACTTACGGTATCTCAGTATGGGGTGGTTCCCCGAAAACAATTCTGAAACCGTTAGAAGTGGCGCAGAGAGCAGTACTTAAAGTTTCTACATTTAGACCGAGATTATATCCTACAAGGCAACTATATCAGTCCTGTGAGGTTCTAACAATTCGTCAACTTTATATACTCGATACAGTTCTTAAGCAACATTCTCTGCTACAATATGACCCAAAGCTTTTGACAAAACGAAAATCGTATAATGTATGTAAACAAGTAAATAAATTTAGGACAAATTTTGCTCAGAGATTTTTCCCTTTTTGGGACCATATTTGTACAACAATATTAACAAGAAGCTTCATATATATCCTAAAAGCAAAATAAAATGCAAAAAATTGTTATTAAAGTGGTTATTAACCCTATCGTATGAGGATACCGAAGGTTTGTTGTCTGTTATGGGGTGATAGATTAAGCTAATCTTATATATTTGTTTGATTTGTTACTTTGGTGGGATGGACAAGAGATTTTCGGTAGTATCTAAATTCCTTACACACACTCACAGTCATTTCACACACACACACACACACACACACACACACACACACACACACACACACACACACACATACACACATATCATTAACTATATTATATACCGCAACTAACGACACATTATACAACTTTACCTCACAAAAACATTTATTAGATTTAGTAAATACCAGTAAGTCCTCGGAGAGAGCCTGGAGATCTGTAGTACAGGTTTCGACTTAGTTCAGACTCCAGACTCTCACAAGGAATAGCTTGTAAGTTTAAATACATACTTTTGTTACTTTGTCAATATTGTAAGTTTCCTTGTGAGCAGTAAATAAAGATTATTATTATTATTATTATTATTATAATAATAAATGTACCATTTCGACCAATATGTATTTAAGTATTTAGAGATCGTAAACCATTTCTATCAGTCCTCATCAAACAGCAAAAATGAATATCTAAACTAATTAAAATAATAAAAAAAATTAAGTAACCTTAGAACAAAAAAAATGTCTACATTTTCAATTGTATGAATCATATTTCAAACAAAGAAAACTGCATCATAATCTAAATATAAATAACTCAAAGGTGACTGACGTAGTGATCTATCAACGCACAGCCCAAACCACTGGACGGATCGTGCTGAAATTTGGCATGCAGGTAGATGTTATGACGTAGCCATCCGCTAAGAAAGGATTTTGATTAATTCCACCCCTATGGGGATAAATTAACGCGAGCGAAGCCGCAGGCAAAATCTAGTCAGTCCATATGTTTAGAAGCTCGATGCCAAAGACTGACACATAGACCAGTAAAATTTCCTCTTTTCATCGTGGGTTAAAAAAACACATTAAGTAATTGAATACAAATCCTATGATATTCAATTTCCTTAATTCACTTCTCATTCAAATCGACATTTGAATGTTATTTAGTACATCCATTAAATCCCAAATTATTCTTTTCCCCGTGAACCACCAGGTCCAGCCCTCTGTAATTGTTCTTTAATTGGTCTAATTAAGGCTATTAATCTGATTATTTAGCAGAACCCCCGTTAGTACAATGGTTTGATTTAATTTACAAAAATTAGCTAATCTCACTGAAAGGCTAATGTTGAGTTTGTTCAAGCTTTTATTTGGATAATCCACATCAATCTTACTACATTATAATATAAACGCGAAAGTTTGTTCGTATTCACAAACTTACTCTTTCACACAAAAACTACTGAACGGATTTTGACGAAATGTTACAGCAATATAGGTAGTTTATACATCAGAATAATTAATTTAAAGAAATATTATGTGAATTGGGAGAAATATAGTAATACATATCAAGTAAATGTGAAGTTGCGTGGGCCAGCAAGTCCATAATAATATGAAGTGCAAATGGTGTATATATATTTGTTTTCCTTTCGTGTCTAAACTCCTGAATTGAACTAAATGAAGTTCGACATTACAATACACCGTATTATGATTACGGGCATGGCTTTGTCCGTAAATAATCTTAGGTAAAGTTTAAATTTTCTGTCTGTTTATCAGCGTTTATATAAACGCTTATTATTTATAACCGATTATAGTATTATAACAATACTTTTTATGACATTGTTTTCTTATTGATTAGAATTGACCTGCCTACAATGTTTCACAGCCTGTGATTGACTGGTAGAAAATACCGTAAGGTGTTACGTCCTCTACATGTACTTTTTCCTTGCTATTTTATGCATTTAAATTATATAAATAAATATGCATATTTTTTTTTCTGAATTTTATTTATATGTTTAATTGATATAGGTATTAATAATCTGAATTTGTGTAGTTATGAATACTGTGTAATGAATATATTTTTTTGTTTTACCCGCAATTTATTCATATTTTCCTACCTCTAGAAGTTCTCAAAGTTTTGTAATATCAATATCATTTCATTTATATGGATATGGATATATAATACTAATAGACAACTTCTCGATACCTAATAGAAAGCTGTAAAATGTATACACGGAAACAAAACTTCATTTCTAAAACAGATTGTTTAAGGGTTTATGACAGAATATATTCGCTTGCTTAAGTGCGTTAATGGGATAATGATGTTTTGTACTGACGACTAAAAACAGGGGTTGTTGTATACATATTCAGAGTAAGGGAGACAGAAAATAACAGCTTTCTGTATCAGACAAATTGTAAATATTAACTACTTAGTCGCAATTTAAAAATATATATTTAATGTTTAGTAGCGCTATAATTTCAGGATGGTTCGAAGTTCGGTAAAATTATTTTAGTAATAACATCATGCAAAGATAAATGGGATAGGGGAGCATCATTCAAATATATTTATAAAACGGAGTTTATTGTATGGCCGGAAGTTGCGCGCATTATTATATTATAATAATTGATCCGCGCAACATCTGCGTTTCATTTCTCCACCTTTTGAAATATTTTTTATTGCAACTCCACTCCTGTTGGTCGTAGCGTAATGTTATATAGCTTAAAGCCATCCTCGACAAATGGACTATCCAACACAAAAATAATTTTTCAATTCAAATCACTAGTTCCTGAGATTAGCACGTTTAAACAAACAAACAAAAAATCTCCTTAGCTTTGTAATAGTAATTATAAAGCTGCCCTAATTCTATGTATATAGCGGCGGCAATGAGTATTATCACAGGCGGCAATGAGTCTATAGGCTGTGGTTACCTCGTATCAGGCTAACCGTATGCTTTTTTGCCATTCCTATTATATAAAAATGAAGAAAAAGACGCTAAATGTGGCCATGTGACATTAAAATAATGGAACGTGGGCAATATTGCCTGTGCCACTAAATTCTATGGCCGTAATTCCATTTATTTAATAACGCTCCATTGCTCCGTGTCTGTTCAGGGTATAAATCTTCACAGGATCATTCGGCGGTGAGCTGTAAAAATTACGACCTATTTGAAGCTAAATGTCATAACTCTATAAATAAAGCCTATATAATGTTATTAGAAAATACATGTTACACATATATATTTCTATTATAGACTTTTAAAAAGAGAGCATTTATAATTTTACGTTATTTTTACATGGAGTTTTTTAAACAATCGGATTCCCAATTGAACATGTCAAAACCAAAATCCGTCTTTATTTATGTAGTCCTATTACAGACACTTATAAAAACAAGTCTACTGTTAGTTCAAAATGTAATTTCATGACATCGTTATAGTGAGTACGAATGAGGGCTACCTACTACACTCATACGTTAATATGCCTGGGGATTTATGCTGTTATTAAACATCCCTGTAATTTCACTGCCATATCTCATCAATTAAACTGGAACACAGCTTACAAAGCAAGCTGCATACAGGTAGGATAGTTGATGTATAGATACCAACAACATTGTTCAAAGATTACCTTAAATTTAGTTATTATGTAGCTATTTTAAATGGTATTCGATGATTTTCATAAAATGGGCCATATAATTAGTTTGCTCTTTCAGTCGGTTAAAAAAAACTACAATGCAGCACAACTATTTCAAATAGACAAGTATTATTCGGGTAAGATCTGATAATTACTTTGTTATTATACAAGCCGACATGCAGAGTCAGCTTGGAGAAAAAAAATTAGGTTAGAGCTGAGTAATTACTCAACAAGTCAGACGCACAAAAACGTCGACATCTCTACTATTATAGCTGTGATTATAGTAATAGGTACATAATATATTTGTCATCTTTATTATTATATTACTATCTCCTTTATCTTCATTTCTTTATTTTCCCTTACATAACTGGCGAAAACTGTGTCTTTGTCTACTTATATGTTAATACTAGCTCTTGCCCGCGGCTTTGTTCGCGTTAATTTATCCCCTTAGGGATGGAATTTATCCAAATCCTTTCTTTAGGGATGCCTACGTCATAGTAGATTTATGCATGCAAAGTCTCAACCCGATCGGTTTAAAATTGACAAAGTTTCATACAAACTTTCATCCCCTATTTTATCCCTTTGGGGGTAGAATTAATCAAAATTCTTTCTTAACGGATGCCTATGCCATAACATCTACCTGCCTGCCAAATTTCAGCCCGATCCGTCCAGTGGTTTGAGCTGTGCGTTGATAGATCA
Organism: Achroia grisella; assembly: GCF_030625045.1. NCBI lineage: Eukaryota > Metazoa > Arthropoda > Insecta > Lepidoptera > Pyralidae > Achroia > Achroia grisella. Next base: position 653,626 of record NW_026712984.1, on the reverse strand, counting down.
CTACGTCAGTCACCTTTGAGTTATATATATTTAGATATCAGATGGATGATACTATACTATTTACTATAGACTATGACGATACATATGGATAAAGTAGTCTAAGTCTGAGTCGGATGGTAATGGTATAGTGTCCCCGCGTTAACGGTCTATGCTGGCGAGGTACCAATGGAGGATGATAAGATGAACATGAGGTCAAGTCAGTTAGCCCGTTGCGACAAATTCACCAGGAATTTATCACGATGGTTTTCAGGGGGTTCCGCGTGGAGGTCACCATGGTACTTTGTTACAATGGGGTCAAGAGTCCACATTACTAACAATCCCTTTCCCCCTCGTACCTATATCAGAGGTTACACCTCGAATATTCTGAGGAAGTGGTTTGAAATAAGTAAGAAAAAAGTAAAAATTTTTAGTGTCGACCGGGTTTAAACACCGAAAAAAAAAAACAGTGGGGTCGCCCACTGTTTTTTTTTTGGACTACTCTTATGCTGTTGGCCGCAGCTTGTCTTTACAGTTTCACTCCAAACAGGCGGAAGGCCTTATGAAGCGGCTGAAGGCCAACTCCCACCTGACGGATACGACTTTAGTCTGAGGGCACCACTAGGTGTTCGAACCTCGGCGCAGGCCGAACACCGATCGTAACATCGATCCCCGTTGAATTGGACGGGGGATCGATCGGAGAGGAACCCCACTGCGTCAGTAGAAGTTATGTTGAAGAGTACTCCCGAATTACTCAATATGCAAATTAGGATTCCGTAGGTAGATCTTTCTATAGCCGAGATCGATCGACGGAACCCCAATATGTGGTGATTTGATATCGCCCTAAATACATATGTGTATTATGGTTTAGGGTACATTTCTGCTGACATGCAGATTTTGCTTATTTATGATATTATAAAGCACGTGTAATATGTAAACATATGTAAACAGTTTTGTATCTTGTCACAATTTATTTACAGTTTAAAATAAATTGGTATGTTTACCAGACAACAGCTTTAGGGTTTTATGCATATAGTAATCGTAGAATATTAAAAAAACAATAGTGTTTTTTAGAATAAAATACCTATTGTTTTATGAGCAAATTGTATTTATTTATAATCTAGAGTGCCATATTTATTAGCAAATATTTGCTGTGGCATCCTCATAACTGCTCCACTGAAATGCTTCAGCCACTCTCTCTTGGCTTTTTCAATCTGCTCTGGATTTGTTGTTGTCGATGTTTTGGATTTTGCTAAATTCTGCAAGTAGGATTCGTAAAGACTCATTCTGGGTATAACTGAGTTATCTTCCGCTGGTTCTAAAGGTACATTAACTGGGTCAAAAGGTAGAGTCAACATGAATTTTCTGGGGTCAGCAAAGAACGTGCTCTGAGTGATAGTTTCTGTGTTGTTCAATATTGCTTGTGTGTTTGTTGTGCTGCTAGGTGAAGTAGGTCGGTTATCCTCATCCCAAATGACTGAGTCTATCCATCTAGAGAAGCTGGAAATCTTTGGGAACGCGTGAGTTTTGGTATATAGCGCACAGGAGCGAAGAAATGAGCTTATTCCTACAAGAGTACTGTTCTGTACGATCGCTCCACCGTTGTCTCTCTGAAAAAGGCATTAAATACTTAGAAATCTTAAATTTATTTATGCATAAACAGTTCAGTAATTCCAACCGAGAAAAAACGCCACATTCGCTTTAAGAAATTATTCTTATTTTTTATTAAGAGCCATTACATATTTTGTGCAACTACATAATTAAAAAATAGAACTTAAGCAATCTAAGCTGTCCTTTTCCAAGATTTTCTTCTCTCAACATCACAGGGAAGTTATACGTTTTAAGCGTTGTCATTGACCTTATCTGAATGAAACAAAAACTGAATCTGTCTCAACCTTTTGTCCTCTTTAATATTTTGTTATCCCTTAATTCGTTTTATTTCAAGTGACATCATAAACATTTTACTAATGAAAAAATAATATTTAATTTCAAATATTCTTCAACTGAATGCCGTTGGTTATAAAATACGGAAAACAAACAATAACTTGTTTTGCGAGACGTTCTTGGATGCTCGTAAAAATCTATACAACGATTTTATAGATCACGTGATCGTATTTCATATAAACGGTATTGCATACCAATTGGATTGTACAAGTTATTGCAATCACGATTGAAGGCAGTAAGCCAAATGAAATGTATGTTGACTTGCATGTAATATCGTAATTTTATTATTGAATTTTATCTTTGCATCTGTTTGTGAGGTTACATATTTTTTTATTTGGTAAAAAGTTGAGGAAGAGTTAATATAAAGAGATATATTAAATAGAGCATAGTGGCCTAGTGATATACTACTCTGAGTTACATTCAAGAGGTCAAGGGTTCAAATCTGCTTCATACCAATAGTTTTTATGTGTAAATTTATATGAAGAAACACCGATAACAAGCCAATAATTAATCCGAGAGATGGTTACTGGCCGCTCCCACGTTGGAGACATATGTACGCAGTGAAATGTGAGCGTGTTTTGAATGCCACAACATCGACAGTTGATACTATCTTTGTCTTCCCTATCTGGGAGTCGTGACGTTATGTTTTATATCATCACATAGTATAAAATAAAGTCACTGTCGCTGTCTGTCCGTCCCAATGTCTGCTTAAATCTTTAAAACTACCCAACGGATTTTGAAGCGGTTTTTTTTAATAGACATGTGAATCTAGTGTACGGTTTATATGTATATATGTACACCCGTGCGCAGCCGGAGCGAGTAGCTAGTTAAATATATATTTGGAAATATCTCGAGTGATGTAAAGAGTAATTGAATTTCTTTATTTTAAACGACACAATTTTATCATATTTATGTATTATTTATGCCCGCCACAGCTTCGCTCTGAGTTTAGTTTATATTTACATAATATATAGCCTTTCTTACGCTGCAATATCTGATCGTTCGTAAATTGAAACGTTTGACGGCCTCTAGCGGTTTAGCACACCGCCTTACTTCCGCTGGTCGCGGGTTCGATTCCTCGCGCGGCACAAACATTTGTATTCGTGAGCATGATTGTTTAAATTGGTCTGGGAGTTTTTTATATATAATATGTATGTATTTACGAAAAAAATATCTATATATTTGTATCAGTTATCTAGTACCCATAACACAAGCTTTAGCAAGCTTAACTTGGGTCTAGGTGGCACTGTATGAATTGTCTTGATATTATTATTATTATGTCCTGGATACAACCACCTGATCAAGGTGAATTCACTATGATTTAATAATGGCCAATAAGAAACACGTATCGTTCAGTTTAATACTAAGACTACTAGTATTTTTTGCATGCATTTGAGAATATTATTAACCACTCCGTGGCCTAATATATTTATGGAGTCAACTGTACTATAAATGACGTAACACGAGTACTGCGAGGGTGTTAGGGGACGATGAAAAACTCAATTTCCCACCGCCATCCTTCTAAGACTGATTTATCGTGTCTCTTTAATGTATTTGTTTATAGCTAAATACATGGAATTTGTTGGTAGAATCTATAAGTTATTTTCTATGTTATTGGAATGTCAAGCTGATGGTCCACCTGATGGTAAAATGGTAAGTGGCAACTGTCACCTATATACATAAACAGCACATAGTACACACTCAAGTTATATATAACTTTGCGATTGTCATGCCCGCAAAGCAACCCATGTGTTGCCATTCCAGAACACTAAGATGTCAAGTCCCTTATCCTGTAAATAACTCGCACTTGAGTTAAATATTTATTTATAATTGCACATGCATATACATAAATTTACATATGATAAATTAACAATACACATGGACTCTGTTTAAAGAGTATGGCAATTTCGTAGATGACTCATTCCCATAATAAAATTTAAAATTTTAGATCTGTTGTAGTGTCCACTTAGCTCCTATAGATAAATATGTTTTGAAAAGAGGATTAAAGCCATATTTTTAATTTATAATTTTATAATTGACGTCATAAATAAAAAATGACGTAGCGGATTTTATAATGAGTTTACTAAACTCTAATTTGTGAAATTCTTCCACTGTTTATTTTTATTACTATAAAAAATAACTTTCCCTATCAGTGAATATATATATAACTTTTTGTTATGATTAAATAAGTATACGCTATATATACATTATTTTCCCTTTTGTTCTGTTCAAATTTTAAATACGATCACGTTCTCTGTATCCAATCAATTCAAGAGATAATCCACGAAAAGGTAACATACAGACAAAATCATTTCCGCTGTAATAATACTTATTTGTTATATTTTTAGACAAATTTTATATTAAACAAATTCTACAAAGAATACTTTGATCGTAACGATATTAATATGGACCAAATGGGATTTAAATCCTATTAATTGTAAAATTAATTATAACAATACGACTTACCAGAGCTATACTGTAATGATTCGTCTGCGTGCGAACATCAGTTTCACGTATTTCAGCCGCCAAGCAACCTAGTTTGTAAACTATGTATCGGTTGTTGGTGTATCCAACAACCGAATACAATAAAATTGCAGGCATGAAATCTTAGTCCTCTGAAATGGCAATACATGAGTGGTGTCGCGAATGTCACATGATAACGTGATGTCCGTAATACTGTTCGTGTATATATTCGACGGTTACATAAAAATAATTCCGTAATTGACTACAATTAATTTAAAGAATATATTAAATAGATTTTATCAATACTCATGATGACATAAAGAATAATGCAGGAAAAGAATGGATGCAAACTGCCATGGATAGAGAGAGTCGGCAGAAGATGAAGGAGGCTTTTACCTGTGGTGACCACATAATAAGAGAGAGAGAAATAAATAAACCACAAATAATAATTATATGTTTGAAAAATATGTGTTATGTGGATGTTAAAGCTATAATAATAAAAGACTCGTATACAGGCTACGCGACTGTTATCACTTTACATCGGGTGGGCGTTTGCTTGTTGCCCAAAAAACGACGAGAAATAAAGTAAAGAAACTTTTTCATTTAGTAGTCCCTTAAAAATTATGTTTCTTTCATAATTCTTACTCATAAAGTAATATACCGATACACAGGACCGAATTAACAATTTTATAGAGTAGGCATCCGCCTAGGAGCTCTGCATCTACAAGGGGCCCCTCGTAGTCAAATAAGAATTTGAAAATGTTTCCAATTATGCTAAATACTAGAAGGTTCTTTTCTAGTATTTAGCATAATGAAGTTACCTATAGTGTCTTATTGAAAAAAAGCTGATATTAAGCAACTGAAAAGGCCTGTTTAAAAATGTGTGAAATAGTATAAAGTGGCATTGAATGACCTGATTTCAATACGTTTGTTTTAACAGGGAAGTGGTTCCGATAATTTCGTAGTCTAGGGCCTCCAGTCAAGTTAATCCTGCCTTACTTATATATACGTATTAAAAGATATTTTTTTTCGTCATTTGCTCGTTCATTTAAACACGTTGACATATTTCAGGGAAAAATATTACCATTGACTGAAATGAAATGTTCATAAATAATTAATAAATTACGGAGAGCTCGCTCGCTCTATTAATCTCTTAACATAATTTAATGTGAGGAAACCTTCAACGGAAAAGGTTAAGCAGTAACATCGGTATTTCTTCATTTGTCGGCTCATAAATTTAATAATACAATTTGCTGCTTTATTATTGTAGTATATTTAGATATTGTATTATATAAATTTATGACTTCTATTATAATTATGTAACCTATGACAAGCTGCCCTGGCTTTGATCGACTGCTCAAAACTTTGTGAGATTTTATATACTAACACTCGTGATTTTGTCTGTCTCGTGATTTTGTTTGATTTAACAAAATATAGTCTACGTTCGTTCACGTGGTACTATCTATTTTTATATATATTTTTTTATCCATTCAGCCGTTTAGTCGTGAAATGGGAACAAAAAAACGTAGATACACTTTCGGAATTATAATAATATTATGGTTAATATACTTATATAGCTTATATCTCTGGAATATTGTATGTACCTTTCAACGCCTATGAAGTACCATAGGTGATGACTTTTTCCATGTGCTGTTCATGCATTTGTTCGGTGCTTGCAATCTTAGCTGAGGTAGACCATCAACTTCATTGCTATTCCAGTTACTTAAAATGGATATATTGTCTGTACTTACCCTACAAAAGTGTCTATCAGGGTCCTGTATTCCTCCGATGCAGATATAGTTACCAGGAAGCATTTTGGTAAAGGATTCACACAGGCTCGACTCTATAACTGGAGCATTCACGGAGCGTATATGCTGTAAATAATATTTATTATTTATATATGTAAACATATAATGCTAGCATATTCATATGATATGTAGAATCTCGGGGCGTTCATACATATGCTGTATTAACAAAAATATTGCAGTAACCGCTTAAGCATAAATATCTGTTGCATATCTGAAATTCGCTGCATGCTTTGTAAGCTAACTCAATTATATGATTAATAAAAAGTCTATAATCATGAAATAATTCTCAAGAATTATTAAATGGTAAAATGGATTTTTCAGTTGTATATTTTAATAATATACACTTTCTTCATTACTATTTTCTTGTTTATTTGGTAAATATTTCGTGGATTTGTAAGTTACTTACACCAGTTGGAGTCCAGGCAATGATTGACGCTAAATAACCTAATGTAACGTCTTCGTCAGGATTTGGCAGCCGTATTGAGTTGATTCTAGACCCGAAAACTAAAGCAGTTTCTAACTTTGCACAAGACACTTTCATGTCAAAATTATTGATCAGCATTTGTATCTGAAAATTGAACAAAAACTAGATTAGTAGTTATTACCATCATTAAATTGTAGTATTTGATATTTGTATTAAAGTAAATTTATTTGCTGCACTATTATTGTTCAAAGGAAATTAATAATAGAATAAAAAAAACTGTCTATTGATATTATTCATGCGTTGCCATTCCAGAGGTATAAGAAATCATGACTGAAAGAAGAAGAGTGAAATTACAGGATACGCCTGTAATTTCACTCTTTTATGTCGGCCCTTAACTGGAACAAAGCTTACAAAGCAAGCTGCTTCGTGGCTGAAATAAGTGAGACTAAGAAATCCACGTTGATGACATTTACAAACCTCAGTAAATTCTCAAAGAAAATATGCATGTTTTTAATCAAATATTAAATAATTTAAACTTGGGAGATATTTGGAATATTAGTATCCCAGATCGATGATTGCTACTATTCCCCAATCCTGGATTGATCCGACAAGCTAGGAAAAATATGTTTACCTTATAAAGAGATCCTCCTTTATTATTGTAAGAGCTTCCGACCCTCACAGTGAAATTGGCCAGGTTTTTGTATGTTACGTACGAAGAAATAACGTTCCTGAAAAGATATAGGACGCAAATTTCACTCTATAAATCTGATAAGGGATACGGTATTAGTTTCTGAATATAAGACTGACTCAGCAGGGTACAATATCTATACTTTTTTGTTAATGAAATGGTGATACCATTGGTTAGTGATGTATACTGACATAGCAATAGTGAAGGATGAAGTTATGCTGATGAATTCATGTTTAATAGATGATAAATATGTAATAGACATTATAGAATTTATTAGTATCTTGCTTTTCGGTTGAAGGGTGAAATAATGTACTGAAATTACCGGATATGGATGTCCGGACATCATAGTCCTGAATTTGAACGCATTCATAGGCGACGATTACCACTTACAATTGGGTGGGCTTTATAAAGTTCTACTTAATTTTATACTAGACTAGCATTTTTCTAAAATAAAAGTGGTCGAAGTTACTCCGTATTACATCAGCTACCTGCCAAAAAAAGTCCAATCAAAATCGGTCCAGCCATTTAAGAGATTAGCCGGAACAAACAGACCGACAGTCAGACATACAAAAATTATAAATAATGTTATTTTGGTATATGTACTTGTACTGTGGTATATGTATACCACATGCATACTCATATGCATGTAGTAAAAAACGGTATTTCAATATTACAAACAGACAGTCCAATTTTATTTATATGTATAGATAAGGTCGTAGATTTGATCTGAGTGATCTGGTTGTTTTTTTATGTCACTGGAATGGTAAACAACTTTACGCCTTGCATTATTCAATGTGAAAACAATTCCCCCATGAAAGTCCCTACATGGATTTTATGTCGTCCTACTAGGACGACATAAAGTCCATGTTCGAGTTGATTTTTTATATCTAATTGTAATATTAGAATGGCCCAAAATGACGGCTGCAACTGCTGATAAGTCATTACCGTCATTACATAAACAGTATTATGGATATCACGTTACATATAAATTTCGTGATAGCACTCATACGTTGCATTACGGAGGATTATCATGCCTCTTATCCTGTAATTCGCTGCCGTATTTCATCTTTCAACATCACATCTTACAGTTGCTTAGCATCTACATACAGGTAAGCAATTTCACAAAACAACAATACAGTACGTTCAGATTGCGTCACAAAGAAGCTATTTGCATCAGACCCCGAGAGACCTAACATATTAGCGTGCCACGCCAACCCTTACAAATGTATTTACATTGAACATCGATGTTAAACATTGAGAATGCCTCTCGTGCGTAAATACGCCATGAGATTTCATCTGTATACAGAGACAGGATTAAGGTCCTTTTGGATGCCATTTGTATGGAATAGTCCGAGATTTTATTTATTGCTCGCTTGTTAGTCGGAGAAAGAGTTATCTTAGTGTTGTTGTACGTTTAGAAATTAAATTGTTTACTATTTTGATGGACTAGTCTAGTCGACAAGTCTTATTTATACTATTACTAGCGATCTGCTCCGGCTTCTGACAGATATATAACAAATCTTTGAATTTCTCGGCTAGTCCCACAAATGTATACGTATTAATTTCCTTATCAATCACTATATATTGCTGAAAACTGTATAAAATCCGTTGCATAATACGAACAGACATTGGTGGCGACTTTGTTTTATGCGATGTGAAGAGATCTGATCCAAATGGTATAGCGAGATTTATTATCAAAAGAAATGTTTAGGTGAACATAACATTATATTTTGTTTGATATAGCCAATTGGAACAAGACCCATGGCTTGTCATTTTTTAATACTAAACTGTCACGCTTTCGAATACTAACATATAATAACACTGCCAATTATCAGACGCCTCAGCTCGCAACAGTTTCACAAAGTCAAATTTATATATCAAAATTTCTATAGAAATCAATGAATGAGCACATGAATTATTAAATTATAATTTTATAAATAAAAACAAAACCCTTTTAGCATAACATCGTCATGAGTGCCTTTTCCTTGCATTATCCCGTGGGATTAAACAGATTAGCATTGTAACATTTATGATTATGTATAAAATAAGCTCATACCCGCTACTTCGTCTGTTCATTTATATAAAATATAGCCTATGTCCGTTCTAGTAATACAATACATATTTACGTAAAATTATATTATATACTAGCGTAATTTCGTATGTGTTACATTTTCTACTCCATTCCTTTTGGTCGCAACGTGATATTATGTAGCCTATAGCCTTCATTAATAAACGGGCTAACACTAAAAGAATTTTAAAAGTCCGTCCTTCAGTGGATCCAGACATCATCACTTGCAACTTTACAAACTCACAAAATTTGCCTCTTTATAACAATAGTTTAAATATTAAGATCAAATTAACTGTTTAGCAGTGGAAAGGAAACCAACAGACAGAGACACTTACGGATAAACAATCTTATATATTATAATTCTAAGCGTACAATTTTTTACAATTTACTTTGTAAATAGAAGTCAGTGCAAGTATAAATTAATAAAATTTTTGCACAATAGCAATAAACGAACGGCTATATATACGATCTAACAAATAAATATTACATTAAATAATTCCTGTCAAGACACACATAACATTTAATAATAACTAAGGTCGAAAAATGTCACTTCTAGATATCGCTTCCAAATTGAGTCCTTTATTTCGTAAAGGTTAACTTAAATCCTGCCTAATTTAAACTGAGCGCATCATTAATTTAGATCTTAACTATAAAGTTAAACGTTCAAATTGAGTTTCCCGTTTAAACCGCGATGAATAATAGTCGGGGTAAATTAATGTGTATTGTAATGAGTTTTCTAACTTGAATGCGTCTTAACGATTTACTTTTAGGAGTGTCTACTCAACTTCGAGTACTATAGTTTATAAATAAATTACGGGATTACACTAGATAATGGCCGTGAAATATTAATTCAACTGAATTAATTAATACATTGAATAATGCCGATAGCAAAGCAAATTAATTCAAGACAAAACAATAAGCTAGATAGAGGATTAGAATTAAATTTACTTAGTGAAGTGTGCACAAGTCACGTGTTGTGTTCACCTCAACGTAAACACTTGATGATAGTTCTGAATATGAAATCTGGGATAACGATAGGTAATTAGGGTAAGCATATTTTTTCCCGGCTTCGCACGGATGTATTATAAATCTTTTAATTTCTCGGTTTCTTCTATCCTATATACATGTAAACCTTTCTCTTGAATTGTTAATACCTATTGCTAAAAACTGTACAACTGGATATTTACTGTATTTTTTTATGTGGTAAAAAAATAATCACAGTGAATATCACCTTATATAATTGTGAGCAAAAGCAGGAAAAGGGATAAAAATATATACATAGTAATATATATATTACAATTTTTATGTATTAGTATACTCACGAATCAAAGCATTTCGACGAAGTGAGAAGCCAGTACGTATTGAGTATGATAGCACTACAAACGTAGGAGTTATTCTTGAGCAGCGACACTGAGTACGGATGGTGGAAGATCTGTGTGACAGTGGGTCCTATTTGATCACTGGTATCCTCCACGTCGACATCTGCTGTTGGAAGAATTATTTTCTATGAATTGATTGATAAGAGGACAGCTCGTTAGATATGATATGCGAGGAGATTCATAGAAGAGCTAGAGTCTTACTGATGGATAGTGGCATACGTGTGATATGATGTCCATACTATGCCTCTTTCGTAGAGGAAAAGGGGGTTGTTAGTAAGAGAGGAGAGGTAGTAATCCATAAATTAATTCACACCAACTTCAGTAATTTTCACTTGCTCATCCCCCTCCGGTATTAGATTCTCTGAGTCCAGTCTCATAGAATCTAATACCTCTCACCTAAGACGGTGGAAGGGATAGATTTTATGACTTTTTTTCATCTATTGTTATGCTGTTGCCTTTTACAGCTTCACTGAACGACAGGGGGTGAGTGCAAAAGGCACTCCAAACCTGTGAAAGGGTTTATGCAGCGGCTGAACTCCTTCTTGACTATATTGCTAGGGGTGCGAACCTCGGCTCAGGCTGTCGTATTTTCGATCCCCGTTTGTATTTGGACGAGGGATTGATTGTAGGGGAAATTGATACCTCCTTGAATTTAGTTGTCTCATTCCTAACTATGTACCATATGAGGTCTACTACATCCTTATCTCCTGATATTTATCCACTGGTGCTTGGCTACAGCTTAGACGAATGCATATATATGTATGATGTATGCACATCTATTAAAAACCTCTATCCATTTGTACTCCATTTGGTAATTCACAATATCAATACAACGTGATAAGAACCCTTTGTTCCTCTCATTTTCATTTAAAACTTTCATTATCGTATTTGTAAGACGATTAAGCAAATTTATTCACTCGAATTAATCCAATCGTTCGGGAAGACGGCACATTGTTGACTTTCTACTTTGTAAAGTCAGAACACCAATTATCTCAACTAGCAATTACTAGATTCGTCTTTATGAAATTTATTCAAATATTTTGAACAATCTGTGACGGTCGAGAGATATTTATATATTGCTAATAATACAATCGACATAGTTTGCCTGCGCAATATTAAGCCTGGACAATTCAAACTCTGACTAGCATAAGCAGAACTATCTGAATTATTATACAGTCCTATATAAATTTTCTGTAACTCCATATAACTGAAATTGTATATGTATTGAAGATACAAATAAAATTCTTATGTATCTGCTAGATTGAGAGAGAGAATTGATAGAATTAGTTAGTAATTATCGTGCAGTGATTTGAATCCATGACTATGGATGCGAAGCAGTGTGTTAAGACTAGACCATCGATCATTATAAAGCTGAAGAGTTAACATATCTCAGAAATTCCTTTTAGGGTCGAATTGAAAATTTCTCTCTTGACTAGAACTATAGACTTTTTAACTTAATAATACGCGATGCTAGTAGAAGCTGATTACTAATGAAAACTGACGCAGACGAAGTTGTAGGTTAGCTAGTTATAAATAAGAGGGTAAACAAGATATGGTTTGATCGAAGGCTTGATGCCATAACCATATATTTGAATCTGATGTTTTTAAATCTATATTTAACTTTAAAACGAGTAGGTACCTTAATCCAGTACAACACTAATTCATTTCGAATTCACTGAGTCGACTGATAACGAGGTGGTTGGGTATGTTTGATCAACACTGTTGTCGAAACTTGCCCGTAGCAGTTTGGCTACGGGTTTTCGTCCAGAAAATAACATAGCAATTAGACAAGTAATCAGTTAATGGAATATTGGTGAACAATAAGTTTAATTAAGTTAATATTGATTAATATAATATTGAGTTAATATTTTTTTATGTAATTGATAGTAAACAACCTAATTAGTGGTATCCGACGCTTATATACATAAACAGCACTACGGATATCACATCATGTGACGTAATGTACGTTATACTGAATTCATATGGAATTAACCGATGGTTTTCCGGGAATATTATTATTTTCACTTCGATTATTATGACTCATTACATAATGGTGGGATTATTATCCGCCGTTACAATAAGAATAAATTGCAATGATTACGTTGTTTGGCGATACGATTTTTCACGACTTACAACTTAAATATTACAAACACCAACCTTTTTATGATTTAACCGATATAAGCAATTTTTACCTGAATCATTTATCTCTTCTGTACTTATTTTCGCATGTATTTGTAAGTATGAGAAGGTAAATAATATAATCACTGACGACCACATCCTACTTATTAGTATAACAAAGTTGTTCTGGAATATTGTACTAATTCTGAATATTCCATTTCCTATTGTACTACATAGAGTTAACAAATAGCGACAATAGAATAGATATTCATAAACATACGGTAATTATTTTTTATACAATTACAAGTATATACATCCTTAATGTATTACATTATACGACAATTATTTCAATATATTCTTAATAGATTATACAAAAGTCCATAAAATATTAAATATAAATACCTAAATTGAAAATTTCTGCAAACTAGGTATCTTTAGATTTACTTTATGTATTTCGTGCTTGTGTGTTAAAATTTAAAAGTATAAGTATGTCAAATTATCATAAAATAGAAGTCTATACCTACCTAATAAAGAAAAGTTCTTTAAGTAATTAAAAAGTATATTGCTTCCATATAGATATATGATATATTAGTTTAGCATATCGTATGCAAAAAAAGATAATTAATTCTTATATGACCCATTCCTACGTACTTTCGCTGTTAGCTGTTATATATACATAAGTACTATATATGCATGGTAATTTTTTTAACATATGCTGACTTTATTTTTGACCACCTACTTTATTTTTTTGTTGTCTGGAAGAGATTGCGTTAACGCTAACAGCCTTTTGTGCTTAGGGTCCCAATAATTTAATTTTGTTCAAGTCCTATTAATGTTGGTGCAATAAATACACATCTATATATAATATATAAACAAAAAAAATGGGATGGCAACAAACCGACGGCCCATCTAATGGTAACGAGCAACCGTCACCTATGTACATACATGAACAGCACTATCATCAAGTCATCATGTAACGCTCGTGGTACTCATCCGTTGTAATTTCACTGCCTTTTCTCTACCGAAACTTAGCTTACGAAGCAAACTATTTGGCGGCTGACATAGATGAGACTGAGGTATCTAGCAGACGATTTTGTATAGTATACTTTAGTAAAAATAGTATAAAACCAATAAAATAAGACAGTACTAATCAATTCTACAATCTATGGCACATAACGGATGTTTTCGTATGAAATGAAATGTTTTTGTCAACACCTCACTATACGGCCGTAGAAACGTGTTCCAACAGTTATTAACCTTATCTAATCAATAATAGTCCTTATTGCAGAGCGTTACAATTGATTTTTTACCTTTAGAGATGTCGGTGTTTATAAAGGCAACTGCCTCTATTCTGAATTTTTTTTCAAATCACACAGCGCCTTTTAGACCCAAGTCAAGCTCGGTAAAGCTTGTATTATTGGTACTAGATAACTGATACAAATACACAAATTTTTTTCGTAAAGACATACCTACATATTATACATAGAAAACATCCAGATCGATACAAAGAATCATACTTATGAATACAAATGTCCATCAATTCGACCATTGGAACTAAGGCAGTGTGCTAATCAGCTAAACCACCGGCTGTCGAGTTTTTGTCTCTTATGATCTCTTATCATCAATCGATATAGGAACGCATGAACAGTATCACAAATATAATATGATAACGTGATATCAGTATTGCTATTCATATATTATGCGACGGTTACCACTTGCCAACATGTGGGCCGTCAAATTGTTTGATATTTCAATTGCCCAAAAAGCAATATAGGTATGTAGGTATATTTCTAGTAGAATATTTACTGTTTTCAATATTTAATAGCAAATAGAAGGTCTATATTTTAGGATAGGTTCATTGTAACTTGAATATTAATGTAGGTTAAGTTAATATTAATATTAGTCTTCGGAACTGTATGAACTAACGCTACTAACCTGTTATAAACTCGTTAAAACTTACTATTAGAAAGGTAATATGAGTATTAAACAGCAGCGGCCCACTCTGGCTTTGTACCAGAATTTAACAAATAATTATGAGTTATAAATTTTTATTTTTTTTTAACGTATGATACATACACCATTGATATTGATATCCTCTATAAAACTGTAGTAATCCTTTTGTTCTATTGTTAATCATTTTAGCAGATTACGAGGTTTAAAAATTTTATTGCTATTTTTATTTATTTAATGTATAATAGCAACCCGCAACATTAAAAAATGGAACCTCATTATCGAATTTAACATACGGATCCCTAACGTTTCTGAAAACATTATATCGCCTACATATGTTCATCAGATATAATAGGATTCTAATCGTAAAAAAAATGTTTCAAATAGATCCAACAGTTTTTGAGCCTATTCAATATAATCAAACAAACAATTTATTATTTGTACTTTTATGTAAGTACATAAAAGTTAAAATAGTGAAAATAAAAAGTATTATAATTGACCACTAGCTGTTTATTTCCGATGGCCGTGGGTTCGATTTTTGGCACGGTACAAACAGTATACTTTCTATGTATATTATGTATGTATTTGAAAGAAATGGTAATTGTACCACTACCACTTACCATCTGGTGGGAATTCAGCATGTAATGTGTCATTTCAATTGTATAAAAAAACTACAGGTGTAGCCTGTAGTTTTTTTAAACTGCATGTACATACGAATTAACGATTCATATACATATACTTTTCCTTACTGCACATCAAACGAAACGCAATATCAAAGAGACATTACGCTCAAGTAAATTCGTTCGCGCCCAAAGTCCGTCCTTTCCTATTTGGTCACACAAGACATGTCACAAAACTCCCTTTGCCCGCATCTTTTAATATCTGATGGTAGATATTGTGTTAGCCTCTCTCTCATTGACATAATCTTTGTCACTGAGTGATAAAATAGAATAGAAAATACTTTATTCATATAAATTTAACTTAATTTAAGCACTTTTGACACTTGTGTGTTGCTCACACAAGTTTCTTGCCTAATGAGCAGTAGATTAAAAATGTTATGACTACTCAAAAATGCTTAAATTAAGTTAAATTTATATGAATAAAGGATTTTCTATTCTATTATCTATTCTATTTGGCAAGAAACTTGTGTGTTGCTCACACAAGTTTCTTGCCGAATGAGCAGTAGATTAAAAATGTTATGACTATTCAAAATTGCCTAAATTAAGTTAAATTTATATGATCCTTGTAAGTTCACATTTTTCAAGTCGAAACATGTGAATACAAACCACCAATTAGCACTAAATTATTAAGGTCAAATATAAATACACATTAAATAAATCAGTTGTAATGATAAGCAGACCAGTCCCTACAAGCAACGCTCGTTCACGAGTATGACGTACGAGCCAGCCATCACTGCGCTCGAACATATTTTAGAAAGCTCAATGACCCGGCCTGATGTTAGGGCAAACGGGACACTGATATTGGAAACTGTTTTAGATCTACTTTATTATACATTTCAGAACACTAGCGTGTTATAAAATATCTCGTCTATATGGATGGATACATCAGTCTCACCTATTTCAGCATACAAACAACTTGCTTTGTGAGATATGTCTCGGTGGTAGAAAATTACAGGATAAGAGGCAAGTCATCTTAATCCTCTGAAATAGCAACGGATAAATGCTACGCGGGAGTCTCGTGATTACGTGCTGTTCATGTATATCGGCGACGGTAACTGCTTACCATCAGGTGGGTCGTCAGTTTGCATGCCATTCCAATTCCATAAAAAAATGGACCTGCACGCAACTTCGCCTACGTCCCTTAAGAAATAAGAGAGAGAAAAGGAATCATCATCATTATTACGTAGTATAAAACAAAGGCACTGTCGCTATCTGTCCCTTTGTATGCTAAATCTTTAAAACTACGCAACGGATTTTGAAGCGGTTTTTTAATACATTAAGTGATTCAAGAGGAACGTGAGAAGAACGAGATATTTCTGCAACATTTTTCATCGATGTTAATGATTGTCCTCAACTGAACCTTCGATAAGTATAGATACGTATAAAATAATATAAGAGAACGAAGAGTGTAAATTATAAGTGTAAGTTATAATTATTGCTACGTTTGCTAATTCGCGGTCTCCACTCAAGAACACGTCTACTCCAGAATGCATCGGTTCTGTGACAGATATAAACAGCCCACTTCATTTTAATATGTACTAATAAACATGCACACTATAAAAATGTACCCATTATTTACAGGACCCAGACTCGTTGCTCTTATTCTTCTCCGACAATATCTATCCAAGACTGTTCCAAATCGGATCAGTAGTACCGGATATTACCTCGAACATACAAACCTTGATATTAGTATAGATGAAATAAAAGTGATCGGATATTTGATATAAGAAAAATAAAACATATTTGTCGGCTGGTGTATTATTATTTTTCTTGTATCAAATTACGTTAATGTTGTTCACCACTGAGATATACTTAATTGAGAGAGCATTTGTTTATTTAACCATTAAGACATACTGTTCTATAGATGTGCACTCTAAAATACCCTTGTCGAAGTTGCCTATATGTGAAAGAACCCGAATCTAGTGGGATCCAGTATTTACTAACACTATACAAAATATTATTTAAAAATACAATTACTATTCGCGTGAAGACTCGTTCAGTAGTTTTTGAGATTGTTGCGAATATACAGATAGACACGGTGTGTTTTGTGCATATGGATATAAGATAGATAAAAAGTTATCTTACTGAAATGTATTATGTATATTAACTTATTCAGTTCAGGTGAACTTCAGAAAGATTCAAATCGATTTACAGTTAGCATGGCTATTGTTAAATATCGTCAAAGTACCGCTTGTGGAGATAAAAATCAGTGGAGACTGTAAGTAGCCCTTCTCCGAAGGGTCATCAAGTAGTGCTTATTTATTCCAAGCTAAGAATCTAACGATAAATGATATCATGAGAGCTGCTTGTATTGAGTGATCTAACGGTTACATAGCTTTATTAACGAAACCGATAAATACCCTGTGATTTATAGATATCTCTAACAGTTAATAAGTAACAATAATCCAGGACAATTCACACAGCGTTCAATCCTTAGCTAAGGGGAACTTGTGTTATGGATATAGTCTAGTATGGGTATTAGACCTACTACTACTAAGATAACTAGTAGAAATACTTATATGCATATAAATATTTTTTTTGCAAATACATATACATTATATAATATATTGAAAAAATCCAGTTTACTCATGGATAGAAGTATTTGTATCGTGCAAGGAATTGAACAAGCGACCATTGAAAGTAAGGCGTAGTGGTAAACCGCCAGACTGCCGAGGTCGTCATGTTCATGTCAATTTGTTCAGATCTTCCAAGTCGAGAAAAGTCTTAGCCCGCATGGGTATTAAATAGCTGCGAAAGAACCTTTTTATCTCCAACACAGTTAGGTAAAAAGCGGGTCGCTTGTGATAAGGCCCATTAACAGCTGCAAGTGGCTATTAACTGGATGGGTACTATATCCGTCGCCTTATATGAGGCTACTCTCACATAGGTATTACATCTAATAATGTGAGAAATGATTTTTAAGTATGTAAGTTAGGATCCATAAATTACATTACATATTAAGAGAGGTTGATAAATTGTGACTTTCTGTGACAAGGGATGGGAGGGATCCTAAATGTGACGTGACATTTCAAATTTAATATAGGTATGTCTGAGTATTAAAATATGAAATTACTAATTATACATAGTTAATTAATTTAATACAACATAATCATATACTCATACAACAACAACAACAACATACTTATAAAACAATCATACTCATGAATATAAATGTTTGTGCCGTGCGAGGAATCGAACCCGCGACCATCGGTCGTAAAGCTGTGTGCTAGACTGCTAGACCACCGAGGTCGTCAAACTCGCTAGTTACTATGAAATAAGCTATTGATGTACACATAATTATATAATCCACTCAGCATATTCTATTTATTTATACAAGTCCCTTTATTTAAAGTAAGTATGTAGTCTTATTATATTTAGCATTATTATAAATAACTTACATTATTTGCATATTTGTCGGTGAGTCACTTTTTTGGGATCCATTGAAAATCAGCGTCGTGGCTTTAGTCATGGCATAATGCTGAGATGGGTCCATTACACACACATCAATACACAGTAACGCGGTGACGATGCTCCAAAACGGTGGGTGGGATTTTACTTTTTATTATTATTGTTTCACTTTGTTTATTGAACTAATATTTAGTACAGCCTTGACAATATTCTTACAAAAATAAAATTGCTTAGTAAATACAGCAGCGTTTTTTTATAGTTAAAGAATTCAAATTATACTAAGCAACAAACAAATAAAAACGACATAGTGCGGTAAGAAATTAAATTTAAGCCCTTATTAAATACACTGTTGCTAAAACAAATATCAATTCTAAGCAGTTAGATAATAACTTGTATGTTAAATTGGACACAATCCTTATTTTGAAGAATTAATAGTTATTATATTATAGTTTTAGTATTAGTTTTTTTATTGTTCTTATTATCTTTTATCTGTTCTTGTTCTTCTTATCTATTTCTATGTAATGATTTCATCTCTCTAATTTAATGCATTGTTTTATTTCCATTGATTTGATATAATAATTTATGCTGGTGTCAGCATTGCCACTGTTGGGTTGTGATATGTGAGATAATAAATATTAATATATTCTATTAAATTTTAAACTTGAGACGAAGAAGTACGTAGGCTACTCACAAATACATTCATAGTATCTCATGCTGACCGTGAGATAATAAGGAAAATTTCATAGCGAATTTAAAAATTTTACAATGTACCCAAAGGGATTTTCATAACATTAAATAGGACTATAATAATAATAATAATATCTCAGGACAATTCACACAGCGCCATCTAGTCCCAAGTTAAGTAGAGCTTGTGTTATGGGTATTAGACAACTGATATAAATACATGGGTACATTTTTTTTGTAAATAAATATATATTATACATAGAAAACACCCATACCGATACAAACAATCATACCATACTTATGAATACAAATGTTTGTACCGTGTGAGAAATCGAACCCACAACCATCTGACAATAAAGCAGTGAACTAAACCACTAGATCACCGAGGCTGTAAAAAGCAGACATCCTTTTATCATAGAATTTTTCCGGATTTTTCAAAGCTACGCCCACCTTTCATTTACACGTGTGATAATTATATAACTTACAAAGATATTATAAATATCGCATCCTGTAAATCCCTTTAGGGTGCTGGACTGAAGTCTATAAATATACAGTTATAAATAAATAGCCTCATACGAGAGGGCCCGAGGGTCTAAAAAGAGGATGCATAAAGTAGGCCAGCTCTCGGATACGTAGCGTGATACAGGTTATGTTGCTGACTATGATGAAGGAATACTCACCTTTAGACAGACTTAATATTTATTTGTTATGTTGCATATTATAACTTATTAGCAAACTGTCGTTTCACTTAATTATATTGCGATCAAATGAAGGTGTTTTTCCTCTGCTTTACTTTGCAAATCCAACTTCTATTTTTCAGATTAATATACAGCCCTTGATACTCATAAGTAACTTGGCTTTGTATTGGTAACAGAATTTTCAAAATCGATTCAGTAGATCTAGAGATTACCCCGTAAAACTTACACTCCCTACAAATTTTATCCTTTTATAATATTACTATAGAAAAGAATACATAAAGGAACATAACTTTCAAAATACAATTAATCATTTCGTGACAGAGGAGATCGTTATTACACATCCGTGACTGTGTTTAGGCATGTTTTTTTATCTCGGACATCCCTTAAATCCCTTGAGTAGGGATGCTGACCAAACAAGGCCCTATATATTTAGACACGTACCATATTCTTTTTATTCGCGTTCAATTTTGTTTATCTTAAGTTATATAAGTGCAGCTATATTATACTACATCAAGATAACTTCTAAGTCCATATTTTTTTCTTTAAAATGGTAAACAAGCTGACGGCCGCCTCATGGTAAAAAGTAACCGTCGCCTATATATATATGAACAGCACCACAGACTTCACGTTATCATGTGACGCCAGTGATACCACTCAGGCATTGCCATACCATAGGATTAAGATGTTTTGCCCGTATTCTATAATTTCGCTATCTAATCTCACCCTTCAACCGATATGCAGCTTACAAAACAAGCTGTTCGGTAGCTGAAGTACCCGAGAGAGTCACGCAGATGATTTAGTACAGTCTATCTATCGGTTAATTCTTTTAATATACATTTTCTCGGTTCACATTACTACATTTTATATTCGATGTCATTCTTTTGCGGATGATAGATATAGATATTCGGCAAAAATTGATGAATTTAATATAAATAACATTAGTTGTCTTATTTTTATTTGATATAACAGATCGGCACTAAAATGTTTGTGGTAATACGTCTATGATCTATAGCTAATGTATTGAACATCATTTTTGTTCCATAGCAACCGTTTGGAAAGGATAATCAATAAAATAATATGTTTTTTTTAATTACTTTTAACTACTTTACGTAATTTTTTTCAAGCCCGTTAATATAATTTATATTTTCAAATTCTTGTAAATTCTTGATTTATGAATCACATAGTTTTGTTTTATAATTAAAATACTAGATAAATATTCGCTATACACCAAATTCGTTTTGCATACATTGTTGTCAACTTTTTGCAAGTTAAGGCCCTCTAACTAATGGATTATCATGCTAATCTTGTCGTCAGAAGATTTATGGGATCTAAACGAGATGTTAAATCAATATGAGATCCTGATATCTACAAGAACATTATGTTGAATATTGAGAGTCCTTTAAGCAATTCGCAGTAGTTTTTAAATCATCGTACTGCCCAGACCTCATGAGTTCCTGGTATCTGCGAGAACATTATAATTGTCATTATGTTGTCGCTCAAAATTTCTTAAAATATAATAATACACTAAATACTTACTTACCTTTATCTCATTATTTGGGGTCCAAAGGAGTATGTCTTATTCATTAATTCGTCTATCAGCGTCATTATGTCTCAACTTACTCTTCCTATATAGATATTCTTGCATACTAACAGATTTTTTTCTAATTACATTATTACATCTATGTTTCATCAACATTTTTATTTGTTATCCCATTCTAAAACATTCATGCGCTATCAGGATTTTAAAAGGCTAATAGCGTTTTAAAATGAAATGTCATTTTATAATAATTTTATTCATTCTGCAATATATAAATACATTCTTAAAATTGAGACCATAATTGTCTTGGAACGAAATTAAAAGAAAATATATGGCTCCAACTTTTAAGTACTACGCGACTAGTTATAAGCCCGGAGCGCTCGCCCGATGTGAAAATGCAAAAGTTTCTGCCAACGTTTCTAAGTAGGTGTGGGTGGGTGAACAGGTATGCAGATGGTAACATTTCATGTTAACAGATTGGATATTTTTCTTCCGTATTGTCAAAGCGGCTAAATATATGAGTACGTACTCACCGAGGTGAGCTTTGTAATATGTCTTCTACATAAGTACTTTATTCTCACATATTTTAGCCGCTAAACTATTATAGCTTTGTTGTGCGTGAGATATTGCATGGAAATGACAAAATATGGAGGCATGAGATCTTAATTATCCCATAGCATCATCACCATATCACGTCACAAGCATCTTATTATACGGTGATGCTGACATCATACAGTTATGCGGTGATATTGATGTACATAGAAGAGGATTACTGTTAAAATCAGACGGTTGCAGTAAAAATCACTTTCATATATTTGAACAAATTACTTGACGAGGGATAGTGTTTAGGGTCAACTTGAAAAAAATAATATAACGCTAAATTGCTTAGGTATCTATAGTTTGGACAGGGTTGAATTAGCACCTACAAGCAACACTCTTATCTCTATAACGTCACTCATATACTTTTTGTGCAATCGTGAACTCTACTCCGTTACAATAGAGTACGAATTTCGTGTAGTATGTACATGGCCACTTTTGTTACAAACTGTCCCAACGCTAACGTCGCATAATGGTGCCATTTCTGCGGAAAATGGCTTTCCAGCGGCTCATATACCGTTTGGTGAATTATGATCCCAATTTTATTACTATAATCTGGCAACCAATAGATATCTTGTATTTATTTCGTAATTAAATACCCTGTATCTATACTGTATTTTGGAAATACCATAAAATGGTTTTTATGGTATTTCCAAAATACAGTCCTCAAAATTTTCACAAAAACTCCGCAATTTATTTTTATTTATTTATTGGACCAATTACGGAACAAAAAATCAATTAATATAGAAAATATACTATATACTATATATTCCAGACTACCTTTGAGTGAATAGAGAGAGAAATAAAAATAAAATAAGGGTAAGTGGCGCACGTAGTAATCAAAAATAAATATACGTATATGACTAAAATATACATCTTAATATATATATCCATATACATACACTTTCATATACTTAATATTCTATTATAATCATTCTTATAAATATACGTGCACACATTTGGAAAGAATGAAGGAAGAAGGGACCATTACTTAAAAGAATAATAATGGGATTTGACAGAGGCTTTGAAGTTGGCAAGTGATTGAATGCACCGAATGCAAGAGGGGAGTGAGTTCCACAACCTAACGGCCTGGACGGAAAAGGATATAGAATAGAAGGAAGTGGAATAAGAGGGAAATCTAAGACGGACATAGTTAACACTACGCGAGGACTGGTTATTGTTCGCACTGAGAAATGTAAAACAGTCGTTTAGGTAATAAGGAGTGACTGGGTTAAAAAGAATGCTGTAAAAGAGCCACTTGAGTTGAGTACGATACTGGGAAATGAGGTCATATATGCGCAGGCCAAATATGAAGCGAATACGTAAATTGTGAAGTCGCTCAAGTTTATTTAATTGCTCTTCAGTGAGATCCAAGTAGCAGGAGTCAGCGTAGTCGAGGATAGGAAGGAGTAAGGAATGAGCAAGTGCAATTTTGGTATCTAAAAGGGTGAAAATTACGAAACCTGCTACGCAATTATCTTGTTAATTACATGTACGAATGAGTTCAATGAAAAATGAAAGAAATGAAACCGCAAAAGTGGCTAAGAAGTCCTGTCTTATTTATTGCAACGAAATGCTTCATAAGAAATGACCAAAATCTTTTATTGATTGCTAAAGATAGGTAAATGCACAAAGTAATATAATCGAATTGAGAACATATTTTTGGAAGTTCATTGGTTAAAAATATAAACTAAAGATCGGAAAAAACAAGATAAAAACAGCTCTCCATTTTCCGTTTATTTTAAATACAAATATTTCACCGTTTATCGAGTTTTTCCGATACAGGCCGGTTATAACGGTCCATTTATCATGTCGCGGCCAATAATACGCGCCTTTTTGGCACACCGGCAATGAAAGGGTTGTGTTTAAAAATGCTTCACAAAAGCTTCGACCGACATTCAGATATTTTTCACTAATGGGAGTGCATAGAATTCAATTACGTAATAGACTTTGAACTTCTGAAATAAATAAAACTAACTCAGCCTGCGTTTTCACCCGCATTAAATTTCTAGCCTATATGTTATTCTGATATATAAGCTACATATATTACTGTAAAGTTTCATCAAAATCTGTTCAGTAGTTTTTGAGTGAAACAAAGATCCATCCATACTCACAATTTTATTCGCGTTTGTAATATTAGTAAGATATGTATATACCGTTACAATTGATGAGGTCCCCTGTAGATGATTATACAATGAGGTTGAAGGTCAGTCAGTCCTTCATCGCGTATGTAACTCAGAATTAATCACGATGGTTTCAAAGGGAAACGGCGTGGAGTACAATTAGATAAGATTTCTTCCGAGCAATGGGGAAATAGTTCCATTCACTAGTACTCCTTTTCTATGATTTAGAGACATGTCAATTGCCGACGTAGTGGTGAAATCAACAATTTATAATAACGACATTTCGGTGGATATTGACGAGTCCTACTTGATAATTACTGCCTATCATTTATGTACTTTCCTTTCACCCCTATGCCTACAGGCGCTTTTCGAACTATTATTTTGTTACCATCACGTGAAAGTAATATCAATTGATACACAAAGATTGTTTAATAATGTAAGTCAAATTTACAACCTTCTGGGTATTAATAGGAGTATAAAATAGGCTACGAACCTCACAATTTTTGGATTTATATAAATCATAATCTAACCATGACCCCATCGTTCCAGAAGCTGGTAGTGGGTGGTCCGAACCAGCGCAATTGGCGAGGAATACTCATAGCACTGCTGGTCATCGTTGCCGTTCTGGCCTTGATCGTCACCTCTGTGGTGCTGCTGACGCCACCTGACGAAGGGCCCAGGGTGAAGGGACGCAGGCTGAGGATTCAGGACATACTATCTGATGAGCTGGTACCAGTCAGATGGAATGGAACGTGGATATCGGGTGAGTTCTGTTATATAACGTAATATTTTAATAACTATGTACTGGAATTTAATGAACTTACTTATTTGTTATTATTCACGATAATTGTTTCGACTTCGTGGAAGTCTTCAGGGTGAATGTGAAGGACGGTCTTGACCGCGTCTTTTCTGCTAAAGCTGAGAGAAACTACAGTAAAACGTGAAGATAATTTTTATATAACATATAGTAACATAGTAATGTTACATTTTAATTCATTAGTTATTTTTAAAGTTTCTCACGCGATATTCAGAGTAACAATACTATTTGTGAGTTCCTGATATTTCGTAGCTATTACAAAGTCTTGATCACGGGTCAATGGCGGTGGATGTAAACAATTATTACGTGCAAACATATCTGTCTACCCTCTTTCTTAGTCTTTCTCTACATATACTGTCACCACTTCTACTGGAAAATACTTGACAGCAAGATCAAAACACAGCAACATTTTAAGAATATGTACTTTACATTGGATTTCACGAAATTTTTATTATATAGATTTAGTATAGATATAGGTTTTACCATTTTGGGGACAATATTTAATATATTTTTTCGTAAATAAATACATAACATATATACCAATCTTTTTCCATACGTTATCCGATCTTTTGTTTTTATGTCAACGCTTCTATCACTGTTGAGTCAGAAGTAAATTATCGTGGTGTATATTAATATATGTGTCTTTACTAGGAGACTACAATTTTTTTTTTCTGTCAACCAAATTTGAACTCCCGACCTTTTGTGTCGACCACTATAACCCGACATATTCATATGTGGGGATGTATATGGTATAATCTAATTTATAGCTGTATGAGGACAGTATAATCACAGTCTGAAAGTTCTAATTTAATTTTAACAACGGATTAAATTTTGTTCTCCTAAATCATAATTAACTCAGTCTAAATTTTCCATCCAATCTAGACTCCCAACGGAATGAGTTTATTCGGTCTGCAGTATTTAATATCTTTGTAAAAATGTTACAATAGGACTCAAAACGTACAAAAGCTAGTAAATATAGTGTAGTTGGAAAGTAGCCTGCAAATTGTGGGAACATTAAATGTTTTATTCACCATGATGTTTAATTAATTAATTACACACCACATGAGTTTTATATATTTATTATTAAGTTATATGAAAAATGTTTAAGTTAGTTGCATAAGTTGTTTAGCACCCATAGCATGTTCTGCATGTCTCATATGTGTATTTGACAGATATAGACTTTGCACAAAGTCGTCTACGACAACCACTCTGTTACCTATTTCTGCTGCCAAGCAGATAGAAAGCATGCGTAATATATTTAACTGAAAAATGTTATAAGTCAGAGAATTTACAGGGTACAGAGGCATGACATCTTAGTCCTCCAAAACAGTAATGCATATCAGGTACTACGCGCATCACATGACGATATTAAGTACGTGGTTTTATTCGTATACGAGCCCCCCTCCGATCCGTCCAATTTAAATGGGGATCAAAATTACGACGGCCTGATTCGAGGTTCCATACCCTAGTGGTGTATCCGTCAGGCGGGAGTTGCCTTTAGCCGCTCCATAAGTCCTTCCGCTGGTTTGGAGTACCATCTGCACTCGCCCCTTATCGTCCGGTGAAGCTGTAAAGGCCAACAGCATTAGAATAGTCCGAAATAAAACATACGAGTCATATACGTGTTTCCAAGTTACCTTATATAATATTTGCCATATAAATGAATAAAAATGCGAGTTTCCGGTGGTTGTGTAAAAATAAATATACATATTCATCCCCATCGTTTGCACGCCACGACCAAGTAGAGACTGAAAATTGAATTAATTCGCCGACACGTTCCACAAGTTACCAGTTCTCGACACGGAAACGCTATTTATGTTAAATTCACACCTCTATACGTTGAAAGTTTTTGAGTGCTCTAACTACTTGTCTAAGTTCACTGTGAACGCATGGACCATTCTTAATGTGAGGCACTAAGTAAAGTAATTATCATATGTCACTATTCTCTCTTCTCTCACTAATCGAGGTAGAATTTGTAGGAATTGGATACCTCTGTTGCACCCATTTCTCCTAGTGATAAAGCATCTGATTTGTAAGCCGTATTTCGGTTGGGTGGTGAGATATATCAGTGTAATTATAGGGTACAGAGACATAACATCTTAGTCCTTTAGAATGGCAGTACATGAGAAGTATTATACTTTTTGTAGGCTGTCATTGTTTGCCATTCCAACTATATAAAAAAGAATATTCCAAAGAGTCTGGTAATAAATGCAACCCAGTGTGTTGTTATGGTTGTTTGTTTACAAGAAAATGTAATTTTGACTTACTAGTATAACATAAAAAGTGTGAAATATTAATATAACGAGATCATATAGCCAGTGGACTTAGACGAAAGATTTAATAAATAACTATACAGAGCTCGCGACTGTCAGCAACTTTGCTAATTTTACCGTCACTTCTGAACATTAATTTTCTTTTAGATTCTATCCGACAGCTTGTTTAGAGGAGAAAGTACCAAGGTTGCATAATATAGAATAGCACCTGTGTACACTTTGAGACTACTGAAAAGAATGTAATAATAAATTCCATCCAGTCAATACAGATGAAAAACGTTTTTCACAATTTAGAAGGACTTAACAAGTTAAATGTTCAATATTGTTAGAACGTTGAATCTGCGAACTTTCAAAGGCGGAGTTTTTAAAAAGCTTCGAGTTTTGTTTATTGGCACTAATGGTTTTCTGTCGGTCTCAGTCGAAATTACAAATATTTTCTCCTTTTATGTTACATTTATAGGCTTTTATTTAATCCTGATTGTATTGTTATTATTATTAATTTTCTTGAAAGAAGTTTCATTTTCTTAATAGAGAATTAGATAATTGATTTCTTAATGTAATGTAAGGCTATAATATAATTTAAAGTGTACACTAATACTATAAAGTAGTTTGTGAGTTTGAATGTTCGGACTAATCTCCGGTACTACTGATCCGATTCTGAAAATTATTTTAGTGTTATAGATAGCCCATGAATTATTATCCGGTTAATATTTTGATATAGGTAATAAATTATTATACGGTCTTTCGAAATTTCAATAGAGTTATATAGGAAACTGGTTATATAATTATATTATGTTTATAAAGTTAAGTTTACAAATAAAGTAAGAAGTTTAAATAATAAATAGAGACAGCTGTAGTTTTATATTCACATCGACACACGTACGAACCGCGTCGCAAATGCGGTAAGATTAATATTTACTTGTTGCAGTATTACCGCATACATAATGCGGTAAATATATACGTACATTTAAACATTTACTAAAAAAAACAAGTAATTATTCGGAGCTATGGAACATGAATATACACATATAATCCAGAGAGAGATTGCACAAAATCTTCAATACAACAAATATGATGCTCATAAGCGGTTAAAATGTCATACATTAATAATTGGTTTTTGAATTTGATTTTATTGGAAAAGTGGGTATCTTACTCTTACCTAGGTTAAGACGACTATTAGACCAATATATTTGTGTAGGCTAGCTATTCACTAATTTACAAAGCAGGAGGCATGACTTCTTAATCTTTTGGAATGGCTGCGGATGAGTTGATGTGTATTTGTGGTGCTATTTATATATAGATGCTTACTACTTGCTCAGTCTTGTCAGGTTCATCAGCTTGTCTGGTAAATCAATATCATACAAGATATTTTAGGAATTACTGGTTCGGATTGAAAAAAAATTAAATGGCCTTTTATCGAGGAAGATTATTGACTATGCAGTATTGTGTCGAGGCTATTGGAAGCGGAGCATTAATAAAAAACTCGACAGCTTCGTCTTTATTAAGTACCCCAAATGAAGTTAGGTGGATTGGTTATTCAGTAGTTAAAATAAATCTTTACTATTCATTAGCATTAATTGTAGAGTTTAATCTGAACACTAATATTTCTTGTAACTACATAAGTATGTAAATGATTCTCAGAAACAGCGTTAACGAACTTAAGGAATTTATATAGTTTAATGTTATTAAGGGGAAAACAATTTAGATAATCCTTCTAAATGTAACTTGGATTACGGTACAACAAATAATGTAACTTGTTTCTTATTAAATAGAACACGTAATCACGAGCGATTGTAACGTGGAATAGGAGTTTCAATATTTATTTAACCCTAGTTATGACTCGCAAATTAGTCTGTTTTTTAGATAACAGATCGCCTATATCTATCAGTGAGACAGTCTGCCTTTATGTCGAATTTAATTAAGATTCCTTCAGCCATTTAGTTATTAAATATTATAGACAGACACACACAATTATTATTATAAATACCAAAAACTTATGATATAACGTATTTTGTTAAGAATTAATTTAGTAAATTAATTGTTATCATTATTTTTAGAGTGTCATTATTTAGTATATTTATAGTTCATTATTATGGCTGTTATTGCGTCCACACTGACGACAAATGTATGCTGCCGTAGACTTTTTTTGGAACTGTTTGGGAAAAATCCCACCTTACGGGTACATTATTTTAGTATACTGTAACGGTTTATGTAGCTCACGCGCAGATCGCTCGAAAATTGAAGATTTTTCTCATCTTAATTATTTTTATTATATTTCACCCAATTTACATAATAACTTTTTAAATTAGCTATTTGTTAGTATAATGTAGGAGTTAAACTATTTTTTTATTTCAATAAAATCCATTCAGTTTTTTGAAAGTGTAACAAAATTTCATCCGATAATATGTATATAAATATTTTATAATGTAATAGGTACCACTTTCATCTACATCATCATCATCATCGTACCAAAAACATGTTTACTCCACGACGATCGTTGCGCTGGGCATCCACTTCCCGGATCTTGACCAGATCGTCGGCAGAGGTTCACCTATATCGAAAGCCCCCAACGGCCATCTGTCCTAACTATATTTAATTGTACCGTACATTTATGAATCAAGAGTTTATTATTATTATTATTATTATCTCTGTTCCGTAAGTCATCACTGGCAACACACATTGGTCGTAAACCTTCGTCTTGATACACTAAATTTGGACGAATATATCGGAGCTTGTTAAGATTCGACGATTTAGTAAATTAATTGTTATCATTATTTTTTCGAGTGTCATTATTTAGTATATTTATAATTTTCGTCTTGTCCATTATTATGTGAGACTCTTGAGATCTTCGAGCATTTTGTCCACTCAGCCATGACGACGTCGGCAAATGTATGCTGCCGTTAACTTTTTTGCCCAGCCCGCTCCAGTCCAGAACTGTTTCCAACGGGAAAAATCATCCACCTTACAGTTGGATACATTATTTTAGTATACTGTAACGGTTTATATCGTAGCTCACGCGGAGAGACTCGCTCGAAAATTTTTCATAGAAGATTTTTCTCATCTTAATTATTTTTATTATATTTCACCCAATTTACATAATAACTTTTTAAATTAGCTATTTGTTAGTATAATGTAGGAGTTAAACTATTTTTTTATTTCAATAAAATCCATTCAGTAGTTTTTGAAAGTGAAAGAGTAACAAAATTTCATCCGCATGTATCATATGTACATCCATTTAAATATTCGTGTTTATAATGTAATAGGTACCATTTTAAAGTTGGTTAAAAAGAATAGATTTATATAACTAATTAAATATTAAAAATCGTAAAATAGCTGAGGCTATTTTGAAAAGTTTCTGCTGAAAATTGCGCAATTCCGAGCGGAATGTTGGCGAAACACATTAAACACGCGGACTGGCGTGAACTTGATGCTACTTTTTTAATTTTACCAACTCTCGTAGGATAATCATGTATTTAGATTATGAAAGAACACTCATTTTCATGAGTTATGGCAAATGTTGTAAACTCTGTAATTACACACTGAAACTTGCGGGATATACTATTATATTTGTCAAATGTATGGTACATTGTATTATTTAAAATATGCTATATTCTTTAACCAGATGTAGACATTGTACAAAGTCGAAATGAATCCTCTTTGTAATATGTCTTTCAGTTGAAAGTTGAGTTATAGTAAACTTATAGGATATGGAAGCATAATCTATTATTATTCTCATAGGACTACGTCATGTTTGAGTGCTGTTCATATAAGGCGACACCGCGATGTTTGCCATTAACCGCTGTTACCATAAACACATTTGTCATTTCTAGTTCAAAAACCGATGACTAATTATTACTATTTTTGACTGTGTGTAACATACGCATTGCGTAGACCTACTAAAGAACAGAACCCGCACGCGCCGTAGAATGATAATTGGAATATTGTTAAATCTGTAAGACACTGCGACTTTATGACAACTGTGGTTTGCGTTACATGTTCAGAGACCGAGAGTGGTTTAAACTTTAAACGATGTCACATCTACTTTCGTTAAAGTTTTAGTAAGAATGTCTATTGTATTTTATTATAAAACTAGCTGACTCCGCAATCGTTGTTTCCATGTTAATTAAAATCGTGAATAAAAAATAGGGATTGATGATAGAAGGCGAAAATTTAGAGTCACACGTACTTTTTAAAGTCGCAATATAAAAAAATTAAAATAAAAATTTTGTCCAAAAACTAAAATGTTTGAGGTGGACAACCTTTATCACCTAGGGGTATAAAAAATTATAGTAGATACTTAGATCTTCTGAATATGCATGTAAGATTTCATAAAAATCTGTCAAGCCATTTTGGAGGTTTCATATAAAAAAATAGACAATGTAGACACCCTACCGTTTAGGGATTTTTTTATCAGAAAATATGCCACAAAGATTACAACGATAAGACAGTTATCGCTTTTACAACCGCTATTGGTCCGTTGATTGTGGTACTTAAGTTTTAATATCGGCTTTGTTTACACAAACCATAAATGTTGCTACTCCACCGTCTTTGATATGTATACAACTTGGATAATATTGTCTTGTTTGTATTCTTTACATTTACATTGCCTGTAATTAAACAGTTACGACTGCTTTTTGAGGTACCATTCTATTTACAAATTTATAGCACCGTTTTTTAATATATCTGGAATTATATACAATCTGATGGACATTTTAACCACTTATCGTCGAGCGTCAAATTTTTTACATTATAATTTTAATTTTTTTCCTACCGTCGAGTTCGGTATATAGATCCAATTGAGATGAACTGGCAAAAAACTCAATTGAATTACTTTTTTTTTAAAGCTTCGCTCAAGTAAATATTATTCGTTCGTAAGTCTAAAAGTACCAGAATTAAATAAATCTTAGAAGCTATTACGTATTTATACACGTAAATACTTATTTACCTGTACAATACGTGTACGTGTCTACAGTTATATCCCCACTAATTAATTTAAATGATATTATCTTTCGGTATTATGACTGTTGTTATGAGTTTGTTCAATTCACTTACTCAATTTGTATTCAGGGACTGCGAGACATTATCCTATAGATAATGTCTCTCTAATATTATAAAGAGAAAAGATTTTCGTACGTTAGTTTCAAATAAGTAAAGTAAAAAAATACTTCACTTAAAAATATTTCACCAATAGAAAGCAATATTGCCAGCGAATAACGTGGGCTGTATATATTTTAATCAGTTTATGATAATTAAAAAACACATGTCCCACGCTTTGGCAACGACGAAAATAAAAATAGACAACAGAATATATTTAGAGCTGTACACGCGACTTCGTCCGCTTGGAATTTAACTTTATTTTTATAAAATAAAAGTAGCCTAAGTTATTACTCCCTATATTACATCAGCTACGTGCCAAAAAAAACCGTCAAAATCGGTCCATCCTTTGCAGAGATTAGCCGGAACAAACAGACGGACAGACAGATAAAAATTGTAAATAATGTTATATTAGTGTATGTACCGTATTTATTATTATTATTGTTGTTATTTATATATGCATGTAAAAATAAAAAACGGTTATTCCAATATTACAAACAGACACTCCAATTTTATTTATATGTATAGATTTAATAATTTTTGTCAATATTTGATACTGTCATCGTAGGAACCAATAAACCATCACGTCCATACCCGATTCTATCACAATATTCGATTCTCGATTATTCGTATCCGTAGCGATTCAATTGAACACCGGACGCGCCGTAGAAAGACCGGGGAAACAATAAAAGCGAATATAAAATATTATGAGTTTTGCGAAGAGCCATCAGTCCAGCTGTAAAGACACAGACAGTATTACTAATATCTAAAAATCAAATTTAAAGGTAAAGCGGTAGATTAAAAAAATAACTATGACTATACAAAAGTGCTTAAATTAAGTTTATTTCAATGAAGAATTACTTTAATAAATACTTAAAAAGTTTTTTTAATTAATGTCAATGTTGTAACGTTAATGTTTTTATTATGTAATAGAATACTTGATGATAAGTTGTAATGTCTATGTACATGCAACACTACAAATATCACGTTATCATGTGATAGCCCTCTTGCGTTGTCATTACTGAGAACTAAGATATTATGGCTCACTTTCAATCAAAACACGTATCACAAAGCAACCTGCATGCCGACTGAAATAGATGATACCGATGTATCCACGCTGACGACTTTGTAAAAATTTTACCTCGGAATGTATACATAGGACACTATAAGTCGGTTATAAGCCGAAAAAGCTTTCATATCTCTAAGGAATCGTAAAAGATTCATACTCTGATAATACGATACGATCGTAACATTCGTAACGCAAACCGGAACGAAGTACGTCTATTACAATAAAATATCCATGCTGTAAAAAAATACTACAGGAACCGTAACGCCAATGTCTCCTGAACATGATATGAGTACCTATTATATTTTTTTTGTGTTCTCTGCTCTGTGATTCTCTGCACAATCAATAACAAAACTATTAAATTTATATTGGTATAAATTCAAATTCAAAAATCATTTATTCATATAAGACAATTTAACCTCTTATGAACGTCAAATTGATTATATTATAATTTTTTCCCTAAGGACAACATCCTTTAGGCGTTCAGTTCGCCATATGTACATTTATATGTTGTATTTGTGCATTAAAGTTTGACATTGTCGATTATATTCGTACCAAGAGTAACCTGACATTGAGGGTGACGCAGCTGAAGTCGAGTCACAACGCGAGTTTCAAAGCGTTTGTGGCCCTGGTCCCCACCGACTTGCTGCCCACCTTCATGAAAGAGGACTACTGGCCGAAAGGTGTGGTGTATCGGCGCTACCGTGGCAGATTGCCGTCTTCAGTGCAGTGATCACACAGACAATACACAGGCAATAAGGTATTTATAATATGTTGAATCATTTAAATTTAAATTTTATGAAATTATACACCTTACTCATAAGTTATAATATATATTGATGAACACTGCATGAAATCCGTTTAGTACTTTTTGAGATTCTTACAATTTAGGTGAGTAATCGGCTTGTGTTTCTTTTCAAATTTATAGAAATAAATTACTTATCCATGACTGTCTTGATTTGATTCTTTTTAATTACATAGATCTAAGTATTTAGATTTATGATACTTAACAATCGCTGCTTAAACAACATAATGAAATCGAATAATTCATTTCCTTCATTATTCACATCAAATTAGATTGAACTGCACTTTGACCTATTGGAATACTTTTGCTGCAAATGTGAGGCTAAGCTAAGTGGGTCGCGTTCCTGCATTTATTAATTATACATGCACTTCGTAGCTTAGTGGTTAACCAACTCGATTTAGACGAAACGATTGTAAGTTTGAATATAGTATTTAAAAGGCATATTTATAGTTTTTGTTTTTGATTCTACGATTTGTAATTTGTTACTGTTTTTAGTTTTATTATTATACATTTTATTTATTTTTGCCCACTCATTACCACCTATGCAATATGAAATATTGAATTATTTATATTATATTGAATTAACTGGAAGATATCTTTTCCAGGAATAACTGCAATAATATGAATATAAATTAAATTAATAAACAAAGATACACTACCATTCGCTTGATATACGCACACATATACATAATTGTAAACGGTAAACATAATGATACACGTGTTTACAATTTCGCTACGAAGATCATAAGCTGACGTACTTCCAAACCTTACCGTGACATACAAAAGCTACATAATGGTGTCTATATTTCAGTCTTAACTTAATTATCCAGAGGTTACATAACTAATCAATCTTATTATTTCGTACCCAAAAAGGGTGTAGCCGGGTCCTAACTCTACGTAATGGACCTGCCTTTCATTGCTTCTCATTTATATGGCTTTAGTTTTAATGATACGTTAGTTTAAATCCATTTTGTAACGGTAAATTAACTTTTGAATAATAAATGTTGGAATAAAGTATAGTTTAATTAAGTACAATAATATTATGAGTCTATGACACATTTGTAGATTATTAGTCACACGTGTTTTTTTCCGAGTCACTGTTCATAGGCCGCCATCTTGTGGCCCACTCTCAAAATACGGGAAAGAATTAATCAATGTAAGATATAACTACTACATATATACTAAAAAATAATAAAAGTATTTAACAACGTCAGCTAGTATTTTATCAATAAATCAATTAATAATAGTAGATAGCGTATTAAAAATTGAGTTATAAGAAAAGATGAATAATGTATCAATTTATTTTTAGATATTTTAGTAAGATATAAACGCAATAAATACACATCACGTTTCACAAAATATTATATTTTCATCCTCCAGCTGTTTTTACATTAAATCTTAACACACATTTAGATAAATAGATAGTTTTCGCCTTGTCACGAAAATATGATTTTATTATATGTAAATAAAAACAAAAACTGGAGAGGCAAATGTATTTTTTTTTATACTACGATGGTGGCAAAACAAGGTGTCCATCTATATTATAGAAAACGTGACCCACCGGTTTCATCCGAATAAGTGGTAACCGTCGTCTAAAGACAGGACCACAGCACCAGTACCTGGGATAAAAAAAAATAAACAGCAATAAACTTATTGTGATAATGACATATGCCTTTTTATATTAGGTCAATCTTGTTCCTTATGATATATAGGTTATTAAAACCGCCCATTGAAGGCACAGCTGTATAACAAGTAATGAACGTGTATGCTCAGCACTATCCAAGTATACTTTAATTAGGTCACCGTAGCGAGCTTGTAGCAATATGCTACGGCGTAGACAGCGTAGCACATTGCTACGAGCGCATACAAGCCGAACGCCAAGTGATATTGTAAATTATTCCGATTAATATTCATGCGCAATATTGTTAAAGTCAGTTACGTGTTATGAATATATTAGTTTAATCTACTATGCATTTTTACGTTTATGATCTACATATATTACCTGATCCGCGCAATTTCGTCTGCATCACACTTCCTTGATATAAATTAAAAGTAAAAGTGTACGGAGTGGGGATGGGTAGCTTGTTATAATATAAATCTTTGATACATTTTTTTAAATGGTTTGTATGTGATTAATAATGAGGACATTCATTTTTGGGATTTGTTCTCCTAGATACTCGTAAGGCTACCTCAATTAAGACAAAATGCAAACTTTCCTTTTTTAGAATCATTTCAATTTGCTACACAGACTCCATTTTTGTTCAGTTCTCATAAAACGTAGTGTTTATTTACTCAACACTAAGCGCAAATATGTGCGAAAAAGAGTGTATTTATTTGTTTAGATTACGCTTTTTCCTTTTGACTTCTTTTTCTCCAATTCGTATGCAGATGATGAATTTTTTATATTAGTTTTTAGGTCAACACAGTGCCTTCATACGGCTTCTTCAAATAGTACTTGCACTCTCTCCCCGCTATAACTTTCCGAGAAACTAACATTGACAAACTTACGTCGCGTCGCTACGCTAAAACCAGAGATGTAGAATTCAATAGATGCTGCATATTATCTAAATCTGAAACTGAACGTGTCATATTTGATCTAATACAAAACTATGTGTGAAAACTAATTATAGTTTTTAAACTGGTATGTTACACTGACGACTATTGATAACAAATTTCTACAAAAACGTCACTTTTTTATTTTAAAAACATTACAGGTTGTTATATAGATATTTTTTTATGTAATTGGAGTGGCCATAAATCTGATAGCTCTACTGATGGTAGGTGGCAATTATCGATTATGTACGTGAACAGCATTACGGATATCATTTTGTCCGTAACATCTGTATGCGTTGCCATTCTAGAGGACAACGACGTAGCAGTGCCGTATGTCACTCTACAACCCGAAACACAGCTTATAAAGTCAGCTGAAATAGGTGACACTGAGTTTTTAAATTTTATTTTAACTTATCGATTATTTACCTCCTCTCCTGGAGCTAAATATCTGTATTTACCATAAAGTTAATCCGTGTTAAGACGCAGTTAATAATATAAATAAAGTATATTAAACTCGAAAGTTTAAAAATAATTAACTTATCGATATTTATTCATAGAAATTTATATTAGAAAACAATTAAAACCTTTACACACGACGATACAACCAGAGAAACATTAGACCTGTTGCTATAGGAGTAAAACGGTTTGATATCAGTACCGATTTAATGTGACCAACATTATATGAAGTCGACCCCGATTTTGCTACGCACGAAACATTATAAGTTGGATATTGGGTGCTCTCGACCACTGCTCCGTCATATTATCCCTGATTTTAGTGTTTAAGTTAGGTTTAAATTATTTAACAGCTAATATATTGATACAAATTTATAATAAAATTATTAGCATTTGCGACATCTATTCAATTTCGTATCTCTGGTTGTAATGCATAGTTGTAGACTTCGCTGCATTTTCAAGTACTTCATATTCCTGGTGCTTCCAGTGACAATACAATTTGCATATAACACAATACCATGTGTATAATGTACACAGTAATAACTCTGTCTCTGCATTCTTGTTACATCCATAGGGGAACGAATATTGTCTTTTTAAGTAAATGGCAATAATTTTTTTACTTTACGAAATAATGAATATTAAAAAAAATTGTTGTAATTTATAATAATTTATACATAAGCATATATTATAATATTAATAATAAAAATACTGAAAATAATGTGTACATATATATGTACACATTATTATATTTCAATATTTATCAAATCATTTTAGGTAAGTTTTATAGATACTTAAAATATGTTTAAATGAAAAATGAAACTATCAATATCTATATAATTATATATTTTTTGGGTCTATATGTTTACACATTTTGAAACGAATATTTGTATTTATCATTCAATTATTCAGGGCACCAGAATTGTAACAGTATCTGCACTTATGACATATTTATATGTTTTTACCGACGTTAAACAAAAATATAATTTAAAAAAGTGAGCACAATAAAATGGCCGCTTCAACGGATTACTACAAACAACCGCAGTATGGTAATCCTTTATTTATACCCTCGTAACTACACCGCATCCATTTTGAACTAAGCCTAACATGTTTATAGCTTTCGCACATAATAAAAAAAAGAATGGTTTATTGTAAGTTTAACACTGATACTTTCATTAATTGGTGAGAATGTTTACCGACAGAATGTGAATTTTCATTAGACTTTGTAAAAAGTCATCTGCATGGATATCTCGGTCTCACCTATTTCAGTCGCCAAGCAGCTTTCAATGTAATGCTGTTTTTCATTTGAAGTAATATATGGTAGTGAAATTACTGGACATAACATCTTAGCAGATAACGCAAGAATGCTACCACGGGTATGAGATAATGTGTATATGTGGTATTATTATCATGTATATAGTCTACAGTTACCATTTACCATCAGGTGGGCAATATGCTTAATTGCCATTCGGTTTCATTAAAAAAAATGTTGCTAGAGTAGTATTTATTTAGCAACGTTTAAATCCTACCGCAGTATACCTTTCAGCTTTGTTGGTTTCAACTGTAACCTCGTTAGACAGTTCGACCCGTACTAAAAAGCAACTTCAAACAGTTTAGTCGACCCGTTTTAATAATTAAGAACAGTTAAATAGAAAACCGGCAAGTTAACTCATGCGTCGTTAACGGGTTAAATAAAACATATGATCTTACGTTACTAGCACACGTGATTTTCATATTTAATTTAGACCCGTTTTTGTTAGCGATAAACGCAGTTTCAACCTTTGTTAAAAAGTTAGAGGAGTCAGAATGGTTTTGAATGCTTAATCACTTGGTCAACGTTAACCCGTAACTGCCAATGTGAGATCCGGACCAACATCCGGGCAATGCTTCTACCTTTGTACAGATGAATGATTATATAAACATAGGCGATTGTATGTCGGGATGTTTGGCATTTTAATCACACTTAAATGGCTAGATGGATTTAAATAAAACTTACTACATAAACAAATCACATCACAGATTTATATATAGACTATTTTTTACCCTAATGTATATAGGCAAAGCGCGACACAGATAGTAGAAATAATGTAAGAATTACTATAAATATGTGTAATTTACAAGCCTGCAAAATAAACTTATAGCACTTAGTTTACGATGGGAATTATATAATAAAATATTTTATTTACACTTATAAAAAAGTACAGAATTTATCATAAACATTTAAGATGTTACAAAAAAACCTTTAATCATGATCAAATTATTGCGAATTTCCATATTATGAAATTTAGCACAATTTTTCGTAAATGCCAGAGAATTAGCAAAGATAGCTATAATATACATGAATAATAATATAACCCAATTGAGCATCTTTTTTTTATAGCTTTAATAAATATCTGGCGTAGTAAATACGGAAAACATTCCAACTAGTGTCAAAACGGAAAACAAACATATTAAACTTGGACTAAATTCTCTTTAAAAAGTGTCAAACTGAGATTGGATATTGGTTTATCGCTTTAGATAGAAGTTTCATGTTTTCCAGTCCATAAACTTGTGTTTACAAGCCTTAGCTAGACTTTCTGAAACCACTATTTTTATTTCACGATAACCTGTCTCTTGTGTTATTAGGATCACAGTAATAATAGTAATAACACCCATTCGACTTCTAATTCCAAGCAAAGCGCAGCTTGTATAATGTTAAAATGGGTACTAATCAACTCATAGAAATACTTAAATATCTATACATATAAATAAAATTGGAGTGTCTGTTTGTAATATTGAAATAACCGTTTTTTACTACATGCATATAAATGTAAACACGTTACATACACCAAAATTTTTATTTTTACAATTTTTGTCGGTCTGTCTGTCGGTCTGTTTGTTCCGGCTAATCTCTGAAATGGCTGGACCGATTTTGGCAGGCCTTTTATTGGCAGGTAGCTGATGTAATAAGGAATAACTTGGCTACTTTTATTTTAGAAAAATAAAGTTAAATTCCACGCGAATGAAGTCACGAGTACAGCTAGTACATATTATAAATAGAAAAGACCCAGACCAATACAAACATTTATACTCATAAGTTTTAGATCACGAACCCGCGAACGTCGTAAGCCAGGAAATGTGCTAAACCACCAAGGCTTGGTTTTAAGAAAGCAAAATACGTTAAAAACTTCCTCCAAGATGACAGACAGTGGAATGTTAAGTACACTGAAGTACACTGTTACACTGAATAACTGGAGTTAAAATATTTGAGCTATAAAAAAAGTAGGTACATGATGTGGTACCATTGTTGGTATAATAACACAACGGTTTTGTCATAGTCGGTCACATTTATAAAACACCTTAGTGTAATTTCACAAACTTCGAAATTGAAACTATTTTCGTTAATAGTTTAAATTTCATGTTATGATACTTAGATACATTGTATTTTGAAATGTGTCACGAAAGTTAGGATCTCCTTGTCACATAATATCACACTTACCCTTGCTCCCCGCCGCTCTACGTATGCCGCAATTAATTGATGCCTCCGTAGAAGTCCCTATTACAGTAACATAAAACCAGGATCCCCTTGTCACACAATGTCACACTTATCTTTGCCCCCTTCGCGTGTGACGCAATTAATGCATGCCCCTCTAGAAGTCCCTACCACAGTAGCATAAAACCAGGATCCCCTTGTCACACAATGTCACACTTATCTTTGCCCCCTTCCGCTCTACGTGTGATGCAATTAATTGATGGTCCCTAGAAGCACATACTACAGTAACTGAAACCAGGATCCTCTTGTCACACAATGTCACACTTATCTTTGCCCCCCTTCGCTCTACATATGCCACAATTAATGGATGCCCCCCTAGAAGTACCTACTGCAGTAACATAAAGCCGTATCTCGTGCCTCGGACAATTTACTTACAAATACATGAAGCGTGGCTAACACAGTTCGCTTGAAACGGAATTAATAGTCGACATTTTGTCCTGATGTTTTTTAGAGCACATTTAATGGATCATTATGTATTTTGCTCTAATGAGTGTTTGCATAATTAAGTTTCTTTTCTGAATTTTTACAGGAAAAGTCAAATGAAACTGTCCTTAAGTATTTCAAGACATACTATGAATTTATACAACAGGAAAGTTATACATTATTATAATACTAGCTGACCCGCGACTACGTATAAATATTTTATTTGATAGGCGATTGTAAATAAATAAATAGCAAAATTTTAAGTAAAGCTTACTAAAATAGATTAGTGAAAATTGCATTAAAATCAGTTAAGCCGTTTCTGAGATTAACACGCAGACAAATAGATAAAACTCTAATAATTTCACTCTATAAAGTACAATAAAGTTTATAAAGTACGTCAGGGTACTTTATAATACTAATTCTCATAATGTTTCTTTGTACACATAGAGATCAGTTATATTTTTATTATAAGTATGTAAAATTATTTTTCTAGTTCTACTAAAATAAGTCTAATAGTTTTGTACAATTTTAGTAGATTTAGTAAATAATAGTTTTATTACTTAATTTAATAATAGTTTTATTTCTATTATTCACTTTAATATAATAGATCTTGTACAAGTGTTTTGCGTGATATCATAATTATTTTAGTAATATCAATTTGTCATAATATCGTTATATGTAGTCTATGACATGCAAACACTGGTACAAGATCAATTATATTAAAATATCCTTTGACGCCACATCAATCATCTGGCAATTTAGTGCCTCGTCATGCGAATTCCTAGCATTGATTGTCGGAAATCGCGTGTTTGCATATTGAAGTCCCGAGCATCGACAAATTTAGGAAATACGGATTTTATGATATAGGAAAACTTATATTGTCTTTTGAGAATGACAAGTAAACCAAACTATGAATAATAATAACAATGACAATGGACGATTTGCATAATGCCATCTAGTTCTAAGTTAAGCACAGCGTGATAAGTGCTAGTACTAGGCAACTGATAGAAATATTTTTTTTAAAACGTAAAACACCCATATCTATACAATCATACCCTCATGAATACAAATGTTTGCAACGTGAGTGGAATCGAACCCGCGATCATCAAAATTAAGGTGGTGGTCTAAACCCAGGCATAATCCTAGCCAGGCCTGGGTCTAGCCAGGTCCTGAAATTTAAGATAATGTACCCAATAAGAAAAACAAAGTCGTCTGCGTAGTTACCAATCTCTCACTCATTTTAGCTGCTAAGCAGCTTGCTTTGTATGATGTTTAGGTTGAAGGGTGAATGCATATACAATGACATGTCCAGTAATATTGCCGAGTTAGGAAGTGCGACATCTGAGTCTTCCGGGATGGTAAAGCAAGAATGGTCCACGGACATATGTAACGTGAGTATTCATGTATTTAACCGATGCGACGGTCGCCACTTACCGTCGGCTGAGCAATCAGTTCATGCTATTGTATAGTTATATAAAAAAGTCTTTCAAACTTGATTAGTG
The DNA here is from genome assembly GCF_030625045.1 of Achroia grisella. Classification (NCBI taxonomy): domain Eukaryota; kingdom Metazoa; phylum Arthropoda; class Insecta; order Lepidoptera; family Pyralidae; genus Achroia; species Achroia grisella. The sequence goes on along the minus strand of NW_026712984.1, from coordinate 610,566 downwards.
TAATGGACTTTGTTTAATTCTATTTCACGGGTATTTGTGAGTTTATGTAGCGGAATATTTACCTAACGATCCTTATTTTGAAATCGGGGGATTACACCTGTGTCGGTCGTGAGTAATAGAATCGTTATGAGTCGATCACAAATCATTCGAGTGATTGGATCATAAAAAACGAAAAGATTCAATTGTTTGAACGCCAAATCTTTGCGGTGGCACAACTAAAAAAAGTGGAATACGTTCACAATCGAGTTTGTTTTCATATGTGTCAGTCAAATATGAAAGTGACCTAAATAATTGAATGTTTGAAACTCATCGAATAATGTAATATCTCCTCTACATTTAACTTTATATATGTTAATAACAGGATGAAGATGAACTCAATTATCCCATCGTAGTGAATTTTAATTACCTATAATTTTATGGATGAATGTTTGTCCTCTTTGCGCTAACGGTATACGCTACCAGTCGAAGATGATATAATAAGCATGAAGTACCACCTTCGTGATGGCTGCAATGGTTTCTAGGGAGAATCGCGTTGAAGTCGATATGACATGATACTTCCCGCTTTAATAACAATCCCTCGTCTTTCAATTACCAATTAAAGAAAAAAATATATATTTTATTAAGCGTATATTAATAATCTTTTCAGTTGAAGTGAGTGAGTTAGCGTGTTTTCTTGAAATTAGCGAGTGAATTACGACAGTAGAGACTACGAAGAAAAATACTAAGAAAGCTAAGTCAGATTTGTCTACTCGTAACAACTGTAAACATCCACTGCAATCACCCGTCGATCCGTGACCAGGATCCTTGAAATATCGGGAGCTCATAAAATGGAAGATTAGGATAAATATCCCCATACCTAATGCGTGAAATCGTGTACACATTTACAAACATACTCGTAAGGATTGGATACTGAACCGTCCTTAAACAAGAACAGAATAGAATAGAAAATCATTCAAATAAACTTCATTTAAGCACTTTTTAATAGTCATAACATTTTTTTTTTATATAACGCTCGTTCGGAAAGCTGTCTCATCACAAGAAGAACGAGCAAGAAACTTGCGTGTTGCTCTTTTAAATAATTCTTGTAAGTTTACATTTACAAGTCGAAACGTGTGAATACAAACTACCAACCAACACTATTTTTTTGGGTCAAATATAAATATACAATAAGATTAAATCAGTCTTACTTCTTATAGGAATCAGTCAGATACTACTTATAGGAATTGAGCTGGTCTAATCTAAACACAGATGATTGATTACACAATTTAGGAGGCCAGTTTCCAAACTTTTTACACTTTTTACAAATTGAAAATATCTTTATTCAGGTAGTCTATTACAGACTTATAATATGTCAAATGTACCGTAAGTTTGGAATGATTTCTAGATGAGAAAAACTGAAAAGAATCTCCGCTCGTATTCTTTTCAAATAAATGTAAATGTTTACAATGATACAGATTTATTTTTAAATTCAAATTTGGGAGAATAGAGTGACCACCAACATATGCTATTGCAACAGCAAATAGTCTAATCAGTGTTCGTAACCCGAACAGACCAGTCCCCATAAGCAGCACCCATTCACGAGTATGACGGATGAGCCAGCCAAGAGTCCACTCAACCATATTAGAGGGAGCACATTGACCAGGCCCACCATGCCGCCACAACTTTTAGCGAGCATGACTATTTCAAGTTACTCCACTACGTCATATATATTATTTACAGCACAATCACAGTATCTTCTATCCACAACTCATTTACCTCATTACTTTTCAATGACTATCATATCACAACGGAATTATTTTGTTAATCAACATTGTTTTAGGTGAGTGAGCATGCACATGCCGACTGAGCTTAACAATTAATCATGTATATAATTGCTAAAAGTAACAGTTTGATAAAAACATCACTTTTAGTGACAAAAGTCTGAAGCCTTCAACCCATATCTTTATTCGGGTTACTAGACAAAGAAATGGCAATTAATGACCTCTGTACTATAAACATTGGAGGTACATTTCCACGCTGTAGTCAGGCCGCAATAAACCCGGGTTCGGGTTTATTTAATGATCCCAAACCTTTGTTTTAACCTTATATTGGCAGAAGAATATAGGTACTACAAAATTTGTCGGTCTGAAAACTATATTAATATAATAATGTTACTATAGGTTTGCGTTGAGTTTGTTTACAATGGAGTAAATACATACAACACAATAATCGCTAATCAATGATTAGTTAAGTATAATTAATTCTATTAAAAGCCGTACCTCCTAGAGTCAAAGTTTAATCATTGATTAGCTAATGATAACTATAATGAAGTATAGGCTAGATAAACATAGGATTTATGATAATATATCGACTGCAATTCAATAAAGCGATAGTTATTGTAAGTGGTATAAATTATTCCGAAACACGTCATAATAATTTTAAGTTTAATTATTCTAACCGTTCAATAGGTATTTTGAATAATATTTAAATAGACTACTTTGCTAAACCTACAAGTACTAAACCTGAAAGAAGATTTAAAACTCGTAAGCCTACTATGAGTGCCTTTGTGCTATGGACAACTCTGAACGTGATACTTGCAAACAAGCATCAGAAAATATATTTTACAAAAAATATATAATGGTCAGACGGTCATCGGCGCGAACTAGACTCAACGGCAACGTCTAACTTCTAATGTCTCTCGACTTTATGATCACTAAACACTAAACAGACTTTATGAACAAGTTTCACATGTTGCTTTGCTTTATAAAGTAATATACTAGCCACCGTTTAAGGTTAGGTTAGAAAACTTTAACCGTTTTAGGGTAACTATTGTAGGGTAACTTGAACGATTATAGGGTAAGAAATAATGCCGGTTTACTATAATAACACGTGATATTTGGCTGGGCATTGTTAACAAGAAAACCCTAAGTTCGCATTACTATCGTTTCCTTCTTGTTATCCTTGATACCAGATTTTAACAAGCTGCAGCAACAGGTTATCTATTAGACTGTTCTAGATTTATCATCGCCATTTTAAAAAATGTTAATTCGCATATAAAATTAAGCTTAAACATCATTCCTAGCCGTAAACAGAAGTAATTTTACTACGTAGGAAAAGTCGTAAACGTTTTATTACTCCATTCACTTTGAACTCTAATACCAATTTACTGCATAAATACATCAAGCGCTCCGATAAACTTTTATGTAAATGTACTGTCGAATATTATGTACTTTAGTACTCAAATTACGGGTCACTTTAACCCTTTCCAATGTAATGCTATTCAATATAGAATAACGTATATAAAAACCTAAATTCCGTCCGTCGCAACCTATTAGCTGATGACTACCGTTTTAGGTATTACCCTTATCGACTTCTCCCAGGTGTAATTCTAGTAGGAATTTCAATTTTTTTTATAATAACATATTGAACATGTTATTCGCTGATAATACAGATTTATATAAATGAAAATGAATTTTTAAAATTGTATGAGTTCTTTTTGACTTTCTTTATCATTGTTTCGCACTGGCGCGTTACAAATCTTTTAATCTTCTCTGTACTATTATACGCATGTACCTATTATACATATAAACTGTCCTCTTGAATTACTCTACCAATTGCTCAGAATCGCATTAAATCAGTTCAGTAATTTAACACATTTGAGGGAACAGACAGGCGGCACTTTGTTTATGTATACTATGTATATTAAAATATATATTCAAAACTTTTTTATTCTAGTACTCTAGATTGAAGAATTACGACTAGATTCTGCTCGTGGCTTTCTTCACGTAATCATGTACTTCCTTCGCGTAACAATAACTGACCTGGATGAAATGCCTTAGTGTATTTTCGCTAACAGATGCAAAGTATAATAGAGATACATACATTATGTGCCAAATATGATAATGGATTAAGGGGTGAATAAAGGGTTATAAAAGGGTAATAAATAAACAACGTACTTATAACGTTTTCAGCAGACTTTGAAATAGGTGGACGTTTTCAATTCCACTGTATTTTTAGTGTGTGTTATATTATTACTTTTATTCTACCATACCGTAATCCGATTTAAGATTTTTTTATTTGAATGCAGGTGTTTCTTAAAAGTGAAAAGTTCCGCACCGTCCGCTCATGTACAAATTCTACTTATATAATATCTGCGCCAATACATATTATAAAATTAATGTTTAAAAGGAAATGTTTATATATTTGTAATGAATAAACTAAAAAATTATCGGACCCACATCAAATAACTTTTTTCACTATTACAAAATTCCATTATCTTTGAGTAGTGTTGACAATATTTCTTACTAGAAATATATGGGACCCCTACTAAAACTTCAATATAACACAAGGTTTGTAAAAGTGTTCAACCGTTCTGAGCCCTGACGGACCTAAAGTTCCTAAGATATCATCGTATATATGCTTAATCCGGCAAAGACGACTCGTTATGGTGCATTGCTTATGTAATTTACTGGCCCAGTGGTCGAAATTCGACCATAATTGATTTAAATTATAATTTTGAACATTATTAAAATTCTATTGTCAAATACTATAGACAAATAATATTAAGACGAACAATATTAATCTATTTTCAATTTAATCACAGACTTTAACAATAAACAAGGAGTAGGTATATGCGTGAGGGTGTGCCAAATATATTGTAGTCTGTATAATGTTTTTTTATAGATTTAATACATTTTTATGAATAATTAAAAAGAAACAGCATTCTACACTTCTTCTCTATATTAACTATGACTTTGCGAAATTTCGTGCTCCTCGTCTGTACAATTTTCGTATAAAGGTATCTAAAGTGTTTGCTTCATATATTAATATGTATGTAATACTTTTATCATTAAACGGCGATCGTAGTAAGTAGTAGCTATTATGCCAGTATCACCAACATTACAAGTCAATAACATGACATGATCTCATTTATATTTCATAAACTACATTAGAAACTCTGCCTTCCATTTGAAGTGGTTAGTGATGGGATCCATTAATCAGATTTCAATAGCGGAATACAGTAGGTACATACGATTAAGTTCACAAATTGTATATGTACATAATATATATATATACAAATATAAATTATATATTTTACTAATAGTCGACAGTAATATTAGTTCTACTATAAGTAATTTAAAGGACCTAGCAGGTTAAGTATATGAGAACTGATCTCTTATCTGATGAAGGGTTCTTACCTTGTTTTTATTGTTTTTCATCTAAAATAGCCATACACTCAATCTCACACGATTATGGTAAGGGAACACGGGGAGTGACACCCCTTGACATTTTTTTTTTCTTAGTACCCATTTAAGATATCTTCTTGAAATTGAAACCATATATGACTATCAATAAACTAATTATAGTTATATACTATAATATATATTTTTAAGATTTTTCCAATATTAGAAAGTGTAAAAAACGACAACTATATTTTTGGGGGTGTTTTTTTATACCAACCCTCAAAGTGACACTTAACAAAAAAAATTATAATATTTTTTAATTAGTTAGCTATTACATGTTAAAGTTACAAAAGAATTGATGGAACACAGCTTAAAACAATAACAATCTATTCGGATACGTACATATAAGTCAGTCTTCACAAAAAAACAAATGAACATACAAATAAACTATGAACAATCAATGATAAACAGTATCTGGTTTGTTGGAATTCGACTGCACGAATTTCAAAAACCGTGTTTTAGACTCGTACATATACGCGTAACAAAGAATATGTTATGGTTGTTGATTTCCATGCAAGTTTTTAAAAGTTATAAGAATTCAAATAAATAAATTCTGTTATTTTTCGAAAATGCAAATGGAATCACGTAAATTAAGTATTTAAAATTGCTCTTATTAAGTTTCATTGAATAAATCTTTATCCAATGAAACTTAATTAAAGCATATCTGTTCTATTATATTTTATGTTTATACTCGTACAAATGCATACTGAATACAATAACATCAGATAGTCGTACCATTATAATATTGGCTTATCGTTCAACCTCGATCTCCCCGGACATGTCATGAATACAGACATTGGCCGTAATAAATGTAATTCAATTCTGGTAGTCTACCACGAAATGATAAATCCGAAATTTCAGTCGAAAGTTCTCACGTTTTCGTCTGAGTATTTTTATGGCGCGGTCAAGTGTTTTTTTTTTCTTTTACTTGCTATGGTCAAGTAATTTTTTTTTCTTTAACTTGCAATGTTTGCAATAGGTTGTTAAAACTACTTACTTCTAACGTATGTGTTTGCAAAAAAAGATAAAAACGTATATAAGTTTTCGTGTCAGTTGTGGATACTAAATCCGTAACACAGGCTTTGCTCAGCTTAGACTAGATGGCGATATATTATATATATATTTAAGATGAATGTAGCCTTTGTCTTCGTCATATAAGTCTGTTTTTTACCCACGGCTACACCGGCACATACTTTCATTTCATATTTCACCCGAACCTCCAGATTATTATTTATAAATAAATATTATTATAAATAAATCCCGAGTATTAACGTAGGCTAATACTCGGGATACTATCTATCAAATATGAAACCACTATGAAATATATAACCGTTTAGTTGTGAAAAGGTAAGGTCTTTCTCATTTATAATACTCTATACTAGACTATGACAGTATGCATTACTATGGATGAATTTGCAATATGCTCAATATTGCTAAATTTTCAAAATAGTCACCGTCACAACAATGACGTATGAAGTAGTAGTATACATTTTGTGAAAATCTAGTTATGATTTTTTCCTGTTAAGGGTAAGTGTGAGCGATAGAATGAATGGACTGTATGCGTGATATAAATCAACCAATGGATAAAAAATGGTAAATACTTATAATGAAGATACGAGTACAAAAAGTAGCAAGGCAAAAGTGATAATAAAAATAAACATATAAAAATGTGCAAATAGTTTGCAACAGTAAGAATAAAATAATTCGCGCATTTTATCCAAGTTATTCGTTTTCGAGTGAGTGTTGTAAACAATATTATTATTATGACTATAAATTCATACATAAGTTATATTATACAAGAAAAAACTGGAAATAAACAAATAAACATCTTACTTTATGGAGATCCAGTGCTGTAGATATCCAAAGTTTGCTAAAACACAAGGCTTCTGTTAAGGAACTGTTGAAAAAAACTTTTATACGGCAATAACAATTGGATACATTTCATTTGGTAATGTATTGGGTGATTACAGGGTTGTCACATGACAAATTTCTGTTTGTTTAATTATTTATTGATTTTGTTTTACTAATTCAATATATAATTTACATATATCATAGCATCTTCATATTCAGAATTAAGATTTAAGCTTTTTTTCATTATATGTGACCGAGAGCTTTTTAAGCTGTCTCTGGTGTTATGGGACCAATATTTAACGATATAGTATATATGAACCTTAACGCAAAGCCAGTTAAATAATAAATTGCCTTGTTACGCTCACCAATTTTTATTCTATGTAGAAAAAATGTATTATAAAACTATTTCGATAATTATTATTGATACTATTTTTATTAAGCTATATATAAAAATCTATCTATTGCAGTACAATGATGTTGTGATCGTAGTAACTCGACAATTAAATATGTATAGCATAAAAAAATATAGTAAAGATAATGATCTAATACAATTTTAACTCTTTGACCTTTAATTATGAGTAACGAATCATCGAAAGCCTGTAGCTTTACGATGATTCATTCGGAATTTCTTTCTTTAATTCATAATGGCAACCCTACTGCTTATATATCAGGCAAGTTATATATCAGACAGATTGTTCCACAAACCTACTTAAACCTCTTTCATTGATTGCATTGAATATTTTATTGGGTCGCATCAGTTAGCTGATCTAACTTGATGATTATGTTTGCTCTGAAATATTTTGTCTCCGTTATTCCCGTACAGTTCATACAAGAATCCACTTTATTTACTTAAATGACATTTGTGTTCTCTTTTAAATGAATAATAAATTTAATGGTACCGTATACCCAAACGATATAACATCAGTTAAGTCTTCGATTTAACAGGGGAAACCACATGAAGTTGGAACTGACATGGGTACATTGCTAACAAATATAGACAAATAATAATAATAAATAACACTGGACAATTAAGACAGTGCCATCTAGATCCACGGTAAGCAGAGCTTGTATTATGGGCACTAGACAAATGATATAAATATTTAGATATTGTTGCACAGTTGACTGAGACTGTTGAAGTTTTATATTAATTTCTTTTTATATGTCAGATTTAATACGTAGTAATTTATAATTTATAACTATAATATAAAATATAATATATACCTTTTAGTTTTTATATAAGTGCATTCCAATTACCTAAAAAATACCTCAATACATGTTTTTAGAACATAATGTATGTAGGAAATACCCAGACTAGTACAAATATTCATACTTAAGAATACAAATGTGTGACCTCGGTGATCGTTTCTCATAGATTTATATAATGGATTTCTTTTTGTCGACAGGTGACGAGTTCGTGTACAGAGATACCTCGGGAGGTATAAGCCTCATGTTTGCCGCCAACCAAACATCGAAAACCCTGATGCCAAACACCACATTTGTAAGTAAAACATTTTAAAATTACTAATTTTATATTACTAACTGCTGGTACCGCTACAGTGACACGCTGCAGTACCTGCTGAGTGGAGAACTCTTTCAGCTCATAACGCGATATGAGTTTTTTATTTTTCTAATATTAATATTATTATTAATAATTTGTGTGCAATGGTGCACGCATGAAATGTATGAAATTTCGCACACTTATAGGTAGTTTATATAGAGGAGTGCAGAACGTTTATATTTATTTTAAATACTGCATAAAATATACACTAAATGAATCAATAAAAAATGTTTTATTTATTCATTTTTTCACGTCACTGTCAAATAATCCAATATTATTAATTGTTTAATCAGCGAATCGACGTGAGTGGTTGTGATGTACTCGTACATATATATGTCTATGTTTATCTTGATCTAGATGACCAACGAAATGTTTTTTTATGTAATAGATTGGCTACTAATCTGACGGCAAGTGGCAACCGCCGCCTTGTTTAGAGGGCAAACAAGCTTGCAGCTCACCTGTGATTACTTCCATGAGAATCTGCAACACCTGGGGAATTGCAAATATGTTGCCAGCTAAATTGGGACACTAATTCCCTTTATTAATCCCACCCCCCCAAAGTACCTCAATAAGCATTATAAGTATGGGTATCAGCTCCTTGATAGTTTAATGAAATTAGAGCGAATTACTTAAACTAACAGCGTATCTCCTCACACTAGGTCTATTAAATTTCTCGACCACGATCTCAATCAGGAATTCCTTTAGCGACACTAAATCGATTAACGGTCTGATTACATGCTTCCCCGAATGCAACCATCGCTGAAATTAATTGAATAATCATTGGACCCATATTTACAGTATTTTTATTTTTTTAATAGAAAAGGGTGTCAGCTAGACTATAACATAACAACTTTCCTAAGATAATGACTCCATTTTAGGGACCGTGTGATCATTTGTACAAAATTTTAAATACTGATCTAGGTGTTTTCTTTGTTACTTTCTATTATATATGAAAACCCATTTAAATGTTTATCAACTACAAACAAACAAAATTAAATTGGTTTTCTGTATAATAATAGTATAAAATAGGTATTTAGTAAAAATATATTTAAATATTTCTATCAATTGTTTAGAGCACTTAGTACGGGATCAGTCTAGTTAGGTGTTCTATCCAACTTTATTTATTTATACAATGTAAGGTAAGTACATAATATGAGAACAGATCATACAAAGCCACCAACATTGTAGTACCGAATACATTTTTGTCACAATACTTGGTCACGTGATACCTAAAAGCACTCATAACTCTCCATTTATATACCCACTTGTTGGCTGGACATCAATTTAGTCTCCGATGCTGCCAGAAACGGTAGCAATATTTGCAGCGTATATTTTCTAGAATTTTCCAGCTGATTTACTATTTTTCCATTGAAGATAAAAGTTTTTTTATGTAACTATAATAGTCACATGATAAAAATCTCATGAAATTTATAAAATATACATTGTGTCACACGCGCTGTAAGGAGGAAACAGGAATGAGGATAAGGAGAATTATAACTCTCAAAATTTTGTAATTTAACTGCTATATCTCGTTCTCAAAACGTAGCGCGTAAGCGCAGCTTTCAAAATAAACTACTGGCGGTGGAAGTAGATGAAACACTGCCGTATATATGTTGTTGATTCATTATCTTATACTATTATATATCTATCAACTTTGTAATGTACATAATATATGGTACATCGCTCGTGTTTTCTATCATATTCGATCCTCCGAATTCTGACCAAAAATGATGAAGCAGTAGGCGGTACCTACACCTAGACCTAGAGGTCACATATTGTTGAGAAGTTTTCATTAGGAAGTTTCTGCCTTCCAAAACGATGGCGACACGAGTATAGTATTTTGTACGAGAAACTTAAATAATAACTTTGTCCCATCATCTATTTTTCCGTTATTCAACCATGTGGTGTTTAAAAACGTTCTACATACATTACATTTGTACACCAAGACTTGAAAGCTGTATTTAACAGATGCGTTAATTTAAAACATTACAATTATAAGTGTACATTCTGAATAGCAATGATTAATGAAACGAGAAAATGTGTATTCAAACTGTTTCCGTACGCTAATTACCCAGAATTATAATGGCTTCCACGATTATTATGGTTCAGCAATATTCCTCTTTAATAACTGGCAGTAGGGTATAATTTCCTTTGTAATTGTTATCCGTTTTGTTTTGTCCAATGGCGCTAATTTTGTAAAGCAGTACGCTGTTATTATGATGAATTTGTATATCATTAATATGCGCTTGAATCAACTGAAACGGTACTCGTTTCTTAATAATAATACTTGACTTTGTGTGTCTTTGAATGATATACAATAAAAATTCTTTTATTGTGTAGTGGTGAACCACACCATAATTTAAAAAGATAATGCAGAATTTTACAAAGTCATGTGCCTGTGTTTGCTTCCTGACCATATTAAGCAATGTTCAGGAACATTGTAATGTTTTCTTTGTACTTACTGTTATATATTTCACTTACTTTAATTCTGTACAAGACAATAAGTAAATAATTTATCAATATTACTATTGCCTTATATATTAACTCCATAGTGCCTGTACTTACTTGGCTATTTTGTTTTGTCAGGACAAAATTGGTTTGTAAAAATGTAATAATTTCACGGAAAAGTGACTAATTAAAGTTCTCCATAAAATTAAGAAATTGAAATTTTAAATTCATTTGTCATGTTATTTCGTTGCGTGTTCGTGCTGCGGATGAAATCTCGTTCTTAATTATTTTATTACAGGCATGTGTGTAGCGTTGATATGATATGAATCTGTTTCATTCTGATACCAAAACGAGATCGAACCATTGATTTATGAAATTGACTTCAGCAAAATAAGACACATCAGAATAAAGCAGTTGTATATAAATTAAAGTTAAAACAACCCACCTACTACAAATCATGATCTGCATGTATAAACGTAAGGAAATTGAATAGTTAAATATTAAACAAATTTATTACATAACTCCGTTCAATATTAGATCCAATATTCCGTGAACTCTAGTACGCTATTAGAATTCAGTCGTCATTCAATAACGTTCCAAAATTCTACATTCTCTTGGAGGTCGGAATTTCTTGATCTCACAGATAATACTCGGATAGATAGGATTTGACCAATGGTCGGAACTTTACTGCATGTATTAAAATGTCGACGTATTAGCACTTGGCCTCATAGGCATTGCCAACATTTATAATTTTTAAAAATAGCCTTGTAGGGCCATTAAAAAAATATATTATAAACAAAGTGATCATGGAATTCCAATATTCACCCAGTCTAGTTCTGTCCTTGATTATTATACTCTACATAGAAGTGTAATATTATATTATCTGTGATATAAGTATCGAAGTAGGTAGACTGTGTACAAGTTGATACTTTTGGCATGTTTATTACCATCTTTGTAACTTTCAAACTATTTGTTAATATTACTTAGTGTAAGGGACAAATTTTATCTACTCTGTTACTATCAAATTTCACCAAATCAAATCAAATCCATAAATATTTATTCATGTAAGACCTTTTTCGGCCTCTTACGCACATCATAGTTTTTTATCACTGTCCCTACCATTCAGTTCGGCAAGCTACTAGCTACTAACTCAGTCGAGAAGAACTGATAGGAAACTTAATTGGTAAATTATTTATGTTATTTAATATATATATATTATTATTTTTCATTCAGTTATTCAAATATATTTTTCGGTAAGATCAAAAACCGTTCAGTTCGTTCAGTAGTTTTGTCGAGATCGAGCAATAAATACTAAGCGTCCATCTATTTTTATTATTTTAGTCGGAAGGTTTCTTAGTTAATGTTAAAGTCACTGAAGAAATTTACATTTATTGTAAGTTTCTAGCGCTTATCATTCATGATGAGTCTGTTAGTCGACAACTAGCTCTTTATATATAGAATTAGGTATATTTACAACATTTGCAAGCAATTGTTAGTAATAAATAATGTCATGTTTGAGCTTGCATGGCTATGTTTGTATGCACAAAGGATTACCGACTAACTCGCTCAGGCGCCGCTCTAATTTGAATATTCACCGACTGAATTCATTATACGTAGTTACAAACTTACAACAACCTGACACAATATACTACGATTTCATTTCCATAGTAAACTTTTTGTGGATACAGTAGGAAAACATAAGTTGAAGTTTGTGAGTGTGGATGGATGGGTGGGATGTTTGTTACTTTCTCACGCTAAAACTACTAAATGGATTTTACTAAACCTTTACAATAATATAGCTTATACAATAGAATAACATATGTCATTTTTGAGCAGGTGACACCACGGATACTGCTAGTTAATAATTCTAAAAATAGTTATAACACTTGAAAAACAAACGTATTGTCACTCGTAACCATTTTTTATACTACGATGAAGGCAAACAAGCATACGCCCCATCTGAAAGTAAACTATGGATGCATGAGACACCAGGGGTATCACGTGCGCGTCCGACCCTAAAGAAACCTTAATATACTAAGCCTTAAGCTAAGTGGTTCGATATCACCAGAGCGATCGGGATCATCGACAATCGTAATCAAATCGTAAACAACTACATTAGTTTGTAAAAACTGTGTTGCAGTTTTTTTGCACCCATCCCAGAACAATTTAGACGAAATGAAATAAGTATATATTTATAAAGAACACAGATATTATTCGTTGTTGGCATCAAAGTATGATAGTGTTACTTACACAATTATATAAACATTGCAAGAAACAAGGAAAAGTGTCGACAACGGACCATCACTCGCATATAATGGGACGGGCTTTCCTATTATTTAGGACAGTTGCTTTATGTTTCATTCTCTTTCAATCTTTCATTCATTTATTCTTATTAACTCCCCACGCAAAAGGGATGTTAATTAAGGTCGAGATCTTTGTGTGTGTAGGTATATATTGTATGAATAAACTTTGCTCCTAAACTTGGATTTCAATGCAGTTTTTCTATGGCTGATTTAATTGGTATAATTTTTTGATAAGTTTGTTGAAAATACTTGTGTCTATTTTGTTAAGAAGCAGATGTAGTATTCATTCGCTTGTAGGCATCGCTATATCCTAAGCCATAATATGCAATATCTACATACATATATTATTCATAGTCACATAACTATCTATTAACTATCATACCATGAAATAAATATGTTAGATGGAATCAATGAGACAGAAAAGAACAATTACAGATTTTACCATAGCTGAATCAGCAAGTAAAATTTTATAGACTAGCTGTTCCCGCGACTACGTCCGCGTGGAATTGAACTTTATTTTTCTGAAATAAAAGAATATTTCTAAAATAAAAGTAGCCTAAGTTACTTCTTTTTACATCAGCTATCTGTAAATTTTTTTGTCGTCGCAATCGGTCCAGACAGATAGAAAAAAATTATAAAAAATGTTATTTTGGTGTTTGTACCGTATATATATTCATATGCATGTAGTAAAAAACGGTTATTTCAGTATTACAAACAGACACTTCAATTTTATTTATATGTATGTACAGATAATAACCTAGGGCAATTCAAACAGCGTCATCTATTATTAAGCAGAGCTTATGTACCTAATAGGTACTAAACAACTGATATGAATTCTTAAACTCAGTTAGGTAAATACGTACATAGAAAACACCCAGACATTCCGAACATTTGTATTCATAGGTATGATTGTTTGTATCAAAAATCATACCTATGAATACAAATGTTCGGATCATGCGAGATATCGAACCCGGGTTCTGGAAGGATTCGGAATTAAGATGATGTCCGATAGACTAGGTTCGCCTATGTGCTCATAATTAATGTGGTTTGAAAATTGACGTTACCAAGAGCATTCATGTATATTAGCGCCGAATACCTCTTAGCCTCAGACATACAAAATGGTAACAAGCATACAGATATACACACTTTCGCATTTATAATATAAGTACAGATATGGATTTACTTAACACAATCGTCGTTTCGTAGTGAATCGATCCTTATCTAATACTCGCGTGTTCCACACTAGCTGGCACGCGAAATCCATATTACAATATAGTATTACGTAGATGAAGCCTGATAATCGATGATAAAGCAAAATCCTTCCAGATAACAATCTGAAACCGTGATTAGGTACAAATGTACAAAATAATCGATTCAAATTACGTCGGAGTTACATAAATAATAGATACGTAAAATTTACATAAAAAATATTATTTGTACTAAATAACTGATAGAAATACCAAAATACTTTTTTGTGAACACAAGTTCATTTACAAAGACTTTGAAAACGGCTGTGTACGTGTTACCTCAGAGTCACCTATTTCAGCCGCCAAGAAGTTTTCTTTGTAAGCTGTGTTTTGCTCGTTTGGTCAGAGATTAGGCAATGAAATCACAGAATAAGAGACATGACGTGTTAATCTTCGCGAATGGCAGCGCATGAGTGGTCTCACAGACGTCCCGTGATAACCTGGTGTCAGTAGTGCTGTAGTATACATACGACGGTTACCACTTACCATTAGGTCTGTTATTGCCTTATTTGTTGTACTAATAATATAAAAATCCTTTTTGCAACGAACACCCAGACCACTAATAAAAATCTTATGAATAATAATGTTTCTATGGTGATATTATCGAACTCGCAACAAACGTAAGGAAGGCGGTGTGTAAAACCGCTTGACCATCGACGCAAGTTATTTTACCCTTAATATTATATTTGTAGCGCGATGGTTATCACCTCACTACAGCTATACTAGCGTTATATCTATACATATATATAAAATTGTAGTGTCTGTTTGTAATATTGAAATAACCGTTTTTTACTACATGCATATGAATATGAATACGGTACATCAAATAACATTTTTTTAAATTTTTGTCTGTCTGTTGGTTCTGTCCGTTTCCGCTAATCTCTGAAATGGCTGGACCGATTTTGACGGGATTTTCTTTGGCAGGTAGCTGATGTAATAAGGAGTAATTTATGTTACTTTTATTTTAGAAAAATTCTTTTCATTCATCAATATATTTGATATCGCAACTCAGTATATTTGTTTCTTGTGGTATCTAGGTAGTGTTAATAGGTGTAATAATTGAGATACATTTATTTGATAGTGTGCTACATGACTTATTAGTAACGCGTACATTCGGTGTGGAGTCATAATTTGAACTGAAGTTTAATCTAAGATATGTTGCGAAGTAAATAAATGGAAGGGTGCCGAGTGTTGACATAAATATTATAAATATAGGCATACGTTATAGTTTATATTTTTCTTTGCAGAGAGTGCTAGAACCGGCTTCGTTCTCGGTGTCGGCAGATCGACGATTCCTACTCTTAGCGCAAAGCATCCGCAAACTACATCACTACTCCTACCTCGCAAGATATACGGTCTACGATATACTTACCACGTAAGTTACATGTTTTATATAATAATTATAAAAACCCTGGACAATTCACACGACGACATCCAGTCCCAATCTAAACAGAGCTTGTGTTACATGTACTACACAACTATATATATTTTTAAAAATATACCTAGAAATCACCAATACAATCATCGTTACAAACAATCATACATATACAATCAGCAAAAGTTTGCATTGTATGAGGAATCGAACCTACGATCTACGGAAGTTAAACTAAGTCTTGAGCCGCTAGATCACCGAGGCTATTTTTCTGCTACTGTCTTCATGACTTCATCCTCGTCTTCTACTGGAGCTCCAGCAGCGTAAACTATTAACGCAGTTGAATTGCCCACGATGGCCTAGCTGGACTGACTTCATGCCCATTACTATCCTTCACTGATGCACCCTAGTGTGTATCGTTATAGCATTGGGTGCACGATATAAACAAAAAAAGGGCGTGAAGATATACTACCGATGATATGCCGCTAAAATTTAATTAAATATTTACATTACTCGGATTACGTGTTAAAACGATATACCCTAACAGAGGTGCGTACATTGTTTTCAACATCCAGACTCGTTCATACATATTGTATTAGATTTCATAGTGTGTTTGTATATCGCCAGGGGTGCCAACCGTACCAGGATTCTCATACAAGTACGAGATTTTTTAGCTTTCAGTGTGAAATTTAGACAGTCAAAACACAAAGATGTACGGGGTTTTTTTAGATAATTTTATATGTTTCACAGTTTTTTTAGTATTATTATTTATTTATTTATATAACAAGTATTATAATTCTTAAGCTATTGCTAGAAAGCCAAATTCAGCTAATGTACGAGATATTATCAGATTTTTTTTATTTCTTCGTCCGATGCAAAAAGTTTTAAGGTTGGCAACCAATACAGAGTTACCACCATCGTGTAATACATCGGAATTGCATTAAATAGATTAGCTACTGTCGGCAGTACTGCACGCTTGGATTCGTTAAGTGTTTTTTTTTTCTGACGGTAAGTAATTACCGCCGCTCATGAATACCCGCAACAACAAGGGAATTAAAATGCTTGCCGGCCTTTTTAGAAGGAATTAGCTCTTTTTTAATTATTCTAATATCGTATCGGGTCGGTAATACCATTGCTGGGAGGTGATCCCTAAGTTTTATAACGTTCATTGAGTTTTTAAATTCTTTCATAGTAGATTAGTAGTAGCTTACATTATAAAATTTTGATGCATCAAAAATTCAATTTTTTGCTATAAAGCTGTAGCCCAGTGATAGTATTCATGAAATAATACCATTCCCATTTACACAAAGGTAGATATTAAAAATAACAATACAAACTGAGCGGGTCACATGCTTACTTTAGTATGAAAACTTAAATATTTCATTTCAGACTGACACGCGCATCGTCTGAGTCACATTTTCTCCATTTTTGCAACATTTTTTTTATTATTTCTCTGTTTCTATTCATCGTAGCGTGACGTTATATAGCCTATAATCTTCCCAGACATACGGATTAAACAACACTAAAAACTTTTTCATTTTGAACCATTGGTTTCTGAGATTAGCGCGTTCAACGAACTCTTCAGCAATGATTATAATATTAGTATAGATAAATGAATAAACCTGGTCAATTAACACGGCGCTATCTAGTCCCAAGCTAAGCAGAGCTTGTGTTATGGGTACTACACAACAGATATAAATACTTACATTTTTTTTAAAATACATATTATACAGCACACACAGACCGATACAAATAACCATACTCATGAATACAAATGTTTGTACCGTACGAGAAATCGAACCCGCGGCTATCAGAAGTAAAGCGGTGTGGTGAACCGCTAGAGCACCGAAGCTGGTGGTCGTCATCGGAGATATACTCGTAGACATGTATATAATTTTGTAATCGCCTTAGCATATATTACGTCCTGTTTAGCTATGCAAGAGCCGTCTTTGGGACATGTTTTTGAAATTTATCAGACATTCTCCCGCAGTAATAGTATTCTGCAGATGACTTCTTAAATTATCAAAATCGATTGAGTAACTTTTAAATTAGCAATTCTTAATGCTCACTGAATACACTTAAATAATAAGTACATACTTAGTTAAAGAGTTCTCCGTGGTCTAGCGGTTTAGCACATATTTTAATTCCGATGGTCGCGTGTTCGATTCCTCGCATTGTACAACCATCTGTATGTTGTTTGTCTGAAAAAATGATTTTGCGTTTTAGTAGTCCTATAATACAAGCTCTGCTCATCTTGTGGCTAGATGACGCTGTGTGAATTGTCCAGAGTTAATATTATAATTATTATCTCTGTGATTTTGATTTCAATTTGGCTTATAATAGTTTTACTGTCAAAAAATAGAATGTCATAACTGAAAAGTTTACTGCTCATTCTCTCTTAAAAGTTACTGGTCTTTTTCTCATCTAGTTTTAGTGTTGCCACTTGAGAAGTTGCTGTATGAACGTAGAACACAACGTTGCACTGTCGTTATGAATATTATAGTATACTTGGCTGATAGTTCTATAAAAAGTTAAATATTAATACTTCAGAGTATATCATGATTACATATACGAATTGAGACAACATCAATTGAAATAGCTATCGAAACTGCATGGAAAGAAAAGAAAAATATATTTTCATCATTAAACTGTTTTTAATTATTCTAATAATGTTAGCCGTAACCCGGCAAAGGCCAAAAGGTCAAATCCGCGGAAATAATTATAAAGCGGCTGCAGGCCAACTCCTGCTGCAGAAAGCACTGCAAGGGTTTCGAGCCTCGGCTCAGGTCATCATGATATCGCCATTTGAATGGGGCAGGAGATCGATACTAATATTTGAAATGCAAATGTCTATTGCTACTATCTTTTTGCTGATTAAACAGCTGAACAAATCTTAATGAAATTTGAAATGTAGATAGATTACATCATATAGCCTATTATTTATCTCAAAAGCTTAGACAAAGTTGCGGTTAATTGTTTAAAATGTGGTTGTTTGTTACCTTTCTATGATTAAACTGCTGAACGCGGAATTTCCAATGAAGATATATTTCTCACCAGGACAGACATAGGCTATGTTAAATCTCAAAATATCATGATCACCTGCTTCTTCCTTATCCCCTTTATTTGTGGTCGGCGTAACATTTTTTTCACTTTGATTTATCCCTATTCGCAGCCATCTTGTTATTTACTCCCGTTCTTACCATCTTTCACACAGTCCATCCATCTCATATGTAACACCTTCCTTAAAATATGTGCATATATTTATACAAATAATAATAATCTGGAAGTAATGAAAGTTTTAGCAGACGAAATTGCGTCTAAAAATTAGGTATAAAATTATAAAATAAAATGACAAATAACGTCAAAGAGTTAGTATTAAGGTAGACTAATGAGTCTGTCCTGGCTCATTATTGAGTTAACAGCTGAGACACGGGAGATTTCCCTAATCAGTGACAAGTTGACGGGAAAACGATAATTTCCTAAGTGACTGACGTTAATGCATTCCGAGTCTGTAGAATGACACCTGGAATGATGCTAAAATAAGAAGGAAAGAAAGAAATTTTTATCAACGAAAAAATATTTATAAAATTGCAATAATCTACACTAATATTATAGAGGTGAAATTTGTATGTTTGTTTGTTCGGTATCTTCTGCTGATTCTGTGTAGTTTAAAAATTCTTTCACTCACATCTAGATACTATTGAAAACTAAGACAGTGCTAAACCACCAGAACACCGAGGTCGTCAATAATCAGTCATCATAAACTCCGATGAGAAAGGCTTCTCAATTTAATGGTGTGGAACAAGAAATAACAAGAAACGTTTGTTGTGACCTTATTATAACTTAGTGGAGTTGGAATTCGGAATGTTATATTGCTGCTATTCAAATAAT
Organism: Achroia grisella; assembly: GCF_030625045.1. Classification (NCBI taxonomy): domain Eukaryota; kingdom Metazoa; phylum Arthropoda; class Insecta; order Lepidoptera; family Pyralidae; genus Achroia; species Achroia grisella. The sequence goes on along the minus strand of NW_026712984.1, from coordinate 590,674 downwards.
AAAATTATTTACAATGGCAATGTTATTAAACTGTCAGAAGTAATGTATCTTAAGTATGACAATGAATAATAAAGTAATTTAAGAACATCTTTAATTCCTATGAGCTATACTACATATACCTCGTATGTTGGCACAAAGGACGCATAAATTATTAGGAGTGTTAGTCCACATACGCATGCATCATATTACATTTTTGGAATATCGCCTTTAAAGTTAAGAGTACAGTAAATGTTTTGCATATTTTACTTAACTTACCTCGTTTAATTTTAGATACTTTTAACAGTAGCGTACTAGTGATGTTTCTCTTTATGAACTGGACGTATTATACCTACACACAGGAATAATTCACTCTTTACGCATATGATAGCCGTGTCGATTTGACGCAACGTACTCGTATAAATAACTGTACAAAATGTGCACATACATTAGAGCTCAAGCAACAAATGCGTGCTCTGGGATTTTCTGTTCTCCTGGTACAAGCAATGTATAACCATTCTATGTATATAGTGGATGCGTCGTATGTCATAACCAGATAGTATAGATCGTTATAAACAGTATCACTAACTCAATTACGTACATTAAAATATCAGTTAATGATATGAAATGATTACACTTTCGATATAGTAAATTATTACGAGCAATGAAATTTGTTATTCAACGTTTATTGATATGTTAATCGTCATTTGCAATAATTACTGTACATATAAATTAATGTCAATAATAAATATTAATAACAACAGTAAGTATGGGAACTTACGTATTAAATTTTATTATATCTTTTGCTCTATTATCGCATTATTAATCATTAAACCAATGGAACTATTATTATTGATTACCTTACGACCTTACAATTAATATTGATTTAATTAAGGAAAAAATATTTATTAATAGTCGTAACTTTAACGATATCTGTTCATGGATTTGCGCTATTGTATATTGCCAGGGCCATTGTAGAAAGCACAGATAACATAATATTACATAGTAGAAAGCTTGCAGGGTACTATTACCTACCTACTTCTGTATCACCGTTTTAAGCCGCATTGTCACTTGTAAGCTATATTTTGTTGAGATATAGGTGCGACTGGACGCATAACATTAATCCTATGGCAAGCCTAAAGCAACGCATGAGTTTTACCACAGAGGTCACATAATGAGGTGATGTCCTTGGTACTGTTCATGTACCATATAAACGATGATTGCCACTTATCATTAAGTGTGTAATAAGTTATGTAACCAGTTTATGACATACTAGCTGTGCCCGCGACTTCCCCTCATGAAATTTGTAATTTATGTGAGATCTAATATACAAGCTTTGTTGCTGTAAATTTTCATCAAAATCAGTTTAATAGTTTTTGCGTGAAAGAGCAACAAACATCCATACATTCGTCTATCCATCCATACTCACAAACTTTCGCGTTTGTAATATTAGATATATATTATATATAGAAGATATGATTGATTTATAATACAATTTTCTGATCTGGTCACGACTTATGCATATACATTGAGACGCATAGATAACCGCGTGTACACGTAGTTGTTATCTACACGATGACGTCATGACCTTAATAGGCCGCATCCAAACGGTTATGAGTGGTAATGGCTCGCGTAATGTTCTCGGTTACGGACATTACTGCCATTTTATATCCACGTGTAAACCAAATAGGCAATGATTTATCTTTCTTTTTACAGACAAACTAATATGAAAATGAAAAATTTAATCTCCTTTTCTTCATTTGTACACTCGGGTAAAGCGGCGGCTGACAGCTATTCAAAAAAATTATATATTCGATGCTCGCGGGTTCGATTCCTTGTAGCATACATTTGTATTAATTGGTCTTTCATGCTGTCTATACATAGGGTTTTTTTATGTAATTAATATAACACACAAGCTAATAGAGTAATGGGTATTTTCTGTGCATATTAAATGTGTATTTAAAAAAAGATGTATTTAAGTATTTCTATCCATTGTATAGTATCCATAACATAATCTGTATCTAGCTTGAGACTAGATGGCGCTATGTGAAATATCCAGAGATATTATTACAATTCAAATTAAATTTCTTCTCTACCATTTCTCGCTACAACGCGTCTTCGATTCTTACAATTAATCTCAAACTGGAGCACTTAAATCTGGCACAGAACTTCACTGTCTAGTTGACGCCCTCAAACAGACATTATTCCTGTAGATTAATCGCATGGCTTTAATTTAAACTTTGCCTGCATTTTCCTCGTTAAAGCTATGTAAGTACTATATACTTCTTACAGTAAGTTGTAACTAGTACTGTAGTGTACTGTATCTTGAAAGTATAATTATATTTTTTCAAAAGATGAAAGTTCAAAATCTTCATATTTATGTCACAAAGCAGCTTGCTTTGTAAGCTGCGATTATTAATTGTAGTTTGATGTAAGGTATACTATAATTTTTGGTTTGAAGTTCTCGGTGGTCTAGCGTTTTAGCACACCGCTTTACTTTCAACGCTCGCGGGTTCGATTCCTCGCACGGTGCAAAAATTTGTTTGGTTCTTTGTAATTCTTTATTGTACAGAATATTAACAGATACATGTCTTAAAAAAATAAATAAATGGTACAATGGCGGCACTTATCCCAAAAGAGGGATTTCTTCCAGTCAACCTTTAAGTGACTGAAAGGAATTGTGGAGTGGTGGATACAGTTACAATAAAAAAATACTAATAATATTTGTATTCATGACTATGATTGTTTGTATTTGTCTGGGTGTTTTCAATATATATTATGTATGTATTTACAAAAAAAGTATCTATCTATTTGTATTCGTTATCTAGTACCCATAACACAAGATTTAGCTAGCTTAACTTGGGTCCAGAGGGCGCTGTTTGAATTGTTCTGAGATTATATATTGTTGTATTTTGCACAACTTCCTAATTTCTCAATTTGACTGATAGAGAACGTCCTTTGAAGTTTATTTCGCCATATGTACATTTGTGCATTAAACTTTAAATATATATTTTTTTAATATTCTCTGAATTATATAATGTATATATTTTTGTATTCATAATCACATCATATCGTCTCCCAACATATTGTCCCATCTGTTTTCAATCGATTCTCACATTGTTCGTGTTTAGATCTATTTTATTTATCCACACAAGCTCCAACTTGTTGCGAGCTAACCCTCGTTAGGACCAAGTTCATACATTTACTTTAATAATTAATTACTAGACAACAATACGTGTTTTGTACAAGAAAATAATATAATTAACGCGTGGTCCGATCATCAATTTCAGTTAAATTATAGAGGCGTTATATACTATATTTCATGTAGCCGTTTCATGAATTATTTGAAAATTTCATTTATTAATATTCTATATTGACCCACCTGAGTAACTGTAACCTATATATGTACATGAATAGCATCACCGAAATCACTTTAACAGAGCCCAAGCCTCATACGTTACCATTCCAGACGACTAAGACGCCTCTATTTCCTGTTATTTCCCTGACTGATCTCCAACCAAAACATATCTACAATGCTTTGTGTAACCCACGCAGACGACAATACAAAACTCTACCTCGAAAATACTCTGGATATAATTTTTCTTCTACTAAAATACATTTTACAAAACTTGAGCATCTTGCAATTTATAATATCTAATAATTTCCAACGAAATTAATTTCCTACTTTGCCGTATAAACGAAGATAAACACTTTAAAATTTATACATTTCGTGCTCTTTGTTATTAGGTATTAGCAACAAGGTCTAATGGGTTTAATAAATTATTTGAAGCTTAAAATTCTCAATTTAAGTATTCTGTTAGTAAATGTGCTAATTAAGAACCTAGTACCGACACTTAATGGTGTGAGAATTACAATGATTAAAAATATGATAAAGAAATAAGACATGCAGAATGTTTTACCGCAGGTAAACTTTGTATATATTCATCTGCGTCGGTACCTCTGTCTCACCTATTTCTGAAGCTTGTAGGATGTTTTGTTTAAAGGGTGAGATATGACAGTGAAATTATAGGGTACAGATGTTGATACCTTAGTCCTTTGAAATGGCAACTTATAACTCGTTACTAGTATCACATTACGTGATTTCCGTGGAGCTATTCATACACGAGTATATATGTGCCAGTTACCACTTACCATCAGATATGCCGAAACGTGTTTTTCTATTGCAGATTGATAAATAAAATCTACTTTTTATGTTACCTCAATATTATTTTAAAATTATATCAACCCGATATGCTCGTAAAATTCAACAATTTTCACCAAGTAACAAAGTGTCTGCCGTATATATGGCAAAGATTTATATATTTTAACCAAAAACGAAAATATATGTATGTTAGTAGATACAATTGTTTTTGACTTTATCTTCTTTTTTAGATAACAACTAGTGTTTATGCGTCCACTTAAAACCAAACAAAAAACCTTCATGTTAATGTGTTCAGACATTCTTTGGTAAAAAGGCAATAATCAGAAAGAAAGACACACGTTTGAATTTATGATATTAAGTATATATGGTACAAAATATGCATATATGTAACATAAGTAGTACTAGGGAGTTTCTATGTACTCACAGAAACCCCTTGGATGTAGCGTATGCCCTGAGAGAAGTATACAACGGGATATACTCGACCAACCTCCGGATTAGGTCGCTGAGGCTCATGGAATACGACAGCAAAGTCATACCATCGGACCAAAGCAGGACTCTATACCTGGTTCATACCCAAGCGGAGAAAGCAAAGCTAATATCCGAGGGATATGGAATGGACGAGGAGTCTAAAGTGCTGACGATTCATGAGGCCCAGGGACTGACATCGGAGAGGGTTATTATCATCAATACTAGAAGTAAACCCTTGGAAGTGCATGGCAGCTACTCTCATGCCGTGGTAGCCATCACCAGGCACACAGGCGACTGCGTATATTATACGAGAAATCGAGAAGACGCAGTTGCTCGTTTTATACAAGAGCGACTCACTCGGACATTCATGAGTACTCACTGCAGATGGCGATTAAAAATAGAGACAGGGCGATCGTTGATGCGCTGATTGCGCTAAAATAATCAGCACAAAGAAAACCAGAACAGCTGATGCATCGTCGGGGCGCTTTGGACTGGAAAGGCCGGAACATGCTCGCTAAAAGTATAAAAAAAAAAAAGGAAGGGAAAAGAAAAGGAGGAAGAAGGAAAAGAAAAAAAAGAAAGAAAAAAAGGGGAAAGGGAAGTGAAAAAGGGAAAAAAAAAAAAAAATTGCCGAATTACGACAAAAAGTGAACTGTGAAATTAAACAATCAATAATTAAACAAAACCTGGACTATAACAAATAGTGAACTTTGAAAATAGTGTTAGAATAAGATTTCATATAATTGTATATGCAGTGTAAGAATTCATAATGTGTATTGTTACATTATGAATTCTTACATTGCACAATGTAATGAAAACTGTGAAATTAGTAGTAGTGTAAGATTTATATAATTGTATATGCATATTGATAAATCTAATCTTCCAAATAAAGATGGGTGACACTGCATGTTGTCAACTCACCCGGCCGGCCAGCGGTGGTTCTGGGCCAGACGGATAAGGTCTGCCTCGGTGTCACTGTTAGGCAAATTGTAACATCTCGGCTGGAGTTGTACAAAAATGGAAATTAAATAAATATAATAATATTAAAGTAAATTAAAAAAGGCACGGACGAATATGTCTGTGGAAAAATGTATTTAAATATAAAAAAAAAAACATAAGTAGCCATAGTTAATGAAGCATGATGGTTGGCAAAAAGCTTTCTGCTTCATTCCACTTGAACGTTTTCTTATCTACATCCATCCCGGCTGCAACAATATAAGCCCACCCTATTTTACATAATAGACTCAGAAAAATAAAGAGACACTTGGGTGAGAAAAATAAGAATATTTTGAGTTACTTATGAGTTCACATGAGCGTCTATGATAAGCACTGTATTAGAGATCAAGTTGTGAACAAGTGAAGAGAACATAAATATAAATATACCTTCAAGACTGTTAACTCGGATGGTGTAGATGGAGCAGTTTTTAACTCTCGATTCATAACGAATGCATGATTGATTACTCTATAGCGGAAGTTGCAAATAATGGATAAAAGACATTAAGTAGTCGAAGTTCAGTCTCTACTATATCAATATTGATAAAAATTTAATCGAATAGATTTAATTTTGCAGTTGTAATAGACAATTGCGTTATTAGAAATATATAAAAACAGCTGCCAAAATCTACAACATTCGAGGTTGCTATTGAATTTAGGTTTTAGATAATAATTCTTACAAGTGGTCCAAATAGTATAATAATTAATTTAAATTATAAATTGGAACATCATTAAGGTTCTATTAGCAAAGACTATATAATTACTATACATGTGTGTGTCTAATACATGGTAATGTGTGTAATATTTGTTTTTATTGATTTAATGTATTTTTAAACATAATTGAAAAAATATGTAAATCTTCTCTACTTTTCTATACAAACGATAAAAATATGACATTTCCTACTTCTGCGCCGCGTAATTTTTTCAAAAGGTACAATGTTTTGCTTTACATATTAATATATGTGGTGCGTAATCATTTATTTTTTTTATTATTTATTTTTCTTTGTTTATTTGTTGTGAATTTGAGTTTTTTAATATTGTTCCAGGGAATCGTACCCACTCACGCCGTTGCCAGATGAAGTAGGGGGTGGAGTGATCACCGAAGGTCCATCCCTTCTGTTGGCCGCGTGGACTCCTAAAGGCCATGGTCTGATCACGGTTAAAGATTACGACATCTACTACCGGCCGGCTCCTCGGTCATCAACCGGGTACAAAGTGACGGAAACGGGTGTACCTGGCACTATACATAATGGAGTCCCGGATTGGTTGTATGAAGGTAAGACCTTGTCTTTTGTTTATTGTACATTATGATGGTCATGTATTATATATAAAAACCTTCCTCTAGAATCACTCTATCTATTAAAAAAAAATGCTTCAAAATTCGATTCGTACTTTTAAAAATTTTAGCATATCTGTTGCTGTCTAATACTATGACAGACAGCGACAGCGACTTTATTTTATACTATGTAATAACGACTAATAACTAAATTCCGTTACGCATGGATATAGTACATGTTTGATGGACAGATATGTATCTATATATATAATATAAATGTAACAGACCACTGTCTGTACCTGGAAATACAAGGAAAACTATGGAAGGATTTTATCAACGTAATAGAACCGAAAACAATTATTAGTACTCACTAACTTCAGGCTTAACCGATACGTTTTTCTTAAAAGTAATGTAGCTAATTCAAAGTATAAGCTATATACAAAATTGATTTTTTTTAATCATTCAAAATTTTATTCCTATCGGTGTACAAACAACAATATACAGAGTATGACCGCGGAGTTAGCTATTTTTTTTTTTTTTTGTGAATGATAATGGAATGGTGCACCCGCCTGCGCTAACGGTTTACGCTGGCGGGGCACCGGTAGAGGATGACAAGATGAGCATGATCAGGTCAGTTAGCCCATCGTGATAAAATCACCAGGAATTTAACACGATGGTTTCCAGGGGGAACCGCGTGGAGGTCGACCTGACAAGGTACATCGCTAGCAATGGGGTTATCAATCCACATTACTAACAATCCCCTTCCCCCCCGGAGTTAGCTATTGTTATACCTACTTATAAAGATCTTCCAGAAGCATTTCTCTAAATACGTAATACTGATAATTGCATATAATCCGTTGCGTGGTTTAGAAGAAATAAGGTGAGAAATAGACAAGTTGGAGCTGTCATTTTTAACATTTTTCAAAGTGTAAAAAAATAAATCTTACGTCATTAGAAACAAATTAGTTCGTATGTATAAATCTGTGTGACAATTCTTTTAGGATTTTATACTTTCATATTATATTTCATATATATTCAATACATATTTTATCCTCATATGGAATGATGGCCCACGTTATTAAAAACAAAACAATATTTAGTGAAACTGTACAAACATTTACTTGTAAAGCTTGTACATTACAAATTGTTACATAGATTCAATTACGAAGCGCGGTACTGGCTCTCATAAAACGTAGTGTTAATTATTCTGATAGATAGCACATGCTGTTTATCTTAAATGCTTCTTTTATTTATACCTTTTGCCAGCGGTGGAAAAAATGACATGTTATTAAAGATTAAAGAATTATTCTATACATTCTCGTGTGATTGAAAAAATATTACGGCAGCTGGGGTGCAGGGCTGTCTCCTATACGAGGACTCTCGTACAAATACGGAGATTTATTGCGCTTTGGTACGAGGACATTTTCTTCTTAGTACAAGATTTTGATGTACGAAATGGATTAATTTACGAGATTGTACTATTTTTTTTTCTTTGTACTATGCTAAATTTTCTACGGTTATCAAGACTGATGAACTGGCCTTTTCTCTGCGTAATGGGGGCAGTGTTCTTAACAACTTCATACGCGCCATGTCTTGAACTAACAATCACTACTTGGCGTTACTCCAATCCGTTAGTTTGTTTGCTAATTCCAGTGCAATAAATCAAATCAAAAATATTAAATCTTGGCAATTTTAAATAGTATATTTTAGATTTTCGGACTTGAAAAGTTTTACCATATACTTAAATGATAATTATGTACAATTATCATTTAAGTATATGGTAAAACTTTAATAGTAGTAGGTAACGTAAATAGTAGTTAGTTTTGTATATAGTTTATTAGTTTAGTAGTACAATTGTACATAGTTAATTCATGTTTACCAATATTGAGAAACAGAAATAGTCAGAATCTATATTCATATAAACTCAATATGATTACTTTTAAACAGTTATATTTTGTTATTACACTACTCATTCCAGAGGCCAGTCCCTATAAGCAACGACTATAACGACTTGACTTTGAGATTTCTATTTTAACTTAGATCCCTACATTTATAAATAGTACTTTGTGAGTTTATGCAATTCATCAAGTAAATTGTTTTAAGAGATTGAAAACTAATAGCTTGGTAGCAGTAAAGGATGCAAAGAAGAGTATGAAATTAGGTTAATTAATTTGTGTGGGTGTGTAAAGTTTTCACTGTGCCAAATTTCACATCAGTTCGACCGTGTAATTTTCATAAAAAGAAGGATAAACTGTTTCCTTCACGTAATCATCACCTCATCATCATCATCATCTACTTCTTCCTTATCCCATTTATTTGGGCTCCGCGTAATATGTTTTTCTTTTCAATTCCTGTTCGCAGTCATCTCATCATTTACTCCCTTTCTTACCATATCATCTTTCACACACACAGTCCATCCATCTGTTTTTCGGCCTTCCTCTGCCCTTATAACATTCATATGTAACACTTTTCTTAAAATATAATCTTCATTCCTACGCATTACATGCCCATACCACAGTAGACGAAGTGCTTTCTTCGCGTATTAATATGTACGGGTATATATAGTAGGTACATATATCTGAAATTTTAAGTCGAGTTGAAATGATATTTTAGTTTTCTCAAAAACAAGAAAACATAGACTCGAATAAGACATTTTAATTTTCCAACTCAAGGGAATGGAATGATCATTTTATTCTCTTAAGCGCGTTGTAAATGAGGGTCTCAACCTGGGGGTTTTATCTTAATGACCGCCCCCTCCCGCCTCATCTCGGTTCATTTGAGATACTGACTCTTGCCAGATTTTAAGACTCCATTGCCCCTTTCGCTTATAAAAGGGCATATTTCTCGTAAAAGTTAGAGATTTTTGAGTTGAGCAAAGGGCGCATAAAAATCCTATCAACATATGTACATTAAGTATATACATACGTTATGTTTTTTTAATTACAAACAAGCTTACGACCCAGATGATAAGTGGTGACTCCAAAGAACTTCAAAGACAGTGACTTCTGTTTTTGAAGTTCTTTGGCTTATACTTCATTTTCATGAATAACAAATAAAGAAAGATTTTGTTTATGCAATTGCTATGCAAACAAGCTGACGGCTCACCTAATGGTAAATGGTATCCGTTGCTTATATATCTGAACAACATTGCGGACATCACTAAAAGTGTAACGCCCCGTGACACTGCATTGGCATTCCTTTGGGCTTAGATTTCATGCCTGTTATGCAAAAATTTCAGTCTTATCTTACCTTTATTTTTTACGAAGCATGGCTCCTGAAAATTAACACATTTTTTGCTGCCAATTACGTTAATTATTTGTTACGTACCCTTCTCTTATTTTAATTTCTCTATCCACCCAAAAGTAGTCTGAAAGAGATTGCTAGCGATAAGACCATCTTTTGTATCAGTTAATGTATTTTTTCTATTATTTTTTTGGTTTAATTTAATTTTTCTAAAATAAAAGTAGCCTAAGTTACTCCTTAGTATATCAGCTACCTGCCAAAAAAAGTCCCGTCAAAATTGGTCCAGCCATTTCAGAGATTAGTCGGAACAAACAGACAGATAGACAAAAATTGTAAAAAAAAATATTTTTGTATATGTACCGTATTTATATTCATATGCGTATAGTAAAAAACTGTTATTTCAATATTAAAAACAGACACTCAAATTTTATTTATATGTATAGATAATTGGATCGTCAATCAGGTCATATAACGGGTCAATCAGTAATAATAGACTTAACAATCAGGTCTATTTTCTTGTCTCAGCGGAACGGCAATCTGACCTAATTATGGAACGATTTTATAGTATATTATTTATATTAATATATTACGTTATGTATCTATACAATTCAATACATATTCAATGTCACAAACAAATTAAATTGTTTTCTAATAATTATTCTGTACATTATTTAAATTATTAACCGGGTCTTAACACGAATAATTTTATGGCAAATAAAGGCTGCTCACGAGCTGACAGCTCGTGAGCACGGCTAGTGCAACCTAGTAGAAACATCGAGAGAGGTAAATACCTTTATTTGCCATAAAATTATTCGTGTTCAGACCCGGTTAATAATTTAAATAATGTATATTAAACACGAAAGTTTAAAATTAATTATTCTGTAATTCTTATAAAATTGAATCTGTGTTCCTTTTGTTTTGGGAAGGCTCTGTCTTCTGACATAGAGTTTACGCTAGTTTGGGAGTCAGAACAGCGTCTAACATTAATGAAAGTTAACAACAAATATTATATAATTTCTAGTTGTAGTCCGGGTAGGACTTCGTTCGAGCTGAATTTAACTTTATTTTTTAAACTGATACAATTTCGAAAATAAAAGAATCCTAAATTCTCTATATAACATAAACATATACTAAACTAAGATGACATATGAAAGTCAAAAGTAAGTGAGTATGGATGAATGTTTGTTACTCTTTCACGCAAAAACTACTGAACGAATGAAATTTTACAGTAATATAACTTACACATCAGAATAAGATATAGTCTATAAATGAGATAAATCTTATTACGATTCATATAAAGTGAGGTTTTTAGCATCGTATGTCGGCGGTAAATTGCCTGCCATTTATATTTTGACGTAGTTTCATATTGCACGATGCAGGGATGTGCACGAGACATGCGTCATTGCGTAATGTGCTAATTTAGATATTGTATTATACAGGTTGTTGCAATATTTTATCTAAACTAATATCATAATGAGGAAAGATTTAATATTTTAATGGACTATAGAATAGAAAATCCATTATTTAAAGAAATTTAAATTAAGCACTTTGGTATAGGCATAGTTTTTTTTTAATCAACCGCTCATTCGGAAAGCTGTCTCATCACAAGAAAAACAAAGCAAGAAATTTACGTGTCGTTTTATTAAATAATCGCTGTAACTTAATATTTTTAATTAATGTGTGAATACAAACTACTAACTAGCACTAATTTATTATAGTCAAAATATTAAATACTTCACAATAAGAATAAGATAAGATATAATAAGATGAAATCAGTTGTATTAGTTAGAGCAGACCAGTCCCTACAAGCAGCACTCGTTCACGATTATGACGGATGAAACCTACGTAAATACAATTTGTAAATGTAATCTGTAGCCCGCGGCTTCGTCTGCTTTTTTGAGATAAAAGATAGCCTTTGTCTGTCCTACGAGAACAGACAAAGGAACGGATATTAATGACATTTGACATGAAGATACAATCTATCATTTCGTCAAATGTCATTAATATTCGTTCAGCCATTTAGTCAGCAAAGATAACCAACAGGCAGATTGACAGAGAGTTTCAAATTTACAGTATAAGTCTGGATAATTAATTAATAATAATAATGTCAGGACAATTCACACAAGTTAAGCTATCTAAAGCTTGTGTTATGGGTACTAGCTAACTGATACAAATGTACATAGATATTTTTTTTTCGTAAATACATACATATATATAGAAAACACCCAGACCGATACAAACAATCATACTCATGAATACAAATGTTTGTGCCGTGCTAGGAATCGAACCCGTGACCATCGGACGTAAAGCGGTGTGCTATACCGCTAGACCACCGAGGTCCTCGAATTATACAGAATTATATAAAGAAACTATATACTCAACCAGTACCAAAGTTCTAAACCTATAGAATACCATATAGTACATTACCAGTGCGTTCTATTTGATCAAATATTCATGTTGTTTATTTTATTTTCTTAAAATATTATAATAAATTGTATAGTCGGGTCGCTGGATTTAGACAAATAATTACAACTCACAAAGAATGTTTGCCTCCGACTACTCAATGGTGCGGAGGCAATAACTCTTTGTGTGTATATAGTTTTAACTGAAATACGGGAAAACAGCGTGGGTTGCTCCTAGCGAAATGTTTAACAACAGTTAAATATACGATAATAGACAAGTCAGGTCGTATACAAATATATATATATATATATATATATATATATATATATGTGTATATAATACACGTGTGGTGCAATGTGCCTTCTCTACACTTCTGTTTTTCTGTGTCATTTAATGATAAATAATGGTAAAAGTCTTTATTGTGCACAGATACATATTACAGATAAAAGTATTTTTAGGTTCGTGATCTTATCACTTATGTCTTACAGACATTTATTACAGATAATTTAATAGACAAGCTGGGTAATGTTAATTATCATTAATCACTACTTTTTACAATATAAGTACTAACCGATTTATACCTACCGAGATAGACTTTGTAAAAAGTCGTCTGCGTCTGTCTTAGCTACCTCAGCCGTCAAACTAGTTGCTTTGTAGGCTGAGATACGGTTGAAGATTGAGCGTAGACAGTGAGATCACAGGATAAGAGACACGACCTGTTAGGACTTATGAATGGCAGGGTGTCACAATATAATGTGGTGTATGTTGTGTTATGTGTGAGCCGTTAGCATTATAATTACGAGTACATGAGAAAATATAAGAGAAATAAAAATCGTAATTTTATTCAAGTCACAAAACTTTACTACTATATAATTATTAGCACGAGTATGTTCTTTATTAATCCCTCTCTTGGTCATTATGTAGTGGAGTATCAGGCATATGTCATCCGGTTCACTAAAGCTCGCTATTTCTCTTTACTAGCTAGCATTCTGGTACAGTCGTAATAGCTTTACTAATGTACACCCCTCCAAAATAGAAATTATAACTGCCCGAGGGATAGTTCGAACCGTCAGAATAAAGTCGTATCCTGAAGGTTAGAAAGGAGCGAGCTACAGCCGTTTCATAGCTCCTTCCACTGTTTGAGAGTACCCGTTGCACTGGAATTTTTTTTATGTATATCGAACCTGGAAACAGCGCGGTCAACAGCATTGGTATATTAAAATAATTGGAAAAAAATGAACGTACTAGTTTATGATCCATGTTTCTGTACATAGCAATAAATCAAATCATTTGAATTGTGTTCAAGTCATCAAATTTTACTGCGTTGGGTTATTAATAATAAATTTTAACAAAGACCGTACAACTGAAAAGGAGAATAGGTGGTCCGTTGGAGCAATTCGTATGAAAAGATTAATGATCTCGTAAAAATATTCGACAAAACGGCTAGAAGATTAACGGAATGATACGCATAAAATTATGTACTATTTAAATGTAGGGGACAGCTACTACTTTATAAAACAAAGTTCTAGTTTTGTTAGAGTATAATTCATCTTTTAAGTCGACTGCCAAACAATAAAGATATAGCAATCTTAATTGGACTATATTTATTTGTATAGATATGCTTAACGAATTTCAATTATTCTTCCTGCAATCATTATATCATATTCTATGTTGGTCCCATTAAAGAACATTTATAAAATAGCTTTTAAGAGGAGCAGGCATAGTCAAATAAAAAAGTTATAAGATAATGTTACACTAACCTAAGCACGTGATAAATGTATTCTTATTTTTTATCTTTATTGTCGAATAAATACTGTATTTTTAATATAAACAGTGAAATGCATTGAAAACTTATATACAAAAAATATACCTATTTCAAAAACCTATAGATAGAGTTGAATTCACAGTAGAAATGTGTTATCATTCATTTGAATGTTGTTTTCATAACATACTAGTCACTCAACACGCGAGTGGTATGCATATGTGACAGAGGTTTTATAACTACGTATGTATTATACGTATAACACTTCCGGAACAAATGCACGAAATTATAGTGAAAACCGCATCAAAATCTGTTGGTTAACTTACAAAAAATGAGTGGAGACAAGAAAGAGTTATAGTTAAAACAGCAACTTTGTATTATACTATTCATGAACTCACGTAATGTACAAAACATATGGTTTCAACTAGCCATTAAATTAATATGATCTGCATATAAATCCTGCAAAATGTGGCCACTTGTAACGAACCAGCAAATTTGTCATCTCCTCCACTGTACAGTTCCGTAGTCCGAACATAAGTAGATGCTGTGTATTTTGGCACCACACCAAAATTGTTCAGCTATTGACTATTTATAGTATATCTGAAACCAATTGATGTATTATGTGTTAATACATCAATGTATAGTCATATTTAACAATCCATTTGCATTTCCCTTAATATCTATGTTTTATTCATGTATGTAAGTACCTCGTATTTGATCTTTGTTATTATTATTTATTACATGTAATAAAGTCGTACAAACATCACAAGACAAGGTGTCCAGTATCTAATATCTGGTACCTATTTTTATGTTAAGGATTCTCATTAAAAAAATAACTGGTATAATTAGAAAGAAAATTTCCAAATTACAAGTAAATTTTTACTAACATTACAATTTTAGCTAACACAGCGTCTAGCACCTGTGCTTATTGTATGAGTACTAGACAATTCATATAATTACATAAATATTTTGTATTAAATGAAATACATGCATAAAAGTTACGTATTTCTTTGAAATAAAATGACATTAGGCGCACGAAACTCTATTATTATTATAAATTTGTTTTATTTATTTATTCAAATATACCATAAGATGATATTTAATGAAGAAGTAAATTAATTACTGTCTAATAGGACAAATTAATACGCACATAGGGTCGGTCGTCTATCGTATAGTATCTAAATAGTGCTAAAATTAATGCAAGTGCAAGCAGACAAAAATAACTATTTTTAAATATAATAGAAATTCGCAAACAATTGAAACAATATGTGTAATTAACAATGTATACATCTGATTATTACATATGCTACTTGATGAGAATGCAGATAATTTGTTAACACACTAAATGAAATACGCAATGCAATATAAACATACTCGTAAATACAAATATTTGCATTGTGCGAGATAGTGACTGCGAGCATCGGAAAGAAAGTGAGTGTGCTAAATCACTAGACTCCCAAGGCCGAGATACAAAAATATGTTTTTGTCCAAAACAGTTGTATATGTCTGCAATATGCGTGTACCTTTAAGTATATTTTTATTTATTTTATTTTATTTAGCCTACATGACCCGTATTATTAATACCTTATAGATATAAAACCTTATACATAAGAAATAATAATAAAATACAAGTTCATATTATCTCTATGGTCATGAAACTGACGACGGTGATCTGCCACGGTAGCGCCGATACACCACCCTCTTCGGCCAGTAGTCCTTCTTCATGAAGGTGGGCAGCATGTTGGTGGGGACGCGGGCCACAAACGCTTTGAAGCTCGCGTAGTGACTCGATTCCAGCTGTGTGACCCTCAATGTCAGTTTACTTTTGGTCCGAATATAGTCGACGATGTCCTGTTCCTTGGTGGCGTAGTATAGTAGTAACGCAACCATCTCTATACTTACCTAACCGAGTCTAAATGTCGTTTCTGTGTTTACTTGTTTGTTGTATATCCCTGTATTTACAATCACTGTTATATCCGATGGGATAGTCAGAGACATTGTCAACTGTTGATGTTGTAAACGAAACATTTGACATACCCACTTTTGGCTCGATATATTTTGAATCCAACAGTGGGTAAGCCTTGTGACGTCTTTTTGGTTTAATTTTTCCTGCACTGGAAAGTCAGTAAGAATTGTAACTAAATATACAAAGTTTTTTTGATATCGACCCGTGAATTCCACGTTAACTATAAGACGGAATACACTAAACCACTATCAATAACACACAGTTTTTTGTGTCTGTTAAATTCGAACTTGTAACCTTTACGGAGGATACAAAGCACTACTAATTACACACAGTTTTATTTGTCTCCTCTAGATTCGAACTTTGACCTTGCGGTCTAAGTCGGAGTAGTAAACCACTAGACCATGACACTCTTAGTAGTCGTTAAATAAAAAATACATAAACTTTTTTTATACAAATGAGTTATGGTTTATTTCAATATAATTATTGTGGCGTGAGGTTATTACAGGCTTAGAATTATTGTGAAATGACTACACAAAGTAACAAATACCTTGGACAATCGATTTAGTAGCAATTTACAATTATTTATTCATTTGGATTCATTTGTTTCCAATATTTATGTACGTTTCGTTGTAATGGGACTTTAATTTTGTTTTGTTATGTAATCGAGCAGTTGTCATTACAAATAAACATTTATTTATATTTTTACTAACTGCCCCGGCGAGATTCCTACCTAGCGCTTTTCACGCTGTATCTACAAAACTACCTAATACTATAAACTACAAAAAATTGTACAATGGCGTCACTTTCGCATAGTCACAAAGGAAAGAACCGACACATTTCTCTGTTGTAATGTCATGTAGCCGCAAAATTAATTTCTGAACGCAAACTGTTTGCTAGGTACAAACAGAGAGTATTCCTAATACATTTGTAATTCACTCGTTGTTTTAATATTTTCCTCGCAGTTAATTCATTCTTTTTGAATTGAATGTCTTCAATTTTAAACTACAATTTAATTTTGTATATATGT
The DNA here is from genome assembly GCF_030625045.1 of Achroia grisella. Taxonomy (NCBI): domain Eukaryota; kingdom Metazoa; phylum Arthropoda; class Insecta; order Lepidoptera; family Pyralidae; genus Achroia; species Achroia grisella. The sequence goes on along the minus strand of NW_026712984.1, from coordinate 573,398 downwards.
ATAAATATTACGCCAGATTAATAAAAGCGGAGCTGTAATGAAAAATATCGCAGAAACGAGGAAAGTGGAAAAAATGTCGTCTGCGTGGGTACCTCGAACTCACCTATTTGAGCTGTCAAGTAACTTGTTTTGTAAGCTATATTATATATATATATATATATATATATATTTCGGTTGAATGGTACGATTAAGCAGTGAAATTACAGGATGAGAGACGTAACATCTTAGTCCTTCGGAATAACAACGCATGAGTGGCATCATAAAGCGATGTCGGTTTGTTTCTCATGTACATGATGATTACCACTTACCATATGATGAGCTGACAGATTGTCTGCCATTTCAATTACATAAAAAATCTATATTATAAATTGTAATGTTTCTAAAATAAAACAAGAAAATGCAAACTCAAATTGTAGACATTTATCAACGGTACTTCAACCTGTATATAGCCGTCTAATAATATTCAGTTCACCTACATTCGTACGTTTGGCCGGGTCACTCGTCCGATTAATTTGTCGTCTCTCTCGTGACAGAGTATGGAAAATATTATTAGCTTATCGCTAATGTACATGGCTAAATTGTTTTTGAATAAATAAATAATACCTAACTCAAACGATGCAAAGTCATTTGCTCTAACATTTTCAATCTACCTTATTAAAAATTAAGTTCTCAATTACTGGCTATGTAACCTTATTTTATACCAGTTATAGTCCATATTTAATATTATTGGAAATAGAACAATTTAAAAAATAATCGGATATTTCCCGTAGATTATTCGTCCTGCGAAACGGTTGTTAAATAAACTCTTTAGAATTTTAAAATTCAAAGCGAGATTATTGTGTCTCATGAATCTTAATAGGTAAAAACCTTTTTAAATGAATTCAAAAGGAGGATTATGATTTACCGTTCAAAAATGAAGTTAAAGTAAAATATTCTAACGGTGCAAATAATAATAAATTTAGCATAAGACCATCTTGGTAGTAAGTCGAAAATTTTTGAACTGACTTCGAAATAGAACTGTTTTTTTTTCATCACATTGTTACCAATTACAAAAAAAACTACTTAGAAGGTTCGTGTCAAAACTTTGGTGGAATTGAATAATATTAAACGTTCGCATTTCAAATTCAACATTTCCAAGTGAGAACAACATAATCCTAGGCGGATATCCGGCTGTCAGTTTCATTTTTCAAAACTTTTTGTGGTATGAAGACTTCATCTTCGAAATTACTACTTAGTCGTTAATTTTTAGAATAAAACTCACTCTTATAAGATCTGATACAAAAAGAGACGTCGCTTCAAATCAGCTAGCTGATTGTTTTTAATTGTTTTAGATAAAACATTTTAAATAAAATAACTACTTAGTTGGTCACAATTTATCTTTCAACTGGTTGCCAATGTGGTTCTTAATTTAACAATATTTTCATGTTTATGTTATTCGTTCTCATACCAAACCCAACGGATTCCGACGAATGTTTATTTATTTTATTTAATATCATTATGCAAGTTGAAGACCAGTATGAACCACGCTGTACTGCCGACAGCGATACTTCATGTGATGTACATAATATTAATCGCCATTTCAGAGGACTGATGATACCTCCTAATACCCTGTAATTACACTGTTGATCGTTTGAAAATGTACATATTTTTCTCTGAATTATTAACGTTATAGTTTCTTCATCCTACCTCATGCGATATTAAGACTTTTCCTTTTTTTCATTTATATAAGTACATCGTAGATAATATCCTTAATAGGACGAAGAAACTACAATAAATAATGTATTGTATAAGGAAAATGGAGTATATCTTTAGTATTAGGATATAACATCTTTTCTACGCACCAACCTACGACCCTTTTAATAGGCGCCCATTTAAATGATAATTTTTCATTATGAGCGAAACTTTTTGTGGCTACCTTTGTTAAACGTTGACATAAAAAGTAAATAAAGTACGGTTTTGTGTGCTATAACTTTTGTTATGAATTATCTTGAAATAAGGAAAACTTTATTGTATTATTAATATTATAAGGTTTTTTTTCATAATTTATCAAAGTTTGTGATTATCAGATGATATTGTCTCAAACAGTCTCTCTCATCTCAATTGTCTCAAACAGATGTTTGAGACTGATGATGTTCAGTCTCATCTATTTGAGCCACCAAGTAGCTTGATTTGTTAACTGCGTTTTTGGTTGAAGGGTGAATAATAAACTCCTCACTAAAGTGGCCGGTGAAACTAATACTTTAATATTTTATTTATTTACCAAATTACATATTATACAACATATGATAATAGGTTGTATAATAAAAAAACCTCTTAGGTCCAAGTGGCATATTAATAAAAATTAAATATGCCACTTGAACATAATAGGCGCATGTATGACATTACACAGTCCATTCTTAATCAATGTTTTAACAACAACATTTTGTCTCGGTTTTTATTAGGGAATGAATAAACACTATTGTTGCTAACATAGAAAATTCAACAAAAACTAATATAGAGATTATACAATATATGAATTGTGTAATATTTAAGCGTAATATAGAAAAGAAAACCGAGGAATAATCCGTTCTTTATTAGGTGTAAATACTACACAATTTATATGTATGTACACTCTGTATTAGATTTTTCGCTTCATATATATAGTAGGTGCCATGTTCCCTACACCCCTGCCGTGTTCTCATTACGTACAGCTGAGAGACTCAAAAGATACGGTAAGCAAAAAAGATGTACCGCCTCACGGAGCGAACTTTCATTACATCACAACAGGTAGCGGCAGCAGAAAAAAATACATATTCCTGTAAATGAAATCGAACCAAGCTTACAGCCTAGCTGATGGTAAGTGGTCAAACCGTCACCTATATATATATGTATACGAATACCACGGACATATTATCTCATAATGGTAATACTACTGCGCTATCCATGCGGAGGACTATCGTTAACATGACCATATACATGAGCAGCACCACGGACATCATCTCATAGTGGTAATACTCCTGCACTGTCATTACGAAGCACTAAGGTCGAATGACCTTACTCTATAATTTCACTGCCTTATCTTCACTGCCTCTCACCCTTCAACCAAAACACAGCTTACAAACTAGTTGCTTGGTGAAATAAGTTAGGCAGAGGTAACCACGCATATAATATTGTATAAAGTATATTTTAACGTTAAATGACATTTTATTTATTTATTTTTACACTTTACATCAATATCAATTACATTATTACAATAGATAACAAACAGATAGACAAACACGCTTCTATATTTAGAGTATTAGTATAGAATAATAGAGATAAAAACCGCTATAAAATACGTTTAACTTTGTAACATACCAGCAGACGTATTGACTATTTCACGGTCCGTATTTTATTTGCACTTAGAATCCGTACTGCTATACTTGGGGGAGTTGGTACAGTAATAAATAAAGTCGAGTATTTGTCTACCAGTACCTATTTATTCGGATCCGTTCTATAAAAATTAAAAGAGCAATGTTTCTTTGTTGACGGTACAGTCTGGAATAGGTCAGCCTTATATTTGGTAGACATTTTGTTATTTGAATTGCAGAACTGGTTTTATTGAAAATAATTTAATTTAGGAGACACCTATTAATTAAAGGGAAGTAAATGAATTGTCACCATTTATTGTGGTACCTATTCGAAATGAAAATTCCGCTGAAAAGCATGAGTCAGAAACTTATTTATTTGTAAATAGTACAAAAAAAGTGTTATTTTTGACGTATATTTGTATTGTGGAACTGCTTTTATTGGTAACAATATATCGGAAACATTTGAACTAAAGAGAATTAGAATTAATACAGTAATATTTATTGATTTTTATAGTCATTTCTTACAGTTGCGACTTCTGTAACGAAAAGCCGATTGAAAAGGTGTTAAAGGTTCAATAGTAGCTTTTTCAAAACAATGTTTCTTTGTAAACGATATAGTCTGGAAAAGGTCAGGGTTACACTTGGCAGACAACTTGTTATTTAAATTTCAGAACTGCTTTTATTAAATATAATATAATCTAAAAGACTCGTCTTGGATTAAATGAAATGTATATATTTTTAAAATATGAGAAACCTATTTGGGTAACTAATTTGATTTTGTGAGTTATAAGGAAACTTATAAATGAATATGATAATAGAAATGATAAAGTTTTCAGATGATTTCAATGTTTTAAATGATATTTATTACATATATGGTTAAAAATATGTATTATTTTCTTAGGGCTAGATGGCGCTGTTTCAATAGTCCAGGGTTATTGTTATTATTATTACAGTATTTATTATTGTTGCTTTTGTTACAGAGGAAATTCTGAAATCGCGAACAGCTTTGTGGATGTCAGCGGACGGTCATATGGTGTTATATGCAACCTTCAATGACAGCTTAGTCCACGAGCAAAAGTACCCCTGGTACGGAGCGGCGCTGGACACCGACGACCCGGCTAAGGTACGAAACTCTACGTACATTAATACGGATGATATAATATTGAAACCCTCCGTGGTCTAGCGGTTCAGCACACGGTTTTACTTCCAATAGTCGCGAGTTCGATAGCTCTCACGTTGCATTCATTTGTATTCATGAGTATGATTGTTTGTATCGGTCTGAGTATTTCTATGTATATTATGTTTGTATTTAAAAAAAAATAGACGCTATGTTGTATAGCATGCAGCATATTGTTATATATAATATCCCGCGGCGCTACCTGCTTTTTATACTGCCTTGTTAATGTATTTTTCTGTAAACGTACATGTATTTTTTGTGTTTACAATTACAAATAAACTGATGACCCACCTGATGTTAAGCAACAACTGTGATCAATATAGATGAATAAAATGAACATCACGTCATCAAGTGAGGCCCGCGATAGCAGTCATGCATTGTTATTCCGAAGAAAGATGACGTCATGCCCCCTTTCCCTTTTCTTATAATATTATGAACTAACTGACAATTGTTACTGATTTATAATATTTAGTTTTGAATGTGTTTCAAAATTACACTTCAATAACTTTAGATTCGACTTTCGGACGCAGAACTATACGACTTTTAGGTGTGGAACAAAAACATAAATGAAAAATGTGTAAAATAACATTTGAATCCATCAATTGTGAACATTATTGTATAGACTTGAATGCTGACATTAAATTGTTCATTGTTCTTAGTTATCTTGTTTCTACTCGTATACAGGACAGAATGAGCACTGGCTGAAAGCTTTCAGTCTGTTTACATATATGTAAGTAGTATATACTCTTCCACAACACTCCGAGTAAACTAGCGCATGTTAGAAATCTGTCATTTCGAGTCCTTTGTTTATACGAGATCTGCTGATTACTGTATTCACAACTTGAGTAAGATGTATAAATTTGAATGGCTCATAATGGAATGGTTCTGCTGGAAATATATAGGCAAAGCACCAATGAAGGATGATAAGTAGTTAGGTTAGTTAGCACATTGTATCTAATTAAGCCTAAATTATCCATATATTTACAGGTACATTTATAGCACCGCTGTCGCCCCCCCTCTGATCTATCCCCCGTCTAATTGAAACGGAGATCGAAATTACGACGGCCTGAGCAGAGGTTCGAACCCCCTAGCAGTGCTCTGAGACTAAAGTCGTACCCGTCAGATGGGAGTTGGCCTTCAGTCGCTCCAGAAGTTCTTCCGCGGATTTAGAGTGCCATCTGCACTCGCTCCCTGTGAAGCTATAAAGGCCAGCTGCGACCAACAGCATTAGAGTAATACAAAAAAAAACATTTATAGCAAATCGACCACAATATCTAATTTTCTTTCTACATCTTCCATTAATTGATATTTAAGATTTACTATAAATATAGTTGACGCTGAGGACCTGAAACAAAAAAAAATTACCATTATTAACTGTTCCCTCTCTCCAGTAGACAATTGTTTAGCACTGTCCTTTACCAATGGTCACCATTTGGATATCCTCACAAACATTTATAATATGATGAATATAATAATATTACAGAATAGAAGTATCCCTATTAGTTGTTAGCCATTTTCTTAAGTTTGAACTCTAATATTACAAAAGTGTTTTTTTTCCACATGAATGAGCATCGTCATAGTTTCTGAATATTCGTGGGATATTAGTGACAAGCCAAGCATCTTGCCCGACTATCAATATCGACTCACTCCTCCGAGAGGAATGTTAATAATAGGAATTTGTAGCTCCATTCAGCTATGTACCTTGTCGTTTGATGGGCTATCTGAGCTGATTTCACGCTCATTCTGCCATTCTCCACAGGTTATCTGTTAACGTCTACCGTTAGCGCAGGCCGATATACCATTCCATATTCATCGATACATATAAAGATATAGTTTAGATTCATTACCACTTAAATAATTAATGATCATAGGCTTAATTAATGTTTGCACATACTTTGACAAATATATCGAATACCGAGTGTTGTTTGTCGCAACTATTAACTAGATTGTTTGTGTTACACGATCCGTAATATGATTGGTTTAATTTCAACTAATTGTTATTATACATGTTGACCTCAGAGGCAGGGTTGTAATATACGTAAGTATACATCGACACAAATGAAATTAGATAAAGGATTGTCTCATTGTTTTATAACAGAGACAACATTTGCTTTTTAAATTTCAATAACGTTTTAACATTTTAAATTTAAAAATAAATTATTCATGTAAGACTTTTTAGCCGCTTATGAATGTCATGTTTTTTGTAATCAATATTCTTTCACTTACCGTCTTTTAAGATTATCAAAACTAATATAGTTCCTACTGTTAGAGAAATAAAATAAATTTTATGAGAATTTACACTATTATATTCTCAGCATTAAATTATATTAGGCTTTTCGATGGATCGCTACGTATATTTTTAGTTTTCATTATCATATTTAAATTAATAGAAAATCATAAAGTTTTATTACAGTTTAATCGCATTATGTAAGTTTTCTTTATGAGAAATAAGAAACTGATTTATACGTTATGTGACAACATACAATATGTCAGACATTTGTATAATCGAATTGTAAATTATGCTTACGTTATGCAAATCGGAAGGTTCAAAGTTTGGAGGCCTCTAAATGTTCGTTTTATTTGAATAATCCGTGGATATGTTCGGATTTTGTCACCCCCATGTGAGAGTAGGGTCGGATTAAATTGCTTCTGTACGAAATATGCCACATTTCTAATCAATAAGTACCCATTTACTTTTTATAGAAATTAAAGATTCTCATTATATTATACATACATATATAGCTGTTAATTCAGTGTCAATACTTCATTGTATATTACTGTACAACCTCGGCTTCTTTCGGGTATGTAGAGATTTATTTATTAATAATCCAAAACTGAACGTGAACTAAAACGTATGACTATATTGTAGAACAAATAGTCACAAGTCTAATTTAAAAACATATATTAATATTTATTTAATTAAAATTTGGAGACAAGATATGAGGTCTTGTAATTATTTATTTCAATTGTACCAACTGTTTTACCATATTTTTTGGTATATGATTCATATGTAACTATTGTATGTTTTTGTGAGAGAGAAGAACAATGAGAGAACAATTGACAATTACTCAAAATACTAGCATATTTTAAATAAATAAATTTCGAATATATTAGCAAACTTATTTCTGTTTATTCGGTACAATAAACAATTTTTAAGTCATTACAATTTAACTGTAATAAGATATAATTTACTAAAAGTAGTATCTAGTTATTTATACTAATTATTGTTACAGACATACCCGGAGATCAGAAGCGTGAGATACCCCAAGCCTGGCACCAACAACCCGACGGTGACACTCACAGTTGCCGATATCGCGGATCCGAAGCACATAAGGACTAGACACCTTACGCCTCCAAAAATTATATTAGAAGAGGGGTAAGATTAAAGATCTTTATATTCTCTCTTTATTATAAAACCTGAACACGGCAAAAACTTTTGTTAATAGATAACCATTAAAAAAATACACAAAACAGATGGTTAATGGAATGGTGCTCCCGCCTGCACTAACAGTTCACGTTGGTGGGGCACCATTGGAGGAGAGGTAGATAAGATACACACACACACATCGCAAGGTCAACTTGGCGTCTTGCTAGCAATGGGATCCTTACTCCACATTATTATTTCCCTCTTCAGAAACCTCTTCCCTTCTTTTGTGAAGTATGTTAATTTATTTTAAATCAACTCGAGGAATTAACGAAAAATTATCAATATATCAGTCTAAAAAAATATTATTAAATATATATTAACACATGGGCTGAAGAAAACTGATAAGAATTTAGTTCCCACTAAAAAGTGGAAACTAATTAATTTTCTAAATATTTTCAATACTTAGAATTTTGTTAATTGAATAATGATTCAACTGAGTAATGAGTTAAATAATAGATGGCGTCGTATAGATGCTGTATTTATTGCTGTCGCTTGATCACCACTAATAGATCTGTTGATTATAGATATGCGATTTTGTTCGCAGTTACAAATGTAGTTATGAACAAAGTCGCAGGCAACACTAGTAAAATGTTAAACAATTAAATAATAAACAGTAAGTTTACCGAAGTAGTTGCGTGTTTAGATTGAAGGGTCAGATAAGGCAGTCAAATTACAGTCTACAGTGGTATGACATTATAGTCATCCGCAATAACAACATACGTTTTCGTACCACGTGAGTCCTGTTCCTGTACATAAGCGATGGTTATACCTAACGTGACCACCCCTCTGATCGATCCCCCGTCCAATTCAAATGGGAACCGATGCTACGACGGCCTGAGCCGAGGTTCGAACCCCTAGCGGTGCCCTCAGACTAAAGTCGTATCCATCAGGCGGGAGTTGGCTTTCAGCCGCTCTATAAGTCCTTCCATGGGTTTGGAGTGCTATCTGTACTCGCCACCTAACGTCCGGTGAAGCTATAAAGGCCAGCTGCGGCCAATAGCATTACAGTAGTCCGAAAAAAAAATAACGTGACCGTTTATTCTTTGACACAAAACGGGACAATGGTTTATTTAGGTCTATTAATAGATTGTCAATTAGTAGATAGTCCATAATAAACCCTTTTTTAAAGTTAGCTTAAAAGTTACCAATTAAAAATTATACCAGATAAGTATAAATATAACTAATCATTTTGTTTCGTTATTTTTATATTTTTCAGGGGACCAAATTTTCTTTATAACAGCTGGTGAATATTTTAAATAAGAATGATACTCTTTTTATAAACGTCTTTTTATATTACCTTAATTATTAACTTCAAAACGGTCCGACTCTACTATCAAAAATCCATGCAGTCTTCGAAAACAGAACAATTTTGCGTTCCACAGTTCACTCCGGGGACACGGGGACTTGTAATTATAAAAAGAGATAGACCCGTTCAATAAGGGACGTCTGGTCACGTGACCATTGAAATGGTAAAAAGACAGTATAACTAACCATCCAACTAGTTATACTATCAGTTTACCATATAAGTTACATAAAAAAAAATAAAAGTAAGTCTCTTTCAGATAGGTATTCATAATTAAAATAAATAGTAAACAGCTGTTACCAGCGTCCCTAAGTAACTAAACCCAAACCTTTATGTAGATCTAAACTGTAGTCTACAGTTACACTAAGCTTATCTAATCTTGTCATATATATTACGAATAAATAGTGTAGCCAGGTATCCTGTTTATTGAGGGACGTCCTTTGGCCCTTGAAACATTTCCCTTGATATTTCCTAAAATAATACGTAATTTATAGTTTTAGTCGTCTTTATAAAATTTATTAGTTTGTATCTGATGAAATTCTTTTAAATTTATATTTAATCGACTTGACCACGCGTTGTTGAGCCTCAGTAGTTCTAATATTTAATTATTTTAATGTTATCAGATTGGGAAATAAATTAATTGTTGATTGAATTAAGCATCACGGAAATATTATTACCACTTGTTACACTCCCTGCTTTAATAAATCTAAGTAATTTCACTTCCTTATCTCAACTGAAACACAACTTACAATACACGCACAACATATATACACGCTTATTATATATATATATATATATATACACTTGTTAATTGAATTTCATTTGTACTCGTGTTATCTGGATAAGAATAAAGATTTTATCTATTTATATATAGTATGAGAATTCTATATTTTATAAAGCATTAGCATATTTATGATAAAGATAACTGTTTTGTTCTTTTTGACTTGATTTATTTTAAACATCCGACCTTTTGTAAAAATAATAATAATATTGTAACATAAAACAATCTTAAAAAGCTCAGTTACTCAACGCTAACGTTATTAAATTGAAATATCCAAAGAGCTTGTTACAGTCAGTATGATGGATGAATCCAAAATTAAAGTTCTGAGATGCGCTGTCCTCCGATCTGTCACACCAGATGAAAGCCATCCGTTAAATTGTCCTTGAAAGAAGCCGTCGTGACGAAGTTTCAGCATCGCAGCGATCACTGTCAATTTCAATCAATATTACTGAATAATTATTTAAAAGATCTTTTTCACTTTATTTAAATAGCTAAAGATGTTAATATATACTAGCTGATCCACGCAACTACGTCTGCGTTTCATTTTTATAGCCAAGTAGCTAACCAGCTCAACTTCGTCTGCATCACGCTACAGATAGCATATGTACATACTTACATGGCATTTATTATTATATTTCTCACAATTTACATATCTTTTAAAATATAGCCTATGTGTTATTCTGATCTATAAGCTATACTACCGTAAAGTTTCAGCAAAACCGTGTTTAAAATATTAGTAAGATGTATATAAAATATAAAGCTAATGACTTTATTTGTTCGGTTGAACGCAGTTAATCTCAGTATTAGAACGGGTTGAAAAATTAATTCACTCTTGGGTAGCCCATTTATTGAGGAAGTCTATATACCAATAGGAGTAGAGCATCAAAGAAAAATATTATAAAAACGTTAAATATTAATATAATAAAAGCGAGATGTATGACTGTAAACAAGTAAATTAAAAAAATTCTAATCTGATTTATTTTCATTTTTAAACTAAATACTTGAACGAGTACTTTAATGTCTCGACAAGGTTCATCATATTTCAGTAATGATGTTATAAGTTAATATTAAAAGTTTTAAAAGAAAAGTTTGCTTTATTATTTAAATAAGAGCTTGTCTAAAGTTTTTTTTTTTACTTTTACGTTATAAAGTTTTTAATTAGTACCACGTGTAAGTTATGTTACGTTTAATCAAATTACATTGTACGGGACTTGTTCTTGACTTGGAATAGCAAACATGCTGATGGTAGGTGGTAACCATCGCCTCACATGAATGTCACGATGGATATCACATGTGACTCACACTTTAGGGAGGAAGGAATTGGTCATTAGTTATGTCAGGTGGAACTCCACGTAGTCCTCCTGTAAAACGTGGTGGTTAAAACTGTTGAGGATACAAACCTCTCTTCAAATCTTATATACAGAAAAAGAAAAAGTATTAGTTACTTATTTTACACCTTTACACCGTTTAACTTGTTTCTTAAATAAAAACCTGGTGAATTTGTCACAATGATCTAATTAACCTGACATCGTACTCATCTTATCATTTTCCACAAGCCTGCCTGCTTATACCGTTAGCGCAGTTATACACTATTCCATTATCACTTATTAAAATATTACGCCTGCGTTGCCTTCCATGAGGCCCAAGATGTCATGCCTTGGTATCCTATAATTTCACTACCATATTTTATCTTCTACATTTACACGTTTTCAAATAGTTTACTATAAAAATTGAATATTTAAACAAATGATTCAGATTTTTTTTTATGTTTAACGATTTACTGAATGAAAAATTTTTCATTAACCGCAATGCTTGCTACATTACAAAAGAGTTTTTTCGACATTCCGTAATATTTGAACATTTTGTTTTGAAAATTTTCATATAATGCAGTTGTTGCGAGACTTCGCTTTGAATACTGGTATTGTTGGTTTGAATGGTCGCGGGTTTGATTCCTCGCATGGCACCAACATTATTATACATGAGTATGATAGTTGGTATCCGTTTGGGTTTTTACTATGTATGGTTTACGAAATGTATGTGTTTGTATCAGTTGTTCAGTACCAAAAACACAATCTCTATCTAGCTAGATGGCAAGCTAAGCAGAGATTGAGAGAGTGCCATATTGGTTTGGATGGTATATTTTCGTATGTACAATCCATAGTACCATTATGAAAACTGAATTGAGTTTAATAATTCCTTTTATAAATAATCTCATACATAAAATGTATAATAAAATATTTTCTCGCGTACTGTTGTTCAATGGAAGGTTACATGGTTACATTAAAAACAGCGAGGATGAGAAAAAACTAGCAATTTTTATATATTGATAACACATTTTCTTTTTGTTGTAGTGATTATTACTTCACAAGCGCACAGTGGGTGTCCCTCACGGAGGTCTGTGTGGTGTGGCTGACGCGCACACAAAACCTCTCTGTTGTGTCGGTGTGCAAGAGTCCTATGTGGTACTGCCAAGAGGTACAACACCCTGTTTTTATGTATTTAATTTATAGGATCAAAGAAATATCAATTTATTATTTAATTAAATGGAAATATGGATCTTAATTTCAGTCCTGAGTTTGCAGGAACTGCTTTTCAAATTTTTTTTTATTTAAACTTTATTGACCAATAAATTATGGTACAAATGGCGGACTTAATACTATTGGCATTCTCTACCAGACAACCTTCGGGAAATGCAAAATATTTGATGGTAGTTAAGCTAATCTAAACTAGAATAGAGTTTATGTATATTTATATGTAATAGAATAAAAAAGCAAAAAGGTATTACTTTTAGCAATTTAACTTGTAAACTACTAGGCGCGAAGAGAAGACAAAGAAGTGTTTATAATTGTCTTAACTAATCCGTGTTTCTTTTCACAGGTGTATAGAATATTATCGGGATCAGAAGCCTGGGTGGAGTCTGCTCCAGCTCCTTTATGGTCTGCTGGTGGTGGTGCGTTAGTCACGTTGGCACCAGTCAGAGACGGCCCGGCTGGTTTGTTCAGGCATATTGTCAGGACTGAACATAATGCACATGGCCCTAGAGCGCTACCTTTGACGCACGGTAGCTTCGATGTTGTAAAGTTGTTGGCGTGGGATCACGCCAATCAACATATGTGAGTACATGTTCTCCTAGTACATCTAATGCCAATATCCGTTCTTATCAGATGTAGTCACAATTTGTAATCGTGAATGAACGAAGAATTTGAATGAACAAAATGTACAATTTTTATACTGTTGTAAAGTAATTCGTTGAGTCTTTGATGTGGTATTGCCGTATATAGTTATATTAAGTCTACTGGAATACAAAAATAACAGGCGCACTCGGGTCTTTTTGCCTATTCCGTGAGGAATGTATTGTAGATAGATGGACTACATGTATGAACCCTATTTACAATATTTCAAACTTTTAAATGAAATATTAGATGTTTCCTGTATACCTACTTGTTATTTTCGTTTTTATTAATAGTTTATGTTTAAATTAAAATGTTTTGATCACAGATATTATCTCGGGATACCAGAAGGGAAACCAGGACAACAGCATCTGTATAGAATATCTTCGGAAGCACCACGACCCGGTTCACCGCAGAAGTTGCCTTATTGCGTTACTTGTAATTCACAGGTATGTCTTAGAAGTAAAATTTTTAAATATACATTTATGAATAATGGTATACTTGCTTGTGTTGATGGTTTGCCCTGACGAGTCACCACCAATGGACGGTGATCGGATGAGTATGAAATCAGATCAGTTTCACTATTCTCTCAGAGATATCTTTGGAGGTCGATCAGATTGTACATGTTACTAGGTATATTAATTTAATAACAACGTGGCAGAACAGCAACCCTACCGCCATCTATCGGATTAATTTGTTTCTTTGTTATCGATGTTTCCATCATCGGAGACTGAATCAGAAATATAAATTGATTAAAATATGTCCTTTCGCCTAAGTCGGGGTAGTAATAACTGTTTTTATGGATTGTAATGGAATGGTGTGCAAACGGTATGCGCCGGTGAGGTATTAGTGGAGGATAACGAAGTGAATTAGTGAGTAATGGTGAATTAGTTCATCATAGAAAATTCACCAAGAAAGATTGATCAAGGTGGTAAGCAGTGGGGCCGTGTCCCCATTACTAACAATCCCTCCCCCCTCCCCTGGCGACCATTAAGCAATGACGCTTTCGAATAAGGCACACTATTTTACAATGCAAATTCCAGTAAACCTAAACGTTCGTGATGGATGAAACAGGGTTAATTACACAGTAAAGGTAAACTAACAGAAAGTTGTACATAATTTATACGTTTCTAGCCATCGCCGTCGATAAATCTGGAGTATTATGGAAACCTAGCGTCATCTGGTGACAGCACGTGGGACTCAGATTGGGACGAGGAATTGCCGCCTACGTCACCCACGACATCTAAAAAGAAAAAAAGGAAACATCCAGGCAAGATACCGTCTTAAGAATATATTTATAAAATTTCTATTTATTATTATAAAGAGGTAAACTGTGTGATTTTGGATATAGGTAGATCTGATCTAATCCGATTTTGAAAATTCTTTTAGTGTTGGATCGGATATTGTCTAAGAAGGCTGTAGGCTTTTATAACAGGGATGTCATGGATATGAAATTTCGGATACGGATAGGTTTCGGATATAGGAATGATTATTATACCGGATACAGATACGGATGCCGATTATAAATTATTTCGGATTATCCGTTAGTTTCGGATAATTTCGGTTACTGATATAATTTTTTTAAGGAATTACAAAAGTAAAATACAAATAGGTGATAAAATGGTGTCTTAATTAGGCTCCGCCCCTATCCGATATCATCCGAAACGTTTATTTCGGATTCGGTTACGATTACGAATATTTTTCTATATCGGATATCCGATAGTTTCCGTTACGGTTACAGAGCTCCCTAACATCGCTATTTTATAACATCACGTTACGACCAATAGGAGCGGAGGTGCAAATTAAAAAAAATGCAGATACTGTGAAATTTTGGCGCGTACGAAGTTACGCCGGTCAGCTAGTTATTATAAATAAACAGAGCGGGTTTTTTTTTATACCACTGAGATGGCAAACAAGCATACGGCCCATCTGATGGTAAACGGTTACCGTAGCCTATGGACGCTTGAAACACGGGTTTTGTTATGACCAAGACAAACTTTGGAACTACTGCACTGAATACATATGGTAAATATAAACTCATGTCTAAATATATTCAATACACAATATAAATATATCATTACGTCAACAGACTATATTATAATATGTAATTTATGTCCTGTACCCATAATTTCGTACTAGTGATATAATTGTGAAAAGGTGTCTATCTGTCTGTTTGTTATTATATTAATTTTAACTTAACTTTAACATTTTAAGATTAAACGGCTGAATAGATCTTAATGTTTGTTTTTGTGAAACATGTTATTAATGTGCGCGGAAGATAAAACCTTTCTTATCTTTTGTCTTAAAAAACAGGCGAATTGACGAAAACTTCTAACATTACTACATAATATGCAAAGATAAAACATAATATGCTCGTTTGAAGTAACAGTTATATTATTGGAATTAAAAAGTTTAAAGTCTCTTCTTATAGTTAAGGAATTGTTTTTTTTTTACTATATTTTGTTTCAGAAGGTCTTCCACAAAATGTACCGTGCCTGTATCATGAAGCTCACTTCAGTCCATCATCAGCATACTTCGTATTAGAGTGCCTTGGGCCAGGAGTGCCGACCTCCAGCCTCTTCAAGATCGCTCTCCCAGAGCCAAGACTCCTGTTGCACTTGGAGAATAACACCGCAGTCAAGGTAAGCGCCGCATCTTGTTATAACACGCGGAATTTCCTACATGAATTTGTCTAAAAAGTGTATATTTCAATGAATGTTATTTTATTTATAAATTTCTCATATTACAATGTTAGTCACCATACTCCTCCGAAATGGCTTAACTGTTTTCAATGAAATTTTGTGTGCATATTCAGTAAGTCTGAGAATAGGCTACTATAAATTTTTTATACCCCTAAGTGATAAGGGTTGCCCACCCCTAACATTTTTATTTAATATTTTTATAATGTGGCATTAAAAAATACATAGAACCCTAAATTTTCACCCTTCTACCATCAACCCCTATTTTTTAATAACGATTTTAATTTATATGATCAAACAACGTTTACAGGTCAGCTAGTATACTATATATGTACCAAATTTGCCCAGTAGTTTATGCGTAAAAAGGTAAAAAATATCAATCCAAAAGCATACTATAACACTACATTTTAGTATAACTGGAATGACAAACAAACTGATGTCGGCATACCTGATGAAATATGGCAAACGTCGCATATATAAACAACCCATTATATGTTGTAATTCCAGAGAACTAATATAATTTGTAATACTACCATATCTCACCATTGAAGCGAAAGATAAATTCCAAAGCAAGCTGCTTCCCATCAGTTATATGAGAGACAGAACTGCCGTAGGCTATTTTGAACAAAATCTGCCTCTATAAAATAATCAGAAGTTCACATTTTCTTAATCAGTTTATCCTTATAGAAAATATTTATTATTCAGTGTATATTATTTTATATTATTAAATCCTTACAAAAATATTATTTAGTTATATTACAACGTAACTCAGGATTGCTTCGTTTCATAAAAATAAACTGTATTAAATATGATTTTCTAAATCCCTTGCTAAGCTATAAGATTTCTTATATCTCATTAGTTAGAGATTTAGTCAAGTTCTAAAGGTCATACAAAACCTTTGAACATATTAGGTAACTGCGTAAAGTGTTTTCTTATATTTATAGAAATCTTTTAGATCTGCTTTACGACAGAAATACTTCTGTATATATGATGAAATCCACATACGCGAGTCGAACAAAAGCTATATAACTAAAAAAAGAAATAAATATCACACACACACATGAACACATGCACAGTACGATCACACAAAGTCACTTGTTTTTTTTATAATATCTATCTATTTATCCTCAAACCAAGTCCATTAAGAGGTAGACAGAAAGAACCGAGTGTTATTGACTTCTGTTCTTAAATTCCTATCTATACATATAAATAAATTGGAGTGTCTGTTTGTAATATTGGAATAACCGTTTTTACTACATGCATATAAATATAAATACGGTATATACACCAAAATATTTTATTTTACAATTTTATTCTGTCTGTCTGTTTGTTCTGGCTAATCTCTGAAATGGCTGGATCGATTTTGGCGGGTCATTTTTTGAAAGGTAGCTGATGTAATAAGGAGTAACTTAAGCTACTTTACTTTAATTTTAGAACAATTATTTTATTTTAGGACAATAAAGTTAAATTCCAGCGTGTACAGCTAGTTATATATATAAATAAAAGAAATAATGGAAGATATACGCATATATAGATAATACAGGAATAGAAATTTAATGAAACAATTAAATAAACCTGAATACTACACAGTACCATCTAATCCCAAATTACAAATAAAAAAATATATAGACATGTTTTTTCATACTGTGCGGGGATAGATCCTGTGACTATTGGAAAGGAGTGTTTTAGAACGCTAAACCATCGGGGTAGTCATTTTCGTAATTGTTTGTAAAAAAAATACATGAAAAGGTGACAGAATTTTATCACAAGTACAGCGTGGGTCATAATAGCGAAAATGCTAACATTTCGCCTTTATACTGAATACAAAGTTCTTTTGAAATAGAACGACGACAAAAGTTCTACAATTAAGCAAAAATAATGTTCCCATTTGAAGCGTTCTTTGTGCTCTGGTCGGCGAAAGAAATTATAATAGTTTGTGACAGTATTATGCAAATAAAGTATATACCTATGTAAATTTACGGTTGGTTTTTAACACATCCGTTTTCACCAGGATATACTTTGTAAAAAGTCGTCTGCGTTGATTAGAGTATATGTGTATATATACGATACTTACATTAAAAAGAAACTATCTGTCTATCTTTGTTCTTGCTCATCTCTGAAATGACTGGACCGATTTTGACAGGACTTTCACAGATAGCTAATGTTATAAGGAGTTATTTAGGCTACTTTTATTTTAGAAAACTTATCTATTTTAAGTTAACAAAGTTTAAATTCTACACGAATAAATTCACGGATAAATCTATAATAATATATGTAAAACATAAAAAAATGTAAATTAGTACTTGAGTGACGTAACGAGGTTTAGCAACAAACGAACAGTGCCCTCGTCGAGAGTCAACTCTTACTACAACAATAATTCAGAGAATAAATTTAAGTAAGTGCTATAGTTTATAGTTAAGTCGAGTGGAATAAGTAGTCATGCTCACTAAAATGTCCAGACACGTGGCCGCGTGGTGGGCCGGGTCATTGGGCTCCCTAAAATATGGTCGAGCGCAGTGATGGCTGGCTTATCCGTCATACTCGTAAACGAATGCTGCTTGTAGGGACTGGTCTGCTCTTATCACTACGACTGATTTAATCTTATTGTATATTTATATTTGACCAAAAAAATAGTGCTGATTGGTAGTTTCTGTTAACACGTTTCGACTTGTAAATGTAAACTTACAAGAATTATTTAGAAGAGCAACACACAAGTTTCTTGTTCGTTCTTCTTGCGATGAGACAGCTTTCCGATCGAGCGGTAGATATAAAAAATTATTATGACTATTCAAAAGTGCTTAAATTAAGTTTATTTGAATAAATTATTTTCTATTCTATTTTATTCTAAGTTTAAATTCTTTATTAACAGGAAAAATTATCGACAATAGCCCTGCCTACCCCGCGGACATTTTCTGTCCAATTGTCCAGTGGACACGCGGCCAGGGTGCGCCTACTGCTGCCTCCAGGTCTAAGAGAAGATGAAGTTACGAAATATCCTCTCGTGCTAAAAGTGTAAGTATTTATGTATAAGAAATTAATTTTCAAGACTTTATACAAAGTCCTTTGAAATAGGTGTGTAACGGACCAGTGGACTGTATTTATAGATGAAAACATATAGATTATACTATATTAAAATGCAACTACTTACTACGGAAAGGCAATAAGTGAAAAGTATCAAAAACAGGACGTACAAAAAGAAAAGTTCTTCTTTATATATAAATTTAAAAATAATAAAAATATTGAAAGTGTTCGTAGCGGTTGGTCTTTAAGATGTGTGAGAGATATAGAGAGAAATACGAACCTCTGTCTCTCTCTCGTCTACTTCAGTTGGCGAGCAGCTTGCGTAGTAAAATTTCTTCAGTTGAAAGTAACTCAGTAGAGATAAGGCAGTGAAATCACAGGGTAGCGTACAAATGACATCTTAGTTCTCCGAATAACAACGCTTGAGTGGTCACATGATAACATGACGACTGTAGAGCTGTTCGTGTATACAGGCAATCATTTACCATGTATCCTTCACGTTGTTTGAGATTCTATACACTCAATTCATTTACGAAAATATCATGTATGTCAGGAAAAATATTGACAGTTTCAAAAAAGTAAGCGATTACACTAATAGAAGCTTACGTAATAACAGCAAACTGGTTTTGCCTAAGTGCAGTTTGACGAAAGTTAGCAATTCGTTTTATGGAAATTGCGTAAGGTTTTAACAAACTGCCAGAGTCTGTCCTCTATCTACCAAAAAAAATTCAAGTGTAACACTTTTTTGTAAAAAATCTTATTATAAAATTGAGGAACTCATAAATAATAATAATGTTTTTATAGACAAATCTAACTTAAAATTCATAGCGCTGACAATATTATCTGATTGCACAAAGATTGAGTGAGCAGCGGTTTCGGTATGTTGATTATTGCATGCTTAATCCTTATTAATGTTTGTTTACTTAAACAATATTTATTTCATAGAGCAATACGCAAGTTACTCGTTCGTTCCTCTTATGAGCCTGCATTCTGAATGAGTGGTAGAATAAAAAAAATGTGACTATTTCAAAAGTTTTTATATTAAGTTTATTTGAAGAAATAGAAATGGAAGTAATCTTTATTCAAATAAACTCATTACAAGCACTTTTGAATAGTCATATTTTGATTCTACCACTCATTCGGAATGCAGATTTATCACAAGAAGAATGAGCAAGAAACTTGTGTGTTGCTCTTTTTCTATTTCTTTAGTAACGTGAAAATAGTACGGGAATATGAAATTGACATGTTATGGTTTGCGAATGAGCATTACGCTTACGCAACAAATTCTGTAGTTAACAATAATTATGACAACCCTCTTGGGGATTATAGTTGTGGGCATAAATAGAAAGTATTGTTGTCAAGTTATGAAAGTAAGAAATAAAGTAGTTATGTATAGAGCCTAATGGTACTTTGTTTTTTGTATATGTTTAAGGAGCCAAGCGTGAATATAAACGGTTATATAAAGTTCAGTATAATATTCGTATATGGTTTTATAATTCTATTTTTACTTTCAAACAAAAACAAATATCTTTATTCATATAGGAGGCAGGTATCTTTATTACACTGAGTTCGAAGCGAGAAGAACTGACAATAAACTTTGCTTTTAGGTATCTACTCTTGTTAAATGAGATTTTATACGATTGTAAAAATCAAACATTTCTTTAATCAAAGAACCCTTAATAATTTTTTATAGTAACGCAACCCGGCTTTAAATGGGTATATACTATATGTAAAGAGATCGTACAAGTGTATACATTTGTCATATATGTACATCTATTATTATATATGTAAAAAAATCTCGAAATGTCAGTGAAAACTTAATCAAATCTGATCCGTAGTTTGGAAGAACAATATGAAAAACCAAGTAAATGAAGTCAACTACTGTTTATTATTCACTAGGTCATGATACCGACTTTCTCTGCTGTATATAAAAGATGATAGCCCATATACATACTCCGATGTATAGCCCCTCGACATACAATATATCTACATGTCTTTTATGAGATCTGTTCAGCAGCTGGGAAAGATTTTATATGTACGGTATTATAATGTACTTACTATTATTTTGGCTTTCTCGACAATTATTTCGGCTTCGTCTCGAAATCTTCTTAGAATACGGTGCATCCGTTACACCGTCTCGCCAACCGAAAGTAAACGGAGATCAAAATTACGACGACCAGAGCCGAGGTGTGAACCCATAGCGGTCCCTCAGACAAAAGTCGTATCCGTCAGGCGAGAGTTGGTCATCAGTCGCTCCATAAGTCATTAGGTGGAATGCTATACACAGGGCATAGGCATCCGGTGAAGCTGTAAAGGCCAGCTGCGGCTAAGAACATTAGAGTAGTCCAAAAATAAGCACCATCCCCCTGCTAGAGCGGTGACGAAGGGGAGTGTGAGATTCGTACCCACTAAAATGACATGGTATACCTTCGAGTGCACTTGCCGGAGTCGCGAAGTTGCTTTAGCATTCTACCGCAACTAGGACAATAGCCAGTGCTAGCGGTGCCCTCTGAGTAAAGCAGTATCCGTCAGGACGGGGCTGGCCTTAAGCCACTTCATAAGTCCTTTCGTGGTTTGGAGTGCCATCTGCACTCGACCTGTAGCTAAGGCTAGCTACGGCCAACACCATTAGAATAATTTGAAAAAAAGGGTCCGCCTCACACTGCGAACTTCAACTCTCGGGGCCCGCGATGTCTAGAATATATACAAATTAATTTTGAATAATAAACAGATACAAACAGATATTGATATGTATAGATGTTATACTGATGTAATGTAATAATAAATTAATATGGTCTGAGTAGTAATTTACGTTTATAACTTTGTAATTGAGTTTCTTCTAGCGTAATAAGTCTAAATCATCAACTAAACTCTGACAACAATTTACAATAACAAGTTAACAGAGTAGAAATATAAAGTTGAACTGAATTCAAATTGGATACATTTCAGTAACGAATATTTTAGAACAAGAGCCTGTGATTGTTACGAAAGTTTCATCATGCCTATAATAAAATTGTTAATGAGCTCTTCGTGCGTTAAATACTTTTATAAAACATTATTTGTACACTCTGTTTACAAAATATATTTAACATAATGTATATATAGACTATCTGTTAACCGCGACTTCGTCCGCAGGTAAACGTCATCTACTTCTTCCGATAACCACTTATTTGGGATCGGCGTAATATGTGTTTCTTTTTCATTCATCCCTGTTCGCTGTCATCTATTTACTACCTTTCTTTCCTTATTATCTTTCACACAGTCCATCCATCTCTTTTTCAGCCATCCTCTGCCCTTATAACTATCCATACTAACACCTTCCTTAAAATATTATCTTCTTTAAGTATTATACAATAACTATCTGAAAATGAAAGTCCATTTAAAATTAGGCTAACCAGGTAACTTCAAAATTGTGATCTGTCTATGATAAACGATTTTTTAAATTCATTTTGTAATAAAGAAATAACAAAGAATCAATGTTATTTCTCATGCACTTAGGGAAAAAAAGTTGAAGTTATAAACACACACTTAATTTTTATTTATTTGCATAGATTTGTGGATTTATACATTATGTACTTTTGTGCACGTTAATTTCAAAAACAGCTGATAATGATAACTTATAAATAACCAGAAACAGCTTAATCAATTTGAATACGGTTTTCATTTATGACTATTATAGTATGTTTCCTGTAATATTTTGTATTCGTTCCGATTTTATCTGTTCACAAACAAAAACTTATTAACCTATTATTATTCCGAATACCACGCGTACAAAGTAGCAGGCTTACAATCGATCCCCCGTCCAATTCAAACGGGGATCGAAACTACGACGGCATGAGTCGCGGTTCGAACCCCTAGCGGTGCCCTCAGACTAAAGACGTGTCCGTCAAGCGAGAGTTGGCATTCAGCCGCTCCATAAGTCCTTCCATGGGTTTGGCGTGCCATTTGCACTCGCTCACTATCGACCGGTGAAGCTGTAAAGGCCAGCTGCGGCCGACGACAGCATTAGAGTAGCCCGGAAAAAACCTAGTATTTATCAATATAACGAAGATGTAACAATCACAGTCTCTTAGACTATTGGGTACACGCTACAATTAAATGTGGGAGCAACGGTCGACAGAACACTGTTACTTCTAATCGGATTCCATTTGTTTGTACCCTCGTAGAACAAATTAAATGTACTTACATGGAGTAATAATCTCGAGAAACGTACAAGAGTTAATCTAGAAATCTGGGTATATTCATATTGAGAAAATCTCTGATGTCTGTCTCTGTCTTTAGACAACAATGCATTGAGTGCATAACTGTCTGAGATCAGTTATAATAGAAGTATAATATGAATAATCCTATCACTATTTTCATTTATTATACTTATTTACTTGAAATATAAACATGTGTACGAATTTACTATAGAAACGATAACATTCAAAGAAGTATAAAACTATATTGCGAATATCGACGCCCTCCACCGAGTTTATATAATTCCAAAATATACATGCATGACGTTACCCACATCACGTTAGTCTAATAAAATGTATAATACATTTAAATTTACCAAAAACAAAGAATATTGAACTTGAAAACAAAAAGAAAAACAAAATAAGCCTATCCCTGTATTTGATATGTGTGTGTACAGATTACAGAATGTCAGAGAGTGGGTGGTCTGTGATATCTATAATAATAATAATAATCTCAGGACAATTCACACAGCGTCATCTAAACCCAAGTTAAGCTAGTTAAAGCTTGTGTTATGGGTACTAGACAACTGATATATATACATAGATATATTTTTTTTGTAAATATATACATATTATACATAGAAAACACCCAGACCGATACAAACAATCATACTCATGAATACAAATGTTTGTGCCGTGCGATGAATCGAACCCGCGACCATCGGACGTAAAGCGGTTTGCTAGACCGCTAGACCACCGAGGTCGTCAGCAGCGAGGAGCAAGCTGCTACATGTACTTGTTGTCCAGCAATACTTTATAACACGTTTTTAAATCGAATAGAATAAATAAAACATAAAATTTTAAGGAATGCTTACTACAATACATGTGTGAAAGTAGCAAACATATTTGTTAAGTATTTTAATATGATTATTTTATTTTACACTATCGTTGTAATCCATCGAGGGATATTGAGAGAATGTACCCAAGATACTGGCAGCATTCCCTCTTTGATTTCCCTCTTCTGTTTAGTAGTATTTAAAATTGTATATGTATGTATAAATATATATATATATAAACACCTCTTTGGGTACTTTGTTGATCACGCCACAACCTACACACTTGCCGATTCCACCTTTTGCACTGAATAACTTGACCTCTATCGCGTATATCTCAGGCGGTATGGCAACGTCGCATTCTATTTTGCGATGCGGCCATATATATTCGTCGATAGTACGATATACTCGACACTTTTTTTACTAATAATTCGTGACTGAATGGCTCCGAACGGCTAAATTTTTGGTATACACAAAGACTTTTTGGCTCTGAATATATTCCAAAAATCAATTAATTATGTTGATCACTTTATATACTCGTCCTTACTGCGATACTTACTTTCATCCGAATATATATAGATACCGTAACGGTCTATCAATTATGAATTTATTAATTTACTAATGTAGATATTTTATATTCGCAATGCTCCATACATGCAAGCTCCAGCAACGGTGGAGGCAGGGTCCCCCCTGCACCGTACACCGCACCCCGCGCACACAAACAAATTAGATATTTTTTGAATACACAAAGACTTTTTGGCTCTGTATATATATTTCAAAAATCAGTTAATTGTGTTGATCACTTTATATACTGGTCCTTACTGCGATACTTATTTTAATCCGAATATATATAGATACCGTAACGGTCTATCAATTATGAATTTACTAATCTAGATATTTTATATTCGCAATGCTCCATACATGCAAGCTCCAGCAACGGTGGAGGCAGGGGGAGCACCGTACACCGCACCCCGCGCACATAAACAAATTAGAATAAATTAAATTCATAAGATTATTTATATATTTCGACTGCCTCGGTGGTCACACCGCTTTACATCCGATGGCCGCGGGTTCGATTTCTCGCACGATGCAAACATTTGTACTCATCGGTCATCGATTGTTTTCATCGGTCTGGGTGTTTTATATGTATATTATATATGTATTTACAAAATAAAAATATCTATTTATATCAGTTCAGTATCAGTCTGTGTTAATTGTCCAGGGTTATTTATTATATTTTTATAAACGGTTATCTTTTTCCATCGCACCGCTCGCTATCGACAGTGAATTCATAGAAATGTCACTCTAAAAACAAAAATAGTTTTGTGTTTTGTATTTCAAATACTAAATGCAAAATAGGTATTTTCAAAATACTTTTTAAAAATTAAGTACCTTTTGAATTTTTGTCCAAACCTCAGATATTTTATTTATTTTAGGTATATCAATCATTACATAGTAATATAAAAACAAAGTCGCTGTCGCAACTAACAGTACATAAACAAAGAAAGAAGACTTTGGCTCTGATACCGTAACGGCCTATGAATTATGAATTTATTATACCTAATCTAGATATTTTATATTCGCAATGCTACGTACATTGTAATATCCGCCTCCATTCATTGTAACGGTGGAGGGACTAAATAGTTGAATAAAACTGAATAAGCAGTTGCTCCACTCTATAGGTACTGCGTCGTCGTCGTATGCTGTTCATTTTTTCACTCGTTTTGGCGCCAAGAGAGGGTCACATAGTCGTGGTCAAGTTAAGAACTTATAATTTAATTTTGATAACAATAGATACAAGTAAAAGTAGGTATTATATTAATGTACGTAAGTACTGTACTTAAAAATATTTATTCTTTATTGTACATTTGAAAAACTTAACACTTAAGGACTTGTACATATACACGTACATACTGCCATTTTCTCTTAAAGACATCCGGAGAAGCACTATTTATCAAATACGCGGGGTGCACCGACCTTTGACCTTATAACACCTGATTCGCGCGTAACGAATTACATTGCTACTTTTTGGTATTTTATAGTGGATATGTCACTATAAAATATTATTATTTCTTTAGATTATGACATAATAACATAGTTTACATGATTTTAAGGGAAACGTACGATAAAAAAAATCCCGTAAAATGTAAAAGATAAAAAATGGTTATTGTTGGTTATCCTTAAGAGATAGACATATACCATCACGGACTTTTTTGTTGACCTTATATTGATACATCTCAAAGCACTAGACAACACGCATTTTCATTAAACAGTATTGTATTTTTTTATTTCTTTAACTTTAATGCACAAAAAAATTTGTACATGTGGCGGACTTAATATTTTGCCGCGTTATTTACCAGGCAACCATGAGTGGTGCAGCGAAAGATTATTGGCGGTGCACTAATATAAATAAGAAATGTCAAAAAAAGATTTATAAAGATAATAAAGATAAGCAAAATATACATTTCTATAAAAAAATAACAATATACATACATAAATATATATGTAAATATAACCCATAAATGTATAAATATTATATATAAGTAAATACATAATGATCCGATAATCAAATTATAAGTACAGTCTCAAATTGAAAGTAAGAAAAACAGAAAATATAGAGAGAACTATATGGATATAACAGAAAGATGTGAAAAAAGGAGAAGGACAGTAAAAAAGTTACAAATTTAAATAATGTTCCCGCAATTTCTGTTTAAATGAATTTATTACATTATTATATATATTAGGCATACGACTAGCCTTATGACTGTTACTTTTTTTTAATCTATACATCTATACATGTAAATAAAATTGGAGTGTCTGTTTGTAATATTGAAATAACCGTTTTTTACTACTTGCATATGAATATAAATACGGTACATACACCAAAATAACATATTTTACAAGTTTTGTCTGTCTGTCTGTCTGTTTGTTCCGGCTAATCTCTGAAATAGCTGGACCGATTTTGACGGGACTTTTTTTGGCAAGTAGCTGATGTAATAAGGAGTAACTTACGCTACTGTTATTTTAGAAAAATAAAATAAAATTTCACGCGGACGAAGTCGCTGGGGCCAGCTAGTCTATAGATATACCGAGATTTAATGTTTAAGTTGCTATTATGTTATTGACAAAATTTTACTGTAATGTTTACTACATGCATATGAATATATATAAGGTACATATACCAAAATAACTATTTTTATAATTTTAGTCTGTCTGTCTGTCGGTCTGTTTGTTCCGGCTAATCTCTGAAATGGCTGGACCGATTTTGACGGTACTTTTTTTGGCAGGTAGCTGATTTATAAGGAGTAACTTAGGTTACTTTTATTTTAGAAAAATAAAGTTAAATTCCACGCGGACGAAGTCGCGGGAACACCTTGTTTTTAATAAAAACATCTTTTTTGTGGTACTTGAGAATGTTGAAGCCTGTTGTTTGTAATATTGAAATAACCGTTTTTTACTACTTGCATATGAATATAAATACGGTACATACACCAAAATAACATATTTTACAATTTTTGTCCGTCGGTCTGTTTGTTCCGGCTAATCTCTGAAATGGCTGGACCGATTTTGACGGGACTTTTTTTGGCAGGTAGCTGATGTAATAAGGAGTAACTTAGGCTACTTTTATTTTAGAAAAATAAAGTTAAAAACCACGTGGACGAAGTCGCGGGAACAGCTAGTGTATAATATATTAGAGATACCTACGTGTTTTTTATATTGATGACTAGCTGTACACGGGATTTCGTCCGTGTTCAATTTAACTTTATTTTTCTAAAATATAAGAAGTTAAATTCCACGGGGACGAAGTCGGGTGTACAGCTAGTTGTCGGTAGTCTAGCGATTTAGCTAGCACACTGCTTTGATTCCTGCTTGGTGGTCGAGGGTTCGATTCCTCGCACGCTGCAAACATTTGTATTCATGAGTATGATTGTTTGTAACGGTCTGGGTGTTTTCTATGTATAGATAATATATATGTATTTACGAAAAAAAATCTTTGTATTTATATCAGTTGTCTAGTACCCATAACATAATCTTCAGCTAGCTTAACTTGGGTCTAGATGAAGCTGTGTGAATTGTCCTGAGATTACTATTATTACTATAATAAATCTTTTCAAATCAGCCGATGTTTATTTTTGCCATAATACGTGCTGTTACCATGTGATAATATTACGTACGTACTTATTAAACTATTAACTTATTATTAAATTGTTTGTAACGGTCTGGGTGTTTTCTATGTATAGATAATATATATGTATTTACGAAAAAAATCTTTGTATTTATATCAGTACCCATAACATAATCTTCAGCTAGCTTAACTTGGGTCTAGATGAAGCTGTATGAATTGTCCTGAGATTACTATTATTATTAATTGGTACACAGGTAAACTACTAACTAGGCCATATTGGTGTTGTTTGTTATGGTGAAAAAACTAGTAGGTATATATATAAGTTACACGTACAATTTCAAAGACTTATTTCTTGAAAACTACTGGCTATTCTGAAATAAAACTTTAGTGTTTGTATATGTAATGTTTGCATATAAAATATGATTAAAGGTTACCAGTGTATTTACACTTTTACTGAACAAACAGAGTTGTTTAATACTGAAAATATTGTGTGGAAGGCATCAATTACTTTCAGTGCATGTATAGCTTTCTCTTTTCCTAATTATTATTATTATTAAGTTTAAAGTGGTTGAATTTTACGTAAGGGGTTTTTATACATTATTTCTAATTTACCATTTATTTTAAGTTTTTTAAACTCTATTCATCGAGACCTATCTAATGAGTCCAAACACGATATTTCTGCTGTAAGTTTTCGAAGAGTATGTTCATCATCTGATAATACTGGTGCCAGCATGAAGTCAAGGTTAACAGATAACTAATTACTTTTATTTCGTCAAAATCTTTAGATTACGTATAATAAATTCATAATATCGCTACCTATTCAAATCAAAACAAGTATTAGGTACTTCATGTACTAGTATATAAATTCATCAACACACAAGTAAATGATTTTTAAATATATTCAGAGCCAAAAAATCTTTGTGCATTTAAAAAAAATGCCGATACGGATTCATTATTGCAGGAAATTGTTGAAAAAATATATATCGAGTATAAGTATCTACTACTATCGACGAATACATTTGGCAACAACGCATGGTCTCGGCCGGAACGGCAACATCGCATATTAGAATACAAAGATAGTGAAAGAAAGAGAGAGACAGTGGATCAGTAATATCTACGGATCGTGGCTGGATCAACTAAGTGTGCAAGTGTATATAAATATATATATATATATACATTTGTCTTTAATTCAAAGGAAATATAAATAATGAACGCATCACATTTAAAACAGTATAAATAGGTAATAATTTAATAATAAGTTAATAGTTTAATAAGTACGTACGTAATATTATCACATGGTAACAGCACGTATTATGGCAAAAATAAACATCGGCTGATTTGAAAAGATTTATTATAGTAATAATAGTAATCTCAGGACAATTCACACAGCTTCATCTAGACCCAAGTTAAGCTAGCTGAAGATTATGTTATGGGTACTAGACAACTGATATAAATACAAAGATTTTTTTTCGTAAATACATATATATTATCTATACATAGAAAACACCCAGACCGTTACAAACAATCATACTCATGAATACAAATGTTTGCAGCGTGCGAGGAATCGAACCCTCGACCACCAAGCAGGAATCAAAGCAGTGTGCTAGCTAAATCGCTAGACTACCGACAACTAGCTGTACACCCGACTTCGTCCCCGTGGAATTTAACTTCTTATATTTTAGAAAAATAAAGTTAAATTGAACACGGACGAAATCCCGTGTACAGCTAGTCATCAATATAAAAAACACGTAGGTATCTCTAATATATTATACACTAGCTGTTCCCGCGACTTCGTCCACGTGGTTTTTAACTTTATTTTTCTAAAATAAAAGTAGCCTAAGTTACTCCTTATTACATCAGCTACCTGCCAAAAAAAGTCCCGTCAAAATCGGTCCAGCCATTTCAGAGATTAGCCGGAACAAACAGACCGACGGACAAAAATTGTAAAATATGTTATTTTGGTGTATGTACCGTATTTATATTCATATGCAAGTAGTAAAAAACGGTTATTTCAATATTACAAACAACAGGCTTCAACATTCTCAAGTACCACAAAAAAGATGTTTTTATTAAAAACAAGGTGTTCCCGCGACTTCGTCCGCGTGGAATTTAACTTTATTTTTCTAAAATAAAAGTAACCTAAGTTACTCCTTATAAATCAGCTACCTGCCAAAAAAAAGTACCGTCAAAATCGGTCCAGCCATTTCAGAGATTAGCCGGAACAAACAGACCGACAGACAGACAGACTAAAATTATAAAAATAGTTATTTTGGTATATGTACCTTATATATATTCATATGCATGTAGTAAACATTACAGTAAAATTTTGTCAATAACATAATAGCAACTTAAACATTAAATCTCGGTATATCTATAGACTAGCTGGCCCCAGCGACTTCGTCCGCGTGAAATTTTATTTTATTTTTCTAAAATAACAGTAGCGTAAGTTACTCCTTATTACATCAGCTACTTGCCAAAAAAAGTCCCGTCAAAATCGGTCCAGCTATTTCAGAGATTAGCCGGAACAAACAGACAGACAGACAGACTGTACTATGCTATACTATGTATTGATTGATATACCTAAAATAAATAAAATATCTGAGGTTTGGACAAAAACTCAAAGGGTAATTTATTTTGAAAAAGTATTTTGAAAATACCTATTTTGCTTTTAGTGTTATAGTACTTTAACTGTTATGTTTTAAGTAACAATGTTTAATTATAATTAATACTACTGCACCAACACTCCGATCGTGCAAAAAAATTTGCTGTTTCATTATTTTTTAGTTCAATTAGTGGTCTACCTAAGTTCTGGGCTAAGGGGGGGGGAGAGTCATGACGCCCCCATGACTCCCATGACCTCCATGACGCTCCCCCCCTGGATCCGCCGTTGCGTCTTCTCTTTATTCGCTCAGTAACGTTGTTACAAAAGAAAAGATTCCCGTCCAAAAAATAACAAGTATTGAGGTTTGATCTGGAGTCACGTTACTCCAGACTGATTTCTATAAATATTTAGATTAGATAGACTATTATTCTTGAAATACTAGCTAGACATTATTAAGTTACTGTAGCCATAATGTAGTAGCCCAAACGTGCCAATGAGGAAGCCCTTGGCAAATGCTGCACCCTGATTGGCCCGTTTGAATTGGATCAAGAACTGCTCGTATGCCAAAAAGGTGGATTTGTATAAAATCGTGTATAAATCACTTAATTATTATTATTACTCGTCGTGACAGTTGTGGCTCAAAACGGATCAACATTTATATATGGTCAGCTGGCATTAGATCAACAAAAGGCCTCCGGATCAACAAGTGAAAAAGGATCAACAAAAAACTACCTATACGGCACGTCTGAGCCACAAAGTGCCCAAGGGGATATTTATATATATATATATATATATATATATATATTTATGGATTTTTTTATTATTCTATTTAATTTATATGTAGATATATTCTTTTTACTTATACTAGATTTTTTCATATATATATTGCGTTATGACGCGAATTATTTATTGTACATGAATCCATCACTACATAAACCCTCTCAGTCACCAAAGGTTGACTGGGAGAAATCCTTCTTTTAGAATAAGTACACGTCATTATACATATTTATTTTTTTATGTGTACTTTTACACATAATCTGTACAATAAATACATACTACAAGAATTACAATGAAGTTGAATGAAGAAGAAGAATGTTATATGAAGATAGATTATATGACGAGGACTCATATCTTTATCTCCGAAATAACTTGTAAGGGGTGAAACAAGGGATGAAAGTTTCCGCAGAGGCACTTACGGGTAACAATATGTATAAATGTCAATTTCATGTGAGGTTGTGTCACAGCCACGGAGCACCAGGCACCCAGCTGGTGACGGAGCGCTGGTCGTTGGAGTGGGGAGCGTTGGCGGCCGGCGCAGGTGCCGTGCTGGCGGCGGTGGACGCGCGCGGCGCGGGCGGCAGGGGGCTCGGGGCACACCACACGCTGCACCGCCGGCTCGGCACTGTTGAGTTGGCTGATCAGTTAGAGGTTGCTGAGTAAGTAACGACGATTCCCAATTCAATTCAATATTTTGTGATAATAGCAGTTGCATAAATTACTAGTCAAGTCATATAAAACAAAAGAAAATATGTGCTGGGAAACAGAAGTGAAACTTGAACAGAATGCTATATCGTCTACCGTCTCCACAAAACGGTGACGCTTTTTCGTGATCGAAAAATCCTAACGCACCTCGTCTATATAGATGTTTCACTTCATGAAAAGTAAAGTCTGTGAAGCACTAAATTGTTTTTTTTTAATGAAGGTACCTTCGTGACTCGCTACATTTTATCGACGCCCGCCGCGTGGCAGTGTGGGGCCGCGCTCACGGCGGGTTCCTCGCTGCGCTGGCGCTTGCGAGTCCGCTAAATGTATTTCACTGTGGTATTGCCCTAACGCCCATAGTACGCTGGCGGTATTACGGTAATTGTTTTTTTTTTTTATTTTTATGTTGATATATGTATAAGGGGTTGTCAGAAAGCTGAAAGCATGTAATAGTATTCATTAATTTAAGAAACAAACGGTATAATTAAAGCGAAAATTGATATATTCTTGTAATTATTTTTGCCGAAGGCTGTCGATAGGTTTTTGACTCTTGGCTGCTATAATTCCTGATATGTCAGATAGACACATTCTTATTTATCACAAATTGTAATATAGGTAAAATTAAGTATTATAAAATCAGCAGTCTATACAGATATCAAGTGTTTAAGAGAATAAATTAAATATTGGTATTTTTAAATTTTCATGTTTAATATACATTATTTATATTATAAACCGGGTTTTCACACGAATAATTATCTCTCTCGACGTTTCGACTAGGTTGCACTAGCCGTGGTCACAATTTTACTGGTCAGTGATGGTCAACCTAGTCGAAACGTCGATTCGTTACTCATACTATTATTATAAAATGTAGGTTTATATCTAACAGTTTTTAACTCGTCTATATCATATGTTTCTATTTATGGATTCATTTGTTTCTTTTATAATAGCATCAGCATATGCGGAACGTTACATGGGCTTTCCAAATGCAACGGGGAACTACCGGGGATACGCGGACGCTGACGTCACGAAGCAAGCCGCGGCGCTCCACGACAAAATGTTGCTGCTAGTTCACGGGACGGCAGACGACAATGTCCATATGCAGCAAACTATGGCGCTGGCAAAGTCGCTGGCTAACCAGGGCAGCATGTTCAGACTGCAGGTAAATGGTAGTTTTTATTACAAAATAATCAAATTTCTGTAGTGACAGAACAACAAACGGTCCATAGGCACTGACCAGCTCAACCAGGGCGGCATGTTCGGACTTCAAGTAAGTTGTTTTGTCACGCACTTACTGATGAAACTATTTATATCCATATGCAAAGAAACTATCACTTTATTAGCTACACATGATACCAGGATAGCATGATTATACTAGAAGTAAGTTTTGTTTATTACGAAGCAAAACATAGCACTCCACGACAATTAGTTGATGCTAGTTCACGTGACGGCGGCATATGATAGATAGATAGATAATATTAATTTGGAGCAAACAATGGCACTGGCCAAGACGCTAGCTAACCAGGGCAGCATATTCAGAGTACAAGTAAGTTGATGTCTTGTCACGAAGCAAGCTGTAATGCTGCATACTATGCTGGTTGTAAACCTTCTCGCTACTTACTAGGAAAACATAAGGAGAACATAAGCAAGTTGTTTTTTTTTACCGTTATTAGAGATGTTGTTACGTAGAAATTGATATTTCAAGAAAGAACGACTCATACGAAAGCATAAAGAGATTAAAGAGTACATTTTACAAAACAATGTCATTTTCAATTTAAAACGCAGAAGGTTTACTTTTTAATAACTTATTTCGTGTTAACTACGTAAAAATAAAATTTGTACAGATTTATATCATTTTTGTGGAACCAAATATTGAATAATTTAATTGTTCATACATATAATGTAAATATAAAATAAACAAAACAAAAAACTTTTTTTAAAACAATTAATTTTGACAACAAAAGGTTCTGGGTCAGTATACGTCGACGGCATGATCCAATATAGCTTTACTTTTCCACCAAACCCTTTTCTGCGCATGAAAAGGGTCTAATTGGAAACGAGCACTGAAATCGCTGCAACAAACAATGACACTTACCAGCCGAGGCTTTATAGAAATCGTCTATATTAAACTTTTTTTAATTTATTTATTGAAATGCTCTTTATTGCACCAGATATATTACAGGTATAGAGTAATAGGGTACATAAAGCAGCCTTATAGCCTATGCAGTCCCTTTCAGGAAACCTCAATTTCAAATTGTCAAATTCTCACTCTTCGGCATATATATAATATGCGTGAGGTATGGCAAAGGAATTACAGAGTACGTATGCATAATATTTTAGTCTTCAAGAAAGGTAACGATAATATAGACTTGACATAAATAATGATTCACGTATCTGCCCAAGTTCATCAGGAATTAACAATAATATCTTAACAATAATAGGATGGTCCATTCGGAGATCGACCTCATTGCTAACAATTAGGTCATTAGTCCTTAGTGTTAGCTATAGCTCATAGTTGCTATTTTCGTGTTTGTACTTCAGCTTGATTGCTCTTACTGTGACAGAAGTAGATAGATACAAACATATATATATAATATAATTATTTTTTGAGTCTGGGAATCCATTTCGACCTAGTTCAAACACCAGACTGTCACAAGTAATAACTTGAAAGTTTAGACAATTTATAATTGCAATTATTTATCGACGATGTTTGTAACCGACTAAATCTCTTCAGATCTACCCAGATGAAGGCCACAACCTGGACGGTGTGAGGCGGCACCTGTTCCGCACGATGTCGTCATTTCTGGACGACTGCTTCAGGAAGCAGGTACCGCCAGAGACTAAGGCCGGGCTGCGGAATGGCGGCAACCTCGACTGAGATACGTGGAAGGACGAAGAGTTGTGCTCTTGGTGAGAAACATTTAGCCGTCAAATACTGGCCTTTTCTTTCCTTGTCTTTTATATATTTTATTAAAAATGATAATAAATCAGCAGAATTCATGCAGGTACTAGACAACTGATAGAATACTTATTTTTCAAAAACAATCCTACTCATACAAATGTTTGTATTGTGCGAGGAATCGAACCCGCGACCATCGTAAGTAAGGTGGTGCGCTAAACCGCTAGACGTCGGTTGTCTAGATCTCGTTTAGATCTTCTTGTGCTTCCTTTCCTTTTCTTGGCTTTCTTCTCTTTTTATTATTCTTCCGTGTCTCTCCTAATCTTTTTTCTATCTTCTTTTCTAGGTAGTCTACGATCGAAACAAACAAGAAGTTAATTATTACTCTTTGATTCCGAATAAATCTTTAGTACAACACTTCCATATCCCCTACAATGTCCGCCACCGATGAGTGGACTCTACACATCAAACACTTTTGTGATAACTAGACTAATCTAACTATGAGTTGTGTTGAAACTTGTTATACGTTGAACTTTTGAAGTGCGCGCCTGTATATACCTATGCGGATTACTCTTGAGAGTGGATTATTTTAATAATAATACATTTATTTATCATTATTTACTATATTCTATTTATTTTTGTAAATATCGCACTTTCTTTCAAGTAGTGTTACAATTAAAATATAATCAAATTTCATTTTTGACGGTGTTCTAATTACTTACATGACACTAATAGAGCTAAAATTACGGTTTTTTTATGTTAGATTTATTTAGGAACTTTTATCATAATATGATAATGCCAATCCCATCGTATCTTATTACTAATCTTATTAAAATTATGTTGTATGATGAAATTAGTAGTAGGTACAATAAAAAGTAGTTGAATATTTTTTAGACCGGTAACACTATTTGAACAAAGGTGAGATGTAAAGAAAAAATAGAAAATGCCTAATTGTTGGATTTAAATTTCATTGTCTGTGTTCACGGATAGATTGTGTATCTATTAAGGTTGTGTGCACATTGATGCCTTCAATTTTTTTTCCTAAGTCTAGATTTTTAAGAATTATTATCGTTTATATTAGCGATGTTCTTTAAAAATATAAATTTATTATTGAAATGACAAGCTGACACCCCCGGAATTTGTTGCTGCAGAATATTCTAGAATTACAGAAATATCTTTTCATATACATGTTTCAGAATGACACGCGAAATACTACTCTCAGATAACATTACTAAATATTACAGTTGTATAGGCTTAGTTAGAAAACGTGTACTAATTTGAAACCGTTAAATGAATATATATAATTTTTAGGCAGTTATTCGTTTTTGTATGAAATTTTCATAAATTATTTTCATATTTTGTCTATATTTCTAAATGAGTATTATTATTAGGTTTCGGGTTGGTGAAGCTTTCTGATTTACCCTTTGAATATATATTTCATTAACATTGAATAGCCTTTTCTCGTCAATACATGTAACATGATTTTTTACTAATTATCGCTTTTGTAGTAATATAAAAAGTTGCTCCGTGTTTTTAAAAATAATTGTACCCAATAACTGCTGATATAAATTTATTTATATACCTACCTTTAAATTCAACAATAAGGATATTATATTAATATTAAAATTTAAGTTAATCTGTGAAAAGAATTATGAAAATATATAAACGAAATATATTTTTTAATTAATTAATATACTGTGTAAGCTAATGTAAGGCGCTATACATACGGACGCAGTTTTTTATATATAATTTATTAAAAAACGCGTAACCTAAGTTTATCAGGGAAAGTAATATAACAATATTAATTAGTACACAACTAAGTACTAAATATTTATTTTACATTGGTGCTAAATAATATTTTTTTTCCTGGTTACCTAATTCATCTGATTTTTTTATACTCAACTTCCAAGATTATACTATAGACTTACAATATAAAAAAAAATATCTATAAGCTTCGTATGTATCGATCCTTACAAGGCGTTATGTCAACATTTTATCTGAGCTAAAGGCTTGTCCACGTGGCAGACTAGAATCTTCAATTACAATGTAATTATTTGAACCTACTCGTTCTACCTCTGTAAGTAGATAACTTTACTTAAACCGATTATCACTATGAATAAGTCCTTATTACTTAAGTATCAAACGTTATATTTAATAGATTTGTTATTTTATACTCCTAGTAAGTAGGTAATGAAAAATTCTAGCGAACATGTGGACGAGCTTTTTTAGTTTTATTTTATTTACTTTAACAAAATTAAAAATGTAATTTTACATGTTACTGAATATATTGAATTGTCATATTCTTCATTTAAGTTTCATAATCTTCGCAAATAGTAATTTTACCAAATTTAGAAACGTTTTTCTAAAATATTAGGGTCTTTTTCTATATCCTCACAAAACGCATGAACGGAGCTAGGTACAACGCAATACTTCACTTAGTAACAAATAAAGGAATTGATAAGTAGTTCTTTAGTCAATGGTTTTGTGATCTTAGTAGTATGTTGAATAGAGTTACCTTATCTTAGAATCATCATTGCATGACGTTGGGGAAAACTCGGTTGCGATTAATAATCATTGACATCATATCAGCTGTTTTAGTGCCTACACTAAAATCAGGGGTAGTACCTGAGAAATAGTGCTGGGGATAAGATCGATATATTATAGGCAGCCCTGATTTCGCTACACTGCGATCTGAGAAGCATTTCCCACTAAATACTTATCTGATATTACCCCCTTTATGAGTCGTGTGTAGGCTGTTTAATGTCTATACATAACGTTCATTTACGCATTGCATGCTTAATAATTTACTGAGTTAATTAATAAAAACATAGTTTAATATTTTCGATTTTTAGGGTTCAACATTAAAGTAGAGTACCTATACATTTTTTGTCGTAATATATTTTTTATTAAGGATTATTATATATGGATATTTGAATCATTAAAACCACAGATATAAATTAGGAATGACCTAATGAAATTTGACAACAATAATCTAATGAAAATTGAGTGTGCCATAATTTTGTACTATTTATAATGTTAAAATTTTATTAAA
This sequence comes from Achroia grisella, assembly GCF_030625045.1. Classification (NCBI taxonomy): domain Eukaryota; kingdom Metazoa; phylum Arthropoda; class Insecta; order Lepidoptera; family Pyralidae; genus Achroia; species Achroia grisella. The sequence goes on along the minus strand of NW_026712984.1, from coordinate 535,322 downwards.
AAAAGCTTTCTCTTAATTAGGCTCTTTTACAGCTGCTTTTCCAAAAAAACGCAAGCAAATTTATTATTTTTTCATAAATAAATATCTGTGGTTACAACTTACAATTGTTTAAGTATTTGACATAAAAAAAACGAGATAGGTACTTTCATGCAAGAAATATACTGTTTTTTTAGTAAGTGTAATCTCGATACTTGTTCATGCACTGAATAATGAATCGTATCAACTATTCTCACTAACTTATAAAATGTCAAAATATGCTTAAGGAATTATCATGTTGCTAAGAATCACAAGAATGGGCTATCCTATACGGTTCTCTCTATAGTTATTTCAAATATAATTAATATTAGCCAACAAAGTTTTGTTTAATAAATAAAATAAAAATGCACAAGAGACGTATAAAGTTGAGATATTAAAAAATATTACGTATAGAAATATTGCGTACTAATGGGAGGACAGAAAAGGCAAAATACCCTCTCATTTCTAGAAGATCACATGATTCAACAAGATGAGAGAAAGACCTAGACGTTGTTCTAGCGTGAATACGCAATCTGTCACTAAATGCGAAACTTTTAAACGTTAAAATATGTTAGTTTCTGAAATCGTTAATCGTTAAGAATCTTCTGCATTGTACGAAATCAGCTAAGACATTTTCAAGTTATGGTCTTACCAACGTAAATAGGGATTCATTTTTAAAAAGTACAATTTTGCAATTACCTACTGACGATTTCTCAGTGGTAATAGCGACTGCAACGCTCAAGTTCATAAAAAATTGAAAACGGGTTATTTTATTGTTACAATTCAGAATAATAACAACATTACATAAGCCCCAGATGCAATTGTTACATCACTGGTAGTGGGAATACTACTAATAAAACAATTCACACAGCGCCATCTAGACCCAAGTTAAGCTAACTAGAGCTTGTAGTATGGGTACTAGACAACTGATACAAATACATAGATATATATTTTTTTATTAAATACATACATAGAAAACAGCTAGACCGATACAAACAATCATACTCATGAATACAAATGTTTGTAACGTGCGAGGAATGCGACCATCGGAAGTAAGGCAGTGTGGTAATCCGGTAGACTGCCGAGGTCGTTATCTATATATATATAAATAAAATTGGAGTGTCTGTTTATAATATTGAAATAACCATTTTTACTACATGCATATGAATATAAATAAAGTACATACACCAAAATTACATTTTTCACAATTTTTGTCTGTCTGTTTGTTTATTTGTTTGTTCCGGCTAATCTCTGAAATGACTGGACCGATTCTGACGGGACTTATTGGACAGAAAGCTGATGTAATGAGTAACTTGGGCTACTATTACTTTACTTTACAGCTAGTACTTAAATAAATTTAACTTATTAAACTTTTTAAATTAAACAACTTCTTTACTTCTTGCATAGAGAAAACACTTAATTTACTGTCGGTTAAAACTACGTTATAGGATATCTCAATGTTGTGATTCTTCGTAAAGGATTGTGGTAGTATCGAGTCTCTTATAGGAAATATACTGTTGTCTGTTACCACAGAACAAAAAATAGTAGAAATTATACTTATTACTAATGACACATGCTGGCTAGACACAGTTCAAGAGGATAGGTGAGTTCTGGTCTACTGAGATACAGGCTTCGTACCTAGTTCAGTTCCCAGGCTCATACAATCACAAATTGTTTATATAAACAATTTAACACCTGTATACGATTGTGGCTTAATAAAAACATATTTTATTATTGATTATTATTATATATATTAAATTTAATTATTTATTATTATTATTAAAACTCAGAGCAGTTATTTCATCGTTAAGTTTTCATCAGTGTGGTGATTTTATATGCTACGTGTGATTGCATTACTAACATACTGGTTTGAAATATTACACTTTATAATTAACTGCACACACAGTACCATACGAAACTAGGCAACGAATATATTTAATAATGTTTAACAGACTGTAATGAAGAACCATTATTTAATCATTATATTTAATGATAAAGCCTTTACACTCTGTCCAGCGACTGTAAACTGGTTGAGAATTACATCGAGCGTTAAATTAACTATTTGTACAATTTCCGCATTGATTAATAAATAAATAATAATGAACATGTGAATTTTATATTTATACAGGTATAATTTCTACTAATTTTGTGTTCTGTGACAGCGTACTATGTATAACAGGGAACGTAATTTAATTGCGTTAGACGAAAAATGGTAAAGTGTAATTTCTAAATGAAAATTTAAATGTACAGTTATAATATTTCTGACTTAGATAATATCGTATATATTATTATATATAATTTTATTGTATTTTAAATATAGAAGTTCATTATTTAATATCGTTTTGTAAGGTATGAAATCTTGCATAGTTACATTTATTCAATCATAAACAATAATTGCTCATTCTCATCTTAAAAGTTTGCATCTAATCACTTCATTTAAGCATTAAATAGTATATTAAACAAATTTCTATTAAAGACCAATAGTGTGTTAAAAAAAATATTTTACTAAAATTAATAAGGATTTTAAAGTAATTAGATTAAATTTTGAATTTAGTAAGATTTAGCGTGTTAATTACTTAGATTCATTTAAAGTTGTAACTTTTTAAATTAAACTCAAAATAAAGATAGCAATAAATTTATAGTTAAATTTAACGTCTTAATATCTAAGCACTCTTCCAATGAAGCACGCGTGAAAACTGAAAATAATTTTAAAGATTGTATATAAAACGTACGAAAGCATTAAAATGTTATTAATGCTGCCATTACAAAATGTACTAACGTGTTTTAATTATCATCTATTTATGTTACTAATTTTGTAATGTACCTACATATATTTATATTTTGGCTCGACTTCAAAGTCAAAAATTCACGATAAACAGTCAGAAGTGTTTTTGTGTATAGACTATTTTCATATATTTAACTGCGAAATCTGCTCAATATATTGAAAATACTGTGCTTGAATAACTAATGCCAAATAACTACGACTGTCTCCTAATTAATGATTTTTACTCAAGAACTTATTGAATGGTATATGAATTCTATATGAATCTTTTCAATTTTCAATCTATACCTTATCAAAAATTGTAATATTTAATTAATTGTAATTATGAAAAATATTAACAAATTGTTAGTTAACTTGTAATTTTATTGTTTTTTAATTGTTTAATACTTGAATGTACATAGGTGTGTATGAGTCGTCTCCCTTGTCTATATCTACTGTATTTAATTTTATGTATATAAAAAGTTCAGTATGTTTATTTATTTATATAAAATTACACAAATATTATTTTAATTATAAAAATATAATTGTATTTGTATATTATATTGTAATGGCAGCATATTATGTCGATTACATAATATGTTTAGAAAGAAAAAAACAAAACGTCGTACCGTATAAATGCTCGAGATGAAAGAAAGACCTAAGTGCCAAATGCGTCGTTAAATCTTGTAAACGTTTCTGTATAAGTAATTTATACCTATGTAAATATATTAGATAATTGAGCGTTCATTAAAACATCCTCAAATATTTTGTCATCGAAATTTCTTGTCTATGGAACAATTTAAAAAATTAAGCACTATGTATTAATTTTTAATCTTTAAATAAATGAATGGTTTAAAAATCGAAATGAAAGCGTAAAACGAAACGGATCATCAGGTTTCACCTTTTTTCTTTAGATAAATAGTACCGATATGAAAAAAATTTCTAGTTAAAAAAACATAATGGCGTTTATTGTACATGTCTTAGCATATTATATGGATATATAGAAATGAGAAGAACTAGTTAGAATGATAAAGAAATAGGGACCGATTTTAGACTTTATGGCGATCAACATATGGATCTTTTACTTATTAGGGCGGCAATAATATAAACCATTTCGTTTTACGCATTTATCTATAGATAGATATAAACGCTTTTGCCAAAGTAAGACAAACACATTATAAATCTTCGAATCTTTTGTCATTTACTTTCAAAACCAGTAGATATAATAAATATAAAAATACTACAAATGATTTTAATTACGAAAATAAACTTATTATTAGGTTTAGCGTTGATATAAATGAAGGAGGAAGAAGCCAGAACAGTAACTGAGTATTTCATTTGATAATTTTTTAAGCAACCAGTAGTAGGTATACTTCCCAACACAAAAAAATAGGTTGTAATTTTTTTATTAGGTTGAAGGTAAAAATATCTTACCTTTAATAAAACTGTTCTTATATAGAACTGTTGTTTAAAATAAATGTTAAGTTAAGACTGTAATATTTTTTGATAATTGATTAAGAATATAATTCTTTCTGGTATATCTATTGGCCTCAATCGACATAACTAGGACACTTTGTAAGTCTAATTGTATACAATTGAAGTAAAAATTTTGCTATAACGTAGCTGAGGCTTCAAAGTAGAGAGATTTTTTGATAATAATATACAGTAGTTATTTCAGTAGACATAAGTCTCAACTCCTCCGAAATATAAATAGAATTGAATAGTTATATTTTTTTGTTTTTTATTCTACCATTCATTCGGAATGCAGACTGGACAAGAAGAATGAGCAAGAAACTTGTGTGTTGCTCTTTTGAATAGATATTGCTATAGTTACTGAAACTTGAAATAAATAATTACACAGTAACAGGTAAGAGGCATGCGATAATCAACATAGAAACCGCTACGCACTCATTCTTAATGCAATCAGATAATATTGTTAGCGCTATGAATTTTTTTATTCTACAAATACATTATTTATTATCTTTTACAAACTCTTCAATTTTATAATAAGCTTTTTTATAAATGTGTTTTATAAGGCATTTTAATCTATTTTTAGACAGATTTAGAACAGACTCTGGTAGTTCGTTGTAAAACCTTACGCAATTACTGTAAAACGAATTACTAACTTTAGTCAAACAGCATGCAGGTAATATTAGGTAGGAATGGTATAAAGCGTTTTCCGGAGTATATACCTATAACAAGAAGTTCAATAGCAAACTTATAAGACCGAGTTACATCGAAGTCACTGGATACTATTGCGATAAGCTTTCAATAGCCAATAGTTATGCATAGTCTCTGAAAGGAAATAGTAGCAAGTTTGCGAAATTGTGGCTACCAGATCCCGATAGCCTAATCCGTTGAACCTGTCTTGAGGATAATCCATTCGCTTTGCCAGGGGCGGATCTACCTAAGGGCTTTTTGGGCTGCAGCCCAGGGCCCCGAGAATACTAAGGGCCCCCATTCCCCATTGAAACTATATTTAGAATATAAAAAAGATCTGTAATAGAATGTTAAAAAACCTATCATAAGGTTGGCAAACCTCAGATCAATCAACCCATGCAAGTGCGTGTCTATGAAATGGAATGAAACGGGGAATTTCTAGCCACTTGTTTATGGTCGGTATTTTTTTTGTTGAGTAGTAATTAGGTAGGTCCCTAAGTAGACTTAACCCAGGGCCCCACAAATTCACGATCCGCACCTGCGCTTTGCGGTACAAACTACAATGAATAACGATGTTAAATTTGTATTAAATCCGCTGTTGAAATTATACTTAGCTAGTTTGACCGGTCATTTCGGAAACTACCCAAGTATTTTAGTCGAGTAGCGAAAAATTTAATAGTTGTAGCGAGTATACTTACTGGATATTACTCGAATGGTTTTTTTTGTTCATATTTTTTTTATTAATATTGAAATAATTTCTGTCGGTTTCGTTGTGACGATAACTTTTTCTTATATCTTGATATTAGGGTCATTTTCTTGAGGTTAAGGTGATGTTACCACTAATTTAGAGGTAGAAAATTTCGTGGCTAAAAGATATTATGTATGTTGCTTGAAACGATGAGGAAAAGAAAAAAATCAGCCGGTAGAAGCTACATAAGTATTTTAATACTCTGAAGACAGCCAGACAAGTTTAATTATTAGATTACTCGGTACTTGACCAAAATACTAAGGCAGTGTCAGTCAGTGTTAGAACGCTCAGATTGGGGACATTTTCAGTGCATTCACAATTTTCAACTCTAATTTTAACCGTGTACAAGTTGAATTTGTTCAGCAAGCCAGTTAGTCGCTTATACATATATAAATATAGGTAGCTACCACCCGACATTGACCTAAAAGACGTGAGTTCAAATCTAGCCGACACCAAAACACAGTGTCAATTTTTCTTTACATTTTCTTAACAAAAATTAATCCGAGAGATAGGTAGGCTTATCCCCTGTCATGCTGGATTCTATTCTATATACTTACCTCTCAAACTGACTACCCCATCTGGGATAGTAGTCGTGAAAGTATATATTATTATTATTTTATTTATGTAACCAACACTATTTATTTCACAAAGCTTCAGCATTAAAAATACTTATATTTTAAACAGTGTTTATAAGAGATTACCGAGTAAGTTCATAAAACGGTCGAGTCCCGATAGTGTAATCCATTAAGACAGTCCACAAGTAATTAATTAGTTTTACCGCATAAATCTAGGCCAAATAAAACAATATTATGCTGCTATCAAATGGTCGGTGAGCATGGCTGTTTTTATCACTTTGTATAAGTGTTTTCTGAGCATTATATAAGAATGTATAAATGATGTCTTTATCCTACCAACATACTTGTAGCGATTATGTAAGTCGTCTACGTGGGTACTTCAGTCTCACATCAGCTCACAAACAGCTTGCTTTTTAAGCTGTGTTTCTCTTATAAGGTGCAGATTAGGCAGTGAACTTACAGGATAAGAGGCATGGAATCTTTTTTCCCAAAATAGCAATGAATTAATGATATCACGGGCATCACACGTTAACGTGATGTCTGTAGTGCTGTTCATATATATTTATATGTATATAGGCGACTGTTACCATTTACTAACAGGTAGGCCGTCAGCTTATGGCAACTTTGCTATTTGATTTCCACAGTTTGTATTCACACGGAATCTTAAAATGCAATACTAAACAGCATTAAGATTTTACTCATTCTTCTTCTAGTCTATGTTCCGAATGAGTTGTAGAATAAAAACTTATCACTATTCGAAAGTCAAATATTAAGTTTATTTGAATAGAGTTTATTTCTATTTCAATACAACAGTAAGTTGAATTTTTAATGTTTGCTGTTTTATTTAACTTAAAAACATTAACTGTCGTAAATATAAAGTTACAATTCTGGCTTCGTCGTCTCGCTATAAACTCACCAATTACACAGACTTGTGATTATTGCCTTATCGATGTTTCGATGTTATTGCGTTGATTGTGTGTTTTTAAAATGTTGCCATCTATAAATTACATACACGCTCTTTGTGATTTTTTGACGCCTCTTTTTTGTCACAATTGGTCACGTTTTGAAGCTCCTTCTACCTCGTGTTACGTCACGTATCTTGAAAGTTGAATTGTTTGCATTAATAGTTCATATTTCATGTTTTATTACTGAGATATAATGGATTTTAAAATGGGACGTTACGAACTTTAGAACCTTTATCACAATGTCACACTTTGCCAACTTTGCCTAGTCCCTTTTGACGTGTGACATAATTTATAGATGGCCACATATCGAAATAAAATCTCAATGAATTATATTTATGTATTACCTAATGAAATGCCAATAGTTAATTGAATTGTGTACGTCTTTATTTATACTTGGTTAATAGTAGGTACTGACCTACCTAGTAGGTATATTACAATATTTATTTTATTTACAAAGAAGTTACGTACATACCTAAAGTTACACCTACACCTACACCTACACCTACACGTTAAAGAGTTCTTGTGTATATTTTAAACATAGAACAATAATTTTTATATTCTATAAAATCGATTTGCGATATATCGCACGCTTAATTAAAACCAGACTTAATTACTATCATTAAATTCAAGAAATTTTACTAGTCTATTTCGCAAAAATAATATTTATGCGTTACACCAATATTATATTAAGAGTGCGATATATGAATAACCCGCCCAAAAAAGTAAATACATATATATAATAAGCAAAAAATAAGACACAAAAACAAACTTACAACTTGCAAGCGAGTTAAAAACCTGTTTATTTACGCTAAGCTTTTGAATCCTTTATAATTCGAATTTAGTATTTACAGAAAATATAAACACGTAGTTTACTTGATTCAGTAAAAATATTTCAATTTTTAATAAATAATTTAGTTTTATTCATATAATTAATTATAGCTGATTTGACACCAACACAGATATGCTCAGACTTCTTTAATCGTATATTTTTAAATTATTTTCTAGAAATCAAAACCGTTTGCTGGCTTTTGAGAGGGATCAAATCGAAATTTAATCAAATAAATGACATATACGAGTGTAGTTGACTTTATACAGAAATACTATTTGATACCATCAAAAGTTAGCCTACATTTTCATGTTTCATCTTTCAGTAATCAAATTTATTTACATATATGCATGTACTACGAAAATAGAAGTTTTAAGTGTGAAATTATTGATTAAGTTAATATTCTGATTTTATTTCACTAGTTTCGCGATGTAAGTTACGCTTATATTGAGTATAATAAATAATGAAGAAAATAGCCATACAGCTATATCTACAATTTGTAAAACCGCACTCTCCCGCCCTACACTACCCGACGTGTGTTCTAGATGAAAATAAGTTTAAATTGTTTGAAATTATCAAAAACGATCATTATCGACACGCGTTGCTGACTATCGACTAATTTTGATGCCTCTATCGTTACGTAGAGCGGGGTCGGTCGGTCCTAAATGTTTTTAGTTTACTAAAGCATTTGTGATTGTAATTGAAGTGTCTCTATTAAGTTTAGTACAAATATTAGTAGCTTTGTAAATACGATTCTACGAAACAAAATGATGCCAAAGTTACTTTAGCGCTGTAGTATTCATGAATTTAAAAATAAAATTGTTACAAATTTGATCAAATCAAACTTTCACTAGCTTTAAGAAATAAAGGACGATGGTTTAATATAGACCATGAACAAGTTATGGTGGTAAATATTGAAGCTAACATTGACGATACATCCAACCGGACGCCGTCCAGATGGAGGATGAAACGTACCTTGAAGTTCATGAATTTCACATGTCACTAACTTCAAGGCTTACTAATCGAAGTAAAGAATGTACAAATATAATATGTTGTTATGTGTATAACAGAGTGTGCTCGGAATTTAGTATGCATCGTCAATGTTTGGTTTTAGAAGATTTACGATAAAGTTTGTTAGAATATTTCCGTTATTGAATAATAATGAGAGCATGATTCTCGTTTCTTATCCTTATATACGTATCTAATCTGTGATTTAGAATACAATATTCATCTTCATTATTGTTGAAATATAGACTTTAAATTTGGATAAACAAAATATTAAATCCAGTAATAATATAACCCCATTCGATTGAATGAATGAATGATCGATTTTGTTTCACGAATTAAATTAATGTTTATTTTTAATTCTACTTTTTTCAGGTTTTATTACAATTTTAATGTTTTATTTATATATTTATTAAGTAAAGATATAGTTTCTTAAACAGAACCATCGTCCTTTACTATCTATTTACTATATAAGTGCGCTGTTATTGCTATAAATTTTATTTACCTACTGTTATCGAGTTAATAGTAACTTCACTCACTTCATCGAGACTTAATCTATTGCATTATGAGATCAATAAATAGATTACAATAAGAATACATGACTTTTTTTTTAACCCAAATCTTTCTTTTTATAATATATTTATAATTAGGATTGCAAACAATAATGTTGGGACTTGATAAAGGACGACTTCTCTGAAGACGATGTCCGGGACAGGAAAAAATGGCGGACAAAAACAGGGACAGCTAACTCCACCATCATGTGAGATATACAGCTAGGAAGAGAGAGAGAGAGAGAATTGGAATGACAAACAAGCTAACAGTACAACTGATAGTACGTTGTAACAGCATCGCATATATCACGTTATCATGCCATCATGAAAATATCCTGCCGCTGCCGGTTATAGCCTTTTCTCACACATTGCCTATATATAACTACCGAGGATAACAAAATACGCTCTGAACAATCTAATTATATAAATTAACTTAAGAATCATTTAGAATTTTTAATGAACTCTCGCTTTCGTTAATTATACAAAATATTCCGAACTTTTAATGATTAAGCTAATTTCAAATTCGTTATTAGTTTAACACAGTATAATTGCCTTCATTTTTAACTAACTTTAGAGATGGATGGATCTCAACTCGACTGTATTTTAATGTGTATGTTTGTATTGTAAGAACGGCTCGTCTATGTAATTTTATCTCAAAACAATCAGAGAAATTTACGGATAAGAGCTGTCTATAGAATCCATACAAATATTTATGTCTGTATGTTTGTTACCTTTTTACGAATAAACGACTGAACGTATCCTAATGAATTTTGACATGAATATACATAGATTGTACCGCGAGAACTGTCAAGGATATCTTTTATTTTAACAAAAGATAGTAAAAAAAAATATTTTTATCTAAGTACACACATATAGGTTTCATTACAAGTTCCTAGTAGGTATATTGCATTACACAAAATTTATACCAATGCAATACAATACCTCTTTGTCTTGAATATTATTGTGTTTTTTTATCATTTTATACATAGGTAAATGCGTGCGTAATTGTATTTTCTGTGAGAGAAACAATAAAGAGTTTCATTCATTCATTCATTCATACAATATGGAAACCTGAATGTGTGTGCTATACCAATAAAAATGACTCATAGCTTAGTAGCTCAAAAGCGGATAAAGTGTGTTAGCCGTCGATTATAAGGTTGTGGATACCTAAATAGGTACGAGACACGTTTGCACTTCGACTCGCGCTACTGAACGAGAAACTATTCTCGGCGTCTATTACGACACTGAAGACTTGTTAGAAAGGTGATGGATTAAACTGAAGTGACAGCAGGGTTGTCACTCTTAAGATACATGGCTCCCGAAAGAAAAAATCTCGTACATTCGTTCAATTTGGTTCTTTAACCTTGTACATAATAATATTTTGACCGGGGGGGGGGGGGGGGGGGGGGGGGGGGGGGTAAGTGGATTGTTATAATGTGGACTGGTAGATATATGTGATTATTATAATGTGGACAAATAACCCCATTCCCATAGCTAGCAATGTGCCATGTCAGGTTGAGCTCCACGAGCTTCTTGGAAAACATCGTGATGAATACCCACTTGCCAAGAGTGTCAACTTAACTGAATTCATGCTAATTTTATCATTCTCACCTGGTGCCCCACCAGTACAAACCGTTAGCGCAGACAGATGCACCATTCTATTACTAATATTATAAATGCGAAAGTTTATTAATATGGAAGGATGTTTGTTACTCTTGCGCAAAACCTAAGGAATTGATTTTGATGAAATTTTTCAGTATCATATCTTATACATCAGAAAAACACGTAGATATAATTTAAAAAGAAATGTAAATTACAGGATATATATAATAATAAGTGTGATGCAGACGACGAGAGGCACGTGTCAGCTATCATTCTCAAAATAAAGAAGTGTTTTGACCGAGTTTCAAAGTAAAAATCTCGTAGAAACTTTTATTGGGGTGAAAATATCCTTGTAGAAAGGCCAAAGATCTCGTATTTGTATGAGGATTCCGTACGGTTGACAACCCTGAGTGGCAGCCCCCTTCACCCAGGGCCAATGACAGCACCCCGCCGAGGCCCGCGTCCATGGCACATGGATAAGAATAACCGACTTTGACCCTCCGAAGGAGATGTGATACTAGTATGAAAAGCCTGTCACTAAGATGCGGGAGTACGGTAAGAAAAATAGAATTTTAAGAAAATGACTACAGTTCATATCTTGATATATGAACAATATTAAAACGAGTATATATTATTTATTATTATTATAAAAAGGAATGTTTCTTTTTATACTCGTTTTCATATTGAGTAAATATTAGCTTGAATACAAAATTCGGAACGTGTTTTTATTTTATCTGAAATTCTTATTACCTATATAGTATGTATATATACATATGAAATTTACAGTAAGATATGTCGAAAATACATATTTAAAAGGGCACCAACCAAAAACTACTGCGTAGAATTAATTGGAATTTTTCACACAAAAGCCTTGCTACATGAGCTCGCAAACCAGATAAAAATTGTACTGCTTAAGTGTGAAGTTGGGTGCAAAAATACAATTAAATCCTCTGTTATAAAAAAACAAAATTACTTTCCGAACAACCCAATAATATAATAAGAATGTCCTACATTGAAATTATATTATTTTATAGAATTAGCTTTTGTTCAAAATGAAAATGTTTTTTTATAATTAAACAAAATAATTATGCGATTGTTTTTCTTACATTTGAGTTCTACATTATACAGCAGATCTATATATCCTAATATTCTCGAATCGAAAAAACCACACAATACACACATACATCACAAGTAAATATATATATATATATATCAGTATCTCCAGCGTATACAGCAGAAGCAGATAGACAATTTAAACATCGTTAATTAAAAAAAATGAACTGATAATTACTATATTTTTAATTGAACAATGATTTTTATTATTCTGCTGACCGTACGTACCTGTGCTTATTCTAGCGAGGCGTGTACTCTGCTAGCTAAATATGGCGGGCGGCAGCTCCCCAAAGTTCAAGGCCGCATTCCAATATTAGGTGCGGAACCATCTCACGTCTACATTTAGCAGACAAGAATATCTAACAATTCAAATTTAGGCGAATTTTATTTTTGTAGTTTATTGTTTTTAGATTTATCTATTTATAATAGTGGATAAGTATTATTTTAGTTAACGGCTATACAACAGTATGTTAAACAATGTTCTCGTAGAGCCAGAAACCGTCTTTATAACAAGAAACAGTTCTTATCAGTCAAGTCTTTCTCTTTGTGTCTTGTGTTTTGTGTGCTCACTTATTCATTCTTGTTCTTTAAATTTAATTAACTTTCCTATTATTATACCTTCCAATTATGTTTTGTCTACATTCATAAAATAAACTCGACCCAAATATAATCAATTTGTAAATATATATTCACTGCCTATATCTAGAAGTTACTGTATCGGCTCTATTGTTAAGTGAACTGTGTCATAAATTGTAGCAGTCCATTGTCGCCAGTAGAACTAGGCGACAATTGCAGTCTGATTGTAGATATATCTACATTTTTCTGTTGTGTGCCATTTGCGCATTGAAGCACTTCAGACCCTATTTGAAAGAGTTACAGCAGTGTGTGGACAAAAGATTTAACATAAATATGATAATTTATTGAAGAATATCACTACTTAATGATTATATAAATTGAAACAAATATTTTATTTTTATTTATTAAATATAAGCTTAACTTAAAAATAAAATACGAGTAGGTGTTCCAATCTTCGTGTTTATTGGTCCCAAGTTGTTAAAATATACATTAGACATAATTTCCATACACATTCCATTCAGGTAATACATTACACATTCATATACTCAATATGAAGTTTATAAACAATATGAAAATACATGATTGATATCTGTTTTATAGTATAAAATTAATATTTGACTAAATCTCTTCACTTGCTATAATTTTGTCGAGATCTCTCATCCACAGTGTTTCTCTACATTTGAAGTGTCACGATCGCTGTAAATTACAATATTAAACATATTTTTATAATATCCTAGCTAACCGCTCCGACTTCGCACGGGTGTACACGTACTATACATATAAAACATCCTCTTGATTCACTATCTATTGCTAAAACTGCATTAAAATCCGTCGCACAGTAAAAGTTTAAAAGATTTTTTATATAACGAAGCGATTTCATCTGTTGCAAAATTTCAACCACTATATCATTCATTCCTTTCTGATTATTTTTTAGATAATCTTCACGACAAATTGCATTAAGTTTCGATTCATTTTTTGTCTTTAGTTTTATTCAGTCTTTAAATAAACTGAATGAAACGAATATTTATCCTTATATGTGAATGTGCCTATTATGTGGTGTTTAAATCTTTATTGTTTCACACATTTTGTCCTTTCTGACATGGAACAGGCAAAAGAAATGTCAACTTTATTATTCTTATAATTAAACAGCCATTATTTGTACGTCAATATTGGGAATCTAGAATATTCACAATATGAGCAATATTGTTAAATAAAAATAAACATTCAGACATTTTTAAATTGATATATTAAGTAGAGATTGTTGTAACAACTTACAAACTTACACATTGCTATAAATATCTGTCGACAACTGTACCATATGCAGGTGTTTTATAATATAAATATAGAATTTTACAATATTTTTCATGTAATTGGAATGTAAACGAATTGATGGTAACCATCACCTATACATGTGAAGCCCGTGATACCACTCATGTATTACCATTCCGGATGACAACGATATCATGCATTTAATCCTGTAACATTGCTTTATCTCATCCTTAATAGAAACACATCTTACAAACCAAATTGCTTGCATGGTAGTCTTCTATGATACTAGCTGTGCCTGTGATTTTGTCCGCGTGTTATGACCTTGTCCAAATAAAGAAAAAATATTCGATAATCTAACCCAATAATCCAAGAAAAAACATTCATCGTTCTAGCTTCAAAAATAACGACTTCCATAGATATGGTACAACACTTTTTTCGCATTAAAAAGCATCCTATGCATTATGCTGAGCAAGGTCCTATTCAGTAGATGTTTCGACAAACATACACATGCACGAACACGTAATTTGTGTACTGTTTTTTTTTTGTAATTATCGCAGTTTGTTATTTTTGTTTGTTTATTTGTTTAATATGTATTTTAGTTTTTTCTTGTACTGAATAAATATAATTTCATTTTATTTCTATGTAGTTCTATGCCAAATTTCATTTGGTACATAGAGTCTAGACCCTGAGAACATAGTAGTACATTTAATGTATGTTAGTCTGTAAGGTATTTATAATATGGGCCATGTAGCCTGAATTAAATAAATAAAATAAAATGGGTTCAGTACTTTTGGCGTGAAAGCACAACAGACAGATAGATAGACACTTACTTTCACATTTATAATTTACTAGCTGTTCCCACGAGTTCGTCCGCGCGGAATTTAACTTTATTTTCTAAAATAAAAGTAGCCTAAGTTACTCCTTATTACATCAGCTACCTGCCAAAAAAAGTTCCGTGAAAATCGGTCCAGCCATTTCAGAGATTAGTCTGAACAAACAGACAGACAGGCAGACAAAAATTGTGAAAAATGTTATATTGCTGTATGTACCGTATTTATATTCATATGCATGTAGTAAAAAACGGTTATTTCAACATTACAAACAGACATTCATTAAAAGGGTTATTTCATTATTACAAACAGAAACATTACCTGTATCAACTGTTAGCTGTTGGTGGTGGATGCACTCTTGCTCATCAACTTGGCCACCATCTCCTGGACGCGTTTCATCTCCTCCAGCTGTGACGTCACTTGATACAGACGGTTCTCGCGTTCCGCTACGGTCTTCTCCAATTGTTTTATCATCTGTGAAAATGTACCATTTACTAAGTAACTACAATTACATTTTGTTTCGTATTAACAAAAATCGTTGAATAATAAAAACTAATCCAAAATACGTGCAAAACCCTATCAGAGATCATCTTGTTAATAACATATGGATCATCTTGCCCACGCAGAGGTCCGATCGCTCCCCCGTCCAATTCAAACAGCGATCGAAATTAGTACGGCTTGAGCCGAGGTTCGAAGCCCTAGCGGTACCCTCAGACTAAAGTCGTATCCGTCAGGCGGGAGTTGACCGCTCCATAAGTCCTTCCATGGGTTTGGAGTGCCATCTGCACAGTGGAGTGCCATCTGCACATGCCACTGCCTAGGCCCGTCAGAGACGAGCGTTGAAAGATATTCTTAGGCGCGATGGTTTTATCTCCTCAGGATAGTGTGTTCTTTCTAAAGGAGATATTTCGTTTAGGCAAGAGTGGACTACAACCAAATAGAATGTGTAGCATTCCTCAACATGATATATATAATATGTGATATAGGTGAGATTTTAAAAAAGGTAAATATTATGATGAAACTTTAAGTAACTCAATATTTGAGCACGTTTGAAATTTCATTAAATATCTTCGGAATATGGTCCATATCTCGTACATCTTTCCCCTAACATACATACCGTGTCCTTATGCTCGAGGTCCCGTCTCAGCGCTGTTTCAGCCGCGGCTGCATCTTCCAGTCGTTTGTCGCGCTGTTTGACACGCTCCTCGAACTTAATCAGGACGCCCGCTAACTCACTGTTTTTGTTTGTCTGTAACGTACACAAATATATTAACAGTGTACTTGTAGTAATGAGTATAGATGAGTCTTATTACTACAGCCTGGGGTAAATTGTTAGTGTATAGGGTAAATCTCCGTAAAGGCGACGGATGAAAGACGACTGCATGCAACTGAAATGAGAATGTTGAGGTGGATGTGTGGTGTGACAAGAATGGATAAGATAAAGAATGAATACATTAGAGGAGGACGCCCGGTGTCAGAGAGCTGTTTTTGTTTGTCTGTAACGTAGGACAAATATATTTTAAGAAAGATGTTACAAATGAATGTGGATGGTTATAAGGGCAGTATAGAAAAAAGAGATGGATGGACTGTGTGAAAGATGATATGGTAAGAAAGGAAGTAAATAACGCGATGACTGCGAACAGGGATGAATGGAAACGAAAAATATATTACGCCGACCCCAAATAAATGGGATAAGGATGAAGCAGATGATGATGATGAGGGTAAATCTGCGGAGGTGGTGGGTGCTAAGTAAAGGGGAGTTACAGGCTCATTGGTAACCATCTACTATATCAATGGTACTACAGCCTGTATCCCTAAGGTTATGGGTCATTCAGTATCTAGACCACCTCCCTTCCCCTACCCAATTCTTCTATATCCCAGGTTGTCTGTAAGAGATTGCTTTGAGCGATGAGGCTGCCTATTGTTTGCATATTTTTCTTTTTTTGTAATTATTTGTTCTTATTGTTAACTATCGTGTGACGCACCATTAATTAAAAATGGTAAAGTCAATAATCATGTAACCTGAAACGGAACGTCAGAGGCCAGAACCAAAGTAATCTATGTAACATTGACAAGTGGATGACGGATAATTGAACGTAGGCAGCGGGAGTTTTGGAGCGAAAGTGTTGATATTATTATAAAAACAAATAAGAGATAGGTAATTGTGAATATTGTAGGCATTGAGGTGTTTCTCTCCCTGACTAACCGGCATTACGCCTAAGTCGTCAGGATACTAGTGATTTTAAAATTATATTTATGCACAATAAAGAGTTCTATTATTATAAGACATAAAATGGTTGTAACAAAACGCCTGCGAAACGATTCTTACAAAATTTTGTGTGTATATTCAGTAGGTATGAGAATGGGACGTAAACTATTTTTCATATCCCTAAATGATAAGGGTAGTCCACACACTTTTTTTTTTTAGAAATCTTCAATTATAAGTTTTTTATGTTTTGGTATTAAAAATTTAAATATACACGCAACCATAAATTTCACCCTTCTATTATCAACCCCTATTTTTTAATAATGATATTAATGTATATGTCAAAGTCAACTAATATTTATACGTATAGTTTTTGTCCTGGTTAATTCTTGGTGATTTACTCACAATTTTCTGACTTCATGATCCTTATATCTTCCTTTCGTTAGCACAGACATAATAATATCTTTGCAATTTTATTAATAACAAAAGCTCAGAATATTATTCTTGTGTAAGGATTAGTCATCAAAACACGCTTGAATAAAATAAATAACTACATATTAAAAAAATCATTTAAGAAGAAAATAACTTCATTATAGTTTTATTACCTGTTGTTCCAATTTCTTTTGTAAGGCTTTATTCTCGGCGTCTGCCTGCCGTACTTTGTCTTCCGCCTCTCTTTCTCTAACTTTCATCTCATTCTCTATATTCTGTAACAAAAAAAGGAAACTTTATCTTTAATACTTTTGCATACATTCAATTCAAATACGTTTAGTAAATTGAGTAACAAATATCTAAATAAATATACAAATTTTCACGAACACAATTATGTTATATAATAATAAATAATAATAATAATATAGGACGACCTCGGTGGTCTAGCGGTCTAGCACACTGCTTTACAACCGATGGTCGCGGGTTCGATTCCTCGCACAGCACAAACATTTGTATTCATGATTCATGTATGATTGTATCTGTCTGGATGTTTTCTATGTATAATATGTATGTATATACAAAAAAAATCTATGTATTTGTATCAGTTATCTAGTACCCATAACACAAGCTTTAGCTAGCTTAGCTGGATCTAGATGGCGCTGTGTGAATTGTCCAAAAAGAATATATATATAAGAGAAAAGTCGACTTGGAATGACAATTAAGCTAACATTCCACCTGATGGTAAGTGGCACCCCTCATATATATATACACGAAAAACATTACCGACATCACGTTATCATGCGCAATATCACTCTTGCGTTGTCATTCCAGAGAACTAATACGTCATGCCTCTTAACCTGTAATTTTATTACCTTATTTACACCCTACAACCGAAACATAGTTTACAAAGCAATGCTTATCGGCTGAAGTAACTGAGTCTGAGGTACCCACGTGGACAAGTTTTTTAAAGTTATCTCTGTTATTAATAAAAGTAATATTACTATATTATATTATAGTATATCATTCAGAAACATCATCATCTCAGCTCGGAAGACGTCCACTGCTGGACATAGGCCTCCCTCAAAAATCTCCACGATGATCGGTCCTGCGCTGCTCGCATCCAATGCCTTCCAGTGATCTTGAGCAGATCGTCGGTCCACCTTGCTGGAGGCCTTCCCACGCTGCGTCTTCCGGTCCGTATATCATTACATAGTATAAAGTCGCTGTCGCTGTCTGTCCCTATGTATGCTTAAATCTTTGAAACTACGAAACAGATTTTGAAGCGGTTTTTATAATAGATATAGTGATTCTAGAGGAAGGTCAAAATGGTCCAGCCATTCCAGAGATTAGCCGGAACAAACAGACAGACAGACAAAAATTGTAAAAAAATCTATTTTAGTGTATGTACCGTATTTATATTCATATGCGTGTAGTAAAAAACGGTTATTTCAATATTACAAACAGACACTCCAATTTTATTTATATGTATAGATACAGCCGTGCGAAGCCGGGGCGAGTAGCTATAGTAAGACGGGACATAGCGATATGAATAAATATAAAAAATACACTAACACTTAGCTGCAGCTTGAAGTCCTTCTGCAAATTCTCCTTTTGATTCTCTTTGTCCAACTTCTCGGCCGCTAACTTGGCGCGGAACCCTCGCAGCGTTATTTCCGCATCCTCCAACTGTTTGTGTAGCTCCTCTATTGTTTTTTTATGTCTAAATAAAAAAAAAACTTTTTTTGTTTATGCCAGCGAGCAAGTAATCATTATGTTTATACAGTTGTTTTGCATAGACGTCAATTCACGTGATTAAGATATAGCAGTTGAATGCTTACATTTAGGATTGAGTAAATATAATAATTTCATTTATTGTACCAGGAAATATTATAATTATAAATAATACAAGAAAGGAAGGAACTTTTTAATATCTACAGAAATAAAATTAAACTAAAATATTTTGATAAAAAAAGAATGAACACATATAATTAAAATAAAATAAAATATAATTTTTGTATCAGAGTTAGAAAAAGAAGGAAAAAATATTTTTTGTTTTTTATGATATTATCTTTATTTCCTATTTATTATATAACCTTAATGGAAATCATTGCCAAAAGTTAAAAAAAAAAAACAAAACTAAAAATAAAATAAATTCATTAAAAGTACATATACAATTAATTTGAATAAATAGATGTGTAAAATACAAAAAAAAACAAAATATACAAACACAAAAAGAGATTGCATCGGCCGGGAATCGAACCCGGGCCGCCCGCGTGGCAGGCGAGCATTCTACCACTGAACCACCGATGCTCATGACTGATTAGTGAATTTATAGACCACATTGTAAGTGAAAGTAGATTTATATAACAATATATGAATTACGTACATTATAACATATGGGAGACTTTTATTTACTAAAAGTAGGTGTATAGATACTGAGTACCAATATGAACAAATAATAGTCAACAAAATATATTCTGCAGGCTTAGTAATAAACTCGCAAATAATAAAATTGAATCATTTCACTAAGAAACAAAGTATATAATTCTATATAATTTCTATAACCATCATATGAACTGTGATAATGAGAAATTTAGTATTGCTCACTATCACAGTTCATATATAGATTTTAAAATTATATACTTTGTTTCTTAGTGAAATGATTCATTTTTATGATTTTCGAGTTTATTACTAAGCTTCATATTAGTCGTAGACTATTTGATGACCTAGCTGGTCTAACGGTTTAGCACACAGCCGTCCGATGGTCGTAGGTTGGATTCCACTATTATTATTATTTCACAATTTCATAACATATAGTTATTTTTATTGATGACATGTAGGGGCTTACATAACTTGTTTACACAATTGTATTTCTAAATATTGTTTAAGTCTATTGATTGCCGGATATCACTATTGTAGCGGGTCACCCTTTTTTGTATCAGTGACAGTTGCACTTGTCATTTTACTGACTGGAATTAATAATCTTACTTTAGCTAGATTTCCGTAATTGCTTATTATTATCATTGTATACATACTTTTCATTTTGCATCTGCGTGGTGTAAAGCACGTCCTGTTGTGAGGTATTCGTCGCTTGTAACATAGCGAGTGCGTGTTGTAATGACGCCATGTGCTCGCTGGCGCCCTGGTACACAAATCAATCAATAAATTCAATTTTAATAAATTCATACCAATACTAACTCTTTCTCGCGACTTCGTCTGTTTTAAAGATATCCTTCATCTATTCGCGTGGTACCGTCAGTTCGTAATACTGTCTGTTTGTTACCTTTTTTTTATGACTAAACGGGTGCAATAACCGTAAAGAAATTTAATGTTAAGATTTTATAAGGATTAAGGCTATTATATAAAAAAAAACAGATGAAGTTGTGGGTAAAAGCTAGTAAATAAATAAGATAAAATTGATCACTGAGCATGATTTAGTTCCAAGCTAAGTAATATTTATATAATTAATTAACTAAGAAATTTATACATATATGTGCTGAAATATGTATTTCAATATGACTGAGAATAAACTACCAAAAATCTATCATTTAATGGCGTCCCATCTAGTACTGTTCATTCATTCATAATTTAAGAGCTGTGCTCTTGTCGGTGGAGCTCCCGCCACCTTCCACGATCTTCCATCAGTCCTTTTAGCTGTTGATACGACACGACTCCAACTTTTTCTTTAACTTGCTTGATATAGCACTGTATACTATACAAAATGTATTGCATTACACATTAGCGACTCATCCCAGCTTTGCACGGGTGCATTACAAATATTTTAATTTCTCGGCTTGTTCTATAGTATAACACGCATGTATAATCTTACATATAAAATTCTCGTGTCACAGTTTTCGTTCCCATACTCCTCCGAAACGGCTTGACCGATTCTCATGAAATTTTGTGAGCGGTAGGTCTGAGAATCGGGGTACATCTATTTTTCATCCCCCTAAATGTTAGGGGTAGTCCACCCCTAATTTTTTTTTTTATTTTAAGGCAAAACAACGTTTGCCGGCACAGCTAGTACATATATATACTCCTTTTGAATCACTTTATCTTTTGCTGAAGACTGCTTTATAATCTGTTGTGTGATTAAAATATATTTTAGGGATCAAACAACAGCGGGGACTTTGTTTTGTACTATTTATGTAAAGACTAGCTGACCCGCGCCACTTCCTCTGCATGACACTTACTTGACATGTATCATTATATTTCGCGCAATTCACATATTATCATAATAAATTATAGCCTATGTGTTATTCTGCTGTATAATCTTTATTACTGTAAAGTTTCATCAAAATCCGTTCAGTAGTTTTTGCGTGAAAGAGTAACAAACATCCATCCGTACTCACAAACTTTTACGTTTATAATATCAGTAAGATTTCAATAATGTTAAGCTCCGATTAACAATATTAATAATGCAGTATATTAATAACGCAAAGTTATAAAAGGACTATATTTTAGTTATTTATAAATAATATGATTTACCTGCAACGCTACCGATTGCGAATGTAACCTCTGCTCCAAACATGTCATCTTGTACCCGTACAGCTCCATAACACTGGATGTAGCAATGTCCGTTATCTAAACAAAGGTTTTCGATTATAAATTGAACCATTTTTTTTCGTTTCGTTCAGTTTCGGTTATAAATTGAACAATTTTTTTTCGTTCTTTCGTTTTCGATTATAAATTGAAACAATATCAATCAAAAACGTTCGTTTTTTATTATAAATTGAACCATTATTTACATTTATTGTCCCACCCTCATATGCTAAGTTTATACGCTGGCGGGGCACCAGACGATGTCAGGATAGGAATTTAGATTACTTACATACCGGGGACAATTCACACAGCGCCATCTAGTCCGAAAATAAATAGACCTCTGGATATTAGACAACTAATAGAAATACTTTTTTTGGAAATAGATTTACGACCAGTTGTAACTTTTTAGGGGTGATTTTTATCCATTAACTTTCTCTTACATTAACAAGATCTCCTTTATACAACATTTTTATATTCAGAATACTTATTATAAAAAAATTAATAGTTATACTATTATTAGTATTGATCTGGGTATTTTCTATGTATATTAGGTTTGTATTTACAAAAAAAAAATCTATCTATTAATATCAGTTGTCTAGTGCCCATTACACAGGCTCTGCTTAGCTTGGAATTAGATGGCACTGTGTGAATTGTCCAGGGCTATTTAATTATTTATTTATTATTAAATATGGAAAAATAAGGCCTTTTATCTATCTATCTATCTAATAGTAACCTTCCCGCCGTGTAACGCGTCCGCTAGTTGCGTGACGAGCGCGTCTATAGCGTGCTCCTGCGCCGGCGCAAGTCTCTGCGTGCAACACTCGCCCGCAGCTTCCATCTCGCGAGGTGTTCCACACTCGCTGCTTATATCCGATATGCCTTGCAGACTCTCGCCGAATATCTGATAAAATATTGACAAGGATGTAAGATAGTCTTATACACTAGTAGTGCCTCGTAATTTTGTTTGCATTATGATTTAGAAGAAAGGGCGAGCACGCACTATTATCTCTTAGTGCGTAGCGTTCATTGTCTGAATTCATTATGCTCGACTCCTAATAGTCGTCTGTTTAATAGCCAATAACCTCAATTTTAAACCTTTTATATATATTTTCCGTACACTAAACAAAGTTACCAGAGGTAGACAGTACAAAGTCGTCTGCTTGGACCGTCGGACATATTTCAGTCGCCAAGTAGCAAATTTTGTAAGATTTGTTTCAATTGTAAGGTGCTATTAGGCAGTGAAATCACAGAATATGATATCTTAGTCATCTAAAATACTTATCAATTACAAAAAAAGTACCAAGGAAATTAAATTACGAGAAAGTTAGGAGGGCAATGGTGTTTGAGATACAGGATTTACCTAGTTTAGACACGACTGTACTGGACTTGGCGTTAAATAGTTTATAAAAATTACTTGCATTATACAGATACCTACGGGATATAAAAACTTAGTTTAATTCATTTTGTAAACTTATTATTATAACTAGCTGTTCCCGCGACTTTGTCCGCGTGGAAATTTAATTTAATTTTCTAAAATAAAAGTAGCATAAGTTACTCCTTATTACATCAGCTACCTGACAAAAAAGTCCCGTCAAATCGGTCCAGCCATTTAAGAGATTAGCCAGAACAAACAGATAAACAGACAGACAAAAATCGTAAAAAATGTTATTTAGTGTATGTACCGTATTTGTATTCATAAACATGTAACCAGCGGTTATTTCAATATCACAAACAGACACTTCAATTTTATTTATATGTATAGATTAGAAAAGTTAAAAAAGTTATACAGATTACATTAAGATAAGGAAAAAGTTATACAGCATATAGCAAGTTCATACCTGATTCATCTGATCGGAAGGAAAGTAATGATGCTTGACCAATTGCAATATTTGTCTACGACGTGAGCCGTTGCCGCCTGTGAGTCCGGCGCATAGCAGTTTCCGCACCTAAAACAACAGATAAATCTAGATGAGACATCCTAGATAGATGAAGTTGTGGTATCTCACTGGCCTGTAAACTGTTTAATATAAAAAAAATGTACATTTGATGTCTAATACTCTCCTAATCCTTACTAAATTTAATAATGATGAATGTTTTGCACTTTGCAAGTAAATAATGATAAGTTTTTTATAAATTGTAATTCCAAACATTGTGAATTGTAAGAGGAGGGAACTGGTACCTAAAATACAAGTTTCTACTTAGTACTTACCAGTACTTACCAGGGAACAATTTAAATTGTAAATATTGGATGCAAAATAAAAATTATTATTAATATTAATGTGAAAGTAGGGATGTTTGATACGCTTTCACGCAAAAACTAATGAACAGGACATCATGAAATTTTCTACACATGTTCTTGGAGGAATTAGAATGAATAAAGGACTCTTTTTATTTTAAAAAACATGCGAGCGAGCGAGCATGTAAAAGCTGGGAAAATTTTCCCTTAACTTTATTTCCTAAATTTTTGGACTCTATTTATCTTAAAAATTAAATCTATTATTTAAAATTATTTGTATGTGTTTAGGAACTGTTATAAGACGGAAATGATAACTTTGGTTTACAAATAAGCTACCATATAAAAATCGTTAATATAATAATGAATCCAATTGTTAAATTTTATGCTAAGTACTTATTTTAAAAACTTTCTCGTTTAGTACTCATAATTATGATAGTTAAACGAGTTACACGAATAATTTTATGGTAAATAAAGGTATTTCCTCTCTCGACGACTAGGTTGCATTAGCCGTGGTCACGAATTAACTGGAGAAAAAGCTCATGTCAATGTTGATGGTGTGTAGTGTAAAAGCAGCAAATTATAATGACGTAGAACAGTTATAGACAATAAATAAATATTAGATGTGGTGTGGTAGGTGTGACGAGTGTGGTAGGTTTGACAAGTGTATTAGGTATGACGAGTGTGGTGTACCTGGTGGTTTTTTTTTTTATTTTTTTTATTGGGTTGTTTGGGCTATTGTCAGATATCTGAACCTGTAGCAATGCAACCTACATAGATCTATTGTGCTCGTCCTTTTTCTAAGTTCGCTACCTAGATCCGTCAGGGATAAGAATTGAAGAATAGTCTTAGGAGCGATGGTTTTTATTTCCTCGGGAAAGAGTGTAAACTTTCCAAGGGAGATATTTCTCAAGTTTATGCATGAGTGGGCTACAACCCTATGTGTAGTGGCGTTTCCTCTTCAGTTTGGCAGAATCTGCAGATTTTTGTCGTGCATAGGCCTAGGTAAGCCATATGCTCGTTCAACTTAGTGTCCTGTGAGGGCCCTAGTCATCATATATGTTGTGTTGTGTTACCTGGTGGTGGGCGAGCAGGCGTCCGAGTGCGTCGTGCCAGCGTGCGGCCAGCGGCGACAGTGCGAGTGCGCTGCGGCACGACACCACCACCGCCGACTGGCCGGCCGCGCCGCCCAGCGCACCCGTCTACACCACAGCGGGAACAGAATTAACCACGTTACCAATGTTGACGACCCACCCCATAGCCGGCAATATACTACGACAGGTTGAATAGAAAAGAACAGAACATTCTCTATTCAAATAAACTTAAATTTAAGCACTTTTGAATAGTCAAACTCACTAGGAGTCGCCTGGTTTTGGAAATTCGACCGTAATGAGTTTAATTATAAGTTTGAACATTATTGAAATTCTATTGTAAATCATTCACTACACTACTACCTGTTAGGCTGTTAATTTGCCTATTTTGTCAATTTCTATGAGATTTAAATAAAATAATCTAAAAAATATATTAAAATGAAAAATATCTTTTTTAATCTTTAATTTATTGAAACAAAAACCGTGCGATAAAAAGTTTGCAGACCACAGTATAAATAAACAAAAGAGTACATCGCGTGTGTGTATCAAATACATTGTAGTAATGTTTTTTTAATTTAAAATAAAAACATTATGCAAAATTTCAAACTCCACCGTTACAAGTTTCATAAAAGGGGTTACAAACAAAGGTTTTACTTCACATATTTATATTATGATGATTTTAATTGTAATTTGAGGACACGTAGTCCTTTATATTTGCTTATATGCCTTAATATTCTATGAACAGCAACATATAAATTCCCTATATGAATAATTATACAATTTACTTTATTAAATTTACTTGAGCTGTGATAAAAGTCCCCAGCATAAAGAGGAAAAGTGATTAAAAAATACATAAAAACAACAATATTCACAATTAACTTTTCAGTTATGTTCTTCATACATATCTGAACAATTATTCAATTAAAGATTGCTGCTTACTTCGGATGTATACTGCAGTACACTATACAGCGTGTCCTCAAATGTGTCTGGTGTCACTTCGTTGAGTACCCGTTCTTGTGTCTCGCTCGTCTCGCACAAAGCACCCACTACTTGTAACTGAAACGAACGTATCATTTTTTTAACAATTTTAAACATATATTTCAATGTCCTCAGTCCTACCAGATTTATTCTGCTGTTGTTATTTTCTGATAACAATTCTAATGTGTAATAATGTTTATTTGTATTTTATCTATATACTCATAGTCAAATAACTTAGGCATCGTTTGTACAATTTCCGATATAACGTGCAAATAAGTTAGTATTTTTATTTATAACTCTACACGCGACTTCGTCCGCGTGGAATTTAAATTTATTTTTCTAAAATATATAAAAGGAGTCTACGTTATTCCTATTACATTAGCTACCTGCCAAAAAAGGTCCCGTCAAAATCGGTCCCGCCATTTCAGAGATTAGCCGGAACAAATAGACAGACAGACAGAAAAATATTATAAAAAATGTTATTTTGGTGTATGTACCTACCGTATTTATATTAATATGCATATAGTAAATAACTGTTATTTAAATATTACAAACAGACAACCCAATTTTATTTATATGTATAACTCCTAGTTTGACTACAAATAGTAACTAGTTCTTACGAGTTTAACGCAAAATTTGAAACTAATTTGTTATCAGTACTGAGACAGTAACCCATAAAAATCGGTATTTAACATTAATTTCCGATAGTGGCACAACACTATATAAGGATCGTAAAAGAAACTAGCAACATACGCAAAGCTAATTATGTCTCAGAGATAAACAGACACTCCTCTGGTGTGAAGATATAAAAGCAGACAAATATTTTTCTGACAGTATCTCTCAAACTTGCCGATTAGGCACATTGATTTAAGAAGAAAAAGTATAATATATCATTAAAATAAGTATTGCAGTTGCTAAGTAACAGTTGATATGTAACGTGCAACTGAATCAGATCGAGAATAAATTATATTTGCTGCTGTATACAATCCACTAAATGTCTCTATCAAAACCGGGATGTGATTTTTTTAATTATGCATCATAGACCTAACAAAAATAGTGGATATTTGTGTACTTACCCATTGCAACCCTGCTTTGCCTGGCTCCAGCGCTGGCGGCACTAATAGACTGGGCAGGCCGTCACTTATAACAGATATCAGATCTTGGGGCAAACGACCTTCATCTATGGATAAAATAAATTTTAACTGATATAAAATTAAAATAAGATAAACAATTTATTTAAAAAATAAGTAAACTCGAATCGAAATGATAAACTATAACTTTAATAAGAAATAATAAATAATAACATTTATCTTATTTATTCAGATATTAATTATTTACATTTTACATTTCCTAACATCTATACATATATCTATATCTGTTTGCTAACAAGCATAGTGTTCGAGCGCTATCGAACATGAGTTATTGACAGCCGCTAGGCCGGGACACCTATCACTTTGTCTTGCGCCTACGACGTCACCGCACGCGTACCTTATTAATTAGATAATGTTCCTTGTACTATTATAACTCCTCGTATTAAATATATTAATTTACAGTCCACTACGCATTTTATTTACGAGTCATCAACACATAGGCTTCCTCCAAATGTCTCTATTGTTAGCAGTTCTGGTCCAAGTACCACCTGCCACCACTTTGATATCACCTATCCATCTGTATCACGTATCATTCTGTACGGTGTTTGATATCACGTATCATTCTGTACGGTCCTCTTCTCCTTTGAAAAGGAGAGGAGACAATACGAAATACCCGTATCATATTCGTTTAGGAACCTCTTTTTCATAAGAACATAAGAAACTTGTTTTATTATCTATATTTGACGGCTGATATCAGTATGACAGACGACAGTATGTCATCCTCCCCACCGACCTCAAATAGTGGGATAAAAGATGAATAAAACATTTTGTTTTACCTTTGTACTGTAACACAATAGCGGCAAACAACTCGAGGGACTCCGGGAGGCAGACTTGATTAGCTTTCATACACAGACAAACCAACTGGATGTGATGACACCGCAATGAATACAGATCTGGAAAATGTAAATATTTTTTATATAATTGATGGTAAGTGTTAATCTTGGTCTACTCTATGACTATATGTCATATATTGTAAGAGGTTGATAGGGGAGGTGAATGGTTGTATGGAAGCTAGAAGCTTGAAACTATATTTATGCTGTTGATTAATTATAAATAAATAAATAATATGACATTCAAAGTTAATCATTTTACCCTTAATAAGTTAAATTAAAATATAGATAAGTTTGTATAAATATTCTTTTTCTCTAAAACTCAATCATATATGTATCTTTCATCGTTAACATAGCGTTCATCAGATTTTTTTTTCCACCGTTTTTCCTTCAACTTACTTTGAAAATCCCAATCATTCGAAAATTTTTGGGTTAATTTTATTTATTTATTTCTGGCAACATTATTGTATAACAATATTGGCCTATATTATATATACCTTAAAGACTTACATATGTAGAAAATAATAAAATATAATACATACATCAGAATTTTTAAAGTAAATCCACTGATTACCCTAATATTCTTACAAATTTTACCTCTTCATAATATTTGTATAGGCGACAATTACAATTTAGCGTCAGGTGGCCCATCTGCTTATTTGCCATTCAATTAACAAAGAACAACTCCGACGCCGTTCTTCTTCCGTCTCTTCGTATCTGGTGCAATGTATATATTGGTGGTATATACATTGCACCTTCTTTGGAAAGTCAAAGAGTCGTCGGCAAGGGCCGTCGGAGCTAAACATTATGCTATAATCATCTTATATTAAAGAAATAGAGATTGCTACAACAACTGGACCTCTGCGGTGCGGGTTACTATTAAATATTTACCTACCTAAGTTTACTACAACGGTAAGGAACTTGAGTGCATTTTGGAGACAGCTATGCGCTTGTTCAGGTTCTTCACTATCATCAGATGCCACCTTGCACAAGTTATCGAGGTCCTGAAGTTTAAATAAAAGAAAAATATATTATACAAAGTTAGTGATAAATCAAATAGTAATGAAACTGATCAATTTTATCAGAGAAGTAGAGAGAGAATTAATTTTTAAAATCTACATACATCCAGCGCGGTATCGTGATCAATTTCGTATGAAATGACAAATAGTTTATCAGATTCTCCACTTAATTTCTTCGTGAAATTTCTTCAGGTTTGGATTGTTATTATATTACATAGAAATACTAATATTCCAGTTGATAATAATGTATATTATGATTGTTGTAGCCTTAGGAAACCCTCTTTGGCGTTTCCCGGTCTTTTTTTTTTTAATTTACAAACTTAAGCCATTTATTAGTAGTCAATATACGATTGGTATCTAACGATAGCAGGCCAAAATATTAATCAAGTACAAAGTAAGTACTTATTATACAAACGTGATATTGAAAGGATGTATATGATTGGTGTGGACTTTGTTAAAAGTCGTCTGTGGTTGTCCATTTATACTCTGTTTCAGCCGCCAAGAAGCTTGCATTGTATGCTGTTTCGATTATATATATCGGACTAGCTTACCCGTGCAACGTGCTATCTGCTTAATATTTTGCTCAATTTATATATCTTTTTAAATTATAACCTGTCTATGTGTTATTCCAATGTATAAGCTATATTACTGTACATTAAAATCCGTTCAGTAGTTTTTGCGTGAAAGAGTAACAAACATATACTCACAAACTAAAGGCAACGTTTGCCATTTATCAACATTAGGTGAGTAGGTAATACCCACATAAAACATATAAACACAAATGTTTATATGTTTGAGAAACTATTTGAATGTGGATAAGATGTTTGTACACATATTAAAGAAACTTTTGCACGTATTCATAATTAAACTTGGTACATATATCTAAAGTAATAGATATCTAAAGTCGAAATATCCTTTTTGAAATGAAATTAAATAAAATTCTACCTGTAATAAATTGTTATGACATACCTTCAAAGCTTCTTTTAGTGCGGCCGTGAAATTTGGATATGTGAGTACGTATGTTTTCAGATTACTATCCGTACATAGATCATTGATGAATGTATACGCATGGAGCAACTGCGTCGCGTCTCTTTCACTGAAAACGATAATTCGATATATATTATCTTAACTAGTTGCACCCGCGAATTCGTACGCGTGGAATTTAACTTTATCTTTGTAAAATGAAATATTTTCTCTAAAATAAAAGTAGCCTAAGTTACTCCTTATTACATCAGCTACCTGTCAATAAAAGTCCCATTAAAATCTGTCCATAGCCCATTCAGCCATTTCAGAGATTAGCCGGAACAAACAGATTGACAGACAAAAAGACAATTGTAGTCGCAGAGCTTGTGCTATACATAACAAGACAATCAATTGTCTTGTTTTGTACCCATAACACAACCTCTGCTTAAATTGCAACTAGATGGCATTGTGTAAATTTTCCTGAGATATTATTATTAAAAAAAAAAAAGAAACACAACTTACTAAGCTGTACGGCTGTAATATGGTATCCAGCGGTATGGTATACAGCGGTATCTAAGCTGGATGACTTTGTACAAAGTGTAACTAGGTTATGATGACTATTACAAATTATGTAGTGTGATACTAACGCGATGGCCTTGTTGAATGTGCGCAGCGTGCAGCAGAGGTAGCTGTGGACGTCTTGCTGGCGGACGGCAGCCGCGCCGCGACTCGCGCCCGACAAGCACAGCAGCAATCGGCACGTCGCCACGCCGCCGTAACCACCGTCCTGTAATTTTTTATTATTTCTCAGCAAACATTCCGTCGTTCGATCGACATCGATTATCGGTATAATAACAGCAATAATAATATAAAAAAGTTAGTTTTATTACCAGTTCTTATCGACTGAAAAAGTTAACTAAACTGGACAGTGAGAAAAATATGATGTGCACAAGAGGCACATAGATCTTTTTTTTATGGATGATAATGGAATGGAGCACCCGCCTGCGCTAGCTGCGCTGGCAGGGCCTCATTGGAGGATGAAGATGAGATAAGATGAACATGAGGTCAGGTCAACTGACAAATTCATCAGGAATTTATCACGATGGTTTCCAGAGGAAACCGCGTGGAGGTCAACCTGACATGGTACATTGTTAGTTATGGGGTTATGAATACACATTACTAACTATCTCCTTCCCCTGGCTGATAATTTTTTTTTTAAGGATGATAATGTAATGGTGCACCGCCTGCGCTAACGGTTTACGCTGGCGGGGCACCAGTGGAAGATGATAAGATGAGCATGAGGTCAGGTCAGTCAGCCCATCGTGACAAATTCACCGGAAATTTATCACGATGGTTTCCAGAGGGAACCGCGTGGAGGTCAACCTGACATGGTACATTGTTAGTTTTGAATCCACATTAATAACAATCTCCTTCGCCCCGGCTGATAGATATTATGTGTATGTATTTTGAAATTGCGTGTGCCATGGACATCATCATATGATGCCCCTACCCTCCATGCGTTTCCATTCCATAGGACTGAGATGCCATGCCTCTGTAACCTGTAATTTAACTGCCATATCTCACCCAACCAAAACAAAGCTTACAAAGTGTCTAACCCCATCTGGGATATCTCTACTAATATTATAACGTATGTGAGTTTAGATGTTTGATAAGGATAAATCATTAAGATCTGTCAGCATTGTAAACAACCTCATCTTGAAAATTGTAAATTTAATAATATACCTTAAGGCTAATGAGATGCACCACAAAATCCTTTGTGTCAACTATCCTCATCAAGGCATATATTGCCGGCAAGTTTCCATAGCACATATTCACAAGCACAGTCAGTGACTTATGGCCTATGATCTTGTATTGAGGCTCCATCATTGGTTGTAAGATCCAATCAGTTAACTGTTTCATTAGACCAGAGAGATATGATTCTTGCCAACTAATTTTTATGCCATATGATATTTCCTGAAAAGGTATGAAAATAATTATACATGTAAACATAACATATGGTTATTTAGAGTTAAACCAGTGGTTCAGAAAGGTAATTGCACTTCAATCCAATTAATAAAAAATCCAAAACTCTGTTCTCTACTGACTGTCTAAGATTGGGTTCACATTATTCAGTTTAGGTTCAGTTCAGATGAACCATAGTATTCTATATTATAGTTTTGCAATACTGACCTGCATTACAGAAAGAACTTTAATTTTTTTGTCATTGGATATTGTGTCAGATAGCAATCGTGTAAGGATTGGCATGAATCTGAAATAATAATAATACAATCATGTTAAAAAAGAATACATTATAAAATGGGCTAACATTATCAGGTTTAACCCACCAATTTGGAATCTCGTTTTACACACCCCACCCTCTTTGGAAGTGTACTAATTGACGAGGCCGAACCGATAATGTCAGCTCACCCTCACACAATAGTCAGAAGGGTTCCAAATTAAAAGAACATACAAATACATAACATACAAGTATAAGACAATATAACAATAAGTAATGTTCATGGTGCCGTTATCACCATACTAGCTGACCCATGTAATTTCATTTACATTCCATTTCCCCAGCTTTTGCAATATTTTTCATTGCAGCTGCACTCCTATTGATCATAGCATAATGTTATATAGCTTATAGCCTTCGTCGGCAAATGGACTATCCAACACAATAATATTTTTCGATTCGAACAGTTCCATTTGTAGTTCCTGAGATTAGCATGTTCAAACAAACTTTTCAACTTTTTAATATTAGTATAGATTGTAGTCTCTTCTATGACACTATAAGTTTTAAAACTACAACTTCTGAGTTCTTTTCTTTGCTTATTTTGGAGGACCTGGGGGTGGGGGAGTCTGTATGATGATTAGCATCGGTCATAATTTAACAGATGGCAACCCTCACATTGTCTTTGTTAAAAAAACAATACATTAATTGAGAGATTGTTTACGTAAGCATGGGGGGAGGGGTTTTCTATATATAATATGCTATTTACAAAAAAAAATGAGGGGTATATTGTGATAAATCTGCTTAACACAAGCTCTAGCTTGAACAGCCCCTCTTCTATGACACTATAAGTTTTAAAACTACAACTTCTGAGTTACACATAATATGTAAATACTTGCTTACACCCTGGAGAATTTGTTAATGAATTTGTCCTGCAATTTTTTTTACAGCTAGTGTAATATTTATGTGAGTTTTTTATAAGTAAACAATCAAAATAGCATATTTACTTATATGTATGTGTCAGAGCATGTCTTGCGCTGGGTTCGATGGCAGCACGTGCCAGTACAGCAACACCAGCCCAGTGTGGACCTCGACCGTCGCACATCACACGCCATAATGAGCTGAAGAAGGCACAAACCTCGGACCGGCCCGGGGAGAATATTGTTAAATCACAAGACGAAGCTACAAGCTGAAATTATACATCACACATCAATTAGCCTGAATAAACTTAAGTATGCCCTGAAATGGCGCACCTGTGCTAATGATATATGAATGCGAGGATCCAGGAAGATGACAGGGTAAGGAAGCAGTCCAGTCAGTTGTGGCAAGTTTACCACTAACTAAACAGAATGGTTTCTAAAGTTCGTAGTGTAATATTTATTATCATACAATACACTTCTAATAAATATTTTTATCCAAGTCAAGAATTGGATAAAAATGTTTTTTAGAAGGAAACAGATCTTTAGTTTTATACTTTATACTCTATAAAATATCGAGAACTCAATATAAATAAAAGGTGGTAAGATTGCCTGATTTTTACTAATTATACGTATATAAAAGAAATTATTGGGTACACACTCCCAAATATCGAGTCATCAAATTCACAGCAGATTCACTATGAGTAGTTTCAAATTCACGAGCAGCAGTCACAAAGGCCTTTAAGTTTGCAAATTTTCCAGCATCCGAATAGTTACTATTGCAATATTCGGCGCCGTCCACTTCCATTTTCAAGAGATTTATTAAAAGTCTTCACTGATTAAAGTACAGTTATTAATTAATTACAAAAAATATAGTTAAAATCATGTGTGCCAATTCTCTACTTCAAAATATTTACAAAAAAATGTCACATCCAAAAGCAGACTAGAAAAGTTTCAAATGAATTCAACTGTTATTGGTTTGGTTTTATTTTTTTTTATAATTTGACATTTCGGCGTGTTTGTTTATCAAAATCTGTATTGTGATTGGTCAATTTTATAACCTCCAGACCAGAGACGAATTTAGTTACAGCAACACTGTTGCCTAGTTACGGTTTCCCGCTGCTTATTTTATTTGCCGCTATCATGCGAGATTAAAGTACAAATGAATATGTACGATATAAAAAAGAAATAAACTTATATTTTTAATGCTAATCGACAAAATACTAACATTATGTAATATGGAAAAATGAAAAACCAATAGTTTTGTAATAGTATCAAACCGCTATCTGTGGTAAATGTCAATAGATAAAAACAGTGATTTATATAGTTTTTAATCTGTGCTGTGACGTCAACTACTAACATTTTTACCCAGTTCATTTAATTTTTGCTTATTTATTCATATTAAAATTAAAATATTTTTTTTGTCAACAAACTATATATTTCATCATGGGTGTAGATATAGAAACGCTCTCTCCAGGAAATGGTAAGTCTTTTATTTTTTTCGTTTTCGTATAACCTACAAATAGTTTGGTGGACTGTTCTTATATTTTTTGTAGGACATATATAATCTAGTTAATTATGTTCAAAAGTTATAAAAATACTAAATCTAGTAGTAATTAATTCGCGAGGATTAAAACATCATTCAAACGAGAATCTATTTGCATAAGCGCACACAAAAAACTTAGTGACAATTTATATAGTACACTAACTCACCGGCTATGTAAACACCGTTAACAAATAATTGCTCCGATAGATTTCAAAATACCGAATGAAGTGTAAGCAAGTGTCACCATGACATCGATAATTGATAAAGCCTCTGAATGACTCTTTTGGGATATCCCTTGTGAATATAAATTATTGAATGTTTAATTATTTTTAGGCTCCACTTACCCCAAACCTGGCCAGACAGTAGTAGTCCATTATACAGGAACTTTACAAAACGGTAAAAAGTTTGACTCATCCCGTGATCGTGGACAACCATTCAAATTCACCTTAGGCAAAGGTGATGTTATAAAAGGATGGGACCAGGGATTGGCGAAAGTAAGTAAAATTCTTGTCATTAAAAAGCTATATTATATCTAAATTATAATAGATATTTTAATCTGAGGAACTTTTGATTCGAATTGAAAAAACCTTTTTGTGTTGGATTGTCCAGTTTTCGACGAAGGGTTTAAGCTATATAACATTATGCTACGACAAATAGAAGTGAAGCATCAATGAAGTGGAAAATGTTGCAAAAACAGGGAAAATTAAACAGTTTAAGTTACCCATAAAAAATGTATTGTTATTGTTTTTGATTACCATGCGAATGAAGACACAAGTAGTTTAATAACAATTTCATTTTTAAAAGTTTTAGTATGTCAGATACTACAAGTCTACTATTTTTTTTTTATATGAACAAATCTGTGAATTTCATATGATAATTATATTGAGACTCAGTATAAAATTGTTAACAAAACCTACTTCCATTGAAGGAAGGGCTCTTTCTTTTTCATCATGTTACATCCCTTGTTAACTTATTGTTAGAGAATTCTAGTCTAGTCTATAGAGACAAAAAAATGAACTATTTTTTTCTTTTTAGCTTTTATTTGTGAACAGTAAGATCTTAGTGGTTAAATATTGATGTACAGTAGCTGTAATCAATAAACTATTCTTCTATTGCAGATGTCAGTTGGAGAGAGAGCTAGACTTACTTGCACACCAGACTTTGCTTATGGCTCCAGAGGCCATCCCGGTGTCATTCCACCTAATGCTACTTTAATTTTTGATGTGGAACTGTTGCGTGTTGAATAGTTTATATTGTTATTGTCTTGCCATGTGTGTATTGTTTTATTTATGTATTATACATTCAATCTCATAGGGTCACTTTAACTGCTGAGTGATTTTGTAAAAAGGCTGACTGTGCTAAGACTATGGGTGTAGCATGGTGAGGCAGGGTGGAACATGCACCCCACCTTGGCTATGACCTGTAAGGTACCTAACCAAATCTAAAAAATTAAATTATCTAAGAACTATAATACTAAATATCAGTAACAAAGTTTGTACTCGAAAGTTGAGAAAAAAAACATACAAATACAGGGTGCTATAGGGTGTAACCATATTGTATAAAAACATTAACCGGGGTATGACTGTGGGTATAGTTTGCTAGTTACATAACATTTTAAACTGTTGCCCCACCCTGGTCCCATGGCCTGCTACGCCCATAGCTAAGACTGTATGTATGTACTCACAATTGTACTAACATGTTCTTACAACACAGCCAAGCAGGTAGCTATCCACATAAGTATATACTAGTTGTGATGTGATATAATATGTGCAAAATAAGAAAACTATCTTAACTCACCGCAAGTTCTCAGCAGTTAAAGTGTTTAATTTAATTAATTAATTAATTGTTATAACTTTTCGTCAATCTTATTTGATTCAAGTTTGGTTTGTTTCTTGATTATTGACAAATTTAAATCTAAAACAGTATTGGAATATTAACAAATTCAAAAATCTTTTTACATCAGGTATAGCTTAATTGTTTTAATTTAATAAATATAGTACTTACATAGAATCTAACAGGTAGGCATAAAAGACAAATAAAGCCATATAATTTCTCAAAGAAACTAGAATGTAGGTCTAAAAAATTGATCATAGACACAAGATAATACTGGCTGATTATTGAAGAAATAAATATAATATTTTAAACCACATCCATTGAAAAAGGTTGTAAGTCTGACTAGTACAACTAATAGTGGAACTGATAAATATAAATACAAGCTATGTATAATCAAAATATCTCAGATACGGAAATACTTAAAAAAATAAAAAAGCATTTTTAATAATGAATTATTCATCTAAAATATATTATTTACTTTAAAGCTAACTCACTAATATAAAAAAAACACAAATTAATTATAAAAATTGTCAAATTTAATGTAAATGTAATAATTTATTATAAGTAATTTTAAAGTTAACTATTTTCTTTTTGTTCAATAATGAATTAATATTGCTTTGATTGCTTTAGGTGGTCTTTTTTAATAAAATAAGAATGTAATGTGTCCTAGTACTGAGGAAACTTGTGTTCCTAATATTATAGGTCATTAATCGTAGACTGTATTGCAAGGGAATCAAAAACTATTGTCTATGGTCATGGTGCTGTATGTTCTATTCGAAATTCAAAGCCGTAAAAATATGTAGTTAGAAGTAAAATATTATTTGGAGCCAAGTGATTTAACATTCATTCTTCTCTGTGAGAATAGGTAATAAGAGACACATATAACTCAAAATAAAATATATTTATATGTAATGATAATACAGTTGAAACTTGATTATACAATCCACAGTTTTCGATTCGCTAGAATAATTAGTCCAAATTCAAGTTTCTACTGTAGAACAATAAAAAACAATATAAATTTTATACATTAACCCTTTATAAAAGTATTGGAGAAAAGACCTACTTTGCTTGCACATAATTAACAATCATTCTTTTCCAGCAGATGTAAAGATTTCTAACCATTTCATAATTTATTTTCCTCAACAAAGCTAATGTGTTATTATTATATGGATATTAATAATAAATAGTTTCAGTAAAAATTTTTTATAATTTAATATCACATTATTTATACCCTTTACCATTTTTTTACAACTTATTTATACTTAAACCATAAAGTTATCACATTTCAACCCCAACGTGTAAGGATCACCTTTGGTGGCAAACACTTACAGGTACAACTGTTGCTTATATACATGCTGTTATATGATTTTTTCCAATTACTGTTAATTAGGTGACTGTAATTACAGTACAGTTAATTATTTAACACTAATATAAAAAAGTACTATACAGTTAAGAATCTAGCACAGATAATAAGCAGAGTAAGAACTCCATCTATTCTAATTGTCTCAACACAGAAGAGATTTTGAAATATATATGTATACATGATTTTGTATCACAGTGTTTGACATTAAATTCCCATGAAAGGTTTTGACTGAAGATTTATATTTGGTAGGTTATAATTTATAAGAACAATGTTTGCCAGGTCAAATATTAAAATGAATGTAAATAAAAATAGTAACACTGGAGTTTACTGGACATATTTTTTGGGATGGAAAGACCTACATTATCTTTAGTGGAACAATTTTATTACTTCTAACGCACAGAACATTATAACTACCACTCCCATCCTATGTGAATTACATCTCTATAATTTACTATATTTAGAGTTCAAGTTACAATCGCAACTATTATTTTATATCATGCAAACCACTCATATTTCTTGCTGATTATTACTATTTTACTAATTACCAGGATAATAATTCATCAGTGGCACAACAGTGTTCTTTGTGAATGTTGATCGGCATAATGCACAGGTCTCTAATGCTCCATAACAACACTGGAAACAAAATATATGACCACAAGGCAAGACACAGGGCTGCAG
Organism: Achroia grisella; assembly: GCF_030625045.1. NCBI lineage: Eukaryota > Metazoa > Arthropoda > Insecta > Lepidoptera > Pyralidae > Achroia > Achroia grisella. Next base: position 496,314 of record NW_026712984.1, on the reverse strand, counting down.
AATCTCCTCCAAACAGGCCACACACGACTTACTACTGTCCACCTCATTTGGTATTTCACTTAACTGATCCATATATTTCTTAGCTTGGTATACACTCTGTGCACATGATATAAATGCATGCAATAACGTTATAAAGCCTAATAATCGCAAGTGGGCGTAAGAAGCCGCCGCAGCAGGCCTTATATGAACATAATCTATGCCAGTCATTGTCTTTCCTACTTGAATAGGACCTCCTCTGATATAACATAATGCTCTATTTATACTTTGTATTTGTGGAACCATTGTATTTACTGCTTTTAAAACTACTAAAAAAGCATTCTGTGCGGCAGGTTGTAAGGATCCATTTCGCTCGACACTCTTCTCAGCGTTACGAATAAGTTGTCTTGTAAATGTTTCGCCAAAAGCAGATAAGAGTATGCTCATTAGTCGAGCGCAGAACGTAGGCAGTTTGTTATAACTTTCGTCGACTTGAATTATGCCGGAATACTCTTCTCCCAATGTTTGTAGATCCTTGAGGGTAGTGAATGACCTGTACAATACCGACGACAATGGTGCAGCTTTATGAGCATGCTGTGCAGGCATAAGTTTTGATAATGACTCCGCTAATTGTTTTTCATATAGATCATCCTTCTGCCACGCTCGAAGTACTTCAGCAGGTTGAGCAGCCGGTCGAGCCATATTTATTTAAAATACAGTAATTATTTTACATCTAATCGTAATATATAATAAATTTACAAAATTGTAAAAAATATGTAATACTAATTTAACTATATTTGTTTTTATCATGAAATGAAATGACAGTGACTGATCAAAAACAACTTTCATGTTAACTGATGTTGACTGACATTTGACAGAGTAACTTATATATTTTTTATTTCAATTCTGATTGGGTAAATAATCACTAAGTTGTTTTGGACTCTGATATTCTAAAAATATAGGATATTCAAATGTGCTCTTGCTATAATTAATTTACTATTGCGTGTACCATGACGTCCACGACATCGTGTCGTGATGGTATATACCTATTTTTATGTTCATCATAAGTCTACAAGAAATTGTTCTTTTAATAACAAACAATAGCGAACTTTACGTGTAAATTGTACATTACAATTTAAATTTTTATTAATATTTTCTTAATTAAAACAAAACATCGAATTTTTAAGTATAAGTATATTTTAATAAATCTTACATGTTACAAATACATGAGGTATTTGTCTGATTTTGAGGATACAACAAAACAAAACTGCATCAGAATTACACATCTACATATACTTACATATACCAGTAGCTATGAGTTAATTTTTATTATATTTTTTGTATGAAAACTATTACTCATAAAATTTCTCATTCAAATTGAATTGGAAAAGGAATAATTTAAAAAATATGTATTAGTGCACATTAGAATAATCTCATACTAATCATCTAATGACAAACATGAAAATTTAAGATTATAGTCCTGATATACTTGTAGTTAGCAATTCGTAGTTATTCATGTGTACAAACGATGTTATATATTGTTAGAAAACTAACTAGTGATTGTTTATATTGAAACTACAATAAAAAATCTACAAGTGACTTCACATTACAACTCATCATAATTTTTTATTCAATGAAGATAAGACGACGTGGCTTTTAGACGCTATTATTTAAATGTTTCGATTGTAAGGTGCAAGCATTAGGCAGTTACAATGAGAGGCATGATATCTTAGTTCATGGAATGACATATATAATGCTACATTTTTGTTTGGTACAGCGTATGATGCAAATGCGCAGAACAAAAAAGGTACACTATGTGAAGAACACATTAACTGCGCGACTTCTTCTATCCCCCCGTCCCGGGTGGGTCCGGTGTCCCCACCAGGGGCGCGTATGTCAGAAGAAGTGATGGTACGAGTGGGTATGCGTGTGTCAAGTGCGCCGACGCTTCGCCGGCGTCGTTGCAGGCGGGGTGGAGGTATTAGCTCGTCGGCGACCGCGGCGAGATCCACCATCTTCGTCTATGAGAGGCGAATCCCAAACTGTAATGAAAATATTATATTGTTATTTGTTATGGAATGTCATGGCCTAGTGTTTTATTTAACTCAGGCTGAAAGTTAGAGACTTCTTATAAAAATGTAAGGCCGTCATAAAAAAGTCGGCAATTTATATATTTTACAGGGATTCTAAAGTGATGAAATAAAATTACATATATCAAATAAACAGAATAAAATTTCTTAAAATATAATTAATTCATTAAAAGTTTAGTGCACAAAAATAAAATGTAACCAAGCCAACCAATGAAACTGAACCAATTTCACAAAGAAACAAAGTGAATATCCGAAAATACTATTTTGGACTTTTCCTAATTCAAAATTATTAATGTCCTCACTTAATTATTATAATTTAGTAAGAAATAGAGGTTATTTTAAACTGAGAATGAATTTAAATTGTACAATAATTTCTTTTGTACACTTACCTGAAACAGAGCTAAGTTTAGACTTGGATGTTTTATCTCTCTGTGATGTTGATTTCCTACTAGTTGAACTGTCGCGAGTGCCTGATGCATTTGAATCCCTAGAGTCTCTTCTTCGGTCTGTAATTAAGTAACTATAATATTATAAAATATAATCACCAATTAAATACTTTTTAAACTGATTTCGAGTGTATTCTAGTGGTAAGGTTATTAAGATATTCCCATACATATATATATCATGAAGTCGGGATCTGATAATGTGAACCCAAAATAATCAAGGGAAATCGTCAAATATCATAGGCAGGTATTGTGTTTGAGCTTTCTAGTTAAGTTGTTGAGGTATTTGCAACTAGGAATGATTACTTGTTAATTAATTAAGAAATCAAATGCCAAAAAAGTGTCGCAATATATACACGTTTTTTCGTGCGTGATTCAGTGTGGGAAAACACATGCACACAACCCTGACTGATGACTAAAACATAAAGTATTTATTCTCATACTTTTTTTGCATGTGTGTAAGTGTGTATTTCCATTGACATGTACGCTCATGTGCTCTGTCTCTGTCTTTCTCTACCTTTACAGGTATACTTTTTTGTGTATGAAAGCCGATTCACTTACACTTGAAAGGCATACATGTGAAGGCTATAAAATAGATATTGACTAACCATAATCCTTCTCTGATTTGATGCTAGGTGTGTCAGTTGAGGCATGAGAACTACCACTTTCTTTGCGAGTTTTGGTTGCTAGTGCACTGATACTGTCTTTTCGCATACCTGGAGAAATAAAGATATTAAATGAAGTTGTGCATTTATAACATTTGCAGTTGACAATGTCTCTGGATACCCATTCTAGGGATAACAGTCATAATGGGATAATTGACGTAACCTCTTTCTCATCCTATTATCCCCAACTGGTGCCTGCCAGTGTAAACCATTAGAGCAGGTGGGTGCAACATTCCAATGTCACCCATTAAATAAACATTTCTAGAGTTATATATTTTGGAAATAAGAGAAAGCAGCAGTAAGTTAAATATTAAAATATATTAAAATGATAAAGTTTACATATTGACATTACAAAAATTCCTGAGATATTTTAAAGTGACATATTCTATAAAAATGTACAAACAACTAATTCTATGATGGCCAGCATTATACTTCCAACAATATAAAACACATAAATACCTTTTGGTGTAGAATCTTTGGATGTGCTTCTGGGTGTTGATAGTTTTGGAGAGGGGCTGCGGCCATCTAAACATACATTGTAGTATCAAATATACAATCTGTCAAATATTTATGACACAACAGCCAGATAAGGTGAATTTATTTTAATTTACAGGTAATTCATGTTTTAAATTACAATAATTTATTTAATGGATGGAAGTACATAGATAGAAATAAAATATACATATAATCCATCTAGAATATGATCTATCTGTGTTTGAAATGTCATTTCACTAGAATCTGTTAAATAATTTATGACTGATTTTAACATTTATCAAGTCAGCCAGCCAGCTAGCAATTTTAAATATATGTTTAATATTGAATTTTAAATATGAAACCCCTGAATAAAAAACAACCAAAGGACCATCTAATGGTAAACAATAACATACCACATTACATTACATTGTGTAGTAAAAAAAAGAACACATAAATTCTATTAGTCAGTTGGAAAGTAGAAGATTGAAAAATTGTTTATATTACCTTCACTATCGTCAGTTAACACAGACTCTTTGCATTTCTGCTTAATCAAACTTCCAAATTCATTCTCAGGCAAACTAAATGCCACTTCTTGATTTGGGAACGGTATTCTTTCTGTGTCATCTAACAGAGAAATTTCGTAAAGAGACTCTAAATGTTTCCAAATATCTTTGGTCGATACCTCTTTCGTGATAGAATTGGATAGCTTTTCCCAAATACAAGCCATATGAAAATGTTTGTTTATACCGACTGGTTTATGATTTGCCATTGCGTAAAATAGTTGTATTTCCATTTCAACATCCCATTCCACAACATCGTTAGCTTTTAATTCGGACTCTTCTTCGCTGGAAACCATTGTTTAATCGTACATAAATTATATTTTATTTGTATTATTGCATCCAGTCAAACGCAAGTGGAGTTACGATAAATTATTCAGACACAGAGAATATTTTTATTTTACGAATATAATCTAATCTATGAGTCAGTGGATAAGTTCTAATAAATTATTAAATCAAATGCACCACTTCATATACTATACAGATTTTTTGTTAGTGTTTTGTAACTTTGCTTTAAGTTTATTTTCTCAGGTTGCCGAATGTCGACTGCTGAGTCGAAGCCACAGAGTACTTTATTATAGTCCAAGCCTACAATGTCACAGGTTGCAGTCAGTCAGTCAGTCAGTCAGTCAATCAAGTTATGATGAATGCTCATTTTGCTGAGTGGTGTGGTTATTCTTTGATATTTATTACGCTTGCCGAATTATAATTTTTCATAAATAAATACTATGATTTGTCAGTCCTTCTCCCTATCAATAGTGAATTAAAACTTCTATATATCGTTTACAACAATGGCGAATCACTACGAGGTTCCTAATTGGTAAATATCATAGTGTTGATTTCATAGAACTATGTTACCATTCAAATACTTAGAATTTATTTACTTCATTATTTGTAAAATTATTATTCATTACACGTATTTTGACATTCTCATTACTGTTTATGGTTCAGTCCCGAATTTTACAAATTATTCTATTCATAGTAATAATACAGCGGCTTTTGTTGCTTTGGTTAGGTAATGTCTACATTTTTATTACAGGGCGGGTAAACCACCGACTGGACTCCATTTAGACGTGCTAAAGGGCGATAAATTAATACAAAAATTAATGATAGACGAAAAAAAATGTTACCTCTTTGGACGCAATCCCCAAATGAATGATTTCTGTATAGATCACGCTAGTTGTTCAAGAGTGCATGCCGCATTTGTATACCATAAACATTTGAATAGAGCCTTTTTGGTAGATTTGGGCAGCAGTAAGTATTTTTTTTAATCTTTAGTTGTTGTCATGTTTGTCTACAACTGTAATCAAAAAACATTATTGGTTGTGGTAAACTCAAAAGTGACAGATAACTAAAGCAAAGCAAACCAATTAGCATTTATTCAGTTTTATATCTGATTAAAGCTAATCGACTGATTGACAAAAAGAAAGAACTCTAAACATTATAAAAGTTATAAGGGGATCTTTACGATAATAAGATTGTTTATGAACACCCCATATTTCGACTCTGTTACAAACATAATATTATTAATATAATAAATATGGTACATATATGTATGATAATTATTTACATTTCTGTAACTTTTATATTTTAACCTGTCATGTTCAATGTCTATTGTCTATTTCTCTTTGGATTAAATTTCAATAATGTTTTCCATTGCAATTACATAATGTATTCTTTATTTCCAGCTCATGGCACTTATATTGGTCAAATGAGGTTGGAAGCAAACAAACCAACACAATTGCCAATTGATTCAAATTTTCATTTTGGAGCCTCTACAAGAAATTATATTATTAGGTAATTGTTTATTTTTCTTATATACAAAACAGGTCAGGTAGACCTGCAAGATCGTGTGTGTCAGACTTCTTTGCATCTTCAGTTCTCTCATAGTGTGATGTGATATGATGTGAGCATGATAAAAGGTAAATTCTTTTCTTTATAGACCTGCCCAAAACCAAAAGAATTTACAAGAACAAATTTAAAAAAAATTATTTCAAGCAGAGCTTGTGTTACTGTTCTCTAGTACCCTTAACACAAGCTCTGCTAGTTTGGGAATTGATGGCGCTGTGTGAAATGTGTAAGAAATGATACAAAAACAGACAAAATGTGATGCCCATGATAACTTTCGCGAGTCACCTAGTAGTACTATTTCTATGACAGTAATTCTAAAAAAAAACATATTTGTTACTATAAAAATTACATTGTTATTATTATTTTTATGTATTACTCTGTTAATAATCATACAAATGAAATTTTCAGAGAGAGACCAACAGGTAATTCTCGAGGCATCATGGAGGATCTACCAAATACAGAACAAGAGGGTGCTTTACTAGGATTGCCTGAAACACAAACTGAATTAGATGTAAGTGCTGTCATCTTATTATGAAATATATTACTTCATTTTCTATTCACTTTGTCTATTTGATCTGCTTCTGTAAGTTGTTCAGAAGTAGTTCAGTCTGTTTAAATTAAACAATACTAAAGATTATTTTTTTCTGTTTCAGAATTTAACAGAATTTAATACAGCACATAACAGAAGAATATCTATGTTGGGCATATCAACTGATGATGGCACGGATGTTATGAAGGTAGAACAATAAATAATTGAAAATTATTTACCAAGATATACTTTGTAGAAGTCGCCTGCTTTGGTACCTCAGTCTCACCTATTTCAACTGCGAAACCAATTGCTTTGTAAGCAGTTTTAGTTGAATAGTAGTGAGATTGCAGGAAAGAGGCATGATTCCGAATCCTGCCATATGGCAATGCATGTAGCATAACATGGATATAAAAAGATAGTGTGGTGTCTGTAGTCCCATTCATGCAATGCATGCAATTTTATTGATATTTCTGGTCTATTAATGTTAACTATACTGTTTTTACTCCCATATTATATATAAAATAAGAAAATCTATTTTTATTGAAAAGAATTCACCATCTCTAACAATAATGTCAACATCTTAATATCAAATCATCATGATTAATTCCTGGTAAATTTGCCACGATGGGTTAACCGACCTGACTTCATGTTCATCTTATCATCCACTACTGGTGCCACCCCGCCAGCGTAAACCGTTAGCGCGGGCGGCGCGGCGGGGCGCATTACATTAATATCCTCTAAAAAAAAACATCTTCATATCCTTTATGATATTCCAATCATAAATGAATTCAGAATAATATGATTTACATTATTCTGAGTTTTTGTGTTATGGAAACATTTCATTATTTAAATTTATCAAACTCAAATTATGTCCACCTAAAAAAATTTCTTCATTAGTTAAGAAACAACTGCTTCTATAATAAACTACCATGTATTACAGCCACCAACAGGCACCAAGAGATCAGCATCAATGCCCGCCGGGATGACAAAGAAAATGAAAAGAAATGTCTCCTTCAACGAAGAGGTGGATATCATCAATCCTGAAGACATAGACCCTACCATTGGCAGGTTTAGGAACCTAGTCAAATCTACCATAGTGCCAAATGCTAATACTCCACCTAGGAAACTCAAGTTGCAGAGTGCTGATGATAGTAAGTACTTATAATAAAACTCTCAAACTATAAATGATAATACTTATTTTTAAACTTCACTTATTAATATAGTTAAAAGGCGTTTTAACACTCCAGTCAGCTCCACACCACGGCAAGTGGAACTTAGTTGAAGTGTTGAGAGAGGTTTCCAAATTATTTGCCATGAATTTATTCATATTAAAAGCTTGTTAACTATTTTATTAATATAATAAATAAATGAATAATGCCATTAAAAAACAAACGGTCTACAAACGCATTATTAAACATAACTCAAATACAACTACTCAGATCTTGATGAAATTTATATGGAAATTCTAAAAACACAATGTAGAGCATCAGTATATTTACAAATACAAAAAGAATTACCAAAATCGGTACACATAAAAAAGTAGTAAATAGTTGACTTGAAACCTCTTTTTTTTTTAAGATAGTTGAAAAAATATTACAACTGTATTCCCAAATAAAGTAGCCATGACATAACACTTGACATGACCAAATTGGAATTAAAAAATCATTTATTCATGTAAGACATTATAGCCGCTTATGAACGTATTTTTTTTTATATTATATTTTTTCCCTACCGTCCTGCTAATATCAATTAGGGGCCGTTCAAGTATTACGTAAGCACTATAGGGAGGCGGGGGCTCTTTTCTTTGCTTATTTTGGATGACATGGGGGTGGGGAAGTCTGTATGATGATTACGTCATCGGTCGTAATTTACTTTTTTACACGAATGGCAACCCTCACATTGTCTTTGCTAAAAAAAACAATACATTAATTAAGAAATGATTACATAAGCATGGCGGGAGGGGTAAGAGCTTTGCTTACTATTGCTGACAAGGGGGATGGGGGGTGAATAATTGTAATAAATCTGCTTACGTAATACTTGAACGGTCCCTTAGAACTAGAAATTCTAAAATCAACCATAGAACCCGCACATAGTAGGAGATGTTTTTTATGAATATACACTGGCAGGGTAGAAGACGATAGCATGACTTAGAAGTCAGGCCAGTTGTAGCTATTAACCATATAATAACAGCTAAAAAATTATTTTCAATAGTAATCACTGGAGAACGTGTTAACAACGAACAGACAAGACAGGATCTTCTGTCCTTAAAAAATACTAATTTATTCAAGGTTGATAAAATAAGCTACGAATGGTATAAAAGTTAAAATAAAGACACGAATTTCTGCATACTCTATGGTATAGAATTAGTATAAAATAATAGTGTAATTTAAAAAAAAAACATTGTTAGCTCAAAATGAATTTATTATGTTAGTGATGTTTTTCAAAAGATATCATGTTGGTAGGGAGTAGGGGAAAAGTTATAATACAAAAAGTTCTATGTTCATAAGCGACTAAAATTAATTTTATTTGATTTCATTTATCTCTTAGATGTAATAACGTAGATATAGACGTGAATGGTTATATTGCTAAAAACGTAATGATTTATGAAATAGTAAAAAATACATGGTTTCTAATAGATATAGAGACGAAAAGAGACAGGAAAATAATGATGACTACTTCTCTATCCATACCGCCATAGATAATAGAGTCTTTCTTCATTTCAGGTCAGCACCACCACTCACTGCGGTTGCAGGAGATATCGCGGGGGAACAACTTGTATTCTGATCTTCCAGCGCCCAGTTCGCATCTCAGTCTTATTGGTGCAAGGTAACATACTATTTTCTTAATGAATTTAGAACTAGCTGTTCCTGCGACTTCGTCCGCATGGAATTTAACTTTATTTTTCTAAAATAAAAGTAGCCTAAGTTACTTCTTATTAATTCAACTACCTTCAAAATCGGTCCAGCCATTTCAGAGATTAGCCGGAACAAACAGACAGACAGAAAGACAAAAATTGTAAAAAATATTATTTTGGTGTATGTACCGTATTTATATTAATATGCATGTAGTAAAAAACGGTTATTTTAATATTACAAACAGACACTCCAATTATAAAATTGGAGTGTCTGTAATATTAAAAAATCTCCAATTATAAATAATTATATGTATAGATATATAGGTGATAAAGAAATTGACGACTCATCTAATGATAAATCGTTTATATACACAAACAGCACTGTCTATACCACGGCGATTTCGTTATATACTATGTAAATATGTTTATTTATACTAGACTGGGTCTCTTGCTGCCGAATCCCGCGCCGGACGTGGAACTGGAAGGTCCAGAGCCACATATCAGTATACATCCACCTCTGCCGAACTCTGGTAAGATTTATAACAAAAAAATATGTATATATGCCGTGTCTCTATAAAAACACATCTAAAATTATAGACAGATTAAACTATAACCCTTAATAATGTGAAAGTAATTTTGTTTGTTTGTTACACTTATATATCTGAAGAGCTAACCCCTAGTGTCGTTACTAGTATTAGTAGAGTTTGTGAAGGGGTAATTTCTATATGAAAGTTTATCGCATCATTTGGCTTCGAATTTTGCAGTATTTGGAATTTATAATACATATAAATTCCAAAGGCTGAACAGATCTTTATGAAATTTGACTGTTTAACCAGGACGGAAAGGGGTATCTAAAAATCAAAGTAAAGATAAGAGAGAGAGAGAGTGACGCGAGTCGCCAAATGTCGTGGGTTCGAATCTGGCCTGCATCAAAAAGCTTCGTGAATCTATATCTAATATTATATTTCTGATATACTCATCAGCGATGAAAACACTGCTACCAAAGCAAATTAACTTGAGAGACTACTGCAGCCTTCTATATATGTTGTATTGAATCAAATATACTCAGCACAGCTTATCAATGTCTACAATTAACAAATATCTGTCTACTCCATCTCAGACAAGATTCATGACAGAAAGTATATATAAGATTATCTTGTTATACAGCTCCAGAAGATGCGGGACCCTCGAGCGAGCCAAAGAAGAAGAAGTACGCGAAGGAAGCGTGGCCCGGCAGGAAACCTGGCCTAATTCCGGGTGTATGAACGTAACTCTTACATCACTAGTTGTAGCAATAAGTGTTAAGCAATTAGGTCAAAATTTCGGCCAATATTTGGCCAATATCTGTCTTGGTGCCTTCGCCACTCATAGCGTGGCCGTTATAATACAGATTAAGTGACGATAGCAAAATAGGAAATTAAGAAATACACTTCTCTAATTAGTGAACTTGTATGAATAGGTTTTGTCTAGGTCAGTTTGAGTGCGTAGCGGTTTCTATGTTAATTGTCGTATGCCTAATCCTTGTTAATGTGTATTTACAAGAAGAACATTTATTTAAAAGAGCAACACGCAAGTTTCTTGCTCTATCTTCTTGTGACGAGTCAGCTTTTCGAATGAGTGGTAGAATAATAAAAAGTGACTATTCAAAAATGCTTATATTAAGCTTATTTGGATAAAGATTATTTCTATTTCCTCTATTTCTATTTGTTTATGCAATTGGAATGGTAAACATACTAATGGCCCACCTGATGGTAAGTGGTAACAGTCACCTATATACATGAACAGCATCACAGACATCACGTTATTATGTGAGACCTGTGATACCACTAATTGTCATTCCTGAGGACAAAGGTATCAAACATCTTGTCTTGTAATTTCACTTCCTAATCTGACCCGATAACCAAAACATAGCTTAAGAAGCAAGCTGCTTGAAGGGTGAAATAGGTGAGACTTTCAATCGCTTCCAAACTCTCCAAATATTCCCACACAGAACTCTGCATTCGTAAAAGATTATTAACACGCAAGATTTGGTTAGATATCACTAAATAACTGTCACCTAACAGTTAGGGAGTGAAATATCGAGGTCCTAAAATATAAGACCCTTAAGGACTTAGTAGACACCTAAAGGTTGGTGAAAACGAATTTCATACTAGTGGACCCCTAAACTGACGTTAAGTGGCCCCTAAACTTAAGTAGACGTTGGTGAAAACAAGCATGATATACGCAGATGTCCCTATACAGTCTGTCCGGTAGAGGTAAAGTAGTTTTTGACGGTAGTTCTGACTCCCCTATATCTGTCACTAAACAGCTTACTTCGTGGTCTTTAGGGTTAGATATTACATTCGTCAGTATTGGCAACAAATGAGTGTTATAACGTTAGGTCAGATGAGGGGTACAACGTTACTGCCAGGTGACTGCTTACAAAGCGTCGCCTTTGTAAGCAGTTATAACCCTCATTTGTTATCACCAGGTATGCCATCAACTTGTTTGCTATTCCAATTAAATATTGATGAATGTAGTGTAAGTAAAAGTGTGTGTGAATTGGTCGTGTATTAGGAGTTTCAAAGTTTTGTTTTAGCCTACTACGATGGAAGGCTGGCGTAATTTTATATATAAAATTCTCGTGTCACAGTTTTCGTTCCCATACTCCTCCGAAACGGCATGACCGATTCTCGTGAAATTTTGTGAGCGTATTGAGCAGGTCTGAGAATCGGCCAACATCTATTTTTCATCCCGCTAAATGTTAGGGGTAGTCCACCCCTAAATTTTTATTTTTATTTTAAGGCAAAACAACGTTTGCCGGGACAGCTAGTGATATATATACATATATGTATTCTGTATAATAACGTCTGTGTTACGAGGAGTGTGAAGGCACTTGATCAGAGACCGTCTTTTATGACAAGCGCATTTCGCATCATGTTACATTTTGTATTTTTTTAATATCTTAAAGCGTTCATATCGAGGTATTGTATTTGGAAGTCTGTTACTAACGATAGTAGGAGAGTAGGGTGAGATAAGGCAGCGAAGCTTTAGGGTACGGTGTAGTATTCAAGTATGGTAACACAGGATTGTTTCCAGATACATAAAATATTTGTTTACAAATTATAGTTTTCACTATACTATTCATGATCTGAGTGGTCTGGCTGTGCATCACTATCTTATTTTGTAACTATTAGTCACGGGTGTATACATATTATGTATGTATTGACCAAAAATCTATTATTTAGTACCCACAGTAAAGAGTTGGTAATCTTCCTGTTTTCCCAGAACATGTCTTAGTTTTTGTAGTTTCCTGGGATGTCCTGAACAGTTTATAAGCAGTCCAGTTTTAAATAAAATAAAAATTCATATAATTTTATTAAAAAATATGTATTTTAATTACTTGCATTTCATTTCACCTATTCTCACTACATACTATATTAATTTAACTATTGTAACTCTATTACTGGGTACTGTTTTTAAACTTAATTGTCCTGGTTTCTAACGTCAAATCCTGGTTTTTTAGATTTTGGGTTGCTAACCCTATACGCAACCGCATAGTACAAGCTCTGAGTGCCAATAGATGGCGTCGTTTGATCTATCCAGGGGTATTTCTGTGTTTATTTGAAATAAAACAAAATAAGTGTCTATTGAAGTATTAAAATGTTGATTGATTCTTTACAAATTTTAACACAATTTAAATATTAATAATCTATAATCTATAATAATCTCAAGACAATTCACACAGCGCCATCTAGACCCAAGTTAAGCTAGCTAAAGCTTGTGTTATGAGTACTAGACAACTGATACAAATACATAGATTTTTTTTTCTTAAATATATACATATTATACATAGAAAACACTCAGACCGACACAAACAATTGTACTCATGAATACAAATGTTTGTGCCGTGCGAGATTTAAATATAAAATTACACAGGTGTAATAATAATTGCTATTGTTACAACAAAAGTCGATTTTATTGGAAAAATGTACGAAATTTATTTCGTTTTTTTATCAAGGACGGTCTCTATAAGTCTATCCGCACACATAAGTGCTGTGTATTACGATTACCTTAGTGATTGATATTTCAATAATGAGACCAGTTGATGTTTTTAATTATCCGCGGGGACCATCAATAGTATCTGTGGAAATTCTGTTAGGCCCTAACCGGTTCTTCAATTAAAATGGACAACCGTTTTTGTTCTGACCTATTTCGTTGCGAGTCGCTTAGGATCCATTATGAGTGGTTGTGACGGTAATTTATCCAGCGTGCGGGCACGCTGCGGAGTTCCTGACTATACTTTACACCAGTGTGTTACACACTGCATCTTAGCACCACTTTGGTGTTACAGCTGCCCCTTTATGAATCTTTTTTATGGATGACAATGTAATGGTGCACCCGCCTGCGCTAACGGTTTACGCTGGCGGGGCATCAGTGGAGGATGATCAGATGAACATGAGGTCAGGTCAGTTAGCCCATCGTAACATATTTACCAGAAATTTATCACGATGGTTTCCAGGGGGAACCGCGTGGAAGTCAACCTGACATGGTACATTGCTAGTAATGGGGTCATGAGTCCACATTATGAACAAGCCTCTTTATGATTTCTTGAAGGCAACATAGCAGTGTTTTAATTGATTATAATGGAATGGCCCACCCAGTGCAGTATGATAAGATCAACATGAGGTCAGGTCAGCTAGCCCATCGTGACTTCACCAGGAACTTATCATGATGGTTTCCAGGGGAAGGGAGTTGAGGTCAACATGACATGGTAGCAATGGACTTATTAGTTCACATTACTAACAATCTCATTCCGCCCCAAGATGGCAGTGTTTCTTTATTCTTTCATATTCACCATTTGTCAGCACGAAAAGAAGTTATCCATGCAGATGACGTCGTAAAAGATCTACCTCTGGCTATTTTTTTACGCATACGATATTTTGTACGTATGCAATGTATTTAAAATACAGTCCATTTTAGTTTAAAACCTATTAGGACTTAGCAATTGTTTAAGGTATTTTGTATATAACTATAGTATACACGAAGTATATTCGATAATGTTTTAAATATAGGTTAGGTATATAAATAAATTAATACATGCTGTATTGAATTTACGGAGGAAACGTGACTTGAAGACGCAGTTCATCTCCATCATATGTATAATAAATGGCTGAAGTTTTATTATTTCGTTCTATGGATATGGTAACCCAGAATTATTTTGTGTTGCCATACTGCTGATAATTATCTTGGGTTTTCAATCAATTTTTATTTTAATCCATAGGATTTATTTTGTGTTGCCACACTATCGATAATTATCATCGATTTTTAATTTTCTTTTAATTAACTGTTTTAGGTTTTTAATTATTTATATAGAACATTTTGAGATACGCATGACCGCGCAATAATATAATAATAGAGACAAATCAGTTGGCTAACAACTATGTAACTATAAAATTATATAAAGCCGGCGGACCTTTCTCATTTAGTATACAGAGTTACTCGTAAAAGCTATGGAGAATGATTATATTGTAATACTTTCCTTGGTGAAAGTATTATATGTGTTTGAAAGTACTAAATGATATTCTGAAAATGACATAACATGTTTATGGAAACTAAATTTGTATGAAGGTTAGAAGTGCAGTTGGCTTTCATCTCGTTGGCATTTACGAGTAATCATGTACGTTGTTTCATTATGTGACGCTGTTGCTGCTGACAATAGCTTTCTTTACACTACACGTTCTTTCACGCAATCGTAAGGGATTGCAATTAACTATTTTGTGTTCACTCTTTCGCAAGTGTTTGCTCATAGTCTAATCAAATGAATAGTCATTTATTCATGTAGGATATTATAGCGGCTAGTTAGAACTAGCTTTTAGTTAGTGTTTATTCGGATCTATCTTTGTGGCGAATCGCTTAGAATCCTGAATGAATATAATATTGAGTGGTTGTGACCGTCATGTATTCAGTTCTTTTTTATTAATATTTTTTACTTCCAGTTCAGTACACAGATTCAATTGAAATGAACTGGCAAGAAACTTTCAATGTTTTTTAAAACCAATTTATTTACATTCTGTACCTATATAGGTATCTATGTATAACATTAAATGAAAATTCCGTCTTCCGGTCATTTCACTTTTAAGATTTATTTTTTTATTCGAGTGTTTATTTTTCAAAGACACCTTTAAGATTTATAAATTATCTATTAACTCTATAATTATGTCTTATGTCATTTTGCAATGAAATTAATTATTATAGGTAAAAAGGCGTGAAATGCTCATTTACTGCAGAAAGTCGATTCGTGCGTGAAAGAGCGTCCGTGTAAAGGTAGCTAATAGCAATGGGAACTAGTGGCCCCATTGTAAGAAATGTAATATTGCCAGGTCAACCTTGAACGTGGAGATGAAACTATAGTGGTTAATACCTATTGGATTGGTCATTATGGACTATCTGACCTGACTTCATTCTCGTTCTTTTTATGTATAAAAATATTAAAACAGAAATTTATTTTACAAATTATGTTGTAATAAAAAATGTAACATTTCAGTTCTGCTGTTTTCCGATGCCGGGATGTATTGTTAATTTTAAATAAATTATTTAATGAGTAATTGTATATTTGTGTACAACTTTCCAAATGCATGTTATTGAGCTGTGAATAAGTCAAAATAAAGTATGAGGTTCAAATTGTTTTTTGTTTGTATTTGTCCTTTAAATCCTTAATATTGAATGGAAAGAAGCTACAGTTACTTATTCTTTCCTATAAAATTAGTCGCACTGGTAGCAGAGGTATTAAAATAACGAGGAAGCACCCAGGAGTTTATGTAACAGCTGGTAAATTTTTTCTAATAATTTCAATAAGTTGTAAACATTACTTACGTAATGCGTTGTAATTTCACTGTCTTATCTCTACCCTACGACCAAAATATGTTACACGGCAAGCTACTTGGTGTCTGTGATATAGGGGCACTCTTACGACAGATGACTATGCACAAAGTATAACTATATCGTGTTATCAGGCTGTTTGTTCCACTGCTCGTACATATTAGTTTTATTACGTTTTAGCCTATAGATTTGTGGTTGGTTAAGCTTACCTTCCCTACAAATATTCCCCCCCCATTCATTTTTAAGTTTGGGAGTGTTTTTTTTTATATCAAAAAAGTGTCATCAATAGACCCAAATTTGTGGGAAGTCTTAAAAAAAATACATTTTAAAATGCTTTAGTTTAACCTGACGGTCAATAATATTTTTTACTTACTTATACTCTTTATTGCACCAATTACAGAACAAAAACAAAAGAACAATTAAAATGGAAAATATACACTGATACAAAAGGCGGTCTTATCGCTAAGCAATCTCTTCCAGACTACCTTTAGGTGGATAGAGAAATAAAAATAAGAACAGGGTAGGTGGCGCACGTAATAAATAAAAATGACTCAAATCTACATAAATATAAACATATATACCTACACATTAATACATATATACATACACATACATATACTTAATAGTGCACATACATTTGGAAAGAATGAAGGAAGATTAGTTATGAGAATAATAAGAAATTAATTAAAGCGATATAAAATGCGATTTGACAGATGCTTTAAAGTTGATTGAATGCTCCGAATGCAAGAGGGGAGTGAGTTCCACAACCTAACGGCTTTTTAGTGGCTGAATATGGAATAATGTATAAATTTACCATCGACCACAAAAAGCATATCTGAACCCCAGATGGTGTAGGTATATATAAATATATAAACTTAAGAGGTACTTCGTCTGATAGAAACATAAACAGCCCTAATGCATTGTTAATAACATTTCCTTGCCTAGGTGTAACTTAATTACAGGTACTAATTATGTTTGTCAGCTTCCCGCATCTTGTTCCTGGGTGTAGGTACAAATATAAAGTGCCCACTCTAATATTATATCAGATGTTATCTTTAAATTACATCCCACCTTTATAAGTAACTAACGCGCCCACCACGGATTGCACTGTAATTTAAATTTTTGGGATGTTTTTCATTACTCATTGCTCCTATTGGTCGTAGCGTGATGTTATACAGCTATAGCCTTCCTCGGTAAATGAGTTATGTGACGAATAATAAAATTTTCAAATTTGGATTTGTAGTACTAGGGCGTGGTTAATCGAGCAGGGCCTGTAAATTCTTCTAAGACGCTGATATGGTATCAATATTTTTTACATTGCACTGAATAAAATGTTTTTCTTCTTCAATATAAAAAATATGGCTCAGAGCATATACCTACCTATATAGACAAAAAAATTATTGATAAAATAAAATCCTGTTGTGTTTCGTTTGGACATTTGTTACCCGAGTACTGAGTGGCCCTATCAGTGCTCGGGGCCCTTAGCACCTATTAGTATTACTATTATTATTAGGTATTACAGCTAAATTCTCAATATTTAACTCTCTGTAATACCAGCATAGATATAGGTAGGTATAGAAGGTTACTTATTTGTGCAACAAAAGGTAAACTCGATAACAGCAAAGTGTGCGGCGGACATATTGAAAATGTTGGTGACATGACAGCTTGTCGGAAAGTGTGACAAGCGTTTTTGATAGGCTTTTACAGTCGAATAATTTCTCTATCGTATAAAATCGCAATATCCCGGTTCGATTTTTTTAATCCTAACTGTATCAAAATACTATTAAATACATTTCTAGATATATCGTTTATTTGTTTGTTACTAATCACACACATCGTAAAGACATTTCTTTTTTTGTTTTTGTCAATAGTACAATCCATACTGATGGATCAGTATAATTGCAAAAATGTGTCTGTCTGTCTGTCTGTCTGTTTGTTACCTTTTTACGATTAAACAGTTGTGTACATATCCTTGGAGTGGCCCTATTCATTTATGTCTCACTAGCTGTTCCCGTGACTTCGCTACTTTTTTGGATGTGTAGGATATTTATTTATTTATATAACTTCAATGCACAAAATACCAAGGTAAAAGTACATATGGCGGACTTAACGCCTTAAGGCATTTTCTACCAGTCAACCATAGGCTGTGCAGAGAAAAACTGTAGGCGGTGCAAATATAATCAATAAAAATAAATAGGTCAAAAAAAAATTATACATATACTAAAAGTAAATACACGTAAACACATGCATATACATACACAAATACATATACATATATAATATGTATCATGTACATAGGATATGTACATGTAGCTCATGTTTGTCATCCTAATACAATCTATTTCACGCAAAATTCATTAAAATCCGTTCAGGCGCTTAGTAGTGGAAAGGTAACAGAGAGACTCTTTCATGTATGTATTAATATACATGAAATGTATCATTAAATAGTATAAAATAAAGTCACTATCGCTGTCTGTCCGTCCCTATGTATGCTTAAATCTTTAAAACTACGCAACGGATTTTGAAGCGGTTTGTTTTTAATAGATAGAGTAATTCAAGAGGAAGGTTTATATGTATAATATATGTACACCCGTGCGAAACTGGGGCGAATAGCTAGTATATTATAAATACTAGTTGTGCCCAAGGTTTCACCCTGTTAAATTTATAGTCTACTTGTTATTCTGATGTATTAGCTACATTATAGTAAAGTTTCAATAGATAGATAGATAGATAAGTTCTTTATTCAACAATTACAAACACATAGCATACATGAGATACATTTTATAAATAGAAATAAAGTTTACAGATTAAATAATACAGAAATATAATATTACAAAATAAAATAAAAATGGAGGTGGCTTTATGTGTCGCAATGATGAAGAGGCAACCAACTCAGCATGAAGCTACAGATAAGTCTGCAGAGCTGATATTCTGTTGGCTCCTATAATTAAATACATACTTACATACATATATACGTGAATGTTTATATATTACACTTCGAGCTCTTAAAAAATTATACTATTACAAAACATTATACAATATATAAATAGATTAAAAATGAAGTGGTGTGTTATGTATACATATATTGTTAACCTATAGATACATACTACGTAAATAATACTACAATAAAATCTATTCCGTGGTTTTGCATGAAAGAGTAACAATCATCCATACTCAGAAACTTCCGCATTTATAATATTACTAAGATAGTTATTTACGTAGGTCATAATCTAAATTTCAAAACATTACTCAGTATGTTTAATTCGTTCATCGTTTAAGAGATGTACTGCAACAAAACAGACAAGAAAATTAATGTAATATTAATTTAAATTTTTACACAATTGAAAACTGTCGGCTAGATGGATAGCTGAGAATAAATCGTGATTACTTAGACAGATGCCTGAAAGTTCCAGCTCTTGTTGGTATTTGTTAGGGAGACTGTGGGGTAGCAAGAGGTGGGAGAGAAAAGAATGTAAGTAAAAAATATTACCAGTAGTCTAACTATATTCATTCATTCACTACTATTATTAATTCATAAAATCTAAACAAAGATTTCTATTGAAACCTGTTTTAGCTATTGAACTGTGTCGTCTTTTTCTTAACACTAATTTTATTCATTTACTAAGAAAGCTAATACATTGTAAACAGAGTGCAACGAGAAATCGAACCCGCGACCATTGGAAGTAAAGCGGTGTGCTAAACCGGTAGGCCACCGAGGTCGTCATTTGACGAAAATAGCATCAGACTCGGGGCTATTATTTTTTATTTAATTATGTCAGATACGAGGATCGCTGGAAGACGTTGTATGCGAACAGCGCAGGACCGATCGTCGCGTCGCCGCGTCGTGAAGATTTTTGGGGAAGGCCTTTGTTCAGCAGTGGACGTCTGAGATGATGATGATGTTGGCGAGTTTGCGGGCTGAAATGATGATGATGAAGATGACGAATTGAACTTTTTTTTTATAATAGAAGTCTCTGGTCCGCAGTGAAGTACCACCTCGCTCTATTGAGCACACCGAGCTTCTTGGACGCTCTGGAAATGTTCTGGAATTGAGGAGCCACAGCAAAAGGGATTTTCTTACTACAGTTGTAGTAGCTCGGGGCTATATTTTTTATTTTTTTATTCATATTTCATTATTTATTTATTATTTATTTTATTTATTTTATTAATGCCAGATATGAGTTGAACTACTGTTGTGGTTACGTTTACAGTAACTTGAAGTACTTACGGGTACATTCCTGTGGTTGGCTGGCACCTGTTGCTACAACATAACTTGGTTAGTTAAGTTTACGATACCACCCACTTGTACAGTGAGCTTCATATTTATGTACCTCGAGAGAGTGGTGAGCCTCATACCTTTATGTGGGTAACATTATTAATGGCACCTTTAATCTAATTCGGAATGATTATTTTACAGCCAAAATGAAAATTCATTAAATAAATATATATATATAATAATATCATATACAGGAACTATTCCTAAAACACTACATAAAGCAATAGACGATCTGAAATTAAATAAACGAATCTACATTCCACTACAAAAGGCTGTTATCTTAGACACATGTGCAATAGTCCGTCGCTTCCTAAATGCTACAGAATGAACCATCCAGCAAAATAAAGTGACTAGAGACTTGTCATGTCCCGTCTTCGCTATAAGTCAGCAGCTTAAGCTGTGAAAAAGAGAATAATAGTAATATATTTATTCATCTACACAAAAACATACATAATATAAAGTGATGTAGAGCCTTTGAGGCATATAAAATTCCATATGGAAGTATGTACTACTGAAAGTATGTACTGTATGTAGAACTTACATTATAAAAAAAATGTGTCTGTTCGTTTGTTCTTGGTAATCTCTGAAAGGGCTCGATCGTTTTTTACGGGACTTTCTTTAGTATCTGCGATTGAAAGTCCCGCCATAATCAATAAGGTAAACGAAAGTTACTCCTAATATTGTAAAGAGTAACTTTGCCTATTTTTATTTTCGAAAATTGATTTATATTAATAAAAGCTAGTTAAATTCTACGCGGACAAAGTTTCGTGTAACAGCTAGTCTAAATGTATATAACTCAAAGGTGACTGACGTAGTGATCTATCAACGCACAGCCCAAACCACTGGACGGATCGGGCTGAAATTTGTCAAGCAGGTAGATGTTATAACGTAGGCATCCGCTAAGAAAGGATTTTGATTAATTCTACCCCCAAAGGGATAAAATAGGGGATGAAAGTTTATATGAAACTTTGTCAATTTTAAACCGATCGGGCTGAGACTTTGCATGCAAAAAGCTACTATGACGTAGGCATCCCCTAAGAAAGGATTTTGATAAATTCCACCCCTAAGGACGGCGAGCGAGCGAAGCCGCGGACAAAAGCTAGTCATATATAAAAATTAATTCCTATTATCTACCGGTGGTCACGGCATCCCGCGTGTACGGCTGGACCGATGTCGCTAATTATTTTTTTGTTGCTTGTTATTGTTAGGAGATGTTATGAAAGAAAAAAAAATAAGAAAGTTACGCTGAATTTTCATTTTTTATTGATTACATAAATGCAAATTCAATATTCATTCATAGGATAACGTCTTTCGGACTAGTTTTATATTCATAGAAGGCTAGCTGCACCCGCGCTTTCACCCGCATGTAGTTTATAGCCTATGTGTTACTCTTATGTATAAGCTACTTCACTGTAAAGTTTAATCAAAATCCGTTCTGTATTTTTTGCGTGAAAGAGTAACAAACATCCAACCATACTCACAAACTTTTGTGATTATAAAATTAACCAGCTATCCGCGACTTCGCGCAGCGTACGCAACGGAAGCCCTCAAATATGAATAATTTTCGCCGTTTTTGCAACATTTTTCACTGATGCTTCGCTTCTATTGGTCGTAGCGTAATGTTATATATCTTAAAGCCTTCCTCGACAAATGGACTATCCAAGACAAAAACAAATTTTCAATTCGAACCTGTAGTTCCTGAGATTAGCGCATTCAAACAAACTCTTCGGCTTTATCATATTAGTATAGATAATACGACTGACTGTATATTTCATATGTAAGTAATAAAAGTTATAAATAATAAGTAGATAGCTATATGAGAATAAAAACGGTAACAAATGAAGTACATTTGTTACGATGGCTCGATGAATGGCCATCACTCGATACACGACACTAGACGCCTTTCATTACTTTCTGGCAGCCTTCTGTAAAAATAGACGTTGACGTCATCAGCTTTTAGGGTTCCGTACTACAGCTATAACTAGCTGTCTCATGCGACTTCCTCTGCACAAAACATTTCACTTCCTATTACACCCTCTTCTTGAATGAAAGCTTACGGCCGTCCTTCCCTATTACACATCCCCTTCTAGAATGATACCGTACCGGCCGTACGGCCGTTTTCTGATACAATCTATCTACACATCCAATTTTATTAAGATAACTTCAGCTATTATTATATGTAAAGGTAACAGATATACAGACATTTTTATAAATATTATGAGCGGACAGTTACTGGAACTCGTTTAAAATAAGTCATTTTAAGTGACACAAGGGAAAATATATACACTCACTGTATATACCCACAATATATACTCATAATGTGTTAATATGGATAATATGGAAAAAAAATCCTAATAAAGATATTGTCAACTCACCCGGCCGGCCAGCGGTGGTTCTGGGCCAGACGGATAAGCTCTGCCTTGGTGCCACTGTTAGGCAAATCGTAACATCTCGGTTGGAGGCTCCTCTGGAGTTGTTCAAAAGTGGAAATTAAAGAAATATAATAATATTAAAGTAAATTAAAAAAAAGGCACGGACGAATATATCTGTAGAAAATTGTATTTAATTTAGAAAAAAAAATGGACCTATGATAATTCACACAGCGACATCTAAGCCCCATAATTAAACAGAACTTATAAAAACAATCATAGTTATGAAATATATATAAATATATAATACTTTTATTGTACGAAAGTCGACCTCGTGATTGGAAGTAAAAGGTACCTATGACTACCGACTAAACCGCTAGACTATCGAGACCCCTAAACCTTCAAATAATATACCCAGCTCATTTATTAGTTCTATTTCAGTGGTAGAGCTCTTAGTTCTTTCTCTCACTTATTTCAGCTAAAGCAGCTTGCCTTATAACTTTGTAAGCGTTGTTCAAGTTTGAAGGGTGAGTGAGATATGACAGTGAAATTAGTGTTCAAAAGCATAATATCTTAATCTTCTAGAATAGCAACGTATGAGGACCTAATACGGTCCTCCTACTACGGTAATCGTTTGGTCTTTCGGTTTAGTATACAGCCTTACTTCCAACGATCGCGGGTCGATTCCAAGTGTTGCAGATTGACAGTGTTATAGAAAAATAAATAGAGATGAAAATTTGTATGAAAGTATTGTAATTTTTAAAGTTAGGAGATTGATTTGTTTTTAGGCTATTGATTAGATTAGGTTAGATAATTGAATTTTTTCTTTATTTGGTTAAGGTCACTATAACATCCGGACGAAGTCGCGAGCACAGCTAGTGTAACGTAAATAAACAATTATTATATTATTTTAATATCTCAGGACAATTCATACATCACCATCTAGTCCCAAGCTCAGAAGAGTTTTTTTTTTGTGAATACATACATAATATACATAGAAAACTTAAACTGATACAAACAATCAGTCATGATTACAAATGTTTTACCGTGCCAGGAATCGAACCCGCAACCATCGGAAGTAAAGCGGCATGCCTAGGATGTATTATGAAAAGCTATGTAGGAGCCTGACTATCTACTATGTATATCTTACATCAATATACATACAGGTAATAAATATAAACTGGCATTTTTACGAGAAATAAAAATGCCTACATGTAAGGGATCAGTATCTTATAGATCTCATATGGCTTATCGGTTCAATATACAGGACACGCATCGCTATTTATGAAGCCGTAAAACGTCCCACGTGTTGCTTTATTATCACTATAAACAGGTAAATATAAAATTATGTCAGGCTCGTTAGAGGTCTCTATAAAATAATGTCCGTATATGACCCACTATCCGTGCCCGCGGTTACACCCGCGCGACGTACTGTATCACACTTATCATTATACATATATCGTCCAATTTACTTAATATCTTTTTATATTATATCCTGTGTAATTCTGATGTATAAGTCACTGTAAAGTTTCATTAAAATAATTTCAGTAGTTTTTGCGTGAAAGAGTAACAAACATCCATCCATACTCACAAAGTTTCGCACACACATACGCGTTGCCGACCCTTAAGAAACGTTAATATACCCTTCTTGAAAAACCATTCTAATATTTTAATACATTTATTTATTTATTTTTATTTATTTATTTGAGCGACCAACAAGACATGCACCATGAGGTTACAATTATTATAACTTGCAAAGAGTTCAGGTATATAGTGTTGACTTAATTACTGATTGCCACGGCATGCGATATTGTTTACAGAAGTTTATATATGTGTATACATATTTATCTTTTTATTTTATTCATTCTAGTTTAATATATTATATTTATATATAAGTATATACCGACTTTTTTTTTATATATTATTTATATGTGTATATATTTTTAATATTAATTTTAACTGTGTTAATGAAACGGGTTTGAAATATATAAGCTATATTATTGTAAAGTTTCATCAAATCCGTTCAATACTTTTTGTGTGAAGGGGTACAGTATATTATCCTAAGGTATAAGAAGAAATGATATTTTATATTGTTATAAATACATTTCAAGACAGACCATTGAACTTGGCACCCATTTAGATCTCATCTCTTTTGTCGTAGAAGTCAACAATCAAGGCGTATATCATAATATTAAACTCGGCTATCATTTCACATTTATGTTTTTGATGAGATACAGACTACTCAATTGCACAGAGTACGTTACAAGCACCGTAGACTATATTTATACTATATGATTATATCTTAGACATTATACTTAAGACTATATTATAAATACTACAATAATAACTTTAGACTTAAGACTATTATATATACTACAATAATATTAAAAAGATATACCTAATGGGACCATTTAGGTGTATATCTTGTTCACAGAGCTGGGCCTTCTTGGCTTTAATTAATAAACAAACTGGGTAGTAGTAGCTTCATTGTTAGTAAAGAAATGCTCGTATGCATGTGAGATAAACCTCCACGCGGTACCTCTGAAAACCATCGTGTTTAATTCTTAGGGAACATATACTAACTGAACTGATTTCATGATCATCTTCCACCGGCTGATTGTTTGTAATAGAGACTCATTGCTTAGATTAATATATTTAGCGGTAGCCATTTTGCTTACGAATTCTATTGAATTGCCGTCTGAAGAAAATAGTCCATTTTCTTCAGACAGCCACCATTTATAAGACTGCTAAATGAACGCTAACAAAATTTATAATAAGTATTTGAAATACTAATTACGAATTGTCCACGGTAGTTATGAGTTAGTTATATGTCCCTGACAAAATAAAGTCGCTGTCGCTGTCTGTCCGTCCCTATGTATGCTTAAATCTTTAAAACTACGTAACGGATTTTGCGGTTTTTTTAAATAGATAGAGTGATTTAAGAGGAAGGTTTATATATATAACATGTACACCCGTGTGAAGCTGGGGCGAGTAGTTAGAAAAATGTAGCAAGAATGGGGAAAATGTGACGCAAATGAAGTTACGTGGGTGAATTAGTCTGTACTATTTTTATAAGGAGTGGATTTTTTTAATGAGAAATGTAACTTTGAAATGACTGCATTGACTTGAGAAGCTGTTACCCTATTTGAAAGCTACATTATTGCAGAGAGACATAGCTAACAATATACCATTACGACTTCTATAACACACGAGGTAGCTAGAGGATTGTCAGCTTATCCATATTTCCTTCATTGGAAAAGTTAGTGTGAAATATAAATTAACACACACCAAAAAAAAAATCGATTTGCCTCACATATAAAACTGCATAGTTTTCTGCTCTTGCCTTTTATATATAATATACTGTAGAATATGGATTTGATATTATAAAATATTCATGCTTTTGTAGGAAAAAGAAAAATGGACGATGCAGTAAAAGGAACGTATGATAAAAGGAACACGAAAATAAATCTCAGTACAATGCGAATATAGCTTCATTCATTTGTTTTTATAAAAGTGCACGTTATTTTAAATCATATTTGATTTTCATTATACTCTTTTTATTGTGGGGCAAGTGTTATGAAGACTTCAATGTTCCACCAATTTTCCATACTGCCATCGGTTCCTCGCACAGTACACACATTTTTATTCAATAGTCGGATTGTTTGTTTGTTTGTTACAAATAATCATATTATTGATATTTGGGTGTTGTTCCAATTGTTTTCTATATGTATTGCTAGCTGACCGAACTTCGTCTGCATCACACTTACTTGACATTTATCTTTGTACTAGCTGTACCCGCGACTTCGACCACGTAAATAATGAAAAAATATTTAATGACCTAACCCAATAAAAGCCAAATAAAAAAGTTTCATCCATTTAGCTTTAAAAGTGAGTATACAAAATTACATACAATTCAATCAACAGTCTAAACAATAATTTTCAAGCATCTAGCTTTGATAATGACGACACTTCCATACAATCTTCATCTCTCTTTCAACAGACAGACAGACAGAGTTACTTTCGCATTTATAATATTAGTAAGGAGTAAGGATTTCGCCCAATTTACATAATATATTTTTAAATTATAGCCTATATGTTATTTTAATGTATAAGATATACGACTGAAAAGTTTCATCAAAATCTGTTCAGTAATTTTTTCGTCAAAGAGTAACACACATACAAATCCATACTCACAAACTTTAGTGTCTATAATATTAGTGAGATTTATGCACTAAAAACGTGTTTAAGTATTCCTACCAGTTATTTAATACTGATAGTTTAACTTTTGCTTAATTTAAGACTATATGGTGTTATATAAATAGTAGTCGTTTATTTTATTATTACACATTTTTCTAATTTTAAAACAATAACAATTTATTAAAGATTTTACAATCGGTCGTATTTTTTTGTTGTTTCTCCATAAACATACATACAATCAAATCCAATCTTTCGTTTATATAATATTACTTTATACATCTCTATTTTTAATTGTAACGGAATAATGCCATCTCTTTCAGTCTGTGGTTTTTTTCAGGAGATGTAAGCAAAATGTTATCGGTTCATGTGAAAATTTCGATGATTTATTGTTTCTCATATCGAAGTTTCGAGTACAGTTAGCAATAAATTCACGTATTTATTGTTTAGAACGCAAAAAAATCAACGGCTCAACTGCGTAGCAGCAAAAAAGTCAATTAATCAAAATATTATAAACCAACCCCTAATTCGGTCATCGAACCAATTTTTGGCTAAAGTAAAGAAACACAAATACATTCCACCATTCCATTTCCTTCTTTATTGATGAACATTTAAGACTTATATTGCATAGCAGAAGGCTTGTCATTTATCTATATGTTGGCTTATTTAGGGGCGTCAACAAAATGCTTTCTGACATATCGTTAATCATGCTTTTGTGCCTAAATTCACCTGAAATTCCTTGGTAGCAAAATCCCAGCAAGTTTCTATTGTATGGTAATATTATAGCTTTCATATATAAGATTAATTAAGACCAAGGGAAATACCGCAGTCAAAGGGTTTGAGTGTATGATATATCTAATATCACGAAGTATCTAGAAATGGTGATATCAGATGTCACCCACCTACAAGCTATGTACTTTAGTTTATTAAGAAAATTTCACCAATTTATGTAGTCTTGTACATATGAAAGTACATTTCTGTTTTCAGGATCAAACGGATATATAGATGGTCTCGGTGATTTAGTGGTTTAGTACACCGCCTTGCTTCTGATGTCGTGGGTTCGATTTCTAATACGGTATAAACATTTCTTTGTATTAATATCGGTTGTCTAGCATCCATAACACAAGCACTGCTTACCTTGGTATTAAATGACTGACTTTGTGGGAATTCTCCTGAGATATTATTATTTTCATGATGGTCTGTTTTGAATTTTTGTGCCGTTAATTTTTATAAAACTACCAAAACTTCATAGTTGATAGAAAGTACTTATATGAAGTCGAGACTCCGGCACAATTTGAATGTCTTATTTAAAATAAAGAACACGTTTGAAATTACGTTATCGTTACAAGTTATTTACTGTTTATTTTTATAAAATTACCAGGGCGTTAGAGACGAGGGAGAGTCTAAAAGAATTAGATATGTAAACGAAACGCGGGCACGGCCTAAACTGTTTTACAGCAACAGGTTACATAAATTTTTATACATAGAGAATTTTACACTTTGCTACGTTTTCGATAAGGTTGTTTTTAGGTTGTGTATCGGAAACGAATTTCAAGTTGAATTCTTTCAGAATTAAGTTGTTAGTAACGTTTTTCTCTAAAACACTCCGTCTCTGAAGATTGCCCTGAAGCGACGGTATGTGCAAATATTCTTGTAATTTAGTAAGAGGTGCAGAGTCCTTATAGTACATAAATATCATATTTAAGTCCATTTTATGGCGAATTTTGATCAAAAATTATGTTTGTGAATTATTTGGTGATTATTTTAAAATGTGGTTTGACGTAGTACTTTAGTTAAATATATTTTTATTGTCACGTATATAGGTTAAATAAAAAAATATCATAATTCAATTAATTTGTCTTTTTGAAGTGTTTTCAGGTCATGGAAATGTGAGGCAATTGCAAATACAGTGGTGAAAAAATATCCATATGGCCTTATCCATACTATGTAATATTATCTTGTGTCCATACTAATAATATTATAAATGTATGTCCGTACGTTAATACTTTAGAACTAATCGGATCTTAATGAAATTTGGCGTTGAACTAGATTGTATCTCGAGAATGGACCTAGGACTATCTTTTATCTCAAAAAACAATCTGCAAGAGAAGAAATAGGTGGTGAGTGTGTACAGACGGAGTCACGGCTATTAGCTAGTTACTAATATCTTTTCAGAAGGGTCGGAAAACTTTGCCGATGAATCTATAATATCGAAGTTTTGTTTTATGATCCGACCGGGCTGGCAAAGGAAAATCTGAGAAGAATATCTTAGTAGAAATTTAAATTTATTCGGGTAAAGGTAAAGTTTTTATTTCACACATTTTAATGACAAATATTATTTATACCTAATCTTGGTAATCCGCTCTTTCTAATACTTCTGGGATGAAAAGAATTTTTGATACATTTATTCTTAATTCGTCACAGGTATACATATTTCGGGACGAGAATTTGTTAGTATTCGTGGGCTAGTTGAGAATAAACACAAAGGGTAGACCAGACAGTCTCAGCTATTATTTTACATCCCACACAATTGTGACAATAGTAAACTATTATCACAAATATGTGTAATTATCTCCTATACTATGAGATTGTTTAATGCTTCCATTAAAGAATCTCATAGTATCATGGTATAGATATGTAATATCATATTATGTTATCTGTGGTATAGAGATCATAGTATAGTCAAAATATATAATAGTTAAACTATCATACATTTTGACTTAACCTCCTCTACTATAGTTTAACCACCTATATTATATAAAAATATATTTATATACGTTTGATTTTGATTAAAAAATATGTTTGTGAATGATTTTTTCAATATATTTACGATGTTATAGATATATAGTTTTCGGTAAAATTAATAATATTTTTTTCTTCTTAAGATCATTGTATTCTGTCATTACAACAAAACAAGTAATCAGTAAAAACTGAAATTATATTTACTGACTAGCTTTACCTGCAACTTCGTCCGCGTGGAATTTAACTTACATTTTCTAAAATAAAAGATTTTTTTCTAAAATAAAAGTAGCCTAAGTTACTCCTTATTACATCAGCTACCTGCCAAAAAAAGTCCCGTCAAAATCGGTCTAGCCATTTCAGAGATGAGCCGGAATAAACAGATAGACAGACAAAAATAGTAAAAAATGTTAATTTGGTGTCTGTACCGTATTTATATTCATATGCATGTAGCAAAAAACGGTTATTTCAATAATACATACAGACACTCCAATTTTATTTATATGTATAGATAAATTATTATATATATTAATTATTATAGTTTTCGATAAAATTAATAATAAATTTATTTCTTAAGATATTTGTACCCTGTCATAACAAACAAAATAAGTAATCAGTAAATAACTGAAATTATATTTATCGATTATAAACATTAAGTATAAGTGTCATGATGTTAAGAATACCATTTAGTTGAAAAACAAAAATAAGGATTTATGTTGGTATTGCGTGATATATTATATGTTAGACGAGGCAATGATGTAGGCGGATAAGAAAGTTCTACAACGAAAACTACGAAGACGGGAAACAGCATACGATTAGCCTTATGGTAGGCAGTTATAATAAACTCGTGGAGACTAGCCTTGGCAACTTTTACAAGTTCGTGTCGTTGTTGGAATGCAATACTTGAAATTTTATTTCGTTTATAGCCTAACGCTTAAGGTTTATAGTTAATATCATTATAATAGTCAGAAAAAACAAAAGGACTAAGCCAGACCTCAAATACATACTATAATATAGTTAATGTTTTTAGCAGCACATTTTGAGTTATTGCTTATAGTCAGAAAGGAGGGACTGTTCTGCCATATTACTGTCATTGATTTTGTTTATTATCAAAACTTTTTTTAATTTAATATTTTACTCTTGTAAGTTTCTACTTTGAACAACATCTGTTTAAAAGAGCAATAGGACCTACCTTTCTTTATCAATCTTCTTAACTGAATCTGAACAAATTAGCGGTAGAATAAAAAAAATACTTTATTTGAATATTTGAAAACTCTTAAAGTTATTTAAATAAAAAAAAAATAATGGATAATTTTTTTTTATTATATAACTTTAATGCACGTAATACACAGGTAAAAAGTACATATGGCGGACTTAACACCTAATGGCATTTTCTACCAGTGAACCATGAGTTGTGCTTTGTATTTAATCTGCAAAGCATGACTTTCTTTTTAAATAAACCCTACGAGTATGCAATATTATTTTATCTCTTCTTTATCTCTGACGACCTCGGTGGTCTAGTGGTCTAGCACACCGCTTTACGACCGATGGTCGCGAGTTCGATTCCTCGCACGGCACAAACATTTGTATTCATGAGTATGATTGTTTGTATTGGTCTGGGTGTTTTCTATGTATAGTATGTATGTATTTACAAAAAAAAAATATATCTATGTATTTGTATCAGTTATCTAGTACCCATAACACAAGCTTTAGCTAGCTTAACTTGGGTCTAGATGGCGCTGTGTGAATTGTCCTGAGATTATTATTATTATTATTATTATTATTATCTGTGCTACGAGTTCTACGAAGTGCTAACCGCGGTTTGGTCTAAGCCCTAATATCCAATAGTTAAGTCGGAATGATCTATTAGCGCCTAATCTTCCTTCAGGTATCACAAAGTGAATAGGAAACCTTCGAGATAAGTTGTCGAATTCAATTTACTCGGCGAGATGACTTGACGACTAGCGACTGGAATAGAATTATACGACAGCGTACGATCTTGAACTTGTTAGTTAAAAAAATATTTATTAAATACGTTCTGACATGTTTTTTATTATTGAGGATTTGGGCTATCGTCAGGTATTAAGACCTGTAGCACTGCGACCTATATAGAGAATCCAATCAAAGATTTGTAT
Source organism: Achroia grisella (assembly GCF_030625045.1). Classification (NCBI taxonomy): domain Eukaryota; kingdom Metazoa; phylum Arthropoda; class Insecta; order Lepidoptera; family Pyralidae; genus Achroia; species Achroia grisella. The sequence continues at coordinate 464,301 of NW_026712984.1, read as the reverse complement.
ATATATATATTAACACATACTTACTAATATTATAAATGTAAAAATAGGGTTGTTTGTTACGCCTTCACGCAAAAACTACTGAACCGAACATCATGAAATTTTGTACACATCTTCTTGAAGATATTAGAATGAACCTATAGTAAAAAGCGTCCTATATGCTTTTTATTTAAAAAAAACAAATATTTTATTAAAAAACAAAAAAATAATAATATCAACAGTTTGCTATTAAGTATATTCATCATATTGATTCATTTCTATAGTAACGATATCCGTTACTTATTTAATGGATTCAATGGGAGCGAAGCCGCGGGTAATAACCAGTATTGTATATTTTATAAAGAAATAGTATACAATGTCAATTGTTTACCTACGATTCACGTATATCAGCTGCCAGCATCTTCCTTTGTGCGATGTGTTCCGTTTGAAGGAAGAGATAGGTCAGTGAAGTAATAAGGTAGTAATGACGTCTTATTCCTCCAGTGGCTTCACAGGTGTACCCCAATGACGTAATGTCTATGATGTTTACGAGTATGTATCTACTAGCTGTGCCCGCGACTTCGTACGCGTGGAATAGTGGCTTTGGATAGTACTTTTAATTATTTAGGCTAATCATAAAAAGCCAAAGGAAAAAGTGTTAGCTTCAAAAATGACGAGTTTCAATAAAAACTTTCATTCTCTATTTTATTTCACCCTTTAAGGGTAAAATTTTTACCAAAATTTGAAAGTCATATTTATTAATATTTAATTAATAGGCTAAAAATAAGTTTTATGTTTCTAACTTTAAAATATACTTTCATACAAACATTTGTCTTCCCTTTCAACGTCTTACAATCCTTATTACTTAATACTTATTTTAAAAAGTAGCCTATGTCCTTTCTCAGAGTCTAGACTATCTGTGCACCAAATTTTATTTAAATCGGTTAGTAGTTCGACAGACAAACAGATTGAGTTACTTTCGCATTTATAATATTAAAAGTAACAATATAAACAATCTGACGAGCCGTGTAAGGTACGTAGGAACCGTCAGTTGGCTCGTCAGATTGTTTGCCTACGTTAAAAAAACATGTAAATATTATTGTTGTTATGTGTTGTAGTGTGTACTGTAACAAAATAAATACATAATATTTAATGTGCTATTTTATCTTTATTTTACGATACCTATCTGAAGATTATTAACGTTATGACAACAGTTAATATTTTAATGTACAGTGCTGGCAACCATCTTGTTCATTTATCGAGGTGACATCTTCTATTTGTTGTCCTGTATGCAATAAAATTATTTCAAAACTATTTAGTACTCTTATATATAACAATAAACATATTTGTTCTTCTTATAAAGCTGGAGAGTTTGTTTAGTTTACTTAAGTTAACTCGCTAATTTCACAAACTACTAGTTCGTATTTTAATTTCTTTTAGTATGTGAGAGTCTATTTATCTGGGAAGCTTACAGCCAATAGGAGAGGAGCATTAATGAAAAATGCTGCAGAAACTAAGAACAAATCTAATTATGCTGTCCGCAGCTGGTCTTGGAAAATGGAGGCGAGTGGAGAGGGAATTCCACTCCAAACTCGGAATATAGTGGACGGCCAGCTCCTGCGTGAAGAACACAACTTCAGTTCACCCCTAAGGGTGATTTACAACACCTTGGGTGTTCGACACTTTGGTCAGGATGTCACTAACTAAAAAAATATTAAAAATAAAGTAGTTCTAAGACATAACATAAGTAGCACAGGATGTTGTAACTTCGATTCCCGTTGGAATGGTATAGGGTAGCGATCGGGGGAGCAATGCGCCAGGTGTTCATCTTAAGACTAAGCTTACTTTAAATAGGTACTAGTTTACAAAATTAAATTGCATGTATTAACGTTATTTAAATACAAATTATTTCTGATTCTGTTGTCACTTCCATCACGTATCATCAGTTTTTGTGCCTTTACAATTTAATAAAATAATAACAGCAAAAGTGGCTATATTTTATTTTATCATATGCTTATCAGAATAATGTTATCTTTAAGAAATGTCTTGTCATTCGTATTCACAAAACCTATATCAGAGCATGATCATTGAAAGGTGCCTTCGTATTATATGCTCCAAGGGTAAAATTGACATGTGCCAACTGCCGCCACAGTCGACAGTCACTGTGACATTTTATTTACGGTACAAAACAGAAATAAAAGACACACAAACAGAAATAACAACGACAGGCACAGGTCTAAGAGACACATGAACTTTTGCAGACAAATTTTAGAATTGTTTTTTTGTGGACGTATTACTTGTGTGACCTAAGTTATTTTTTTAAGTAGGTATGTGATGGTATTAGCATGTAAGTTGTGGTAAGTGGTAAGTGGTAACCGTCGCCTATATACATGAACAGCACCACGTATCCTTTGTGACATAACTAATACGTTGTCTAAGATGTTACGTAATATATATGTCCACTTTATTTGTAATTTCACTACTTTATCTCGACTGAAATACAGCTCACTATGCTTGGCAGCTGAAATAGGTGAGATAGAGGTAACCACTTGTAGAATGTGTGCAAAGTGTGCCACAGTAGTACTTTTAATTTATACTATGTCGTTTATGTACATTTAATTTAAATCAGTAAAGTCGTTTAGGCGTTATTGAGTAGCAAATCTCTAATTTCCGTTTATAATATCAAAGTATCTGTGAATAGCACTAATAAGCTTCAAAGAGCTTCATCATAATTCACATAAAGTTAATAACGATCGAAACTTGGCATAATATATTATGACAAAATGAACATCCCGTTTGTCCGTCGTTCCCAGGCCGAACGTCTCGGCCATTATTATCGCCCCCTAACAACCTGAAAAGGATTCCATTCCCCTCGTGTTTCTGATAATAATTTCCTATAAATTTTCCCCAGTCGTCTGTGCCGCGCCGTTAGGAACGGACGTGTTCTTATAATCGTGTTGATACCAAATACAGTGCATTGTAATAGTTGTGAAAGATACAGTACAAAATAATCGTTTATTAGTGATTTATAATAAATAATATTGGATTGTTTAAACCGGTAAGTTATTTTTTTGTAGATTTTTAAACAACATATTTGAATACCTGTTGCTTGACGCTCAACAGAACCGTCTGACTGACGCGACTCGGCATGCGAGTAATGCGTTGTTTTTTTTTAACAATTTTTCAATTTTTCTAAATGTTTTTTATGTGCCACTCATAATATTAGTTTTTTGTTATCGCGTGTGGGCGTTATCGTATTGATCTTTACCGTTTTATCATCTCAATGGGACATCAATTTGTGTTCGTTAGACGCCTCCTAAAGCAGTAGGTTGGCGTAATAAAACAATTTATTTTTATTTTCTTGACTATACAATGTTATTACAATTTTATGATTTTTATTGGTATACCTAGTAAATATTTTTTTTTATGACGCGACCTAACACCTTGATTGGTTTTTAACAAATTCAGGATTAAGTATTTTGTGATAAAATTTAATTATATTTCCCACTTATTCCAGCCGAGACTTGTTTGTCTATATTTTTATTTATATTTATAAATAAATACTTATAACTCTGAGTAGGTATACTTGTATTGGGTCATACAACCACTTTGTGGTGATCAACAATCGGCATAAGTACCCACTTCCTCAAATAAATAGATATACATACAACGTGAGTCGAGCCTATGCCATATCACAGAATAATCGTTTAGTGTTTTCGATCATCAGAGTATACTTTTTTATTATTGTTTTAAGATTTCATTTTGGTATAATATATCACTGCATGTATATATTCTACGATACTGACGTTTGCCTGAACTGCTATTTAATCGTATGGAATGTAATTTGGCAAAGATAAAATTACTCGTTTGTGATAATAGAGGAAGTATAATGTCCATTGAGATCTTCATCTGCCGTTCTTGCAATATTTTTCATTACAGCTCAGTTCCTATTAATCGTAGCGTCATTATATAGTCTTATAGACTTTTTCCAACGATAAAATGATTTTTTAATTTAAACTACAGTTCTTATTTTTAGCGTTTTCAATCAAACTAACATTTCAGCTGTATAATACGTCAGTTAGTATTAAAAAAAAAGAAATAAATAGCAGTACGAGCGATAATCTCTTTTTGAGTAATTTAGTAGATATGAAATAAAATGAGACACTTCCTGTCTTATAAAAAAAAATTGTCCAAAATATAAAAACAAATCTAGGGTGGTGCAGCATCCTTAACACTTAGTTAAACACAGACTAATCGGAAGCTTTGGTCTGGTCACGATTTTACAATTTCCTTATAAAGACTAGATCTTACTCTCGACGTCGTATGCTTTTTTTAACTTAAAGATAGCCAATGTTCGTTCTTGTGATACAATCTATTTATATATTAAATTTTATTCAGATCCGTTCAAGTATTCGACAGTGACGCGGTAACAATCAGACATACATACTTTGGAATTTATAATGTTAATATGGGAGTATGGATATCTACACCGATACTCCCAGTATGTATGTAAAAAATATATATATGTACTTATTTTGTTTAGTTTAACATGTCATGCCAATTAATGATCTTAACACTAAATATACAAAATACAAAGACATTAAGATTTCTGCTTTGTTTCTTGACCAAAATGGTTTATATTCCCTTGGTATATCTCTCACTAGTACTGTGCAAGTAAGAATCAACGCGCTAGAAAATTTCTGTGAAACTTTTCTAATAACCTGCCAACTGTATGTTGAACGTTACCTACAGAAGTCCAAAGTTGTGTGTTTAGTAGACAACCGAAATAATATAACCTTTACATTAATTCTACTGTTTAGTTAATTAATGTTGAACTTTGAATGCAAAAGTTTGTAAGGTATTTGTACAGAAAAAGGGTCGTTTAACCTTCAGGTATAAATTACGACAATAGATTTAGTGAATGAATTTTAAAGAGCGTTGTGGCTTTCCACCGGCTTTGAGTTCGAGTTCGAATTCCAACACCAATAATAATAATAATAATAATTAAATATTCACCCTTCCAAAAAATATCTCCCATAAAAAACCACAATATTAAATACCTGTCGCATAACCCGAAAATTCTTAACCTCCTCAACAATATCTTGACCCAGCACAACCTCTCCCACACTTGGCTAAGGCCCGTGTAGATGAGTATTACCTTCTTTTAAATGTATAAAAGAAGAGAAAGAAAGAGATAAAATAAGAATAATAATAATAATGATAATAATCTCAGGAGAATTCACACAGCGCCATCTAGAACCAAGTTAACTTAGCTAAAGCTTGTGTTATGGCTACTAGATAACTGATACATATACATAGATATTTTTTATTTGTAAATACATACATATTATACATAGAAAACAAGCGGACCGATACAAAAATCATACTCATGAATACAAATGTTTGTGCCGTGCGAGGAATCGAATCCGCGATCATCGGTCGTAAAGCGGTGTGCTAACCGCTATACCACCGAGGTCGTCAATATCGTGTCAATTTAAATTTGTTACTGATTCTCCTGTAATGAAAAAAACTTACTAATATTATAAACGCGAAAGTTTGAGAGGTTAAGACGGATGTTTCTTACGCTTTAAGGCAAAAACTATTGAACGGATTTTGATGAAACTTTACAGTAATATAGCTTATACATCAGAATAACACATAGGCTATAAATTAAGAAGATATTATGTAAATTGAGCGAAATATAAGCTATGGTAAACAGCTTATGGTAGGTACATCATAGTAAACGGTAACGGTCGTCTATATATATGTACATGAACAGCATTCCGAACGTCAGGTTATCACGTGACACCCGTGATGCAGCTCATGCCTTACTATTCCAAAAGACTAAGATGTCATGCCTTTTATCAGGTACATAATCCTACAACTGAAGCACATGTCACAAAGTCGCCCAAGCAGCTTGCTTAGCAGCTGCTACAGATAACTTTTTACTCTACGTCTGGCAAATGTGTATAATATTTGGATGAGTTTGCTTTGTAAACGATAATGAGTTATTACTGGAGAGTGGTGATGTTACGGAGCTCCGTAACCGTAACCGAAACTATCGGATAACCGACGGATAATATCGGATAGGAGCGGAGCCTAATTGAGACACATTATGTAACTACAAAAGCCTTTCTTAGAGGATGCCTACGTCATAGTAGCTTTATGCATGCAAAGTCTCAGCCCGATCAGTTTAATATTGACAAAGTTTCATCCCCTATTTTATCTCCTTGGGGGTAGAATTAATCAAAATCCTTTCTTAGCGGTGTATTTTATTAGCTATTTATATTTTACTTTTGAAATTCCTTAAAAATTAATATCCGTAACCGAAATTATCCGAAACTAACGGATAATCCGAAATAATTTCATATCCGCATTCGTATCCGTATCCGGTATAATAATCGTTCCTATATCCGAAACATATCCGTATCCGAAATTTCATATCCATAACATCCCTGCTGGAGACTTAGTCAGAAATATAACAATTGATGTCGGGCAGTTTGGAACTTAAGACTTTTGAGTCCAATTTGAGGTAGGAACTACTATACCACGTCATTTCGAAAAGTGCATTATCATAGTTAAATAACAATCATTCACTATGAGATTGGTTATCCGGACATAAAATTGTTCTGACCATCTCCATGGCGCAGGCTATTTGTATGCAAATTTTCGCTGAGTTTCATCATTGGACTGTATAATTTTTATTGAGATCAGTTCCATCATGTTGCGAAAGTGGAGCAAAAAAATATCGTCACTTTATGTATACTGCTAGTTACCTAATTCTTATTTAACCCTTGACTTCGTCTGCACTTTCACCCCCTATTTCATCCCTTCCAGATTATTTTTTTGTTATAAAAGATATATCTTTTTATCCAACAATTAGATCTATCCAACCGTTTACTCTTGAAAAGGTCAGATAAACAGGCTGACAGACAGACATAGCCTCGAGTTTGTAATAATATTATGAATGGACTACTTGGCTTAACCATGAAAAGAATTTACTGTTTGCATATTTGTTAATTTGTAATGAATAATGGAACATTTTTTCCTTTAATCAAATCTATATCTATATATGTACAACTCAAAGGTGACTGACAAGTGATCTATCAACGCACAGCCCAAACCACTGGACGGATCGGACTGAAATTTGGCATGCAGGTAGATGTTATGACGTAGGCATCCGCTAAGAAAGTATTTTGATTAATTCTACCCCCAAGGAGATAAAATAGGGGATGAAAGTTTGTATAAAACTTTTTAATTTTAACCCGATCGGGCTGAGACTTTGCATGCATAAACCTACTATGACGTAGGCATCCTCTAAGAAAGGTTTTTGATAAATTCCACCCCTAAGGGCATAAATTAACGCGGACAAAAGCTCATCATCTGCTTCTTCCTTATCCCATTTATTTTGGGTCGGCGTAATATGTTTTTCGCTTCCATTCATCCCTGTTCGCAGTCATCGCGTTATTTACTTCCTTTTTTACCATATCATCTTTCACACAGTCCATCCATCTCTTTTTCGGCCTTCCTCTGCCCTTATAACCATCCACATTCATATGGATTTCAAAACACCGAAGAAAACCTTTTTTTAAATTTTATCCTCGTTCCTACGCATTACATGTCCATACCATGATAGACGATTACTCTTCAACCTCTCTGACACCAGTGCCACAACGCGGACAAAAGCTAGTGTATTTATAAAGCTGAAGAGTATTTTTCGTTTGTTTGAACGCGCTAATCTCAGGAACTACTGATTCAAATGTCAAAATTCTTATTGTGTTGGATAGTCCAGTTGTCGAGGAACGGTTTAAGCAGTATAACACTTTTGCATATAGAAAAATATTGCAAAAGGTGGCGAAATGAAACGCAGACGAAGTTGTGCAAAGGTTCATCCTATGTAATCGAAGTGAAACTGAAAATCACTAAGGATTATTCAATTCAAGTGCTAGCTGGCACAGTAATTTTAACCTGGGATTTCAAACGGGGTTCATTTTGATTGCACACTGTTTTTGCTTTTTTTATCCGATCCGCCGTATGCAGATGGTTCGTTTTCAATTTATTCTGAAATCTTGTCAGTTTAGCTCTGATAAGTATTTTTTTAATGTTACTGGAATGGCAAATAAACTGTAAGCTCACCTGGTGGTAAGGAGCTACCGTCACTTGGATAGCATGAAGTACACACGTCATCATGTGATGCCCTTGATACCTCTTTCAAGTATTGCCATTCGTATCAATATCAGTTTCGTCTTTGAAACATAATTAAAAAAAATATTTACTCCAAGTACAAAAATCTTAAATGTGTCAGATAAATGCAGTAGTTATATATATATTTATACACACTTAAGTCTTTCACTCAACACATCGAGTTTTTTATTTTTTACTCTGTATTATGATGCTGAGTAAATTATTATTATTATATCTCACCCTTCTACTGACTCTGAAATAGGTGAAATTTGTCTCAAGCCCAATTTACATCCAGCCCGAGTGGGCAGGGAAGTGAGCAGCGCGTGAGTGTAAGCACGAGTGGAAACACTTCCCATGCCATTGGCGCTGCCACTCGCGCTGCCCGGCGCTCCCTCGATTGTCGGTTTTGCGTGCGCGAATCAAAGGACTGGCAACGCGAGTGGCAGCGTGTTTTTACATTCAGCCCTCTCACTCAGTTGTCGCCCGGCAATATTTCCGGCAGCGCGAGTAGCAGGGTTAGCGGCTGAATGTAAACGTATAGAGCAAGAGACGGCCAGACATACGTCATATTAGTAAACGTGAAAGTTCTTGTATGTGTGTCCCCAACACAGGTAAGAACGATCCCCAAACATGAAACCTGGATCGTAGTAGCATCAGGTACACTTTGTTTAACTTTATACGAAATCGTTTGTGTAGTCACAGCTGTCTCGCCTATTTCTGGCGCCAAGTAGCTTGCTTTAGAAGCTGTTTAATCCAGTGTGAAGGGTAATATTACAGTTTATAGAGACGTGGCATCTTTGTCCTCCGGAATGCCATCGTATGACATGTAGACGACACATAATAACGCGATGTCGGTGAAGCTATTCATGCACCTATACAGACGACGGATGACATTGTTTCACATATTAATATAATGTTTAGCTCTACGTTAAACTTAAAACTAGTATATAACAATTCGTTTCATATTAATCACAACCTGTTCCTGCGAATTGGTCTGCGTGGAATTGAACTTTATTTTTCTAAAATAAAAGTAGTCTAAGTTAATCCTTGTTACATCAGCTACCTGCCAAAAAAAGTCCTGTCAAAATCGGTCCAGCCATTTCAGAGATTAGCCGGAATAAACAGACAGACAGATAGACAGATGAAAATTGTAAAAAATATTATTTTGGTATATGTACCGTTTTTAATTATTAATGTTTCTAAGGACTGTATATATTTTATATTATATTTTTAGTTACAACAGGTTTTCTGTTTATATTCCTGAAACTGTATTCCCGCGAAACGGTTTGACCGATTTTGATGAAATTTTATATGTATATTCAGTAGGTCTGATAATAGGTTTATAACTAATTTTTATAAAATGACATATATTACATCAATTAATTTATATGACAAAACAATGATATAAAAAATAAACGCTACATATGTTTATTGTATTTGAACAAATAATAGAACAATAGAAAATGTATTTTAAATATATATATAAATAATACAATAAAAGTCTAATTACATTAGAAAAAAAATCGTCAATATCGGTCCAGCCATTTCAGAGATTAGCAGGAACAAACAGACAGACAGACAAAAATCGTAAATTATGTTATATGTACGTACCGTATTTGTATTCATATGTATGTAGTAAAAGACGGTTATTTCAATATTACAAACAGACACTCCAATTTTATTTATTCAATAACCTCTAATTTGAGTATTTTTCATATTAATCCATTGCAAACGATAAACATTAAATATTTCCTCTTTATGATATAAGTGTAGACAAATTGCCAACCATATTTCTATATAGGTAAGGAGGATTTTAGCATGTACTTCTAAAGCAGGGTAGGACAACTTTTTCCTCATGAGTCATATAACGTAAAAAAATTTACAGAGCACCAAAATTATCACGAAAGAAACATTATATTTACATATATATTACAATTATACAACAGAATATTTTCTTTATGTTTATTATCAACAACGTTACGAAGATATATCCAAAGATACAGATATATAGAAATCATACAATACATATTTAAAACTATGTTAAATTCCTAATTAATATTATATATATATAACAATATTAAAAATACACGAAAAAAAGCGAAAAATAACCAAATGAAGTAGATAATCTTTACATAGTATAAAATGGAGTCGGCACAGCTATCTGTTCGCTTATGTCTTATAAATTATTTAACGGATTTGATGCAGTTTTTATATTCAATATTCTAATTAAAAAACATTACGATTTTCCATACAAATGGTCATCCCCTATTTTATTTTACCCCCTTACATTTTTACAAACTCTTACTGTCATATTTATATTTAACCCACAGCTTAAAAATATTATTTAAGCTTCTAGCATTAAAATGAATACTTCCATACAAATTTCGATCTCCTTTTCAACCCCTTACGACCCTTTTATCACATCAAAAAGTAGCCTATCTCTTTCTTCATGGTCTTGACTATCTGTGTACTAATTTTCATTGAAATCTGTCTAGTAGTTTTGGCGTGAAAGCGAGATTAGACAGACAGAGTTACCTTCGCATTTATAATACTAGTAAGGAGTGTATTGTGTTATACATGTCAAAAAAATATTCAGAATCATCTTTAATTGAAACATTTTTGATGAAAATATTTTTAACTATTGGGAATCTCAAGCAAAGCCTGTTCTCGCAATAATTATAATTAGGTAAATAATAAAATTTTACGATAATACGCGCGCATGAAGTCGAGTGCACCCATTGTAGAAAATAAAAAAATGAGAAATGTACGATACATTAAAGAATATTAGTAAATAATATTTGCATTGTTCCCTAAGCAATTTAGTTTGACAGTTGTGACAGACATCTGGTTTCTAAAATTGAATTATGCACAAGTTGTCACTTGAAAACATTGATGGAGGTCTGTTATTGTGGAGGGATTTGCTATTTTGCTTCAAAAAACATCACAAACTGTCATTCACTCTGTCTATTTCAAAACTGTTGCTATAAATGAATTTGTGTATTTAATATACGTTTTAAAATAGGATATAATGTATTAAACTATATTTTATCTTGTACTAGCTGGGCCCGTGGTTTCACCTGCATTAAATTTCAAATAAAATGCCGTATTTTTTTTTAAATTTAATGCAGGTGAAACCACTATGTGTTATTCTGATGTATAAGCTATATTACTGTAAAGTTTTATCAAAATTCGTTCAGTAGTTTTTACGTGAAAGAGAAACAAACATCCATAATTTCGAAAACCAAATTTCCAAAACTCACAAAATTTCGTTTATAATATTATTAAGATGTTCTTCTTGCATCAAAATCCGTTCAGTAGTTTTTGAGTGAAAAACTAACAATCATTTATCCATTCATTTATATAGATCTTACAAATTTTCGTATTTGTAATATTAGTACGATATATAACACAATACTTTCATTAATTCTGCTCCAATTTAGATGATTCAATTTATTATATATATTTTATTCTCAATACTAACTCCTTTTTTCGTTAGCCAATCCAATTTTTTCTAAACCATCAAGACTTACTACGTACATTTTTATACTCGTATAACAATAATGGCAATATTGAAATGAATCTATGTATAAATCACGAAAATTCTATCTCGGTACTGCGTCTCTGCACGGAATCAATACTACGCCACGAATAAATCTTATAGGGCAGTTGTTCCTTAGGTTTTTTATACTAGGCACCGATTCCTTTAATAAAAAGACATGTGAATAAATAAACTTACTACTTTTAATTAAACAGTAGTAAGTAATATCTACACCGCTTTTAAACGGCAATGTGCGGAACGAGTTCCAGTACCTACCCTGTTTATAAGTGGTAATCCTCGAAGCTTTGGAAAGTTTACATTTTTTACTGAGGAGATAAAAACCATCACTCCTAAGAATATCCTTCAATTCTTTTCCCTGACGGGTCTAGGTAGCGAACTCTGAAAAAGAGCGAGCACAATAGATCTCTTGCCCCTATCACCTGGTGTTAAGTCCGCCAAATTATGAGGTGGGCGGTTTGTACCCAACCGCCCACCTCATAATGTGATAATAAATATTTTTTTAATTTATATGATTTTAGCGCATACAGTTTTAAAAAATAACAGTACATTTGGCGGACTTAACACCAGGTGTTACTGACATAAGAAAATTCAGTTATTAAATTACTATTATGTTTGAGACCTTTTATGTTATCCTACATAGTTGATTTTGTATCAGATGAATAAATGAAAAACATTATTCTCAAAATTAAACTTTAAATATTAATATTATTCTAAATTTTCATGCTGGTAATGTTCAAGCTGAATATGAAACTATTACCTATTTAAAGCAAATAAAGAATTAAAAATTATTTTCCCCATAAAAACAACCGAGAATCAACAAAGTAGGTGCAAGTGTTAATAAATTACCACAACACTTGTTGCCGAGCGTATATTGCCTCGCCCTTGGGATGGAGAAAACAATAAATATATAGGTACGTAAATACAATATAACAATATGAACTGCAACATTGCTCTCATTCACATAGAGTACGTGTAGGAGTGTCTACGTCACTTCACGTGATGGGATAAGGTTCAGTGTTGCCATCACCGTTTGAGTAAGCCCATTATATCATCCATTAGAAACAACCAAAGGTTCAGTATTGCCAACAAAGTTCGAGTAAGGACATTATATAATTCTCCTAAAACAACCAAATGTTTTAAGGTAATTTTTTTTATTACCTCCATAACTATTAAAAGTTATCTCGTTTTAAGTTTTTACATATACATTTTTTAAAAGCCAGGCCTGGATCTCTTTTAAGTATAGTCAAATGCTTGTGATGGGGAAAATCCCGCAAGGAATTATATATATTCTTTATTGCACTTTAAAATAGAGTAGAAAACTTAATTATATATAAAATGGGCAAAGGTTGACTTATCTCTAAAAGAGATCTCTACCAGTCAACCCAACAGTGAGGCATAGCTATTAGTGAGTGGGTAACACTAGTGCAACTAGGAAACAAGCTGGCAGCACACTTGATGGTAAGTGGTAACTGTCTGCTATACATGAATAGCACTACAGACATAATGTCAGCCCGTGGTACATGTAACGTTGTCATTCTGGAGGACTACGTAGTCCATAAAATTAGATGTCATTAGCTACTCGCCCCGGCTTCGCTCGGATATACGTGTATATATAGGGCTCGGAATAGGTAGTACAATTTTATGTACTTACGATTTTGTGACATCAATAGTATGGATATGCCTATAAGGTATTCTTTTCTATTTCGCTGTATAAATGGATAATGAATATCAAAAGAAATTCCTTGACACCCAGTAATACCGAAAAAATAATAGTTTTATATTATAATAAACCCGACGATGATGATTTTGTTGGCGATCTTGAATTCGATGACGAATAATTGTCAACTTTGGAATACTGTACTGCACTCTGATTTTTCTTTTAAATTGCAATAAATATTTGAACATGTTTTTTTTCTACTCACCTATATACCTAAAATAAACAGTAAGGGTAATTTTCATGATTTTATAATTATATAAGTTGCATTGCATTGCATGGTTTAAGTCCCCGGAAATCAAACTGATTTAAGGTCTTATCCATGTCATGCTTACGTTGACTTTCTTGCTGCAAGTACATAAAATTGCACTACCTATTCCGAGCCCTAATAATACATATAAATCTTCCTCTAGAATCACTCTATCTATTAAAAAAAACCGCTTCAAAATTTGTTACGTAGTTTTAAAGATTTAAGCATACATAAGGACGGACAGACAGCGAACGCGATTTTGTTTTATACTATGTAATGATGCTCTTATCCTATAATTTCACTGCCTTATCCTAGCTTTCAATAGAAATACATCTTACAAAAATAAGTGAGACGGTGATACCCACGCAGACGACTTTACACAAATTCTACTTAGTTATGAATAACATTTATCTACAATGTTCTGATATTTTAATTAAAAAAACAACAGGAAGTGAACTTGTGTTCAGAAATTAAATATTAATGAGTACGTACCTACTTATGAAATATTTTAACTTTGCAATAATTTTTCTGAATTCCAAACCACAAGCCATCAAAAAGAAATCCCTATCAAAGAGGGAGCAAATTCACCAGATACTGTGGTAAAACTAAGGTGATAAAGGTAATACTGTAGAGTAGATGTTATAAGTACCTACGTCATCTTACGTGTGAAATAACGGTATGTTTAGAATTCACTAACGACTTAATTTATTAACGTTTTGTTACTGTTAATCTAATTTTGAAATTCGAACGTTGCCTCGTACTATTTTGTTGCCGCCATTCAAGGTTTATAATCACTCAGCTGTTTCTTTTATTACTTTAAACATATTTTTTAACATATGTTCATAAAAAAAAGTTAGTAGTATGTTAAATTTTAAATTTCTCTATAGATAGAGATATTTAAAATTTAACATTTAGAAGATATTTAAATTTGAATTGATAAAAATTTGATTTTAGTAGAATTTCTCAATTTGATTTTAGTAGAATTTACTACTCTACATTAGAATGTAGAGTAGTAAATTCGACTAAAATCAAATTTTTATCAATTCAAATTAAAATATCTTCTTTCATTTGGGTGTCTCGCAGGTTCTTATGATATGTTAAATCTACTCTACTCGCTGATCCGTGCTAGTTATTAACATCTGGCAATTCTTTTGTGGACTCCCGCGATACAGGTTCGCCTAGATCGTTTAAAAAATTTATAAAAATTGAATGTTAAAAAAAAAATGTAAGATTTCTTTATTGAATCTATTCTGTTTTTTAAATCGATAAAGTATTCTTATTCATAGAAGTGAAATGAGTCTTGCGTTGCCTTTTCTTGCTCTATACATTTATCTCTCTGACACTTCTTATAAAATAAGCTTCTGAATGATAGAAAACAATGCAGATGATAAACATGTGCTATCGACAACAAAAGAAATGAAAAAGTTAGTATTCTCAAGTTTGTTATCAACTTTTATTTGAAGTTATTTTCCCGTATTTTTTAAATATCAGAGGTTAACCATTCAACATTCAGAGTCATGCTCAGTGAATACTGCGTACTTTTGACGTGAATTCACAAGTTACGCGAATGTTACAGATAAAACAGAGATATATTTATATGAAAACTAGCTGACCCCGCAAATGTTGTTTTACCATATAAACTAAAATCGCTATTAAAATTAGGGGTTGATGATAGAAGGGTGAAACTTGGTTGTATGTGTTTTTAATGCCTCATTATAAAAAAATAACAAATGAGCAAAAAATAAAAAATAAATGTTGGAGATGGACAACCCTTATCACTCAGGGGTATCAAAAATAGATAGTAGCCGATTCTCAGACCTACTGAATACATATATATAAAATTTCATAAAAATCGGTCAAGCCATTTCGGAGGATTATGGTTACTAACAGTGTGATATGAGAATTTTATAGGTATATAATATTCTTACAATACAACCATATTGTAGCCCTTCGGTACGAATGCGCCAAATATCACTTATGTAATGACAATAGTTAATAACTTTTTTTATTCGAAAACTAAGACAAATTAAGAATAAAAAAAATCTTTATTCAAATGAACTTGAATTTAAGTATTTTGTTTAATCTACCGTTAAATACAACAGACACAATATTTTAAGTGAATCTTATTTTCTAATACATCAGTGAAAACTACACCCAAATTGATTATTGAAGTCGTATGATTTCAGGCGGAAGTTGGTCTTCAGCCGCTCCATAAGTCCTTCCGCGGGTTTGTTGTTTATTCTCTGCACTCACTCTTTTTTAAATTCGGTGAAACTGTAGCGGCCAGATACGGCTAACAGTATGAAAATAATTAAAAAAAAGAACAATTTTAACAATATTTTTTATGAGTTACCCACTGATTTATTTATTACCGTCAGTTTTCACACATTCATGACTAAGCTTTCTTTTATATACTGTTTTATACTTGACAAGGTCATTATTTATACGTATAATTAGTAAAAATCACTGGATCTTACCACGTTTTATATTTATTAGTCGAGTTCCCGATATTTCAGCAGTGTTTCAATCACCATGATCACGGGTAAACTGCAAATAATTATAAAACGTGGTAAGATCCCGTGATTTTTACTAATTATACATATAAGCTTTCTTTTGTTTAAATGCTGTTAGATGAAAATAATAATAACATTTTTGATATTTCATTTTGAGTGGTTTCGTATCTAATATTTTTTCTGTTCTACTGATTAATATGTTATTTTTTTCTCATATATCTTTAACGTTCAGACAGTTGAATTTCTATGATATGTATAGATTTTATTTACTGGAGCATTTTTTTTATATCGACTAAGATCTTCATTGAAACATAAACCTATAAGATCAATATGACGATATTTTTGTAGGCGATATCTTGTAAAGTGTTAACCGATTCTGATGAATCTTTTAATCCAAAATTTATTTTTCCTTGCCATAATCAGGAATAATTATCCGCAGATATATTAAAATTAATTAGTAAACTACGCGTATAAATGGCAACTCGCCAACTTTTCCAATTGTTTACCGAAGGGGGTGTCGTTCAATGAATAAATTAAAATGAATGCTGTACACAAAGATATTAAGTGAGACAGTCAATATAAACGACGCCATTACGGTAGCATGCATTAAACGTGAACTACTGAAAATAAGTGCAAGCAATAGAGGAACGTGGGGGAAATACAAATAGTGAGTTTTATAGTCTGTGCTTATGAAATGATGCTAACACTAATGGTATAGTATGGCGAGGCAATATTGAAGGATGATGGGATGACCACACCGTGGAAGGTGATGAACTGTTGAAAATGTCTGATCAGTTTACCCATCATGCAACGTGTGCATTACTATTATCATACCATCTCTTAAAAAATTAGCTCTTTCCATCTTGTCTTAAAAAATATATAAGCGGACGTTTACTTTGTGATGTAAAATGACGATAATTGATAATAATGCGAAGAAAATTATATTAATATTAATTTACTAAATACTAATTTATACTAACACTAGCTGACATAAGCAACATTGTGTCCAATTTTCCCCATTTTGAAACATTTTCTAATGCAACTCAGCTCGTAACGTGATGCTATGTCACTTATAACAATCCTCGACAAATTGTCTATGCAACACTAAAAGAATTTTCATAATTAGTTTATTAGATCTATAAATTACCCCCTACAACTTCACAAACTTTATTTCCATAATATTAGTATACATTAAAAAGTTGTAAAGTTTGTAAGTTTGGATGTTCGAGGTAGTCTTCGATACTACTGATCCGGTTTTGAAAATTATTACAGTATTGGATAGTCCATTTATCGCGGAAGTCTATATAATACCACGCTACGACCCATGCGTATATGTATGCGTATCTATATTGAAAACTATTACTAAAATGGGAAAAATGTGAATCAGATGAAGGCGTTCAGCTAGTATTATATAAGTCGAAGTGTGTCTGTCTGTTTGTAACATTTTCACGACTAAAGCTGAGCGGATCTTAATCTTTGGCATGAAGACACATTGTATAAAGAAGACGGATGTACGTTACCTTTAATCTGAAAACTAATTTGGCAGGGGGTGAAATATAGGATGAAAGTTTTGGTACATGAACATCTAAGTAACTAATATAATTATTTCTCTATTAATTTCGAAATATATATATGTGCGATATTTTTTCTTAACTATCAGTTGTTCCCCTGTTCACTCCTGCGTATTGCCTGTACTGGGAATTGCTCAATTTTATTTTATTCGAGTCGCAAACTGGAATGAATGTTGATTTTACGATCCCTTGGGAATGGATAGGTTAGAATTCTTGTTGCGTTAAGTATTTTATGGTCAATGTTTCGACCAACTTCGAAATGGGGAAGGTATTCGATTAAATTGTATTTTATATATCAATAAATAATGAATTGGGGACTGATTTTATTCACATTTTATTTAGCAAACAATAAATAATTACATACATAAACAATGACAACAAAACTGATTTTATTACTTTTTTACAATTAAATAAATTTCATTCTGTTTTGATTTCATACTACCAGATTTGTCGTTATATTACGATTAATAAATTAAAATATAATTATAATTGTGTGTTAGGAGTTATGACTAAATATTACCAATAAATATAATTATATAACTAGAGTATAATTGTAGAGCGTCGCAGCCTAGTGGTTAACTACTTTAAACTACAGGAGGTCGTCAGTTTAAATCTGATCGAGACAAAAAAAAACTTCCTATGCTAATTTATGTTACTATTTTAAAGCACTTCGAACTGACGGTAGATTTGACATATCATACGAGTCTCAAATATATTTATTCATGTAGGTCTATTATAGACCTACATGAATAAATATATTTTGATTTGATTGATTTCTGATTGTTTATCCAGTGAAGGAACATCGATAACAAACCAAAAAGTAATTCGTCTCTTGGATTTTCTTTTATTTTTCTGTTTTTAAGTACCGATTGTTTTCTAATGACTGATCCAATAGAAAGTGGCAAGGAGTTATAAATACGATTAGCCTGGAGAGTGAAGGATTGAGAAAAGAAGTTAGTAGAAATATAATTCACATGTCCAAATCCGCCGTTTTCAACTAGTATGCGAATAGTATTTTTATGGAAAAGTTCTTTAATGTTGTTTCGACAACTGAGTGGCAGGTCAAAAGTGCTCCATTAGCCGACTATAGAAACTTTCCCGAGTGTTGATATATGCCGCGATTGTGAATGATCAATCCGAAACGATTTATGAAATCAGATAATTCTAAACTTTACAGCATTGACATAAGGTTTTGTTTCATCAGATATCATAATGAATCTGCTGGAGTTTTGATATACGGAGAAATATGTGCGAATCGAATATTATATGGAAAGTAAACAAAATTAGGATGGTCGCGGATTTGATTCCTCACACGATGCAAACATTTGTATTCATGAGCATGATTGTTTATGTTGGTCTGAGTTATTTCAATATATGTATTTACGAAAATATGTATTCAAATACACAAGGTTTGCTTAGCATGGAACTAGATGGCGCTGTGAATAGTATTGATATTAAAAATATCTTTAGTTATTTCAAACGAAATGACTATCTTAATAGATAATTAGTTATTCATCAGATAACACGTTTTAAGTTTATTCTAAACTGAGAAGTATTTTTTCATAGAGCTTTTGCAATCTTTATATACAGAGTACTGAATAACTAGTAGGTTCCCTGTAACGAAGTACTGTATAATTATCTCAGATTTCTTGTAATTACTTAGTGTAGATACTACTGTTACGTAACTCGCATTTGAACGATGTGTTGTTTTTTGTAGATAAAAAAAAACTTAAAATCATAAATGTACATATTTGTAAAAAGTCACAAGCCAAGTTCAAGTAAAATTTGTCAAAAGCAACTTGTAACGATACGATACTGAAGTAACAAGATCTATTTGGATTAGTAACTAGTCGTGGGATTCGTAGTAATTAGTGTATAAATGAAATGGACCTACAACAGATAACATATTAAATAAAAAAATATATAAATTTGTTTGACTGTTATGTCTAGAAAATATGAGAGCACAGTAATAAACACAGTTTCAGTTATAAGGCTCGGATTAGTCAATGAAATAGGATAAGAGGAATCTCCTCGGAAATGGCAACGAGTGGTTGGCATGAGTGGTCTCACGGGTATCACCCATACTACTGTTCTTGTATGTTAACAACGGTTACTACTTATGTACCATCATGTGGCCGTCACCTTGTTTGTAATAATATACATACTCAGAAAATCTCAATCTATGCAACCCATATGACAGAACATTCTGTAAGTAGTCTCTTTTTTTTGTCACAATACAAAAAAGGTATTTTCTGTATTGTGACAACAGATTACCTACAGTGTTATCTATCATATGGGTTGCATACATTGATATTTTGTTTACATCAGTACGTTGACAGTGGTATTTAGAGCTGTACCTTTGATGGTAAGGGCTCTTGTACACGCCCTCAGGTGCCCACTAATAACCACTCGGGATTAAGGTGCGTTAGGTACAGAAGTGTGAGTATAGTTTGCAATAAAAAAATCATTAATATATTATAAATAAATAAATTTATTACAGCGGACAGCAACTGAAGTAAAATGTAATAATATATTACTATAAGATTTTTTGGTTGACAGTCCATTTGGATTTAATTTTATTTATATGTGAATCCTTTTATTGGCGACAGACCTTTTCATTTATGTTTTCCACATTCGTTTTTGTCTTTACGTTATGCTCTTATAATACTCTTAAGTCTTGTTCTTCAACATTGACAAATAGGCTACAAAATAATAATGAGTCTAAATAAAAAAGGCAGGTTGCTCGACACAGTAGGCTATCAAAATATTTTTTTTCTCCTAGACGGAGATAATACTAACAAAAAAAAATTTCCGCCGTTTCAATGGCTTTATTCTCCTAGTCGCCTGCGATATTGTGGTAATTAAAAGGAAAGGTGGCAAGTTTCTGTGTTAACCGTGTTTAAAAATGTTCATTTTCCAAAAGTACAAGTTTCAAACAGCGATAATTCGGCAACTTGCAGTTGACATTTTTGATGTTTCATAGACTGCAGTAACCGTTTACCATTAGAGTTACTACAGATTAGGGCCTGTTTGCTACAAACCAAAAAAAAAAATTAAAAGTATAATCTTGATTACGATAGCACAATATGTATATCATAATCGGTCTATTGGCTTAAAAGCTACGATGCCACACAGATACACAGAAACGCTAAAATTACCGCCCTTTTGCGTCGAGGATTAAAAAGACAGAAGTAAGAATGTTAGTGTATTCTTACCTAATAATAATAAAGACATTTAATCAGCATTACAACAGTATTATTTACTTCATCGTTGTATGGTTATTATTTAATTAACAAATATTTATTTGATATTTTTGCTGTCTGTACATAATCAGGTAGACCGACGAGGATGCTTAATGAAACCTGCGGTTGTAATTCGCTGTAGGCAATTTCCTCTGCTCTATTTCAGGATCCATTTGAAATGCTATCTCATGTCGCATTATGAAGTTTATATTTGCTCGCCTTTCGCCGACAAAAAAATAGGTAATATTTTAACTAAATAGACTTTGTCCCCGTAGGTACTTCCGTAAGGCTGTGAAATACAAGGTACGAGGTCATAATATCATATTTGATTAGATTGTCTATAATGGATTAGATTCAAATCGATTGAGATTACTCTCCGCAGTAGATCTGTAGGTAGACCTGCACCTGCTTGCAGGGCTTCATTGCTAATTACATATATATAAAAATCATCAAAGTGATTTCCTTTACAGTTTCAATAAAAAAAACTACACAACGTAAAAGAAATAAGAAGTGGTTTTGGAATGTACAAATGAATCCCTTTCAGATGATAACCTACTTAAGGCATGTACGAAATTTCTAAAGGACGGACGGACCATAAAGGATACGTTATATCTTTTTGTTTGGTATCTTAAAACATAAGAAAATATTATACCACAAATATTATGCATTATAACTTGTTGAAAATGATTATGATAGTTATTTTTAGTTTTTGTTAGGATCATGTCAACGTCATTGTATCTAACCTAATTATCATAAATAATGAAAAACAAAAATTAAACAATTACTGACTGAAAGGGTCCTCCTTGTCAAATGGCTTCAGCGGAAACAAAGATGGCGCAATCTCAGAAGAAAGGGCATGTTCTATGCTCTGAACAATACCCACACCTTTGGTCCTTTCAAGTTGTAATAGTAGAAATAAAAGCCCATTCATAAATTACGCCACACGTTAAGGGGCAGGAGATTGACAAGGTTCGTTTAAAAAATCATGAAATCTAAGAACCTTTCCACCTTCTTGGTGTTTAGTATTGAAATACGAAATTATTACTAATAAAATATGACAAGCTATTCCATGTTTTATTTATTGTTATCGTATGTTCGATATTAATAAATACAAATGTATGCTCTAACACACGCGTA
This sequence comes from Achroia grisella, assembly GCF_030625045.1. NCBI lineage: Eukaryota > Metazoa > Arthropoda > Insecta > Lepidoptera > Pyralidae > Achroia > Achroia grisella. The sequence goes on along the minus strand of NW_026712984.1, from coordinate 442,155 downwards.
CGAAGTCGTGTGTACCACAGAATATATTTAATGCACCTACATATTGTGTAATATGTCATCGCTTACATAGAATCCTAACTCGTTAAAACCTCGCTGGGGAAATATGTAAGCATTTAGGCGAAAACGGGCACCGCGCATTATAAAGTTAAATAAATTACCTAGGTTTGTCAAATTAAATGAAAACATGTGTTTTATACATTGCAATAAATAGGCTATACGAGTATATATTAGATTTTGGCTGTGAGTTACATGAATAAATTTATCACATCCGATTGCACAATAATTTTTAAACTCTTAATAAATAAATCAATTTATTTTAGTTTTCGTGAGCACTTTGTTTCTTAGTGACAGTGGTTCAGTTTCGTAAATGTTCTGTCCTTTGGATTCGTATACTGTTTCAAAGTTTGAACTTACGTGTAACAAAATTGGTAATAAAGGAATGTATCCTTTGTAACTCAACAGTCAAGCAACACTCCTGAGACATTACGTTTATTATTATTCTGAACACAACATCTGGCATTGCAGTCGTTAAGACGAGCAAAAAGAGAATTTATCTTCTTTTCATAAAGATAAATGCTTGCTTAATGTTATACATTGAGTCAGAAAAAACGGTTCGCTATTCATTGTTTCCAGAATAAGAGTGCCACTGGCCAGTAATATATCTTCGGGAAGTGCCGATTAAATGATTAAATGGAAACGTGTAAGATGGATTGATACGTGATCCCAATGCGTAATGGGAGAGTTTTCTATCAATTTTCAGGCCTCATCAGAGTTAGGTAAACTTACTATATTGTATTATACATCGTACAAGTCAATCTTCGTTTCATTCGATTATCAGATATTAAATGAAGTCTAATGGTCCTAATCTAATAAGTTTATTTATTTATTTATTCTTAGAAGTAAATTACAAAGAACATAAACAGAAGTAAAAAGATACAAAAAACGGTCTTATAGCGTAAGCAGTCCAGACAACCTTTGAGTAGAGGAAAGAAGATAGAAAGTGGTAGATGGCACAAGAATGAACAATGAAATAAAAAAAGGCATAGCAATACTAAATAATGATAATTTACATATACTAGGTCGTAAAACGTATAATAAAAATGTTTGCAACATTTTTCGCGTCAATTTGTCGTGACGTGATGTTATATAGCCTTCCTCGATAAATGTGCCATCCAACGCTAAACGATTTTTCAAAACCATTCTGCACCTTTTTATACTTTTCATTTATATACAACCAACGTTTACAATTACGTTTTATTATTTTATTAATTTCGTCTTCTATGAATGAACTAACTGAAATTTTTATCAATAAATTCAGTTCATTTAGTCTTGATTATATTTCGTAAAATTAGTACAAATTTGATAGAATTGAAATTGATATTGGGAGTAATCTTAATATAATTCAATTCAATAAAATTTAAATCAATTCTGTGTTTTTATTCTTTAGACTGATTTGCAGGAATATAGTTCAATAATTATAAAGTTTAATCTTAATATAGTTCAATTCAATAATATTTAAATCAATTCTGGATTTTTATTCTTTAGACTGATTTGCAGGAATATAGTTTAATAATTAAAAAAGTTTAAAAAATCAAATAATCCCCGATTAAAAAAGTAACAAATTTGTGAACAAAGAGCCATGTCGATCGTATTAGCTTTCAATAATAAGTACTTATGTTTAGGAGTTATGATGTCACAGATACACAGACTCGTCAAACTTATAACACCACCCTTTTTGTATCGGGGGTTAAAAAGTAAGCAACTTGACAGCAGAAATAAGCAACAGTGGTACCCACGCACAATGTATTCTTAGAAATAATCTGTTTTGTTAGATTGTGAAGACTAACCATCTGCAAGCACGATAATAATTATGAGTCGTATCTTTTTAAGGACATTGTTATTTTTACTGCACTTACTTTAACGGAACAAGAACGTCGTAGTTTACAAGCCAATATCAGCTTTACGGCTTTTGCAATAAAGGCGTCGGCTTCAACAGTGTCGTTTTACGTATGAAGATGGAAACGCATTAAACTTTGACCCACTCATAAAGTTTTATTAAAATTTTCCCGAACTCTGACCTTTTTAGAAATCCATTGTAGATTTTTTCTTATAAAAGTAATTCGTTTTGACTACAGTGAAAATGTCAATCAATTATCTCAATACAAAGTAGACAAAACAAACGACAAAGAAAGTCTTTACTTCGAAAATATACAATTGTATTGAACGATTAATGTTTTGTTTATCAAGTTGTAAAGACAAACAAGCTACCTAAAGCTAGCCTACAGAATGGAAAGTGATAAGCGCTGTTTTTACCCTTGAACCTTCTCCTCAGATCGATCCCCCGTCCAATTCAAACGGGGACTGAAATTAGGACGGCCTGAGCCGAGTTTTGAACCCCTAGCGGTACCCTAAGACTAAAGTCGTATCCGTTAGGCGGGAGCAGGTCCTTAAGTTCTTTCTTGGAGTGCCGAGTGCACTCGCCCCCTATCGTCCGGTGAAACTGTAAAGGCCAGCTGCGGCTAACAGCATTAGAGTAGTCCGAAAAAATGAACTCGAACCTTATTACAAATATGACAAAATATATATAATACATTGAGATTCCCGTTGTAAATATGTCGCGTCATTCCTACCTGTAGCTACCAAGTTGTTAGGTATTGATTCTCTGTAATTTCTTTGCTTCTACACTACTTCTTCTATTATAGAAATAGTTGCAGGCACTATCAAGTAAAACAGCAAAGCAAGTTTTGACTACATCTTATATATAAAATTCTCGTGTCACAGTTTTCATTCCCATACTCCTCCGAAACGGCTTGACCGATTCTCATGAAATTTTGTGAGCGTATTAAGTAGGTCTGAGAATCAGCCAACATCTATTTTTCATCACCCTAAATTTTTTTTTATTTTAAGGCAAAACAACGTTTGCCGGGACAGCTAGTAAAATATAAAACATTAAAGTTAGCGCCATTCACATAGACATTCACAAGCAAAATATTTTGTAGAAAATCATCACATATAAAAGCACTACATTAGCTCAGATATATATGGCGTTTGCGTATAACTTCTTATATAGATTACGGGTATTGACTCCTCTATATAGATATTACAATGTACCGTCCTGGACTACATAATACACATGTTACCGTCTGGTCAAGAGGTTCATTGGTAGATATTTTGATACCAACACGTAAGCTGTCTGTTCGTTTATATTTGAAGCCCCGTAGTTGTCGACGTCAATGATTGGATGCAATTTGTGAGGCAAATATAAACAATCTGCATTACAATATATATTTATACAAATAAAGTTAAATCCAGGGGTACTTCAGTCTCATTCATTTTAGCCGTTATGCTGTAATTCAGTTCGAGCAGTGTTTCCCAACCTTTTTAGTGACAGACCCACATTAGCCTATCTAAAATTCTTATGACCTTCACCCTATCTAACATACATAATTAATAAATTAAAAAAGTGAACCATTCAATTAAGAAACTTATCTACCTACTAGGTTTTAGGAAGATATCACTAGGAAGTGGATATGATAGTAAATTTTCAGAACATGAAATATTGAAATTCACATTTCATATAATTTAAATAAAGGGTCAATTTTTTAATTACCCCCTTTAACAGTCAAATTGCCCATCTCTGGGGCGTGGGTTCTACGTTGGGAAACACTGGGTTAGAGAGTGAAATATGTCAGAGAAATTACACCACCAGGTTTTAAGTCATATAAAAAAATAATTGCCAATTACCAACTTGATTATGTAAGAAGCACTAATTAAAGATGACGACTTTACTTCGATGGACGTGGGTTCGATTCTTCACACGGTACAAATATTTGTATTCATGAATATGAATGTTTATATCGGTTGGTGTAATTTAGAATTATATGATAATGTACATTAATACAGATTTTGATAAATTTTGAATTTTGATTCTTTTCCACAATAGGTTCTATAATGTTCCTTCTATATTATATTTCTCAGAAAACAGTCAATCGTCTAGAATTTTTTACAAACTAGGAGGTCATAAAGCCTACTTTTGAATAACTTCAAGTCACAATATTAGTTATTTTATAAATAAACGATCAACATTTTTGTACTAGATAGATAGCACCTATTTGCATTCTAATTGGTTACTGTGCAACCGAAATTTAAGGAAAATATTTATACTTTTCAGCCATGCTGTATATATTTATTTATCTTCAAACCGGGTTTGTTACGCGGTCGGGCCTCTTGGTTAAACCACTTCAAAACTAATCAAATCTTCTATCAATAAATATTGATACCTTTTCGATATCCTTTCAAATATATATATGTATGTGATTATATTCATGTAATTTATACACCTGAATAGTCAGAATCTCGTAGCATTTAATATCTAAAGCATCTGTTTAGGAATTTACCAATTTGCTGCCAGGAACGCGATCATATTGGTCTAATAAAAACATATACTTACAGATTTTTCATATTTCTATACATTAATAAGTTATAGAGTATCCGATATTGCTATGACCTCGTCTTGTTTCCCATCCTATATCATTTGAGGTCGCCGTAATATTTTTTCTCTGCCATTCACGTTTTCGTTTACAGCCATCTCTCGTCGTTTTTACCGCGCCAACATTTTTCGCATTTACGATTGGCAAACTTATGTACATATATATAGATGTATATTATTTTCTTTAGTTGCTGTGGCATAAAGAAATACTATTCGGTGTTTATAAGAAATTTGTCTGAATATTTTGTTTTCTGTTTTAGAAAGGTACAAGAAAGTTATATCGGTACTAATCTAGACACGCGGCAGCGTGTCAAGCCGAGTTTCAAGTAAACTGGCAAGCAGCACCGTGTGTATATTTACAAGAACCATTTGGAGTCACTTTTGACCTCCTCATAACTCAAAAACTCTTTCACAAAAACCTGTCAAATTTGGTTCATATATTGAGACTTGCGAGATAAATATGTGTTCCAAATTTCATAAAAATATCTCAAACGGTTATTTAGATATTAATGTCCAAAAATCGTCATTTTTATCACTGATCAACTATAGATCAAAATTATAACCCACGGAAGTGAATTTGAACTTCCTAGGTCATCTGGAAAGATGACCTAGGAAGTTCAAATTTGGCATGCAGATAGGTAATTAGGTGAATATAAAGGAAAAACTGAAACTGGTAAATTGTTATCATTTTACTACAATTTTTCACTTTAATTGATTCTATTTCAACTTATACTGGACGAATACTAAAATTCTATGAAAAGTTCGATAGCCACCAATTGACATTGATCCCTGGCGAAATATCTCATCTTGTACTGGACGGAAACTAATATTGTATGAAAACGTCGATCATTACCAATTTACGTTGAGCCCTTCACATCAGTGTCGATAGCTAGCAAACTTCAAATATTGCATTGAGCGGTAAACACTAGTTGCTATAATTTAGATTCTGTCTAAAATATACTCGTACTTATAACTAGGAGTATAGTCGAATTTCGTATTTATTATGTTATTAACTGACATACATCATTCATTCATTCATCATTCATTCATCATTCATTCATCAATCATCATTCATTCTTTCATCATTCATACATCATTCATTCATTCATCATTCATCATTCATTCATCATTCATCATTCATCATTCATCATTCATCATTCATTCATCATTCGTCTTTCATCAATCATCATTCATTCATCATTCATCATTCATTCATCATTCATTCATCATTCATCATTCATTCATCATTCATCATTCATCATTCATTCATCATTCATCATTCATTCATCATTCATCATTCATCATTCATTCATCATTCATCATTCATCATTCATTCATCATTCATTCATCATTCATTCATCATTCATCATTCACCATTCATTCATCATTCATCATTCATTCATCATTCATTCATCATTCATCATTCATCATTCATCATTCATTCATCATTCATCATTCATTCATCATTCATTCATCATTCATCATTCATCATTCATTCATCATTCATTCATCATGCATCATTCATCATTCATCATTCATTCATCATTCATTCATCATTCATTCATCATTCATAATTCATTCATCATTCATTCATCATTCATTCATCATTCATTCATCATTCATTCATCATTCATTCATCATTCATTCATCATTCATCATTCATTCATCATTCATCATTCATCATTCATCATTCATCATTCATCATTCATTCATCATTCATTCATAATTCATTCATCATTCATTCATCATTCATTCATCATTCATCATTCATCATTCATTCATCATTCATCATTCATCATTCATCATTCATCATTCATCATTCATCATTCATCATTCATCATTCATCATTCATCATTCATCATTCATCATTCATCATTCATCATTCATCATTCATCATTCATCATTCATCATTCATCATTCATCATTCATCATTCATCATTCATCATTCATCATTCATCATTCATCATTCATCATTCATGCATCATCAATTATTATTCATTCTTCATTCATCATTCATTCATAATTCATGTATGATGAATGAATGACATAAATTTTACCTCTGGAGGTAAAATTTACCCAAAAGCAGGTACGTAAGTCTCTTTTCTCCCTTGACATCCACAAGTCGAGTGGGCCTGACGGTATTCCTGCTATTGTGCTCAGGACGTGTGCACCTGAGTTGGCTCCGGTACTAACGCCTCTTTTCCGGTACTGCTACTCTACAGGTGTAGTCCCGAAACTTTGGAAGACGGCTTTGGTTCATCCGATCCCTAAGAAGGGAGATCGCTCAGATCCAGCTAACTATAGGCCCATAGCCATCATTTATTCTTCTTATTCTATTTATTATTCTTTTGAATCAAAGACAATGGAGTCGATTGTCAACCGTCAACTCCTACGATACCTAGAAGTGAACCAGTTGATTTCTGATCGTCAGTATGGCTTTCGCCAGGGTCGCTCAGCTGGTGATCTTCTAGTGTATTTGACACATCGATGGGCAGAGGCTATTGAGAGTAAGGGGGAGGCCCTATCTGTTATATTGCATCTCTATGCATTTTCTACCGCATATATCACGGGGAGTGTTCTGAGGAATTGTTCGGATTCGCACAACCACATTATGGAATCACCTTATAGCAATGGTATTTCCGAAACGATACGATATTGAAACCTTCAAGAAAAGAGCTTATTCCTTTTTAAAAGGCCGACAACGTACTTGCAATTCCCCTGGTGTTGCGGGTGCTCATGGGCGGCGGTAATCACTTACCATCAGGTGAGCCGCATGCTCGTTTGTCCCCTGTGTTATAAAAAAAAAATATAAAAATTCATAAAAATCGGTCAAGCCGCTCCGGAGGAGTATGGTACAATATATAAAATTCAAAAATGGTATAATATAATATAATATAATATAATAGTATAATATATAAAATATTAAAAGAAGAATGAATGATATATGAATGAAAATTAAGAATGAATGATATTTGAATGAGAATGAAGAATGAATGAGAATGAAGACTGAATGAGAATGAAGAATGAATGGGAACGAAGAATGAATGATAAATGAACGAAGAATGAATAGCAACATTGAGAATGAGGAATTATAATGATAATGAAAACTAAAGAATGAAGAATGAAGAATGAATACTCATCAATGAATATTCATTATTCAATATCAATATTCATTCTTCATTTTCAGTCATTTTTGATTCTCAATCATTCACCATTCATTATTCATTCATTCTTCATTAATCATTCATTCTTCATTCACCATTCATCATTCATTCAACATTCATTCATCATTCATTCATTATTCATTCACCATTCATCATCATTTATCATTCATTCATCATTAATTCATCATTAATTCATCATTAAGTCATCATTAATTCATCAGTCATTCATCATTTATTCATCATTCATTTATCATTCATTCATCATTCATTCATCATTCATTCATCATTCATTCATCATTCATTCATCATTCATTCATCATTCATTCATCATTCATTCGGTTGGTATTTATGCTACGAAATTCATAGTTTTCTTAAATTATACTTATATATATGTGGTTATATTATTATTACATTATTTTAGTAAATACGTATGGTATAGACAATAGTTTAAACCAAAAATTAATGATGAAAAAAAGAATGAATGATGAAAGTATTAATGATGAAAGAATGAATGATGATTGATGAATGAAGAATGATTGATGATGAATGAATGATGCAAGAATGAAAGATAAATGATGAATGATGAATTAATGATGAATGGAGAATGAATGATGAATGAAGAATGAATGATGACTGAAGAATGAATCATGAAGGAAGGTAGAATGATGAATGAGAATAAAAATGAAGAATGAATATTGATAATGATGATGATGATGATTAAAGGTTATTATACTGGTTTGCATTACAAATACTTAAAAAATAGATGGTACAATATATAAAATTCAAAAATGGTATAATATAGTATAATATATATAATATATAAAATATTAGATATATTAGTTATAATAATAAGGTTAATGTTTATACGCGGATATGAATGAACGGACAAAAAAACTATAACAAGATTATGAACTCGTAAACAAAGACATACCATCGTAAAATATATCCCATCAAAAACATAAATGTGAAATGATACGAATATTATATATATTTGATTGTTGACTTCTACGACAAAAGAGATGAGATCTAAATTATTACTTTCGATTGCTAGTTACTACTAATATTAAAATAGGAACCGACAAGTAACATGTTTAGAACTTGCGAAGAAGTCAACAATCAAGGCATATATCATAATATTAAACTCGGCTATCATTTCACATTTATGTTTTTGATGGGATATTATAAGTACAGAATCGTCTGTATCATATGTACAATAACATTCACACAGCTGTAATTTAGTAATATAAAGTTTTTAATATACAAAATTAACTTTAATTATATGAATATTATTACTGTGCAAATGTGTGATAATGCAATAAATGTATGTAGAAATGTATTCAAATCTACATTTTGTTTTCGAGTTTATTTATATGATTCATTCTTACAAGTATTTAACTTGGTGTATATTACTTATATTGTTAATGTAACGAATATTTTTTTCTCAAATAAAGGTATTTACCTTTCTCGACGTTTCGATTAGGTTGTACTAGCCGTGGTCGACTGATGGTACGAGCTGACTGGACAAACAGCCAATGTCAATGTCAGTAAGTGCCCAACAGTTTATCAAATACCGTCACTAGATTGTCATACTAAGCAATAACTTTATTTGCTACTAGCTGTTCTTGCGACTTCGTCCGCGTGGAATATAACTTTATTTTTCTAAAATAAAAGAATGTTACTCCTTACTACATCAGCTACCTGCCAAAGTCCCGTCAAAATCGGTCCAGCCATTTCAGAGATAAACCGGAACAAACAGACCGACAGACAGACAAAAATGATAAAAATGTTATTTTGGTATATGTACCGTATATATACCAATATTATATAGATTCATGTGCATGTAGTAAAAAACGGTTATTTCAGTATTACAAACAGACACTCCAATTTTATTTATATATATAGATAATATTCGTGTTAGTATCCGGTTACCAATATAGTTTAGTGTAGTAGAAAGTTTAAACTGTAGAATTCTCAAATTTAATATGTAACAAACGAAAGTTTTTTTCAAAAAAGTTCATTGATGGACATAAACCACCATAGCACATATTGTGATTTATCCAACATTGACGGTCTATATGACTCATGGGCGGGATAGGCCACGACATCTTTCAAAGAATACCCACCTACGTACGAAAGTAATATTCTGAGAATAGCTAAAACGAGAAACATTACCTATGGCATGAGTTAGCAGAATGTGATCCCTCTTTGTAAAAGCTTGAGTGGGTTTTGAGAGCATGCACGCTGAGAAATTTTACGCATAAATAGGGTTCCCACTTGTCAGAGGACTCCGGAAGTCTTATAGAATTTAGCATAGAAAGTGAAAATCTCGTCTTTTTCGAAATAAACTAAGGTAACGAAATTTCTGGAATTTCTTATATAGGCAACATTTTGTCAAATGTGGAAAATGGGGTGAGAATTGGTTTAGAAATAATATTGTTTTATTTTATCTATACTGATTTTGTTATTAACAATAATATACAAAGACGTACAAGAGTCTATCAAAGGATGTAAAATGTATCAGTTCCAGATATACATTAACATTTATATAAAGATATATCGAAATTTAATTGAAAATTATAAGCAAAAGTGTTTGAGGATGAATAATTGAATGGTGTGAAAGTTTTTCATGTTACATTATCATGCTGGATGGATAAGAATAAAACTTTGGTACTCAGATTCATCACATACAAAATTAAAATACAGGGTATACCTCATATAATTGAAATGCAGTTAGTATAAAAAAAATTGTACACTTCATAGATTTTCACACGGATTTAAGTAGCACAGACGTGGCAACCCTCAGCAAGAATCGAATATGCGATGTTGTACTATTTGCGATATAGGTGATCAATTGTGTTCAAATATCACAACAGGGCCGTAGCCATAGGTTTACTGCTATAGGCTCTAACAGAAGTTATAAGTTCCGATCTGGCCGACACCTAGTAAAACTTTGTCCGTTTATATTTCTGACTTAAAATAGAATGAATTTTTCCATGAGCATACCAGAAGTACTAGCTTATACGTCCAGAAACAATAACTAGCAGTAACGAAGTTGAGGTTTTTTTAATTCACACGGTACCATCTAGTCCCGAGCTAAGCACGTTATGAGCCTTCTGTTATAGTACCCATAACAGAAGGCCAAGACATATGTGCGTAGAATTGTACCCGGTTTGCCGTTAGACACTACCGAGGCCGTCAATGTTTATCTGTAGAGCTTTGCATATCGTTATATCGTGTTTATTTGCCATTAATTACTAAAATCTACATACATCCATATTTGTATTGAAACAATTCCCATCTGTACATCTGGCTATCAGAGAATTGGATACCTTTATACGTAAAATTAACAATTTCATTCAATTTATACTAATAATATCTATATTATATAAAATATATATTATATAAAAAAAAACATCTACACACACAAGTAAATGAATCTGCATGAAAAGTTTCAAAAGTTTGAATAAAGATTATTTCTATTTCTATTTCTATTTCTATTTCTATTACTACAATAAAGCTGAAGAGTTTGTTTGCGGTCTAAAACTAATTAGGGTGTACAAAATCAGCAAAATTTGTTAAGAATGAATCATCATTAGATTCATTTAACATAGTCAATAAATATGTTAGAATAATATGCTGAACTGACAATAAACTCAATTAGTTTTTTGTGATTTCAGTCGGTATAATTGAATGGTTGTTCATAAATATAAAAATTAACGTACATTGCAAAAAATGATAAGAGATTCTTCAATGAATAAAAGATTTTTACTTTATCTTTATTACGGAATATTTAGTTTGTATACAAATTGGCATGAAACAATCACAATTTTAACTAAGGCTTAACGTTAACGTCTCCCAAATCAGTTATGTAGTGTTTGAGATTAGAGCACATAAACGCAAACACCAACTATCAAAAATTGTAACAATCACTGTTTTGATTTCTTCTATATGCGGCTAATTCGATTGTAAACGGTTACCAGAGCTTATGGACGCCCAAGATGATAGGATGACGTTGATGTCAAGTTTTTTCCTATGGAGGTCGACCTGGAGTAGAAAAAAAAGAAACACCTATGTAATATATTTTTTTCGGACTACTTCGATGAGACTCTAAAGTCCAGTATAATACTGTTGAACGCAGCTGGTCTTTACAGCCTTACCGGACGATAGGGGGCAAGTGCAGATGGCATATCAAACTTGGCGAAGGACTTATGGAGCTCTCGCCTGACGGATACGACTAGTCTGAGCGCACCACTAGGAATTCGAACCTCGGCTTAGGTGGTCGTAATTTCGATCCCCTTTTTGAATTGGTAAGGGAATCGATCGGAGGTTCATGCCTTTCAATCTCATTAATTCCTGCGTACTTGACAAAGGAATCAATAACTTTATCTGCAGATAAAAGGATCGTGTGATATTGACTTAGGCACAGATATGGCGATTAAGTAGATAGGCGTTGAAACTGCAAGTACTCTGTGTATCAATATTTTTGTTTGAATTATATTCGTATAATAATACTTATGTATAGACATTATAAAATGTAGGAACTGGGCCATCTAGTCCCAAGCCAAGCAGATCTTGTATTGTGGCGACAACTAATAGATATATTTAGTTTTTTTCGTAAATACATACATGATATACATAGATATACCCAGGTCAATACAAACAATACTTATGAATACAAATGTTTGTACGTATGAGGAATAGCATGCGCGAATATCATTACATAGTATAAAATAAAGTTGCCGTCGCTGTCTATCCCTATATATGCTTAAATCTTTAAAACTTTTTTTAATAGATAGAGTGATTCAAGAGGAAGGTTTATATATATAATACATGTACACCCGTGTGAAGCTGGGGCGAGTCATAAATAAAGCGTTGTGCTAAATCGCTAGACCGTCATTAACATGACTAGCTCACCCGCGCAATTTCGTCTGCGTTTCACTTCCCCACCTTTTGCAATATTCTTCATTGCAGCTCCGCTCCTATTGGTCGTAGCGTAATGTTTTATAGCTTAAAGCCTATCTTGACAAATGGACTATCCAACACAAAGGAAATGTTTCAATTGGATTTGGTAGTTCCTGAAATTAGCACATTCAAACAAACAAACTATCTCTTCAGCTTTATAATATTGATATAGATTATTTTGATGACTTTTAATAAGTCATTATTAGTACATAGGTTTAACATTTGAATGTTAAGTTTACGTACTTTGTAATTTGACTGCAAAATCTGACTATTTAACCCAGAGGTTCGCAAAGAAGAGGTTCGGTTTTGGGTAGACCCCCCCATTCTTAACTGGTATTGATTTTTTTGTAGATTTCAAACTGTAGTAAAGTGTAGTGTTAAAAACATAAAGTAACAACAACAAGATGACCACTGTCGTAGACCCCTTGCACTTTGTCATAGACCCCTGGGGGTCGATATAGACCACTTCGGAGATCACTTATTTTACCGAATCACATCTTACAAAGAAGCTACTTTGCGGCTGAGTAAAATGAGTAACACAGAGTAAGTAACCCGACGTCATGAAAAGTCTATCTCTGTCTCTCAACATTGTCCAACGCTATTATTTTATTACACTATTCCTTACTATTGACAGCTTTGGTGGCACACCGCTTTACTTGCGATGGTCATGGGTTCGATTCCTCGCACGGTGCAAATATGTTTTTATATTCGTGACTACGATTGTTTGTATCAGTCTGGGTGTTTTCTATGTATATCATGGATGTATTTACAGAAAATATATATCTAAGTATTTACATCGGTTGACTAGTGCTCACAAGCTATTTACCTTGGGACTAGATGGCGCTGTGTGAATTGTTTAAGGATATTATTATTCTGTATCGAAAAAAATGCGTGTGGTTTTAACGCACTACGTATCGATTTCTTTAAGTTATTTATATAGGGGCGTTATAGAGGGTCGTAGCTATTTAAATATAAAGGGATTATATTTAACATTTTAAAGTTATAAATAACATTAATATAAATTTTCATTACACGGCGTTAGATTCCTCGACGTTTTAGATAAAGTAGCATTTTTTTATGTAATTGGAATGGCTAATAAGATGACGGCCCACCTGTTATTCCTAATAAGTATAAAGTTAGTCCGAGATATAACTAATAATATCTATTTTTATATACTTTCATCCTCGCCCACATTGTAATTAAGTGAACCGTTGAAACAAAACACATCAATATTATAACTTTTTGATGTATGAACATTAAATATACCTATATAAGAAAATACTACGACTGGTGGAATGATTCAAAGTAATGCTGAATAACTGAATATACATTGCTTTAAAGACGCGGTCATTATTTATACCTATAATTAGTAAATCACGATTTCTAACCACGTTTTATTTTTATCGATTAAACAAAAAAATAAAAAGCGATGTATTAAGTGTACGTGAAGATACTGTGAGTATAGTTTGTCGAGATGAATAACGAGTGAGTTTTAATAGTAACAACAAAAGAAGACATGGAAGGTAGACGAATATGTCTGTCCATAAAAGATTTTGTTTACTATCTACCTGCTGTTCTTCAGTTTACCTGTGATCATGGCGATTGAAACACTACCGAAATATCGAGAACTCAATAAAAATAAAACGTGGTAAGATCCCGTGATTTACTAAATATATTTATCAACTTATTGATTGTTTGTCTGCGAATATGTGTGAGCTAAACAAAAAATTGATTAACCTATTTAAGAGAGGTTTTACTATTTAATTATGAAGGCTTTAATTAAAATTTTATGTTTGTTTTATTGTAATCGATTTATAAACAACAAAGTTATAACAGTAACTTTTTTTGGAGTCGGATAGTAACAAATATATGCTACTAGATGTACAGACACTGAATTTTCATTACCAAGTCAGTTGCTTGCTTTATTTCACGATTCATTGGATGATGATGATGATGGATTCCTTTATTGCATGACGGGAAATAAAACAAAGGTCTTTATTAATCAGATTGTCAATAAACAACAAAATAGATCGGATATTTAAATTCAGAAACTCTTAGGTAAAAAACACTAAGGTTTTATATATGACATGGTAAGAAATGGTTGTTTACATTAATTATAAGGCCTCAGCAGTCTAGCGGTTTGTCACACCGCTTTCTTTCGTTATTTCGGGTTTCGTACCTCACACGATACATTTGAATTCTTAAGTATGATTGTTTTTATCAGTGTGGTTGTTTCTGTGCATGTATGTATTTACAAAAAAAAATTAAATATTTGTATGAATTATCCAGCTTGTGGAGCTTGTCAATTATCGGAGCTTGTGTTATTGATTATAATACAAGTTCTGCTTATCTTGGTACTAGATGGCGCTATGTGAATTGTCCTGCATTGTTATTATTATTAAATATTGGGTGGAGATGGAACATTTTGACAAAATCGTGACATCTAAATATATTTTTTTATGATATTAAATTAATTTCGTTAAAAGCTGGTCTCGATAAAATAACTTGTTCGCTTTTCACACAAAGATCGTCACTTCACTCTGAAAATTCTCAATATACTTTTTCCAATATTAATTTTAGGAAAATTTTCACTAAACAATGCTCGCGACTGCTCATTGTTAGAATAAGTGCTTTCAAGTACGTTTAGGGGGAAATTTAATTTTATTCATACAACCTTTGTAAAGGAGTTTCCAAAGTATAAGCTCGATTTCTCGTTGTCACCGAGTGCCCAGAACGTGATAAATTAACTATGCAATGGCTTATCTCATTTAAATATTTACTTGAATATAAAAAGTACAAAATTAATAAGTATTATATTGCTTAACCGAGTTAGGTTTTGACAAAAATCATCTGCGTACCTTATTATTATTTATTTCAGCTGAGAAACAGATGCTTTGTAAGTCGTGTATTGATCGTAGGGTGAAAAGGCAGTGAAATTACGGGGTACGTAAGCATGATGTCTTAGTCCTCCGAATGAGTGGTATCATGTGCGTGATCGGACATCACGATGATGTTGGTCGAGACGATGTATATTACAGAGAATAAACTGACAATATGTACATAGAAATATTGATCTTATATACCTACTAAATAACAATAGGAAAATGTAAGGTGGGGTGACACAGTTTAGACACAGCAGTGTTTAGTAGACAATATTGAATTTGTCTTACTAGGCATTATTTAATGCAATTATTATTTTGATGTGTCTAGGTGACTGTGTCCCATAGATATTCCCCCCTTGAGAGAAAAAAAATATTGCACACACAAATAAAATTATAAAAGTTAATTATGAACAATATAAATTAGTAAAATATTTTTTTTTTTTACAAATTAAATCTCACTGTAGGATGAGATCAGATCATATATACATACATGTATATAGTGGACGGTGGCCACTTACTGTTAAGCACAGATAACATAATATTACACTGTTAAGTAAGTTAGGTGGAGCGTCAGCTATTTTGCCATTCCATTCATATAAATATGTCGACCATGAGGAATTATCTACTAAAATAAAACGTATTTTTTTTTATTTCAATATATAATTGTTATTATAAGTCAGCGGTTCATTAACCAGAGCGCAAAGCGCGGAGCGATCTTAGAGATCAGATTTGCGCTCTTTGTAACGTTACTCCTCTGAAACGGCTTGACCGATTGAAACCAAAATTTCATTGAGGGACGACCTTCAGGCATTTATCGTTTACCACTCCAAAAATTCTGGTCGGTCATGGTCCAGTTTGAAGAATAAACGCGCTCCGCTTAATATGTGACCTGGTGAGTAAACAACCCACCGGTCACAAACCTACTTACTTACTGCCCATATCTACTAGAGTACTTTTTATTTACTTTTTTTACAGTATGTCGGCTATTTGGTCGATGAATTAATTAAGAATTAAAATAATTGATTTGCTAGATTCAAGTGGAATGTTTTTATTGCATTTCAAAACTTCAAAACCACTT
This sequence comes from Achroia grisella, assembly GCF_030625045.1. NCBI lineage: Eukaryota > Metazoa > Arthropoda > Insecta > Lepidoptera > Pyralidae > Achroia > Achroia grisella. The sequence goes on along the minus strand of NW_026712984.1, from coordinate 425,580 downwards.
ACGTAAAGTGAAGCTGAAAATAACAGAAATGTTTGCTTTCACAGCATTTCAAAGTGAACTTTATTTCATTCCCGCCATTACTTCGCCTCCATTTTTAGTTTAGGATCCGGCTTCAAAATTCATTTGTTTTTTAATTAAATTCATAATTTTATATAGACATTTACGTATTTACGAATAGGGAACTGTCTTAATAGGGGGAGGAATAAAATTGTTACCCCGTCGGTACCTCGACGTGGATACTTAGAAACCATCATGGTTAATTTTCATTTAGCATAATTTGCCACGATGTAGCCTATTATGACGATTTCTTACCAAACAATTACTGGGCTGACTCTATATTTAATTATCCCCTACTGGTGCTCCGAAAGCATATACAATTAATGGAAAAATATACCTGAAAATTTGACCGCTAGTCATTGTTATTAAAATAATATTAATTTAAAACTATTTCGTCATTAATTATTAACAGTTCTAAGAAGACTATATAATATTATAAATTCGAAACTGTCTCTCGGTCTATGTCTTAGTCTGTTTCCTTTTACGACTAAACTGCTGAATGGATCGTATTGTAATTGACGTGAAAATAGATAGTATCAGGAGAACCGATATAGGTTGTACTGTATCTAAAAAACAGGTGACAGCTAGTGATTCAACTAGCTGAAAATCTTCTTCACAACAATATGTTGTATGATTAAAAAACAGGCGTGTGTAATAATTTCGAAGCCGGCTCTCGTACTATTACTATCTACTGAAGCGAGCAATGGCTCTATAAACTTCTGGATTACTTTTGGCCTGATGAGGAATTGATTTCGTCATTATCATTTTATCTTAAAGGTTTCGAAACAAAAAAGGCGGTATACTTAGGACGCGCCTTTACTTTATGTTATTTTTCAATTTATTCAGTCCCTGAATTCTTTGCGACTAAAATGATAGACTTCGATCAATCTAGTCTATTCACAGATAATAACGTTATATTTCTGTAACTACTAATATCTTTGGTATTTAGAATGCGTTTAGAGTCTAAACCAAATATGTAATTTGATTTGGTCGTTTTTAGGTATTGTCTTTTTAAAAACCCAAACTATAGAACTGAAAGCCTGGCCCTGTTGGTAACATGTTTATCTATTTGTTACCTTTTCATTACCATACCTCTGAACGAATATTAAAGAAATTTGACATAGGTTATCTGTTTTAAAAAATATTAGATGCTAACGTTGGTAATAGCTAGTTTGTTATAAATAACGAGATGTAAGAAGTTGGGCCGTGATAAATGGTTAACTGGTACCTAAACTATTTCGTAATGGAGTTGAACAATTCGTCGAACTGTTTGTTAATATAAACGCCCTAATGAAAGTTATCGTAGTATTAATTATTCTACATTATGTAGAACTAATAGTTACCGGCTAGCTACTGCTTTTTCAAGATAAAAGATAAAAAGTCTTCATAATTGTCATGTTTAATTGTGAAAATGTAATAAACTGACAGACAGACTTCAGTATTTATAATATTATATTAATAACAGCAACCAGTGCTGCAAAAACTTTGTATCCCTTTTAACGAAAATTGGGCCTACGGAAGAGTATGAAATTTCGTACACTTATAGTTTATATAGAGAAACGTGCAGATAAAGAATACTTTTTATAAATTATGCATAAAAAATATTGTGATAAATCCAAAAAATATTACAATGTATCTAACCCACACACACATATGTATACATCCATTTGTTTATTGTTAAAGTAAGACAGTGAGCTTAACTGCTAGACCATGGTGATTCTTAATATATACAACAGTGAAAATGTATTTACCAGACTTAGTAGGGACTTACCTTATAAACAGATACTCAGAGAGATGCCACCCAATCCTTTCAAACTGTAATTAAGCAGGTGGCTTATGGTCTTTGTGAAAATCTCAAACTTCCTAATATTATAATGATTTATTGTTGAATATGTTAATTAATTAATAAGGCGGAGTTGTGACTTAGTGGTTCGCCACCCTCACCATATTTCACAAATGTATATATGTTTAGGTATATAGGTTTGTATAATACTTTTAAAATTTTGATATTTTTACAATCGACTTCGAAAAACCGATAAGGTTTCTTTGTGAACCAATTTTAATTATTGTTGTTTGTTTTATTATGAACTGCCTATCGCCCCGGCTTCGCACGGGTGTACATTAAACCGCTACAAAGTCCGTTGCGTAGTTAAAGATTTAAGCATATATAGGGACGGAGAGACAGCGACAGCGACTTTGTTTTATACTATGTACTGATAAATCCCCTTTTAAGATTTTCTAATTTGTGTGTTTTAAAAAAAAAACTGTTGTTGTTTCTTCATAAATTTGATCAATATCTGACCAGTCATTAGTTTATGAGTAAAATAATACGACTTAAGTTGTTTTCTTCGCATGACGATGCTTTTATGAAAATATTAAAATCATGAAAAGTTTCACCAAGTTTCTGTCCCTTTCTTCTCTTGTAAATGTGGTAAGTGAATATAACAAAATATTATTTATAATCGGTTTTTTTATGGGGATTACTTCCGAAATATCGAGATACAGTTCTTGTAAACACACTAGAATTTATTCAGTGAAAAGTAGCTTATTTGAATAGTTCCAAATATATATGCCTTCTCAACATAGGTGATATTATGCGTCCTATTGTAACTGAAACCAGAGCTTCTATAGAATAGCAACATAATAATATAGATCGATAACTTTGAGCCATTTCAATGCAAATGTTGGAATCGAATCCGGAACCCTTTTAGTTCGGTAGGGATCAAATCCTACTTAAGGTATACGTGTGACGCATCTATAGGGATCTATGATAAACTTGGGTGCATATTGATATTGCTTTACCTTTGTTAGGTATATTTAGTTTAAAAAAATCATGGAGCCTATAAGTATAAAGTATTTTTTTATATTTTTAAAAAGATGGAGGGGTTAATTGCAATTTTAGACTGCAGACTATGTTCTTTTTGCAACTGTGGTTCGCGTTGTGACACGTTGGTTTACACTTCGAATGCTATTATACCTATTTTAGTTATAGTTTTAGTTACTAATAAATATGTTTGTAGTATTATATTATATACAGAATATATAACAAGAGACGATCGAACACGATCTCTACATATATATGTAGAGATCATATAGAGACGCATACTAATATCTTTGCAACAGCGCTATGTGACCCATTGAACTACAGAAGGCTAAACAAACATCATGCATAGAATTTCATTCACTAATGAGCAAAAAAAACAGTAATGTAAAATGAGACGGTTTCCTCGTTGGAGGTACAGTTCTCTCTCATCAACAGATTCCCACAACAAATCTGCTAAAGGCTTGAGCCGACTGCAAGATATGGATATGAAAAAAAAAATCTATTATAAATTAAATTTAAGTCACACCTCATTTGTCTTTTTTATGCCGACTAGATGTGGCTACCGTAATTTACTCGTATACAATATGGCCCTGTATTTTTGGTAATAATCCCTAAGGGTACGGATTATATTTATCATCGTCTGAGTAACAACAAAACCATATTCGACAGGTTATTTCGCCCACATAGAGTTGGAAATATACTCAACTACCTTCAATTTATTGAGAGAGGGGACGTTGGAGGCAGTGTTTTCAGGAAACTGTCAAACTACGCGACATGGCTGGCTCTGGCAAGAGAAATGACAAAACTTTTATATTATCAAGATCATAAGACATTATATCCACTTTATTTTTGTGGATAACTGAAATTGAGCTGTCTTTCAGAAGTTTTAAAATAATTCACTAGCGATCCGATAGCGATTTCACGGCAGTGGAATTACTATAATGTGTGTTATTATGGAATTAATGTGAATTACTATGGAATATATAAATGTTGTGAAAAAAATATAGGTAATGATACTCGTGGTAACATACCTTTCTTTTTGCTGTTTCTCTATAAATGATCTCATTTAATTATATATATTTTTAAGTCCTTAATTCGGTGATTTTGTTATTTACAAACAAAAAACATAAATTTCGTCTGTATAATATTAGTTTAATGTTAAATTTCTGTGAAAAAGTTTTAAATAAATAGAAATATCATAATTTTATCATAAACAAAATCCAATTTGATAACATATTAGCAGAATGTTAACTAATAACACTATATATGTTACGAAATCATGTTATCATGTGGCACCTAGTATATCACTCATGTATCGCCATTCTAGAGGACTAAGATGGTATGCTCATGTCCATAGCCTGTATAACTTCTGCTTAGTACTTCAGTTCACTTTCAGCCTATGGGATTTCGTTCCTCCGTAGGTTTTTTCGTGGCCTGAAGACATAATTATAATAAAGAATTTTTATTGATTATTAGAATGAAGATACTGACGTAGTGTGGGTTATAAGATTTTGTAAAGGCACTGGACAACAGCATTAAAATGAAATTAATTGTTTCAAATTTGATTACAAACTCGTTTCAAAGATGAACTGAATTTCTAATTCAGTTAAGTCCAATTTTGCTTGTCGCTTAAATGATGAGGGTCTGCACGAGAGATTAGCAGATGAAGAGTGATCGATTACCCATAATTTTTGCTGTGATTTCAGTGAAATGTGTAGCCCATCCATCTTGTCTCAATGGTTGACTTTTATCTTTTATAGTATATCAAAAGATAGGAGATATAACCTCATGTTGTGGCTTGTTGGTTTACTACCCTGTCTTATTTACAAAGATCGTGAGTTCAAATTTAACTGACTCCAAAAAAGCCGGTATAAAATAGTTTGCTTTACAGGAGAGTTGTGAAATATATATTTACACACAAAGTTTATTTGATGTATATTACGGAAATAAGATCCGGAAGTAAACTTAGGAAAAACAACACTTATTTAAGAAATTCTTGACTGTTCAAAAGGTACACAGTACCTGAGTGACATAAGCTACTTACACTAAAAAAAAATACTTACACTCAGGCGGACTAGGGGCGAGTGACTAGTTATTCAAAATTAATTTATTAATCTGTACATATATATGTCACGTCTATAAAAATCTTTACTAATATTATAAATGCGAAAGTAACTCTGTCTGTCTGTCTGTCTGTCTGTCTGTCTGTCTCGCTTTCACGCCAAAACTACTGAACCGATTTAAATGAAATTTGGTACACAGATAGTCTAGATCCTGAGAAAGGATATAGGTTACTTTTTAATGCGAAAAAGTGTTATAATAGATTGAAAGAGGTTATATAGAAGTATCGTCATTTTTAAAAGATGAAGCTCGAATCTTATTTTTTTGCGTATTGATTAAATATAATTAACAAAAATGGGTTGTAAGGGTCAAAAGGGGAGTTGAAATGTTGTATACAGGTATTGACATTTTTAAAGCTAGAAGGTTGAAACTTATTTTTTAGTCTGTTATATGAAAATGAATGATATGATATGAAATATGAGAAAATATCAGTACCTACCTTCACAGGACTCAGCCATAAGTGGTTACAGTATAGAGACATCTTCTTATCATTGGTACATAATAACATTAATATAAGTAGCATTAAAAAAAAACAAGAAAAAGGGTTGTAAGGGGTTGAAAGGGGAGATGTGAGGTTGTATGGAAGTATCGTTATTTTAAAGCTAGAAGTTTGAAACTTAGTTTTTGCCTGTTGATTGAATTGTATGGAATTATGTATGGAAATTTTCATCTTTCAAGCTAGAACGACGAAACTTCTTTATTGGGTTAGATTATTAATATATATTTTTTATTATTTGGTCAAGGTCACTATTTTACGCGGACGACGTCGCGGGTACAGCTAGTAGTAAATATATCTCTAAAAGTTTATTGTCTTCGTTTATCAAAAAAAAAAAATTTAATTAATTAAAGGATGTTTGTTAAAAGTACCGAAAAACAATTAATTTGTGAATATACGAGAGTATCTAGCGAACAATGAAAAGTTTATAAGTTTATATAAGAGTAATAAATATGTACCCGTATATATAAGTTTCAATGAAGCTTTATAAATAACAAAGTGAATTTTCAGGAAGTTACTTCGCCGTGGTACAGTCAAATTTTGGGAGGTTTGATTTAATATTGCATTTTGATAAATGTATAATATTATTTATATTTGAAAGATTTGTAAGCTGCACTTAGTTTCCGACCTTTCTGAGATATCGATTTCACATTTAATTTTTGATCAGCATTTCAATGGTTTTTTAATATTTTATTCGTTCACGTATCCTGTACGTTATGTTAAATATCTAAAAAACTGTTTAAATGTGCTAGAGTTACAATAATAATAAACCTGGACAATTCCTTCAGTGTCATCTAGCCTATTTTGGATACTAAATAAACTTTTAATCAATAAACTAGAAATTACTTAACCGATGCTGTTGATCATATATCTATAGGACTAATCTGAAAATATAAGCATTAAAAAAAAAAAACTATTTTTACATTCGGTTAATACGAAGAGACGAAATGGATTCTAACGTAACAGACATGAAAAAAAACGTAACCGAATTGAGAACTCGTTTTTTTTAGTCGGTTAAAAGAGGACGAAAAATATCACAGATATCTTTCCGGTATCACGGTGATATGATTTCCGATTCATTTATAATCCTTCAGCGCCTCACCGTAGTTGGAGATGAGGCTACCGGCCGACAAAAGTCGCGTCATTCTGAATCCTTCACGTGACGTCAGCCGTGAATAGGCGGCGATTACTTTGATGTTGATTTCTCGGCGTGCTGGAACCTCGCGGGGGACGCGCTCAAAAGACAAATTAGATCCGGTCGATCCCTCGCAGGGTTGCCATGTTGCCGTTACTATACTCTTTATTACATTTTATAATAATCACTAGTTACTCGCCCCGGCTTCGCACGGGTGTACATGTATTATACATGTATATAAAACTTTCCCTTGAATCACACTATCTATTAAAAAAAACCGCTTCAAAATCCGTTGCGTAGTTTTAAAGACTGGCTTACATAGGGACGGACAGACAGCGAGAGCGATTTTGTTTTATACTATATAATAATGATGGTGTTCCACGCTAATAAACATAGTACCATCTAGTCCTAAGCTAAGCAGAGTTTGTATTATGGGTACTAAACAACTGATACAAATACTTAAATATATATTTTTTGTAAATATATACATAACTAGCTGTGCCCAAGGTTTCACCCGCGTAAAATTTACAGGCTACATGTTATTCTGATGTATAAGCTATATTACTGTAAAGTTTCATCAAAATCTGCTCAGTAGTTTTTGCGTGAAACAGTAATAAATATCGATCCATACTCACAAACTTTCGTGTTTATAATATTAATAAGATGTACATAGCAAATACCCAGACCGATACAACAATTATACTCATGAATACAAAAGTTTGTACCGGGCGAGTAACCGAATCGCGACTGTTATTTTTCTGCTGTCTCACCTGAACCGAAACACAGCTAACAAAGCACGCAGACGCCTGTCTACACTCTAGACCAGCTCCTTTATTTTTGGCAAAAAGTTTTTATATTGGCAACCCTGATACCTCACCGCTCGGGTTACGTGAGGTGCATTCAACGGGAGATAGCGGTGTTAAAAATAAATTCATTTAAATAAAGTACCTCGGAAAAAATATTATTTTTCAAATAAAGTTGCTAAGATACTTTGAGGATCACGTTTTTAATGTGATCAAAGATTCGAAGCTCAGTTTTGTACTATATAATGGTATTGAAGTATTAGAAACGATTATATATAAAAAAGATACAGTTTTTATAATCGCTATTAATAATGACAAAACTATTCAACTTGTACCTAAAATAATAGTAATTGACGAATACACTTAAATCCGAGTGAACTCGCCTTCGCTTGTGTCTTTCAGTGAAGCTTTCAGAGAGCAATGGAATACAATGTCACAACCGTTCAAGTATAAATATAAGCCAGATATATAGACCGCTCTGTGGAATGTTCCATATCATTGCTGTGGTATAATTAATTGTGTATTTTCATGAATTCTATTGTAATACATTGTTTAAAAAGGAAATAAACATAAGGAATAAATCTTTAGTCGAGTGATGTCGAAAAACGAAACTGCAACACTATAGTTCTAGAATTTGCATTCACGATGCTGTAATCATGATAAAATCCGCGCTATGTTTAATGCCAACATATTTTTTAACGCCATCTAGTCTCACGCCACAGCAGAGTTTGAGTTATGGGTACTAAACAACTGATACAAATACATAAGCGTTCATTTAGTAAATATATAAAATACTAGCTGTCCCGGCAAACTTTGTTTTGCCATATAGATTAATAACGCTATAACAAAATAGGGGTTGATAATAGATCATAAAAAAATAGAAACTAAAAATTTTGTCTAAAAAATAAAAAAAAATTTTGGGGTGGACTACCCCTAACATTTAGGGGGATGAAAAATAGATGTTGGCCGATTCTCAGACCTACTCAATACGCTCACAAAATTTCATGAGAATCGGTCAAGCCGTTTCGGAGGAGCATGGGAACGAAAACTGTGACACGAGAACTTTATATATAAGGTTACTAAAAGAAACAATCAAACTTATGTTTGTACTAAGATTGTATATGAGGAATCGACGCCGTGACTGCCGGATGTAAGGCTGTGTTAAACGTATAAAGGTATGCTAAACAGCCAGACCACAGAGGACTTCAGGCCGTTTTGAAACTGGAATACCAAACAAGCTGGAAGCACTAGATTCTAGTAGGACCTGTCGCTGTCGCCTATATATACGTGTATATTTAAACAGTATCTCGGATGGTGCCTATATTATCCTACTAGACGTATCCGCGACTTTGTCCGCTTAAATTGTGGATACTTCCATATAACCTTTCATCTCCTCTATCAACCCTTTTTTCGGATTAAAAAGTAGCCTATGTCCTTTCTCAGGTTATATACTATCTGCGTACTAAATTTCGTTTAAATCGGTTTAGTGATTTTGGCGTATTTAAAACGAGACAGACAGACAGATAGATAGACAGGTAGAGTTACTTTCGCATTTATAATAGTAGTAAGGATATAGCGTAGCTAATATGAAACTTGGAAAAGCTAAAATAAAGTCGACCAATATCAAATATGTGAATTGCATGCACTCTATAGATAGACCGCTCTGTGAAATGTTTCATATTAGCTAAGCTATAATTAATCATGTCTCTCCTCGATTTGAATAATTCAATTTGAAACCGCATATTTGAAATTATCCCGCAAATAATAGTTTCTTCCGTTACGAAATGAGTTTCGAATGGTTCAAAATATGAAAATTTGACATAATATTTGTAAACAAATATAACAGGTCAGTTAAAAGTGTAAAAAGTGTAAAGTGTGTAATAATTGTCAAATGTATATGTAAAAATGGTTGACAATAAATGTTCTTCTTTCTTTCTTTCTTAAAATAACGTGCAACGTGAGTGGCAAAAATAACGTGGAATTCGATGTGTATTTTGCTTATATCTTTGCCACAGACAATATCAATAGCATCCGATTCTCTTAAATTTGACTAATATATATAAGATTATGAAATGTTTTCAATAATTTGGAAGAATATCTTTTTTCGTTTTATGTGAATGATTTCTGTTTTCTTTACAGATGCAGCAGATATGAGTGGCAAGCTGAAGTGAAGTGAACCACCTCATGATGGCAGTGAATAGTCCTGGTGGATATCCTCCCGTATCCCCTAAGCCCCTAACTCCAAAAAGTCCTCGCCATTTCGTTTTCCCCCAAAAAAGTCCCTCCATAACATCAAGCACCTCCTCATCAGGATACTATACTCCGCAATCAGGCTGTAGCTATGACAAACATAACCAACCACCCAAATCTCCAATCGCTCACGGCCATAGAAGTCCTATTAGTCCCAGACACTTTAATTTTCCTCAAAATCATTCAGGACGGTCCAGCCCCAGTAATTTCGACAGATCTCACGGCCTCCATTACACCACGTCACTGAAGCATAGTCGTCGAGAAAAGTCCAGATCCCCAAAGCCACCACCCGTGCATATTCATACCAATCCTGGTTACGTATCACCAAATCGCACGAGAAAATTATATGGCTCTACTTCCACAGTGAACTCACCAAGGCTGGTTACCTCTCCAAGCATAGTGTCGAGTCATACTGATGATTCGACAGATGCGATGCCCGGTACTCCTTCAGCAATAATCCATGACGCTGATGATGAAGCAACTACCACCTCCTCGAGGATCTGTAGGAAGTCCACATCAGATCTCACAGATATGACGGACGATACGCCGCAGACTAGGTCGACCAGCGTTAGCAGACCGTGTTCCCCAATGAGACGAGGATCTATGAAAGGTGGTTTGGCATACTTAGCTAGTAGAAGAGGTTCGAGGGAGTCCACGATGTCGAATTGCGATTCAGTGGAAGATATCGGCCCCTTAAACTTTCAAAATACAATGCGTGGCCGACAAAGAAGAACGTCGAACTTTCTTGAATTACCAGGTGAGTTCAAAGACTTACATACGCACGTATAATATACTAGCTGTTGCCGTCGATTCGCCAACCTCGCTCTACGGGATGTATTTTTTTCTCGTAATATACTTATTTTATATAATTGAAATGGCAAAAAGATGATAGAGTACCTGAAGGTAAGCGGTAAAAATATTATAGAACAGTTCTACAGACTTTATGTTATCATGTGATGCTATTCAGATGTGCTACCACTCATGTGTTACCCGGAGAACTAACATGTCTTGCCCCTTATCTTGTAATTTCACTGCTCTTCAAGAAAAACTCAGCTTGTAACATAAGCTGCTTGACGGCTTACTTAAATGAGACTGAGTTACTCACGCAGACGACTTCTTGCAAAGTCTACCTAGGAAAAAATTACATATATCTAAAGACATATTCTTCCACGCAAACAATCCCACGGGAAAAATTGAATTTGAATAAATACAAAGAACGTTCCTAAGTACAAGATAACTTATTGCTTAATATTAAATTACTTTTCAATTTATATACCTACGTTCTAGATAAGCCTGTGATATTGTAAATTTAAGACGTTTAAAGTTCAGATGTTTCGTTTTAATCATAATTTGCCCTTCTACAGTTTGTCGAGATGTCATTGAGACTCATAACATTAAAATTTTATCATATATTTAACTCAATTTCAGATTTCAGAATATATTACACTATGAAACCACCTCGGCTTCGCGTATCTTTTATGTAACTGGACTGCCGTACAAGCTGACGATTATCTATATACATGCACTACAGACAGCATGTTATCATAGGACACACTCATGCTTTGTCATTCTGGAGAACTTAGACGTTATGTTTTTTATCCAGTAATTTAACACTCTTCAATCCAATACAGGCTACAAAGTAAACAGCTTACTCGCAGAAATTGGTATCCACGGCGGCTACCATTTATGTACAAAGCATACCCCGCTAAAAATCCTGAAGATGCTTGGTAAATCACATTTATGAAGACGATTCTAAATAAGAAGTTTCTTTATTTAAATTTAATTCTACCGTGTATTTGCGGAATTCTATATAATTTATATCCCACGTAGACCAGACCGCAGACAGTTTTAATTAAAACATGAAAAACGAGCTCTAATTATAATAAACAGAGAGACTTTTTTCCAACGCTGAATGTTTAAATTATGTTTTACTCGTACATAAAAAAGGTTTCTAAATGCGTCCCAGGTTGAGATAGAGCTACCATTGAATATTTAAAGAGACCGAAGATCATAAGGGTACGCCGCGACAAAACCGCAAGTCCCTTGCGTACAGTTGCTCGCTAAGCATCGTTTATAAATATCGAATTTGATAATAGCTGCCAACCATAGGTAATCTTTTAGACTTTACCTGTAGGATGGTAGATAATAGAATAGAATAGAAAATCATTTATTCAAATAAACTTAATTTAAGCACTTTTGAATAGTCATAACAATTTGTTTTTTATCTACCGAGAAATTACAGGGTACGCAGGTCTGTCACATGATAACGATATATCTGTGGTGCTGTTCATTTGTTATCGAGTGTTATTACTAATCAGGTGAACTATTAGGTTAATTTTCATTCTAGTAACATTGGTACAGATCCATACGAATATATATATGTTGATATATTGCACGTATTTATTTTATACTAAAATGTTACTAATCAACTTGTCTTAGTGAAAATTAACTATTAGTTTCCATGATTTTGTTTTCTGATTGTTATTTTCATTTATTTACTAGTAACAAACAAAGTTGTATTGTTGAGGAACATTACTTTAAAAGAGCAACCGCCTCATTCAATTTGTTCTGGATCTGCTTTGAATCAAGATTACTCCTATATATTACTTATATCTTACTAATATTATAAACGTGAAAAATTGTGAGTATTGATGGATGTTTGTTATTTTTTCACGCAAGAACTACCGAATGGATTTTGATGAAACTTTACAGTAAGATAGCTTATACATCAGAATAACACATAGGCTGTAATTTAAAAAGATATTATGTAAATTGGGCGATATATGTATTATGATTAGTGTGTTGCAAACGAAGTTGTGCGGTCAGCTAGTTAGTATGTATGTCTGTATGTTTATAATATTGAAATAACCGTTTTTTACACATACATATGAACATTTTACAATTTTTGTCTGTCTCCCTATTTCTTCAGGCTAATCTCTGAAATGGCTAATCGTCAAAATCGGTGTCGCTGATGTAATAAGGAGTAATTTAGACTACTTTCATTATAGACAATAAAGTTAAATTCCACGCGAACGACGTTGCGGGTACAGCTAGTTTATAATATATATATATATATATATATATATATATCTTGACTTTATAAATATCTCTTGCATCGGACTTCATAACTCCTTGGAGGTGTGGGTGCGATAATGAACACCCACATTTTCAGTAGGTACTACGAAATTTTATCATGCATTTAATCGTTATGTTAGAGATCAGGTTTCGCATGAAAGCAGAACTTTGTAATCCTATATTGAGCGATAGTGCATAGGTAAAAGAGCGTGGGTGGTCGCCGCACCATCTACCGGCCAATATCCGTTATTGGCACTCTCAAAGCCAAATTCATAAGCATTTATTCATTCGGAATATTTTACCATTTATGCACTTTAAATATTTTATTAGTATCTTTAATCGTACTGATTCAGTTCAGCTGGATGCTTCAATTGAGAGGAATTTGGAAACTCTTTTTGTTTATGATTGCATTACAAAGTACATATTTATAAGGCAGTCTTTTAAAAATATCAGTGACAAGTTTTGTAATTTGATATTTGTATAGTGTAGTTTTTTTATGTCCAATATAAAAAAAGCGTAAGACAATTACTGAAAATGCATTTTTGCTTTAATTTTTTATAGAAATGGTGCCTAAAAATATGGTTTCCATGCCTTCTTTTATAAAAACATATTTACCGATCTTTAATTGTTGAAATGCAAACAATAATCTCGTATCTTGGGATAGATATATAAATTTTCTCGTAACCGCCCCTAGATATTAATTTATTCTCTTTGTGCAATGTCTGCCTTGCTTGTATTAAATGCTTACTAATATTATAAATGCTTAAGTAACTCTGTCTGTCTGTTTGTTTCCCTTTCACGCTAAAACTACTGAACAGATACAAATGAAATTTGGTACACACATAGTCCCTGAAAGAACATATGCTAAATTTGATGCGAGATGAAAGTTTGTATGGAGATATTGTCATTTGTAAAATCTATTTTTTAGGCTGTTCATTGAGTTCTATGGAAATCTGTATGGATATTCGTTAATTTTTAAGTCAAAACGATGAAAACGCTTTTTTATCCATTACAAGCAAGCATATGACAAATTCTAACCTTTACTCTTAATAATAATACTTTAGATATTGAAATAAACACTCTTCCATAGTCTGCTATTATATATTAACAAACAGTGCTGTACGATTAGTGAGAATAACATCAATTAGTAATTTGAGCGTCACTTACAAGTAGGTTCGTTTCATTCTCATAAATCCGCTTAAGCTATCGAAGACTTCACGATCAATTGAAATATCTAAAATATTATGCAGAGTACATTTCAATATTTCAGGAGGCATCATTACTTATGTAGCGAGCCGTAGGAAATCGTGTGAGATGGAATAGAACTTAAATTCAAGTGATGGGTGGAATCACATTAAAGTGGATTAAAGTACAGAATATGCAATCATATATTAATTTATGTGCATGTAACTGTGAAATAGGCTAGAAAGGAAATATTTTTTATTCTAACTTAAACTAGTTAATATTATAAACACGGATGTTTGTGAGTATGGATGGATGTTTATTTCATTGCAATTTAGGAACTTTTATACAAACTAAAAACACATGCCAGTCGCATTGTACAACTAATGACTATATCACAGAGCAAATTGCTATAGTCACAAGATCTTAAGGATGGCTGGATGTTTGTTACTCTTTCACGAAAAAACTACTAAATAGAATTTAATTAAACTTTACAGTAATATAGCTTAATACAACAGAATAACACTTAGGCTCAAAATCGCTGCCACAGTGAAGACTATTGTTATTTTACCGTTCATGGAAGTGTATTCAGATAAGAAGCTGTAATGTTGTTGTACTTTTAAACATGTATTTCGAGAAATTTTAATATTATCTGTGTGTATTTATTACATCGTCGTATTGTAAAGAGAACATTCGGGGTTATTATATTAAGAAAACGGAGTGGACAGCCAGTTTAAAAGTTTCATTACCTAAATTAAATCTAATCAAATTATTATTATTAATGTTGAACTTATGATAAGTTAAATGTACAGTCGATTCGGTGATTATTGAGCAAAAAATCTAATCAAATTATTATTTTGATTAGATTTATTTTTAATATTTAATTTTACTATTTGCCATTAAAAGTCCCGTCAAAGTCGGTCCAGACATTTCAGAGATGAGCCGGAACAGACCGACAGACAGACAAAAATTGTAAAAAATGTTTTTTACAATGTATATTCATATGCATGTAGTAAAAAATGGTTATTTCAATATTACAAACAGACACTCCAATCTTATTTATATGTATAGATTAAACATTTTCAGAAACACGCTTTTCTAACAAAATTGACTGTTTGTTTAATTATATGAAAACACGTGTCCCTCTTGTACTCGTATATAATACTACAAATATCGTTTTAATTATGTATTAATGAATGAAGACATGTCGTTTGAACTTGATCCAACAGACTTTAAAGTTAATTTCAAACGTAAATTCAATACAGAATTAAATTTAAGTCAATACAGAATATTAATTCGGAACTTAAACATTGACATACAGATTTAAAGCATGAATTATTAAATATCTTACTTAGCAAGCTTTACACTTATAGCTAATGTGACCATACTTCACGCTTAACACAGTCCTTTTCAAACCGACAACATTAATTTGTCTATATAAATTGCATACGTTTAAAACAAATTGCAAATAAATATAAAGCAAAAATATTAGAAGCATATTTTTAAATTTATTTATTTACTAGCTGTGCCCGCGACTTCGTCCGCCTGAGTCTGTCAGAGTATGAAATATTTTTTGGTTACCTTGGCCAAAAAATATTTCATAATTGACCTAAAAACGTTAAAGAAAAAAGTGTCATCGTTCTAGCTACAAAAATAACGGATTTTCAAACAATTTTCCCCCCCCCATTTTAACCCCCTTAAGGGTAAAATTTTTACAAACTTTGAATGTCACATTTATATTGTCACATTTATAATGTCACATTTATATTGAATCAACAGCTCAAAAATAAGTTTCAAGCTTCTAAAATGACGATACCTCCATACAATTTTTCATTTCCTCTTTCAACCCCTTACAACCCTTTTTTCGCTTCAAAAAGTAGCCTATGTCCTTTCTCAGGATTTAGACTATCTGTGTACCAAATTTCATTTATATCAGTAGTTTTGGAATGAAAGTGAGACAGACAGACAGACAGACTACTAGTACTAGTTACTTTCGCATTTATAATATTAGTAAGAATTATTATTTTATCGAATCACACTTTCAACAAAGTCGATTACGCAGTACTATCTATATCAATTATTTTAGCCCCAAAGATGGCTTACTCAGTAAACTGTGTTTCGATATAGTTACTGTTGGTCATAGCTGACTTTACAGCTTCACCAGACGATAGGGTCGAGTGAAGATGGCACTCCAAACCCGCGGAAGGACTTATGGAGCGCCTAAAGCCTGACTCCTGCCTGATTGATATGACTTTAGTCTCCCTCAGACTAAAGTCGTATCTTTCAGGAGGATCCTGCTGTAGTTTGAATTGAAAGATGGATCGATCGGAGTGGTCTTTCGATTGAACGCTAAAATATAGTGGAATGACTTTGAAGTGATGGTACCTTACTCCTTCGGAATTACTATGCATGAGTATCACGTATATAGACAAGGATAAGCTCTTACTATTAGGTTTTTTTATTGGGTTGTTTGGATTATTGTCAGGTACCTGTAGCACCTGTGGCCTGTGACGTAGATCTATTGTGCTCACCCTTTAAGAGTGTAGACTACCTAGACCCCTCAGGGACAAGAATTGAAGGATATCTTAGGAGTGATGGTTTTTGTCTCTTCGGGAAAGAGTGTAAACTTTCCAAAGGAGATATTTCGTTTATGCATGAGTCGCATTATATACAATCACATAGGATGTGTATTGGCGTTTCCTCTTCTACTATCAGGTAGCTTGTTTACTTTTGTAGTAACAGAAAATAGAATGATTTTCTCACAATTTTTAGTCCTCAAACATTTTGACAAGGATTAATTGTCACTTTAGTCAAAGGAATATAACTTAACAGTAGGTATCTCTAGTATTTCGCTTTCAGCTCACTGCATTGTTATTTGAATAGATACAATAGTACTTACAGAATTATTGTATTTGCTAGTAATTATTGATTTCATTGTTTAACACCTTCGTACTAGACATTTATAGAAATAGAAATAGATATAATCTTTATTCAAAGAAACTCATTACAAGCACATTTGAATAGTCATATTTTGATTCTACCACTCATTCGGAATGCAGATTCATCACAAGAAGAATGAGTAAGAAACTTGTGTTTTGCTCTTTTGAATAGATGTTTTTTTATATAATTAATTACAGTATAACAAGTAAGAGGCTTGTGATAATCAACATAGAAATCGCTACGCACTCATTATTAGTGTAATCAGATTTCAGCGCTATGGATTTTAAGTTTTTCTATAAAAACATTATTATTGTTAACGAATTCTTCAATTTTATCTTCTTCAAATCTTCTTATTACGCTTTTTAAATGAAGATACAACCACACACAGACCCAAAAAAACTAGTGATATATAATTAAAAAAACTATTTCGTTTTACCTCGTTATAGTAATTATAACGTTTGCATTTTTTAATATTTAAAAAGAAAAATACAAAAAGATCTTTGAACCAGCAATAACAATTAAACAAGTAAAAAAGAGTAAGTATATATCTGTACGTGTGTCTAATATATGGTAGTGTGTATAATAGTTTTTAATGTATTTTTATACATAATTTAGCATTCTGCATTCCTTCTCTATATAAAATATAAGCGTACGAAATTTCATACTACTCCGCAATTTTCATGAAACGGGGTACAAAGTTTTTGCTTCACGATTTAATATAATGATTAATGAAAGTGTGTTCTTTTTCCTCTAGTTGTGGAACACTCCAGACCAAGAGTGTGTTCACTGCCCGAGAAGCCGTACAACCCGCGACTCTCCGACGACCTGTACAGGCTACGGACCTTCTCCATCACCACCAAAGGGGGCGTCGTCAATTGCGGCGACTCCATCTGCAACCGCAGAAGTCGCTCCAATACTTCAGTCAATTCTACTAATAGCAGGTACATATTTTTTATGTAATTTATTTAATTCAAGCCAGTAGCCCATAATATAAATACCTTATGGACTAATGCATATGAAATAATAATCTAAATATATATAACTCAAATAAAATAAAATTGGGGATGAAAGTTTGTATGAAACTTTGTCAATTTTAAACCGATCGGGCTGAGACTTTGCACGCATAAAGCTACTATGATGTAGGCACCGCCTAAGAAAGGATTTTGATAAATTCCACCCCTAAGTAAAATATCTTCTTAGATTTTGTAGGCCCTAATTTTTTACACACGCTAAACAAAAGTAAAGCCACTAAAACTATACCTAATTTATAATAATACTTACTACTACGCGAGCGAAGCCGCGGGCAAAGGCTAGTAAAATATAAATTGTCTGTGTGGTCACGGCACGGATGACGGCAATCTGCCATGGTAACGCCGATAAATCACACACTTCGAAAAGTATTCCTCCTTCATGTAGATGGTAAGCATGTTGGTGGGAACACGGGCCATAAACGCCTAGTTACATGTTTTGTGACTCAACTCCAGCTGCGTCACCCTCAATCTCAGATTAGTTCTGGTCCCTATGTAGTCGACAATGTCCTGCTCCTTGGTGGTGTAGTGTAGGCGGGAGAAGTAATTGCAAACATACTAGCTAACAAGGTTATGACAATCATCACCTACATATCTGTATAAACAGTATCGCGGACGTTATATTATTAAGTGATACCAGTGGTATCAATTAGTAATTGCAAATTCGAAGAATTAAGATCGTATCATCTCTCCGAAATTGCGTATCCTGTATACCTTTGAATACACGCTTACTTAATCTAGATAGGCATAGGCAGACCTTAAAATAATGATAGGGACAATAACGGGCAATTGTTCCTTAAACAAAATTGATGCTACAGACAGTACCCTATGTCGGGGCTGCTTTAAAGCTGAAGAAACGGCGGCTCACTTAATCCTGGAGTGCACGGCAGTGGCCTAACGACGAAAACAAATCCTCGGAACGGTGAGGTCGCTCCGTGAAGCCTGTGAAGACACCAGGAGTCTTCTGCGCTTTTGGGAGGAGCTTGGCTGGCTACTTTAGTAGTCTGGCTCTGCACGCACAACGGCCAGAATGAGAGGCTAATTGCGGAGACTGGAGTCCAACCTACAATACCTTTGAATACTTTTATTGCAACTTCATTACTTTTTTGTTTTCTTAAAAGCAAAAAAATAGTTATTTTGTATAGGAGCTTGCTTTGTAAGAAGATAAACTCATGTCAATTATGGCTCCTTGTGAATACCTCACAAGGAATTACCCATGAAGGTTCTTAGGTTTAGTCGCACGTAAGGCTTGGCATGACATTTTATAATGGAACGATGCACCTGGCTACGCTACGCTATTTACAGGGCACTAGTGAAGAATGACAGGATGTTTACGAAGGCAAGTCAGCCCATCTTAGCTAATTGATCCGGAATTAACTAGACGATTTCCAGGAGCGACCGCTTAGTGATCGATCACACATACATGGTACATTAGGGATTTGTGGCCCCATTGTACAATAGGGCTCCAAATCCCCAATTACTAATAATCCTACTGTATACGCCCAATAATCCTTCCGACCAGAATGTCGCGGAAGTCATAATAACAAAACACGATTTTCTCCAGTATCCCGATTACTAAATGGATTTACCAAGATTTTTGGCTGATTAGAACTTTGCGTGACTACCAAATCACCTGACCTGACCCACTTGTCCGTTTCTTTGTGTTGATTAATTTGTCTTGGGAATGTTGTCTTTGAATGACTGTGCATTAGCATAAAAATAGGGGAATTACGGACATTGGACCGAATTAAGTAGGTCGATGTCCAGTCATTTGTGAATACCATTTCGTCTAAAACATTGACTTAAAGAGAAATAAAAAGATTTTCGCACTTTGGGAGAAAATGAACGGGGATAGCGGGTGGAAAAGAAAAATTCTTTACTCAAGCAAAAATACTTTTAAGCACCTTTAAATATTCATATATTTTTAATTTACTGCTCATTCGGAATGCAGTCACAACTAAGAAGATTGAGCAAGAAACTTGCCTGTTGCTTAAACGAATGTCGTACAAATTTATGTTTCAATTTATTAACATATAGTTAAACAGTAACGGCATTATAACAGTAATATGGTAAATAAGGTATTACTAAGTAAAGTAATATCATAAAATTATTTGTGTCATAACCCGTAATGCTATACTAAACTTTAAAAATAAGTTTCACTTTCGTAAGTCAGGTGTGAATTAAAATTACCGTATAAGCAGCGTAATATATCAGATGTATATACATAACGAGATTTGATGACAAGGTGACAGATAGACAGATATTTCTGTCTATCCGACAGAGAGACACGTTTCGAATTGTAAATATATATTTAGAATGGATTATTAGAAGTCCAATTGGTAAATGAACAAAGAATATATTAAATCACTAATTCGCTTTCTATTTTTTAATATCAAAAATGTTCGCGTCTCAGCCACTGTGGATAACCTAAAATTTTCCAATAATATTTCAAGAAATCGTAAATTAAATTGGACCAGCTTTACAATTTCGCCGTAAACAGTTTTTTCATTCAAAGAACATTTGTATAATGAAATTGTGGGAGTATCTTGAGTTTTTCATTTATCAAAACTAATATAATTAGATAAGAGAGATTTCATTTTTAATTTTCAATGGACATATTAAAAACATAATTTACTGATATATACTCTACTGATTATGTCTTTCTACAGTTCATATTTAGAGATGAAGTTCTTAATTAGCATATTTCTTAAAAAATATTTATAAAAATACATCAAATCACTAAAAAAAACATTACACAGCGCTACCATTTACTTGACACACACACACGCATAAAGGTTTTTGACAATAGAAACTTAATAATGTTTAAATTTATAATTTAAATTCATTATGGTCGAATCCGTAAGCCCGTAACGAGTGCTACGGGCTCAAAATATTTAGAAAATATGAAGAACATTTTTGTATTAATCACATTAAATGAAACGCAAGGAAATATATAGCTTCGTAGTTGACATAAAAGATTATCAGGCATTCATTAGGTGGCAAGGGACGGGGTCAACTAATTCTGGTAATTACTCGTGTCCTCTCTGTGTCTGCCTCAAAGATTAATTAATAAGATGTAATTAACCTGAGCCGCGGACACAAGCATTTGTCACCTAATGATGGGACGGTGTAATTAACGGAATATGATTATACTATTATACTGCGGCGAGATATTGCATATCTGTGTATTTTCTACCGCATACATCACGGGGAGTGTTCTGAGGAATTGTTCGGATTAGTACCAGCTGCTGAGTTTCACTACCGTACCACCCGCCAGAAACTGAAATACCATCCTGATCATCTGGATGAATGGTGGTCCTCCACAGTGCGGTTTTGAAGAAACTTTTCGCCACGCACAACATTGTAGAATCATCTTCCGGCAATAGTATTTCCGAACCGATGTGATATTGAAAACCTTCAAGAAAAGAGCTTATTCCTTTTTAAAAGGGCGATAACGTACTTGTAATTCCCCTGGTGCTCATGGGCATTTACCATCAGGTGAGCCGCATGCTCGTCTGTGTAATAAATACTACTTAATATCCTGTGGGCGTTTATGGCTATATAATTGCCTCAAATGACAAATGGCAGCGAATAGTACAGTAATAATAGTATTCAGCGGAGGGAAAGGCAATTATTAGTAATGTGAACTTATAGGCCAATAGCCACCAATGCCACATTGCTAGCTATGAGATCATTATCAAGATGACCTCCACGTATTTCTCCTTAAAACCAATCGTGTTAAGTTTCTGGTGAACAGACCTGATCATATGCTCATCTTATCATCCTTCACTACTGCAACTGAAATTACTGCGCTAATATTCAGCAAAGGCCCTAGGTTAAATAAAATCATATAAATGAATTGTATAAAAAAAATGTGGATCGACTTTTAACTGACAAACTAAACAAATGTGAACATAAAATCGATTTAAGTTAGTCGTGTTAAAACTATGTGTTTCCAATGCTGAAAAGTCAATCAAAGTATACATTGACACAGATTTGGACTCACGACCTGTCGAGGTAGAAAAACGCTTCCTTTATTATAGCGTATAAAACTATTTTTTGCTTCTTCTTACATATCGATTATCTTTCAATGTGTATGTTTTGTCTCTATTTTACAATATGCCATTAAAACGGATTTGTAAGCATCCAGCTTGAAGGCTGAAGAAATGAGGTCGCGGTAAGTGGGTAACATACGATGTACATTCACTAAAACTAATGGCGCGACCAAAGCCCCGTGTAATAGCTTTAGGCACAGCTGCGCCTTTCCACTAGGGTGCCCATTCACACGGAGAGAAGTGGGATGAATAGACAAACTTCAGTGAACTTCAAAGGTGATTTGGCATTGAAAACAAGATGCATAATTAATGAAAATTGACTCTATTTATATTTGATTGTATTCTTTTTGTATAATTGAAATACATTCATATACTTGAAAACGAATCACTTTGTCAAATGTGGCAAAACGTTGGACGTATTAGATACATCACAGATACTACAAAGACCACCACAACGTCACGCCCGTTGTACGGTACAACAATCTAGATAACTTGTACCTCATGTATTCCTATATCTAGATTGTACATGACGCACCTTTTTTATATATACAGTTTATGTTTTTGTCTATTATTCTATACTAGCTTTTGTCCGCGGCTTCGCTCGCTTTAAGTTTTCCCCTTAGGGGTAGAATTAATCAAAACCCTTTCTTAGCGGATGCTTACGTCTAACATCTACCTGCATGCCAAATTTCAGCCCGATCCGTCCAGTGGTTTGGGCTGTGCGTTGATAGATCACTATGTCAGTAACCTTTGAGTTATATATATAGATAGATTGAAAATATTGTATTCTGTCATTCTTCTTTTATCTGTTATTTTTTGTGTACAAATGTAATATATGTATAATATATCATTTCGTCAAAAAATATCCTCTTTCCAATATTACATTTACCAGCTCTTCGCTTACGCAGAGACTAAAGTGTCGTGTTACCACTACCACTAACCACTAGACAAGATTCGACTGGCTCTCCCAGGTTATTTTACTAATGTATTATCAAAAATATTCAATAGAGACATGTCCCAACTTCAATAGAACTTATGGTTACCTTGCTTTTGAGAGATGTGAATTTTGTTATCGCTACAATGGCATTGTATTTGTGGTAAAACGATTGGTAAACCACGCAGTGATTATTTACTCAGTGGGTATACCACGCATAGATTTATGAAGCGTTTGTTTTCACTGTCATCGATTTTCCTTATTTCTGTTTTGTATCAAGACTAATTTCGATGTTGAAACTGCATAATGTACTATCACTTAATATTATATTATCTGTGGTACAAGTATTAGTTCAGTATAAACGTATCATTCAAAAACATATATGCCTGTTTGATGTTTTACATTGTCCAGAAAGAACTCGTGTTACAATATTCCCTAATACTGTTTAAGATATTGGTTTAATAAAATTAAAAACTATTTACCTATGTGCTTCATGTCATATGTTCATAAATGATGTGATTGCTTAATTATAACTAGGTTTATATTTATAAATTACCTATATGGAGTACTTTTTCATGTAACTTGAACGGCATACAACTGACAGCCCACCTGATGGTAGGTATATGGTAACTGTCGTCTATATAGCTTAACACGACTACATACATCGTACTATTATGTGCCAAATTAATAGCTTCTTTTCTTTCCTTCTTCATGTGAGGTCCGTCTTACCGCTAGTGCGTAGCTATTCCAGAGGACCAGATGTAAATACATTTTATCCTGTAATTTCACTCATTTTTCTCACCTTACAACCGAAACAGCTTAAAGGAAGCTGCTTGGCTGTAATAGGCGAAACTGAGAAAATCTAAATTAAAGCAGTGAGGTTAGGGACGTGAAGATATACATGTTATAGTTGAATGAACCATCCTGATGATTGATTTAGTAGATTCTGTTAAATTAGCGATTCATAATTAATGAACGGATAGGGCTGTATCCGGAGCGCGGGGTCTGATAAGTCAATCAAAGGGCTGATTCCCTTTGTGGGGATTATTTGTTGTGGAACTGAAGGAAGTAGATTGGTGCGGTCTCTTGCAGCTGTTCGCAGTGTTTCCTCTGAGTGTTAACTACGATAATAATGTGATTACGACAAAGGACAAATGCTTTTGAGAAAGGGTTTGTGCCCAAAAGTCTTTAACCTAATATAATTGAGAATTGCCTGCGTGGGCAATCTGTTTCTCTATTTCTGGCGCTTGTGTTTTGTCTTTTTTGACAAGTCGCTTGCCTATGTTTTAGTTTTTGCAATAATTGCATACGTCTGATCGCTTGTAAATTCTAATATAAAACTATAAATGCAAAAGTGTGCCTCTTTATTAACTTTTCACAGCTAAACGGCTAACAGATATTAATGAATTGTGTCATAAAGATAGATTCTATATATAAGGGAACGAAGATAGGTTGTCTTTTATCTCTTTGAAATATTCTGGATGGTAGTGAAACATTAGATTTAGCATATCTCTTTACTATCCGATGGTCGCGGGTTCGATTCCTCGCACGGCACAAATATTTGTAGTCATTAGTATGATTGTTTGTATCGGTCTGGATGTTTTCTACGTATATGTATATGTATTTATTTACAAAATAAATTGCATCCATGAATTTATATCAGTTGTCTAGTACCCATAACACAAGCTCTGCTTAGCTTGGCACTAGATGGCGTTGTGTGAATTGATCTGAGATATTATTATTATTATTTAATACAACGCAGAGATTCTATCACGAGATTTATTTATAGGTTATCTTTTTCTCACAAAATGTTTTGCATAGGGATGAAACAGAGAATGAAGGTTTGAGCAGACAGAAATAGTAAATTATATAGCTACATTTACCAGTATAAACTTTATATGCTGTTTAAAATTGAATTTCTATAAGGTTATGCCAAGCAATTTCTAACTTCCGTTCGATACGAATAAAATGTAGTTGACTATCTACTATCAAAATCGGATCAAACAGGGGTGGAAACTAGGGCAAAGGGAAATATATTCAAAATAACATTGTTCCAAACACATTTATGTGCTATTTGCGCGGAATCTCGACAGCTTAATTTCTTTCTAGAACATTTAATATTTCGTCTGTCACGAATAGGTACCTAATATTAGAAAAAAGGGAAGAGTAGAGTGCAATGACCTCTATTTTGTTTTGGTATACATATATGCATAAAATGGTTGGAGAAAGACTTAGTGTTTGATCAACACAAAATATGGGTATGTTTATTTTATTTTCTGTATATTTTTATGAAACGAAAATGATAAAAATGCTGGTCCTCCATTTTATAGATATTGTTACCTGCGACTTTGATCGCATGGAATTTAATTTTTTTTAATTAAAAACATTAAAATTTTAAAATAAAGCAGCCTAAGGTACTCCTTGTATTATGACCTATCAGCGGATGAAAATCTCGTCAAATTCAGAGACTGACAGACAGACTTTTTTCTAAAGTTTGATTATTTGATGTCAGTACCGCATATATGTACTTTATGCATATAGTGAAAAGCTTTGAATTTGAAATAACAAAAGTCACAATTTTTTTTTATTACGGATATAATGTTATCGTGTGATGTCTGTGATACTCCTCATGTATGTATGTACAAATATGTAAATGTGACAGCCTCGGTGGTCTAGCGGTTTAGCACACTGCCTTATATCCGATGGCCGCGGGTTCGATTCCTCACACGGCACAAACATTTTGTATTTATGAGTATGATTGTTTGTGTCGGTCTGGGTGTTTTCTATGTTAATACGTGTTTATTTACGAAAAAAAATCTATGTATTTATTAATTATGAAGCAGGTATATATTTTGAATTTTGAATATATATTTAAACCAGCTACTCGCCCTATCTTCGCCCGTGTGTACATGTATTATATATAAAAACCATACTCTAGAATCACTCTATCTATTTAAAAAACTTCAAAATCCGTTGCGTAGTTTTAAACAAAAGAATATAAATCCATCGAGTAGTTTTAAAGATTTAAGCAAACGGACGCACAGACAGCGACAGCGACTTTGTTTTATACTATGTAATGATAATACACTATATAATACGTCTAACTCCTGATAATTGTCCTCAGAGCATCAGACAGATCGCCATTTGATGGTTCCTGCTGTTCGGGGTACCGGCCTGTAGACTCCGCCAGTCTCACCACGCCTGATGAAGACGACCTGGATGCGGTACGTTTTGTACGGTCATTTTTTCTTACACATGACAATCCGTCCTGTGGAAATCTATACACATTGGAAAATGTGCTGTATCTACTCGTCACAACATTCGTTATGCCTTGTCACATCCCCATAGATTTTTAAATTAGAACACTTTGCATAAAGCAGTTTGCATAGTAATTTCACTGATATATTCAGGTAATCACACAGCTATATCTTCTATTATAGTTTAATGGGTAAAAATGATTGCATTTCAATTGAATTCGGATGCAGACAATAAAACCACAATCTAGACTAGTTGAGTGAGCTTTTATAACGCCTGAGATCTTTATAAATAATATAGGGTAAAAGTTTAAGGGAATGTTGACAGGCAAAAAAAGTCTATTAAAACTATTGTTTAAATTTTTTCCTACCGGGTAGGGTAGGAAAAATTTTAAATAATTATATTACAAGATGAACAGAATCTTATATCAGATAGAAGATCAATTTAGCCAGTAGCCAAAAAAAGTTTTCGTTCAATTTATAGTTTATAAAATATCTAAACAATTTACACAGCGTCATCTCGCATCATGTTATGCAGAGCTTCTGTTATAAATACTAGATAACTGATAAATACATAGAATTTTTTTCGAAATTGGTACATAATATACATAGAATATACCCAGACCGATACTAACAATCATATACATGAATGCAAATGTTTGTGCCGTGCGAGGAATCTAACCTGCGACCATCGGAAGTTAAGCCGTGTTATAAACTACTAGACCATCGGAACCATTAAGCAGGTAGTTTATATAGTTATAGTGAATTGAAAGCACATGTTAGTGTGTTTATTTCTTTCAACAGATACCAAAATACAGGGTGGTGTTACTAGGAGATGCAGGTGTCGGGAAAACTGCACTCGTGTCCCAATTCATGACGTCAGAATATATGAACACATACGACGCTAGCTTGGGTGAGTCAGCATGAAGTAACTTCGACGCCTCAATATTAAAGTACTCAAATGTTTTATTCTCGTACACATTCTGTAAACGGGATTTTTACTGTTGTAATATTAGACTGACAAGTTACTTATATTATTTCACTTATACTGTGACAAATTACTCTTCAACTGACCCTCAGTTGAACAATAATTTGTCACAGTATCGAAATAGCGGTAGCTCATAAATACTAGCTAGCTAACTGGTAGCTAATCACGGTAAATATCCCGATTATACTATATAATGTGTACAATTTTTAATAACCGTGAAAAAAGTTTATATAATACTTTTTGTGTATGAATATAGAATAGTGAATTGGCCTGCCTTAACCTATTTACAAAAAAAAAAATGAGTTAAACTAATTATGAAACAAAACACAAGGCAATGTATAGTATTGACAGAAAAAAATATTATAATGAAATTTTATTTATTAACTAATTAAGACGAAGAATGCAGAAAAGAAATGCATGATAATAGAGTAAAGATGAAGTTAAGTCTGTTAGCCCATCGTAGCGATTTCATCAGGAATTATCTACGATGGTTTCCCAAGAGAATTGTGTTTATATTGACCTGAGACCAACCAGCAAATTTTATTCGATTACTAGCAAAAGAGCCGCTAGGGCCCATTGTTAATCTCCTTTTTTCTAACTATTATATTGTTAGTATTGTTTAATAAATTTAAGCCCATTGTTAATCTCCTTTTTTCTAACTATATATAACTAATAAATATTTATAATAATATTTATATAACTACTACAAAAGCCTAGCATTTAAATAATTAGTAGAAAATATGCATTATAGTACCTAAGCAATAGAATTAATCTAAACATATGTATCCCAACATGTCAGAACACAATACTCTGATTACAATGAAGTAACGAAAGTTAGGGAAATATTACATATTTGTGATCTTGATAACACGTATTAAGGTCACGAGTGTTCATCGATGCCTGTCTTTGAGTGAACAAATGTAATATTATATTCAGTTTCAAAAGGAAAATAATACCTTATTCTATTGCGACAAAGCGATAACAATAAGATTCAGTTTGGATCCTCGTGGATACCATAAAGTATTTTATTTACTGCCACATAAAGTTGTTTATTACATGCAAATGTGAGGGATCTCATTTGCAAGAATGTTACTGGTATTTTATTTGCTTGAGACGAAAATGCTTTATATGTTGGTACTTTGGCAAAGTAAAAATTTTAAGAAACGTTGTGACTTTTGAACGCGTTCTAATCGAAATCAAATTACAAGATGGTATTATTGATTAGACCTTAAACACTAACGTCACAGAATTGTGAATAAACATTCAGAGTATGAAAAAACATTTCATATTTCAAAATTGTAATGCCATTTGTTCCGCATCTGCGTCAGTAGTAAATATTTATTTGTATGGAACTGTGTGTAAAGGACTAGTAATGGTGGGTAATAATATGAAAATTATGTTAAACATTTATATTAATTGCTTAAATAGGTTCTCTGGAAAAGATTTTTAGCAATAAGGCCGCCCATTGTTGTCTCCTTGTCTTGCTCATTGTTATATATCTGTACATATAAAATCATAATATTTACATTTAAAATAACAGTATATATAAATATATTTTTCTGTGAACAGAACTATAAAAGTTTTCATTTCATTAATTGATTTGAGAAATAGAAGATTATAAAAATAAAGATACTAAAACCATAGATATGATAATAAAGTGAAAATAAATCATCAACATCAATTAACCAACTTATTTTTTGTTTCTACATAACTCTAAAACATTTTGATTATTTTCTAAGTGATTTATAATATACTAACTACTCGCCTTGGCTTAGCACAGGTATACACATATATACATAAACCTTACTCTTGAATCACTCTATCTATTTAAAAAAACTGCTTCAAAATCCATTGCGTAGTTTTAAAGATTTAAGCATACATAGAGACGGGCAGACAGCGACAGGGACTTTGTTTTATACTATGTAATGATGACTTACAATAACAACAAATAAAGCTAAGTTATCCTGTGTTTTAGTATAAAAAGAGAGGGAGAGAGATATTCTGCGCTAAAAACGAGTGTCTTACTCCGGGCCATAACAATAACCATATCATCATCTGCTTCTTCCTTATCCCATTTATTTGGAGTCGTCGTATTATGTTTTTCTCTTCCATTCATCCCAGTTCGCAGTCATCGTGTTATTGACTTCCTTTCTTACCATATCATCTTTCACACAGTCCATACATCTCTTTTTCGGCCTTCCCCTGCCCTTATAACCATCCACATTCATATCTAACACCTTCCTCTAATGTATTCATTCTTTATCTTATCCATTCTTATCACACCACACATTCACCTCAACAATCGCACTTCAGTTGCATGCAGTCATCTTTCATCCGTCGCCTTTACGGGCCAGCACTCTGATCCATACAAGACAGCCGTAACAATACATTTACACATACATTATTATCGCCTGAAATTAAGAGAACATTTTTAGAAAGACTGCGAAAGACAAAAAGATGAGATATGGAGTTAATACTGAAATAACTACCTAAGTGCCTACAGTGTGGACTGAAAAAGAACAATATATTGCCTGAATGAAATGTGATAGTGTGATAGATGACAACATCAATTATCTGGAAAGAAATTGATAGGAACATTCTTAAATAATACATATTTACAATCCATCCATCTCAAACGACTTAGTGATCGAAAACAGAATAACATAAATTAACAAACGCAAAGATTCATTACAAATTACATCACGTCTCAAATATCGTGTTAATTAGACGACATGTCTACGCGTGTAGGCGCTATATACCTATGTATATTATATATATACGTATAAATCGTAGCTTAAAGTTATTTATTATATATATTTATTATACTCTGTATGATGCGGGTCGAATGAATAGATAGTACCAGATGATGGCTTCAGCTGATTACGGGTTGTAGAAATGATAGAATTTGCTCATATTCTTCAATTTAATGGATAATACTACTATAAATTACAATTTTGGTGCAGTGTACAAAGTACGTTAGATCGATCCAATTGATTTTTGAAGTCTGTACGTTACATCGCGGATTTAAATTGGATGGGTGTGCGCTCCAATCAAAACGCTCACTTTTGCGTTTTATTACTGCTTGTACGCGACAGACAGTTTGAGTCCAAACAAATTAAATCAAAATATCGTTATTCATGTAGGTCTATTACAGACTCGTGTGATATGTCAAATCTACCGTCAGTTTGGAGTGCTTTCGAGCTCAGAAGTACCTACTGACAAGAAACTTAGCTCTTATTCATTTTAAATGAGCTTGCAGTGTTTACAAAAATACACATTTCTTTTTAAATTCAAATTAGGGGGAATAGAGTGATCATCAGCATATGCTATTGCACTTTTGTCAAAAGAAAATAGTCTAATCAGTGGCCGGAACCCAAACCTACCATGTAAAATTGACTACTATATTATTACAGTGCTATATCAAGATAAGAAAAAGATAAAGTAAAGAATGAAGTAAAGAAAAAGTTATAAAATATATACTTCCTCAGTCTCAATATGTTTGGGGTTTCGGTTTTATTATTTACTAGCTGTACACGTGACTTCGTCCGCGTGGAATTTACTTTATTTTTCTAAAATAAAAGTAGCCTAAGTTACTTCTTATTACATCAGCTACCTGCCAATAAAGGTCCCGTCAAAATCAGTCCAGCCATTTCAGAGATTAGCCGGAACAAACAGACAGACAGACAGCCAAAATTGTAAAAAATGTTATTTTGGTGTATGTACCGTATTTATATTCATATGCATGTAGTAAAAAATGGTTATTTCAATATTACAAACAGACACTCTAATTTTATTTATATGTATAGATGTACAGATATCATTATTATTATTTATAATAATAACCCAACACAATTCGCACAGCGTCATCTAGTCCAAAGGTCAGCAGAGAATGTGTTATGGATACTAAACAGCTGACAGAAATACTTAAATACATTTTTTTTGTAAATACATCAACCACACCCATACAAACAATCGTACTTATGAATACAAATCATCATACAATATACATACATCGTGCGAGGAATCGACTTCACGCCTATTGTAAGTAAGGCGGTGTTCAAAACCGCTAGATCGCCGGCGTCGCGTAGTTTCAAAGTACCTAAGTACTACCATAATAGTTATATCAAATCAAAATACCTATATTTTGATTTGATATAACTATTCCATAACACCTGGTTCGTGCAAAGTCAATTTCTAACAAGGTTGAACTGTGAATTTAATTGTATTTCCGTGAATCAGTGACCTCAAGAACTCGATCGGAATATCGGGTTTCCGTCACATAGACAGTTTCATATTGATTCGCTCTAATGAAGTGTAGGATGACTTTGTAGGCGTTATTCCATAGGATTTCCTCCAAATGTATGATTATATATGTGTATTATACTGGTTTCAAAGATCTATGGCGTTCATACCCAGTTTTATGTATATTACTAGCTGTCCTGGTAAACGTTGTTTTACCATATAAATTAAAATTGCTATTGACAAATAGGGGTTGGTAATAGAAGGGTGATATTTAGGGTTATATGTTTTTTTCAATAACACATAATAAACAAATAAAAATAAAAATTTTGTCGAAAAAATGAAAAGAAAATTTGATTTAGCTACCCTCAACACTTAAGGGTTTAAAAATTAGTTATAAACCTATTTACAGACTACTGAATATACCTACATATAAAATTTCATCAAAATCGGTCAAGCCGTTTCGGTGGAGTATAAACACGAAACCTGTAACACGAGAATTTTATATATTACATATATAACATACTAGCTGTCACGGCAAACGTTGTTTTGCCTTAAAATAAAAAAAAAATTAGGGGTGGACTACCCCTAACATTTAGGGGGATGAAAAATGAAGATGTTGGCCGATTCTCAGACCTACTCAATACGCTCACAAAATTTCGTGAGAATCGGTCAAGCCGTTTCGGAGGAGTATGGGAACGAAAACTGTGACACGAGAATTTTATATATAAGATTATATAAAATGACAGAATATTTTTTCATCAAATGCTGTTTTTGTTTGCTAGTAAACAATAATAATAATACTTTATTTGCCAAATGTAGGTAAACAATAAGGTGTTAACAATATGTTGTTGAGATCCGTACATTAACCTCAGAGGTGTGCAAAATTTCAATTTGTAGGTAATAAAACAAAATAATACAGTCCAACTCATGGTAAACAGTTACCGTAGCCTATAGATGGTATATATGTTGCTGCAAATATCAAATTATTAATGACAACGAAGTTTGTGAACTGTTGTCTGCGTGCGGACCGCTGCTGCTCATACCAAATGCCCATTCAGCTTTACTGAAACCCAGCTTGCAGGTTTCGGTTAAAGACAGTGAAACTACAGCCTCCTGACATCTTAGTCCTCCTGAATGATTACTTATCACTAGTATCACGGGCGTCACATGATAACGCGATGTCTGTGATGCTGATCATATGTATCAATTATGGGTATTGCTATCCATTACATGATCCATCAGCTTGTTTGCCATTCCAATTACATCTTTATTTAACTTTAATGCACACAATATAATATATAGTACAGTACATTTGGCGGACTTAACACCATGCGGCATTTTCTACCAGTCAACCATAGGTGGTGCAGAGAATAATTGTTGGCGGTGCAAAATTATAAACATAAACAAAATGCAACAAAATATAAACAGAACAAAAAAAAAATACATATATATGTACTTAAGAGATACAATAATATATAACATAAATATATACAAATATGATACCTATATACACATAAATATATACATATATATGCAATAAACTTAAATATATACCAAATAGTCTGACAGTCACAGAACTAAAGAGAGTTAAATGGAAAAAAAGTGATTTCAGAGAAGAGAGAAAGTTACAAATTCGAATAATATTCCCGTAGTTTACGTTTAAAAGAAAATTTATTCGTAGATATCAGTTTTCCAAAGATAGCCTGAATTGCAAAGAATAGTGGACAAAACTGGACAAATGAGCCAAAAAAATTTTCTGTGTTGATTGGTGTTGTTCCCATGGAAATGAAATTTATTCTTAATATAATCAGGAGAATTTGGATCGTATAGAATGGAATAGAGAGTACAAAGCATACGGATATCTTGATAATAATATAAACGCTAAAGTTTGTAAGTTTGGATGTTTGTTACTCTTTCACGCAAAAACTATTTAACGGTTTTGATAAAACTTTACAGTAATATAGCTTATGCATCAGAATATCACATGGGCTATATTTTATATTGAAATTCATATATTTAAATTTAACGCGGGTGAAATCGCGGATACTGCTAGTATAAACTATTGTTATTACATTCATATGGTTTTTCAACTAATTTTATATTCTGTGAGCATATAATATGCACATACAAAGAATATTGGTACTATCAAGTCGACAAGAATTCCACTCTACGAAAGTATACGACAGTGTTTGTTGAATTCCTTTTAAACCGATCGAAAGACGTCACAACAAGTATCCAATAAAAATACGAGAACAAAAACAAAGTCTATTTAAAAAAAAAATGTACCTGCAAACAGAACAACAATATTTTCTGAGTATATCTCGTCTGGCCCGCGTTTGAGATTTCACTGGTTCTAGAGTATTTTCTCGTTAAAAAAAATCTATTCTTCCTGTTTATAAGTGCAGCTATTTTCAATGATCTACTTTTAATCCTTGTTAATGTACATTTAATTAGAACAACATTCATTTAAAAGAGCAATACGCAAGTTTTTTTCTTGTCCTTCTTGTGATGAGTCTGCATTCCGAATGATTGGTAGAATAAAAAAATGTGTGTATAGAAAAGTGCTTATATGAAGTTTATTTCAATATAGTTTATTTCTATTAATTTACTTGTGCTCACAACATCATACTCGGGATATTTGGAATAACAATAGTTTATAACAATCTTTGTTCAAATACACACAAAGTTAGTAATTCATTTTATGGTAATTGCGTAAGATTCTGTAATAAACTGCCAGAATCTACGCTAAATCTGTCAGAGAGGCAATTCAAATTTTATATTAAATAAATGTTACGTAAAAAAGCCTATTATAGGATAGATGAATTTATAGATGATAGCAATATCTAGCAAGTATAAGTTTATTTGCGGACAACGTTATAATTTGTTTTTCATACTGCTTTCTTGATATATGATAGCGTAGCGGCTTTTGTATTGATTGCCACATGCATCCCCATGTAAAGTGCGAATTCTGTAACTACCATATAGTAATTTTAAGTAGCTGTGACGTGGTCGAGTGGTATGGGTAGTCATGCTCACTAAAATATCCAGACATGTGGCGGCGTGGTGGGCCGGGTCATTGGGCTCCCTAAAATATGGTCGAGTGCAGTGATGGCTGGCTCATCCGTTATACTTGTGAACGAGTGCTGCTTGTAGAGACTGGTCTGCTCTTATCACTACGACTGGTTTAATCTTATTGTATATTTATATTTGACCCAAAAAAATTAAATTTGATTGGTAGTTTGTATTCACACGTTTCGACTTGTAAATGTAAACTTACAAGAGTTATTTAAAAGAGCAACACACAAGTTTCTTGCTTGTTCATCTTGTGATGAGATAGCTTTCCGAACGAGCGGTATATTAAAAAAATTGTTTTGACTATTCAAAAGTGCTTAAATTAAGTTTATTAGAATAAATGATTTTCTATTCTATTCTATTCTATTTGTAAACGATTGAGAATAAAACAATCACTAAATTTTAAGTGAAACTTACCACAACACATTAGTGAAAACGGCACCCAAATCGGCTTTGCAGTTTCTTACATTACCGCGCGCTACACACAGATCAAAACAAATATTCTAAAAGTCATTGTTTAGGTTCTATTACGTTGATAAAGTTGCTTGCTGACATTACATATAATATTTATGTACTACTTTAAGTTAGAAAACAGCAAGTTGAAATATAGATATAAAGTCTCCCAATAGTTTTTCTCATATATCTACTAGCTGACTCACGCGACTTCGTCTGCATCACACTTACTTGACATTTATCATTACATTTCGCCCAATTTAAATAATATACTTTTAAATTATAGTCTATGTGTTATTATGTATACACTATATTACTACAGTATAGTTTCATTAAAATCTGTAGTTAGAGTAGTAGGAGTAGTTCTTACGTTAAACAGTAACAAACAACGAGGCAAATATTCTCACCGTTGCTTCTCAATTTATATATTCAAATATCCTATGTGTTCATAAAAATCTTGACTTATTTCCAAAAAACAGCAATATTCATAATATTAATACTAGATTTAAAGACAAACTTGCTGTCCCCATGTATCGTTTAGAAAAAGTCAATAGGTCTTTTATGGGAATAGGTATAAAATTTTACAATAAGATAAGACTATAATAATAATAAGATAAGATTATACAATAAGATTGGAATTACCCTTAAATAAATTCAAAACATCTGTTAAATCATATTTACTGAGTAAGGCCTATTACTCACTAAACGATTACTTAAATGACGAGCATGCATGGCAATAGTTTTCATGTTCGGGATTTTCATTTAATGTTAGACATAGACACCTATATAAATACCTATGCATTGTAAATAAATTGGCTTTAAAAAAGAAAGTAATTCAATTGAGTTTCTTGCCAGTTCTTCTCAATCGGATTTATATACCGAACTGGACGGTAGGGTAAAAAAAATATAATGTAAAAACTTGACGTTCATAAGCGGCTAAAATGTCCTACATGAATAAATGATTTTTGAATTTGAATTTGAATTTGAAACCTCCAACCATTTGTCTATTGATCCATACTCACAAACTTTCGCCTCTATAATATTAGTGTGACATCCAGACAGCAATTTGATATATTTTGTTAGATATATACTGTTGGCAGAACAATTGCCTTCAAACCATCATCAGAACCTACTTATATTTACAACGCAAACTTCAATTATTCGCGTACTAACTTATTGAGCTGGACTTCGTCCGCGTGGAATTTAACTTTATTTTTCTAAAATAAAAGTAGCCTAAGTCTATTCTATATTATATCAGCTTCCTGGCAAAAAAAGTCCCGTCAAAATCGGTCCGGCCATTTCAGAGATAAGCCGGAACAAACAGACAGACAAAAATTGTAAAAAATGTTATTTTGGTGTATGTACCGTATATATTCATATGCATGTAGTAAAAAAGGGTTATTTCAATATTACAAACAGACACTCCAATTTTATTTATATCCTATTTTTAAATATTTATATTCTATATGTTATTCGGGTGTAGAAACTTTCATCCATATTATTATATATTATATTATATTACTAATTTTCAACCCCCTTAAGGGTAAATTATTTAAAAACTTTGAATGTTATATATATTCATATTTGATCAACAGCTTCAAAAATAAGTTTCAAGCTTTTAGCTTAAAAAATGACGATACTTCCATACCATCTTTCAACCTCTTACAACTCTTTTACGCATTCAAAAGCAGCCTATGTCCTTTCTCAGGGTGTAGACTATCTGTGTACCAAATTTCATTTAAATCGGTTCAGTAGTTTTGACGTGAAAGCGAGACAGACAGACAGACAGACAGAGTTACTTTCGCATTTATAATATTAGTATAAGGATATTACATATTTCGTCACCATTTCTTCTATTATAAACCCGCCAACCAAGCTACATATTGTATACTCGATGCGTAGTTTTTTTATATGTACAGGTACTTAGATTTATCCGATTACATCGTCGATTTGTCTGATTACTTTTTATCATACGGTTGCTACGTTGTTCGCTTGTCTTGAGTCTCTGGAAGGATTTACCTAAGTCTTGTACTTCCGTAAAGCCGGATCACTGTATAACTTGTAGCTACGAGTATATATTGACATGTAAATTAGATGCCGTTATTGATATTTTTATGTAGAGATACATCTTTTTGTACAGTTCAGTATTAGCGAAGATTAATGTAAGAGTTCGTGTATGCATATATTAAGACATACGTATATAATACGTACGTAGTACAATATATATAATACATATAAAACATTTATATGTTTTATAGGTATTATATAATATCTGACGACCTCGGTGGTCTAGCGGTCAAGCACACCGCTTTACGACCGATGGTCGCGGGTTCGATTCCTCGCACGGCACAATCATTTGTATTCATAAGTATGATTGTTTGTATCGGTCTGGGTGTTTTCTATGTATAATATGTATGTATTTACAAAAAATATATATATGTATCAGTTATCTAGTACCCATAACACAAGCTTTAGCTAGCTTAACGTGGGTCTAGATGGCGCTGTGTGAATTGTCCTGAGTTTATTATTATTATTATTATATAATATACTAGCTGAACCGCACATCTTCGTAATTCAACCGTATCTTACTAAACGTGTGAACAGATCTTATATAATATTTAGCGTCAAGATACTTTCTATCACAAGGAGTATATAAGCTATCTATATTTTATATTAATACAAAATAACTCATAAGAGTTAGTGAAAATATATATGAAAAAGTACAAGACGAATAATAAACGATTCGTATGAAATTACAAACGCTTTTATGTAACAAGGGTCACGCCGACCGACGGACAAACCTCAGAAAGGTCGACACCCCGCGAATGAATTATATTGTTCTGATGTTAGCGAACTCTATAATTTATATAATGTGTAAAATATATCTTATATTATTAAACTGTCAGGATATATAATCCTTGCTTGTTTTATGTAATTGGAGTAGCTAACAAACTAGGTGTTTCAAGAGTCAATAGGCTACGGTCCGTATATTAGGCACATTGATTGAAGTAGAAAAAGTATAATCCATCACATTTAAAATAAGTATTGTTGCTAAGTAACAGTTTGTGTGTATGTAATCGGAACGAAATAAATAGGTCCAACAGAAATTGTTAGTATTTTAACAGATTTTATTTTGGATATGTTTTTTGCTAGTAGTTCTATTGTTTACTCTTCTGTATATTGTTTTATATTATGTATGTTATTTAAATGTAGAGATGTAGAATGTCTTAAATGTAATGGATTAAGTTTCACATTGATTGAAGTCCATCACATTTAAAATAAGTATTGTTGCTAGGTGTGTAACTAACTGCAATCGTAAATTATATTTACTACTATATATGTAATCCACTGAATATCTCTATCACCGTATGCTTGTACTTTATGGTCAGCAGTAACCGTCAATAAATGGCCAGCACAGAGTTCATTGTTACGACCATGTACCATGGGCTTTGTACAATGTCTTCTGGTATCCATCGTCTGATGTATCCAAACCTCATTCTCACCTATTCTAGCCAAACAACTAGAAAGAAAGAAAGAAAGAAAGAAAGAAAGAAAGAAAGAAAGAAAAAATATTTTATTCAGTGCAATGTAAAAAATATAATATAAACAACAAACGAAAAAAAAGAGCAAATAAAATGTACATATAATTAAACTTAATTTACCATAATTAAAAAATAAACATAAAATAAACATTTTTTACATCCAATAATGCACTGAAATAGCTCCACTCAGCCAAACAACTGGTTTTCAGGGGGGAGAGAGAGGGCACTATTTAAATATTTATTTAGCTTGGTAAGCTGTTTCGTTTAAAGTTTTTTTATATCTGAGTACATCCTGCATCCTCGGGTAATTAGAACTCATATTTACGACGTGACTTTATACTAATTTTTATGCGGTTTTAATGCTAATTTTATTTATACTATAAACTATTCATAAATTTATTATTATCTTATATATAAATATTATATACCTTTTTTTATTATTTTAGCTATAATTCCCCTATTTGCCAGCCCACTTGCCTATATATCTGCTATTCTTTTGTTACGAGGAAAGTAAAATCGAATATTAATGCACCGATTTTTTTTTTTTATTATTTAGACAAAATTTTTATTCAATAATAAACATACAAAAATACATAATAGTCATATTTTCATTCTATCCACTCCCCTATTTTTTTATGCAGTTATTCATCACAAAACAACGTTTGCAAGGACAACTTGTTATTCTTATAAATTTAATATATGTTTTTTATTTTATAAATAATTACAGTGTTTACCAGCCTACTTGCCTATATATCTGCTATTATTTTGTTACGAGGAAATTAAAATCGGATATTAATGCACCGATTTGAAAAATTCATTAATTGTTTGAAAGGTACATAATTTTACAGTTATATAATGAGGCTAGTGTAAGGGGCACACCGCTTAATTCTGTTATTCGCTAGTTCCTTTCCAAACATTTTGTAATCGCAAGTATAGTTGTTTGCACTAGGGTTTTCTATGTGTAAACATTAACAAAAAAAAAGAGTTTTTTGTAATTTTGTAGAGAATTGAGTATTTCTATTGTTTAGTATCCATAACATCAGGTTTCCTCATCTTTAGACCAGGTAACGCTGTGTAAATTGTAGGTAAAGGTGAACTAAAGTAAGGAAAGGTGTAGGTAAACTGCTAGGTTTATTTTTCTAGGTTATTATTATTATACCCTGAAATATATCCTAATATATATAAAAATCAGAAAATTATAAGCACCCAACAAAAAAAATATTAAA
Source organism: Achroia grisella (assembly GCF_030625045.1). Classification (NCBI taxonomy): domain Eukaryota; kingdom Metazoa; phylum Arthropoda; class Insecta; order Lepidoptera; family Pyralidae; genus Achroia; species Achroia grisella. Next base: position 385,903 of record NW_026712984.1, on the reverse strand, counting down.
AAACTTTATGAAATGAACATTAATTTGTCGTTGGGGTAAAAAAGTATAAAAAGAAAGTCCGTAACAAGACGGCAACAGAGTATCTCGATATTCGTCTAAATGCGTGATCATGTGGTTTTCAAAATTTGATAATATTCACTTGAGTAAATAAACGTTTAATGAAAAATCGTTTAGCGTGTAGCGTTTTCGCCAACAATTCTAAAATTCCAATATTGGTAGGTCCTGGCTGTCTCTAATAACGCTTTGTAAAGTGGAATAAGATTACGGCGTCAACCAAACTCGAAATTAAGTATACAAATTATTTGCACAGAACGAGATGAAATTATTTCAATCAATAATAAATGAAGACATGACAAAAGAAACAAGGCTGTATTATAATAATTGTAATATTAAGATTAATATATTATGGTTTCTTTATTTTTAATACTCGGATGTATATATAAATATATAAACGAACGATATGACAAAAGAAACTAAAGGCTTTATAAATTATAATAATCATTTTGTATAATAATGTTGGGATTAATATATTGTTAAGATGGATGTGTGGGGTTACTTTATTTATATACGAGGAAGTTTGAAAGTTGCGCCGGTTATATAAAAGTTGCGATTTATTGCAGATTGAGCTGGTATGGGCATGTTATGCGGAGGAATGAGGACCATGTCTTATGGAAAGTGTATAATATGAATGTGGATGGATGTAAAGGGATGCCCTAAGAAAAGATGGATAGATTGTGTGAAAGATGATATGAATAAAAGAAGAGTATGTTTAGATATGACGACCGATAGAGAGCAGTGGAAGAGAATGACATACTGCGCCGACCCCAAATAATGGGATAAAGGCAAGGCAATGATGATGATGATGATGGATGTATACAGTTCGATTTATTGCAGTTACAAATATATTTAGTATTATATTTTTTTCTATTAGTAGTTCAGTAAATTGTACTATTTTACTTGAAGTAATTTAATAAGAGAAAAATAATATTATAAATGTTAAAACAGAAATTTAAATTATCGAGCACATATCAAATAGCGACATATAGTCCCAAAATGAGCAAATCTTGTTCTATGGGGTATAAAGTAATAAAATATAATACATGTATTTGTTTATTAAATACGATTTTTAATAGAGGATGATGATGGTGACGATGAGCCTGCGCTAATGATAGACGCGGGACACTAGTATAGGATAATATGATGAGCGTGAAGTAAGGTCGGACATCGAATCATGGGATTTGTTATATATTCCATAGGATTTGACATGATACAGTGCTAGTAATGACATTTAATAATCCCCTCGCCTTTAAAAAAACGGAAACTATCCGGTGAGTAATATACAACATCTATCTGTTTGTAAAAAATAGGATCATTTTAGAGATATGTTAATAAACTCAAAACATATTATAATCGAAAGTCCTAAATTTTAGAACGTCTACGAAACAAAATGTCTAAAATTAATACCATCTAAAAAGCAGACAGTCTAAGTTGCAGAGTGCTATGCAGTAAACCATATGTATTCTGTAACCATATGTATATGTGTGTTTTGCTCCTACTAACATTACATTTAAGAAATTGTAAGTAACACTGTGAATAACAATCTGAAATAAATTTATATTATTATTATTAAAAGGCCTAAAATCCTTCAGACGTAGCAAACCATATTTGTTTTGAGCAATATGACTTTACTACTTAATACGTGGGAATATTAAATTCTACCGAGAGAGGAAGTATTTTAATTATTTGCTAAAGACGTATCTCTATAGATATTTATAATTACACAAACAGAACAACAAGTTTCTTATTCAAAATAACTTTGCTCTACGACCACGTAACTAAATATTTTAGAGAGAGCAAAGCTTTATCGTGAGACTAATTATGCCGCGTAACTTTACATTGTCCCCATTTTTTTTAACATTTTCTATTGTATCTTCGCTCCTATTGGTCGTAGCGTGATATTATATAGCCCATAGCCTTCCTCGATAAATGGACTGTATAATTAATATAATTTTACAACACTAATATATTTTTTTAAATCAGATCAGTAGTACCGGATATTACCCCGAATATCCAAACTCACCTCACAACAAAGACTACCCCGAACATCCAAACTCACAAACTTTACCTCTTTACCAATAGATTTAAGGAAAAGGCACCGCTTCACGCTAGTGTAAACATGAGAATGCTAGCAGACCGGAAATGGAAGGGGATTGCTATTAATTAGGATTATATAGCTCCTTTGCTGCCACTATATAATTTGATAAGTTAGGTTACCTCCATGCTGTTCCTTCTGTTAATCATCTTAGTATATTCCGGGTTAATTCCTCACGATGTATTACTACCTGACATCATTCTTACTATCATACTTTGCAAGTGCTCCGCCAGGTTATACCGATATCGCGGGCGGGTACAGCCATTACAAATTATGGCTGAACTACGATTTAGTTTGAAATTTTTTTAAAAAGCTAATCTTGTGTTTGTTCTTATGATACGATGATTTTTATATTTTTTATATAGATTCATCATTAATTACAAAATTATACTTCTTAAAATCAATATTGTAGATAGTACCGCACCCAACTTTCCCGTTTGTACTAATAATTAGACAAAGTTAGCAATTGGATAAAAATAACTTACAGAGAGTTACAGAGGGGTAATAAATCATTCATTACGTTACTTCAGCATCCGTTCGATTCTATATAACTTGGAAACTTGTCCGAGGTAGAATTTGTTTTAGGCGCCAAGCCGCTTGATTTGGAAGATGTGATTCGATTGTAAGGTGATTACAAGATGAATTACATAATATTTTAGTCCCATGGAATAGCAACGCATGAGTGTTATCATGGACGTCACATGATAACGTAATACAGTGTAAGGTCATATATGTGTATGTCATAATCTCTTAGTAGTGAAGGTCATATATCTTGTTTATCGTAAGCAATACAGTAAAACTTCTATATTTTAACCGCAAATAAGTTACAGAATACGCAGAGTTGTAAGTGCTTCATTCTCACAATTATCTGTAACTCATAAATGCGCAAAAATTTCTAGATAATATTATACATTTATTAGATTAGCCTTTGTCTGTCGTTTTGATTATTACATAGTCTATGACCGTCGCGATCGTATTGATCCTAACTATTTTCATGTCGAATCTCATTAAGATAGGTTTAATAGTAAAATGGTAACAAAAAGATAGAGGACATATCTGTACTAATAATTAAACGTATATGCGAAAGTAAGTCTATCTGAATTTTTGTTAATTTTTCATGATTAAGGTCAGGTCTTAATGAAAATTGATATGAAAATTGTAGTACGAGGGCGGACATAGGTTATCTATGAACACAAAACGACAGCCTCGGTGGTCTAGTGGTTTAATGCACCGCTTTACTATCCGATGGTTGTGGGTTCGATTCCTCGCATGGTACAAAAATTTGTATTCATGAGTATGATTCTTTGTATCAGTCTGGGTGTTTTCTATGTATAATATGTATTTATTTACAAAAAAAATGTATCCATGTATTTATATCAGTTGTCTAGTACCTATAACACAAGCTCTGCTTAGCTTGGAACTAGATGGCGCTGTGTGAATTGTCCTGAGATATTATTATTATTAATAATATAAAAAATAATCTGTAAGAGGGCGAAGTAGGGGATGAAAATTCGTGCAGACGAAGTCACGAGTAATAACTTGTCAGTTACATCGAACATACTGCTAACAAACTAAAGTTTAGTTTGAAACGCAATTATTGTACCAACCGCAACTCGATCATTGAATAAGGGAGGTATCTAATGTGTCCTTGAATGTTATCGCGGAGGCAAACAACACATTATAGTAACATCCTGTATACGAAGTACCTAACGCTAGGTACACGCCAGTGACTTTGATAGACAGGCACTTGCCGGCGATCTATCTATATTTTTTGTTTTTATTCTAGTTTCTATCGGAATTTCGTTCGTTATGTATCTATACATTTTGCATGTTAATTCTAGGTTTTAAACAGTTTCTAGATTTAGGTGTACATATATTTTGTATTCATGCTTAGCAACATATTTCTGTAAAAATTTAATTACGCCCTCAGACGTCGTTGAACGTAAATACACAAATAGGTTAACATACAAACAAATAGTTTTCGGCTCGTCACGATTTTCTTATTACATATTTTATTTACATTTCATTTGAATTATGTATTAAATTATATGATGTAAAGAACAAAGTAACAAAATGAAATAATTATATGTATAGCTTGGTTAATATACAATTACTAAGTAGCAAATGAAGTCTGTCGTGGCATAACCATAATTAACTATATTGAATATCTTATGATCTCGAACAGGCCATTCAAAAAAATAAAATATACGTGGTACAAATTTATGAACATTTAAAAAAAAAGGAGACTGAGACTATGAACTAACATCTCAATTGTCGAAAGAAAGTTACTAGGTAATTATTATAAATATGTATGTTTTATTCATAAAAATAGTGTCCCATTACAGTTTATTGTTAATTGAGATAACTCCGAAAATGTCCAGTTTGTAACTTATTACAGGGTTAGGATATTTGAAAAAAATAATCAAATCATATAATTTTAGTATCTGCTTTTAGTCGATTGACGTGTTCAATTATAGTGGAAATTAATATTGTTTAACTTGTAAGATAATGAACACAAGGTTCAATATTATATTATACTTTTATTTTATCCCGGCAAACGATGTTTTGCCTTAAAAATAAAAACAAATTTTGTAGATGGACTACCCGTCGACATTTCGCTAAATGAAAATAGATGTTGGCCGATTCTCAGACCTACTCAATACGCTCACAAAATTTCAAAAAACTCAGTTTTACAAAACTTATTTTTTATAATGATACAATAAATGTATAATAATAATTTATTTTATCCATTAAAATAAATCAAACCATGTTAAAAGCCAAGTGAATAGTCGACGAAATTCGATGTTGAATTGAGTTTTGGCAGTGGATTCTAAATATGGATCACTAGTTACAACTTGAGAAGGAAGCCTACGTAAATTCCCACGATACAACCTATCACCACGTTAAATTATTTTAACACCCATTCCATCGTTTTTTATTTATGAAAACATGGTAAGGTTGTTTATTCACACACTTAAACTTAAAAATGTAAATAACAATAAAATGATTTAAAAGAGCAACACGCAAGTTTCTTGCTCGTTCTTCTTTTGATGAGACAGCTTTCCGAATGAGCGGTAGATTAAAAAGATGTAATGACTATTCAAAAGTGCTTCAATGTAAATTTATTTGAATAAATGATTTTCTATTCTATTTTATTCTATTTAGCATGCAAACTTTCAATCATCAATATCTCAAATATAATTTATACGTAAAAGAAAGCAATAACTTTAAACACTGTATTACGAAAATTGCGCGGACGAAAGTATATGAAATTTCGCGAAATGATTTATAGCCTAATTATAATTTAATTAATAAAATTATTCGATAATTATGTAGTTTCATCTTGAAATGACAATTAAACAAACAGACCGACTCACACCCTTTCATATTTTCTAATATTAGATGTAGGATACAGTTATAACCATACTTCATACAGTAAAAAGTATAGATATTATGTGTAAGTAGTCTATTTCGACAGAGAATTGTACTTCTTTTTTGTCGAAGTAGCCATATTGAGCTGACCTCGACAGTCCGTATTAAGAAGGATTTATTTGTTTGTCCCAAAATCAGGGCAAAACAGTTTGCGAGAAAACTTTCTTATTATTACCTTCCGAGTTACGTTATTATATTTCTGTTTATAATTTGTTGTATATCACGTACACAATTTTTTATTTATTAAATGCACAAGATTATTAATAACACTGTATTATATATAAACTAAATGGCTGGACGGATTTGAATGAAATTTCTAACATTAATTTCAATAAATGATGTTATAATTTTTGAAGATATATATGTACGGCAATTTTTAGTGTCATAATAGAAATCATTTAGCCATTCCGATCGTAATTCAATATAATTTGCCTACAAAAACTGTACAAAATAGGGTGAGCCGCGGAAAATTCCCTTGCAAGTAGAATCACCCATATGTATAGCATGGTTAATATACAATTACTAAGTAGCAAATGAAATCTGTCGTGGCATAACCATAATTAACTATATTGAATATCTTATGTAACAGATTCAAGAGTTAACCGCGCTCAATCTCTACTTATATAAAATTGGAGTGTGTATTTGTAATATTGAAATAACTGTTTCTTACTACATACATATGAATATAACTACGGTCCACAACTTACATACGCTTTGTAGGGTACATATTTTTTTAATTTTTGTCGATTGACTGTTTGTTCCGGCTAATCTTACTTGTGAGATAATGAGCACAACCGATTTTATATTATACTTTTTTTCCCGGCAAACGTTGTTGTAATAAAAACAAATTTAGGGGTGGACTTTTACATTTAGATGAAAAATAGATGTTAAATTCCACGCTACTCAATACGCTCACAAAATTTCGTATAATAGGAAGGAGGTAAGTATCGACGTAGACTATACACGAGAATTTTATATATAAGATATAACACATTTTGAACCTATTGTCAAAACTTCGCTTTGGTTTGTGTGTTGGAACAAATATATATTATTGAATTAAACGGCATTCTGCAAATCACTACATCTTATTATATGGTTTCTTATTTTTTTATAAAATAAATATATAATAATTATATATTAAAATAAATCAAACCATGTTAAATACGTGAATTGTTGAAACATTTTCTTGTTAATTGTATTTATTCTAAATATGGATCACTATTACAACTTGAGATATTGTGCCACAAATTCATCATCTGCTTCTTCACGTTAAATTATTTTAACCCATTCCATCGTTTTTTATTTATGAAAACATGGTAAGGTAATATGTTTTTCACACACTTCCACTTAAAAATGTAAATTTGATTTAAAAGAGCAACACGCAGTTTCTTCTCGTTATCTTTTGATGAGACAGCTTTCCTTGAGCTTTAAGAAATCAATGACTATTCAAACATCATCCATGTAAATTTATTTGAATAAATGATTTTCTATTCTCTTTTATTCTATTTAATCAATTATCAAACTGCAATCATCAATATCCTTCAAATATAATTATCTTCATTCCTAATAACTTTAAACATGTCCATACCGGACGATAGACATCTTCAAATGACTCTCCGACACCGACGCCACTTTCATATTTTCTAATATGTATTCATTCTTTATCTTATCCATTCTTGTCACAGTACACATCCATAGATATTATTTCAGTTGCATTTTGACAGAAAATTGTCTTTCATCCGTCGCCTTTAGCCATATTGCACCTGATCCTCGACAGTCAGTATTATCATGGATTTATATATTTGTCCCAAAATCAGGGCAAAACAGTTTGCGAGGAAACTTTCTTATTATTACCTTCCGAGTTACGTTATTATATTTCTGTTTATAATTTGTTGTATAACACGTACACAATTTTTTATTTATTAAATGCACAAGATTATTAATAACACTGTATTATACTGCTTTAGTAGAAAGAACCTAGATTACTGGAAATCGGAGTAGATCGGTAATGGAGCTCTATTTAGTGATATGGCTGCAGAGCCGGAAAGACTGCCAAAATTACAGAACATGTATGTTTTGGAGTCACTAATTTTTAAGTCACCGCTTTCCAGCTTTTGCTGCCACATCAACAATCGCGTGTCACAGTAACAGTATAAATGATTAAATTTAATGTATGTTATTACTTGGTCCTTATGTCGCAAATTAAATTCAATCAAATAAATTCAATATTCTGTTTTAACCTTTTTTCACGGTTATATAAATATTCCATTTTATAAAGTGTACGATTGTGTTATTAATGTATTCATTAATAAAATGGTTGTGTATAAAATGTTTCGCTTATTTTTTTATTTTTATTGCTATTTGTGTTAATTTTATTATGTTAGCTTTCTATAAATTGTACTAAAAATTCAAATTAATATAAACTTTTTTTCAATTATTGCTATCAAATGGAGCATATGATTATTAAAAATAATAAATACAATATATTTGTTACTGCTCATAAAGTGAACATTCGTTGTCTACTTTTTCCATTATCTGTAGTTGCATGTAAAATTTCTACTATAAGCATGTATCATATTGACTTAGTGATATAAATGTTATTATTAATAGCAATATTGACAAATAGAAATAATAGTTTATTTTTAATTATTATTAAGTTTAGACTGTATTATTCTCATAAAGTACCAATTTTACCGAGATTAAAAACTCAAGTTTGATAGGGATTTGACAAGAGGATGTTATCGCTCACTAGGAGCAGACCTGACTATAACTTAAAAGTCGATGAACCTAATACAATATACAATACTTGCGTCTACATGGTAATACAACTAGTTGGAGCAAAAACAAAATAACACTTAAACAGAACTGAACATGTAAATGTTGATGGTACCTTTCGTATATAAACACGTAAGAGTAAACAAATACTTGTATTTATACGAGCGTTTCCGGAACAATTTCTCTACCTATATAAATAGTCGTAACACTGTGGTTTCCGTGTGAAGGATACTATTGTAGAACATAGCGTCGCTGAGGGAATGAACACTACAATATCAGAGTGGCACGACAAGACTTCTACTTTACGAGAATTTCAATAAACAATAAATAGTATACTATAAATACAGAGCTTAATAAAAAAAATAGTCTAGTTTCATATAAATATTGTTTTGTTCTGAGGACTGAACTGAGAAGTAACTGAGGACATAAATCTTTCGCTATCTATAACGTCCATATTCTCAATAATATATTTTTACCGAGGTTGACTTTCGATCTTTTTGGGCCTCAAATAGCTTGATTCGTAAGCTGTTTCGGTTCAAGAGTGATATAGAGACGGTAAGGAGGTAAAATTACTGGGTACAGCGGGATAAGACCTTACTCCTCCGTCTATGGTGATAAGACTTGAGTGGTGCCACGTTCAGTTCTGTCTGGTGGGGTTTTATGAACATATATAGGCGAGAGTTGTCGAGTGATCTTTATGAGCCAATTTCAACAGATGGGCTTTCAGCTTACCTATTAAATAAATAAATAATCTCAGGACAATTCTCACAGCGCCATCTAGACCCAAATTAAGCTAGCTAAAACTAGTGTTATAACTCGGTAATTAATGCAAATACGTAGGTATATATATTTTTAAATGAATATATAAATACTAGCAGTCCCAGTAAACGTTGTTTTGTCATATAAATTAAAATCGCTATTAAAAAATAAGGGTTGATGCTAGAAGGGTGAAAATTTAGGGTTGTATGTATTTTACAATCCTAAATAATAATAAAATTAACATAAAATATTTAGGGGTAGATATCCCTTACCATTTAGGGGTATGAAAAGTAGATAGTAGCCGATTCTTAGACCTACTGAATATGCATATAAAAATCGATCAAGCCGTTTAGGAGGAGTATGGTAACAAAGATTGTGACACGAGAATTTTATATATAAGATTATACATAGAAAACACCCAGACCGATACAAATAATCATACTCATGAAAACTCGCTAGACTACCGAGACCGTCAAAGTTAAAAGAATTAAGCCAATTTAAAAAGAAATTAGAAACAACAACAATTGCCAGAAAAAAATAACCTTGTACGTCATACAACTTGTCCAGTTTTCTTAACTTGACAGACAGTAACAAAACACTGATACTTAAAATGTTTTTATTTTTTCTTTCTTATTCATAAAAACATCTACGGTGTAATAAACCTATATGAGCTATTGAAACGTTGCGCTTTCATATTATATTCTTAATTTGATTGAAATACACCAAATAACTCCAATAGATAAATAATGGTTTATAAACTTTAGTAAGTTTTAAAGAAGTTGAATAAGGAAAATAATCGGAAATACTACAATATTTATGTAACTAAATTCTTAGCTTGGTAAAATTGGTACTTATGGTAACAAAACTAGTTATAAACAACAATGGAATGAAGTTACTTATAAACGCTTCAGGCTGTTATTGTATCTAAGCTTTAAATTAGTGAAAGGCAGTGCGTTGGCGGGAGCGAATTAATTTGAATAAATACCAAATCTATTTCTAAAAATGGAGTCAGATTGATAGGCGTACAAATAAAATAAACTCAAGACTGTGCTTTAAAATTTGTAATTTCAAATAATATTAGTAATGATTTTTCCTGAAACTTTATATGACTTGGATATAGTCAATTGCGATTATAGGCATTTCAGGTAAACAAACAAACTACTTTGTATGGATCTTTATTAAACCAAGGATTTAGATTCCTATAAAAACTATGGCTATATGTCCTGGTATAGGGTTTTAAAAGGAAGTTTGGTTGAAAATGAGTTATGATTTTGACACATTGCACTTTATACTAAGTTAATAAATTTTAAATGAGTAGTAAGTTTTATAAACTATTAGTGTAATATTGAATCTTGAATGCGATGTGATGCGATGACGAGTAAATGCAACTTTTGAAAGAATTATAACTTCATGTAATCTTGAAGTTATAATTCGTTCAAAAGGTGCATATACTCGTCGTTCTATGCTGTTTGAATATGCAAGCTTCAAATTATTTTATGCTTAAACGCAAGTCTGTAATTTTTAATAATAATAATAATAATGTTTATTTGTCTCAAACAAAACTTTTCACACAATACAACTGTTGCTCATACAATAATATAATTTAAAACTAATGAATGAGACAAAACGGTCTATAACTCAGTGAGGGCAGTGAGTCCACCTTCTCTGCTATTCTGTTATAGCCTTTATCAGTAAAATAATACAATGTGAGATCGACCAAGATTCCTCTTTGTTTCTAATAATCTTATATCAGTCTTTACAACGCCCAATTATTATTATTATATTACAAGATTGAAATATATTATCTACGGAACAAAATACTATTTCTTTGAAATCTACCAATAATAATATATTCAGACTTTATAACATAAAATAATACAAAGTAAAGTCTGTAGAGAAGTCTATTAATAACGTGCAACGAAATATTCATCGCAAAGTACAAATTATAAAAATAAAAGTTAAATTAAAAATGGTATTATTTATTTAACATTTGAAACAAATGAGAGCCCGCTCCTGCCTACGCGTATGCTCGCAACCTTAGATTACCATGTGTGGCTGGCTAACGCTAACTCTCTTGTAAATAACAAAACTTCTTTTTGCTTGCTCACGATTGGCGAAGCAAAACGCGGTAAGTTCATCGTGATACCCCTCATGTGTGTCCAAATAAGTTAACCTTAATAGAACCTGTGTTCATGCTCCATTTTCTTTGCCTCTTGTGGTAGTGACCTAAAATTATAGTCTACACGCAGCGTAGATATGTAAATAATAAAAGTAAGTATATAATTCTTTATTTATATAGATAACATTTATTTATTTGCTTTATTGACCCCTGATATTGGTGCAAAAGGCAATGCTATAGTATTCTCTCCCAGTCAACCTTTGGGATGTGAAGAGATACGGCGATTTAATGCGGCCAAAAGAATTGTAATAACATAATATATATATGCGTACATACATTTATAGAATTGACCTACTTTTTAATACAATAACAAAAACATTGGTTGAAACCTTCTGTTGTTGATTGTTTGCTGCAAGTGTGTTTCTCACGCCACATTTTTTGTAATATGTATTATTTTATATTGTGTACTTTTCGTCAGGTCACAATTTCATTTGCTCAATATTTATTTATTTTTTTACCGTATCTATAAACGGAGTTAAACGAGTTAAATTCAAAAGCAGGAATATTGATCTTACTTTAATAAAAAATGTAACAATATTTTATATTACCTTATTTTTAATAAATGTAAATCTACCAAACATAGGTAGACTTTGTGAAAAATCGTCTGCCTGGGTACCTCAGTGTCACCTATTTCTGCCGCCAAGGGGCTTGCTATGTATGTTGTTTCGGTTGAAGAATCAAATAAGATAACGAACTTCAAATTAAAAAAAATATATATATCAAAATATCTTTATTCATGTACATCTACGGGTATTACAGACTCTTATGACATATCAAATGTACCGTCAGTTCGGAATGATTTCGACATGAGAAGAACCGACAAGAAACTCAGCACATATTCTTTTTAAATCATTGCATAGTAAAAAATAAAGTCGCTGTCGCAGTCTGTCCCTATGAATGCTTAAATCTTTAAAACTACGCAACGGATTTTGAAGCGGTTTTTTTAATATATAGAGTGACTTTAGAGAAAAGTTTATATAAGTAATACATGTACACCCGTGCGAAGCCGGGGCGAGTAGCTAGTTACAATATAAGAGAAATAATATTTTAGTTCTCCCAAATAGTAACATAGGAAGATCATTAAAGTCACAGTCACTTGATAACGTGATATCTGTGGTGCAGTTATAGGTGACGGTTACCACTTAGCATCAGGTTTGCCCTCACCTTATTTGCCATTCTAATTATGTAAAAATAAGCATGAAACATATATAAATAAATTATATTTTATAGGCGTAAATCAGTAGACGAAACAACATTTTAAAACAAGTTATTTAAAACTTTGGGAAAGCGATCGGCGTACAGTAAATATACTTTATTTAGGTTACCTTACCTAAAATACATTACATATAATAAACAGGTACCTACTTTAATTAGAGAGTTATTCGAAGCTCACGTCTCATGTTGGTTAATCTATTTACTACACGGCCCCCGAAAAGATTCAATAAAGGATATTTTGGCGGTTATTTGTATTTATATTGAATACTAAAATATACGTCGACGGTTGTGAAATGTAGATAGGAAATATTCTTTAATAATTACTTATATTTATTTAAATTTTCTCAAGAAAAAATTGATAATTTAAATATTAGTTAATGTAGTTATATAGTTGTAATTTAAATATTAGTAATGACATATTGTAATTTAAATAATGTAAATTAAATATTGTAATGGGTGAAAACTGTGATTGGTACAGTTTATGCTGTAAATAATATAAATGACGTAGTGGAGTAACTTGAAACAGTCATGCTCGCTATAAAGTTCAAACTTGTGGCGGCGTGGTGGGCCGGGTCGATGTGCTCCCTCTAATATGGTTGAGTGCAATGATGGCTGGCTCATCCGTCATACTCGTGTACGGGTGCTGCTTGTGAGGACTGGTCTGTTCAGGTTGCGAACACTGATTAGATTTTTTTTTATTTTTTTATATAGCATATGCCGGTGGTCACTCTATTCTCCCAATTTTGAATTTAAATGAAATAGTATTATTGTAAATATGTACAACATTAAAAAAAAATACGAGCTGAGTTTCTTGTCAGTTCTTCTCATCTCGAAATCATTCCGAACTGACGGTAGATTTGACATATCATAAGAGTCTGTAATAGACCTACATGAATAAAGATATTTTGAATTTGAATTTGAATTTGTAGGATTCTACATAATCTAATTATAGATTTACGGATGTACACTTTGTACGAAGTCATCGGCGCCTTTCACTCGTCTATTAGCGTTGTAGTAGTGTTAGGGGCATGACTTCAAGTCTATCTTACTGATGTTCCCTTGAGCTACTTACCATCAGACGGACAATAAACTTATTTATCATTTAAATTACAAAAAAAGTTAATATTTGTATCGTTAAAGTGTATATAAAAATTAAAAAAGTTCTTATGAATAATTATGTAACAAAATCGGGGTTAAAGTTGCTTTAATATTCCTGCTAATTCGCCTTCTAAGAATCACCATAAATAGAGTGGATACCTACGCACTTTGAGATTTCGGCATTAAAAGAATTAACCACGTCGAGAATAAACAGTTAAAACTTAAAAGAATAACATTCTATATGTTATTCTTTTAAGTTTTTTTTAGCAAAATGGATGATTATTATATTTAAAATTAGAACTAGTTATTCGGCATCAATACACTACATTCCAATAAGTATAAATGTGTATCTCGACGTATTACAAATACCAAGCTATATTTTTTCTAGATCTGAAGTTGAAACGGGCGGTAATATTTACAAATTCTTACCCAAGTGCTTTCACCCGTATATGCGTTCGTTATTTACATAATATACTGAGGTCGTATTTGCTGACCAACCCTTTATTGCTTTTATGTTTCGTTTGCCAAAAACAAGTATGTTTGAATTAAGATCATATTTCATATTTAGAACATTGTAAACATTGAAGATAACCGTATGAACGCAAAAATTCATGTAATCATAATTTTACTTCCCAAACAGAAAACCAATAAAAAATTATTATATATATTTTTTCCCTAATTATTAACTAATATAACATACTAGCTGTGCCCTCGATTTCGTTCGTGTGAAGTTTCCCCGTTTTTACTTTTTTCACTGATGCTTCGCTTCTATTGGTCGTAGCGTAATGTTATATACCTTAAAGCCTTACTTGACAAATGGACTATCCAACACAAAAATATTTTTTCAATTCGAACCAGCAGTTCCTGAGATTAGCGCGTTCAAACAAACAAACTCTTCAGCTTAATAATACTTTTTCTTTTCCAATGCATGCCTTCATTATAATTATGTTATTATCACATCATCGCTATAGTCGTCTCCTTGTAGAAATTTAAGAATCTAGCTTTGTTTGTATAGACAATTATATCACTTATTCACACTGTAGATTTAGGTATTGGTACACAACAAACTAAAGTAATAAACATGGCAAATTTGTTTTTAATTTCTGTAATCATCATTAAATGTTATTTTCTATCAACATTTATACTTCTAATTTATAATTGTTTATATTATGTTATATGTATAATTTGTATGTGTATTATTTTGTCCTTATTAAAAAAAAACATATTTAGTGAATAAGTATGTTGTGCCATCCAGGAAGGGAAACTGTTTTAACTATTAACCCCGACTAATTTTCTAAATATTTCATTCAATCTTGTAGGATTGTACTAATTATAATAAATGCATATATGTAAAGGTATCAGATGTGCCTTGTGTAGTTTTCAAGGCATAAAAAATTAACACGAACATAAAGTCTACTTAGTTACTATTTTATATAAAATCTGAACAATTTTCTTTAAGAATTTATCAAGGATCAAGGATTTTTCATGATTTAGAAACAATCTTTCTCGCACAATATTCAATAGTAATATAGAAAATGCTTCAGTTTTTTTGTGTTACCTTTTCGACTAATCCACTGAATGGATCTTCACAATCGATCAGATCAATCGATAGAATGTCTTACGAGATCAGAAATTAAGTGTCTTTTAACTGAAAGAACAATCTGGAAGAGTGGATCTGGTGTAATATAAGGTAAAAGTTTATGCAGACAAATCAGGGGTAATGGCACAGTAAATGGATAGAACAGTGTACCTATAAAGTCATATATCGTGAAACAAACAAGTTTATTTTTTGTTGACCTATCAAGTGTTACGTTCACCACAACATCGGCAGTTGACAATGCCTCTGACGATCGCATCTAAGATAATAGTCGTAATGATATATACGTTGTTGCAGATGACGAATTCGGTGAAAAATCCGTGTCGGTGCTGCTAGATGGAGAAGAGTCTGAGCTAATATTCATTGATCACCCCAGCACTGAAATGTCGGTTAGTAGTCTTTATTTATATATTTTTATACAGGCAACTTATATCAGATTGTTACTCTAAGTCCGAAAGTCTAAGCAAGAATAGTAAAATCATCAGATTGATCTTATTCATTATACATACTTTTACACTGCAATCGATCCCTAGTTCAATTCAAACGGGATGGTATATTTATAACATAGTTTGTCCTTATTGACTATCATTGCAGTCTCAACCATTCAGAAAAAAAATAAAATATTACACTTGGTAAACATAAACCTATTTTATAATTACCAATATCGACCGATTTTACTACTTTACTAATTTAACGCTATCATATATCAGATATAATAAACAGTTATATCGTAACCACAGAAATAACTTAAAAAATGTTTGAATATTTAGAATATCTCAATAACGCATTATCTAATTAAAATGTATAAATAAATCTTTGTGTGTCAATGCATACTATCTCTCTAGTGATGGAACACACCGATAATAAACCAAATTAATCCGAGTCACATCGTTAATCTCACTCCTTGCCGTGTTGGATTAATTTGAATATATGTGTATGTTTATACTAAGTGAAATGTGGATATATCAAGTGTTGCCTACCACGATGTCAACAACTGATAATGCCTCTGACTACCCAGTTTTGGGTAGCAGCCTTGACGGTATAATATTATTTATTTATTAAAATATTAATGATGTAACAAACTCGTTAATTTAATTAACTTAACTGAAAGTTAAGTCTTTCCTTTCACTTTTTAATCCCTTCATACAAAGGGAGGATTTAACATCTAATACTTTAGATGTAGATAAGTCTTTCAGTGATTAACTGCTTATTAAAGTACTTTTAAATTCATAGCTTTTTTCCTGGCTCATTCCATAGAACTGTAGACCTCAGTTGTCTGGCGGTTTAGCACTGCTTTACTTTCGATGGTTGCGGGTTCATGCAGACATTATGTATTTATGAGTATGTTTTTATTATTGGTATAGTTGTTTTCTATATATATTATGCATGTATTTAGGTAATAATATATTATGAGTTGTTTAGTCCCATGGTATACGCTCTGCTTAGTTTGTGTTTAGGTGCCGCTTTGTAAATGGTACTGATAAAAATATATATCATCATTTTCGTATTTATAGGCCACTAGCTTTTGCCCGCGGCTTCGTTCGCGTTAATTTATCCCCCCTTAGGGGTCGAATTTATCAAAATCCTTTCTTAGGGGATGCCTACGTCATAGTAGCTTTATGCATGCAAATTCTCAGCCCGATCGGTTTAATATTGACAAAGTTTCATACAAAGTTTCATCCCCTATTTTATCCCCTTGGGGTTAGAATTAATCAAAATCCTTTCATAGCGGATGCCTACGTCATAACATCTACCTGCATGCCAAATTTCAGCCCGATCCGTCCAGTGGTTTGGACTGTGCGTTGATAGATCACTATATCAGTCAGTCACCTTTGAGTTATATATATTTAGATAGATATAGGCGATGTCTGTCAAATGCACCATCCGATAGATAGACTAGATATGATAGAGAGACGTCGAAAAGGTATCAAACAGATAGAGAGACAAACACACTTTCACGCATAATAATATTTGTATGAATTTACATATCCAACATAGATTTCGTCACCAACAACTGATAATGCCTTCTCCATCTACAATAACACTAGTGAAGAATTCTTAGTTCTAATCACATACAACCTTTTTATCAAATAGGTGGAAAATTGTCTGTCAACTTATGAACCTCACGCATGCGTCATCGTCTACTCCGTTGTGGCCAAGAGTTCGTTTATCAGAGCTGGCGAGCTACTCTCATACTTGGCGAGAGAACAATTCACAGCTGACAGAACTGTGGTGCTGGTGGGGAATAAGGCGGATTTGGCACGAGCAAGACAAGTATCGACCAATGGTTAGTAATCCATCATTTATTTTAGAGTAAAGAAATATCTCATTATTATAGCTAGGTTTGTTACCGGTGTATTCTTTACACAACAAGTCACATCATGAGCGGGGCACGTTTTTTTTTAAATCATTACGATCGGGATTTTTTTAATGGCAAACGATGGCGGCTCGAAGATCTACCTTCGATGAAATTTTAGTCTCGATCGGTTAAGCCCATTCGGAGGAGTATCGTTACAAAGAGTATAAAACAGATTTCTAAGATCTCTCCACGCTTAACGCTCCGCTCAAATATACGAGTACCATTATAAGAATTAATACGGAGAAGTGAGGATCCTGATCTAAAGATTTTTATACTGTGTGCGGCTGTAGTATAGTGCGGGTAACAGTTATTAACTACATTTAACAATTGCTACATTTAAGTTAATACAGTTATGAATGATTTAATAATTACGAATGTGGTACAGCTGAAATACTAAGTCATAATTTGTAAATCGCGGCAACTTAAGAGAGAAACGAAAGGTTAATGAAAATATCACCCGCACCATGCTACAGCGCATATGGTGTAATATGGAAATAGAAGAATGTGAAGGGAGAGGAGGGCCAAAGAAGAGATGGATAGACGAAAAAGATGTGTGGGAGATGATATGTATAATAGGAGATAAGCTCAGATATGACGACTGATGCGGACCGGTCGAAAAAGATTATATACTGCATTGACTTATAAGATTATAGCATGGCAATGTATATATTAGTATGGGACACAGTTACCTAGATACTTCAATATTATAATACTTGGAGTTAGTGAAGGCTAGTAAGACAAACTAAATATTGTGTTATAACACAAACCGTGTCAACTCGCCTTACATTTTACAATTATTATTAAGTATGTAATGAAATGAAATTTATTTTTTAAATATAGTTTTACAGTGATTATTTCTTTGCTATTGCTAAGCTTATTTTAAACATCAATGAGTCCAAAATAGGCTTAACCTAAGGTTTACTTTCCTATATATTTAGCTGTACACGCGTATTCATCCGTGTGAAATTTTATTTTATTTTTCTAAAATAAAAGTAGTTTAAGTTACTTATTACATCAGCTACCTGCAAAAAAAGCAAAAAAGCCCCGTCAAAATCGGTTCAGCTATTTCAGAGATTAGCCGGAACAAACATACCGACAGATAGACAGATAGACAAAAATAGTAAAAAAATGTTAATTTGGTGTATGTAAATATTCATATGCGTGTAGTATTTCAATATTACAAACAGACACTCCAATTTTATTTAGCAGCTATCTTGGATAGAATCAGTCTAGCTATTCAAAGAGGGAACGCTGCCAGTATCTTCGGAACTTTGCCTAAAGGGACCCTTTTAATAATATACTTTAGTTATTATATTATATTTTTTAAGCTTTTTAATTTTAGGTTCTTAGTTGTACAATTAAGTTATGTAAATAAATATATTATTTATACAATTTTATTTATATGTATAGATGCATAGATATCAAAATGCTGCTGTCATGTACTTTATACTTTACTAAACATTGTAAGTGTTGTATACATACTTAATAGACTTTTGTCCATAGAGGGGAAGGCTATGGCGACAACCAAAGACTGCAAGTTTATAGAAACATCTTCAGGCATCCAGCACAATGTGGACGAGTTACTAGTCGGTATTCTCAAACAGATTCGTTTAAAGGAGAGCAGAGAAAAGAAACAGGCAAAAAAACTTGGAAATAAGGTATGATGCAATTAATATACTTAATAATTTTATACTATGACATTTTTTAAATACAGGTACAGGTATAGGTACTAACCGACCCAGCCAACTTTGTTTTGGCATATAAATTTACAATCGCTATTAAAAAATAGGGGTTGGTGACAGGGACAGAGAGAATTAGGGTTGTATGTATTTTTTAATACCTTTTAAAAAAAAATGTTATGGGGAGTCAACCCTTATCACTTAGGGGTATGAAAAATAGAAAGTAGCCGATTCTAAGACCTACTGAATATACCTATAAAATTTCATAAAAATCGGCCAAGCATTTCCTTTTTGTTTGTTCGTTGCTATACTACTCCGAAACGAGTATGGTAACGAACATTGTGACACGAAAATTGTATATAATATACGTAGTATGTAGGTATAGACTATTGGACTTAACCACTAGACGAATTTATATAATAAGATATAGCCGGAAAGGTTTCCTGTAAACATGGTGAAACTTACAAAAAACACTTACGAACAAGTGTGTTGAAAAATATAATAATGATCTTTAAAGTTAAATAATTACATTAATTGAGATCGAATTATGAAAATGAACAATTGTTTGCTTATTTCTTCTAGATTTTAATTGTACTACGTAAATTGCAAACAACCCATGGTAATATCTACATATAATTAAATTAATTGCTACAAATTAATACGTCTCATTTATTCTTTTCTCCTTATTCTTCAGAAAAAATATGGAAATTTGTATTATGATTTCGCGGAATAATTTCTTGGAAAAACGATTTCAATCTGCCTTGTGTTTCTTATATAAAAAGAATTGTTTTAATCTCATATTGTAGAATTACCAACATAATTATAGTTGTATTATTTTAATGCTTTATTTTGTTTCTTTTATAATAATGTTTATTTTTTTCTTAATTACCTTGTTTTAAATACAAGCTGTGTGTAAATAGAAAGATAGTTTTACTTTCTATAAGCTTTATATTATAACCACGATGGTTTAGTAATTATTTTATATCTGCTTACTATCAAGGATTATGGGTTCCATCTACGCACAATACAAACATCTGTATTCATGAATACATACAATAGTAATGTTCATATTTACAAAGTAGATAACAAATTTATTAAATCGTTGGTGTATCACGTATTTCTGCCTCCATGTGGCTTTATAAGCTGTATTCTGGTTGATGGGTGAGATATACAAGTAAAACAGAGGATATATATGTACATGGAGACATTACACCTGAGTCTTTCGGAATAACAACGTAAGAGGTTTCACTTAAATATGTGATTGTTGTATTGTCGCAACAGTTACCATTTACCATCCGGTGGGCCGTCAGCTTGTTTACCATTCTAATTACATAAAAAATATACTAGTAGGTATAGTAATAATAAATAAGAGATGCTTGTAGACGTTTATTATAGCAGAGCGCAATGATATAAGTGTCTGTAAAACAATTGTAAAAAAAGAATTATTATATATATAAAATAATATATAAAACTGCCAGTCATTCTCATTGTAGATCTAACAGGTATAATAATTATATACACGATTGGTATTTAAAAGGCTCTATCTATGCCTATCCTATTGTATTAATAGGAAACCGTAATGTTAAATATATATTAATTACTCACTTTTCCATATACACACAAACATAGTTAGAAAACATACAAAGTTGCATCCTAAGCTTTATATTTTAGTAAGTATTACAACAGGTACCGCCTCTCAAATAAAATATGTTATTTGTAATACAAAATTGTAATGCGAACTATCTTTAATCATGTATGTCTATTACAGACTCTTTATGATATGTCAAATCTATCGTCAGTTCGGAATGATTTCGAAATAAGAAGAACTGACACGAATCTCAGCTCGTATTCTTTTTAAATTAATATTACCTATACATGTTTACAATAATACAAATTAATTTTTAAATTAAAATTTGGGAGAATAGAATGACGACCAGAATATGCTATTGCAAAAGCAAATAATCTAATCAGTGTTCGCAACCCAAACAGACCAGAACAGACCCCACAAGCATAGCTACATATCAACCATTAGCCATTCACTAGCTACTACAATACAGATCTGTAAGCGTAATAATAATAATATTCATCCCAAGTCAATCCACATAGCGCCATATAGTCCCAAGCTAAGCAGAGCTTGTTTTATAGGTACTAGACAACTGATATATATTTTTATGTAAATACACACATAATAAATAGATGTAGAAAACATCCAGATCGATACAAATAATCATACTCATGAATACAAATGTTTGTACTGTACGAGGAATCGAACCCGCGACCATCGGAAGTAAGGCATGGTAAACGGCTAGATTACCGAAAGCGTAACAATAGTTTAGAAACTACAGCGAAGAAATAAATTAATTATTATTTGAAATTACGGAAATTACGAATTGAACATTTAGTAATAACAATACCTCAGTATTGGTGTCCATTGTTATTTTTATGAAATAAAAATCCAAAAGATTTACCAGCGACACTTAGGTACTTACGGAAGTTTTGACAAAAAAGTTCTGGACAGAATTTTAGGCGAGAAAACTTTGCTTATTTGTATTAACTTTCCCTTTCTAAAGTATTTTCACATTTATCGTATTCCCATTTCGTTCGAGACATATTTCTTTTGTCGTTTCTTTAGAGAACACTAGGAACTCATAATATCATAAAGACTATTTTAAGAACGTAGTCGCAATCTTTAAAAAAAACGAAGAAAATGTATGTTCCGAATATTTAAGTAACTCAAATGGTAAATAAGCTGATGATTCACCTGATTGTGAATAGTAATTGTCGCATATATACAGAAACAACAGTCACTACACGTGGGATCTGAACTAGATCTACAGGGCGTCCTTTCACAAATTTCTACACATAAAGTAACGGTACCCACTGACATCCAATCCAGAGCACTGTTAATGAACAAGGCTCACACCGGGTCCAGGTAGGAGAAGACATGAGGATGGCAGGAATACGGAGACAGTATCCGATAAAATATATATCTGTGTAATATTATTATCTGAGGTATATTGTAAGATTTGATATGTATATATATACCTATGAAAATGTTGTTATCTATGGCAAAATATTCAATGAAAGCATGGTTCCCTCTTGCATCTTCCTTCTTGGAGAAAAAGCCTACCGAGAAACAAGACTAGAGAGTCAATTTAACTGATTTGTGACCGATAAATCTGAAGTCTGTTAAAATATTAGTTTGTGGAAGATAAAATTAATATGACGACCTCGGTGGTATAGCGGTCCAGCACACCGCTTTACGTCCAATGGTCGCGGGTTCGATTCCTCGCACGGCACAAACATTTGTATTCACGAGTATGATTGTTTGTATCGTATTATTGTCTGGGTATTTTGTATGTATATTATGTATGTATTTACGAAAAAAAATATCTATGTATTTGTATCAGATATCTAGTACCCATAACACAAGCTTTAGCTAGCTTAACTTGGGACTAGATGGCGCTGTGTGAATTGTCCTGAGATTATTATTATTATTATATGTAATCGGCCTAACCAGTATCAAAATAATTCGTATAAAGCAACCTGTTTGGTGGATGAAATATGTGAGACAAAGGGAGACCTCTGTCTCATGGAAACGGCTTTGTACAAAATATTTATTATATATCAATTTTCAAATAGTTTAATCGTTTCGATATAAGTAAATAAATATGTAAAACAAAAAAAAATATTAGCTCTAAAATTCTTTAAGGAGGCTCTATGCTACTCTGTTAATATTTGTTTTTATTCGCAAATCAAAAGTAAACAAAGTAATATAAAGCATATTTCTTTTGTAATAGGAGGCAAAACCGTCAAAACTGGCCAGTTCAAGAACACATATCTCTTTAAGCATTGCGCGGGAACTACTACAGAAGATTTGCATCAACGACATTTCGAAGTCGAAATCCTGTGAGAACTTACACGTCCTGTGAACTTCTGCTATCCTGGTACTGGTACTTTTTATTTATATGAATGCTGTACTATTTATATTTAAAATACTTTTCATAGATAGATAGGTACTACTTATTTGAAATGGTTAGTTTTAGATTTACTGAAATGGAAGCTATTGAAATATCTAATTTAGAAATTGTGTTGAGATTATAGTTTTTAAGTATTTTAATTATGTATGTCTATATATAATATCTTTTTTAATTTATAGAATATACTATAAATATTCCGAAATAAATAAAGAAATATCAATGACGCATAATATAATAATACCCAATGAATTACTATATTTGCTGTAAGTACCTATTATAATAGCTGGTTTACCTATTGATAATTCAATGAAGTTTCGGGAAAATTACATTAGACTTTTGTACAAAATCATTTTTCTACTAAGAATCTATTTTTTTAGCAAAATGAACAAATATCTTGAGAAGGTAAGAGTCATTATATTATACTACATTCTACTTAGGTACATCATATAAATTTCCAAATCAATATAATTTAAAGCATTTATTAATAACGTAAAAGATTTCTAACTAAAAAAATATACAGTTCTAATAGTTTTTGTTCATTTGGATTGGTGTACTATAAAATTACAAAGTTAAAAAAATTGTTTCCCTCAACAAACTCACAAAATTATGACCTATAAATATCGTATTCAAATATCTCGCATTTCATTATATAATTCGAATGGAATTTACATTATGTGTAATAATGTTTGGATTGATTTATTATCTAGTATTCAATATTCTGAATTAAATTATGTTAATTTATTAATAATATTATTATATTAGAACGGAATTATTAAGCAAATTATTTCAATTATCATTCGTTACAGTGAGCTAATGCAACATTACAATGGTCGTTAATATTCAGTTTATAATTGAACTCTGATTTTAATAGCAAACATGTGGAATTTTCGATTTAATATTTATATTAAACGATATTTATAAGTTAATAAGTTTTGAAAATATACAAAAGATTGCATGTATCATTAAGATAAAAAAAGTCTATGTAACTAATTCTATTTTTAAACATTATTATATATTGGTTTTTAGATATACTCGTACTACATACGTTTGTTTATGATAACAGCAGCACAGATCAAAATATGCTGTTGATAATGTAGATAAGTTTCTGTGCGCCTATACTCTGAGATACAACTTATACCTGTTTTTGCCCCAGATATGAATTTAATACCTGGATTATCACACTAAAAGTTTGAGATATACATCAGTAAGTGGATAAGAAAATATTATATTAGCAAATACACGTTCTAATTAACATCATGAGCTTGGAAAACAATAGAAATAGTAAATGTGTTCAAACAAGTGTCAGCTTTAAAATAATTGCACTGTAGTTGAAATTTGTTAGTAATTAGTCGTACAGAGTATATCTGTTATAAATGTAGTAGTAGCGAAACTGAACCTCATATCCAAAGTAGCAAAGTTGAAAATATAATACAATATTTAAAACTTTCATATGTGTACACTGCACGTTCAACTGATCAATTGAGTATGAAAAATTCATAATTTATTTTAAGTTTTCCGCTATATTTGTTGGTGAACGTAGTTAATTTTGATGAGTACATACGAGTAATGACGTAATTATTAATAAATTAATGTACTAATCATTCTACACATTCATTATCTACCTATTGATTTCGATTTGGTATTTCGTACTAATTTATTGAGAATTTTAGATATATAAATGTCAGTATTATTTAAAATAAATTATATTGTATAACAAAGTAATACGCTTGTTTAGTGAATAAATTGAATGTATAAAATGTATGAATAATTATGTATTACTGTTAGATACATATATTTTTCTAAATGACTTACTAAAACTTTTACATGCAAGTTTTTTTTATTATTTTCTAAGTAACTAGATGTGTATTGTTTTATAAGATTATTATAGCTTTTGTTACATTTCAGATTATATTTAATTTAAATAAAAAAATGTTATTTAGTTCATTAGTTTATGACCTTTTTTAAGGTTAAAGGTTTGCTACATTAAAAAAATACTTTCTTTATAATGGTACTAAAGTACTACTTTTGTTAAATCTTTTATCAGGTTATTCTTTTTTTCTATTATATCTCTATTTTCCAATTTTTCTAAACTTGTATCTACTATTGAGAGAGAGTTTCTAAGTTTTAGATAGGAATTAAAGATATTAGGGTCTGTGCATATCTTTTTTACTTATTTTAAAAATTATACCAATTTCAAACGTGACATGCGAAAAAGAATATACTATTTTATTAATATGCAATTAAAGATGAGTTGCCAGTTCTCTCAGCGCGTAAAGTTTTATCATTTTTTATGTATTTACTACCTAATGTATGTATACGAGTACACAAGAATTTAAAGAAAGAAAGCTTTCAACTAATGTTATTCGAGTAGTCGTGTGATATTATGATATGCGAAAAGTATTTTATTATTTGTAGTATAGTAACAAAGCAGTTGATAAAACGCTTCTAAGAATTATAGATTTCAAAATTGTATTTCGAAAAGTAAAATTGGGTGGCACAGACTCTAATTATCCCGATATGGGAAGATCGAGCTTTAAAGTACTATAAAAGGGTGTATATATACATATAATGTCTGTTGTGTATCTATTAAACTTGTTTGTGTGATATATGAATTTACATCTGTCATCTTGTCTATTAAAAATTGTTCTTCCAATGAAATTTGATGTAACTAAAATCAAATATATGTATAAAATGCCTTGTCCTAATTCTTCTTGTAATCTTATACTGGTGTGTGTTTTAAAAAATAAAACTTCTTTAGTATGAACTTCGTTTAGTTCAAGTTTAGTTCAAGAAAATTTTTCTTCCGTAGTAATTTGATTAAAAAGTAATATAAAAAATAAATATTTAAAATACCTTGTCATGATTATTGTACTACTATGTATTCATGAAATTAATTAATATTATTTCATTATTGGTATGTGTGTGTTTTAAAAATAAAACCTGTTTAGTATGGATATTGCGTTTAGTTACTTCAAACGTAGATAAGAACTATTTGTATAATTAATTAATTCGATGCGAGTGAATAATAAGGTGAATAAAATTAAAACAATAGTAGAAACATTCTGTTAGCATTTAAAATGATATCACAGTTAATCAATTATTTAAAATACAACAATTATTAATTAGTATTCTACAAAGAATACTAGATATGGGGTTAGGTTCACATTCGTCCTCTAGGTTACCTGGTATAAAATAAGTTTCTGTTAATAGATAACCGAACCGTAACTTTGATGTAATAATTAAAAAAATAATGCCAATAATGTTACCAAACCATACTGCTATATTATTCTGCCAGCTTTTTTGGCGGGAATTTGTAATCTGTATAATCATTTTATAATAAAATTAAAAAATATATCAAATATGACATGTTGAGAATGACATTTAGATTTAAGTTAGATGGTTTACTAGTCTACGAAGATTATTAACTTTAGAGAACTCCTTTGTGACATTTCTATAACTTGAAGTCTGAATCTATCTGTGTGACAAATAGATACATAGATAGCTGTGTTCGTCGTACTTATCAAAGATGTATGTAGTTTATTGTAACATTATGTTCCTGCAATTCTTCGATGTTTTGTGACAAATGAACTATACATGTAATTCCTAATAGTTGCAAATAAATTATATTAATTACAATTGCATTTATTATTTACTAGCCGAGACCATGACTTCATCACCTAACTCTTTTGTTTGTAAAATTAAAAACAACATTATTAGTGTTTAGGTAACTTACACAATACATTAGTGACATCCGTAGGAAAACCGCTTTCGACGTTTCTGTGATTAACAACATTAGTAGACAAAAATATCTAACTTTTTTTCGAACTATTCTAACGCTGTTGGCCATAGCTGGTCTGTCTTTACGACTTCACCGAACGATAGGGGACTAGTACAAACGGCACTCCAAACTCGCGCAAGGACTTATGAAGCGGCTGAAAGCCAACTCCTGCCTGACTGATACGACTTTTAACGAATGAACCGTTTACTTGTCATGCAGTTATACAAAAAAGAACACGGTAGTCGTTGATAGGGACTAAAATATCTTTCAAATCCATAAGTAATGTATAAAAGAATTATATCAGAAAAATATAGGTAAATACTTTATTTAGACATTATGCCTTTTCTACGATCTTTGTCTGTGCGGTTATCTCAGACGTAGGAGACAATACGCTCAATCGTTTCTTTTGTTGCGGCAGAAATCCGGCCTTTTATTTGAAACGATATAATGACCTATGTTATAAGAATATTTAGAGATTATGTATACTTTTCCATACCTGTGCGCCATGAACAATAGTATATAACCATTTTTATATAATTTGAATTTAGAACACTAATTAGGTACAAGAAACAAGTTGTATATAACCATTTTTATATAATTTGAATTTAGAACACTAATTAGGTACAAGGAACAAGTAGTATATAACCATTTTTATATAATTTGAATTTAGAACACTAATTAGGTACAAGGAACAAGTTGTATATAACCATTTTTATATAATTTGAATTTAGAACACTAATTAGGTACAAGGAACAAGTAGTATATAAACATTTTTATATAATTTGAATTAAGAACACTAACTAGGTATATTTTTTTTTGTATATGTAACCATTTTTATATAATAATGAATTGGTGAACACGCCTAATTTACACTGGCGGGGCAAGGGAACAAGTTGTATATAACCATTTTTATATAATTCATCTGGAATGTATCGCAATGGTTTCAAGGAACCGCGTGGAGTGTATAAACATTTTTATATAATTTGAATTAAGAACACTAACTAGATATAAGAAACAAGTAGTTTTTTTTAATGGTTGATAATAGAATGGTGTACCTGCCAGCATTAACAGTCTACGCTGGCGGGGCACGGGGGATGATAAGATGAACATGAGGAAATGTTAATTAGCCCAACGTGACAAATTTATTAGAAATTTATCACAATGGTTTCTAACAAGAACCGCGCGGAGCCGAAACTAAAATCGTTATTTATTATTTATCCACTTTACTAACAATCCCTTTCTCTACAACACAAATCGGGTAAGGTGTTTCTGAGATTATCAATACAAACGGACAGAATAAACAGACAAGTTTTAGGTTACTATATTTTGTTGATAAACTACACATATATGTATAGAAGTGTAGTCCTTAACAATAGAACCTTAATGATGTTCAAAGTAAAATTTTATAATTTAAATTAATTTTGGTCGAATTTCGGGTATTGGGCGAGCACTGACCGAATTAGTGAAAAACGTGAAAATCTATGAAATTATCATAATTTTCCAAACAGTAATCTAATGTGTTGATATCTATTAATATATCTGTCATTGTTTTGGGATCGTATATTGATATAGATGTATATATCACTAGATATGCCCTCGGTTTCACTTGTGTGAAATTTATAGCCTATATGTTATTCTGATGTATAAGCTTACTGTAAGGTTTCATCAAAATCCGTTCAGTAATTTTTGCGTGAAAGAGTAACAAACATCCACCCATACTCACAAACTTTCGGGTTTATATTATTAATAAGATTGTCTTTCTATATTTCTGCCATTGTTTTAGATTCGCTTTCAATCGATTTTACCTACACGGTCATGTGGTCGAGTAAATCCAAATTGAATTACAGGATCTAAGGAAAGTAACCGCATTGTATTAGAAATGTTAGGCGAAAACCGCAGGGGCGGTTTTATTAACCTACACGGACTTATTAATCATATTTGAGTGTATAGTGAAGTGTTTCTTTAACCATGATAATCCTTGGACTTACTAATCGGATTTAATAAATCCTTCTTGTATATGATAGTCCAAATCTTAGAGAAGATTACATGCTATTAAACATAATAATAATAATCTCAGGACAATTCACACAGAGCCATCTAGACCCAAGTTAAGCTAGCTAGAGCTTGTGTTATGGGTACCAGATAACTGATACAAATACATAGATATTTTTTTTGTAAATACATACATATTATACATAGAAAACACCCAGACCGATACAAACAATCATACTCATAAATACAAATGTTTGTGCCATGCGAGGAATTGAACCCGCGACCATCGGTCGTAAAGCGGTGTGCTTGACCGCTAGACCACCGAGGTCGCCAAACATAAATACACACAAAACATCATGCTATGAAAAAAAAGTCAAAAAGAGAATTGAGTGAAAAATAATTATGGTTTATGTTAGACTTTGTATGAAGTCGTTTTGGTGAGCAAACGGAGATTTGTTTCATACATTTCAGTCCTTAAGTTAATGTAAATGATTCGTTTCATGAGGCAATGTAATTATAGGAGGCATCTTATCCAACTTATCTGAAGAGGAAACTTGTGTGTAGTGACACATTTTATGTGTTTGTAGCCCACTTATGCATAAATGAAATATCTCTTTCGGTATATTTAGGTCGTACCTAATAATAGCCCAACCTCCCCAATAAAAATGAAATAAAAAATAGTCCCCTAGAATTCCAATGCAGGAATGGTAACACGAGTGTCACATAATAGCCTGGATGTTCGTGATGTATCTAAAAGTTACCACCTACCATGCGACCTGTGAACTTGTTTTTTTTATTTCAATGTATTACATTACTATAGTCACAGATAAGATAATGCACCCCTCCGATCGATCCCCCGTCCAATTCAAACGGGAATCGAAATTACGACGGCCTGAGCCGAGGTTCGAACCCCTAGCGGTGCCCTCAGACTAAAGTTGTATCCGTCAAGCGGGAGTTGACCTTCAGCCGATCCATAATTTCCGCGGGTTTGGAGTGCCATCTGCACTCGCCCCCTATCGTCCGGTGAAGCTGTAAAGGCCAGCGGCTGCCAGCAGCATTAGAGTAGTCCGAAAAAAAAAGATAAGATAACATTATACTACAGTAAATAATAAAAAAGTTAATTAAATAGAATTGAAATGCAGTAAGAATAAGTAACTCGTATAACATTAATAAAAAGCGCTAAATCGTTTCTGATTCACGTATTATTATAATGAGAAATCGTGTAGGAAAGCCGTCAGTTATTTGTTCATTTATATAAGTTATGTTTGTCTTTGTTACGAGTTTGGTCGGTATGAACTAATATGTAGGTACAGAGTTTACTGAAATGGTAACTTCGTGCTCATAGTCTTGACAATATATGAATATCAATGTACTTAGGATTAATTTTCAGTGTCAATATTAAATTGATTCGCAAATGAGTCTGAGATCAAATTAATATTTCATGCAGCGAATAAGTTGTCGCTCAATTCAAACTATGTGATAATTACATACCACAAGTATGTTATGTATACGTAATTTATTTTAATTAATCTATATATATAAATAAAATTGGGGTGTATGCTTGTAATTTTGAAATAACCGTTTTTTACTACATACATATGAATATAAATACGTTACAAACACCAAAATATCAATCAAATGTATGTCGGTCTGTTTGTTCCGCTTAATCTCTGAAATGGCTGGACCGGTTTTGACGGGACTTTTTTTTGGCAGGTATCTGATGTAAGAAGGAGTTACTTAGGCTACTTTTATGTTAGAAAAATAAATTTAAATTCCACTCGACGAAGTCGCGGAAACAGCTAGTAATATATATATCTTGTATTAGATAGACACAGTGTATATTGCTAAGCAGTATGTGTTTTAAGCTGTGTTTCGGTACAATGACTGAGATAAGCTTAATCAATTTACAGAGTACATAGGCGTATCACCAGGGCCGTAGCTACCGCTGTATCTGTCGTATCAATTATACGGGGCCCCGGGTCACGGGGCCCCCAACGTGCGTATGCAAAAATTAACTTCCCAATAATTTTTTAATTTCGCAAATGACAAAAGTAAAAAAAGCAGTTTCATTTTTCTCGCATCAGCTATAAATGATTTAATAAATCAGTTTGCCAAAAAAGGCAAGGAAATTATTTAATTTGAATTGTTTGTAAAAAGTTTGTAAAAAGTGACAGATAGATAATTATGATGAATAAACATTTCTATTTATTTTATGTATTTTTTTATCTTTTGTGAAAAATCTTTACTCTTCGTCAAGGCCCCCTAACAAATTTTATACGGGGCCCCGGTAAGGCACGCTTCTGCGTGACACGTTAGTGATCAATAGTAGGAATGCATGAGTTAACTATTCAGATAACATATTGAACATCAACTAGCATTATGCGACAGCTTTGGTGGTCTAGCGTTTAGCACACCGCCTTCCTTTCGATGGTCGCCGGTTAGATTCCTCGTACGTTACAATTGTATTTCATAAATATTTTTTTTTTGTCGTAAGATTGTTTGAATCGGTGTGGGTGTTTTCTATATATATTATGTACTAGCTGTTGCCTGCGACTTCGTCTGCGTTTCCGTCGTTTTTCGTAAAATAAGTAGCCTATGTCCTTCCTCACAGTTCAGTGGTTTTGATGTGTTTTCTTAACATTTACCTTCACTGCTCTGCTCCTATTGATCGTAGCGTGATGTAAAGTATACTATATCCTGCCCAGGAGTATGAAGAATAATTGTACCAAGTTTCCTTAATATCCGTTAAGTAGTTTTTGATTCTATAACGAACATACAGACAAATAGACAGAGACAAAAATTTTATTGATTGCATTTCTGGCATCAGTATCTATCACTAATCACCCTCTGATAGTTATTTTGGAAATATATTTCATGTATCGAATTGACCTCTCTACAGGTTTATTATAAGTAGGTATAGATGTGTTAAAATATTACCTTGGAACTAGATGGCTTTGTAAGAATTATCCAGGGGTTATTTTTCTACATCATCATCCGCTTGGGGTCGGCGTAATATGTTTTTCTCTCCCTTTCATCCTTGTTCGCAGTCATCTCGTTATTTACACCCTTTCTAGCCATATCATCCATTATTATTTTTGTTAAGTTATTTAATTCTACCAATTACTACTAAAGCACAATGTAAAACTTAAGCGTTTCAGCAGATTTCATTCTATACGAAGCCGTAAATGGCTCACTCGCCTCTCAAAGCTGAAGCCAACGGACCACAAACACTCCTGAAAGCCGGCTTTCAGGAGTGATTATGTACACGACGGTAGGTAGACGTTTGTTGTATGTACGTA
This sequence comes from Achroia grisella, assembly GCF_030625045.1. NCBI lineage: Eukaryota > Metazoa > Arthropoda > Insecta > Lepidoptera > Pyralidae > Achroia > Achroia grisella. The sequence goes on along the minus strand of NW_026712984.1, from coordinate 353,609 downwards.
ATTGTGCCATTCAGGTTAGAACTGGTAATATACATTGGAACCACTATGGAATTAGGTCATTTTTATTACTTTGTGCCTACATTTGTAATATGTCTGTCAACATTTGAGACCCTTCCAGTAGTTTTAGTCAGATGGCAATTGTAAGTAGCTATGACGTGGTCTAGTGTTTTGAGTAGTCATGCTCACTAAAATGTCCAGACTTGTGGCGGCGTCATGGGGCTCCCTAAAATGTGGTCGAGCGCAGTGATGGCTGGCTCATCCGTCATAGTCGTGAACGGGTGCTGCTTGTACTGGTCTGCTCTAATCGCTATGACTGATTTCCTCTTATTAATTGTTTAACACCAACTGGTTAAACAATTAATAAGAGAAAATATATATTTAATATGTTTTTTTCTATTTGAGTATTTAATTGAATTAGTGCTAATTGGTGGTTTATATTAACACACTCAAACTTAAAAATGTAAAGTAACAATAAAATTATTTAAAAGAGCAACACGCAAGTATCTTACTCATTCTTCTTGTGATGAGAAAGCTTTCCGAATGAGCAGAAGATTAAAAACATGTAATGACTATTCAAAAGTGCTTCAATGTAAGTTTATTCGAATAAATGATTTTCTATTCTATTCTTATTCTATTTTTACATCTCCACTAACATAAATTTAAGTTAAATTGTAAAATCAGTTTACGTCCCGACTCTGCGTCGAATAAATGCGTTACTAATAAGCCATGCCACACATATAACTAAACTTACACAAATTACAACAAATTATTTTACCGGCAATAAATAATATATTATGTAGCGCCACCTCATCACATTATATATAACGCTATAGTGATGAATTATGGTAAGTATATATATGTAATAGTAGGTATAGAATAGATATAGTATACCTTTCAAACAGTGAAGTGAAGGAAAATTGTCAATATTCGGAACCACCGTTCTGAAATTTATTTTCCTCATATCAAAATCGATCCTCTCTCTATAATATTAGTAAACAAAAAATTACCTACTTATTTAAAAACATTACATTTTTATTATTATGTTTTCATAGACTAATCACAATAGAATAAATAACAATGGCAGGCTGAATAGAAAATACTAAAAAAATATCTTTTGTTTTTTTATTTAAACATTTTTTTATTTAATTTAAACATTTCAAATAATTCACCGTGATGTTGATATAGATCACGTGAATAAACAAATACATCTTAACAAGAAAGTTGTAAATTTAATTAGATTACAAAATTTTAAATTAACAAGTTTACTTTATCCTCAGCGTGTTTCTTAGATACGAATTTGATTAATTAGACACCCTTCATTTTATTAAATTTATAACTAGACACAACATTATATTTATAACTAGCTTTTTCAATAGACCTGAATGCGTAATGTGCTTGTTGATTTGAACAGTTTTTTGTCTTTTTCAATGTTTTAGCGGATTCTTCTTAATAAGGTTTAAATAATCTGGATTGTTATATTATTTGTAACTCGCTACTGGCCCCGGCTTCGCCCGGGTGTACGTGTATTATATATATAAACCTTCCTCTAGAATCATTTGTACTCATTTAAAAAAACAGCTACATATAAGATCCGTTTTGTAGTTTTAAACATTTAAGCATACATAGGGACAGACAGCGACAGTGACTTTGTTTTATACTATGTAATGTAATAATAATGATGATTAAGCCTATTCATGTGTACTAAGATACAAATAAAAATTTTTATCTATTTATTTTATGTATGACTTACTGAAAGTCTAAAATATCTTTATTTATATAGATTTGTAGTTTAAGCGGAGACGAACTGACAAGAAAATGCTGTGGCTACAGGTGTAAGAAGCACTACTTATGATGGAAGAGTGAGGCTTTGAAGCCGGATACCGCAAGGGAAACCCCAAGTAGCGCCCGTGACTTGTGACACGGGTTTAGGTTTAAAAGGCCCTTTAAGAATGCATTAACACTCACCTTCACTACTTGCAGGTTTTCCCCCAGGCCCAACTAAGACCGGGATAAACCCATTTCTAATACAATTTACTTCAAAACACAACTGGCACACTGCGCTCGTCGACTGAATGCCGCGGCTCACGCAACGAAAGAGGATTATTCAACTACCGACCTCCGTATTTATAGACCAAAGTCAGTGTAGTAGGTTGGTCTATAAATACTAGATGGCGCTATTTACAATATTTATAATAATCTTTACATTGGGTACTTCATTAGTACTAAAAACAAACTACCTTCGTTTAATATATTTTTAAAATATCGGATTTTTTCTACAATAATGATGTGAATTCTAACACAGGTGACCTAAAATTAGGGGTAATAATGGATGATGACATTGATGGCGGGGGTAAAATTAGCGAGCTTGTATGAGAGATCAGTCCTAATTTTGTTTATTTTAGACATGAGGCGATTTGAAAGTGAGTATCATTACCACACATGCGTATTTTAAGCTGGAGGGACACCAATGGAGGATGATAAAATGAACATGAGGTCAGGTCAGTTAGACCATCCTGGTATTATTCACCATGAATTTTTCACGACGGTTTTCAAAGAGAATCAGGTAGAGGTCAACCTGAAATCACAGTACCCTTTCCCTCACTAAACATGCGTTCCAGAGGACTAGAATGTCATGCGTGTCCTGTAATTTCAAAATTTCGGGTTTCTGTGAGTCATTAATCAGTCAGAATAAACATTTTTTTAAGTACAGGCGAGAATAATTGTTATAAAATAAAAATTGTAACACCTTTTAATAAAAATATAATATAACGAGCCAGATTTTTGTTGCTTTTCTATCTAAGAAAATTGAATAACAAAAGAATATCACAAAAATCCAATTACACGGAGCTATGGGAGAAAAATCTTATCTTGTAAAGGACAAAAGGAACGTTTAAAACCAAATTCATTGTGCCTTTGGCCGGAAATGAAAGGAAAACAGAAATAAATCGATTGTCTATACTTTTACTTATTTGCGTAACAGGTGGGTGGTAATAATTACACTTAATTTAATATCATATTACTTTAAACGGAAAATTCTTGTTTATTTATTTCTTGTAACTAAAAGAACAGTAGGCCTTCTCTGAGGTATCAATTTGTCGACTTCAAATTTCAATTCAATTAAGTTTTTAACTGTTTTTTTGCGTAATTAATTTAAATCTAATAAATCAATGAAAATGTCAGTTAGTTCTATCACAGTTGAGATAACATTACATAACGAAAACGATATACATATGTAATTTATAATTGTATTTTGCTACTACGAACATTTGTATTAATAAGTATAATTAGTATCTATTAGTATGGGTGAATACTATGTACACTATATATGTATTTAGAAAAATATATATTTAAGTACTAGCTGTAAATGAATGTGAATTTAACATTATTTTTCTAAAATAAAATAATTTTTCTAATGTAAAAGCAGCCTAAGTTACTTCTTATTACATCAACTACCTACCAAAAACTCCCGTCAAAATCGGTCCAGCTATTTCAGAGATTAGCCGGAACAAACAGACAGACAGACAGACCAAAATTGTAAAAAATGTTATTTTAGTGTATGTGTACCGTATTTATATTCATATACATGTAGTAAAAGACGGTTATTTCAATATTACAAACAGACACTTCAATTTTATTTATATGTATAGATTTATAGTAGTTGTACATATAACATTTAGCTTGGGACTAAATCGCGCTGTGTGGTTTGTCATGGATTATTAATAGATATTATGACTGATTATTGAAACTCTAGTATTCATATTGTATAAAAAAAACTACATGTCTATGCTTTTATGGCAATTAAACAGTGCCTATACAATTTATACTAGTATGACTCGTAATAATATATAGATCGGTGTGTTGATACATCTATAAAGTGTTCTGCTCTATCCGTACGTTGTGTACCTACTACCAAACAAGATACGAGACAAACAGCGTTACTCCATTAACCCAAGGGTAAAAAGATTAACATATCCCGCCTACCTTTCAGGGACCCTTTGAAAAGAGTTTAAATTACATTTTCACGACAATAGGAACAAAATCCTCGTTACATACATATAAAGTCAGACATACTGGATGCGTTCTTATAAATACTCGATTGTAGTAAAGTTTGTTTTATAACTGGATCGAAAAAACGTTTTAGTACCTTTTTTTAATTGGCAACTATCATACCTGACTAACATTCTGAAGTCAATATTGTTATTCATGTACGTTGTCATATGACTCGTGAAAGATATCTTACTGATGATAATGAAACGATGGAGAATAAGAAGCTTAGCATGAGTGCAGGTCAGTTAGCCCATCGGTTAATTCATATTCAAATTAATTTATCACGATGGTTTCCAGGTCGATCCATTTGGATTCCCTTGGTTCCACTGTCTTCCAGAGGGAAGTCAACCTGACATGGTATATAACTAGTAATGGGGTTATTAGTCCAAATTACTAAGAATCCAAAGGTATGACATCTTACACTTAGGATCTTTATCCTAAGTGTAAGATGTCATGCCTTTCGACCTCAAACAAGTTTACAAAGCTTTGCTGTGTGGCAGAACTATGTGAAACAAAGATATTTAAGCAATTTTATAGGTCCAAATTCAATTTTGTCAAAAATGTATCTGTAGAATTTTCAGGTCTGCACAACTAACTGAAAATTGTGGTACCACAATCTGTAGGGCACAATTTTTAATTACATGATTGTACAACTAACTGAAAAAAGTAATCGACTCTTCTAATTACCTCAACAACATAAAGCGTTTCCATTGTCTCTACTTCTCGTATTAATTTTATTTTGTAAACATTTTCCTTAGGGCGCATACAGCCAGTCAGATGGAATTATCTTTTATAATTTAATATCATCCGGAAAAACGGTAGTTATTTGAGTTCTGTGTGATCAACTCGTCACAATACATAACTTCTTTTGATGTCTTTATGAAATAGCTAGCTGTTTGCTAACATCTTGTTTTGTACGATAGGGTGGCGAGGGGAAGACATTATTATAATTCTATATTAATAGTCTATCACGCAGATATCCCAGAAAATGATTGTGGTGAATTGCCATATATCTTATATATAAAATTCTCGTGTCACAATTTTCGTTCCCATACTCCTCCGAAACGGCTTGACCGATTCTCATGAAATTTTGTGAGCGTATTGAGTAGGCCTAAGAATCGGCCAACATCTATTTTTCATCCCCCTAAATGTTAGGGGTAGTCCACACCTAATTTTTTTTTTTTATTTTAAGCCAAAACAACGTTTGCCGGGACAGCTAGTATATATATATATAAGCTAATAAATCTAAGTTCATTCCCTATCTATTTCTACCTTCCTCCAGTGATACCCCACCACCGTATACCATTAGGACTGGCGTCATTTCATCAGTATCGCAATAAAAAAGAACATCGAGATAAACGAGCACCATTTACTTCCCATATCCATGAGAATATAGAAAATTCTTAGTAACTAGTACCTTTTTGTAGAATTTTCTACATTACTTTTACCAGTGCTGAAAGCACCTATACTTAGTCAGTTAGGGAAAGAGTTTTTGAAATATATATAAACTATATAAAATATCTCTTTGAATACTAATACCATAACAATAAAATCTTACTACTCTCCGATACAGTGTTTATACAAAGTGCACTATGTCTGGGCGAGACGGTTTAAAAGAAAATGTCGGTATGAAAATGAGAAAGGACTACGTTGATTCACCCAAGCGAAGTAGTATTGGATAAAAGAATTAAAAAGATATTTATTTATTTAACTTCACTGCATACGATACAAAATATAGTATTTTAGCTGTTCCCGCGTCTTCGTCCGCGTGGAATTTAACTTTATTTTTCTATAATAAAAGTAGCCTAAAGAATTAAAAATTAAAATAATTTTTTCGTTCGTCTTAATTTATTCATTCCATTAGATATATATATTTGATAGGTTCAAACTAATAGATCTACATCCTGCATCATCCCTTATTTTATCGCCATGGGGGTTGAATTTATCAATATCCTATTTAAGCGAACGTCTTCATCATAGTAGCTCCAACTAAATTTCAGTTAAATCAGTCGAAACTCTAAGAAGATTTATACAAAGTTTCATCCCCTATTTTATCCCTTAGGGGTGAAATTTATCAAAATTCTTTCTTAGGGGATGCCTAAGTTATTGTAGCTTTATGCATGCAATGTCTCAGCCCGATCGGTTTAAAATTGACAAAGTTTCATATAAACTTTCATCCCCTATTTTATTCCCTTGGGGGGTAGAATTAATCGAAAACCTTTCTTAGCGGATGCCTACGTCATAACATGCAGGTAGACTGCATGCCAAATTTTAGCCCGATCCATCCAGTGGTTTGGGTTGTGCGTTGATAGATCACAACATCAGTCACCTTTGAGTTATATATATTTAGATTTGGCGGACTTAATTGTTGGCGGTGCAAATATAATAATAATAATAACAAATATCTGAATAAAGATTCAGATATTAGTTATTTACATATATATAGACCAATTCATAGGCATTTTGAGCCACGAATTGTCACGATCTGGTACTGCTGGTACCCGAATCTTTCTCCAGCTTCGCATCGTATATCTATATTGCATTTATGATTCTAGAATATATATTTTGTTGCGCTTTGTTTATCATTTATTATTTAAACTACAGATTTGCTAGAATAATATGGAAAGAAATGTGATGGCAATAAAATTATCAGATAAAATGAAAAAAACAACAACTTAAAAAATACACAAAAATTAAATATATCATATTTGCAACAAAGAAACTTAAATGGAAGTGGGCAGGACATATCATAAGGGAAAAAGATAAATGTAGTAAAGCAATAATGCATTGGCACACAAAATATATGGAAATGAGAAGAGGAAGACCGTACTGACGATGGATAGATGATATCAAAGTGGTGGCAGGTGGTACTTGAGCAAGAACTACTAGCAAAGTAAAGAGACCACTGGAGAACAGTTGGAGGAGGCGTATGCTTGTACATAGCAAACTTAATTTATTTTCTTATATTATTTGAATTTTCATACGGTCAAACCCAGTAATCTGATATTATATTAACGTCACTCGTCGTTTAACTTAATATTTTGCTTGCCCCGAGATAATTCAATTATTATACGCTACTCCAGGCTCACTATACGCATTTATTTTAATTAATTTTTCGAAACAATATTGATGAGCGTAACGTAATATAGAATGTAAGTGCTTTATGATTCGACCATTTTTTAGACCCTTTTATATATATATATATCCTAGCTGTCCAGGGAAACGTGGTTTTGCCAAATAAATTAAAATCGCTATTAAAAAATAGGAATTGATGCTAGACGGGTGAAAATTTTGGATTGTAATTATTTTTATATCCTAAATAATAATAAAATATTATGTCGAATAAAAATATATATTAAGGGGTGGATATCCCTTACCACTTAGAGGTATGAAAAATAGATAGTAGCCGATTCTCAGACCTACTGAATATGCATATAAAATTTCATAAAATTCGATCAAGCCGTTTCAGAGGAGTATGGTAACTGACATTGTGACACGAAATTTTATATATTAGATGTCATCCTAGGTTTATCATTTGAACACTTAACTAGTGGTTCTCGTGACTTCGTATGCGTGTATCTACTTTTGTAAATCACGGTGTACTGATGATAATCAAATAAAGCATGTACAAGATGTTATTTATTATTTTGATTAATAAGGCAATAGCGTGTTGGTTATCCACAAAATTTTCTCAACTTTCCATAACCTATATGTTGACCCTTACAAACACAATCTGTAAAAATTCATTTTGAAATCCACTGGAAGTTTATTCATAAAACTAAACAGTTGTCTGTCATCACGATTTTAGGTTTTAACATCGCTAATGAGTATGGATGTTTGTTACTCTTTCCCGCAAAAACTATTCAACGGATTTTGATGAAACTTTACAGTAATATAGCTTATGCATCATAATAACATATAAGCTATATTTTATATTGAAATGTAACCCGGGTGAAACGGTGGGCAGAGTTAGTATAAATAATAAAAATGGTGTGCTCATTAATATAACAGTATATACACAGACCACCAATACACGGGAGGAAGAAAGTTTTGAGAAGTGTTAGATACTACATAGAAATAAAATAACCTCTAATAATTTACTATGAAAAACTTACGAAATTCAATATCGGCTACTTCATTACATCTGTCAGAGAAAGCAACAAGGGCCGAGTTTCGTTATTTGTAAGTGACGTCAATAAATAAACCCACGTGGAGGTTGTACGTACATACTCATAGTTTTGGGTGTTCGAGCGACGACGGACCACTGTAGGAATAAGATGCTACCAACATATCTGTAGGACATTCCCTTCTATATGACTTTTCTGTTCTTAATATCAGTTTATATTCCATAAAATATATCTATACATATAAATAAAATTAGTGTCTGTTTGTAATATTGAAATTACCGTTTTTAGAACATACTTATGAATATAAATACGGTACATACACCAAAATAACATTTTTATCAGTCATAACTGTTTTGTAATTTTTGTCTGTCTGTTTGTTTGTTCCGGCTAATATCTGAAATGGCTGGACCGATTTTGACGGGACATTTTTGGGAGGTAGCTGATGTAAGGAGTAACTTGGGTTACTTTTATTTAAAAAAAATTAAGTTAAATTCCTCGCGGACGAATTCGCGAGTTCATCTAGTCCTTAATAATTGCAACTGTTCCGTTTTATATAAATTTTAAAACGAACTGCAGAGAAACTGACGTCCCACCTGTTGTTAATTTTTGACATATTTTATTATTTTTAAATGTAAAGGTATATTTGAATCTGGCATTCTTGGATTATTTGTCAAAATATTGAAACACAAAAGAAGCTGACGTCCCACCTGTTGTTAATTTTTGGCATTCTTTTTTATTTTTAAATGTAAAAGTATATTTGAATCTAGCATTCATGAATTATTTGTCAAAATATTGAAATACAAATTTTACATGTCAAAATATTGAAACACAAATTTTACACTAAACCACTCGTATTCGAAACATAAATAATGTATACCTAAATCCCGTTTTGAACGGTCAGATTGATGTAAATCAATATATTATTATTATGACAACCCTACCGTACAGCAGCCGAGTCCAGAGCCCATCCATGACGAATAACTTCATAATCTATGGATTATCTATGGTTGTATGTTTCATCACTTAATCATCACATTTCTACTAATCTTGTTGTATTACTGTGGAATGGGAGATGTATAAATAAGGATAATAAGAGATGTATAAATAGTAATAGTGAATAAATAAGGATATACACTATCCTTATTTATTCAAATTCATACTCAAATTTAAAATACCTTTATTCATGTAGGTCTATTACCGACTCTTATAATATGTCAAATCTACCATCAGTTGGAATGATTTCTAAATGAGACGAACTGACAAGAAATTCAGCGCACTCGATGTCTCTCGATGACTCATGTTTACAATAACACAGATTTATTTGAAATTCAAATTTGGAAGAATAAAGTGACTACCAGCATCTGCTATTGCAAAAGCAAATGGTCTAATCAGTGTTCGTAACCTGAAGAGACCAGTCCCCACAATCAGTACCCGTTAACGAGTATGACGGATGAGCCAGCCATCATTGCACTCAACCACATTAGAGGCAGCACATTGAATTTGAACTTTATAGCGAGCATGACTGTTTCAAGTTACTCCACTGTAACAATCACAGTTTTCAACCATTACAATATTTAATTTACATTAATTAAATTACAATATGTCATCATTTATTATATGGATAGTAATATTTTATGTACAGGTGCTGGAATCTGGTTGCGGGCTTAGATGCACACCCTCGGGGCAACCCGAGCGTTACGCCCTTCTCTATAGAAGACTCTGTTTCACTCTTGTGTTTTGATACTCGTGTTGTGTTTTTATAATTCCCTGTATTCTTTTCGTAATCATATTCCTATATTACCAATTAAATTTCCACCGTAAAGTGACAAATTATATTTAACATTATACCAATTTTCTTTTCTTTAATATAAATAAAATTCTGTTAACATGATAATTTATTGCATTACGTAGTTATATATCATTTTCTATTTAGTTTACTTTTTATTATATAACCTTATCTAATTATCTAGCGTATATTGAATGCGTCTATATAATTTAGCTCTTAGGCATACATAGTGTTGGATTACAATCCAGTTCTGTACCGAACTACACGCTCCTATTATATTATTATATTGACTGTAATCTGTTTTGTATGCTAATAAATAAATAAATAAATAAATTACCTCTCCATCTTTTATCTGTCCCTGTAATGTGACAACCTTACTATAATCAAAATTTCGTGAGATTGTCTATCTGTTACATTTTTGCGGCTAAACGGTTGAACGGATCCTAATTAAATACGTGAAATTAGATTGTATGATGAGCATGACCGTGGACTATTTTATTTATCTTGAAAAAAGGAAACAACTTTCTGTCCTGTTTTTAGTTGTGGAAACCCTTTTATTAGTTTAGACGTATCTTTTAATATCTTCTGAATAATAATAACCCTAGATCCAAATTAAGCATAACTTTAAATTTTTATATCCCTAAGAGTTAAGGGTGGCTTATTCCAAAACATCTCTTTTTCATTTTTTCGAAAATGTTTTGTGTTTTTTTTTATTATGGCACTAAAAATACATACAACCCTAAATTTTCACCCTTCTCCTCAACAATTTATAACCAACCCCAATTTGTCATAGCTATTTTTTATAAACTTTTAGCGATTTTTTAAAATTTTTATAAACTCTTAATAATAGAAATAAAATATAATTGTTTACATCGTGCGAGAAATTCACCCATGACCGTCGGAAGTAAGACAGCTGGACCGTCCTTTAGAAATATCATTTTATTATGTTAGTAACCGTCCAGGTACCTATAAATTCGTAAATAAAACATTAACACCTCAAACACAAGCGAACTCCCACATTTCAAATGTGTGACATCTACCAATCCCATAATCCTATTTGTAACGTAATCCTATATATATACACTGAGTTCTTAACTAAAAATATATTTAAACATTCCTTAAACACTAGGGCCTAGTTTTGATTGCCCTGACATAAAGTAAAAGATCGTGAGTTCGTATCTGGCCAGCACAACTTTTGTTTTAATTTATGTTTCAAACTAACTAAAGTAATTAGAATAGAATAGAATAGAAAATCATTTATTCAAATAAACTTACATTGAAGCACTTTTGAATAGTCATAACATTTTTTTTTTAATCTACCGCTCATTCGGAATGCTGTCTCATCACAAGAAGAACAAGCAAGAAACTTGTGTGTTGCTCTTTTAAATAATTTATTCTTACTTACAATTTAAGTTTAAGTGTGTGAATACAAACCACCGATTAGCACTAATTCAATTAAATACTCAAAAAGAAAAAAATATTGAATACATAACCAACTGGTTAAACAATTAATAAGAGGAAATCAGTCATAGTGATTAGAGCAGACCAGTCCCTACATGCAGCACCCGTTCACGAGTATGACGGATGAGCCAGCCATCAACCATATTTTACTGACCCGGCCCACCACGCCGCCACAAGTCTGGACATTTTAGTGAGCATGACTACTCAAAACACCAGACCACGTCATAGCTACTCACAATTGCCATCTGATGTTTATAGTATTCACATTTCACATAAGAATGCATGCCGTTAAAAAATCTTAAAAAATAATTGAATCAAGAAAGCAATGAGATAAACAAATTATAACGTTGTATGCTAATAAACTAATTATTTACTTGATATGTTGTCTTCTATGAATTCGTCTATCCTGTAATAGGCTTTCTTACACAAGCATGTAATTGAGACACTAATGACAAATTAAACTAATCTCAGAAACAACAGTAAACCCTAAAGTTTACTTAAAATTGTAGCAAATAACGTTGTTCTAATTTGCCGTAAAAAATCTTAAAAAATAGCGTATTTTAAATTGTTATTCTGGTATTACTATATATAATATACGCAGTGTTAGAAAATATAGTGAAATACAAAAGTAAAATATGTATGTATTTGGTAAAAGTAAAAGACTCACAATATGTCAACAGCGAGAATTTAAGAACAGTAGAAGACTTTTCTAAATATAAAATTTTAGATGCTATGTCTTATACATGTCTTCTATATGGCCAGATATAAATTTATTAACCAATATTTTTACTTTTAAATCAAAAAGTATATGTGATGCAAATGTGACATAAAACACGAGTTTACCCGTCGGCGTCGTAATGTCACGAATGTCGAACACGTAGAAAATTGTCAGGGTGTATATTACCTATCTGATAGGCCGGCAGTTGATTTGCATTTGATTATAGTCCGCATTTCGGAAGGACATAGCGTTTATGGTCTCGACAGGTGATATTGAGTGCCTTACAATATTTCCTTATAAAATATTATTTATAATCTGTAAAGAAAAATTGAACCACTTTAATAGCAATTATGCAATTGATTTTACAGAGTATACAGGTTAGTCGTAAATGATATACAACATGAAAGTCAGTAATATTATCTGTGGTAATATATATTTTTTAAATAAATTAGCTATAACGCAGTGGTGCTCGGACTGCGCTAATAGCTTACGCTAGCGGGCCCCTGTGGAGCTTTTATAACTATGGTTTCCATAGGAACCGCGTGGAGGGTCGATCTGACAACCCTGTCATATTGCTAGCAATGTGATCATCCATTCATATTACTAGCAAATTTGGAGGGACCAAATCAGTAATATTATAGCGTCCATGAAAAGAAAACGTATATCATGCAATAATCCTATTAAATAAAGGAGTGAAATTCTTATTAATACTATATATGTATGCATAAAATTATAAAGACATCAATTTCATAAATAAACATAATGCATTACCTAAAAATAGATTTTAAATTTCGAATGCAATAAATTAATACTTTTTTTCTGAAATCTTGTGAAAAACGCCACAGAATACAACAGGCAGAAAATATTTGTAGATTTATTAATACTGCATGTTTTAACATGCAGTATTAATAAAATTTCTAATTTTCTTATTCGTTATATCAAATATTCAATCGCTCCAAACGTATGATACTAAAGCCACAAGTTTAATGTAAATGTAGGGATAGATGGATATACTTAGGTTGAATATATTTAGGCTGTATAAAGAGGTAAAAGTAAAGAGGGTCTTAGGAGGGCCTCTCCACTCGTAACCTTCTGACCTTTCAAGAAAATAGGGTAATAATATCTTTATGTAAATACAATAGGCCGGTATTTAATACGTTATCGATAGTTAATGCCCTCCAGATAATTTATCTTTCTGGGTAAATAGTATACTTAATAAAAATGCTTAAGCGATAAGAAAATACTCGGCTCTCCAACTACTTCAGGGAGGAAGATCTCGATTACAATATCATTATAATATCATACTAATGCAATATAATTTTTGTAGTAATTTTGTATTTTTTTTATGTAATTGGAAAGGCAAACAAGCTAACGGCAACTTGATGGTAAGTGGTAACCGTCGTCAATAGGACATCACGTTATCATATATAACCGTGATATCAACTCATCCGTTGCAAGTCCAAAGGATGCATGATGGTTGAGGTAGGTAGGTGGGTAGAGGTGGGGCGTGAGATCGAACAACCTCCTAGTATGTTCCAGCAATTGGGCCCGTCCCGGCCTTTAAGCGTCGTGTGACGTCGTGAGCCACCAACGGTGGCCCGCTCCTGCTATGACTCTACTCTTGTAGAGACACGTGCGGAACGGGCGCGGCTCTGCGTGGGCCGCAGTCTCAGGAGTTCAAGTCTGCCATTCACACAACAGCAGCCGATATGGGAGGGAGGCTCATCCCGTATTCCGGTGAGTCTTCCCCACGGTCGGCGGAGGCGGGGGAACTGGGAAGAGTTCCCCCTACGCGTTGAGCAGTGCTCGCGGCAACCGCCGCTGAGGTCGCGGTTGATTGCCAGCTCGATCCCTTGACCCTGGAACTATGGCGGCGAAGAGGAATATCGTGGGGTTTTTGGCGAGTAGGATCACAGTGGCGAGTAGGAGTCTCACAGTATCCGTCCGTCCAACTCCTAATACCGTGCGGGTCTCCATGAGGGATTTTCCCCACGTAAAAAAAAAGGTACGTGGTAGTCAGTCGACTGTGGGTACCTCTCAAAGTCTACCTCTGTAAATATTATGTAGAGCTGCATTTAAACCCGCCAAGCTGCCCACATATACTCTATTATAAGGGAAGCCATTCTTAAACTTCGATACCTTACATGTAAGTTGCGAGGAAACAAGTTTATTTCTGCCTTAAGCAATATTGCGTTACTTGCTCATGTATATATACTAGTAATAAGATCAGTTCCACTTAAAACTTTCACGTGGAAATAGCTTGCCTGCTTCTTGAATGGCAAGCAGAACTCTAGCTAATACATATGTAGAATATGGTTATTATTAAGCTGTATATTGACAAACTTAATTTTATTCATTGACTGTTTTAATACAAATATGCAGGGACTGCTACTGAATCAAATGAACTTTAACCGTATACTTAAAGAAATAGCCGACTGTTACTTGTGAAATTTAGAAGAAAATTAAATTATTATAATCATAATATAGTAATTGACGAGCTAATGTAATCTATTTTACATGGCAAATAAATAAATCTGAAAAATGATTGTTTCAAATTTCTTAACACAAATATTGCTGTCAATATATTCAAAGAATTTTTTGAGCACTTCACACTTTACTACTTTAGTTACAAGAACCACAGATAACATAATATTAAATACAAGAACTAAGTACACATAATAATTAGTCTTCTGTTTTTTGCCTGTACTCTCTTAATAGAGTAAATGGGAATATAAATACATACAATGGATTTCGAACATAAAGTCTGGTATTGAGAATACATCCAAACCACGATCCAAATGTTTGGATAGCGCATAAATTTTACAATCTAGTACATATTTATTTGTTTTTTGAGCTTTTATAAATAAAAAAAGAACAGTTGAGGAACTACCATTCATGGTAGTTATCACTGAAGTTTATTCAACTAGAATAAAAACAAAATTGCTTCCGAAGTTGCAGAAAATATAGGAAACATTTCCTATATCTTTTTATCGTATTCAAATTCAAATTCAAAATATCTATATTCATGTAGGTCTATTACAGACTCTGATGATAAGTCAAATCTACCGTCAGTTCGGAATGATTTCGAGATGAGAAGAACTCATTTCTTTTTGTATTAACATGAAATCAACTTTAATGCATATAGATATTCGTCATCCAATGAAAGTCGATATCACTCTGTAAATTAAGCGTGATGGTATCCATTTGGATGGTGTCCATGACAGATTTTACACAAAGCGATCATCTCCAGACACACGGTTCAGTACACAACGCTTCAATTTGAACGCCCTTTTGTTGAATGAATGAGAATTAATTCTATGGCCATTGTGGCTCTAATGAGAGAAATGTTTAATATTAGATATCTTTTAGAAGTTCAGATCCTTTTCATAAATTAATAAATATTTCCTGTGATTACCTTTTTCTTCAACAAATATCAAACGAGAACACTTAAAAATACTCAGAATTTCGTTATGTGTTCGTGTTTCTATGTGAACTGATATTGATGATTATTTATTTCGTTTTACAGAGTTTCACATGTATCCTGTATGTATACCCTGCCAATATAACTGTTACCTATTCTAACACTATTGGTCGGCTGGCCTCTACAGCTTCGCCGGGAAAATAGGCTACTGCAATGGGTACTCCAAAGAAGGACTTATAGGGGCAACACCTGTCTAATGGATACGAATTTAGTCTGAGAGCACGACTACGGGTTCGAGCCTCAATTACAAACCCCGTTTGTATAGTACCCGAATCGATATAAGGGAGAGGTTGATGCACCATTCCCTATTTATCCATACAATGTCTTTAGATTTAAAATAGTTTTCTAATCTTATATTAATATAGTTTTTTTTTTCAACAAACTTGGAAAAAGAACACTTAAAAAATACTGAAAATGAAGATCTATTCTATTCAATCTATAGTACATATTTAAGATATTTCCATTTTTTCAACCGACTAATCTTGACTTGTTTTGAATAGACGAAACAATAAAATTATTTGATCATTCTGAAAACATTCTTTTGTTGTTGAATTCTAAATCCACAAAGATTAAAATGACATATGTTTTTTTTTTCTTAATAATCGCGAGAGGTTACGACTTAAGAGGCAGCCGGGTATATGTTCTTATATTTCTATTGTTCTCGAACTGATAATCTTTAGACTTAGCACTTTATACCATAGTAGTTTTTCTAATCTTACATATTTTCATATAATATTAGAAAAACTATTCTAATAAATACATACTAAATACCATCTAGCTTCTCATTACAAGCTAGAATGTATTTACAATCTTGTACAAGATTGAAACGTTGCCGTGTAGGTGTACTAAAACGGTGATTTGAAAGCACTCCCGTTATTAATGTTACAAAGTCAGTTAGTTAATGAGTACTTTGCGGTATTACCTACTCTAAGACATGATTGATCACTTCAGGAATAGCTTACACTGTTTCCTATTTGGAATGACGTGATTTCATTTTACTTACATCTAACTTATTAACTACTAACTTTTCTTGCGACTTTATTTGGTTTTTTACATATATCTTTAAAATTGTAGATCAGGATCCGGTTGAAAACCAGCGCCGGATACAAGCTTACTGTAGATACATAAAAAAATAAATAATTAAGAGCTATTTTTTATCATCATCATCATCATCTCAGCCCGGAAGACCTTATTATATACTATCTTTTCTTACGACTTTATTATTTTTTTTTATATCGTCATCATCATCTGCTTCTTCCTTATCCCATTTATTTGGGGTCGGCGTAATATGTTTTTCGCTTCCATTCATCCCTGTTCGCAGTCATCGCGTTATTTACTTCCTTTCTTACCATATCATCTTTCACACAGTCCATCCATCCATTTTTTTTTATATATACCTTCAAAATTGTAGAAAAGGGTCCTGTTGAAAACCAGCACCGCAAAAGAGCATACTGTCGGCATACGCTGAACTTGTCCTCTTGCCGCCTTCAATTAAGTATCCTTTAAATGTATTTCTTTCGTGTAATTCAATTGGCAGTAATAAATTATTATTATTATGTCCGTCTTCGTGATATTTCTGTTTGCTGTTCATATAGGCGACGATTATCGTTTACCATCCGGTGGACTGTCAGCTTGTTTACTATTTTAATTAGGCACATAAAAACAAAACATTCTGAAGGACTAAGGTGTCATTTTACAGAAGATGTAAATCAAATTATACTTAATCACATATTAATGCAAAATCTAAAAGTAAAGATGGATGGATGGTATTGTTGTGTATTTTATTATAATCGCATTTCCTGATAGTGTTTAATATTCCCTCATATTATTCAGACTAATATTTATTTAAAAGGGCAACACCCATGTTTTTTTCTCATTCTTCCTTGGATGAGTAGTAGAATAAAACGTATGACTATTGAAACGTATTTAGATATAGTGTTTATTTGAATTAAGGTTATTTGTATTTCTATTCCTTATAATATACCTACTTATAGTTTGTGCGAGGATGATGTAAAGACAAAATTTATTTTTCCGTATTCATGGACTTTGATTGTGTGTGGTTGGGAAATAAAATAAATTAATTCCATTATCTTATTATTCGGGTCAATTGTTGAAAAATATTGACAATGTTGTTTTGGTTATTAATATCTAGATTAGATAATATGTTTATCGTATCTGTACCTATTGATATTATAAAGAGAGCGAGCGGCTTTTAACAAGTTTATTAAACCAAATATACTGTGATATCCATACTATGTAATATTATATTATCTGTGTCCATACTAATATCATAGAGTTAGAATATTTTGTTTTAGGAAATAAACTTCATAACCACTGCACCGATTTTCAGAGATAAGTAAATAATAATAATTACAATATAAGCTTCTGGCAATGAGAGTAGTCTCAATCTTAATTTTTCATATAATTGGAATGGAAAAGTGATAAATGACAATTGTCTAACCTGCCCGCGATTTCATCCGCATGAAAATAGCATATAATATTTAGATGTAGAAGCTATATTACTGTAAAGTTTCATCAAAAACCGTTCAATAGTTTTGCGTGAAAGAATAATAAAATCCGTCCATACTTTGAGATGAGTTTTATCATGAAATTTTAATAACAATGCCCTTGTTTTGTATTAAGTCATTACCCTTAGCAATCTCGGTAAGTTATATTGTCACCAAACTCGATAGTAATGAGAGAATGTATGAAAAATGCACGAGATTTGGGGAAATTTAATTTTCGTTAAGAATGAACACACATGAACCAATTTAGCAAGTGGCCACAAGCGAATGTGGCCAAAATCTAATTATCCCGCCAAAGCTTTAATCTGGAACTGATTTAGTGGAAAGCTTGGTAACATTTAGTCCCAATGGTTTTCTGTTAACGTTTGCTATAAACGAAATCATATAAAGTATCTATACGGATTACCATTTTTTGCTCTTCGGAAAAAATACAGCCCATTCGCTATATGAATAACTAATATATTAAATACTAGCTATTCCCGCGACTTCGTCCGCGTGGAAATTAACTTTATTTTTCTAAAATAAAAGTAGCCTAAGTTCCTCCTTATTATATCAGCTACCTGCCAAAAAAAAGTTCGCCAAAAACGGTCCAACCATCAAAGATTAGCCGGAACAAACAGACAGACAGACAAAAAATGTAAAAAATGTTATTTTGGTATATGTACCGTATATGTATTTATATTTATTGCATGTAGGTAGTAAAAAAACTGTTATTTTAATATTACAAACAGACACTCCAATTTTATTTATATTTATAGACATGTATTCAAACTATATTTATAATCATTACAAAGCGACTTAATGTTTCTTAGAAAATGGAGTAAGGAGATTTATTCTCCACAATTTGTATGGAGATACGTACTCTGTGCAAAACATTGTATAAGTTTGTTAATTTATATAGAAACTTTAGTACTCAAGCTATATACTAGATGGCGCTGTATTAAAAGTAGACGGCGATACGGTTTCGTTGTATTACTGTATATATATGTACGCCAATTTGGGAAAATAAACTTTTTTTTAAGTTCAACAATCCAACATCGCTGGTTGTTTTATTTATTATCACCAGAGGACGCTGTAGTTATCCAGAGTTTAGTATTGAGTTGTACAACATATATATATATATAAAAAAAAAAAA
Source organism: Achroia grisella (assembly GCF_030625045.1). Classification (NCBI taxonomy): domain Eukaryota; kingdom Metazoa; phylum Arthropoda; class Insecta; order Lepidoptera; family Pyralidae; genus Achroia; species Achroia grisella. Next base: position 334,329 of record NW_026712984.1, on the reverse strand, counting down.
CATATATATACGTACAATTATCTTCAAAGTATTGTTGTTTATTAAAGTAAGTATTGAAGACTAAGGATTAAAGACATTATGGATATCATATCTTTTTAATTTGTCAAAAAAAAGTTCTAAACGAGAAAGCAACATTTTCTTCATTTTATCACCTTCATATACCTAGTCTAATTTTGTTTTCAAAGTAAGCAAAGTCATCTAGTATAATCAAGTTTATTACCAATCAAGTGCTGCCTAATTTATTTTTAGTTGTACTCTCTTTCCAGTTCTCTGGAAAAGATTGCTTTAACTATAAGATCGACTTCAATTTAATCTCTTGTATGTCCTCTTAATATTTATGTAATAAAGTATTATAATTAAATAAATAAATATTTTCCCAATTGTCATCCCAGATGGCGCCGTCTCAGATATTGTTATCTATCGACGTAATGACCAAAGCAACACTTGAAATGCCCTTCGTCCGCTGAAGCTGTAAAAGCCAACAGCATTGGAGTACGAAAAAAAAAACTTGACATGCCCATATATAGTCCCTAGTGTTTTCATGTACACTTACCATCAGGTAAGCACTCAGCTTCTTTGCCATATGAATCACATAAAAAAATCATTCTTTGATTCACCGAATATACAGTTAACGCAGGTGGGTGCGTAATTCTATATTAATCCATTACAGTAAAAACATTCTGAAAGAAAATAAATAAAAGAATGTTTGTTAATTCTGTTTACAGCCGCCGGTTGTAACCGTATATGTATTGGAATTAATAAGATAGCGTATAACTTTATTACATTTCATATAGTACTTCCCTCAAATGCTGAAGTTATTTATTGTGACATCTTATTACATGTTTGAGTTAGGCAGATAAGTAAGGTTGGCGATATACAGTTGGTGTGTAGCATTAGAGCCATCTGATGATTGACCGACTGTATATCGCCAGTCTAACAGGAATATAAAAACGCATACATTCAATTTCCTCACTTAAATTTGATGAAAGGCCAGCACGAACCCTATTAGAACATACTTTAAATAAATAAATAGAATAAATATCTAGTCCCACGGTAATCAGAGCTTGTGTTATGGGTACTAGACAACTGATATAAATACTTTTTTTTGTAAATACATACACAATACCCAGACTGTTATAAACAATCATACTCATGAATACAATTGTTTACAGTGTGCGAGGAATCGAACCCGCGACCATCGGAAGTAAAGCGGTAAGCTTAATGCTTACCGCTACACCACCGAGGCAGCCGTTAAACAAACTACTGACAGAAAAAACATGCAATAACCTCATTTCTTGTACCATATTTTACAGCATATTGAAGTCTATGAGAACTCAATTACATATTTAGGGAGTCGTGTAGACGAATCGCTAGAAAATTACACCAATAAAATCGGAAAGTTTCTCATAAAAACGAAAACCTCCGAACGCGAAATCAGACTTTATTAAAAATTGCGAGGTAAACGAGCAATAAAGACGAAGTTAGTATAATCAAATAAAACAGTGATTGCCAAATAAAAAATGTACGTAAGTACATATCGAACGTTTTAATATAAAAAGCATAACTGAATTGGAGGTCGACTTCGAGGATTAAACTGGAAAATCTTTAAAATTTTCGTTTAAAACGTTTTATTATTATTGTTTTAAAAATTCAGACTATTACATGATTAAAAAAAATTACTGTCTTCTTTCGAAATGTTTTATATATTTGAAAGAAAGTAATAGAGTATTTTTATAAATAAAATACAAAGTAAAGTAACAACACATGATATGATGGTCCCTTTAGGCAAAGTTACTGGCAGCGTTCCCTCTTTGAATAGCTAGATTAATTCTTTGTCCAAGGTAGCAACTTCGGTCTCTACGGTCTTCAACACATAATTATATTCGAATTCAAATATCATTTAATTATATAGGACACTAGCTGTTCCCGAGACTTCGCCCGCGTGGAATTTAAATTTATTTTTTCTAAAATAAAAGAAATTTTCCAAAATAAAAGTAGCCTAAGTTACTCCTTATTACATTACCTACCTGCCAATAAAAGTCCCGTCAAAATCGGTCCAGCCATTTGAGAGATTAGCCGGAACAAACAGACCGACAGACAGACAAAAATTAAAAAAAAATTATATTGGTGTATGTACCATATTTATATTCATATGCATGTAGTAAAAAAACGGTTATTTCAATATTACAAACAGACACTCTAATTTTATTTATATGTGTAGATGGCAACAGTTACTTATATACTCTTACTTTTTTGAATGTTTTTTTAATCGAGCTGTTTAACATTGGTCATTTATTATATACCTTTAGTATATAGAATAATTTATTCAGTAACTAGCTGTCTCATTCATTTCCTTATATAGTAGAGATCTAGCATTAGCATTTAGAAACAGAACCGGTATATACTTATGTGCAGACACTAGAGGCTTTTACAGTTTCATAAGTATGCTGACACGTAAAGGAGTGCGGAGGGCACTCGATTCCCTCTGAAGGACTTACGGAACGGCTGAAGGGCTCCTGCCTGATGGACGACATTCCCGTCGCTCTCCATTGAGGGATAGGTGGCATTGCACGTAATGATCAGACCATAATTTACCTGATAATTATTCTTTTTTTTATATACGTCTTTGATTTTTTCTAAACTACTAATGTGGATCCAGTACAGACTACAAAATAGAGGAAAGATAATATTTTGATGACCTCGGTGGTCTAGCTAGGTATAGGACAACGCTTTGGTCGCGGGTTCGATTCTTCGGACGGCACAAACATTTGTATTCATAAAGTAAGTAAGTAAGTTTGTATCGGTCTGGGTGTTCTAGGTATGTATGTATTTACGAAAAAAAATATCTATGTATTTGTATCAGTTAGCTTAGTACCATAACACAATCTTTAGCTAGCTTAACTTGGATCTAGATGGTATTATGTGAATTGTCCTGAGATTATTATTATTTTACTATCATGTACTCTATGCAATAAATATGTACATTTTATGGGAAATACTTTACAGTTCAAATTAATGGAGCTGTTTGCCTCGAAAACATAAACTCTTTAGTTTACAAATGTATCTTTTAGTTTATGTTACAAAGATTTAATTTCGACTTTTACTAGTAGAATGTCGCTCATGATCATGAATTGACATGTCCAGTTTATTAAGATACACGATCTTAGAGATTAGATTTGCAATCTTTGTAACGATAGGCATTCCTCCGAAAAGGCTTGTACGATCGAGATCAAAATTTCATCGAAGGCGACCTTTGGGCCTCCATCATTTGCCCCTCAAAAATTCCGACAGGTCATGTCCTTGAGGAATGCTCGGTGATAAATGTTGCTATAGACTTAACATGGCGGAAAAATGTCACGAGCTACTGAAAATAATTCAATTTTAAAAGCCGAGTTTTTAAGAATAAACACTCTCCGATTAAAATGTAACCTGGTGTGTGAACAACACGCCGATAACACACCTAGTTTAGATTTATTTTTTAACTATTGATTTCAGTTGGGATCGAAGAAGATTTTGCATAATTTTATTCAAAGGGACATGTGGATAATATTACACTTACTCCACTTTAGAAGGCAGACTACCCATTCAGGGTGTGAGCACATTTTGTTTTATTTATGTATTTATTTACGTTGAGAGGGTGTGACGGACCTACCAGGCAGGGATGCCGTAAGAGGCTTCTAGTATAGATACAAGGTTTTTAGTTGACATTTTCTTGACGACCTCGGTGGTCTAGTGGTCTAGCACACCGCTTTACGACCGATGGTCGCGGGTTCAATTCCTCGCACGGCACAAACATTTGTATTCATGAGTATGATTGTTTGTATCGGTCTGGGTGTTTTCTATGTATAATATGTATGTATTTAAAAAAAAAAATATCTATGTAGATAACTGATAGTTATCTAGTACCCATAACACAAGCTTTAGCTAGCTTAACTTGGGTCTAGATGGCGCTGTGTGAATTGTCCTGAGATTATTATTATTATTATTATTTTCATCCTCGAACATATTTGTACGAGACATTGATCTATGGAAATAGCATAACTTATTATAAATGGTATCTGTCGAATACTACAGATATCACGTTACAATGGTACATTAGTGATATACCAGTCATGAGATGGTATTCCTGAGGACTAGTATGCCGTATCAATATAGTGTACCTAATTTCTCAGCCCAATATTATCCTACAACCGAAAACTTACAAAATTGCGACTTATAAAATTATAATTACTTATTTTGAATTTTTGTGGTAATTTATATTCAAGTATTGTAATACATATTTTATAATTATATATTCATATATCTATAATATATAAAGCTGCATTACGGTGACTCACTCACTGATTGACATAGTTGTTCTCCCAGAAGGAGCGTCCGGGGGTCGAGACGATGTATGGGGGAAATGTTCCTTTGGCTAGGGTGACCACGAGAAAATTCCGAAATTTGGGAAAATCCAAGATGGCGGACAAAGATGGCGGCTAACTTTTACAGTTTCGCTCGGATCGATTCCGTTCAAAGAGTGATTTGGCACGTCTCGGCGGGACCCAGAATATGGCGTAAAAACAAAAAATTAAAATCCAAGATGGCGGCGAAAAAATTGCCAAAAACTGGTTGAAAATTTTCTAGGGTTTCAAAAACCGAAATTCCCAGGGTAGTTGCGGGGGTGCTGGCGACACCGGTTGTAGGGCATAGGAAACTCGAAGGACCCGACCTCTAGGGAAAATTATGAAATTTCGAAAATCCAAGATGGCCGACGAGTTGGGGGCGTGTGAATTTGGTCCTAAAAATCCGGATTATTTTCAAAATCATTTTTTAGGTACAGGGCAACCCCGCAGCGAGTCGGCTTCTATGGGGCGATGATGGGTCTCGGTAAGAAGTATTGCCAGCGATAAAAAGAATTTCCGAATTTAGGGTAATTTGGGAGAAATGTCCCAAAAAGTGGGAAAAAATTTTTCGACATTTTTGACAAAAGAGGCATCAAGGCCTATCGAGAAACATCCCCTAAAGGGTTTTAGGTGGGTTTTGTTGGAATTTGCTGGCAACACCCATACATGGTTTGACCAAAATAGAAATTGGGGTGTCTCTCCAAAAACTGAAATTCCTAGGGTACTTGCGGGGGAGCTACCGATCCCTATTATAGGGCATTGGGAGGCTGAAAGACCCGGCCTCTAGGGAAAATTATGAAATTTCAAAAATCCAAGATGGCGACCAAGCTATGGGAGATTTAGTTTTTGGAAAAAATTTGGGATATTTTCAATCGAGTTTTTGCTGCACATGGCAACCCTGCAGCTAAACGCCACCTACTGACATGGGTAAGTCTGAGTAAGAAGATTTGCCAGGTCTAAAATTTTTCCCCGATTTTGGGTTAATTTTGGAAAAAAGTCCCATAAAGTGGGAAATTTTTTTTTTTGACATTTTAAATGAAGAACTCGTTTTGGTCTACTACAAATCGTCCCCTGAAGGGTTTTAGGTGGATTTCTTCAGAATTTGCTGGCAACACCCATACATCATCGGACAAATTTTGAAATTGAGGTCTAGCTTCAAAAACTGAAATTGATAGGGTACCTACGAGTATGCTAGCTCAACGCACTGTACGGCGTCGGATAGCCGAAGGACTCGGCCTCTAGGGAAAATTATGAAATTTTAGAAATCCAAGATGGCGGCAGAGATAGGGGAGTTTTGCTTTTCGGAGAAAAATTGGGATATTTTTAAATGTAGTTTTAGGACACTTGGCAACCCCACAGCCAGTCGACTACTATGGAGAGATGATGTGTCTCAACACAAAGTATTACCTGGTATAAAAATTTTCCCCGATTTTAGGGTAATTTTTGAGATAGGTCCTAAAAAGTGGGAAAATTTTTTTTGGACATTTCAAACAAAAGAATGATGAAAATCTGTCAAAAACAATCCCCCTATTGAGTTTAGGTGTTTTTTGTCAGAATTATCTGGCAACACCTTACATCAGTTTTCTTAGAGAATAGAACTAGAAGGAGTCGCTGAGGCTCTATACAATGTATGAACGAAATGTTTCTGTCACTAGGGTGAATATGTCAAAAGTATTAAAAAGTAAAAATCTAAGATGGCGGCCGAGTTAGGGTACTTAATTTATGTTGACAATTTTAGGGACTTTTTAAAATTCAATTTTGGGGTACAATTAATCCCTGACGCGAGTTGACTTCTATAGAGCAATGGAAACTCTCGGTGGAAAATTTTACCTGGTCTAAAAATTTTCCCCGATTTTGGGGTAATTTCGGAGAAAAGTAAAAAAACGTGGGAATTTTTTTTTTCGTTAATTTGAACAAAACAGTGATGAGCATTGGTTCAAAATCATCCCCCAAAGGATCCTAGGTGGTTTTTGTCAAAATCATCTGGCAGCACCATACATCGATTTTCATAGTAAACCGTACTAAGGAACTAGAGGTGTAACCTGGGCTCTGTACAATGTATATATGAAGTGTTTCTGTCACCAAAATGTATGTGTTAAAAGTATTTAAAAAGGAAAAATCCAAGATGGCGGCCGAATTAGGATACTTTATTTATTATGACAATTTTAAGGTCTTTTTAGTAAATTCAGTTTTGTGGCACCTATCAACCCTGCAGCGAACTGACTTCTATTGAGGAATGGAAACTCTCGGTGCGAAGTATTAACTAATTTTCATAGTAAACAGTACTAAGGAAGTACTAGAAGGAGTCACCTTACATCTGTACAATGTATGGACAAAATGTTTCTGTCACCAAAGTGGATAAGTTAAAAGTATTTAAAAAAGGAAAAATCCAAGGTGGCGGCCGAGTTTGAGTATTTTTTCTCTGATGATAAATTTACCTGGCTTCCCTGCAGCGAGTCGACCTTTATTGAGCCGTGGTAGATTTCGGTTCGAAATATTACCTAGGTTACAAATGTTCCCCGTTTTTTGGGTAATTTTGCAAACCCAAAATGTGGGATTTTTTTTTCGACAAACTATATATAAGAGCAACGGAGATCTATAATAAATATCATTTTAATAGTTATATGCGATTTTTTGTAAAATTAGGTGGCAACACCATGCATCGATTTTCGTAAAAAGTAATATTTACTAAGGACCCACTAGAAGGATCGTGTCTCTGTACAATATATGGACGAAAAAGGAAAAATGGTATGAAAATTTTCCCCGATTTTGGGTAATTTAGAAGACAAGTCCAAAATGTGGGATTTTTTTTTCGATATTTCAAACAAAATAATGATGGATATCTGTCAAAAATCATCCCCTTATTGGTTTTTGTCACAATTATTTGGCAACATCTTAGATCAGTTTTCTTAGGGAATAGTACAAGAAGAAGTCACCGAGACTCTACATAATGTATGGACGAAATGTTTCTGTTATTAGGGTGAATACGTCAAAAGTATTAAGAAGTAAAAATCTAAGATGGCGGCCGAGTTAGGGTACTTTTTTAAATTCAATTTTCAGGTACCCATCGTCACTGCAGCGAGTTGACTTTTATGGAACAGTGGAAACTCTGGGTACGAAGCACTATCTGGTCTAAAAATTTTCCCCGATTTTAGGGTAATATCGGAGAGAAGTAAAAAAAAACGTGGAATTTTTTGTTTCATCATTTTAGACCAAACAATGATGACGATCTGTCAAAAATAATCCCCAAGGGGTCTTAGGTGTTTTTTGTTAAAATGAGCTGGCAACACCATATATAGATTTCCATTGTAAACAGTACTTAGGAACTACTAGAAGGAGTTACCTTGGCTCTGTACAATGTATGGACGAAATGTTTCTCACCAAGGTGTATATGTTAAAACAACTATTTAAAATGGAATCATTCAAGATGGCGGCCGAGTTAGGGTACTTTATTCCCGATGACAAGTTTAGGGACGTTTTAAAACTCATTTTTGGGGTAGTATTTTATTTCTTACAGCAAGTTACTTCTATGGAGCAAAGACGTGAAGTATTATATAGGCTACAAATTTTCCCCGATTTTTGGGTAATTTTGCAAACCTTAAATGTGGGAATTTTTTTTCGACATTTAAACATAAAAGTGACGGGTATCTATAATAAATCTCATCTTAATAGTTTTATGCAATTTTTTGTAAAATTAGGGGGCAACACCATGCATAGATTTTCGTAGAAAGTAATATTTACTAAGGAACCGACCGAATATTTTAAAAGGACCGTGTCTCTGTACATTATATGGACGAAATATATCTGTCGTCATGTAATATATACGTCAGAAGTATCAAAATGGAAAAATCCAAGATGGTCGCCGAGGTTGGCTTTGAACAAAATTTGGAAGATTTTTTTATTTTGGTACATTGTAACCATGCAGCGAGTCCGCTTTTATGGGATGGCATTGAATCTTAGTATTGCCAGCGCTAAAAACTTTCTCCGATTTTAATATTTATGATATTTTAATTAAAAGAGTGTTGAGTGGTTATTATTTATCATAGGTCCTTTACCTACGATAAATAATAACCCTAAGGCTTTTATCAAAATTATTTGGAAAACTTTACTATGAAAACCGATGTAAGTTTGATACATCGGTTTTCATAGTAAACTATTAGAAGGAGTTGACAATGTATGGACGAAATGTTTTTGTCACCCGGGTAGCTAAGCCAAAATAAAAAAAAAAAAAAAGACGAAATGGTATATAGAAAGGTAGGTTAGGTTAGGTTTTGTATTGCGACTCTTACAGTAGAAATTATGGCCTCAGAATAATATAGTAAACAAAAAAGTAGGTTAGGTTAGGTTTTGTATTATGATTTCTACATTATAAACTGTGAACCCAAATTAATATAGTATACAGAAAGGTAGGTAATGTGAGGTTTTGTATTGTGCCTATTGCAATAAAAATTAAAGCCACAGGTCGAAATGGTATACTGAAAGTTACGTTTGGTTAGGATTTCTATTGCGACTCTTACAGTAGAAATTATGCCCTCAGAATAATATAGTAAACAAAAAGGTAGGTTAATCTCTACATTAAAAACTTGACCCTAGACTAATATAGTATACAGAAAGGTAGGTTAGGTTAGGTTTTGTATTGTGAACATTACAACATAAAGTTTTGCCACACTGTTACAATTTGAAGTCACATGAATGATTTCGTATCAAAACAGACAACTCTACTTGCCAACCAAGTCTATTCGAAAAGAAAACCGTCTTCACAAAAAAAATCAGCGACAACGCCTCGCGGGCCTCTTGAGGCCCGCGCACACACGCACCCTCTAGTTATAATATATAATATTATATCATGTATGGTAACGTTCACGTTACTATGGACTTCAGTCAATGGAGCTGTTCAGGTATATGGACGACGGTGATCATTTACCATCAGGTTTTGTTGTTTTCCCATTGCTGTTATAAAAAAAATGTTTCGAGGTTGACAGCCCTGCTACCAAGCCATTAGTGAGCCTGCGGCGACGAGCCTGATGTTTTTATACATTTTTCAACCAGTCCATTCCAATTAAGAGCCGTCAGTGAAATAAACAGCTTTCTTTTACTTTAAATCTTCGTTAGCGATGAATTTTGCATAATTTAGAAGTGAGGGAATTCTTGAAAGTGTTCTACCCTAATGTTTTACTACGCTGAATTACGTCTAATAGATGGTGAGTTCAAATCTGGCTGAAAAAAATGTGTGTCAATATATTTTTTGGACTGACTACCTTTCCTGTGAAGGCAACACTGTTTTCAAACCAAAAGGCTCGCTTTACCGTATTGAATTCATCGTGGTCCATCACGATACATGACGACTTAGGTGGGCTAGCGCTTTAGCTCACACCTATACTTCCGATGGTGACAGATTCGGTTTCTCGTACGGCACATTTCATAGTATTTCTTTGATTATTTAGATTGGTCTGGGTGTTTTCTACATATGTACGTTTTTACCAAAAAATAGGTTTATATATCATTTGTCTAGTAGCCATAACACAAGCTTGAGATACAAACTAATAATACCCATGGACAAAGCCTCGACGGCTTTGTGTGATTTTGTAATGTATATGTACAAGATTGAAGGAAGCTATGTGCAGGGCCCCATATAAGGGGGTTGCTTTAATACCTGCTGGCTCTTGCCGTATGATGTTTACTGGCCAGGGGGTATTATTATCTTAATCTTAATAATACTTTGATGAAACTTTACAGGAATATAGCTTATGCATCAGAATAACACATACGCTATATTTTTTATTGAAATTTCGCGCGGGTGAAACCGTGAGCACAGCTTGTTATAAATATAGAGAGCGAATTGTGGACATGAGTGTTGCATTCTCAACAAAATCGACAGTTGTAAGGTAAGGTGCACTACCATCACCTACAGCGGCTTCGGTATGCTCAGTCTTCATATATGCTGGGTTTTTATTGAGTTTTAAATCCTTTATAACCTGTAATAAATAAAATTAACATGATTTATAAATTGATAGTATGCCTATATTTATTTGTCTATAATTAATTAATTAGAAATTAAGTTAGACAATAAATCTGACTATCTACATCTGAAATAACAGTCGTGGTATGTTTTGTATATTTAGAAGAGTCTGTACAATCTTTACTAATATTATATATGTGAAAGTAAGGATATTTGTCACGCTTTCAAGTAAAAACTGCATAACCGATCGTCATGAAATTTTGCACACATATTCCCAAGAACAAAATAAAAAGTGTTAGTATAGAATATATGCATCTAGCAGCCAGTGAAGATGAAGTTATGCGAGCAAAGCCGCGGGTAAAAACTAGTAAATAATATACCAAGATCCCTGATCCGCCAAATGTTGTTTATTGTCTGCCAAATGAAATATGTAACATGAAGTATTGTCAATATATATTATCGTACACTTACCTTTTCTTGGTCAGACTGCCAATTTTCATAGTATCGGGTAATGAAGCTACGTAATACCACTTGTTATCTGACGGCTGATATACATGTTATGGAATATCGATAACAATCAGTCATAATACTTATAGATATATCTCGTGGGCATTGTCTTAAGTATTTTAAGGAAATCTTAGGTTATTAACATCCAACAGTTGCTTAAAGGAATCAAAAAAAAATAATTTGTCAGTCTAATGCTTCATTCTTATATTAGTCAACACTCGCGTTAAATGTATGAAAAAAATTTTTTAGGACACTTACAGTTTTACGTATGTGATTGGACAAATATTTTAAACCGATTTTCAACCTCAAGACAGATCCAAAGAGCTAAATATCCTTCATATTTTTAAACCACTAACTATGTGCAAAGCGATTATAAAATTCACGTGTCACAATGTTATAGATATTATGTTATCTGTGGTTATACATAGTTACCATATTCCTGCGAAACGGCTTGACCGATTGTTATGAAATTTTATATGCATATTCAGTAGATCTGAGAATCGGTTACTATATATTTTTCATACGTTTAAGTGATAAAGGTCCGCCCCTAATATTTTTTTAATTTTTGGACAAAAAAAAATATTTTTACTTTTTCATAATGTGGCATAAAAAAATACATAAATACTCCAAATTTTAACCCTTCTTTAAAAATAGGGGCTGTTGGTCTACCCCTATATTTTATTAACGATTTTAAGTTATATGGTAAAATTACGTTTGCCGGGTCAGCTAGTTATTTATATTATACTACCTATTGCTTCTACTTCGTCTGCGTATTCTACATATATTTATAAAAGATCTACTTCTACGTTGCAAGAATTAATTAATTGTGAAACATGTCGAATGTCAATAACATCCGTTCAGCAGTGAAAATATGACAGACAGACAGACACACATATAGTTTGCTCAGGATTGTTGGCAATGGATGGCTTGTTTTTTATTCGTTATTTCGTTTGTTAACAACGCAAAAGTGGTCATATGTACTGCAAACAAATGTCCAGTATGTTGCAGCGAAGTGAACCTCTGGTATAGAAAACAAGTGTATAGCGATTATTATATAAAAATAGCAATTTCTCACCTTACCAAACTTACTCATTTAAAAAGCCTATAAATAACTCTAAAATCAGGTGCAACATCAGAGCAATTGCGAAGATCACACCAGCTCCATCGTAGATACTCAAATAGTACACGGTCGTACTTCATATTATATCAGATTATTACTACTTACTTCGCAATGTTTGTATTAATTAATATGTTTATTTATAGAATAGAATAGAATAGAAATAATCTTTATTCAAATAGACTTAATATAAGCACTTTTGAATAGTCACATTTTTTTATTCTACCACTGAATCGGAATGCACACATGAAGAATGTGCAAGAAACTTGTGTGTTGCTCTTTTAAATAAATATTGTTTTAATTAGATTAACATTAACAAGGAACATAATTTCTGTTCAATCAGATAATTTGTATAGGTACGGACGTTTATATATATATTATTATTATTAGCTGACCAGAGGAAATAAGTCTGCCATACATTTTTTGTTTTTGCAACATTTTGCATTGCAGTTCCGCTGCTATTGATCATGGCTCGAAGTTAGCTAGGTAGTTAGTTAGCTTTCCTCAATAAATGGACTATTCAACACTAAAATAATTTTCAAAGTCGGATCAGTACAGATCAAATCGGTTATTACCCCCAACAACTGAACAATACCACTAGCAATGTACCATGTCAGGTTGACCTCCACGCAGTTCCTTGTTGACACCATCGTGATAAATTCACGATGAATTTGACACGATGAGCTATCTGACCTGACCTCATGTTCATCTTATCATCCTCCACTGGTGCCTCGCCAAAGTAAACCGTTAGCACAGGCGGGAACACCATTCCATTATCATCCATAAGAAAAACCCCCGAACATTCAATAACCTCATGATTACTGCCGCCAACGCACAATACATAGAATTTTCATTCACAACACAAAATAATAATAAATAAGTACTAGCTGTCCCGGCAAACGTTGTTTTGCCTTAAAAAAAAATTTAGGTGTGGACTAACATGTAGGAGGATGAAAAATAGATGTTGGCCGATTCTCAGACCTACTCAATACATTTATAAAATTTCATGAGAATCAGTCAAGCCGTTTCGGAGGAGTATGGGAACGAAAACTGTGACAAGAGAATTTTATATATAAGATATTGTTTTGTTTATATCTATCTAGTTTAGAATGCGACATCTTATTTTTTCTTTTATTTTCTTCCTTTCTCCTACTTTTGAAAAGAATATTCGAATGTACCTATGAAACCAAATAATTTATTATAAAAAATCGCTCTTCTCTTTTCACTTAGCCGGGTTTTAAAGGCGTTCGCGTTTCACGTTCATTCGTTGCACGAATTACAATGGATCCATCTATCAAGATTGGAATTTCAAGCGTATTTTTATATAGAACTTGCGTAAAAGTCAAATAGAGACGAATTTAAATATTATATTTGAAACAGTTTAATTGACGTTTTTTATTATTAATGTCGTATATTGTACCTAGGGTTGCCAACCCTAGTGCGAACCCCGGACTTCGGCCCGCGGCACCTCGAGGTATACCGTATGGTTTTTTAGTGGGTACGAGTCCCACACACCACCTCGCCATCCCTCCAACGCAGCGGGGTGACGGTCTTGTTGAAGATTTTTCCACACGATAAAAAAAAAAAGATTTGCCAACCATACTTTATAATAACGTATCCTACTTTATTTTGGTAATTATACTTTATAATTTTACATATAAATACTATATCTACCTATAACCTTTACTATGATGCGTATAACAAAATACTCGTTATGGGTACTCAACGATTTATAATTACGAACGAATTACTGAACGAAATGTTAGATGTCAATTGTGAGTTGTGATATTTGTCACAGCTCTAGTGTTAAAAGCACACAAAAATACGTTTTTAAAGCAATAGAAACATAATTAGAAATTTATTTATTTATTTATTTACTTACACAACTATTATTACAGGCCTAAGCCCAATACAATAGTATATCTAGTTCTATATTATACATGTTCAAATTATTGTTTCACTGAGGCCTAGCTAGCACTCCGCCATATAGCTGATGGTATCGGATTCTATTCGTAGCCCGATACACATATTTCTATTCATGAGTATGACTGTTCCTATATTTAGTTGTAATGAATATTTTCTATATGTATATTATGTGTGCATTTTCAAAAACAATATATTTGAGTATTATTTCTATACTTCATTACCATCATTAAATTGGTTAAAAACAAAGTTGAGGTCGTTGTCTCACCGCCCCTATGTTTGCTTCAATCTTTAAAACTACGCAACGGACTTTGAATTTTTTTATAGATAGAGTGATTCTAGAGGAAAGTTTATATGTATAATACATGTACACCCGTGCGAAGTACCAAGTTAGGTACCTATAAAACCAGCTCTTAGGACTGTGTGTAAAAAAAATATTAAGTCCCTGTACTTTACAGTTCTGCATTTGAAAAGTCATCGTCTAAAAATGATATCTCTGATATATCACATAATCTGAGGGCTGAAGGTTGTACCGTACTCAATAATTTCACTGGCATATTCGAACCGGAATATGCTTATAAAGTTAACTGCGTCATAATTACATGGAATTCCTTTATTGTTCAGAGTTAAAGTACACATGATACATATGTATGATACAAATTTAAAATATTTTTGATTAATAAACTACTGCCTAAAATATTTATCGCCTGAATGTTACATTTCTCGCATCTCTTGTTTCTTTTCTTTTTTAATTACATATATTACTGTTTTATTTTAAGTAACAGATTCATTTTTATTCTTCATATTGTTATTATTCTTATTACTATATTTTTAAATACATTGTTTAAATTTTTAAGTAGGTATATTATTCTTAGATATCGGTATAATAGTTACATATAAATAAAATTGGAGTGTCTGTTTGTAATATTGAAATAACCGTTTTTACTACATGCATATGAATATATATACGGTACATATACCAAAATAACATTTTTTATAATTTTTGTCTGTCTGTCTGTCGGTTTGTTTGTTCCGGCTAATCTCTGAAATGGTTGGACCGATTTTGATAGAACTTTTTTTGGCAGGTAGCTGATGTAATTATAAGTAACTTAGGCTACTTTTATTTTAGAAAATAAAGTTAATTTCCACGCGGACGAAGTCGCGGGAACAGTTAGTAGTTATTATAATAGTTACATCTATATATTTATATATATATAGTTTTTATATGTATTGATGTTACCTATATTTATCTTTTTACTTGTAATTAGGTACATTTATACAAGATAACATAACTGTTGTATGAAAATTTTGCGACTAACTTATCAAGGCTCTTATTAAGATAAAAGTATTATATAATAAGCTATTTTGTGTTGTTGCGGAGCACACATGATTTAAGTTAGTCACTAACTTGGTTTTTCTGCTTATGTTTGTTTTACTTTTTGTATATTGCTATTACGTGCTGCAAATACAGATGAATCGTTTATCTATCTATCCATCATATATTTTTATGTATGTATTGAATGTTAAAACGTATGTAATGTAGTCGTTAGGCACATTGCTGATCGAACAGTTAGAACACACCCAATAGCTGTATAGGTTTATTCCCTAGCTTACAATATTCACGCATTAGATGAACATAGAAATTCCATTTGCTTTGGCGGGAAACTTGACATGTCATGGCTATTTTACCCTACAAACATTTTTGAAACAATACCTACATATACTTTTATTGGACACTTTATTAACCTAGTTTACAGAAGGTTGTATTATTATATATTAATTATGTTACACAATTGCAGGCATATTTTCAAAAGATTTATAAAATTATTTACTTCTGTATTTTGTGTGTGTTGCATAGTTGCGTTCCGTGAGTTGCAAATTTTAATTTCACTCAAGTCTGAAGGCACTACCGAATCCCGGTACAGAACGTAGTGATTTCGATATATGAATCGTATCTCGTATGAATGGGTAAGGGAATTTCGTATATCTATAAATCATTAACTAAATTAACAAGTGAGATACATTCGAAAAACTAGATACTGCGTTACTACAAGTACAATAATTACAATTAACTTACATAGCTGGCACGCCTGTTATATCATAAATGTAATAGTTACTCAGTGAGAAAGTCATAGATAAATGTATTAAAAGAACATTAATAATTCCACAATATTCTGCAGTAGAATTTGAAAATTTCATATTATTGTGACGTTGTAACAGAATTACAAAAATCATTCGAAATTTCAAAGACATAGTACGATATTATTTTATTATCTACAAATATTACTAAAGTGAGTACAAAATTAAGCAGGTACCTACTCTCTTTGTAGTCTGGAAGACATTTAAATTATTACTCTATTCCCTTTTTTGAGATCATAAAAATTGCCGTAGATATCTAAGTTATTACATCTGGGAATGACAACACTACAAATGGGATAAACTTTGTAATACGCGCATTCGTTGAACAAAACATTACCTAGATACATCTACATAAAGCATTATTGTCTTAATGGCACTAGAAACAAGGTTTATATTCATTTTGTTTTTGTTATTTAATAAATAATTGAACTCTCAACTTTGTTCAAGTGGAATTCACTTGTAGAAAGAAAGAAAAGAAAAATAGGTACACACACGATTAATATTAAAACATACTAGAAACTAAATAATGATGATAAGAGAGGTGGAATGTCTAATAAAGATTTTCTTATGAATAAATATATGTACGTTTATGTTGAGTCCCCACTCATTGTAATTTCCAATTAGTAGGGATTCAACATATAATGCTTTGCAACATATTGTGATAACAACGTCAAGTCTGGGCAATCTTCGGATTATTTTATATTAGGTACTTACTTTATAAAAATGTTCGTACTAATAAATACTTAACCAAAATATTACTCAACGTTAGTCGCATACACTAAGCTGAAAACCAATAATATTATTCATAATAGTAAACAAATTTATCAAAAGGAACCATAATTTTTCTAGAATAAAATTTTTTTTTAGAAAACTTTCATACAAAGTGAGGTGATTAATTTGTTATGAAAAGTTTAAAATTTTTTTTACCTGAGAATATTACGAATTATATTATTATATTAGGAACGGCAAACAACTGACGTTTAACCTGGTAATAAGCGATAAACGACTCCTGTAACTATGGATATTAAGATATCATGTGACGCCTGTAATACCACTAATGCATTACAATTGCGGAGGACTAAGATGGCATGCTTCTTATAAGTAAATTCACATGCCTTTTAATCGAGACACACATTACAAAGCAAGCTATTTTGCAGCTGATAGTTCCTACAAAGTTCCTAGAGTTCCTACAAAATTCGCCACATTTTACTTGGTGAAGCTGTATAAAAATTGTGAATATTGCGTATATGCATAAATTAAATTCATCATATTCATATGAAGCAATATCCACTCATTACCGAGATCTGAGAAGTCTTAGTTTCATGTATTCATGACAAAGCTGAAATGTATAGTAGGTAGATATTCCAAATACTTCGTATGCGTGTTCTACACTAAGCGAGTAATCACTATGTTTAGTGATAACACTGTGGACTCTATGGATATATCAATCAAGACGTCAGCAAACTATGACTGACAGCTTTGACATTGACAATTTGACATTGTTTATAATTTACAAGCTTATGTCATTGGCTGTGGTTCTGACGTGTTTTCAACAATTTTATTAACTTATTTACTATCAATTAATACACTGTATATAAAAAATAGTTCACTAGTACCGTAATAGTTACGAGTACAAATTCTTTAATATGTTAAAAGCTGTGATACTGATTGGGGGGCCGCAAAAAGGTAAGTCTGACTGTACCGGTGTTAAAACAATGATAAGAACTAAAATTTCAATAACTTTTACGTTTAAATAGTACTATTTAGTTTCTTAATTCTATATTTCCATACTTATTACGTGTTATATAGTATGTATAACTGGTGTATCATATTAAATAAAATTGTAGTATAGGTTAGAAATAATCTATGTAAGTACAGCAAAAAATACATTTAAACAAGTCAGTTACATCGTAATCGTGTGAATCACTTTTAGATAACAGAATATCATTTCCTTTACCCTATTTAATTATTTTTGAAAATTATATTAAAAGTAGGAAACACTATTAATAAAAAAAAGATAATTCAAAATTGGTTCGCAATTATGTTAAGATATCTCAATACCTACACAATAAAAACAAAACTGGAGGGTAGGGAAAAAAATATTATAAAATGTCCCACATGAATGATTTTTAATAGTTGTTGGCAGCCATTTAAAATAAAGTAGAAGAATATTTTTGTTTTGTTTTAAAAACAACTACTTTGTAAGTGAGAATATTAATAAAAAATACAAAGCAATGACATTGATGAAATATTCATATTATATTTGTTATTATAGACACACCTGTCTTCCAAACCCAGTTTACTTTTAATATAATATCTAAAATGTATTTATTTATTATTACAGGCACCCGTTTCCGACCTCTGTCACTCGACACTCCCAAACCACTGTTCCCCATTGCTGGAGTGCCATTAATCCAACATCACATTGAGGCATGTGCAAAATTAGAAGAATGCAAGGAAATATTAATCATTGGATCATACACAAGTGCTCATATGTCACAGTTTTTGAGCGACATGCAGAAAGAATTCCATGTTATTATCAGGCAAGTAACATTCTTTTATGTACCTGGATAAGTAAACAGGGGATGGTCCGTCTAATGAAAAGTGCCAATCATCCCATAAATATATGAACATCATTCAAACGTCAAATTGTAGCACATATGGTGCAAGATTCTTACCTTGCTGTAACAGTTTTTCAATTAAAACTAAATACAGCAATACTAAAAACACTATTACAGCAAGTTAAGGAAGTCTTTTAAGAAGGAAGTTAAGTCTTTTTTCACTGTATACCCTCAAAACTTAATTAAACTTAATTTATATGACTTCTGTTAATGTTGTTTGAAATAAATTCTTAACATAATGTGACAACCATGTATGATGATGATGATGATGATGATGATGATATGTCATGATCTCAAATAATGAGATGAAGACTTTACTGTTATTTCTATACTAGCCGTGCCCACGGTTTCTTCCTCATGAAATTTATAGCCTATATATGTTAATCTCATGTATAAGCTATATTACTATAAAGTTTCATCAAAATCCGTTCAGTAGGTTTTGCGTGAAAGCGTAACAAACATCCATACTCACAAACTTTCGCGTTTATAATATTAACTAGCTACCCACCCCGGCTTTGCACGGGTGTACATGTATTATACATATAAACCTTCCTCTTGAATCACTCTATCTGTTGAAAAATAACGCTTCAAATCCGATGCGTACTTTTAAAGATTTAAGCATGTGGCAACTAATATGTTGTCGAATGGCAACAGAGACATGAACTCTTTATTAGGTTAGCATCTGTACCATTTAAATTCCCTGCCGTATAACTACATGCACAACGGCCCGAATGAGAGGCCAATTGGGAGGGAAAATGGAGTCCAACCTACACTACTTCCCTGCCGTATCTCTCCCTATATTCAAAAGACAACTTTCAAACAAACTTTGCAGCTGGCTGAAGTGAATGAGATAGAGTGGTGTTTCCCAATTAGTGGTAATTGCCAGTTCCTGCATACCCCCAGGAGTATGTGAGTGCATCAAGGAGTATGTGTGGCTATCAGTAAAACAAACATACACACTCACAAACTTTGACATTGGTAATATTAGTGCGATTGCTATAATAAGGGGTTTGCAAGGTTTGAGGTCTTCTTTGAAGTGGTATGCAGCAAAAACTATTTGGGAACCACTGAGATAGAATATACAATGCAGATTTTGTTCAGTAATGTAGTATCGTAAGGTATAGTATAAGTGTGTCTTTGATAATTACACTCTCACACTATATTATTTCATTGCAGATATTTACAAGAATTCGCACCTCTGGGCACTGGAGGAGCTCTCTATCACTTTAGGGATCAAATCCGAGCCGGCAATCCCTCTGCATTCTTCTTGCTGAATGGAGATGTTTGCGCTGATTTCGGCCTGAAGGAGTTATGGAAATTCCATAGTGAAAGATCAGATGCTCTTGTTAGTATTTAAAAATATATCTCTCATAGAGAAGTATTGTTAGGCAATGTCGGCACATGTGTAGGTAGTACTGTAGCCCGTTCTCGCCCCCCCCCCTCCTACCCTCTTCGGGGGAAAGGGATTGTTAGTAATGGAGGAGAGTAGCCACAATGCTAGCATGTCAGGTTATCCTGCATTTCGATAGAAACCATTGTGCCAAATATATAATAATAATATTGATGGATCGTAAATCGATAAAATAATTAAAATAACTTGGAAGATTGTAGCGTGCCGTGCTGTATTCAACGACCAACTGCCGCCGGCCTCCCGTTGCCCAACCGCTACCGGGGTATCCGTTGCTTAGCAACGAGCCAACAGCGTGAGGCTACCGGCGGGTGCGCCGCTATATATATATCTACTAATAATAAGTGAAAAATTGCCATTTGCGAGTATGGGCTATCTGACTGAGTTCATGCTCATTTTATCATCCTCCACTGATATTAAGTTAGCGCCGGCAGGTCATTCCATAATAGTACATAAAAAAGTGAGTAGCACCGAATATAAGATGGATGCAATGTGTGAAGGATGATATGTATAAAAGGGGAGTAAGTTTCACAAATCTTTATCAGTATGATGACTGATAGAGATTTGTGAAAAAAGATGATGATGATGATGATGATATGTCATGATCCCACATGAGATGAAGACTTTACTTTTATTTCTATACTAGCCGTGCCCGCGGTTTCTTCCCCGTGAAATTTATAGCCTATATGTTAGTCTCATGTATAAGCTATATTACTATAAAGTTTCATCAAAATCCGTTCAGTAGGTTTTGCGTGAAAGAGTAACAAACTTCCATACTCACAAACTTTCGCGTTTAGAATATTAACTAGCTACGCACCCCGGCTTCGCACGGGTGTACATGTATTATACATATAAACCTTCCTCTTGAATCACTCTATCTGTTTAAAAATAACGCTTCAAAATCCGTTGCATACTTTCAAAGATTTAAGCATACATAGGGATGGACAGACAGTAACAGTGCCTTTGTTTTATACTATGTAATAATGATAATGATAAGATTTTTATGTATTCCACCACCAGTTGACAATAATGGGCACTGAGGCCACACGGCAGCAGTCAGTCCACTACGGCTGCATGGTCTGCGACCCGACCACGAGGGCTGTCACTCATTACGTCGAGAAGCCTAACAGTTATGTGTCCACGCTCATTAATTGCGGTGTCTACGTGTGTTCACTACAAGTATTCCATACTATGGCTGATGCTTTTCAGAAGAAACAGGATGGATTTTACAGGTAACTAGTACTATACAAAAATTGGATTCATGAGTATGATTGTTTGTGTCGGTCTGGGTGTTTTCTTTATATAATACTAGCTGTCCCGGCAAACGTTGTTTTGCCATATAAATTAATAACGCTATAAAAAAATAGAGGTTGATGATAGAAGAGTGAAAATTTAGGATTGTATGTATTTTTGTGTGTTGTATCATAAAACTGTAACACGAGAATTTTATATATAAGATGTATGTATTCACGAAAAAAAATCGATATATTTATCAGTTATCTAGTACCCGTAACACAAGCTCTAGCTAGCTTAACTTGGGACTAAATGGCGCTGTGTGAATTGTCCTGAGATTATTATTATTATTATATATATTTTCATTCAAATTCAAATTCAAATTCAAAATATCTTTATTCATGTAGGTCTATTACAGACTCTTATGATATGTCAAATCTACCGTCAGTTCGGAATGATATCGAGATGAGAAGAACTGACAAGAAACTCAGCTCGTAATTTTTTTCAAATAATAGTGGAACATGTTTATGATAAATACAGTTATTAAAATTCAAATTTGGGAGAATAGAGTGACCACCAGCATATGCTATCGCAAAGAACAAAAAATTTAATCAGTGTTCACAACCTGAACAGACCAGTTCCCACAAGCAGCACCCGTTCACGAGTATGACGTATGAGCCAGCCATCATTGCACTCAACCATATTAGAGGGAGCACATCGACCCGGCCCACTACGCCGCCACAAGTTTGAACTTTATAGCGAGCATGACTGTTTCAGGTTACTCCACTACGTCAATTATATTATTTACAGCATAGGCTGTACCGATCACAGTTTTCACCCATTACAATATTAAATTTACATTATTTAATTTACAATATGTCATTACAAAATTTATAATAAGTTTCTTTATTGTTATTACATTATCCATGTCATTTTAGCATTAATCTTATATTAATACGAAGCAAAAACTTTGTACCGATTTTTTCGAAAATTACGCGGATAGACGAGTATGGAATTTTGTACACTTATAGTTTACTACCTTTTACCCGTGTCTTCGCTCGCATTGAATCCATTAAATAAGTATAATCGATTAATAACTTAATTATTGGCTGCTAGATGGCGCTGAAGTAGGAAAATGTTGATATTTTATTTGTTGTTTTTATAAAAAATAATTGTTGTAAAGTAAAAATTATCGTATGTTCATTTGAATATCTCCAAGAACATGTGTACAAAATTTCATGATGATCGGCTCAGTAGTTTTTGCGTGAAACCGTAACAAACAACGCTACTTTCACATTTATAGTAATAGTAAGTCTATAACCTTAGATGAAGTACACAATGTAATAGTTTTTTTAATGACGCATAAAAAATACATTAAATCAATAAAAAAAATATTACACACACTACACGACTGATAATAAAACATCAATGTCAAGTCTGTTATCAAAGTTATCTATATTATATATTATTACGTGAAGCAAGTATTTTACGTGAAAAACTTTCATGATGTTGAAACTTATAATTTAAACTAGCTGTACCCGCGACTTCGTCCGCGTAAAATAGTGACCTTGACCAAATAATGAAAAAAATATTTAATGACCTAACCCAATAAAAGCCAAATGAAAAAGTTTCATCATTTCATCTTCAAAAATGACGACACTTCCATACATAACTCTTTCAACCCCTTGTAACCGTTCTATCGCATTCAAAAGTAGCCTATGTCCTTTCTTAGGGTCTAGACTAACACTGTAGGAAATTTCATATAAATCGGTTCAGTAGTTTTAGTGTGTAAGTGAGGCTGACAGACAGACAGATAAAGTTACTTTCACAGTTATAATATTAGTGGGGTATTTTATAAACTAACACAAAAAAGCCAATGGAAAAAGTTTCATAGATCTGGCTTCAAAAATGACGAATTTACCTAATATCTTTCATCCCCTAATTTATTTTACCCCCTTAATTGTAATTTTTTGCAAACTTTGAATGTCATATTCATTTATATTTAATCAACAGCCTCAGAAATAAGTTTCAAGTTTCTAGCTTCAAAAATGACGATTCTTTCATCCCCAATTTCAACCCCTTACAACCCTTATTTCGCATTAAAAAGTATCCTATGTCCTTTCTCAGGGTCTAGACTATCTGTGTACCAAATTTCATTTATATCGGTTCAGTAGTTTTCGCGTGAAAGCGAGACAGACAGACAGACAGAGTTACTTTCGCATTTATATTATTAGTAAGGAAGTAAGGATTAATTATGATTTGGCGACCACTAGTTTATTTAATTACACGGTGCCATAATAATAGAAATAAATTTAATAAAAAATTTTGCTAATGACTACTATGAAATAAGTGTGCTTTTATATATTTCCGCCTTAACAGTAAACAGTAACCTTCCGCCATGACACGTACTTAAATTGAACCTACAGGTTTGCCAACATGGCACGGCTACGGTTAGCGTTAAATCGGCCAATAACGCGTTTACAAAACGCTGCAAACTAACGTGAATTTAGCGTCAAATCATTCCACCAGTCTGAACAAATTGTGGAATTAAATTTTGACTTCGGCCGTTTGCTCTTCCGCTATTCTAAAAGTTTTTAATATTTGTTAATTAGTGAATAAAATATTGTTTTAACCTAATAAAAACAGTAACTATGCTCGAAATAAACTTAGTTACTGACAATGGGCTTGTAAAAGAGGAATTAACAACACGTTCACGATGTCAGCTTTCCATGACGCGTCATGTTCTGTGTTAGTTGAAAAAAGTAAAATTATATCTCAGCATTTAAGGAATATGTGAAGCTCAATAAAGAAATGTTTTCCAAGAAGTTAAATATATCGATACTTTAGACAGGTTGAACGTTGATCGACAAACTAATTAACCACAAAAAATGAAGTCACGTGGAATTAAAAAATGTTTCTAATGTCTCGTGGGCACAGACTTAATTGCGCAACATTGAGAATACATATACTGGTAAATATTGTAAGTACAGTTTATAACTATAATTATGCCAGTAAATACATAATAATCCCAACCTTCATATTGTACAACTGCATTATTTATTTAATTTCTAAAGTGGTGAATCATTAGATCTTATAAAGAAGTTACTTATATGTAAAGAAAGTTGCACAGAATTTTATGTATTTTTAATAGATAATATAAATTTTAATAGATAATAACTATCTTATTAGGAATGACCCGCAGTTACTCGATTTTCTAAATATGAACCTGCAACATATTAAATAAGTAACTGCAAATAGGCTTCATCCAAACGCGTATGGAATGCAATTCTCTATTAATGTGGATTAACTTTATTCCTTGCAATATATGGTATATTGGTCAGGTTGTACTCCATGCGGTTCCCCCTGGAAACTTAGAGCAGGTAGGTGCACCATATCATTGTCATCCATTAAAAAAAATCTTCCTTGGCAGGTTCTGTAAGAGCAAATTAGTTAAGGTTTCCTTTTTGGTTTTAAACGCTTAAAAATTTTGAGTGCTATAAAGTTGCCAAGGAGCAGTCATATAGCATATGGTATATCAATAGCTATTGGGTTTGCTAATGCCTCAAGCACAACAGTTATGAGCTTTTGCATATGTGTATATATACTTGATTTATTATGGAGTTAATGCAGCTTGCCGTTTAATATGCCCAAAATATTATGTTAAAGTTTGACAGCCTCGGTGGTCTACGGGTTTAACACTCTGCCTTACTTCCTATGGTTGTTGGTTTGATTCCACATAGCACAAACATTTGTATTTGTGAGTATGATCAATCGTCTAGGTGTTTTCTATGTTTATTATGTATTTTTTTAAGAAAAAATAATTATCTATGTATTTGTATCAGTTATCACACCACACCTATAACACAAGTTTTAGCTAGCTTAACTTGGGTTTAGATGGTGCTGTGTGAATTGCCCTGAGATTATTATTATTATATCAATATACTCTACTCTTCTGCTTGCAAAGTTAAAGTACATACAAAGTTTATGTACATGAAGCTGTGACTAAAATTAAGTGTACAGAATGTGATTTTGTTCACTGATGCTGAAATAGTCCGTGCATGGGTTGGCTTTAAAATGTAGCTTAAGGCAAATAGGATCCAGTTTAGGTGAACACAGTTGACTGACAGATGGATAGGACAGTATATATCCCACTCAGAAGAATCTTTCAGACTACATCACTCATCAACTTGGAGGTAAAACAATGTGGCAGAATAGTTACACATTTTTGTAAAGCCATGAATAGTTTTAATAATAAGTTGATTTTATACTGTATGTATGAATATGTTATGATTTATAAGAATGTGTGTAGTCTATTGTATATATCACCTTATATATAATCTAATATACAAATTAAAAAAAAAAAGATTTTCGTATTCTCTTAGGTTGGCAGGTAGCTGATGTAAAAAGGGGTAACTTAGGCTACTTGTTTTTTTTAGAAAAATTCTTTTATTTTACTAAAATAAGGTTAAAATCCACGCGAAGTCGCGGGAACAGCTAGTCTATACATATAAATAAAATTTGACTGTCTGTCTATTTGTTCCGGCTAATCTTTGAAATGGCTGGACCGATTTTAACGAGACGTTTTTTACAGGTAGCTGATGTAGTAAGGAGTAACTTAGGCTACTTTTATTTTAGAAACATAAAATTAAATTCCACGCGGACGAAGTCGCGAGAACAGCTAGTATATAAATAAGTCACATCTACCATTTCACTCATTTGTAATAGACATAGATAAAAAGATATTTTGATTTGAGACGTAACCTGTAATTTAGAACCATTTGTGCCCTTATAATGCTAAACACAATGATTTTGCATACCTTACCCTTTGTCTTATTTTGATTGGTAGGGCAGTAGTTTCATATCCTGAACATGATATTACTGATGTTCCTATCACAATGCTAAGGATGAGGACTGTCAGAAAACATTGTACAATACAATTATTTTCTTTTACAGTAGAAACAAATTCTTAATATAATAATAAATAACCCTAGAAGAGTGTGATCTATCACAAGTATTTAATTATGCTTACACACACAGATCCCAGCCCATACACACACACACACACACGCAAGGCTTAAGGAAATATATAAATAAGAATATGTGATTTTGATGAAAAATTTTGTAAAACATCTATGTTAATGAAATAAATTTTATTTTAATTTATTATTATTATTACTATAATATACAATCTACACTAAAAGGGATAGACTAGTGCTCTTGTGTTAGATGAATGATGATGATGAATATATATGACTTAGATTTACTCGGTGATGACAATACAACTCTCCTATATGGCCCATGTGTTTTACTTTTGTTTTAGATTATACAATTAGTTATTTGAATTTTATTTAGTATCTAGGTTTTGAATTTTTTTTTTATTGTACCAGTTATTACCCACTCAGTACCACATATCCCACTGTTTTAGGTTGACTGGAAGAGATATCTTCTAGGAATAAGTCCACCTTTGCTCACATTGTCTCTAAATTATAATATCTTTGTATTATCTGTGCAATAAAGAATATATATAAATATTTTCTGTACAACATTCTTACAGTGTTTGAGGTTATGTTATAACCTAACAAGAAAACACATGTAAGGTCAATTAAAAAATATGTGTATATGTAATTTATTCATTGTAAAGCCAAGAACAAAAACATCATCAGTGTAAACTTTATGATTAAGCTTATTTAAGTACTGTTATAGATGTTAAAATTTCATGTGTACAAAATACTGTATTTCTTATTTTGAATTTATTCTATAATTAAGAATTTATTTAGTGGTCTTGTGTTCTACATTATATTTGACTTTGTAATATAAAATAAATAAATAGAATTAGTCAGTATCCACATTTCTTTTAGCAATAATTTAATTCTATCTATTAGAATTATCGTTTTTCCTTCACCCATCTTCTGCTTCATTCATTTATCAATCAAATCCTTTTATTATTGGGCCACTATCACCCACATAGGGAGTTATGAATTCATTAGTATTGATCCTGACGATTTAACATTCATACAACATGTACCTCTTAATGAGAAGCCTGATGGAAACTCGTGATTCACACATAACAGTGAACTTGGTAGTTTTTATCTTTTAGATATAAATATCGAGAAACCACTATAAACAGAATCTTTATTTAATGTCTCTCTATCTATTTGTTTTGACCAAAAATCTGCTGAACAATCATAATGAAATTTAAAGTGAAGATTATGTCATGATGTCAGCGGTCAGACAGCTATCTTTTATAGTAAAAAGCAGCCGACTAAACTCAAAATTAAAGAAACTATTAAGGATTAACTTTATTAATAAATTTTACTTCCATTTGACAAACTAAACTTTTAATACTGAATTGTTTTGAACAATTATTTGCAGTGGTACCAACGGCAACAGTAGCCCACACCCGGGGTACATGTCGTGGGAACAAGATGTACTCGCGCCGCTGGCTGGCACGAAGAAACTATATGCAATGCAGGTAGACATTTTGAACTGGTATATATATACTTCTGTACTAATACTGGGTGACCCGGTAAATATTGTTTTGCTATGTGAATTAAAGTACTAATAACACTATTAGGAAATATGGGTTTATAGAAGGTTGAAATTTAATGTTGTATGCATTTTTTAATGCAGATAGTGTGTTTGTCTATTTGTTATCTGTTCTTAACGAAATGGCTGAACAGACGGACTAAATTTCCAATCCTCTTATATCAATAAAAAAAAAGGTAAAGTTTGTGTCCATGAAGTCATAAGTAACAGTGAGTTAACCATAAAATTTTTGTTAAAATATTAAATTACAATAATAATATTTACGCTAACCCAGGTGACAAGTTGGTGGTCGCAAGTAAAAACAGCCGGCTCCGCTATATACGCCAACCGTCACTATTTGGAGTTGCATCGTAAGCGGCTCAGCATCCCCGCTCCGTGCCAGATACTGCCAGATGTCTTCATCCATCCCACAGCTATCGTCGATAGCACTGCCGTGGTAAATTTAATTTTTATGTAATTGGAATGACAAACATGTTGATGGCCTGTCTGATGGTATGTGCTAACCTACGCCTGTATACATAATAGCATTACGTTAGCAGTACGATACAGTTTGCGTTGCTATTTTTGAAGACAGATCTCATGCTTCTTATATTGTAATTTCATTGTCTCATCGTTCACCGGAACATAGCTTATAAAGCAAACTGCTTGGTCGCATTATTTCGCCTTCGTTTATTTTATAAGTAAGACTGATGTATCCATGCAGAGGAGACGCTTTTACAAAGTCTACTTTGGTAACTCTAGTTTGACTAGATATGGTACTTTGCTATCTATAGTGTATAATTTCCTCCTGTATGTGTATATACCTTTCATATGCATTTAGGGAAAAGCTTTCAAATTTGATATTACAGGCACTTCGATTTTATTTTTTTGTATAGATAATAATCTATTATTTTATTTTGTAGATAGGTCCGAATGTGTCAATCGGCGCTGGAGTTATAATAAAAGCGGGCGTCAGGATCAAGGAGTCAATAGTACTGAACAACGCCACCATTAACGAGCATGCTCTGGTTATGTATTCTGTTGGTAAGTACACGATTAACTCTCATCTACTGGTTTTTATTACATTACTAGCTTTTATCCGCGCCTTCGCTCGCATGAATTCGTTACTGGCTGCTAGATGGCACTGAAGAAGAAAAAAATATATATTTTTATAAATAAAAAGTATCCTATGTTCATTCTAATAACTCCAAGAATGTGTGTTCAAAACTTCATGATGATCGGTTCAGTAGTTTTTGCATGAAAGTATAACAAACATCCCTACTTTCACATTTATAATATTAGTAAGAATAGTGAGATATAAATATCTAGTTGTTGCAAATGTAGTTATAATAATAATTTTGTTAAATTTGCGTACCCTAACAGGGTACCATATGGATCTAGATACTAATTATAAACATGTTTCATTGTAAACATTAAGGAATGCAATAAATATTGAGTATTGAATTATTCTAACCCATAATTGAGAATAGAGAGAATTAACTGCCACGACGGTGTAGTGTAGTACTTGGCCCCAAAGGAATACTACAGCAGGTACACCAGTGGAAGTAGAAGATGATGGAATGGTTGGTTCAGGTTGGTTATCACAAAGTTTGTAAGGGATATGTAATCTGGTTTGAACAATATTTATTTATTTGGGATATAGGAGACTGTTTACGGAGTTGCGTCGTTGTATATTTGTATCATAAACTAGCTGTTACTCGCGACTTTGTTTGCACAATGTTTAAACTCTATTTCAGTTACTTATAAAACTTTTTGTTTTTATAAGAAATGCCTGGCCCTCTAATCTATCTAATCTCTATCTATCTAATTTATCTTCTTATCTTTAAGTTGAATGGATCTTAACCATTCAACTGATAGGCGAAAAAAGATAATAAATTGACATGCAATCAGCAAAGGCGCTTCTAATACCCATTACTATCTTTTAATTATTAATCCCTTTTAATTATTAATTCAATTAATCCCTGTTAATTATTAATTCAATACAGTGGGTCAAGATGCATCTGTAGGCGAGTGGTCACGCGTTGAGGGAACGCCTTCAGACCCCGATCCCAACAAACCATTCGCCAAGATGGACAACACGCCTCTATTTAACTCTGATGGAAGACTCAACCCTTCTATCACTATATTAGGTAAGAATACCCGTAACACAAGATAGGCTTAGCTTGGGACTAAATAGCGCTGAGTGAATTGACCAGGATTATTAATATTATACATTTTTTTTATATAAGTTCAAAATTTATATATAATATTCCATTTCGTATCTTGTTCAGTTGGTTCAGTTTAACGAAAGAATGCATTCACCAGTAGAGGATGATAAAATGAATATGAAGTCAGGTCAGTTAGCTCACCTTGACAAAATTCCACGATGGTTTCGAGGAAGAACCACCTGAAGGTCCTGACATGGTACATTGTTAATAATGGGATTATTAGCCACATTACTATCGGTCTCCGTCCCCCAGTGGTAACTGTTGCCTATATACATGAACATCACTACAGATATCGCATTGTTATCCTCTAATTTCACGGCCTAATTTATTTGCCTGTAGGATGTACAATTGAAAAACAGCTTACAAGACGAGTTACTTGGCGGCTTAAATAGATGAGACTGAATCATGCATACGACATTTTAGCGTATACCGTTGAATACTGTTGTAAAATGGTCTCAATATTGTCGTTATAGCAAGCTGCGTATCAACTAGATTTATTTTCTGTCTGCTTATGTTTTTTTTGTAATTGGATGGCAAGTGAGCTCACGACGTTGATGATGACCGGTTAGTAATGGCAATTGTACATTGAACTTAAAAAAATATGATGAGACAGTGAAATTACAGAATAAGGCATGACATCTTAATCTTCTTAATTTTACCATGCAATACATAAGTGACGTCACGTGATAACGTGATGGCAATAGTACTGACTATTGTGTATATATCAGTTAGCATTTTTATCACTCCAATTATATAACAATTAACCTTATTTTTTTTGCAGGTGCCAGTGTAATAGTTCCAGCGGAGACCATCCTGTTAAATTCAATAGTATTGCCACATAAACATCTCACCAGAAGCTTCAAGCATGAAATAATATTATAGTGTTAATGACATTTGTTCCATTCTTTTTCATCCGCATGTAAGTTATATATGGTTCATGAGATTGGTAGGAAATGTGTATTTACATTAAATGTAATGTTTTATGTACTTGTATAGATTCTTGTTGCGTTTAAATACTGATATGGATTATTAGTGCGACGAAGTTGTCCTTCGCGCGATTGTCTCTGCAAGTCATTGTGGTCAAATCCTATTAAATTCGATTGTCTGACCAAACTTAATTATACTCATCTTAACATTCTTCTCTCGATGCACAATTTCTTATTCAATCATTAAGAGAATGTAACTGTTCACATCAAGTATGTATATTTTACAAAAAAACATGTTTTATACTAGTATTATGTTATGTTGTAATTCTTAAATTGTAATAAGAGTTATGATTATATTATGATGTAAAAAGACCAAAATATACCAAATAATAATTCTATTATACTGGAACTTTAGGGATACTGTACTGAACTGTAGATAAAAATCTCTGTATCTAAGGTTAGATTGACGATTCAATTAATTTGTACCCCTTTTATGTATTCTGTGTGCTGACACTGATAATAGTGACGATGATGGTTTCGTCTTAGTATAAGAGAAGAGCACAATGATGGTCTTAACCATCAACTCTAACCTTTGGTCATACCAAACTTGCCGTTATACTGTACCAAT
The DNA here is from genome assembly GCF_030625045.1 of Achroia grisella. NCBI lineage: Eukaryota > Metazoa > Arthropoda > Insecta > Lepidoptera > Pyralidae > Achroia > Achroia grisella. The sequence continues at coordinate 302,730 of NW_026712984.1, read as the reverse complement.
CTACTCACAATCCATCCTCTTCGACCTGCTACGCCTGGTCCAAGGTCGTCAGGGTACGTCCATGTTAGATACGCCGTTGATCCCACTGAAGGTAGGCCGAAGGTGGCCCGACGAGTTCCATACCTCATGATCCTGACAGGATGACGCTCTCCATGGCTCGCCTCTGTAGTCTAGTGTCCAATTCCAGTGTAGTGGCGCGGTTCAGTACTCATTGCTGTCCAGACCGATGAGCCCATAGTACTAAAATACACTAACACAACACAGTACTCTGTATTGAGATCTGGTTTTGCTGCAACGTCCAGGGAACCGGTGCCAAGAAGCATTTGGCCAAGGGCCACTGGAGCTTTCCCTTAAGTGTCATCGACATCGACTTACCCGGGAAAACTCTGTGCCCTACCACACAATGTTCATTACAAAGATCCCTAACAATCGCGACTACTAATGACCTGAAGACGTCACGTCACCGTCACCGTCACACCTCACGGTTATACTGGCCGAAAGGCGAGAGGTGCGCACCTCCTGCTTTTCGGCGTTTTCGCGCATCTCTCTCGAATCCTAACCTCCGCAAAGTCAAAGTTATATCAATGTTAGATACGCCATTTGGACCGCTAAAGGTCGCCGGTTGGCCTTGCCTATTATGTAAATCGAGATCCCTACTGAGGATGAATCCTTTCATTGCACGCCGTTCGAGTCATGCCCGCGCCCTGTGTAGTGGCGAGCCTCGGAAAACCACAGTGGTGAGTGGGCGTTACAGTCCAGAGCGATTAGAATCCTTCTTCCGCGAAGAACGTCGAATACTCTCTCCAGGTGGTGCAGGTGGCGGTCTATGTCGTCACCGTATTGTAAGTAGCCAGACACGATATATACGTGCCCTACCACACAATATTCATTACATAAATCCCTAACAATCGCGACTACTAATGACTTAAAGACAAGAATACCCGCCTTAGGGTTATCACCGACTCGTATGGCCGCAAGAGGACGGTCCGCGTCGGCCCAGGCTCTCGCGTATTGTTCTTGGACGAAAACAACATCGAGGCCCAGGTCTTCCGCTTTCGGCAGGACGAACAGCCGACCTTCCTTCCAGGCGTCCGGAAACACGCCCGTCTCTATGCACCGCGAGTACAGGTAGTGGAACTCGGCCGGAGCCGCAATCCATACCTGTTTAATTATACGCGATGAGAGGCCATCTATACCCGGTGCAGTGTTCGGTAGCACCTTGATGATGCTTGATGATGGAGAGAGGGGGTGCAGCGTCGCCCGAGGGTGTGAACGAAGCCACAGCGCGTACCTGCCGGTGGTAGTCCGTGTCCCCGGACACGTCGTCGTCGGGGCACAGGGCGTTCACCAGTGCGCGCATGGATCCGTCCACATCCCTCGCATGGCCCAGCAAACTTGGTGCCGTTTATTAAATTATTTGGGGGTCTGACCCTACCGCTAGCTACCCTGTAGGCCTGGCCCCAGGGGTCCTGGTTGCCAGCCCCAGCCAGTCGCATAAAATGATCCCGCTGCACCTCCTCCATTCGTCTTCGATAGCGCAGTCGTGCGCCATTATAGGCCGCTTAAGTGTTCAATTCTAAACTACCCCCACTGACTTTGGTCTTCTGCCAGGCCCTCCTTGATCTCGATGCAAGTCTACGAAGACGCTCCAGGTCCGGACTCCACCATTCATAGCCCAGTCCTCCTATCTCCTTCTCCTCGAGACATTCCCTGGCGCATCGCGTGATGATGCTGGTGAAGTCCTTGGCGAGTTCAGCCGGCTATTGGTAAGTGTCGAGGTCGCCCATTCTGTAGTGGATCTTCCGCCTGAAGAGTTCCCAGTCCACACGGCGGTCACGGTATCTCGGTGGATTTTTAATTGGCTCAGCGCACGACGCCGGTCGGCTGGCCGCACCGCCCACTGTGAAGGATATCATCCTGTGATCACTGACACTGACACTATCATTAACTAACCACCCCTCTAATCCTACCCCCCGCGAGGTCAGTGATATCTATGTTGGATTCGCCGTTTGGGCCGCTGAAGGTCGCCGGTTGGCCTTCCCTATTGTGTAGAACGAGATCCCTACCGAGGATGAATCCTTCCATTGCGCGTCGTTTGTGTTCCGAGTCGTGCCCGCGCCCTGTGTAGTGGCGAGCCTCGGAGAACCACAGAGGTGAATGGGCGTTACAGTCCAGAGCGATGAGGATCTCCTGCCCCAGCGCGCTGATGGTCGCCGTGTCACCCTTGTTGAGCTTGCTGCCCGGACCGGTAATCATCCCCATAATTAAAACCATGTTTCTCCGCGTCCTCTCCAGCAGCTCGAGCTTGGTGGCCGTCTCAAGGTTCACCTCCATGTCGGTTGCTCCTGACCGCGGCTGCTGCTGCTGCTGTGGCAGTGGCTGCTGCGGAGGCTGCGACGACTCTCGGCTCATATCTGCACCGGCGGCGGACGGGGTGCTCAGAAGCAGTCCCGCCACTGGGGGGGCGGAGCCAGCGGTTTGCCGAAAACTCTGCTTCCTTTTCTCCACAGCCGCCACCTTGCTGCGCTGGCCGACAATCGTCTCCGGCGACGTCAGCGGCCTCTTGCCGGCCGTCTTGCCGCCAGACGACGTACCCGACGCAGATGGTTTAGCAGCTCCGGCTTCGCCCCCATCGTTCCGATGCTGCCCAGGTGGCGGGGTCCTACAGATGGACCGTCGCGTCACGAATGGGCATTCGATGTCTGATTCCTCCATAATAATTCCTTACCTACTATGCTATTTACACTAGGAAGAAATAACACAACAAATAGGAACAGAAAACTAGAAACAATTTAGAAATGGAGGACGGAACAATTATTCTGGGGGGAACCTAAACTAGCTAATTTGGCACTAATTATTGAAGGAGGCAACACCGGAATCAGCAGGGATGCCAACCTACAACAATGTACCCTATGCTACGAAACGCCAAAGTCAATCTGACGGTGACAGATGACTTTGACGTTTCTTTGACGTTGGCACAGCGGCGGGCAATATCGCGGCTGTCAGTGCGACAGCCGTCAACCAACGACCGCGTGCGGACCACGTTCCTAACCTAAAAGTGAGAGCACGTGCTTATGTATCGGTATTTACAGTCGCAATTTGGGGATTTGAGCACTGTTTTGGGACCTATTCTAGCTAAGATTGTATGGGGACTAAATCTACAACTCACGATACTGTCCAGGAGTCATTACACGGCCACTGTGGTCCAATTACAATGTCACAAGTCAAACACAATTTACAGTTTCAATTTTCACCTCACTCGCAAACCCGAGGAAAAACGCGAAAAACAAATTTTAAACGCGCACCGGTTCGTGTAGTGGGGATAATAACAAGAAAAACGAAAAATGAGATTGGGGAAAAGCTCGTTTTCCCGAAAAAATATTGAATACTACGAGCGGAGCGGACACGTCCGTACGCACTGACGGCCGACACCGAAGTAGCTTGGCGAGGGCAACCTCCACCAACCCATGGCCATTCCAACCTCTCGGTTATACTGGCCGAATCTGCGGGGAATGCGCGCTGAAAAGCACGCATTCTCTTGACGCCTACAAATTATTTCAACTCCTGTCCCCTCTATCGCACTCTCCCCCTTCTGGGGCAGCGGACGAAACGTCGACAGCTTCGGTGCCGGGCAGCTCTTCGTCTTCAGCGGTGTCCTTCCTTCTTGAACGCGTACCACCAGCAGTCCTCTCGTACTCGCTCCGTCTCCGGTGCCACTGATGCGCGAACTCCCGCAGCCTCCTAAAATTCTCCTCTGTAGACACCAAGTCCGGGTAGTACACCGGACTCTCTCCTTCGCCTTCACCACGATGTATCCCCTCCAGCAGCTTCCCCCTGAGATCGGAATATAGGGAGCACTCCCACACAATGTGGTGGAGGTCCTCTTCCGATTCCCCGCAACCGCAGCCGCTCGACTCGTAGTCTCATGGCGTGCAGTCGCTTACCGAAGCAGCCGTGTCCAGTCAGGATCTGTGACGTCTCGTAATCGGGTTCAACCCACGGAGACGCCAACCTAATAGCCACATCCGGAAAGTATCGATAGAGCTCTCTTCCATCCGCGGAGGAGTGCCATCGCTCCTGCCATTCCCCGACTATATCGTCCCATGCCCCGCGTTTCCGTCTGCTCAACTCCGGCTTTGGCGCGGACTCGCGCTCCTCATCCATTCTGGCAGCACGGATTACCTCCAGGTCCGCAGGCAAGACCCCCCCAGTACTGGTAGCGCCGCCGTACTCACGCTCCTGTACGCTTTCGTAAGGAGGATGAGAGACGGTCGCTGCAGCCTCAGGACTATACTACGTACGACATGGAGACTGATTCTCTCATGCCATACGGGTGCAGCATACGTCAACGTGGCTATGTAAGTGCCCTTGTAGAGAGTGCCGAGGGCCGGATAACGAATGCCCCAGGAAGACGCCGATACTCTCGACATCTTCCCGAAACATTTGGCCGCTCGCTCTCCAATCGTTGTCGCATGCTGCACGAAGGACATCCTGTCATCTAGCGTCACTCCAAGAATGGTTGCCGCCGTGACGGTCCGGACCGAGTCGCCACTCATCCTGATGACTGGGGGCCGCTGGAGCTTTCCCTTTACGGTCATCGTCATGGACTTGCCTGGGGAGAACTCCAGCCGATTACGGGCACCCCAATCGAGGACGAGCGAGAGCGAGGCTTTCGCCTTGCTCTCGATGCTCGCTCGGGAGTTGGCTCCGATCAGGACCGTAACATCGTCCGCATACGCAACCATCCTTACTCCCGCAGGTAACGGGAGACGAAGCAGGTCATCCATCAGTAGGTTCCATAACGTGGGACCCAATACCGAACCTTGTGGACATCCCATGGTGCATTCCTTCCACAGCACCCGGTCACCGGTGATGAGGCACACGCGGCGACCAGCGAAGTAGCCCGCCAGCATCCTGAAGATGTTGGGCAGCCAACCACCCTGTTTCGCCTTAACCAGAATCATCGGCCACCAGGCGTTGTCGAAGGCACTCGAGATGTCAAGGAAGATGGTCTGTACATACTTCCATGGTTCGTGCCGCGAGTCTAAGATAGCCCTAAGCGCGGAGGTGGTGGACCTACCGGGAGAAAATCCGTGCTGACAGTCGGAGATCCGAAAACTGATCATCGGAGCGCTTTTTAGTATTACGCGTTCCAAAATCTTTCCAAAAACCGAGAGGACCGTGATCGGACGGTACACCTTCGGGTCGGTCAGCGGCTTGTCGTTGCCCTTAGGCAGGACAAGCAGCCGACCTTCCTTCCATATGCCGGGAAAAATGCCGGCTTCTACGCACCGCGCATAGACAAAGTGGAATTCAGCTTCCGCCGCCTTCCACGCCTGCCTGATGATTCGGGAAGAGAGACCGTCGAGCCCCGGGGCGGTATTGGGCAGATCCTGTGATGATTCCCAGATCCTGTCTAGATAGAGGTGGCGCAGAGTCGCTCGAGGGCGTGAGCGCAGCCAGTACACGCACCTGACGGTGGTGCTCCGTGTCCCTCGACTGATCGTCATCAGGGCACAAAGCCCCAACAAGGGCCCGCATGGATTCGCCCACGTCCCTCGCATGGCCTTCAGCAAACACAGTGCCGTTTATTATATTACTGGGAGGTCTAATCCTCCCACTCGCAACCCTGTAGGCCTGGCTCCAGGGGTCCTGGTTGCCAGAGCCTGCTAGGTGCCTAAAATGTGACCTCTGCACCTCCTCCATTCTACGTCGGTAGCGCAGGCGCGCTTCCCGGTGGGCCATTCCGGTGTCAGCCTCCACTTGTCCACACCTATGCCTAGACGCCTGCCAACGTCTCCTAGCTCTGGCTGCGATCCGCCGCAGATCATCAAGCTCAGGGGTCCACCATTCGTAACCGGCATTTCCCCGGCCCCGCTTCTCCCCCAGGCATTCTCTGGCACACCTACTAATCACGTTGGTGAAAGCAGAGGCCAGTTCCGCCGGGGGGAGAGCAGTGCAGAGGTCACCCATACGAAAGTGAACCCGCCTACGGAAGAGCTCCCAATCCACATGCCGGTCCCGATACCTAGGGGGATTTTTAACCGGCTCAGCGCACGACGCGAGCCGATCGCCACACTCGTCGATGTAGTACACAATGAGCCTGTGGTCACTGCAGCTCACTCCCTCAAGGACCCGCCACACTGAAAGCTTCACCCCCCTCGTCGTGATGGTAATGTCGATGTTAGACTCACCGTTTGGGCCACAGAAGGTTGCTGGGTGGCCCGGTGAGTTCCATATGACGAGGTCGTGGCTCAGGATGAAGCCCTCCATAGCCCTTCTCCGGTGCTCCGCCTCGTGTCCGCGTCCTGTATAGTGCCGAGGCTCAGAGTGCCACATCGGCGAGTGGGCGTTGCTGTCCAGCCCAATGAGGACTCTCCTTCCGCGGAGTTCCTGCAGCACGCGTTCAAGGTGGTGCAGGTGGCGGTCAATGGGCTCGCTGTACTGGAAGTACGCCGACACAACAAAAAGATCCAGCGCTGCTATATGCGCCACTGCACAGTGCTCCGAGCAGAGGTCCAACTAGGATGCGGCGCTCAAGGAGTTGGCTCCAAGGAGGATGCCAGCCCTCGGTTGGTTACCCGATTGCACCGCCAGAAGCGGTGCCTCCGGGTCAACCCAGGCCCTCGAATATTGGTCTTGAGTAAAAACAATACCGGGCCCCAGGCCCCGCGCGAGGTCCGGCAACTCCCTGGTGCCCAACTCCGAGCCGCCCGCATTAATCAGCCCAAAGGTGACAGTGGAGCGCTTAGGAGCCATATTGGGTGGTGTGGACGGCCCTCTGCTCGGCGTTTAGGCGCGCTGGGCAAGCCCTGCCCATCGTGGCGTGTGTGGCGGCGTCTCGTCTGCCGAAGCGGTGACATGTTGCACACCGGGTCTCTTCGGACTTACAGCCCGATCGGTTGTGCCCCGTACCTCCGCACCGTCCGCAGGTCATCTCCTTGGCCCTACAGTATTTGGCCGGGTGGCCGTACTGCTGGCACTTGGTGCAGCGCGTCACGTCCACATAATCGGTCGGGGTGATGACGTCCCACCCGCAGTAAAGTTTATCTCTTCTGATGAGCGCTCCCCGCAGTGACGGGCTGCACCGCAGCACCACAGCTGTGTTGCTGCTGCCCCTCCATGATTTCTTAAAGGCAACCTCGCAGTGCCTCTTAATTTTGTCTGCAGTCCACCCATCTGTATCGATATTCTGCACTGCGAGGTTGTCCATCAACTCCTCCGCGCTGACGTCATCCGGGAAGCCCCGCAGGGCCACGAGCGGGCGTCTCGCCTTCGGCTCAGTGACCCTTAGGGTCGACGGGACGGCCTCCTTAAGGCGGGCAGCAGCTTCCTTGTTGATGGTCTGTACGACCACCCCGGCGTTACCTACCTTACGGTCGTTCGCCACTTGTAGTTGCAGAGTCGCCGGGCTAACAATTTTCTTTAGCAGGTTCTTAGTTTCTTCCGCGGTTTTTATCTCCTTGGCGGCCTCTTCAGTCGGATAAAATGCCTAGACTGGCCCTGCTGATGCGATTGTGGACGTTGGTCCCTCCTCCATAGCCGCCATAGTCTTATGCAGCCGTAGCCTTGATGCTGCTATATGCGCCACTGCACAGTGCTCCGAGCAGAGGTCCGACTGGGATGCGGCGCTCAAGGAGTTGGCTCCAAGGAGGATGCCATCCCTCGGTTGGTTACCCGATTGCACCGCCAGGAGCGGTGCCTCCGGGTTAACCCAGGCCCTCGAATATTGTTCTTGAGTAAGAACAATACCGAGGCCCAGGCCCCGCGCGATGGCCGGCAACTCCCTGGTGGCCAACTCCGAGCCGCCCGCATCGATCCGCCCGAAAGTAATAGCAGGGCGCTTAGGAGCCATATTCAGTGGTGTGGACGGCCCGTTGCTCGGCGTGCAGGCGCGCCGGGCAGGTCTTTGCCATTGTGGCGTGTGTCGCGGCGTCTCCTCGCCCGAAGCGATGACACGTCGCGCAGCGGCTCTCCTCAGACTTGCAGCCCGATCGGTCGTGCCCCGTACTTCCGCACCGTCCGCAAGTCTCTTCTTTGGCCCGGCAATACTTGGCCGGGTGGCCGTACTGCTGCCACTTAGCGCAGCACGTCACATCTACATAGTCTGTAGGTGTGATGACGTCCCAACCTACGTACAGTTTGTCCCTCCTGATGAGCGCTCCCCTTAGTGACGGACTGCACCGAAGCACCACAGTAGTGTTGCTGCTGCCCCTCCACGATTTTTTGAAGGCAACCTCGCTGTGCCTCTTTATCTTTTCTGTAGTCCAGCCTTCTTCCTCTATGTTTTGGGCTGCGAGGTTGCCAATTAGCTCTTCCGAGCCGATGTCGGCAGAGAAACCTCTCAAGGCCACTAGAGGCCGCCTAGCCTTTGGCTCGGTGACCCGTAGGGTCGGCGGGGCAGCCTCCTTCAAGCGGGCAGCAGCTTCCTTATTGGTGGTCTGAACGACCACCCCTGCATTTCCGACTTTGCGGACGTTCGCCACCTGCAGCTGTAGTGTCGCCGGGCTGACTACTTTCTTGAGTATCCGTGTCTTCCGCAGTCCTGATCTCTTTTGCTGCTTCCTCTGTGGGGTAGAAGGCCAGGACTGGTCCCGGCGCTGCGATCCTTGTTAGGTTCTTCTGTACAGCCGCCATGTTTTGGTGCAGTCTCAACTTAGAGGCATACATTTCCGTTTGGGCTGCCTTCACTGTTGGTCCTTCCATGTGAGTCGCCGAGGTGCTCTCGATCTTTCTGAGCTTTTCCTGTGCTAATTGAAGCTCTGCCTCAGCGACTCTCAGATCCAGTGCACCCACAACTGCGATTACTTCTTGCCCCAATATGCTGATGGCGGCTGTGTCTGATTTATTGAGTTTGCTGCCCGGCCCGGTAATGACAGCCATGATGGCGGCCATATTTTTCCTGGCGACCTCAAGCAGCTCCAGCTTGGACGCCGTTGCCACATTGAGGCTGCCAGCAGTGGGCTCCTGCTGCAGCGGCTGCTCTGCTGGTCCTCTTGGCGGCTCCACAGTAGACTCCTGCCGGGGTCGCGGTTCAGGCTGGCGAGGCGCCGGGGCCGTTACACTTTTCTTCAGAGGTGGACCCAGCGCCCCTGCCTGCAGGCCAGCGACCGGGGGGGCGTCAGACTGCCGCTGCTGCTGTGTACGAACTGTAGGCCGCCGTCGCTTCACCGCCGGCTTGCTACGGCGCGGGCCCGCGTCATCAGGCGAAGTGAGCGGCCTCTTCGCCGCCGCCGTGCGGGGCGGCGAGTCAGCCCTGCCCGTCAAAGGCGCTCCCGAACCCGCCAGGCCCAGCAAATCGACCTCAGCCAGACCCGGGGGGTCTCTGCTAGGCGAGCGCGGGGGAGGGGTGCGGCAAATCGACTTCCGTGGGAGGAACGGGGACCCGTCGTCCTCCTCCTCCATTGTTCACAAAATTTTCCCCAATTTATGGGAACACAAATTTTTCCCCAAAATCTGGGAATTTCCAAAATTATACACCTGTCCACACCTGTTCTTAAAGTTGCCACTAATAGAGTCACACAAACTACACTGAAAAATTTTGTCCACTGGCAACCGCGCATGCACCGCTGACAGACGCCAAAGGTCTGTGTCAAGTGTGCACGACAGTCGGTCTGAGACCGTATCTGTCAAACACACTGACAGGCGACGGGCGACGTCTGTCAAAGGCTATCCGTCAGTCTTCACAACGACGCATGCCTACCGCATGGGCACCACATGGCGCAACTGTCTTAACCTAAAATGTACTGTTCTAACCTAACTTATGCTACGAATAACCTAATTTAAATCTAAAACTTAAAATTAGGGCGTCTATATCATCAAAACAATGTTACTTATAACTACGACTCACTGTTTATGCGTCCTTTCGCCAAATTACACTGCAATCCAAGTTTATTGCACTGTCACTGTCACCACGTGTCCCGATACACGTTTCCCACTTTCCCAATGAGGGAGAGAGGTGTTCGTGTACTAAGTAGTAATAAAAACACGGAAAAAGGGGGAACAAGTTCCCGAACCTTCCCGAAACTCCCGAACACTGCAAGGATGCGAAAATTCGCGTTGAGTACTACGGTACCGTACGGAGCAACGAGTGAAACACGTCCGCGCGCTACGACGGCCGGCACCGAAGTAGACCAACCCTCCACCAACCCATGGCCATTCCAACCTTACGGTTATACTGGCCGAATCTGCGGGGAATGCGCGCTGAAAAGCACGCATTCTCTTGACCTCTACAAATTATTTCTATTCCAGTCCCTTGTCGCACTCTCCCCCTTCTGGGGCAGCGGACGAAACGTCGACAGCTTCGGTGCCGGGCAGCTCTCCGTCTTCAGCGGTGTCCTTCCTTCTTGAACTTCGCCTTCACCACGACGTATCCCCTCCAGCAGCTTCCCCCTGAGATCGGAATATAGGGAGCACTCCCACACAACGTGGTGGAGGTCCTCTTCCGATTCCCCGCAACCGCAGCCGCTCGACTCGTAGAGTCTCATGGCGTGCAGTCGCTTACCGAAGCAGCCGTGTCCAGTCAGGATCTGTGACGTCTCGTAATCGGGTTCAACCCACGGAGACGCCAACCTAATAGCCACATCCGGAAAGTATCGATAGAGCTCTCTTCCATCCGCGGAGGAGTGCCATCGCTCCTGCCATTCCCCGACTATATCGTCCCATGCCCCGCGTTTCCGTCTGCTCAACTCCGGCTTTGGCGCGGACTCGCGCTCCTCATCCATTCTGGCAGCACGGATTACCTCCAGGTCCGCAGGCAAGACCCCCCCAGTACTGGTAGCGCCGCCGTACTCACGCTCCTGTACGCTTTCGTAAGGAGGATGAGAGACGGTCGCTGCAGCCTCAGGACTATACTACGTACGACATGGAGACTGATTCTCTCATGCCATACGGGTGCAGCATACGTCAACGTGGCTACTTAGGTGCCCTTGTAGAGAGTGCGGAGGGCCGGATAACGAATGCCCCAGGAAGACGCCGATACTCTCGACATCTTCCCGAAACATTTGGCCGCTCGCTCTCCAATCGTTGTCGCATGCTGCACGAAGGACATCCTGTCGTCTAGCGTCACTCCAAGAATGGTTGCCGCCGTGACGGTCCGGACCGAGTCGCCACCCATCCTGATACTGGGGGCCGCTGGAGCTTTCCCTTTACGGTCATCGTCATGGACTTGCCTGGGGAGAACTCCAGCCGATTACGGGCACCCCAATCGAGGACGAGCGAGAGCGTGGCTTTCGCCTTGCTCTCGATGCTCGCTCGAGAGTCGGCTCCGATCAGGACCGTAACATCGTCCGCGTACGCAACCATCCTTACTCCCTCAGGTAACGGGAGACGAAGCAGGTCATCCATCAGTAGGTTCCATAACGTCGGACCCAATACCGAACCTTGTGGACATCCCATGGTGCATTCCTTCCACAGCACCTGGTCACCGGTGATGAGGCACACGCGGCGGCCAGCGAAGTAGCCCGCCAGCATCCTGAAGATGTTGGGCGGGCAACCACCCTGTTTCGCCTTTACCAGAATCATCGGCCACCAGGCGTTGTCGAAGGCACCCGAGATGTCGAGGAAGATGGCCTGTACATACTTCCATGGTTCATGCCGCGAGTCTAAGATAGCCCTAAGCGCGGAGGTGGTGGACCTACCGGGAGAGAATCCGTGCTGACAGTCGGAGATCCGAGAACTGATCATCGGAGCGCTTTTTAACATTACGCGTTCTAAAATCTTTCCAAAGACCGAGAGGAGCGTGATCGGACGATACGCCTTCGGGTCGGTCAGCGGCTTGTCGTTACCCTTAGGCAGGACAAGCAGCCGACCTTCCTTCCATATGCCGGGGAAAATACCGGCTTCTACGCACCGCGCATAGACGAAGTGGAATTCGGCTTCCGCCGCCTTCCACGCCTGTCTGATGATTCGGGAAGAGAGCCCGTCGATCCCCGGGGCGGTATTGGGCAGCAATTAATGATGCTTCCCAGATCCTGTTTAGATAGAGGCGGCGCAGAGTCGCCCGAGGGCGTGAGCGCAGCCAGTACACGCACTTGACGATGGTGCTCCGTGTCCCTCGACTGATCGTCATCAGGACACAGAGCCCCGACAAGGGCCCGCATGGATTCGCCCACGTCCCTCGCATGGCCTTCAGCAAACACAGTGCCGTTTATTATATTACTGGGAGGTCTAATCCTCCCACTCGCAACCCTGTAGGCCTGGCCCCGGGGTCCTGGTTGCCAGAGCCTGCTAGGTGCCTAAAATGTGACCTCTGCACCTCCTCCATTCTACGTCGGTAGCGCAGGCGCGCTTCCCGATGAGCCATTCCGGTGTCAGCCTCCACTTGTCCACACCTATGCCTAGACGCCTGCCAACGTCTCCTAGCTCTGGCTGCGATCCGCCGTAGATCATCAAGCTCAGGAACCGGCATTTCCCCGGCCACGCTTCTCCCCCAGGCATTCTCTGGCACATCTACTGATCACGTTGGTGAAAGCAGAGGCCAGTTCCGCCGGGGTCACCCATACGAAAGTGAACCCGCCTACGGAAGAGTTCCCAATCCACATTCCGGTCCCGATACCTAGGGGGATTTTAACCGGCTCAGCGCACGACGCGAGCCGATCGCTCGTCAATGCGGTACACAATGAGCCTGTGTCCGCGCCACTGCCACTCGGAAAGCTTCACCCCCTCGTCGTGATGGTGATGTCGATGTTTGACTCACCGTTAGGGCCACAGAAGGTTGCTGGGTGGACCGGTGCCATACGACGAGGTCGTGGCTCAGAATGAAGCCCTCCATTGCCCTTCTCCGGTGCTCTGCCTCGTGTCCGCGCCCTGTGTAGTGCCGGGGCTCAGAGTGCCACATCGGCGAGTGTGCGTTGCTGTCTAGCCCAATGAGGACTCTCCTTCCGCGGAGTTCCTGCAGCACGCGTTCAAGGTGGTGCAGGTGGCGGTCTATGGGCTCGGCGTACTGGAAGTACGCCGACACGACAAATAGATCTAAGGCTGCAACATGCGCCACTGCACAGTGCTCCGAGCAGAGGTCCAACTGTGATGCGGCGCTCAAGGAGTTGGCACCAAGGAGGATGCCAGCCCTCGGTTGGTTACCCGATTGCACCGCCATGAGCGGTGCCTCCGGGTCAACCCAGGCCCTCGAATATTGTTCTTGAGTAAGAACAATACCGAGGCCCAGGCCCCGCGCGAGGGCCGGCAGCTCCCTGGTGGCCAACTCCGAGCCGCCCGCATTAATCTGCCCAAAGGTGACGGTGGGGCGCTCAGGAACCATACTGGGTGGTGTGGACTGCCCTCTGCTCGGCGTGCAGGCGCGCTGGGCAAGCCCTGCCCATCGTGGCGTGAGTGGTGGCTTCTCTTCTGCCGAAGCGGTGGCACGTAGCACACCGGGTCTCTTCGGACTTGCAGCCCGATCGGTCGTGCCCCGTACCTCCGCACCGTCCGCAGGTCGCTTCCTTGTCCCTACAATATTTGGCCGGGTGGCCGTATTGTTGGCACTTGGTGCAGCACGTCACGTCCACATAGTCAGTTGGGGTGATGACGTCCCACCCGCAGTATAGTTTGTCTCTTCGGATCAGCGCTCCTCGCAGTGACGGGCTGCACCGCAACACCACAGTTGTGTTGCTGCTGCCCCTCCATTATTTCTTGAAGGCAACCTCGCAGTTCTTCTTAATTTTGTCGGCGGTCCACCCTTCTGTGTCTATATTCTGCACTGCGAGGTTGTCCATCAACTCCTCAGCGCTGACGTTATCCGAGAAGCCCCGCAGGGCCACGAGCGGGCGTTTCGCCTTCGGCTCGGTGACCCTTAGGGTCGACGGGACGGCCTCCTTAAGGCGGGCAGCAGCTTCTTTGTTGGTGGTTTGTACGACCACCCCTGCATTACCGACCTTACGGACGTTCGCCACCTGCACTTGCAGTGTTGCCGGGCTGACCACCTTCTTCAGCAGTCGCTTCGTGTCCTCTGCTGTTTTAATGCTGCTCGCTCCTTCCTCTGTCGGGTAGAACGCCAGAACGGGTCCTGGCGCAACTATCGACGAGGTCGATCCCTGGTCTACGGCCGCCATCGCTCCATGTAGCCTAAGTTTCGAGGCATATGTCTCCGCCGCCGGGGCCGGCTTCGTGGCTACACCATCTAGGTGGGCCACTGAGGTGCTCCCCGCATTCCGCAGCTTTTCTTCTGCTAGTCTCAACTCCGCTTCTGCCACCCTGATGTCCAGCGTTCCCACGACGGCTATCACCTCTTGCCCAAGGGCGCTGATGGCAGCCGTATCCGTCTTGTTAAGTTTGCTGCCCGGCGCCGTCACGACCGCCATGATGGCGGCCATATTTTTCCTCACGGTCTCCAGCAGCTCCAGCTTCGATGCCAAAAATTATACACTGTCCACACCGTGTTCTTAAAGTTGCCACTAATAAGGTCACACAAACTACACAACAAAAATTTTGTCCACTGGCAACCGCGCATGCACCGCTGACAGACGCCAAAGCGCTGTGTCAAGTGTGCACGACAGTCGGTCTGAGACCGTATCTGTCAAACACACTGACAGGCGACGGGCGACGTCTGTCAAAGGCTATCCGTCAGTCTTCACAACGACGCATGCCTACCGCATGGGCACCACATGGCGCAACTGTCTTAACCTATAAATGTACTGTTCTAACCTAACTTATGCTACAAATAACCTAATTTAAATCTAAAACTTAAAATTAGGGCGTCTATATCACCAAACCAATGTTACTTATAACTAAGACTCACTGTTTATGCGTCCTTTCGCCAAATTACACTGCAATCCAAGTTTTGCACTATTGCACTGTCACTAACACCACGTGTCCCGGTACACGTTTCCCGCTTTCCCAAAGAGGGAGAGAGGTGTTCGTGTACTGCGGGAACACAAAAACACGGAAAATAGGGGAACAAGTTCCCGAACCTTCCCGAAACTCCCGAACACTGCAACGATGCGAAAATTCGCGCTGAGTACTACGGTACCGTACGGAGCAATGAGTGGAACACGTCCGCGCGTTACGACGGCCGGCACCGAAGTAGACCAAACCCTCCAACCAACCCATGGCCATTCCAACCTCACGGTTATACTGGCCGAAACGCGGGAGGTGCGCTTTCGCGCATCTCTCTTGACTCCCTACAAGTTATTTAATCTACATTCCTTGTCCCTAGTCCACTTTCTACCCTTTCTGGGGCAGTGGACTCCACAGCAACAGCAGTTGAGACTTCGGTGCCGGGCAGCACTCCATCTTCTTCCGGATCTTCCCGAATGTCTTCCTCTGTGCTTCCTGATTCCGCTCCACGTGTCATCCTCTCCGACCTGCTCCGTCTCTTATGCCACTGATGCGCGAACTCCCGTAGCCGTCTAAAATTCTCCACCGAAGACACGAGATCCTGGTAGTAGGCTGGTCCCTCCTCACCGTTGCCTCGACGTATGCCGTCCAGCATCACCATCCTCGCGTCGCCGTACAGCGGGCATTCCCACAGGGCATGGTGGACGTCCTCGTCTTCAGCCCCGCAGTCGCAGCCACTCCGCTCACTGAGCTTCATGGCGTGCAGACGCTTCCTAAAGCAGCCGTGTCCAGTGAGGATCTGGGACGTCTCGTAGTCCGGCTCGACCCACGTAGACGTCAACCGCACACCTACCTCGGGGAAGAAACGATGCAGCTCTCTGCCGTCCGCGGAGGATGTCCAACGATCCTGCCATGTCGCAACTATCTCGTCCCATACCCCTCGTTTACGCCTGCTCAACTCCGGTCTGGGCGCGGACTCGCGCTCCTTATCCATCCTACCAGCACGAGTCAACTCCAGGTCTGCAGGCAGGACTCCCCCCAAAACTGGCAGCGCCGCGGTGCTGACACTCCTGTACGCTTTGGTCAGCAGTATCAGCGCCGGACGCTGTAGCCGTAAAAGCACACTACGGACGACGTGAAAGTTCGCCCTCTCGTACCATATAGATGCAGCATAGGTCAACGTGGCGACAAAGGTGCCTTTGTAGAGAATCCGGAGGGCCGGATAGCGAATGCCCCAGGAAGAGGCCGATACTCTCGACATCTTCCCGAAGCATTTGGCCGCTCGTTCTCCAATCGTTGTCGCATGCTGCACGAAAGACAGACTTACATCGATAGTCGCCCCCAGTAGTGGCCGTCGTGATGGACCTGACCGAGCTGTTCCCGAGTTTGATGACCGGGGGCCGCTGGAGCTTTCCCTTAAGGGTCATCGACATCGACTTACCCGGGGAGAACTCCAGCCGGTTTCGGGCACCCCAGTCTATCGCCGGTCGGCTGGTCGCACCGCCCACCGTGAAGGATATCATCCTGTGATCACTAACACTGACACAGTCGTTGACTAACCACCCATCTAATCCTACCCCCCGCGAGGTCAATGTGATGTCTATGTTCGATTCGCCATTAGGGCCGCTGAAGGTTGCCGGTTGGCCATCTCTATTGTGTAGAATGAGGTCCCTACTGAGGATGAGTCCTTCCATTGCACGCCGTCTGTGTTCCGAGTCGTGCCCGCGCCCCGTGTAATGGCGAGCCTCGGAGAACCACAGAGGTGAGTGGGCGTTACAGTCCAGAGCGATGAGGATCCTTCTTCCGCGAAGAACGTCGAATACCTTTTCCAAATGGTGCAGGTGGCGGTCAATGTCGTCACCATATTGGAAGTAGCCGGACACGATGTATAAGTCGGTCTCGGCTACATGTCCTATCACACAATGTTCACTACATAAGTCCCTAACAATCGCGACTTCCATAGACCTAAATACCAAAATACCCGCCTTGGGGTTGTCGCCGACTTGTATGGCCGTAAGAGGACGATCCGCGTCGGCCCAGGCTCTCGCATACTGCTCCTGGACGAGTATGATGTCGAGGCCTAGGTCTTCCGCTATCCGTGGTAGTTCACGAGCCGCCAGCTCCGACCCCCCCAGATTTATTTGACCGATCCCTAAACCTAAAGCGCGATTATGAGCCATATTTCGTGGTTTCTACAGCCCGCTGTTGGGCGTGGATTCTAGCCGGGCATATCCTATCCATCGTTCCGTGCGACGCGGCGTCTTTACGGCCGAATCTATGACACGTTGCGCACCGCCTACTGGCGGATGCGCATTTGTCCCGCGCATGTCCGGCTTCTCCGCACCTTCCGCAGGTGACGACCGAGGCCCGACAGTATTTTGCCGGATGGCCATATTGGTGGCACTTCTGGCAGCAGGTGACGTCTATGTAATCACCTGGAGTGACTACATCCCACCCGATGTAAAGCCGCTCCCGCGCAACCAACACGTCTCTAAGGCCGGCACTGCAACGCACGACCGCCGTGGTGTTTTGGCTATCCCTCCATCCCTTCTTAAAGGCCAGCTCGGCGTTAGCCTTTACCTTCTTGGTGTCCCATTCAGTGCCGCTCAAATTCTGCTCCACTAAACCCCCGACGATATCGTCCCATTGGACATCCGAGGTAAAACCTCTCAGTGCCACCAGTGGCCGCCTCGATTTTGGTTCGGTAACCCGAAGGGTAGCTGGGGCCGCTTTCCTGAGACGCTCCGCCGCCTCCTTATTGGTGGTCTGTACCGCAACGCCGGCGTTACCGACCTTCCTTACCCTCTCCACCTGCACATTAAGGTCTTTGGGCCGAACCGCCTTCTTCAAAACCCTCTTGGTGTCTTCGGCCGTCTTCAGCTCCGGGGCCGCCTCTTCCGTAGGGTAGAACACGAAATTATAGGATATATGGTGCTGCTGCACCGATATATTGCTCTTTTGATTGAGCCGCAACGTGCTTTCGATGTCTGGTTCCTCCATTTCAGTTCCTGCCTGCTATGCTATTTATAAACAAACAAATAACACAAACAAGGACAGCGAACTAAACAATTTACAATATGGAGGACGGAACAATTATTCTGGGGGGAACCTAATCTAGCTAACTTGGCACTAATTATTGAAGGAGGCAACACCGTAATCAGCAGGGATGCCAACCTACAACAACGTACCAACCTATGCTACTAAACGCCAAAGTCAATCTGACACACTGACAGTGACAGATGACTTTGACGTTTGTATGTTGGCACAACGGCAGGCAATATGGCGGCTGTCAGTGCGACAGCCGCAATCACCGACCGCGTGCGGACCACGTTCCTAACCTAAAAATGAGACCACGTGCTAACCAAGTATTTACCGTCGCAATTTGTGAATTTGGGCACTATTTTGGGACCTACTCTAGCTAAAATTATAATGGGGCTTATTCTACAACTCACGATACCGCCTTTTTCGTCCAGGAGTCTTTGCACGCCACTGTGGTCCAATTATAATGTTTAAGTTGATCACAATTTACAGTTTTCACATCACACGCGAACCCGAGGAAAACGCGATAAATAAATATTAATAACGCGCACCTGTTCGTGTAGTGAAGGAAACAATAAAAACAAAAAGAAAATAGAAAATTAACGAGATTTGGGGGAAAAACGAGTTTTCCCGAAAAACAATATGCAATTTAAGCGGAGCGGACACGTCCGTGCGCACTGACGGCCGACACAGAAGTAGACCAGTCGACCTTTCTTCCAGACGTCCAGGATCACGCCTGCCTTAATGCATAGTCCCGGAAGAGAAGAGTCACATCTACGAAAGTGCAAGCTAAGCTGCTGCGTACCTGTCGATGGTACTTCATGTCCGTAGGCTCAGCTCCGTCAGGGCACCGAGCATCCACCTGCGCGCTCATGGATTTGTCCACATTCCTGGTATGACCTGATGGTCATACCAGGATTACCATTGCTGATGCAAATTTAGTGCCGTTAATGATGTAACGGACCATGATGCCGCTAAACCTTCTACATACGTCTTCGATATTACGAACGCACTATGATAGGCCACTTTAATGTTACTTACTACTTACGTTACTTACCCTCTCTGGCTTTGGTGTGCTGCCAAAACCTCCTTAATATCGAAGCGAGGGTTAGAAAATGGTCTAGTTCCGAAGTTCACTATTCATAGCCCTGTACTCCACGCTCCTTTCCAAAACACCATTGCGCATCCCGTTATGATGCTGGTGAAATGAAGTGACCTGGCGAGTACAGCCAAATAATTCAATATGGATACACAGGTACCAAGTAGCTGTGTAAAGATACGTTTCAGTGGTTAGCAGTGAAATTTACAAATAGAATGGTAATGGTCGAGGGTAACAATGGGCGTCATATTATTATACATCATAATAAAGAAAGTGTAACAATCACGGTAGAAAGTGCTGGATTAACGTCCCTGCACCAATAAGTTATTGTAATTAGTTACCTCCTGGATTACGCACAAACATGATTGTTTTATTGTACATTATATTTTTTTGTTTATACTTTCCAAGTGTACTTAGAGAAATAATATGACTTGTATAATGAATATAAATTAATTATAAAAAATTTTGTTGTTTTATTATTAAAACAAAAATTATAGTGATATATTATTTAATTTTTTCCGAGGAAATTCTAGTACAAGTGCAGAATAGTATTTTTTTTAATTATGCATAAAATACATTGTAAATCAATAAAAAAACATTAGTCTATGTGTTTGATACACACACTCATAGAAGTAAGTAGTAGTAGTTGACAATAGAACCTTATAATGATCAAACTTAATTTAAATTAATTATGGTCGAATTTCTGCCATTAGGCGACGACTAGTTAGTATAGTTAAATAGGCAGTTGATCATAAATTTATTCTCGAACTAAATATTTATTTTCTTTGTAGGTATGATAATTAATAATTTAAGTTAATTCTTTATATATTATTATTATTTTTTAACACCATACCCAATTAGTTACCTGAATTTATATTTTATAAATATATAGTGTATCTCTGCGATAAGTCGGAAACTTAATTAATGAATTAAAAGAGACTGTACAATATAAAACAGAACATGTGTGTAGTGTGTGTGACGTGGGCATATGGCGGTGTGGTGGACGCCATTTTATTAGTTCGTATATACATACATAGATCTCATCTCGTCCTATCTAGTGGGAATTTATTTTTGCGATACCTATTAAAATATTTATTTTCAATTTCTTTTGCGTGTATACGGCCCCTTATATTTAGTTGCTTATTCCACCTAGTCCTTTAATCGAGCCCTGGACATAGCAGTCCTACAAAAAAACGTCTAATCTTGTTATTAACACTATAAACGAGAAAGTTTGTGAGTATGGATGTTTGTAACTTTCACGCAAAACTACTGAACGGATTTTAATGGAACTGCAGTAATATAGAATAGCATATAGGTTATAAATTTCATGCGGAGAAAACCGCGGGCACAGCTAGGACTAAAATAATGTAATTCTAATTCCAAACCTCGGATTGTAATTTCCAAACATTGTTGCTTTGGTAACGTCTATTGTACGGACGATACGGAAAGATGAACTTTCAGACTTCCTGTTCCTTACTTTAAGAAAAAATACCTTTTGTACCTCTATTTCAGTATTGTACATGAATTTGCTGCTAGTCGGCAAATTCATGACACTGAAATAGAGATTATTGTTATAATCATATATATAAAATTCTCGTGTCACAGTTTTCGTTCCCATACTTGGCTTGACCGATTCGCATGAAATTTTGTGAGCGTATTGAGTAGGTCTGAGAATCGGCCAACATCTATTTTTCATCCCCTAAATGTTAGGGGTAGTCCACCCCTAAATTTTTATTTATATTAAGGCAAAACGTTTGCCGGGACAGCTAGTATCATATATGTTTTTGTAAAAAAGGGGTACAAAGTTTTAGCTGCACTTATTAATATATATATGTATAGATTCCATGTTATTTCATTAAAAAAATTACCTTAGATAATATTTTTTATTTATTACCCTGCCTTCATTAACCATGCTATATATAACTCTAGGTAATTATTGTTAGAAATAGATAATTAACTAATATATAAATATACCACAAAGATGCTGGTACTTAGATCACAAGGTTGAAATTATTTAAATTATTTGCAGACAATTCATACATACATAATAATAAGGGCCGTTATGGTCTTATTCGTCTCGATTCATGGCTTTATCGTACAAGGCAAGGATTACATGTTCGGTTCCCGTTTAAGGAAAATCGAAAACTTATATGGAGATGTAATGTTTTTTTATAAAAAAAACGGAAAAACTCTAATTAGTGTTTGTTGCTTTTTTATTAACTTGTCAGCTAGAGGCGGTTAACATTTAGATCATTACCTTCAAATTAGCACTAAATGCATACGATACAAAGTAATTTTATAAAAAATCGGATCGGACATTCACTCGCAGACAGCCAATGTTATAAGGTATAACAAAGAAATTTGATTTCAGTTAAATTCTACGCATCAATCATCAATAAATTAGGAAACACTAATTTCAGTGATTAATATCTCTTTTTACACATCTGGTCGCATTTTAATAGTTAAAATTTTGTGTTTGTATTTACAAAATTATGAATTCTAATACCCCTTCTAGGAGTCTTAGGTTATACAACCCCCAAGGGTTATATAATATCTCACTTTGCCATCCTCTTCCTTCTTAACGTATGACGTAATTAAAGATGGTCTCTAAACATACAAACAGACTTTGTAATATAAAATATGTATGTATTTATAGTAAGAGTTTGGAGTTTAGAAGCACATTTCATTAAAACCAAAATAATGTGAATCTGTGATTTTATATTTTTGATACAGATTGCACTGCAAAAAAACACACAGGTTTCATTCTTCTTGTTGTTTATCATCAAAAAGAATGAGCAAAATAAAATTATTTAAAAGAGCACCACGCAAGTTTCTTGCTCGTTCTTCTTGTGATGAGACAGCTTTCCGAATGAGCTGGTAGAAAAAAAAATGTGATGATTATTCAATAGTGCTTAAGTTAAGTTTATTTGAATAAATTATTTTCTATTCTATTTTTAAAAAATGTCTAGTCTCACCAATTTCAGAATTAATCATGGCAAATTAATCCTTCGGAGTAGCAACGTTTTCGAAATATCACAAGTGTTACGTACGATAACGTGAGGTCTGTAGTGCTGTTTATGCATATAGGCGAAGGTTACCACTTACCATCAGGTGGGTAATCAGCTTGATTGCCATTCAAATTTCATAAAAGTGATACAGTTTGTATTAACAGAGTATATTTGCAAAACGCATGTGCAAGCCTCAACAATTATTTATCCTATTATCATAAACTCTAAAGTTTTTTGAGTATGTATGGTTAGATGGAGTCCTTTTACGCAAAAACTACTGAACGGGTTTAAATGAAACTACAGTAATACTCTCTAATCTTAAGTATTAGAATAACACATCTATATATATATAAATGAAATTGGAATGTCTGTTTGTAATATTGAAATAACCGTTTTTTACTACAAGCATATGAATATAAATGTTATTTTGGTTTATGTACCGGACATACACCAAAATAACATTTTCTACAATTTTTGTCTGTCTGTTTGTTCCGGGTAATATCTGAAATGGCTGGACCGATTTTGACGGGACTTTTTTTTAGCAGGTAGCTGATGTAATAAGGATTAACTTAGGCTACTTTTTAGATAAACAAAGTCGCGTGTACTGCTAGTAAGCTATAAATTTCATGCGAGTGAAATCGCGGGCACAGCTATGATAGTATGTACATAAGTGTGCATTTTATTCTTTCTTTACCGAGGTAGTCCTTGTATAAAGTCTGCGTTCGTAACTGTCTCATCTATATCTGCCGCTTGCTTACTAAGATTTTAACCGTTCTAGGATCAGATTAGGCAGTAAACTGTGACATCTTAGACCTCCGGGATGACAACGTATAAGTACATCCGACGTCACATGATAACGTGATAGTGCTATCCATATATATAGGCGAAGGTGAGACTTACCATCCGGTGAGTCATCAGCTTGTTTGCCATTTAAAAATGACCCGTGGAGGTCAACCTGATATGGTAAATTGCTAGCAATGGGATCACTAGACCCTATTACTAATAATCCCCCCCAGCGTTACCAATTAGCAATCGGCATTAAATGCGGTTATATACTTATTAATTATAAACATTGGCGAATAAAAACAAGTTCACAAAACGAATCAATTGAATTAAACAGGTTATAAAATATTCATACATTTTTTCTACTACCTTCATTCGAAAAAATGTTTATAAACAAAAATATGCTAATGAATGCACTACGGTCGAATATGAACCACTCGCTAGTCTATAGTGAACGATTCTTTATATAAATTTATTGTAGTATTAATAATTTGAAAATGTGTCTGTCTGTATGTTTGTACGGATAAATAAGGTGTATTATAAATTGTTACACAAGTTATAGAAGAAATAAATCAATATCTTATATATAAAATTCTCGTGTCACAGTTTTCGTTCCCATATTCCTCCGAAACGGCTTGACCGATTCTCATGAAATTTTGTGAGCGTATTGAGAAGGTCTGAGAATCGTCCAACATCTATTTTTCATCCCCCTAAATGTTAGGGGTAGTCCACCCCTAAATTTTTTATTTTTATTTACGGGCAAAACAACGTTTGCCGAGACAGCTAGTACTATATATATTTTTTATGGATGATAATGAAATGGTGCTCCCGCCTGCGCTAACGGTTTACGCTGGCGGGACACCAGTGGAGGATGATAACATGAACAAGAGGTCAGGTCAGTTAGCCCATCATGACAAATTCAATAGGAATTTACCATGATTTCTAGGGGAAACCGCGTGGAGGTCAGCCTGACAATGTACATTGCTATGAGGTCATGAGCCCACATTAGTAACAATACCTTTTCCCCTCAATATATATATATTATTATTATTTCAAGTAGATATTGTCCTTAGCTTCTCGCCGGGATCAGTACCTTGTATGACAAACACTGTGGTTTATTTTATTATCATACCTTAAAGTAATAAATATATACACTATCAATCGTTAGCACTTTTTTCATTGATGAATAAAAATTATATATATACAAAAATTATATATATTTAAAAAAGTTTTTTAAGTACTTCACTATTGAGAACAATAAAATTGTCTCCAAACGATTCCGTACGTTATGAGAAACAAATCTGTTGATCTTCGATAACGAATAGTGCACCGTAAACACTCGCACGCAGTTTACAATACGCGCGCAATACAACACAACACTCAGTTGGATTAAAGACACCATCGTGTTTGGATGAGAATTCTTTACAAAACATATTGTGGACATCAAAAGTGCATTTAATAATGAATATTATAATATCAAAACTTATGTGGCAAAATGGAACGCGGATCAATCAATATATATTCGCAATTATAAGTGAGTACATATTTATTTTATTTTTTCATCTAAAATAGTGACTAAAACATTGTTTAAGTTGAATAATTAATTACTATTATGTCTATAAATAAAAATTGTATAGTACCTACATGTTAATTTATACGTAATATTGGTTGTCTTATTGTATATAGATTTGTAGTTTAATTTCAGTAACACAATATAAAATATTTGCTACCTACCTATTATTATATTGTATTATTGAAAACCTAATCAATATCTATTGACTGTTTCTTACAAATATATCTTTTTTTTTATTATTTTATAGCATGTGTCGATAGACTAACATGCTCGAATATAATTTATTGAATAAATTTTAATGAACAGACAAAGTAGGTACATATTAAATGCACATTAAATATTTTCAATATACGTATTAAATTTGGTACTGTTATCATAAAATAAAGAGTTCTCTTTTTAAAAACGGTTAATTTGATGAATAAATTACCGGTTTATAATTGAAGTAATTTGTGCCTCAGCACAGGATGTTTAAATATGTAAATTTTTCAAAATCCCGTAAATCGAATTTGTTTGTGATACCTGCTTACTGAGATACCTGATACCTGAGATAATATAAGTTTTAATGCCGGCACTTTATACTTAATAAATTGTCCCATTTACAAACGTGTTTACATAGGTATTGAAATCGATAAATAGGTACTAAGGAGAAATATAGGTACGTATTATTTAAAAAATAATAAATATTTTATACCACAACAGTAATAAACGAGCTGTTTTAGCTCTTGCCTCTAATATTAGTAGAACATAAAAACAAAAAAATATAGTAGATTATTAGAAATTAATGTTTAAATAAATATTCGAAGGTTTGTTTATAAAAAAATTCTAAACTAATTCAGAGTCAATTTAAAATAATACGTATTAGGAATGTGTACTTTTTGATTAACTTTTGATATTTAAGAACGCTAACTATAGTATATTATTTTTTATTGCTTATTTTATTCTAATTTTATAGAACTTGTTTTAACAGGTCTTAATTTTGGGTAATATAAACTTTGGATACATTTTGAAGCAATTATGCGGAATTCTTTAGTATATAGGTACCTAATAATAATAATCTATTTTATTGTTCATAAAAGTTTTATTGACAAAAAGGAGCGATCTTTAAAAATAACGACGGTAAAGATTGTCGACTGCAATAAATTGCAAATTAAACTCGATTCTGTTTGAGCGAATATGTGTTTAGACTATTCTAGTACTAAAACCTTAGCTGGCCTTTACAGCGAAGGAAAATAGAAGCGAGTACACTACATACCCGCGCAAGGACTTATGGAAAGACTTTAGTCTAAAGGCATTGCTAGGGATTTGAACCTGGATCAGAAAAAAAACTATACTTATAGTATAAAGCTGAAGAGTTTGTTTGTTTGTTTGAAAGCGCTTATCTCAGGAAGTACTGGTTCGAATAGAAAAATATTTTTGTGTTGGATAGTCCACTTGTTGAGAAAGGCTTTATATAACATTAAGTTACGACAAATAGAAGCGAAGCATCAGTGAAAAACGTTGCAAAAATGGAGACAATTATTCATATTTGAGGGCTTCCGTTGCGTTCGCTGCGTGAACTAACAGCACAGCTAGTGTTGTATAAAATATATACACAAAATTTTAAATGTTTTGTTATCTGGGCCACAGACTATGGTACATGTGGCTCACACAGCTGGCCAGATAATCTGCTAAGAAAACAATATAAAATTGAATAAGTCAATAAAAGTTTTCAACCGACTTACTTTACTTTATTGCACTTGTAACATTAATAAATAAAGATAATTATACAAAAACTAGCTGTCCCGGCAAACGTTGTTTTGGCGTATGAATAAATAATATTACAAAATAGGGGTTGGTGGTATAAGGGTGAAAATTTAAGGCTGTATTTTTTTTTTTAATAATTTCGGGGTAAGGGAATTGTTAGTAATGTAAACCTCATTTCTAGCAAGGTACCATGTCAGGTTGACCTCCACCCGGTTCCCCCTAGAAACCATCGTGATAAATTCCTGGTAACTAACCTGACCTCATGCTCATCTTATCATCCTCCACTGGAGCCCCGCCAGCGTAAACCGTGTTAGCGCAGGCGGATGAACCATTTCATTATCTAAACATATAAATAAAATTGGATAAACATATAAAAAAAACGGTTATTCAATATTACAAACAGACACGTTTGTAATATTGAAATAACCGTTTTTTACTACATGCATATGTATAATGTATACTGTGTATGAAAATTAAATTACAGTACATATATAGAGGCATTAATATCTTATTTTTCCGGAATGGCAACTCCGTTATGCCATAAATATAGGCCACGGTTGTTTCTTACCATTCCATGCCAGTTATTAAATTTACATAAAAATTAGCAAATAGTTTCAAAATCGTTTGCAAATATTAGAGTTGTTTTGTTTCATTTTTTCTACGACTGTACTGATTTAGTTACTATTAAATGCCATAATAACCATAGCGTGTGCCATGAATGGTCACAATGTTATTGTGAACGTGAATGGCGGTTAATTGTATTCAGTAGTTGAAAACGAGAGTCAAGCATAAACTCGATGTTATTAATTCAATAATCCTTACCTACTAATATTATAAATGCGAAAGTAACTCTGTCTCGCTTTCACGCCAAAACTACTCAACTGATTTAAATGAAATTTGGTACAGAGATAGTCTAGGCCCTGAGAAAGGACATAGGCTACTTTTTAATGCAAAAAAAGTGTTGTAATGGGTTGAAAGGGGTATGTATGTTGTATGGTAGAATCGTCATTTTTAAAGCTAGAAGCTTGAAACTTATTTTTAGGATGTTGATTAAGTATAAACAAACATGACTCAAACATTCCAAAACATTTTATCATAATGGGTAATGAGCTATATTAAATATTTTTTTCATTATTTGATCAAGGTCACTGTTATACACTAGTTAATTATAACTCATTAATCATTTTGTTATTAATTTTATTATATATTATATTTCATTATTTCTTCATATGGTGATGGTATATGAATAATATTACTCTACCTTGTCATCTCCAAAATATTGAAAGAAGAAAGGAAACAATATGTTTATTCGATACACACAAGCAATAATAGAAAGTATATAAAACAAAATTGAATGCTAATTATCTTAGCTGTCGACTTACTCCGCAGTAATAGAAAGTTAGTCAACAGTCAAAAAGTCGAAGTATCTTTATTCAGGTATATCCGTACTCCATACAAATAATATAAGCGCGACAATATGCGGTTGCTGAACCTATCTTAATGAATTAAGTAAAAATAAATTGCATAACAAGTACGGACAGATTTATCTCAAAAAGTTAGTTACAATTCAGTTTAGAAAGCAACAAGCAAATTGGTTCTATCTCTGTTACTCTTTGTCTAATATCCGCGTCTTCAGGCAAACCCGAGTCCAACAATGAGTCTTCCCATGTTGAACAATAATTGACACACATTCTCAATTGACAATGAAAATAAATACTCCTAATGATATTTTGTTTCGTGCAGAGACATCATTATATCTAGGGTTATCAAATGGAAAAATATACTAACTGGCTTACCTGTGCATAATAACGTCACAAAGTTAGCGAATTTATATCGTTTTGATATATTCTATTACTTTTTGAAAGGTAAATTATAGTGTAAAAAATATTTTCTTTTATGCTAAGTATGCAGACAGCCAGCGTGATGGTAGATAGATAAAATCTTTCTAACTACCTTCAGGTTGGTTGTTTAGCGGCAAACGATGCCTAAAAATTCTCGTGTCGTAATGTTAGTTACCATACTCCTCCGAAAAGACTTGACCGATTATGAATTTAAGAAATTTTATATGCATATTCCAGTAGTTATCCACCCTTAACATTTTTTTTAACACTTTATTATTTATTTGTAATATGGCATTAAAAACATATACAACTCTAAATTTTTACCTTCTACCCTTCCCCAACCCCTATTTTTTTATAACAATTTTAATTTATATGGTAAAACAACGAATAAATAATAGATCAGCTAGTAATAAATAAATAAGGCAATTAAATTACATATTAGGAGGCATGACATCTTAATCTTCGGGAATGCTGCACGGGCTTCACACATCTTCACATAATAATTATTGTTCCTGTTAAGTTATACTTATCCAGGTAACCGCAGCTTGTTTTAACTAA
The DNA here is from genome assembly GCF_030625045.1 of Achroia grisella. Classification (NCBI taxonomy): domain Eukaryota; kingdom Metazoa; phylum Arthropoda; class Insecta; order Lepidoptera; family Pyralidae; genus Achroia; species Achroia grisella. The sequence goes on along the minus strand of NW_026712984.1, from coordinate 274,314 downwards.
TTACATAAAATGAATTAAAACATTACGTGCAACACACAATGATATACATTGTTAATAATAATCAATTAAAAATAAGCAAACACAGAACATAAATTTATTAGAAGAATATCCGTTAAAGTGCTTCTTAATTATAAACATAATAATGCACGCGATTATTTCTCGGATATTTTAAATTTTCAATTAAAACAGCCGCGTTACAGCCCTAATTGTAACTAATGATCACATCACAATTATTTGCTTGTCCTAATTGCTATTATCTGTAAATTGTGTTTTACCGTATTACTGGGAATCGTTTGCTTTTGTTATGAAAATTGTTTCAATATAGTCTTGGAGAGATTTTTTGTTTTGATGATTATGAAGTGGTGCATGCGCTTGCGCTATCGGTATATCTAAAATGGAGGATGGTAGGATAAGTGTTAAGGGATATCACTTAATGTAACGAATTCAATTTGAACAAACCAGGAATTGATTATGATAGTTTTCGGGCCACACCAAGGAGGACATAGCTAGTGCCGTTTGACGAAAGTTAGTAAATCGTTTTATGGAAACTGCGTAACGTTTTACAACAAACTACCTGAGTCTGTACTCAATTTGCCAGAAAAGGGATTCAAATGTTTTATAAAACATTTCCTTTATAAAAAAGCATATCATAAAATTGAAGTATTTATAGATGATAATAATGTTTTTGTAGAAAATATCTAACTTAAAATTCATAGCGCTGACAATGTTATCGTAATGAACAATGATTGAGTGCATAGCGGTTTCTATGTAACATTCAACGCATGCCTGATCTTTGTTAATCTAAATTAATGTAATAATGTTTTAATAAATAACATTTAGTTAAAACAGCAACTCACAAGTTTCTTGCTCATTCTTATGATGAGTCTGCGTTCCGAATGAGAGGCATAATAAAAAAAATGTGACTATTCACAAGTGCTTATAATAAAGTTAATTGAATAAAGATTATTTCTATTTCTAATGGGGTTACTAACAACCCCAATTGCATACAAGTTCTCATTACTAACTACCTCCTTCACAGACCTAGTAAGCCATAATTAACTACCAGGAACTGGAAACTACCACGGGGATTGCTTAAGGTCGACCATGGTACATCGCTATATATATATATATATACTAATACTCAATATGAACTATTCCCATCCTCCAAAATCAAAGAATAAACAATAATAAAAACTAGTAGTCGCCCAATGGTCTAAATTTAACCTTACCTACCTAACCTTTAACTATAATTTAGAAGATTATTTAATACTGGCTGTACTTACGTCCGCGTGGAATTTAAGAAAACAGTTAATTACAGATTTTTTTTTAAATAAAAGTCAGTTACTCCTTATTACATCAGCTACCTGACAATAAAAGTCCCGTCAAAATCGCCGAGTCATTTCAGAGATTAGCCGGAACAGACTGGCAGACAGACAGACAAAAATTGTAAAATATGATATTTTGGTGTATGTACCTACCGTATTTATATTCATATGCATTTAGTAAAAAACGGTTATTTCAATATTACAAACAGACACTCTAAATTTAATTATATGTACAGATAGAATATTTTATATTAAAAAGGGATACAAAGTTTCTGCTTCAAGTATTAATATAATGATGTAAATAAATGTAAATAGTATAGTTTTGCCGATATGTTCTGCACAGGCTATGAACTGCCGTGACACGGGTCACTACAAGCCCACCTTGTAGACTTGCAGTTAGCCGCCAAATTAAGACATTTTGTCTGACAGAAAGTAAAATCACGAGATTTAAATTATTTTTATTTAGTTACTAGCTATACCCGCGACTTCGTCCGCGTGGATTTTAACTTATTTTTTCTAAAATAAAGGTAGCCTAAGTTATTCCTAATTACATCAGCTACCTGCTAAAAAAGTCCCGTCAAAATCGGTCCAGCCATTCCAGAGATTAGCCGGAACAAACAGACCGACAGACACAGACAAAAATTATAGAAAATATTATTTTGGTATATGTACCGTATATGTATTCATATGCATGTAGTAAATAAGGGTTATTTCAATATTACAAACAGACACTCCAATTTTATTTATATCTATAGATGTATATACGAGTCTGTAATTTGAAGTTGTAAATACATATACAAACTTAATCACAACTTATAGATATGAATAATTATGATTATAAATGATATCGATTTAGGACAATTCTGTCAATTAATTGACTATTTGTTTTACCTCCAAATTGGCAATGATTTTATGTTAAATACTTCCGGCAACACACTTTATACTTCATAGATTGGCTTCCTCACTCGTATTAATTGTTACAAACTATGCAAAATATTAGTGTTTTTATTACCTATAATCTATTTGATAGCTTTTAACAACCAGGTACCCCAATATTCCGTCGATTTTCGTCGTCAGTGCCGTTACCACAGATATAATTTATATTTATATACCTCACTTCACACGGGGCGGGTAGCTGGTATAATATAGTAATGTAACCAGTAATATAAATATAAAATATCTCGGTCTGTCATACCTATTATACAGGTAAACCTTTCTCTTGAATCATTCTATCTATGGTATTTGAGCGCATTAAAATCCGTCGTGATTTCACGTAAATTCAGACAAAAACTGTAAAAAATGTTATTTTGGTGTATGTACCTACCGTATTTATATTCATATGCATGTAGTAAAAAACGATTATTTCAATATTACAAATAGACACTCCAATTTTATTTCTATGTATAGATAATGATGTATTGGTATTGATAATACTATCACGTCATCATTGTAGTTTTTGTGTACTGAAACAGACAGGCAGACACACTTTCGAATTTATAATATTTCTAGCTGTCCCGGCAAACCTTGTTTTGCCTTAAAATAAAGAAAAAAATTTTAGGGGTGGACTACACCTAACATTTAGGGGGATGAAAAATAGATGTTGGCCGATTCTCAGACCTACTCAATACGCTTACAAAATTTCATGAGAATCGATCAAGCCGTTTCGGAGGAGTATGGGAACGAAAACTGTGACCCGAGAATTTTATATATAAGATATTATGTGATCTGTAGTATAAATATAGTCTAGTATGTAAGGTATTTATAAAATGGGCCAACGAAATATAATTAATAAGGGCTGAATTAAATATATATTTAAACTTTTTGTCTTATTTTACCTTCGTACTAAATAGACTAACCAACGTTATCACAATTTACGCCTATATTTCATTCTATGAGTACTAATCAATCAAAATATAATCGTTTTTATCGGAATATAACAAACAGTTTGCTATTTTTAGTTGGTGAAAATACCAATCCTTTGGTTTACATTCCCGAGACCATTTTGGAATTTATGCAGAAGGTAGCAATTGTGAACAAGAGCAACACAATAGATTATATAATCGTTATATATAAACCCAAACAGATATATATATAGTATAGATAGTGTCTATGTTTAGTGTAAAACGTGGTTTGTTGATAGCATTATATAACGTTTTACAATCGTGACTTCTGTACCACGTAAGTATGTCCATTATATTTTATTGATTAGTCAAAAGTATTTTAGACATCTTATATATAAAATTCCAACAACATCATCGAAGAGATTAATTCGTTTTTGACGTTAAAAATAATTTTATAACTATTTTAATAGGTCTGAGAATTGGCCAACACCTATTTTTCATCCCCCTAAATGTTAGGGGTAGTCCAGTCCATCCCAAAATTTTTATTTTTTTATTTTTTAGACAAAGTTTTTAGTTTCTATTTTTAGTTTCTATTTTTTTATGATACAACATACAAAAATACATACAATCCTAAATTTTCACCCTTCTATCATCAACCTCTATTTTTTTATAGCGTTATTAATTTATATGGCAAAACAACGTTAGCCGGGACAGCTAGTATATGTATTTCGGATGTACGCAAATAAACAACTTGATATCATAACATACTGCATTTTGTACATAACTAACTACTCGCCCTGGTGTACATGTATTATATATTTAAACCTTCCTGTAGAATCACTCTATATATTAAAAAACTTCTTCAAAATCAGTTGCGTAGTTTTATACATTTAAGCATACATAGGGACAGACAGCGACAGCGACTTTATTTTATGCTATGTAAGGATAATGATCAATAAGTATTCGAAATTAAGTTTTAATTGTTATAAGATTTGGTACAATTTTAATTGTTGGCAAATTTCTTTATTTGTTATCATTGAACCCTTTAAAAAAAAGTCTTAAAACCAATCGTTAGGATTCTTCCACTGGTATAAAGGACATAAATAAATCCCTTCATATCAAAGAATCAGTATTTTGAATTCGATTCGTATTTGATTGAATCATGTAGTGCCTAAAAATAATTTTATAACTATTTTAATAGATATTTATGTTAGCATATACAACGTACACACACTTGTCATCCGCACCCCCTTACGGGGGTGAAGGCCTCGGAGCGAACCCCTGTCCCCCGACGTCAAAATCGGGGGCAACAACCCCGAGGGGATTAATTAAACTTAAAAAAAAAATAACAGTAAAAATATTAGAATAACTTGTGTATTGTTCTTTTTAATAAATAATTACACAATAACAAGTAAGAGGCATGCGATAATTAATATAGAAACCGCTACGCACTCATTCATAGATATTAATCAGATAATATTGTCAGTGAATTTTAAGTTTTTTCTGCAAAAACAAAACGTAATGATGCACCTACCTGCGCTAACGTTTTATGCTGGCGGGCCAGTGGAGCATGATTTAATGAGAATGAAGTAGGTGAATTCACCTGAAGTTATCCACGATAGTTTCCAGGGTGTACCGCGTGGAGGTCGTCCTCATTTTCTGACTGATTCTGATGTTACCAACCACAGCATTAATCTTGCACGATATTTGCAATGTATTGAAAGTTTGTCGACAAAATTAAAGAAGCGATCGCATTTCGGCCCAAATATCAAGGTCAATGAACGGTAAAAATTCTTGTTGACATAACAAGTTGCCCATCAAAACCTTCTCGTTTTGATTAGCTACATTTATACAGATAAATAAATATTTAAATGTCAGTTTGTAATATCAAATTAACAGATTTTCACTAAATACATACGAAAGTATATACGGTACCTATATCCAAAAAGTCTGTCTGTGTTTGTTCTTGTTAATTTCTGAAATAGCTGGACTGATTTTAACATAACTTTCATTCCCAAATGGCTAATATTATAAGAAGTCACTTTTATTAAGAAGGCTACATATATTTTAGAAATTGGATTTATTTTAATAAAAACAATAAGTTAATACGAAATGACGATATGTTGAAGTAATGGTAACCTACTAACCATGAAGATACGGAGTTGTTAATAATAAAATCCAGTAATCGTAGTAATAGCATTGTACCATGTCAATCACTTATGTGGAGAAATAACCTGACGGTGACGATTCTATAGATGATGGGATGGGTAGGTTGATAATCCTACAGCAGTGCATGTGCATGTGTTGGGGCATTGGTGGGGCAAACTAGTGCAATTCAGCTCAAACTTCCAAATATTCCATTACCCTCCCAAAAAAAAACGTACTAATATCGCAGCAAACAAATACATAATTTACAGTCCACATTTTACTGTCTGTTAATGTACCTTTCTATATGTGAGTGATTTTTTAAATCCATCAAGACATTTTCGTCTTACCTCATAGAACCAAATAATGAAATCTTTCCTCTTTATATATTATACATATATCTATATATATAACTCAAAGGTGACTGACATAGTGATCTATCAACGCACAGCCCAAACCACTGGACGGATCGGGCTGAAATATACATGCAGGTAGATGTTATGACATAGCCTTCCGCTAAGAATGGGTTTTGATTAATTCTACCCCCAAGGGGATAAAATACGGGATGAAAGTTTGTATGAAACTTTGTCAATTTTAAACCGATTGGTCTGACACTTTGCATTCATAAAGCTACCATGACGTAGGCATCCCCTAAGAAAGGATTTTGATAAATTCCACCCCTAAGGGAATAAATTAACGCGAGGGAAGCCGCGGGCAAAAGCTAGTCTATATATATTTTTAGGACAATTCACACAGCATCATCTAGTTCCAAACTGTGTTATAACTACTAGACAACTACAAGATACATAGTAACTTTTTTGTAAATACATACTTAATATACATACATATAAAAAACGCCCAAACTGATACAAACAATCATACTACACTACTATATGATACATACTGCGTACAAATGTTTCTACAGTGCGAGGAATCGAACCTACGATATCGGTAGTAAGGTGTGCTAAACTGCTACACCACCGCGTCCGTTAAAATATATTTATCTATACATATATCGAGACATTGTATTGTTTTGTAATTCAGAACCGGTATCAATAAATAAGTATGACGTACCTTTTAATACAAAACTGGATATATTAACTTATAAATAGGAGTTCAAGATCGCAATGGTGCACGATGAATTGAAATCAGAAGGTTGTTGCGTTTATTTAGTACTTACATATTACTAGATATTTCTATACCGTTGTTTTATAAATCTCGAATGGCAAACAGGCCTACACCCGCCTGGACAATATGTTTTTCTTTAATGGATGAATGGAATGGTGCGTCCGCCTGCGCTAACAGTTCACGCTGGTGGGGCACCAGTGGAGGATGATAAGATCAGCATGAGGTCAGGTCAGTTAGGTCATATTCACCAGGAATTTATCACGGTAGTTTCCAGAGGGAAACACGTGGTGTACTTGTCATGGTACATTACTAACAATGGAGTTATCAGTCCACATTACTATAAGCCCCGTCCCCCCTATGAGAGATTCATTCATTCGTCAGTCTGAGTACATCTATTGCAGTCGCCAAGTAGCTCATATTATAAGATGTATTTCGAATAAATGGTGAGGTGTTACTAATATTATAAACGCGAAAGTATGCGAATGTGGATGTAAGGTTGAATTGATGTTTGTTACTCTTTCACGCAAAAACAACTAAACGGACTTTTATAAAACTTTACAATAATATTGCTTATACAAAGATCTGTATAACATATCCCATCAAAAACATAAATGTGAAATGATAGCCGAGTTTAATATTATGATATATGCCTTGATTGTTGACTTCTACGACAAAAGAGATGAGATCTAAATGGGTTTGGCACCCAATTTCCAAAGTTCAATGGTCTGTCCTGAAATGTATTTATAACAATATAAAATATCATTTCTTCTTATAACTTAGGATAATATACCCTAATATAGCCTATAATATAGCCTAAGGTCTAACTTGGCCAGTTCTCATATACCAATTATTACTTTCGATTGCTAATTACTACTAATATTAAAATAGGAACCTACAAGTAACATGTTTAGAACTTGCGAAGGCTACAGTATATTTCGTATATGAAAACTAGCCTTTGCCAAACTTGCCAGTTTACTTGAAACTCGGCTTGACACGCTACCGCGTGTCTAGATAGGTTAGAAATGTCACGCGGTTGAATCCGCCGGCACAGCTAGTATTATAAACAGGAAAGTTTGTGAATATGGATGGATGCATGGTTGTTACTCGTTCACACAATAACTACTGAAAGTATTTTGATTAAACTTTACAGTAGTACAGATTATACATAAGAATAACACATAGGCTATAATTTAAAAAGATATCATGTAAATTTGGCGAAATATAATGACAAATTTCAAGTAAGTGTGATGCAAACGAATCGGTCGGTCGGGTCATCTGTAATAGTAACGCAGCTAGTAAGTATTTAATATTACAGGATATGGAGGCGTAACATTCCAGAGGACAATTATTCCGGAGCCTCTAGAATGGCTGTCTTTATTTAATACAATTTAGTTTGCGACTGATTTATGTGAGATAGATGTCTCTACGCTCTCTGATGACTTTATACTATACTTCCGATTGATCCCTCGTCTAATTCAAACGGGGATCGATATTACAATGGCCTGAGCCGAGGTTCGAACCTCTAGCGGTGCCCTCAAACTAAAGTCGTATCCGTCAGGCGGGAGTTGGCCTTCAGCCGCTCCATAAGTCCTCAGCGGGTTTGGAGTGCCATCTGCAATCGCAAAGGTGTAAAGGCCAGTTACGGCCAACAGCATTACAGTAGTCTGATTTCTTTTTCGGACTACTCTTTACCTTGGTAAAGTCGGGTCATCTTGTAAACAATTTTATCTTCCTTTTCAGTAACAATCCCGCTGGTCAGCTTCGGCATGGTTCAGGGGTGGCTGTCCCCCATGATCTCAGTGCTGCAGTCACCTGAAACTCCATCTCCTGAACCGTACACCACATCTGACATATCCTGGATGACGTCAGTCACATATATCACTGCGATCATCTTCGGCGCTCCCATGGGATACCTGACTGACAGATACGGGAGAAAAATGATGACTCTTCTCACAACCCTATCATTAATTGTAAGTTTATTATTTTTATTTGGCAATATTAGTAAATCAAATTGAACCGACTTCATCATCATCATCATTGCCTTGCCTTTATCTCATTATTTGGGGTCGGCGCAGTATGTCATTCTCTTCCACTGCTCTCTATCGGTCGTCATATCTAAACATACTCTTCTTTTATTCATATCATCTTTCACACAATCCATCCATCTTTTCTTAGGGCGTCCCCTCCCTTTACAACCGACTTAAAAAAACAATTATCAATTCGTGTCATTTTTTATGTGTGTTACCTAATAACTTTTTACTACGAAAATCGATTTTGAGTTTTTTTCAACTCGATGTCCAACCTGTAGTTCTTGTTATATTTTTTATAATACGATTGAAATACTTTTTTGTGTCTGAAGATGGCGTGTGCTGTCGATATAAAATTAAATTTTGACTATGATATAAGTTATTTGTTAATTAAAATTTAAATTGTTTTTTTGTAACGCGTCTAATAATACTCAAAATCTCATGTTTATAACATGTGTACAAAATGAAACAGGTTGACAGGTAGACCGAGCAGATGCAATACTTAAATTAAGAAAATTTAAATACCTACCTCCCAAACAATTCTTTATCTCTTTTATTCTTTCACACAAAACCTTATTTCCTTCCCTTTTTTACTTATAGCTATAGAATTTGCATTTAATTGTATTGAAATGGGTCTCTAAAAAGATCACGGTTTACTTCCGTTCAGCTGATATTTTTTTATTTAGACGGATCTCTTCACAGTTGTGCAGTTAACTTTTTTATCTACATTCAATAATCATTGCTTTGTTGTTTACGAACCGACTAAGACAACATAAGAAGGAGATTCCAACATCAACTAATTTTGATTAACTATTATTCAAATTCTAATTAAAAAAATATTTATTCATCTAAGAAATTTTAGTCGCCTATATAAAATAAAAATATGAATACAATACTAATAATAATATAAAAAACTGAACTGTCATAGTTAACTTTTTTGTATTCATATTTTTTCATGCCTCACATCTCGGTATTTGAATGCCTATTCCACGGGTAATCTGCGCCTAATAACGGAAATGCAGCTTACAAAGCAAGCTGCTGGGCAGCTGACGTAGACGAGACTGAGGTAACGATATGGACGACTTATACAATGTACCTCTGGTACATATGAACAGCGCCACGTACATTATGTTATAACCCCTCCGATCCCCCGTCAAATTCAAACGGGGATCGAAATTACGACGGCCTGAGCCGAGGTTCGAACCCCTAGTGGTCCCTCAGACTAAAGTCGTATCCGTCAGGCAGGAGTTGGCCTTCAGCCGCTCCATAAGTCCTTCCGCGGGTTTGGAGTTCCATCTGTACTCGTCCCCTAACGTCCGGTGAAGCTGTAAAGGCCAGCTGCGGCCAACAGCATTACAGTAGTCCGAAAAAAAAAAAACATTATGTTATCACATATCACTCGCTGTACTCATTATTACTTCTACAGTTCACTAAATAATATTAATTTTTTATACACGTCCCTCCACTTCTATCCCCCGTTAGGGCCCATCACTTCTTATTAGATATAAGATTAATTATTCTTTCAACACTATAGTGCCCGACTGCTTTTTAATCCCGAGAAAAAATTGGACCTCGACGCAGTATCTACCAGTGAAATTGTCAAATAACATTACACTTTTATACAAGCCCTTCCGTCTTTATCCACCGCTAGGGCCAATATTCTTGGCGTAATCCTTTCAAGGCACATTTTAACACAACCTTCGGAAGATATTATTACAACGTTAAAAAATATCAACAGTCTAGCGCACAACTGCTTTTTAGAACGGGGTTAACAATTGACGATGCAGTGTCTATTGTAATGTTTTTTTTCTACTACTACTATTTTCTTTTCCCCAGATATATTGGCAGATAAAGTTGCTATGTCTGGAACCGTGGGCGTTGATCCTAGCTCGCGCAGTAGCTGGGATACCTTGCTCTGCCTGCTACATAGTACTCCCTATATACCTCAAGGAGATCAGTGATATTGACTTACGAGGTGCATTAGGCTCTCTACTTATACTAAATAGGTGAGTTTCTTTTAAATACATTCATTAATTTACTAATCCTGACTGTTAATATAAATGCGAAGGTAACTCTGTCTGTTTGTCTGTCTGTCTATCTTGCTTTCACGCCAAACTTACTGAAACGATTTAAATAAAATTTGGCACACAGATAGTCTAAGGAAAGACATAGGCTACTTTTTAAATACTTTGCAAATAAGAGTTCTAAGGGTAGAAAGGGGAGATGTAGAGAGGAAGTTTGTAAGGAATATCGTCATTTTTGAAGCTAAAATGATAAAACTTTTTTGTATTACATTATTGAATATATGTTCTTTATTTCATCAAGGTCAATATTACATGTGGATGAAGTCGCGGACACAGTTAGTATTATATAAGGTTCCAATAACGATTGAATCATCAGGGGCGCGTGTCACGTGCGCGTTGCCAAGCCTTTATTTTTATGTGGATATGTAGCTTCTATAGTCTACAGTAACCGTTTACTATCAGATGGGTCGTATGCTTGACTGGCTGACCCGCGTAACTTCAACTTAAAATCTACTTTTATCACTAGGACTGACATAGCAAACGATGTTACACAGCTCAGCTAGTTAGGCATAGTTTTATTTAAATAAACATTTCTTTGCTTCTTTATGTACAATATTAGTTATATTTTCGAATGAGAAAATCATTTTAAGATTCAAATTGCTGCACCTCGTCGAGTTTCTCAGCTACTCTATGGGTTATTAAAGTTTATATTATTAAAATAAGTGGTTAAGTTCTTCTACTAATATCCGATATCAATTTTATTTTCTATTTAGAAAATCAAATTCTATTCTAAATAACATAAATACATAGGTAGATCGTAAGCCATTATGTATTTATGTAAATATTTAGGTACATTTTCTACAATGAAACTAGTTTCTATCTATTTATAGGTATTATTAGTAGACTATTATGTATTCTGTAGTATTATTAAACAAAACACGTAATCTGGTCAAGACTGTACAGTGCCCGATACAAGATTGCATCGATTTGGTTTTTCTAGGTAATAACAGAAGTAGTTTAAATTGTTACTGAATAAATAAATATAAAATATCAGTTGCTCGGTAAATTTTTGCTTATTTTTACTTATTTAGAGCAATCTAAATATATATAACTCAAAGGTGATTGACATAGTGATCTATCAACGCACAGCCCAAACCACTGGACGGATCGGGCTGAAATTTGGCATGCAGGTAGATGTTATGACGTAGGCATCCGCTGAGAAAGGATTTTGATAAATTCCACCCTTAAGGGGATAAAATAGGGGTTGAAAGTTTGTACAAAAGTACTGTAAAGCCGCAAAAACTATACCTAATAATATAATAATACTTCTTAATGCGAGCGAAGCCGCGGACGACAGCTAGTATGATATAAACCTTGCGGAAAATTTTAAATTAGATCTATTATTTCTGCCTATCACAAAGATTTAGACTTCTACAGTGGTTTGCCTCTGGTGGTCTACCACTCTTTCTTACATAAGTTGTGTCTTATTTTGAAGGATGGCAGTGATTTCGGTAGTTGCTCCAATAGCATGGACATTAACGCTGGCGTCCCGCAAGGCTCTGTTCTCTCCCCGACACTGTTTTTGCTGCATATTAATGATTTGTTAACTACGGTTGACATTCATTGCTATGCGGATGACAGTACTGGGGACGCGTCTTACACGGGCCGTGCGAACATCCCTCTTTCCGTTGTGGAGTCAAAGCGCGAACAGCTTGTGTCTGAAATCGAGAGTACTCTCACCAGAGTCTCCGATTGGGGGCGATTGAACTTAGTTCAATTCAACCCTACCAAGACACAAGCCTGCGCGTTCACCGCTAAGAAAACCCCTTTTGCTGTGGCTCCGCAATTCCAGAACACGTCCATTACCATCTCTAAGAGCATTGGGATTCTCGGTGTCGACATCTCTAGCACAGTTGAGTTCCGTAGTCATCTCGAAGAAAAGGTCAAGCTGGCGTCCAAGAAGCTCGGTGTGCTGAATAGAGCGAGGCGGTACTTCACTGCGAACCAGAGACTTCTATTGTATAAGTCGCAAGTTCGGCCGCACATGGAGTACTGCTCTCATCTTTGGGCAGGAGCACCTGGATACCAGCTCGGTCCTTTTGACTCGGTTCAGAGACGTGCTATGAGAATTGTCGATGATCCCAATCTCTCTAACGGTATCGAACCACTTAGCTTGAGGCGAGACTTCGCATCGCTTTGTGTGTTCTACCGAATATACAATGGACTGTGTTCTGATGAATTGTTTGACATGATGCCTACGGCTACCTTTTACCATCGCACCGCTCGCCATCGACAGGGAATTCATCCCCACACGCTGGAACCTAAGTGGTCTCGTACAGTGCGGTTTCAGAGGAGCTTCCTCCCGCGTACACTTAGATTGTGGAATGAACTACCTGCCGAGGTTTTCTCGAGAGACTACAGCATGGGGGTTTTCAAGAAGGGTATATTAAGGTTTCTTAAGGGTCGGCAACGCGTATGTGACACCCCTGGTGTTTCAGGCGTCCATAGGCTACGGTAGCCATTTACCATCAGATGGGCCGTATGCTTGTTTGCCACCTAAGTGGTATAAAAAAAAAAAAAAATATTACAGGGTATAGTCCTCAGGTGCTTGTGACGTATATAGGCGAAGTATAAGATCATGAACTATTTTTTACGGTTTTTCATTATTAACCTGTACATACCTAGTATATTTTAATAATACCATGGTTTGACCTGTGCTAGCGGGATAAACTGACGAAGCACCACTGGAGGTTGATAGGATGAACATAAGTTCAGGTCAGTTAGCCCATCGTGATAATATCACCGGAAATTAACTACAATAGTCTCCAGAGAGGACCACGTGGAAGTGTCACTAGTCCCCACAACTAAATCATCTAACTAGGGGAGAAGGTGTCCGGTTGACCTCCACGCGTTTCCCCCTGGAAACCATCGTGATGAATTCCCGGTGAATTTATTACGATGGGCTAACTGACCTGACCTCATGTTCATCCTATCATCCTCCACTGGTGCCCCGCCAGCGTAAACCGTTAGCGCAGGCGGGTGCACCATTCCATTGTCATCCACTAAAAAAAATCATATAACTAATCATCTTTAGGCCCCAATTCTACTCATAATAATTATGTGCCCCTTTTGTACATGTCCCATTTCAGTAAAAAGCAGTAAAGGCCTTCTAAGGTTAACAACCTCTGAATAGTCGCAAAAAAACAATTCACTAGAGCATAGGAAAATTTCCAAATCCACATAAAATACATAAATAAAGCACAATCTGACAACAATGGATACATTGTGATACAAATTTATTTTAAACAGACGAGATTTCAGTATTCCTTTACAAAATTATTCAGACATATAAGCAGTCAGATTAAACCGTATAGAAATATAAAAAACGAAGCACAGAACTGATTATCAATGTGGTATTCTAAGTACAAACTACAATAGTTTCACAACTAAGTACATATAGGTAACTTTTGTTATTTTAATGTATTTTTGTTGGACGTAATGAATCTTTTATAACAAAAGAATTAAGCTAATACGTATCTAATTATTTCTCTATAGAATCGGTTACCATGTTTGGAGATTTTCTTCCTCTATACCTAATTTTTGACAGCAGTAATTATACAATAGATAATAGTACTCCATATTATACAATTCGTTGAAAAGGGAAATCTTAAAAGGGAATTTTAATAATGCGATTATACACAGCAGAATAACACATAAGGTATAAGGTTGTTCGGAAAGTAATTTCGTTTTTTCCTAACTTAGGATTTAATTATATTTTTTGCACTCAACTTCACACTTAAAGCGTATAATTTTTTTTTGCTTTGAGAGCTCATATAGCAAGGCTTGTGTGTGAAAAATACAATTAATGCTACGCAGTAGTTTTTGATTGGTACCCTTTTAAATATCAAGTAAGTAAGAAATTACTTTCCGAACAACCTAATATAATTTTAAAGTATAATGATAGGTCAAGACGTGAGGAAATCAGAAAGTAGGCAGTATCAATATTACGAGTTGTTATGTGATCATAGCATAGTTAAAATTATTAACATAATTCTTTTAATATAACAATAAAGACCGTCCGATGAATCGAACCTGCGACCATCGGACGTAATGCGACGTGCTAAACCGCTAGACCACCGAGGCCGTCAATATATTTATAGATACATACGTAGATAAAGTTGCGGGCGGACACTACTATGTGAAATTTATTTAATTAAAAAAAAAGTTAAATGAACGCGGACGAAGTCGCGGTTAACAGCTAGTATCATTACTTATATTATTACGTGAAGCAAAATATTTGTACCCCTTTTTACGAAAATTAGGCGAACGGAGGAATATGAAATTTCGCAATTTATATAGAGAAGAAGTGCAGAATACTAAAATATTTTTTTTAAATCTATATATCTATGTATATATATAAATGAAATTTGTCTGTTTGTAATATATATATACATGCATATGAATATATATATTTTCTGTCTATATATATAAAATGGCTGGACATATTTTGACGGGACTTAGGCTAACTCAGGCTACTTTTATTGTAGATTTTTATATTAATTTTAGAAAAATACTTATATAATTATTTGAAAAAAATTACGAGCTGAGTTTCTTGTCAGTTCTTCTCATCTCGATATATATATACGGTAGATTTGACATATCATAAGAGTCTGTAATAGACCTACATGAATAAAGATATTTTGAATTTGAAATTTGAATACAGTATAGAAATAAATTCCACCCGGACGAAATCGCAAGAACAACTAGTTTAACATAAAAATGTATTACATACATTATTATGTATTTGAAACACATAAGCATAGAATTAATAGTATTTGATGATAGAACCTTAATAACGCCTTATACCTTAATAACGCCTTATACCTTAATAACCTTATACCTCAATAACGCCTTATACCTTAATAACCTTATACCTTAATAACGCCTTATACCTTAATAACGCCTTATACCTTAATAACCTTAATATAACTTGTAATTTAAATTAATTATAACCGAATTTCAATTATTTATATAAACTTAAGTTTTGGTATCTTTACGTTACCCAGGAATATAGGTTACCTCGCGAGTTATGTGTGCGCGGATCTACTATCAGTGAATGCATTGTTGTGGATCGGTCTGCTTGTGCCAGCTATTGTGTTCTTCATTTTCCTCATCATGCCAGAAACCCCAGAGTTTCTCGTCAAGCAAGGCAAGATTGATGTAAGTACCTATTATACTATTTTTAATTACAGTTTTATTATATACCTAGCTGACTTTGAACGCGTGAAATTGAACGTTATATTTCTAAAATACAATATGCGTATATTAAAGCACATGAGGATATTGGTCACATAGAATAGACTGATTGTGACTGATGACTGATGACTGTGATTGGTCACATAGAATCTTGATATCCTTGGCTGCGTATGACTAATATTAATTAAATATTGTTTTTTGTTCAACATTAAAATATGAATGTACTCAAATCGACTGCATTTTTGCATATTGTTATGTTTGTGTCGTCTAAATCTGAACTTTTGTTGATTTATTTTTAACTAGCTGTATACATGACTTCGTCCGCGTGGAATTTTATTTTATTTTTCTAAAATAAAAGTAGCCCGAATTACTCTTTATTACATCAGTGACCTGCCAAAAAAGTCCCGTCAAAATCGGTCCAGCCATTTCAGAGTTAGCCGGAACAGACAGACAGACAAGAATTGTAAAAATTGTTATTTTGGTGTACATACCGTATTTATATTCATATGCATGTGTAGTAAAAAACGGTTATTTCAATATTATAAACTTTCATCCCTTATTTCAGCCCCTTTCATAAGATTTTTTGATAAAATATGCTATTGTTAGTTTTGTATGTATCTGTGAAAACCTGTAAATGGGCAATCTGTTTTAATTATGTTTATTATTACATATATTCTTTGAAGTTCGGTAATAATCCTAATTAAAAACAATGTGAGCAACGCTGGACTAATCTCTAAGAGAGATCTCTACAGTCGATCCAACACAGCGTGGCCTAGCTGGCAATGAGTGGGCAACACTAGTATTGTGTTTGTAAATCTTAGTTTTCCAAATACAAATAAACTAGCTGTGCACGCGGTTTCACACACGTAAAATTTCTAATAATATAAAATATAGCCTATATGTTATTCAGATACATAAGCTATATTCCTGTAAATTTTATCAAAATCCGTTCAGTAGGTTTTGCGTGAAAGAGTAACAAACATTCATACTTACAAACTTTCGCGTTTATAATATTACTAGTCACTCGCCCCGACTTCGTCCGGGTGTACATGTATTATATATATAAGCCTTCCTCTTGAATCATTCTATCTGTTAAAAAGAACCGAATCAAAATCCGTCGCGTAATTTTAAAGATTTAAGCATACATAGGGATGGACAGACAGCGACAGCGACTTTGTTTTATACTATGTAATGATTAGGATTAAGATTAAGATGATTAACTATTATTATTTTCTATAATTTCGTTTATTATCTATTTTATTTACCCTAAGGGCTCGTCTGAAAATCAGCGTTGTAGCTTCGGCTGCAGCAATATGCTGAGCGGAGTCCTGTTTAGCAAATACTTGTTAGTAGTGTATTCAAATTCAAATTCAAATTCAAAAATCATTTTTTCATGTAGAACATTTTACCCGCTTATGAACGTCAAGTTTTTACATTAGAATTTTTTTCCCTACCGTCCTGTTCGGTATATAGATCCAATTGAGAAGAACTGGCAAGAAACTCAATTGAATTACTTTTTTTTTTAAATCCAGTTTATTTACAATGCATAGGTATATAACTATATAGGTGTCTATGTCTAACGTTAAATGAAAATCCCGAACATGAAAACGATTGCCATGCACGCTCGTCATTCAAGTAATCGTTTAGTGAGCATGTTGGAGCTTCAGCAGCTCCAATAATACATATGTTGATAAATAGTTTAATTGCTGATTCTTTACAAGATTATAAAATAAGGTGTAACTTTGCCGCCGTACTATGCACAAGTGGCGGTCGGCTCCGTTCGGGTATTGTCGGTGTCCTCCGGACGGACCCCGTTGGTCGCGCTGCTGGTTGATCAGAGTGCCGTGTAATGAACATACTCCCGGACGTTGAATGCTATGCCATTCAATAGATGGGAAGTACACATATGTTGTTGTATGCCCTCGTGATGATGCCTGTCTTCGTACGAATCTATATTGTAGTGTCAGAGCCAGATAACTTTGTGATCCGCCCTAATAACCAAAGGAGCGGTGGCTGCACTTTGTCCTTGACTATGACCATGGCTCCAACCTTCATTTCCTCTCCCTCTGATGACTGCCATTTTGTTCTCTGTTGGAGAGTAGATATATACTCGTTAGTGTATCTTTTCCAAAAATGTTGTCTCATCTTCTCGATCCTGTCATGGCGTTGTAGATGATTGATGTTGGCATCGGTGACCTGAGGACACGGAAGTGATGTGAGAGACCGTCCAATAAGGAAATGGGCAGGTGAAAGGTAGGAAAGATCCGAAGGGTTTGTTGATAAAGGGGTAAGTGGACGCGAATTTAAAACAGCCTCTATCTGAATCAGACAAGTCGACATTTCTTCGTACGTTAAATGAGACAGAGAAAGAATTCTACGTAAATGATATTTCACGCTTTTTACGGATGCTTCCCAAAGACCTCCGTAATGGGGCGTGTAAGGAGGGATAAATTTAAATTCTATGCCTTGCTGTGTGATGTCACCTGAGCAATTATCAAGCATTCGTTTGATTTCATTAGAAGCACCTACAAAGGAGGTGCCGTTGTCAGAATGTATAGTAGAAGGCTTGCCACGGCGAGCCATAAATCGATTTAAAGCTAATAAAAACCCTTGCTTTGTGAGGTCCGTCACCAGCTCCAAGTGTAGTGCCTTCACTGCAAAACAGACAAAGACACATATGTAAGATTTAGTGAGCCTTCCACCTCGACCTTTCCTATCTGTTATTAATATTGGTCCTGCATAATCTATACCTGTATTTTGAAATGGATAATCAAGTTGGGACCGCGATGATGGTAAATCTGCCATTTTAGGCTGAAAATGTCGAGGATTAAATCTAAAACACTTTATGCATCTTTTAACAATTATTTTTACTAAATTTCTACCGTTTAAAATCCAATAATTCAGTCTTAAGTTTGCTAATAAAAGTTGGGGTCCAGCATGTAGTAAATTTACATGATACATTTTAACAAGCACTTTCGTAATATGATGCTTGCTACATAATAAAATAGGATGCTTAATGTCGTATGAGTAATATGAGTTAGCAAGGCGACCACCAACTCGAATTAAATTATTAGCATCAATAAATGGAGATAAACTATTCAATCTGTTCCTCCTTTCAAGAATTCTATTACCCCTTAAAATGTTATATTCATGAGGAAACATTGCCTGTTGACAAATATTTAAAATTATATATTCTGATGCTTTTAATTCTGTAGTACATAAACAATTATTCATTTTAAGGTTTGATTTTTTACAATTATTAATAAATCGTTTTATGTATGCAACAATTCTAATTAATTTTGTATAATTTGATGATTTAAGTATAAATAAATATATGGAATTATTTTGTAAATGTGTGTCTCCGTTTGTGTGTGTTTTTGTATGTATGTCTGTACTTATTAGCGTGTATGTTTTTGTGTGTAGTGAGATATCTGGTAAATGTGTAACTGATGTGTTAGGTTGTTTCGGTATCGTGATTGTCTTTGTATGTAAAAAGTAGGGCCCGACCACCACAATTCTGACATACTGATGGATTCAGACCTCACGCCACGAGAAACCAGGTCTGCCGGATTGTCTTGTGACGGTACGTAACACCACTTATGTCCACTCGTGGTTTCCTGAATTTCGTTAACGCGATTACGAACAAAATGTTTTAATTGACTAGTTGAAGCATTCAGCCACCCCAGTACTATCATGGAATCACTCCAAAAGAAACAGCGCGTAAACTGTAAAGTAAGTGAATGTATAACCTTTGTAAATAATCTTGACCCCAGCAGAGCTGCACAAAGTTCCAGTCGTGGGATTGTAGTCGGTTTTACAGGGGCTACTTTGTTTTTGGAAGTTAATAAGTGTACATATACCTTTTCATCAGTCATTACCCTAACATACACACAGGCACCATAAGCGAGTTCTGAAGCATCTGTAAATGTATGTATTTCGATCGATGATTTTAATGTAGAGGATACTAATGCGCAATGAATTTAACAAAGGTAAGGAATCGATAAAATCTATGAATTCTTTTTTTATCGCTTCTGGAATTTCATCATCCCAGCCACATTGAATTTTCCATAACTGTTGTATGATCAGTTTAGCTCGGACTGTGCATGGACCCAACAAGCCAAGCGGATCAAAGACCTGACTTGTAAGAGATAGGACATTACGTTTCGTTATTTTGTCGTCATTGTTCTTTATTTGAATAGTAAACAAAAACATATCAGAAATAGTATCCCAATTCAGACCGAGAGTTTTACATGGCTGATATTGATTTAAATTTAATGATTTTTCTGTATCAATTAACTTTTTATCGGTGGTAATTGACCGTAACAAATCTATATTATTTGATTGCCATTTACGTAAATTAAAATGAGCAGATTCTAATACTTCCTTTACAATTTGACATTGTTTTTTAATGGATTCAATGGTATCTCCCACTCAAATAATCATCCACATAAAAATCTCTCTGTATTGAAAGTGAAGCGTGACGATCAGAGCAAGCGTTACTTAGTGATGCCAGACATTTGGTTGCTAAATACGGTGCCGACGCGGTGCCATTAGTCACCGTATTTAATTTATAACACTTTAAAGGGTCTGACGTATTAAATCGAAATAATATTTGTTGTAATGAACGTTGTTCGGGTGTAACTAAGATAGCTCTATACATTTTTTCGATGTCACCAGTGACTACGTATTTATGTTGCCTAAATCTAAGAAGAATAGAATAGAGGTCCTCTTGTACAACTGGGCCTATACATTGTATTTCATTATATGATTTACCGGTAGAGGTCGACGCTGAAGCGTTGAAGACAACACGTAGCTTCGTAGTGGAGCTGGATTCCCGTGTGATTCCATGGTGAGGTAAGTAATATGATTTACTTTCGGTTTTTTGTTTATTTTCTTCCATGTGTCCTAGTAGAATGTACTCATGCATGAAATCTGCGTACCTTTGTTTCAGGGTCTCATCGCGTTGCAGTCGACGTTCAAGAGAAAGGAATTGACTCCGTGCTTTCATGTATGAGTCGCCCAACACCTCAGGGGACTCCTTGAGTGGTATAGTTACAACAAACCTACCTCGACTATCACGCCGTGTATTATTATTGAAACTTTCTTCGCAAAACCTTTCTTCTGCTGACTGAGAATACCTGGGAGATACGGACTCAAGCTCCCAAAAGCGAGTCAATTGTGTATTTTCGCATTGTGTGAGAAAGCATGATGGGTTTTGGCGTATTATTTTGGTATTACGATTATGTGTCACTGGGTCCTGGTGAATCACGCCTGTCACAATCCAACCTAACTTAGTCTCCTGAAGCTTAGGTTGTCGCTTGCCGAGATTTATAGTATTAGAACCTAAGACATCCCAAAATATTTCAGCTCCGACTAGGATTTGAACCGCATTTGGAACATTGAAAGACGGATCAGCTAACTGAATTCCAGGGGAAGTTGTATATCGGTATTTATGTATGTTGAGGGCAATGACTGAGTTATATTAGGCAAGATATAACAGTTAAGACGCACCCCATAATCACTAGACCGAGATTTAATAGTGAGATTGCAAGACTCTGCACTTACGGTAAGCTGGTTATTAATACCAGATATGGTGGAATTGGTGTTACGTATTACGAGACCCAGCTTCTCGCAGAGCTGCCGTGTGATGAAGTGAGAAGTACTTCCATTATCCAACAGCAAACGCGCAGTATGTCGTCCTTGAGCGTCTGACACTTGCACCAATGCTGTGGATAATAAAATGTGTGACTGAGAAGACGTTTGAACAATATTTGTTGATAAGACAACATTTTCTGAATGTATAGTTTCAGTATGTACATCTTTGTGCAACAGTGTGTTATGTTTCTCCTTACAATATTTACAATGTGATAATTTACACTTATTTTCTTTATGTCCTGGACGCAAGCAGTTTTGACATATGGAGTAACCATTAACTTTTTGTATGCGAGTATCCACATCCAAATCTCTAAATAACTGACAAGTAAAAAGGTGATGACTCTGTTTGCATAACGCACAAGATATAATGTAATTATTACTGCGATTATTGTTGGTTGTAACTGTAAATGTTTTATTTTTTTGATTGTTAACTGTGTTAGTATATGGCGTATATGTTTTATTTGCATTTTTGTTATATTGTACAGTATGTAGTAAGTCAGCTCTGTTGTTTAAAAATTTTAAAAATTGTTCTAAAGTTTCGCCGTCATTACGATCATTTCTCAGTTCTTCCCATTTTAAATTAGATGTATAATCCAATTTTCTAGACATAATATAAATAATAAGAGTGTCCCAATGGTCTGTAGGTTGGCCAAGGGCACTTAATGACCGTAAGTTTTTGTTAATTACGTCTATCATATTACGTAAAGACTGACTAGATTCTTTTGGAATCGCTTCTAAATTAAATAATGCATTTAAATGATTGGTTATAAGTACGCGAGTATTATCATATCTTTCTGATAATAATTGCCAAGCTATTAAATAATTTTCTGAACGGAAGTCTAAATTTTGAATAACTAGTGAGGCGCTGCCCTTTAAGGCTGCTCGTAAATAATGAAATTTATTAATGTTACTAAGATTGCTATTTTCGTGTATTAAAGAAATGTACATATCTCTAAATTCCATCCAATTTTGGAAATCGCCTGAGTACTGAGGTAGGTCGATTTTGGGAAGCCTCACAAAATCATGTCTGGCTGAGTGAAGTCCACTTATTTCTTCAACGCACATGGAGCCGCGCGGACCCCGCGAGTTAGCGAGTAAAGTACGAGCTACGGCAACCAGTCCAAAATACTGGTCCTCAAATTGATCTCTTTCACGCTCCTGTTGATTGCTGCTGCTCCACACAACGACTCCGCCTCTGCCTGTAAATCGTCAAAATCACTATATAGGGATTCTATTTTGCTCAAACGACATTCGAGCTCGGCTTCTTGGACGGGATTTAAATTTAACTGTTTCTCTAAAGAATCTAAATATGTACTGAATTTAGTAAGTCTACCTTTCATAGTTCCGCGTTTGATATTGATTTCTTTAAGTTTACTAGCAGAAAACACATCACTATCACTATCTTTATTCATTGTGAGAAAAAAAAATGTAAAAAAATATAATTTATAATGTACTAAATATTATTTAAGTTATGTTATAAACCCGATAAAACGCAGGTAGCTGAATGTCTATTACTGACCGGTCTCGATGCTGCATATAAGAACAATAGGAACTGCAGCTGACGACCGATAAGCAAACAAAAACAATAAGTGGGTACCTACGCAACTATGCAAGAAAGTTCTCGATCGCTCGGTCGATTAATATACGAAAGTACTATTGCTATTATATTATTTGCTATTTAGTTATAATATACGTAGCATTTACTGAAAAATCACTTATTATATCTATTATGAAATAAATAATTAACTTTTCTGGTTATGCAATTGAGTATTTGAATAAAATATTTATATGATTAAAAACATTTGTAAGTAACCGATAAGTACGTTTTAAAAATAAGAATTTACTATCTGGCTATATGTATAAGAGATCAATATGCCTGATCCAGACAAGACTGATAGAAAATTCTGAATGTATGTATGTAGGTATGTAGGAATAAAATGGAATTATGGAACGGACTCACAAAACCCGTATCGATGAGGTACTCCGAATGTTCACGTTGCGTTAATTTGAAGAATTGAACACTGGTTTGGAATCTTCACAACTTCTTATTTCCTTTACTGATGCCCCGGCCGCACCGACCGGTCTATAGTGCAATTGTATGACGTGGTTGAATGACTTGCTGTATCGGCGTAGTCGATTTATATCTTGTAGTTTCTTGATAAACCCTCGAAGGACCTTGTTGGAGCTTCAGCAGCTCCAATAATACATATGTTGATATGATAAATAGTTTAATTGCTGATTCTTTACAAGATTATAAAATAAGGTGTAACTTTGCCGCCGTACTATGCACAAGTGGCGGTCGGCTCCGTTCGGGTATTGTCGGTGTCCTCCGGACGGACCCCGCTGGTCGCGCTGCTGGTTGATCAGAGTGCCGTGTAATGAACAAGCAATAGGCCTTGCTCAGTAAATATGATTTAACAGATGTTTTGAATTTATTTAAATTTATTTATTATTGGTTTTAATTATTGTTTTACTGCATAGGAGTGGCGGTGTGTGTATGTGTTGATTCATGTATACATACTACAAAATTAATTTAATGTATGTATGCTAATGTTGACTTTTTTGCTAAATAAATGTATATTATTATTATTATTAAATTAGCCATTAAAATCCGTTGAGATGTTAACTCGTGAAATGTTAACAAACTGACAGACAGACACTTTCGGATATATAATATTGATTGTTTACCGGAAATACATTTATTGCTTATCAATAAAATGTATTAAGTTGACATTATGTTCCGGCACTGAGGAGAGCATATGAAAATGTCCGATATGAACGGCCAAGGATTTCCGCAATGCAATAATAATCAAATAATTTATACATTACCATAATAAAGTTCGAGGCCTAGAGATTTAATGGTATGGTTTTATAAGTGAACAATTTATTATTTACTAGCTGTTAGCTTCCTTGCTTACATGCTTGCTTACACGTCCCAAGGCCAACAACGTACTTGCAATTCCCCTGGTGTTGCGGGTGCTCATGGGCGACGGTCATCACTTACCATCAGTTGAGCCGCATGCTCGTTTGTCCCCTGTGTTATAAAAAAAATGCTACACGGATGACGTCGCCGTTCTAATTAGGTACATAAAAAATGTAATATAGAAATTTTTTTTTTTTGTTAAGCGTTTTGGGCCATTCTCAGATGCTTTAGACCTGTATAGTACTGCGACCCACATACATGAATTGTGCTCACCTATTTTCAAAGTTTGCTACCTAGACCCGTCAGGGACAAGAATTGAAGGATATTCTTAGGAACGATGGTTTTTATCTCCGGATAGAGTGTATACTTTCCAAAGGAGATATTTCGTTTATGCATGAGTGATCTACAACTACATAGGATGTGTAATGGCTACCACATTAGCTTGAAATCTGCAGATTTCTGGAGCGCATAGGTTTAAGTTTGCCATGTGTTTTTTCAATTTGGAGTGTCCCGTGACGGCCCTAGTCCTGATGCAAATATATATTGTTTTTACTCAAAAGTCAATTGGAGTATTGATTCGAGTTTGCTTAGTTTTACTAATTTAGGGCTTTATACTATTACATATTTAGTAATGGTAATGAACTGTACTTCTGAATAATTCCAGGAAGCAAAGACAGTACTAGCATGGCTCCGTGGGGTGCCCGTGGTGGATAGGACTCTGGAGCAAGACATTGACAGTGTGGTGAAAGTGGACAAACAGACTCGAGCCAGCGCGGCTTCCGTTTGGGGCATAATTTGTAAATATATTTTTTATTCAGTTGTCAGGGTCATTAAAGAGTTAATCGCGGTGAGTTTTGAAAATAGAAGGATTTGAGATCCATCCGACCTCTCGTATAGGGTCTGTTTTCAACATTTCCCCTCAAAAAAGAGGTCGATTATAATTTACCTTAAACCAATTTTAGTAATTATTGTTTTGATAAAAATTACCTCATTGTATAGTTAGGTGTATTTTTTATTTTTCTCATAACCGCAAACATGTACGTAATAGGGTAATAAATATAACATCACTACGTTATTATACCGATACTAATTGATAATTACTAAGGAAATGCTATAAAATACCATAATACTTAGAAATATTTTTTCTATATTATTAGATACTAGCTGTGTTCGCGACTTCGTCGGCGTGGAATAGACGACAAATGAATTACCATTTCATCCTATTTTATTTTACCCTAAGGGTAATGTTATATACTTTGAATGTTACATTGTTTTATATTTCATCAACAGCTTGAAAAATAAATTTCACGCTTCT
This sequence comes from Achroia grisella, assembly GCF_030625045.1. Taxonomy (NCBI): domain Eukaryota; kingdom Metazoa; phylum Arthropoda; class Insecta; order Lepidoptera; family Pyralidae; genus Achroia; species Achroia grisella. The sequence continues at coordinate 248,675 of NW_026712984.1, read as the reverse complement.
ACCTTTTAAAATAACGATACTTTTATACAATTTTGCGAATCGAGTTAGTAGACTCCTGGAACATTGGATTCAAATAATATCCGAAGCACAAATAAGCATGTCAAGTGTTCGTTCACTATGGGTATACAATGATAATAATTCTAGCGATGTACCATATCAGGCCTCCACGCAGTTCCCCCTGGAAACCATATGTCGCGTACAAGCAGCAACAAAACGCAACACAAAAGGAGCGTTCTGATTGGAGCGCACACCCATCCAATTCAAATACGCACCGTAATGCAACAGACTTAAAATATCAACCGATCGATCTAACGTACATTTTGTTCACTCCACCAAATTTGTAATAAATAGTATATTTGCCATTAAATTCGAGACTATCAAGCGAAGTCTATCATTTCTACATCCCGTAATCTGCTGAAGACAACCTCACCGACCATCTGAGCATTCGAGCCGCATCATCACGTACTCATTTGGACCTTCGAGCCGAACGATCAAGCAAGAACGAGCGAACCACTGAGAACTTCATCAGATTACTCCACATCAAGACCTAACAACGTCTACAATATCAAGCCAGAACCTTGGGCAGCAGCAAAGCATAGTGGGAGACTTGGACAGACGAGATACCTGGCAGATCAACTCCGAGAATACAGCGCAAATCGGTACGACCACCAGATATCCTATCCTACCCCTATCCTGTACTTGTGTTCTGTATTGTGGTAAATATCTATTACAGTGTTTGAGACGCAGAGAGTTACCAGTGCACAACAGAGCAGCTTGCCGTCAGCTAGCAACTGCTTCTACTGTTCCTATACGTGAGTACTCCACCTTTCACTGTCTACCAATATGAGTGAACAATCTCAATCAACATCAAAGCCTCATTCTAAGTCACCATGTAAAATAACAATTACAGGCGATGATAACACGAATCAATTAATTCGTGATTTAGTCAAAAAACGATCAATTATCAAAGGCCGGTTTACCAGATTTCAAAACTTTATCAATACGTTTGAAATAAATTCAAATCTTTCTCGTCAAACAAAGGCAGATTTGAAGCTACGAATTCAAAATGCTGCAAATCTGTTCTCTGAGTTTAACGACCTTCAGTCTAAATTAGAAGAATTAGTTTTAGAAGCCGATTTAGATGAACAAATTGAGCAGAGAGGTCAGTTTGAAGACAAGTACTTCAACACACTGTCTCAAGCTGAATGTATGCTCAGTGGAGAAGATGACGCGTCATTTTCTAAATCATGCCCCAATTCTAGCGATTCCTTAAAACTTCCAGTAATTTCGGTACCTACCTTCACAGGGCTCAGCGATCAGTGGTTACAGTATAGGGACATCTTCTTATCATTGGTACATAATAATACGAATATAAGTAGCATTCAAAAGTTTCACTATCTAAAATCATCGTTAAAAGGTACTGCAGCTATGGTTATCGATTCGTTGGAATTTTCAGCTAATAATTATTCGGTGGCATGGGAACTACTCTTAAATCGGTTCAATAATAGTAGATTATTAATACATAACCACGTAAAGGCATTATTTACTCTTCAAACCGTGACTAAGGAGTCGCCAGATCAATTGCGATATTTAATCGACAATATTTTAAAAAATCTACGCGCATTAAAACTATTAGGCGAACCAGTCGATAGCTGGGATACACTAATTATATACATAATCGTATCGAAATTAGACAAAATATCTGAACGCGAATGGGAACAATATAAAATCACAGTTTTAAAACTTTCTGGTAACTCCGAATCGCGATTGACGGTAGATACATTATTAGCATTCCTAAAAGATCGGGCCGACATGTTAGAAACATTACTTGCGTCGCACAACAATTATAAACACGATTCAAATAACAAACAAATTTCAAACACGATAAAACACAACGTACATTGTAATGTTTCTAGCAATAAGCCACAAATCCACACGAAGCGATCTTGTTTATTCTGTGACAACGGTTATCATCCATTATATGCGTGTCAAACATTTATAAGCACTGATCTAGATTCTAGGCTAAAGTTCGTCAGTGAAAATAAATTATGCGACAACTGCTTGCGACCGGGGCATCGCCCGAATGAATGCAGGTTCGGTGGATGTAGGAAGTGTAACAAAAAACATAACTCATTGATTCATGAAGAGAGTGAAGTTTGCAACTTGTCACCGGTAAGCGAACGGAACACAGCTGCATTATCTATGCACTCTTCATTCACCGAGGCAGGGGGGCGCCCCGCAGCCGCCGTCATAGGTACCGATCTTAACATTAACAAGTATTCACGCTTATCTACGCACACAAATACATTATGCGCTCAGTATCGCTGTATGCAGCCAGTTCTTTTATCGACAGCGTTAGTCGATGTTTTTGACAAATATAATAATATTCACACCGTTCGCGCGCTTTTAGACTCGGGTAGCGAGCGATGTATTATGACGCAATCTTTATGCGATTTACTAAATTTACCAATTATACAGTCCACTCAAGAAATTCATGGGGTTGGTAATTCGATAACACAGTCCACAAAGATGTGTGATATTGAATTGAAATCCCGTATTAGCTCATACACTGCGTGCATACGATGTATTGTATTGCCGCATTTAACATCTACGCTGCCAGCGATACCGAAACAATACGCGCAGTTTCGTATTCCTGACAGTGTCCAACTAGCAGATCCGCACTTTTATGAACCCCAGAATATAGATATTTTAATAGGCGCAGATAAATTCTGGGATTTATTAAGTAATGGCAGAATACGATTACCTAACGGTCCGTTTTTGCAAAATACACGACTAGGCTGGATTATATCGGGTTCTGTAGGTGTAAATACGCAGAATACCGGTCATATCCAGTGTAATTTTTCACACGTTACCGATACACAATTAAAACAATTAAGGGAGCTTGAGAAAGTCACTAACTCATGTGAGACGCAAACTGATGACCAGCGAGAGTGCGAAAATCCTTTCATTAAAACTACGATGCGAAATAATGATGGAAGGTTTTGCGTTCGCATTCCTCTCAAGTCATCACCACATGAATTAGGCGAATCATATCCTCAAACCCTAAAGCGATTTTCATCGTTAGAAAGGCAATTACAAAAACATGATTATTACAAATTTCTAGACAAATTATTTTTCTTTTCTACATTTTCTCAATTATACCGTATGAAGAATATATTTGTATGTATACGTCAATTTATACACTACGAACGAAATTTTAAAATTAATAGGCTACTATTAACGAGCCACAAACGCAAACGTTTACCTTATGCAGCACCACAGGCGCTTCGATATACCATACGGGAGAAGTGGTGGCCTATTGCAAGTAGGAAGCTTGCAAGAAAGATTTCACATGAGTGTATTCTATGCAAGCGTATACTCGGTAAAACCTTGCAACCTCTCATGGCTAATCTTAGGCTTAGGAAACAGTTGAATGCTACTTATTCGTCTATGACCTATGGTGTTGATTATGTGGGACCTGTGTTTATATTGAATCGTAAAGGAATGGGCGCTAAATCCGTTAAGTCATATAAATATAAAAACAAATGTTTTCGTGCATGTTTCATGACACGCACAGTACTTTTGAAACTTGCAATCGATCTATCCACTGAAGCATACATTATCGTTTTGAAACAATCTGTTTTGCATCATGGTAAACCGCCTAAAATAATTATTCAACTTAATAAAATCAAATTTTCACATGTGCTACAAACAAATTTTCCAAATTATTATCTAATTATTGTAAGACATATAAGTCAATCTATTTTATTTCCCTCTATTCTCCTCATTTGGTGGGGCTTTTGGATGGTGGAATATGCACAAATTATTTTGCGCACGGTGTAGGTAACGGTCCTAAATTCTCTACCACTTTCCACAATGATACCCTATCCTAATAACCTTCAACCCTTAAGTCCTGCACACTCCCTGGTTGGTCGTCCGCTTACAGCACTAGTATGTCAGGACATGAGGACTGATACAGGGAATTACTCTATCATGATCAAGGAGTTGAGCAGATTTGTCATCAACTTTCGTTGAGATGGGGACGAAAATAAATGTCGGAGCAGCAAACAAGCGAAGACTCAACCGCAGTTCACATTGGAACCACTCAAGAGCTTCCAAGGCCGGGGGCATGTCGCGTACAAGCAGCAACAAAACGCAACACAAAAGGAGCGTTCTGATTGGAGCGCACACCCATCCAATTCAAATACGCACCGTAATGCAACAGACTTAAAATATCAACCGACCGATCTAACGTACATTTTGTTCACTCCACCAAATTTGTAATAAATAGTATATTTGCCATTAAATTCGAGACTATTAAGCGAAATCTATCATTTATCTACAACCCGTAATCTGCTGAAGACAACCTCACCGACCATCTGAGCATTCGAGCCGCATCATCACGTACCACCATAATAACAAAATCTTAGAGAATTTGTCACGATTGGCTAACTGACCTGGAAACTGACTGGTTTTAAAGAGTTCATAATACGCCCCTTGGACAATTCCCACAGCGCCATCTACTCTCAAACTAAGCAGAACTTGTGTTATAGGTACTAGACAACTGTCATAGTTATATAGTTTGTAAATACATACATAATATACGTAGAAAACACCCAGACCGATACCAACCCTCATACTCAGGAATATAACTTTGCACCGTGCGAAAATCGAACTCGCGACCATCGCAAGTAAATCGGTGTGCTAAACCGCTATACCACTGAGACCGTATTATTCCTTATATTATACAGTGTAATATAAAGTCATCACTTTGATTAAATTGTTTAATTTCAGGTAAGGATCAACCAACTCGCAAAGCATTCATCATCACCCTAGTGATCAAGATAGCCCAGCAGTTCGATGGATACCTCATAGTACTTATATACGCTGGGCTCGTCTTCGGCAAGGCATCGGAAACCACCAACTTACACCTGAGTCCCAACAAACAAATTATTATGATTGGGGTCATACAGCTGATAGGGTCCACGCTAGCTACTTGTATCGTCGAGAAAACTGGCAGAAAGGTAATAACTTATTTATTATAAAATTTACAATAAGATACCAAAGGATATGTTGGAATTACCCTTAAATAAATTCAAAACATCTGTTAAATCATATTTACTGTGCAAAGCCTATTACTCACTAAACGATTACTTGAATGACGAGTGTGCATGGCAATAGTTGTTCATGCACTGAATTTTCATTTAATGTCAGACATAGACCTATATAAGTGTACAATGTACATAAATTGGCTTATAAATATCTTGCCAGGTCTTCTCAATTGAATCTGTATACTGAACTGGACGGTAGGGAGAAATATTAATACGAAAAACTCGACGTTCATAAGCGGCTAAAATATCCTAAATGATTTTTGATTTGAAAGGTTTGGAAAAACACTCTAGACGACACTTACATCGAATATATTTATTGTATGGCCGGACGTTATTCTGTGTTAAATAGACACTCGTTCCTGACATATTCCGTCAGCAAATGATATACAACATACAGCCTGTATTGCACCAATCTTATTATTATTATAAACGCGAAAGTTTGTGAGTATGGAGGGACGTATACGCAATCGTTTAGTGAGATAGCTTTGCTCGATAAATATGATCTAAAACCTGTTTTCAATACAATATTAGTTTTTAATTATATTATTGTATGGACAACAGTTGTATTGTGTGACAAGTTTTTGTTTGACACAAATAAAAATTTTCTTTTCTTTATATTCTCTCAGCTTTTGCTGGTTTTTTTATTTTTATTTTTATTATTATTATTTAAAGGTAATTCCAGTACACTCGGTCAATTTATTGTATATTTTTTATACCCATTCCCATAAATTATTATTATTACCTTGACTTATTCAGATATATTCAGATAGTGATGCTAAGGTAATTCGCTGACTGGTGAAGACTGGTATTACTTTTTGTTCAAACCAAAGTCTCGAAATTGTTAAGAAATTAAAAAAAAAGATATTATGATTGAACTGCATTCTTTTTATTTCAGTTGCTTCTCGTAACCGAAATTTAAAAAAAAGATATAATGAATGAACTGCATTCTTTTTATTTCAGTTGCTTCTCGTAACCGAAATTAAAAAAAAAGATATAATGATTGAACTGCATTCTATTTATTTCAGTTACTTCTCGTAACCGAAATTAAAAAAAAAGATATAATGATTGAAATGCATTCTTTTTATTTCAGTTGCTTCTCGTAACCGAAATAAAAAAAAAGATATAATGTTTGAACAGCATACTTTTTATTTCAGTTGCTTCTCGTAACCACCTCGTTTGCTGTGGGAGTAGGTATGCTGGTACTGTCAGCCTGGTTCTACCTGACCTCTGTCGGCGTCTGGATGCCAGGCTGGCTCCCAGTCTTCGCCATGGGGCTGGCCATCTTCGCTGACGCTGCAGGATTCCAACCTATATCCTATATTATTATCACAGATTTATTTACATTTCAGGTTTGTAACTTTACTGTTTTTACTCGATTACCAAAAGAAATAGGATTATATATGTTTTAGTGTAATTCGTTGTTTTTATACTACGTAGGTAGAGCACACGTCTTCACGTTCTGATGTTAAACAGTTACCGTACCCTATTTCATTAGTAAAGATTTATGAAAACTTTACTCAAATTAATACTGATTTGAATATTTTAAAATTACCATATACAGTATCGACAGAAACCATATATATAAAACAAACAAGAATGAACTGAGATAATATATATTTTTTTATATTTTTTAGACATAAGTGCCGTGTATACTTTCATATGCATTTAGTGAAAAGATGTTATCTCAGTCCATCTCCGTTTGAACTATGGCACTTATCATAGTTAGAAATAATGGAAATCATATAATTAAATCTTATTCCTTACTAATATTATAAATGCGAAAGTAACTCTGTCTGTCTGTCTGTCTGTCTCATTTTCACGCCTAAACCACTAAACCGATTTAAATTTAATTTGGTACACAGATAGTCTAGACCCCGACAAAGGACATAGGCTACTTTTTAATGTGAAAAAAAAGGTTGCAAGGGGTTGTAAGGGAATATGAAAGGTTCTATGGAAGTATCGTCATTTTACGCGGACGAAGTCACGGACGCAGCTAGTAATTTATAAAAACGCGAAGGTTTGTGAGTATGGATGTTTGTTACTCTTTCAGGAAAAAACTATTAAACAGATTTTGATGTAACTTTACCGTATAGCTTATGCATCAGAATAACACATAGGCTATATAAAATTTAACGCGGGTGAAGCCGAGGCCACAGCTAGTATTTAATAAATAGACTATGTATTCAATTGGGTTCATCAGATTTCTTGCCATTCCATTAAAAAATTTTTTTTTTTTCAGCTGCGTGGCACAGTATCATCGTTCACAAACATTTGTGCGAAGCTGAGTAACTTCGTTCAGATGAAATGGTTCACGAATCTCTGCGAGCTCATCGGGATCCACTGGACCTTCTTATTCTTCTCTGTCGTCTGCTTCTTCTCATGTTTTTACACTGTGATCGCCTTCCCTGAAACAAAACAAAGAACCATTGAAGAAATATATACTAAGTTGACTAGAAAAAAAGACAAAATGGTAGAAAATAAAATAGAAGCTGTACCGTAGTTGTAAAACAGACAATATTTATTGAAAATGTGTCATAATATATATATTTCACTAATGTGAAGAAAGAATTAAGACGCCATGAGTGAGAATACTTTAGTTTGGATTAACTCCATTCTTGTTAGTATTTAAATGAAGCCTTACATTTAAGGAGTTTAGGTGTTGATGTGTTGTGTTTTAGTTTGATGTTACAAGAGTAGTGAATGTCTATGAATATATCGGACGATTACAACTAATCTGCATTTTCTTAAAAATTTTAGAAAATCAACTTTAAATTGTTAGCTATTAAATACAATTTTCCAAAATGCAATTATTGAGTTGTTGTTGTTGTAGTTAGTACTTAGCAACAGTGATACATCAGTGTTAACTGTCTACTGTTTCATATTTAATAGCATTACGAACATAAAATATATTCTGTATAAATATCGTACGAGCGCATAAAGAATTTATGTATTTGCGTAAGCATGTTTAAGTAGTAGGTATAAAATACAATTGAAATAAGAATAAAATTCATATTTAAATGAGAGCAAATATATATTTGTATCAATACTATTAATGTATGTAAAGTTAACCATTAAGAGTATCAGGTAAATAATAAGCACAAATACATAAAAGCTCACGGAATTGTTTTATTATAATGATCAAATTTGATGACTGTGTATACATGAGATATGTCTACTCGTATATTTACAACTAGGACACATGACTTCGTCCGCGTAGAATTTAACTTTATTTTTCTAAAATAAAAGTAGCCTTATTACATCAGCTACCTGCCAAAAAAAGTCCTGTCAAAATCAGTCCAGCCATTTCAGAATTTAGTCGAACAAACAGACAGACTGACAAGAAATGTTATTTTGGTGTGTGTACCGTATTTATATTCATACGCGTGTAGTAAAAATCGGTTATTTCAATATTACAAACAGACACTCCAATTTTATTTATATGTATAGAATAACACTAGATATATGAATTATATTTGTTATTTAATACTTTTTTTCTATTACTTTTTCATTCAGGCATAATTTTTATGTATGATACGAGAAATATAGTTTCATGTATCGAGGATAAATCTTAGAATTGATTATATTATAAAGTAGTCAGCCATTTCAGATACAAGTATATATATAATCATAATTGACATTGCTACACCAAATTCAATATGTATCTTAAAATATTCATGATATCTGGAATTTTCTATTTTTATTACCTAAATTTGTATTCATAGGTCAAGAAATAAATGAAAAAACTTTAAATAACAAATGTTATATATTATAAGACAAGCTGTACCCGCGACTTTCTCCGGTTGGAATTTATTTTTATATTTTTATTTTCTGAAATAAAAAAAAACAATAATAAAAGTAGCCTAAGTTACTCCCTAAGCCTAAGCCTAAGTTAATCAGCTACTTGCCAGAGAGATTAACCGGAACAAACAGACCGAATGACAGACAGACAAAAATGTTTAAAAGTGGTTTTTTGGTATATCTACTGTATTTATATTCATATGCATGTAGTAAAAAACGGTTATTTCAATATTACAAACAGACACTCCAATTTTATTTATATCTATAGATCTATAGATTATAAGTGCAGTAAGTATAGTCTTTATTGGTGTATCTTGTTTGTACTTTACATTTAATTTGATGACAACTAACTATGACTAATGTAATTTTACTACTTGACGAATTTATATTATTTTGTTTTATTCCTCTCCAATTAACACGTGTTAGACCAAAAATATTCTGTGTGGAAACTTGATTACCGTTACGACCTTCTCTAATGGCGATCAAATGTAATATTAAATAAAAAACTTGTATACCATATTCTTAACACGATGATGTATTATGTTAGTAATTGACATATCAAAAGTTATAGATGTTGAAACGATATTTTAGTTTATCTAATTTAATAAAAAATATTATAGGTATGTTGTATTTTTAAGTTTTGATCTGACTACCTTGCGTGAACTTACCTGTTCTCCATATGGTATTAAATTTTTGTCACTCTAAAACAAATATTTTTTGTTGAATTATTCTAAGTGTAATATAGTTATTCCTAAATGTAACATAGTTATTCCTCTTTAGTAGCTGCAATATAATTGAAAAAAAATAAAAAATATTTTACTTTTTTTATTATATTAAATAAATTTAAATTTATAAGTTATAATAATAAAGTTTAGGACGGCGTCTACTTAGAAATATATTAACAATTACATACCTTGTCATAGTACTGATTTGGTTTGAAAAACATAAACAATTCATCGTCGCCTTCATATAGGTACATATAATAATATGTATATGAACAGAAGGTATTATCAATTATATTATCTGTGGTATTATAATGTGACGCCGACGATACCGTGTTGCCAATCCAAACCGCTAAGATCTGACCTCCTAAACATCTTAGTCTTTCTAAATAGCAACTAATTTCATAATAAAAAGTTAGGCTTAACAAATTTTTATTATTTATATGTAAATGTGATCAGTGAATAGATTTCACTATAATTTTATTTCTTTGATTTAAGACCAAAAAAAGTTAATTATTATAATTTCGATTTTATATAAGGAGAATGAATAGAACTATAGTTAAATTGCTAATGTAGACCAATTTCCATGAGATCCTCGTAGTAATTAAACTGTGAGTAACAATTATATAAACATTTTGTCCTTTGTCGCATTAATTAATTTTTGTCGTAATATATACTTATGTTTGCAACGGTCAATAAGATATTGTGACAAAGTACTAAGTGTTTACATATTATTAGTACTGATAACTGTATACCGAAATTAATATTGTTCAGAGGTGGTTAAACACCTCCCAATACTTGTGGGACCTAAAGAAAATCACCCGAAGAGATAAAAGAAAATAAAAATGAATAATGAAATTGTATTTTTTATTTAACTATTACGAAAACATAAATGCACAAGTAAATATTTTATACGACTTATTATTAGTATATAGGCTTATCAAAACTATTTTTATAAACTAGCTGTTGCCTGTGACTTCGTCTGCGTTTCCGTCGTTTATCGAAAAATAAGTAGCGCATGTCCTTCCTCACAATTTTCCTTCTAGTTTCGTTATAGAAACAAAAACTACTCGACGGATTTTAATGAAAGGGTACAATTATTCTTTATACTCCTGGGCAGGTTATAGTATACTTTTCATCACGCTACGATTGATCGTATAGTATACTTAGTATGTGGATCGATGATATTACTGCTAGCAATGTACCATGGCAGCTTGATATCCGCGCTGTTCCCCCTGGAAACCATTGCGATAAATTCTTGGTGAATTTGACAGCCTGTTCTCATACTCATCTTATCATCCTCCACTGGTGCCCTACCAGCATAAACCGATAGCACAGGCGGGTGCACCATTCCACAATCATCCATAAGTAAAAAAAAATGTCTCGTGAATGACATCTGAGCAAAAAAGTGGGCAGTTGTTTACCCCATCTGAGATTAGTCGTGAAGATAGATTATAATTCAATAATAATCCTAAGTAGAATTCCAGCAAAAACATAGGTAGTCAGAATAATCTAAGCAAGGACGGCGCGATAATCTCATCTAGATTAACAGCTAAAATTTAGATGAGGTCATCTTTTTAATGTTCGGTATCTAAATAAAAAAGTAACACCTATGAAACAATTAAAATAAGGTTCGTAAACAGGAAATTTTGATGCTGAGTGCGCATTTAAGGTACATTCTATTCGATAATAATAATATTGCAAATATATTACAATAGTATTATTGTACACTTGTGTTATGAAAAAACTCTGAAATAACTGCGCCGATTCGAGAAATTCCTGCACTGCTTGAAAAATCCTTTTTTCACCAGTAAAATGATATTAGTGTTAGTAAAAGGGTATTGTCATACTATAAACAGAATATTTATAATATAAACACCTCGTGTCGCATTGTTATGCGTGTATCGTCGAAAACCGAAAAAGCTTGACCGATTTTTACAATATTTTTGGTGTATATTTAGTAGGTCTAAGTATAGGTAGTTGGCTTTTTTAAGCCCTACATGATAAGATTAACCCTATCCAAAATAATTTGTATGGCAAATGAATCGTTTGTCTAATATCTACCTTGGTACCTAGCTATTTACAAAAATATTCACGACTTATATCAGTTGTTTAACGCATAGTACTTATACAAAATCTGCACAATTTGGGTATGGTTGGTGTATGTGAATTGTTCCGGGTTAGTACAATTGTTATTGCTTTTGTAACATCAATTTTATTTGTTGTTAACTGCACTTATTTCTGGCCTAATATGTTTTCTATAGTTCTAAATATGGAGAGTAGCTTAAGCGCCTGTTTTGATTTAACAAGCAATTAAACATTTACACTTATTTTGTAAATACTTGTACTAAATGTATTAGATAACGATAGGTGTACTCCGTTCCATTTATACTAATTTTATAAAGTGGTAAAGTTTGTGAGGTTGTATAGGGTGATCTCTGGATCTATTGAACGGATTTTAAAAATCCTATTACCATTACATTTACCATTAACCAATATTATAAATGCAAAAGTAATTCTGTCTGTCTGTCTCTCGCGCTTTCACGCCAAAACTATTGAAGCGACGTAAATGGAGGACCGATGGAATTTTGGTACACATATAGTTTATACCTTGAGAAAGAACATTGGCTAATTTTTAATGCGAAAAAGGTTGTATGATGTATGATAAGCTGCTAATAATATGAGATTCAAAGTTTCTGAAAATTATACCCTTAAAATAAAATAGGGGGTGAAACTTTGTATGGAAATTCATCATTTTTGAAGCTAGAACGATACCTCTTAGGCTTTAGGTAAGTAATATTAAAAAAAAATTATCATTTTTATTAAACTATTCCCTAAAACTAAAATGCATGATGATCCATCTGTGTACCAATTTTCATTTGTTTCTGTCCTGTCTGTCTGTAGGTTTTGCATAAAAGTTTAACAAACATCTATCAAGCCATCCAATCCTCAAAAACTAACACGTTAAAAATATTAGTGTGATTTTTAAATAATTCTAGTCACATTGTAACAACAATATAAACTTATATTTCCTTAGATATTTTAATGACTTTGCCCAAACTATAATGTTTTATGGCAAATTTACGAGCAGTGTCATCTTATAAACTAATTGCGCAAATACCTAATTTCGAGCTTATACTAAGTAGTTTGCAAACACAAAGACATTTTACAGTTAGATATAGAAATGGTTAGGTATTAAATCCTTAGAATATATGTTAGAAAATAATACAAAAGATAAGAAAAAATTCATCACAAAAGAAGACACAAAATGAAATAAATAAAATTTAACATGTGTACGTCATATCCTTCGCGCTGACCAGCCCGTTCTCATTTCTAGAATAGAATAGAATAGAAAATCAGTTATTTTTTATGTATGCTTAAATCTTTAAAACTACACAACGGATTTAGAAGCTATTTTTTAATAGATAGAGTGATTTCAGAGTAAGGTTTATATATTTATCATGTACACCCGTGCGAAGCCGGGGAAGTAACTAGTATATAATAATTTACTGTATCTGCAAAAATAAAACAATAATAAGATTAGTATGAGTCACGGGAATGAACCGTATAATACATAAATAAATAAATCTACATAAATATTAATACATCTGTAGTAATACTTTTTGCGGTCTGAGTTTTTATATTATATTGTGCAGCAAAACGAGATATCACGGACGTATCCACCCATAGCGGTAAAGTTTTTGTTACAATCGCAACAACCTACATACTTTATAACTAAAACGAGAGAGCGTTTTTTACAATTTGTTCGCAATAAAAAAACTAATTCATCTTATTGATAATGTAAAAATTAATGCAACTAATAGTATTTTACCTTAGTCTTATATGTAAATTTCTCGTGTCACAATGTTAGTTATCATATTAGTTACCATACTACTACTCCTCTGAAACGGCTTGACCGATTTTTATGAAATTTTATGTGCATATAAAATTTCATAAATATCGTCTATTTTTCATACCCCTAAGTGACAAGGGTTGCCCACCCCTAACATTTTTTTGGGCAAATTTTTTTATTATGTGTCATTAAAAAATACATACTGCCCTAAATTTTCACCCTTCTATCACCAACTTCTAATTTTTATAGCGTTATTAATTTATATGGCAAAACAACGTTTGCCGGGACAGCTAGTAATTTATAAACGTGAAAGTTTGTGAGTATGGATAAATATCCATACATATCAAAATCCGTCCAGCATGAAAGAGTAACAAATGTTACTCTTTCATGCTGGACGGATTTTGATGCAACTTAACGGTAATATAGCTCATAGATCAGAATAACACATAGGCTATAATTCAATAATGTCGTGTCCCTTACGATCTTTTCTCGTTCTTCGGGAATCGGAGCATAAGATTAAAATCCTTAGTGGTGCCCTAAGACTGAAGTTGTATCCGTCAGGCGAACGTTGGCCTTTAGCCGTCCCATGTCCTTCCATCGGTTTGGAGTGCCCTCAGCACTCGCCCTCGTTTTCCTCTCTTAAGCGAAGTTATATATGCAACCAGCTAATAACATAATTCGACAAAAATGTTATTATTACTGGTCATGACACTTTTATTATCAAACCAAAATGAGAGTAAATCTTATCTATTTTAAAATCAATCATAAGAAAGAAAGATCTTTATTCTAGTCTACTATCTGACTGTGTACCTATCTACTTCTTTGTCATCATTGTGGTAATTCAAATAATGTAGAATAAAAAGTAATCGTGTGCAACAAGGTATTGCTGAGTACATGTAGTATTAAATTACCTAACAAGTAATTTAGGTAAACATCTAATATAGGATACTGTTGGATATAGTAAGTACAAGAATTTTTATTTACATAACTTACTTGTACAACTAAGAACCTAAAATTAAAAAGCTTAAAAAATATAATATAATAACTAAAATATATTATTAAAAGGAGTCCTTTTCGGAGGCAAAGTAAGAAGAAAGGAGGAGGAGGAGAAAAGGAGAAAGGAGGAGGAGACAAAGTTCCGAAAATACTGGCAGCGTTCCCTCTTTGAATAGCTAGACTAATCTTTGTCCAAGGTAGCTGCCAGCTCTTCGGTCTTCTGTGATGTTTTGTAATTAATAATTTAGTAAATTAGTTTCATAATTCAATTGGAAAAGTTTTGTAATTAGTAATTTAGTAAATTATTCTTGTAATTCAATTGGAAAAGTACCAAGATATCATAATATTACAGACAAGTTAATCATAATTGAATATTTATTCAGCTGAGAAAAAACTCTAGTGACGTACCTGAATGCATATATTTCTTATATTGTCTGTATATATAAATACATTTGTTCGGTAGGTAGGTTTTAAAAACATAAACAAAATATATAGTCTTTATACATTGTCTTACTAACTACCCGCCCCTCACATTGTCATCAATTAATTGTTACATGTAACAATTAAACTAACTTAAGTAATTGAATGAGTAAATGTCAGACTGTCAATATGTTTTTCCAATACTGTTTGCTGCAGCTGGTCTTTCGAGATCTGACGACGAATTAGGACAGAGTGCAAAGGAGGAGACGAGGACTTGTGGAGCGACTGAAAATCAAATCATACATGACAGAAACATCTTGGACCTGATGATGAGGCAGAGTGACAATTCATAGAGGTAGGAATTCTCAGTTTGCTCATACCGTCGTCGTTCTTATAGAATGTTTACAGTGTATGTAAATGCAATAATAATGTTTATGCATATATATATATATAATACTTTGTTTAAAAAGGAAAAAGTACACAGTTCTCTAGCGATATTTTTCCCAGGTAGCAATGCGTAAACTAATCCTGCGGTATTAGATACATTGTTTTAAACCACGAAATTCATGAACGTTTACTGTTACACGGGTTATTTGCCTGATGACACGAGTGGTACTTCAGAGTACACTTTTTTTATATCTCACGATAATTCACACAGCGCTATTTAGTCCCAAGGTAAGCAGAGCTTGTGTTATGGGTACTAGACAACTGATATAAATACATAGATACATTTTTAAAATACATACATAAGACCGATACAAACAATCATAGTCATGAATACAAAAGTTTGTGCCGTGCGAAGAATCGAACCCGCGACCATCGGATGTAAGGCGGTGTGCTTACCGCTAGATTACTGAGTCCGTAAAATTTATGAGTAGTGAGGATTGTGCTTATTTTTTTTATTGGATAATAAAATTTCGCTTTTGTCTGCGGTATAACCTGGCGGTATACCAGTGGAGAATGACAGGATGAGCGTGAAGTTAGGCGAATTAACGCATCGTGAAATCGATTTCATCGAGAATTAACCACGATGGTTTTTCTTAGGGATGAGCGTGGAGGTTGGCCCGACATCGTACATTTCTATCAATGGGGTCACTTGTCTTTATTACCAAACTCCCTCCCTTTAACTCTAACGTGCTTTAGTGAGACCATTACCATAAGTGAAGCAAAAACTTTGTACCGCTTTTTACTAAATTTGCGTGAAAGGAGGTTCATGAAATTTCACACACTTATAGTTTATATATAGAAGAAGAATTTATATACATTATTTTAATTTTGCAGCAGAAGTATATTCCATAAAAAAAATTATTACCCACTCTACTGTGTATTAGACACACCTACGCATATATATACTCTTTTGTTTAATTGTTATTGCTAAATTCAAAGATCTATTTGTATGTTTTATTGTGGTAGAATTTCGACCTATTAAATAACTTCGCCTCCTTCATCATCATTGATGAGTTAAACGAAGTACGTCTTACTATGATTCTTGTAAAGCGGGTTTTTAACCTTCTTTATATGTTACTTCACAATAGGAATTCATTATGTGTCACACATACAAACACACGATCGCCATTAATTCCTGTTAACAGTTCCCACGGTACTTTCCGCACATAACCGTGACAGTAGCAGTGGTTCAATTGTGTAATAAATCTGTAATAAAAAGAAAAAAAATCGTTGCAAACAATACTCACGTGAAACATATTGAAATTGTCAGTTTTGCGATTATGCATACAGTTGCAGACAGTTTTTTGTTGTGGAATGTTTATGGAACAATGCACCCGCTTGAGCTAATGGTTTACGCTGAGTAAACCATTAGCTCATGGGTACAAGAGGTATATACCTCATGTTCATCTTATCATCAGTGGAGGATGATAAGATGAACATTTAGCCCATCATGACAAATTCACCAGAAATTTACCACGATGGTTTCTACGGGGAACAGCGTATATGTAGATGAACTTGACTTGGTACATTGTTAGTGATGAAGAAATTAATTCCCATTATACACTTTCCCCCAGCTGCAGACAGCTAGAGAGCGTCATGGTATCATGGTTGACTAATTCAAACTACAACCAAGAAAATGCGACTTCAAATCTGACACGAGGGGGAAAAGGGATTGTTAGTAATGTGGAATAATAACCTCATTACTAGCAATGCCAGGTTGACCCCCACGGGGCTCCCCCTGGAAACCATCACGTTAAATTCCTAGTGAATTTGCCACGATGGGCTAACTGACCGGACCTGACTCATCTTATCATTCTCCACTGGTGCATCAGAGCATACTCTCAGCGCAGGCGAGCGGTCCATTCCAATACCATCCCTTAAAAAATCTGAGACGAATCCAGAGGTAGACTGTAAAAAGTGGTCTACGTCAACCTCAGTCTCATTTTATTTTTATTTTTCTATTTTAACTGCCAAGTAGTTTGCTTTGTAAGCTCTATTTCGGTTATAGAGTGCTGATTAAGGAATGGAATAACTGGATAAGATGACTCTAATAATGATGACGTCTTAGTCCTTTGGAATTGAAACGCATGAGTGATATCACATGTATACCTATGGTACATGTATATATGTATGTATACATGTATATATATGTATGGTAACATCTGTAGTTCTAGAATAGAATAGAATAGAAAATCATTTATTCAAAATAAACTTACATTGAAGTACTTTTGAATAGTCATAACATTTTTTTTTTAATCTACCGCTCATTCGGAATGGTGTGTCATCACAAGAAGAACAAGCAAGAAACTTGTGTGTTGCTCTTTTAAATAATTTATTCTTACTTACAATTTAAGTTTAAGTGTGTGAATACAAACTACCGATTAGCACTAATTCAATGAAATAATAAAATAGAAAAAACATTCAATACACAACAACTGGTTAAACAATTAATAAGAGAGAATAAGTCGTAGTGATTAGAGCAGACCAGTCCACACAAGCAGCTATCAGCGTTCTGTTTATGTATACAGGCTTAGTCGGAAAGGATATACTAAACCGCAAGCACTGTAATATATTTCTATTAACTAATTGATCCCCCGTTATATTATTCCATTTTTCTCAAAAAAATTATAGGGTTTCAGGGAAAGTTGTAAAACAAAAGCTGGTCGCCACCATTGGTACTTTCATTTCTATGCGCCTTAGTATGTGTTGTCGATAATGTATACATTTATATACATTTATTTTTCTTTATAATTTGACATATTCCAATAATAAAATAAATGCTAAAAAGACTAAATGCAAGTTTTATTCTCAACAGTATGCCCTTTCTGACTAACTCTATATAAGCGGCGGTTACCACTTACCATCAGATGGACCAGCTTGATTGCCATAAGTCAAGGAAACTAGGTTTCAGTGTTGTATCTCTTTTATTTGTCTTTATTCTAATCTTATTCTAATATATTAATTAAACTTGTTTTTAATTAAAATGCAGATTATTTTGAACATGTTTCACGAGTACTACCTATAACGATAAGAACTGATAAAGTACGAAACACTCTCGCGCAGTTAAGGTTCTGAATAGACAATATGACCAGACAGTATTTATTTATTTTATTTATTCTTTATTGCACTTTTAAAAATTGTACAATTTGGCGAGCTTAATGCCATATGGCATTCTCTACCAGCTAACCATTAGGTAAGAACTTCTGTTCGGTTGATGGTATGTAGAAGAAAGTATGTGATTTATATTATAATATTATAAATGCGAAAGTAACTCTGTCTGTCTGTCTGTCTGTCTCGCTTTCATACCAAACTTACTGAACCGATTTAAATGAAATGTGGTACACAGATAGTCTGGACCCTGAGAAAGAATGAATTTTTGAATGCGAAAAAAAGGTTGTAAGTGGTTGAAAGTAGGAATGAAAGATTGTATGGAAGAATCGTAATTTTTGAAGCTAAAAGCTTGAAACTTATTTTTGAGGCTGTTGATTAAATGTGAATAAATATGACATTCAAAGTTTGTAAAAATTTTATCCTACCTACTTCCTTAAGGAGGTAAAATATCACATATATAACTTAAAAATATATTATATAAATTGGGCGATATATAATGATAAGTGTGATACAGACGAAGTCGCGCGGGGCAGCTAGTATATAATATAGCAATATCTTAATATCTCCTTTCTTATATACTATCCTAATATTTCGAGGTTTTAAGAAATCTGTTTTTAGATATAAACTAAAATATATTACTATATATGCCTAGAAGGTTCTGACATTTCAAATTTAACCCAATTATTACATCATTTCAAAAATTAAACAAGTAACATCTAAGACATTTTAATTTCAGATAAAATAACATAATATTAATAAATGTAGATATGGTCACTATAAAAATACAATCTCTTAATTATATATCTTCAAATCCGTGCTTCAAACAGTTATATACAATTTGACAATATTATAATACACTAGCTGTTTCCGCGACTTCGTCCGCGTGGAATATAACTTCATTTTTCTAAAATAAAAGTAGCCGAAGTTACTCCTTACTACATCAGATACCTGCCAAAAAAGCCCCGTCAAAATCGATCCAGCCATTTTAGAGATTAGCCGGAACAAACAGACCGACAGACAGACATTTTATTTATATTCATATGCATGTAATAAGAAACGGTTATTTCAATATTATAAACAGACACTCCAATTTTATTTATATGTATAGATGTATAGATAACGGAATGTATGGTGTATGTATATGTATTTATATTATGTGTGTATTTATATGTATATATGGATATATATGATATATTACTATTATTATTTCTGTCTATTCATTCCATCTTGCGCCATCCACCACCTTCTGTCTTTTTTCCTCTACCCAAAGGTTGTCTGGAAGAAATCGCTTTATCGATAAGTCCGCCTTTTGTACCTAGCCTACCTTTCTGCGTATTATGAATATTGTTTTTTTTTTGTATTGTTTTTGAGATTCAATAAAGAGTTTTAAATAAATAAAATAAATAAATGGTGCACGCACCTGTGCTAACAGTTTAAGCTGGCACCAGTGGAGGATAAGAAGTTCATAAAGTCAGGTCAGACAGCTTATGATGGAGTTATCACAAGTTATTTTGTTGTTAAACGAAGTTTTCCAGAGGGGACATGTGGAGGAAACCATTCCTTCCCCTTATTATTGATTGGATCACAAGAATATCACAAGAATACACCTACACAGATAAAGAAAATTAATATAATACCTAAGGGTATCTTGAAGTTTGCAACCCTACAATAACTAAAGCAAAAAGAACCATTTTATAAAAAGATCTAAAACCGATTTTGTCAATAAACGCACTTTCTATATATGTATATATCAATTAGGCTTTCCAACCACGATATGTTATATATTTATATTATACACATAATTATGAAGTTTCTAATAAAGTTAATGAGATAAAGAACACGCTGTTTGTTTACATTCTGCATGGTTATAATGTTGCATGCTTAAGAATTTCGTCAGTGAATGAATGAACTTGTAAGGGAACGTACGCTTTACGACTGTGGTTCCCGCGCGTGCGGTCATTGACAACGAACACAACTTCGTTATTAAATATTAAAAACAATCATTTTTTCCAAGATTGTCTATGTAATTTATATAGAGCAACATTCGAAAATAAAAAAATAATTTAAACTCTTTCTTTAGAGTAAAAAAAAACCTGTGATCGAAACGGTGTGATAAATTAAAAGTGAAGTGTAATTTTTAAGTTGTAGTGAAAGTATCTTATAGAAAACCCAATAACATTATAGCGAATTGTTAGCTTTATAAATTATCTGTGCCAATCAGTTAAAGAATTGTGCAGTGTAAGTATTCGTTTACAAATTTTAAAACAATTAAACACATGTTTGAAATTTTGTCGTATGAAACTGTATATATAAATTCCATCAGGTAGGATTATCCAATAGACTACAAAATTTATGACTTTATAAAAGATTATATACTGCTCTGCTACTACTTCCGATCCAATGACATTTGATTATGCTGTATTTCACCTTTTTATATACTTCAATTATACATTAGTAAAATATTAATTGCATATTTCAATGTAAGAACTTATTTGACAGTGTTATCGATTTATTCGGTCTAGTCTTGATTGTATTTCTAAAAATCATTACTACCAACAATTATACAATGCACTACCTAAGGTTGATTGCTAGAACATACCGCATGGTGTTAAGTCCGCCAAATGTACTGCTACTTATTGTACTACGTGCATTAAAGTTTTATAAATAAACTAGATCTCCCGGCAAACGTTGTTTTGCCATATAAATTAATGACGCTATAAAAAATAGGGGTTGATGATAGAAGGGTGAAAATTTATGATTGTATGTATTTTTGTATGTTGTAACATAAACAAGTAGAAACTAAATATTTTGTATGACGAGATGACGACGAATATTTTGAGATGACGACCCACTTGATGGAAAGCAATTATCGTCGTCCACAGATCAAAAACAGCCCCAAGAATTTGTCTCTTCCTTGGTTTCCCTATAGCTTTGACATTTCTAAAGACTAAGATGTCATGCCTCTGTTTCTTGCAATTTTGTTACGTATGGGTTTCCGACACGCCGCTCACAATATAGCATATTAGAGAGGACGGGGACTGTTAGTAATGTGGATAAATAAACATATTGCTAGCAATGTACCACGTTAGATTGACCTCCACGTGGTACCCCCTGGAAACCATCGTGATAAATTCATGGTGAATTTACCACGATGGGCTAACTGACCTGACCTCACACTCATCTTGTCACTGGTACCCCGCCAGCGACTGGTAAACCGTTAACGCAGGCGGATGCACCATTCCATTGTCATCCATAAGAAGTATAGGATATTTTTCGACTGTAAAGCGAATTAATCAAACCGTTAAGTTTTGCACTTCGCTAAAACTAACCTAATATCCTCTTACAGATTTCCTTAATAACTTCCTTGTTATAGTTGTTGAAACGGCAATATTAATTGTAAGAGTCTCTAAAATTAAATAGGTATGAACTCATACACTGCTATTTAATTAAAGTCGCAGATAAAAACTCTATTTTGCTTATTACATGACCTTTTTATCTACGTTTAATACAGACACTTATGCAGGCATGTCAAATTTCAGTTCTGAATTTAGTTTGTGCCGAGAAAAATTAACATGAAACTTGACTATAGATGCAAATGAGTTTTTTTTATAGATAATATAATAATAATAGGACGGTTCACAAGCATCCGCTAACGTTATACATTGGATTGGAAGATGATAAGATGAGCATGAAGTCAGATAGCCTATCGCGATAAATTCACCAGGAATTTATCACGATGGTTTCCAGGGGCAACAGCGTGGAGGTCAACCTGAAATAGTACATTGCTAGCTATGGGATCATCAGTCCACATAACTATCTCCTCCCCTGCAAATAAGATTATCATTATACAAAAGCCTAATTGTATAACGCTGTTATTCAATTCAATTGTAGCAAATTAAAATTGATGGGTTTGCGATTTGCTATGAATACCAGAAAAGATACAATCAAGGTTGTACGAAACCCAATTGCAACTGTGAATGATTATTCACAGTTGCAATTGCGTATGTAATCGCAATTTTGTTCATTACAATCTGTCTAAAATGGTAATTGTTAGTAACAACATTAGGTACATTATTTTCATCCTCCTTATAATTCTGCATTTAGAATGAACGGCAGAAAATTAAAGATTTTAATTTATTTTAATTTATTATAACACAAGAAGGATTTAAAAGTGCTTATATTAAAATTGTTTAATATAGCTAGTTCATATTTCTATTTCATAATTAATAAATAATGTAAGCCGCAGACCAATACTTGAATCTAGGTAAATATACTATTTGCATATTACTAAATTACTTAATGTTACGAAACCAAAGAAACTAATCCGCTATAATCTATTGAGAACATCTAAATCAACATTTTCCTCAAATTTTGATCGAACGATGAACACCTCAAAGTTCAGTTTAAGATGAATCAAACGTTGAACACTCTGATAAATATGTTATCAGCTAACATTTACAATAATAAGTGATGAATATATGTACGTGCTCGTTTTAGATAATTTATAGAAATATAAACTAGTTCAAACTAGATTTCCTTTTATTTTCAATATCTATGTGCAAATCGTAAGATTTTTTATGATAAAACAATCAATTGAATGCGTTTACGTAAGATCAGAGTGTTTACATATATTTTACATCTAAATGCTCAGGCAGATATATAGATGTAAACTAAAAACATTGTACAATCCTTTACCATCACATTTTTACAAAAACGTAGACAAAAAAATAAATGAAATTGTGAATATTACACAGATAAAGTTTAAAAAATGAATGCAGAAAGCTAATATTTTTTTATAATAATGCTTAATATGTAAATTATAACATTACATATACCATAACTAAATAAGGTAGGTATCTGTAGTCTTTAATAATAATAATATATTAGTAACGTTAAAAAACTAATTTATTAAATCCACGTATGACATGGTAACCAGTAATTAAGTCAACATTACCAGAACTATATGTAAGTGATAACAATTGTAAACATAGTAGACGTATTGTTAATCACTCAAATAAACAAAATAGTAATAGAAATAGAAATATTCTTTATTCATATAAACTCAATATTTATTCTACCACTCATTCGGAACGCTAACTCATCACATGAAGAGCGACCAAGGAACTTGTGTGTTGTCTTTTGAATTACCTTCATGACTGTATATCATATCGGGTAGTCAGAGACATTATTATTGCAACTTTCAACGTTGTGGAGAAGGCGACAATGGACATGTCTACATTTCTATAAGTACACGAGAAACCAGTTGATAATAAAAGATATCGCATATACAGAATCTCGAATTGAAAACTTCCGCCTTTTTTGAAGTTCATAATCAAAGAATATGCGATATCGTTACATGTTGTAATCCCCGTATAATACTCTAAATGGTAGACACTCCGTTATTCTGTCAGATGTCGACACTCCTCTTTAATCTATGGTTCTTATGTTTATATTTTATCTATTTCTTATCTCTCTCTAGTTCAAAAGAGTTTTTATTTTACAATAAATAAAGTACGTGTATTTTATTTAGCTAGAATAGCAAACAAGCTGACAGGAAGTGGCAACTGTCGTCTATAAACATGAACATAGACACGAGTAGTTACTTCAAATCCGTGGTTTCCCGTGGCAATATAGTTATTCTTGAGGGATGTAGCCTCTCTGTAATTTTACAATTAAATGGTCGCTCTAGAATCACACCTTACAACTCGAGGTTGGCAATGGAAATAGAGTGAAGTACCAATGAAGACGAATTATTACAAAGTTTTTTTATGCTATATAAATAGACCAATTGCAGAGATTGTCGTATCAAAAATATGGGAATTATATCTCTAAATATGAATACATACGTGACTATTTATATAAATGTCAAGATATATCTCGACGGCCGACGTAAAGAATGATAACATAGCTAATTATTTTAATACACGAGTAATTTACAACAAATATTAAAGGTTACTAAAAATTATTTTACGTGTGACAAATTTATTCTTTGTTCTGTTGTTTATTATGTGTAATTACGATTATATGTGAGTACAACTTTGTATCATCGCCAGCATCATCTAAATATATCTTTTATACCGAAAAGATAAAGTTTCTAAGAAAAACTAGTAACTACTTAAAAATGTATTTTAAATATTGAACAGTTTAATCTTCTTCTGTATTACCTACACACCATATTTGTCATACCTTTCAACCGTTTAGTCAAGAAAGGCAATAAACAGACAGACACATTTATAATGTTAGTAGATATGCATTGAACGAACAAATAAGCAAAATGTATAAAAGCTACCTGCTGAGGCTGCGGCAGTCACACCTGCCGAATATAGGCACACTTACGAAGGATTAGAAAACAACATTCTTACATTTGAAAGACCGGTTGACATCGTAAATTTTATATCCAATTTTTAGAGTTCCTTGTCTCAAAATATGTGAAGTTATATATGTTTTTTTATTTAATTACTAAGTGCGTTTTACATTATATAAATAAGATTTGTAGAGTTTACTGCGCTGACTTGGATCTAAAAGACCTCAGTTCGAATCTGGCCGACACCATAGCACCAAAATGTAATAGATACTAATTATACGTATATATAATTTGACATTTATATATACGGATTATCCGTATACGTTTTATTTTAAGATGTAAGATCCTGTGACTTACTAATTACTATATAACAAAATACAAATTATATTTGTGTATGAGTTTCATATATTGGAAATACCAATTTAAATCAGATTATTCCGAGTGACGGCGGTAGACTCGCCCCGGTCTCGTAGATTCAAATATAACTGCACAGCTAAAAGTGGGCATCAAAAGTTGTTCTCCATGATTTTGTCAACTACAAATACCTTAATGTTACTTGAACCTAAAATTAATAAATTTTTGCTGTTGGTCTTGGTATACATGGTTTAATTCTTTTTTTGCAAGCACCAAGTTTCTATAACTAATCTATACATATAAATAAAATAGAGTGTCTGTTTGTAATATTGAAATAAACGTTTTTTACTACATGCAAATGAATATAAATACACCAAAATAATATTTTATACATATTTATGTTTGTCTGTCTGTCTGTCGATCTGTTTGTTCCGGCTAGTCTCTGAAATGGTTGGACCGATTTTGACGGGACTTATATTGGCATATAGCTGTTGTAATAAGGAGTAACTTACGCTACTTTTATTTTAGAAAAATTCTCTAATTTACTTTTTGTTAAATTCCACGCGGACCTAAGCGCGGGTACAGCTAGTATAAAATATTTTTGCATTCTGCACTCATTATTATATTTTGCATCTATCAGAATCACTACCTCTATCTTGATAAACTTCTAAAATTAAACTTTACCATTTTCTTATATTTTTAGTATAATTTTCATAAGGTTAGAATATGTTGAAAGTAAATACTATTATTGTAGTGTCACGGAACCCACAAACCTCGAGATCTACTCGCAATTGTTCATTTTTTATTATAACTTCGTAGAAATGCAACTATAGTAAATACGTAGATGAATAAGTTTATGGCCATATAAATTTTGTCAGGGAACGAACACTCCGAAATTGTGAATGGAGTGTAATGTGTACCTTTTTACTGATGCCGCACCGAAACAAATATATTAAAGAAATCGAAACGAAAAGTACAATATAATCGATTTATACAAAGTTGTCAGAATGGATACATCTAAATACAATATCCTGATCATCTGCTTGAATGGTGGTCCTCCACCGTGAGTTTTTTTAGAAACTTTTTACCACATTGTGGGATCACCTTCCAACAATAGTAGTTCCGACAAGACACGATATTGAAACCTTCAAGAATTGAGCTTATGACCGGCAATGTACTTGCAATTCCCCTAGAGTTGCGGGTGCTCATGGGAGGCGGTACTCACTTACCATCAGGTGAACCGCAAGCTCGTTTATCCCCTACTAGCTGTGCCTGCGACATCGTTCGCGTGGTTATCAAAAACACTATCGTTTTCCCGTTTTTGCAACATTTTTCACTGATGCTTCGCTTCTATTGGTCGTATGGTAATGTTATATAGTCTAAAAACTTCCTCGACAAATGGATTATCCAACATAAAAAGAATTTTTCAATTCAAACCAGTGGTTCCTGAGATTAGCGCGATCAAACAAACAAACAAATTCTTCAGCTTTATGATATTAGTATAGATTCTATATATAAAAAAAGAAATCTATCTTCCCTATTTCAGCCTTAAAAGATCATGATCTGCTATTTCGATTGGAGAATGAGATAATATAGCAGTGTAATAACATATGGAAGTACTAGTAAACCCGGCCACACGTTGCTGTGGCTAAGGTTCTTGAATAAAATAATATTGCGACTATAAATTGAGATGTAAGCTCTCCTATCTTTCAAATTGGAACAAACTGCACACAATATGTAAATCAAATTTGCAATCGGTTCAGTAGTTTAGGAGTTCATCGCCGACAAACTGTATGGCACGTAATCTATACATTCATTCATAATTTAAGAGCTGTGCTCTTGTCGGTAGAGCTCCCGCCACCTTCCACTATCTTCCATCAATCCTTTTAGTTGTTAATACGACACGACTCCAACTTTTTCCTTAACCTGCTTGATATAGCTGTGTCTTGGTCTTCGCCTTCCTCTCTTTCCATCTATTTTTCCTTCTATAATGTTGTTAATTAGTTCGTCGTGTCGTATCATAATGCCCCAACATTTTAATTTGCCTATTCTCAATAATATCTATGATCTGTCTCTTTTCTTTAATCCTCTCAAGCACTTCTTCATTCCTTATTTTATCTTTCCAGCTAATTCTTTCCATTCTTCTCCGTAATCTATACATCAAAATAAAATTTGAGTGTCTGTTTGTAAGATGGAAATAACCGATTTTCACTACATGTGTATGAATATAAATACGGTACATACACCAAAATAACATTTTTTACAATTTTTGTCTGTCTGTCTGTTTGTTCCGACTAATCTCTGAAATGGCTGTACCGATTTTGCCGGGACTTTTTTTGGCAGGTAGCTGATGTAATAAGGTGTAACTTAAGCTATTTTTATTTTAGAAAAATAAAGTTAAATTCCACGCGACTTAGATATCTTTATATATAGTTTTTATATATAAAGATATCTAAGTCCTCCAGAACAGCACATGAGGAGTACAACGGGTATATAATGAGGTGATGTTAATGTTGCTATTCACGTATATAGGCGATTGTTACCGCTTACTATTAAATTAATTATTGTCTTTTTTTTTCGGACTACTCTAATGCTGTTGGCCGTAGCTGGCCTTTACAGCTTCACCGGACGTTAGGGGCGAGTTGCAGATGGCACTCCAAACCCGCGGAAGGACTTATGGAGCGGCTGAAGGCCAACTCCTACCTGACGGATACGACTTTAGTCTGAGGGCACCACTAGGTGTTCGAACCTCGGCTCAGGCCGTCGTAATTTCGATCCCCGTTTGAATTGGACGGGGGATCGATCGGAGGGGTGTTATTGTCTATTATTCCAGTTTCACAAATGAATCTACTATTGGTTCTTCAGAGCAAGTATTATTTAGTTTACGTGGCTATTTATTGTAACTCTGCTTAAATATAGTATTTTGTTTTCTTCAAAACATTGATCTTGATCTAAAAGGTCACGAATTCAAAATAGATTTATCTTAACCACTGATAACAACTCTTTTACTATATAACGGCTTCAGTGATCTAGCGGTTTTACACACGCTCTTACTTGCAGTGATTATGGGTTCAATTCCCCGGTAAAATCATTGTGTTTCGTTCATAAGTACTTTTATATCTTATTATTATTTAAATATATATAACTCATAGGTGATTGACATAGTGATCTATCAACGCACAGCCCAAACCACTAGACCGATCGGGCTAAAATTTGGCATGCAGGTAGATGTTATGACGTAGGCATCCGCTAAGAAAGGATTTTGATTAATTCTACCCCCAAGTATATAAAATAGGGAGTGAAAGTTTGTATGAAACTTAGTCAATTTTAAACCGATCGGGCTGAGACTTTGCATGCATAAAGCTACTATGACGTAGGAATCCTCTAAGAAAGGATTTTGATAAATTCCATCCCTAAGGGGACAAATTAATGCGAGCGAAGCCGCTGGCAAAAACTAGTTAATAATTATAAATGCGAAAGTTTGTGAGTATAGATGTTTGTTACTCTTTCACGCAAAAACTACTGAACTAAATTTAATGAAACTTTACATTAATATAGCTTATGCATCAGAATAACACATAGGCCAGGATCATATTGAAATTTAACGCGAGTGAAACCGTGGCCACAGCTAGTTACCTATAAATTAAATAAGTATTTAAGTATTTTATCAGTTGTCTTCTACCTATACAAAGTGCTAGTTTTTATATAATCTATCTAAATATATACTTTTCTCACTAAACTAATATTGTGAATCATTTATATATATGTACATATATATAAACGATTGCTATTAAAATCCTCCCATCCCGTACTCGGTCCAAAAGTTCCCGTGATGCTAGCAGCATTTCCACGTTAAATTACTAAAGAAATCGTCTAAGCCAGATACGATCCAGAACGGCGATCATGTCCTCTATACACCATGCAAAATACTTCGTGGTCAAGTATAAATATATAGTACATATGTAACAAACACTCAACTACACCGTGTAATCTCATGAAGATATAACCGGTGAAGAATTGATATGAGTTGCGAAACCGGTTAAAATCGGTTAGTGCCGATTTTACTCTAACTTGTCCAGATTGATGCGATAGAAATGCGTGCCAATATTATCTTGGCACGTGAATGCATATTAATAGACAGAGTCCAAACTTTATGTTTAGAGGTGAGGAAAGAGGGGAGGGGGCAGCGATGTATCATGTCAGGTCGATATCCACGGTCACCATCCTGGTTGATTAGTAATAGACTAGTGATGTCTACACGACGCTAACTGAAGTTAATCGAACTTCATGAAATCATCCGATTGTCATTTGTCAGGTCGATATCCACGGTCACCATCCTGGTTGATTTGTAATAGACTAGTGAAGTCTACACGACGCTAACTGAAGTTAATCGAACTTCATGAAATCATCCGATTGTCATTTGTCAGGTCGATATCCACGGTCACCATCCTGGTTGATTTGTAATAGACTAGTGAAGTCTACACGACGCTAACTGAAGTTAATCGAACTTCATGAAATCATCCGATTGTCATTTGTCAGGTCGATATCCACGGTCTCCATCCTGGTTGATTTGTAATAGACTAGTGAAGTCTACACGACGCTAACTGAAGTTAATCGAACTTCATGAAATCATCCGATTGTCATTTGTCAGGTCGATATCCACGGTCACCATCCTGGTTGATTTGTAATAGACTAGTGAAGTCTACACGACGCTAACTGAAGTTAATCGAACTTCATGAAATCATCCGATTGTCATTTGTCAGGTCGATATCCACGGTCACCATCCTGGTTGATTTGTAATAGACTAGTGAAGTCTACACGACGCTAACTGAAGTTAATCGAACTTCATGAAATCATCCGATTGTCATTCACTGGTGCCAGAGTATGTTTTATAGCGGCAATAGTTCCATCCAACATGCTGACCACCTTCATGAAGGAGAACTACTGGCCGAAGGGTGTGGTATATCGCCGCTACCGTGGCAGATTGCTGTCATTAGTGCCGTGACCACACAGACATATTATATTCATTTTTATATGAAACTAGCCGTACCCGCGACTTCGTCCACGTGAAATTTTGCAACATTACTTTATTTTTCTAAAATAAAAGTAGCCTAAGTTACTGCTTAAAATCGGTGCAGCCATTTCCGAGATTAGCCGGAACCAACAGACAGATAGACAAAAATTGTAAAATATGTTATTTTGGTGTACCTATGTACCGTATTTATATTCATATGTATGTAGTAAAAAACGGTTATTTCAATATTACAGACATACACTCCAATTTTATTTATATGTATAGATTTCATATCTTTCATATATATGTTAGTCTGTAAGGTATTTATAATATGGGCCGTTAATAGCCTGAATTTAATTAAATGAAAATACATCAGAAGACCATGGTCGTAATGAAGATGTGATGTCTCTGGTGCTTTTCATTTATTTAGATAATAGGTACCACTTACCATCGAATAGGCTGCCAGTTTGTTTACCATCGCACTTACATAACAAATATCAGTTCCGTATAAAAAAGTACAAAACCATAAGATAATTGAGAATCTCAAACTCGACGTAGCTTGACATTCTCGTGAGTTGCTTAACCTCTAAATCGTTTTCAATCAACGAATGCATATCACGATCTCATTGATTGATTTACAAGTAGCAAATCAATTGAATGTCAATCAAATATCACAACTATTCATGATAGAACCATTCTCACTCGCCGACAATGTAACTCTCTGCGTGTGAATGTATCAAAAAAGAAGGCAAAAATATATATATACATAGATATTTGTTTTTTAAACATTTTGAGATAAATGTATAATAAACTAGCTGTCCCGGCGAACGTTGCTTTACCATATAAATTAATAACGCTATAAAAAATAGGGATTAGTGATAGTAGGGTGAAATATAGGGTTGTTATTTATTTATTATTTTTTAATAAATAAATAAAAATTTAAAAAATTGACGAAAATATAAAAAAATATGTTTTGTGGTGAGCCACCCTTAGGGGTATAAAAATTAGTTATAAAACTATTCTCAGACCTACTGAATATACATATAAAAAATCATAAAAATCGGTCAAGCCGTTTCGGAGGAGTATACCATAAACACGAATCCTGTGACATTATGCCAGATATTATTTACATGCTTTTTTTTATTTCATTTATAGACTAGCAGTTCCCGGTCGCGTGGAATTTAACTTTATTTTTCTAAAATAAAAATAATTAAGAATTTTTCTAAAATAAAAGTAGCCTAAGTGCCCACTCCTTATTACATCAGCTACCTGCCAAAAAAGGCCCGTCAAACTCGGTCCAGCTATTTCAGAGATTAGCCTTAACAAACAGACCGACAGACAGACAGACAAAAATTATAAAAAATGTTATTTTGGTAAAAGTACCGTATTTATATTCATATACATGTTGTAAAAAACGGTTGTTTCAATATTACAAACAGACATTCCAATTTTATTTATATGTATAGATGTATAAATTACCTTGAATATGTTACATTGGTGTAGGATAACTTTAAAATTCTCAATAGTCTCCCATTTATTTGTCACTAAAATTATATCAACGAAGTACAATTATCTATACTAGTCAATATAAGTAATAGTAACCAACGATTGTAATATGAAACGGTTTATTTTCAAATTGCTATTTTATTTCTTATATTTTCGAATGTAAGACATTGTATGGATATTTTTACACCTTAGGAATGCGGAACTCTCAATACTTTTTTTCAAGTAATAAATATAGACTATGTTTTTTCTTATGGATGACAATGGAATGGTGCACCCGCCTAGCGTAGGAAGGATTACGCTGGCTGGGCACCAGTGGAGGATGATAAAATGATCACGAAGTCAGGTCAGTTAGCCCATCGTGGTAAAACACCAGGATGGTTTCCAGGGGTACAATGCGGAGATCAACCTGATTAACCTAGAACCCCAAATCAGTTGTACATTCCTAGCAATGGAGTTCTGAGTCCACATTACTAACAAGCACCTTCCCCTCAATATAGCCTATGTACTCAGAAATATGTAACATTCTAATGGAGTAAGAAGTTTTGAAATCGGTCAAATAGTTTTTCAGTTTATAGCTCTACATATATAACAAGCAAGCAAGGTACCGAATTAACCAGGAGTTACTGTTGTAAAGAAGTCATTGGTTTATTAAACTTAATTTAAATTAAACTTTAACGTCAAAGTTGTAAATCAGACACATTATAAAGGATATATGCACCTCGTAATCAGAGAAGTTTTATTGTAGAGACCTTGAAGTCAAAGAGCTATTAACTATATATATATATTAAGCTCTATAAAATGGTATGGTGGCCCCTTGGGGGTGTAATTTATCAAAATCCTTTCTTAGGGGATGCCTACGTCTTAGTAGCTTTATGCATGCAAAGTCTCACCCCGATCGGTTTAAAATTGGCAAAGTTTCATACAAACTTTCATCCCCTATTTTATCCCCTTGGGGGTAGAATTAATCAATATTCTCTATTAGCGAATGCCTACGTCATAACATCTACCTGCATGCCAAATTTCAGCCCGTTCCGTCCAGTCATTTGGGCTGTGCGTTGATAGATCACTATGTCAGTCACCTTTCAGTTGTATATATATATATATATATAGATTGTATATTATTCTGATGATGTATGAGAGGAAAAACCACGACAGGAAGTAGGAACTATAAAAGAAGAGATATAGTATAATACTAATGTATTTCTTATAATATTTGTTGAATAATTCAAAACTATACATACAAAGAAATCGATTACTTTGTTAATATTTTCCTTGTATAATTTTTAAATTTCTATTGAATTTATACATAATTGTAATTACTAGATTTCATATAAAGTAATTAATTACTATTTAAATAGCTGTATCGCCCGCAACAATTCTATTTACTACTAATTCTAGCTACAAATTATAATAAATACAGGAATGTATTTGATTGTTTGTTTTTTTTTATTATTATTTTTAATTCCAAAATTTAATGATTAAGGACTTTTGATTAAAATTGGCGCTGTGTAAACCGTAAAAAAGCATATGAAAGAATGCAACCCTCTATCGAATAACTCTAGTGCTGTTGGCCGCATCTGGCCTTTACAGCTCTATAAGACGTACATAAACGTGGATGAGTGCGAAACTTGTTATTTTAGAAAAATAAAGTTAAATTCCTCGCGGACGACGTCGCGGGTACAGCTAGTATTTTATAAGATTTATTCTTTCTTACTTAAATTACTAATTATTTTATTCGCATTATGCAACTGCACGATTTTTTATTTAAACACACAACTATATACCCACAAATACAAATTCAACAGATTTTATACTGAGATTTATATATATATATACTAGCTGGCCCAGCTAGCGTTGTTTTACCTTAAAATAAAAAAAATTAGGGGTGGACTACCCCTAACATTTAGGGGTATGAAAAATAGATGTTGGCCGATTCTCAGACCTACTCAATACGCTCACAAAATTTCATGAGAATCGGTCAAGCCGTTTCGGAGGACTATGGGAACGAAAACTGTGACACAAGAATTTTATATATAAGATTATATATTTATATCCTATCAAAAAGTTCTGTAATAATTAATTATTTGTTTAGTTTAAGTTCTGGCACTGTTTGGTCTTTTTTATTAATATATTGATTTGATTACTTATCAATTTACGATGCAAGTTCTCTTATGTAATAAATTTGTTATGCAACGCATGCTTGAATAAGAACAAACACGTGCCGTCTATGTGCTTTAAGTGACTATCGAGTTTCGTCACGTTTTTAAGGTGACACAGAAGCTTGTTGTCGTGGTAACATTGTTTATCTGTCCGTACTAAGCTTTCTATAACCTGTAATATTAATCTATATTATATTTGACGGCCTTAGTCGTCTTGTGGTTTAGCACACCGCTTTACTTCCAATGGTCGGGGGTTCTATTCGAGGAAGTATGAAAATGGCACCGGTGTCAGAGAGGTTGAAGAGTAATCGACTATCATGGTATGGACATGTAATGCGTAGGAATGAGGATAATATTTAAAGAAAGGTGTTACATATGAATGTGGATGGTTATAAGGGCAGAGGAAGGCCGAAAAAGAGATGGATGGACTGTGTGAAAGATGATATGGTAAGAAAGGAAGTAAATAACGCGATGACTGCGAACAGGGATGAATGGAAGCGAAAAACATATTACGACGACCACAAATAAATGGGATAAGGAAGAAGCAAATGATGGTTGCGGGTTCTATTCCTCGCACTGTACAAACATTCATAAGTGAGATTTTTTGTATCGATCTGGATGTTTTCTATGTACATTTTTATATTATGAGTGATAATGCACCCGTGTTAACGGTTTACGCTTGAGGGGCATCAGTGGAGGATGATAAAATGAGCTTCAATCAGGTCAGTTAGCCTATCTTAGCAAATGGCAATTTACTACGATGGTTTCCAGGGGGAACCACGTGACGGAAACCTGGAATGGTACGTTGCCAATGCGTCAAGGAAGGCATTGTCAATGGGGTTATTATTCACATTATTAAGAATGTCCTTCCCTCATTCTATTTTATTATAAGTATACATAGAAGATGTATTTACAAAAAAAATATCTAAGCATTTATATCAGCTATCTAGTACCGATAACTCTGCTTACCTTGGGACTACATGACGTTGTTTGAATTGTCCATTAGGGCATAATTATTAATATTATTCAATTGCTCTAACGCATAAATCGTCATGAATCGGGAACCTCGGTGGCGTATATAGACAATAGTTTGACACTTGCTGTCAATTTGTATACCATTACACAAGAAAAGGCGCAGTTCCCTTTCCTGTCCGATTAAGTAAGAGAACTGGCGAGCAGCACCGTGTGTATATTTACACGAACCATTTGGAGCCACTTTTGACCCCCTCATAACTCAAAAACTCTTTCACACACCTGTCAAATTGGTTGATATATTGAGACTTGCGAAATAAATAAAGGATAAACAGAACCAAAAATATATATATATTTGTAGTACAACTTTTTTCTTTTTTACAGAAACAACGTTCGTCGCATACAATGTGTATGTGAGAAGTCAAAGTCGGTAGTGCTCGTTGCACGGCATTATGTTCCACATGCCGTCGGTGAAATGGTTGACCCGCATCAACAATGGTGGCCTCATCAACCAGTTCTTCATGGCTTTAATGGGTATGTTACCATTGTAATCATATTTAGTTATTAAAATACTCGAGGTATCCATATCTTCATCCGAGTGTACATTTGTAAACACCGTCTATTGGACTTACAGCATACTAAATTAACATTTGTATTTATTAGTTACGATGTTATCCGTGTTATTACGAACTATTATTTTATTAAATAATAAATTAATAAACTATTGTAAATGGTGTATTTATAATTATTAATAACAAATTACTAATTTTCTGCTTTACTTTTTAAAACTTTGTACCCTACATGGAAATGTATTTTGTATAAATTTCATCCTGATTGCACCTGCCGTTTTTACGTAAAAGCTTAAAACATATACAGACAACTAAATGAATAGACAAACACACAGTTTTTGATTCATCGCTATTTTATTATATTTAAAAACAATATATGTTTTTATAACGACTGTTTGTTGCCAAAATAAAGAGAAAAAAATAAATAAATAAATGAATAAAAAAAAAAAAAGATGTATAATATAAATAAGAAGATATAGACAAATTTGTAAGATGTATTTTGAAAGAAATAGACGAAGGGTGAGATTTCGCCATGAAATATACGGTATGGAGCCATGATATAAACCTCAGTAGTGGCAAAGTATCAAGAGCCTCGGAGTCACGGGACGACGCAGTATTTTGTGCTGTTCATGTAGATAAGCAACGATTGCCAGTTACAAAAAAGAAAACATGTACTAATAAACATGTAAAATATGTACAAATCGTTACCTGAGTTTGTATACACATAAAATCTGGCACAATGGTTAGTACTTACCTAATAATGTTATTTCAACAGGAATCTATTACGTTTACCAGCATACATAAACCACAAAAGTCGTAAACATCCCGTTTTATGGTTCAACAAAACGATTTGTGATATAACATTAGAAGTGCGTGCTGGAAATTTTTGTACACTGTTAGAGGTTTTCAGTCACTTCTTTGTGTATATGTGTTAGGTGATTCATTGAGACTGTCTTTTTGTTACGGATCTTAATCTTTCTTATCCGGTTAAATATTGAGATATTTATTGCCATATATAAGTATTTTTTATTATTATGATATAAGGTGAAGCTCTGCTCCATAAATAGGAAAACTATAATAGTTAAAAGCTGAGCTAACAGCTAACTAATATAACCTTAGCCGCTAGTGGATGATATTGTGGATTCATTCAATGATACTTCATACGGAAGTAACACATTGCTTGTGTCCAATTTGAATACAAGAAAATATTTTTTTATTTATAATCCAGGACAATGTACACTAGCGCTATATCTAGTTCTAAACTAATCAGAGTACTTGTACTGTGGGTACTAAATAACTGATAGAAATACTTAAATATTTTTTATTGAATACATAGACAACATCCGAATACAAACTCTGATACTCGCTAAAACAAATGTTTGTATCGTGCGAGGAATCGATATCATGACCATCGGAAATAAATCGGTATTCTAAATTGCTAGATCACCGAGGTCGTACGGCTATAGTCCAATGTCGATCGATTGAACCTTATTTCAAGACTGAACCTACGCACGTATGAGTTACGCGCGGTCTATATTGCACCAATTAACATGGTGGACTATGCCCCATACACTGCAGGGAACTCGATCAATTACTCTCGCATTATTACGTGCAGATATAAAATACTAGATATTACTCGCGTCTTTGTCTATTTATATTATCTTTAATCTGCTATTTTACTTCATTATACATTACTTTTTGAGATAAAATATAACATTCTAATAATATGTATAATTAATGTGAAAGTTTATGAGTTGGTTGGATGTTTGTTACTGTTTCACTGAAAAACTACTGAACGGATTTTGAATTTTGCAGTAATATAGCTTGTACATCAGAATAACACTTAGACTATAATTTAAAAAGATCGTATATAAATTGGGCGAAATATATAATATCTATATATATCTAACTCAAAGGTGACTGACATAGTGATCTATCAACGCACAGCCCAAACCACTGGACGGATCGGGCTGAAATTTGGCATGCAGGTAGACGTTATGAAGTAGGCATCCGCTAAGAAAGCATTTTGATTAATTCTACCCCCAAAGGGATAAAATAGGGATGAAAGTTTGTATAAAACTTTGTCAATTTTAAACCGATCGGACTGAGACTTTGCATGCATAAAGCTCCTATGACGTAGGTATTCTCTACGAAAGAATTTTGATAAATTCCACCTCTAAGGGGATAAATTAACGCGAGCGAAGCCGCGGGCAAAAGCTAGTAATATATAAATGTCAAGTAAGTATGCTACTTACAGACGTAGTTTCGCGGTACTAGGATATATTATGGACATACCATAGGTATATCCATATACTTTATGACAAGACGTATGATAAATTGTATTAAGATTTTTAATGGCTAAAAGACCACAAACAAACAGACACACACAGACTTTCTCATGTCTTATATTAGTGTTGGTGAGATTTGCATAGATTTTTAATGGAGACAAATTGAGCTGTACTCCTCTGTACATACTACTCGCAGTGTAAATAAAACCAAATGAAATCGGGCCTGACCTACGACATCGCCCAAATGCGCTTATTATTATTAACTGGTTGTTCCCGCGACTTCGTCCGCGTGGAATTGAAGTTACTCCTTAGTTACTCCTTATTACATCAGCTACGTGCCAAAAAAAGTCCCATCAAAATCGGTCAAGCCATTTCAGAGATTAGCCGGAACAGACAGACAGACAGACAAAAACTGTAAAAAATGATATTTTGATGTATGTACCGTATTTATATTCGTTTTTTACTACATGCATTGTAGTAAAAAACTGTTATTGCAATATTACAAATAGCCACTCCAATTTTATTTATATGTATAGATGTATAGATTGCGCTTATAGTACGGCCTATCGTTTTCACTTTGTTCTTTTAGATCGACTCCTCAAAGTTGTAGCGTGGTATTAAATAGTCTATAATCTTCCGCAAATCAATAAAAACAAATTAAAAATGTCTATAATTATGTAGATCTAATTACAGACACTTATAGTAAATCAGATATCGGTATATCAATCGATCAATCAGTCAAATCAATCAATTCGTCATTAGAGCTGAGAAGAACTGACAAGAAACTTCTTTTAATGATATTGTACCTACATAATTAATATAGAATGTATGTTAGTCTATAAGGTATTTATAATATGGGCCTAGTAACCTGAAGCAAATAAATAAATAAAAATAATATATATATAAGCATAAGGCTTATGAAATATAAAAATATCTTTTCAATGATGACCACGAAATGTTTATGGGTTGCAAGTTTACTCGTTTTTTTAAACGTTGGATTATGAATAAGCGAACAGTACATGCTGGCGGGGCATCAGTGGAGGATGATATGCATATAAAGTTAAATTATTAAGGTGGTTTCACAATTATCGCATGGTTGTCGACCTGACACGGTTATTGTCCCCATTAATTACCATACTCCTCCCTCTCCTCATGTTTTTTTTTGTGGATGATAATGGAATGGTGCACCCGCCTGCACTAACGGTTTACGCTGGCGGGGCATTAGTGGAGGATGATAAGATGAGCATGAGGTCAGGTCAGTTAGCCCATCGTGACAAATTCACCAGGAATTTAACACGATGGTTTCCAGGGGGAACCGCGTGGAGGTCGACCTGACATGGTACATTGCTAGCAATGGAATCATTAGTCCACATTACTGACAATCCCCCCCCCCCCTCTCCTCATGTTAACTCGTTCAAACAAACAAACCCTTCAGTTGTATATATTGGTAAAGATAATAAGAACACTGTGTGTCTCCGTTTAGAACCGGCTTTAGCGAGTTTAACGGTCGACAGACAGGATTATATGGTTATATGGTAAGCGTTTGTATCGAGGTTATTACTGGTTCGAGTCATTACAACAATATTCATACCTGTATTACTCTATTAGGTACTTGTTTAATCTGTATTTAAACATAAATATACCATCACGATTGTAACCCCAGATATATATATATTTTATTAAATTTATATGTTTCTCTAATGTTTTTATTATCACATTTTTCCTTTTTTTTTATTATAAATATATTATGTAGTACTTCAGCTGCGATTTGATACGGCCAAAGTTTTAATTGTATAGTGTGTTCCTCTGGAGGGAATGCAAAATTATCGAACTAAATACATATATATTATAGTTATATGCATACATAAATGAATAAATATAAATTTTCTTTTTAATTCAAATATAATAATGTTGTGATTTTGCAAATTATTATGTTTTGTTGATCTTTTTGAGGTTATTTACAATATGTGTAACCCCAGATAAGGTAGGCAGAGGCTTTTTTTTTTGGGTGATAACGAAATGTGGTAGGTATACGCTGGTGAGGCTGCAATTAAAAATAAAGGGATAATTACTTAAACAACATAATAACATATCCATTACATTAATTTTGTTTAGTTCTGCCATTAGCGTGTGTGTGACATCAAATATTCAGTGTAAAAACTTGACCATCGCAATTGGAAGCGTTACTGCCTTCTCTATTCGTGATCAAATTTGACCATTATTGAGTCTACACCTATATTGAGTCACGTGTTTCACCGAGGCATCATCGGGTATTGAATAGAGTTCGGATATACTTGGAAACCTAGTGATTTTCAGCGGAATTTGATCATCAATAGACCCTCTTCCAGTAGCTATGTTCAAGTTTTCGAATATTTGCGTCCTTACAAGATAATGGTAGAATATACAATACATTTATGAAAATATCATCTATGCCAGAAGGAATATAGACAGTTTCAAAAGAGTTAGTGATTGCACTAATAAAAGCTTACGTAACAATAACAAACTGATTTTACCTAAATGTCGTTTGGCTAAAGTTAGTAATTCGTTTTATGGCAATTGCGTAAGGTTTTATAATAAAATACCAGAGTCTGTTATAAATCTGCCAGAAAAAAGATTTAAATGTCAAATAAAACAGTTCCTTTGCAAAAAAGCTTACTATAAAATTGAAGAATTCGTTAACGATAATAATGTTTTTATAGAAAAACTTTAAATCTATAGCACTGACAATATTATCTGATTACATTAATAATGAGTGCGTAGCGACTTCTATGTTGATTATCGCATGCCTCTTACTTGTTATACTGTAATTATTTATATAAAAAAAAACATCTATTAAAAAGAGCAACACACAAGTTTCTTGCTCATTCTTCTTGTGATGAATCTGCATTCCGAATGAGTGGTAGAATCAAAATATGACTATTCAAAAGTGCTTGTAATGAGTTTATTTGAATAAAGATTATTTCTATTTCATAGAATTATACAAAATAATATATATCCGTAAAGTAATGAAATAGACTTTCGATATCCAATACCTAATTATATAAAATATATGGCAGGATAAGCATGAAGTCAAGTCAGTCAGCACACCCCCCACGCTTATGCTGTTAGCCATGTCGGGTGCACCTGTCCTTTATCATCTATATCGTATTTTTCGAAATATTCAGCGCAACGGCCGATAAGCAATACATCTTTATAAGATTATTTAAAAAATACGTTTTAATATTTCTCTTAATAATATATATTGAGCATCATAAACAAAGAATGTAAGTAAATCAGTCATTCACCTGCGTGTGAGATAACTCGCGTTTTCTATGGAATAAAGTTCGTCATCTATTCCGAAAAATGCGATATATATTCTAATGTATTATTTGATTTAATATGAGATAAATCAGAAATAATAATCTGTGGAAGTACCAGTCTTGTTTAATACCTATTTGACCTTTGTTTGCAAACCGATTGGAATAAAAGAAACATAAAATTTAAATGTAAGCCTACCACAATGCATTAGATTCTCTCACCGCTCATAAATCGGCTACAAATTCTGAGATTAGTACAAACGTATAGAATAAAAGTAAAAAATTCTAGAAATTTTGCCTTTTATTCTATGTATAACTATTGTTTTATGAATATTCTATTATTATTATTTTTAAAAATTTCCCAATACTAGTTTTATCATATATCTTTTATGTACACGATTAGTGACTTGACTCTCAACTCAAAGACCCTATTGGTCATGTACAGCCTTGAATGACGACGTGCCTCTCAATGAATTACAATAAGTCCGAAATACACCCCCTAAGACAGCAATTTTTACATTTACATTTTTATTATATACTAACTACCCGCCCCGGCTTTGCACGGGTGGACATGTATTATACATATACATATATTTCTTCCTCATGAATCACTATCTATTGTTGGAAACTTCATTCAAATTCGTTGCGCAGATTAAAAGATCTAAACGAATAGACAGCGGAAGCGATTTATACTATGTAAAAATATAGATCTTTGCATTTCATAGTATAATTTTTAAGAAATATATAGGTAAGGCTATTACGCACCTTAAGAACCGTGCCAAAATAAAAAAAAATTACACTCATCAAATATGTGTAAAACGCAGCTGGGTGATGTGATGTCATAATGCAATGGTTCGCGGGACTAGAGTAAACGTAAGGTTTACCTTACGTTTACTCTAGTCCCGAAAATTATGAAAATTATGGCCCGTGGTTAAAACCACGGGCCATAATTTTCATAATTTTTATAATAGTACTTTCTGGTTTAGGGTCAGCATACACTCGAGTTTCCTGTAGCGAGCGCATCGTAAGCCTACCTATAGACATATGATTTATTACCTCAGTTATATAACTACTAATGATGCGAGAGTTACGCACTTTCTAGGCTTATAGACTTTCTAGACAAAGGCCTCACATGTGCCATTAGGACATATTAGATTACTAGGTACACGAGCATGACAGCTTGGCGTCCAGAATGATAACGCATGAGGGGTACAACAGACTTCACACGTGGAGTTCGTGTTGATTGGCCGACGTTTGCCAATATGATTTTTAACTTCAGTGATAGACTACTAATTATTATCATTGTTATTATTAACACGAGGAGGAGGTTATTATTGTTCTTAAATTATGTGAATATTTTGACATTGTTAATTGATTTTACGAATTCTTATACAATTTTGTGTGTATATTTAATAGATCTGAAAATAGGAGGTAGTATATGTTTCATACCCCCAAGGATGATCTACCACGAAATCTTATTTTATACTAGCTGTACCCGCGACTTCGTCCGCATGGAATTTAACAAAAAAGTTAATTAGAGATTTATTTTAGTTAATTAGAGTTTAGTAGCCTAAGTTACTCCTTATTACATCAGCTACCTGCCAATAAAAGTCCCGTCAAAATCGATCCAGCCACTTCAGAGATTAGCGGGAACAAACAGACAGGCAGACAAAAATGCTAAAAAATGTTATTTTGTTGTATGTACCGTATCATTAAGTAACGGTTATTTCAATATTACAAAGAGACTCCAATTTTATTTATATATATATAGATTACTGGACATTTCTTTTTACATACAACCCAAAATTTTCACCCTTCTACCATCAAGTCTTATTTATAATAGTGATATAAATTTATATGGCTGAACAACTTTTGGCGGGTCAGCTAGTATTATTATATTTATTTAGCCCCTTAAGTAGTGTTTATTATATTGGAGACTGGAGGTATGCTAATGTTGTGTAAGATAACTCAGGTGGGTTAATAGTTTGTACAATTACGCAAGTATTATTCCCATCGTTGCGACATTGCTTCTTGATGTGTCATTGTGTACATGTCAAATGTCAAAAAATTATCGAACGTACTTAATAAAAGTCTAACAGATTTTATACTAAGTATAATCAGTTAGTCCATGCTAATTTTTTTAACGAATTATAATGAAATTGTGCACCCGCCTGTACTAACAAATCGTTAACGAGGCGAGGCACCAGTGGAGAATCATAATATGAGCATGAGGTCAGGTCAGTTAGCCCATCTAGGCAGATGGCAATTTACCACGGTAGTTTCCAGGACCGCGTGGAGGTCAACTTGCCGTCAACTCAGAAACACCGGTTTTGTTTTTATTGTTCAATATCTAAAATCATCATCATCATCATCATCATCGCAGCCCGGAAGACGTCCACTTCTGGACATAGGCCTATGTCCAATATCTAAAATAATATTTTTAAATTCAGTCCATTGTTATTTATAAGTAAATAGCATTCAAATCTTAAATTAACTCTTATTATTTAAAACTTGTCAAAACTGACAAGTTGTAAAATAACAAAAACTTTACTTTTCAATTCATGAAATCAAACCAAGAACTGTTTTCATTAATGCAATCTTTTAAACAAAATTCATTTTATTAATTACACTAGTTCAAAAGTTCTAAAAGTAAAAATATAGCGTAGTTGAGATGCTTTTCTTTTTTAATATCGTTGTAATATAATGATAATTATCAGATAGATATATTCAGATAACCGGATATTAAGTCATTAGCGCTAGTAGAACCTAATGCCTAGGTTCAACGACGCTGGTCACGGTAGAACGCGAAAGCCTCCTTGCCGGGGTCCCCCACAGTGACCCCGTGACCCCGACATCACGGCAAGGAGGCGGAACACAATGGTGTTTTAATGGGTATGAATCCCACACTAGCCGCGATAACCACATATGTATATTGTGATTTTTTTATATAACTACTAGCTGTCCCGACAAATGTTTTTTGCCATATAAATGTAAGTACTAATATCGCTATTAAAAAATATTGATTGGTGGTAGAAGGGTGGAAATATAGGGTTGTATGATTTTTTTAATACCACAGAATAAAAATATATTGTTGAGTCATCTTTAACACTTAGGGGTATAAAAAATAGTTATAAACGTATTCTCAGATCTACTGAATATACCTATAAAATTTCATAAATATCGGTCAACCGTTTCAGAGGAGTATGGTAACTGACATCGTGACACAAGAATTTGATATATAAGACTAGCTGTCCCGGCAAACGTTGTTTTGCCTTAAAATAAATATAAAAATTGTTTGTGGAGGACTACCCCTAACATTTAAGGGGATGAAAAATAGATATTGGCCGATTCTCAGACCTACTCAATACGCTCACAAAATTTCATGAGAATCGGTCAAGCCGTTTCGGAGGAGTATGGGAACGAAAACTGTGACACGAGAATTTTATATACAAGATAATGTTTAACAAGCTTACGCCTCCAAGTCTGTTTTTGAAAATCATAAAATGT
Source organism: Achroia grisella (assembly GCF_030625045.1). Taxonomy (NCBI): domain Eukaryota; kingdom Metazoa; phylum Arthropoda; class Insecta; order Lepidoptera; family Pyralidae; genus Achroia; species Achroia grisella. The sequence goes on along the minus strand of NW_026712984.1, from coordinate 204,248 downwards.
TATTGTACTATGTTTGTAGACAAACATAGTACAAAATGACAATCACAGCATGCAGTTGATTTTGTTTCTAAGTATGTATATATAAATGTTAGCATACTTTTTATCTGTGACTGTTGTGCTATTAGTAAATAATGTAAGAAGATAAACGAATTCTTCATAACTATTATATAATGTTATAAACTACAAATAGTATATTTCAAATAAACATATTTTACTTCACAAAAAAACCAACTAATATAAGAACAAAATTAAAATGAATAGTTATATATCAGAAGTGGACTCAATACAACAGACGGTCTCGGTGGTCAAACGTTTATTTTACTTCCGACGGTCGCGGGTTCCATTCCTCACATTGTACATGAATGATTGTCTGAATCGATCTGGGTATTTATATGTATAACTAGCTGCAACCGCGACTTCGTCCGCGTGGAATATAACTTTATTTCTCTAAAATAAAAGTAGTCTAAGTTAGGAGTAACTTATTTACTTATTTAGTAACTTATATTACATCAGCTACCTACCAATAAAAATCTCGTCACAATCAGTTTAGCCATTTCAAAGATTAGCCGGAACAAACAGACCGACAGACTGATAGACAAAACGAGGAACATGCGATATAGTCGAAGTTGCGTGGATTAACTAGTCATTTATAAATTACTTCGACATACGCACCAGTTCCGTAGAACGGGATTCCCCTTGCATAGCGGCAAATAAAATTACAGTGAATACAGAACTGTGAGAGGAAGGAATGTCAAACGGGTTCAAACATGCGAAATATACCAGCATATAAAACATATATAAATATTTATTAAGGACTATATATTTTTTTATAAGTATATTTTACGGCTCTGGATACAAGTCCTTTTTAGCCCAAATTAACAACTACTCTAACTCAGTTTTATATTAACTGTTCTATCGAACTTATCTAAAAAACTAAAAATAATCACTGTATAGTAGTAATATAAATAACACTCATTTTTCCACTGTGTTCGAAATAAATTTATATAAAGCAACTAAGGACTATGATGCAGTTATGGGAATTCTCCCCAAATTCTGGCTGAATATTTGGCAATGGGTGAATAAATGAATGAGCGAATTTGTGGGGGAGACATAACTGAAGTGTAGGTTTATAGGGTTTCATCACGTCCTGATGTCTAAAAACAAGAACAAAAGCTGACTAAAGCGAACTGTACCATATAAGGAACCCTCTTATATGGTACAGTTCGCTTTCATACAGCATGAAATTGCCGATTTGTAACGAAAAATTGAAAATAGTTTTTTAAAGAGGTGACATATTTATTTAATAGAATAGAATAGAATAGAATAGAAAATCATTTATTCAAATAAACTTACATTGAAGCACTTTTTTTTTTTAATCTACCGCTCATTCGGAATGCTGTCTCATCACAAGAAGAACAAGCAAGAAACTTGTGTGTTGCTCTTTTAATTAATTTATTCTTACTTACAATTTAAGTTTAAGTGTGTGAATACAAACCACCGATTAGCACTAATTCAATTAAATACTCAAAAAGAAAAAAATATTGAATACATAACCAACTGGTTAAACAATTAATAAGAGGAAATCAGTCATAGTGATTAGAGCAGACCAGTCCCTACAAGCAGCACCCGTTCACGAGTATGACGGATGAGCCAGCCATCACTGCGATCGACCATATTTTAGGGAGCCCAATGACCCGGCCCACCACGCCGCCACAAGTCTGGACATTTTAGTGAGCATGACTACTCAAAACACCAGACCACGTCATAGCTACTCACAATTGCCATCTGATGTTTATAGTATTCACATTTCACATAAGAATGCATGCGGCAATTAATACAAAACCCGCTACGCTTTCATATTTCTAAAATAATTGAATCAAGAAAGCAATGAGATAAACAAATTATAACGTTGTATGCTAATAAACTAATTATTTACTTGATATGTTGTCTTCTATGAATTCGTCTATCCTGTAATAGGCTTCCTTACATAAAAATTGTTTAATATAAGATTTGAATTGCCTCTCTGTCAGATTTAGTGCAGATTCTGGCAGTTTATTATAAAATCTTACGCAATTACCATAGAATGAATTACTGACTTTGTGCAGGCGGCATTTAGGTAAAATTAGCTTATTTTTATTGCGTAAGTTTCTATTTGTACAGTCTTTAAGTTTTCTAAAACTGTCTAAATTCTTCCGTGTATACATGATATTCTCATAAATGTATTGTGAAGTAACGGTGAGGATATTTGAATCTTTAAAACACTGACGTAATGACTCTCTTGAACCCATACCATAAATAGAACGTATGGCTCTCTTTTGTAAAATAAATATAGTATTTATATCGGCTGCTTTACCCCATAGTAGTATACCATATGACATAATGCTATGGAAATAACTAAAGTATACAAAGTTTAGCCGTCGCCACGTCTGTTAATTGCCTAATGCTTCTAATTGCATATGCAGCTGAACTGAGTCTCTTGGCCAATTTTGAAATATGGGGCCCCCATTGTAATTTCGAGTCCACTGTTATATAAAAAAAACTGTATCATTAACAAAATTTACTATTTCGTCATTAAGCAATAACTGTTTATTTATTGGTCTTACATTAGGAAGTGTAAATTTTATACACTTTGTTTTGCTGGAATTTAATAATAGGTTATTACATGTAAACCAATTTAATATAGCAGACATAGCACAATTTACATCGTCTAATTGATTAGTTTGACGTCCAATTTTAAACACTAACGAAGTATCATCCGCAAACAGCACTATATCTGCAATTTTCTCTACCATAAAGGGAAGGTCATTTATGTAAATTAAAAAAAAGAAAGGGGCCTAAGATTGACCCTTGTGGAACGCCCATCCCAATATTAGCTCCCTCAGATTTTATACCGTCAATATCTACAGTTTGGACCCTATCCTCTAAATAAGTTCTCATTAATTTTAGATCATTATCTTTTATACCATAATGTTCGAGCTTGTACAAAAGTGTTTTATAATCCACGCAATCAAATGCCTTTGATAGGTCACAAAAAACTCCGAGTGCATCCTGTGACTTCTCCCATGATTGGAAAATATGTGTTATCAGCGCTACACCTGCGTCAGTGGTAGACTTGCCGGCGGTGAAACCATATTGTTGACTGTGAAGCAGTCGGTTATCCCTGAAGTATTGTAACATTTGATTTAACATTATCTTTTCAAACACCTTACTTAGAACTGGCAAAATAGATATAGGTCTATAGTTCCCTGGCTCAAATTTATCTCCTGATTTAAATAGTGGGATTAATTTGCTAAATTTCATTAATTGTGGAAAAGTCCCATTATCAATACATTTATTAAAAATAGTAGCTAGATATGGAGCAACAATATCTATGAAAGAACTAACTACTTTTACAGACATGCCCCAAAGGTCTTCTGTATTTTTAAAATTTAGATGTTTGAATATTTTTATGATATGAACGGGGCTAACATGTGAAAATTTAAATCTTAAAGCACAACAACCGATATTAGACTCTAGTAATATTTTTGCTCGAGATGGAGATGAGTCCAGAGAAGATGTAATATTAATCGGAATATTAGCAAAAAAATCTTCAAAAACATTAACTACATCTTTTGTTGCTGTTATTAATTTATTATCATAATTTAATGCAATTTAATTTAATTTAATTTAATTTTAATTTAATCAAAATATTTACTCTTATAATCTATATATCTACATATATATTGCTGCCATCTAATCGGAAGTTCATTTATGCCTATGACAGCGTGCATAAGAAGTCTTGCGTTATCGTGAAGCAATAATGGTGAAGATCGATTCACGAGTCGGGAATGTTTCTCTCTCAGTTTCACCATCATTCGAAATTCTAATATTATAACAATTCCTTTGGAGAGCTTCTGCCCACTTAGGTGATGCAAATGAAGTTGTACGGGTCATCAACATAGTATACCGTATTTATAATAATTACGCTAATGTATACTTCGTACATTGTATTCATAATAGGTCTTAATTAAGTTAATGAAGGCACAATAGTATCGTTCAATATGTAAACAATTTAATTATCAAATTGATTGGAAATTAAATAAAGAATGAAATTCATCCAAGAATTTCATCCATTATTTAATACTGTTCTTTTTATCTGTAAGATACATAACAACCTAATATTACAATGATTATATTTAGAGAAGCCTAGGTAGGGTAAGGTACCTAAACTTTAGGGTTTATGAAAAAAATTGTATTATTGGGACTTGGTCACAAAACAAACTTTATTAGAATGTTTATGACTTTAAAATTATATAATTTCATTAAAATAATGAAATATAAGGATAAAAAATAAGGATTATGTAGTATGTGTATGTGTAGGTACATAGTCTACGCTGTGTTTCATATTTATCGCGATCGTTTACTATTTTCCCGGAGATTACCTACTTGAAAATTATTATTTCACGAAATGTAGTCTTAATTACATAAAATAATATTACAACCCGGAAACATTACAAATTCAGTTTGTAATGGAAAAACGTTAAAATTTATTTCACCAACAGTATGAATAACTAACATTTAAGTTTGAGAATATTTGTGCTCGCATGAAGCCGGAACAGATGGCTATATATCATATAAATTCTTAATTAGTATTCTACATGAATCCTTTCAAATCACACCAAATGACTAAGTGTTTATTGCAATTAAAAATCAAGTCGTTTATCATGTTTCATGGTTCCAATTACTGACGTGTTCTATCTGAAAAGTCGAGTGATGAATGGAAACCTTGTGGTCGAACTATGGCGACGTACTTTGAATATTTATCAGTGGTAGTTACTAAAGATATGACATAGACAAAAATTAATTTATATATCGTTTATGTACCAACCAGTAAGGGACCATCCATAAGGGTTTTATTAGAATAAAAAGTTTAAAGTTTAAAATTAGAGTGGGAGACAGTGCAACATTGTGTGACAAAGGAAGGACGGTGTCATGAGTGTCGTGACATTATTTTTCAATAAATACACTTTTTTAATAGCAACACGCCAGTTTCTTGCTCATTCTTCTTGTGAATGAACGGTAGATTAAAAGAACAATAACTATGACTATTCAAAAGTGCTTAAATTAAGTTTATTTGAATAAAGGATTTTCTACTCTATTCTATTATTTAATACATATTTTAAATGGAAATAAATATACGTATGTAATTTCTAAATTTTGTTTGTTTTTAAAGTATGTGACGATACATTAGATATGGAGACACACAAACGTGACCCGAGACGAAGGACGCATATCATGACAATAATGGGGAATTTTTTAAAGATCCGATTATATACATAGTTTTAATTCAAAATTGCAAAAATATATAAAGTATAATATATACATATTAGTTCAATATCGTCAAATGGATCTAAAATGACGTAATTTTCTAATAATTGTAACCCGAAGGTACTTCAGTAACTGGAATTCCATTGTTACTAAAAATTGAAGTTACATCATCATCTGCTTCTGCCTTATCCCATTTATTTGGGGTCGGCGTAATATGTTTTTCGCTTCCATTCATCGCTGTTCGCAGTAATCGCGTTATTTACTTCCTTTCTTACCATATCATCTTTCACAATGTCCATCCATCTCTTTTTCGGCCTTCCTCTGCCCTTATAACCATCCACATTCATTTGCAACATCTTTCTTAAAATATTATGCTCGTTCCTACGCATTACATTAAAAAATTGAAGTTACAATGACGTATAATTGCTAGTTGGGATTCATCTTAGCATGTTCAATAAATGATTATCTACTATTGCCTACAGCGACATAGGTTCTAGCTAAATCGCCTTTAACACCAAGTTTGTTATTGTTTCCGCCTTTCATTATGTTAACAATGAAGGACTACATGCATTCTATACTTTGATATCTACATCTATACGTATAATTACAATGTAACTAATCGCAGTCTGTACATAAAAGATATATAAGAAATACTAATTACTGTTAATTTTATTATCAATATATTAGAACCAAAAACGATGTACGACTGAAAAAATCTTAGAACTTTCGTCTATTGATCTATATGTTTGTGTATTATCTTAATTTTCCGTTTTGGGTGCGGTTCTCGTTAATACCAATCGATCGGTCGCCCGATGGTCGAAATTTTACCAGGTTTCTATTGTCTAAGAGTCAAATACATGGTAATGTGTGTATTGTTTTTTTAAATTTATTTTTATTTATTTATTTAATTAACAGAATATAAACTTACAGATATAATATAAACTTATTGATTTAATGTATAAACTATTTTTCATATTCCGTCCGCGCTATTTCCGTTATGAGGGTTATAAACTTTTGCTTCACGTATTAATATATTATATATATATATATAGATATCTATGAGAGCACGGGGCGGTAAAGAGAATCACTAGTATCTACATAATAAAAATGTATAAATATCTATCGCTGACTGTACGGTTAAAAAAATATTATTGAGGAAAAACATTAAAGTGACGCATACTTTAACAAACTAATAGCAGCGGGACTATGTTTTAAAGTTTTTGTTTGTGCGTTTATACGCGCTCGAATGGTAAGGTTTACTTAAAAAGTATTATTCGTTTCATTTCATCAAAAATTTCACACCGCACGACTACAATCTAGCTAGATGCGGGATCAACTAGATAGTAGTACCAGTAAACAAAAAGTCATAAGTGAAAACGAGCGGGAATTGAACCCGCTACCATCTGATAGTAAGAGTATATTCTAAACTACCACCTCTGTACCACCGAGCTTTACCACAGACCAGCTGAAAGTATGAGCACATACTAAACCACCGAGATCGATCACAAAAATAACAACATTAATGAATGCAACATGCGTACGATAAATTATGCAGAACATATTCCGGGGCGGACCTCAACCTTCATTTGTTCCATTGTATTTTAATTACATTGACACAAATTAGTATTTCCAATAATCTGTCGCGAGCAGTGAACAGATTCTAATATCATTTATATATAGGTATCTTATCTAAACAACAAACATTTTTTTGCAACTGAAATGAGAAGGCACAAAGTTGATCTTATTGTATTTGTTGACTGGTTGGGTAAGCAACCGTATCCGTATGAACAGCGCCATACACATCGTCTTTATTTGCTTTCCATGGTATGGTACATGTTTAATGTTCCTTGGAGAAGAACAGAGCAGGTCAAGCAGGCTCTCATTTCTCTTGCACTGAGTCTACTCAAGTGTCGTTAATCGATTTCCTGAGCTGAACATATTTACATGTGAATTGTTGAATTTTAGCGGAATGTCAATGAATTTCCGAAATAATACGCAAAATTGTAGATTATTATTGTTTTAATATCTATATATTTTTTTGTAAATTTTCCTAAGTGAGCATATTGGGAAGCTGTAAGGCTGGCTTAGTTTTGAAGTAGCTTGTGATACACTCCAAAATTGTGCATTGAGAATAATTTAAGAAGATTATTTTTAAAACGGAAATGGGATATGCAGTATGAGATAGCGAATCTTAATAATGTTATCATATCAACGCGAAAGTTTGTAAGTATGGATGTTTGTTACCCTCTCACGCAAAAACTACTGCACGGATTTTGATGAAACTCTACAGTAATATGTCTTATACGTCAGAATAACACATAGAATTTAACGCGAGCGAAACCGCGGGCACATCTAGTAGCTGCATAAATACAGGAATGATAATGTTCCTCAAGAATTACTAAAAGAGGTGTAGAGACACCTCTTTTAGTAATTCTATAATATACTGTAGCCTAAGGTCTAACTTGGCTAGTTTTCATGTACGAAATATACTGTAGCCTTCGCAAGTTCTAAACATTTACAACAGTTACTTGTCGGTTCCTATTTTATTATTAGTAGTAACTAGCAATCGAAAGTAATCATTGGTATATGAGAACTGGCCAAGTTAGACTTTAGGCTACAGTATATTATCCTAAGTTATAAGAAGAAATGATATTTTATATTGTTATAAATACATTTCAGGACATACCATTGAACTTGGCATCCATTTAGATCTCACCTCTTTTGTCGTAGAAGTCAACAATCAAGGCATATATCATAATATTAAACTCGGCTATCATTTCACATTTATGTTTTTGATGGGATATAGTTAACATCAAGTAACCCGCTAGATCGTATGCCATTTCAGTTAAATAATAATAATAATCTCAGGACTATTCACACAGCGCCATCTAGACCCAAGTTAAGCTAGCGAAAGCTTGTATTATGGATACTAGATAATTAATACAACAACATAGATTTTTTTCGTAAATACATACATATTATACATAGAAAACACACAGACCGATGCAAGCAATCATACACATCAATACCAATGTTTGTGCCGTGCGAGGAATCAAACCCGCGACCAACGGACGTAACGCGGAATGCTAAATCGCTAGATCATCGAGATCGTCTCGGTAAGAATAAATAAGGAAAGTAATTTATTTATTATGCATATAACTTAGTAATTTTACTTGCAGTGACCATCCCGGTGCTTAATTTCGGGATGCTCCTCGGATGGCAGTCACCCATGACACCTATACTGCAGTCCCCGACGGGCCCAGCCCCTGAGCCTATTACGGATGAGACTATATCCTGGATGGCGTCGCTGGTCTTCTTCCCACCCATATTCTGTGGGTTTCTCATGGGAAACCTAGTCGACCTGGTCGGTAGAAAAAAAGTTACACTTCTGACTTCTTTGTTTTTATTGGTAAGTAATTGGCAATAATATTATAATTAAATCTACTTTATTCTTAGAAAGTTTAGTTAATAATAATCAATTCTAATATTATAAATCCTAAAGTTAATCTTTTACCTTATCCCAATTAAACGGGTTATTCAAGAAGGGTATATTAAGGTTTCTTAAGGGTCGGCAACGCGCAAGTGATACCCCTGGTGCTTCAGGCGTTCATAGGCTACGGTAACCATTTACCATCAGATGGGCCGTATGCTTGATTGCCAACCATAGTAGAATAAAAAAAAACGGATCTTAATGAAATTTGATATGTAGCTGCTAGTATTACGAAGACAGGCATTTCAAAAAAGGTATTAAATAGGGATGAAAGTTTATACATATTACAACTATTAATATCATGAAAAGAAAATATATTTTTTGTACGTTTATCTATACATATAAATACTAGCTGGCCGCCAACGTTATTTTGCTATATAAATTAAAATCGATATTAAAAAATAGGGGTTGATGTTAGGGGTGACAATTTAGGGTTGTATGTATTTTCAATCCTAAATAATAATAAATTTAAAATAAAATATTATATCGAAAAAATTATAACGTATAATGAATTGTTCTTATATTGTTCATCTCTAACTTTAAATGATTGTTTATGTTAATTTTCATCGACAAGTTTGTATATCTGTCTGATTTTTACTTTCTTATCTAAACGACTAAACGGATCTTAATATAATTTGTGATCTGGGAAGGGGTGAAATAGGGGATGCAAGTTTGTGGAGGCGTAGTCACAGGTAAGGTAGTATTTAGTAACGAGTACAAATAAGGGTGAAAAGATTGTTTTTTTGAACGAACTAATCTCTTGATCTGCATATTAGCTTAAAAAACATGTGATACCTTAATTCTTGAGATTAGGGCATAACATTAGGATTCTTTACAATAATAATAATAATAATCCTAGACAATTAATACAGTGCCATCTAGTCCCAAGGTAAGCGGAGCTTGTATTATGGGTACTAGACAAGTGATATAAATGCATAGATTTTTTTTGTAACTACAAATATAATATACATAGACAACATTTAAATTTTATATTGGTATATTAGTATTTTTATATATTTGTATCTGTATATATATGTACTATTTTTATGTATCTATTTGTTATAATTTTTGTTTTTCTTTTTTTCTTTCAATTAATTATTAAAGTGCACCGCCTTATTATCTCAATCAATTAGATCAACGCGACGGTTGACTGGTAGAGAATGCCATCAGGCATTAAGTCCGCCATGTATACATTTTTGTGTGCAAAAGAATAAATAAATAAATAAACACCCAGATCGATACATTTCATCATACAAATATTTGTACCGTGCGACAAACCGAACTCGCGACTATCGGAAGAAAAGCGGTGTCCTATAGCGCTAGACCATCGCGGCCGTCAATCATCGAGATAAATATGAATAATAAGCGAAAAATCAGCCGGAAAGTAATCCTGCCATTACTTTTGAATTAAAAAGCGAGTGAAACTGCGGAACACAATTAGTATATGACAACCAGATGGAAATACCACGCAAAACTTGTTACCTATCTCCCAGTTCTTGTTATTTCCTGTGCGACTGCAATAAACAAGATGTAAGATGAAACGGTCGTAAACTCTTGTAAGCACTTTTGTATCAGGTCGTAATGACACTTAATAGAGTAATTTTTATATATGTTAGAAATTGTTAATAAAATTTGCACACTCATAATTTTTTTTATGAAAATATATTTATTACTAACTGTTTAACTTTTTTTATCGTTAATTTAACATTAGTTATACTTTTTAAATAAATGTAGCATAAGTTACTCCTTATAACATTAGTTATATACTGGTAAAAATCCCCTCAAATTCCGTCCAGCCTTTTCAGACAAGAACAAACAGACTACAGACAAAAACATTAATAGTTTTTTTGATGTAATATAGAATATATCGTATATTTAATTAACAAAAAAAAATATATTAGGTGTCTAATACCCCATATACATGAGCTATGCTTGGCTTGGGTCTAGATGGCGCTGTGTGAATCGTTCTTAGTTATTATTATTAATACTATAGTAGCTACACCTGTTTAATGGCGTTAGAATGAATCATTTTACCTGTCTTTGTCTCCACACCGACTCGATCTATAATGCCAACTTTCAAGCAAATCACTCCTCGATCCTTGTAGCATTCTCGAAAGCTTACGTCAGAATTCTTTGTAAGCGATCTGCTCTTGGCTTTTTGCGGTTTTTGCCACTATTAAGTACCATATCTAATTATTTCATAATAACAAATCATTGTAGATAACTAAGCATGTTATACACTGCACATGAAGTACATTTGGATTGACAACTAAACTGTGATTTTAAAAAGGAATCATGAGAAAAAATAATAGATCCGCTTATAATATATGCAGCAGATTCATCTCGACATGCTACTGAAATGTGAATGTTAAGATGGTCAGGTGGTGTGACAAGAATGGATGAGATATCTGTCTGTCTGTTTGTTCCGGCTCTCTGAAATAGCTGGACCGATTTTGACGAGTCTTTTATTGGCAGATAGCTGATGTAATAAGGAGTCACTTAGGCTACTTTTATTTTAGAAAAATAAAGTTAAATTCCACGCGGTCGAAGTCAGCTACAGAAGACAGCTAGTACGAAATAAGTGAGCAATCTTAGCAAATTTACCAAAAAAAAAATTCAGTTGAGTTTCCTGCCAGTTCTTCTCAATCTATATGCTGAACTGGACAATAGGGGAAAAAGTAAATGGCAAAAACTTGACGTTCATAAGCAGCAAAAATATACTACGTGAATGATTATTTATTTTATACTCAAGATTTTGTTTCGGAATAAAGCAACGATTTTTGGAAGTAAACGACTGACGAATAAAGAAATTTTTCGATTAATCCTAACCTCACCATTAGCATGCCTTATTGCAATTGCATAAAGTATATTTATTATCGACAAAGAAAATCAAAAGCCCAAAATGAAATCATGGACTTTAGAATTAATTATTATTAAATCACCTTAATAATAGGTTTATTTCTATTTTATTACATTCTATTATACCTTTTTTTCCAGATAAGTTGGACGATAACGCTATTCTCGCTGCGGCCGTGGGCACTCATCCTGTCTCGAGCCGTCGCGGGTTTCGCCTGCGCTAGTTGCTATGTAGTCACACCTTTATATCTAAAAGAGGTATGTAGAAATTCTTGTACTGCTAATACTGCGTAAATACCAGGTGTGTCAGTATATTGATACTGTCTCCGAACCTTTAAAATATAATAGATATAAATCCTTGAAAGTTTCCTTATGACTACTTCAAAATATACTGATCTTATAATTTGTTCTGGCTCTCTGAAATGGCTGGACCGATTTTGACGAGACTTTTATTGGCAGGTAGCTGATGTAATAAGGATTCACTTAGGCTACTTTTATTTTAGAAAAATAAAGTTTATTTTCACGCGGACGAAGTCAGCTACAGAAGACAGCTAGTACGAAATAAGTAAGCAATGTTAACAAACTTTAACAAAATACCATTTTGTGACGTCGGTAATTCCATCATGTTACCAAATTCCGTCATGTGAACCGTCAGCTTGTTTGCTATTGAATTATAAATATTATTATTTATATTATATAATTATTATATTATGCATTAGAGTTATAGTCCGTTCATCCATTGAGTATATAGTGTATATGTAATACATTAGACACATTGCATGTAAGAAATTATTATAGGACTGCAAATAATTTTTCATTGTGTTGTTAATTATCATCATGGCATGATTACATGATTCATATGTTCTATAATCGATTGTGAAAAAGGGTGTTTCTGTCTTGTCTGGTAAACAATAATAATAAATTAATATTTTATTAGCATTTTTTATCTGTTCTCTTTTAGTAATAAAAGAGAACAGATAAAAAAAACAGCATTTTAAAAGGATCTATTACTTTGCGTTACAAAAGGCAGTGTTGCCGCCAATATTTATTTAATAGTCTTTTCGTTTACTTATAATTTGAAATCGGTTATTTCTTTAACAATTTAAACCCCTTTAGATTAAAACAAATAATGCCATGATATTTTTTAATAGTTGAGATACCCGAATACGCGTTACCAACCTAAAGTGCTAGTGCTCCATATTCTATAAGGATTTGATATTTCGAGCCAATGATTCATTCAGCAAAAATTCATGATTCATAAATATATATATCATGGCAAATAAAAAAATATATCAGACATTATTAATTTATTTATTTCAGATCGCATCAGACAACGTGAGAGGTGCGCTTGGATCACTTTTCATTTTATCCCAAAACCTCGGTTACTTATTGGTATACATAGCTGGAGATCTACTCTCCTTCACTATGGTTATGTGGATTTGTACTGCAGTGCCACTACTACACCTCGTTACCTTCCTAGCGATGCCAGAAACACCAGTATTCCTTGTGAAACAAGGGAAACAACAGGTAAATACAGACTGATTTTTTATGTAATGGCAAATAATTTGAATGCCAAATATTAAGTGGAACATAAACAGTAACAAATAATCCATATAGGTTGCTATTCCGGAAAACTAAGGTATCATGATGACCCATACCCTGTAATTTTTGTCAACACAGTGCTTCACACCATAATACAACTTAACAAAGAAAACTAGTTAAGTAATTTTTTAGTTCATTTATCCTTTAGTAATTTATTTGTATTTGATTTTCAGAGGAGGCCACCAGATTTTATATTTTTATGATAGCAATACTGATTATGAATTATATAGTAAAATAGCATTATTTGCACACAAATTTGTAGAAATTATTCACATATATTTTTTTTAATTATTATTATTTCTCCGGATGTCTCCGGATTTTTTTTTTTTGGAATGGAAACATCTCTATAATTGTTCAATACCGTATAAGTTACACCAGTACTGAAATCATTATAAAGTAGACAATATCCGGCTAAAATAACAACCTAATAGATATAACATAATTAATAAAAAAATTCAAGCTTAGAAAAATACATTTCTTCCTCGAAACTGTACTTACATCCTTTCTTTGTAGCATTTCAATGCATTTAGTTGTATTACGATAATTTAAAAGGTTTCGTCCTCCCAAGTAGACCAGAAAATTTCTAATAGAGAACTTTTTAAAAAAAAACATGGATTCAGTTTTGTCATTACTTCTCGTAAAACTTTCTCTACGTAAAAGCAGTACTCACTCTAAAAACGTATTTTAATAAAAATGTGTATACAATAATTAAGTTTCGAGTCAGGTATACATCTATCAAAAGAGGTACATTATCACCCAAAACAATATTATCTTATCTGTACCCAAATAATATATTTTGACCCTTATGTGGCACGATTTATAATAGGGATTTCTTTTTAATTTTTTCGTTTTTCAAATGAAAATCAGATAACATATACTATTATAGTTATTATAATCTACAGTAAAAACGGTTAATTGTTTGTTCCAAAAAAATAAAAGAGCTTTACTGTAGAAATAATTGAAGTAACTATTGTTTCGGTATATTGGCGAGGTCAAGTAATACACGACACAGGAATACTGTTGACAATGATTAATAATAAAATATGTTTTTCTTTCTCATAACAACGTGGACACATTATTACAGTTTTTCTAGTCATCTGATTTGAAATAAAAACTCTATCTTTGTTACATTCCACGTTGACAAATGACATGGACCTTTTTTATACATTATTGAGATATAACTTTGTGTTGTTATCTACAATACTTCAATGCAATTCAGTACTTAATTATTATTAACTAGCTGTGCCCGCGGATTCATATATTTTAGCCTATTTGTTATTCTGATATATGATCTATATCACTATAAATATGATATATATCACTGTAAAGTTTTATCAAAATCCGTTTAGTAGTTTTTGTGTGAAAGAGTAACAAACATCCATCTATACTCCCATACTTTCGCTTTTATAATATCAGTAAGATTAATAATAAACAATAACTATAATGCTTACAATCATCAAATATAAGAAATATTGTAGCAGTCTGAGCAGCAGCAGATATAATAACTATACAATAACTCTGCTTCTGATAATGTTTGCTTGTGGGAGACTTTATACAAGTCAGCTACGTGGATATCTTTGTCCATCGTATTCAGAAATTCAGCATTGAAATATTCTTTATTTAACATCATCTAGCATCATCTATAATACACATCGCTGGCATGTCGAAATTAAAAAAAAAGTACTTTAAAGAAACTTGAATCCTCTGCAATGACAACTAATGAGTATAGCAAGTGTCAATAGCGACATCTCACGCATGTGACTCCCGTCGTACATGCTGCTCATTGAGGAATCCTGTACCACTCCCGTTACATTGAAAAATAAGTCAAATGAGTTCACATGACCTATTTGAATTGGCAGGAAGCGCGGGCAGCGCTGGCCTGGTTACGGAATACCACAGAAGATGACAAGAACCTAGAGGAGGCAGTACAGCAACTGGAGAGAGAGGAAGAATATTCCAGGTCCGTGAAGAAGAGCAGCTGGAAGGATTTGGGTACGTACATTAACATTATTTAATTAAAATACATTAAATGAAACATTAATTTCTGAGATTTTTTTTATTCACACAACGCCACCTAGACCCAAGATAAGCTAGCTAAGCTTATATTATGGGCACAAGATAACAATAAAAAAATACATAGATATTTTTTTCCGTAAATACATATATATTATACATAGAAAACACCCAGACCGATACTAACAATCATACTCATGAATACAAATATTTGTGCCGTGCGAGGAATCGTACCCGCGACCATCGGAAGACAAGCCGATGTCCTTTACCGCTAGACCACCTAGGCCGTCAAATATAATTATAATAATGTTATATATATTACTTTTAATTTAAAAATAACAGCAACCACAGAGCATTGATTGATAAATCTGTTTTTGTTTTCCAGTATTTACATACTGGCATATAATGATTTGAAATAAGATAAAACAAGAAACCTCTTACGAGTATGCACGATGCTCTCGCATGATTCAAACTCGACTTTAACGCCCTCCTAATACCTGGAATGTGCTTCGCAGTGGATATACGCAATTTTCTAAATTAGCTACAGTACAGATACAGTCAGCATGAAGATATGACATTAAAATATTATACTTCGCAAATATGTTCAAATTTTAAAGTTAAAACTCAAAGTTACCATTAGGGATACGTACGTATATATCCTTCTATTTGTAATAAAACATACGGAAAAAACACAAACAAAATAACATACGAAAGAAAAATAATGTATGTAACAAGAATAAATTGTTTCGTGATCAACACAAATGAAAACGTGACTGTATGGCTTACGTCTTTGCCTTTCCCCAAAAGGTAAAAAAGAAGCCACGAGTAAAAAAAATATTCACGCGATTAAATATTCATTGTCTTTTTAATAATATTGTTACACAAAGTATGGACAATTTTCAAAGTATACTACTACTATTATATAATAGTATAATTTAAAAGTCAAAATGAAAATCATTCATTCATAAAGGACTACTTTGTTTCTTAACAACCAGTTCTGAGTTGAGATGAACTGGCAAGAAACTCAACTAGTATATTTTTTTAATGTTTCATTTAAGACATTATTACTGGCCAGTTACTTACTTAATATGTTTACGAAACTGTATATACATAACATATATGAAACCGGATGATGGTTTCTCATATACAAAACTTGATGACGTAAGCACCGGCTTTGCAGCAAACACGGGATTACAAACCAAATAAATTTCTTTTAAGTCAGACCAGGTAGAAACTGGCTCTTCAAGAAGGATCCTTAAGGTCAACGACTTAAGAAATACTTAGCTAATTAATCATTCGTCCTGAAGGCACCCAACGAAGCTTGCATAATGCATTCGGATTTACCGTACTCTCCAAAAGTTAGTATCGTGTTTCATGCTGGCGGACGATTAATCAGTTTGTAAAGTTATTTTTAGCTTGCACTGGAAGTTTGTAATACAAATGAATATATTATTAGGTATATTTTTGAAGAAAACTACATACATACATCTTCATACATTTACATACAATTTTATATAAGTCCGTATCAAACCTAAAGAAACTTTATATATTACGAATGTAATCTCCTTCGAGTGGTGGATCTAGTGACAGTCTATATTTTTACATTTATACCTATATAATTAGTTTCTATATATCTTTTTTACACTATATTTGTTGTGCTACTATAAAAGCTAAATAAACAATTATTATATTATTATTTTGCTATATCAATATTATGAACTACTTAAACGATTTTCAATATATCTGTGGTACAATTAAAGTAAAAAATAATTAGGTTCAACGAATAAACGTAATATTCTTTGTATAGTTGGCTAAAAGCATAATGCTTATTAGGTATCTTCTTTTTAATATCATAATTACACTCTACCATGTTCTCTTATTATACACTATTGTGTTATATTATTAAAATTTCCGAACATTTCTATATAATGCCAATATATTGTCATCGTGACAAAGTTCTAAAATTACTCTTCTATAGTGCTTTCAACAACACTAATGAGTAATTCAATTATATTCATTGTTACAGTGAAAGACAAAACAATATTCAAAGCCTTCCGGATAGCAATCAACGTGATGCTGCTACAGGAGACCTGTGGCTACCTCGTTGTACTAACTTACGCCGGCTCGATCTTCGAACAGGCATCCGAGTCTATCAACTTAAAACTGAGTCCGAACAAGCAGACGATAGTCATAGGAGCAATACAATTGCTTGGGTCCATCGTCGCCAGCTGTATTGTGGAGCAAACTGGACGAAAGGTAAGTAGAAGTAATTATTTTATTGAAAACTAGTTTACAACCCGAACTTGAATCTTATTTTTTTGGCTATTGATTAAATATAATTAAGGAAAATGGGAGTTGAAATGTTGTATGCAGGTATTGACATTTTTAATGCTTGAAAGTTGAAAGTATTTTATTAGGCTGTGGATAAAATAAAATAAAAGGGTTGTAATGGGTTGTAAGGAGAGATGTAAAGTTGTGTGGAAGTATCGTCATTTTTAAACCTAGACGTTTGAAACTTATTTTTTAGGCTGTTGATTGAATTTTATAGAATTCTGTATGGAAATTTTCATTTTTGAAGTTGGAACAAATAAACTTTTTTATTTAGTTAGATTACTAAATATTTATTTTCATTATTTGGTCAAGGTCAATATTTTACGCGGTCGAAGTCGCGGGAACAGCTAGTCAAAAATAATTTTCTGAACAAAATAAAATTATATAAAAGCACGTATATTATAACTATATAGATAGTACGGATTTACATGAAGGCAGACAATATAGACAATATATTCTCTTTTCATATTCAAACATAGTTCGCCTGCCAGGTTCTAACACATCTTAACAACGCATGAATGATACTATAATATACCAATGATTTGTCCGATATAAAATAAATGTGTTAAGTAATTTTATCATTTCTATAATAGCTGATGAGACAGAAATTCTGCTTGGCATTATATAACGTTGTGTGAATAGTCCAAAGTTTAAAAAAAGTTAAATTGTCATTTGATTTGATTACAGTGGCTGTTGGCTAGTACATCGTTTGCGACCGGCCTGTCAATGCTGGGCCTCGGCGCGTGGTTCTACGTAACTTCCATGTCAGTGTGGTTGCCAGGCTGGTTGCCGGTGCTCGCTATGGGACTATGCATCTTCTCTGATGCGGCCGGCTACCAACCTGTACCATATGTGATTACTTCAGAATTGTTTTCATTTCAAGTGAGTATCTCGTTCATTACTTTATTCATTTATCTCAAATTTTTAACTTAATTCAAAAGAATGCAGGAGGTTTTGAAATGTATTTCTATATGTTACCTCAGAACTTTTACTTTATTTTGATTTTTTTTTATTATTTTAAAGTAGGTGGCGCGTGCTGTTCCATATAAATTTGATCAACATCTGATCAGTACTTTTTATACAGTTAGTTTTTGAGTTGTCTTTAACAACGCAAGTGAAGACAGTATTCACTTGGCCTGTATGTGTTCAGGTCAATTTTTTTTTGTGTAATACATATATAGTAATAGTTTAGATTTATTAATCGAATATAGAATAATCGAAATTGGAACAAAATAAAAAAATAATACCACGTTGTCATTGACTAGGACAGTTTTTTATGTTCTTTTAAATTACTGATAAATTTCTTTAGCTTAGCTTTTATTTATTAAATGATTGATGCAATCGCCTGTCTGACGTCATGCACTGGCGAGTCACCAATGATAACAGGATGAGTTTAAAGTTAGGTTGATTGTGGTACCACCACCATTCTCATGCACCTGGATTTAACCACGATGATTACAAGAGGGCTGCGTAGTAATGAAAACATTACTAACAATCCCTGAAGTATCTTCACAAAATTATTTACGTGGGTAAAGTGATGATTTTGTAAAATCTCCTACGGTAATAAATTTATTAGGGCATTTTGCCCCTTTTTGCATTTTGCCAAATAAATATTATATTTTATTTTTGCAGCATCGCGGTATGGCCACATCTATAATTACGTCATTCACAGCACTCAGTGACTTCCTTCAAACAAAAGCTTACGACCCTCTTCTAAAACTGCTCGGTATACATTGGGTATTCATGATGTTCTCAATTGTATGCTTCCTTGGTACATTTTACACGATAATGTGGGTACCAGAGACTAAAAATAGAAGTGTAGAGGAGATCTACGCACTTTTAGAAGACGGAAGAAAGAAGCAGAAGAACAGGGACGCAGAAGTAGCGAAAGAAGTTAGCAGATTATAAGTAATTACGCTTTGCTCAAAACTAGATATGTTTAGAAATTAGTCTTAATTATGACATGGTCTTGAATAATTGTGAGATTATCCTGATGGCTCTTATTTATATTGTGATAAAGTTTGATATCGTACTAAAAATGACGCGCCATATCATTCCTGAATGTGATATAAATAACGAATTACTTAATTTAGTATTATTGACAAAGGTATTAAAATTATATTTTTAAGAACACTCAACTTACTGTTGTTTTTATTTATTATTCCTGCTATTTTTTTATTACAATGAAAAAGCATATGGTTTATTTGAAGTTGCAATATCCTCAACAGCAGCACTACGTACATCATTTTAATGCTACCTTGTAAGTTAACTACTCTAGTAGCAGATAAACGGTGGAAATGAAATATTGGGAGGAATTTTTTTTTCGGACTACTCTAATGCTGTTGGCCACAGCTGGGTTTTACAGCTTCACCGGACGTTAGGGGGCGAGTGCAGATGGCACTCCAAACCAAACGCGGAAGGACTTATGGAGCGGCTGAAGGCCAGCTCCTGACGGATACGACTTTAGTCTGAGGGCACCACTAGGGGTTCGAACCTCGGCTCAGGCCGTCGTAATTTCGATCCCCGTTTGAATTGGACGGGGGATCGATCAGAGGGGGATGCGTCAGTGCACTCGTGAATGGTAAGTGACGTCAACTCATTAAATCTATACATATAAATAAAATTGGAATGTCTGTTTGTAATATTGAAATAACCATGTTTTACTATATGTATATGAATATAAATACGTGACATAGATCAAAACATTTTTTACTTTACTTAAAAATTTGTCTGTCTGTCTGTTTGTTCCGGCTAATCTCTGAAATGGCTGGACCGATTTTGACGAGGCTTTGTTGGCAGGTAGCTGATGTAATAAGGAGTATCTTAAGCTACTTAAATTTTTGAAAAATAAAGTGCAATTCCACGCGGACGAAGTCGCGGGAACAGCTAGTGCCTCATATTATTAGACGTAAATCTGATAAAAATGAACAAATGTAGTCTTGAAAAGTAGTCATAAGCGTGTGTATATCTGTCTCACGTATTTCAGCCGTCAAACAGATTGTTGTATAAGCTATATATATATTGGATGTATTAAGGCAGTGAAATTACAAGGTACGGAGGAATGACAAGATTTCTATAGATGTCCTATGATAACGTAGTACTATTCATGTACCATATATAAGCGATGGTCATTCCTTACAGTGGTAGAGTGGGTGGTCAGCTTGTTTGTCATTCCAATTTAATGTGTACCTACGAATTTACACCGTAATAAATAATACAAATTGATCTTTAAACCAGCCATACAAATAACTATAGAAATAGAAATCTATCTCTAATCATACAATCAAAAATGTTACTATCAAAAATAAAAAGTCATTATGACGACATGTTCTATTATAAATTAAATTATTAATATAATATATTAACTTATTTTGTTCAATAGTCAGAGAACGACAGTAAGGAAACACGCGCAATATTATTTTACCTATGCCCAACTCAGCAATATTTTAAGCAAAGAGTTTATAAGTTTAATTACCTGTAATATAAATATAAACAGTTGCCTAAAGCAACCACCTTTTTTAAAATATTGTGTGTAAAAAATTACACACAATATTTTGTTAAATATTTAAATTATTGATTTAATGTATTTTTTACACATAATTTATATAGTTTATATAAACTCTAAGTGTGTGAAACTTCATATTCTTCTACTTTAGTATGTTTTGTTCACGTATTAATATATAAATAACATCCTTGAATTGTATACGCTCTAACATTATATTATTCAGTACATATTAGGTAGGCGCCATATTTTCCACGGTTTTTGAAATTCCAAACGTGTTATTACAAACAGCGACCAAAGTTTACACAATTGGTTGAATGAATGTAAATTGTAATGTAATATGTAACTTGAAAGTGAAACACGATATAAAAACACTACAACCATTTATTATCAAAATGTTATAGTTCTTAACAATAGTTGTATATATTACTGATAAGGTTCAAGTATTGGTCGAACATTTCATGACAAAAGCTATGTTACTATATATTATATTATTAAACTTTTGTCTAATATATTTGAATTCCGCATCGCAATATTTCAATACAAATTCAAATGATGCGGTTGGTAAGTTTTTGAGAATACGAGAATAACAAAATTAAATACTTATAACCTAAAAATTATTCAGGATTACTTACCATATACATACATATACTGTCGATGTCTTGGTAAATTATTATAAAGTAGCGTTAATTTCTCTATGGGTAGTTTGATAGTTGTCTATAGGATTGTTTGATAAATTTTAGTACTTTTTCCAACACTAACACTATTCTGCAAATATTTGATTTAAGTATATTATTTGACTTCATTTCATCGTCGTCATACATCGCAATATGTATGACAATGTCATATATTATAAATAAAGGCAAAATGAAAACATTCATTGTTGTATAGAATCAGACGTAGATATTAACTTTTACTTTAGAAAAACTGGTGTACATGTTTGGTTTTGAATTATTCATTTCATAAACAAAAATGTATAAGTTTTGTCACCAGTTCTTCTAAATTACAACTAATAATTAGCCGAATAGAACAGCCACTTTCCCTAACTAACTATCCCTAAGTTCTAAGAAAATTTGGTATTCATAAGTGGCTGTAAAATGTCGTACATAATATTTTATGTCGTATAAATAATTTACATTTTATTTACATGTATTTTAAGTCAACTTCGAAGTGGACATGGAAGACTCGCCACAAATCCAAAGCAGACGTCATCGCAAGCCGAATTTTCGTGTACGTAACGATTACGCAGTCAACTTCGATGATAAGCAGAACCTACGGATACGCGGTGGTAACATAAGTGATACAACTAACTTCCCATACATGGCCGCCATTATCATAAACGGACGACTATGGTGTGCGGGGGCCATTGTGGATCTAAACTGGGTAGTGACGGCAGCTCATTGTCTCAACTAGTGAGTACATTCATCATACTTGAATAACGTGACGACATACTTTCAAGATAACTCCCGCTTTGCGGGGGCAAAAGTATCCCGCTGTTTTTTATAGTAGGTGGGAAACAAGCATACGGCCTATCTTATGGTACGGTTACCAGAGCCTATGGACGCCTGAAATACCAGGGATGGCAATTCCTCATTGCCGACTCTTAAGAAACCTTAATATACCCTTCTTGAAAAACCTCATGTAGTAGTAAATTATAAAATCATCAACTTCCAGTTTTTATCTCAAATCATTTCAGGTTGGTGCAATAAGTTTTAATATATTACTACGGGTTTCCGTTGTAATTATAATAATGTGATAAGAACATGAAAATAATTAAACGACTACACAAACTACCGTGTGTGGTTTAGGACACATCTAAATCCATTCACACTTTGACAACTTGATAATGTTCAAACTAAACTTTAATGAAGCATGGTCAAATAATAAAGAAAGTAATATTTATATTAACAACGAATTACGGCCCAATACAATTATTGTTAGAATTTTTGTCTTTTTGAATGATTGTCTGTACATATGTACGCGTTAATCTCATAACGGGTTAATCGATTTAGATGATAATGTGATATGATAAATAATGTATTATGTAAAGCTAAATTTAAAATTTTGTGAAAGATTCTTACTAATCAGTTTATAAATAAAAAGTTAAATAGTTAGAGAGTCGACTGCACCTAGTAGTTATAACGTTGTAGTGTCCTACATGTGTCTCCAATGAAGTCGCTTGGGAAATATGTGAAGATCCGCGTTGGCAGCACTCGACCACACGAAGGTGGTATCCTGGTGGATGTGGTCGGCGCGGTCAGACATCCCAAGTTCGAGGAAGAACCGGTCCCCCACGCGGACGTGGCTCTACTGAAGTTAGCTGAGAACTTGGAGTTCAGTAAATATGTGAACCTGATCAAAATCTACAACGGCATGAAGGAACCGTTTGCACAGAGCTTCATCGTGGTGTCAGGGTGGGGTGCGACGAGGGTAAGAATTAAAATGATAACTATTTTTTATGGATGATAATGGAAAGGTGGTTGGTAGGCTGTACGCTGGGCACCAGTGAAGGTCCCCATATCAATATATGAGGAGCATGGAGCGTGACGTCCTTTCATTAATTAAATTTAATTTAATATACCAGGAATTAACCGCGGTTATGTTTTGACATAGTACCTATATTGCTAGCAATAGTCCACTAGTTCCCATTACTAATGAACCCCCTTCCCCTATACATATCTTTCAAACTAAATTCGCGATTTGATATGAAAATCGTGCAAAATCCAATACGAGGTTTAGAAGCGGAGAAATAGACAAAACAAATCGCAACTTTACTTTGTACTATTTATGGACTTTGGACGAATTTTTATTACGAGTAAAAATAATATCTGTACAAATAAACATACTCAATTTTGCATATTTATAAATATTCATTTTATTGCGCAAGTTTATGTTACATATTAGTTTTTAGTGACTACATCAGATATACATGTGTATATAGAATAGGAAACATGGAAAAATCTCAGCCATTAAATGTGATTTATTTTCTCTTTATATATTCGTATCCTTGCGTTGCAAATATTCGACAGGCGTCGACCAGTCTGTGTGCTATGGAAAAAACTAAAATATTTATTTTAATGAATAATCAAATCAAATCAAACCAGTTTTGTTGAAAATTTACATAACGATTATGTGAAACCCAAGTGTAGTCCAACTGTTGGGCTTTGCATTAAAAACATCAATGAGACAGTTACGGCGTTTTATTTTTAGGTACCTTTTATTAAGTAGGTACCTATGTCTAATATTATTTAAATATTAACTTAGTTCAACTGCCCCTGACTTACTAATACACATAATATACATATAATGTAACCAGATCAATATGAATAATCATATTTATTATTGCTTATGCGATGCGGAAATTGAACCTGAGATCTTTTAAACACAAAGAATAGGGCTAAATCGTGTTCGCTAGTAAAAAGGAGTCAAGAAGTTCTATGATTTGTAGTATAGAGCTTAAAGAATTATGTTAAACCGTTTTTGCTAATTAAAAGGAGTCAGGAAACTCTATGATTCGTCGTCATGAAATGAGGTAGTTTCTTAATCTGTGAATCTTTAAATTATATATAAGTTGCTTAACCTACTTGAAGGGAAAAGAGGTAATGATGTAAAATGATTAATATTTAGGTATACATAATACAACATAACACACATCATATGTGTTCCGTATATGTATTAAAATAACCAAACAACTTACACCAGGGTTCAGATACCGCTTTCCGAGACCATACCCCGGACCTGCTAAGCGCTCGGTTGAAAGTCCGCACCAGACATTACTGTATCGATGCTTACCAACTGGTCAACGGATTCCAATTTACCGAAGACTTCTTCTGTGCATCACTGAGAAATGGTACCAGAGACGCCTGTCTGGTAAATATTATATTCTTTAGAAAGAAATTAAAGATCAATGTTCCGTTTTGTCCTCTTGGTCATTTGCGGTTTACGTAATATCTGCCTGTGATTATGTCTGTCTGTTTGTTACCGTTTTATGATAACTATCTGAAGGGATCGATATAAAATAATTGAAAATAAATTATATCACGAGCATGGTTATATGCTATATTTTAACTCAAAAAATACCTAATCTGGAAAAGAACGAAAGTTTTGCAGATAAAGTGTTAATAACCAATATTATTGAAAAAAACATTAAAAGAGAAAACATTTGTAACGAAATGAAATATATTCCATTATTTTGAGAATTATTGTTAACATAATAACATCGATAAATAATTTTTATTGATGCCAAAATTAAGGAAACGCCATACCAATCTCTAACATCATTTTATTTTTTTTGCATTTTGTTGCTATTAGTTCGATGCAGGCGCTCCAGCGGTACAACAGAATAGATTGATGGGCATTATGAGTTTTGGTCCTGAGCGCTGCGGACACGAATTCCAACCGGCTGTATTTGTCAAGGCATTTTATTTTAGGTAAATATGTGAATGTATAAATAGATGTAAGACAACATAGATACTAACTATTGCCACTCTCCAGCGGGATGGCTCTTTACTACATAAGTATTTTTTATAGGTTTCACTAAGTAATCAAATATTTAATAACTACTATAATTATGCATTATCTTTATCTGTACACCTACTTTACGTATAATAAAATCGTGACGAGGTAAAAACTATCGGTTTATGTATTTAGGTATCACCAAGGATAAGAAGTTTCATATAACAGCTGGAAGAATTACGCTGAAATTACAGAATATATTCTTAAAATAGAATAATATTTTTTTACAATTTACCACCTATAATTTTAATGATTAACTTATAAATAACGAAGTCACGTGCATAATGAAAACTGTAGTAGGGATAATAATAACTACACTGGACAATTTACACAACAATATCTAGTCCCAATCTATATTAGACAACTGATAGAAATAATTAAATAATTTTTTTTAGTAAATGCTTCTATAATATACGTAGAAAACACACAGACCAATCCAAACTATCATACTCATGAATAATGTTTGAAACGTGCGAGGAAATGAACCCACGACCATCGCTAGTATACGCTTGTAATGCGGCTAAACCCGTAGACTACCAAGGACTTGGTAACTATTTTATATAATATTTTGTAACGTTTCAACATTTTTCTTTGATTCAGGGACTTTGTGAAATCAACTATAGCATCGTACAAAACGACAGCTGATCTAATAGAAGCAATGGAAGAAGTGGAACCAGAACTAAATCCACAGGCAATAACACATCATCCCGATACTGAAGACAAAGCACCCAATGATTTACATGCCGGTGTTGGCGATGATGTCACAAGGCCCGATCATAGACATGATTAAAAAGTTGCGAAGACCATGGACAAGTTAATAAAAAAAAGGGTTAAATCAGAGGTTTCTACATTTATCTATATTCAAATTCAAAATATCTTTATTCATGTAGGTCTATTACAGTCTCTCATGATATGTCAAATGTATCGTCAGTTCGGAATGATTTCGAGATGAGAAGAACTGACAAGAAACTCAGTTCGTATTCTTTTCAAATAAATGTTATACATATTTACAATAATACAGATTCATTTTTAATTTCAAATTTGGGAGAATAGAGTGACCACCAGCATATGCTATTGCAAAGACAAATAGTCTAATCGGTGTTCGTAACCCAAACAGATATACATATGTATATATATAATTATGTAATTTATGTACCTAATGGGAATGGAAAACAAGCGAACTACCCTAATGGTAAGTGTCGCTTATATACATGAACAGCACCAGGGACATCACGTTATCATGTTCCGCAGGGCTAATATGTTATACGGTTATATTTTGTACCCCACCCAGATCTATTTATTATCTACAAAGACTACAACCTTAAGATGGTTTACATATGTAAATAACTGAATAAAATGGATTATATTTACTATAGAGAAATAAGTTTGTTCTGTAATGTAGAGCTGTTCTGTTCTGTAAGTTTGTTCTGTAATGTTGTAACTTGTAACCTTTATGTGTAGTGAAGATACAAATACAATTCTTATCTATAAGTAGATACTCTAGTAATAAGTATCACTTATCGACAATCTTTAATCTAACAAAAACAACCAAAATATACCTATTTACAAAACTAAACAATTTTTCTGATGGTATTACACTCTAAATATCTATATTATGTAATTGTACTATATATACTAATTCTTAATATTATAAACGCGGACGCGTATCTGTCTGTTTGTGGCCTAAATGACTAACGGATCTTAATGAATATAATAATAAATAGCTAATTATCTTTAAATAAATTCAAAACGTCTGTTAAATCATATTTATTGAGCAAAAGCCTAAATGATTATTTGAATGACAACCGTGCATCCATGGGATTTTCACATAATGTTAGATATAGACACCTAATACAAGATTCAAAGAAATTCAATTGAGTTTTTTGCCAGTTCTTCTCAATCGACTGTATACAGAATTAATTAATAATTCAAGAAATAGGCTACGTTCGTTTTCCGGCCAAATCAATACAAGAGAATTAATCATTTGACCCGTTTTCTTTCGAGTTATGATTAGTTCTAAATTTCGAATAATGTATTTTGGGTTGACATAAGAGTATAGCTATTTTTTGAGTAAATATATATAAAACTAACTGTACCCGCGACTTCATCTGCGTAGAATTTAACTTTATTTTAATAAAAAAAAAATGTTCTAAAATAAAAGGTGCTTAAGTTACTCTTTATTATATCAGCTACCTGCCAAAAAAGTCCCGTCAAAATCAGTCCAGCCATTTCAGAGATTAACCGGAACAAACCAAAAAATTGTAAAAAATATTATTTTGGTGTATGTACCGTATTTATATTCATATGCATGCATATGAATATAAATACGGTTATTTCTATATTACAAACAAACACTCCAATTTTAGTTATATGTATAGATAAGTCATTTTAATTAACTAAACGTACTTACTAACTCCAGGACATTTGTGATCAATTTAGCAGATACCTTCGTCAATTTTGTACCGATTTTGATGATTACTTTTACAATTTATTGGGTTTACTTCCCTGTAGATCTTATATACTAATCGATCAACCAATCTTAAAACATCAAACAAGAAATCAAAATATGATAAATTGTACACGTATTAAACACATATAACACATACACATTAGCTCAGTTTGACTTTATAATCCCATACAGGGTATTTTGACCGATTTTCGTATGCCAAAATCTTGAAAGATCTTATATTTGTAAGAGGATCCGTTGGTATCTATAATCGAAGGCGAATACTTTTTTCCGGAACTGAACCGTAAATTATAATTACAACAAATTATAGATTTTCTTGGAAATAAGGTCTAGGGGAAAACCTGTATATTAAGCTACAAGTTACCTACCATTTAAAATCAATAAAATTCTGCATAATAATATGATGAACTTTATGTTATAACAATAAAGTTTAAATTCCTCTAACTACAGTACCGATGCAAACTCAATATAATCAGTCAGTATGCGAACCAAAATAACTGTACATATTCGATATTTCATTTTTAAATGACATTAAACCCTACTGCCTTGAGATACGGACTTATAGATACGTGAGAAGTTCACATAATTAATGGCACTATTACGTGATGTTTAAAAAGCTATGAAGTTGTGTACATATGAGTGGCGTGCTTCATGTTGTACGTTTGCGAATTATATCGTACTGATACGGTATACGAGTACGTAGGTTATAAAACCTGCATGTTTTAGTGTGTCAGACATGACAATTCACACCGTACGCGTATATTAAAATGATAACGCGTATTAAATAAATAATTCACGTAAATTATGACATAAAAGTAAATCAAACATTTATCGCTTGGACACTGGCTTGGAAAATTAAAAAATATATAGTGTCTTTATTAATTCTAAATTCAAAAATATAAAATATAACCTATACGGCAGCGGTATTAGTTTTAATTTTCGTGCTAAGAAATCGAAGTATACAGTCATGGATGGTCGGCGGGAAAATGCAAGAAGTGCCCGGAAACAAATTTTTACTGCTTTACTAGGTGAGTGAAAGTGACATCATTGACCATTTAGTTAACCGACCTTTAAAAAGTAACCTATGTGAGTAAAACTAAAGGTTATGAAGTTCAAATGATTTAGTAGAACTAAATAAATAAATGGTGAACTTCCTTTCAACCTATCGATTATGGAGAGGGTATTGTTAATAATGAGGACAATTGGTTTGGCTTCATTACCAAGAATTTAGAGTCAAATTGAGTTACAAACGGTTTTCTTGGAAATCATCATCATAAATTTCTGTGTCAGAATTGTCTAATTGTAAGTAACCTTCATTCTTCATTCTTCACCTCTGCAACCAGTGTGTATAGTTTATGGGATCATATTATTAGATATTAGAAATGTCCACATATAACAAATTTAGTAATGGATTTTTTTTATTTTCACATGCAGTTCTGAACCAATAACTCACAACAGATTTCCAGAAGAAAGTTCTTTAATTAAACTATTACAGGCAGCTTGGCTAGTTGTACCTACTCTTTTATTTTACAACTAGCTACCCATCCTGACTTCGCATGGGTGTACATTTATTATTATATATATAAACCTTCCTCTTGAATCTCTCTATCAATTAAAAAAACTGCTTCAAAATCCGTTGCGTAGTTTTAAAGATTTTAGCATAGGGACGGCCAGCGACAGCGACTTTGTTTTATACTATGTAAGGATATATTTTGTTTTTATTTTTTTGTTCAGTTTTTAGATTAGTAGAGTGAAAAATCGAAAAAAGTGCAATCCAAGTTCTCTGTATGAATTTTAGTAAACAATAGTACTATTAAATAATAAAGTTACAGGATAAAAATTTGTCGATTAAACTAATTTACTACATTTTTTTTCTGAATAGGGGGATATGAAAACAAATATATTTAGAAAATAATTATGTGTAATAAATGTTATTTATATATTAACTTTAATGTTAATATATATAATTATTACCTCGTCAGAATAACAGGTTTATAATAAGAAGTTTAAACTGGAATAGCTAACGAGCTAACGTTAAGTGGCAACCGTCTTCTGTACATGAAATTCACTACGGTACATTACATCTTCATGTGCTTGATACCACTCATGTGTTGCCATTATGAAAAAACTGAAATGACATGGACCCTGGATCCTATAATTTCATGCTTATCTTATCTTTCGACTGAAACAGCTTATAAACCAAATGTCTTCATGGATACATCAGTTCAACTTTATCAGCTTTGTGTTTGCTAAAGGTGTTCCGATACACATGAAGACGATTACGTACAAAGGGGGAAAGTGATTGTTAGTAATGACTGATAACTCCATTGATAGTAATGTACCATGTCAGGTTGACCTCCACACGGTTTCCCCTGAATATCATCGTGAGAAATTAATGATGACTTTACCACGATGGGCTAACTGACCTGACCTCTTGCTCATCTTATGCTCCACTGGTGCCCCGCCAGCGTAAACTGTTAGCAGGCGGGTGCACCATTCCATTATCATCCATAATATTATGTACGATGTCTACCTCAGTTAAATAAATAAATGAAAAACATAGGTTTTAATATGCGAAATCTGGTCATTTCGAATGTTATATACACTAGAAATGAGAGTCTGCTTGCTTTTAACAATCCCATTGAATTACAATGGTACATATTGTTATCGTTTACAATAAAACAATATAATATCATCGCAATTTTAACAATATTGTTTGTTTCAATAATATAATAGAAAAACATGTCGCTTTTATATAACACATAAAACAAATAGTACATATGAATAATGCTGCAATAAAATGTCTGAACTAGAATGTGCACTTTCCCTGTGCTGTAGAGCAAAGCAAAATATTTTGATATATCATCCTAAAACACGCTCTGATGATGACTAGATAATTCATTTCGTAAGTAAGTAAGTCAATTTAGTAGTAGTAGTAGTAGTAGTAGTAGTAGTAGTAGTTCGCCATATGTACATTTATATATTGTATTTGTGCATTAAAGTTTAAATAAATAAATATATACATAACAATAAAGCCCCAGTGACAGTAGTAGGCTGCACTGTAATAAAAATGTCTTTTTTCAGTAGGCATGCAAATTTTATTAATAAACCTAATAATTACATATATTAATATGTACATTATAACAATTAGATTAATATTACATATTTAAAATTATAGATTATTAACATTATTACAATTATTATTACTTTATTTTTATTTATAATATCAAATTGTATCCACCAAAGTAAACACTACACCATATTCCCGACCCTATTGTAGGCACCGTAATTTTTTTTATGGATTATAGTGGAATGGTGCACCGTCTGCGCTAATGGTTTACGTTGGCAGGGCACGAGTGATAAAATGAGCATGAGGTCAGGTCAGTTAGCCCATCGTAACCGATTTATAACGATGGTTTCCAAGGGGAACCGCGTGGTAACCTGACATGGTACATTGCTGGCAATAAGATCATCTGTCCACATTACTTTCCCTGATCATCTGTCCCTTTCCTCCAGGCGCCGTAATTATAACTGAAAAAAAAAACTAGTTATTTTAATAAAAATCAAAGAGCTGAAAAGATTATTCTGGAAAATCTGTTAAAAAATAAAATTGCCTTGAATTTGATGTTAAGTCATGATTAAAGATTTTTCCTAAATTTATCCCTACCTGAGACTGTCAATTAAAGAAATCCCGGCCCCTAAATTTATGAAAACAATAACGTAACATAGATTTTATAAACTTCTAACATTTATTATGAAAATAATAAAGTTTATATAGTCCAATAAAATTTTAAATTAAACTAGGTATGATGTGACCAGTTTTGGGGCAATATATAAAAATAAGTCCACGTGAATTGCGATATTATTGATGACATATGATTACGATGCAACGCTTTTTGTGCCTATTCGAAATAATATTTTTTATATATTTTATAATTTCTGTATTGATTTAACATTGTCCTATTTTTCATCATAATGTTTGATTGCAGTACACAGATACTTACACTTAAAAATGTTAATGAAGCATAGGAAATACATGGATTTTTTACCGAATATTAATCCAGCCATACATCCTCATAGACTTTCTCATTATAATATTGGTAAAATACAATATAGGTGGGATGTTTACTACAACAATAACGATAGGTGTATTGTATGTATGTACGATGTAATACAAATATAATGTCACAAATTACTAACCTTGTAAGAACCATCTGTTAATACTACCAACAAAACTTGTATATATTTGGCAAATATAAACTCAATACTTTTTCCATTGTATATTGTAAGGAAAATGCCAGAATTGAAATTACAAACAAAGGAACAACAGTGGAAGAACAAAGTCAAATGTTTACCAAACGGCGGTCTAAACTGAAAACTCGAAACATCTTGTGCTCTCCTTGAACTGTTTTATGAACTTTGTTTGATTTTCAACTAAAAAGAAGACTCACTGAATGACAAACGTGCATGGCAATAGTTGTTCATGTACCGGTTTTTCATTTAATCTCAAACATAGGCACCTATGACGAAACGCTACTACACACCCTATGTGGTTGTAGCCCACTCCTGGCACTCATGCATAAACGAAATATCTGTGTATTACTAGTGTATACTCTTTCCCGAGGAGATAAATACCATCGCTCCTAAGTATATCTTTCAATTTTTGTCCCTGATATGTCTAGGCAACGAATTCTGAAAAAGGGCGAGCACAATAGATCTATGTAGATCGCAGTTCTACAGGTACTACAGGTACAGGACAATAGTCTAAACAAACAAATAAAAAAAAATAGGCACCATTAGTACACAATGTTAATAAACTGGCTTATACGATTGAGTTTCTTGCCAGTTCATTTCAATTGAATCTGCAATACATAATGTCAAATTTTTGTATTATATCTTTTTCCCTACCGTTCTTTTCAGTATGCAGATTCAATTGAGCAGAATTAACAAGAAACTGAATAACTGAATTTCTTTTAATGCTTCATGTTAATTATCACCAAAGTCAAATGAAACATGTTGAAGGTACCTAGAAATAAATACCATCAGATGCGCAAACAAACATACTTATTTCTTACCATCCTACTCATAAAAAAAAGACCTGAAAATAATGTAGTGTAATATTTCTTCTCATTCTTTCATTTTTTTATTTCAAATTAAATGATGAAACTTGTTAGGTAATTTTTAACATCCTATTTTTATTTCCTCTACCTAAACGTTGTTTGGAAGAAATTACTATAATCAATCTGTAATTAATTACTCTACTCCTTGTTATTCATCATCAACATCATCATCTCAGCCCGGAAGACGTCCACTGGTGAACAAAGGCCTCCCCCAAAGATCTCCACGACGATCGGTCCTGCACTGCTCGCGTCCAATACCTTCCAGCGATCTTGACTAGATCATCGGTCCACGTCGTCCCTGTTAATTACGTCTGGTTTAATCTATACATCTATACATATAAATAAAATTGCAGTGTCTGTTTGTAATATTGAAATAACCGTTTTATACTACATGCATATGAATGTAAATACGATACATACACCAAATTGTCTGTGTGTCTGTCTGTTTGATCCAGATAATCTCTGAAATGGCTGAGCCGATTTTGACGGAACTTTTTTTGGCAGGTAGCTGTTGTTATAAGGAATACTTAGGAAACTTTTATTTTAGAAAAATAAAGTTAAATTCCACGCGGAATCGTGGGTTCAGCTAGTATAGAATATAATACCTTAGGGCCGATATCCCATACCGATTAAAGTAACGCATTGTAAAGCATCGATATTGTGGTGAATATAACATTTGACACACCACATTTCGCTCGGCATATTTGAATCCAACGTAACAGGAACTGAAGTTAACTCTGTCCATATAATTATTTTTAATCTAATATTGGTATTTCCATTGTTGGAGTTAGTCAAAAATGTAAACTGACTTATTTTTGGCGTCAGCTCGATTTGATATGACGTAACACACATGGCACGAAGCTCTTGTTTTAATAAATAAATATTCTAATAAGTAACATAAAGTCGTGCAATTATTTATGTTATTAATATCTTGTTTCAGCTACAATACCTACCTTCACGTATGGCATACAAATCGGCTGGCTCTCGCCAATGGGCCCCCTCCTAAAGTCTGCTGACACACCAGCTCTAGTACCATTCACGGACAACGCCATCTCGTGGATGGCGGCGGCATTACCACTGGCGGCCATTTGTGGAATACCCTTCTTCAGTTATGCCTCAGATAGATTTGGAAGAAAAATTTGTATAATTGGAGTTTCTTTCCTGTCTTGTGTAAGTAGAATTTAAAATTCCGAATAATTTACAATCGTGTCGGTCTAGCGGTTTTACTCTCACCGTGTCTGTCTGTTTGTTCCGGCTAATCTCTAAAATGGCTCGACCGATTTTGATGGGACTTTTATTGGTAGGTAGCTGATGTAATAAAGAGTAACTTAGGCTACATTTATTTTACAAAAATAAAGTTAAATTCCACGCGGACGAAGTCGCGGTTACTAGTTGTAAATAAAATCATTAAGATGAATACAGTGGATCATTTTAAGGATGTTAATGGCAATCCTGAATATTCCAATTCTAATTGAGGTAACACCAGTCCAGTCACTTAACAATTCACAGAGTAATTAAACACATTATTTGTTGATAAAAGTTAACCTAACGAAAAAGACACAAATAATCACTTGTTAGGTACAAGTGAAGTGATTACGCTTGACGTGACTAACTTGCTGGCACCTCTATTTGTTACCTAAATCTTTGGCGTACTAATCGAGTTTAATATTAAACGAATTTACCCGTTTATTCATATTTTTTTAATTATGCAAAACTGAACGCAACATGGCCTTGCGTATGTCATTATATAGTGTCTGAAACCAAATCCAACAAACCAAAGGTTATCTTCGTGAGAAAACAAACACTGAAACGCGTTTTTTTATAACTGCGATACAATCTAAGTCGACTACTCGACTAATATCTTAATTTAATCTCTCACAATTTTTAAAGATAAACTTTCTTCAAAGTCGGCTCACCTATTTTGCCGCCAAACTGCCTGCTTGGCGGTTGATATATGTAAGTAATAAAAAAAGATATCTCTTTTTTTATATCAATTTAATTTACAAGCCAATACCTCTGGACAATACAAAACTACGTCATCTGATCCTGAAGTAAGCAGAGCTTATGTTATGGGTACTATACAACTGATATAAATACATAGTTCCTTTTTTTTATAGGTTACGGTAACCATTTACAATCAGATGGGCCGTATGCTTTTTTGTCACTTTTGAGGTATAAAAAGAACTTTGTAAAGCTATAATTTTAAACTAATAAAATTTGTACCCTTTTATGAATGACTAGTGGCGCCAACTTCGTAGTATATTAATTGTTTTTTTTTTTAAATTGTAATCCAAGGTGTACTGTACCGTCTTATTACACCTTTTAGTAAGAACTTACAACTGCGTCCGCGTGGAAAAACTTGTTTTTCTAAAATAAAAGTAGCCGTATTTATGTTAATATGCATGTAAAAAAGTAAAAAATCGGTCCAGCCATATTACAATAAAGAGACAGACAGACGAAAATAGTAAAAAAAATATTTTGGTGTATGTACCGTATTTATATTCATATGCATGTAGTAAAAAACGGTTATTACAATATTACAAACAGACAATCCAATTTTATTTATACGTATATGTACATTACTAAGTATTAAAGTATTAGTAAGAATTACTAGATTTTCTAGTAATAATAATAGTGTATGTTACTCAGAGATGATATAGGAATCTAACGGTGAAATATTTTGTTAAATCTATTTAGTACTATTCTATTTTATTCGGCACAGATATACAAAAATACATCTTATATATAAAATTCTCGTGTCACAGTTTTCGTTTATCCTCCGAAACGGAACAAATGAAACTGTGAGCGTATTGAGTAGGTCTTTTCTATTTTCAATTCTTATAATTTTTTTTTTTATAGTTTATAGTTTTTTAAATTAGTGATTATTGCGAAACAAATGAAACTCTTTCTTTTCTTCTTTCAATTCTTATAATTTATAGTTTAAAATGTACCTTCAAAGTGTGTTATGTAATTACCTAACAAACTTACTCATTTACCTACTCGAGGTATTATTTTAAAGTGTCATTATCAGCTAAGATGTAGATGAACTATGTATTTAAATATAATAATATACAAATACATAGCTTTTATAGCAGTTCTTAATTGAGATGATAACATAATCAGGTAATCACAGCAAAATATTACTCCACATTATTATATACAATTACATAGATTAGTTATGTTGTATATATAATATTATATGACATTGCTTGTTATTGAAATGTAACTTTGTTACGGAGGTACGAGTAACTTAAACCTTATCTATACATGCAATAAAGCCGAAAGATGGTGTGAGCATGCTAATCACTGCAACAAATAGTCTGGTCTAAAAATATTTTTACTTATTATAAACCAATGTTTGATGAAGGTATTGCATAAGCTACTTAACATTATATATGCTATTCAACCATTAGTGACCTGAGTGAAAAGATAAAATTAGAAATGCTAAGCGAAAAACCTTGTTGGTAATTCCAGTTATTAAAAAATAAACTATGGGCTTTTTGGGCTGCAGCCAAGGGCCCCATGGATGCAAAGGGCCCCCAGCCCCCACTGAAAACAATAGGCGATATTTAGATTAAAAAAAATACTAAAATATTAAGAAACCTATCATAAGGTTGACAAACCCTGAGAACCATTAACCTATAGATGTGCATCTATCGAACGGAACAGGGAATTCCACGTCACTTGTTTTTGGTCGGTGTATTTTTTTAGTTGAGTATAATTAGGTAGGGCCCTAAGTAGTTTTAGCCCAGGACCCCACAAATTCACGATCCGCCTCTGCCAATATCCGTCTAAATATTAACTCAATATACAGATTCACTTAAGTACACTTTATAGAAAGTCCTGTGCGTGGGTACCTACTTCAGCGACCTCCCTTGTAAGCTATGTTTCAGTTAATGGGTGACATAATGCAATGAAATTATAGAATATGGAGGCGTGAGGCCATGTCATCTGAGTTCTCCGTAATAGAAACGCATTAGAGGTGTCACGTGCATCACATGATAACGTGATGTCCGTAGTAGCACTAAGGACATCATGTAGGTATATAGGCGATGATTACTTACCATCAGGTAGGCCGGTAATTCGTTTGACAATCCACATACATGAAAATGGATTAACTGACAATGTCCAGAAATAGAAATCATTTATTCAAATAAACTTATATTGAAACACTGTTGAATAGTCGTCACGTTTTTTTTTTCAATCTACATGACATACAGAAAGCTGCCTCACAAAAAAAATGGGCAAGAAACTTTCGTGTTGCTCTTTTAAATAATTTAGTTGTTACTTTACATTTTTAAGAGTCGTGTTTGAATACAACCTACCAACTAGCACGAATTTAATTAAATACACAAATAGAGAAAGTCCTTACTAATATCATAAATGCGAAAGTAACTCTGTCTGTCTGTCTGTCTCGCTTTCAAGTCGAAACCACTGAACAGATTTAAATGAAATTTGGTACACAGATAGTCTAGATCCTGACAAAGGACATGGGCTACTTTTTAATGCAAAACAAGGGTTGCAAGGGGTTGAAAGGTTATATGGAAGTATCGTCATTTTACGCGGACGAAGTCGCGGGCGCAGTTAGTATATACAACAAACTGGTTGAATCTCTAAGAGGAAATCAGTCGTAGTGATTAGAGCAGACCAGTCCTTTGAGCAGCACTCGTTCACGAGTATGACGGATGAGACAGCCATCACTGCGCTATATTTAGGGAGCCCAATGACCCGTCCTATAAAAAATATTTTTCCTAGAAATAAGTCTTATTATACTATGTGGTTGTAGCCCACTCATGCTTAAACGAAACACTTTCCATGAGGAGATAATCACTATCGCTCCTAAGAATATCCTTCAATTCTTGTCCCTGACGGGTCTAGATAGCGAACTCTGAAAAAGGGCGAGCACAATAAGTCTAGATGTAGGTCGCAATGCTACAAGTCCATGCACCAGACAATAACCCAAACAACCAAATAAAAATTGTCTTATACTCCTTGTCTTGTTACAGATATCCTGGACCATAAAGCTTACCTTAATTACGCCAACTGCTCTGACCACCGCTAGAGTGATAGCTGGGCTCGCTTCCAGCGGCTGTTTCGTGGTAGTCCCAGTTTATGTGAAGGAAATATCGCAAGACTCGCTGAGGGGAGCGCTTGCGTCGCTGACTATGACCGTGTGCAAGCTGGGAGTGATATTCGTGTACGCAGTTGGCATGTCAGTGTCCTATAAAGCCAATCAAGCGATTTATTTAGCGATTGCTGCATGCCATGTGATATTGTTTTGTTTTATGCCTGAATCACCTAATTATTTACTCAAGATCGACAATGAAGCGGTGCGTGTCTTTTTTTTTGTCGATTATAATGGTATGATGCACCCGATTGCGCTAACATTGGCAAGGCACCAGTGGAGGATGATAGCATGAGCATTAAGTCACGTCAGTCAGCCCGGCGCAGATTCACCAGGAATTAACCGCGATAATTTCTAAGGGGAGGCTATTCTAAAAGAATAAATTGCTATAGCAAGTAATGCGGATAATAACCCCCATTACTAACTATCCCTTCCCCTTTCTTCTATAACTTTATGTTAACTTAGACAAAACGAACAAGTACAATTATATTAGCTGTTTTTACTAATATTATAAACGCGGAAGTTTGTCAGTGTGGATGGATGGATATTTGTTACTCTTTCACGCAAAAACTACGGAATGGAGTTTATTGTAACTTTACAATAATATAGCTTATACATTAAAATAAGACATAGGCTGTAAATTTCACACGATTGAAACTGTGAACACAGCTAGCTTTTATATTATATATAGCTTTTGATAGTATACTCGTCTGTGCGAACGCTACATGCTGGTGGGGCATCAGTGGAAGAAATAGAAATAGAAATAGAAATAATCTTTATTCAAATAAACTCATTACAAGCACTTTTGAATAGTCATATTTTGATTCTACCACTCATTCGGAATGCAGATTCATCACAAGAAGAATGAGCAAGAAACTTGTGTGTTGCTCTTTTTGATGATGATAAGATGAACATGAAATCAGCTCAGTAAGTCCATGGTGGCTAATTCACAGGAAATTAATGTTAGTAATGGTATTTATAATCCCCATGCCCCCAGATGAGACAGTGGCACCCTAAGTTTGATACCTTTATACGGAGAGCTCGCATTTTCAGAAAGCTGCCAAAACAATATGCTGGTTGCGCAGCATGAGTAGAACCAACAAGGTTGTCGTCGAAGAATTATCCAAATTGAAAACTGAGCAATGTATTTACGAAGCCATGCCCAGGGTGACTGTCATGAGTGTTAGTAAGTATTGATTTTATTTGGCTGGAGGCTATTTTATTATTTAAACATTTAGCTTTCGCCAAGAAATATATTTTTAGACTGTATTATATTTTTTAAACTTATGTGTATTTTTACAAGTGAAGTCAAAACGATACACAACTTATATATTCATACATACATAGGTACATACCTACACAAAACATCGAGCGTAAATGGTAAAAAGAAGCATTCATACAAGACCAAAATGAATTATGTCACAGTTAATTTTTTTATTAAAGAGTGCAGAATATTTGTACACATAATGTAAACGTGATATTTAGGTATCATCATTTAATTAAGAATTTCCGATATTTCGACTCTGTTACAAACGTCCTCGCGTGACCAAGATGGCGGAGGATGTAAACAATTATTATGAGCAAACAAATATATCTACCCGCATTTTTAGTGCTTACCTACACAGTCCAGTCCTACCACTACTAGTAAAAACACGACAAAACACACTCATTGTTTCACTTCGACTTCTAAAGCATATCTAAGTTTATACTTATGAAATATGTACAATATACCTAACACTAGATTCCATGTGGTGAACAACTTGAAATAGACTTCCGTATAGATATCGTATTCATGGTAAATATGCCGTTACTATAATGTGTAAACAATCGTGAAAGAAGTTTTAAAAGAGCCAATATTAATTTTTATACTAATGCATTAAATATATTAATTAAATTAATAAGAAACATTACATATATTATCATGTATTTAACAGACTCACACTCGTACATGTACCATACTCCTTTACATAGTCATTGAATTTACCTTAATAAAAAAAATTACACAGTTAAACTTAAATTTAAATGAATTAAAGTCGAATTTCGTTCATCGGGACATCATTAGTAAATATAATTACATGAAATTAGCAGTAATTTTCCTGCCCACTTCCTCATGATGAGAATTATCATTAGTTCTTATTTGATTTATAATTGTGTTAATAGACCTATATGAATAAACATGATATAAATATACAAATATATCAACTCTAATTATAATTTGGTATAAATACTTTTTGTATTTAATATTACTTCCAATTGAATATTATTTGTTAATTGTGCAGTTAGAGATAAAGCAACGTTTTCCGCGCTGCGAGTGACCCTGGTCCTGATGGGGATGCAGACCCTATCTGGGTGTTTCGCCCTTATGAACTATGCAGCGGACGTGTTCCGGCGAGCAGGCACAGAGTGGAGCCCTAACACGCTAGCCCTTTTTATGGGCTCCTTGCAACTAGCTGGATCCTTTTTTACAACTATGTCTATTGAGAAATTTGGAAGGAAGGTACATATATATACGTACTAGGTATGATGTCTTTATTTTGTATGGATAAGGATGGAATGATATATCCGCCTGCGCTAACGCTGGCG
The DNA here is from genome assembly GCF_030625045.1 of Achroia grisella. Taxonomy (NCBI): domain Eukaryota; kingdom Metazoa; phylum Arthropoda; class Insecta; order Lepidoptera; family Pyralidae; genus Achroia; species Achroia grisella. The sequence goes on along the minus strand of NW_026712984.1, from coordinate 163,337 downwards.
ATGAAACTGTACCTTTGTGCGCGCTAATACAGAAATAATATAATATTAATAATAGCTTAATTTCAGCATAGTTTTCAATAATGTACTTCAGTTAAAAATTTATGTTTGTGTTATTCCAATTCAAACCATAAAAGTTATACAGATACGAAGTTGCAGCTCAGCTAGTGTTGCAATATAAATAATAATATCCCTAGACAATTTACACAACGCCATCTAGCGCCAAGCAAAGCAGAGCTCGTTAAGCTGAGACACCAGACAACTCATATAAATACATAGATGTATCTTCTTTTTAGTACATGCATATTATACATAGAAAACAACCATATACAAACATTATAAGTATAGTAACTTATGTCTACAAATGTTTGTACCGTGCGAGAAATCGAACCCGCGACCATCTGATTACTGAAGATCGGTGTGCTAACCCGCTAGATCATGGAGGCCGTCAAAATTTTACGTCATATATAATTTTCTTGTAAGTTATCACGTAAAAATATAAGCCGCTATTGTACAAAATGATGACTTCATAATAATAAAGATGCACAACTGTGTTTGTAGGTTCGATATATTCTCATTGATATGCCGAACGTGTATTGAACAAAAATGTTTTATTAATCAGATATAGTCAGTCCTATATTACAATCGTAACTTCATTATCAAGTAAATTCAATGGTAAAATACCGTCTTATCCCTATTCTCCGATCCTCGTCCAATCAAACGGGGATCAAAATTACTACAGCCTAAGCCGAGGTTCGAACCCCTAGCGGTGTCCTCAGACTAAAGTTGGCCGTCAGCCGCTCTATAAGTCCTTCTGCGGGTTTGGAGTGCCATCTGCACTCGCCTTATATGGTCCGGTGAAGCTGAAAAACCAACTGCATTAGAGTAGTCCGAAAAAAAAAACAAATTAATAAATATTTTTTCTTTCTTCTGATGTGACAACTCGAGTTGTGCTGAATTCGAGTTAACTCGAGTTGAATTCTCTCGACTCGAGTTGGGACAATTCAACCGGTAAATGATCGATCTTAAAAGGAAATCCCTTGTTTGCATTTTCGAATCGCCAGTGAGTGGACGTGTAAAATGTAAGAAATGCTCAGATTAATTTCACTTCATTCACTCAAATAGGAAAAGTTCACCTGCAGCCATGCATGCGCTCCATAAGTCCTGCCGCGGGTTTGAAGTGCCACTTCCCATGCTCGCCCCCTATATGGTTCCGCGAAGCTGCCAGCTGCGGCCAACATTTTTTCACAATTTTTCTAATTTCGAAAAACTTTTCTTTCAAACTGAATTTCAACTCGAGTTAACTCGAGTCATGTCTATTACGAGTTAGCACATCTCTACTCTAGTGAGAACAATCTATAATCATGCTAGTGATGTATTCTTACAACAATATTTGTGTTTATAGTTGTAATATTGTTTTTCAGCTACCCCTAGCTTGTAGTTCACTATTGGTGTCCATCTGCATGGCCACGCTGGCGACCTACTTCCTGCTTGGTAGCGAGTCAGTACGATGGTTACCTGTTACGGCCGTCTGCGTCTGTATCCTGGCATACGGCGCTGGATTAGCACCTGTCCCAATGGTGGTTATGGCAGAAGTATTCACATTCCAGGTTAGTCTTCTAAATTCTATACAGATAACATTAGTACAGATAGAATAGAAATGATCTTTGTACAACTTATGTAGGTTGTACAAATGGGCATGTAGGCTTAAAAATGTTCATGAAACTGTTTTACAACTTCCCATGTTTAAACTTAAGGACAACTTTATGGTTCCATTCTATGTAACATTTAGTGAGTTTAACTTTCTGAAGAATAGGCTGCGTCACTGACAAGCTGGACATGTTAACATTGCTACCTACAAAACATTAATGGTTTTTTTAAATTTCGTATTGTACTTATATTGAATTTTATATTTTAAAGAATAATAATTTAAAATGGCTTAAAAAATGTACAATCGTGACGTAGCGGTCAACGATCTTTACTCGAGCATTGATTTTAATTTGGTAACTACTTTTTGAACGTAGTTTTGCGTTAGAGCATTATGTCTTTTACTATACTCTTTTACTTTTGACGACCTCGGTGGTCTAGCACACCGCTTTACGTCCGATGGTCGCGGGTTCGATTCCTCGCACGGCACAAACATTTGTATTCATGAGTATGATTGTTTGTATTGGTCTGGGTGTTTTCGTTACGAATAAAAAAAATCTATGTACTTGTATCAGTTATCTAGTACCCGTAACACAAGCTTTAGATAGCTTAACTTGGGACTAGATGGCGCTGTGTGAATTGTTCTGAGATTATTATTAATATTATTATTATTCCTATAGTAGTGATCCCTTATGGACTCTAATAATCTTAAATTCGAATATTAATACTGAATAACTTTGCTACCGGATTTATTTTTATTTTTATTTACAAAATACCTCAGTCAAATATGAACATGACATGTGTTGAGTTCAACACTAAGTCGATTAATGATAATACTTCTAATCAGGGACATTATGGATATGAAATTTCGGATACGGATAAACTTCGAATATAGAAATGATTAATATACCGGATACGGATGCGAATATGAAATTAATTTAGATCATCCGTTAGTTTCGGATAAATTCAGTTACGGATATTAATTGTTTAAGGAATTAAAAAATAGGTAATAACGTGTCCGATCTGAAACTTTTATTTCGGATTCGGTTACGGTTACGGAGCATCCCTACTTCTAATTATGACATCTGGTAATACAGTCGTCTAGAATTAAACATATGCTCTATAATATTAAACTAATCAATATTAACAGGTGTAAATCACATGTAGTTTATATGTTTAGATCATAGATTATTTTGTATTTCATGTTATTCCAGATGCGCGCACGCATGGCGGGTGCTTCTATGGCCTTCTCATTCTTCTGTAGCTCCATGACGGTTCTATTTTACACCCCAGTGGCTAACCAGTTTGGGGAATATGTGGTGTTCTACACTTTTGCAACTGTAACTCTACTAGGCGTGTTTTACACGGTGTTCTGTGTGCCAGAAACGAAAGGCAAGAGTCTAGACGAGATACAGAGTTATTGGAAGAAGCCGGAAACTGTTTTTGTATGACGAATATATGACGTCCATTGTCGCGGAAAAAGACATTGTTTTTGTTATGTAATTGTGAGTTTGTTAATGCCGTTATGAGAGGAAGAGTATGGTTAATGTAGAATTATTTCTTTTAATTTTATTCACATATAAATATATATTTTCTACTTGTAAGAAGTGTATCTTACGTGACTCATCAGAATTGGTAACAAAGCAATAAATAAATAGATAAGTACATTTAATGTAACAGGATATTTACCGTAATTTATTTTGTGAGCTCCAGATATTTCGAGGGTATTACAAGTGAGGTAGATGTAAACAATTATTACTGACAGATCTACCTATTCACCATATATCAACACACTTTCTTAGTCTTTCTACGTAGTTATTATCACAAAAATATATAGTCAAGAAAATACACATACATATTTAAAAATCAAAGTCCCAAGTCACGTCCACACTGACGCGATAATCTAATGAACAACTGAATCGTTTTATCATGCGGTTTTTATACATCTTTTTTGTATAAATTAATTTAGATACCCACGCGAAGCCGGCCACAGTCCCTTATAAGATCTTACAGATATAAACCTATATATATAATTACGGTAAACATTTCGTTACAAAACAATCGTAAATAACCATGAAAAAAGTCTATATCTAATAAAAAAAACTATTTATTTATTTATAATGTCAGGTATAGGTGTTTTTATTATTTTAAGTTAGCTGAATATATTTATGAATTAGTGCGTAACACTTCGAGTAGTACAAACAACGCCAGCTACTAATACCAAATGAGAAATTGCTTTAAAAATATATGAAGTGTATGTATACTCGTATCTAGACATACATTTGTTGATTATAGTTCTTATTTAGAAATAATAAGTAGAAATTTTAAACCTCGAATTAAAAAGAAACTAATTATATTGCAGCCAAGAACTATCTCGATTACGCCAGTAATCAAACAATATTTTGTTACATTCGTTGTATTAAACATAAATATATTGTGATGTATCAAATAAGTCTTAGACTGTTTAAAATGCATTTTATAAGCTACGTCCATAGACGAAAAAGACTTTAATTGTTATTATTTGTATAAGGCTTATACTTGCGCAAAAACATGACTAAGGTGCATCCTAGAAATCCAATTTGCATATAACACAAACAAAAATTAAGAAATATAAACTTCAAATCTTTCTTCTAAAAACTTTTTATTTATTTACCACAGTTTAGTTATAAGCGCGCATTCAGAGACAATGTCGAAATGCATCTGACCTTGAGTGTGCGTAATCTGCTGAGATGGAATTTAAATTCCAGGGTACAGAGACACGACAGCTTAGTCCTTAGAAATGGCAAGTCAAGAGGTGCCATTCATGTACGCAGGGTTAGTCATCAAGACAGTCAAAATCCAACTAGAAATCCATATAGAATGTTCGTAACGGAACCACTTTCATTAAGAGCCAAATTTAAAATCTGTAAGCAAAGATTTCTTCATACTAAATTGATATTACGGCCATGTAGTTAGCATTAAGATTTAAAATGATTATAGAATTAGAAAACAAAAAATAATAAGTAATGCAGTATTAGTGATATACAAGTAAAAAAAAAATGTACAGCCAGTGTCCAGATGAGTTGGAGCCGGGTCACAGGAGTTCACTGCATCTCTAATTATTTTTATGACATAAGAACTCATTGTGCGCCTGCAGATGTTGGATAAATGCGCGTCGTATATGACTGTAATTAGTGTACAATAAAAAACTTGATTTAATTGTGTTTATTATTTTATTTTAATACATAACTACAGAGAATCATCACTGCAACGTGCGATCGTGTCGCGCGTCGTTTTACAGACACTTTTTGGTACACTTAAAATAAACTTGAAATCAGCCAGCATTTAAACAAAACTGTGCAAAAGGGACAGACATAAACAATATATAGTGAACATTAGTTTTAGCAACAAATTGCAGACATATGTAATGTACATTCAAATTACCATAGCATATATAACGTTGGTATTTTGAAATTAACATTATTCTATTACGGACTTTCCAACGCGAAGTAAAATTATATTATTGTTTGCTGACACAGTGGAAACTCGATGAATTCAATTTATGTTTAAAATAGATTAATTCACACATTATTAACTCATGTGTTTGTTGAATAAATCCAAATTAAAGTTATCAACCAAAATCGATGTTCATATTACATACTTTCGTACTTATGCATGTCCATACATACCTACATTTAAACCCGGCAGACAATTCTGAAATCGAGTTTTCACTGTAATATTCATTAATGCAAAGATAACTTTAAACAAAACCAAATAATGATAATTGAACGCAACCTTTTGCATTGTAGTTGAACATGTCCTATATGTAACAGATTTATAACGAGGAATACCGTAGCATTTAATTCCCTTAATCACGTATACATTATAATATAAATTACCAAAATATTTATCCCAGGCCATATAAAGGGCAAGAAAGCTAGATTACAAATTAAGTTGAATTGATTCATGTCGAATATTTTAAATTTTGCAGAAATAATTTGAATGAAATTATATTAGAAATATTTTGTGTAGGTTTAAATGTGATTGATCACACATTGTTATAAAAACAATGCACGGCGTATATAAGTAAGTGCGTAACGTTGAAATCCAACAAAATCAATAAACAAATTAAATACTTCCTTGTAATAGATATAGAGTCATGGTTCACAATGGGTCGTTTGATTATCGTTTTGCTAGACATTCTTTCCGGACACATTAAAACTAAAATGTTCTACAACGCTAGAACAAAGTCATTTAAATTCTATTTACAATAGCAATATGGACTCGATTAGTTTTGACTATTATGTAATTAGATATTACAAAAATTGAGGGGCCGTCGTGCTATCTCGTTCTTTCTCGTGTATATGAACATGTTTCGTTATTCACTTTCAACTTGTCATGAACTTTGTATTGTAATCGATAAGTGTTCACTTTGGACTCTTCTTTTCCAACTACTACTTCTATTGATTGAAGTTGTCTTTTACAATTTCACCGGCGGGGGCCGGATAAGACGGAGATTGAATAGGGCACTCCAACCCCTGGAAGAACTTGTGGAACGGCTAAAGGCCAACTCCTGACTGACGGATACGACTTTAGTCCTAGAACCCTATCTCAAGACGTCGTAATTTCGATCTCTGTTAGAATATAACATGTATATAAGGGACCTTGTTCTAGCGATACAGATTAAATACAACAAGAACTGTGTCTCTAACTTTTCAATGCACGGAACCCTCCCACAGGGTCCGATTTAATTATACATTCTAAAAAATTAGATAAATCGACCGGTCGATTAAATATAACTAAAACAACGCGCAAACAAACATTATGAATAAAACTTAAGATAAAAAAAAACTATAATACAGACTCATCTCTCTATGTGTACGTACATATCACAAATATAATGTAATGCCTTTACTTGAATTGATATATACATAGCATATTCATTTGTGTAGTATGATATTTTTAAATATGCACTGATTAATCTCCACAAACAGACATTGAAAAATTCGCTATCTGTCTCTGTGTAACTGAAAGTAAATTGCTTAATTAAATAATAATTATATTCTATATAATTACTTTTATATAACATTATTAAAAAGATAGCTATTGTGCATAAACTAAATAAATTTTGAAAAACATTTCCAATGCTATGTATATAAATAAATACATTTCTAGAAATAACTGCTACTGTATAAAGTTGTTTATATAATTACGTACAACTTGCTACGATTCAAAGTTATATCAATAGTATTGTAATATATATTTTGAGGCTAATGGTCGTGTACATTATATTCGTGAAAATGTAAACAACATCCATTTTGTCACATACATCATTAACTTCTATACTATCATATCCATAAGACCGTTGCCCGTTCAATAGCGGATAACGTTTGACTGCTCTCATAGACAAGGAACAAAGAGAATTCCATTTCTAAACACGTTTATGATTAGCGTGTAATTTTTGATTTACCAAAGAAAATGTAAACAGAGAATGAGGTGCCGAGGTGCCACCTCATTTCATTCATTCTGATACAGACTGTAAAATTAACACATTTAGAAATAGATTCTCTTACCAGTTGTCTATGTTACAGATTATATATTTGACCGTTTAAGTGGTATGCGATTATTCGGGATCGAGGGACCACAGTCATTTTTATTGGTGTCCTTAAATCAAACTGCGTGTGACGCGATGAAAATCAACAAAACCTTACAATAATTATGTCTATAATCTGTAAGTGTTCTTTATGGACTTGATATAAAATGTTATATTAGTTATCCGTTTTGTTTTTATAAGTAAGAGTATATTGCAATGATTGGTTGTAATACAAAAATGTCTATTGTTACAAAATATCGGGATCACATTTATTATTGTTGATATAAACAATGTACATGTATATATAATACACAGTACACATAATTATGTATTATTATAATTCGTTAGTATTTCGAGTAACCTTTTTGAATATTGTATCAATTTTGCAGATTACTAGATACCTTTTAATATCCAATGTACAAATAAGGAATAAAATTATTATTTAATTATTTATATAGATTTTGAATAAAATGTTAACATTAGGGATAAAGAAGTTAAACCTTGATGAATTTGTTCAATCATTTACATCTTTTAATGTATGATATTGATTTCCAATGGAATACAAATACTGTAATTGTTTTGAATCGAGTTTTTATAGAATTAATATAATATATCCAAAGACTCCATAATATACAACAAGACTATACTTCTATATATTTATTATCATATTATGAGGTATATGCATTGAGATAAATTTTATAACTATCATGCTATAATCATGACTCGATCAAGAAAGCTTATAATATTGTACTATATACATTAATATTTTGGTGAGCGCGAAATGTTATTGAAAATACTATAATTTCCAAACTAAGTAAGGAAATTTAGTGAACTTAATAATAATAACTCTTTATTGCGCACAGAGAATAATTACAAAGGTAAAAACAGTATGACACAAATAAAATAACATGTACAGAACTTACGTTTTGTTATTTTACTCTGACTAGTGCGACGCAATTAGCCAGCAAACTGTAGGAATATATCGAAACAATGTCGACAAAAAAAAGACAAAAACAGCAAGTTCGTTAAATTCCCGTACAGAGATTATTACAATATAGGACTTTCATGATTTTATGTGAAACTTTAATATGTATTAGGATCTTTCGGTCACGAAAATGTGTTACGGCTATCGTGTTGTGAAGGGAAGAGACTTTTCCGTTGAAGTTTCATTTCTACTTTGTGTCCCAGCATACATTCTTTTTTTGTCATTTAATATTTATGTAATTTTAAAGCACAAAGAACTAAAGTTGAAATTTATAAATATAGCAGTGTATGATTAAATTAATAAATAAAATGAGCTGTACTTATATATAAGCTATTTCTGCTCGTGCTTGTTTTAAAAGTACAGTTGCATATTATAGAATCTTTTGATATACCGAAACTAAAATGAATCACAAAAATGTTATTGTAAAATTAATATTACACTAGACATATTAGTAGCACATTATCTCACGGCCCACTAACATTATCATATTAAAATGTTAAATTGATGCTGTGTATGGAACCAAGTAAACACACTTTAGAATGATGTGATCTTGGGTTCAAATATATCTAATTTTAGTGCTTGTAGATTTCAAAGAAAAATACACTTTTCATTATTAACTGTCATGATTGCTTTTACACGATCTTTTTTATTACTATATACTATTTGAAAAAAGATTTTTATCATACGGTATTTTTCTATGAAATTTTATAATTGTCATTGATTAAAAAAATACAAAGCCCAGTAAATTTTAAATAAAGTTAGCGGGATCCGTGACTTGGCATCATAACTATGACACGGTCAACTTTAACTGGAATAGCGCATTTTATTCTCATTTACATATCTTATATTATTTATAAATACAACTTTTGTCGTATTAGTTTTATTCTTGATACATAAAACTAACATTAGTGTTCAGACTCCTTGTTCGAAAAATGTGTAATTATAATGTATATCACTATAAATGAACATAATGAATCCGGATATAATGCACACCACATAATTGTAGTTACTAAACGTAACCCAGGATTTTAAACCTTACAATTAATATATTTAGGTGTCAGTTTTGGATAGTATAGTAACCAGTCTTTAATGTTTTAAGCGTATGATTACCTGACTGGGATCTGGTTGCTCCAGAACGGGACAATTTTAATTGAAAGTCGTACGTTGTAGACGAAACTATCAATTTGGAATCAATAATAGTCGCTTTTTGTCGCAGACATCGAAATTTATTATATAATTTGCTTTAGAGTAAAATACACTTTAATTACCCTAAAACAAGGTTGAAAACCGTGTCAGTAGGAAAAATAATTTTCAACCTATACAATTATCTTAATAGACATCATACGTGGAAAACTTTACGATGACAACCCACATGACTTGTTTATAAATAAAATAATAAAACGTCATTACAATATAGAATCAATATTTTACAATTAAATTTGATTAGGATTTATTATGAGACAACTAAAACATTAAAAAAGATTGTTGAAAACATATTCGCGACAGTAAATCGTGCGACAGTGAAGTCTACATCGTGCGACAGTTTAGAACCTGCCATTGCGTGGTGAGGGGCTCATTCGCTGATGGTGCGTTTGTTGGCCGGCTCCTCTAAGTCAGTTTCGGGAGGTTGCTCAAGTCCTGGCAGTTGGATTTGTGTGTCGGACGCTTCTGATGGCTGTGGACGAGAGATGATTTATAATTAATTTTCAAAACATTATATTGGGATTATTTGTGCTTGAGTTACATAGCTTTAGCAATACATTACAATCTTATTATTATTATTTTAATATTATAAATGCGAAAGTTTGTAAGTATGGATATCTGTTATTCTTACACGCCAAGACAACTAACGAATTTTGAAGAAACTGTACAGTAATATGGCTCATGCATCAGAATAACACATAGGCTATATTTTTATTAGAATTTGACGCGGATGAAACCGCGAGCATAGTTAGTATAAAATAATGTATGTCAACCAACAGAGGCGACTTTTAATTAATTTTCAAAATATTGAGTTTCTCGATCTTGGGTTACATACATGAGCAACATATTACAATATCAAATATAGTATTATAATGTATGTTAGCCAACAAGTAGGTTTGACATCTATTTTCACCAATTAGGTGAAAATGGGTGTGCTGTAATCTACACAAGCGAAACATATGTCTTATACATGTAATACATTATTTATGTCTAAAGGAAGAACATAAATTATTTACATATTATATGGTTTAAAGTATACAACAGTTAAAAAGGTTTAAATCAGTATAAATTATGTAAATATATATATATACTAGCTGTCTCGGCAAACGTTGTTTTGCCTTAAAAAAAAATTTAGGGGTGGACTACCCCTAACATTTAGGGGATGAAAAATAGATGTTGGCCGATTCTCAGACCTACTCAATACGCTCACAAAATTTCGTGAGAATCGGTCAAGCCGTTTCGGAGGAGTATCGGAACGAAAACTGTGACACGAGAATTTTATATATAAAATTCAAAGTAATAGGGGTAGCACCAAAAAGTTACTATGTAAGCCAAAATATATTACATGTATAAAACTTTTTAGTGTTATCGAAAAATGTATTTTCGATAACACTAAATAGATTTGTATGATAAGTTGAAAGAATTATATATAGCATTTCGTTCAATTATTTATTTTGCTATATGCATCGACTGAAATTTTTAAGTATATTAAATACTTACAAATTGCTGAAAATTAACATAAATATTATGTGCGAAATAATATTTAATATTTATTATTTCTATATATAATACATCCATTAACAATTTTTAAATGATGTCATTAAAAATACTCTAAATTGCGAGTGTTTTACCTTAGCGTCAATACTTCCTGAGCGTCCAGTTGTCAGCTTGAAAAATTATAATTCCCGTGAATACTAGCATAAAACTACAACATAAAGGAACAAAGAAAAGGTATGTCTAGCATAAATCATGGAACTAAACGGTCAGTAGCAAACGCAGCGATACCTCTTTTGAAAAAGTAATTTCTATTTTTAATGACACTCTATTTTTTATTTAAAACTATATTATAGATAAAATAACTTAATATATAATTTAGCACACATGTAACAATAATTAATTATTTATTGCACTCTAAAAATGTGTGTATTTGACAAGCTTAATGCCATAAGGACCTTTTTAACAACGAAGCATTGTTTGATAAAAAAGCGATTGATGGGCAGTGATGGGGAAAGAAAACATATATAAAATCATAAACATACATATATTAAAACTAGCTGTCCCGGTGTAACGTTGCTTTGCCATAAAAATTATTCTTGCTATTAAAAAATAGGGGTTGGTAATAGAAGGGTGAAAATTTAGGGTTGTATGTATTTTTTAATACCACATAATAAAAAAATACAAAATTAGACCTGGACAACCATTATCATTTAAAGGTATTACAAATGGATAGTTTCCGATACTCGAACCTACTGAATATGCATATATTTCATAAAAATCAGTCAAGAATTTTATATATAAGATATATATATTGTACTTGTACTATGATGTGACATGTTTTGTCTAAAGTCAACATAAATTATTAATATTAGGAGTAATTAGCATATCATTTAATTACTAACTGAATGCTATTACAATTTTACTTATATAATGCTGTCTGCAGTCGAAATAAACAAATCAAAATATACATGAATATTAACTATATAACTCAAAAAGAATATACAACTGGAGTTTAATGTCATATAAATATTCTACCAGCTCATAATTATGTAAAAACTGTGACAAAACATATTTAAAACTAGATGTTCCCGCGATTTCGTCCGCATGGAATTAAACTTTATTTTCTAAAATAAAATATGTTTTCTAAAATGAAAGTAGCCTAAGTTACTCATTATTACATCAGCTACCTGTCAAAAAAAGTTCCGTCACAATCGGTCCAGCCATTTCAGAGATTACCCGGAACAAACAGACAGACAAAAAATGTTATTTTGGTATATGTACTGTATTTATATTCATATGCATGTAGTAAAAACAGTTATTTCAATATTACAAACAGACACTCCTTATTTATATGTATACAAGTATAGATTGCCTAACTTAGTTAATTTGTTTACAAATTTAATAGGAAACCCGCCTGTACTGCAAAATAGAAGGAAAGGAGGGAATAGGGAGGGGAAGACCAATGCACCGATACATCAAGCAAATTGAAGACAAAATTGGAGTCATCATATCCACATATAGATCATGGAAATTGGCAAGAGCTCCACCGACAAGAGCATGGCACTTAAATTATGAACCAATGAATGACACGCCTTGACTAACAGTAACAGATGGCGGGGCATCAATGCAAAATCATAGAATGAGAATGCAGACAGATCGGTTAACCCAACATGGCGAATACGTTTTTCAAAACAAAGCTAAGAATCCGCGTAGATCTCGACCTAACATGCCACATTTCTAGGGCTTATAACCTCTTCCCATCTGTTATAAAGGCCATACTAGTTGTACAAATACACACATTCTAGCATCATAGTATGAAAGATATAATAATACATATAAGCATATAGTACATGTTAAGCTTACCTCAACGTCGTTTGCAAATGCTTCGTCCACCAAGGGTCGGGGCCGCTTTTTGCCGCGAGCATTGACGTCTGGATTCGACGCCTGTCGTTTAGGTTGGAACTGTAACGTTAATGAAATGTACATTAAATAAAAAAGAAGGCGACAATATATGTGAAACACAGACGAACATTTGATACAATATAAATTTTAACTCCCTATTATTGTATTTTATGAAGGTTAATTGACTTTTTTGTGATAGACGCTAAATTTAATATTAAAAGGTAATTAAATTAATATACAATGTACTCGAAGAACTGTAGACACTGGGTTTAAAAAATGTTAATTTAATCCATGTAGATTATTGCGATTATAGCAGTTTAGCACACCACTTTTCTTCCGATGGTTGTGGGTTCGAATCCTTGCATGGTTAAACATTTAAATTCATGAGTATTCATGATTGTTTGTATTGTCATCTGAGTGTTTTCTATAATCTATAATAATAATATAATAATCTCAGGACAATTCACACAGCGCCATCTAGTCCCAAGTTAAGCTATCTAAAGCTTGTGTTACGGGTACTAGATAACTGATACAAGTACATAGATAATTTACTTTTTCGTAAATACATACATATTATACATAGAAAACACCCAGACCGATACAAACAATCATACTCATGAATACAAATGTTTGTGCCGTGCGAGGAATCGAACCCGCGACCATCGGACATAAAGCGGTGTGCTAGACCGCTAGACCACCGAGGCTGTCAAATTCTATGTATATGTTTGTATTTACAAAAAAATATCTAAATGTTTATATCATTGTCTAGTACCTAGACACAAGTTCTGATGGCACATTGGGACTGGATGACTTTGCGTGAATTGTACATGTCAATTATTTTTATTATTGAATAGTTCGGATATAGCTTGGTAAAACTTGGTTGACTGTTCGGCAGCAAACGGCGACGCTATAAATTTTGAATTTGCCATCGTGGGCTAACTGACCTGACCTCATGCCCAACTTATTATCCTCCGGTGGTGCCTCGCCAGCGTAGATAGTTAGCGCAGGCGGGTGCACCATTCGATTATCATCCATTAAACAAACATTGCACAAAGTTTGTGTAGGTACTACAGTCTCACCTATTTCAGCCACCAAGCAGCTTGCTTTGTAAGCTATTTCGATTGTAGGGTTCAGATTAGGTAGTGAATTTATAGGAGGCATGAAATTACTCCTCTGGACTCCTATCGTAGGAGTCACATAATAACTTGATGTCCGTAGTGCTGTTCATAAGCAATGACTACCACATACCATTGGGTGGGCGGTCAGTTTTATATTCCAGTTAAAATAAATCAGTAATGGCTTACTTATTAGCTAGCTTGACCGCTTACCTGTAACTCTGGCGGTAGGAACACGCGCGTGTTGACGAAGTAGTCTGATTGCGGCGCGAAGTACATGCTGGGAATGCGCGCGTCCGACGGGAAGTCGCGCAACTCGAAGCTCTGCGATCGCGCCCAGATCACGGACATGGCCAGGTCGCACACCGCCCATAGTTTCTGTAAAACATACATTTATTATTTATTTATATAACTTCAATGCACAAAATACCAAGGTAAATGTACCAAGGTACATATGACGGACTTAATGCCTTACGGCATTTTCTACCAGTCAACTACAGGTTGAGCAGAGAAAAATTGTAGAGGTAAATATAAACAATAAAAAAACAATAGGTCAAAAAAAAAATTATACATAATATACTAAACGTAAGTACATGTAAACACATGCATATACATACACAAATGCATATAATATATATCAATCTATAAATAAATATAAAATAAAATATATAAATCAAATATACCATATACATACTGTGACAATGAAAAAGTGAAAACAGAGAGAGAACGTAACAAAAGATAGGAAATAGAGACTAACAAAAAAAAAAGACAAACAATTATAACTTAGAAAATGTACACACTAAAGAGCAATAGATATACATTTATATTATACATTATCTTATATACCTTTCTATTATATATAATAGAAAGGTTACATATTGGAAATGGTTATTATGTTACTAGCCATCCGCCCCGGCATCGCACAAGTGTACATGATACATATAAACCTTCCTTTTGATTAACTTTTGACGCAATTGAGTTTCTTATCTCTTCTTCTAAATTAAATTTATATACTGAACTAGACGGTGGAGAAGAAAATATTAATACGAAAACTTAACTTTCATAAGCAGTTAAAATGTCCTACATGAATAAATGATTTTTGATTTTGTTTTTTTTTATTCTACAACAACGATATATATCTCACAATCAGATTAATTTTATTTATTATCGGTATTTCTATAACCGGAGATTATCATAAATATAAATTGACATACTATGTTTTTTCTCAGCCATATTTGATATCATGAATTTGGGTGTAAGTCCGTGTGATGTCTGAAGACTCATGCATTGCTATTCCGAAGGACAAAGATCTCTACCTATTCCTATATCCTGTAATTTCACAGCCCAATCTGCATCCTACACCGGAAACAGCTGGACCAAAAACCAAGCTGTTCGACAGCTGAAATAGGCGAGACTGAGGTACCCACGAAGATGAGTCTTACAAAGTCTAATCGCGGGACTGATTAGATGTAATTCATTTTATTACTTACGTAATTAACAGCGTCATCTGATTCATTGAGCGCGTCCTTGTGGTTCTTCATACGCTCCACGAGACTCTTGTAGAACCCATAGCAGTAGAAGTCGTTACGTGTGATCAGTGGCTCCAGGATAAACCATAGACACTGCTTCACCGTCTGTGAATAAATAAAAATGATATTAATAATCTTTATTCATAAATATACAGTAATATTACAGTTAGTTAGCCCTGGCTTTAGTTATAGGTAAACCTGTGCCACGAAAGCTAGTTCCCTCCATCATACTGTAAACATTTTAGGTACATTTACATGAAGAAATTTAATATAACTGTATATTAATATGTGAATAAAAAACTTTGTACACTATTTTACAATAATTACACGAACAGAAAATTATAAAATTTGACACAGTTTTAATGAAAGTTCGTTTATAATAGAACCTTAACAATATTCAAACTGAAATTTTAAATTCATTATGACGATGGTTTTGCGGTTTAGCACTTCCGATGATCACGGGTTCGAATCCTCGCACGGTACAAACATTCGTATCCATGACAATGACTATTTGTATCGGTCTGGGTGTTTTCTATGCATATTATCTATGTACATATTTATAAACAAAAATGTATCTGTTTTGATATCAGTTGTCTAGTAGACAGAACACTAGGTCTGCTTAGCTTGGGAGTAAATGACGCTGTGTAAATTGTCCTGAGATATTACTATTATGGTCAAATATAGAACCCCGAACCACCCCATATGTAACACATCCATAAGTAATCTTGAGAGAGAAAAATAACCTGCGTGAGTACATGATTATTGCAATTCTGTGTAGTAAAGAATTTCGTGTAACGTAATTTATTGATGGCCTGTTACATAAATAAGCTACGTGAGTACATGCGTACATGATTATTGCAGTTTAGTGCAATTATGGCTGGCTCATCAGTCACATTCGTAAACGGGTGTTGCTTGGTCAGTTCAGTACGAACACTGATTAGACCTTTTGCAATTCATACGCTGGTGGTCCTCTATTTTCCCAAATTTTAATTTAAAATAAATTTGTATTATTGTAAACATGCACAATATTTATTTGAAAAGAATGCGAGCTGAGTTTCTTGTCAGTTCTTCTCATCTCTAATCATTTCAAACTGACAGTAGATTTGACATATCATAATAGTCTGTAATAGACCTACATGAATAAAGATATTTTGAATTTCAGTTTCAATTTTGTGTGGTAAAGAATTTCGTGTAACATAGTTAATTGAGGACTCGTTACACAATTAGGCCGCGTGGGTGTAGTTCCTTGTGCCAACACAAGTAGTATGTTGTCGTGGGACGTACCTTGAGCTGCGCGACGTTGTCGAAGTTGGTGAAGGCGGGGTCGTGTGTGAGCACGGGCACCGCGAACACCAGCATGTAGTCCGGCAGGATGTGAGGCAGCTGGCTCACCGCGCGCTCCACTGTATACACACAATCACTAATATATACAACATTTTCTTCATGGATCATTAATTTCAGAGGCTGATTGCGGAGAATAGAGTTCAATTTACATTTATGGATGATTCAATAACGATGTACGGTGACAGGGCACCAGTGGTATGATAACTGTGAAGTAATGTCAGTTGGTTATGGTGGTTGATTCACATGGAATAATAATATACATATGCCTACAATCAGTTTGCCTCAAAGATATAGAAGAGATATATGTTCACGACACATTTTGGTTTATTTTTTAGTTTAAAATTATTATTTATTATTAAATGTTGAAATAGCCTTCCTCCAAGTAATTAAAGAAAATTTTCTATTTACCTATATACACAAGATAGTGTAGACCCGGAGTAACGACATAGGCTACTTTTTAATACGAAAAAAGGGTTGTAAGGCGTTGAAAATGAAAGGTATTATGGAAGTATCGTCATTTTTGAAGCCAGAAGCTTGAAACTTATTTTTAGACTGTTGGTTAAATATACATCTATGCCATTCAAAGTTTGTAAAAATTTTACTCTAAAGTGAGTAAAATAAAATCGGTGATGAAAGTGCGTATGGTTATTTTTGAAGCTAGAACGATAGAACTGTTTTTTTTATGCGGACCCAGCTAGTATACATCTGAAAGTAGAAATGTTTGTTACGTTTTCACGCAAAAACTACTGAACCTATCATCATGAAATTTTGTAGGACATATGTTGTTGGAGGTATTAGAGTGAACATAGGATACTTTTCATTAATAAAAACAAATATTTTTATAAAAAAAATAAAATATCTATCATTTTGCTAATTCAGCGTCATCTAGCAGCCAGTAGTGAAGTTATGCGAGGGAAGCCGCTGGTAAAAGCTAGTATAAAAATAAAACTACAACACGTTCCAGTACGAATTGAATACCTTTAGTGCCGACGGTGATGTTCCGCACGTACTCGCGACGTCGCACGACATCGGCCATCATGTACTGTCGCACGATCGATCGCACGCGGCGGTCGGGCTCCCGGCCGGCCAGCGCGTACATCCCCATGAAGTCCAGTGGTAAACACTTGTTCGGTATACCCTGCATCATACAACATCATTGTACGCACCATTTAGTTTTGAATTTAATGAACCGCGCCATATTTTAAAATAGGAACAACATAAAGAATATAATCAGTCATAAAAACCACCACAAGACATAAAGAGCTTCTCGAACTTGTTCGGTATACCCTGCATCATACATCATAGTATGCACCATTTAGTTTTGAATTTAAAGAACCGCGCCATATTTTAAAATAGAAGCAATATTAAAAATAATAATCAAGCATAAAAATCACTAAAGACATTAACTTCGTAAAAAAAGTTGTATTTAAAGTTACGTACATCTATATTAGTTTATGAGATTAATGCAATCATAGTAATAATATAAATGCAAGTATGTATATTTGTCATCTTTTCGAGACTAAATTAATAAATATTTATTCAAATAAACTTAAATTTCAGCACTTTTTAATAGATATACCTTTTTATCTATTACATATTTGCTTACCTGGTGCTCTTTAAAACACATATTGTAAAACTTTACATTAATTATCAAATCAAAGTATTTACATATAAATAAAATAATATGTACTAATTAAGTTGTTAGGCATACCTTTGATAGTCCTTTGTGTAATTTCGCTGCAAACGTTTCTCTCACTTGTGGGACGTTATCCTAAAAAAATATTAATTATAAGAATTGTAAAATATTACTGCCTCACAAATACTATACTAATATTATAAATGTAAAAGTTCAGCATTATAAGAAAAACTACTGAACCGATCAACATGAAATTTTGTACACAACCATGTTCTTGGAGATATTAGAATGAACATAGGATACTTTTATTGAAAAAAAAATTTTTTTTTTATTTAATGCAAGTGTAGCCGCGGGTAAAAACTAGTAGGCTACAATTTAAAAAGATATTATGTAAATTGGCCATGGAAGTGTGATGCAGACGAAGTTGCGCTGGTCAGCTAGTAAACAATAAAAATACATAAAGCCAAATTAGTGGAGACTACTTACAATCATGAGGTGTGAAAGATTATAGAACTGCTCGGCCGTGAACTGATCGCCGACGCCCTTCTGTTCGCAGATCTTGAGCATGGCCGCTCCCGCCGCCAGCCGCAGGTGAGCCATCTCCGCTTTAGACAACTGGTTTTGCTGTAATCAAAAAATAATTGGTATATCTTTTTGGCTTCCTCAGCATAAAATGATGTCACGCTATTTTCATAGAATGTAAGTTGACCATAAGTGAGAGGTATCCTAAAAGAACAAATTATTTAGATTTTAACATGTATACCAATTTCTTTCAGCTATGGGCATGTTATGCGGAGGATTGTCTTATGGAAAGTGTATAATATGAATGTGGATGGATGTAAAGGGAGGGGACGCCCTATATTGTGTGATTATGAATAAAAGAAGTAATGACGACCGATAGAGAGCAGTGGAAGAGAATGACATACTGCGCCGACCCCAAATAATGGGAAGGCAAGGCAACGCAATGATGATGACCAATTTCTTTCTTATATTAATGTAATTTTGAAATGGCAAGAAAACTGACAGCCTCCTCATGGTGCATGGTAAAGGTAATATGTTACCATTACATAGGACAATAAAACAAGCTACTTTGCGTTTGAAATAGGTGAGACTGATGACGTTTAAAAAGTCTATAACTATGAATGCATCAAAAAAGCTTTTATTGCATTGATAACATTTTTTTTAATAAATGATAAATACTATAGAATAATTTAGCAATTGTTAGTAGTATATCTTTAAGTTATTAATATTATTATTAATCTATGAATATTTGGACATATTTTTAAATTTTAGAATTAGATATTACTTTTGTATCTTAAATTCAACACTATACTTATTGTTAAAAATAAATAATTATTCTGTCAGCTAGTACTCTAATGTAGAAATTAAAATAATCACATTAAAAATCTTACACTGTTCACCTGTAATAAATCTCCTTTGTGTACAATGAACGCGTTTAGCATCCTGAACGTCTTCTGTGCTGACAATTCATCTTTCTTCAGTCCGAGTAACCACCGCGCCATACACTTGAGTCCTTCCAGCTTGCAACGAGTCTCCTCAGGTAACTCGTCCTCACTGCACCAATCGTCACCGGGGGCGTTTGGACCACCACCGCCTTCGCGGACCAATAGTTCTTTCACTATCTGCAAAATAATGTGGTTGTTTTAATGCTCCTATGATAGAGCAATATAATGGCTACGACAATGATGATTATATTAATATCAATTTTATGTTAAAAAAAATATAGTTCCAAATATGCCGAAGCATGGTTTCAGTATATGTAATTTATACAGAGAATCATATCTGTCATCTTAATACATAAATTTAAAAATTATAAAATATGGAATTAAATATAACAAAATCTTTTTCTTTTTATATACAATTTTTTCAAGTTAAACGAAAAACAACTTCAGTTAGAACAAAATTAGTATGTGACCTAACTGTACCAAAAAAATATACATGAATATCGCGGAACTTGACGACATTGAAGGCCGCAGGTTCAATTTCTCGGACAATACAAAAAAGATTTGAATTCATAAGTACTATTGTTTGTATTGGTTTAGTTGTGTACTATGTTTATTATTTGTTTATAAATTTACAAAAAATGAGTACACAAACATTACTTAGCTTGTAACTGTGTGAATCCTGGCTTATTATTATTACTTCTACTTAAAATATTTGCACTAATTATTTTTTTATCAAATTGTTTTTTAATATAATTGGTATTTTTTTTTTAATAGAAATAGAAATAATCTTTATTCAACTATTTTGAATAGTCATATTTTGATTCTACCACTCATTCGGAATGCAGATTCATCACAAGAAGAATGAGAAAGAAACTTGTGTGATGCTCTTTTTAAAAAATAGTTCAGTTTAAAAATTTCTTCATTAAAAAATTGGTAATTAAGTTAACAACGACCCATCTTGATGGTAAACGGTAACCATCACCTATATGCATAAACAGCACTTCAGAAATCATATTACCATGTGACACCCGAGATACCAATCATGCGTTGCCATTCTACAGGACTTGAAATCAATTCGGCAGGTCATGAAATCAATGTCTGAAAATATAGCAGTCTTCTTTTGAGTCTAACTTACCTTCCTGGAGACAATATTTTTGATGTGAACAGGGAAATTGTCTGGCAGATTATGAGCGATGTGACCAAGTGTGACTATAGCAGTGCGGTAGTGTTCCGAATGTGGACTCAACGTTGTTTTTAGCGTCTCCAATATCTCCGTGAAGATCTGCGTGCGCTGCTCGGGAACATTCACGAATAGACACCTGCACACACAAATATATATGTCCATATTGGTACAGAGCATATCAGAAAAATCTCAAATTAGTGCCCGAAGGTACACAGACAGTGCGGTTTTAGCGAAATTGCCTAACACGTACACTGTAATTGGCATTGTGTGATCGCCTCATTGTCTTTTTTTTACATGACGCAAATGAACTTATAGCTCTACTGACGGCAATTGATTACCGTGGTCCATCAACCCCAACAAGATAATGTTTCTTCATATCAAAGCACATGTTTTTTCATGTCAACATTTGCTTTGTCGGGCTTTAGAAGAAGAGATGGAGTAGAGGAAGAACACGAGAATTAAGATACCCATAGGGTAGAATTGGCCGTCCTAATTATTAACATTCATTTAAGACATCGACTACAAAAACAGAAATCAACCCAGGCAAGTTGGTTTCAAGTGTATACTGCAAAATGTGGGCATATCATATGTTTTGTTCACCATGACGTCGGTAATTGATTAATGTTTCAGTCGTAACGGTGTGTATATTCATCATCGTCATCATTTCAGTCCGGAAGACGTCCACTACTGAACAAAGACCTCCCCCAATAATCTCCACGGCGATCCGTCTTGGTTTGTATATTAAATCAGTTTAAATTTTTAGATAGAAAATAAAACATACCTGACAGCATTCTTAGCTTGCTTTGGAGTGCCAACTTCAGCATATGCCTTGCAGAGTACGATCAGTTTTGGGAATAAAGAAGGACACGCCTCTCCTGGAAATTAGATAAAAAATAAATTAACTATTATACTGAAAATAAATTATAATAAATTTATAGATTAATTGCCAGAGTTTCGTGCTATTGGGGTACTTTTTTTTATTATAACATTATTCACTACGAAATCACGTCACAAAATACTTTAATATTTAATTTCCCATTTAAAATGTTTCAATCTTTTGGTGGTAGAAATATAGTGATAGATATATCCACGCAGATGACTTTGTATGAAATCTCTTTGTGGTAAATTAAATTATGTGTGATGTTTGAAAACAAATTTAATTGGATACTTACAAATATATGCATGCTGAGATTGACATGGTTTTTTATGCATTTTATATTTAATACCAATGCATATTTATAATTACACCTCATTATCTTATGCAAATAATGCATTACTTTTAAATAAATTTGCCTATAGCACGGGATAATATACCTTCCTAACAGTGAAAGAATTTTTAAAAAATCAAACAAGTTTGTAACTTAACCTCTATTATATTAGTATAGATAAACGAAAAGACTGGCAGCAATTTTGTTTTATCTTATAAAATTGTCGTGTCACAATGTTAGTTACCATACTCATCCGGAACGCCTTGACCGATTTTTATGAAATTTTATATACTCAGTAGGTCTGAGAATCAATTAGTATCTATTTTTCTTAGCCCTAAGTGACAAAAGTTGTCCTCTCCCAACATTTATTTCAATTTTTTGGGCAAATTTTTTAAATTGTAGCTTTAAAAAAATACATACAACTAAATTTCACCCTTCTATCACCAACTGCTATTTTCAATAGCGATTTTAATTGATAAGGCAAAACAAGGTTTGCCGGGCAGCTAGTAGCATGTAAAGTTACTCACCGAGAGGGCGGTACTTCCCGAGGAACGTGAGTGCGGCGAGTATATGCGGTGCGACGGCCTCGTCGTCCAACTCCAGCAGCGACGTGAGCCTGTTCAGAACATCCTCGTGGAGGAAGTGCGCGGGGAACACGAACGACAGCATCACCAGTAACTTGAGACCCCTCTCTGCGCACTTCTTTAGTTCTATGCCTGTGGGATACACATTTATTATTATAAATGGAATTAACTGTGCCCACTACTCGTCAGCGTGGTATAGGGACCTTTACTAAAAAAAATAAAAATTATTTAATAATTTATCTATTAAAAACAGCCAATGAAATAATGACATCGTTCTTCAGCTTCAAATATAACTGTTAAAGCGGTTCCCTAGGGATATGTATCCCGAGAGATATATTCCTTCGATAAGACTGTCGTCACAGATCACGGGCAAAGTAAGGAGTTACGAGCGTACCTGGCTTTCTGCTATGGCGTCTTGGTGCAGGAATCGATGATCGACGACGATGATGATCGATGAACTGATCACACACACAACACGCGCGGCGGAAATTAGTGTATATACACCTTGAATATTGCACACTATCTATATACACCTTGACAATTCAATAGTTTATTAAATCGTAGTGATTCAATTATTATAAAACGTAATTATGTGCGAGCGGCGTTTCTCAGACACGAGCGGGAAAAAAAAAGTGAAAATCTTTCTTTCCATAGATGGCGCGGGCGTACTCGGCTCCTTTCGGCCCTAGATCGTGAGTATGTCTGTCCTTGTCTATTACACGAGATGTGCATTTAAACTAGTTGTGGCGCAAACATTCCCCCGGCCTTAAAGGGTTGCCTTATAAAAAAAATATACATATATACATACAACTGGGATAATGAATAGCAGTATGCGGAAGATATATATAAATAAATGAGCGGTATATTAATGTGTATAAGATTAATCATAAGCGGGAAGTTATCTGTTTATGTGAATACGATATATGAATGAAAGTTATATATAACTAAGCTAAATCTAAATTTTACTTATATTAAATATATAACTATTGATGCGGCAATGGGCACAAACGAACTACCGGGCGAAGGTAGCTACCCTTTGAAGTTAACAGTGACCACTCGCGTAGTTCCGTCTTTGGAAGGATGTACCTTTTCAACGACAGCTAATGGCCATGAAAAGGGCGGTTTATTATTACTAAAATTACAAATATAGTAAAAACTAAATGATGGAAAATTCCATTTAGCGCGTGTCTGAATTGATGCAGATAATTGTTATCGCCACCGGCGCCAGAAAGATTTATCAATGCTATCCAGAAGGGAATGGCGTTGATTTAAATCGTGCGTGTTATTTGCGCGCAGGAATGGATGAAAGAGGGACAGTATTAAAAAATGAGCCGGCGTAAAGCAGACGGCTCAATCCATTTTAAAAACGCGAATTAATAAGTGCCTCAACCTGAGAAAGCACTGTTATAAGTTCCTCATAAGAGAGAATTTGTGATCCTATCACCTTAAATAAATTATTTTTAACTATTTTTAGATGCTTTCCCAACTTCCACCGAAGTGGGGAGCAGCGGGAGGAATAAATTTCATACTAATGCGATTTTCTGAAAGTTCTAATTCTAAATGCGGGCGATATTCATCAAGAAATTTATATAAATCGCGAAGATACTTGCGAGCACCCACGAAACATGTTCCATTGTCCGTATATAAACAGTTTATCGGGCCTCGGCGAGATAAGAATCGTTTAAGTGCGGATAAGAAACTAACCGTGCTTAAATCAGTAGCAACTTCAATATGAGTAGCACGGGTTGTCAGACAAGTGAAAATACATAGCCATGCTTTGCGGCCTTTAACCCCCGACCACGAATAGGTGTGTACTGTAAGGGACCGGCATAGTCACAACCTATATGCGTAAATGCCTTATCAACTTGAGTGACGCGGTGGCTCGGTAGATCGGCCATGAGTGGAAACGTAGGGCGCGGTTTTATTTTAAAACAAGCGTTACATTTATGAATGCGATAACGTATTAAGCGGCGAGCGGACAGGATCCAGTACTTCTGCCTGATAAGGACATAAGTAACTCTGGTCCTGCATGAAGATGCTTCTTATGATAAAAATCGATAAGAATATCGATAACATGATCGCGGCGCGGTAAAAGTAGAGGATACTTAGTGCAGTAATCCTCAGCGGAACTTGACAAGCGACCACCGACGCGGATGACATCGTCCTTGTCTATAAATGGTCGGAGCTTGTTTAAAGCGGAAGAACAATATTTATTATTTTTTAAATTATTAAACTCATGTGCAAAATATACTTCTTGCACGGCGCGGATTAACTTTATTTCAGCAAAATCTAAGTCTTCACTGTAATAACGGTATTACGAGGAAGGCGTTTAATAAATTTATATATATAAACAATAGTCCGTAATAATTTAGAATATACAGAAAAGCGTTGAGATAGCGCGTAAAGTAATGATTCAGAGGTATTTGAAATTAATGTGTGTATAACAGTCCGTTGTTCGGGAATGTCTTCATTCGATAAGTCGTGATTAACAGCAAGTGGCCACTCGGCCGGGTTACTTAATACCCATGAAGGTCCGGTGTACCATAGCGGATGGTTTACTAGCTTGTCTGGTGTGAGTCCACGAGACAGGCAGTCTGCAGGATTATCGGAACCAGCAACGTGATAGAAACAGTCTGCCGGGACGTTATCGATAATTTGTACTACCCGATTGGCAACGAAAGTTTGCCAGCGGTGCGGAGAAAAGTGGATCCAACCAAGAGCCACTTTTGAATCACTAAAGGCGTATATATTATTCACAGGATACCGTGGTGCGATAGTATCAACAACCTTACGAAGTAGTTTTGCGAGTAATACGGCTGCGTACAATTCTAATCTCGCGATGGATACAATTTTTACAGGCGAGACCTTTGACTTGGCGCATAATAATTGAACAAAATATTTATTATCAACCTGAATGTGTAGGTAGACTACACCGCCATAAGCACGTTCACTAGCGTCAGAAATCTATTCAATTGACAATCCTCAACCACACCTAGGTGTCGCGGTATGCAGCCCAATCAGAAGCCTATTAAGCGAGGTAATTTCACAGCAGTTCTAAACAGAACTGTCTCCAGGCTGCGATGATATGATGCGGGGGTTGAGCATCCCAATCACATTTCAACAACCAGAGTTCCTTAATAAGGAGCTTGGCGTACAAAATAGCGGGAGCCACGAAACCTAAAATGTCCCATAAACGGGCAACAGCGGAGAGAATAGCGCGCTTAGTACATATAGCGTCTGGCGTGATTACCTTGAACTTAAAAGAATCATTAGAGTTATCCCAAAATAGACCTAAGATCTTGTGCGGGGTGGAATTATCGAATGATTTGTCACTGAGGGTTTTGTGTGTATCCGGGATGTGAGCAAGCACGTCGCGGGAGCTGCTCGTCCACTTTACGAGATCAAACTGTGCCATTTTAAAATGCAATAAGTTCGTTGCTAATGGTAATAGCCTGTTCATCTGTCATAACAGAAGATACGATATCATCCATATATAGTGCAGACGAAGCAACAGCGGCAGCAGCAGGGAATTTATCCCCTTCATCTTCAACTAGTTGTTGAACAACGCGGAGCGCGAGAAATGGACTCGACCTCAGTCCGAAGCATACACGATTAAATTCATATTCAGTCACAGGATCATCGGTGCTGAAGCGGTACAAAATTCGCTGAAACCTACGATCGGGTATATCAACTATTTGATGAAACATTTGAAAACAGTCGGCGGAAATACAAACTTTAAAAGACGAAAGTTAATTAAAATACTAAATAAATCACCCTGTAGGTTGGTACCACTATGCAATATATCATTTAACGAACATTCAGATGTCGTTTTACAACTGGCATCTAAAACCACGCGCAATTTAGTGGTGACCTTATCCTCCGATGACTCCGTGATGTGGAATGTAGTACGAGGGTATAAGTGAATTGTCTTGATGCGATTTAACTGGACTTAAATAGCCCTTATCAATATATGCGCGAATTACTTCGTTATAAGGAAAACGAAAATGAGGTGACGCTTCCAACTTACGTTCTAGACATAAATAACGTCTATGTGCGGCAGCGAAAGAGTCGCCTAAGGAGAACACGTCCTCTCGAAACGGCAGGGATACGATATATCTACCACTATCATCACGAGTAGTGGTGGCGCGAAAATATAGTTCACACTCGAGATCATCGGCACTCTGAGCGGGCGGCGCGGTTATCTCCTCCACATTCCCAAAAACTTTGAAGAGAGAAATACGATCATGAATCACGGAACAACATGACGTTGTATATGCGTGTATTTAATAATGCGGAATTAGGCGATGCGGAATTAAAAGTGGGTACGGAACCCATGATTACAAACCCTAATACGGTTTGTATCGCAGGCGGAATATTACGATGCTTGCTGTAGTGTATGTGGAAACACTAGCAGTTTATTATCTATCGTCTCGAGCCGAGCGTACACGGACCGCCGTGCGCAAGAGGGAAGGGATTCCTTGCGCAAGCGCCGCGGAGTAAAGACGTGGAGCTGTGGATAACGAGCCGATATTACGTCGATAACAACTTACATACAAGAAGACATAAATAACAAATAAGTGAACACTATATGTGGCGACGAGGCAAAATGGATATAAATAAAGATAAGTACAAAATCATTTAATAAGATATACATATCCTACGGGTAAGTAATTACAAATTTAGAAGGATTATGGTGGGGCCGCACGGGGAGCGATTTATATAGACCTATACAGTAAAAACAATATCTGGGTAACATCGGTTTACGATCGATTTGCGCCAAGTAAGTAGGTACCTAATTATAAATTGTACTTGCTATACCTATAGTGTCTCTAGCTGGTAGGAATAGTCGTATTAATAATCATTATAGTAATATGTTTACGTATATCCGTGATTTATTATTTTTAATGTATGATAATGGTGTACTGCCTGCGCTGGCGTGGCACTGATGGAGTATGGTAGAATGAGCGGGGGGGGGGGGGGGGATAGGATCGGTTGGCCCGTCGTGGTGGGTTCGTGTTAATTTGTCGCGATGGTTTCTGGGGGGAGCCGCGTGGGCAGGTCCCTCTGGCGTGATATATTGTTAGCAGTAATATTTTAACAATCCCATTCCCCCTTCCGTATTTCCGTGTTGAAATAAAAAAATCGGTAATGATTGTTGTTGCCGCTGCATGTTCGTTTCATAAGGGGACGGTGACGGTGAGATGTTTAGTGGGACATCATATTACGTGATGCAATAGACCTGTGGGTAAGTATAATAGAGCAGTGTGCGGGCGACCCGTTTGTTTTGCTTTATCTTTTCTAGGTGTCGATGCACTTTAATTACTTTTGGCAATAGGGCCGCCTTATTGTATTTATACAGATACTATGTTCAAATGTCACTATTTTCTTTAGAGTATTGCTGCAAATGGAAGTGGTCTAAAGTTATTATTCTAACTGTAATGATCACATGATAACCTAATATTACATTTTGTACAATATATTATATTACGATGTAAATAAAAAAAAAATATTACGATGTTGTCGGGTGATACGATATTATTACAAATGATGGTGAGCTGACAATTGTACCTGCATTATAGTACTGATGTTGGGTATTATATACAAAACAACAATAGTAAAATCTAAGGTGGGGTGACACACACGGTTTGAGCAGTGCTTGGTGAACAATATTTATATTTGCCTTAATTGATTGCAAGTGTTGAAGTATCTGGATAACAGAGTCCCATACATTTCGATGCGGATGAGTTGTTCGGAATACCTGCAGACTATTTTATTCTGGTATTCGAGCAGAGCCGCGAAGTAGTGTGGTTAAAATGTTTTTATTTGGATTGGATTTGGCTTTTGGATTATATAATTTATAAATAATAATTATTAGTGAGCATTCCAATGGATGCCGGTGGGAATTGCAATTGTTTTGCATAGGAAGGTTTTAAATGTAGATTAATTATTAGTTTGATATTATTATGTTGGGGTCTACTATACATGTCGTATAGTGCAAGGTGCCTATCTACTTGTCTGGCATATTTTTACCAATTTGTGCTTTGTGTTAAAATGAAGCGCGCATCTACACTTGCGACCTAGAAGGCAATCTTTTGGTTTGGTGAATTTAGTGTCTAATGAATTTGTTGAAGAAAAACAAAAAACAACGTAGTCAAGAGGTTGAGATGCCGACTATTATATTGCGAGGAAGTGTGTCGCTAGTTATGGTCGGATGTAAGGTACAGGAGTGCTGTTTCTGTATGCGGTGTGTGGTTTCTAGTCAGTAACACTGGAACGAGAAAAATGATAAACAATTATGTATATAGAATTATTCTATTATTTTTACAGCAATGACAGTGATTAACTTTTAATAATAAGCTATAGTATAGTACAGTTGGTGAGTATGTCTTTATGGAATCATATTTAAGATTCTCTCTAATTTAAAAATACCAAAATTAGAAATTGCACAATAACCACCAAATAGAACTAAATTAAGTTCTGAATTATTGTACCTACTCGCCTAATGCATTATGCGGATGAGTGAAGGGGTTATTAGATTTAGTTTTTTACATTCTTTGAAGTTTCGCGGAACATGGAATAGAATATGAATATTCTTTATTTAAAGAAGCTTGAATAAATAATAGGAATAAAAAATTGCATTAATGTACCGCATTTAGTAGCTGTGGAATGGAGTTAGAATTTGTTGTATCACATGCAGACAGCGCTGACAGCTATTTTATATGAATGTGACGGGGATGTTGGAGCGATGGGGAGTCATTTTAATTGACAGTTAAGTGTGTATAGTTGTGTCATGTCGCGATACGCGAAATAAGTGTATTAATGTGGTTTTGAGTTTTGAGATTCAATAGGAAATGATACCTGCTTCCTCCCGCGTACACTTAAATCGTGGAATGAACTTCCTGCCGAGGTTTTCTCATACAGCATGGGGTTTTTCAAAAAGGGTATATTGCTTACCTAAGTGTCGGCAACGCGCACGTGACACATCCATAGGCTACGGTAACCATTTACCATCAAATGGGCCGTAATTATCAACCATAGTAGTATATAAAAAAAAAAAGTAGTTGTAAAATATATACATGTATTTGTTTATCGTCATAGTACTGGTGTTGGTCGCTCTCTAAATACTTTGATTGCAGGGTAGCTTAGACAAATTAGCGTGTTTTAACTTTCTCGTACTACAGTGCAACCTCGATAAAACAAATCGAAAAAAATATATATATATATATATATATGTAAAAATTCGTTGAACTGAGATTTATTATGTTGAAGGTACGTTGGTCTAATATTATAAAAAGTAAAAAAACTGTCGTAAGCTATTTCAACTTGAATCTTTAATAATAGTGACGAGCAGCAGTGTTTACAATTTACATTACTTTCCATCGAACAACAATTATTGTTCTACGAACATAAGTACGTCGAAACATGTCCTGACATGAATCACATTTTATGAGATAAGAATAAGTTTTTATTTAATGTCATACCATTGGTGGGAACATTATATAAAGGTTTTGGGTTAAGAAAATTTTAAAAGAGGTGTTTTTCCAAATTAAAAAAAATAATAATAATAATGTCGCAATGTAAAGGTATATTTTACATCGATTCTTATGGAAAATCCAAGGGATTACAAAGAATTAGTTAAATCAAGGAAGTCGTTATATACGAGGTATATTATTGTGAATGAGGTGCGTTATATTATGGCTGCACAATTATTATTATTATTACTAGATAATAATGTAAACCATGATGCATGACAGTAACAATTACTAACGATACATTATTGAAAAAAAGTGGTTCTTGCTATTAGTATTCCTATACTTTAGATTAGAATTATTTACTGGACATTCTTGTGGAGTAAATAAATCTGAAATATGTTTAATATTAGTAGTCATAAATGTATATATTGTGAAAATTAAATGGATAAGAGTGGTGTTTAATTGTCTTATAATTATAAAATTTGGTGTTTTGCAGGAGTCCATGATTTGCTTATAAATTGACTATTGGCTCGGATAAAGAAATTAGCAAAGGAAGAAAAACAATGAGCATAAGACTAATAACCAATACTTAAAGATTATGAATTAAGAAGTTCAATGGAGTTATAATGACGGTGACAATGGCATTGATATTCTAAAAAAGGAGCTACAGAGGTAACTATGACTGGGCCGTCAAGCATTAAATTGCGTATTGACGGACATTTTTTTTAAATTAGATATTACTGGGCCATCAGGCATTAAATTCAAACTGATGGACAGATTGTTAAAAATTGGCTGGGCCATCAGGCATTAAATTGCGAACTGATGGACAGATGTGCAATTAAAATAACTCACATTAAATTGCGTATTGGCGGACAGGTTGCATTAAATTGCGTTTGGGTCGTTAAGCATTCAATTGCGTATTGACGTCCAGTTTGTGTTAAATTGTCTTTGGCGGGGTCATCAAGCATTGTATTGTGTATTGATGAATGGTGTCCTATTCATTAAAGGTAAATTGATAGAATGTTGCATTAAATTGCGGTTGAATATAAGTAATAAAAAATTGCAAAAGTCATAGGACACACATTAATTTTGGTCGAAAATATAATTTCTATAACTAATATAATTGACGATTGCTGGAGTACGTAGAGTCGCTGTGGTGATATATAGTTCTATATGTGGTATATGTCGATCGCTCAAAATGGTCTGACAACCTTTCCTAATATTTTAGCACTGAATTAATGCAGGTGATAAGAGAGATAATTTTGGTACGATGAAGAATGGTTATAGTTATACCCAATTAATACTATATGGACTGATATCAGATGTGTAGACAGAATATAGTGGAAAGTCGTTTGCAATTGTTGATGCAACTCTTGATATAATAATAATATTCTACCACCACAGGACCCATCAATATTTAAAATGATAATAATAATTAGTGGGGAGTTTTGAAGAAATTCTTGTGTTTTTTAATCAATTTTCAAATGTACATGATAAAGAAAAATACTACATGTAAATAACACATTGCATGAGACAGATAGAATGAAAAAAAATATAAGTATTTACCTTAAACCTACAAAATATAAAGTAGTGACTACTATGATAGAGATATTCTGGTCATAAACATACAACATTTTTTCAGAAGTGCTTTATACTAATCTTACATAATATTACACAATAACAAAGTGGAATAACGATTATATGAAAACAAATATAAAAGAAGAAAGGTGAAGTATGTGAAACACAGAGTAAATTGGAGTTAATATATAAATGTAATTTATATTCGAAAGAGGAGGAAAAATCACGGTGCTGGTTACGTGTGGAAAGGCCAATCGCACTAGAGGCATTCGGCTTATGTGTGGCAGTATAGTGTCAAAATGAGTCCACCATCGGTGTAACGTAGCACACATGCCTCAAAACAAATACCTAATAGAGTGGATTGATTCATGCTTGAAAAGAAAATAAAATTAAAAAGGAGAGAGATGTAGTGTATGTGGAAACACTAGCAGTTTATTATCTATCGTCTCGAGCCGAGCGTACACGGACCGCCGTGCGCAAGAGGGAAGATTCCCTGCGCAAGCGCCGCGGAGTAAAGACGTGGAGCTATGGCTAACGAGCCGATATTACGTCGATAACAACTTACATACAAAAGACATAAATAACAAATAAGTGGGTCACTATACTTGCTATGCACAATACCCGGCAATAGCAAGTGCGGGAATATAGAACTACCTATAAGTACGTCTATATTACTAGGAATGGCAAACTCGCCGTCTGCCAGCGGTAGGTTTTTAATGTGTGAAAATGCGGCGGTATTGACAGGAACGGAAGGCAAACTGTCCGTAATACGGTCAACAACAAGCGCGGAAATATTAAAGTGAACATTAAAATTAAAACGAGAAAATATATTAAATTCTACTGAACCCTTAACGTTTTTTTGTGAGCCACCAATACCCTTTACCATCGTAGATGAATATTTTAATTCATTTAATAAACCTAAGCGGTCACAACATTCATCAGTAATAAAATTACTTTGGGACGCACTGTCCAATAAACATCGAACTAAGTGTTGTTTACCTAATGCGTCATACACAATAACGCGTGCAGTTGCTAGTAGCACAGTTTTGTTACTGAGCGCGCAAAGTGACAGACCACTCTGCTTGGCCACACAAATATATATGTCCATGTGTGACGGGAGCGGGGGTGAGGCCAACTACGGGGCGCGGTGCATCGCGCGCGGGCAGCGAGACCCCGATCCGTAACAAAATGTAGCAAAGAATGATGGCGCTTTTGACATGCACGACACGAAGATTTTGATGTACAAACACCTGACTTGTCTTTTTACTTAAACAATTTACGCATGAATTGTTAGCTTTAATATGTTTATAACGATCGAGAGGTGACAATTTTTCGAATGCACTACATTTATAAAAATGTTCATGCATATTACTATTGCAAAGTGAACATTTTTTGTTACATTGAAACATAAGACTGCGGGTCCGGGTACTTAGCAGGCGGGCGAGTATTTATTAGTAGGCGGGCGGTATTTATTTGACTCTGTACTGGTGGCGGGCGCGGGTTGTGTATTAACATATATGCGGCATTGCGTTTTTATAAAATTAATAAATCCGTCAAAATCACGTGATTTTGTTATAGAAAATGTGTAATTCGAACGCGCGTAATGTTTTGAATCGAATTTACGTTTTGCAATATATAATAAAATGAAATCGGATAATTGTTTTATACCTAAGCCCTTTCACGACATAGCGGCGGTGACATACTTATCTATAAATAATTGAAAACTTGCGGCGGAAGGCATTTTGCCTAATTTAAAATTTAAAATCTGGTCTAAGTAATTAGAACCGAGAACGTGAATATCTTGATACTTATCAAGCAGAGACTTAAATATAATTTCATAGTTTTCGGCGCAGGGTGTAATACCTGCAAATACCGATTGTACTTTGGGTGATAACTTACCCAGTAAATAATACAGTTTTTCTGAGTTTGTAAGTGAGGAGTTGTCAAAAACAGTAGATTTGTAACTAGCGTAAAATAAATTCCAATAAATCTTGATAATTGTCGCTGAAGGAGACTAATTCCAGGGGGGAGCCTTTTTTACAGGTGCATCTATCCCACACGAATTCCCACCCGTGGGCGCAAAGAAAGATCAGAAAATGTCTGTTTAATTGAACAAAACAAATCTTCAAATGAGTCATATACATGAAAATTATCCACGGCAGAAGGATTCTCATCAAGCATCCTACTATTATATTCATCAAGTACATCTTGAAACTTATTACGAACGTCATCGATGGTTATACATGAACTAAGAAATATATGTCTTTTTTCTTCCGATTCCGTAGCCAACTTCGACTTATCGTAAATACTTTGTATTCGTTGAAATAAAGCATTACGTTTAGCTTCTAACATAATAAGTTGACGACTAGGTGAAAAGGTAGGCGCATCTTTATCTTTACGTGACATATCTAATGATTTAACGCAATATAACTATAGGTAATTATACAGTGACCTGTCAATAGACAGCGTAAGCGGACAGTAAAAAATAAAATTATATGTAGGTATGTAGCGAGAACACGGTTAAGTGTTGCGTAGATTACTATATAAAATATAATGGAATGCGGGATATGGACATTTATATTTGTATATTATATAATGGTGTGCGGGATGTACAAGTATATTATGTATAATATACAAATAGGATACAATTTTAAGACTATACTATAAATGCGGTGATATAAATATTTATTATCTAAAGAGATAATACAGAGGTATGCGATATTATATATTATTCTATAGCGGTATATAATAAACTATTACACATATAGGTGCTTGGTTGCGGTATAATATAAAGAAATAACAAGGCAATCCTATATGGCTACGCGGGTATGTCTGAGAAACAAATAAGTAATATAAGACTAAATAAGCGGATTTTATATTATCAATTTTGAAAGCGGTTTCTTAATAATAATATTAAACGAAGGACCTTGCGAATAAATAGCAAAAGGGGTACGTTATTAAATGTAACTCAATTTAAAAAATAGCAAAATATCCGGTTCGCAACGGGCCAAAAAATGTTAAAGCGGTTCCCTAGGGATATGTATCCCGAGAGATATATTCCTTCGATAAGACTGTCGTCACAGATCACGGGCAAAGTAAGGAGTTACGAGCGTACCTGGCTTTCTGCTATGGCGTCTTGGTGCAGGAATCGATGATCGACGACGATGATGATCGATGAACTGATCACACACACAACACGCGCGGCGGAAATTAGTGTATATACACCTTGAATATTGCACACTATCTATATACACCTTGACAATTCAATAGTTTATTAAATCGTAGTGATTCAATTATTATAAAACGTAATTATGTGCGAGCGGCGTTTCACAGACACGAGCGGGAAAAAAAAAGTAGCGCCATCTTTCTTTCCAGCGATGGCGCGGGCGTACTCGGCTCCTTTCGGCCCTAGATCGTGAGTATGTCTGTCCTTGTCTATTACACGAGATGTGCATTTAAACTAGTTGTGGCGCAAACAATAACGAATTTTCATACAAAAGTCAGGTTGTATATTCAAATTCAAATTCAAAATATCTTTATACGTGTAGGTCTATTACAGACTCTTATGATATGTTAAATCTACCGTCAGTTCGGAATGATTTCGAGATGAGAAGAACTAACAAGAAAACCAGCTCGTATTCTTTTCAAATAAATGTCTAGTCTACAATAACGCAGATTAATTTTTAAATTCAAATTTGGGAGAATGGAATGACCACCAGCATATGTTATTGCAAAAGCTTAAAGCAAGTTAATTTTATTTTTATGAGTAATGGGGCCTGAAAACCATATAGGTGCGCCTCATTGAAGTTGTACTTATATCAGCAACAGCTGAGGCAGCACCTATTGCCAACTTTGTATATTTTTTTTTTTCTTACTAGCTATATTCGCGACTTCGTCTGCATGGAATTTAACAAAAAAGTTAATTAAAGACTTTTTCTAAAATAATAGTAGCATAAGTTACTACTTATTATATCAGATACCTGCCAATAAATATCCCGTCAAAATCAGTTAAGCCATTTTAGAGATTAGCCGGAGCAAACAGATAGTCAGACAGACAAAAATTCATATGCATGTAGTAAAAAACTGTTATTGCAATATTACAAACAGACACTCCAATTTTATTTACATGTATAGATATAGATTTTGTTTATTATTTATTTGTTATGTTGGCAATAAATGAATTATCTATATATCTATCAACCTAATGAATTCAGATAAAAGCATGAATACTTACCACACTCTTCGGCGATGGACGGATCTGTTCCTTTTACAGCGCCCTCCACATAGCCCACGAGTATCAGCAACGAATCATGATCGATCATCACCGAGCTGACGCGTTCCAGCAACATCTTCACTGTATTGTAGTAGAGATTGGTCATCACCGGCTGTCCCAGCTTCTTTAACACGTTCGACTGGAATATTATAGATACTTATGTTATAAACTCATTAACTTGTAATGTAACAGTTTACAAAGCTAAATGCATGGCAGCTTAAATAGGCGAAACTGACTGCCCACGTAGACTTATTATGACAATGACAATGACATATTATTGAGATTATTCATAGAGATCAGATTTACATTCTTTGTAACGATACTCCAAAAAGACTTGATTGATCGAGACGAAAATTTAATCAAAGTTCGACCCTAGGGCCTCCATCGTTTACCACTCAAAAAAATTCCGATCGGTCATGTCCTTGAGGAATGGTCGGTAATAAAGGTTGCCATAGACTTACATACAAAAGAATAAACGCGCTCCGCTCAACTTTGACCTGGCGTGTAAACAACACACCGGTAACAAACCTCGTTTTTTATTTTAGATACTTTGTATGATCTAAGATAAATATATCATAATATTAATCAATATCCACTAACAAATCATGGTAAGACAGACTAAATATTAATTAGTTACTACTAATTAATATTATTTAGTACAAATTAAGGTAGGAAATGTTACTTACAGTTGTGCGTACACAAACTTCACAGCTAACATTTGGATTTAAAATAGTTTCCATGCCTTGCAACAATTCAGGAGCTTGTTTCATGTGAACTGAAAATTTATTCAGAAATTCTTGTGCCTTCACCGACTCAGGGAGAAATTTGGAGCTTATGTGCAGAACTTTAGATATCAATTCCTTTTGCACGGCCGGTGTCTGCGGTTTTCTATGTAAATCAATCCATTCGGCCACCGTACGTCGTACTGCCAGCTGATGTTTTTGTAACTCAATGAATGCTTTGGTTGCATTATCATCGACATTTGACATTAAGTAGTACAGCTTTTGCATTCTGACTGGCGCAGGCAGAGTGTACGGAACTAGCGACGTATTGAGAAGTCTCTCAACTAACAGTCTGTCCTCTAGAGCGGTCATGTAGTAGCCGTGGAGAATTTTATCTTTAATCCACTGCACGGCCTTCTCCGTGGCGGGAGGTACGCTGTCTTCTGTTAGGAACTTTTTGTATATCATTGCAAGCCCAGACATAGCTTCTTTTCGTATTTTAAACTTCTTGTCCAACGTTCTTTCCCTAACGAAATGTAGGAGATCCTCAGATTCGGCGACAGCTTGGAAATCCCTCTGGGCCGTAGCGATTATAGCCATAACGACCTCGTAACGAACTTGCTCGTGAGCATCGTGTTGCCTAAGTTTTAATGTTTCTGTGATATCTTTTCTCAAATCCGGGTGGTGTACAAGAAAATGCATACAGTATTGAACGCATTTTATTCTAATAGGTACTGATATATCGTTAAATCGACCTAAAAATGCTCTCCATAGTGCTGGATATTGTTTCGCTAGTTCTGAACCGGGTTCGGAGAACATTCTAGCAAGCAAAGCGACGCCGCTGAGTCTTTCATGGAACTGCGCTGATTTTAACTTGCACTCTAGTTGTGGTAGCACAGCCAATAGTAATGAAGGACAGCATTGGTATAATTCGTATATCAGTTCATAAACTTTGGAGAATATGAGTAGTTCCTTATCTTCTTTGCCGAGAATCAGGACATGGTTAAAGAACTGTGGGATGAAATTAAAAAATAGTTTTTATATGTATATCAACTTGAAAGCCCTTGTTATAAAGCAACTTATATTATAAACTAGCTGTACTCGCGACTTCGTCCGCGCGGAATATAACTTTATTTTTCTAATTTAAAAGTAGCCTAAGTAACTCCTTATTACATCAGCTACCTGCCAAAAAAAGTCCCGTCAAAATCGGTCCAGCCATTTCAAAAATTAGCCGGAACAAACAGACAGACAGACAAAAATTGTAAAAAATGTTATTTTGGCATATCTACCGTATTTATATTCATATGCATGTAGTAATAACGGTTATTTCAATATTACAAACAGACTAAAAATATAAAAATGGGTAAGTTATATTAATTTCCGATAGTGCTACAAATCTATTTAAGAAATGCAAAGACGTGGCAACAACTGAAACGTCAAATTTGTCTCCAGGATTAAAAAACAGACTATAGAGTTGAGTTGATAAAGATTTCCATAATAAATATTATAGCCAAAAAATACGGGTTGCTAGGATGCTGAAAGAAAAACAAGAGAAAAACTTACCGCTTGTATATATGGTTCTAAAGTCTCACTAGTCTTTATTATGAGTTCTTTCGCGAGACCATACGCATGTTTGTGCTCTCTCTTTGTCGGCTCGATCAAATTTATGAGCATCACATTCAGCAACTCATTGGATACCACGTCAGACTCGGTGATCAGTGGGCAGAGTACATCCAGCATGAATGACTTGACTTTGGAGGAATGCTCCGTACTGTTGACAAATAAATTATTAGTTTACAAGCATATGCTGATTAAAAATATCTAATTTTTTGTTGTTAAATATTCTTTAGATGGTAATTTCCCACTTAAAAACTAGCTGGGTGTGGCATGGCGTGACCAAGTCTTGGGCCGTGCTGTCATTCCACTATGAATGTCTCTGGTCATTAGAACATTACAAAATTTAGCGGCCGCAGCGTGCGATTATCAGGTCATCATGCGATGGTATTCCTGAAGACTAACTCGTTATAACTTTCGTTATAATGTTATTATTATTTCACTACTATAGATCCCCCTAAAACTAGAACAAAGTTAATTGCTTTACAACCGTCGCATACAGATACTTTGTACAAAGTCTCCAAATAAATAACAATATATAACATAAACATCACTCACTTGACTATTTTAAACATCAATGAAAAGAGAGCGCAGAATATTTCTTGACAATCTTCAAGCTCGAAGCACATGTTGAACGATTTGACATACGCCAGGTTCTCTAGTAAATAGAAGTATCGCTTGAACGCCGGGTCCTTCGGGTCCCGGAGGCCTTGCAACTGGTTGATCAGGAACAGAAATATTGTTTTCACCTGTTGACAGATAAAACTTAAATGTATAAAAATCACAGTACAGTATTTTATCATAGGATCATCAATCTTTAATTATGGGATATAAGTATTTTTTATACCACAATGGTGGTAAACTAGCATACGGCCCTACTGATAGTATATAGTTACCGTAGCCTAAAACACAAAAGGTGTTTCGTGCGCGTTGCTAACCCTGAACAAATATTAAAAAAAAACGGCATGCAACATTACAAAACAATATGTACACGCCATTAGGTGGCATGGAATATTTTAACTTAAACTCTCTAAGAACCATTATATTTACATAAAATTTTGAAATATTCTATTGCATGTCATATGAACATACGCAAATACATATCATAGGTAAAACACATTCAATTTTGTATGGTTTGTATACATATAGTAGTCACATCATATACTTAATATGAATATAATATAAATAAAAAGAATAATTTTATAGTTTTACATTCATACCAAATGCGATGAGACCACATGTTCTTTCTGTCTAACTTCTATGAGGTAGACAGAGTGGACAAGTGGTCTACCGTTACACATAATCTAGCTTTATTTACATACACTTTACTACATATTAGATTTTTTATGTGTGATTTTTTCTATAATCTTCCTTCGTCTGTAAAAAAGTACCCCAGAATTCTATAAAATTCTGTGGTTGATCATAAAATAAACAACTATGTATCCGCAGGTGTTTTTCGGTACAGTCCGTTACCAACTGATAATATGACTATCACTATGTGAAAGAAGCAAATTAAGAACCTACTTCTTTCAACAGTCGGTTCAAGATCCCGTCTCACCTGTTCCTGGTCCTTATAAGGTGCTTCTGGCGCGTACACTCTGAGAACATCCGCGATACAACATGCGATCAGCAGTTGTACATCCCGCGACGGATGCGTGAGAAAGAATTCATCGGCCAAGTGTATCGCCAGCGGGATGTACTGCTGGTACATACCCTCATCCTGGCCCAGACCTTGAAGCGTGTGGGCCAGAACCTGTAACAATTTAATATATAAATAACATTACACTACTCGTATAGTGATACCTATGGTCTGTTTTTTTTTATACTGGGGACAAATTTGACAGCTTATTAATATAATAATCATTTTTATAGTTTACTCAGAAATAGGGTGTTTATTTAAAGCGCATTAACACAAAATTAATAAAGTATATGTAGGTATTGATAAACATAGAATAGTTGTATCAAAATTGATTGTATAATTGACTTATCATTACATAGTATGAAACAAAGTAGCTGTCGCTATCAGAATATCACACTAATGTATTTTTGTGTTTTATAATACAACGATAGTAATGGAAACACTAGTATACATACGTAAATTTTTAAAATGCGTTGTGGAAACTTCGTATAAAGTTTTACAACTAATATTCTAAAATAAAAACTTAGGATTAAACAAATCGGTATCGCAGGTACATCACTATCCCACTGCAGCTGGTAACATTATTAAAATTTGACATTTATACCTGTCAATTTAGTTTCTGACATTAAAAACAGACTATAGTAGGCAATTATTAGTAGTGAGAGAGATTAATGGTCTCATTGTAAGTAATGTAGCAAGTCCACTTTGGAAACCATATAGTTAAGTCCTAGTGAATTCAACACGATAGGCTAACTGACCTGACTTCATCCTCATCCTATGATCAGACACTGGTGCCCTCCAATATATACCTTTATCGGAGACGGATCTAAACTAAATATGGAATAGTAAGAAAAAAGAACCAGAGACCCAGTTGATAGCAATATACACAATCAGGTAGACCTCCACGCGGTTTTAAAAATGTATGTATAATGGTTAATTCCTAGTGAGATCACAACGATGAGCCAACCGACCAGACTTCAACCTCGTTCTATTATCTTGCACTGGTGTTTTGCAAGCTTATATCGTTAGCGTAGGCTGGTGCACCATACTATTATCATACATTACAAAAATAGTCTAAAACTAAGCAGTTTTTGTACGATGGTACTAAACAATTGACAGATTTTTTATTTTTAGTGCATGATAATGAAATGACTCATCTGCCTGAACGGTTCAGGCTTGCGGAGCACCAGTAGAGGATGATAAATCTTATCATCCATCATAGTATCATCTTATCATAAATCTTATCATCATCATAATTTGACGATAGGCTGACTGATCTGACCTCATATTCATCTGAATATGAGGTCAGATCAGTCAGCCTATCGTGACAAATTCACAAAGAATTCAACACGATGGTTTCCAGGAGAAACAGCGTGGAGGTCTTACTAACATTATAGGTAAATTACTAGGACTGAGGGATTACTATCAACTCCGTTTCCCCCTTA
This sequence comes from Achroia grisella, assembly GCF_030625045.1. Taxonomy (NCBI): domain Eukaryota; kingdom Metazoa; phylum Arthropoda; class Insecta; order Lepidoptera; family Pyralidae; genus Achroia; species Achroia grisella. The sequence goes on along the minus strand of NW_026712984.1, from coordinate 121,726 downwards.
CATTCAGGTTCTTTCATTAATGTTAGGTATGTTTAGCTATCGCAGGCGGATGCACCATTCCAATTCATATTTGAGTATACGACAGATACAAATCATAAAAACATAAAGTGGGTCAACCAGTCAAAAATACATGTGCAAATCCGCCGTCAGTTTCTTTTATTTAGAGGAGTGCCTTGTTAAAAATAAGTTGTTTATTTTCGCCCGCGTGGCAGTCACGTCTATGGTCGTATAAATGACATACAGTTACAGGTGTTTTTATGAGCCATTGAGGAACCGTTCAGATTTATTCATATGAAATATGAAAAGTGTATTATTGATAAAACTTTGTTTAAATAAAGCTTTGTTTTTTAATTATGGATTAAAAATCAGATTGACTTTAAGGAGAAAGGAAAAGGAAATTGTTATTAATGGGCAATTGCTAATAAAATGTGTCGTTAAGTCAACCTCCATCCGATCCTCCTGAAAACGACGATCATCCTACCATCCTGCACTACATCATACGATTACAATCCATAAAACTGCTCATTTTATGGAAAGTACTATAAACATTACAGCATCACGGATAACTTGTACTTGGTATCCTTATTTGAAAACCATGACATCCGCTTGCAGTACCTCCTTTAATCACATTTGATAGTCAAATTCTTAAGCTAAAGGAGGAAATATTTAGCGCAAGCGGGTTACGCGGTGAACGAGGGGTGGGCATGTCCTTTAACTTAAACAGCGAGTGAAACTGTAGTGTACAGTTAACAATATAATAAATTTGTAACATTATGACGAGCAAAAAAATAATAATCCAAGATGTGAAATAATTATTTTAGTGACTATTATTCAATACGCCACTATTTAATGATGTAATTTATTAAGATCGTAATGAAGATGCTTATGTTATAATATTAGACAAATCATTACAGTAACACAAAGAAAAAATAAATTCTGATTGTCTAACTCATTAGCTCATTAACGCCGTAGTTATGCCACGAAATATAGAACGAACGTTCTTTATGTGGTATGGCGTTAGGGAGTGGCGTTTAACATAAAATAGGTTAAAATGTTTGTGGTAAAATATCCAATTAACAATTAGGCTCAATATATGTACGTAAATATAAAGAAACTTGTTTAAGGCATAAAGAACCAAATTCGAATATTTATTATAATTAATAGTAGCTTGTTATCGAAATTGGACCATAATTTAATATTATTGTAAGTGCAATATTGTTAAGCATTATTTTAAAAACGTATATTTTAAGTTTCGTCACTTCAATTCCATATCTTTAACTGTGTCAAATATTATTATACTCCGTCATAGCATTTCGGACTACATTTTTGCTTCACGTATTGATATTTACTAATGGTCGCCCAGTGTCGAAATTGGACCATAATTTATTTAACATTCAGTAAGATTAAAGGTAAACAATATCCATCCTCAATTTGATCACAGACTTAAACAATAAACAAAAGAGTACGTATGCATGTCGAATACATGTTAATGTGTGTAATATTTTCTTTGTACATTTCATGTATTTTTTAAGAATAAGTTTTAAAAAATATTTGTAATTGCTTTCTTTTTCCATATGAACTCTATAGTATAAATGTGCGATACATACTCCTCCGTCCGCGCAAATTTTCGTAAAAACGGGCACGAATCTTTACTTAACGTATTAATATATATATGATACCTAGACTGCTGACTTTGTTCGTATATATGAATAGAATAGAATAGAATAGAAAATCATTTATTCAAATAAACTTAATTTAAGCACTTTTGAACAGTCATAACAATTTGTTTTTTATCTACCACTCGTTCGAAAGCTGTCTCATCACAAGAAGAACGAGCAAGAAACTTGTATGTTGCTCTTTTAAATAATCCTTGTAAGTTTACATTTACAAATCGAAACGTGTGAATACAAACTACCAACCAGCACTAATTTTTTGGGTCAAATATAAGTCCAGTCCAGTCCCTACAAGCAGCACTCGTTCACGAGTATGACGGATGAGTCAGCCATCACTGCGCTCGACCATATTTTAGGGATATTATATGAAATTAAGAAAAACGTTTTCTATCTACAGGAAATCATACTCTAATAAAATATTCAAATGCATACAACTTTGTAAGTGTATGCGTCTATTGTCCGTATATTTTTTGCCTTTTAACAATAAAACCTCAGAACGATCATAATAAAATTTGACATGACAACTATTTTATCACGAGAATCGATCAGAAAGCAGACCAAGTCACCGGAAACCACTAGTAAAATATAAGTTGGAATAACATCCACACAACCACGCAATTTCTTTCAAATTCGTCCAGTCACTTATTGTTACCTAATTGAAACATACAAGACAGAAGGTACATGTACAAACTATAATAACTACAGTATATAGTTATAAATTATATATAGTTATAATAACTATAATATAAAAAAACCAATACAAATAAATATTGTTAATGTTTGATTTAGATTCCATTTATTACAGATGTATACCTATTATTAAAAAAATAACGGCCTTATATATACAAACTTTTTAACCCTTACCACTGTATTACATTAATAGCTATCGTTAGACAAAAAAGAGGAAGCCCTGCTATGCGAGTAAATGGCAATTGTAAGGGATTCCATTATTATATAAAATGAACGTAAGTATAGCCACAGAATACCTGAGTACTACCGCACAACATAATAGCAGGTCTGGATGAAAGCAATATGCAATTAACTAAGTGCTTTACCTGCTTATTTGTAACTGTTTGTATTTTTGTATTTAATATTCAAGAAAGTGAGTATCGTTGTCTAGCGGTTTACTATCCCAACTTGGACCCTATTGTCCTGAATTCTAATTGGCCGATTTGAAACTTTAAAAGTATTATATAATCCGATATTAAATAATGCGAGTAAGGAAAGCAGGCTAGGCCCTGGCATGTTTTTTTTATTGGATGATAATGGAATGGTCCTCCCGTCTGACCTAACAGTTTACGCTGGCGGGGCACCAGTAGAAGATGATAAGATGAGCATGAGATCAGGTCAGTTAGCCCATCGTGGCAAATTTTCCAAAAATCTACCACGATGATTTCCAGGGGGAACTGCGTCTAGGTCAACCTGACTTGACAAACTTCTGTCGTTCTTATGATGAGACATTTCCGAATGAGCGGTACATTAAAAAAATGTTATGACTATTCAATTGTGCTTAAATTAAGTTTATTTGAATAAAGAATTTTCTATTCTATTCTATTGTTATCCCGATATCATTAACGCTGGCGAGATCCACTAATTCCTATTTTCATTATTCAATAATTAGATAAAAAAACTGCATACTGACGCTCCAATTTAACCCACCTTGAGTCTCCGGACCAATTCATCAGGTCCAAGGTCATCGGTGATGGGGCGGCAGCCTTGCGGGTACACTATTTCCGCCATGCTGCCAATCTGTAAGCCGAAATTGTGGAAGTGACAATAACATCTTTATAAATTACTAACTAATGTTATTTTGGAAAGAGTATCAGTAATGGAGGCCCAGTGACACATAGTCTCCACTAATGCATTATTCTATTATCATAAAAATAACTATGGCAGGCTTTAAATTTTAATTATTTAACTTTTAATTATACATTAGCTATAATATTTCGTCCATATTTAGTTGTCAATAAAAAAACTACCTGGTATTGTTATTATTGAATTTAATTTCTTGATTGGGTTACAAAATACCATTATTTGGGTTGAAATCAATATTGAAGTTAGACTCTAGACTACTATGCCTACTACTAGCTACTAAAGCACTCCAGTATTTTTGAGTATATCATATAACATATATAAAAAATAATTCCTTTTATAATTGTTAATTAAGAAAGAAAATATTTTTATATAAATCCTGTTCTGAAATGTTAAAAATCCCAATATTACACTAATAATAATAACCACATAGCTCACCTTCTTTTCATATAAAACTGTGTATACAATTACCCATTAAGCACTGTAAATATCATTTAAATTAATTCATATTATGCACCCTACTACCTATGTTTAAAATAACTCTACAGTCATGGTACAAAATATGTATAACAATGTTTATTGAAACAAACATTATAAGTATGTCAGTTAATGACCTGATAACAGTTATTCAGGAAATATTCTGCTATTAAACAATATAACTTTCAATTACATGAACAGATAAGATCAAATTATAAATGGAGAGAGCTGATTCTGGAATAACAGTCCCTAAAATATAAATACATTATTATAATAATACAAGAAACTTGCCATTAGAACCAGCTTCTCGGCTTATGTAAAGAAATAACAATATTTCTTAATTCAAAGACACTCATATCTTTGAATAATGATATCCTCGATAAAACTAGCGCCTGACTTTGCTATATAGTTAATAATTTTAGTGTATGAAACATAAAGATTTTTTGATATGCACAAGTTATATAGATGTTTTCATATAGATCCCTAACATCTCATAAACATATACACATATCATCTATTTTCATCAGGAATAATATATGATTGTAATGATAAAAGAATTTTTGTTATTCAAACTGGTCCAGTAATTTTGGAACTTATTTAATACAAACAAACAATGAAATACTGCCTCTTTATAATATTAGTACAGATAAATAATATATCCCTAAAATAGAATCTGAAAAATATTGAATTTATATAACTCAAGATATAGGACCAGAAAACATAAGTTTCTAAAAATTTGCTGTAATTTTAATGGAAGCATCAGGAATAACTTGTCATTGATTTAGAAACAATTCATGCTTCCAATCCATCTGACCGTTATCTTTTTGATACTAAATGGCTGAAATTAGGTATAAACATACAATGCATATGATGGCCAACGAAGACTATATTTTCTAAAGAAAGCAGACAATATCGGAGGTAATTCTCTATATTAATGAAAAAAACTTGCCTCCATTATCTAGTAAAATTATCCTGAGATAGTAACTATCCCCTTACATAATGTAAGTATACAAAAGATAATGAAAAAAGCTTAAAACAATAAAGATTTATTGTATCACAAACATGATGAACATAGCCTATTTCTTACATGAACAAATAATCTGGAAGAGAGTGAAATAGTGGATTTTATATATATAAGTTGCCAGTACCAGTTAGTAGTAAAATTATAAGCATTGATTCTCAAAGACATATATATCTTTTAAATTGGTTATATTTAATCATAATTCTTTCATCAACATTTTCATTACACATTAAGGATAAATGGATAAATGGAGCAGAAAATACTGTAACATTATCTGTATAATCAAATATGATACACAAACAAACATGAGCAGTGTGCACCCTACCCTACCACTACCCTGCATAGTTTTTAGGAAACTATTATTGTATAGTTTAAACATAATGCTTTAAGACATGTACAGCCTTTGTATGTTTAATTTCTATGTTTTTAAACAGTGTACACTGTACTAATATTATAAAGTATATTTTATAGTGAGAACAGAACTCTATAGTAATTTACAAATTCCTTTAATGTAATCAATAATCTATGTATAATATAACAAAAATGTAACAGATTGCTGTCTGTACATGAAATATATATGACAAAATCTACTTTTAGGGGAATTTATCAATATATTTGAACCCAAAACAATTTGTAAGAAAATTGTTTCAAATTTTGCATGTGCATTTATGCACACTAAGCTAAAATGGCTTAAAATATTTGTGTATATGTTACACGAATACAAATATATTGAGGGAAGCTTCGTTTTAAATCTAGTGTTAGATTTATTCCAATCAGTTTGTATACAAAAAACTTATTGTTATTCTGAATATCACAGTAATATAAGCATGGGTACAATTATGTATCTCTATTAATATAAAATTTAATTTAATTTTTTTTAATTCAAAAATATTGATTAAAGACAATCAATACATCTATCTGGTTCCTTAAATTATACAGCACATACCATTATGCTGTGGTAACCTCATAATATGATTATAATAATATATAATAACCCAAGTAATTACAAATATATTTTACTATATTGCATTAACACTATCTATAACATATAAGATAGATTTTTAAGAGTGTTCATAGAAATATATAACCCAGAACAATTCTCAACCTAAACAGATCTTGTGTTATGGGTACTAGACGACTGCTACAAATGTTGAAACACATTTTTTTGTAAATGCATACATAATACACATAAAAAACACCCATACTCGTGAATACAACTATTTGAATCATGCAATGAATAGAAGCTGCAACCATCAGAAGTAAAGCAGTGTACTAAACTGCTAAACCATCTTAGTTAATATTATATTTTAACATCCACATTGTCTTCTATCAGAACCCGCTACAGTGTATAATATTGTTTATTTGTAAACCAATTTGATTAAAACAAACACTATTTTTGTGATGACCACCATGCATGTATAAATAGCATTCAATATTTCTGAGATTACTATGTGCACAAACAGACAAGCAGATAAAATTTCTAATAACAATTGTTTTGTGTCCATTAGGTAGTTAAATGCACACAATAATAGTTTTTCTCATAAACGCTCCATGTACAGACAGTAATCTTTATTATGAGGCAGTGATTTTTATTGTATGTATAGATTGTACACATAACAAGGCCTTGGAAGTCTCAACAGGTCACTGTATTAACATATATGGAATCTCAGTAACTATAATAAGAATGCATATGCACTTCAAATATAAATATATAATTGCAATTATTGATTATTTTGTAACTAACCTTACACCAACATTATGACAATAGTAGTCAAACATCGAAACGTCGTCTTGCTTTTATTGACCAAAGCTACGATGCGTAAACACAATTTGGTGTCACGTTAAATGCTACATCACTTTTTAAATCTTATCTAAGCTTTAACAAGAAAGCATGAAACATTAGAAATTAATATTCGCCGACACTAACAATGCACTCATGTTTCATATGCAATATACCTCTACAAATACAAGATCTGACTATGGAGAAATACGCCTGTATCTCTCTTACTATAGCAAACTTCACAAAAATTTCGAGGTTAATCGTACACTTGTTAAGATATCTACAAAATATATACTATTTACAAACATATTATACATAATATGAAATTTATGACAACGTTTAAATAACTAGAAATACGTACAAGAAGTCATAGACGTGGGCCTGTGTTCCTGTCCCGATGTTTACAAAAATTACCACAGCACACAAAATCAAACAAAACAATCAAATGCGTAACATAATCACAGCATCAAAAATCACTGGCTTATTTATCATACGTTTAGATAAATGTCCTATTGATCTAAATACATAGAAATTTCCTGTAATATTTTTTCTGTCGTGTGGACGCCAAACTGCGGGAAAAACTACAGTGAAGTTAGCTGATTTTTGTTAGTAATTCAAGGTCATTTTGTGCTCTATGATAAAATTTAATATTAAAAATATTGTCTATGGGCGTCGTGTTGTCTATATGGATCACTCCATTAAATAAATTGTCTATTAAAATTATTTATTCTTTACTGTAGTAAATTTTAATCGACATTATATTTGGAACAATTTATTATAATTCTATTGCAAATTCTATTAATTGTTTTAGAAAAAGGTTTTATCTAAAATGTTTGACGATATCGCGTATCCTATTTTTATCGTCATAATATAATCTGTCTTCACGCCTAATTTCATTAGGATCCGTAAATATAGCCATAAAAAGATAATCAATACACTTACGAGTTTCTAATGTATATGTATAAATAGCCATCATTAAATGCAAAACTAGCGCCATCTATTGACGATATTTCACCCAAATGAATATTATTTATTTATATTTACCTAATCTATTCTTAGTTTTTATGAATTTTATACTTCAGTAATATTAGTAAATTTATTTATAAGTAGCGATCCTCGCAGTGGTGTGTTACGAGTACCTTATAGTAGCTTATTTTTAAATAAACGATACCTATATTATAATTTACTTTGTGTACAAAGTATATTTTTTAAAAGTTAACTTTAATGCCTCAGTTACCTATTTCAGTCGCTAAGCAGCACAGAGTACTTTATTATATACAGGCTAAGCAGCTTGCTTTGTGAAAACTTTTTTTTACTTTAGGAATAAGGCAGTGAATATACAGGATAAGAGTCAAGACTTATGACAGTGCTTCGGAATTGTGTATCATGGACACATTACCACGGATGACAGTTGTGTTTTCATATATATGTTTGTATTGCTTGCCATTTCAATTACATAAAATATGTGAGTTTGAGTTAATTAATCGAAAAAATAAATAATTTCTCTTTATAATAATAATAGCACAGATAACATAATAATAGTATAAATATTACAACTCATTAAAAGACCTCTAGACGATTCTAGAATGAGCGGGAATTGTGGTAAGTGCCTGGCATCGCTTCCTAAAGCGCCTCGTGTTTAGCCAAGCGATATCGACAAGTTCACACTGTCCGTTAAGCTGTGTTTACCCCCACCAACACTGCTTGCATAGTGTCCATAATTTAGTGTGATATGTAAGCCGCCCTACATATTTATTACTAAGTTCGATATGTGTATTAAACACAACTTGTTACTCTGCTAAACCACCAACATCGTTGACTTAAAAGTTGTAAAATTATTTTATCATAGAATACGTATATTTACGTATTCTATGATAAGTGAGTGTATGAGTGCATTGCTTATACAGTTTTAAAATTTTAGATTCTGGTTACAACTAGATATTTCGAGTATTCTATGTACCTATACAGGTTTACTAGAATGCAGTCATCATAATCAGGTGATGACTGTGTTTTAGTGGAACGAAAAATAAAAACAAAAATGTAGGTACTATTAAAATATATATAATTGTATAGCAAATACTTTATTTCCAAAGCCTTACAAAATATTTTATTCTAACTTAGAAAATAATAATCAAAGTAATATTGTATTATTATGTACTTAATGTTTCGTGTTTGGAATTTCATTTAGGTGCATTTACAAGCAGAAGCTGTTTTTGTAAAACTACATAAGTAATTATATACGTAAGTATGTGAAGCAATATTTAAAAATGGAAGTCTCGAGTAGTTTTGTCGGTATATATTTAATCTATGTATTAGTTAATTAATAAAAACAGTCTTGCTTTATCAAAACTCTTTTTTTTTACTACACTCTTTTTTTTTAAAGCCGATAAAAGGTTGTGTTTGAATCTGGCCTATTATAAACCAATATTAATGCTAGAGAAGGCAGTAGGCTTCCTTTTCAGATTAAAACTAAATACACTCATGGAAAAGGGCACGTCGAATGTTGCGTTAACCTTGACATTGATACTTGTCACCTCTAAATACTCCATCTGGGATAATAGTGGTGAATGTATACAATTACACAATAAGAAAGCATATAAAAATTGTTGGAATAGAACCAGTTAAGAATGGTAACGTGACACCACCGACGGCTGCCACTAGCTCACTAGTTACTATAATAGATATTAGAAGATGATAGCAACATTATAAACTAATAGTACACATTATATAAATGGGATATTTATATGGAATATTTAGTCGATGTTACAGACGTCCTGGTCACAGGTCTACTGGAGATGGCAGTGGATGTTAACAATGATTTCCAGCAGATTTTGTCTTAGAGCTCATAGATAATCTTACTATTGTACCTACTAGCTGACACCGCAAACGTTGTTTTTCCATATAAATTAAAATCGCTTTTAAAAATAAGGGTTGGTGATAGGAGATTGAAAATTTAGGGTTGTATCATCACTACTTAGTAGAAAACAAAGTCGATGTCGCTGTCTGTCCGTCCCTATGTATGCTTAAATCTTTAAAACTTTGCAACGGATTTGGATTTTGAAGCGGTTTTTTGTTTAATAGATAGAGTGATTAAAGAGGAAGGTTTATATATATATAATACTTTGAATTGAATTTGAATTTGAATTTAATGTGCGAAGTCGGGGCGAGTAGCTAGTTATAAAATAAAATCTCCAAACAATAAAAATAAATATTAGGGGTGGACAACCTTTATCGTTTAGTGGTATGAAAAATACATAGTAGCCGATTCTCAGACCTACCCAATATGCATTTTTATAAAAATCAAATTTGATTCAATTTCATAAGAATCGGTCAAACCGTTTCGGAGGAGTGGTGTGGTAATTGACATTATGACACGAGAATTTTAAATATAAGATATATCCCATTTATATAAATTAGTACAATGTACTAAAAATTCGTGAAAAAAGTAAAATACAGAGATTAACAACTAATTATGAATTTTACGTATAGGTACAAGCATATTGTTGGACACAATTATTTTGAAATCTTAATCTATGTATTAGGTATGTGAACAATTGAGATCCCTTCAGCGAATACGATGTGTGCGATTACTAAATCACAGGAAACGATCACATTATTGATTCTTACACTAAGTGCTTTAGAGAGATAATTAACTATATCTAAAAGAACATACACACTACGTGACCAATTTATTGCCTCTCCTCCCCCCCCATCGGTGACCACCCATCGTATATACCCTATAGTATATATAAAACCTATAAGGAGGCCGACGGGCCTCCTTATGGTTTTTGTATATATTTTTGTATGTATTTTGCTTATGTCAAAACTATAGGGGGCCGATAATGACCGTTCCCCTTTAGTTTTGACGTAACAAATCATGAATGCTATACAATATGTCTTCAGAAACAGAAAGATTAAAAAAATAATTTGGCTAATATTTGTATATGCAGTCTCATCGTCACTCTGCAAGAGCAAGTGACGTTAAGAGTGTTTGTACATAATCAAATAAAATATCTATAATTATAAGTGATAAATTAACCTTATGTATTAAAAATGTTCACTATAATTTAATTTAGCTGCTACGAATGGGTCACGTTGTGTAGATACGTTCCCTAACAAGAAATAATACTAAAAAAACTATTTGAACTACAACCAAACTAGTGAGCGACGCCGAAGCGGTAGAAAATTTAAAAAAAAATGTTGGAAACATAAAAATACCCTTCGAGGACAATGATAAGTTTAAGAATTAGAGAACTGAAAGCTGAAATGTCACTTTGTAGACAGTAGAAATTGATTTTAGAATTTCTTTTTACAATATAATTGATTTTAGAATTTAATTTTACAATAAGTTAAGTAAATCATTGTTGTAACTTATCCTTAAACACTAATCTAATTCAAGTTTTCTGAACGAACCAGCCGTTGAATGTATATCTTGGGTAATGTCATTCTTTTCGAGTGCGTGTAAGTCAACACACATATCGTCTAATGCTAATAACTCGTCTCTATGTTTCAATAGATTTAATTTCAATTCTTCAATCATATCCCTAAGTGGGACAGTACCGCCGTATTCTTTCGGTAAAATAGCTGGGTCCACGTGTTTTGTGAGATCTTCGCTGGTTCGATGAAACTGGAAAAAGAATAGTCATATAAATTAATAGATTAAAAATGTGCACTTTTCATTCATGAGACCGCCGTCGACTTGAGATTTACGCCTTACATACAAAAAGAGTTAAAAAATACTTTTTTTATATGCATGTCACCCATATGTTTAACAATTACACCCGTTACCCAACGGTTTGCTTGATAAAAATGCGTTTGGCGATAAAGCTGCCTTATTACAGCTATACAAATTACAAATGTATTTATAAATGTTTCAGTGTAATTTAAGCTTTTCTGTATAATGCAACTAAAAGCATATTCCATTTATCTAAAACTTGAATATTAAAAAACTGTGTGACAATTTATATTTCTGAAATGAGGATAACAAGACGACTGCTGTAGACTCGCCTTCTCACGTGGGATTGCAATACTGCCAGCGTTATTCTCCACAACATCGACAAATTGACAATGGTTATTTGTAGTGATGAATTTTGTGGTTTTAAAAACTCATACGCGGGATAATGTAATTAATAGAATATAAAGTTATACAATAGAACATACAAATAATGCAATAGTTTGTTCTTACCATAACACGATCTTTAAGTTTCTCACTAAGCAGAGACACTGCGAACTCAAAAAATCTGACGCCGTACTGCGGAATATTCACGAAATGGGTGCACTTGTGTCGCATGGGTGTAGAATTCTGTAAAACAAATAACAAAATTATACACACATATTTAATACTAGCTTACCCGCGCTACTTCGTCTACGTTTCATTTCCCCACCTTTTGCAATATTATACATATCTAATATTATGTTATCTGTGATTGTAGCTTCGCTCCTATTGGTCGTAATGTTATATAGCTCAAAGCCTTCCTCGACAAATCGACTGACTAACACAAAAATGATTTTTCAATTCGACCCAGTAGTTCCTGAGATTAAAGCGTTCAAACAAACAAACTCTTCAGCAATATTAGTATAGATAACTTACTAACTTTTATATAGAAATATAGGTGCATTGTAACACGCCAAAATTTTGTACCTGTTATCGTTTATTTTTTACAATAAAGGATTTAGCTACCGTTATTTCAATGGACTGTATAATCCATTCAAATACTATGTATAAAAAAATAAAGTGTCTCTGGCCGTTTGTTTGTTCGTTTGTCTTTTGTTTGTTACTATTTCATGACTAAACTGCTGAATGTGACATCAAAATAAATTGTATGACGAAGACATGGACTAAAAAGGTTGATGATATCACAGACTAGTTTTTTGTATAATTTGAATGCTGACGGTCCATCTGATGGTAAACGGTAACCGTCGTCTTTAGTATATATGAACAGCCTATACCACCCTATCATGTAATCACATGACGGTCGTAATACCACTCAAGTGTTACCATTTCGGACGACTAAGATGTAATGCCTCCATCCTATAATTTCACTGCTTTATCTCACCTTTCAATTGAAACACATGTTACAAAACAAATTGCTTGACGTTTGAAATAAGTGTGACTGATGTACGTATATTACTATTTATACGTAAAGCAAAAACTTTGTAACCTCTTTACGAATTTTTCGCGAACGGAGGCATATGATATTTCGCAGACTTATTGTTTATACAGAGAAGGTGTGAAAAATGCTAATATTTTTTAATTTTTGCATAAAAGATACATTAAATCAAGAAAGCAAAAATTGCACACACTACCATGTATTTAACACACACATAAAAGTAAAGTCTTTGACAATAGAAGCTTAAGAATGATGAGACTTATAATTTAAATTAATTATGGTCGAATTTCGACCATTGGGTGACCACTAGGACTATATTAAGCGTTGCGTTATTACAAATTGTCAACTTACTTGTATACAATTTAACATGACGCGTACATCACTAAAAGACCATAAGCTGACGTGAGGCATCTGCATTCCGGCTTCATCATTCACGTGTGTGTACCCCAGAAGTTGAGACCTGGGTTCGTCCAGTAACAACTCCACGATCATGGAATGAACGCGCGCCATTACGCAACTGTCGTAGACGTGGGGGTCAAAGCGACCTGTCGAATAATGACATATTAATTACTAATAACAATCCTTAGGTATGTTATATACTAGGTTTGTTGGGTCCTGTCACACCAGGTCACAGGATTTTTAAGTGGATGCTAACGGAATGATGTACTCGCCGGCGTTAACGGTTTACGCTGGCGGGGCACCAGCGGAGAATGAAAAGATGAGCATCAGGCCAGGTCAGTTCAGTTAGCCCATCACTTGGCCCAGTTGGCCTCGATCGGTCAAGTCGTTTCAGAGGAGTATCGTTAGAAAGAGTGCAAATCTGATCTCTAAGATAGATAGCGAGAAGCACGTAGTGCACTTCTCGCTCCGCTCAATAAGAAAGTGATTATTTGTAATAGCTGATGATAAGTGGATACAGAACAACATTATACACGATCAACATCACGGACGGATCTACGGACATCACGTTATCATGTGACACCCGTGCTACTAATTATGTGTTGCCATCCTAGAGGACTAAGATAATATGCTCTTATCCTGTAATTTTACTGCCTAAACAGCACCCTATAACCAAAACAGCTTATAAAGCAAGATGCTTAGCGGATGAAATATAAATAAAAACGCAGCGTTGTTTACGGGAATAGTAAACGAGTTGTCAGTTCATTTGATGGGTCATATAACGGACATCATGCCTTGAGAGAAGGCTTTGTTAGTAATAGCAACTAGTGGCACCATAATAGTAATGTATCATGTTAGTTTGACCTCCACGCAGACCTGCAAAACGTGGTGGATTTCCAGTGAATTTTCCATCTCTCCTTTGGAAAGTTTACACTCTTTCCCGAGGAGATAAAAACCATCGCGCCTAAGAATATCCTTCAATTCTTGTCCCTGACGGGTTTGGGTAGCGAACTTTGAAAAAGGGCGAGCACAATAGATCTTTGTAGGTGGCAGTGCTACAGGTGCTACAAACATCTGACAATAGCCCAAACAACCCAATAAAAAAAAAACTGATCTAACTTCATCCTCACCTTATTATATTCTACACGCCAGAGAATACTATTAAAGCGGATGCACCATACCATAATCATCTATTTAAAAGAATACTCACCCATACAAGACAATACTACACGCCTTCCTTCAGCGTCTCTCTTCGGCAACGGCACCAGATACCCTGCATCGATGACAGCCGCTATTTTCGGGTCTAAAGGATCCAGTTTTTGGAACCAATGTGGATGCATTTGTCTTATGGTTAGATAACGTTCCAGCATCGAGCAAGCTTGGGGAATGGAGTATTTCTTCGTGCGTAGAAACCGCAACAGAAAGGGAGCATCTGGGAAAATATAGTTCATTTTATGTAAAATGGAAATAAACTGATGTCCCACTACGGATAGACTTGTCGAGAACTTATAGTTTACTAGATATACCCGCGGTTTCAATGTATATATCTTATATATAAAATTCTCGTGTCACAGTTTTTTTTTTAAATTTTGTAAGCGTATTCAGTAGGTCTGAGAATTGGCCAACATCTATTTTTCATACCCCTAAATGTTAAGGGTAGTCCCTAATTTTTTATTTTTATTTTAAGGCAAAACAACGTTTGCCGGGACAGCTAGTTTCAATATAAAATATAGCGTATGTGTTATTGTGATGCATAAGCTATATTACTGTAAGGTTTCATCCGTTGAGTAGTTTTTGCGTGATAGAGTAACAAACATCCATACTTACAAACTTTTGCATTTATAATATAATACTATTAGGATAATATATTTGTGTCACGTTACATCTCTCTCAGTGGTTTCAATTTATATTAGCTAGCAACAACCCTTGATATCGGCAGTGCATACTAAAATGTTATTTGTATAATCTCTCGTGATAGGAATATCAAACACCGACGTACTGTCATTACTTATTAATAAAAAAGGCATACACACTATATTAAATGATAAATACCATAGATGTCCGGTTTAATAGAAGGTTACCTGTTCGTGACTTTTTTATCGCCGGGTGTTTCTCTATGAAATGCCTCATCTGCGCAAGGGCGTGTTCTCTTATCGCCGGTTCTTCTCTCAACTCTACTCTTGCTCTCTCCCTTAGCTCAGCTGGCAGCTCTCCTGTCTCCCTCTCTTTAGCTTCTAAAATCTGCAGCCTCTCATCCTTCGTCAGCCGCGGTTCTATATCGGGTTTTGGTTCATGTTCACGTCTACATTCTTCAGGTTGGAGAACCGATGTCGCCATTTTTTTCTACCTGAAAAGATAAATATGTTTTATGTATTACTTAATTAGATTTATAAATGGATATTCCAGATGGGGTATATATAGGAATTGTCAAATGTGAACCAATCCATGCTTGATATGTTCATACACGCTGGCGGGACACCAGTGGAGGATGATACGATTAGCATGAGGACAGGTTAGGTTAGTTAACCCATCGTGGCTCGGTACAATTGAATATAATGTGGCAAAGTAGTTCATGTCGACCAGATTTAAACTCACAACCTTTTTATCCAAATTAAAGTAGTAAACAACCGTAGGTTAGAATTAATTATTAATTGTAGATATTTTTAGTTATAATATCACCACCATAAATAATTAAATATTAACAATTAAATTATTTATGGTATTGTTTGAACATTATTAAGATTTCCCATGTGTATGTATATCAAATACACGGTAGTGTGTGTAATTTTTTTTTATAATTTATTGTATTTTTTCAAAATTAAATGCAAATATTAGCTTTTTATACTCCTTCTCGATAAATACAATACGTGCGCGGAATTTCTCCTTACGGTCGCCCAATTTTCGTAAAACGGGATACAAAATTTTTGCTTCGCGTATTAATATATAGATAAAAAATAACCTTGTAACAATAGTGATCAGTTGATCAGGAATGGCGACATATGGACCCCGTGACTTCGTGACCTTCATATGTCACAGTCGACGGTTACCATATTCAATTATAAGAGCGGCCACATTTTGTTTTTTTTTACAATTACATACAGTATATTAAAAAATCTTCACGCTCAGTATCTGACAGTCGTTGAAATTTCATTCTATAGTACATAATACCTACTGACAGAAAAAAATTGTGCATAACCGCGACCTATTACGCATATGAAACACGCTATTGTGTTCGGTAGAAAGTGAAATTGGCAAATTGCATAAAATAGCCAGACAAAGTCGATTGTTAGGGATGACGAATTACTTTTCTAAACATTTCGTAATATACCTACTTAATTACAGGTTGAGTCCTGACAAATTTTTTTAGGGTTCTTTTAAAGAGTTTTAATATTGAGTTCATTTGAGAAGGTAAATAGCTGTCGTTTCGCCACCGATTCTTTATGGATGATAAAGGAATGTTGCACCCACCTGCGCAGCGTAAACGCTGGCGGGAGACCAGTGGAGAATGATGAGGTCAGGTCAGTTAGCCCATCATGACATATTAACCAAGAATTTATCACGATGGTTTACATGGGGAACGCGTGGAAGTCAACCTGACATGGTACATTGCTAGCAATAAGATCATCTGGCCATATTACTAACAATCTCCTTTCCCCCCTGAAACCTGGCGTTAGCAGGGATTATTGTGCTGACAAAGTACCCTATCAGCTTTGAGAGGAGGGGTTTTATTAGTATTGGTGACCAGGGCTGATCTTACTTGATTTTTAAATTAACACCAGTTAGTTGTCTTTGCTCATTCTATGATATTCCACTGGTACCTCTCCAACGTTTACCTACCGGTAGTACAGGTGGTTGCACCATATCATTATCATCTAGTACCACTGATAACCGGCTCATTACATACATATCTTAAATATATGTACAACTGTACTTAACTGTGCTGTACTATTAATTGTGTAACCATCGCGCAAGTGTAAATAAGTTAATAAAGTTGTATTGCAATACCATAAACTGCATGGCAGCGCGTAAAATCTGTACAAACTAATAAAGCGCCATCTATTCCCTCGGTAAGCAGAGCTTGTGTTATGGGTAGTAGATAACTGATGTAATTACTTAGATTTTTTTTGTAAAT
This sequence comes from Achroia grisella, assembly GCF_030625045.1. Taxonomy (NCBI): domain Eukaryota; kingdom Metazoa; phylum Arthropoda; class Insecta; order Lepidoptera; family Pyralidae; genus Achroia; species Achroia grisella. Next base: position 104,322 of record NW_026712984.1, on the reverse strand, counting down.
TTATACAAAATATACATAGAATACACCCATACAAACAATCATACTCATGACTACAAATGCGAGAATGCGTGCGAGAAATCGAACCCGCGACCATCGGAAGTAAAGCGGTGTGTTAAACCTGTAAACCACCGAGAACCGTGAAAAAATCTGAAAAAAAATCTCAGACTCAAAAAATCTGAATATCATGTTACCGCATAATTAGTATGGCCTTCTGGATCGGTATACCCTAATGAAACCGTGTCGATTAATTTTTGTTTCTATTATATACTAGCTGTACTCGCGACTTCGTCCGCGTGGAATACGACTTTATTTTTCTAAATTATAATGTAGCCTTAGTTACTCCTTATTACATCAGCTTCCTGCCAAAAAAATCCCATCAAAATCGGTCCAGCCATTTCAGAGATTAGCCGGAACAAACAGACAGACAGACGGACAAAATTGTAGAAAATGTTATTTTGTTATATGTACCATATTTATATTCATATGCATGTAGTAAAAACGGTTATTTCAAATATTAAAAACAGACACTCCAATGTTATTTATATGTATAGATTTATAACAGTCATGATAAAATATTTGAGTCCAATAGTTGATGATATAAAAGTAAATGTCGTTAAGGTTAATGATATCAAAAGAACGAATGTTACAATTGGGACCTTCACATTTCAAAATTAGTGAATACTTAGTGAATATACACATACAGTTACAAGAATTAGGCAATTAACAACGTGGCGATGGCTAAACTTGTAGATATATTTTACATTTTTAAAGCTTATACATACAGTATAGTTAATGAAGTATGTCTCTAAATATTTATATATCAATAATATTTTGTAATAGTTTATCGAATGTTTGACAAAACTAGTTTGGAAGTTTGTATGTAATTCACCGATTTCTATTCCACGGCGCAAACTCATGACCTTCAAACTTGACTATGAATGCCAAACTTTCACTCGCTTTCCATCTCGCGCTGTGCTTGATACAGTCATAATACAACAGTTCAGTCAATATAACAATTATATTAACAGTAGGTATAACTACAGATAAGATAATACTACAGAGTATAACTAAGTAGACGTGATGTCTCCATATTCATATTTTAATTAGGTAGGAGATATTATTCGTTGCAGTGGCTAAAAACTAAAATTATTGATAGAATATGAAAATTTTTAATCTATATGTTGTGACTGGAAAATAGTACCCGTACTATTTTAATCGTAATAACAAATAATAGTATAAAAGTGTATTTTTCCCAAAAGGGCTCCCCAAAGGGTAATTTCCCCAAAGGGTACAGCGAAGCAAAAGAAAGTCACAAACAATTAGTCAAAAGTGACATAAAAAATATCTAAAATATAAACTTTATAATAAGAATGGTAGACAAGCTGCCAGCAACATATGTATTGGAGTAAAATCTGATCACCAAGGTATAGTCACCTTAGCAACAAATTATATTTTTTGCTAGTTTCATAGGTATACCTATGGCTTTGATATTTATATATGTAAATACCTATATTATAAGTATAATAAATATCAAAGTTTATAAAGATGATTAGATTGTTTTAATGGTTAGTTTGCTCGAATTATGAATCGGTTGAACGAATTGACGAACGAATTTGAATTATATAATATATTATAATTATATTATATATATGCATGGGTGTATTCTATATACATATTGTAAAATCTCCTTATAACACTGTTCTGCAATCAAATAAATTATTATATAAAATACTTTATTAATTATTATTTTATGATTAAAGGCAAACATTACTATCAGTACAAAATTTTCGAAGAACAAAAAATAATATGTACAACCTCTGTAAAGTTAGTTTAACAAGTATACATTAGTTATTTAATGACGCATCAAAAATTCATAAAAGATGATGAAGTCATTCAAATAAACTATTGAATACTATCCTAGGCTACTTCGGTGAAGATGTAAGTCCAGCTACGGCCAACAGCATCAAAATAGAAAAAAAAACCCGGCAGACATCTTCCTACCCGGTCCGCCGGATTATTTCTAGCCAGGCAACTAACTATATTAACCGCTGAAAATTTTTAATGTTGTCAATTATCCAGATAATCAATTTGGTGACATATCGTTACCATTGCTTATCGCGCATACCCGGCCCGCTTGTGTTTTCAAACCATCCAGAACCTCATTGAAATGTACATACAAAATTTCATTCAAATTGCTCCATCCAAGAGATGGATGGACGTATGAAAGATGATATGGTAAAAAAACGAGTAAATAACGAGATGACTGCGACTGCTGAATGGAAGAGAAAAACATATTACGCCGACCACAAATAAATGGGATAAGGAAGAAGCAGATGATGATGATGCTCAAAAATACGTATAGGTATAGAAGAAGCATATACATTAAAATATATCAAGAACTACACACTTTATAGAACACGTATATATATATGGTATACCTGATTAGGAACTATGACAAGTAACAATAAGGCTATTGGGAGTCCACGGGCGAGCCTGTACATCGGTCAGTGACGTCATAGCTTTGTCACATGACAGCCCGTTTTGTATCTTATGAAATTGAGACAGAGTTCAAAATGAGCTATTCGCCTAACTTTTTACAGCGAGCGTATATGGGCTTGTTTATAAATGCATGTGCTGTAATGCATGATGACACTGTAATGTAGATGGAGGCGCGAAATAGGATATAAGATTTAACTACCTTGTTATAACTTGTCAAGGTTATAGATTTCTCATGTTTAAATTTTTCCGAAGGTTACCTATATATGTACAAAGAATAACAATGTTTATTCTTCTCTAAAGCATTGATAAGATTTGCAGTGCAACCAAGCTATTTGGTCATGTAAATTTAATGAACAAAGCGGAGTACTAGTGCTTGCACTAGGTATCCGATATCCATGATATATAATTTATATGAACAATTTAAAGAGGGATACACCTACTATATATTTTCATTATTCGAGAATTATTAAAAAAAATAAGTCTCGATAGATAATATGTAGTTGGCAGGTAATATATTTTATACTAATTTCTGTTTTGTGTTGACTATGACGTTTCTATCTTTATACATTGTATGTAACAATGTCTATAGGTAAACAATGCATCTATAAAGGTAGAAAAGTCATCGTTTTAAGAAACTTAACTTCATACATAACATTTGGCGACCTCGGTGGTCTAGCGGTCTAGCACACACGCTTTACGTCCGATGGTCGCGGGTTCGATTCCTCGCACGACACAAACATTTGTATTCATGAGTATGATTGTTTGTATCGGTCTGGGTGTTTTCTATGTATATTATGTATGTATTTTTGAAAAAATAAAAATATCTATGTACTTACTTGTATCAGTTATCTAGTACCCGTAACACAAGCTTTAGATAGCTTAACTCGGGTCTAGATGGCGCTGTGTGAATTATCCTGAGATTATTATTATTATTATTAACTTAACTTAGACACAGCTGTCATAGGTAGTTTCAAGGTTATCCCTGCAACCTATTAGCAGCAAATATGGTACTGGTAATTCGCGTTGTTGCAATGTAAGACTTCTCTTCACAAGAATACAACATCCTAAAATAATCAGTATATCTAAAACTGTAGATATTGTTTATCACGCAACTTCCGCGGAAATACCTACATGGGAATTCAAATATTCAGTCATCACTTTCCATACGATAGATTTGAGGTAGGCGTAATATGTTTTTAAAATTGATTGAATGTTTGTTACCAAAATCCTAGATTTTTATGAAATTTTGTGTGCATATCGGGTAGCTTTGAGAATGGGCCGACATCTATTTTTCATACCGTTTAATGACTCACCCCAAATATTTTAATTTTGTCATTTTTTTCTTATGATTTAGCATTGAAGAATACAAACAACGATAAATTTTATCGTTGTCATATTACGTCTTATTATTTAATTAATATATATATTAATTTATAACGATGTTTAACTTAAACATTTATATCAACGTATGCCGCAATTTTTAAATTGCGGCAAATGTTATGCCATATTACCTGGGATTGTAATAAAAATTGTTCAACAACATTGTGAAACATAATTAGATGTTATGTAGGTTCTTAGTACGTTAGGTGAATTGATGTCAACAATAATAACCCACCAAAATACTCATAAAAATATAACTACATAGAAACCTAATAATTTATATCTCAATTTATTGAAATAACAACTTCTTGACCAATTACTAATTTTAATAGTATTGCGTTGATTCTTTTTAAGAAATTTGATATCCCATCAAAAACATAAATGTGAAATGATAGCCGAGTTTAATATTATGATATATACCTTGATTGTTGACTTCTACCACAAAAGAGATGAGATCTAAATGGGTGCCAAGTTCAATGGTCTGTCGTGAAATGTATTTATAACAATATAAAATATCATTTCTTCTTATAACTTAGGATAATATACTGCTATAACTTATTCTCATATACCAATTATTACTTTCGATTGCTAGTTACTATTAATATTAAAATAGGAACCGACAAGTAACATGTTTAGAACTTGCGAAGGCTACAGTATATTTCGTATATGAAAACTAGCCAAGTTAGACCTTAGGCTACAGTATATTATCCTAAGTTATAAGAAGAAATGATATTTTATATTGTTATAAATACATTTCACGACAGACCATTGAACTTGGCACCCATTTAGATCTCATCTCTTTTGTGGTAGAAGTCAACAATCAAGGTATATATCATAATATTAAACTCGGCTATCATTTCACATTTATGTTTTTGATGGGATATCATTACTTTTTGTACATAAATTATACGAGGTACTTATTTATAACTAAATTAATACCAAATTATTTTTGATAAATTACTGTATTTTCGTATATTTACGGGGTATAATTGTCTTTTTTTGTGTTATTTTCTATATTTTCTTGTAACTTTTAAATGTTCAAGTGCATTGCCAATTCAGTATCAGGAATTTTTGGGCAAATCGGGGCGGTATAACGTCCACAGATGGTTGTACTCTACAATAGAGCTCTCGTGACTTGGATCTAAATTGTTAAGACGTACTCCATCTAAGGTTTTAACTCTGGAGAGTCCAACGTAAACCTGTCCTTTATTAAATATAGAGGAGCCTATGTTGAGAAGAGGACTGCTAAAACTAAGGCCTTGTGATTTGTGTATAGTAATAGCATATGTTAAGCAAATACGGAATTGTTCTCTTTCAACTTATACATTATTTAATATCTGAAACTTCGTATTGACACGTTATAGTTCGTAAAGACGATTATGTAACAAATTGACTGTTATCTACTGAATTCTCAAGAAAACAATTTGTTACCAATGAGTTCTCATTCTCGAGTTAACTATACATTCCTACTTATAACTATACTAAAATTGTTATTAATTTTTTGTTTAAACTATTGTCTATACCATACGTATTTACTAAAATAATGTAATAATAATATAACCACAAATATATAAGTATAATTTAAGAAAGCTATGAATTTCGTAGCATAAATCGCAACCTTGTAGGTTAGATATCGAGAAACAAAACATTGAGTTTTATCGCACCACTCCCACACGGCGCCGCCGCGGCGTCCTATACCGAAATGCCTATTATTTAATAATTATTTATAAAAATAATGATTTTACACTATCGATGTACGCTAAATATTGAAACAATAATTAATACCAAATCTCAGTTAATAACATAATAAATACGAAATTCGACTATACTCCTAGTTATAAGTACGAGTATATTTTAGCAACTAGTGTTTACCGCTCAATGCAATATTTGTGTTTGCTAGTTATCGACACTGATGTGAAGGGGTCAACGTAAATTGGTAATGATCGACGTTTTCATACAATATTACTTTCCGTCCAGTACAAGATGAGATTTTTCGCCAGGGATCAATGTCAATTGGTGGCTATCGACGTTTTCATAGAATTTTAGTATTCGTCCAGTATAAGTTGAAATATAATCAATTAAAGTGAAAAATTGTAGTAAAATGATAACAATTTACCAGTTTCAGATTTTTTCCTTTATATTCACCTAATTACCTATCTGCATGCCAAATTTGAACTTCCTAGGTCATCTGGAAGTGGGTTATAATTTTGATCTATAGTTGATCAGTGATAAAAATGACGATTTTTGGACATTAATATCTAAATAACCGTTTGAGATATGTTTATGAAATTTGGAACACATATTTATCTCGCAAGTCTCAATATATAAACCAAATTTGACAGGTTTGTGTGAAAGAGTTTTTGAGTTATGAGGGGGTCAAAAGTGGCTCCAAATGGTTCGTGTAAATATACACACGGTGCTGCAAGCCAGTTTACTTGAAACTCGGCTTGACACGCTGCCGCGTGTCTAGATTCATCAATGCTATAACTTATTTCTAACAATATTAAAGAGAATAAATATCGCATTTTTCTCACAAAACAGCCCTATGAAGGTAAGAAACCACCAAAATTACGTCACTAACACGTAAACGATAGGGTAAAAACACCAATAACTAGCACATAGTCACTTACGCATTTCCAAATTTGAATTTCGGGTGGACGCCGTTGTGGCGGGCACGTCACACAGTACTCAGCGGCCAGTCGGGACTGGCGCGGCCGGTCGATGCACCCGGTCCTCACCGTTAGCTCCCGAAATATTGCGACATAGGCCCTTCGTGATTCAATGACCATACACTCCATAAAGGTGTTTTATGTGAGTTATATGTAAATAAATACGAGTAAGTACAATTATGCGAGTGTTCAGGCCACGAAAAAACCGACTTCGATCATTAATGAATTTTTAAGGGATGTTAATGGAATGGAATAGTCGTTTGCTCTAACGGTATATACTGGCGGGACACCAGTGGAGGATGATAGGATGAATCAGGTCAATTAGTCCGTAGTAGCAAATTCACCAGGAATAAACGTGACGGTTTACAGGGGAACTGCGTGAAGGTCCTGATACCTACCTTGGAATGGACTTATTAATCCACATTACCTACCTCACCCCCCCCCCTCTCCAATCATTAGCAATTCATATATCGACAATATCTAAAACGTTGATTTTGTCAATTATTATTTTTTAACAATATTGTTGCAAAGAAAAAAGAACAAAGAAAGATCTAAGAATCCGTTGTATTCCCGTCAATCTTCCACATCAAATCATCATAATCGATTCAAAGGTTAAGACACTTTCGTTATATTCATTTGGCGATATTAATAAAGAAAACAGGAGGAGAAGGGGTTATTAGTAATGGTTTCTATTACTAACAATGTACCATAACAGAACAGTCTTTACAGCCTCCCCTGGAAACCATTGTAGTTGATTACCGGTGAATTCACACTGGGCAATGAATGGATTTTTACAATGTTCTAACAGACCTTACTTCATGCTCTTTCTCTTCCTCCACTGATGGCCGGCCAGCATATACCGTTAACGTAGACGAGTGAATCACATTCGTATTCATATTGAATATCATACTGCTTGCACATTTTTTTATGTCGATAATAAAGTAGAATAGAATTATGCCTTTACAGTCATCAGTATATCCGAATAAATACAAAAACAATGAGACGTTAACTCAAAAAAAATTGTATCAAACATACGTACTTCCTGATTCGCCATAAAATAAACCGAAAACATACAAAAGCTCAAAAGGAGTTCAAGTAAAAAAGTGTGAAACGGTCTACACACGACCCGAAAATTACACATAAAAAGTTATAAATAAAATCAAGAGCAATAGCGGAACAGCAATAATAGATTTAGAAAAGATTGGCTGCTCGATTTCGCAACATACCAGGCGACAAGTCTTCCTAGACGATAATTGTCCATAACCATTTTCCTACACAAGATGTGATGCAGAAAGTACTTAGTTAACTTTGTACAAAGTGGTATGCTTTGTATAAAGGGTCTGTCTGTCCTATTTTAGTCGTTAAATAGTTTGCTTTATATGATATGCGATCTGACCCGACTTCGCACGGGTGCAATGCTGATACTAAATATACCTACCACATAATGTCCTTATAAACAATATTTATAGCTTTTTTGTTAGTAGACAATACAAACATGTTTTGTTTAAAGGTTACTCTCGAAAGACTATGACAAAAAGACTCAACGCTCAAATCTAAGCCCGCAACATTGAAAGTTTGACCCTGCGATCCCTGCATTTTAAATCTGTAATATCGTCGGAAATGTTCATTTAAATTGCAAATTGTTTAATAAATTCATATGGGCCATATTGATCTATATTAAATAGACAACGTATTTAAGCTACTTAATTGGATAAAAACTCAAAATCGCTTCGTAAATAAACCATTTTTTCCCGTTAAATATAAAAGATAAGAAATGGTTACTATAAGTATCTAATATAAAAAAACGCTTTAGAATTCGTTGCGTAATTTTAAAGATTTAAGCATACATAGGGACGGATAGACAGCGACAGCTACTTTGTTTTATACTATATAGTGATGATGAAGCAGTACGAGATCCGGATGCTATTCTCCGGATCCCCCGGATGAACAAGAATGAAGAAGAACTAGTTCTGTTTATGAATATTATTTAGAGCGTGGATACTGTGGATAGTATCCATCGGGTGCAGCTACCTAGAGCTCTCTTCAAAAACTGCGCCGATATAGCCCCTAATTCTTGGGTCGTGTGTAAACCGTTTACGATCTCGGTCGATGCACCTGGCTGCACCGTTAGTCCCGAATTGCGACAGTCCTGTGGGACATCGAAACTGGACATACCTGTTTGGTATTTCTTGGGATAATAAATTATAGCCGACTGTAATAATTTCACAACATAATAGTAACGTAGTGTAAGATACATACATATGCATTTTGACTGATGATGAGATGTTTATATCAACAGATACACAAACATCCACATTTTACAACACAGTATAATTAAAAAAGAAGAAGCAAATACTATAGATATAATTTTTTTTTGTATTTTCCGCAAGTAAATCATAAACCAATAACTTCGTATTGGTATAAAAATTATCACAGATAATATCACAGTATCACAGATAATATCTTATTAATATTATAAACGCGAAAGTTTGTGAGTATGGATGGATGTTTGTTACTCTTTCACGCAAAAAGTATTTAACAGATTTTGATGTAACTTTACAGTTCAGAATAACATATAGGCTATAAAATTCATTCGGATAAACCGCGGGCACAACTAGTAATATGTGTATAACTATATACGTATAAAAATATACAAAACAACAATGTACTGCTATAATAAAAGCTTGTATTATACAGTACAGTCACTATTTACGTAGAAAGTTGTTATAACGTAAAACACAATAAAAAACTTACAGTCAAATTGAGAGTTTCCTCATTTTTTGAAGTCGGTTGGAAATAAATTAAAAAGTGTAACGGAACCTTTTCAAGAAAGGCGCTCGACGTCACCTTGCTCTTTCTGCAAGTTTTTTATTCGCTTTTTTTCGGGTCACTTCCGTGTAGGTACATAATATACGCTATATATAAATAGATAAGTTTAGGTTTTAGTATTCAGTGTTGGTATATCAGGAATTGCAATTGTTTAATAAGAATAATCTCAGAACAATTCACACAGCGCCATTTAGACTCAAGTTAAGCTAGCTAAAGCTTGTGTTGGGTACTAGATAAGTGATACAAATACATTGACATTTATTTTTTTCGTAATTACATTCATATTATGCATAGAAAACACCCAGACCGATACAAACAATCATACTCATTAATATAAATTTTGGTGCCGTACGAACCCGCGATCTTCGTAAGTAAGGCGGTACACTAAACCGCTGAACCACCGAGGTCGGTGTTTGAAGTATCACTTTTGTTAACAGCAATGGGTTTTCTTGTAACTGTAATGGTAAATTTATCGGCTAACGTCATGGTAAGTGACAAACGTGGACTCCGTCTATATACTTGAACAGCAGCACGGTCATTGTTATCTGATGAGATGACATAATGACCATGGTGTTGATGATGCGTTACGACTCAGACGTCATGCGTCCTACTCTGTAACTTCACTGTAGGTGCTCACCAAGACACAATAAATGTTATCTGTATAGTAACTTTAATCCTTATCCTAACATTATATTATCTATGTCCTTACTAATATTATAAATGCGAAAGTAACTCTGTATGTCTGTCCGTCTCCCTTTCACGCATAAACTACTGAACCAATTTAAATGAAATATGGTACACTGATAGTCTAGACCCTGAGAATGAACATAAATTTCCCCCCTTGTATCACCAACCCCTATTTCTTTATAGCGTTATTAAATTATATGCCAAAACAACGTTTGCCGGGCAGCTATAATTTAAAACGATATAATACAATTGAGCAAAATATAATGAGAAATGTCAAGTAAGTGTAAAGCAGACGAAATTGTGCGGGTCAGCTATATATAATCATGTATCTCAAAGGATAACATATAGTTAGCAGTTAACAATATTTAACTTCAGTAAACAACATTAATCAGGTAATATACAAGCACATTCAATTCTACTAATATATCAAAACATAAAAGGAAAATCTATGTAGAATCTATTTGTCACATACATGTCCTCTTGTTATTGCATACACTATTATGATCCTTATGGAGAGACGATTATAATATAAATAATTTGCATTACGACGATGTTCAAACATCTATGAAAAATGATTTTTAATATTCACTGACACATGAGGTGTTTTTTTTCATATTTGTATTCATTAACTTGAAAAGCAACTAAATACTAAATAATACCACTTTTTTTGTAATCGGTTGAGAATTTAAGCATCGATCAATGTTTCATTATAAGCAGATTCGTCTCCAGGCATGTAGTGAAAGTCTTCGCCGGTAGCCAACAGAGCAGAATGGGGGCGTATGACTCACTGAGTGAGCGCAGTCTACGCTGCTTGAACCATATAACAGCTGTTAAACGCAATAACCGATGGCACTAACTACATAGGTACTGTATTCAGAAAATACTGAATAATCGACAAACCTTGACATACACTTTATTGCACTTTTGTTTGCAGTATTGTTTATATCAAATTGCACATGTTGTTCACACTAACGTTATAAATGCCAAAGTATGTCCAGATATATATATACTAGCTGACCCCGCGAACTCCGTTTCGCCTCAGAATTAAAGGAATTTTGAATTTTAAGTTACGCAATATCTGAACGCCTGTTTGACACTTTGCATGGAAGAATAAAATTGTTGTTTTTACTATTTCTCCATGCAATTTCTTCATAATTTATCAGCGTTTAAACCTTCCCTGGACTCCCACGAATATTTCAAGACTAAAATTAGCCAAATCGGTTCAGCCGTTCTCGAGTTTTAGCGAGACTAACGAACAGCAATTCATTTTTATATATATAGATATAAGATATATTGTCTGGTATATACATATCAACAATTAAACAGCGAAACGGATCTTAATGTTACAGATACGAAAGTAGATTGTATCACGTGTTCGGGCATAGGCTACTTTTTAATGCGAAAAAAGGGCTCTAAGAAGTTGATTCTTCTTCTTCTCATTCGCTACGTTCTTGTCAGAACGGTCGTGGTCCTTATGTAGTGGGATGTGAGGCTAATGTCATCCGCTGCATGACAGGTCGCCTTTTGTCTCTACTGTCTGCCATTCTGGTACACTCGTGGAGTGGACCGCCTATTTCTGCTTTGATTTGGTCGGTCCATCGCATGGGTGATCGTCCACGGGGTCTAGTACCATCAACTCTACCCTAGTAGGAGTTGATTAGGTACACAGATAGTCTAGACCCTGAGAAAGGACTTTTTAATGCGAACACAGGTTACTTTTTCATTCCAAAAAGGGTTGTAAGAAGTGAAACAGGAGATGAAAGGATTTATGGAAGTGTCGTCATTTTTAAAGGTAGAAACTTGAAACTTATTTTTTAGGCAGTTCATTACATATACATATGACATTCAAAGTTAGTAAAAATGTTACCCTTAATATAAATGGGGGATGAATATTTGGATCGAAAATCGACATTTTTGAATTTAGAATAATGAAACTTTTCTTTATTTGGTCAAGGTCACTCCATAACGAAGTCCTGGACACAGCTAGTACTCGTATTATAGTCTACCTGTGACCAACCGGTCTACTCTAGTTCATTCCGATCCAATGACACGAAATGAGCCGTTTTCCATCGTTTTTTTTTATTTTAATTCGAGTAACTTAATATTATTGGCCTATATTATGTATATATATTATTATATTCTTTAATTAGACACTAGTTACTACAGTACATGTATCGTGGTCTACGAACTGATATTTTTACTGCATCATTCTGTGCAGTCTTGGCAGTATACGAAAATAACAACAAACAAAAGAACCAATAACAAAATTGATTGCATTGAAATTGATATTTAAATTAGACTCCAGTGTAGACTTGTAGTTAGACGTCTTACGACAACATTACGGGGGCTCCTAAGTCCAAGCTCCACAGTAAATATACCATTTATATAATTAACTAGCTGTACCCGCGACTTCGTCCGCGTGGAATTTAACTTTATTTTTCTAAAATAAAAGTAGCCTAAGTTACTCATGATGTAATAAGGAACCTACCTGCCAAAAACAGTCCCGGCGAAATCGGTCCAGCCATTTCAGAGATTAGCCGGAACAAACAGACAGACAAACAATAATAGTAAAAAAATGTTATTTTTGTGTATGTACCGTATTTATATGCATATCTATGTGGTAAAAAACGGTTATTTCAATATTACAAACAGACACTCCAATTTTATTTATAGATATCTTGATAAAATTACAATTAGGCACTGCATATTAATGTTTTCATTATTACAATTAATTAATTATTATTAATGTGTTTCTGACGAAAACTATTAATTAAGAAGATATCTAATGTCGGTAATTTCAATCGCAATTAAATATATTTAAGCGTAGTTATTGTAAAATATTCTGAATATATCGATTCTACAATAGATTATGAAAAGGATCGAGTTTCATTTGCGTTGCATGAATAAAATTCGGGTTGTTGTACGATTTAACATGTTCTAGTAAGTATGGTGTAATTTATTTATTTATTTATTTATTTATTTATTTTGTACACATTACATCGATGGTTGTAGACAAGACAATTAACAGCAATCCCTGCACTAAGCTCAGGGCTTGTGTCGCAGGAATCAGAAATCCTTAATTACAAAAACATTAACTTAAAACAGGCTCCAGTTCAACGAGGTACAAAATTAACTAATATTATATCGGTACTTTTTTTTTTTTACAAAGAATAATAATAACTAAAATAAAGGTAAAGTTTGGGTGTAGGCTGGGTAGGTATATGAGCGTGCGTTTGTGCGTGTTGTGTGTGTGTGTGTGTGTGTGTGTGTGTGTGTGTTAAACAGCTTGGTGTTTCATATAGGTAGTGTTAATTATTGGTACTGGTACACGATATACGCGGCGCCGGACGAGACGACTGAAATCAGTGGAGTTGACAACTTCATCATGCATTGATAATGTTGCTTTTAAAATGTATATTTGTCGTACTGTAAGTACTTTGCTCTCTTTAAATAGTTCTTCAGTGGGGAATCTAAAAGGTTTTTGTAACAGAACTTTAATGACTGCGCGTTGAGCTCTTTCAAGTGTAATCAGTTTTGTTTTGGTAGCCCCACCCCATGCTAAAATGCAATAGTACAGTAGTGATTGCGTTAGCGCCTTGTATACCATGACGAGAATTTCATAGTCCACGCAATTCCTTAATGCTTTGTAAATATAAATGGATTGTCGTATTTTGTTAGATATATATGCCATGTGTTTCTCAAACGTCAGCCTTTCATCCAGCAGCACACCCAGATAACGAATAGAAGTTGTATTCTCGATCATTTTACAAGAACACTGACGGTTGCCACCAGAGTTACATGTATGAATAATTAATTGATAGTGGTTTTGATGCGGTTGTCTTATAAAAGGCTAAATATTTAGATTTAGCTACATTAAGGGTAAGCAAATTTCTCTGTAACCATTTAGCCATCGTTCCCATGCCTGTCTCAGCCGCATCAATCAATCTACTCCAAGTCTTCTCCCGAAAAATGACAACTGTATCATCGGCATAACAGAAAATTTCTGCATTCAGTATCGGTAGTTCCAAGATGTCATCCATATAAATACAAAACAATGTAGGTCCAAGAATACTGCCTTGCGGCACGCCTACATCTATTTTACGCAGGTCGCTTGTTGTTGAATCTATTTTCAAACATTGATAGCGATTTGTATATATAGAACCAATCCAAAGACGTATTGGTCTCAAGTTTGCTTAAAAGAATGGGCACGGATACGGTATCGAAAGCCTTGGACAAATCAAGGAAAACGCCCAAACAACAAAGATTGCTATCCAATGACTCCGACACTACACTGACCAGTGATAGTAGGGCATCTTCAGTAGATTTTCCACTCCGGAAACCAAATTGTCTATCAGAAAGTAAGCTGTTTTTATTCAAGAAACTGATAAGACGTTTGTTTACGATTTTCTCCAAAAGTTTAGAAAGTGTACTCAAAAGCGAAATAGGTCTGTAATTGCTAGGGACTGATTTATCACCGTCTTTGTGTATGGGAGAAACAGCAGCAATTTTCCAACATTGGGGAAAAAATTCCAGAGAGGAGACTAAGGTTAAAAATGTGTGTCAAAGGACCAACAACAAACTTTTTGATTTGTTTTAACAGGTATGGAGTATAGCCATCGATACCTGGGGCACTATTGGGTTTGAGAAGATCAATATGCTTAGCTATTTCATACGGATCGGTTGGATGAAGAAAGAATGAGCATCCATCTTTAGGTACTTTTTTTGAATAGATATCTGAAGCCAACGCCGCCTCCGACTTGTTGAGCATGGTTAAAGTTTCATCAGCCAATTTTCTACCGATTTGAGAAAAGTATTCATTACAGTAATTGAGGGAAGAAATAGGGTCTTTTTGGATTTTTGTCAATGCAATTGGAGATACATGAGTAGAAGGCATATTACATATTTTCTTTATTGATGTCCATAATTTCCTGGAGTTGTTTTGATTCTCTCTTAAAATTTTGGTTTCATATTCTGTTTTAAGGCGTTTTTGTAAGTTGAACAAGAAATTGCGGTATCTTTTGTATGTTACTTGGCATATAGGATCATCAGGATTTTTCTTACTCAGCTGGTGGAGTTTATCACGGTTTTTTTGACATTTTATTAGGCCTGAGTAATCCATGGTTTTCGAATGAAATGCCTTCGTTTTATGACAGATATTCGAGTATGTTTATTAATCACGAAATTTAAAGTTTCGTAAAATTGTTTAACGGCATCATTAGGGTCATTCGCCTCGTAAATTGAACCCCAATCAACAGACTGAACGTCGCTAACAATGGCTGGCATATCCATTGTAAATTTAGTCAGATTCGATGTGTTTACACTGTCTTTATTACCAGTCATAGCCAGAAGACACATATCATGGTCTGTTATGCTGTTTCCACAGACTATTCCGACACTGGTTGATTTGTCTCTTACAAAAATATGATCCAAACAAGCATTAGCCCGCGTCGGCTTTGTAATAGCGCAAAGAAGTTGGTGACTGGCTAGCATACATAGATATTCAAGACATTGCTCGCTTGGAGAATCATCGGTTATGTTTATATTAATGTCACCTGCAAGAATTATACATTGACGTTCGCCGATATCCAGTAAAGTGCTATCCAAAAAGGCTATAAAGTTATCTAAGTTTTTGAATGATGGGGATCTGTATATGCCCAGTATTGTGATTTCTCTATTTATAGATATTTGAAGGCAATTACACTCTGTAAAGCACGGTTCTTTCGCTGAGCTACTCCATTTATTTTTAATAAAAGCAACAACCCCACCGCTCTTGTTGACATATTTTTTTGTATAAAACGACACATATCCCGGAATCTGTGGAATATAAGGGTCTTTGCTTAGCCAACACTCAGACATAAGAATTGCATCTGGGAGGATTTCCAACCTATTTAAAGAAACTAAAAATTCATCAAAGTTGCGCTGTATACTTCTTATATTAAGACTTAAGACCAGAAAACTGGTATCTGATGGTAGCACCGCAGTACAGAGCTCTAACTTCTCCAGAGAAAGACATTTTATCGACAGTGTTTTATTAATGTCTTCGTAAAAATCAAGCATTAGAGGTTTTTTTTTTCTTTTTATGGAAGAATCTGAAGATCAGAAATCGAATTATAGACTGTTTGGAGATTGTCTTTGGAGAAGTAAAGCACACGTGAAGGTAGTAGTTATGTTTTGTATGAAATTTTAATGTGTATGTTGTATAGTATGTGGTGAATATTATGTTACAATGTGTAATATTATTGGAAAGTGTTGAGTATAATATATTTTTAACTGTTAATGGAATTAGCATAACATAAAGAAATAAAAATATTATCTTATATTTAGTGAGACCAAGTTTCTCATCCAAATCCTGGTATGAGAAAATTCGGATTGCTTGTTTATTTTCATTTTCTTTGATATAGATGCCTCCGTGCCGCACCCAACAAAAACGAAATTTTTGTTTTTGCGCTCGGGATCTAGCTTCACGAAATAAATCACGATTTGCCCTCGTGAGCCGTTCATTAATGTAAAACTTCTGAGCAGGGCTTGGAGTAATCATCTCAGTAGTAACATTCTTTCTGGATCTAGCTGCTCTCACCAGCTCATCCCTTTTTGGCGGCGCAAAAGTTTTACAACAATAGGACGTGACCTACTGACGACAGAGCTCGGAGACTTAGCGTCTTTGGAACGTTTAGGACCAACTCGACCAACTTCGTCCAGGTCAGCTTCAGTCAGTGAAACTCCGATTTTTTGGGATGCCAGCAATACTATGTGAGGTAGATTTTCCTGATCTTCTTCGGGTATACCAATAATTTCTAGCTCATTTTTGATCAAGTTTTGATCCTGTGCAGTGACAAGTTGTTGGAGTTGGCCAACTGATGTTTTCAGAGCGGCGATTTCCAGGTCTTTATCTTGACAGATCCTTGCGCAATCTATAAGTCGTTCGTCTAGTGTTTTTGACAAAGCAGCTGATTGGGCCTTTATTTCTTGTCGTGCCTCATAAACTTCGTCACGTAATCGGCGAATTTCGGAGAATAATCGGCTACGCTGAAGTCGGTTTGGACGTTAGTCCCTTCTCCCCTGAGTTTGCTCCCTCTAGTTGTATTTACATTCTGACTTATAGAAAAAGTGTCATGAAGTGACATAGCCGACGATGGAGACTTGTGTTATCACTTTTGGGCATGAGGCATAGACATGAAGGACAAAACCACTCATTTTTGTAATTTTGAGTGAATTTATTAAATTGCTCTTCTGTTATATTCAAACAAATTAAGTCATAAAGACAATGGCATTTGTGATAATTTTAATTGTGTGATAAATTTAATTGACAAAAATTATATCTCGATATAGTCTAGTTTATATTTATACAATACTAGCTAACTCTATTTACATAATATGTTTTTAAATTATTGCCTACGTGTTGTGTAAAATTTCATAAAAATACATTGAGTAGATTTTGCGTGAAAGAGTAACCATCCATTATACTCTCAAAGTTTAGCGTTTTTAAAAAGAAGTAAGATATATATATTAATACGTATATATAGATGGGTTAGAGACAGTTTCATACACTGTCGACGTACTAGTAGTACTGATCTTGAACAAATATTTGAAATGTTTATAGATATATTAGAATCCATAGTGGCAGACTGAGAATATTGTTTGAAAAAGTATCAAAATAATTCAATATTTATAAAAAGAACGGTGGAGAAGCTGCCAGCAGCAATTTTCTTGTATTTACGCCGTACATCCCTACTACTATAACATCACCGGCGCCCAGGGGGCGCCTCTCTGATCGATCCCCCGTCCAATTCAAACGGCGATCGATATTACGACGGCCTGAGCTGAGGTTCAAACCCCTAGTGGTGCCCTCAGACTAAAGTCGTATCCGTCAGGCAGGAGCTGGCCTTCAGCCGCTCCATAAGTCCTTCCGCGGGTTTGGAGTGCCATCTGTACTCGCCCCCTAATGTCCGGTTAAGCTGTAAAGGCCAGCTGCGGCCAACAGCATTAGAGTAGTCCGAAAAAAAATAACTATAACATTAGATATATATGCGATAGTTCGTCTGTTTATTTGGTTTGTTAGTTTTTCGCGATTACACGGCATTACATTTTTAATGTAGATGAAGAGGACTGGCATAAACTCTATCTTTTATCACCAAATAAGCAGATAAAGTCACGGGCAACACTAAGCTAACTATAATGTGTGACATGCAATACAGCACACATACAACACACAAACAACACATATGGCTACTACCTACTCTACCTACAGCTACCACGGACTAAACATTAAACTAAAATTTACGAAAGAACCATGCCTACCATGCCAACTGGAATGTTACGTAAATCAACCTGTACGAGTGACCGACAGACCCACTGTGGCCGGTTTAAATAGTATTTTCTACCATTTCGTGTGTGTAGAGCTGTTTTATTTACATTGAATTAATCTGGAATTTAAGATTTAACATTATTAAAGTTGTTACATAGATACACACATAATACATGAATACATAAATTATGTGTGTATTAAATTGTCGAAGACAATGTATGTATTTATGTATATATTGTACATGTGTGCAAAGTTTTGTTTATAAGTTTCATGTATTTTAAACATACATATAATACACTGCTCCATACAAATTTCATACACCTCCGCAGTATACGTAAAGCAAAGACTTTGTACACGTTTCTTAGAAAATTGCGCGGACGGGGACGTATGAAATTTCGGAACTTATACTTTATATAGAAAAAGAGTACGGAATGTTTATATTTTTTTTAATTCTGCATAAAACATACATTCAACCAATAGAAATAAAATATTACACACACTACTAATATTTTACCAATACATAAGAAAACGTGAATCTCAAATAATGTCAATATTGTTAATTGTTAAATCAACTAATCGGGGTTTTAGTCCAAAGAAATTTTGATTTACACCATGACGATTTGATTTTAACCAGTTTTTGCGCAATATATAAATATAAACAAATATTTTAATAATAATATTCAGAAAGAAATTTTGATTTAAGTTGACGAGAAATAAATGAAATAATTAAAAAAAGTGCATAAAATTTGTTTCCATTTTTCAATTTGTTTCGGTGATATTATCAAAGTAAACTATCAGAAGCAAGTCTGACAATATAACTTTAATAATGTTTCAAATTATATTTAATTTATAATTAATTACGGTCGAAATGTGACCTATTTTTATAAAAAAGTGTACAAAGCACTATGATAGTATAGGATGATAGGATGAGCATGAGATCAGGTCAGTTAGCCCTCCTGGCCAACAGACATTGACTACGATGGTTTGTACACCACATGGAGGTAGACCTTGCTCGTAATGGAGTCTTAACTGTAATTAAAATTAATTAAATATAATAAATTAAAATGCCTTAAAGTTAAGTGTGGATTCAATCGAAGTAATATCTTTGTAAGTAAAGTACTTAAAATGTTTAAAGTACTTAATTTTTATGCAAATTATCATAATAATGTACCGATATTATATTATTTAATACAAAAAATAAAATCTCACGAATTCCCGCCATAACGCATTTATTAGACTTTCTTTTTTAATTTTTGGAAAGTTTTTTATTTTATCTGTGGCGGAGTCGTGACTATTGCCAGTGTATTTTTTATTTCTCAGCTAGCCGCAATTTTAGTTATCTGTTTTTCTCTTGTTTCATAAATTACATGTTGGATTATGTAAAAGGCAGGCAACCCACTTTGTGGTACGTTTATGTAACAGTAATTTAAATGACGTTAGCTAAACCAAAACCGTATTAACACAAAATAATATTACAAAAAAATAGACCAGTAAATTAGTAGGTATAGGATAATAATTGTTTTTGTTTAGACACGACTTACGATTAAAAGAACATTTCTCAATTATCAATGTATATCTAAAAAGAATAAGTAACCCATAGTTACACATAAACTGTATAGGTAATCAAAGCTGTATGCTTTGATTTATACAAATGTTATAAATGTGAAAGTGAGTCGTCTGAATATCTTATGTACATTTTTTTGTAATTTGACGTAAAGATACGTTTTATCACAAGGACAGATATAACCTTTTTTTTACTGGGTTGTTTGGGATTGCCAGTTGCTTGGACCTGTAGCACTGCGACCTACATATATCGTTTGTGCTAGCCCTTTTTCAGAGTTCGCTATCTAGACTCGTCAGGGACAAGAATTGAAGGTTATTCCTAGGAGCGATGATTTTTATCTCCTCAGGAAAGAGTGTAAACTTTCCAAAGGAGATATTTCGTTTATCCATAAGTATGTACAATAACATAAGATGTCTAGTGACACATCTTATAAGAGGAAACTTGCAGTGTCCTGTGAGGAACCTAGTCATTATGCATATGTTTTTATACTAATACCAATATCTGAAATAATCGTTTTTTTTATATAAAAAAAGCAGATGCATTTTAGCATTATGAATATAAATAGAAAACGTCGCCTATATATACATATGTATATATCTATAATATATATAAATAAAATCATTTTTTGTACGTTTTTACTAGATGCATGCATATTATAAATTGTCTGTCTGTCTGTTTGTTCCGGCTAATCTCTTTAATGGCTGGACCGATTTTGACGGGACTTTTATTAGCATGTAGCTGATGTAATAAGGAGTAACTTAGGCTACCTTTATTTTAGAAATATAAACTTAAATTCCACGCGAACAGCGTGTTCGCGTACACACGTGTTCGTGTACAGCTAGTATTAAATAAGGAATAAGGATATTATTTGAAAAAAGTGTACGTACAAACGAGTATATTTATTATAGTGTGCTCTTCGTGATGTTTTATCTCAATATGGTCAGCAAATAAACGCTAAACCACAGAGTTTGTATATAATAGTACACGCAGGTTTCCTTGTATCACACATTGTAGATCTATATTATTATTATTCGTTAGTATTGTAAAGCTGTTTGTTTGTTTGTTTGAAAGCACTAACCTCAGAAACTTCTAGTTCGAATTGAAAAATTCTTTATGTGTTGGATAGTTCACTTGTTAAGGAAAGCTTCAAGCTGTATAACGTTATGCTACGACCATTAGGAGCGGAGCTGCAATGAAAAATATTGCAAAAGGTGGGGAAATGAAACGCAGACGAAGTTGCGTGGGTTAGCTAGTACGTTATATACGAGTATGTATAGTTTAAAGTACACAAGATAGTTTACCTAACAAAGTGTGAGATAGCTGTAGAACAGGCTGTAGCAGGAAGGCCAATCGTACGTGGATTCTTGTTCAAATACCAGATTTTTTCCTTTTGCTACATTCCCCCACATACAAGTTTATGTACTAGATTTTGACCTACGAAAATCGATCAAAGTACGATGTTAGAAAGCCAAATTGAGCAAGTACGAGATTTTTAAATTTTTATTGTTGTGTTCGTACGAAGCTAATTATTTTAAGGTTGGCAACACGAAATTCAAAATTTCAAATTTTCTTGTTATGAAAAGCGTACCTACTCCAAACCTCCTACTGCCTAATACGAAAAAACATATACTAAATAACTTTTTCTCTTAATTGAAATAATATGTAATTTAATTAATAATTTGAGTCTAAATCTTGATAAACGCGAAAGATTGTGAGTGAATGGATTTTAATGATATAGCTTATGCATCATAATAACATATAGTCTATATTTTTATTGAAATTTAACACGGGTAAAACCACAGTTTATTGTTATGTAATATTAAATTTAAAATTTAAGGTCTTTTTGTCATTTTGGTCAATAAATCAAGATGATTCAACAAAATCGGTTCTAAATAAAATATTCGTAGGTCGTATCAAATAAAAGTAGGTACTTCGGATTAAGAACTTCTTTATTTCGGTTAAAAATTATACCTACATCTGTTTTGCGTTAACATAAATTTAAATTAATTATTACTCAATAGCCGGATTCTCCGTTAGCTAATAAAGCTAACCGAAGGTTGACATTGAAACGTTCATGTACCTACGTTAAAATAAAGAAAACGAGCGCTGGTCGCACGATATTTGGGCTGAATTATTATTAGGTTATTATTACCTATTGGTTTAAATAAATTCTTTAATTCTTTAAAAATTCTTTAATTCTTGTATGCAGTTTATAATATTAACTGCATACAAGAATTAAAGAATTTTTGGCGACTGTAAAACCTAATGGGCTATCTGACCTAACTTCCTCCTCCCTATCTGACCTCCCTGGTGGCAGTGTACCGTTACAGCAAGCGAATACACAATTACAATACAATTCAATTAACATCCAATTTAAAACCTTAATCTTAATAATATTATAAACGTGAAAATTTTTGAGTATAGATGTTTGTTACTCTTTCACGCAAAAACTACTGAACGGATTTTGATGAACTTTACAGCAACATAGTTTATGCATCAAAATAACACGTAGGCCATATTTTATATTGAACTTTAACGCGAGTGAAACCGCGGGCACAGCTAGTAATAATATATTCTTTAGTAGTTACTTAATACTTAGTACTTACTACTTAATAGTTAGTGTTGTATCACCTACCTTGTGTACAACCACAGATAAGATGGTACAAATGAAACTAGACAGACAGACAGAGAATTAATGAATTAGGTACATCGTCCATTTCCTTTACTATTTAATAATTGAGACTATAATTCTAGTCTTATCTTCCGACACCTATCTCACCAATATTGATACATTTTTACTCAATCAATCTGTATTGTAATGTATACATATAGTTAGTAATATCGAAAGAGATCTGTATCACTTTACAAGACAAATTCATCATTATGTACACCATTAAAAAAAACATATTTTTTTATATGTAACCGAATAGCAAACAAGTTAACGTAACGTTTCATGTGTTATAAATAAGCAAGAAAATTGCAACGAAATAAAATTTGGACACCCGCGATCACTCTGATGCGATGCTGATTGATACTAAGGTACGTGTCTTGCCGTAGGACTTAGTATTTCACTGCCTTATCGCAGAGTGGTTTTCAAAGAGGAACAACACTACTTACAAAATAATATATAGCTGTATAAGTGTGATTGATCCGCTATTTATGTATCTACCCCAGTAGTAGTAGTAATTATCGTACGAGTAGGAGACAGAGACAAGGCTACTGTACGAGCTTTGTGTTTAGAAGGAAATAGTAGATAATAATAGGAGACAAATCTGACATATTACAAAATATATTTCAATTTTAAATAAGGCACTATTACGAATTAATCATCTCTGTAATCGGTGGCTTTTATTTAAAAAAAAAAGTAGTTTGCTACTTATAAAATCGACTGTACCGCCAATTCACACGTATTATAAAACCGCAAGAAGTCACAATACCTATTGTCGAAAGTAAACGTTGCTCTTTCACTTTAATAACTCCGTCTGTGCTTTCATTTCGTTAAAAGTATATTATAGTAAGTTTCTATTGTCAAAGTTACTTACTTTGCAAAATAAAGACAACCTACACTTGTAAATGATTGCGGGGAGGGGAGGGGGGGGGGCAACGATTACCTAAATGTCAGGGTAGACCTGATCTCCCTGCGATGCTCATTGGAAACCTTCATGTTTAATTACTAGTGGGTTCGTCAAGAAAGGCTTACTGACCTCACTTTAGGCTTATTTTATCATCCTCCACCTCGTATACCGTTGGCGAAAGCGTATCATTGCATCTACAATGTACGTTGTGACATAACCGTATGTAGCGTTAATTGTTAATATAGTACATTCTCAATACATTTTAGAAATAGAGGTTCAGTCAAGAAGCATCAAGAAACAATGAGAAAAATTGAAAGAAGTCGAAACAGGCTAACAATACAAAATGAAAATTAATTGTGTTTTACTTATTTTATTTATAATACTAGCTGTTCCCGCGACTTCGTCCACGTGGAACTTTATTTTTCTAAAACTTTAACTTTTTCTGGTATGTAGCTGATGTAATAAGGAGTAACTCCTTTAAAAATCCCGTCAAAATCGGTCCAGCCATTTCAGAGATTAGCCGGAACAAACAGACCGACAAACAGACCGACAGACAAACAGACAAAATTATAAAAAATATTATTTTGGTATATGAACCGTATATATATATTTATATGCATGTAGTAAAAAATGGTTATTTCAATCTTACAAACAGACCCTCCAATATTATTTATATGTATAGATTATATAAATGGAATAGATCACAATCGTATATTAAATATTATTTTTCATTAATTCCTTCTTTATCTAAAAAGTAACTGACTGACTTAGATACTTTCACATTATTAATGTTAAGTATTTATACGATATACTCTAGATACTCTATGTAACTGTAAACAAAACGAAACAATGGACATGTAGAGCAGACTGCCGAGAACACCTAACATGTCCAACATATATCGGTAGTATTTTTTGTACATATGTACCTATGTCTTTTTATGTTGATCGAGTAGTTCACAACTTATGAGTTATACTTAAGAGTTCTATTCTGGTCGACATAAAAAAATTAATTTCTAATTATACTTCTGACTAACTCCCTGAAAGCAAATATCGATAACAAAACTAAAAATAATTCTGACTACTCCATCCGGGATAGCAGTATTAACACTATTTTTAGATAGATAGGTAGATAAATTCTTTATTCAACAATTACAATTTTAGTTAAGTAGGTAGTACTATTTGTTAAGTAGCACTGTAAATAATGTTATAATAAATATTTACTTCGGATTAGTTTACGCTCAAGATGACCTACAAACCAATCGCAAAACATTTTCGCAATTCTTTTGTCACAAAATAAAAACATTATAAATCAAAATTTGTATGGGATAACTGTTGTGAACGCAATTCCAGATTCGGAACGGAGCTTTGGTCTACAAAAAAGCTCAGCTTATTTAAAGAAATCCAATTCAATTAATGCATTATTATCTATACTTACTATCTATTAATATTAGAAAGAGGTAAAACTTATAAGATTATCTCTGGATCTACCGAACCAACTTTGAAAGAATGTCTTACATAGTCCCCTTACCGAAGAATCTTATAGACTACTAGATGACCTCGCAAACTTTATTTTGCCACAATAAAATCGCTATTAAAAAATGGGGTTTATGGTTAATTGGGTTATTATAATAAAGGGTTCATGGTAAAAGAGTGAAAATATAATAAAAAAAATTTACAAAAAATAAAAAATAAATGTTAGGGGTGGACAGCCCTTATCACTTAGGGGAAAACTTAGATAGTAGCAGATCTTATACCTCCGAATATAAAATTTCACTGTACTGAAAAATGTAGTAAAATCGGGGGAAAATTGACGCAGACAAAGTCTATAACTTGGTTGTATTAAATGTCGCCTATTAACCCCATATTCAGAGATTACTTAATGACCACTTTGCCATATTCATAAAACAAGGAAGTTCTCACTTCCTTAAAATAAAATATATGCGAAATGCAAGGTAAATTAATTTGTAAGTTCCGAACTTGTTGGTTCAAATTACTTGAGCAAAGCCAGTTCAATAAAGGTCATTTTCTTTATGCGACTTTCCTTTTCCGGGTTGTCATCAAAATCGAAGTGAATTTCAAATAAATTTTAATTTATTTAATGATGTATGACGCACTTATTCAATTGCAAATTAATTTATGATTAAATAGAAACTCATTAGGTAAGAATTAATTAAGTACCTATATTAACCCAATTGAATACTTTAAGGATTTTTTAATATTTACCGTTACCATGATATAATATTTTTTGTTATACAATCTTATAGATTGTATATAATAACATGAAAAATTTTGAATTTTTCAATTTTATGCTAACGCGAATAAATACTAAATTTTGAAATGACTGAATAAATGCAATTGATTATATTAACATGTACGAAACCGAACCGAATCTTTAAACATTTTTTCAATTTTTTTTCTGTTAGTTTGTTTGTTAGAATTTTATGTAAAATCGTTGATATGATTATAAAAGAATCTTCGCACTACTATGCAATATTATGTATACTATATTAAGGTAAATATATATACATTAATAATGAAGGTACTGAAAATTATAAAAACCATTTTAACCGTACAAAAGATTTAGCTCTTTTTTTTAAGAATTTATTAACACATATAATAAATTACTCTACTGGATGGTGATGCTGTACATGTATAGTAATGTACTCTGATGCTGTTCACTGTGCATATGAACTGTACCCCTTACTAACTGGTAGGCTGTCTTTTTTTTTGTCATTACAATTACATAAAAAAGAATACTACAGTCGCTATATAGATTGGATGTCTATTCATGTTTAAAGTGTAATAATAGTAATAATCTCAGGACAATTCACACAGCGCCATCTAGTCCCAAATTAAGCTAGCTAAAGATTGTGCTATGGGTACTAGACAACTGATACAAATACACAGATATATTTTTTTTCGTATATATTATATACATAGTATACAGTACACGTTGTATATTAATATTGTTTCTATGAATATTATCTTGTATCACACACATAATTCTACTGACTTATAAGTGTATGTGCAAGTCTCAAGACTAGATTTAGACATACTCGTTATAGATAACAAAGACAGTGTATATATATGCTATATAATAATACTGTGTAATATTATGTTATCTGTGGTAATACCAATACCATAATAATATTTGTAGTTGCGGACTTAAACAAAATAATACAAATAAATAAAAAAACTAATATTTACCAATTAGAAACGAATTTCAGCAAAGCGAAGTGTATGTATAAAATCCGTAAATTTTCACTTAAGTTAAAAATCCCTTTGTACACAAAACTTGCACTTGAAAGTTAAAAAAATATCTGTTTGTATAAAAATAGAGTCGCCGTAATGGCTATGGTACCCACCGCACCGAGTGTCGGTATAACACTGGCGCGGAATGGCAAGTAGGCAGCCACTGTCACAATATGTTGTTCGACATTCTTGAAAACTTTCCATGTTAATAAAACAACCAAAAATGTATTACAACGGCTTCATAAAACACCTTATTCAAATCAAAAATAAAAATAAAAATTAGACTAGTGTATATTTGCGTTTTTTAAATAGCGCCCTTCCACCCTGATGATGGTTAACCGACCGGTTTTGATAGAACATTTCGCGTCGTCAGTTTTTCTAACTTTCTTTGACCTCGATTATTTCGAAGTGAAGCATTTTTAAAAAAATATTTGTAAATTGTACACAGCTGTATGGAAACTCCAGACAAAATTTCAGTTTTCTTGCGTAATAATACAAGGGCATTTTATGTACAAAGACTGATAACTTTGTACAAAAAATCCCAAAGAAGCGAGTTTCTAGGTCTCGCTTATTTTTCTTTATGCTATTCGGATTTAAAAGGAGGGATATGTCATGTAAATTATATTAAGCAAAACACAGTAGTCTATAGTAATAGAAAAAGAAATATAAGAAGAAGTCCCGTATATCCCGGGACGTCCCGTATTTTAAGCTTATTGTTAGTTTCAAATGTCCCGACGGGACAGGATTGACTCTGTCCCGTATACGAACCGTGCTCCGTTTTTTATTATTAAATTGATCGATCTACACTAGCCAAAAATACTCACGCACGTAACTTTTATACTCCTAATTTAATAAAAAGCGACTTGTTTATAATTACGATTATAATTGTATTGATTTTTATGAATATGTTAAAACCAATAAAAATATGTTGACTTGCTCTTTAGAAAAATATATTAAAAAATAAAGAATATCACTACATAATTTTGCTTCTTATTTGTCCCGGGTAAAAAACTAAATTCCCGTATTTTTTGCCTATTTAAGCAAGCTAACCTATAAGGGAATAGACTGAACAAAATTTGGCACCTCTACTTACTACCCTATTACTATATGAAACACGCACCTGGTGTCTTTCGCTTTTCAGGTGTTTATAAGTACGAGTAGTAACCGTTTAACATCAGATGTCCGTTATGTTTGTTTGCCTACTTTGTGCTGACAGTGATACAGTTCTAGTATTTGCGACGCTCCGTATTATCACTTTCTGGTGGACCGTCTATTTGTTATTCCACTCGCCTAAAATACTGTGTAGCTTTCTGTAGATAACATTACGTGAACATACTAAGTACTACAATTTAGAATTATGTGCCTTTTAATTTTAGTATTATTAAATTTACTTTAGATTTTCTATAATAGATCTAAATGTATTAAACTACATACGCTCCCTAAAATAGGGCAGATTAAAAATCGTATTGGGCAAAAAATCTGTGATACGTAGATTATAAATATAGATTTGAAGCTGCTAGCTGTAAAAATCACGATACTTCCATACGACCTTTCGTCTCACCTTTCAATCCTTTTTTCTATCTATCTGTGACCTATCTGTGAACCAAATTTAATTTAAATGTGTTCAGTAGTTATGGCGTGAAAGCGCGACAGACAGACAGAGTTACTTTTGCATTTATTATATTAGTCCTTACTACTGAAAACAAACAAATAGTCAGCTGTAAATATAAAAATGATGCTATAGTATTTACAATGATACTAACTACTCATAGACTACGTCTATGATATAATATTAGTTTTCGCAATATTACAAGGTTACGTTGCCAACGTAGTCCAAACACTGCAGCATGTGTAGAGGTCAGATATGCTGTTGTTGCAATGTATTAGCCACAGGTTAACTAATTGATTTGACCTTGTACCAGATGTGTACTACGAATCTCACTCAGTTCAAGGTTCGTATTTAGGTCTAGAATACACGATACATTATAAAAGTGGTGAAACTACAACGGGATTCTGAACCTTTCAACAAACTCACAAGAACTAGGGGTTGCTTTACTAGGGGTTCATCACTAATTTTATTTTAACAAACATTTCGGCGCAAATTTAGCAAATGTTTGATGCAAGAACAATCCAGCGTTTCATAGCATTGTAATCTACAAAGTTGTGTCGGTGAATATGTGTGCAAGTACCCGCGCGTCCGCGTGTCATGGTATACATGATAAGTAATCCATAATAATTGTTAGCTTTAATTTAATTTTGTTATTGTTGAATTTTTTTTAGAAATGAATATTTATTAGTTTGCAATTTTATGTTTACTTTGTTAGTAGAGGACAGTTTTGAACTTAAATGTTATTGTCGTTGACTTTGATTTTTTGTTATATCTATTAATTTACTAATAAAGACTATATATATAACATAATAAAAGAGAGGGTGGACTCACGCGGGGGCAGAGAGATATTGATTTGTATTATATGGAGCAATTGTAATAGTTTATTACTATAAAATTTAATAGGACATAATTCAATTGAGACAAATAAAGATTATTTTTATTTACATTATGGTTTCTTTTTTATGTTAATTCAAATTCAAATTCAAATTCAAAAATCATTTATTCATGTAGGACATTTTAGCCGCTTATGAACGTCAAATTTTTACAGTCAAATTTTTTTTTTCCCCTACCGTCCAGTTCGGTATATAGATCCAATTGAGAAGAACTGGCAAGAAACTCAATTGAATATACTTTTTATTTAAAGCCAGTTTATTTACAATGTATATTTATATAGGTGTCTATGTCTAACATTAAATGAAAATTTAGTGCATGAACAACTATTGTCATGCACACTCGTCATTCAAGTAATCGTTTAGTGAGTAATAGGCTTTGCTCAGTAAATATAATTAAACAGATGTTTTGAATTTATTTAAGGGTAATTCCAACATATCCTTTGGTATCTTATTGTAATTTTTTATACCTATTCCGATAAAAGACCTATTAACTTTTTCTAAACGATAATCGAATAGCAAACAAGCTAAGAGCACACCTGATGGTAGCTGGCAGCCCTTGCCTATTTATATATAAATGAACCACGTATGTATTACCCTATTATCTCTATGCCCTGTAATTTCACTGGCATCTCTCACTCCTCAAACAGCTTACAAAGCAACTGCTTGGCGACTGAAATATTGAATAATGTAATACATATATGAAGGGACAAGGGGATTATTCGTAAGGTGGACTCATGACCCCATTAGTAGCAATTTACTATGTCTGGTTGACCTCCACGCGGTTCCCTCTGGAAACCATCGTGATGAATTCCTGGTGAATTTGTCACGATGGTCTAACTGACCTGACCTCATGCTCATCTTATCATCCTCCACTGGTGCTCCGCCAGCGTAAACCGTTAGCGCAGGCGGGTGCACCATTCCATTATCATTAATAAAAAAAATACATAGATGAATCAATAGAATTGTTACACGATATGCCTTTCATTACTGACGAGGAAAATAAACACTTGAATCTAATAATATTCATAATTACTTGAAATTAAATCTGCTGTCCCAAAATTAAACGCCATGTCAACCATTACAATTACGTTAAAAAAATTATATCATGTATTCTGGGCCTTATATTGCATGCACTTATTTCACAACATTATTAGGTGGGTACCTACTATATTTTTAGACACGCATAATAGTCGAGAAATCATGATTTCTGAGATTTTATATCTACGCTATCTTTCTATTTAGAATTTATTAGATAAGAGTGTTAATAAATATAATCTAGTGGTCAATCAATTTAAATTAATTATGGTCGAAATAACGGTGGAACTCCCAAATTTTTACAAGATCGCAGAAAGAAAATGAACGAATTACACTTTATTATTTCATACAAAAGGACATCTTAAAGTATTTATATGTCTACATATTTTATATTTCTTATGGATGATAAAGGAATAGTGCACCTGCCTGCGCTAACGGTTTACGCTGGCAGGAGACCAGTGGAGGATGATAAGATGAGATCAGGTCAGTTAGCCCATCGTGGTAAATTCGCCATGACTTAATCACGATATTTGCCAGAGGGACCACGTGTCGGTCAACCTGAGATAGTACCTTGCTAGCAGTGGGGTTATTAGTCCACATTACTAACAATAACCCTTCCCCCCGCGCTTACATATTAGTTCATCAAACCTGATGATCGGGTAATGATGTTGTCGCTGCCAGCAAGGTCTTCTTGCAAATATTAACATATATAAATCTAAAAATGACACAGGTACGTAAATAACATTCAAACTATCGATATACAGTACCATACCGATATACATAACATATGTACAAAAAACATCTAAACTACAAATAATGAGATAACTGAAGAGTTGATATACATTTCTTAATGCTTTAGCATTAACAAACGTATATCAAAACTAAACGAACAAAAGACTTAAAAAACATTCAACATTCTCTACTAAACCGAGCGTAACCTGAAGGCGCAATCGCGGAAGCTAAAAGAGTTGCAAAATTAGGTAATCATATACAGTAAAAGCTCATTATTCGCGGGGTAAGTAGGTATATGTTCCATAAATATGCCGCGAATACAGAAACCGTGAATACGGATTGGTAATTTACATGTGATTATAGTATAGGGATATGTTCCTAGGTGACGAAATAAAAAATCAATTTAATTTAAGGTTTTAAACATTTTATTAATTGTCCTAAGGCTTTTAGGCTGCTTATGATTTGAAGAATTTTGTAATTTTCTCTTGCTTATAAGCTCCTACAATTCAAAGTGATACCCTTTTTTCTGTTTGTTTACATTCTCAAAAACATTGATCAAAGTCCTCGGCGATATCAACTAACATACTTTAGGTAAAGTAGTAGTAGTAAGATCTATTTTAATATTTTTATTAGTCCATTTAACGCCATTCACAAAGGATATTGGTTTAGATGCCTATTGGAATCCTTTTATAATTATATATGTATAGGTCTACCAGAATCTTATGGCAAAAAAAGTTTAAAAAATAGTCATTTTCATATGGCAACAAAAAAATGTCGTCTGTCAACTGAAATTTTGAGGAATTTTATGTTTTTTTTTTTCAAATTTCTTTTAAAAAGTGGTGAAAATGTCGACGAAACATCTTCGATCGCAATCAAGAAATATTGTTTATAAAAGAATACTGAATTGATACTGATTTGATGAACAAGGTGCAGAACAAACACAATGATCGATATTGAGCCATGTGCAAGCGTTGACTAGTTAGTAGGAATGACACGTCGTGATACTTTGGTTTATTGCATTTTTCGTGTGTATTATATTATGTATATATACTAAACTTTGTTTTATTTCAGGAGTTTCTAATACTAACCATAAGACGAATTGTTGATGAAGGCAGATCTAACAGAGGCGTATATAGTAAGCCCGGTATAAAGTGGAAATGTGGCAAAAAAAATTGGATAGGTTTGATTTACAATTGATCAGAAACAAGATAAATGAGTTTTACAATGTACGAAAAGAAATACCCACTATCATGAAATTGCTACAAATTTTTCGGGAGGAAATCAATTTCAATGGAGAAATCAGGGAGGAAGGGTAACAAAAATTAATTTCATTTTCTTTCGGTTTGAATATAATCTAAAAACATAGTAATCTAAAATTAACAATCTTATTTTGTCTTCAGACTTATTTTAAAAGACATCGAATTCGTGAAGTGCCAATCTAAAAGGAATATTTTAATGGAGCGACTATGACATAAAGATACACAGATTCAAGTATTTGGAGCGTATGCAAAAGAATCGAGAAGCCGATGATAAGCTAAATGTAGTTTATTAGGATGAAACCTACATACACGATTCATTTTCAGTGAATAAATGCTGACAAAATAAAGATATTGCAGGCCCATCTAAAAGTATTTCGGCAGAGTCTAGAATCTAGATGGATCATTGTACATACTGGTGGAAAATATGGTTTTGTGCCAAACTGTTGTTTGGAATATAGGTCGAAGAGTCGTATGTCAATAGACATGCAAGTGATATAAAGTCTTTAATAGAAGAAGCTTTCTCTCAAATAGGGATCGATGAATGGCAAAAATCTTGTCAACATGTAATAAAAATTTAATATCAGTTCACAGAACAAAATCGATTAACTGAGACTATCAGTTTATCATAAATACTACGTCTTCCACTTCCGATGAAGAGTTTTGTATGGATGTGCAATGTTTGAAACCATTTTCAATTTCTGATAACCTATAATTAATTAATAAACTCATGAAAACTCAATTACTCTGAATTGGGGTTTTCATCTAAATTTCGAACCCCACATTCGCCACAGTAAATTTTCAAAAATTATCCTTGATCATTGGATAAATTTACTTATTACATTTCAAAATTAGCCGCTGTAAGGAAAAAAAAGTATCAAAACATTTTATTCCAAATTCCCCAGTATTGCTAACATAAGTTTTTTTCCCTTTCTGCCATCAGATACCGATATAGGTCTATCGGTACATACAAAATCTGCGAATAAATAAAATTTTAGCGGTGAATATAGGAATTGGGTCGCATTTTTTAAATCTGCGAATAGTGAAAACGCGAATAAGAAGCTTTTACTGTATCTGACGGATTGCAGACACGTTTTAATTGAACATCATAATAAGCATAATTTATAATACATACCGGCTAAGGAATCATTTTAATACCATGTCAGCTTTTGATATATGCAGTGTGAATAAACAAAATATACTGTACTTTGTGTACAGTGATTAGTACTAGTGATTTCTTACTCATTTCTGCACAAGCTATTTTGTCTATGGTTTCGTTCAAATGATTAGCCACTCTATTCAATGATTAAATATTAGTTGTTATCAACCTCAATACAGAGTAAGAAAGCGATTATCAATTACCTTAAAGTAGTACTATGTTCTCTATTTTATTGTATATTATAATAGTAATTAACTATTCGATTATATTGAATCGATCAGAACGTACGCTTCACATCACGGCGTGTTGTCATTTTGCTCTACGTCAGTTCTACGTTGATTGAAGGCATAGCATCAATCAAGCAATCAAAGTCAAATAAATTCGAAGGCAAACAAAATCTTAAAATCAAAATATAATACTTAAAATGGCGAATGTTCCTTTTCTAGGAATAAAAACCCATGCGCAAAAAGTTTGTAGTCTTTACAAGAGGGCTTTACGTAATATAGAGGCGTTT
Organism: Achroia grisella; assembly: GCF_030625045.1. Taxonomy (NCBI): domain Eukaryota; kingdom Metazoa; phylum Arthropoda; class Insecta; order Lepidoptera; family Pyralidae; genus Achroia; species Achroia grisella. The sequence goes on along the minus strand of NW_026712984.1, from coordinate 70,364 downwards.
TATGATCGACGGTATGGTTTATTTTCCTATTTCTAATTAATAACCTAGACCTTTTCAATTTTATATTGCGTTACGTAATTTTGCTTTTTATGAAACACAATTTATTGATCACATACGTTTACAGATATTACCAAGATTCTTTGTGCTTTTGGAAATTGTAATAAAATCTTGCAATAAATTGTTCAGGTTAATTTCAGTATCTTTTATACTTAAGTTGCTACACATAATTGCTTTTATTTTGTATGGCAATTTTTACATTATTATGTTATTACTGGCGTATTAGAAGCATACTTTATATGTTTTGTATTTAGAAAATTGTATAATATAAATTGGTTCATAAGTAATACATCATCCTTAGAATATTTCCTAAGCTTTAACAGTTATTACTTCTTATTTTTTTTAAAATTACTTTACTATTAATACTATTTAGAATAAAATATTTACTAAAATATCAAGTAGATTATATTGAATAACTATACATGGCAAAAATATTTATTTGTGTTAATATTAACTCAAAAAAATACAAATAAATTGGACTGCCTTTTTCGGATTTGTTAATAATAGAATGATTAAGAAATCATAACCAATGAGCATTAATCTTCCACCTACACCATGTCTCCTAATACAAATTTGCCAAAGTAAGAAAAGAAAGAGCAATTAAGACTCCAAGTAAAGAAACTTGTAGTATTGGTATAGATGAAGACCAGAGCTGTTGTATAATTCTAATATCACTGGTCAATATATCATCTAACTCCGAAGCTTATGGGTACTGAACTCACAAAAATACTTTAAATTGTATATTTTTGTAAATACATACTTAATAACAGTCAGGCCAATTCAAACAATCAGTATACAAATCTGAACCTGGGGGAAGGTGGTTGTGAGATTGTGATAATATGTACCGTTAACCCCATTGCTAACATGGTACCATGTCATGTTGAACTCCATGCAGTTCCCTCTGAAAAACATTGAGATAAATTGCTGGTGAATTTGTCACAGTCGACAAACTGAACTGACCTCATGTTCATCTTATCATCCTCCACTGGTGCCCTGCCAGTTTATACTGATAATGCAGGTGGTGCACCATATCATTATAATCTATTTTAAAAAAAATGTATAAACTATCAAACACAATGTCATATGTCAAACAGCTAGACCATTGAGACAAATTAAAGAAAGGTGATGTATCAACTTGCTAATATTTTTTTATAATTATAGCCATGTATACCGGTACCATGCTGTGCTGCTACGAGCACGATTTGATAATAATGCCAAGGAAACAGACATGCGCAAGGCTATAACATTACTGAAGGAGGGAGAAGAAGAATTGTTCTTACAGCAACATCCCATTCCTAAGAAATGTGAGTAAAGAAAAATGTAACCTTTGACTGTCCATTTTATTAGTAAAAGATAGACCAGACTTCATACTAGCCATAAACTGTGTACTAAAGGAATTCTTATTTAAAAATGAAGTTTATCTTCTTTATGGTGTAAACATAGATCTGCAAGGCTAGTTAAACACAGCTCTAACTAGGAATGATATGTCTTCATTTGAATTATTTTGCTCTAAAATAAAAATAATATTACTAGAATTAAGTTACTAAATTTTTAGATTTTTCTTCTCAGCTATGCATGCTGATATAAAGTAATTTGCATAATACTTACTAAAACCTTTATTGTTTTTGTGAAAGTCTACAGGTTTTGTTTAAGGATAATGATGAATTGGTGCACCAGCTTCACTGATGCTGTACACTAATGTTGCATTTCAGCAGAATAACACACAATGTTTGGATGATTCAACCCCATTACCAATAATCTCACCATCCCCACTCAGAGGTCCTACTGCCAATGTTAGATGGTTAAGTTAAACTTATTAATAATTTGGGCTACTAGATCACTAGTCCTCATTGCTAGCAATGAGAACTACTAAGCCACTAGTCCTCTTACACTAACAATGTATGTATCCATTCAATGTATCCATTTGATCCTATTGTGCTTCATTGTATAATCTTAGCTCTTTGGACCATTCCATTATATGAATGATAATAGTATAATGGATCCATCTGCTCTTTTAAAAATATTCTATATAATGTCTGGTAATAGCAAATATTTGACATGTCTACTTTTCACATGGCAAGGCTACCCTCCTGTCTTGACTGTTTCATGTGGTTTGATATAGGTTCATCACCGGTGAGTCAGTAAGTCAGTAAAATTCAAAGTGTTGGATTCATGATCATTAGCATTCTAAGTTGTATAAACCAATGTACACGACGCCTGCAATTAATTTTTGTCCTGTTTACAGTCGCTACCAGCGTTGGCGGGGTTGCTCACGCGCGTGTCGTCACGGCCCCGGATTGGGTGCTTGATTACTGGCATCCATTAGAAAAGGCTCAGTACCCAGAATATTTCAAGCGACGTGAGCAAAGGAAGAAAGAGTTTATTGCCAATTGGGAGAAAGAGTATGGCAAGCCCGATCCAAAAGACCTTCACCACTGAATGTATAAATCTAGTGTATATTAGTAAACGTATTTAATTTTATTTTGTCTTTACTTGTCATTTTTTATGTTTTAAAGCAATTTGTGTGTATCTCTGTTTCACCGTTTATTTAAGCTGCCAAGTATTTAATTTGTAAGCTGTGTATGGGTTGAACTTCTATTTAGACCTCTGTAGTAGTGAATGGCAACCCATGAGGTTACATTGCGCGGTGCTATTCATGAATAAGATGACGGTTACTACTATTATCGTGAGCTTGTTTGCCAATAAAAAAATACACGGTTCAACAACAACTATAGAAACTAAATAGTACAATGAAATGAAAGGGGAAAAAATAAAAATGTGTGTATTTGTTTCATTGTTAAAATATCATTATAGAAATATACCATAGTTCTTAGGTATAAATATCTATGTACAATTAATAAAATATAATCTACGCAGACAAGGGAAATTACTTCAGATTGTCCTCTGTGACCCTCTTTGTCAGCAAAGGTCTATGATAAATTTAAACATGTCGCATTTTTAAGATTCTGCAAACATGAGATTGGTAGGCATTCATATTAATATTCAAAGATTCTCCATCATCTGCGCGGACTTTAAAATAACAAAATTATGTTTAGAAACTGACAGGAACCATTCAAAATTTAGTATTGTACCCTACGATCCCAACCAACATAATTTTTTTCCAACATGCATGTACATAGAGGCAAGTAATTTGTACTCACAAACATTAAATATACAATCTTTGTTTGTGTTAATACAACATTTAAATTTTAATACAATTTAAACTCTTGACATGACATACTTAAAACATATCCTATACTCCTGCTTTATCTTAATATTTCATACATGCATCCTGATCAAATATATTTCTTTTAAAATAAGATATATAAAATAATATACTCATGTAATTCAATTAAAAGTATCTAGTCCATCGAAAAGGAATAAAACTAATTGTAATTTATATTATAATGTTATTGGTAAGTGGGTTAATATTATTACATTATCTGGATTAAGCAGTCATAAATACAGAATAAAGGCAGTTACATACAAACAAAACTGCATCAATAGCTTCAAAACTGGCATTATGTCTGTTATTTATATACATAAGTGATAATGTAATATCCCCCTATTATATACATAAGTTTTATGCTTAGTCCAGCTTCCAAAAAAATATTATTACCAGCTTATTTACGAAACACTTTACTTAATTGGTAAATTAAGTAAATAAGCTGGTAATAAGATTTGTTGATTTAAATCGTACAAATAAATAAAATTTAATTGTACGTTTGTAATTTCAAATTGGCAGCTTTGTTGTGTCTGTCTGTTTGTTCTTACTAATCTCTGAAACTGCTGGACCTATTTGAAGGGAGAATTTAGACTGCTATTATTTTAACAAATTTTACTTATATTAACAAAAAAAAAAGTTAAATTCCATGCAGATGAAGGGTTTTTTTATTTTTTAAGTCGTGGGTAACAGTTAATGTAGTTCTATAATTTAAAATGTTTAGTTAATCTATTTCCTCTGGTCACTTCAGACAAGTGAACATAACATGAGAACAATCTAACTGATTTCATTCAACTTGTTCTTTTTACTTGTCTGACACTTTGTAGGTTGTTATGGAATTTCTTTTTTAAGAAAATTGCCTAAAAATCTGAAATTAGTAACCTTAACGACTATTTAAAATTGGCCATTAGACAGTTCGAAATAAATATTCACACCTAAGGCAGGACAGCGTCCATCGGATTACCTAGTCGACTATAAAAAATGAGTTTATGAAATGATAATCGTAGAAAATATTTAGGTATTCGATAGGATTAAATTATAACTTTACCCTTTATTATCATGTCGTCTATCACATTGATGTAATAGATCCAAATTATTGTGAACATTTAAAAATTTTATGTACAGAAATTAGAAATAATTGAAATTATTTTTAATCTATACAAAACAATAGTACATAGTACCCACACACTAACAAGAGCCTGCTGTTCTGTTGTTCTGAGAATCATGATATTTTATGAGGTACATTGTTTTTAAAGAAGTTACAATAATTCCTAGCTTATTAAATTTATAAATTAGGTTCATTAATACACAGGCTGTTAAAAATATATTCGATTATAACAATACATATTTTGTTCGTGGACATTCACACATTCTTCACATCTGTTTTTTTCCATTGAAAACTTAATGGCTATCAGAATCTGAAATATAGCAACAAAAAATTGAGGTACACAAAATAATTAATTACTCTTTTACCCTGAATAAACAGTGTACAATTAACTCATTATATGAAGGTAAAAAATAACAAGCGAGAAACGGATTTGTTATTTTTTTACTTATTTGGAACTAACAGATGCCTTTGACTTTGTATGTTTTTCTTTAGGCAAAACTATCCTATATCTGTCCTCATGATAATAATTGTGAAATCCATTTTCACGTCAAATTTCTTTAAGATTCCTTCAGTCGTTTTTATAGGTAACGAGGTATGGAACAAATGAGTTTATAATATTATTCCGCATATACATACACTCGGTTAAGGCCGTATAAAAAAACTCATATATGGGGTAAGCCTACTCTGGAGATCTCGATATCAATCTCACTACAATATTTTTTTGTACTGTTCTCTCAAAATGTAATCACAACAAAATTTAATAAACCAATAACCAGATCAGTTCGTTCATTGCCAACGCAATATTGAATTTTTAATTTATTTACTAGTGTATAATTCTAAAGTTTCAAAAATATCAGTGTTCCATCCACTGTAATAAGAATAAAATTAGTTCCCAGAGTAGATCACAACATCCATTCCTTTGCAGTAGAACAACAGAAACCACATTGCTTTTATTTAGAAATCTGACGTTCCATTACCACTTATTTGATCCTAATATGTTCAATTCCCTCCTAGTGTTTGCCCACGCCCCCAATTGTGGCCACCAAAGACGTTGCCGCCGGGTCGAGTAGGAATTCTCGCTTGGGGTGCTGTACCGAAGCCTCCCATATATCTCGTGTCAGGGAATATTTGTTTTCTGAAAAGAAAAAAATTAGGCTAGCTATAAAATATGATTTTTCGCTTTTTGTACCTTAAGAAGTTAACATGATAAAGTATTAAAACATTGTAAAGAACGACATAAACATGCAAGTTATAACTACACCGTTCTTATTAAAGTAAAACAATAACAATGATATACTCCATTCCAATACAAATTCATAAAAAAATAAAGAAGAGTCTGAAAAAAAATAAAAAAAACTGAAACCAAAATAATTGCTATTATATTATAATTACATATATTGTAATCAGAATGGCTGACAAATTATAATCTATGTTCAACAAGCGAAGTAAAAAATAAATCCTCGAAAACTGTACCTTTTTTGTAAATTCTGTTGGAATGCTGTTTTTACATATTATAATACTTATCTCTATGAAATATAATGCATAAAGACATAGTATTATGCTTATACCTACATATGTAACTATGTACTTCAGATAACTGTAATGATTTTTTTCTTTTCTTTATTTAAGACTAAATATAAAGAATTATCACTTGATTGAAAAAATCATTAATGCAACCAATTAAGCTCCATAGACATGAATTTTCTGACAGGTATGAACAAAAAGGAAAAATATTGTCATAGTCGTAGAATACTGATGGATCTGACTATTATTTAATTTAATAGTCAGATCCGTCAGTATTCTACAACTATGACGATATATTCATATACTTACAAGAATGAAGGAGGTGTCAAGAGGGCTGGACCACCGAACTCTTGTGGATACTTAAACAACAAGAAGAATGCCAGATGCCCAATTAGAATACCCAGCAGTTCCATTATGCCACTGTTGAAACAAAACACCACAAAAACCTTACTAATATTATAAAATATTATGAGTATGGATAGATGAATTTGTTACTCTTTCATGCCAAATCTGCTACTGAATGGATTTTGATAGGACACCATATCAGTTAATTGAGGCCAAATATACATCACATTTTTTTCCTCTATTCTACTAATTGATGATGAGTTTTTCTTCTCTCAGCTCAGTCAGCTCTCAGAGACTGACATATTTTCGCTGGTATTAAATAATATATTTTTTTATGTGACAGAATTGCAAAAAGAAATCAAATATAATAAATAACTAAGCCTAATAAGTATATTTTAACTCTTAAACTTTCATGTTTATTTCTTATAGTGAAAGAAAGTGAAAAAACACTGTACTGTTATGGTTTGCAGTACACATTTGCATGAGGTTTTAGTTTGTGTAATAAAATATCATTAAGAAAAAACAGTCTGATTAGGAAAAATGATAATAATAATTAAAAAAAATATTTTATGCTGCATAAACTGAACCTTCTACTCACCCTCCACTTATAACTAGGTTGAAAGCTAACAGCACCCAAGGCAGGTACATGGCTTTGAAGCGAGTGCCGAACCAGAAGGACACAATAACATCCTTGTTCAATTGACACCATACATACAGCACTGACAGAACCATAGGATCCATGAGTATCTGTGGAATACAACAATAATAATGTGATATACACCACAAAGTGTAAAAATCCAGCAAAAGCTGTGAAAATAAAATATATAATAATAATAATAACCCTGGACAATTAAAACACATACATAATATAGATAGAATACACCCAGACTGATACAACCAATCATACACATGAATACAAATGTCTGTACCATGCGAGGAATCGAACCCGCAACCATCAGAAGTGATGTCCTATACCGCTAGATCACCAAGGCCATAATTTTTTTTTATTTTATTTAAACAGAGTGGCACAAAAAATCTTACTTAATGGTTAACCACACCTATAGCACACTTTCACATTATTATATGACACTTTACACCACCAGGCTTTTTTACTCCAGAGGACTATAATATTATAAGTCCATAATAATATAATATGCCTTTTATCCTGTAATTTCACAGCTTACAAAACAAGCTGTTTGGCGGCTGAATAGGTAAGACAGAGTTATCCACCCAGACAACTTTGTACAAAGCAATATGCCAATTACAGAATCAATAGAGATATAGATAATAATTAATAGATCTTACTGGTAGGCCAACTAGTAATCCTATAAGAACACAACAAGCCCAGTTGAATAGCAACATGTAAAGGTAGTCTGCAGGCTTCCCAGCAAACATTCCTGTCTCTAGTCTTTGTGAATAGTTATAGAGGAAATAGCAATTTATCAGGAAGTGGAATCCAGTTGATGGACCGATGGGATAGTAGAACAGTGCCGTGAGCGGTCTCCATATCTGTAAAGAATTTATATATTTATTTATTATTTACTCTTGAATTCACCAGAAATATAATACAAAGAACATAGTAAGTAATAAGGTACAAAAGGTGGTCTTATCGCGTAAGCAATCTATTCCAGACAACCTTTCGGTAGAGTAGAGAAAACAGAAAGTTTTAGATGATGCAAGAATGGACTAGAGAAATAAAAAAGTAACATTAAATACTAAAAAAATATTTAATATTAAAAATGATCCTTTGAAGTCAAGATGAGCAGCTACTTGAGCATCATATAGTAAATTTATTTAACTTTCTTCTTGATTTCTCATGTGAAAATTATAAGATTCTATAACATTATGTTTCAGATGGAAATTATTATTCAAAATACCCCTAATCAAATAGAAAGTTACATCACTCAATTTTACTTGGAGATATGATACAAACAATTTAATTCTATAATTCATAGCCACAAACCACCAATAAAATAGTTTTTTTCTTAGTATATTCATTTCATGAGCTGAAGAAAACATATTTTTGCCTAACCTAATTGTGCTAAACTTGTTAAATTTTATGCCCCTTATTTCAATAGTAATAACCTTTTTTAACTTTTCCCCTCTTTCTTAAATTCATTATTATAACTATACTCACTAAAATACACATTCCTGTTGAATTTGTTATGATGGGTTAATTTAATATAAATTAGACTCTGTTTTCGGCAACCAGCCTATCATCTGGGTTATTGTATGTTATGATGGGCTATCTGACCTGATCTAATGCTCGTCTTATTGTCCTCCCCAGCGTATATTATTAGCACAGTTACATATTTCTTGAAACACAAATAACACTGGGCACAATGACATTGGCATGCTACTTTTTTACAATTTACCAAGGACAACACTTATAGTGACCGGTCTTTCTAATACTTTATTGTATCTTAATATGAAGTATGAGAACAAAATATTGTGACTGCAGAAAATAGGTAACAAAACTATGTTAAAGAAATACTAAATTGAATAATTACTGTTGTTCTTTACTGACCTGGAATTGGTGAATAAACGGATAGTAATCCAGCACGAAATAATAGTAACTGATGATACCAAATCTCCCAACTATACTCAGAATTATAGTGAATGTCAGCCAATACCGGGTAAAGAATGGCACATTATTGTACCAGTCTTTGAATTCAGACATTTTTATATACAATTGAAAATAGTTTCAACAAGTTTATTCAATTATATTGAAGAGGTGATTTTCACTACAATTATATTGAAAACAGATTGATACAGGTGATTTTCAGACCAAACAGTAAAGTCACGTCATAACTATGTCTGCAGTATTTATCCTTGTGATAATTGTAGTCGAAATACAATCGGCCAGTCACGTTATTTTGATGATATTGAAATTATTTTGTAATATTTGTATAAATATATAAATAGCTTTTATAATGATATATTTTATTGACGTGTTACAACAGAATTTGTTTAAATACTTAAGATTGATACAGGTTTAATCGTATTTACGACACATACACAACACTGAAATGAAATCCAGTGAATACAGACCAAACAGTTTAGTTTTTTTAAATAACTGACTATTATCAAAGTGCTAATAATGACCATATTTTTTTATTATATTATTCCTTTGGTTCAGTCACAGACTATCTAGAGACACTATAACATAAATTTACTAATTAATTTTTCTTACATATTAATTCAGTAGATAACTATGTTCAAATATTATACTTAGCAAATAATTATTTTATTTATATATAATAGTTGTGTTTTCAAGGCTTTGTTTTGATTTAAAAGTCCCATCCTTATATGTATATTAGGTGTGTCCGCGACTTCGTCAGCGTGGTATAATGAAATTGACCAAATAAAGGAAATATATTTAGATTATAACCTAAAAAAGTTTCTTTGTTTAAATTAAACAATGACGATACTTTTATACAACCTTTCATCTCCGCTTTTAATCCCTTACAATACTTTTTTCGCACTATAAAGTAGTCTATGACCTTTCTCAGGGTATACTATCTGTGTATATGTATATCTATCTATATACTTTGTCCGCGACTTCGCACGCATGAGGGAAACAATGTGCTGATATATATGAACATGGCAGGTACTGCTCAATGTATATAGGCGACGGTATATAGGCGACCCTTTCCATCAGGAGAGCCGTCATTCTAAGTTGTAAAAAAAGCTTCAACTGCTATCATTGCTGTTCCTGCATCATTGACGTGTTATTGGCTATATTTATCCATGTTATAAATTTTAATATCAATGTTTTAACATCGAATTGAAATATTCGATAAAATTTGAAAGGTAATTCAAAATGCAAAATATGATGATGTTCGGTTAAAATACAATCGGCCAGTCTTGTCCGCAACTATCGTGTGTATTCAAGTTGTGATCAAACACAAAAACATTTTAATCGATAAAAAAACTACGATATGATTTAACAGAATATAATGTTTATATATAACGTCCCAATACTGTACACGGATCTTTAATTTTATATTACGTTCTCTATTTTATAATGTTGTTGACTTTTCACCCAAACACGAAATTATTTGACCGGTGAAATATTTGATCGATGGGAAACGATCGATTGTTTTGATAAATAGCTTTTATAATGATATATTTTATTGACTCGGTTGTGTACTAAGTATCAGGGACCCCAACTAACCATAACTGTAGTGTCTTGTTTATAAAAAATGGCAATATATATAAATATATATATATATATATTTAACAACAACTTTAAATTACACTAAGTATATATTAATTGCCATTAGTGTGACAAATGCTAATTAAATATGTACTTTTGTTTTGGCATAAAATTATTATATATATATATATATTTAACAACAACTTAGTATTCGTAGAAATAAGTATATTAGCAAAATTAATTTTTAATTCACAAATACAACTTTATTATTATTGTTTATTTTTTCTTAACTTATATTTTTTTTTCAGTATTATATATTAACTTTATTATTATGCTTTTTTTATGCAAAAATTTCTTGTTGAAATTTCGGGTTTAATTATGATCAATTTTTTAGATATTTAAGTTGAAAATGAAAAAAAGGACGATGCTGTCTCAATTTATAAAGTAATTATGAAGTTTTAGTAAAGATATCATATCAATTTATGTTTGTTTGTTAATGAACGACGACCCCAAACTTCTGTCATTTAGCGTTTTTGAATAAACTATTTTAGAAATTAGGAAAACTAACAAAGAGAAAATTAACATTTCAAAGATGTTGTTTTTAAGAAAAATCTATATAATTCACTTAGAACCAGTTAATCATAGAGTAAAAAACTGGGATGCCAATCGTAAAGTATTTTTTATGATAGAAGTCCCTCAGTCACAGTGCTATATGTATATTCGCACCACATAATGTTGCCAGGGTTAGTTATGGGAAATTATTGATCTCGTTAGATAAAAAGAAAAAAATATCCGTAAGTTTTGTTCATTCTGTGGGAATGATGGGTGTGATACTATGTATGACGATATAAAGGTAAAATAACATTAATGAAAACAAATTCATAATCATTTATTTTTACAATAACATAACAAAGTCAAAGGTTTAATATTGACATATGCTGTTTAAAACTGAATATTAAATTTGAAAATTCACAGCTTCAATGAATAATTATAATTATCGGCCATACTACTAGGATACTTGTACAAATACGATATTTCTGGCCTATAGTACAAAGACGTTTTCATACTATTTCTTGAATTTTGAAAATTGGTCAAAATCCTATAATATACAAGGTCTTTTTTTAACTAAATTACCTTTAGGTTTTTTGTTTTCAAAAATATACGAGATTAAAGAGTCAAATTAAGTTAATCTGTAATTTTTTATATTTCTTCGTATGAGGGTAAACGTTTTAAAGATGGCAACCCTGAGGCTAACCTGAAATTTTCTAACGGATAGACCACGTTAAATTCACCATGTGACGTATTTCAAATCTATTATATATTTCAATATATTTAAACTGTGTGGGGATTGCTCGAAATAAATATTGAGGACTATAATACCATCTATAGAAGGCTATATTGTTTCTTAACAAGATCAAGAAAGTTAGCCTACCAAGAATGGTGAGTTCAAAAGTTTAACCTAACTAAAACGAACTTGAAACATTACTTCTTAGCAAAAACTATCTGTTTCTGAAATATTATACATACGTTTATATTTATGTGGGAAAGCTTTAGGCTTTATTAAAATCTGCTTAGCTTTTTAAGGGTTAAATTTTTAAGGGTTAAAAATAAAATTAAATCTACCGCTTACAATTACGATACGCTTAAAATTACTTATATGGTGATTCACCAAAGATATAATTAATTTTTATACAAACTGCTTGATGTGTCTGGCTAATCTTAATGTACAGCATACATGTTCATGCACAAACTGCAAATTGCAGGCCGAAAATATTGAAGCAGTTTTGGAGCTATGTGTTTTATTCTTCATTAACATTTTACCTAAAAATAACAGATATAATATATGCTATGGCTTCAACTGCACAGAAATGCTAAACTGCCATGCCAAAGCTTACTGCATTTTTTTATTTTTAGGGAGTCATCCGAATAGAATCTACCAGCTCCATATTTGCCGATAAATCGAATGAGTCTTCTAAAATAAGTATTGGATGACTGCTGAAATACAACAATTGTGTAAGTATTATATTAATAAGTATATAAGCTGTTTGATGTGTCAAATTCAAAATGGCTAACCAACAAAGGTGTAATAAACAAAAAAACTAAAATTTTATGCATATTATGTTTAAATGAGCATGAAGTGCACTTAAAATATTTATTTTGATAAAAGGCATTGATTGACAAGATTGTACATACCTATTAATTATAGTTTGGGTATAGTAAATGGCACAAATCTATACTTATATTAAATCTAGAGAAGTCAATTCTGTTCATGAAATATATTTCCAAAATAACTATCAGGAGGTGATTAGTGATCGATACTGATGCCAAAAATGCAATCAGTAAAATTTTTGTCTGTCTGTATGTTCATATATAGAAACAAAAAACTACTCGATGGATTTTAACGAAACTTGGTACAATTATTCTTCATACTCCTGGGCTGGTTATAGTATACTTTTCATCATGCTACTATCAATAGGAGCAGAGCATTGATGGGAAATGTTTGGAAAACACATCAAAACCACTGAACTGTGAGGCACTGAACATACTGAACATAGGCTACTTATTTTAAGAAAAACAACAGAAACACAGACAAAACAGGCAACAGCTAGTATATAATAGGCAAAAGGCAAACATTACTATTTATTATGTATAACTGAATGAATAACTATATTTAACACCATATTAGAATTTTCAATAAATTTTCCACACATATAAGAAAATTGTTAACTTTTCAAAATTCTATATCAACTAGAGGTCCCCCAGTGGTTGAAATTTGACCATAATTAATTTAAATTATAAGTTTGAACATTATTAAGGTTCTAATTCATATGATTGCTACACAACTTTTTATATTGAGATTTTGTTTTAGATTTATATTTGTATGTTGAACTAGTGGTATTTCACCGACTCTACTTTCTTCTTAATTTTGCAAATGTGAAAATAACTTAATAACCAATTTAATTTAAATTTGGTACACCATTAGTCTAGACATAGACCTAAGTTGAGGGGGGTGATGGAAATATGTATGGAATATTGTAATTTTTAAGATAGATAAAATATAACATTCAAATTTGTAAAAATGTTATCCGTATGGGGCGTTTATAAGTTAAAATTAATTAAAATGCTACCCAAGGTCATTATACCACGGAGGAATCTCCAGTACAAGTAATTTAAATAATTTTTGTAGACAGAGTTTATTTGTTCTTGTTAGCTCTGAAACAGATGTACTGATTTTGATGGGACTTTAGATAGCTATATGTCATAAGGAATATTTTAGGCTACATGTATTTTAGATATTTATTTAAGTTTATCCTTACTATCCTTACTTCCTTACTAATATTATAAATGCGAAAGCAACTCTGTCTGTCTATCTGTCTGTCTAGCTTTCACGACAAAACTACTGAACCGATTTAAGTGAAATTTGGTACACACTCTTTGTGTCTAGACCTTGAGAAAGGACATAGGCTACTTTTTAATGCGAAAAAAGGGTTGTAAGAAGTTGAAATGATGTATGGAAGAATCGTCATTTTTGAAGCTAGAAGCTTCAAACTTATTTTTGAGGCTGCTAATTAAATATAAATAAATATGACATTCTAAGTTTATAAAAATTTTCCCTTAGTGGGGTAAAATAAAATAGGGGATGTAAGTTTGTATATAAATACGTTATTTTTCAAGCTAGAAACTGATTTTTAAGACTGTTGATTAAATATAAATAAATAGGCCATTAAAGTTTGTATAAAATAAAATAGGGGATGAAAGTTTTTATGTAAATTCGTCATTTTTGAAGCTAGAAGCTTGAAACTTATTCTTGAAGCTGTTGATTAAATATAAATTAATATATCATTCAAAGTTTGTAAAAAACATACCCTTAAGAGGGAAAATAAAATAGGGGATGAAAGATTTTATGTAAATTCGTCTTTTGAAGCTAGGAGCTTAAACTTATTTTTGACCCTGAGGATAGATATAGGGTACTTTTTAATGTGGAAAAGGGTTGTAAGGGGATTGAAAAGTTAGGTGCAAGGTTGTGTGGATATATCGCCATTTTCAAAGCCTGAAACTGATTTTTAGGCTGTTGATTAAATATGAATAAAGAAAATTGATTCTAAGGAATTTATAGGAAAGTTAAATGTTTATATGGAAATATAGTCATTTTTAAAGCTGAGAAGTTTGAAGTTTAATTTTTAGCCTATTTTTTAAATATATATTAAGTAATAGATTTATAAGGGGTTGAAAGAGTTATGAAAGATTGTATGGAAGTGTCGAAATTTTTGAAGCTAAAACGATAAAACATTTTCATTTGGCTTTTATTGAGTTAGGTCATTAAATATTTTCATAGTACATATATATTTTCATATAGTCAAGGCCACTATTTTACGCGGACGAAGTCGCGGGTACAGCTAGTAAATATATATATATATATATTCTACACAGACAAAGTCACAGGTTACTGACTACATACTTGTATATAATTAATTAACAAACAATGTTTTTAAATTAATAATAACAAATTTAATTAACAAATCCTTTAAAATATTAGGGTTGTTGATATTGCAACAGCAATTCAACATATCTTCTCATCATATTATACTTCCTGATATCAGCTTTGACTGTACTGCTAAAATATTATTGCTACTGGGTTGTGAAATCTTCTTTCAGGTAGTGCAGCATGAGTGATTCCCCATAAAACCATCTGGACCTTTATTAAATAATACTGCATTGGGATGTATTACCTATGGGAATGTGCCAGTAACAAGCAGATTTTTATGTTAACCAGTACGGAAATACCAGGTATCGTTTCAATGCTATCAATCCTGTACTAATATTATAAATGTGTAAGCAGGGTTGTTTGTTACGCTTTACCGCGAGTCTACTGTAATATATAATAATCCCACGGTAATCCGGCCTCAGCCCGTCGGCTAATTGTCAAACTACTAAACTTGTTCAAATTTGTCCACTCGACACGTAGGGTATTGTTTTGATTATGATTGCTTAGTTTGAATTTGACTACTTACATGTGATGAAGATAGCGGTGCAGTATAGCACTCGAGCGCTACCTCTGCATTCAAACATTGTTCTAAATAAATTTAATGCTTAGGTTTCAAGCTTTCAAATGACATATTGATATTATATGTCCGTGCTGCCGGGGTCACGGTGGACTGCAATGTCGATCTCGTAACCCCGGCGCTAGTAGCGAGCGGAGGACACCAAGGGGTTTTAGCCGGTGGGAGTCCGGCAGTATCCGCAGGCCTCCCCCGGGGCGTGCGGATCTCTATGACGGAATTTCCCTTGTAAAAAAAAGGGTTAGGATTATGTTATTACATTTTTAACTGTTTATTTTTTAACTACTATGTTTATTTTTAATTATTAATAATTTATTTTTTGTTGACTTTCATGAAAATTAATTACCCTTAAAGGTGTATAATAAAAATGGGGATGAAGGTTTTTATGTAAATTTGTCATTATTGAAGTTAGAACGATGAAACTTTTTTCATTGGCTTTTTGAGTTAGTTTATTAAATACCTTACTAATATTATAACTGTGAAAGTAACTCAGTCTGTCTGTCAGTCTTACTTAGGGGATCAAAGTTTTATGTAAGTTCATGACTATTTAAGCTAGAATGATGAAATTTTTTTCATTGGCTTTTTTGGGTTTATTGATTAAATACCTCAGTAATATTATAACTCTCGATCTCGCTTACACGCCAAAACTACTGAACCGATTTAAATGAAATTTGAAACACACAATCTAGACCCTGAGAATGGATATAGGGTACTTTTTAATGTGGAAAAGGGTTATAAGGGGATTGAATACAATCTTGCACCTACCCTAGGTGCAAGGTTGTATGGATATGTTGCCATTTTCAAAGCCTGAAACTGATTTTTAGGCTGTTGATTAAATATAATTAAAGAAAAATGGGTTCTAAAGAATTTAAAGGAGAGTTAAATGTTTATATGGAAAAGAAGCTTGAAGTTAAATTTGTTAAATATATATTTAGAAAAAGAGTTATAAGGGGTTGAAAGAGTTATGTATGTTAGTGTCCACGACTACCAACTTACTGTCCTTTTGAACATATGTCACGGAAGCAGTGGACTGTGGCAGCCAGATTTACGCAGCATATTTCGATATAAAAAAAACATTCGGTAGTGTAGACAACGATGTACTTCTTCACAAACTTTCAGCTGCCGGATTTTCTCCATCGTTAATTAAATTCTTCTCTAACTACCTTCGCAATCGAAGGCAGTTTGTGCAGTATAATGGAAGCTACTCTGAGCCATATTACACGTACTCCGGGGTGAGTCAGGGAAGTAATTTAGGGCCCCTGGAATTTTTGATATTTATCAATGATTTGCCGGAGGTAGTCACTACGGCGGTCTGTTGTTTGCAGACAAATTATTTTTTTAAATTACTAATTTTTCTGATTGCGAGCTCCTTCAGAAAGATATAAACAATATCTTTGAGTGGTGGAGAAAATCCAAAAAAAGTTTATACCAACAAAATCTATATGATATATATATTATGAAATTATATGATATATATATCAAAGGCAGTATGATTATAGAGTCACATACCCTAATATATATCCTACTATGTTTTTGTTGGGGATGGTGGGATATGACATACTCGAAGTAAGACGGAAAATTACATTAATGGAATATGTAGTGAAAGTCATGAGAGGTGAAAATTGTACCCAAGCGGTATTCAAATCGGTGTTCATAAGAGCGCCCAATAATTACTTTCGATGTTCCGTGGAGAAGAACAGAGCTAGCCAAACAGGCTCCTATTTCTCTGGCATTGACTCTACTCAACGGTGTAGTTAGTCGCTTTCCAGATCTAGACATATTTACTTGTAATTTGCTGGAGTTTCGTAGGATGGCAGCAGATTATTTATGTAGTATGAAAAATAAAGATTATTATTATTATTATTGTTTTTTTTTCTTGTGTAATTAGTATACATATTAGTAACTAGTGTTCTATAAGTGTGTATATATGTATACAATCTTCCTAAGTGGGCATATTGGGAAACTGTAAAGCTCACTTAGTGTGACGTAAATAAATAAATAAATAATAATATATAAAAAAATTATGCAGCTGAATACACTGGACATATTTAATATAGTATACACCTATAAGTCCTGTATTCTGCAAATAAATGATTTGATTGATTGATTATTTATTAGTCCACATTATAAACATACCCTTTTCTCTTATCCCTACTAGTATTATAAATGCGAAAGTAACTGTCTATCTGTCTGTCGGTCTCGCTTTCACACCAACACTACTGAACCGATTTAAATTAAATTTGACACATAGATAGTCTAGAGACCCTGAAAAAAGACAGGCTACTTTTTAATGCGAGAAATGGGTGTAAGTGGTCGAAAGGAGAAATGAAAGGTTATATGGAGGTTTCGTCATTTTTGAAGCTAGAACGATGAAACTTTTTTTATTGACTTTTATGGGGTTAGATTATTAAATTTATTTCAGTATTTGATCCAGGTCACTGTTTTCGCAGATGAAGTCGCGGGTACAGCTTGTTAACAATATTAACACAGACGTTTGATCAGTCTTGTAATAGAATGGTAGTGTGAGTAATGTTTTATATAGATGTTAATTTATTTTATACTAACAAAAAAGTTAATTTGAGAATTTTTCTGAAATAAAAGTAGCCTAAGTTACTCCTTATTACATCAGCTACCTACCAATAAAACTCTCATCAAAATTGGTCCAGCCATTTCAGAGATTAACCGAAACAGACACACAGACGGACAAAAGTTGTAGAAAATGTTATTTATATTCATATGCATGCAAAAAATGTTTATCTATATGAACTACTAGCCATGCCCGCGAGTTTGTGTGTGTGGAATAGTGACATTGAATGATGTTTTTAATTGTTTTACAAATAAGTCGTACATGATATCTTTATACCATCAAAAATGACGAATTTCCATACAAACTTTTTATTTTACTTTACATTCTTTAGGGTAATTTTTTTACAAACTTTGAATGTCACATTTTCTTTTATTTAATCAACAGCCTTATATTTATTACGTTTAGAGCTTCTGGCTTTAAAAATGGTACAGCTATATGGCCTTTCATTTCCCCTTGGAAACCATTTTTGTTTGAAAAAATAGCCTGTGTTCTTTCTCAGGATCTAGACTATCTGTAACTAATTTCTTATAAATGAGTTAAGAAGTTTTGTGTGACACCTTTACAGACAGATGGACTGAGTTACTTTTGCATTTACAGTATTAGTAAGAATAAGTGTACCAAATTTTATACTACTCCGCCAGTGCAATTTTCTAAACAGGGTACAAAGTTTTTGCTTTACTTATTAATATAATGATAATTCTGAAAATGAATATTCTTGTTTCTCTTTTGTTTCAGTGAAACCTCGAGCAGAAGAACACGTAGGTGTCGTTTCCTGTATTGTAAGAAAAAAAATTGTGGCACTTGGAGACTGCCGCGGTAAAGCTATTGCATAGCATTTTTTATCAACTTATGCAATTATAATTATTTATTTATTTTATTCATGCAGTATTTTTTTTATATTATATTAATTCAAGTTTTTTCTTTGACATTAATTCAAGTTACACTTTTTGAGCGTGGTGACAGATAAGAGAACAATTTATTATACAGTAATAAAATAATATACTTTCTCACAAACAGCTGCTTACGTATTCGTCCGATTTCGAAGCAGCTTAGCGGTAAGAAGAATCAGACAATTAACAGACGTGGCAACGGCTAAACTTGTCTATTTTAGCTATTTCCATAGCATTATGTCGTATGGTATTTTGTTGTGGGGCAAAGCAGCTGATATAAATACAATATTTACTTTACAAAAGAGGGCCATTCGCTCCATTTATGGTATGGGTCCCAGGGAGTCATTGCGAGAGTGTTTTAAAGAATCAAATATCCTCACCGTTGCGAAAATATCATCTATGCCAGAAAGAATATAGACAGTTTCAAAAGAGTTAGTGATTGCACTAATAAAAGCTTAGTAACAATAACAAACTGATTTTACCTAAATGTCGTTTGGCTAAAGTTAGTAATTCGTTTTATGGCAATTGCGTAAGGTTTTACAATAAAATACCAGAGTATGTTATAAATCTGCCAGAAAAAAGATTTAAATGTCAAATAAAAC
The DNA here is from genome assembly GCF_030625045.1 of Achroia grisella. Classification (NCBI taxonomy): domain Eukaryota; kingdom Metazoa; phylum Arthropoda; class Insecta; order Lepidoptera; family Pyralidae; genus Achroia; species Achroia grisella. Next base: position 50,809 of record NW_026712984.1, on the reverse strand, counting down.
AGTTCCTTTGCAAAAAAGCTTACTATAAAATTGAAGAATTCGTTAACGATAATAATGTTTTTATAGAAAAACTTTAAATCCATAGCACTGACAATATTATCTGATTACACTAATAATGAGTGCGTAGCGACTTCTATGTTGATTATCGCATGCCTCTTACTTGTAATAGTGTAATTATTTATATAAAAAAAAATCTTATCAAAAAAATATTAAAAATAGCAACACACAAGTTTCTTGCTCATTCTTCTTGTGATGAATCTGCATTCCGAATGAGTGGTAGAATCAAAATATGACTATTCAAAAGTGCTTGTAAAGAGTTTATTTGAATAAAGATTATTTCTATTTCTATTTCAAGTGCAGTCGTATCATATACACACACGTTAAAATTCAACTAGTCGCGGGCTTGAAGTAACTCGTGGACTCAGTTATGAGCAGTTTGCAGGTAGTCTAGACGCATACGTCTAATTGCACGCATCCAAACACCGTACCGAAGTCTGCCAAACTGAAACGACTTTAGACGATGCACGACTTTCAACGCCGCACCGCTGTGCCGGTCGGAGTGGGGGTGTTAGGTTTTTTTCGTTATAGAATTTCTTGATTTGGTCGCCGCGCTCAAAGCCCGCGATAAAAGTTATGCAATAGCTTAAAATTTAAAAAATTACAACCAGCACAAAAAGATATACTACACAACAACAAACAAATTTAAATTAAAAAAAAAATTGTTCCCAAGTATGACACTAATTCTTAAGTTAGGTTAAGTTTACTTTAATTGTATTAGTTTTCATAATTAATTGTATTATGATTATCAAATAATTGTATTTTTTTTAAGTAACTCGTGTGTAGTCGCACCTCTTCGGTATAATATATCATTCATCTTCGTCAGCTTCCTTGACTGCCGACGGCTTCTAACTGTCGTTGGCGTATGATAAAGTATGGTAGCATTCCATCTACTGTTCGGGGTTTTCTGCGCTTAGGAAAATTTTAGATTTGCGGCTCCAAGGCTGGAAATCTATAATTAATATAAGAGCCAGGCCTAGAGGTGGGGGCGTATCCAACTCCGCCCCCCTCTATCCCCCACTGGGGCCGGGGTGACTGCCTTGAGGGAGGCAGTCCCCCCAATCCAAAGGCCCCGGAGGTGTGCGCATGTACCCACACGCCTCCACAATGGAGTAGGGCGAAATAGGTCGCCCTAACCGTATAACGAGATGGGGCCTGCCCTACAACATCTACAGGGCGGGCCGTCGCCGTCGGAGCTGGGGTAGAAATGCACTTGCGAATCACCTGGCTCCGGCATAGGCGCTCGTAGGTACACCGTGTGGTTTTTGTGGTGAGTATAAATCTCACACACCGCCCCGCCCTCCCTCCGGCGGGGTGACGGTCTTTTGAAGATTTTCCACACGTTAAAAAAAAAAAAAAGGGTGGTATCCCTGCTGATTTTGATGTTGCCTCCTACAATAATTAGTGCCAAATTAGCTGGTTTAGGTTCCCCCCGAATAATTGTTTCCGTCCACCGCTAATAATGGGGATGATTACCGGTCCTGGCAGCAAGCTCAACAAGGGTGTCACGGCAACGATCAGCGCTCTGGGGCAGGAAATAGTCGCAATAGTCGGGGCGATGGACGTCCGAGTGGCGGAAGCTGAGCTCGACGCGAGTCGGGCCGAGCTCCGCTGCGAGGAGCTCCGGAATGCCCTTGCCAAGGCTGCCGCGGGAGCCGGGAAAGCGTCCTCATCTGCGCTGGCACCATCATCGGGACCACGGAGCTACGCGAAAACATTGCGGCTCAGTCAGAAGAGCAGGGGTAATCCCGCGCAGCCAGCACCAGATCGCCTCCGGGCCCGTCTTTGTGTACCTTATGGAAGAGGCGGCCCCGGAGCTGAAGACGGCCGAAGACACAAAGAGGGTATTGAAGAAGGCGGTTCGGCCTAAAGACCTGAATGTGCAGGTGAAGAGGGTGAGGAAGGTCGGTAACGCCGGCGTTGCGGTGCAGACCACCAACAAGGAGGCGGCGGAGCGCAGACCACAAATGGGAGCATATTGTAGGGGGATTAGTGAAGCAGAATCTGAACGGCATGGACAACAAGGAGGCGTACCACGGCGGTCGTACTGTGTAGTGCGGACCTTCGAGACGTGTTGGTTTAGGCTGTTTGTTAGAGGCTGTACATCGGGTGGGATGTAGTCACTCCCGGTGACTACATCGACGTCACATGCTGCCAGAAGTGCCACCAATATGGCCACCCGGAAAAATACTGCCGGGCCTCGGTCGTCACCTGCGGAAGGTGCGGAGAAGCCGGACACGCGCGGGACAAATGCGCATCCGCCAGCAGGCCAATTTGGCCGTAAAGACGCCGCGTTGCACGGTACTATGGATAGGGTATGCCCAGCTAGAATCCACGCCGAACAGCGGGCTGTAGAATCAACTCGTTATGGCTCATAATCGCGCACTAGGAATAGGGATAGGACAAATAATCCTGAAGGGGTCGGAGCTGGCGACTCGTGAGCTACCAAGGATAGTGGAAGACCTGGGCCTCGATGTTGTTCTCGCCCAGGAACAATACGCAAGAGCCTGGGCCGATGCGGACCGTCCTCTTGCCATACAAGTCGGTGATAACCCCAAGGCAGGTATTCTCGTCTTTAGGTCATTAGTAGTCGCAATTGTTAGGGATCTATGTAATGGGCACGTAGCGGACACCGACTTATGTATCGTGTCCGGCTACTTCCAATATGGTGACGACAAAGACCGCCACCTGCACCACCTGGAGAGAGTACTCAACGTTCTTCGCGGAAGAAGGATCCTCATCGCTCTGGACTGTAACGCCCACTCACCACTGTGGTTTTCCGAGGCTCGCCACTACACAGGGCGCGGGCATGACTCGGAACACTGTGACAAATCTGAGTTCTAGACTATAAAATATCAGATCATAATGTTATTAAAGTTAGTTATACATGTATATCAAAACATAATGATGAAAAAAGGATGTTAAAAATATTTTTATACAACGTAATTTCTCTAAAAGTAACTTATTATTTTCACTATCAATTCAAACAAACATTTTTATGATGAAGTAAATAATTATATTGACTCAAATAAAAAAGCTGAAATTTTTATACTTGGGATTAAAATATTTTTATATCGCTTTCCCTAAGAAAATATATGTAAGAAAAGTATTTCGAGGAAAATAATCTCTTCACAGACAAACAATATGGTTTTAGATTAGGAAGGTATGACAATTACTAACACCATTGAATTTATACTGGAATCTCTTGATAAATCTATGAAATGCGGTAGCATTTTTTGTGACCTCACTAAAGCCTTTGACTGTTTGTGACATGACATATTATTTGATAAATTAGATTACTATGGACTTAGACATAATGCTATTAAAATAATGAAATCATATTTAAGTAACAGAAAACGAGTAGTAGCGTTAAATGACAATACAGTATCAGAAATGCAGAATATTAGTATTGGTATTCCTCAAGGTCGGAACCTTAAGAAAAAGAACAGGTCTAAGGACGGATACTTGGACCTGTTCTTTTTCTTATACATGTTTACAATTTACCAGAAGAGGCATTTGTAACTTTATTTGCAGATGATACATATGTAGGAATAAGAAATACAAATAAAACGAACTAGATAGAATGATGACTAACACCGTAGAAACGCTGCATGATTGGTTTCAATCGAATGGTATTGTATTAAATGCAGATAAAAGTATTTTAATGTCTTACTCCACCAGACATAAGAAGCAAACTTCTGTCTGTTCTGACAACACATAGTCAAAATACCATATTTTTAGGATACACTATTGATAATACAGTAAGTCATGCATCACGTATCGAAAGATTATGTAATAAATTAGCATCAGCCAATTATGCTTTGAGTAAACTGAAGCAAGTATTATCAAAAAAAATACTAAAACTATGTACTTCGCATATTTTCAGTCTTCATTGTTATATGGTATTACAGTCTGGGGTAATGCAAGTCTCATAGCAAAAGTCCTGAGGCAACAAAAAAGAGCTATCAGAATTATATGCGGAATCCATAGACACCTCTGTGAGACCGTATTTCATTGAACAGCGTATAATGACAGCTATATCATTGTTAATATACTATTCCTTGTTAGACATACACGAAAAGAGCAATACACTGCGTAAAAAGGCGGATAACCATAATTACATGACACGAAATGGACATAAATTAGAATTACCAAGATTACGACTTGCAAAAGCAATAAAACAAGGTATTTATTTAAAAATAAAAATGTACAATAAACTATCAAATAAAACAATGGAATTGACATCAACAGAATTTAAGAACAAAATAAAATCATATTTCGAGCAACATCCTTTTTACAATGTGACGGAATATCTGAATTACAATGTAAAATTATGACATTTTCCATTAAGTGACTTATAGAATGTTATATATTATTTAATTTATTATTTTGAATATTTAAAATTGTAATTGTGACATAATTATCTTAAAAATGTAATTACTATTGTGTAACGAGATTTGTTACATTTGTGAATAAAAAAATATGAATAATAATTGCAGGGAGTCAAGAGAGATGCGTGCTCGCGTGCACCTCTCGCGTTTCGGCCAGTATAATCGCGAGATTGGAATGGCCATGGTTTGGAGGTTGTCCCTATCTACTTCGGTGTCGACCGTCGTCGCGGACTTGTCCGCTCCGCTACTTAAATTTAATTTGCATGTTTTCCGGGAAATATTGATTATTCCTGAAATTTTATTTTTCATAACACGAACTGGTACGCGTTGAATTTTACCTAATTTTCCGTCGCATTTTTCGGGTTAGCGTGTGTTATGATGCGATGACCACAGTCATCATGCATGTACTCCGGGACACATAAAGCGGTATCGTGAATTTAAGATTGATCGAAAGATATACTGACGACACAAATTCAGTAATTTACCAAATCTTTGTCTCTAATACTTTTAGGTTAAGCACGCGTTTTTAGTTAGGAACGTGGTCCGCACGCAGTCGGGCGATTGACAGCTGTCGTACTGACAGCCGCCATTTTGCCATACTGCATTACAATAGAAACGTCTGTCATCTATCAATATGTCACATTGACTTTGACATCTGGTGTTGGCATAGAGTAGAGTAGTGTAATTAGGCATCCCTGTCTGGTCGGTGTTGCCACCTACAAATATATTGTACCTAATTATCCGGTTTAGGTTACCCCTGTAAAAAAAATTGCTTACATATCTTCACTATTGTGATTCTCCCAACTAGATTTAGAATAGGATAGTAGGTATGGCAAAAGACTTCAAGTGCCACTTCGTGGCGAGGCGGCCTATATATAGGATATTTTTCGTATTGTGCTGTTGGCGAAAGGACGGAAAAAGAAAGGATAAACAGTGAGTTATAGTTTTAAGTAAACATTGTTTGGTGAAATAAACGCCCTAATTTTAAGTTTTTAGATTAATATTAGGTTATTTGTAGCATAAGTTAGGTTAGAACTATTAATTTTTAGGTTAGGACAGTTGCGCCATGCGGTGCCCATGTGGTAGGCATGCGTCAGTGTGGCGACTGACAGATAACCTTTGACAGACTTCGCCCGTCGCCTGTCAGTTAGTGTTGACAGTGACGATCCCAGACCGACTGTCACGCACGCTTGGTGCAGCGCTCTGACGTCTGTCAGAGGTGCATGCAGTGTTGCCCATCAACAAAAAATTTTTTGTTTTGTTTGAGTGTGGTGGTGTTCTACAAACTTTAAAGACTCGGTGTGGACGTTAATTTAATCTTGCAACTCCCATATTTTGGGGTAAATTAGTCCCATATATTGGGGTAGTCGCTATTAGACATGGAAGAAGATTAGGATGGTTCCCCGTTCCTCCCGCGGAACTCGATTTGCCGCACCCCTCCCCCGCGCTCGCCTTGCAGAGACCCTCCGGGTCTGGTCGAGGGCGACTTACTGGGCTTGGCGGGCTCGGGAGCGACGACGGGAGCAGCTTCTACGAGCTAGGCTGACTCGCCGCCCCGCACGGCGGCGGCGAAGAGGCCGCTTACCTCGCCGGACGACGCGGGTGCGTGCCGTAGCACTTCAGAAGGGGGAGGAGAAAGGGACAGGAGTAGAAACAATTTGTAGGGGTCAAGAGAATGCGTGCTTTTCAGCGCGCATTCCCCTCAGATTCGGCCAGTATAACCGAGAGGTTGGAATGGCCATGGGCTGGTGGAGGGTTGTTGTTATGCTGTTGGAGAGGACCAAGAAGAACATGGCATGTTCTTCTTATTATCTTCTTACCTTATTCAATTTGCTGTCTAGCCCTGCGAATGATCGCAGCAAATTGAATAAGGTCAACACGGCGCCTATCAGGGCGTTAGGGCCGGAGATCACAGCAATCGTCGGGGCGATGGACGCCCGACTGGCGGAAGCTGAGCTCGACTCAAGTTGGGCCGAGCTCCGATGCGGTGGAGATGTTAGGTGATGTGAGGAAGGTCGGTAACCCGAAGAAATAGTGCAGACGACGAACAAAGAGGCAGCGGAGCGTCTCAAGAAGGCAGCCTCAGCGGGCCCTTCGGGTTACCGAACCCAAATTGAAGCGGCCATTGGAGGCACTGAGAGGATTCACATAGAATGTTAAGTGGGAGGACATCGTTGGAGGATTGGTGGAGCAAAACTTAAGCAGCACAGATTCGGATCTGAAGAGAGTGAAGGCCAACGCTGAACTAGCCTTCAAAAAGGGTTGGAGGGACAGTCATAACATCATGGCGATCGTGCTATGCAGTGCCGGCCTCAGAGACTTCCTGGTTACGCGGGAGAGGCTGTATATTGGGGAGGATCACGAGTTGCCAAAAGTGCCGCCAATGCTGCCGGCAAAATACTGATGGGCTTCGGACGTCACCTGCGGGAGACGTGGAGAAGCTGGAAATGCACGGGACAGATGCGCTACCAGCAGGCGGTGCGCAACCTGTCAGAAATTCGGTCGCATAAGTCGGTACTATGGATAGGGTATGCCCGGCTAGACTAGCGGGCTGTAGAATCGACTAAATATGGCTCGTAATCGCGCATTAGGTATGTGGATAGGTCAAATAAAGTTAAAAATTTCGGAGCTGGCGACTCGGGAGCTACTACGGATTGCGGACTGTCCTCTTGTCCCCGTGATGCTTCGGTGTAGCCAGTCACTGAGGGGAGCGTTGATTAGGCGTGACAAACTATATCGGATGGGACGTAGTCACGCCTACAGACTACGTGAATGTGACGTGCTAAGCCAAGTGCTTGCAATACGGCCACCCGGCTAAATATTTCCGGGCGAAGAAACAGACTTGCGGACAGTGCGGAGGTACGGGACACGGGCTGCAAGTCTGAGGAGACCCGCTGCGCGACGTGCTACCTGTTCGGAAAAGAAGACACCACCATACGGCGTGTATGGCGGTGTCTTCTTTTGAACAATGGCGAGGAACTGGCCTGCGCGCCTACACACTGAGCAACGGGAAGTCCATAACACTCAATATGGATCGTAGGGGTCCAACCATTACCATCGGGCAGATCAACGCGGGAGGCTCGGAGCTAGCCACTAGGGAATTGCCGACCATCGTGCGGGGTCTGGGTCTCGATATCGTTCTTACTCAAGAACAAAACTCGGGCTTTGGTTGACCCGAAGGTGCCGCTCCTGGCGGTGCAATCGACCGCCACCTGCATCATTTTAGCGCGTACTCGCCGATGTGATTCTCTGAGCCTTGGCACTACACCGAACGTAGACACGAGGCAGAATACAGAAGAAAAGCTATGGAAAGTTTCATCCTCAACCCAGACCTCGTCGTATGGAACTCGCCGGGCAACCCAACCCAGCAACCTTCTGTGGCCCCAACGGCGAGTCTAACATAGATCTGACCCTTACAAGGGGGCTGAAGATTTCCGATTGGCGGGTGACAGAAGAGCCAGCTGCAGCGACCATAGGCTTATAGCTTATCGCGTCGACGAGTGTGGAGATCGGCTCGCGTCGTGCGCCGAGCCAGTTAAAAATCCCCAAGATATCGGGACCGGCAGGTGGACTGGGATCTCGGAGGTGGGTTCACTGTCATGTGGATGTGGCCAACTTCGGTGTCGGCCGTCAATGCGCACGGACGTGTCCGCTCCGCTCGAAATTGTCTATTGTTTTTCGGGAAAACTAGTTTTTCCCCAAATCTCGTTATTTTCTTTTTGTTTTTCTTGTTGCCTCCACTACACGAACAGGTGCGCGCTTTAATAATTAATTACCGCGTTTTCCTCGGGTTCGCGAGTGAGGTGGAAATTGAAAACTGTGAATTGTTATTGACTTGGACATTGTTATTGGACCACAGTGGCGTGTAAAGACTCCTGGACGCAAAAGGCGGTATCGTGAGTTGTAGATTAAGTCCCCATACAATTTTAGCTAGAGTAGGTCCCAAAATAGTGCCCAAAATTACAAATTGCGACGGTAAATACTGATAGGTTAGCACGTGCTCTCATTTTTAGGTTAGGAACGTGGTCCGCACGCGGTCGGTGATTGACGGCTGTCGCACTGACAGCCGCCATATTGCCTGCCGCTGTACCAACATACAAACGTCAAAGTCATCTGTCACTGTCAGAGTGTCAGATTGACTTTGGCGTTTAGTAGCATAGGTTGGTACGTTGTTGTGGGTTGGCATCCCTGCTGATTCCGGTGTTGCCTCCTTCAATAATTAGTGCCAAATTAGCTAGATTAGGTTCCCCCCAGAATAATTGTTCCGTCCTCCATATTGTAAATTGTATTTAGTTCGCTGTTCTTGTTTGTGTTATTTGTTTCCTTTATAAATAGCATAGCAGGCAGGAACTAGAAAATGGAGGAACCAGACATCGAATGCCCATTCGTGACGCGACGGTCCATCTGTAGGACCCCGCCACCTGGGCAGCATCGGAGCGACGGGGGAGAAGCAGGAGCCGCCAAACCGTCTGCGTCGGGTACGTCGTCTGGCGGCAAGACGGCCGGCAAGAGGCCGCTGACGTCGCCGGAGACGATCGCCGCCCAGCGCAGCAAGGTGGCGGCTGCGGAGAGAAGGAAGCCGAGCATTCGGCAAACCGCCGGCTCCGCCCCTCCAGTGGCGGGACTGCTTCTGAGCACCCCGTCCGCCGCCGGTGCAGATACGAGCCTAGAGACGTCGCAGCCTCCGCAGCTGCCACTGCCACAGCAGCAGCAGCCGCGGTCAGGAGCGACAGAATTGGAGGTGAACCTTGGGACGGCCACCAAACTCGAGCTGCTGGAGAGGACGTGGAGGAACATGGCACTCATTATGGGGATGATTACCGGTCCGGGCAGCAAGCTCAACAAGGGTGATACGGCGACCATCAGCGCGCTGGGGCTGGAGATAGTCACCATCGTCGGGGCTATGGACGTCCGAGTGGCGGAAGCAGAGCTCGACGCGAGTCGGGCCGAGCCCTCCGCTGCGAGGAGCGGCGGCTTCTGGCTCGGGAGTCGCCCTCGCCAAACTACGGCCACTGCCGCGGGCCGGAGCGGCGATGCATTCTACCGCAACTCCGGCGGCGAGTCGGGGCAGCGTCCTCCTTCTGCGCGCGGCACGCACCAACTACGGGACCACTGACCTACGCCAACACGTTGCGGCTCAACCAAAAGAGCAGGGGTACTCCCGCGCAGCCAGTGCAGCAGCACCAGATTGCCTCGGGGCCCGTCCTCGTATTTTACCCTACGGAAGAGGCGGCCCCGGAGCTGAAGACGGCCGAAGATACCAAGAGGGTTTTGAAGAAGGCGGTTCGGCCCAAAGACCTTAACGTGCAGGTGGAGAGGGTAAAGAAGGTCGGTAACGCCGGCGTTGCGGTACAGACCACCAATAAGGAGGCGGCGGAGCGCCTCAGGAAAGCGGCCCCAGCTGCCCTTCGGGTTACCGAACCAAAATCGAGGCGGCCACTGGTGGCACTGAGAGGTTTTACCCCGGATGTCCAATGGGACGATATCGTCGGGGGATTAGTGGAACAAAATTTGAGCGGCACTGAATGGGACACCAAGAAGGTAAAGGCTAACGCGGAGCTGGCCTTTAAGAAGGGATGGAGGGACAGCCAAAACACCACGGCGGTCGTGCGTTGCAGTGCCGGCCTTAGAGACGTGTTGGTTACGCGGGAGCGGCTTTACATCGGGTGGGATGTAATCACTCCAGGTGACTACATCGACGTCACCTGCTGCCAGAAGTGCCACCAATATGGCCATCCGGCAAAATACTGTCGGGCCTCGGTCGTCACCTGCGGAAGGTGCGGAGAAGCCGGACATGCGCGGGACAAATGCGCATCCGCCAATAGGCGGTGCGCAACGTGTCATAGATTCGGCCGTAAAGACGCCGCGTCGCACGGTACGATGGATAGGATATGCCCGGCTAGAATCCACGCCGAACAGCGGGCTGTAGAAACTACGAAATATGGCTCGTAATCGCGCATTAGGTTTAGGGATCGGTCAAATAAACCTGGGGGGGTCGGAGCTGGCGACTCGTGAACTACCACGGATAGCGGAAGACCTAGGCCTCGATATTATTCTCGTCCAGGAGCAGTATGCGAGAGCCTGGGCCGACGCGGACCGTCCTCTTGCGGCCATACAAGTCGGTGACAACCCCAAGGCGGGTATTCTTGTATTTAGGTCTTTGGAAGTCGCGATTGTTAGGGACTTATGTAGTGAACATTGTGTAATAGGACATGTAGCTGAGACCGACTTATATATCGTGTCCGGCTACTTCCAATATGGTGACGACATTGACCGCCACCTGCACCACTTGGAACGAGTACTCGACGTTCTTCGCGGAAGAAGGATCCTCATCGCTCTGGACTGTAACGCACACTCACCTCTGTGGTTCTCCGAGGCTCGGCACTACACGGGGCGCGGGCACGACTCGGAACACAGACGGCGTGCAATGGAAGGTTTCATCCTCAGTAGGGATCTCGTTCTACATAATAGGGAAGGCCAACCGGCGACCTTCAGCGGCCCAAATGGCGAATCGAACATAGACATCACTTTGACCTCGCGGGGGGTAGGATTAGATGGGTGGTTAGTTAATGATAGTGTTAGTGTCAGTGATCACAGGATGATATCCTTCACAATGGGCGGTGCGGCCAGCCGACCGGCGTCGTGCGCTGAGCCAATTAAAAATCCACCGAGATACCGTGACCGGCGTGTGGACTGGGAACTCTTCAGGCGGAAGATCCACTACAGAATGGGGGACCTCGACACCTACCAACAGCCGGCTGAACTCGCCAAGGACTTCACCAGCATCATCACGCGATGCGCCAGGGAATGTCTCGGGGAGAAGAAGGAGATAGGAGGAGTGGGCTACGAATGGTGGAGTCCGGAACTGGACCGTCTTCGTAGACTTGCATTGAGAGCAAGGAGGGCCTGGCCGAAGACCAAAGTCAGAGGGGGTAGTCTAGAATCGTACACTAAAGCGGCCTATAATAGCGCACGATTGCGCTATCGAAAACGAATGGAGGAGGTGCAGCGGGATCATTTTATGCGACTGGCTGGGGCTGGCAACCAGGACCCCTGGGGTCAGGCCTACAGGGTAGCAAGCGGCAGGGTTAGACCTCCGAATAATTTAATTAACGGCACTAAGTTTGCTGAAGGCCATGCGAGGGATGTGGACGGATCCATGCGCGCACTGGTGAACGCCCTGTGCCCCGATGACGACATGTCCGGGGACACGGACTACCACCGGCAGGTGCGCGCTGTGGCTTCGTTTACACCCTCGGGCGACGCTGCATCTCCTCTCTCCAGAGAGGATCTGGAAAGCATCGTCAAGGTGCTACCGAACACTGCACCGGGTATGGATGGGCTCTCATCGCGTATAATTAAACAGGTATGGATCGCGGCTCCGGCTGAATTTCACTACCTGTACTCGCGGTGCATAGAGGCGGGCGTGTTTCCGGACGCCTGGAAGGAAGGTCGGCTGCTTGTCCTGCCGAAAGGCAATGGCAAGCCGCTGACCGACCCGAAAGCTTATCGTCCGATAACGCTCCTACCGGTACTTGGGAAACTTTTGGAACGCGTCCTTCTGAAATGCGCTCCTGCGATCAGCAATCAGATCTCCGATTGCCAGCACGGGTTCACTCCGGGTAGATCAACAGTCACTGCGCTTAGGAAAATTTTAGATTCGCGACTCGAACGCTGGAAGTATGTACAGGCGATCTTCCTTGACATCTCGGGCGCCTTCGACAACGCCTGGTGGCCGATGATCATGGTCAAGGCGAAACGAGGTGGATGCCCCCCCAACATATTCAAGATGCTGAGGGAGTACTTCACCGGCAGACGCGTTGTGGAAGGAGTCCACGATGGGATGTCCTCAGGGTTCGGTGTTGGGTCCCACGCTTTGGAACCTTCTAATGGACGACTTGCTTCGGCTACCACTGCCGGAGGGTGTGAGTATGGTTGCGTACGCGGACGATGTTACGGTCCTCATCGGGGCGGACTCGAGAGCCAGTATCGAGAGTAAGGCCAAGGCCGCGCTCTATCTGGCGATAGACTGGGGTGCCCGAAACCGGCTGGAGTTCTCCCCGGGTAACCCTCCACCAACCCATGGCCATTCCAACCTCTCGGTTATACTGGCCGAATCTGCGGGGAATGCGCGCTGAAAAGCACGCATTCTCTTGACCCCTACAAATTATCCTGTCCCCTCTTTCGCACTCTCCCCCTTCTGGGACTTCGGTGCCGGCCGTCGTAGCGCGCGGACGTGTTTCACTCGTTGCTCCGTACGGTGCCTTAGTACTCAACGCGAATTTTCGCACCCACGCAAGAATTCGGGAGTTTCGGGAACTTGTTCCCCCATTTTCCGTGTTTTTGTGTTCCCGCAGTACACGAACACCTCTCTCCCTCATTGGGAAAGCGGAAAACGTGTATCGGGACACGTGGTGTCAGTGTCAGTGCAATTGTGCAAAACTTGGATTGCAGTGTAATTTGGCGAAAGGACGCATAAACAGTGAGTCGTAGTTATAAGTAACATTGGTTTGGTGATATAGACGCCCTAATTTTAAGTTTTAGATTTAAATTAGGTTATTTGTAGCATAAGTTAGGTTAGAACAGTACATTTATAGGTTCTACCGGGCCGGGGTGACGACCGCGGGGGCGGTCCCACTCCACCGAACTAGGCCCGAAGACAGTCGCGCGCATGTCCCCGCGCGCCGTCCCCATGGAAGAAGGGGGAAGTGGTGGGTTCCGGTAGGGAACCCGCAGAGATGGGGCGCGGAGCTACTAGGTGGGCCACCGCCGTCGGAGTTGCGGTCGACTATAATTTGATCCTGCGACTCCGGCACATGGCGTTGGATGAGGGACATCTTGGAGTTTTTAGTGAGTAGGAGTCCACACCGGCTGCCACGCGGAGGTTGGAGGACACGGGGCCACACGCGGACGAATGTCCAGCGTCAATGATGGATTTTTCCACACGTTAAAAAAAAAAAAAACGTCTCTCGCTGCGTACATTTATAGGTTAAGACAGTTGCGCCATGTGGTGCCCATGCGGTAGGCATGCATCAGTATTGTGACTGACGGAAAGCCTTTGACAGACGTCGCCCGTCGCCTGTCAGTGTGTTTGACAGATACGGTCTCAGACCGACTGTCGCGCACACTTGACACAGCGCTTTGGCGTCTGTCAGCGGTGCATGCGCGGTTGCCAGTGGACAAAATTTTTCAGTGTAGTTTGTGTGACTCTATTAGTGGCAACTTTAAGAACACGGTGTGGACAGGTGTATAATTTTGGAAACTCCCAGATTTTGGGGAAAATTTGTGTGTGTTTTTCCATAAAAAAAAAAAAAAAAGTTTGTGAACAATGATAGGTTAGGAGGAGGACGACGGGTCCCATACGTTCCTCCACGGTAGTCGATCTGCCGCACCCTCCCGCGCTCGCCTAGCAGAGACCCCCCGGGTCTGGTCGAGGTCGATTTGCTGGGCTTGGCGGGTTCGGGAGCGCCTTTGACGAGCAAGGCTGACTCGCCGCCCCGCACGGCGGCGGCGAAGAGGCCGCTCACCTCCCGATGACGCGGGCCCGCGCCGTAGCAAGCCGGCGGTGGAGCGACGGCGTCCAGCAGCTCGCACGCGGCAGTCTGACGCCCCCCCGGTCGCTGGCCTGCAGGCGGGCGCGCTGGGCCCACCTCCGAAGAAGAATGTAACGGCCTCGGCGCCCCGCCAGCCTGAGCCGCGACCCCGGCAGGGGTCTACTGTGGAGCCGCCAAGAAGACCTGCAGAGCAGCCGCTGCAGCAGGAGCCCACTGCCGGTGGGCTAAATGTTGCAACGGCGTCGAAGCTGGAGCTGCTGGAAACCGTGAGGAAGAACATGGCCGCCATCATGGCGGTCGTGACGGCGCCGGGCAGTAAACTTAACAAAACGGATACGGCTGCCATCAGCGCCCTTGGGCAAGAAGTGATAGCCGTCGTGGGCGCGCTGGACATCAGGGTAGCAGAAGCAGAATTGAGACTCGCCGAAGAAAAACTGCGGAATGCGGAGAGCACCTCAGTGGCCCACCTAGATGGTGTAACCACGAAGCCGGCCCCGACGGCGGAGACATATGCCTCGAAACTTAGGCTACATAGAGCGATGGCGGCCGTAGACCAGGGACCGACCTCGTCGATAGTTGCGCCAGGACCCGTTCTGGCGTTCTACCCGACAGAGAAAGGAGCGAGCAGCATTAAAACAGCAGAGGACACGAAGCGACTGCTGAAGAAGGTGGTCAGCCCGGCAACACTGCAAGTGCAGGTGGCGAACGTCCGTAAGGTCGGCAATGCAGGGGTGGTCGTACAAACCACCAACAAAGAAGCTGCTGCCCGCCTTAAGGAGGCCGTCCCGTCGACCCTAAGGGTCACCGACCCGAAGGCGAGACGCCCGCTTGTGGCCCTGCGGGGCTTCTCGGATGACGTCAGCGCTGAGGAGTTGATGGACAACCTCGCAGTGCAGAACATAGACACAGAAGGGTGGACCGCAGACAAAATTAAGAAGCACTGCGAGGTTGCCTTCAAGAAATCATGGAGGGGCAGCAGCAACACAACTGTAGTGCTGCGGTGCAGCCCGTCACTGCGAGGAGCGCTCATCAGAAGAGACAAACTATACTGCGGGTGGGACGTCATCACCCCGACTGATTATGTGGACGTGACGTGCTGCACCAAGTGCCAACAATACGGCCACCCGGCCAAATATTGTAGGGCCAAGGAAGTGACCTGCGGACGGTGCGGAGGTACGGGACACGACCGATTGGGCTGTAAGTCCGAAGAGACCCGGTGTGCTACGTGCCACCGCTTCGGCAGAAGAGAAGCCACCACTCACGCCACGATGGGCAGGGCTTGCCCAGCGCGCCTGCACGCCGAGCAGAGGGCAGTCCACACCACCCAATATGGCTCCTGAGCGCCCCACCGTCACCTTTGGGCAGATTAATGCGGGCGGCTCGGAGTTGGCCACCAGGGAGCTGCCGGCCCTCGCGCGGGGCCTGGGCCTCGGTATTGTTCTTACTCAAGAACAATATTCGAGGGCCTGGGTTGACCCGGAGGCACCGCTCATGGCGGTGCAATCGGGTAACCAACCGAGGGCTGGCATCCTCCTTGGTGCCAACTCCTTGAGCGCTGCATCACAGTTGGACCTCTGCTCGGAGCACTGTGCAGTGGCGCATGTAGCAGCCTTAGATCTATTTGTCGTGTCGGCGTACTTCCAGTACGCCGAGCCCATTGACCGCCACCTGCACCACCTTGAACGCGTGCTGCAGGAACTCCGCGGAAGAAGAGTCCTCATTGGGCTAGACAGCAACGCACACTCGCCGATGTGGCACTCTGAGCCTCGGCATTACACAGGGCGCGGACACGAGGCAGAGCACCGGAGGAAGGCGATGGAGGGCTTCATTCTGAGCCACGACCTCGTCGTATGGAACTCACTGGGCCACCCAGCAACCTTCTGTGGCCCTAACTCTCTCGACATCACCATCACGACGAGGGGGTGAAGCACTCGAGGGAGTAGTTGCAGTGACCACAGGCTCATTGTGTACCGCATTGACGAGTATCGGCTCGCGTCGCACCCGTATGGCACCGGCACGTGATAGAGAATTCACTTTCGTATGGGTGACCTCACCGCTCTCCCCCCGGCGGATGTCGTGATTAGTAGGTGTGCCAGAGAATGCCTGGGGGAGAAGCATAGTGGTGGACCCCTGAGGATGATCTGCGGCGGATCACAGCCAGAGCGACCAGTCTCTCATCAAGTGGAGGCTGACACCGGAATGGCCCACCGGGAAGCGCGCCAGCGCTACCGACGTAGAATGGAGGAGGTGCAGAGGTCTTATTTTAGGCACCTGGCAGGCTCTGGCAACCAGGACCCCTGGGGCCAGGCTACCAGTACTGGGGACCTCCCAGAACATAATAAACGGTAAAGGCCATGCCGTGGGCGAATGCTTGTCGGGGCTCTGTGCCCTGAGAATGGGGACACGGAGCACTATCGTCAGGTGTACTGGCGGCGACTCTGCGCCGCCTCTATCTAGACAGGATCTGGGAAGCATCATTAAGTTGCTGCCCAATACCGCCCCGGGGCTCAACGGGCTCTCTTCCCGAATCATCAGACAGGCGTGGAACTCCTGTGCCCGTCAAGCCCAGCAGGTCACCCTCGACCAAACCCGGGGGGTCTCTGCTAGGCGAGCGACGATATAGTAAAACTCCCCAAAATATGGGAACTCTGGAATAAGATTTTTCCCCAAAATATGGGAGCTACACTAGTTCTATTCAATGTCCACACTAAGATTATTAAAGTTCACTGGTAACACAATGTTCAAACACAAAATTTTGTCCACGGGCAACCCCGCATGCACCGCTGACAGACGTCAAAGCGCTGCGTCAAGTGTGCGTGACAGTCGGTCTGAGACGTCGAACACACTGACAGAAGAGAGCGCATGCCTACCGCATGGGCACCACATGGCGCAATTGTCTTAACCTAAAAATGTACTGTTCTAACCTAACTTATGCTACAAATAACCTAATTTAAATCTAAAACTTAAAATTAGGGCGTCTATATCACCAAAACAATGTTACTTATTACTACGACTCACTGTTTATGCGTCCGCACTGCAATCCAAGGTCACTGTCACCACGTGTGAACACGATTACGAGGGAGAGAGTCACAGAGATAATTAAAAACACGGAAAAAGGGGGAACAAACTCCCGAAACTTCCCGAAACTCCCGAATACTGCGGGGATGCAAAAATTCGCGATGAGTTTACTACGGTACCGTACGGAGCAACGATTGAACACGTCCGCGCGCTACGACGGCCGGCACCGAAGTAAGTCTCCCCGGGTAAGTCGATGTCGATGACCCTTGTCCAGCGGCCCCCGGTCATCAAACTCGGAACAGCTCGAGGTCCATCACGACGGCCACTACTGGGGGCGACTGTCGATGTAAGTCTGTCTTTCGTGCAGCATGCGACAACGATTGGAGAACGAGCGGCCAAATGCTTCGGGAAGATGTCGAGAGTATCGGCCTCTTCCTGGGGCATTCGCTATCCGGCCCTCCGGATTCTCTACAAAGGCACCTTTGTTGCCACGTTGACCTATGCTGCATCTATATGGTATGAGAGGCCGAACTTTCACGTCGTCCGTAGTGTGCTTTTGCGGCTACAGCGTCCGGCGCTGATACTGCTGACCAAAGCGTACAGGAGTGTCAGCACCGCGGCGCTGCCAGTTTTGGGGGGGAGTTCTGCCTGCAGACCTGGAGTTGATTCGTGCTGGTTGGATGGATAAGGAGCGCGAGTCCGCGCCCAGACCGGAGTTGAGCAGGCGTAAACGCGGGGTATGGGACGAGATAGTTGCGACATGGCAGGATCGTTGGACATCCTCCGCAGACGGCAGAGAGCTGCATCGTTTCTTCCCCGAGGTAGGTGTGCGGTTGACGTCTACGTGGATCGAGCCGGACTACGAGACGTCCCAGATCCTCACTGGACACGGCTGCTTTAGGAAGCGTCTGCACGCCATGAAACTCAGTGAGCGGAGTGGCTGCGACTGCGGGGCTGAAGACGAGGACGTCCACCATGCCCTGTGGGAATGCCCGCTGTACGGCGACGCGAGGATGGTGATGCTGGACGGCATACGTCGAGGCAACGATGAGGAGGGACCAGCCTACTACCAGGATCTCGTGTCTTCGGTGGAGAATTTTAGACGGCTACGGGAGTTCGCGCATCAGTGGCATAAGAGGCGGAGCAGGTCGGAGAGGATGACACGTGGAGCGGAACCAGGAAGCACAGAAGAAGACATTCGGGAGGATCCGGAAGAAGATGGAGTGCTGCCCGGCACCGAAGTCTCAACTGCTGTTGCTGTGGAGTCCACTGCCCCAGAAAGGGGAGAAAGTGCACTAGGGACAAGGAATGTAGATTAAATAACTTGTAGGGAGTCAAGAGAGATGCGCGAAAGCGCACCTCCCGCGTTTCGGCCAGTATAACCGTGAGGTTGGAATGGCCATGGGTTGGTTGGAGGGTTTGTCATGTGGATAACCTGAGCACTACTCTCCCCCCGGCTGAACTGGCCTCCGCTTTCACCAACGTGATGAGCAGATGTGCTAGAGAATGCCTGGGGGAAAAGCGGGGCAGGGAAATCCCGGCTATAAGTGGTGGCTTAATGAACCCCCGAGCTTAATGATCTACGGCGGATCTCCGCGAGGGCTAGTCGTCAGTGGCAGGCGTTCAAGCATAGGGGTGGACAGGTTGAGGCTGAAACTGGAGCGGCCCACCGGGAGCCGCCTGAGCTACCGGCGTAGAATGGAAGAGGTGCAGAGGTCTAATTTAGGTGTCTGGCAGGCTCTGGAATCCAGGATCCCTGGGGCCAAGCCTACAGGACATCAAGCAGGAGGATCAGACTTCCCAGAAACTTAATAAATGGCACTGTGTTTACCGAAGCCCATGCAAGGGACATGAGCGAATGCATACGGGCCTTTGTCGGGGCTCTGTCTCGAGTATTGGCTGCGCTCACGCCCTCGACTCTGCGCCCCCTCTTCCCAGACAGGATCTAGCTAGCATCATAAAGTTGCTGCCTCACAATCGCCCTTGGGTTCGACGGGCTCTCTTGCCGAATAATAAAGTAAGCGTGTAAGGCGGCGGAAGCCGAATTCCACTACATCTACTCGCGGTAGAAGCCGGCATGTGGAAGGAAGGTTGGCTCGTCCTACCCAAGGGTAACGACAAGCCGCTGACCGACCCGAAAGCGTACCGTCCCATTAGGTTCCTCTTAGTTCTTGGAAAGATTTTGGGACGCGTAATACTAAAATGCGCTCCGATGATCGACTGTCAGATCTTCGACTGTCAGCACGGATAAGTAAGTCCACTACGACGGCGCCTAGGCAAATTTGAGATTCGCGGCATGGACCATGGTAGTATGTTACGGGGATTTTTGATGAAAATGGGCATTATTAATACACATTGCATTAAAATAAATATATGAGTACTATCTAATACAAAATAATTATGTAGTAAATTATTCCTAAAATATGAAATCGAATGAGGTGTGACTAAAATTGCATGTACACAACACTAGATTACATATTTTTTTTATTTCAGATAACAAAACACTTAAATAATTTATTAATGACAGAATAAATAATAGCTAATAATTTACAATTTTTTTTTTCACTGTTTGTCTAGTAACTATTACCTATTGCATGTCTATATCACTAAAGTCTTCAAACACTTCTGTTATTTTTATATTATATTCCAAATAAATCAATATCAACAAATTATTTCATAATTAATTCCTAATAAACAATATATTTCCTGGACTTCTTGATGAAGTAATATAATAACAATCATGTGATTAAATCTTAAACTTATATGCAGTCGGTTACGCATAATATAATAACTTGGAATTTCTTCTCACCAGTCCATTGCTTTCTTAATTTAATTGCATTGTGATTTAATTTATAGGTTTTTTCTTCTGCATTTTTCTCTTCTTATTTTATTTATAATATGTTTTTTTTATATAAGAGAATAACAAAAAACATATATATATATTTGTTTTTTTTTCTAATTCTCTTGAACTCCTGTTCTTTACAGTAAAAATGTTCTTAATCTTCATCTAAATGTCTAGGAGATTTAGTTTAGTTAGTTATCATCTCTTATTTGTTTAAACTTTGTTCAGTGTTACGTTGTTTATGTCGGACAAATCTAAAAACAATAATTACTAATATTGTATAGAGGAAATATTTGTATTTTTGTGTGTATGTATGTTTGTAATGAATAAACACAAAAACTACTTTGCCGTTTCTAAAAATTATATATATTCACCATTAGAAAGCTACATTCACCCTGAGTAACATAGGTTATATTTATTGCTATAAAATATTAGGGATCCTTACTATAACTTTAGTAAGGCAACTCAAGGTGTAAAAAAATGCTATAAAATATCTTACGTCGCGTGCGCTGCGCAAACTATTGGTGATAGAACAAAAATACAGAACACAATATTGAAGAACATAATATAACTACAAAAAACTTCACGATACTATATATCCAACTATTACCGTTACGTAACAATAACCACCTTTTACATTTTAAAAATTGATAGAATTACCCACCAAAATTTCACCATGTTATTTATACTTCTGTTTAAATCCTTATCTAAATAAATCATATTATTTTCAAAACTGTTTCAATTTATGTATATTACTTGAACGATTTGAACAATTCAGAATTGTTCAAATCGGCAACTCCATTCAATAGATATTACGAATTTAGTTTAAGTTATAGAAATAGAAAAAATAACATTACGCGTTGTACATGTTATTCATACCTATTTATTAATCCTTATCCAAATAAATTATTTTTTATTCAAAATTGTTTCAATACCTGCAGAGATTACTTTTTGAATTTTTCAAATTTTAGGTGTATATTCCATTCATCAGATCAAGCAATTTTCGGTGTCAGAAATGCTCATGACGAAGTTGAAAATTATTTAAACGGCCTGTACATCAGTACATCTGAACAATATGGAGGTCATTAGAGTTTCCTATACAGGACAGACACCCTACCGTAGTAGACTTTGGCAACGGACAACGAGTAGACTTCTCAGCGGAAAACATTCAAAGCAGTAGAAAACCCACCAAAAACGACACTCACGGCATCTTTGACCTGTGCAGTAGTAACGGATTTGCTACAACACTTCTTAATGCTAACAATACATTTTCTAGAAGAAATCGTGGGTAAGACGTAGTTGGACACCCCGGCATAAAAAAAGATGCGGCATTGGGAAGAATATACAGTATTTATCCTTCCCAGTCACAATGTTTTTATCTCAGGATACTACTTCGTCATGTACGTGGCCCAACATAATTTCAGGACTTAAAAACAGTTGATGGAATTGCTAAAGAGATTTACAAAGCCGCTTGCCAAGATAGAGATTTGCTAGAAGATCAAATAAAAATGTAAAAATATCCACCCGTGCGAAGCCGAGACTGGCCGCTAGTCTTATATTTAGACACGCGGGAGCGTGTCAAAGCCGAGTTCAAGTAAGAGAATTGGCGAGCAGCACCGTGTGTAGTTTTACACGAACCATTTGGAGCCACTTTTGACCCCCTCATAACTCAAAAACTCTTTCACATAAACCTGTCAAATTGGTTGGTATATTTTGTACATGAAAACTAGCCAAGTCAGACCTTAGGCTACAGTATATTATCCTAAGTTATAGAAGAAATTATATTTTATATTGTTATAATTACATTTCAGGGCAGACCATTGAACTTGGCACCCATTTAGATCTTACTTCTTTTGTCGTTGAAGTCAACAATCAAGGCATATATCATAATATGGGACTCGGCTATCATTTCACATTTATGTTTTTGATGGGATATGTTACATTTTCTAGCAGAAAGTAAATGAACTGTAACCTTTTCAACATATCATACATACATTTCATACATCATATTCATTTAGTCCTAATAAAATAAAAAAATAATAAAAGTGAGATCGGGAGTTATAATATTAGTGAGGTATTCAATAAATAAACCCAAAAAATTCCAATGATAAAAGTTTTATCATTCTAGCTTAAAAAGTCATGAATTTACATAAAAACTTTGATCTCCCCTATTTTATTTTACCCCCTTAAGGGGGTAAAAAAATATTACAAACTTTGAATGTCATATTTATTTATATTTGATCACCAACCTAAAATATAAGTTTTAAGCGTCTAGCTTTAAAAATGACGATTCTTACCTACAACATTGCATGTACCCTTTCAACCCCTTACAACCCTTCTATCGCATTCAAAAGTAGCCTATGTCCTTTCTCAGGGTCTAGACTAACTGTGTAACAAATTTCATTTAAATCGGTTGAGTACTTTTGGCGTGTAAGTGAGACTGTCAGACATACAAATAAAGTTACTTTCACAATTATAATATCAGTGGGGTATTTTATAAACTAACCCAAAAAAGCTAATGGAAAAAGTTTCATAGATCTTACTTCAAAAATGACGAATTTACCATCAGTTTCGCAGAGCCTTTCACCATATCAATATACGTATAATCCTTGTTATAGTATGTATCTAGTACAAGTAGTTTAATAATATAATTCATCACATTATTTACAGTTTATTCATACTCTATATATTTGGATAAAGAGCTCGAAGTTTAATATTTATGTAATTTTCTTAGTAATAAGTATAGTATAAGCACAGATAACATAATATTACATACAGATACCCCATCCCATACAAGAAAATGGTTCCTTCCTAACTCAGGCTATTCTTCGGGCTATTTTATTTCGCCGCCGTAGCCGCTAGATGTCTCTAGATCTGAAGCAGTTCGGATTACTAGTGGGTGCTTAGTAACAAAGCACGAAAATAGATGGCAGTCAATTCAGACATCTGTTTGCAAAGATAGGTATATAATAGATATGTAGGTAACTGTATCATGACGATTCAAGACTCAATGTAAATGTGTAGGTATAATATCGTTAGCCGTCACTCTGTAGTTATAGCTTATGTGCCAAGGTATATATTATGTTATAGTTTATTGTACATTCCATGCCTATTTTTTTCTCTCGACGAAGATATGTTGTAACGCGTGATTGGGATTTTGATACGTTTAATGGAAAATTTCAATTGTTATGTGTAAGAGACTAATATTAATTTACTGGTATATACCTCATGTATTCTACGATGTACCCCTCTGACATGAGAATCTATATCTTATATATAAATTTTGTATCACAGTGTTAGTTGCCATATTTCACCCACATTTTGATGAAATTTGATATGTATACTTGCTAGGTCTGAGGTAAGGTTGTTATCTATTTTTTATACCCCTAAGTCATAGGGGTGGCCTACCCTGAAAATTTTTTTTTGTATTTTGGACAATTTTTTTTTTATAATGTTACATTAAAAATACATACACGCCTAAATTTTGGCCCGTCTTTCACCAACCCCTATTTTTAATAGCGATATTCTTACAAATATTATAAATGCGTAACTCAGTCTGTCTGTTTGTCTCGCTTTCACGCCAAAACTACTGAACTTATTTAATTGAAATTTGGTACACAGATAATGTAGACCCTGAGAAAGGCTACTTTTTAATGCGAAAAAGGGTTGAAAGGGGAAATGAAAGGCTATATGAAAATATCGTCATTTTTAAAGTCAGATCTTGTAAGCTAGAGCTTTAATTTATAATCTTATAATTTAATTAATAATATTTTTTAGGCTGCTGACTAAATATAAATAAATATGACATTCTAAGTTTGTAAAATGTTATCCTTAAGAGGGTAAAATGAAATATAAGATGAAAGTTGAAGATGATGAAGAAATTCCTAAAACTAGTACAAATTTTTTCTTTGGATTTTTCGAGTTACATTATTAAATATTTATTATTTATTTGGTAAAGGTCACTATTCCACACGGACGAAGTCGCGGGTACAGTTAGTTAATTTATAAAGCAAAACAAGGTTTGCCGGGTCAGTTAATTTATATCTATAATGACAAGAAATTCGGTTTCAAAAGAAGGAACATTAATTAAGCTTACTTTTCTTTCAAAATTGTCTTTTAATGTTAAAAGACAATTTTGACATGTATGAAATGTATGAAAGTAATGTATGTACCTACATTAACAGATAATTTTTGAAATGTATGAATTTTTAATTTTTATAACATAAAAAGTTCATTTTTGAAATGTATGAAAGAAATGTATGTACCTACATTAAAAGACAATTTTGACATGTATGAAATGTATGTACCTACATTAAAATATAATTTTTGAAACGTATGAAAGTAATGTATGTATCTACATTAAAAGATAATTTTTGAAATGTATGCACCGTACAATAACAAGACACATTAAACATCATACCACAGAGTCATACGCAATTAAAAACAAACTGCTATGATATTGATGACAAAGGAAAATCAACTTTATGGTATTCGGGTTAGGGTCGATTTCTCTCTTTTGTTTTAATATTTTAATCTTACCAGTTGCCAGTATTCGAAGACAGCTACGATTCGTACTCGATATTTTAAATTATTATGTAATCGATTTTTCAGTACAAATGTAAATAACCAACGACACCAATAATGTACTGCTATATTCCGTTCTTTGAAACGGAACACTGCTATAATACAAAATAATGAAATTTTACTGTTCACAAAGACTCATTAAAAGCATCATCGAATAATGCGCTGTAATAAAATCCTGTTATCGATTATTCGAAAAAATCGATAATACACGTATTTATTTTTAATATGGCAACACTTCATACATAGGTATTATTGGAAATAGTATTACTTGCTTGTTCGGCTATTTTTAATTTACTTAAACTTTTTTTATATGTTTAATTTACAACAATAATATATTAAGTGCTTATTATTGGAAAATATAAAAAAGACATTTAATTAGGCCGATACAAATGACGACAATGCCATCTATGAAAGCATTTTGAAAACATTGAGCCCCGTATTAGCACTGATTAAAGTGTAAATAAGTACTGGAAAATAACAAAATGCGTAAATATATGAAAATTACTTTTCTAAACGCATTATTTCTTTTTAACAATTATATATAACTTTTTAAAAATTGATTAAACATTTTTGAAAACACAGTTTTGTTTTTTAAAACGTTTGCAAAACTATGAAGAATTCCATCGATGCCAATCACGCCATCTATATGCAACTTTTAGCAATAATAATGGCTACTTACTCACGGAGTACCACTGGTATAAGTAAGGAGCCAACAGAATATCTGCAGTGAGTGAATCGCTGCAGAGTTATCTGTAGCATTATACTGAGTTTACCTTTTCACTTTTGCGGCACATAAAGTCACCTATATTTCTTGTATTAATTCGTGTTTTTTCTGTATCTGTATCTCATGTATGTTATGTGTCTGTAATTGTGAATAAAGAATTTATCTATCTAAAATCTTTCATCCCCTATTTTATTTTACCCCCTTATGGGTAAAATTTTAAAAACTTTGAATATCATATTTAATCACCAACCTAAAATATAAGTTTCAAGCCTACATTTAAAAATGATGATTCTTACGTACAACCTTGCATCTACCATTTCAACGCCCTTACAACCCTTTTTTCGCATCCAAAAATATCCTATGTGCTTTCTTAAGATCTAGACTAACTATGTACTAAACTTCACTTAAATCTGTTAAGTAGTTTTAACATGTAAGTGAGACTGACAGACAGACAGAGTTAGTTTGAATGTTACAATATTAGTAAGGTATTTAATAAGCCAATAAAAAAAATTCATAATTCTAACTTCAATAATGACGAATTTACATAAAAACCTTCAACCTTCTTCATACATGTTATATAAATACAAAATACACAGGAGTGTTAAATACTTACCAATTAATTATGTTACACGCAATTTCGAACAAGCTAACTGGATGAAGAATTTTTTTTTTAAAGAATTAAAGAATTTATTTAAACCAAAAACAAAGTTATAACAATAACATATTAAACGTAAACAACTACATTAGTTTACAAAAAACTGTGTTACAGTTATTTGCGCCCATCTCCAGAGCATTGTATACAATTTAATTAAAAATAAATGAAAATAAATGAATATTTCTCCTTAAGAACCTTTAGAGAAAGACAAAGTATATAAAATAAAACAAATGATATTTATAATTTATGAGCATTAGAACAAGTGTGTGTGAGTGTGTGTGTGTGTGTGTGTGTGTGTGTGTGTGTGTGTGTGTGTGTGTGTGTGTGTGTGTGCGTGTGTGTGTGTGTGTGTGTGTGTGTGTGTGTGTGTGCGTGTGCGTGTGCGTGTGCGTGTGCTTGTGCGTGTATTCCTTTATTTTTTTTTTGTAATTGTATTCGCAAGCATAACTTTGTGTCAGTTTTATGTGAATATATACTATAAATACAGCAATTAAACTATTAGATTTTCGGCTTCATCATAAGAGGGGTTCAATAACCAGTTAATTATTTTAATTTTACATTCGCGATGATTAAGGGAGTATATTTGTAAAATCTTATTCACTCGATTATAAACTTTAGAACTAATAAAACAAAAATGTCGATCCACAAGCCTGAGTCTACTTGGAAACTGTTTACAAATATGATCAGTCCTGCGCTTGTTCATAAATAAATTATGATCAAATACCATACTTGAATGTATACGCAAAATTAGTTTCATAATAAACAATTTTCTAAGTTAGAACTTTGCATTTGCCATATAAATCAGTTGTTGGGTATCTAATAGATTTACCTAATAATACCTTTAAAACAGCGCGTTGAGCTCGTTCTAGTCTTAGAAGCAAAGTTTTGGCTGCGCCACCCCAAGCTGTTATACAGTAGGTTAATATAGACTGTGTTAGAGTATAATATACCATTTTTAAGGTTTGTTCATCAACAGAGTGTCGTAATAATTTAAAAACGAAAATCAATTTACGTGTACGGGCAATAATAGAATCTATTTGAGGTTTCCAACTCATAACGCTATCAATGAGAACTCCCAAATATCTTATACTATTTTTGTTGAATTGGGAGATATTCCGAGTGAAATGATCTAGATTTTAATGGATATTTTTAATAAAATACGAACATGATATTAAACGTAACTTTTAATCTAACAATATATTTTTTTAACAATGTCAGAATTTATTACTCAAATACAATTATGTATATGAACCTCTATGTTCATTCAACATGCCCCCTTAATTGTATTTTAATTTAACATGTATTTAAGAACACCACTAAACATTTTAAGAAAACTACTTTTAAAAAAAATATTTATATTACTTACTCACTGAACTATAACTATTACAATAAACAAATAAAAAAAAACTTCTGTCTTAAAATAAAATAAAATTACTTGTATAGTTGCCCCTTTAATTTTGTTTTATAAACTAAGAAATAATATAGGACTTTAAATAGGAAAATTTTACATTTCCAAGAGGCTTCGTCAGAATATCAGCAATTTGATGCTCAGAGGGGCAATATTTTATTTTTAAAAGTCCTTCACTGACTTTTTCGTGTATATAATGATATCTGACATCGATGTGCTTTGGTCTTCTGATCATAATACCGTTGTTAATTAAATGAATTGTACTTTGATTATCTACATAAAGCGTTGCATTAACTTCTTCATTTACTACCTCACTAATTAAGAATTTTAGGTACATTAACTCCCGACAACAATCTGCAGCTGCTATATATTCGGATTCCGATGATGAAATGGCAACTATGGGCTGTTGTCTTGATGACCATGTAATAGGACCTCCACATAGAAAGATTATATAGCCTGTTGTGCTCTTTCTTGTATGTGGATCATTAGCATAATCAGCATCACAATAAGCTTCTAAATGTAGATTACTGTTATAAAATTTAATACCTGAATTCGATGTCCCTAGCAGGTACCTTAATATTCGTTTTCCATTAATGACATCTTGCTTTGTTGGTTTTTCCACTCGTCTACTACAAAAATTGACCGCAAATGCTATATCAGGACGAGTTTTATTAGCAACACATAATATCGACCCTATAAGTTCTCTGTAAGGAAAATACGAATTATTAAAATCAATTTTTTCATCTTCTGTCTCTATTTTGTTTGCTCCGATGCACATTGGTATTGGAGTACATTAGCATCTTTCATTTCAAATTTATTTATTATTTTGTTAATGTAATTTTCTTGTGTTAATGTAATATGATTATTTTCATTTTTATTAATTACTATTCCCACAAATAAAGTAGGTTCTGTATTCAACGTCATTTCAAATTCATTTTCCAGCTCTTTTATTAACTTCTCCATTTTTTTTTATCTTTTCCCATGAGTATTCCATCGTCTACATAAATACCCAATATAAGTGATTCATTTTTAAATAAACATTGATCAGCTTTTATAGGTAACAATCCTTTATTTTTTAAATGATGTAAATCTCTCGTTCCATTTTAATGGTGCTTGTTTTAAGCCATAGTGATTTTTTTTTATTTTACATATTTTTCTTCATAACCCTCTGGTAACTTCATGTATATATCTTCCAATAACTCTCCATATAAAAAGGCTGTTTTAATGTCAAATTGCATAATATTGTAATTTTTATATGCAACAATAGCAAACATTGCTCTTAATGTACTTGTATTTATTACTGGACTGTACGTTTCCGTATAGTCTTTTCCTTCTTTTTGTTGACAACCTTTTACTACTAATCTAGCCTTATAGCGACCACTTTCCTTAATTGTAAATACCCATTTTGCCGTTAGTATATTTTTATTTTTTTACTTCTTCCACATCTATTACATACCACGTATTATTTTGCTCTAATGATTGCATTTCATCTGCTATAGCTTTTTTCCATTTTAATTTATCATCTCCAGATATTGCTTCTCTGTATGTTAAATATACGAAATCTGGATGTATATTTCGTTTCTTTTATCTTTTTCCTCTACCTAGTAAAGTATCATCTTCTTCTATAATATTATTATTGTTTGAACAACATGGAGTATTCTGTAAAAAATTTGTTTGTATGTCTTGTGACTGTTCTTTATCTTGTTCATACTTATCATTCATACGTACCATCTCTACCGTATCATTAAAGTTTTTAATTTCTACATTGTCATTTTGGCAATCCGTTAACAAAGGTGTATTATTATGTTTTTCCTTATTTATATTCATATCAAAATCATTGGCTATTTCATTAACATCATTATGAAAAATTACATCTCTCTACATAAAGTTTTCTTTTCTCTTCCGACCACAATCTATATCCAACCATTATTAATTTTTTGCTTCTAGGTTCAAGTTTTTTTACATATGCTGTACTGCCAAAACATTCGACATATTTAAGATTTGGTTTTTTATTTGTCCATTCTTCATATGGTGTAATATCCATTTCAACTGTAGGTAATCTATTAAGTAGGTATGTAGCCACTAAAACGGCCTTATCCCACATTTCATTATTAAGTACAAATGACACCAAACCATACAGCTTGTTATCTGACATAAGTATATTTCTTTCAAAAACTATAGATCTCAAAGTATATATACTAGAAGTTGCCTCAAATAGGTTTCTTAACATAGACAAATTAAATTCACATATACAGTTAATAGTCAACAATCATAAAATTTGCAAATCTGTCTGTTTGTTTTGCCATTTGCCAATCTATGTATCCCTTATGCTTATAGATAGCTTTACTAGTACATAAATGGAGGAGGAGGTGGTATAACTTAGGCTAATCTTTTTTTTTTTTTATTTATTCAATATCTCCGTATCCAGAGCTTCTCCAAGATCTTCTTTCTGTCTATTGCTGCTGTTCTATCTTTCACTTGCAGTCATCTGTCATCATACACATTGGTGTGTGTCTGGTACTCTGTAAATTTATAAATGAACACCACAGTGAGATACAAAATATGTATTGTACAAAATATTACACATATCACAAAGTTTACCAAATTATATGTAATTTTTATTCTATATCAGCAGATAAGAAGATAAGAAGTTACTAGTTTTGATGTATACTAACTGTCTAACAGATGTGAAACAGTCAGTTTAACCATGTATGTATTTAAATAAATTATGATTAATTGATTACATGATATGATTATTTAAATGAAATAACTACAATTTACCCCTCTAATACAATAATAATAATGCAAAATAATATATTGATTTGTAAATAACCAAAACTTGGTATGTAATTAAAGCTTAAGGCCACTGTCACTTATAATTTAATAATTGTAATATATTTTCTATTATAAGAAGTTGTACCAATTACTGGTTGAATATCAATAATCATCATTCAAAAATATTGTGTTCTGCAGATTATGTATGTATATACTCTGTACATATATTAATGAAATACTCATACAGAATGAAATCACAGGACACATCCACAAATAAAACTATATGTAACATTACCCTATATTATTGAATAGACATATTTATTTACATGAACGGCAAGCACCACGGCCAGCATGAAAAGCAACTCATCATAGAGACATACATAACCTAAGCAATAATATTGTTATATTATATTGTTAGTGAAGTGAGTGGATGTGGATTAATAACACTGTACATAGCTACCTGGCGCGATTGAAACATTCCATTATAGTTAATTTAATATATATGTAGTTAGTTACTGACTTTTCATCACGGTGACAGGAGGGAGATATGTGTGTTGTGTTGGCTGAAGCTGTGTCCTGTGGTTGCAGCATCTGGTACTTGAACTTATTACGATGGTCGCTCTCCGATTGCGGCAGGCGGCAGGCGGCAGGCGGCAGGACCTTAAAGAAATTATATCAAATTCCAAGAAGCAAACTCACATCATTTTTTGGCTTTAATAGCACTGAATGAATAAGAGTAGTTCATCAAGAGTTCAAGAACAGCTTGCGTAACAAACAAACAAACAAACAAACAAACAAACAAACAAACAAACAAAACAAGCTTGGGATGCACTGTCTGGCATATCAATGTACACATATATGAGGAAACAGTTATAAAAAAGTGATGCAAAAATCATATAACCCCTATAAGCTTGCATTTTGTGACAAACACCAAACAAATCTTGCACAATTTATGTTATGAAGCAAATAAATTGTATTCTATGCACTCAGAAGGCACTTAGTATTTATATAGCGTTGCATTTTAAAAGAAGACGTGAAACAGTTAAAATAAAATGTCTACCTAGGCGTCACCTACATAGGTGTAGATTTTTCCTTTTCATCTCATCATCAGGATCAGTAGCTGTGATACGAGGAGGACATTTCTTGTTTTCACATCGACATGCATATGTGGACATGTAAGCACAAACGAATACAGTACTTAGTATATATTATTCATTAACAAACAAAAAAAAAACATTCACATGGCGACCGACTCGCGCGCACACTCACTCACTCACTTGACAGTCACAGACCAACGACATTTTTTTTTTGTTTCTTCTATACTACATACATATGTATACTCTGTCCTCTGTCTGTTGAGTCGGACGACGATTGATGGCTCGGCGTAAAGTTCTTTTGCCAAAGTTAAATACTAAAAACTAAAAGAGGTAAACAATCACATTACACATATGTATGTATTTTATATTGATAATTATATCTAAATCGTAATTTGAAATACATTTTTCGTACCATAAACCATTTATTGATCTGTGTTATTTAGTTTATTGCACAAAACAAAAAAAAAATGTATCATATCATAGACAATACACTTTATATGAGATTATAAGAAATTTAACATTATTTTAGTGGTACAACTGTAATTATTACATTACAGTTGTACCACTAAAACAATGTTAAATTAAATATACATAAAAAAAGAAAGAGAAAGAAAACAACTCTTTTTGCAATTATTTTTGAAGTAAATGCACTGATTCATCGATTCGTCTATAATTATCGATTTGCATTACGTGTCCACATTTTCATGAATTAAATACATAAAAAATAATCAATAAGTACCATAAACTATTTATTGATCTGTACTTTGTTAGTTTAGTTTATGGCACAAAAAAATGTATCATATCATAGAGAACGAAAGATGACATAAGAAGACAATTAACACATTCTTGTGGTGGTACAACTGTAATGTAATAAAAATATGGTAAAAACAAAAAAAAAAGAAAGAGAAAGAAAACAACTGTTGGTTGTTCCAATTACTTTTGAAATAAATGCATCGATTTGTTTGCGAATTAAAAAAGTCAACAAGTAAAAAAAAAAAAAGAAAACAATATTATTCCAACATCGAACACTGCTGTGTGGACAGTGTTGCCATTCTCCATTAAATTAATGTATTTTGTTAAGAACTCTGTTGTCTGTTCATCAATACTGATTTGATTGATTTATTTTTTTATTGTATTCTATTGTACCGCATTTTTTGAGCTGTTTTTTTTTTAGATTACTTAATATTAGATTGAAACGATATCGTATACTGGCAATTTTGCTCGCTGTGTGGACAGTGTTGCCATTCTCTATTAAATGAATGAATGTATTTGGTTAATAACTCTTTAGTTCACATAAGGAAAATATATAATATATTTGAATTTTACGTTCCTTGTCATCTCTAAAACATTAGAAAATAAAAGATTGTTATATTTTTGAGCTGTTTTTTTTTTTTAATTACTTAATATTAGCAGTGGGCTGATAAAATGGCATAGTAGCCATTTTTAGTTCGAAAAACGGATTTAGATGGCGTCATTGGTATCGAATGGAATTCAACATTGTTTTGTAATCGTTTAAAACCCAAAACTATGTTTTTAAAAAGGTTTAATCTATTTTTAAAAAGTCATATATAGATGTTAAAATGAAATAATGCGTTTTGAAAAGTAATTTTCATATATTTACTCATTTTGTTGTTGCCCTGTATTTGTTTACAATTTAATCATTGCTAATTGGGGCTTATTGTTTCCAAAATACTTTCATAGATGGCGCTGTTTTCATTTGTATCGCCGTATTTTAAATGTTTATTTTATATTTTCAAATAATAAGTACTTACTATATTATTATGATAAATTAAACATAAAAAAAGTTTAAGTAAATATAAAACAGCTAAACAAGAAAACCATATTATTCCAATAATACTTATTTAGAAAGTGTTACCATATTAAAAATAAATGCATAGATTTATCGATTTTTTCGAATAATCGATAACAAGATACTTATTACAACGCATTATTCGGTGGTGCTTTTAATTACATAGTCTTTGCAAACAGTAAAATTTCATCATTTTGTATTATACTCTTATTTGGAACGAATTGCAATGCATAATTTTTACTCGACGACGGCAAAATAGAGAGATTTTGACAGGTATGCAAGTACTATACAGTATATTTATCTGTTCGCTCATAACTTCGTCGAAACTTGAAGAGGGAAATATTAATTAGATTGATCTGATACAAGTGTACTCTATTTTATCAACCTCCACGCGGTCACCCTGGTAATTATAGCAATTAATGACATTAGTGACATAGTTCTTCTATTAAAAAAAAAAAATACCTACTTATTGTAATTTAATGAATGAGAATTGAATGTGGTATAGAGTATATAAGGTCAGCTATACCTTTATGAAACCTCTATAAACAAGTGTTATATGGTATCTAAATTACTGACATTGATAGCTAAATATGAGGATCCTCGAATTTTTAAAAATACTCATAAGAAACTTTTGCTTTTGTAGAAGGATATTTTCAACTTTACTAAATTGTACAAGGTTTTGAAACGATAATCATTCATATAACTATGATATACATATTACTGATCCTTGTACCTACTATTCATGATAATTAGTTTTTTAATATCTCCATTCGAGGGTAGGTTATTCATAATTTATATTATTAGATTTCATCACAAATAAAAATATCGATTTAAAATCGTAGGTTGGTCCATATTTTTTTTTTTTATTATATCGAAATGACAACGAGTACTGGCAACATATGTAAATGAA
Source organism: Achroia grisella (assembly GCF_030625045.1). Taxonomy (NCBI): domain Eukaryota; kingdom Metazoa; phylum Arthropoda; class Insecta; order Lepidoptera; family Pyralidae; genus Achroia; species Achroia grisella. The sequence goes on along the minus strand of NW_026712984.1, from coordinate 16,984 downwards.
ATGTTAAAAATGTAAAATATAGGAATAAAAGAATAGGATAAACGACTTTAAGTCAAATGCTTAAAACATATTTTCACTAGCATTGGATTTTTTCTCTTTTTTCATCATTTAAGTTAAGTAGGTACTGAACAATTCAACTGGAAAAAAGCGCGGGAAACGTTCGAAACGCCGGGAGTGTTTTTTGGATTTCTTTTTGTTTAATTTAATTTTACTATATATAAGGATTAGTTTTATTTATATATTGTAGACTAGATTAATTGTTTAATTATATATTTATTAATAGTAGTAGCAGTTGCTGCAAATATTGGTAAGTAACTTTAATATATAATATCTATTGAGAATGGACCCGCCTATAGACCCTGGGGGAACAGTCCCCCAGGTGTCTGCAAATATAAGTATTCCATTTAACAATTCTTTTGATATTTTATGTGAATCTAGTATGGATACTGATGGGTCTAATATTACAACCACAAAACGTAAGCGAGTAAGGGGCGAACGCCGCATTTGCAAACACTGCAATAAAAAGCGTAGGAGACATCAAAAAGGTACCGAGACAAAATTAAAAGACAGTGACTGTCAATGTGTCGAAGAGGAAAAAAATAATTTAGAAATAATACCTGTAATTGACAATCAAAATTCAGATGTAATACCAGTAGTTGAAAATAATAATACATCCAAAAAAGCCACTCCTTCACCCACTTCTGTAAATAGGACTTTGTACAATACTGAAGATGTAGCACCTTTTGTAGTTCATGTTAAAAAAAATGAAACAAATCCTACAGATAATGTAACATTACACCCCATCGCATTTGGTCGGTTTTTACATACAAATAAGATTTATAATGTTGTGAATGGCAGCCTCAAAAGAATAGGAAGAAACAGATTGGCTCTTGCTTTTTCAAACTTTTTAGATGCTAACTCTTTTTTAAACCACAGTAGTTTAATTGCCTATAATTATAATGCATTTATTCCTTCTTTTAATGTGACCCGCATGGGTATTGTAAGAGGTATTCCTAAAGACTGGACAGATGATGAAGTAATTAGCAATATTTCAGTACCTATAGGTTGTGGAAAATTTTTAAAAATACGTAGAATAAAAAAAAAGACTATAAATGAGGGAGAAACGAACTTTATTAACACTGAAACAGTCGTTATAACATTTGATGGGCAAATTTTGCCAAAAAGAGTATTTATGTTTTATACATCATTAACTGTAGATCTATACATTTATCCAACCATACAGTGCTACAATTGTTGTAGATTTGGACATGTTAAGATGCAGTGTCGTTCAAATCCAAGGTGTTATAAGTGCAAACAAAGTCATACTGGTGATAAATGTGAAACAGATGAAGACAGAATATGCTGTATTCTATGTAATGGTTCTCATTTCGCTATTAGTAAGAAGTGTCCTGAATATTCCCGCCAAAAAGCTATTAAAGAAACCATGGCTCACAGCTGTGTTTCATATGCTGAAGCTATGAAATTTCATCCTCCAACCAGTAAATTATACTCAGATGTATTAACATCGCCACCACCTTCATCTATTAAACCACATATCCAATCTTCTCCACAAAAAGACAAATCAGGCCATATTCAATCTTCTTATAAAAAAACTGTTACACTTAAACCACGTTCTCCACAGAAACCACAACGAGGATATGATCGTTCTGCTCATGAGGCCTTAATTAATGAATATAACATTCCTGCGCCCTCAAATGGCTGTGCACTAAGTAATAATAATAATACTAATAATCAATCTGTTGCTGATATTATATTTATGTTAATTAAATTCTTGACGCAATCTAATATGACACAAACCAATTTTTCACCGTCCAACGCTGCCAACCTGAATGTTATATCTCAAATTTTATCAACTCACAATGGACAACAAAGCCCACATTATTCAGTGGAACTGTCGTAGCATAACAAATAAGAAATCTGATCTATTTTATTTGATAAACAATTTCTCCCCTTTCATTATAGCTCTTCAGGAGACATGGTTAAAACCTGGATATTCATTTAAGATTCCAGGTTACTCATGTTTTCGTGATGATAGAGCTGACGGATATGGCGGTGTTGCCATATTGGTCAAAAACTCCCTTTCATATTTATTATTTTCCCTTCCTTCATTTAATGGAATTAATGCTATTGCATTAATAGTAAATAGTATTTGTTTTGTTAGTTTATATATTCCTACCCCCTCTTCTCAATTATATTCAGAATTAGAAAAAATTATATCTATTTTACCTAAACCTTTTCTTATTATGGGTGATTTTAATGCCCAACATCAATCGTGGGGCAGTACCACCTCTAATTATTACGGTGAGAAAATTATAAGTATAATCGACAGTCATAACTTATGTATAGTTAACTCGGGTGTACCAACACGTAGAACTGGCCCAAATGAAGGTGTTAGCGTCCCTGATATTTCTCTGTGTTCTTCTGATTTAGCTTCTTCGTTTTCGTGGTCTCCTCACTACTCATCATTCGGAAGTGATCACTTTCCCCTTATTTTATCTTTACCTCATTCCATTCCTCCAAATCGGAAAACCGGTCCTCGTCTTAAATATAACTTAATGAATGCAGATTGGGTGACGTTTAAACAATATGTAGGCAATAGGATTTCAAAACTACCTTCTGTTTCTCACGGAAATGAGCACCAATGTTCGAATAGTTTAGTAATGGTTATGAAGGAAGTTGCTGATATGCTATTTCCTATAAAAAATAGTGCTTCAGGAAAAATTCCATCCCCTCCTTGGTGGGATAAAGAATGTACAGACGTCATTAAACAGCGTAAAGAAGCTGAAAAGAATTATAACAAGTATATGACATCAGAAAACTATGAAATTTATTGTGAAATATCTCGTTCCACCCGGAAACTACTAAAAAAGAAGAAGTTGGAAGGTTGGAGAAAGTTTTGTTCCTCAATCTGTCCCGAAGTTAACCTCTCTGTCGTTTGGAATAATATTAAAAGATTTAGATCTGTATATACCGGACACACATCGCTTTCCATAATGGATTCAAAATTAGCAGACGAATTTTTAGACCGCCTTGCACCTAGTTACGTTCCAGAATATCATAATCAGCTTTCTCCACCAACCCAATTATCGAAACTCGATTCCCCTTTTAGTCTTATTGAATTTAAAGGGGTATTATCACATATTAAAGATTCTGCACCGGGAGAGGATGGTATACCGTACTCATTTTTTAAAAATTCTAATGATACAACACTAGATTACTTTTTAGATTTAATTAATTCAGTAATGATATCCGGTAAGATACCTCCGTCATGGAAATCACAAATTATTATACCTTTTCTGAAACCTAATAAACCACCTTCGGAGCCCTCTTCTTATCGCCCTATAGCACTTTCATCGGTATTACTGAAATTGGCTGAACACTTGGTGAAAAATCGTCTGGAGTGGTTTGTAGAAAGTAATAACTTACTTTCACCAAACCAGTTTGGATTTAGGAAGGGTAGAGGTACGTTAGATAACGTTAGTATTTTAACCTCAGATATTCACATAGCATTTTCGCAAAATGTGTCGATTTTATCAGCTTTCTTGGATATTAGTTCTGCCTATGACAACGTCCTAATTACAATTCTTAGAACTAAATTGATAGCCTTGAATATTCCATTTATGCTTGCTAATTTTATTATTAATATTTTGTCAGAGAGAACAATAAAATTGGATTTAGGTGATGATAACAAACTATCCAGATCAGTATGGAAAGGTCTGCCTCAGGGATCAGTACTTAGTCCAATTTTATTTAATATATATACATATGACCTTGAAACATCTCTTAGCAAATCCGTTAAAGTATTGCAATACGCGGATGACCTATTAATTTATTTAATAGATCATTCAATTCAATCTGCCTGTCAAAAATTGTCTGATAATCTTGACTTGTTGAAATTATGGTTAGACGCAAATGGTCTCGAACTTTCTGTATCGAAAAGTAGTGTAGTACTATTTACAAGAATGCGATCACCACCGCAAGTGAAGGTTTTCTATGATAGTTGTTACATCCCGGTTAAAACAGAGATTAAATTTTTAGGCATCGTCTTAGATAATAAATTAACTGGTTTATCCCACTGTAATTATATTTCTGCTAAATGCGAACGAAATCTAAATATTCTTAGATGTCTAGCAGGTGTATGGTGGGGAGCACATCCGTATTCTTTAAAACTAGCGTATAATGGCCTTATAAGGAGCGTCCTTGATTATGGAACTTTTTTGTTAGCGCCGGGAAGTTCTTTTGCCTTTAAGAAACTGGACCTAATACAATCCAAAGCTTTGAGAATTATATCCGGAGCAATGAAATCAAGCCCAATCAATGCTTTACAGGTTGAAATTGTAGATCCACCTCTAGATTTAAGAAGACAATATCTAGCTGATCGTTTTCATGTTCGCTGCTTACAGTTGTCTAACCATCCACTTATCTTAAAACTTCCACAAATACATCAGTATGTTACCTCATCTTCTTATTGGATACACAAAAAACCTCCATGTTTAATAAAAAGCTTTGAAAAATATAAAGGAATATCTGCACCAATGTTTACTTCCTCTTGTTCTCCAGTCTATAAATACTCATATGAATCTCTGAATTTATGCCCTAACATTTATTATGACATAGGAATTTACAAAAATGATACGGAACAGGCAGCTAAATTCAAATTTATAATAGACACACAATGGAATGGATGGCATTGCATTTTCACAGACGCCTCAAAATCAAATAATTGTAGTTGTGTAGGTGTTGGTGTATTTCACGTGCAGTACAATATTGTTCAAAAAATTAAACTTCCACCAGAGTCATCAGTGTTTACTGGGGAATGTATGGGTATTTTAAAAGCAATAGAATATGTACATATAATGAAATTACAAAAAGCAATCATTTTTACTGACTCAATGTCTTCACTACAAGCGTTAGACAAATATCCTTTAAAATCGAAATCACTTCATTCTATTATTTACGATATACGAGAAAAACTTCAACTGTGTACATTAAAAGAATATTCCGTTTCTTTTGCTTGGCTACCGGGACATTCTGGTATTCCAGGAAATAATAGGGCAGACCAAATTGCGAAGGAAGCTGTGCTTTGTGGAGATATGTTTCCTTATAAAAACTATTACAATGACCTAGCGTGTCTTCCAAAGTTGTATCTTAATAAATCTTGGAAGGAATATTGGCAGAACAGTAGTAAAACGAAAGGAAACCTTTACTATCAGTAGGTCTACCACGAAGTGCAATTCCGAAATTTCGGATCGATATTTCGTGTGATTCGTACCATGAAAAACGTTCATTCCGAAATCGTGCCCGAAAACGGAGAATATCGTTTCGATCGTCCCAAATCGTACCATGAAGTGTCCGTTCGTACGTTATTATGACGTTTTGACAGCACGTTTATCGTGATTTAAAGTGCGAAGTAGACGAAACCTAAATAGTTAACTTTTTACTTTCGTAAGTATGGATTTTACGTATATAAGTGCTGTAATATATAAAAAAGTGATTAATTAATAATTCAGTTAATGTGTTACAGTGAATAATGTGATAAAAGTTAAACTATTTAGTGTTTTTAAATATTATTGTGTTCAACATAACCTACAACTTAGCATTACTTTATTTTGATGTTTTAGTTTCATTATGGCAAGATTGGCTGGAATTTTAGAAGCCCTCAATGAAGAAGAAATTGAAAGACGCAGGTTTAAAAGAAAAATGCGTACTAGGTACCTGCAAAGATCCATTCCCGACTTCGAGTTTGTATCTAAATACAGACTCAGTCGGGAACTCTTCGAGAATCTTTGTCAGGATGTGGTACGATTATTACCCCCGACTAAAAATAGTCGGGCAATCGATCCAATAACCAAAGTAAGAACTTATGTACATTTTGTAGATGAAAAAATTTAGTATTTACCTATTATTTAGTATTCCCATATCTATATTTTTTTTTCAGATTCTCACTGCATTAAATTTTTATGCCAGTGGTAGCTACCAGGGTGCAGTCGGACAAAATTTAGACACCCCTATGGCGCAGCAGTCTGTCTCAAACTGCATCAGGGATGTAACAGATGCCCTAAATACACCCTATGTACTGAGGAAATATATAAGATTTCCTCAGTCCAGGGAAGACAGGAATGTATTGAAGAGAAAGTAAGTTTATGTATATTAAATATGAGTAATATTTAACTTTATAGAATTTTGTGATCTTTGTCAATTTATAATATATATACTATTAATTTAGTTCAGTCAACTATTTGTAGCTGTAAATTTATAAATGATATTGTTGTTAATTTCAGGATTCAGCATAAGTTAATAGATGTTTAAATAATCAATAGTTTATATTTCTTTTTCAGTTTTGCTACACAGTATGGTATCCCTGGTGTTATAGGATGTATCGACTGCACCCATGTAGCTATAATTCGGCCAACAGTCAATGAAGAGAGATTTTTCAATAGAAAACATTACCACTCTTTAAATGTTCAAGTTGTAAGTACAGTATTTTATGTAAAATTTGCATAGTGTATAAATAATTCTCAAGTTATTCATATTTGTCACTATCTGCAAATATCTTTATAATGTTTGTCCTATTTTTTAGATTGCTGATAGTAATTTAAAAATTATGAATATTGACGCCTCTTATGGTGGTGCCACTCATGATGCATTCATTTGGGAGCATAGCGAGATCAAAGATCATTTGGAGAGTCTTCAAGGAGAAACAACTTATTTGCTGGGTAAATAAATTTACTTTTCAGTTGTACTACATATAAAATTGGTGAACAAACAAGAATACAATGTTTTGTCATTCCTTTTCATTATTAGGATGTCATAAAAGATGATTATAGGAACAAACGACAAAAATATATATGTACTGATGCAAGAGAAGGAAAAATTTTGCCACAGAATAGTTGATATTATATGATAATGTTATTTTAATAATTATAAGACTTATAGAAAAATATTAATTATTATAGGTGATTCAGGGTATCCTTTAAGGGTATACCTTATGACACCCTATGAAAACGCTGTTGAGGACTCTCCTGAGGACAGATACAATTCCCGTCATATGCGCACCCGCAATACAGTAGAACGCGTCTTCGGAGTATTAAAAAGTCGTTGGAGATGCCTTCTTGCAGCTAGAGAACTGCACTATGCTCCAAGGGCAGCGGGAAGGATCAGTATTGCTTGTGCTGTTTTACACAATATGTGTATAGACCAAAATTTGACGACTCCAGACTTGTCATCTGAAGATATAAACTATGAGTCAGCCCGGCAACCTTCAGCTACAGTGTGGCATCAGTCATCAACTGCTGCACTTGATCGAGGGAGAGCAACAAGAAATAGTTTAATACAGCGGCTTGAGCAATCTAGATAGAAACATTTAAATATTAGGTATACAATAAATTTCTCTAGTACTCTAATCTATATTAATAAAATAAGTGATTATTTTATTAATGCCATCAATTTAAAATTGTGCTAATACCTATTTAATGACCTTGTGGTTTGACATACAGCTGCTTTTGATAGTTAAGGGTTCGATTCCTATAAAATACAAACATCAGAATTCATGATTCAATAAATAAATATTAATTTGTATTTCAGTATTTTTTGTTAGATGTTATTAGCTGATAAGTCTATATATATATATATATATATAAGCTATCAAGTGCATTTATCAAATTTCAAGTCTCACAGTTAAGTATGTTTTCTTTTCTTTCAGGTATATAAAGATTAGAAGAGAGCCATACATTCTATTTGTGGTATGGGTTCGAGAGTCATTACGTCAATGCTTTAAAGAATCAAATATCACTGTTGCCTCACAGTACATTCAGGAATATATTATGTATACAAGGAAAAACTTCAAGAAACTTAAAGACTGTACAAGTAGAAACTTATGCAATAAAAATATACTAATTTTACCTAAATACCGTCAAAATTGATATTAAACAAATGTTATGTAAAAAAGCCTATTATAGGATAGATGAATTCATAGATGACAAATAAATGATTTTCTATTCTATTAGAAGTTAAAGCATTACTTATTTACAAAATAAAAAACTTTTTACAATAAAATATTTTTATTTTATAATCATGTATATGTAGGTATACATTTTTTAAAATAACACTAATTATAAATTATTAAAACATCAATTCAGAAAAATGTTGTATAAGTATATGCAAACTAAGTAGTGTAGTTCAAGGCGCATTAAATTAATGACCAGTAAAAAACTGTAGTTTAGTAGATAAACTGGTAAGACAAATATATTTATATAAAGCTAAGTAACATTTTTATACTCATTATTTAACAAATCAACAAACTAACATAATTCAACAAATCAACAATGATATATATAAAGCTAAGTAACTTTTTTATACTTATTATTTAACAAATCAACAAAGTAACATAATTAAACAAATCAACAATGATATATATAAAGCTAAGTAACATTTTTATACTTATTATTCAACAAATCAACAAAGTAACATAATTAAACAAATCAACAATGATATATATAAAGCTAAGTAAAATTTTTATACTTATTATTCAACAAATCAACAAACTAACACAAATCAACTTTGATCATATAAAATTAAAAAAAAAACAAAACTTTATCTATTCATTCGTCTTAATTCTATTAGTAGACCCTCCAATCCATCCCTTATTAATACATTTAATTCTTGGAGTGATTGGCGAATCAGCCCTAACTCTTCCACCCGTCGATCCTCCGCTGCGATTCGCCGCTCCTCCATTTCAAATAAACGCCTGCGTACACTGCGAGGTCCAATGGCGTCTGCTCGACGGCGTCGTCGCTCTGGACGTGTAGTAGTCGTTGAAGTTCTAAAAAACAGTTTTTTTTTAAATAATTCTTATCATTATTGTTTTCGGTATGTATGATTGGTACTAATAACAGACTTGATGTCTAGGAATATACTAGTGTGATTAGGGACTATAAGCCCCCATTCTGTAAATATTATGATTATTAGTATAATCATAATATTTACAGAAATATTTTCATATAACAATAATTTATTTATGATATATTTTTTTTTAATCAATAATAAGGTATAAGTAATAGTGTTATTTATTAGTACTGTCTTATCTTTACTTCTTAGTTAACATTGAAAAACTGTGTATACATATATAAAACTGTAAAAATTAAATTGAATGTATGAAATAATAAGAGGCATTTGGAAGACAGACATATTATAAAGATAATATCACCACTATCATCTCTTTCTTCAGCAGTGTTACTTATAATAAAATAAATTATTTATTTCCATTCTTTTAGTAAATTCTTTAAAGTTGATCATCAGCAGTCTGAAAATCCATGTCAGGACTTCCAGGCAATCCAAATCTAGCTCACAAAAAAACTGCTATAATATGTTTTAACATATAAAAATTACAAACACAAATATACTGAATATGGCAGTTGCCTGTACTAACTAATGGCTAATGCAGCGCTGGTCATCAAATGTCTTACCAACTATTTTCGACATCATCTTTCACACAGTCCATTCATCTTTTTGGTCATCAAATCAATTAACAAATAATTTATTATAAATACATACTTGATCATTCTAAATAGTTTCAATCAACATTAGATTTCAATCAACATTATGAAATGCCCAAAATGTTTTGAAAATGTACAAATATAACTAAGGCAACTTGTCTTAATTATATTTATGCATTAGAAAATATGAACCCGTGATGTTGCATCATTTGCTGAGGATTTTGCTGCTGCTGCTGCTCTATATTTTGAATCTCTAATGGAGTTTCATCTGCTGAGCTGGGCACCTAAAAAAATTTATATACATTAGCTGTTTCCAGTGTCTATGCCTTCACTCATTAATATATTAAGTATTCTATGTGTTTACTTTGACACATAACTTATATAACTCATATTTCAGCTGTTCTTGCATAGCTGTATTTCAGTTTGAAAGGTGGGAAAAGGCTGTGTAGGTACCTTATATACAGAAATAAAAGGAATGGTAATGCATGAGGAATACTATGGAAATCACCATGTATTTTGATGACATCCATGATGTTATATATGTCTAGAGATAACAGTTAGCACTATTTTAGTAATGGTTTTACAACATACCTCTGGAAATGCAGGAACATGTGCATCCGACTGAGGTTCTCCAAAGCCCTCTCCCATAATGTCCAATATTCTGCTCTGTATTGGGTTTAAAGGCTCAGCAGATGATGGCCCTCCTCCAGTGGCTGTGGCAGACCTTCGAGCAGCAGCAGCAGCTTTTTTAGTCAGATATTTTTTGTCAGCCCATACCTAAAATTTATAAAGTATGAGTATTGGAAAATTTTATTTAATAACAAAATTGTTTAACATTTTAAATGCATATCACATACTAAAATATCAAGAAAAGTGCTTACCTTCTGCCACTGCTTTATAGTTTTAGTGCATCCACCCAATGCATTGAGTTCGTCTGTGAGACGAACCCATAATTGGGTGGATCTTGTTCGCCCTTCTGCATTTCTACAGAGGCCACGAGCTAACTCCTGGTGCTCTGATAGGTATGTTAGGAGTGTATCCACTTGTTCCACAGTGGGATTACTCATCTATATGCATAAATACATTTGTTAGCGCTTGTCATAAATAGAAACTCATAAATAAAATCAAAGTTATTAGATGTTCATTTTCATTGATGTTTAACGAACAAATTTAACAATAAAAAATCATTTTAAAACTTAATAAATTAGTAAATATCTTACCTTTTATTATTCACAAGTGTAAATAATATTTTCTTTTATGATTTTTAAGTTTATATATAAAAACAAAAATATTTGTAATACGCAGTACCGTTATTTTCAAACATAAATAGAGGTTTGATGTTTTCTTATGACATAAAATACTACTAATTTTAGAAGTTTATAATTTCAATACATTTAAATATAAACGACTGTACATTTTATTTTATCCGGATTATACAACTTTATTTTTTTCCTAATTTAAGAGTGTATAATCCCATCAAAAACATAAATGTGAAATGATAGCCGAGTTTAATATTATGATATATGCCTTGATTGTTGACTTCTACGACAAAAGAGATGAGATCTATATGGGTGCCAAGTTCAATGGTCTGTCCTGAAATGTATTTATAACAATATAAAATATCATTTCTTCTTATAACTTAGGATAATATACTGTAGCCTAAGGTCTAACTTGGCCAGTTCTCATATACCAATTATTACTTTCGATTGCTAGTTACTATTAATATTAAAATAGGAACCGACAAGTAACATGTTTAGAACTTGCGAAGGCTACAGTATATTTCGTATATGAAAACTAGCCAAGTTAGACCTTAGGCTACAGTATATTATCCTAAGTTATAAGAAGAAATGATATTTTATATTGTTATAAATACATTTCAGGACAGACCATTGAACTTGGCACCCATATAGATCTCATCTCTTTTGTCGTAGAAGTCAACAATCAAGGCATATATCATAATATTAAACTCGGCTATCATTTCACATTTATGTTTTTGATGGGATATCATTACTTTTTGTACATAAATTATACGAGGTACATATTTATAACTAAATTAATACCAAATTATTTTTGATAAATTACTGTATTTTCGTATATTTACGGGGTATAATTGTCTTTTTTTTGTGTTATTTTCTATATTTTCTTGTAACTTTTAAATGTTGAAGTCCAAAGCAAATTCAGTATCAGGAATTTTTGGGAAAATCGGGGCGGTATAACGTCCACTGATGGTTGTACTCTACAATAGAGCTCTCGTGACTTGGATCTAAATTGTTAAGACGTACCCCATCTAAGGTTTTAACTCTGGAGAGTCCAACGTAAACCTGCCCTTTATTAAATATAGAGGAGCCTATGTTGAGAAGAGGACTGCCAAAACTAAGGCCTTGTGATTTGTGGATAGTAATAGCATATGTTAAGCAAATACGGAATTGTTCTCTTTCAACATATACATTATTTAATATCTGAAACTTCGTATTGACACGTTATAGTTCGTAAAGACGATTATGTAACAAATTGACTGTTATCTATTGAATTCTCAAGAAAACAATTTGTTACCAATGAGTTCTCATTCTCGAGTTAACTATACATTCCTACTTATAACTATACTAAAATTGTTATTAATTTTTGGTTTAAACTATTGTCTATACCATACGTATTTACTAAAATAATGTAATAATAATATAACCACAAATATATAAGTATAATTTAAGAAAGCTATAAATTTCGTAGCATAAATCGCAACCTTATAGGTTAGATATCGAGAAACAAAACATTGAGACATATGAGGGCGGCTGCCATTCGCTCGGACAGGTTCGCGTCAACGTTTTATCGCTCCGCTCCCACACGCGCGCCGCGGCGCCCTATACCGAAATGTCTATTATTTAATAATTATTTATAAAAATAATGATTTTACACTATCGATGTGCGCTAAATATTGAAATAATAATTAATACCAAATCTCAGTTAATAACATAATAAATACGAAATTCGACTATACTCCTAGTTATAAGTACGAGTATATTTTAGACAGAATCTAAATTATAGCAACTAGTGTTTACCGCTCAATGCAATATTTGTGTTTGCTAGTTATCGACACTGATGTGAAGGGGTCAACGTAAATTGGTAATGATCGACGTTTTCATACAATATTACTTTCCGTCCAGTACAAGATGAGATTTTTCGCCAGGGATCAATGTCAATTGGTGGCTATCGACGTTTTCATAGAATTTTAGTATTCGTCCAGTATAAGTTGAAATATAATCAATTAAAGTGAAAAATTGTACTAAAATGATAACAATTTACCAGTTTCAGATTTTTTCCTTTATATTCACCTAATTACCTATCTGCATGCCAAATTTGAACTTCCTAGGTCATCTGGAAGTGGGTTATAATTTTGATCTATAGTTGATCAGTGATAAAAATGACGATTTTTGGACATTAATATCTAAATAACCGTTTGAGATATGTTTATGAAATTTGGAACACATATTTATCTCGCAAGTCTCAATATATAAACCAAATTTGACAGGTTTGTGTGATAGAGTTTTTGAGTTATGAGGGGGTCAAAAGTGGCTCCAAATGGTTCGTGTAAATATACACACGGTGCTGCAGGCCAGTTTACTTGAAACTCGGCTTGACACGCTGCCGCGTGTCTAGATAAAAGACCTCTCATCTTTCATTCGTTCACGATCATAGTCTATGGTACCCGTCCGAAATATCTTATTCCGAAGAAACTTCATGGTTCCTGTAGTATATATATCTTTCGTTTCGTTACGCGATAATCGGCAGTAACTTTCGTGGTAGACCTACAGGTACAACCCGACATTCCTATAAAGCCCTGTAGGTCTACCACGAAAGTTACTGCCGATTATCGCGTAACGAAACGAAAGACGACCGAAATACTAGTTTAAAGGAACCATGAAGTTTCTTCGGAATAAGATATTTCGGACGGGTACCATAGACTATGATCGTGAACGAATGAAAGATGAGAAGTCTTTATTATACACTCTTAAATTAGGAAAAAAATAAAGTGGTATACTCCGGATAAAATAAAATGTACAGTCGTTTATATTTAAATGTATTGAAATTATAAACTTCTAAAATTAGTAGTATTTTATGTCATAAGAAAACGTCAAACCTCTATTTACATTTGAATTTTTGTTTTTATTTTTTTATATATAAACTTAAGAATTATCATCACAAGTGTTTTTAAATAATTTTTTATTGCTAAATTTGTTCGTTAAGAGGCCTATTACAAAATGATGCCGCTCAACTTTAGGTATAATCGCATGGATTTATGCACACATACAGTAATACACGCACACAGACGCAAATAACCGTGTAGCTCAATCGGTGTGGATTTAGTATGAACCATTTTGATCCTTGTAATATTTTAATTAATAATGTGATATGTTTCTACTTAACTAAGTAACATAAACTACTTATTGTATTTTTTTAAATAACGTGATTTATCTTAATTATCAAAGTGCTAATAATGACCATATTTTTTTATTATATTATTCCTAGAGGGTTGATGTCAGGATGCTGGCCGATTGTACAACTAAAAGCCAAAACCTTAAGTAATATGAGTAACAAATAATTGGGACAGGAAGACGAAATTACTATAACATAAATTTACTAATTAATTCTTCTTACGTATTAATTCAGTTTATTTATTAATAGATACAATATAATTTATTATAAGAGTCGGATACATTATTGCCATATTCACTTGTTCTAAATATTATACTTAGCAAATAATTATTTTATTTATATATAATAGTTGTGTTTTCAAGGCTTTGTTTTGATTTAAAGGTCCCATCCTTATATGTATATTAGGTGTGTCCGCGACTTCGTCAGCGTGGTATAATGAAATTGACCAAATAAAGGACAATATTTGATTATAACCTAAAAAAAGTTTCTTTGTTTCACTTAAACAATGACGATACTTCATTCATCTCCGCTTTTAATCCCTTACAATACTTTTTTCGCACTATAAAGTAGTCTATGACCTTTCTCAGGGTATACTATCTGTGTATATGTATATCTATCTATATAGACTACCTGTGTATATATATGGTAGTGAATTTACAAGGTACAGGGGAATAACACCCGAGTTTTCAGGAATGGCAACGCATGAGGGAAACAATGTGCTGATATGAACATGTCAGGTACTATGTATATAGGCGACGGTTACCCCTTTCCATCAGGAGAGCCGTCAGCTTGTTTGCCATTCTAAGTTGTAAAAAAAAAGCTTCAACTGCTATCATTGCTGTTCCTGAATCATTGACGTCGCCGCATGATATTGGCTGATATTGCAGCTTCTCGTTCTTGGTTGGCCGATTCTTGATTCTTGATAAATAATTAATTGTTAATGTCAAACCTTTTTATAAATTATTATAAGACGCCTCATTCATTATATGTAATGAAATCACCATGAGCTATAGAGATTTTGGACAGAACCTTAAAAGACCTTAGAAACACCTCTGCTCTCATTGGCGGGATTACTTTTATACTTTTGCTGGAGATTTCTGAAAGACTCTCTGTGTCATTAACATCGTCTCCCTTATGGACTTTAATTGAAAGTTTAAAACTATCAAATTTGAGAGCTCATTTTTATGGAAGCACAGATAGTGATTTCCCACACTAAATGCTCAAACTTGAGGAAGGAATTAAAAGCATGATCCAGTCATGAAATTTAAGGAACATGTGCAATGGCGTCCCATTGGATATATTGCTTACTAAAGAATTGAAAGACAATTTAATTGTAGACCATTATAACCGGTACGTTAGCTGGGCAACCAGCTTATATACCAAGAATACCGATGATTCCAACGGATCTGCCAATACCATTTTAACGGCTTCAATTTCCGGTTAAAATATCATCTACACATGTAATAGATCTATGCATGTTTTGATCTTAAAAAACTACGCAGATTTTGATTCGTTGTTATTTAATAGACAGAATAGATAGACTCAAGAGGAAGGTTTATATATAACATCCCAATACTGTACACGGATCTTTAAACGCGCGATAACCTATATATCCCATATTCACGCGGGCGAAGCCGCGAGCTAAAAGCTAGTCTCTAAATAAAAACATTTATAATGTTGTTGACTTTTCACCCAAACACGCATAATTATTTGACATAACTGTACAGTAATGAAAGTCCAACGAGTATAATAACAGAATAGCTGCAATTTAGAAATATCTGTATTGTGTAAAATAAAATAAAATTGGATAAAATATCTCTAAACATTAAGGAATATAATTTATATATAATTTGGTAATTTATTTACAATCCACATTGCATACTAGATGATATACACTATATAATACAAGACAAATGTACGTAAAAATAATAATGGTATTTTTATAAACAATAACCCTATTTTAATTTAGAAAAAAAACTTCAAAATAAACATAGAGTAAAATTGGTTTACATTTTCTTACATTTTTCTCTCAGATAAGCGTAAAAATACTAAAATGTTCTCTTTTTTAATTTTAACAATTAATTGCCATTAGTGTGACGAAATACCATGCTCTTGTGCTTTTCATAGTCCAGCAGGGTAGGTAGGTTTTATTTGTAGCATAACTGTACTTTTGTCTTGGCATGCTAAAATAAATATTATATTTAACAACAACTTTAAATTAATATTCGTAGAAATAAGTATATATTAGCAAAATTAATTAAATATTACTTAAATTATCAAAATTGTTTAGTCGCTCTATACTAATGTTCACTGACCAATGTCTATCTTAGCGGTGTTGTAAAAAATGGCATAGGTCCTACCTCGACGAGCGCTAGCGCAGCACTGAGAATTTACTTTTGGCGCAACGGAATTTATACAACTTTAAATTATTATTATTGTTTATTTTTTTTTTAGAAACTTATTTTTTTTTTTTCATATTTCTAATTTATAAGTATATTAACTTTATTATTATGTTTTTTTTATGCAAAAATTTCGTTGTATTTATGAGAAAATTAGAAATTATTATGGCAAAGTTTTGTTGAAATTTCGGGTTTAATTATGATCAATTTTTTAGATATTTAAGTTGAAAATGAAAAAAAGGACGATGCTGTCTCAATGTATAAAGTAATTATCAAGTTTTAGTAAAGATATCATATCAATTTATGTTTGTTTATTAATGAACGACGACCCCAAACTTCTGTCATTTAGCGTTTTTGAATAAACTATTTTAGAAATTAGGAAGACTAACAAAGAGAAAATTAACATTTCAAAGATGTAGTTTTTAAGATTAGATATCTATCTATATAATTCAGGAATAAAAATGTATATGCGACTCTTAATTTCTTAGAACCAGAACCCCAAAGACACTGCTTTTAGGCCAAAAAATGTGAAAGGCCTCTTAAACATCAATGAAAATGAACATCTAATAACTTTGATTTTATTTATTAGTTTCTATTTATGACAAGCGCTAACAAATGTATTTATGCATTTAGATGAGT